>NW_026947484.1:139452981-141952981 GCF_034190915.1 Cavia porcellus | reverse complement strand
AAAGGAGAGCCTTGGAAACCTATCAGGCTTGGGCAATAAAGTGGATATACAGCCTTGCAATTTAGTTTATGATGTCTGGCAGTTCAGTTAGTTATTTAGCATAGATGCTTAAGTACTTTTAAAGTTGCTAGGCAATTGAAATGATTTTTATAAAAACATTTTTAACTTCTGAAACAAATACAAATGTTACATGGTTTCTAATCAACTAATAAGGCCTATGAGTGATTCCATGAAGAATGGCTTTTTTTTTCCTCTTTAAAATGAAATGGATTTGGAAAAAAAAAAAAAAAAAGAATGGCTTAAGATTTGCTTTCAGTTTAACCAGAGTGTGTTTGTTTCTTCAGTGAGCTCAGTGTAATGCCAGGATTGGTATTGTAATCCTACAAATGAAAGCTATTTGTAGTAGTTTGTGGATTTTGCATCACTGAGTGTTTTTATGTGTTTGTGCCTTTTTATGTTTTTCTTAAAGTGTTTCTCAGCAGTTCTTGTAATTCCTTCCATCTTCTTAACCACATTCTTCTCTTCACAGATTTTATAGGGAAAGTAGGATTTGATATTTTTTTTCCTGTTCTTAGGATCTTTCTGTTGTTTTATGGTTTATACATGTGATATTCACTCAGCTTTTATTTTGAGTTATCAATATAGGATGTTGTATTTCAGAGGTGCTCTGTAATTTCTGACACATATATACTCTACATACTTAATTTAAGTCATTAATAAAATACAGCCTTTGCTGTTGAATTTATATTCATGAAAGGAATCGGAAATTCTAGATATTTATAATACAAGGTAGAATTTAGAAGCAGAGAGTACAGAAGGAATGTAGAAGAGTTACTTGGTTAATGAATTCAGAAGTGATTTAATGGAGGAGATAGCATCTGAGATGAGCTGAAAGGATAGGCCGGATAATCAAAGAACTGTACAGGGTAAATTATCAGAAAAAATACTTATTTTGAATCCTTTTCTAATGTGCTAAACTCTGCACCAGACCCCTTATAGTACTACATTTAATTATTCCCAAGAAATAACTTCTTTTCTCAAATGTTATGATCATAAGATGGTTGGATGGTTTTATAGTAAAATATTGTTTTGTTTTTTTAGCCTCTTTGAGGATAAATGTTTGTTTTTCTGTTTTCATTAGATCAAATGTGAATTGTATTACTGAGGGTCCTTCTTCCTTCTTTGTGGTGGACCCCTTTCTCTTACTTGATATAGCCTTGATTCACATGAAATCCACTTAATTTTGTGGTCTATGTTTTAGATAGATTAATCTACACGGCAGTCTCTATCATTTCCTTTGCAGGTATTGTGTTAGAATGAGTTATGTTTCCTTACTGGGATTTGTTCTCATTATGCCATTCTATTTTTAGCTTCTGGGAAGTGAGCTTGTTCTGGGAATAGAATTACCACCATTCCTTTTTCTCTTTAGTTTTTTAGGTGGTAGCGGCAGCCGGATAGACAATAGCACATCAACAAATTTTGCAGAGGTAAGTTTTCCTTTGGTTATAGGAATTTTTTACAAAGTGTGTGGGATTTGAGAATTATGTCAGGTAATCACTTCCAAGTGTGGCAAAACATCAAAGTTTAACTGAATGTGTAAAAAGAAGTAGGCAAGAGTAGCCTTTGGAAAGATCGTTTCTGGAAGCTAGGACTTTGGCATGTTATGTTTGATTAGTAGAAAATAATAGCTTCAGATTGTACTGCTTCATAGCTGGTAGTATTTTTAGTACTTTTTCTGCTTCTTCAATGTGTTTATGGTATGAATGAAAAGCTTGAGCTGTTTTTGAAATAACAGTGTTATAAACTTTGTTTTGATGGCAAGCCAGGATGAGTTGTTAAAAATAAGTCTTTAGGAAAAAAAAATAGTCTTTAGTGTTGAGCATTATTGGTTTTTACAAGTTTGCCTCTCATCGGCATGGTAGTTTGGCCAACACAAGACCCATAATTCATTTCTATTTCTTTGTGCAGTATGCTATCTATATATTTTGAGAATAACAAAAATCTTAATTCTGATGTAAAAACAGTCTACATCTTTGAATACCATTTTTGTATTAAATTCAAAATACTTTCTTTTTTTCACTGTATCCATGGACCTAAAAATTTGTTTAGGTGTGCAGGTCAGTGGCGTTAGAGACAAGACCCTAAAAGGGATAGACTAGTTGAGCCCACAACAAACAGTGGTTTGCTTTTGTTCATGTATGTATGCACTGTATTGTCACACAGTTTGCTGGGTGATAGATAGATACTGTAGATACTAAAACTGATAGATACTAAAAGAAAACAAGTTAAATCACATAATCAAAATAGATAGATACTAAAACTGATAGGTATTAAAAGAAAACAAGTTAAATCACATAATCAAAATTCCTTTGTGATTCAAGATCACATTAATCTTTTCAAGAGGTAGCTGAAGTGCCTAAAGAGCTAGCCAAAAATTTGGTCTTTATTTTGTGTGTAAATTGGATCTGTATTAGCAGTACATTTGAAAAGTGATATTTAATCAGCCCATAAAATTCTTAAAAGTCTTGTTTCATGAAAGGTGTTTTCTTTTGCATATCGTCCATGGGCATTTCTTAATATCTAGTTTTAAGTTGTTTTGCTAACTCTGACCTACATTTCTATAAGGATTGATTAGAGTGTAATTCCAGATAGATTATGTCTTTGAACCTCCGTTTTTATATTCTCATTTTGATGAACTGAAAAACAGTTATTTAAATTTTGTTCAGCTTCACAGGCCTGACAGACTTTCAGATTTCAACGTTTCTCCTCATTGCTGATTATCAGCTTTTGTGCATATGCTGAAGTAATGTCATTTGATTTTAAGTATTAATTCTCTTTTAGGACATGGTAATAGGTTGGTCTGTCAGTTTTATAGGTGTGACTCACTAGGAAGAGATGCATTAAGAAGCAACTAAATATATTTAGTCAGTTTCCTAATTTTAGTAATACTAAATCTGATGTTGATGGCATGGGCTATCCCTTAAGGTGTTAATCTTGCAGTCATAGCTAGTGACTTCATACTTTTTAGCTATGACAGAGGGTGTATTTATGCCCAGTTTTCCTTCTGTAGAATTTTTATCATTTGAAGGAAGAATCATACAGAAGTGATTAAGAAGAGCATAGATTCTAGCCAGATTACTTGAGAAAAATTGGATTTGCAAATTACTGGCTATATAACCTGAGCAGAATTACTTAGAATTCTGATCTTGTGTTTCCTTGAGAAAATAATGGAGGAGGCTGGGCACGGTGTTGCAAACCTGCAATCCCAGCACTTGGAAGGCTAAACCAGGAGGATTGCTTTAGCTCAAGGCCAGCCTGGACTATCTAGTGAGTTTAAGACAAGCCTAAACTGCACAGCAAGACTTGTCTCAGACAAACAAACAAACAAACAAACAACAAACTGAATGGAAAATAATGGGGATAAATAGTAACACTCATAGGGATATTGTGAGAATTAAATAAGTTGACATATCCTAAAGGTAACTCTGATGTGTCTGCCATATGTAAATGTCTGCCAACAGTAAATAAATTTTTACTGTTACTAAGATTTCATAAAGAGGGTAAAATTTGTCTGGAGCCTTATAGAGGAGGTGGAATTAGATAAGCAAAGATGTGAAAGAAAGAAAGAAAAGAAACTATCTCAAAATAGTATTCCTAAGTTATAAGGTTTTTCTATGAATATCCCTAGAGATAAAAAAACAACTTAGAAATAGTTATAGAAATTAAAAGCCAGGTATTAAGCATTAAGGTTTCTTTAGTTAAAAATCTGCTGTATTCTCATTTCTTTATGCACACCTGTAATTCCAGCACTGGGGAGGCTGAGGCAGAAGGATTGCCACAAATTCGAGGCATGGACAACATAATGAGTTCATGGCTAACCTAGACTACAAAGTGAGTTTATCAACCCCCCCCCCCCCAATTTTTTTTTTTGGTCTTTTTAGAGATGGGGTCTTGCTATGCAGTTCAGGCTGGCCTTGAGCTCACTTTGTAGCCCAGGCTGGTCTTGAACTTGCAACAATCCTCCCACCTCAGCCTCCCCAGGGCTGGGATTACAGGCATGAGCCACTACGCCCGGCTCAAAAGTTTTTTTTTTTTTCTTTTTCACATTTGAATTATTTCAGCAAAGGCCTATGCTTAGTTCTACTCTGTTTTTCTTCAACTAGAGCTGCTTGAACAGCGGTTATTTTCTATAATTCGTATTTACTGAAAGGTGAATTCTTAAAATACTGGATATATTAAAAGAGGCTTAGTCCAAGAAAATTTATGGCAATCATTATTGACATACCTATTTTTTTCTGGAAGTGAGGCAGGGTGGGGGTAGTAGATGGAATGCAGAGAAGGTTACCAGGTAAATGGGAGCAGTGTTTGAGAAACATGTGAGGGACAGTGGACAGTGAGTCTAAAAGTGTTGCTAGCAGTTTGGAGAAAGAGAGAGGACATTGCTATTCAGAGGTTTCTAATGAGAGAACTTTTAAAGCTGCTTACTTTTTAGTGTGGTGCCAGCAAGATACCTGCTCTTAGAGACTCAGCTTACCTGAATAAATCACTTTAGTGCAAGAATGGCTGAAGGGCTGGAGGTGTAGCTCATTAGTAGAATGCATGTGTGGCCTTGGGCTCAACCTCTAGCCCTTTCCCCCATAAAGAGGCAAAAAAACCTCAGCCTTCTCTCTAGTAAAATATTTCTGATCTGGATTAACTCTTCAGTCACCAACACAAAAAAAAAAAAACTGAAAGAAAAGAATATAGGGGCTGGAGGTTTAGCTCAGTGGCATAAGTGCCTGCTTTACAAGTGCGCAGTCTTGGGTTCAATCTCCAGTAACAGAAAAAGAAAAGAAAAGAATCTAGACTAGACCACTAGAATAGAATAAAATAGCTGTTGCCTCACATTAACTGAAAATAAAATAGAAGAGTTCCTGGAAGAAAGAGTTCCCATATGCACAGAAGGATAGGATACTCTGAGCAGTTTGTTTATTTAAACAAAATTTGTTACATAAACAGCATTATAATAGCAATGAAAGATGTGTTTAAGTATTTTAAGATTTTCAAGTTTTGTCCTGAGACATACATAAACACTGAAAAATCTTACAATACCATTAAGATTTCTTTAAATTAAAAATCTGCCATATTCTCATTTCTTTATCACAGTTTTGTTTCTTTGGCATACTGTGTTGCATTTTGCATATGCAAACCGTTTTCACTTGCAGTCATTGAGTATATCATATTTCTGCTTTTAAATTTTTATTTAATATTGTTATAAATCTTTTCTCATGTCTCCATAGTAGTAAATTTTATGATGTATTTATGAACTATATTAAGAATAGGTGTTTTATGACTTCATTTTTTGTGTATTCACATTGTATTTATTAAAGTATTATCTTTGGTTAAACATGCCTAGTTATATATGCTTGTTGATCATTGATTGTAGTACTTCTGCTATGAGTCTAGAACATATTGAGAAATAAAACACAGCAGCTAGACAGTTGTAAATAAACTTTAAATTGTATTGAGCAGAACTGGAGAATATAGTTGAAGAGTGACCAAAAGAATATATCCTAAAGTTTACAGGATGACCCACCAGAGGATGAGAAGCTGGAGAAGAGGCACACATACTCAAGACTACTGTTTTTGTATTTGTTCATCTTCATAAGCTCCATTCTGTGGAGAAAATATAAATTGGTAGAGCTTAAGGTCTTTTTTTTTTTTTTTAATGAATTTTTTTTTCTTCTTTTTTTTTTATCAGTACCGGGGATTGAACTCATGACCACATACTTGCAAGGCAGGCGCTTATGCTGCTGAGCTAAATCCCCAAGCTTAAGGTCTTGCTACAGTCCAAACAGAAACAACATTTGTTTGGTAGGGAAGACTAATGAGGAATGAATGAAGAGGTCAGAAGTGGAAATGAGGGACTTTTTTTTTTTGCTTCTCTCTTAGTCTTTGGGTTTAATAATTTAAACCTGTAGTCAGCAGAAGTCTGGAAGTAGAACTGTGGTAGTTATGAGAGCAGATCTATAAACTGAGGACAGTTTTGTTTCCGCCTCATAAAGACCTTTTCTAATACCAATTCATTCATTTTTTTGTTGTTGTTGTTGTTGCTGAGACCTGTGGTAGGCATCTTGATTTTTGCCTGCAAAAGACTGTGAAATAATCAAGAATAGCTTAAAGGTAAATGAAGTTGAGTTAAATAAAATTGCTGATAGTCTGCTGTTTTTGATGTCTAAGAATTTTAAATGGCTTAGGGGCTGGGGATTTAGCTCAGCGGCATAAGTGCCTGCCTTGCAAGCAGGCAGTTGTGAGTTTGATCCCTGGTACCGGTAAAAACGAAAAAGACAAAAAAAAAAAAAAAAAAATTTTTTTAAATGTCTCAACCTTATTTTATTTTTGTCTTTTTGAGACAAGGTCTCACTTTGCATTTCAGACTGGCCTTGAGCTCACTTTGTAGCCCAGGCTGGTTTTGAACTCGCAAGATCCTCCTGCCTCAGCCTCTAGAGTGCTGGGATTATAGGCAGGTGCCACCACGCCTGGCACTCAACCTAATTTTAAAAGTTACAGGTAAACTAGGTGTCATGGTGCATACCTGTAATCCCAGGACTTTGGGAGGCTGAGGCAGGAGGATGGCAAGTTCAAACCCAGCCTGGGAAGTTCAGCAACTTTGTAAGACCCTGTCTCAAAAAAAAGGAAAAAAGGTCAGAGCTGGGTTGGTAGCTCTCATTGCAAAGGTTTGGGGTGCAATCTCCAGTATACTTTTCCCACCAAATAAATTACAGGTGTCACAGTTACAGGTAATCCTAGCTGTTAGGGAGGTTAAAGCATATTAGGTCAGCCAGGATATTCAGCACAGGCTGGTTTAAAAAAATAAAAACTGTGGAAAGGATAGCTCAGTAGTAGAACACTTAGAATACATGTCTGTTACAGTTCTGGGGCTCATTTCCCCATGCTGAAAAAAAGTTCCAAATCATCTTTCTATAGGTAAACTATTCTTTACCTGTTTGCTGTTTTTTTTCAGTCTCAGCCAGAGAGCTTACACTCAGAGGCAGAGATTTAGGGGTCTTTGAAAAATTGCATCTTGGATTAGATCTCAAAGGTTTAATTAATTCAACCAAATACTTCATGTCTCACTTTTTAGAGTATAGAATGTTAAAAGGACACACTTGCTTCACATTTGTTTTGGAAATACTAAGTATCATACTGCTGAGCTCTTCAGTAGTTGTTGAAAGGATTGTGGTGTTTATATAATTTAGTACATGCTGAGTTCACAATCATAAAAACTATAGATCAAGAACCTTAACACAAACTTAGTGGTAACTGAAGGAAAAAAGTAAATAATGAAAATATTTTTGGTGTCAGTTGTGCCAGTTTTCTGGCCAATGAGTGCCAGTTGTCTATGAATTTAAACTCATTTAGGAGAAGATGATTTTTAAGAAATTATTAATGGCATTATGTGTATATAATTGAGCGAGTTGCATATGAGCTTTTCTCTTTGAATGTTTTTTGAGTATTCTGTATTCTTACAAAATTTAAATATTTGCCATAGTAGTAGTCTTTCCCATCTCCCATATATTACAAAACTCATTATTTTCATTCACCTTTGAGATTTATGTTCTAGGCATCCCAGAGTCAATTTGTGGATGACTTCTGTTTTTATTTCTCTCAGAATTCCAATGCACCTGTTTATTATAGTCATCCTGCAGCAGATTGCTATTTAAAAACCGTTCTGCTGAGCATGGGCACACACCTGTAATCCCAGTACTCAGGAGACTGAGACAGAAGGATTGCCACAAGTTTGAGGCCAGCCAGCCTGGACTATATAGAGAGACCTTGTTTTAATCCCCATTCCCTCTCCATCAGATACCTTGGAGGAAGATTTAGTTCTCCAGAAGCTTGTCAGGGGTCCATATACGGTTCAAAATAAGATAAAATAGAGTTTGAACAGCTGCTGTAATACCACTAAACTCATCTTCCAGCGGTAGTTGACTAAGTTATTAATAACCTTAGTAACTGTATGATAATCATATCATTTATCTTTGAAACTAGAATACTTTAAATGTGAAAGAATGTACTGAAAATAATAAAAATGATAGAAATTTCTTTTTTGAGCAGATATTTTATTTTTATATTTACAATACATAATGTTTACAGTTCTTGTGTGGAGTTGGTCCATGTAAATTTGAAATGTGCTTGGCCAAATCATGGTTTTATTATGTTGGTGGGCTTTGTAAATGTACTTCAACATTTTTCAAAGACAAAATCTGCAAAATAAAACCTTAGGTCCTCAAAGCCTGATTGAGAGTTTACAAAGAAAACTAGGCCATTGTCCCCTCTTGAACATAGATGCAGAAATTCTAAACAAATACTTAGCCAGTGGAACTGAACAATATATAAAAAGGCTCACACATTATAATCAAGTAAGGTTTATCTCAAGAATGCAAGATTGATGCAACATTTGAAAAGCATTGTAATTCAACATATTAACACACTAAAGAATAAAAACAATGTGATTATTTCAATAAATATTTAAAAATTAGACAGCCAGGGATTTAGCTCAGTGGCATAAGTGCCCGCTTGGCAAGCACAAAGTTGATTCCTGGCAACCCCCCCCCCCCCCAAATTAGACAAAATTGAGCATCTATTCCTTTTTTCCCCAGTATCGGGGATTGAACCAAGTTGCCTCAGCACTGAACAACCCCCCATTCCTGTTCCCTTTTTATTTTTTAATTTTGAGATAGGGTCTCACAAAGTCTGTAAGTTGCTCAGGCCGAATTTGAGCTTGTGATCCTCTTGCCTCGGCTTCCTGGAGTGCTGGAGTTAGAACCACCACTCCTGACCATATATATATATATATATATATATATATATATATATATATATATATACATACATACATATACACCCCCCCCCAATACTGGCAGTTGAATCAAGGAGCTTGCACATATTAAGCTTGTGCTGTACCATAGAACTATATCCTTAGCTTTGTCTTAGTTCCCTTCACCCTTACCTCCAATACTGGGAATTGAACCCAGAGCATTGTAAATGCTAGCTATCATGGTTTGTGTCTAGATATTCCCTTAAAGCCTCATGCAGTCATAGGTGGGGTTCTTTAGAGGTGGCTGGATCTGGAGTGTGTGATGCTGGGATCAAGGATCTGTTAGTATTAAATGAGTCCACTGATTGGTTTAGCATAATGTACATAATGAGAAGGCCACCCTGGGTAGAAGCATTGTCTACCCTAAGGGTATGAAGCCTGGATAGAATATAAGGGATTTAGAAAGAGGGCTGTTGTGGTCACTTGCTGCAAGCAAGCTTCCAGCTGTGTTTTTATACAAATAGACATATTCTAAAATTCATATTAAAAAACAGGTATGTAGAGTATCTTGAGCAAGTTTTAAAAAGACTGAAAGATTAACATCAAGAATTATAAAGCTACAAGCCAGGTGTGGTGGCACATGCCCATAATCCCAGCACTTGAAGAAAGAGACAGGGAGATTGCTGGGAGTATGAGGCCAACCTAGGCTGCAAGGTAAGTTCAAAGATATCCTGAACTGCACAGTGAAATCTGTAGTAATCAGGACTGTGGTATTATTGTCATTAAGATAGATAAACAGAATATTGTCCAGAAAAAGGCTTGTTACATAGTGAACAACTGCTTTTGATAAAAGTAAAAACTAATCCAAGAGAAAAGAGATGGCCTTTTTAATATCAGGTGCAATTGGGTATATATATATATACACACACACAAAACAAGCTTGCTTGCATACATATTTTGCACCATATGCATGACACCCGGTCTCAAAGAACCAAACTTAAAAGCAAAACAAAGAAAAAAACAACGGGTGCGTGTAATGGTGCATGCCTGTAATCCCAGCACTCAGGAGGCTGAGGCAGAAGAATTGTCTTGAGTTCAGAACCAATCTACATAGGCCATAGGCTACGTAGGCCAGTCTGAACTGCTTAGCAATGCTTGGTTTTTTTTATACTTTTTTTTTTTTTTTTTTATTGGTACCAGGGATTGAACTCAGGACTGCCTGCTTGCAAGGGCAGGAGCTTATGCCATTGAGCTAAATCCCCAGCCTGCAATGCTTGGTTTTAAGGAAACAACAAAATAAGAAATTAAGCCAAGATGAATAATACTTATAAGTGTAAAACCTAAAATTATGAAACTTGTGAAAAGAAACATAGGTGAAAACACTTGTGACCTCAAGTTGGGCACAGATTTATGTCACCAAGAAACGTGATGCAAAAATAATAAATTGGTAAATTAGACTTCATCAAAATTAAAGATTCTATTCGTCATGAGAATTTAAAGGCAAATCACAGACTAGGGGAAAATATTTGAAAATTATTCATCTGATAAAAGGCTATATCAGAAGTTATATGAAGAACTCTTTTAAAATGAAATAATAAGGAAACTGTCCAGTTCTAAATAATAACAAAAGACTTAAACAATCTGCTGCATCAGAGAAGTTATACAGGTGACAAATAAATATACAAAGATATTTGCTATAGTTAGTCTTCAGGAAAATACAAATTTAAGTCACAATGAAGTACCACTGTGTATTAGGATAGCTAAAATTAAAAAACTACATTAAGTATTTGGGAGGGTGTAGAGCAGTTACAATTGGAATGTAAAAATGGTTCAACAACTTTAGAAAACAAGTTAACTTTTTTGGGGTGGGGGTTGTATCAGGAATCAAACTCAGTACCTCATGGCTGCTAGCCAGGTGCTGCGCCACTGATTTGTATCCCTGGTCCCAAGTTAATTTTTTTTAAAAAAGGTAAATATATAAATATATAGTCATTGTACTCTTAGGTAGTTATGTAAGAGAAAATTGTCATATGTGCATTCATACATATCAAGGCATTGGTGGTTATGTAGTAGAATTTTCAGTCATATGTGCATTCATACATATCAAGGCATTGGTGGTTATGTAGTAGAATTTTCACCTGCCATATGCACACATGGCTATAGTAACTTCATTTATAATAGAAAGTAGAAACCTATATTCTGCATGGTTGGATATATGAACAAATTAATATTCTGTATGGTTGGATATATGAACAAATTTTAGTACAGAATGTTCATACTATGGAATAGTAGACCCAGCAGTAAATGGGCAAAAATAAATGTAAAAAAATATGAATGAGTCTCAATTTAATTTGAGTAAAAGAAGCCAAATAAAGAGTACATATATCATGATTTCCATTATATAAAATTCTAGAAAATACAAACCACAGAAGGATAGGTCAGGCACAGCTGCATGTACCTATGTTCCCAGCTTCTCAGGAAGCTGAAGGGAGGTTTACAAGGCCAGCCTGGTTAAAATCGAGAGATCCTGCCTTTAAAAAAAAAAAAAAAAAAAAAAAAAAAAAAAAAGATCAACAGATGCTTGGGAGTAGGAAAAGCAGGAGAGATTATAAATGGGATTATAGATGGGCACTAGAAAACATTTAGGTGATGGATATATTCCTTATGTTGACTTAATATTTTTCATAAAATTGCCTGTGAACAGTTTTGAAATCGTATTTCTAAGTGTTATTTTGAAATTATCTTTATCTAATTCATGTTTATAGACTACATTATTTTAAAAGCAGTGTAATTTACATATCATATAATTTATTTGTTTTTTAAGGCAGGCTCTCATTGTGTAGTTCAGGCTGGCCTCAAACTCATGGTGATCCTTGCCCTTCAGTCTCCCAAGTGCTGGGATTGCAGGCAATAATTTATGCTAAAGTGTATAATTCAGCAGTTTTAATACATTCACAAAGTGGTACAGCTATTACACTAATTGTAGAACTTTTTCCTCACTTCCAAAAGAAGCCTCATATTCATTTGTAGTTACTTGTTCTTTCTGCACAGTTCGGCCGTAGGCAACCACCAGTTTATTTTCTGTCTCTGTGGATTTGCCCATATAGGACGTTTGATATAAGTGGCTACCTGCAGATTGTGTTCTTTTGTAACTGACTCTTTTATACTTAGCAATATTTCAAGGTTGATTCGTGTTGAAGCATATATCAGTACTTCATTCCTTTTTCTGACTGCATTATATTACATTGTATGGATAGCCAACAGTTTGCTTACTCATCAATTGATAAACACCTGTGTTTTTAAACTTTTTGACTATTATGGATAATGCTGCTATATTTTTATACAATTTTTGTTAATATCTTTTCAGCGTTGTTGTATATAAGTAACAGGAAATTGATAGCTTATATATTAACTGCTTAACTTTTTGAGGAACTGATTTTAATATTTTATAGAGATTTTTATGATTGTATTTGGCTTAGAGTAAATTTTGCTAAATGAAGATACTGTTCATCTTGTTTTTTTTTATAGTGAGATAAATACTGCATTGTCTTCTCAATTCATGTAATTTTTTTTTGGTGTTTCAAGGCAAAACTTATCAAATAAATTGTCTCTGATTTTTTGAGTGTTTCCTCAAAACTCTGTAGTAATATTCCCTATTCACTTTTACTTACGTAAGTTATGTCCTGAATACCCAGTTTTGTGGATGAACTGTTTTTTTTCTTGTGCTTGTTAAAGTCTATTCAGAGACAAATCACCTGCAGCTAACCTTTTTTTTTTTTTGAGACAGGGTTTTACTATGAAGTTCAAACTGATCTTGAATTCACATTGTAGCCCAGGCTGGCCTCTAACTCCAGTGACCTTCCTGCCTCCTACCTCGGCCTCCCGAGTGCTGGGATTATAGGCGTACACTGCCATGCTCAGCCAAAGTATTCTTATATTAGTGTTGATTTGATATAAATTTGTGAGGTGTGCTTTGTTTTGAAGGTTTGTTTTTGCTTCTCTTCCCCTTCTCTTCCTTCCCCTCCCCACTTTGTGCTGCAGATTGAACCTAGGAGCCTTGCTCATGCTAGGCAAGGATTCTACTGCAGCCATGCTTGCAGTCCAGGCTGCACTCCTGTTTTTAGTACCTATGGTACATGATTATTTTGGGATTAAAATAGGCCATAAATACATTTACTGTTACTATCAGTTTGCATTAATTTACAGTTTCCAGACAGATTTTTAAATGCCTCATGCTGATATTGAAGCTGCTTCTAAGCAGACTTTTTCCATATTATGTCATCTAAAGAATAATTTATAGTCATCTAAAAATGAAATTATCAAAGTAAATCATTGGTGTTTAGTTGATGAGTCAGTATTTTAAAATATTTTGTTTTTTGTTTAGTTATAATGAAAATAATGGCTGCTTTTTAAAAAATCCCTTATGAGCAAATGTTTTAGAACTTTATTTACATAGTGAGAAAATCATTGATTTCTTATTACAGTTTTTGTTAGCAAGATAGATGACTAGGAACATAGAGTTATTTGCAAGTATAGTTTGAGATTTAACATTGTATTTACTTTGGAATTTTGGTTTAAGAAAAACCTTACAACATTTTAGACTACTTTTCAATCAAGAAACCAGTGATCTTGTATGGATAGACTGTCACTAGAAAGAAAAAGGAAATAAGTCTGATATAAGAAGGACAAATGGTGGTTAAAGTGGAAAGATGCTTTATCTCACTAGTATTTGGAGAAATCTTATTAATGTTTTTACTGTACATGTTATTTTTTTGCTCTTCAGATGAGATCTTAGTTTTAAAAACGTGCAGCTTACATGTGGTTGCTCATGTGTCTTAAGACCAGCACTCTAGTAGGATGAAACAGAAGAGTCCACATTTGAGCCAAACCTGGGTAATTTATTAACTTTGAGACCCTGTCTCAAAATTTAAGGGGTGGGGAGAGGAAAGGATGGGAGATGTGGCTTAGTACAAAGGCCCTGAATTCAATCCTAGTCTATAGCAAAACAAATTCTTTTTAGCAATGTTAGCCAGAATGTGACAGAATGCACTCAGGAGTGTAAGTTGGTGTAGACTTTTGGAAGATAGTTTGAAACTATCTAGAAAAATACTTACACCCAGATATTCTGTTTCTGTGCCACAGGATATTTATATGAAGGAGAAGGAATGCTTCCCACCACATTTTTTGGAGCTACTATTACCTCGTACCAAAGCCAGACAAGGCTAGTATACTGGAGAAATATAGGCCAATTTACTTGTGAACATAGATATGGAAATTCACCCAAAACACCAGATTTAGAATCAATAAGCCAAATTAAGAATTCAATGTTGGGTTAATAGAAAATATGTTAACATAATTTTACAGATTAAAATGAAAATCTATAATCATTTCAGTAGATGTGTTTGGTCTGATTTAGTATTCATTTATGGCAAATGTTTTTATTCTGTTTTGTTTGGTACTGGGAATCAAACTCACAATCTTGTGCTTGCCAGGCTGTGCTGCTGAGCTATATCCCTGGCCCTATGGCAAACATTTTTAGTGAGTTGGGAATTGAAGGAAGACTTACTTTTATCTGATAAAGGATATTTACAAAACTTAATGTAAAATATGATGTTTAATAATGAATTACTAGGCATATATTCTCTTTAAAATTAGGAATAGAGGAGTGCCAGTCATCAGTTACTTTCAATATAGTATTGCAGGTTCTAGCTGGAGAAGTTACATAAGAAATGAGAGAATAAGGGTCAAGAAGGAAACATCAATTTTCTTGTCTTTTTTTGTTTTTTGTGTTTTTGAGATGGTCTTGCTGTGCAGTTCAGGCTGGCCTTGAGCTCACTTTGTAAGCCAGGTGGCTTAGAGCTTGCAACGATCCTCCTGCCTAAACCTCCCTGAGTGCTGGGATTACAAGCATGTGCCACTGTACCCGGTTTGAACACCATGTTTCTTAGATGATACAATTATACTTGTTTTTGAGTTTTCTATACAGGCAAATTAAAAGAATTATTGCAGTTAGCAAGTGTTCTTTCTATACTTTTTAAAATTACATATTACATATTTACATTTTTTAAATTACATATTGTCATTTTAGAAATAGTTCAAGTTACAAAAAGTGAATAAACAATAACAGTACAAACCATTCAATTTGATAAACCAGCAAAAACTCAGTAGTATGGTTTCCCATGCAGTTTGTGTTTTTTTCATGAATTTTCTACCTATGTCTCCAAGATTTCTACCTACGTTGTCTTCAAGTGGATTTAAGTGTTTCTGTTTTAATGTTTAGATCCTTGATCCATTTTGATGTTAGTTTAGTGTATGGTGATAGGCATGGGTCTATTTTGAGTCTTAGGCATGTAGAAAGCCGATTTTTTTCCAACACTACTTATTAAAGAGGCTATCCTTCTTCCAGTGAACATGTTTATCCCCTTTGTCAAATATAAGGTAGCAGAGTATCTTTGTAGTTGTGTTTGCAACTTCTAATTGGTTCCGTTGATCCTCAGGTCTATTTCTTTGCCAGTACCATGCTGATTTTATCACTTTTGCTTTGTAGTAAAGTTTCAAGTCAGGAATTGAGATGCCTCCTGCCTTGCCTTTGTTGGCCAGAATTGCTTTTGTTGGCCAGAATTGCTTTTGTTATTCTAGGTTTCTTCTGTTTCCAAATGAATTTTAGGAATGTTTTCTCTAGATCTGTAAGGTTCAGGTTAATGATGTTTTGATTGGGTTTGCATTAAATCCGTTTAACAGTTTTGGAGTATGACCATTTTCACAGTGTTGGTTGTTCCTAATTGATAGGGTTTTCGGCATGATAAAAGAGAGAATATAAAATAAAAACAGCCTTTCTTCTAAGGACACGAGAGCACTCCATGACTGCTGGGGCCTGGCTTCTCTGCCGGAATGTGGAGCACGAGATATACATATAACCTTTGACTGGAGTGGCACTTAGGGTGGGCAATGCTGACTTGGGAGCAGATGATTGGGACTTTTTTGCACCACTGGTAAAAGGAAAAGGAGGTTGTCATGGGGGAAGGGGGAAGTGACCTCAAGGTAAACATTCCTTGATCCTGCCTCCCACTGCCATAATACCGTATCTAGGGCAAAATCCTTTCATTAACCAGGAGCAAGAAATATCCTTCCATTTTCTAATACCCTTTCAGTCTCCTTTTTAGAGACTAGTATAATTTTCAGCATATAGGTCTTTTACATTCTTGGTTAGGTTGATTCCTAAGTATTTCATTTTTTTAGATTTAATTGTGAAAGGTGATATTTCTGTAATTTCTCTCGCAGTGAGTTTTTGTTTGTGTATGGGAATGCTATTGATTTTTGACTGTTGATTTTGTATCCAGCTACACTGCTGAATTTGTTTATTACCTCTAGTAGTCTTTTTTTTGTTTTGTTTTGTTTTTGTTTTCCTTTTTATCAGTACCAGGGATCTAACTCAGGATTGCCTGCTTGCAAGGCAGGCATTTATGCCGCTGAGCTAAATCCCCAGCCCCCTCTAGTAGTCTTTTAATGGAGTTTTTTATAGAGTATCATGTCATCTGCAAATAGTGATACTTTAACTTCTTCCTTTCCTATCTTTATTCCTTTTATTTCTTGTCTGATTGTTCTGGCTAATATTTCCAAAACTATATTGAATAAGAATGGTGACAGTTGCATCTCACAGGTTTCAGTATTGTCTTGTTTCTGATTTTAGACTGAAAGCTTTCAGTTTTTGTCCATTTAGTATAATGTTGGCTGCTGGTTTGTCATAAACAGCTTTTATGAGATTGAGGTAGATACCATCTATTCTGAGTTTCTGTAGGGTTTTTATCATGAACAACTGTTGGACTTCATCAAAAGCTTTTTCTGTGTCTATTGAGATGATCATGTGGTTTTTTGTTTTTGGCTCTGTTGATGTGGTGTATTACATTTAATGATTTGCATATGTTAAACCATCGCTGAATTCCTGGAATAAATCCTCCTTGGTCATGATGTATAATCTTCTTGATGATTTGCTGCATTCTATTTGCCAGAATTTTATTGAGAATCTTTGCATCAATGTTCATTAGTGAGATTGGCCTGTAGTTCTCCTTTTTGATTAGGTCTTTCTCTGGTTTTGGTATCTGAGTGATACTTGCCTCCAGGAATGAGTTAGGGAGGATTGCTTCCCTTTCAATTTCATTAAAGAGTTTAAGGAGTATTGGCGTCAAATCTTCTCTGAATTTCGTGTAGAATTCAGCTGTGAATGCATCAGGACCTGGGCTTTTCTTTGTTGGTAAGTTTTTAATCATGTTTTCAGTTTCAATAGCTGCTATTGGGTTATTCAAAATTGTTACATCTTCTTGATTTAACTTTGGTAGTTCATACATTTCTAGAAATTTGTCCATTTCATATGTGTTTTCCACCCTATGTGAGTAGAGATTTTCAAAGATTTTCATGATCTTTTGAATTTCTATGGGATCTGTAGTAATTTCTCTACTTTTCAGTCCTTACTATGTGAATTTGAGTTTTTTCTTTTCTTGATAAGGTTGGCTAGAGATTTATCAATTTTGTTTATTCTCTCAAGAAAATAGCACTTTGATTCTTTAATTCTTGTATTTTTTTTTTTTTTAGTTTCAGCTCCGATTTTTACAGTTTCTTCTCTTCTATGAGCTTTGGGTTTGACTTGCTCTTTTTCTAGATGCTTGAGATGAGCATTGAGTTGTTTATCTATGCTCATTCCATTTTTTTGATATGACAATTTATTGCTATATATTTCCCTGTTTTATTGCATCTCACAGGTTTCAGTATGTTGTATCTGCATTTTCATTGAATTGTAAGTATTGCTTAATTTCACCTGTAATCCACTGATTGTTCAGAAGGTTGTTATTTAATTGCCATGTATTTATGCAGGTTTTGCAATTTCTTTTCCCACTAATTTCCAATTTTAGTACGCTATGGTCAGATAATATGCATGGGATAATTTCAGTCCCTTTGCATTTACTTAAGAATGTTTTTATGGGCTAATATATGGTCTGTTTTGGAGAATGTCCCATGTGCAGCTGAGAAGAATGTATATTCTGATGTGGTTGGGTAGAACACTCTGTAAACATGTACTAATGGAGTATTAGGGTCCCATGTTATAATTATGTTCTTGTGTATTTGGTTTTTTCATGTCCATCAGTATTTGTCTTATATAGTTGGGTGCTCCTGTATTTGGTACATATGTATTTATAATTTATAATTGCTGTTAGTTCTTCCTCTTGAATTTTTTCACTAACAAGTATGTAGTGACCTTTATCTCTTTTAAGTATTTTGGGTTTGAAGTTCTCTTTGCCCGCAAACACAATAGCTACCCCCTGCTTTTTTCTGAGTTCCTGTTACATGGAATACTGCTTTCTCCCCTTATTTAATTGTTTTCCCTGACTGGTGGTTTTCTGTTGTTCTGGAAATTGTGGTGATTTTTATCTCTATCTGGTATGTCTTTCAGTGTTCTTCTCTCTTTCTTTTTTTTTTTTTTTTGCAGTACCGGGAATTGAACTCACGATCTTGCCCTTGCTAGGTAGGTGCTTACACCACTGAGCTAAATCCCTGGCCCTCAATACTCTTTTCTAGGGTTATTTTGGTGGACATGAATTTCTTCACTTCTTTGTCATGGAAGTATCTTGTTTCTCCTTTAAATTTGAAAGTTTTGCTGAGGTCAGCAATCTGGGTTAAAAGTTGTTTTCTTTCAGGACTTGAAATACTTCAAGCTACATCTTAACTTGAGCTTTTGTGCTGTAAAGTCTGCTGTGATTCTAATTGGCTTTCCTGGGTAGATGAGTTGTGTCTTCTCTCTTAACAACTTTTAGTATTCTGTTTTTATGCTGTATGTCTGGGATGTTAATTATTAATGTCTGGGACTTATGTTGGTTGTGACTCTTTGGCATTCTATATGCCTTATCTGTATATCAGGTGTCTCTCCCTCCCCCCCTCCCCCCCCGCCTGGTTTGGGAAATTTTCTGCTATTTTGTGAATAGTTTACCGATGTCATTTGCGTTGACTCCAGGATCTTCATTGATGCCTGTCAGTCTTACATTGTTTCCCTTGGCATCATCTTAAAGCTGTTGAATTGTCATTTGATGCTGCTTTGTTATTTTTAAAAGTTCTATCTTTTCATGATTGCTACTTGTGATCCTGTTTTCAAGTCCGAAATTCTATCCTTAGCTTCATTTAAACGGTTTACCAGCTTTCAATATAATTTTTTGTTTCTTGAATATCTCTTTGAATTTGTTTCATGGGTTCTGCTTGTTTTCTATATTGTTCATTCAAGGTTTCAGTCAGTTTCCTATGCTCTTGTAATTTTTAAAAATCTATTTTTTTCTCTAGCTATACTACAACTCCTTTACTAAGGTTGTCATTTCTGTCTGTATGTGAAAAACTATTTCTAATTTGATTTCCTCTGTAGCCGCATGGATTTGTTTCTTTATTTCACTTGCTATCTTTTCAGAGATTTCAGGTATATGACTTTTTTTTTTTTTTTTTTTTTTTTTGTCTTTTTCTTTTGTATTGGTACCGGGGATCGAACTCACGACTACCAGCTTGCAAGGCAGGTACTTATGCCACTGAGCTAAATCCCCAGCCCCAGGTGTATGACTTTTAAAGTCCTCTATTTCAATGTCTCCTGTACTTGCTCCTGATGGTCTAGATGTTTGAGATTGCATTTTGCTTTTTCATTTTGTCATTTTCACCTTTTGGGCTAATATTTGGTCTTTCAATCCCACTAGTCTCAGTTGTGCGTAGTGTATATTTTAGGGTCCTACTTTGTGGTTAATGTTTGTCTGATTGCTGGTTACCACAATGAAGAGCAGTGCCAGTCACCTGAATTTTTCCTGCAGGGCCTGTTGGGTGAGTCCTATATTCTTTCTAGGCTGACTAGCTTAGGAGTATTGACCTAAGTCAACACTTAGTTCCCATTGTTACTATGTCTTCAGATTGTACTAGGTCACCAGATCTCCCTGTCTATAATGTTTTGTTTAGGGTGGGACCCTACTGTGCCACTGGGTGTTTCATAAGCCTTTTAATTTTCTCCAAGTTGGGGGAGGCCTTATTGGTATACCCTTCAACCCACTTGATATTCTCTATGTGGAGGAAGGACTCATCCACACTTGCTAAACTCTCCAAGGACCTGCAACTAGAGGGAGCTTTGCTATTGCTCCTGTTTACCCACTGGAAACCTCTATTTTAGGGGCAAACTCACCACATTGAAAGAAGCCTGCTGAGGTCCTCTGTTTGGATGAGGCTGTTGCTGAGTCTCCCATCAGCCCAGCATGGTTAATCCAATGCAGTCCAAGGTTCTGAAAGGAGGAGTGGTAGCCGATCAATAGTAATACTAGGTCCAGGAGGTGGGGGGTAGTCCCTGATGGCAGGACACAGGAGTGGAAGTGGCCTGCCCTCCATGCTGCAGGTCCGGGGTCTGAGGGCAAGACAGCAGGTGTGGAAGTGGCCTCAAGTTTTCTAAGGTCATTAGGTAAAAATCAGTTGCATCTCTGTTACCAATAAGGAAGTATCAAAAGAGAATTAAAATATATGTTTAAATATATATATATATATATATAGGCACACCTGTAATCCTAGCACTTTGGGAAGCTGAGGCAGGAAGATCTCTCAAGTTCCAGCCTAGCCTGGGTAACTTAGCAATTTAAGATCCTGTCTTAAAATAAAAAATAGAAGAGGCTAGGGTTACAATTTGGTGCAAAGGCTCTGAGTTCAGTCCCCAGTACATATATATGTGTGTGTGAGCCAAAATTGGGAAAATATACTTCTAACATGCAATTGACAAAAGATTAATATGCAGAATATATAAAGAGCTGCTACAGTTAGTTGGAAAGTCCATTCAGTAGAAAAGTGTACAAAAAACATGAAAGACATAAAATATAAGTGACTAAATAACAAAGATAACCTTACCAGTGTCAGAGAAAACTAAGTTAAAACTCCATTGAAAAAGTAATGCAGAGTAGAAGCATGAAAAAACTTGGCATAGGGTACCTAAATCCAGCTTATTTTGACTTTGGAAGATAGTTAAAGGTTCACTGCAGCCATGCAAACATTTATCTGAAAGGAAAAAGAGAAACTTTCTAACCAAGAATTCTAAATTTGGCAAAATCAGACAAATAGCTAAACAATAACTGAGAGAATTCCTTACCAAAAGGAATTCCTTGCTTTCTGCCCTATGAGAAGTAGTAGCAATAGTCTTTCGGGCTCACTGCAGACTACAGTTATTAAATTTACTTTCTGTCATACTGCCAAAGAATATGCATTTTAAATAAACTGTCCTATTTGTCCTTTATACAAAAAATAAGTTCCCACCAAATTGTTAAAAACTGGAGGAAGCAAACAGTCCAGTACAACAGAAACTTTTAAGCACTCTCAAGATGATTATACCATTTCGGAAAATTATTTGGTACTACCTGGTAAAGTTGAAGATACGTAGATCATACAGTAATTGTATAAATACCAAAAAGGAGTGTAAATGTAGCTCAGTGCAGAGGTCCTGGGATCAATCCCTAGTAATGCAGAGAGAAACTCATCAGAAGACACATAATCTTCACAGCTGCCTTTGTAAATAGCAAAAATTAGAAACAATAAAAAAAATCCAGATTTTCATTGATATGAGAAAAGATTTCTTAAAAATTATGGTATAAAATGTGTGCAAATGAGTGGGTAATAGCAAAATGCATTAACATGTAGAACTAAAAAAGGAAGTGCCAGAGAAATTCATAAGGGAAATTTATTTGGGAATATAGACATTTATAGAATAAGTATAAAGAAAAACCACAGAATGAACATATTTATGGTAGTAGTTGCTTCTGGAGGATAAAGGAAGGATGCATAAAGAATTACCATAGCTTTAGCGATTCAAGAGATGAACATGTTTTTATTTTCTTTTACCTTGTTTATATGTGCATGTTTCCTCTCACCTCTACCCTGGTACTGGAGATTGAATCCCCAGAGTTTTGCATGCAAGGCAAATGTTCCAGTTTTGCATGCTAGGGAAGTGTTTCATCACTAAACTACATCCCCAATACTTTTATTTTTAGGCAGGGTTTCACTAAGTTGTCCTTGAACTTGGCATCCTCTTGTCTTAGCTTCCTACGTAACTGGGATTGAAGGTGGATTTTTCTGCCAAACTCAGACTATTCCACCCCATTAGTGATAAAAATATACACAATGGAACACCCTTATCATGCAGTCCTACAATGCTATGGCACAGCTATAACACAGCCTGACTGTTGTGTATTTCACATGCATCAACGTGGTATATTATAATTTTAAATATTATATAAAATGGAAAGCACCTGTTCTGTGCTGCTGTTGAAAAGAATGATAATAACTTTTTAGGAATATAAGCCTTGTTTTCCACCTCCTCTCCGGTTATCTTTATCATCTCATATAGTTTTCTTTTCCTTTTTTGGGTGAGTGGGATTTGTCTCTCTTTCCATTTAGGAATAAAATGTATTAGAGCAGTTAATTTTTGGCTTTTCTTTTTTAAAAACCTATTTTGTTCAAGGTTCAGAGTCTAGCAACTCCCCAAAAGTAATTAAGTCATGGTAGATACATGCATAAGAATTATTTGTTGAATGAATAAATGTATATGTCTATGTAGTATGACCTTTAAAAAAATTTGAGTGTATGTGTGTGTAATATGTATATGTGTGTATAGATACATAAAAGTACATACAGACATAAACAGAAATATTTAAAAATCTGGAATTCTGCATCCCAAATCAACCTCTGGTATAAGAGTAGACTTAGGTAGAAGGTGATCACAGCTGAGTAAATTTTATATTCTGGATTTGTATTTTTGCAACGTGTATTTTGTATTCTTAAAAGGGGAGGAAACATTTGGAAAATCAGAAGAAAACTGTAAAAACTGGAAAACTTGAAAAAAAAATGATTGAAAAGTAACATTGACCTACTTAACCAGTCTCTAGAACTTCTAGAGTTGATTGAGCCAGTTATTAGTAGATGTAAGACTGGAGTAGAGTCTGTAATCATATCAGCTTAACATGCTATTGGGTACTGAGTCTTTTTCCCAGTGTGGATCTCTGAAAGAAAGAGCATGGAATAGAGGTGTTACGAGGACTTTTAAGACCTGAGGTCATGTGCTGAGACGTTTTGTGTCCTTGTTATTATATATACACTAAATAATAAGCTTTTCTATTTGACTTGAAACTTGAAAGCAAACAGACAAATACGATCAGTATTATACACTTGGTGGGTGGAGTATATTATTCTGTAGGTCTTTTGAGCTATCTAAGATATAGATAAATAAAATTGATTATTTTAAGGCCTTTTTTCCCCAGATACCTTTTGCTTAATGATTCTTCTGTCATACTCAACCCCCTCAGTCTCGCCCTATTTTAGTGATAAAAATACAGTATGTACCATAGGATGCTTTTAACAGATATTCCCTACACTGCTGTGGCACAACTTTAACATGGCCATCTCTGATGCAGGTGCCAAGCCAAGTGAAATATTTTACAGACATCTTTGTGGCGAGGATGCCTTTTTAAACAAGCATATAAATATATTCATTTTATTTAAATCTTAGCAAAAATGTGGTATTATTTTGTGACAAACCACAAAATTATAATATTGTTCTGAATGATTGATTATGGTTAGGACAGAAGTGTATGATAATTATATTTCTGAAGGGGAAACTGGTCAGAGCCATACAGATATAAACTTAAATGCTAAGGAATAGGGTGAGCCATTCGCTTGCTTACTTCTATATGAAGAAAATCAATTTTCTCAGTTTTTAACATTTTCCCCCTATACTTTATGGGCTTTGAAGATTTCTCTCTACTCCCCCCATGAAATTGGGGAAACATATTTATTTTGGAGCTACTGAATTTTAGATACTAAAAAAGTTACTCTTCTCTTCATTATTCCTGTGTTCATTTTCCTAATGTGATTTACTTCTGTTTTTTACCAGCTGTGGGACCATTTGGATCCAACAATGTTCTTCCAAGATTTTAGACCATTTCTGAGTAGCAATCCACTGGACCAAGATAATAGAGCCAATGACAGGGGTCACCAAACTCATACAGACTTCTGGGGACCAAGTCGGCCTCCAAGGCTGCCACTGACTCGGAGATATAGGTCTCGAGGAAGTACTCGTCCTGACAGATCTCCAGCTATTGAAGGGTGAGTTGTTTTTTTTTTTTTTTAATGTAGTTTCAAAGGCTATATGGGTAAAATCTGATCTTTATAAGGCCCTTGTATGTACTATCTTTGTGGGCAAGAAGGAATGTAGACAGGATAAAAATGAAGCTAAATTGAATATCTATACTCAACTGGTATCAGTTAATGAATGATAAACTACAGTGATGAAAACTAGTGTTACAGGTCTCTGGTTAACATTTTTATTAATTTCTCAGATTAAAAATATATGATCTGTTTATAAAAATTTCAGAAGATACTGAAAAGCTTATATATAAAGTATATTAGATAACATTAGGATTCATAGATCTGTTTTAGATCTCAACAGACTGGAGCAGTGGGCTTAATGTTAAATGTGATAACCATATAAAGTCTGACAATAATAACATTCAAACAACAACTTTCTATTGAGTAGTAGTCTTTTTTTTTTTAAGGAGAAAAAGGAAAAAAACAAAAAGGGTACAAGTAATACAAAATTTAAAAAATAAACAGTAAGAAATCACTAGTTAATAAATTATATATTCTCATCTTAGAAATAGTTGTTCAAGTTACAAAATTGAAGCATATAAAGTGGACCTTCAAACAGTGAGAATGCAAACAGTTTTGTTCAGTGATCCAAAAAACACTCAGAATATGGTTATCTATCTTACACACTTAAACATATATGCAGTTATAACCTTTAGAGCACTTTCTTTTCTTTTCTTTTGTACAATGACAGTTACACATTTTGGGTTTTATTACTCCTACAGTTCTTATTACTTCTTTTGAAGAGAGTAAAACCAAATGAGACATATCAGAACAGAGTCAAATCAAAAGGATGGGCATAATAGATAATGTAAAAACAAAATATAAGGTGATCAGCAATGGTTACCATACTGCCTCTTGCTATTTTAAGAAGTTATAAGCAGTTATAATAAAATTGAACTAAACAGTAAAGAATAAAACCAAAGCATTGGAGACATTACAGGATTTTAAAAGAAAATAATAGTCAACCTGAATGGGCGTCATAATGATTCTTATTGTCTTCACAGTTATGCCTATACTTTCGAACTTGGTACTATCAAGCAAAGCAGAATAGAGGAAAATCAGTCAAAACAAGATAGTGAGGGCAATACAGGATTTCAAATCAAGTTAATAGGAAATCAAAGTAGGTTACTATAATGTATCCTGCTATTTTTTATTTATCTTTCCCTTAATTAAAAAAATAAAAAGAAAAAAGTAAATAATTTTAAAAAAGGGGATTGAGATAAAAGAGGGCATAACAACAGAACAGCGCAGGTCAAAACATAACCATTTAAGCAAAATAGTGTTTCACCACAAGATATCCTGACATAAAAATAGTTACCATGGTGTTTCTTTCCTTGAAATCTTTGAGTATAACTTCTTATACTCTAGTACCAAACATATCAAGATACTATAAAACCATTCAAGAGAATGACATTATTACAGGGTATTTAGAACCAATTAACAGAAAATGAACAATGATTTCTATATAAACTCCTTGTCTATAAAATTTTTTCTTATATTATCATATATAATAAAATCCAATAAGATACAACCTTTTAAGACCAATGGAGACGGAAGAATACAAGTTTGATGGGACTTCAAAACAAGATGATTCTAAATCAGCACTAGCTATTATGATGTCTTGTTTTCTCCAAAATAGCTGTTCCTACCATCCGATCTTCTCTGCCTCATTTCTGTTGAGCTCTTTTTCTGTCATTTGTTGTCAGTTTGTCTTCTTTCGTTTTCTGCTCCATTCATTGTGGCCTCTCTGCCACTATTTCTGGAATCTTGGTATTTTCCTTTTTTAGACTATCCTGCAGTATTCTCTGTAGAGTTGAATTAGTGTTTGCAAATTCCCCTAGTTCCTCTTTATCTTGGAAGCACCTTGTTTTTCCATCAATTTCTAGGGACAGCTGTGCAGGATATATGTATCTTAGCTGGAGGTTATTATCTTTCAAAGCTTGAATTATTTCACCCCACGCTCTTCGTGATTTGATGGTTTGTGCCGAGAAGTCTACTGTAATTCTGATGGGTGTTCCCCTTGTAAGTGATCTGTTTCTTGTCTCTGACGGCTTTTAATATTCTGTTCTTATATTGGATTTCTGGTATTTTGATTATTATATGCCTGGATGTAGTTCTGTTTGGGTTGTAGGTGGCTGGAGTCCTGTATGCCTCATATATCTGAATATCTTTACCGTTTGCTAAGTTAGGGAAATTCTCTTGGATTATTTCTGTGAATAGCTTTTGAAGTCCATTTGTGTCCCCACTTCTTCTCTTATGTTCTTAATTCTTAAGTTATAGATCCTTGTATCATCTGCTAGTTTTTGTATTGTTGCTGTTTGTTTTTTTGTTATTTTTAAGTTTTTCATTTCATGCTCCCATATTACAAATCTGCCCTCCAGTTTAGATAATCTGTCCTTAGTTTCTTTCAAGCTGTTATGCCAGTTTTCAATAGAGTTTTAGTTTCCTGGTAGTCTCTTTGAACCTGCTTTACGTATTCTACTTTTTCTCTCTCTCTTCTCCATCAAACAATTCTCCCCATTTTTTCTGTTCTTCCGTTCCACCATCTGTTTTTTCTTGGGCGGTGCTTAGCATTTCTCTAACTTCTGCTTATGTCTTGTTTCAGGTCATTAATAACTTCATTCCTGAACTCGTCTATGAGGCTCTGGAGATAGCACTTTATGTCTATTGGTGCCATGTCTGCTATTGCATGTTTCTCAGGATTGGGGGCCGAGGAGCCTTTCTTGTTGCTCCCTCTTCCCATATTCTTTGTTCCTTATATTTAAGCATTTATAGGAGGCCCAGCTTCCTTCCCTGTCAGCCACAGTCTGTTTGAATTGCGCCGGCTAGGTGTTCCCGCCCACAGCAACGCACCAGGGAGACACAGACCTGGGCAGTATATGCCGGCCCGCCCCTCCAGGTCAACCTACCGAAGGCTTCACCGCTAGGGTGCACCTCCAGGCACTGGGACCTGAGTTGGGCTAGCCTGTTGAGTCGCAGGCCAGGCACTCCCCACCAGTCCGGCTTGAGAGGGGGATATGTGACTGAAGTCACTGCAGCATCTCGTTCCGGGAAGTTTGCCAGGTCTGAGTATGTCCTCCGCTGAAGCTTCCTTCTCTATGGAAGGGTCCCCATTCACTCACTCACTGCAGGTTGATGCAGGGCACCCAGCCAGTCCCACTCCCAACTCCTTCCAGTGCTTTCCACTCTCCGAGCTTTTGCACCTCTCTCCCCGCTGTGCCGACCCGGATGCAACAGTGGCTGCAAGTAATTCAAATTGCAGTTTCTAGTAGTGCAGGGTCCGGCTTACATGCTGAGACCTTATCGGTTCCTGCTGTATCACCAGGATTGCGTTTCCAGTTGGTTTCTCTTAATTTAGTTCGTTCCTGGGTCAGCAAAGAATTATCCCCCTTGCCTAGGACTTCCTGCCCAGCACCATTCTTGGATTTCAAGTGGGGTTTCTCAGAGAGCCTCCGAGGCTGCTGCTATCTATCCGCCATGTTCTTCCGGACTCTGAGTGGTAGTCTTTAATCTCATGAATACCATTTGGAGGAAATAATTTTCATTGTCATTTGTGAAGTATCGTGTGTCTTGCTTTATTTATTTCATTTTATCTATGTGAGGAAATAGGTGCTATTGCTATTTGTACCTAATACAGTGATGGTGAATGTTTTAGAGCTTTCATTGATAACAAACAGCCAACTGTGGTATACTTACCATAGATTTACCACCATTGTTATATAAAGATAAACCGAGACTCAAAGTAACAGCCACTGGTGAATCCAGGATTCTGTAAACCCTGGTTACATAGTGGTATACTATTGGATATAATGGCTACTAGGCATGTGTGGCTATATCATTTTAAATTAATTAAAACTTCATAGAATTTGAAATTCCTTACTTCCACTGGCCATGTTTCAAGGGTTTAGTGGCCCCATGTAGCCAATAGTTACCATATTTGGTAGTACAGATTTTAAACATTTCTATCATCTCAGAAAGTTCTATTGGACAGTTCTATTCTAAAACCTACAGTACCTCTCTCCTCTCTGGAATACTACTAACATTTACAGTACTTGCTTTAGCACATATCTTTCCAAATACATACCTATCATCTTTGGTTTTATGCTTTCAAAGACAGCTACAGACATTTCTTCTTAGATACAGGATAGAAGAAATATGGTTTATTGGATCAAGTAGGATAAAACCTGAAATCCTAAACTGTTTTAATAGCTCCAGGTCCCCAGAGTAAATCTACTGTATCCCACACTAGCTAAACTAGCTAAACTGTTCCCTTCTCTGTTTTTGTTGAGTTTCTTAACTGGGTATGGTTGTTTTTTTTTTTTTTTTTTTTTTTTTTTTGAGACAGAGTTTTACTATCAATCAGTTCAGGCTGGCCTTGAATTCACTTTGTGACCCAGGCTGACTTAAGCACTTTAAACAATCTTCCTGCCTTAGTTGAGTGCTGGGATGATAGGCATGCACCGCCCAGCCAGGTAAGCCTCTTAACTGTTGATCTGCATTTCTCCTCCTCTCTTAACCACTAAAACAGTAATTTTGGATCACTATTATGATCTACTTTTTCTTTTTCTCCTCCCCTCCCCTCCCCTCCCCTCCCCTCCCTTTCCCTCCCCTCCTTTCTCTCTCTCTCTCTTTCTTTCTACCTTTCTACCTTTCTATCTTTTTCATCTTTTTCTTTCGTCTCTCAGTTATGCCTGTCCAGTTAGTCACTCAGTTTTTTTTGTTTGTTTGTTTCCTATTTTTCAAATTATAGTTTGTCCAATTGTTTTCCCCTTGGTTACTTTTCTTGCTTGCTTGCACTGTTGTATTAACTTCCTGATTGTTTTCCTCCCCAAGGCTTTGCCATTTTAAAACCTAGTCCCATATCACTTTAGTGGAATTTTCTACTTAAATTTTCAAATATGTACCTACTATGCTGCTTAAAGTCTGCTGTCATAGGGTCCATATTTGGCTTTGTATGTTCTGGAACTATCCCAACCTCTGTAGCTTTGTTTCTTGTCACCTCCTACTTTTTTTTCTATTCATTACCAGACTTAGTTTTCTACATGTACTGTGATATCCATTACTTCTAAATTTTAATTGGTTTTCTTAGGCAGAAATACCTCGAGTGCTTTCATAACCCAATCAATCCTACACCAAGACTAGGAAACTTTTTATGACCTTTCAGAACTGATACCCTTCCTTTGTACTTCCCATAGCACTTTGTGCATTTCTTTATCATAGTTCAGTGATTCAGTTCTAGGTGAGCTGAAGCTATACTGATTTTAGGTAGCATTCAGTGAGCACACTGTGCCAGACCTAACATCTTTTTGCTCATTTAATGTGTCCAACAAGTTATAAGGAAAATTAAAGTTTTTGTCTTATTAGAATCTATTAGTGTTACTTCTTTTTTTTTTTTTTTTTTTTTTTGTCTTTTTTGTTTTTATCAGTACCAGGGATTGAACTCATGACTGCCTGCTTACAAGGCAGGCGCTTATGCCACTGAGCTAAATCCCCAGCCCCTAGTGTTACTTCTTGTATAAGAAATTACTCTAAAAATTGGTCAGGAATAAAAGTTTATTATCTGTTTCTTTGAGTTACGAATTTGTCTCTGCTGTGTGATATCTGGGATATAGCTGAAAGACTTGAAGGCTAGGTTTGAGAATCATCCACAGGTTCATTTGATTACATGTCCATTGGTTGATGCAAGCTAGGACCTCGGAGATGTGGTTTGTGGTGTAGGTTAGTGCTAGCTACTTTGCTTTCTGCCACAGTGACAAATACCAAGATTAAATCAGTTTAAAGGAGGACAGGTTTACTCTGACTCATGTTTTCAGAGATCCGTGGTTGATTAGCCCCATAATTTTGATGATCATCATAGTGTGAGTGTGTGTGAAAAGAGGTCTGTTCACCGCATGGCAGTATAGGGAAGGGGACATTGGCGAGTTCCAGCATCTTCCAGGACAATCCTCCCATGACCTAACTTCTTTTCACTAGACCTTATCCCTTAAAGATTCTCCCATGTCCCAGTAATGCCACCAGGTTGAAGACCCAAGCCTTTAACACATAGGCTTTTGGGAGATATTCCAGATCTAAACTGGAGCAGCTGATGAATGTTAGTTCCATGGTAGGGTATTTTTTGTTTTTGTTTTTGTGTTTTTTAAAGATGTTTCTTAATTTGACCTTGTCTGATTGTTTCTTCATTCATTGATGATTCTTGCCTGAATTACTGCTGTAATCTCTGAAATATTTTTAATTTGCTTTCATTTCTATTTATTTATATATATTTCTATAATTCCTTCCACAAGTGTTAAAATATTATTCTGTTTAAAAAATTTTTTTTTCTCATTTCCCTGCCTTACCTCATCTGGCTGCTATTTATTTTAGCATGAACTTAGTGGATTTTTAAAAATCATGGTTTATTTTAATGCTTAAATTATCCCAATTTGGTCAGTTGTTACGTCTATACATTTTAGACATTTTAGTAGCTCTTGTTCAAGGCCCTTAAATTAACGGTGTTGGGTGTTAGAGTAAAGTGATCAGGTTGTGTTTTCCTGATTATCAGCTGGTATTTTCTAACCTGTTAGACAAAATATGATTTTTGTTAGAGTTCTTTTAGTGGAAATAAAATAGTTAAAAACATTTTTTTAGTTGTGAAGGAGAAGGGAGATCACCCTAACTACAACACAACATAGTATGGACCTCTGAGGTAGTCTTAGATCTTTAGAAAAAAACATTGAAAGTAACATTACTGAAATGCGTACTTTTTCAGGCACTAAACTATAAATATACTTCTCTTATAGAGTTTTGTTTGAAACAGGGTCTTGTTGTGTAATCCAAGATGGCCTTGAATTTACTACGTATCTCAGGCTAGCTTTGAATTTAGCAGTGATTCTCCTGCCTTAGCCTTCCAAGTGCCAGGATTATAGGTGTGTTCCACCACACTCGGCCTTCACAGGTTTTAATTATTAAAAATAATTAATTAAAATAATTAAAAATTAAATTTCTTAAATTTATTTTTTTAACTATGTTTGCAGTTTATAACAAGCACATTCTTTTTGGGGAGTTAGTACATATACATACACATCTTAATCCTTTCTACACCCCTTATCTCTTAGTCCCCTTTCCATTTGCAAAAGATCTATATCCCTGTTTTCCTATGATCTACCTTTTATTTTGTTATTTAATTTATTTATATTTTGGGTTTCTCATATAAGAAAAACCATGCAATATTTAAGCTTATCAACTTTATTTCCACTAAAGGAACTTTACTACTAACAGAGAGGAGAAAGACATAAACTTCCTTTTCTTACCTGTCCCTTACAGATAATCATACTACTTTTATAGATAATCATATTACCTTATTCATATAGTCTATAACCAAGGGCTGGGGATTTAGCTCAGCGGCATAAGCACCTGCCTTGCAAGCAGGCGGTCATGAGTTCAATCCCGGTACCGATAAAAAGTTAAAAAAACAAACAAACAAAACTTGTACGATCATATAGTCTATAACCTGATTTAACAGAGGCTTGAAAAGAGATTTTTTTTTCTATGTGTAAACATAAGTCAGTTGTCAGATTTTATCTTCAAATACATCAGCATTGAGTCTCTGCGATTCTGTTAGTTTTTCTCAGGCTTACCATTTCAAGATATTGTACAGAAGGAAAGGACTTGATTTTGTTTTTAAAGAGATTTTCTACTTCCCCACTTAACACACACCCTCTTCCAAGAAAATTGCATTCAATGAACACTGTGTCACATGCTCTCTGCTCCTAGCTATAAGGAAAATTGAGAGGGCATAGATTTAATTTTTCTGACCTTTATAGTGAGAGATGACAAGGGATGTGAAGAATGGACTTAGGGTCGCAATGGATTTAGCCACAATGTCTACTAAGGAGCTGTTTTATTAACTACAACTAATTGGAAAAAAGCATTCCATCCCAGATTAATTGTACCAATCAGTTGGTATTAATATATTTGATGTTTGACAGTGTTTTAACAGTCCTGTGATTTTTGTTTTACTATCACTTATAAAACACTTATAAAAAACAACTGTAGATATTCCCCTTTTTATGGGTGTCATTATCTGAGAAGTTGTGGCTCTTTCACTACTTTCTAAACTTCAGTCATTTAAGTAATTTCTGGATGAATTTTCTCCTGTGTATTAGCATCATTATTTAATGTTTTTCTTTAAATAGACTGCTTAGGGGCCAGGGATTTAGCTCAGTGGCATAAGCACCAGCCTGGCAAGTATGAGGTTGTGAGTTTGATCCTTGGTACCAAAAAAGAAAAAAGAAAGAAAGAGTAGAAAACTGGGGAGAAGGGAGAAGTAAATAGACCACCTGTTTTTTTAAAACGTAATTCAGATGCATTTTCAAAGGAAATATGTTCTTTATGTGTGCAAATACTATTGACCTAGCCATTTTTTTTCACTTGTCTTTCTTGCCAAATAAAGACCATCTCTTGAAATAGGACTGCCCAATATTGCTTTCTGAGACTTGAAGTAGAGGGTATTGGCATGTAACCCATTCCTCACTACTGGAACCCATAAGATCTGCTCGAAGGACATCTGGGAAAAATTTCCCTCTCTCATAAGCAAAATACCTGTAGCAAGTTTCCGATCTTTACTTTCTTTGTAAAAATGTCATGCTTAGAGCTGTTGTAGGTATCTTCCAACCATGTGTGGGAGACATGGCTGATGCCTTAGGATGGCAGAGTAAATAAATGGAAAGGGGCATTTTCATTGAGTTGTCATACCAAACCTGGAATTGTTTTTCTCCAGAGTATTTGTTAGTTAAGGTAAATATATTTCTTTGCCATTTTAGCCATTTTAGGTTAAATACCTGTTTTGGCTAAATATTTAAAAATTTTAAATCTTTTCCAGTTTTATCCATGCCTCTTCTGTCTTTGCTGTTTCCATTCTAGCCATATTGACCTTTTAGTTCCCTGAGGTTGATCTATGCTTTTTAGCCACAAGCTTTTGCATATTTTGTTTCTTCTGTTGGGACTGTTAGAATGTTCTGTCTCTAATTTTACTCACTTCCCTTCGGTTAACTCAACCCTCTTCTTAGATATGATATGAGGTGACACTTCCTCTGAGAACTTTTCCTGGTATCTTATGTAGTCCTTGCAAAGCTCTGTGTACTTCCCATTAGCACTAGTTGTAGAAGGAGTATTATCTTTGTGTGATGCTGTGATTTGAATGCCCCCTCCTAAACTTATATTGAACTTCAATTGCCACTGTGGCAGTATTGGGACATGAGACCTTTAAAAAGTGATTAGTTCACCAGGGTCCCGCCCTCATGAATGGATTAATGCCTTGATAGTGAGATTAGTTAGCTATAAAAAGTGTGCTCTCGAACCTGAGTCCTCACTTGTTTTTCCTCTGAGTTAGGACACAGCAAGAATGCTCTCACCAGATGTAACCCCATCTGGTCCTTGTACTTCCTAGCCTCAGAACCATGTTCTGAATAAATGTTGATTATTATAATTTACCTAGTCTGTGGTATTCTGCTATAGCAACAGAAAATGTACCAAGGCATACGTTATTCAATGTCTTTCTTCCCTGTTAAACTTAAGTTCCAGCAAGGCAGGGACAGTTAGTCTTAACATAGTACTTGGCATACAGGACATCCTCAAAGATACTTCAGAATTTTAAAATTCATGCATTTTCTTTTGAGTGTAACAATTACCATTCAAGGGGCTGGGGACTTAGCTCAGCGGCATAAGCACCTGCCTTGAAAGCAGGTGGTCTTGAGTTCGATCCCCAGTAAGGATAAAAAGTTAAAAAAAAAAAAAAACAAAACAAAAGAACAATTACCATTCATAATCTTACGCTATGTTACCTAGGCCATACTAAATTGGATTCTAATTATTGCCTAAGCAGCAATGACATGGTGGATGAGGGATAAGCATATGAGTTATTGTTAATTTCCACAGGCCACTTAAATATTGTGGGGAAATTTTGAGATTCTGGATTATAATATCTGACTTTCACATTAAAAAATGAGAGGTTTTTGAATGAGAAGTTTTGATAGTGTCCCTATATTATATAAAATTAGTTCATGGTAGTACACCTGTTTTAAGAAGACATTGCATTTAACATTTTCATTCTAAATATACACTTAAGAAAAAAACCATCAGACTGTGGGTACACCTCAGTGGTAGAGTGCTTACTTAGCATGTGTGCAGCTTTAGTTTTGATTCCTAACAAGGAATAAGCAAGGGGGAGAAATAGCCAGCCTTAGAGATATATAAAAATATATTTTAAAATGTTTATTATGTATATAGAGAAAATTAAAAATTAAGCTTATGTATGTTTTTATACTTGTAGTTTTTCTCAGTTTCTTAAAACAAAGACAGTATGTAATTTTTAGATAGGTCTCTTTTTTTTTTTAAATTTTATGTTGAAAGTGGTAAAATACTACAGAACAAGACAGAATAAAGCCAACTAAGTTCGAACAGTGAAATTGGTACAGAACTTCACAGCCGGTTACCAGGATAACAGTAATAGGTATCACAGTATATTTCGTTACCTTTATAATAGTTGTTCTTTCAATCATGTATATCAAAATGAGATGAAATACAGAACATTATAGAACTTATCAAAGTAGAATATTGTATAGAGCAGTACCATTAATCAGAATAGAGCAAAACATTAATAAAAATATTTGCCTTCAAAGAGATGGTAGAAGAAGTCCCCCTTATTTGCTATGGTCAACGTCCCAGGAGATGCTCAGATTTCTGGTTCCCATTTGCTAACGCAGGGAGTGGGCAGGAGAAACGGGGGGGGGGGGTAGAGGAAGTGGGATGTTTGACTCTAGGCCGTAGTAGGTTCACTATTGCTTAGCAGGGAGGCAGGGTGGTTGTTTAGTTTCCTAGCGTCCTAAGTTCCAACATGGCGTGGATCTCAGGAGCTGCTGGTGGTTCTCCCCCTGGAGGGGCCGCCACTTACCAGGGAGGGGAGGTGTATGCTTGGCTTCCCAGTCCTAAGTTCTGCCATGGTGAGGATCTCAGGAGCTGCTGGTGGTTCTCCCCCTGGAAGGGCTGCAGTCTGCCACACTGCCACCGCTTACCAGGGAGGGAAGGTGCGTGCTTGGCTTCCCAGTGACCTCTGGATAGGTCTTTTCAACATCTAATTTTTTTCATATAATAATATATCTTGTTCATCTTTCTATATGATTAATCGTATCTGTCAACTTTCTCTCCTTTATTGGAGTGGGTGCTGGATATTGAACCTAGGGGTCTTGTGCATGCTAAACATGTTTTCTCTCCCTGAACTCTAGCCCCAACCCTAGATTTGTCACATTTAAACACATGAATGGGATTCTGTTTTATGAATGCACCATAATTGGTTTAGATGATCTTGTAATTTTAAAAATTCAAGATCTTTTAGGTTTCCTTTTTCATTATATACTGTCAAACACTTTTGCTTATGTATGTATTTTTATATGTCTATAAAAATGTAACTTCTCGGGGGCTGGGGATTTAGCTCAGTGGTATAAGCGCCTGCCTTATAAAGCAGGCAGTCGTGAGTTCGATCCCGGTACCAATAAAAAGGAAAAAGACAAAAAAAAAAAAAAAAAAAAAAAAAAAAAGTGCCTTCTCGTTTTCCATGCTTCTCTCTTTGTGCTAAATTTGGATATTTTCTGTTACCTCACATTGAGTTTTATCAGTCTTATCTTCTTTTGTATCTAACCTGTTGTTAAACACTTCTAATAAATTCATTTCAGAGATAATGTTTCATTTCTAAAATTTCCATTTGATAGTTTGATGGATTTAAATTCTTTGTTGAAATTCTCTATCTTTTCTTTAACTTGCCACTCGATTTATTTCTGTTATTTATCTTTTCTTGGTTTTTTGATTGGTCCCATCACATCATGTGCTGGTAATTTTTGGTTAAAGGTAGACAGTTTTGTTTAAAAATTGTAGGAGTGGGGGCTGGGGATTTGGCTCAGTGGCGTAAGCGCCTGCCTTGCAAGGAGGCAGTCGTGAGTTTGATCCCCAGTACTGATAAAAAGGAAAAAGACCAAAAAAAAAAAAAATTGTAGAAGCTATAGACAATATTATTTTTCTCTAGAGAATTCAGTCTTTTCTTTTCTTTTTAGGCACATAGAGCATAACAGATGGTTATTTTGATTTGATTGTTTGGACTGTGCCAAGACAAGACTGGGTTTCAGCCCTGAGAAGAGTCTACTTAGAGTTCACCCTTAACTTCTGAAGGTTCAGATTTAGAGCCTGATGTATTTTCTGAGCATTCTTTCTAGGGCAGCAGTGGCAAACCTATGGCACATATGCCACAGTAGGCTGTTATCATTGAAAGCTCTGAAAGGTTTGCCATGACTATTAGGGGATCCTGAACTCTCATCTTAGTCAAGTGATGGTACTGTGTACCATTCTGCTCTGTTTTCTAAGGCTTCCACTTACTTATTTCATTTGCTGCCCTGTACCCTCAGATTTGGTGAATATTCTAAAGGGAAAGTTACTGTATGCTAGGTCCTCTTGAGTCTTTGCAGAAGATCTGGATTCACTTTTTCCCTCATATAGTGACCCAGCACTTAAAGTTTATACAGGATTCTCAACCTTCATTCAGCTCTTGTTCAGCATCAATAAGTGCTATTACAAAAATTGGTTCCTTTTCTGTTCTAAAGAGTGTGTATGTAAATGTGTGTGTGTGTGTGTGTGTGTGTGTGTGTGTGTGTGTGTGAGTGTGTGAGTGTGTTTTGAATTCAGGCTGACTTTGAACTTTCTATCATAGTCCAGGCTGGCCTTGAACTCTGAATTTTGCTGCTTCAGCCTCCTCAGTGCTGGGATTACAGGCATGCACCGTTACTCCCAGCTTTGGAGGTTAGTTCTTTGTCAGACCTAGCTGTCTTCCTATTTATTGCGGAGTGGCTTGCATTGCTTAGTGAAAGTGAATAAATGGGTGGGCATGGTAGCACATCCTGTAATCCCAACACTGAGGAGGCTGAGACTGGAGGATTGTTGCAAATTCAAGATCTGTCAATGTTATCTTCTTCATCTGTCATCTTTTCTTTGTCTCTATAGAATCTATTTTCCTATGTTGACATCGTGATGACAGTATTAAGCTCTCCCATGTAAAGTGAAAATTATTCCAAGTTTTCAAGAATAGTAGAGATTTTATCTCAAAATATATGTCATTTGTCAGCCTTCATGGGGAGTTTCTGGCCCTGATAAGGTTTTTGCACACATCTTTGTGTGTTTCTGTGAATATACCATGTTGCCCTACTGCTGTGGTTTTATATTTTGATACTTAGTAGGAAAAGTTCTCTTCATTATTATTCTTTTCCAAAGATTTCTTAATGCTTCTCTTATGTTTATCCTTGCAGCTGCATTTTAGATAACCTGCCAGTCTGCTCCCCCATCATATTGGAATATTGATTGGAAATGCATCATCTATATTAATTGGGGGACAGTTGGCACTTTCAAATGATATTGCAACTTTTATTTAAGCCCAACTCTTGTCTCAATTTGATTGTTTTTAAATAGACTTCATTTTTTAGAGTTCACAGCAAGTTTGAGCAGAAGGTACAGGGCATTTTTTTGGTGTCATTCACTAAAGTTTCATAATTATTGCTGCAAAGTTTTTTGTTATCCATCATTTTGCTACTTAGTTGAATTCACTTTTATTAGATTTTCATTTTATTCTCTTGGGCTTTCTAGCTAAGCAGGTATATTTTCTACAAATACAGTTTATATTTTTTCTTGCCTGTGTTTATTTCTCTTATTTTTTCCTTATTTTACATTAACCTATCAAAACAAAATTGTCAAATAGTAGCTGTCTTGTCTTCCTGCCTTCAGTGTGACTGAAATAGTATTTCTTTGTTAAGCACGTTTGCTTTTAATTCTTAATATATGTGCTATATATTTAAAAAGTTTACTGGATTCCTAATTTCTGAGGGACTTTTACTAATGATTAGTGCTTTTGTCATATGCCTTATGAGATTCTATCAAAATGACCTTATAGTTTTTTCCATTAAACTGCATTTTTTAAATGAACAGATTTTCTAATGTAGTGTCAGCACCATAAGATTTGAGTAAAAACTGCTTTGACAAGGAGCATTAATGTACTAATACCTTAGTGGAATTTGTTTCTAATCTTTAAGTTAGGATTTTTGCTTCTTTTGAAAAGGGGATTGGTCTTTAATTTTTTTATGTTGTCATTAGTGAATTTTGGAGTCAGGATGATATTACTGTCATAAAATTAGTGAGAGCCAGGTGTGGCAGTGCATGCCTTTAGTCCCAGCACTCTGTGAGGATTAGGCAGGATGTTGATTGCAAATTTGAGACCAGCCTATGCAATTTAGCAAGACCTTGTCTCAAAATAGAAATTACAAAAATGGGGGATCCTGGGAATGTAGCTCAGTGGGAAGGCCTTGTGTTCATTTCCCTAACAATAACCAAGAAACAAAACACTAGAGAAAATTGCTCTTGTGGTTGAGAATAGTTTTTGTTTGTTTTGTTTTGGTGATATTGGGGATTGAACCCAGGACCTTTACAGGGAGCTACACACTTCAGACCATTTTTTATTGTGAGGCAAGGTCTTACTAAGGTGCTCAGGTTCTAGGGTTTGAATTTGTGATCCTTCTGCCTCACCCTCTCAGAGCTGGAATTAAGATGCATGCCACCATGCCCAGCTTGGGGATGTTTAGATAATGTAGGGAATTATTTATTCTTTAAAGGTTTATGAATTATTTGTTAATCTATCTGAGACAGATCTTTTTGCTCATTTTATGACAGTAATGTTACCCTGATACCAAAACTCAATGACAATAGAGTGATTACAAACTTAAGTTACTTGATGATTAATGGTCCAGCATGGTATTTTATTCATCTCTATATTCCTAACTTCTAGCATAGTATATCTTTTATAGTACATATCAAACATTCATTTTAATTAATGGATTATTATATTTCTAAGAAGGGTATGGAGCATATGAATTAGTAGTAATAACAGATAAGAGTATGTACTGAAAACTAGTCTTTAAGTCTTTCACCGGTAAGTCTTCACCATATGGAGAAGATATTGTGAGGATCTCCATTTTATAGGGAAATGTGAGGCACAGAGAGGTTAGGTAAATTGTCTAAGGGCATTAAGGCAGTTAAATATATGGTGGAGCCAGTATAGTACAGAAATGAAGACGTTTATATTTGATGGGATTGTATTTAGAAATAGATACTTAGAATTTTTTTTAGCAATATCTTATAGTCTTCCCCACACCTCCACTGTTTTCTTCCTGTTTTTTAAGCAATTAAGCATTTTTCTACCTTTCTCAGAAACTTAACTTTCAAAGCACATATGTATGTAAGTATAATTTTTTTCTTTCATGGAAGTGTAAATACAGCATAGCGTATTTGGGGACATTTTGCTCTACACAATTAACAAATCTGCCTAGATCATTCATATATTTGTTATCACTTTATAGTACATAATATATCAATCTGTTTTGAAAGTAGGTAACAATTTTTATGCTTTACAGATTTAAAAGTTTTTTATTGTGCCGCCTTCTTGATAACAATTTGTTCTATTAGTTTTTAAGTATCAGTATAATATTCTAGTTTTTTTGGTAAGCTTTCAACCGTGGTTTCCATGGGCTAGATCTCAGCCTTCTGTTCATCTACTGACTTTACTGTGCACAGAGTACTTTGTATTTAACAAATCAGATGTCAAATATTAACCTTTATAAATTATTAGCATGTTCTTGTCACCAATCTAAAGACTGTCCCTGAAATTTTATTTCTGTTGGCCATTTCATTGGTGTAAATGAAAACTTTTTTAATATAAAGTATAAACTTTATTCATTTATTCTGAAAATATTTATTAACTGTGCCTAAAAAGTTTGCTTTGCTTTTGATATACAGCTTTCCAATAGTAATTTACCCAGGTATAATCATTTTATCTAACTGTAAATAAATTTGACTTGTGCCAAAAGATCGTTTTATTAATTTACAGGTGGAATTACTGTATTTCATTGATTGTAAAATTCATTTCTGCTTTTCTGTTTGGACTTCTCAGATATGGAGAAATAAAAGTAATGAGGTTGTTGTTTGGTGTATGTAAAATCAACAAAGGAAAGTGCATGGTCTTTAGGAGAAAATTCATTCATATTGTGATGATGCCTAAGGAATTGTTAATATTTTTATCTTAAATAATTTTTAGAATAGGAAATCATTTATGCTTGTTAGTTTTTTCCCATTTGTCTATATTAGATATTACCAACACACTCATACTTTCCAGACAATGGAGATTACCACAAAGAGGCAGTAGAAATAGTTTGCATTTATTACATTAAAGCTCATCTTCATTTTAGTGTACTATACTCAGTTCACATTTGTGGGTTTTTCTGTATTTGTTTGAGATAGGGTCTCACTGTTTAGCCCAGGCTGGCCTTAAACTCACATGGCAATCCTCTTCCCTCAGCCTCTCAAGTGCTGAGATCACAGGTGTGTGCCACTGAACTTGGCTTAACATTTTTTATTAAGGTTGCATTTTAGTCTCCTTCCCTGATATACAAAGGAAAGACCTTTGATTTTAGCACTACTCTGTCTTCAGATCGCTTCATAAGACACAGTACATCTTGGAAGGTTTCTGACATATCATATTGTCAAAGTTAATCCTAGATTCTGGGACCACAGTTTCCTTATACTGATCACACCTCAAATTTTGAGAATTAACTTTTTTGATTGTTGTTGTTTTGATTGTTGGAAAAAAATGTTAGTTTTTTTTTTAATTAATTAGAAAGACGGTGTTACCCATACTTTCCCTCAGTCTAGTATTAGGGATAGACCCCAGGAGCTCTCTGCTGCTGTGTTACCTCCCCAACCTCTTGGTCCCCCCCTTTTGGTACCAGGAATCAAACCCAGGATGTTGCACTTGCCAGGCAGGCATTGTGCCACTGAACTGTATCCCCAATCCCTCCTTTGAAGTTCTTGAAGCAGAGTCTCACTAAGTTTGCCTTTTAAGACTTAAACTTGCTAAGCTTCTGCCTGAGTTTCCCTCAACTGGGACTATGGACATGTGACACCACACTTATTTGTCAGTTATACCTTGATGTATAATTTCAAATGTCTTTTTAAATACACACAGATGATACCTACATCTTTATAATTGAAATAGGATCAATCATATTAACATTTTGTATAAACTTTTACACCTTAACAAATTTTATATCTTAACAGATATTTAGTTTACATCCATTTGTGGCATATCTAGAGGCCTCTTAGCTTATTCAATAAACACTTCTTTTTACTATGTGCCAGATGACATTCTAGATGTTGAGCATTCAATAATGAACAAAGCTGGAAAACTATTGCCTTGTGCAGTACAAGTACCTAGGAGGCAAGATAGATAAGCAGACTAAGCAGTGTTAAACAGTAGTAAGTGCTGTGGGGGAAAAGGCAAGGGAGATAGTAAATGTGTGTGTGTGTGTAAAATTTCAGAAGCATAGATAGGAAATGTGGAGTGGGAGGTGATGTTTCAAAGCATGGTTAGCAAACACCTTAGTGAAAAGGCAGTTGAGTAGACAGGAAGTTGAGGGTTTAGACTAGGCATGTGTCAGTAAGAAGAGACCATTATGGAGCAGAGTGAGCATTAGGAGGTGAAGTCTCAGAAAAGTTTCTGGATAGAGGAATGAGGAAGGAGAGGATACTAGATCGTGGAAAGAATCACGATCTAATTGGTCATTGAGAGGATTTTTAGTACAGTGTTGGTCTAGGTCTAATTTATGTCTTTAAACTGATGATTCTGCTCTGTTGAGAATAGAATGGAGGCCTGCAAGGATAGGGGCAGGATCAGAAGCAGAGAAACAATTTAAGAGACAGTTGCATTAAAGCTGGAAGTACTCTTAGTTAAGAGTAGTAAAAAATGGTTTGATTCTAGATGTAGTTTGACAATAAGTATTATAGGATTTACTGATAAGATGTGTGATGTAATAGAAAAAAGTTATGGGTGACACTGAAGTTTTTGAACTGAGTAATTAGAAAGATGAGCCACCATCAGCTAACATGGGGAAATCTTGGAAAAACCATTTTGGAGGAAGACATTAGAGTTCATTTAGTTTGGGACATAATAAATTTAAGGTGGGGGCCAGGGATTTAGCTCAGCGGCCTAAGGACCTGCCTGGCAAGTGCTAGGTTTTGAGTTTGATCCCTGGTATCAAAAAACAAAACAAAACAAAACATAAGACAGCAACAACAATAAATTAAGGTGGTTATTATAAATCTAGGTGAAGATACTGAAAAAACAATTGTCTTGGCTGGAAATAAAATTTGAAAGTTGATTCCTGTATGTGTGGTATTTTAAGTTGTAAATGGATGAAATTGCCAAAGAAATGAGATTAGAAAATAGTAGAGAAGGAGGGGAGTGGAGAAAAGGGGAACACTAGGGTGTGTGTCTAATCCTTGTATGGGTTGATTTTCCTTTTCTGTGAGTTGCTAACATTGAAATCATACACTACTTTTCTGTCCCTCAATTTCCAAACAGCAACCTAAACACTTACTGGAGTTACTCTGAGCAGTCAGGTACTGCTAAGAAAACATAGAGCCAACATCTGTCTTCCAAAGAGTAAGCAACAAAAAGAGGAATCATCAGCTGATCAGTTGCTAGTGAGGTCTGTAATGGGTCTGCTGAGCTTTAAGGAACTAGGCTGTTTCTCATACTTGACTACCATTTTTTAAAGCATGTGATAATTTACTCTTGACACTAGCAAGTGGGAAGTGGATGGGTGGGCAGAGTATATGACTTAGCTAGTGCTGTGTAACAAATTTAGTAGCATACGACAACATTTATTATCTCAAGGTGGTTCACTCACGTGGGTATTGACAGGGAGTCTCAGCTCTTCATCATGTGAACCTCTCCATAGGCTTTTGGATGTTTCCATTCTTGGCATGTTTCCATTCTTGGCAGGTACACTCTTCCAGAGTAAGTGATTCAAGAGACACAGAGGAAAAGAAATGAAATCACAATGTCTTTTTGTATATCCTACTTTTATACCTTAATCTGTCATTTCTGCCATATTTTGTCTGTAAGAAGTTACTAAGTCCAGCCAACAAAAGAAATAAAATTTAAATTCCATTTCTTTAAAGGAGAACATTAAATTTTGTAGATATATTTTTAAACAATCACATTTTGCCCTGTTGTCACAAATTGTTTACCCTTCTTCCATGAGTAAAATACACTTACCTCTCAAAATCTATTTGTGGAATGTCAGTTTGAAATCTAGGTGGTTGCCCTTAAACGTAGGTTCAAGTGTGGGTGAGGCTGCTTGGATATAGGTCCTCTGCTACAATTACTTTTGTTATGCAGATTTGTACACCAAAGTTATCTGCCTACTATGTATACCCAATAAACAATACAGAGAAGTGGACAGTGACTTTGTAAACACTTCTAGACATTGCTATTTTAAAAAAGACAATGAGAGACAGAAAAACATTATTTGTATTAACAGCAATTCTGGTACTTTTCTGAACAAATATTGGAAGTTTTTTGATTAAGACTTACTCTGATCAGGAATTCTTCTCGGTGGCTCTTGATTCCTCTGTCTGATATCTTGACCTAATCTTACTACTCGTTTCTTTTTCCAGGAAAAGTAGTTCATATTTTCAGCTACATAGTTTTCGTAGCTTGCTTTCCAGCAGAAATTTAAAGGCTCAAAGGCTTCATTTTGTGCCATCTGCAGCTTTCAGCTTAAACCTGCAGTGCTTTTTAGATCTTTTTTTTTTTCGTCTTTTTCATTTTTATTGGTACCAGGGATCGAACTCACGACTGCCTGCTTGCAAGGCAGGCGCTTATGCCGCTGAGCTAAATCTCCAGCCCCAAAACTTTTTAAATTAAATTTACTGGTACACTTTTAATACACATAAAGATGTTACTCATCTTAGGGAATTAGTACCTGTTCATAATATATTTTGGTTTTTCTTTTTTCCCCATCCTCCAATCCTTCCCTTCCTTTACAAAAGATTTATTTCTATTTTCTTCCTTCTAATCTCTTTTTTTCCTCTTTTCCCTTCCTTGCCTCTCACCACCCTGCTTCCCATTTGAACATTTTCTTCCTATTTCCCAATATCAGTCATCCATTGTGATCCTTATTTGTGCTTTCAATTTCTCACACAAGATAAACAGTAGTTTTTAAATTACTTCTTCAGTTTCACTGATGGATACTGGGTTATTTAGAATTTTTGTATTTTTTAGTCTCAGTTGCATTAGTTTCTGCTCTGATGTTTATAATTTCCTCCCTCTCACACACTTGTCTTTTTCTGGAAGTTTAAGATTCAACCCTTGATTGTTTTTTTCTGATATGGAAATTAACCACTATAAATTGCTGTCATGGGATTGCTTTCACTGTGTCTCATAATTTCTGATATGTTATATTCCCATTGTCATTTAATTGTAGAAACTGTTTAATTTCTTTAATGAACCATTGATTAAGATGGTGTTATTTAATCTTTTCGTGTTTATGCAGTTTTTGTGGTTCCTGTTACCATTAATTTCCAATTTCATTGCTCTATGATCTGATACCATGCAAGGTATAATTTCAATTCCTTAAGCTCCCACCTTTTTTTTTTTTTTTTTGAGACAGGTTTTCACTGTGGAGTTCAGGCTGGCCTTGAACTCACTTTGTAGCCCAGGCTGGTCTTGATCTTGCAGCAGTACTTCTGCCTTAGCTTCCCAAGTGCTGGGTTGCATTGTTCCCCTTAACAAGTATATAGTGATCTTTGTCTAGTCTGGTAAGTCTTAATTTGAAGTCTACTTTGTCTGCAAATAGAATAGCTACCCCTGGTTTTCTCTGGGTTCCTTTCACATGGAGTATTGTTTTCCATCCTTTGACTTTCAGCCTGTAAATTTCTTTTTGCATTAAATGTGTTTCTTGTATGCAGCATATTGTTGAGTCTCCTTTTTTTTTTTGTCTTTTTATCGGTACCAGGGATTGAACTCACGACCTCACACTTGTAAGGCAGGCTCTTATGCTGCTGAGCTAAATCCCCAGCTTGAGTCTTATTTCTTGATCCATCCTGTTAATCTGTTTGTTTTGGTTGGTGGATTGAGACCATTTACATTGATGGTTAAAACTGATATTTATTGACTTATTTTTGTCATATTATTTTCCTGTTGTTGATTTCCTTTCTTTCTACTCTGTTTAATTGCTTACCTTGCCTAGTGGATTCATTCTTTTGGGATTTATGGAATTGTTGTCTTTTTCTAGAATATTCTTCAGAATTTTTTTTTTTTTGAGTGCTAGTTTGGTGGTCATGATTTTCTTTAGGTGTTCTTTATCCTGGAATTATCATATTTCCTCATCAAGTTTGAAAGATAATTTTGTGGGGTACATCATTCTGAGTTGGAGGTTGTTTTCTTTTAGTCCTTGAAATTCTTCACACTCTCCTTGACTTAAGGTTTTCTTCGAGGAAACAGCTGTGATTCTGATGGGCTTTCCTTTATAGGTGATTTGTTTCTTTTTCCTAACAGCTTTTTCATATTCTGTTCTTGTGCTGAATTTCTGGTATCTTGGCTATTATATACCTTGGTGCAGTTTTTTTTGTTTTTTTTTTTTTTTTTTGTTTGTTTTTTCTGGTCATGGTTAATTGGAGTTCTGTATGCCTCAGTTACCTATGTAAGGTTCTTTTTCCGTGTTTGGAAAGTTTTATGTCGTTACTTCCGTGAACAGGTTCCTTTGTGCTAACTTTAATTTTTTCATTGATTTCTATCAATCTTGTGTTACTCTTCTTTGCATCATCTGGCAGCTGTTGGACTGATTTTTCATGGTCCCTTGATGTTTTTAAGAAGTGTTTTGTTTGATGATCATTGACCACAAACCTGTCTGCTGCACTTGATATTCTATCCTCATATTGGTTAATGCATATACTTTCAATGGGATTTTTGATCCCCTGGGTAACTGAATCTGTTTCATGTAATGCAGTTCTTTCTTAAACTACTCTCTTTTTTAAAAATTTGTTATCACTCTGGATTCACTAATTGTGTTCTTCATTATGATCATTATCTGTTTAGTTATCTGTGAAACTATTTATTTTTTCCTAGAGCCTCATTTATTTGCTTTTTTACTTCTGCTGCTTTCATTTGAGAAAATTCAGGTGAATGGCTTTTGATTTCTTTCGTCCCAATCCCAGAGATCTGGGGTTACATCTTGTTTTTGGTTTTCTCATTTTCTGTTTTTTAAAATTTGTTTTCTGCATTGATGCTTGTGAATTGCTTATGGTAGGTAACTTTGTTACTAGTACTGAGACCTTCTTAGTATATAATTACTTTTCAGAGATGTCTTCTAGTTGTTCTAGCTGGCTTTTGGCTTTTGAGCCTGTCCCAAGAGCCTGCCTCTTCAATTTATTAGATATGAGAAGTTGCTGCTGATTTGGCCTAACACCAGTTCCTTGGTACTGATCTGTGATTTTGTTTATGACCTTCAGACAGTATAGAACAACTATGTTACCTTGGCTAAAGTACTAACAGTAAGTAATAACAATAGCATCAAGTATTATCTAGAAAATAACAAACTGTAGGAACTGTTAATTTGCCACCTTATTCCATGGGTACAAGACTTACATAACAAAATCTAAAGCAAATTTTAAAAATTATATACAGTGCATACCCCTTCAGTAGAGCAATTTTACCCTCGGGAGAAAAATTAAAAGGCTTAAGGGAAAAATTAAAAAATGAATAGAAGAGAAAGAGATGAGAATCAAGGCTAAAGGACAAGAGAAAATCAGTCAAGCTTTGGGAAACTGGTAAAGAAAACAGAAGAGAATGAAAGAAGAAAAAGACAAAAGGAACTAAATGTAACCAAAAAACTAAATTAAAAACAATGTTCAGGGCAGGGGATTTAGCTCAGTGGCATAAGCATCTGCCTGGTAAACGCAAGGTCATGAGTCTATAATTTCAAACCTGTGTTTGTCTTCTGAGGCCTACAGTTTTGTGGTAGTGTTCAGTTCAGGATCCCCACCATCTCTCCACCATACATCTCCACCATCTCTGGTATACAAAAGAGGCAGTTAAGATTTTTCTCAGCATTTGCTTAAGTTCTCATCCCTAACTTCCTCAAAAGCCCATTGTGCTTCTATTGTTGTTTGTTGTTGTGTTCTGTTTTTTGGGGGGAGAAGACACTGGAGGTTGAATCTAAGGTCTCACACATGCGAGGCAAGTGCTCTATCACTAAGCTACATCCTTATATCCTTGAAGTGTTTTGTTTTACAGTGCTGGGTGTTAAACCCAGGGTCTTGAGCTTGCTAGGTAAGTGCTGTGACATTGAGCTATGTCTCCCGCACTTTTTAAATGTTATTTCAAGATAGGTTCTCACTAAATTCTCCAGATTGGTTTCAAAGTTGCAATCCTTTTGCCTCAGCTTCCTCAATAGCTGGGATGTACAGGTTTGAAGCATAGCATCAGTCCTCTCGTAACTGTTTCTTCAGTTGTTCTCTGATGCTTTCCTCAAAGTCCTTACACTTTATGCCTGCTGCTGTGTTCCAGAGATAGTCTCATGTTTTAGGTTTTTATTATGGCAGTACTAGTTTCCAGGTATCCAAATCTACAGTAATTAATTATTACTGTATAACAATTTATCCCAGAGCTTAGTGAGTTTAAGAAATAAGCATTTATTATCTCATAAATTCAGTGGGTCAGGAATTTAGGAGTAGTTTAGCTAAGTGGCTCTGGCCCAAGGCCTTCAAGAGTCAAGATGTGGGCCATTGCAGAAGTCATCTCCAGGACTGAGCTCACTTTGTAACCCTGATCAAACATAGAGAAGGATTTAACTAAGAATTACAGGCCAATTTCCCTAATGAACATTGACATAAAAACCCTCAATAAGATATTGACAAACAGAATGCAGCAAATCATCAAGAAGACTGTACACCATGAACAGTGGGATTCAACCCAGGAATGCATGGATGGTTCAACATAATGTAAATCCATAAATGTAGTACACCATATTAACAGCCAAGGACAAACATCATATGATCATCTCAATAGATGCAGAAAAAGCTTCTAATAAAGTCGAGGATCCATTCATGATAAAAACTCTACAGAAAATTAGAATAGAGAGTCTTTTTCTCAGTCTGATAATAGCTGTGTATGACAAACCAACAGCCAGCATCATAATAAATGGACAAAAACTGAAAGCTTTCCCTCTAAAATCAGGAACAAGACAAGGAAATCTGCTGTCTCCATTGTTATTCAACATAGTTCTGGAAACTATAACTGGAGCAATTAGGCAAGAGAAAGAAATACAAGGAATAAAGATAGGAAAGGAAGAAGTTAAACTATCACTATTTGCAGATGACATGATACTCTACTTAGAAGACCCCAAAAACCCCACCAAAAGACTTCTAGAGTTAATAAGCAAATTCAGTAACATAACTGGATACAAAGTCATACCTTTTACAGTAACATCCAAAAAATGAAATACCTTAAAATTAATTAAAGGCGATAAAAGACTTCTACATTGAAAATTACAGTACTCCAGGGGCTAGGGATTTTAGCTCAGTGGTGTAAGCACTTGCCTGGCAAGTGCTAGGTTGTGAGTTTGATTCCCGGTACAAAAGAAAAAAAAACCTACAGTACTCTGGAAAAGGAGACTAAAGAGGATACTAGAAAATGGAGAGCTAGCTTATGCTCTTGGGCAGGAAGGACCAATATAGTAAAAGTAGCCATACTTCAAAAACGTTACACAGATTCAATGCAATCCAATCAAAATTCCAATAGCCCAACTCACAGAATTAGAGGAAACAATCCTAAAGGTCATCTGGAGCCAGAAGAGACCTAGAACAGCAAAGGCAATTCTGGGCAAGCCAGACAAGAAAGGGGCATCACAATCCTTGACTTGAAATTACACTATAAAGAAAAATTTTTTTTTACTATAAAAATTTTTTTAAAAACCCAAACCTGAAGATCAGTGGAACAGAGTAGAAGATGCAGAAACACTAAAACACCTTATCCTTGACAAAGGTGCCAAACACATTCACTGGAAGAAAGAGCCTCTTTAATCAACAGTGCTGGAAAAACTGGCTCTACACATGCTGAAGATTAGAACTGGACCCATATGTTTCACCATGCACTAAGCTAAAATCAGAATGGATCAGAGATCTTAATATTAAAGCAGAAACATTAAATCTTCTGGAAGATAGAGTAGATAAAACTCTTGAGGACATTGCACAGGAACTATCACAAAGAATCAACAACTGGGATCTCACCCTATTGCAAAGCTTTTGCACATCAAGGAAATCACCAATAGAGTAAAGAAACAACTTACAACATGGGAGAAAATACTTGCCAGCTGTTCCTCAGACAAAGAATTACTATCAAGAACATATAAAGAACTCAAAAAAAAGTCAGCCCTCTTGGATTTAAAGACCCAATCCAAAAATGGGCATCTGATAATGAATGCACACTTCTCAGATGGAGAAATACAAACAACAAACAAATATGTGAAAAAGTGTTTAGCATCATGGGTCATTTGAGGGATGCAAATTAAAGCAGCACTGAGATTCCACCTCACCCTAGAAAGAATAGTTACTATCAAGAAATTAAACCATAACAACTGCTTGAGAAGATGTGAGGAAAAAGGGGCTCTTCTCTAACTGTTGGTGGAAATGCAGACTAGTGCAAAAACTGTGGAAATCAGTGTGGAGATTCCTCAAAAAACTTAAGAGTTCCCATTCCCCTTCTGGTTATCTTCCCAAAAGAATTAAAAACATCATATCACAGTGATAATATATGCACCCATTTTATAGCAGTACGGTTTGTAATAGCTGGATCCTGGAAACAACCTAAATGCCCATCGACTAAGGGATGGATTTTAAAAAATTATTCAGCCATAAAGAATGATAAACTGATATAGGCAATTCTATTAGAGATAGCGGGAGGCATTATAGTAACCATTGTTGATCACCTTGTATTATGTTTTTACATTATCTATTATGTCCACCCTTTTGACTTGACTGATTCTGTTCTGTTATGTCACATTTGGTTTTACTCTCTTCCAAAAAAGTAATAAGAACCGTGGGAGCAATGAAACCCAAAATGTCTAATAGTCAGGTTACAAAAGAGAAGAAAAGAAAGTGCTCCAAACTATATAACTGCATGTATAAGATAGAAAATGATATCACAGAGTTTTATTGGATCAATGAACAGAACTGTTTGCAGTATCATTGATGGAATGTCCACTTTACAAGCTTTAATTTTGTGACTTGAACAATTATTTCTAAGATGACAATATGTAATCCATTAACTAGTGATTTCCTACTGTTCATTTTTTTTCTGTAAATCTGTATAACTTGTACCCTTTCCCTGCTTTTTTTTTCTTTTCTCCTTAAATAAAATTAAAAAAAAAAAAAGAATGATAAACTGGACACTTTCTAGTAAATGGATATAACTTGAGAACATACTAGTGAAATAAATAAGACACATTTGTAAGCAGTGTATTGTTTCATTATTGTGAGAAGCTGAAAGAAAAACATATATGTGTATGCATATGTACATAAAAAACAGTTAAGATTTACTACTGATTTTCTCTGAGTTTGCTGCAAAGAAAGATTTGTATTCGTATTGTTCAGACAATTGAAGGCAGATGTCTTGTGTTGTAGGTGAATGATTTAGGGATGACAATGAGCAATATATGTATCATTGTTCCCCCTGATTAATGTACTTTTAAAATTTCGTTGTAGTTTTTTTTTGTTCTTTTTTCTCTTTTCATCTATGAATAAAATGGATTTGAAAAACATAAAAATTAAAAAAATAGGCCTTATAATCACAACACAAAAAAATAATACCAGAGAGGAAATAATACACTAAACTATTGTTGAACTTTAGTAGCAGGGAAAGTCTAATACTGTTAGTTACATTGACCTAATAAAATAGAAACTAGGGAATTACAAGTGTATATTCAGATCACAGGCAATACAACAACCCAATATCTCTTTGAAAAGTAAAAAGACGTAGGGGCTGGAGGTTTAGCTCAGCAGCATAAGCGCCTGCCTTGGAAGCAGGCAGTCGTGAGTTCGATCCCCGGTACCGATAAAAAGGAAAAAGACAAAAAAAAAAAAAAAAAAAATAGACCCAACTCAAGGATAAAGAAATGGGTACACGGAACATCCTAAATGTTCAGAATGAGAAGTACAAAGCATATGTGTTTGTATGTGTGTTAAAGTCATCTGAAACACCATAAAATTATTCTCCTACTTATATTTTTTAAAAAGATCCTTTAAATGCTATACAAAAATGTAGTTCAGAATCCTACTGGTTCAGCATCCCTTGTATTGGTCAGTACTAGAGAACCGGGAAACCTAATTTGAAAAATGTCCTGTAGCATCAGGTTCCTTTCTAGCCTAATTCACAAAAATTTTGAATCTATACTATGGCAAAGCTCACATATAATGATAATAGCACAGTCTCACAGCACTAGGTAGTAGACTGATTTCTGTTGTTCTCTCTTGTGTAATAGTCAGTGGAAAGTCATTGTGGTTGGGAAGTAGTTGATGTCATGGATAGCTATACTTCTATTGTCTTACCTAATTTTCTTTTCTCCTCTAACAGAATAATACAACAGATCTTTGCAGGATTCTTTGCAAATTCTGCAATTCCTGGTTCCTCACATCCTTTTTCTTGGTAAGTTAACTAATTGCTACCTAGCTTATCCTGCTAGAGTAGCATCATTTTAGGTGTTATTTTCTGTGCTATAGAGAAAAAACTAGGTAGGTGAGTATGTGGCTATGACTGGAAGCTTATTAGATTACCGTTGTCTGTGGAGCTTGAACTTAATCAGAACTTTGTTTTTTATGGTTCAGGCTTTGGAGCACCCCGCCCTGCCCCTCATGGTCTGAATGTTGTATTGAGGCAGGGCGTGAGAAAGTACCTGCTAGGCTTGGCATGTAATTTGTGGGTTTCTCCTTTAGATCATACTGGAAGATTTTATTCCTTAAGCTTTTCTGATGTGGAGGGTTGGGGATGTGTAGCTCAGTGGTAGAGGGCTTGTCTAGTGTGTACAAGGCTCTGGGTTTGATTCCCAGCATGGCAAACGAACAATTTCTGAAGTTGAAAACAACACTCTTACCTTTCCTTTTCAGAAAAAGCAAAAGCCTGTAACTCGGTATCAGAGTGATGCATAAGTAGAGTAGGGTTTAAAGATGGAATTTCTTCTTGTATGGACAATTATTTGCTTCTTTTGAAGGGTTCTTTACTCAGAGGGACCTCAAGTCCTTCCCCATACTTCCCCCATTTCCCAGCCTTTATTTTGAACTAGAAACTGGACCTTAGTCATCCAGGGTACTGCACCAACAGCATCAAAATAAAAGATTGTGCCAGGTTCCCTTTCATAATTGCCCTGAGTTACGATTCAGAGAGACTGCTGTGGCTGCTTTTCTACTAGAAAGTTTCTCATTGTTCAGGACCACGGGTCAGCTTCTTGGAGTGAGGGAAGTCTGCTATAGAATTGGCCAGCCATGAAGGAAAAACTCTTCCTTAAAAAGCAGCTCCATTTATATAAGTGTGCAGAGAAAAGAAACTTTTGTTTATGAACAGGCAGCAAGTCACTTCCTCTTGTGTGTCATGTGGTTTATTTTAGATAACTTCACATTGTGTGTTCTGCTTGAAGTAAAATTCACAGAGAATGAGAAGCTATCTCTAAATAATGTTTGACCTTGAAAATATGATAAATTTTTTGCCTCTTGATTCTAGTGACTTTTGAGCTTCAAGAGAAAACAGGAAAAAAAAAAAAGAGAGAGAGAGAGAGAGAGAGAGAAAACAGGATCTCTCTGCCAGCTTTTTTGAAATATAAGTCAGAGACTGGTCACTCCATCTAATACTGCCTATCTCATCTCACATACAGGAGCGGGATGCTGCACTCCAACCCTGGGGACTATGCCTGGGGTCAGACAGGGCTTGATGCCATTGTAACCCAGGTGAGGAGCTACCTTTTGAGAATATCTGTTCAGTGTGTCTCATGTTTCCACAGGCTTCCTGCTTTCTTTCTGCTACTTTCTTGAAATTGCAGAGAATGTTTTGAGCTTTTGGGTTTCCATTTTACTAGTGGGACAAATGGTTTATGGATTTAATTTAGCATCCTTGTATTTACTATGTCCAAGGGAATTTCTAGAATGTGCTTCACCTCCAAAGAAAATAAAGACTTCTTAAGAAGCAGTATATGTATTATGGGCCTTTTGTTTAGTTCTGTGGGGATCCTGCAAATAAGTACTTTATAAAAAAAAGGAGAGTCTCACATGTTGAAGCAGGGATTTCTGCTAGATGGAGAAAAACAGGGGAAGGAAGCAGAGAAAAAGGTATTCCCATGGCATGTATAATTTCTACTTGCTTATGTGTATTTTAATTTGATTGGTTTTTCATTTCCCTTGTAGATTGCTGAGCACAGAAAGCATGCCATTTATGTCCAACTTTTCTTACAGGCAGTAATTTACTGTTTCTTAACTTAGCCTATGCTCCTCTCCATACTTCCACCATTTTCTTTCTCTGGCAGAAAGAAATTTTTGTACCAGTTCAGTATTACTTTTTAGTAATACTGTAAAGCTATAGTTTTATTCATGACATCACAACTCTTTACTTGAAATTGATTTATTCCCAAAGGTAGGTCTTACAAACATGGGTCTGTCTGTAGACTTAACACTAGTATCACTTTGAAATTGTAAAGGACTTTTAAATGTTCTAATAGCAGGAAAGGGAAAACCTAAGTCTCTCAGAGTTACAGAAGTAAGAACAGCTACCATTTCTAATATCTGCAGTGTTTACTCTCAGCCAGAGCAGCTTCCTCTCCAGGGATATTGAGATGTCTGCCATGTCTTTTTTCTTTTTCTTTTCTTGTAGCTTTTAGGACAACTGGAAAACACAGGACCTCCCCCAGCTGACAAGGAAAAAATCATTTCTCTTCCAACAGTGACAGTAACTCAGGAACAAGTTGGTAGGTTTATTTTCATATTTATTTTGTCATCTTATATCTGTTCAAAATTCTGGTACCTTCTTAATACTGAATATATTAAAATGAAGCTATAGATCTCTAAAATCTAAAATACCTACCTGGGTACCAGGTGTGGAAGATACTTGTCCCTCCGTGATAATAATCAACAAGTATTTCCTGAGCCATTATCAAGTCACTTTCCAGGTACCATTGGAAATACAGAGGTACAAAGATACATAAGAGTTGACTCTTAATTAGTTAAAGAGTTTATTAGTGGAAGCAATACTCACCAAATGACTTAAAATTTTTTTCTAACACCAAACATTTACTAGAAAAGAAGAAAGTTAGCAAATATCCTCATATCTTTCCTTAAGAAATTAGAAATAAAAGAGAATAAAACCAAAAACAAATGGAAGCAAGTAATAAAGATCAGAAAACACAATCCCTTATCAAAATGCCAACATCATTTTTCATAAAAATGAACATTTTGGTTCCTACAGTTCTGTGGAAATACAAAAGACTCAGAATAGTTTAAACAACTTCAATAAAGGAACAAAATTTTGCAATAATGTTGGACATGTGAAATTGACCTTGGGAGAGAAGAAGAGAATAAGTGAGGGGCTGGGAATATAGCATTGAAGAAATTTAATGGTAAGGGACAATATATAGGGCTGAGAGTTTTCATTTTCTGTTCAGGTTACTGTCAAAAGTTTAAAGGCAGTATGAGTTATCTTAGATCATTTTACTTAAGAAAAAGTATGAACTAATTTTTTTTAGAGGCAACAGGGTTTCCCGATATAGTTCAGGTTGGCCTGCAACTCACTATGTAGTTCAGGTTGGCCTTGAGTTTACATTGATCCTCCTGTTCGGCCTCCATAGTGCTGGGATTATAAGTGTATGTTACTACATTTGGCCCTAATATGAACTAATGTAAAAATATCAGCATAAATATGATGTTTAAGTCAGATATAGGCGAATGACCTTGTTAGACCTGAAATAGAATATGATTTGGAGAATATTGAAATGTATAAGTAGATAGAAAGGGTGGGACTCTGTTGATAAGTTAGGGCTGAATGTTCTAGGTAGTAGAAGTTTTGCATGTCTTCAAATGAAGAATGAGGGAAGGCTCTTTAAGAGGATTACTCTGGAGTAGTATATAAGATAGAGCAGATGTGAGACAGCAGAGCAAGGGTTTAAAGAGGCTGTTGGAGCAGTCTGGTTGTGGTTCCAGTAATGATGGCAGTATTCACAAAAAGAAAAGGGTTGATCTAGAAGTTAATTTTGAAGAAAGGCTTTTTATCACAAATTGCATGTTAGGATGAAGGAGAGGAAAAAATGAAGATAATTGTAAGATTTCACAACTTTATAACAAAAGGTAGTGCTACTGTCATAGGGGACAGAGATAAGTGAGTAGGCCGCGGTTTGGGTAAGGCAGTGATATGATGGTTTTAATTTTGAATTTGTTAATTTTGAAGAGCTAGCTGAGACTCCAAGTAGAGATGAGCTGAAAAGGTGGCATCAGGGAAAAGTAGCCGATAGCAAAGTGTTAGATGTATATATGGAGGGTTAAAGCTCTGGAATTAGAAATACAGCCCAGTAGGCTCTTCAGGTAGACTTGGCATGAAAAGTAAAATTGAAGTTAGGGTGAAGTTGCTGAAATGGAAAGGATAGAGTGAATTTATCAAGTGGTAGTCCTGGTCCAAATACCTTGGCCACTTTGGGAGCATGGAACATATCCACCTCAGTAGAGATGTAGACTAACTGGTACTTTTTTTTAATCCCAAGTGTGTATATGTATATGTACGTATGGTACCGAGAATGAACTCATGACCTCGCACTTGCCAGGCAGGCGCTGCATCACTGACCTGTGTCCTGGCCCTACCTGGTTTTTGTTTATGCCAAACTTGGAAAACTCAGGTCTTGCTGCTTGGAAGTCCCGGTGTAGTTTGTTACCATTTCTTCTAAAGAAAGACATTCTGTCTTTATTTGAAGGCCTTAACTATACTTGGCCTCCACAATGCTGTAGCACCATCTCCTAGTAGAGCTTTTAACACCTTCTACAGAAGACTTTAGGACAGCGATGCTCAAAGAGGATGCATGATATGTAAAGGAACCCCTGAAAAAGTTGCTTGAGATGTGGACTGGAAGCAGCCTGAGATTGCTGAGATGTGTGCCTTTGTTGTAGTTCACAGATTGCCACTGTTTCCTACGCAGACTGATGTAAGCTGCCATGCCATATGGGAAGATGTTTCTCTTGTTTACTTAACAGATAATCTAACCCTCAGTGTCTTCCTTTCAGCATTTTACATTAGAAAGTATGCTGTTATAAGGTTCTTATCTAGACCTTATTGGAGTAGGCCTTGTTTCTCATTTCTGTTTTTCATGTCCCTGTTATTACTTCTACTCCTATTTTGAAGTAAAAATCCATGCTTATCTGCCTCTCACTTGGATGCAAGTGTTTTGTCTTTTGTCATTATATATTCCTTAGACTGTTAGAGATATTCAGTTTTATTGTCCTTCATTTTGCTTGTTTACTTTAAAAGGCATTTGTTCCTTCAATAGATATGGGTTTAGAATGTCCAGTATGTAAAGAAGATTACACAGTTGAAGAGGAAGTCCGGCAGTTACCCTGCAATCACTTCTTTCACAGCAGTTGTATTGTCCCATGGTTAGAACTGGTGAGTATAAGCCAGCTGTATATGTGGTGAAGCAGCTTTACAAGTCACATCTTCAGGGGTTGGGGAGATGATTCAGAGTAAAAATGTAGCTAACAGTTCATACACAGCAAAACAGATTAGGTTTATAGTCTCAAATCCCTGGCAGATTCCCACTGCTACCATCACTTTTTTATTATATTAGTATCTCTTTAGAAATTCTCTGACCAGGGGTTAGCAGCCAGAGCCCAGAGGCTACAGTGGCCTGCCATCTGTTTTTGTAAATCAAATTTATGCTCATTTGTTTATAAACTGTATGTGGATATTTTTGTGTTACACAGGCAGAGTTGAGTAGTTGCAACAGAGTTGGTGTAATCTCCAAACTTAAAATATTTACTTCCTGTCCTTTTAAAGAAAAAATCTGTTTGCTTCTCTTGACCACATGGAAAGGGGGTAGGCAGTTAACTACCTGTCATATCTCAGATTGCTGTTTCTAGTTGGTTTTGTTTGGTAGTATGTATTAGTTGTCAGTGTGCCTGGAGTTGTGTCTGTTCTGCTTAATTCTGTTTGGAGCCCAATGTGTGCTATGTAGCAATGCATTGTCAAATCATAGGGTTTTTTTGTTTGTTTGGGTTTTTTTGTAGCAGAAACTGAACTCAGGGCTTTGTGCTTGCCAGGCAGGCGCTTATGCCACTGAGGTATATTCGCAACCCAAGTCATAGTTTTTGATTTGCTAATTTCTAGTTTCTTAATATGTTCAGTACCACTAGATTCTCAGGTCAAGAGTGTTCACATGGATCTCTTTCTGTTTCAGCACGACACATGTCCTGTCTGTAGAAAGAGCTTAAATGGTGAGGACTCTACTCAGCAAACCCAGAGCTCTGGGGCTTCTGCAAGCAACAGATATGACAGCCAGCTACATGACCGATGGACTTTCTAAAACTAAAGACCAAGCCCGAACCAGGGCTATTGGAGATAGTCTTAACATAGATGTACATTGTATCAAAAACAAAAAAAATAGTAGATGGATTTAGGAATCACATAAGAAACCCCAACCCACCCATAATACTAATGCAATGAGTGTTTTTGTTCTCTAAATTTAAAGTTAGTATCTACAAAAGGAATTCTATTTCAGTCAAATTCCTCTGATTTCTGAATTCAGAGTGATAATTTTATAAGTGTGAAATTTAAGTGCAGTATGTGAATTTTCCCCTGTCTGAATAAAATGAATTTCTTGAAGTCTAGATAGGGTCCTGCTATATGTCATGTTGCCTGTAATGGATGTGTCCACCTCTTCCAATATCTGTCTCATCATTAGTGTGTTTTGCAGTAAATGCAGGGGAACCAGAGCACTAAAATCCTGATGATATAAAGTAATTTTGTCTTAATTGTGTGAAAGTATCTACTTTTGTCCACATAAACAATGAAGTAATGTCTGCCTAATTCAGGAATCTGAGATTGATGGACTTAGTTTTGTGTTAGTGTCATAGAATAAATCAAAGAAAAATTACAGTAGGAAGGAACAAGTGGCCTGTCGTCACACACTTTGGTGTGTACTTTCTCCAGAAACCAGTAAAGCATGTCTTGGGAATCTTATGTTGGGAGAATTTTAATTCTGATTCCTTTTTGGAAATGATTTGGGTAACTAGACAAAGAAAGACAGATATGTAACATCTTTAATTCTGAGATTTTTAAAATGATGCCCCGCTCATTGTCCACTATCTTTTGTTCTAGCAACCTTAAAATAATTTCCTATAATAATAATAGGTTCACTGGGCTGGAGATATAGATCAGCAGCATAAGTGCCTGCCTAGCCAAGTGCAAGGTCCTGAGTTCAATTTCCAGTACCCTTCCAAAGTGATTACTTCATTAATACTTCTACAACCAATTCACTGGTTTTGGTAATTCATTATTCATTAAGAATTCAAATTTTGGGGCTGGGGCTTTAGCTCAGCGGCATAAGCACCTGCCTTGCAAGCAGGCGGTCGTGAGTTCAGTTCCCAGTACCAATTTAAAAAAAAAGAATTCAAATTTTATATTGTTTTAATTTCTGAAGTTCATTTTTCCTTGACACTTTTCTGATCTATCTTGTTTTGCTTATACTTGTAGTCAGACCGATTAAAATAATCTTGCCCAGAACAAGTAGGCCCGAAACAGGTAGACCTGAAATAGGTAGGCCTTTTTAAGCCAAACAGTGTTCCATATACATGTTCTTTTGAGGTTTAAATTTGAATAAATGAAGAATTTTAAGAATGTTGTTGGAACTTCAGAGTCTCAAAAGGTTACACTAGAGTCATATAATAGCAGTTGGTGTACTAAAAAGTGTGTCAAAAAGGCATACAAAGTAGCAAGATATGTATGGTCATACTAGCCCTTCATAATTTAGGGAAGGTCACTATTCTTTGTAAGTCTTTCCTGGCTAAAAATCTTTCCTTGGTTTTTGTTGACTATCACACACTGATTTGGGGCTGAGGAAAGGGGGTTTAAGGTAACTTTGTCTTTACTTTGATAGAGGATAAAAGAATTGAGGATGGAAAAGAAAAAGTTGGAGTGGCTTGCTAACCTAATAGCTTGCCTCTAAAAGTTGTTAACTAGAAGCTTTGATTCAGATTGATCCCAGGGGGAATAAAAGATATTTCCTTGTTTACCTCGTGTACCCAGGCTCTACAGGAATTGCTTCTTTGGGGGGTGATCTGTTTGTCATAGATAGCTCTGAGAGTACACATTGGTTTTGAATTGGGAATGAAGAGGGATGGGAGGATGTCAGAGTTACATTATATTTGACCGCTACTTGGATGGAAGAAAGCTGTGTTGAATTGGACATTTTAGTTTTCATATAGAGTATAATGCAGTTATCAGCTGTCAAAATTTTTGACACCTTCCAGATACAATAATTTAAAAAAGAGAAACTTTCGACACTTTGGAAATTTTATCTGTCTGTTAGTATCTAGAGATGTCAGGTCAGGTCAGGCCGTTGTGTTTTTAGATACATCTAGAGAAATAGGAAGTTTTACAATAAAACAGTGGTAGACAGAGATCTGCCCTTTTAATATACAATATATCAAGCAGCATCAGACTAAATTATCTGGGGTTTTTTTCACTGTTTATTTTTTTTAGAAAAAAAGATAACGTCATAAGGCTTATCTTCCTGTTTCCCAGACTTGTCCCATTTAATGAATTTGTAGTATGTTTCCTCATAATGGGAAGCACCTCAGACTTCCAAGTTAATTTATGTTAAGGACTAAGAGGTTTTTTATATAAATATGATATATATGTAGATATAGAAAGAGATTTATTATAAAGATTTGACTCTTGTAATTATGAGATGAGAAGTCCCAAGATCTACACCAGGTCAGCTAGAGATCCAGGAGAGCAATTAGTATTGTTCCAGTCCAAGTCTTTTGGGGGTGGGGGGAGTCTCTTTGTAACAGGGCCTCCCTGTACAGTTCAGGCTGGCCTTGAGCTCACTTTGTAGCCCAGGCTGATCTCAAACTTGGAATAGTCCTCCTACCTCAGCCTTCTAAGTCCTGGAATTACAGGCATGCACCAACACACCTGGCTCCAATCCAACCAACTCTTAAGGCCTGAGCACTGTACAGTCAGTGGTTTTAAGTTCTAACTTGAAAGTCAGTGGGCTTGAACATCAAGGAGGGCTGATATTTCAGTTCCTGATCCAAAACACAGGCTGATGACCTGGCTTAAGTACTGAGGCAGGAAGAGTTCCCTCTTGAAAGAAGTAGTCATTTTGTTTTTTTGTTTTGTTTTTTTTTTACCTTTTGTTCTCTTCAGGATTACTTGGACTGATTAGATAAGGGCTTACCTCTGTATGTTAAATACAGCAATCTGCTCTTCCATGTTTGTACTCAGATATTGATGTCATTCCAGAACACCCCCTCAGATGCAGCCAAAATAATATTTGACCAAATAACCTGAGCATCCTGCAGCCTATTTAAGGTGTCATGGAAAATTAACTGCCATAAGGAGGAAAAATGGAAATGATGCATATAGTAGCATTCATCTCACTTGAGTTTTGCTATATGAGGAGTCTACCTTGGCTTAGAGGCCTGGTGGTGTGTATATAGGATGTGTATAATTTCTCTTTTTCCTCATTAATTAAGATTAATCTGAAAGTATGAAATGCCTCCCATTCTAGGAATGGATGTTTTACATTTATTTATCCAACACCAGAATGTGGCTGCGATTATGACTTTATTTCCCAGCTGGGTGCAACGGTGCATGCCTATAGTTTCAGTACTTTGGGAAGCTGAGGCAGGATGATTGCAAATTCCAGTTGCATTTGGGCAACTTAGTAAGATTGTCTCAATATAAAAGGAGGTGGATATGTGGCTTATGCAAAAGCCCTGAGTTCAATCCCTAGTATAGGAGTAGAATTGAGGTAGGGTTAGGGGTTTATTATTTCTTGGTATGTCTTACCCTTAAATATTTTAGCTTAGATACAGTGACCACAGCAGCAGGCTAGATAACCTGGGCTTTTTGGGTGTCCATTCTTCTAGGCTAGAAGACTTACATACTTAGGAATCTGGTAGGGGTCAAGGGAGTGATTACTACACCAGCTATTTTGGTCTGCTTTCCCTGACTGTCAAAGAGGAGAAAACTGTTGTGATTTTAGATCAAGTCCTTAGTATGAAATTGAGACCTTTATATTTACACTAAATAGCCTACTCTTTAAATTCCGTCCAGCGCTTAACACATGGTTTTCTTATTCTGAGTGTCTTTTACCCATTATAATTTCTCTTATACATATATATGGAGTAAATAGATATTTCTTTATGTTACAATATGAAATGAAGAAAATCTATTTCACACATAATTAGGGAAGATTTCCTAGAGGCTGATAGTCTTAGAAGTTGAGAGATTATAATGGTTAATCTCTTGTTGACCTCCAGTGATTGTTGTGTCACAGGTAATTTCCAGATAGGTTAATCTCACCTTTTTTAATATGTGGTACTTTGCTGGACAGAAGGGTAATTGGGAAAAGCAGAGAGGTGAACATTTAGCTCCTACATCTTTAAAGTTTCAGAACTAATAGATTGGAAGAAAGGATGTTATGACATTAGAAATTAATATATCGGGCTGTGGATTTAGCTCAGTGGCATAAGCGCCTGCTTTGCAAGGCATTCGTGAGTTCGATCCCAGGTACCGATTAAAAAAAAAAATTTCATATATCCTGCCGGGGGTGGTTGTACACACCTGTTAATCCCCCAATGTGCAGGAGACTGAGGCAAGAAATGTGCCACAAATTTGAGGCCAGCCTGCACTACATATTGAGACCCTATCTCAAAAAACAAATTAATATTTTCTCAGAATTCCTGTTGCCAGTTCCTAGGAGTTAAAAAATATGGAGACTCCAGAATGACATATTATCCCTGTTGCTGTATAACTTTTTGACTATTTTCTTATAATGTTTTAATTTATAGCAAAAAGTAATTAAGGGCTGGAGATTTAGCTCAGTGGCATAAGCAGCTACCTGGCAATCACATGATTGTGAATTTGATCCCCACTACAAAAAAAAAGTATCTTAGAAATGTGTTATTCTTAGCATTCTAGAGTTATCTGTGCATGTAGAAATGGCTATTAAATAGATCCCATAACTTATCAATATCTGTTGCATAACTGGGCAGCTGTTTTCTTTGAGCAGTATTATGGTCCTATAGTCAGTTCTCAGGTTAGAAGGATGATTTTTGGGAAACAACTTGTTTTTTAGCCCTAGCAAGTGTCACTTTGATTAAATGGTTATTAGAAGAAAAATGCCTTGTTTGTTCTAGTATATTGCGTTATATATACACACATATATATATATATTGTTATATAACATGTATATATTGTTTGCATTTCTGTATATGTATATAATGTATATATTTGCAGACACAGTATATATACACTTCACCTTGAAGGAAGGAGAAATGATAATGATAATGCTAAGGAAAAGTGAGCAATGGTACAGAAGAGAATTACAGCCTCACAGTATGCTTCTCTCATTTCCATACCACCAGGCCCTGATTCGTATAAGTTCTCTTCTATAGGACACATTGGTTTGAGCAGGTACTTTGTTATCTAGTCTATAGCAGAGCTTCACTAGAAGTAAATACCTAGTCATTTCCAAGAGTTGAGAATAAATGACTTTAAGAAAATGATATTTATTACCCATTGCTCCTGTATTACAGAGTCAGTTGAACTCAAGTATAGTTACCTTGGTTCTTAAGTTTTTATTTATTTTAGTTGCTGCTAAGGATTGAACCCAGGGCTTGACACATACTAATTATACCACTGAGCTGCATCCCTAACTGTAAAAAATTTCTTGATAAATTCTTGATGCCAAATTGAATATCTTGTGACCATGCCTCAGTTTTTTCCTGGCTTGGGAGCTCTTCCCTCTAGGAATATAAATCAAATGTATCAGTTTAAGAAAATTAAATTGGGAGGAGAACATTGTCTTTAAATCATAACAAAACAGGGGTTTTGGGGTTTTAGACATGGCAGATACTTCAGCGATGGTTGCTATATCTGATGTAGGCAGGCCCTGCACATTTGAGCAGGAAGATAAATTTTAGGAGGGAAAGGAAAAGGGTTTATATTCATAGATTCTTGGATGTAAGAGGGGAAAAAAATCCTCTTTTCTCTTTATGGTAGAGAAATGGGAAGATAAAAGTTCCTGTGAACAAGAATAATCCAGTGGAGATGAGTCAAAGGTGAGAAAAGGAAACAGTACTATTGCTGAGTTTTTAAAATGAATCTCATAAGTTCTGATGGAAAAAGTTGAGAGGAAGGGGTCATTGATGGGAAAAATGTACCATAAAAGGGTGTCCTGTTAAAGTCAGTGTTTTCATGGGAACCACAGGGATGCTCTAAGAATTTAAAACTGAAAACAGAATACAGTGTATATAATTACAGATACATTCCAGGATCAAAATATAATCCTTGATTGAGTCAAAGAATATGAGGTTTTTATGTCTCATACCCATCACCAATGATGAATTATAGGCATTCAACTTAGACTTTTTCATAGCTGGCAAATTAGATAGTATCCACAAAGTGGAATCTGTTTTACTTTTCCTTAATTAGGACACTCAGATCTGTGAGTCACGGGATATAGGGTTATAGTTTATCACTTTTTCTAATAAGTACTGTTTTTGAAATTTAAATATAATAAGATTCCCTCCCAACCAAATGGCAGCTGTATTTCTAACATGTTTTGGGTAATAGTATAATACAAAGGTGCTATAATTTCAATTGTGCTTCGAATAAAATCAATTTATCTTTATTATACCACAACCTACATCAAGTTGAAATACAGATATAATATCCAACCAAGTATAATGTATATTTACAAGGTACAAATTTGGACAGAAGAAAATAGGTATATAGATTCTTTCATGGACTCACAGGTTCAAAACCCATGATTGTAAATCATTCATACAAATTGGAGGTAATATGTGTTTTAGAAAACTACCTATTCATGTATGCAGATTTATAGGCTTATTTGAAATCAGTTGTATCAACACTTCTCGAAAGCCAGTATTTCAAATTTCTAAGTCCTGAGATAAGCAGTATAGATAAATTCTCCAGAAGCAAGAACTTAGCTTTATGGTTGTGTTTGTTCTGCTTAGTTCAAATCAGACATAATGGTCTAATGATCTTGAATGACTTGGTAAATGTGGGCAGTGATCATGAGTCTATTCTGTGGATTTTCATTTGTAGACTCTAAATAGTACAATAAATGAAACCTTTCCTCTAACTAGACATACTGTCTTTATGAGACTTTTAGTGATTGAATACTGCTGTGAAGTTAGAAAAGATTCTTTGAATAGTAAAAAGTGAGGGCTGGGGATTTAGCTCAGTGGCATAAGCACCTTCCTTGCAAGAGTGTAGTCGTGAGTTTGATCTCCAGTACAGATTTTAAAAAGTGAAAAGTGAAAGATATCTGTGCTAACATGAGCTTAAATTTTAGTTTTTAAAAACATAAGATTGGTATACATAAAGCCACTACAGGAAGATTAAAGTGAATGTGATCTTGTGGGGAAAGCTTTGGAGACTTGAAGCCAGGATACAGATGTGTCTGGGTTCCAAATCTAGAATCTCATTTGATCCTGAAAACAATCCTGTGAATATAGAAGCTAGAATAGGCAGTAATCTATTTTATATATAATTAAACAAATGGCGCCTTAAAATTTCATTTGTCCAAAGACACACAGGTGTTACATTGCAGAGCCAGAATTTAAATCCAAGTCTTTGACTCTATGCCTGGTGCTTTTTCCTTCTACAAAACATAAAAGTCCAAAATCCTTAGTTTGAGGCTTAAGGCTACCTCTAATAAGGATTTTATTTGTCTATTTTGGTATTAGATCTCTTGGTTCCCACAAACCTTAGCCCCACAGACCTTAGCTCCTCCATTTATTTGGCAGGTCTATGCCAAGGATCACAGATAAAGTCTTGTTTTTTCCCTTCCCTTCCCTTCCCTTCCCTTCCCTTCCCTTCCCTTCCCTTCCCTTCCCTTCCCTTCCCTCCCCTCCCCTCCCCTCCCCTCCCCTCCCTGCCTCTCTTTCCCTTTCCCTTTCCCTTCCCTTCTCTCCTTTCTCTTCCTCTTTTTTTCTTTGTAAACAACTACATAAATTGTAATGATGTAGTATTAATAGCCACTCCAAAAAGTTAACTTTCTTCCCTCCCAACAAGTATCTAGGGGGAAGGAAAAGTCTTGAAACAAGAGGCCAATGCATCATGGTCTTTTTCCCTAATAGAAACAAAAAGCAAAAAGATAAAAAAATTAAGAGGTGTGTTGCCAGATTTTTCTCTCAACAGCTTGCCAGTTAGCTTTAGCTAAACTATGTTCTTGCCTTTTTACTCATGTAGTTCCAGCTGTCAGAAATACTCTGTCTCTTCTGACCTAAGTCATCTGTCCATTGGCAAAGACAAGCAAGTTTCTTAAAAGAGAAAAATGGCTGAAGAAGTTGGCCAGCACTTAGTAGAAGCTGGAGAGTTACCATCTGTGGTATACCTGGTCTGCACAGATCTGCTGATGCTATGTGGATGCTATTGAACAGCAAAGTCTGTCTTCATTTCCATATTTTTATACCAAAAATATGGTGTGGGCTTGGCTCTCTTCCTCTGTCCTACCTATCTTTGCTTGTTTCATCTCTCTTTTCTTTATAGTGTTAAATAAAAATTTCTTCCAAAAATACTGGTGTTCTCATTTGGTTCATTTGATTTACTTTACTGTGTAGTGGGAGAAGGGAGGAAAATTGTTTTGTGGTATAAAAGCACACATGCTGATTCAATGTTTGAGAAATGTTGTGAAAACTTTTTGTTTACAGAAGCTGAGGGGGAAGAAGGAAGGTTTGTTCTGTCAGTGTAGAAAGGAACTCCAGGAGAACAATGATTTATCCATCTGTGTAGTCCTCCCAATTCCTGGAATATTTAGTGTCTCTTCTGTGCCTTGTGTCTGTCTTCTATATGCATATTTTTAGGTTTATCTGTAACTTAAAGTTTCTTTTGGCACCAAGCTTATAGAGCTCTGAAAATAGGATGAAAAGTTTGTATTATTGCCTTACAATAATAACAAAATACTTAATATCATAATAGCCTGACGTATTTTGGGATATGTATTTGACAGGCCTTTGTGGCTAGAGAGAAAATGGAGAAGGAATGGAGAACATGGTATATGTGTTTGGTCTTACTGCTAAAGCTGGAGTTACAATTTTGAGCAAAACTAATTCTGATGGAAGGAAGGAGTGTACCAACCTTTGATCTCTTGTGGCTGGAGGTGAAAAAAGTAGATGCTACTTTAAAAAAAGTTCAGGAGGGGCCTGCTGAGCAGCACCATGGTGTAGGCAAGAACAAGTGCCTAGCGAAAGGTGGCAAAAAGGGAGCCAAGAAGAAAGTAGTAGATCCATTTTCTAAAAAAGACTGGTATGATATGAAGGTACCAGCTATGTTCAGCATAAAAAATACTGGAGAAACAACTAGTTACTAGAACTCAAGGAAGCATAATTGCACCTGACGGGCTCAAAGGTTGTGTGGTTGAAGTGAGGCTTGCTGATTTGCAGAATGATGAAGTTGCCTTCAGAAAATTCAAGCTAGGGGCTGGGGATTTAGCTCAGCGGCATAAGCGCCTGCCTTACAAGCATACAGTCATGAGTTTGATCCCTGGTACTGATTAAAAAAAAAAAAAAACGAAAAACACACAAAAAAAATTCAAGCTATTTAGTGAAGATATTCAGGGCAAAAACTGAACAATTTCCATGGCATGGGTCTCACCTGTGACAAAATGTGTTCCATGATCAAAAAATGGCAGACAATGATCAAAGCTCACGTCAATGTCAAGACTACTGATGGTTGTTTGCTTAGTTTGTTCTGTGTTGGCTATACTAAAAAATGCAACAGTCAGATACAGAGGACCTCTTATGTTCAGCACCAACAAGTCCTCCAAGTCTGGAAGAAGAAGAAGATGGAAATCATGACCTGAGAGGTGTAAACAAATGACTTCAAGGAAGTGGTCAGTAAACTGAGTCCAGACAGCACTGGGAAAGACAGAAAAGTCGTGCCAGTCTATTCTCTTCATGATGTCTTCGTCAAAAAGTAAAAATGCTGAAGAAGCCCAAGTTTGAATTGGGAAAACCGACGGAGCTTCATGGTGAAGATAGTAGCTCTGGAAAAGCTACTCGGGATGAGACTGGAGCTAAAGTTGAATGAGCTGATAGATACGAACCACCAGGCCAAGCAAATCTGCTTAAATCCAGATTTTTCATATAAATAAAATTTTACTTGTGACAAAAAAAAAAGTTCAGCAGGGCTTGGTGGTGCATGCCTGTAATCTCAGCACCCGAAAAGCTGAAGTGAGAGCACTACAAGTTCAAGCCTAGTCTGGACACCTGTAGGAACCTGTCAACCTTCTCTCAAAGTCAAGATTTTTTTTAAAGCCCTGCAAATGTAGCCCATGCAAAGGCCCTGGGTTCAGGTGCCAGCACTACAAAAAATGTTGCAGGTGGGTTTTTCATGTATAACATGAATTGTTGGTACAATGAATGAGACAAAGTTATCACCAAAATTAGTTTCGTGAGCTAGATGAGGCACAAAGATCCAGAAAAAGTCCTTCATTTTCTTCACATGTAAGCGTGACAGCTTGATCTACCTGATCTTTTTCAGCCTAAGAAAATAGGTACTTTTTATTCTGCAGAACATTATCTCTGTCATAGTTGTACAAAACCTTGAATTGGAGGAGGATAAAAAGACTCATAAATAGTGTATATTTTCTCAATTAGATATTTAGCTTTTTCTTCATTTGTATACCTAAAAGCTACTTGGATGTAAGAGAAGAATAATTGTATGAAAAGGTTAATTCTTCACTTGACTGGAAAAAGGAAAAGGGCTCAGAGAGATTTTCTTCTAATGTTGAAATTTGGGAGGGAGTCAAATGTAATTGTATAGCTAGACTCAACTTTCTCTTCTATTTAGAGCTTTTATTGTGCCTGGAGAAATAAAATCCATTTTACAAATAAGAGTATCCTAACTGAGAAAATTTGGGTTCAATAAATGTCTAGAGTTAGACTGCTTGCTACTCATGTTTACATAAGAGTTTGGCAGTTTTACCTTTGCAAGGTGCTTGCCAAGATCTCTCTTCTTTTTATGGTTTATAGTTCAGGAGTGGAAAGAGACTAGTCACTGGTCCTGTTTCTATAAGAGGTATTCTCAAAATGGGAGTAATGATGGTGGCAGAGGTGCTTTTGTGCATATAGTGGATCATTTTGCTGATAGTGTGAGGTGTTTGAGAATTACCTGTATTCCTTTGAAGGGAAATGTTTAACTTCATTGTACCTGTTTCCTGATGAGAAATCAGACTACTTATTTGCTTGGAAGAGTTCTATGACACTTCATACAAGTGCTTTAACAGATTTGTTATATGAGCCTACTATGTGTTTGGTTCTATCTTTCTGTAGGGATAAGAAAGACAAAACATTCATATTTATAGAGCTTACATTCTGGTAGCACTCACGCTAACAGTTAACTAATACGAGGAAAGCCTCAATAAAATGGAATTAAGAATGCCAAGGAGAGGGCTAGGGGTTTAGCTCAGCGGCATAAGTGCCTGCCTTGAAAGCAGGCAGTCGTGAGTTCGATCCCTGGTACCAATAAAAACAAAAAAGACCAAAAAAAAAAAAAAAAAAAAAAAGAATGCCAAGGACAGCCAAAAACTTCTATCAGGTATTTGTTATGGAAAAGCATCGTGACAAACTATTGGATGTTCCAATCTTTTTATTATTTAATATCAAAAATATTCATTGTTACACAGTGCTTAGATGATTTAACTATAAGTATGTAACATATCAGTGTGACCATCAGCTTTATATTGTTGAAAATCTTACCCCCAGACCAAGTCTGATTTTTGCTTTGTTGGTCTTCACTTCATAGCCAAAGATCTACTGCCTCAAGCTTGTTGCCTTCTGCTTATCCAGTGAGTAGCAGAAGCTGTATGGTATTTATTTGTCTTTTAACCCTAGGCTTTGTTTCCTAAGACTCTGACTTCTGACTTCCTACACTGTGGAAAGTGATTCGTCTGTCTTCCTGCAGAATTTTTTAAATCTTAATATCTTTGAACCAGTCTCCCCTACATAACTGGTTTTTCCTGTGGGAAATCAAGACTAAAGAAACATTTTCCTTTCCTGGTTTCCTTACATTCCCTCTTAGAAAATAACCAAGGAGGTGAAGTATTCTCATTTTCTTGGGATACCTAAGGTTCTTGTGACATACATTGAAAGGAAACCAAGTTGATGACCAGCATCATCATGACTTTATTGTGGGAAGCCTGAACTGAGAAGGCTTTCACTGAGGCTAAACTCAGAGTGTTGACTTTGTTTCACTCCCATCACCATGTCTGTCTGGTTCAAATGAAAAGCATGGATTGACAGAGGATTTTAGAACTCAGTGTGTCCTTTTGCACTATCTCAGAACAACTCCTATGTTACCTCTAAGAATACACTGTGGCATAATTCATTGCTCTTAAAACGTATTTTTACATTTGTGTGATGATGATTTGCTTAAGCAGCAATAAATACAGAATCTAGTATTTGTCAGACACTGGGAATACAAATAGACTTTGGAGGCACTCTATAGAGTTTTGCCATGGAGTCAGCTAAGACAGCAAAGTCACTTTGGACTTGGATGTCCCTGAATCTTATTTAGAAACTGTCTTAGTTACTTTTTACTCATCGCTGAGACAAAATACCTGAAGCCCAAAGTTGGGAAAGGAAAGGTTTATTTCTTACAGTTTTTGGAGGTTTCAGTCCACAGTCAGTTGGCTCCAAAGCAGGCGGGCATGGCTGGGCCGCAGTTCATGGTGCGTGCAAACAGCAAAGCGGGAACTAGCAAAGAACAAGACACACCTTCTTCCTGCCATTACATCACATCTTGGCTCCACCCCTTTGTGGGTGGAGCACTGACACCATCAATCCAAGCACTAGACAATGAACGAATAACAAATGCACAATGCAAACTCATGAGGCCTGGGGGCCACAGACATAAACCATGACAGAAACCGTCTTCTGGAGTAGATCAAACAAGGCAACAAAAGCTAAAATGTTGGCTTTGAGATATATCTGGATTTTATCTTATTTACTTATTGGGTGGGCACAGATAAATTATCTTTGAGTATTAGTAATAATACCTATTTAAGTACGATTGTTAGGCAAAATTGTTAATGTCATCTGTTACCTGTCTGGTACTGGTTTCACCTTCCAAAAAAAGCCTACCTTCCACTTTGGGGGCCCATCAATATGTGCTAATTCTAATACTTAAATTTTATGTTGAGACAATGGAAAAGGCACTTTTTGTTAAGTAAAACCATAACAAGTAGAAATACTTGAACTATTATTAGAAAGATATGCAGATTGAGGAGGAAGGACTATGTTGTACCTCAATTCCTAGGATCACAATAAATATTTGTTAGATGAATGAAAAGGGCCCACTATTTTTTTAAAATTTTATTTAAAAGGAAAAAGAAAAAACAAAACAAAACAAAGCAGCATAAGGGTACAAGTAATACAGAACTACAAAAAAAAAAAAAGTAAGAAATCACCAGTTAATAGATTACATATTATCATCTTAGAGATAGTTGCTCAAGTCACAGTATCAAAGCATACAAAGTGGACATTCAAACAGACTGCAAACAGTTGTGTTCAATGATCCAACCAAAAACATTAATATGGTCAGCTGTTGTATCCTTTAGAGCACTTTTTTTCCCTCTCTTTTTTACAACAAAATTTACACATTTTGGGTTTTATTACTCCCATAGTTCTTATTACTTTTTTTTTTTGGAGAGAATAAAGTCAAATATGGCAAAACAAAGCTGTCAGTCAAAACCAAGGATAGACATAGTACATGATGTAAGAACAGAGTACAAAGTTATCAACAATGGTTACCATAATATCTCTTGTTTCCTTAAAAAGAATTGTCTATCTCATTAGGTATTATAAAGTTGAACAAAACAGTAGAGAACAAGACCAATAAAACTTAAGCATTGTAAACATTACAGGACTTCCAAAGGAGACAATAGTCAAACCAGAATGGGCATCTTAGTGAATCTTATTGCCTTCAAAGTAGTTGCCTATATCTTCAAACTTGATACTATCATACAGAATGGAACAGAGTCTAATCAGTCAAAACAAGATAGTGGGAGTATTACAGGACTTCAAAACAAGTTAAAAGGAAATTAAAAAAAAGTTACTATTATATATCCTGCTAATTTTTAAAATTTTTCTCCTTAATTAAAAAAACCATAAAAAATAACTAAATAATTTTTTTAATGAATAAGGGAGGGATTAAGATAAAAGAGGACATAACAATATAACAATACAGGTCAAAGCATGACTGTTTCAGCAACCTAGTGCTTCACCACCAAATAACCCGTCTTAATAGTAGTTACCATAGTGTCTGTCTTTTTCCTTGAAATATTTGAATAAAACTTCATATACTATAGCTTCAAATATTTCCATATCAAGAAGCCCAGAATAAAGCCTTTCCAATTAATAAGTGAAAACTTTATAAGGCTTCAAGGCCACATAATGGGGAATCATGATTACCACATATTTTTATATATTTGAATCATTACTTACATTAGGGAAACTTCGGTATTCACAGATGCGAGATTGCTTTATTTCACTTAAGAGTATGGTCTCAAGCTGTGCCCATTTATTGATAAATATCTCAATGTGATCCTTCTTTATAGCTGAGTAATACTCCATTGTATAGAAATACCACAACTTTTTTATCCATTCCTCAGTTGATGGACACTTGGGTTGTTTCCAAGATCTGGCGATTATAAATTGTGCTGCTATAAACATAGGTGCACGTATATCACTGTGGTATGATGCTTTCAGTTCTTCTGGGAATATGCCTGGAAGTGGAATAGCTGGAATAAATGGGACTTCCAATCCCAGCTTTTTGAGAAATCTCCAGACTGACCTCCACAAAGGTTGTACCAGTCTACACTCCCACCAACAGTGTAGGAGAGTTCCTTTTTCCCCACAGCCTCTCCAGCATTTGTTGTTGTTGGTTTTCTTGATCCTGGCCATTCTTTCAGGAGTGAGATGGTATCTCAGTGTGGTTTTAATTTGCATTTCTCTAATGACCAATGATGATGAACATTTTTTCATGTATTTATTTGCCATTTGTATTTCTTCATATGAGAAGTGCGTATTCATCTCAGATGCCCATTTTTGGATTGGATTTTTGAATTTTGGGGGTCTGAGTTTTTTTAATTCTTTATATGTTTTAGACAAGAGTCCCTTGTCTGAGAGAAAGTTCACTAAAATCTTTTCCCAGTTTGTGGGTTTTCTTTTCACTACGCTGGAGATTTCGAAAAGGGCCCGTATTCACTGGTTCTGTTTCACTAGAACATAATGATATTTTGTAGAGCCTCCAGTGCTAGACTGAAGTAATTTAGACTTACTAGACAGAAGCCATTACATTTTTTGGAATGATGATGTGACGTGTACACTTAGCACTTTAGAAAGATAGTAGAGTGATATAGAATGGATCAGAAACAAACAATACTGACACCAGCAAGCAAGCCCAGTCTGGGAACCAGCACCATGAGTGAGCTGCCACCAGACTGGAACAGCCAGACCCCATCCTGTCCCCGTAAGTCAGTGCCATTTATGTACCAGGGTAGAGAGAACAAGGCCACACCAGCAAGGAAGCCCACTCTGGGAACCAGCGCCATGTGTGGTCCACTGCCAGAGTGAAACAGCCAGACTTCAGCCCCTCATGCGTGCGGACAGGCAAACAAGAAGTACCAATTCACCTCTAGTCCACCCTACCCCGCACCTGTCGTAAGTGACCGGCTTATTCACAGAAACACAGGCTGTGATGATAGCTATGGAGATGAAGTACAATTGGATGCCATGGTGCTTTGTCATTTCACTAACATTGCTGATCTAGGGCCAGTGGTCTGATCATAAGTTCAGAGGATAGTGCTACCCAGTGTGACATCTAGGGGGCATCTCCTGAGAGTTACAGCCATTGTTGATTCCCTATGATTTGTTTTTGAAGTCTGATATCATTTTTATTGTTTTGTTGAATTGGGTTTTATTCTCTTGCTTGATTATGTCAAATCTGATGGCAGGAGCAGCTATTTCAAAGATTGCAAGATATACTAGCAATTTTGGATTTACCACTGGCTTGTTTTGAAGTCCTTTATTGCATACATTATTTTGTTTTTATTGTTTCTGTTCTGTTCTGTTTGATTTTTATTATGTCTAAAGTTATCTGCAGCTATTTTGAAGACATCAAAAGGCATTATGGTAATTATTGTTGATTTCATAATATTTTGAAGTCCTGTATCTCTTACATAGGCTTGTTTTGACTGGTCTTACTCTGTTTTATCTTCTATAAAATAATAAAAAAAAGAGAAACAGATAATATTTAGTGTTCCAGTGTTTAGGCAGTGGTAGAACTCTGTAACAGGCTCTGTGGTAGGTGTGAAATATAAAGAGATAAAGACAGAGTTGGGGATCTTTTCAAGAAATCACCAGCTAAAAGAATAGGATTATTTGAAGTGTCAAGTGGTGACAACCTGGAAAACATCATTGGAAAGAAGGGGACAGATGTAGACAACTAGTATTTAATAACTGGCTGGATGGGGAATAAGAAAAAAGGAACACAGGTTTTGACTGAGAATTATGGACAGGATAGGTTTGATTTTGAATTTGAAGAGACAGCAGGACATCCCAGGAGACAGGAGTACAGTTGTCAGTGGGAATGTTTAATTAAAACTTAGGGAAAGAAGTTTGTGCTGGAAAAGTTGATTAGTGGGTCATTTTAAGGAAGTTAAAAGCAGTTCAGAGGAGGGGTAGATGCAAACTTGGTAAAGATAGAAAAGCTTGGGGCTGGGGATTTAGCTCAGCGGCATAAGTATCTGCCTTGCAAGCAGGCAGTCGTGAGTTCAATCCTCGGTACCGATAAAAAATGAAAAAGATCAAAAAAAAAAAAAAAAGAAAAGCTTGAAGGCATGAGGAGTCAGTAAATACTTATGTTTGAGAGAAGTTAGGAACAAAAGAAGCAGAGCAGAAAAGAAACCAAAAGACTTCTAGATTTTTTCTTTCTTTTCTTTTGAAAGTAGTAAAATACAACAGAACTCTTGTTCTGAATAAAGCCAACTGAGACAGTGTAGTGAAATTGGTACAGAACTTCATAGCAGGTTACCAGGATAACAGTAATAAGTATCACACTGTATCTCGTTATCTTCACAATAGTTGTTCTTTCTATCACGTATATCAAAATAAAATGAAATACAGAACATTATAGAACTTATCAAAATAAAGTATTGAATAAAGCAGTACCATTAATCAGAATAAAGTAAAACAGTAATAAAAATATTTGTCTTCAAAGAGATGGTAGAAGGAAATCCCCCTTATTTGCTATGGTCAGCCTCCTAAGAGATGCTCAAATCTCTGGTTCCCATTTGCTAACGGGGGGCAGGGGAAGAGGCTGAGGGAAGTGGGATGTTTGACTCTCAGCCCATGCACCAGTAGGCTTACTATTGCTTAGCAGGGAGGCAGGTTGGTTGCTTGGTTTCCCAGCATCCTAAGATCCAACATGGGGCAGATCTCAGGAGACACTGGTGGTTCTCCCCCTGGAGGGGCCACAGCCTGAAGACTTCTAGATTTAATAAGCAAATTCAGTAACATAACTGGATACAAAGTCAACACTCAAAAATCAATAGTCTTCTTGTACATGAAAAACAAACTCACTGAGAGAGAAATCAGGGAAACAATACCTTTTACAGTAACATCCAAAAAATGAAATACCTCAGAATCAATCTGATGAAGAAGGTAAAAGACCTCTACATTGAAAACTACAGTACTCTGAAAAAGGAGATTAAAGAGGAAGCTAGAAAGTGGAGAGCTAGCTTATGCTCTTGGGCAGGAAGAACCAATATAGTGAAAATGGCCATACTTCAAAAACCGTTACACAGATTCAATGCAATCCAATCAAAATTCCAATAGCCCAACTCACAGAATTAGAGGAAACAATCCTAAAGGTCATCTGGAGCCAGAAGAGACCTAGAACAGCAAAGGCAATTCTGGGCAAGCCAGACAAGAAAGGGGCATCACAATCCTTGACTTGAAATTACACTATAAAGAAAAATTTTTTTTACTATAAAAATTTTTTTAAAAACCCAAACCTGAAGATCAGTGGAACAGACTAGAAGATGCAGAAACAACTCCAGAAACACTAAGCCACCTTATCCTTGACAAAGGTGCCAAACACATTCACTGGAAGAAAGAGCCTCTTTTAATCAACAGTGCTGGAAAAACTGGCTCTACACATGCTGAAGATTAGAACTGGACCCATATGTTTCACCATGCACTAAGCTAAAATCAGAATGGTTCAAAGATCTTAATATGAAAGCAGAAACATTAAATCTTCTGGAAGATAGAGTAGGTAAAACTCTTGAGGACATTGGTATAGGCAAATGAAACCCTAGTTGCACAGGAACTATCACAAAGAATCAACAACTGGGATCTCACCCTATTGAAAAACTTTTGCACATCAAGAGAAACCACCAACAGAGTAAAGAAACAACCTACAATATGGGAGAAAATATTTGCCAGCTGTTCCTCAAAGGATTAGTATCAAGAACATATAAAGAACTCAAAAAAGCAATCATATATATATATATATATATATATATATGATATATAAATATATATAGTTAAGACAGTTATACAACTGATTTCTGTGAGTTCATAGAAGAGAAAGATTTGTGCTGGTGTTGTTTGGTCAGTTGTAAGCAGATGTCTTATGCTCTGGGTGAATGATTTGGGGATGACAATGTGCAATGTATGTACCATTGTTGCCCCCTGATTGATGTGTTTTGAAATTTAGTGTTAGGGTTTTTCATTTTCTTCCTCCTTGAAATAAAATGGATTTGAAAAAAATGTTTAAAAGGCTCCTTACTAGAATTTGTGCTTGTGTGTGTAATTTATGTTTATTTTTCTTAAATTTAAGGTGTAAGACAATTGTTTAAAAGTCCATAATTATTTATGGCAGTGTCCTTATATCCTGTACTCATTCCCCAGAGAAAATCACTGCCAACTCTTTGAGATGTCTTATTATATTATTTAATATATTGTCATATTGTCACTTCCTGATCACGTTTAGATATCTGTTCAGTTTCTGTTATGCAATATGGTTTGCTTACATTTGTACTTCTTTGACTCACAATGTTTAGTTAAATTAGTAATCTTTACATAATTCAGATTCTATACTTTTTGCAGGTACATGCTCTTTTTTTGTAGTAATGTCATTTTCCTAAAGATAATAGTTTTTTATTGATACATATATTTAATCTTTCTATCAGATCTATTATGAGTCTTTTGAAAGATGATCTGTTGGTACCATACCCCCTAGCAATCTCACTTCCAAAGCTTTCTATTGATCTCTTCTGAAAACTTGCCCTCTTCAATTTTAGAATCCCCTTTCCTCTGTAAGAGCTCATATTTCTGGATCCCATATTATTTTACTGACTCACTCCTTTGTTTCATTGATATAGTTCCTTAGCTCTTTGAGAAGTTCATATGGAATGTCATTTTGCTTTTCTTGAGTCATTGCATGTTGGCAATATCTGTTCTCATATTGATTGCTTAATTGGATATAGAATTGTAGGTAGAAGATAATTTTTTCATAGAATTTTGAGGACTGGCCTGGGGGTTTAGCTCAGCGGTGTAAGTGCCTGCTTGGCAAAAGCAAAGTCATAAATTCGATCCCCAGTATCAAAAAAAAAATTTTTTTTTTGAAGAGATTGGCTGGTAAATAGAAATGGTCAGTCTGTTAGGTGCTTAGTTTAAGCTGGGGGTGGAGGGCTGTGGATTTAGCTCAGTGGCATAATCACAAGTTTGATCCTCGGTACCAATTAAAACAAACAAACAAAAAAGGTGGCGGTGGAGTAGCCATATATAGGACATGCCAAAATGGTAATGGAATAGGGAAAACATGCATAAAATGCAGGACAATGGAAAGATAACCCTAGCTGTCTTGAAGAAATTGAAACACAAAGTAATTGTTGTGGATCTTTTCTAGGAAATGGAACTCATGAGAGCCACCAGCTGTGCCTTCTGCTTTATTTCCCCTCCCCAAATTGGTGGTGGTTTGATTAGGTTCTTTCAACTAAAGGCTTTTAAGCATCTCTGTCTTTCTCTCTCTCTCTCTCTCTCTCTCTCTCTCTCTCTCTCTCTCTCTCTCTCTCTCTGTTTTTAGAAATTGCCACAACTCAGAGAGAACCCTTATTTGGAAAATCAGTAGGCCTAAATTCCAGACCTGTATGTCTGCATTTTCTAGCACCACTATATAAATGGCATTACACAGGTTTTTTTGTTTTTTTTTTTTTTTACCTCTCTGTGACTTAGTCTCAATAGAACTGAGATTATCACTGTAGTAAAGCATTTAACATTAAAGACAAAATGAGATCACCTTTGTATGTGTGCTTCAAAGGCAAGTCTCCCTGGTAACAGATTGAATAATAGGAAAGACATTTCCCAAGGAGACTGCCTATCCACAGCTTGAAACATATCCTTTCTCTAGTCATTCAGTGAGAGTTAGAATTTATGTTTAACTGTTCACCCTACTTGTTCCATTTGATTGGATTAGGAGAATTTGGGGCTCACTAGACTAGAACAGAGGAAAAATGAGCCTCAAGTTGCAAACTTAGCTTCTGCCACAGCACTGGTAGGTCTCATTGGTGAATAGTGACTGACTTTGTTTGTTGTGAGCACCAATTGAGATGATTTTTTCGCTGTCACCATCTGTCCCAGGATCCCTTTTAAGCCTCAGCTATTTCACGCTGGTTTCAGGTGAATAGGCCCAGAACTTGTCTTTGCACAAAACCAACATAAACCCCTCTGCTTCTTTCTTATGCCACAAAGTACAGATTAAGCTCAGTCACTGTCCTTTATGTGACACCAAGCTGGTGATGTATATGCATCCTGAAAAGGGAATGAAGAGTTGTTATAAGCAGCTGAGTTAGTTAGAAATATTATAGGCAGTGAGACAGGGTTAAGTCCTCAAAGGAGCCAATGCAGAAGCCCAGGTAGGGGAAATTGAATTGAAACGTAGGGGAAACAGACACTTCCTACTGTGGGCCAGGCCTGAAGACACAAGATCAAACAAATGCACCCATGTCCTAAGGATGCATGTCCTAGGACCCATGTCCTAGTTTTCTGTCACCCTGATGGAGTTAGGAGTCACCCTCCCACCCCTCATAGGAAGAGTCACTGCTCTGTAAGGATGCTCACTTTCTATCTGACTTACTCCCTTTATTCCCAATTTAATCAATTTTACCTGAGAAATTAATCTTATTGATTAACCATAGATCTGTCCTACCTTATGCCCATCTGCCTTGTGAGTTCCCAGTTTTCTCCACCTTGAACCTGTATCATTCCATGATTTTACTCTATAAATGTCCCTAGAAAAGCCAGAGTCTTTGGCAACCCTCTCGGGACCCCTTCTGTCTCTCTCTCAGACAAATGCTTTCTTTCTTCTGCTCATAACCTCCATTGTTCCTAAAATTCATTCTTCAATTTTAGAGAACATGAATTCGTACTGGACATATAGTAGGTTGGGAGTTTCATTCCCCTGTATCAGTTACCCATGGGAGGCCAGGAGAATTCCTTGAACCTCCCTAGAGCTGAGCCTTAGCAGTAGAGGTTTAGAGTACAACCTGGAAGTGACACCAACACACAAGAAACACAAATTCTAACTCTCACTGAATGACTAGAAGCCAGTTATCTCTGACTCCTTTGCCAATAAGTTGTTTATTCACCTGGGAAGTGAAAATACAAATTAAATAAGCTTAAAGCTTCCATACTGTGCTGCTAGGGCCCAAACTGGGATGAATAAAACATAGAGTTTGTAGCCTAATATAAAGATAGATTAGCAAAAAACTACAGCTCAATTATATGATTAGTATACATTAGAAGATTCCTATGTCTGTCTGAAATATTTAGGAAAACTTCCCAGAGTAGTGCTTGTGTTGAGACTTGAAGGATGAGTAGTTCTTCTACAAAACAGAGTGAGAGAGAGACCTTTGAGACAGCAGAGCAGTTTTTAAATGGTATCAGCGAGAACTGACTGGAAAAACAGACAAATTACTGAGGGGCCGTTGATATTCAAAGAACATATATTGCCGAAGGTGCCACTGTTTAGATTTTATTTTCTCCACAAGCAATTGACAGTGTAGACACAGAATTGGAGAAAACAGACAGTTGAGTTAACCCAGGATAATATTCTTGCCTGGTGGGTGTCTCTGACCTAATTTTCCAATCCATTTACATTTTTACCGCCCCTTACTCTTTTTGCTTTGCTGCATGCTGTTCACATTTTGTGGTCCAGTGCTATAGTCTCTTGTGTCCATCTTAATTCCCTTGGCTTTACTATCTTTCATTACCTGCAAAAACTCAACTTTGGTGAACTCCAGCTCTGCTAAAAACTCACCGGATGCTGAAGGTACCATTTCCTTTCCTGATCTGGAGCTTGTTTCCCTTTCATGCCTCCACTTGGTGTATACTGTCCAGTAAACTAAATTCAACCCCATGAAAATGTTGAGGAAGCAGAGTTGGAAGCTGCCTCCGGGACACTAAAAGAAGATTCCCTCTTAGATGAGTAGGGGCTAAATCCATCTCTGAGGGACAAAAAACTGCAATTCCAACCATTCATTAATTCAGAAATGGTTTTTATTTTTATTCTCTAGGGTCTTTATTAAAGTGCTTTCCTGTACATCTAACCTGTTTTTTGGTCATTAAGACAGGTATTATTATTCCTACTTTGTAAATAAATATTAAATTGTTTGCTAGAATTGACAGGTTATAATATCTGGATCTTAAACTTGGATTTGATAAAGTTATAGCAACAGCCTGAAGGAAAAAAAAAAACCTGAAGGAATTTTAGCTGAGGTCCAGAGAACCATGCTCTTTGCAGTGCATCAAAGAGGCAGATTGTTTGATGAAAAGGGCAATAATATTAGCTTTAATGAAAAATGTATTTTTTTAACCCTGTCATTAGTATCAACAACAGTGAGTCCTTTCAAAGGTATTTTTTTTTTTTTATCGGTACCGGGGATCAAACTCACGACTGCACGCTTGCAAGGCATGCACTTATGCTGCTGAGCTAAATCCCCAGTGAGTGATTTTTCTTTCCCACCACGGAAAAAAATATGGGATCCAGCCTTCCACACAAGCCTTGGCTTCTCTCTAATGGCTGTTTCTGCTTAAGTTTGTCCCCACCACTAGGTTACATGTCCACAGGTGGCAGCAGGATGGTCAGAGCCCAGCAGCCTTTGCCAAGGGCTGTTGTCAGCAGCCTCAGGAACTTGAGGCAAATGTTGCTTTTGCTGGTCCTTGGCCTCACACTCCAGAAAGCTCAGAGGGATCAACTAGACAAAACCTTCTGGGGCTCCAAGACCATGCATGTTCTGTTCCAGGTACCAGTTTTGGATGGCTGGAGCGTGATGGAGGGAGGAAGGTTAGGACACAGGATCCATCTACTAGCAAGTAAGGCAGGAAATCAAGTCAGATGTACATCAGAGAAGAGTGGGAGAAAAGGCATGTAGAGACACTAATGGCTGTGTTTTCAGACAGCATCGTAGTTCTATCCAAAAAGTTACTATTTAGATTCTCACTGAGAATGCTTCATAGCCTTGTTCTCATAGCCTTGCCTACATTGAAATTATCTGTATTTTATACTTTTGCTTGTTGGATAAATGAAAAATGAGACCTCATTGTTGTTTTATTTGCATTTTCATGTCTAATTGGGTTGAGGATCTTTTCAAGTGTTTATTGGTTATTGATATTTCTTTCATGAATTAGGTGTTCATATTCTTTGCATTTTTTAAAAACATCAACGTTTAGAAGTTTCTTTAGAGAGATTAAACTAACTGTCACTTTAAAATTTGTGTGTGGGGGACAGGCAGGGAGAGGTTGAGACAGTGTCTCACTTTATATTTCAGGATGGCCTTGAACTCACAATGAAGCTCAGGATGGCTTCCAAATTTTGGCAGTTCTCTTGCCTCAGCCTCCAAAGTGCTGCGATTACAGAAATGCACCTCATACTTAATCTGTTTGGGGTTTTCTGTTGTTTATAAATTTTAATTTTTTGTTTTAAGGCAATGTCTCACCATGTAGCCCAGGCTAACCTCGCATTCATGATGATCCTCCTGCCTTAGGCTCCCAAGTACTGGGATTACAGGAGTGGCACATCATGCTTGGCTGTAAATTTTAATTTTTAAATTGACATAGAATAATTTATGAGTACAGGAGGGTTAATATACGTATACAGTGTATGATCAATTCCAATTAGCACTTCCATCCTCTTAATAATTTCTATGTGTGTACATGTGTTTTCTTTCTTTATTTTTTTGTACTGGGAATTAAACTCATGACCTAGCAGTTGACAGGCAGGCAATAATTTCTGTTGAAAACTAGATCTTCTCTCCTAGTTCTAAATAGTAGTAAACTATAGTTACTATTGTAACTGTAGAAGACTAGACTTTATTTCTCTTATTTAAATGTGTGTTGGCTCTTCAACTGGATTTTGCTAACTGGCCTTCATTGCTCTCATTCCTTATCCTTCTACCTGCTAGTGATCAGAATTCTACTCTCTACTTTCATGAAATCACTTTTTTTCAGTATTGGGGATAGAACCCAGGTCTGCAGGGCCTCATGGAAACCAGTGAAGAAGAAAGAGGATGAGGAGGAGGAGGAGGAGGAGGAGGAGGAGGAAAAGAAAATCAAAACAAAGTTTCAAAGCACATCAATCAATCAGGGGCACCAATGGTACATACATTGCACATTGTCATCCCTAAATCATTCACCCAGAGTATGAGACATCTGCTTAACATTGATGGAACAATACCAGCATAAATCTTTCTCTTCAACGAACTCACAGAAATCAGTCGTATATCTGTGAGTCTATGTAGTTCCAGAAATTGGTAGTATCATCACTCTTTCTACATATATATATATATATATATATATATATATATATATATATATTCAAGACAATTATACCATGATCTATATATGTGTACATACACATATACATATGTTGTTACTTTCAGCTTCTCGCACTGGAGACAATACAGCGTTTATATATGTGTATCTTATTTATTTCACTAATGAGTATGGTCTCAAGCTGCATCCATTTAGCTATAAAAGTCAGTTTATTCTTCTTTATGGCTGAGTGGTATTCCATTATGTAAAATACCACATCATTTTTATCCATTCCTCAGTCAATGGGCATTTAGGTTGTTTCCAAGATCTAGCTATTACAAATTGTGCTGCTATAAAATGAGTGCTCATATATCATTGTGGTATGATGTTTTTGATTCTTTTGGGAAGATACACAGAAGGAGAAAAGCTGGGTTGAATGGGACGTCTAGTCTTAATTTTTTGAGGAATTTCCGCAGTGGTTGCACCAGTCTGCATTCCCACCAACAGTAGAGAAGGATTCCTTTCTCTGCACAGTCCCTCTAGCATTTGTTATTACTTGATTTCTTGATAGTAGCCATTCTTTCTGGGGTGAGGTGGAATCTCTGCTGCTTTAATTTGCATCTCTTGAATGACCCATGATGTTGAACACTTTTTCACTTATTTACTTGCTCTTTGTATTTCTTTATCTAATAAGTGTGCATTCATCTCAGATGCCCATTTTTGGATTGAGTCTTTAAATCCAGGAGGATTAATTTTTTTTAGTTCTTTATATGTTCTTGATACTAATCCTTTGTCTGAAGAACAGCTGGGAAACATTTTCTCCCATGTTGTGGGTTGTCTCTTCACTCTGTTGGTGGTTTCTCTTGATGTGCAAAAGCTTTGCAATAGGGTGAGATGCCAGTTGTTGATTCTTTGTGATAGTTCCTGTGCAACTGGGGTTTCATTTTGCCTATACCAATGTCTTCAAGAGTTTTACCTACTCTATCTTCCAGAAGATTTAATGTTTCTGCTTTCATATTAAGATCTTTGAACCATTCTGATTTTAGCTTAGTGCATGGTGAAACATATGGGTCCAGTTCTAATCTTCAGCATGTGTAGAGCCAATTTTTCCAGCACTGTTGATTAAAGAGGATCTCTCTTCCAGTGAATGTGTTTGGTACCTTTGTCAAAGATAAGATGACTTAGTGTTTCTGGAGTTGTTTCTGCATCTTCTAGTCTGTTCCACTGATCTTCATGGTTTTTTGTTTGTTTGTTTTTTGTTTTGGCATCATCAACTGTTTTTTAAATTACAGTAGCTTTATAGTGTAATTTCAAGTTAGGGATTATGATGCCCCTTTCTTGTCTGGCTTGCCCAGGATTGCCTTTGCTATTCTAGGTCTCTTCTAGTTCCAGATGACCTTTAGGATTGTTTCCTCTAATTCTGTGAGTTGGACTATTGGAATTTTGATTGGATTGCATTGAATCTGTGTAATGGTTTTGGAAGTATGGCCACTTTCACTATATTGGTTCTTCCTACCCAAGAGCACAGGCTATTTCTTCACTTTCTAATATCCTCTTTAATCTCCTTTTTCAGAGTACTGTAGTTTTCAATGTAGAGGTCTTTTTACCTCCTTCATCAGACTGATTCTTAGGTATTTCATTTTTTGGATGTTACTGTAGAAGGTATTGTTTCCCTGATTTCTCTCTCAGTGAGTTTGTTATTGGTGTACAGGAAGACTACTAATGTTTGAGTGTTGACTTTGTATCCAGTTATGTTACTGAAGTTGTTTAATAAATCTATAAGTCTTTTGGTGGAGTTTTTGGGGTCTTCTAAGTAGAGTATCACATCATCTGCAAATAATGATAATCTAACATCTTCCTTTCCTATCTTTATTGCCTTTCTTTCTTTGTTTTGTCTAATTACTCCAGCTAAAGTTTCCAGGACTATGTTGGATAATAGTGGAGAAAGTGAACATCCTGGTCTTGTTCCTGATTTTAGAGTGCAAGCTTTCAGTTGGTGTTGATTTAATGTTGGTGTTGATTTATTATAAGATGGCTTTTATCAGATTGAGATAAAGACCATCTACTCCAATTTTCTGTAAGGTTTCCATTATGAATGTGTTTTGCACTTTACTATAAATGTCTTTTCTGCATCTATTGAGATGATCAGATGATTTTTGTCCTTGGCTCTCTTAATATGATATATTACATTTATGATTTATGTATGCTGAACCATCCTTCCCTTACTGGGTTGAATCCAACTTGATCATGTTGTATAATCTTCTTGATTTGCTGCACTATGTTTGCCAGTATCTTATTGAGGATTTTTGCATCAATGTTCATTAAGGAAACTGGCCTGTAATTCTCTTTGCTTAGTTAGGTCCTTCTCTGGTTTTGATACCAGGGTGATGCTTATTTCCAGGAATGAATTCAGAAGTACTGCTTCCATGTCAATTTCATTAAAATGTTCCAGAAGTAGTGACGTTAGGTCCTCTCTAAATTTCTTGTTGAACTCAGCAGTGAATCCATTAGGGCTGGAGCTTTTCATTGTTGACAGGCTTTTAATTGTATCTTTGATTTCATTGATTGATATTGATTTATTTAGGATGTTTATATCATCTTGACTCAGCTTTGGTAATTCATGTGTGTCTAGGAATATGTCCAGTTGTTTTGTATTCTCCATCTTATTAGACTACAAGTTTTCAAAGTAGGTATAAAGGATCTGTGGTTTCTTTTGCCAAGGATTTTCAACTTCATTGCACTGTGGCCTGATAGTATGCATGGGATAATTTCAGTTCCTTTGCATTTACTTAAGCATGTCTATGTGCCAGTACATGATATATTATGGAGAATGTCCCCCTGTATACCTGCAAAGAATGTATATTCTGATGTTTTGGGTGCAATACTCTATAGACATCTACTAAGTCCATTTGTTCAAATATTTCAAATATGGTTCAGTTCTAGTATTTCAATATTGATTTTTCATCAACTTGATCTGTTTTTTTTTGTGATATTGAGGTCTTCCAATACAAGTGTATTAGGGCTTACTTGATTTTCATGTCTATTAGTAATTGTTTCATATAGTTGGGTGCACTGGTATTTGTAGCACATATATTTATAATTGTTATCTCTTCCCCTTGGATTATTACCTTTATGAGGATGTAACCACCATCTTTGTCTCTCAATCTGTCTTGACTTGAAATTTACTTTGTCTGCAAATAGAATAGCTACCCTTGCTTTTTTCTGATATTCTGTCAGATGGAGTATTGTTTTTCATCCTTTGACTTTCAGTCTATGAATTTATTTTTGAATTGGATGTGTTTCTTTTATGTAGTATATTGTTGGATCTTGCTTCTTGATCCATTCTGCCAGTCTGTGTCTTTTGATTGGTGAATTGAGACCATTAACTTTGATGGTTATAACTGATATGTATTGACTTATCGTTGTCATGTTATTTTCCTGTGGTTGTTTCCCCTCTTTTTCCCCCTTCCTTGTAATTGTTTGTCTTCCCTGATGGATTCTTTCTGTTGGGGTTTATGGAGCTGTAGTCCTTATTATCTCTTTCTAGAATGTCCTTCAGAGCATTTTGGAGTGCTAGTTTGGTGGTCATTTCCTCAGATGTTCTTTGTCATGGAAGTATCTTATTTCTCCCTCAATTTTGAAAGATAGTTTTTGGGGCACATCAATCTGGGCTGAAAGTTGTTTTCCTTTAAAACACAGAGTACTCCACTCCAAGCTCTCCTTGACTTGAGAGATTGTGCTGAGAAGTCAGCAGTAATTCTTAGGGGCTTTCCTTTATAGGTGATTTGTTTCTTTTCTCTAACAGCTTTTTGGATTCTATTCTTGTGTTCAATTTCTGGAATCTTGACTATGATATGCCTGGCTGTGAATATTTTTTTTTTGATCATTGCTAATGGAGTTCTATATGCCTCATTTATCTGTACATCAAGTTCTTTTTCCTCTACCAGGAAAGTTTTCTGTCATATCTTCAAACAGTTTTTTAATGTCATTTGTAGTATCACCTGCATGTTCATTGACTCCAATTAACCTTGTTATTCTTCTTTGTTCATTTAGCAGCTTCTGGAGTGATTTCTTATGTTCCCTTGCGAGAAGAAGTCCTTGTTTTCCTGGTCACTACATGCAAGCCTGTCTTCAATATCTGAGATCTCTTCCTCACACTGTACTTATCTGAGAGATTATTTATGATTTCAGTTTTTCCAGAGCCTCATTCAATTGCTTTGTTGTTACCACTTCAGAGAGGCTTGGTGGGGGACTTTCAGATTGTCCTATCTTATTGTCCCCTATATTTGCCTTTGGTGAACTAGATGTCTGGCATGGCATTTTGGTTAAGTGTCTTCTCATTTTATTTTCTCTCTTTTTTCAGTTTAACTCCTGGAGTGATACTTTTAAGTTGCCTGTGTTGATTTGTTTTGTTGGTAGTTTTAGGACATTTAGGTAATGACCTCTTCTTTGAGGTATCTTCCAAGTATAGCTGGTTTTGGCTTTTGAATCTGTTGGAGGGTTTTACCTCTTCAGTTTGTTGGAGATGGAAAATTGTTGCTCATGTGGACTGGTTCTCTGGCACTATGCCACAGTATTTTCTGTGACCCTTAGTAATCTCAATCATAGAATTCCAGGACCAACAGCTGTTTAGAAAAATTATTATCTATTTTGGCTATATAGTGGTACCAATAGCATCAAACAGTCTATAAAATGACAAGCTGAGCTAACCCTGAATTTGCAACTTTTAACCGTAGGAACTAGATTTGTAATTATATAACAAAATGTAAAATAGAGCAGATAATTATATGCAATATATAAGTGCTTATGTGTCAATTTTGCCTGCAGGGATTCAACTTTAAAATGGATTAAGGAGAAAATACAGAAGTGGAAGAAAGAAAGAGAGTAGAAGTAAGGTTGGAAGACAAAAGGGGAATCATGCCAACTTTGGGAAATTGGTACAGAAGGCTGAAGGAAAAGAGAGATGGAAGAGATAAAAGGAAGAACAGAACAGAATCACACCCACAAAGAGGTTAGGAACTGCTTTCATGCTCAACTGAAAGTAATGAAGGAGATAGAGAGAAAAAGAAAAAAGAAAAAGAAAAAAATTAAAATAAACATAAAAAGCGCCCAACAAAACACTCCACTTCCAGGATTCTCTCTGGTTTTGCTAGTAGACCACCTGTGGAGACAAAGTCTGGAATTGTACCAGTCTATCCCTGAAAGCCAGTAGTAGCTTTTGGCAGGGTAGTAGATAATCTCAGCAGGCCTGCCCTGAGATCAGACTCATTGAGCTTGCTAGCATTCAAGCAATTTTCTCAGGTCTGAGCCCAGTTGGGAGCTGCTAGATGAAGCCTGGGGATTTTGCTCAGTGGTGTAAGCTCCTGCCTGGCAAGCTGGCAGCAGTTTAGGGTTCCACGCTTATCTAGAATTTTCTGGCCCTGCTCAAAGATGGCTCTGAGTCAATCACTCTCTCCTGGAGAAGGACTGAGTCCTCTGCACTCACCGCCAACCAATGCAGTCCTCACTACCACATTTCTCTGTAGAGGCCTCTGGGGTTGCTAGCTGCAAAGTCAGTCAAACAACATAAATTCCTTTAGTCATTATCATCTCAGCCTGAGTTGCATCCAGTTGCTTACAGGAGGCGGGGACAGTAGGTGGAGGTGGCTTCCTTGCTGCTTTTCCAGGCCAGTAGGACCTCTGCCAGCACACAGAGAGGTTGTAAGACTTCCTCAGTGCTCCTTCCTGGCTGGCAGGGCCTCTGTGGGTACACAGGGAAGCTACATGGCTTCTTTGCCCGTTCTCCCCAGCCTACCGGTAGGGCCTCTACCAGTGCACAGGTGTGGAGATTGCATTGCTTCCTTATCTGGCAGGGCCGCTGCCCCAGGTTTTCTTATTTTTGCTGGATTTCTGAATTATGTCTCTCTATGGGCCTCAAGTCTCAGTTCAGATCCTTCCTGTGTCCATGGGACCCACCTCCCTCCTTCTCTTCCTCATGTTGCTATTTCCAGGGTGTGGACACCAAAACTTGATGAAGTTCTTTCTCTTCTGCTCACCACTCCATTATTTTCCCAGAAGTCTTAGTTACCTTTAAATATCAACTAAAATGACATATCACCTTTCTTTGTAGATATTCTGTCATAGTAATCAATGTTAGTAAGTTTCCAAAAATATATACATTCATGCAATTTTAAACAGGTAAACCAAAATAATAATAATGGGATTGCAGTGTATCATTAATACACTGCTGGTGTCTCTTTTATAATTTTATGTAAACATTTGCTTCCATATTTTTATGGTTTGTTTAGTTTTTGTTTTTTTGAGACAAGGCTCACTATGCAGTTTGGGCTGTCCTTAAACTCACTTTGTAGCCTAGCCTTGAAATCACAGCAATCCTTCTTGCTTCAGTCTCAGGAATGGTGGGATTACAGGCATGTGCCACCATGCTCAGTTTCTTTTCATATTTTTAAATAAAAATGACTTATATTTGAAATTTTGGTACTACTCGTGTGGATTTTTGAAACAAACATTATGCTTATGTCCCCAAAAGAATAATACACTTCTCTTTGTTAAGCTCAAGAATAGTCTCCATCTGTTTTTTGTAGATTTTGTTCTATTTTGTTTAGTACTGGGGATCAAAGTCACATTGCACTTGCCAGGCAGGTGCTTTTGCCACTGAGCTAAATCCCTGTCCCTGTCCCCTCTTTGTAGATTTAGTAGAATTCTCTAGTGATACTCTGTGGTCCTAATGCTTCTGTGGAAAAGTTAGGCCTTGGTAGTTTCTGCTTGGTAATTAGTTTTTAAAGTATTGTATTCTTGCTTTACTCAAACTCATTTGGATAATCCCATTTTAAAAGAAAATTATTCATAATTTATACTCATAGAATTAAGAAAATAGCTCTTATTGGACTTAACCTTCCTTTGCATCTGTGACTTTTTTTTTTCTTCTGTGACTTTTTTTGGAGACAGGGTCTCACTATGTAGTTGAGAGTAGCTTTGAACTCACTGTGTAGCTCAGGCTGGACTCAACTCCCAGTGATCCTCCCGCCTCAGTCTCCTGAGTGCTGGCATTACAGGTATGTACCAGCACGCTCAGCTCTGTGGATTTTTAATTTTTTATTTTGTGTATTTGTGCTTTCTCTTCCTTCCTTTCTTGATTACATTAGTTAGTTAATTATCTATTTTTTGCTTGTTTTGCTTGAATAAACAGTTCTCAGTTTACTTATTAATTCTACCATTTCCTGTTTTCTCACATTTAACTTTATTAATTCTTTCTGATTTCCTTAGATTTTTCATTTTCTAACTTCTGTATTAGACACTTTATGTTCATTCTTTTTGGTTAATAGAAAGAACACTGAATTTTCCTTTGTATTGCTTTAACCAATTGGATTCTCGTGGGCTCTGGTATATAATGCTTTTTCATTTGCCATAATTTCATAGGTGTTCCACAATTTTCCATTTATTACCTCTTCTTATTTTAAAATGAAAAAAGAACAAAAAATTATACAGATTTCAAAACAATATATTAGGAAATTAACAATGGTTAATACACTGGGTTTTCTTCAAAGTAGGTGCTCAGATTACAAGATATAGGGATGAAAAATGATCAAACAATGAAAGCAAAAACCTTTTTTTGGATGAACTAACAGAAAGTAGTATAATTATCACACACATGCACACAATCTTTTCTCTTCTTTCTTTTTCCTTTCTCTCATCCCTGTTGTTCTTTCCTTTTGAGCAGTTTCTTTCCCTTTCACAATATCTGTTGTACATTTTGGATCCTACCTACTCTGTCAGTTTTTTTTTTAATAATTTTTTTTTATCGGTACCAGGGATCGAACTCACGACCATGTGCTTACAAAGCAGGTGCTTATGCTGCTGAGCTAAATCCCCAGCCCCAGTCTTTCAGTTTTTTTTTTTTTATACTAGGGAGATAATACAATGTTTACACATGTGAGTCTGATTTATTTCACTTATGAGTATGGTCATCAGTATGGTCATGAGTATGGTCATTCACTTATCTATAAAAAAGCTCCCCGTTTGTCCTTACTTACAGTTAGGTAATGCTCCATTGTATAAAAATACTACATCTTTTTTCTCCATTCCATGGTTGATGGGTATTTGGATTTTTTCCAAGATTTAGCTATTACAAATTGTGCTGCTATAAACGTGGGTGCACATACATTACTGTGGTTTTTAATTCTACTGGGAAAATGCCCAGAAAGGGAATGGCTGGATCAAATGGGACCTTCAGGAGTACTCACACTGATTTCCACAGTAGTTGTATTAGTATACACTCCCACCAATAATGGACAAGAGTTCTCTTTTCCCCATACCCTTGTCAGTATTTCTTTTCTTTTTTTTGGCACCAGGGATCAAACTCACGACTTTGTGCTTGCCAAGCAGGAACTTAATGCCACTGAGCTAAATCCCTGGCCCTCCTCAGTATTTTTTATTAGTTGATTTCTTGATGATAGTCATTCTTTCTGGAGGGAGACAGAATCTCAGAGTTGTTTAAATTTATATTTCTTGAATTATTAGTGATGTTGAACTTTTAAAATATATTTATTTGCCATTTGTACTTCTTTATCTGAAAAGTGCATTGTCTTCTCAGATGCCCATTTTTGGATTGGATCTTTGGGGCCTGATTTTTTTTTTTTCAGTTCTTTGTAAGTTCTAGGTAGAAGTCCTTTGTCTGAAGATCAGCTGGATAAAATTTTTTCTCATTCTGTGGTTTGTCCTTTCACTCTGTTGGTGATTTCCTTTGATGTGCAAAAACTTTTAAATAAGATGAGATTCCAATTGTTGCTTCTTTGAGGTACTTCTCATATATTTTTTCCTGTCTTTTTGAGCCAGGATTTCACTATAGAATTCAGACTGGCCTTGAACTTACTTTATAGCTCAGGCTGGTCTCAAACTCACAGCATTCTTTTGCCTCAGCCATTTGAGCTGGGATTACAGGCATGCACCACTATACCTGGTGCAGTTTATTTTAGTTCATGATCTCTCATATCTTCAAGATTTCCACCTACTTTGTATTCCAGCAGATTTAGTGTTTCTGTTTTAATGTTTAGATCTTTGATATGTTTTGACTTTGTATTAGTGCATAGTGATAGACATATGTCTTAGTTTTAGTCTTCAGCATATGGAAAGCTCACTTTTCCCAGCAGCATTTATTAACAAGGCTGTGATTCTTCCAGCAAGCATGTTTGGCCCCTTTGTTAAAGATAAGATAGATGAGTGTGTTTGTAGTTGCCTCTGCATCTTCTAATCTGTTCTATTGATCCTTCTGTCTGTCTTTTTTTTTATTGTTTGTTTCTTTTTACCAGTACCATGCTGATTTTATCACAGTAGCTTTGAAGTATAATTTCAAGTCGGGGATTGTGATATATCCTGCCTTGCCTTTGTTGCCCAGGGTTGCCTTTTCTATTCTAGGCCTCTTCTATTTCCAAATAAATTTTAGGAATGTTTTCTCTAGATCTGTGAGACATACTAATGATATTTTGATCAGAATTGCATTAAATTTGTATAATAATTTTGGGAGTATGGCCATTTTGACGTTGGTTTTTCCTATCCAAGAGCAAGGGCTATCTTTCCATTTTCTGATGTCTTCTTCAGTCTCCTTTTTCAGAATACTGTAATTTTCAATTTATCAATCTTTTCCATCTTTTGTTAGGTTCATTCCTAAATATTTCATTTTTTTGGATATTATTGCAAAAGGTGTGATTTCTCTAATTTCTCTCTCAGTGAGTTTGTTGTATACAAGAATATTATTGATTTTTGAGTGTTGACTTTGTATCCAGCTATGTTGCTGAATTTTCTTAACTCTAGTAGTCTTTTGGTGGAGTTTTTGGTGGATACTCTTTGTAGAGTATCATATCATCTGCAAATAATGATAATTTAACTTCTTTTCCTATTCTTTTCTTTTCTCTGTCTTATCTAATTTCTCTGGCTTATGTTTGCAGCACTATACTGAATAGGAGTGGTGACAGTGGAGACCCTTGTCTTGTTGATGATTTTAGAGTGAAAGCTTTCAGTTTTTGTCCATTTAGTATGTTGTTGGCTGTTGGTTTGTCATAGATGGCTTTTATCAGGTTGAGACAGAGACCACCTATTGAGATTTTCTCTAGGGTTTTTTTTAAAAAATCATGAATGAGTGTTGGAGTTTATAAAAAGCTTTTTCTGCATCTATTGAGATGATCATGTGATTTTTGTCTTTGGCTCTCTTGATACAGTGTATTACGATTATTGATTTGTGTGTGTTGAACCATTCCTGCATTCCTGGGATGAATCTTTCTTGGTCATGGTGTATAATCTTGTTGATGATTTGCTGAAGTCTGTTTGCCAGTATTTTTTTTTGAGAATTTTTGCATCAATGTCCATTAGGGAGATTTGTCTGTGATTCTCTTTCTTAGTTGGGTCCTTCAGGGTAATGCTTGGAATGAATTTGGAAGTATTTCATTCCTTGAACGTAATTTGGAAGTATATCATTCCTTTCAATTTCATTAAAGCATTTGAGAAGTCATGGTGTTAAATCTCCAAATTTCTTGTAGAATTCTGCTGTCAATCCATCAGGACTTGGCTTTTCTTTGTTGGTAAGTTTTTAATTATGTTTTCTATTTTATTAATTGATACTGGGTTATTCAGAATTTTCACATCTTCTTGATTCAGCTTGAGTAATTTACACATTTCTAGGAATGTATCCATTTTTTCTGTTTTCCATCCTATGTGAGTAAAGATTTTTGAAGTAGATATTGATGATCTTCTATATTTCCACAGGATCTGTAGTGATTTCACCCTTTTTATTCTTCATTGCATGAATTTGAGTTGTTTCTTTCCTTTTCTTGATGAGGTTGGCTAGAGGTTTATCAATTTTGTTTATTGTTTCAAAGAACCAACTCATCGATCCATTATTTCTTTGTATTGTTTTCTTAGTCTTGACTGTGTTAATTTCTAACTGTGATCTTTATAATTTAACCCTTCTATGAGCTTTGGCTTGAATTTTTCTAGAAGCCTGAGGTACAGCTTTAGGTTGTTTATTTGTGCTTGTTCTATTTGCCTGATGTGATAATTCATTGCTGTATATTTTTCTCTTAAGCTGCTTTCATTGTGTCCCATAGGTTCCAGTATGTTATATCTGCATTTTCACTTGGTTGTTGATATTGCTTAATTTCTTCTTTAATTTCATCTGTGGCCCAATGGTTGTTCAGGAGGGTGTTAATTTCCATGTATTTATGAAATTTTTGTGGTTTCTTTTGCCATTAATTTCCAATTTCAGTGCACTATGGTCAGATAATATGTATGGGGTAATGTCAATTCCTCCTCATTTACTTAAGCATGTTTTATGAGCTAATATATGATCTGTGTAGAGAATGTCCTATGTGCAGCTGAGAAGAATGTATATTCTGATGTTGTTGGGTGAAAGATTCTAAATATCTAAGTCCATTTGTTAATATGTTTGATCCAATTCTGCTATTTGTCTACTTTTTGTCTAGTTGACCTATCTCTTTGTGACAATGGGTTATTAAGGCCCCCTTTTACAATTGTGTCATTGCTTATTTGATTTTTCAGGTCTACTAATATTTGTTTAATATAGTTGAGTGCTCCCATACTTGGTGCATATATATATTTATGATTATTATCTCTTCCTCTTGAATATTGATCATTTTTAGTTTGAAGTTCACATTGTCTGAAACATAATAGCTACCATTACTTTTTTCTGGGTTCCTGTTGCATGGTATATTGTTTTTTATCCTTTGATTTTCAGTCTATGAGTTTATTTTTAAGTTAAATGTGTTTCTTGTGTATAGCATATTGTTGAATCCTGTTTCTTGATTCATTCTGCCAATCTGTTTCTTTCTATTAGTGAATTGAAGCCATTCACATTGATGGTTATAACTGATATGTATTGGCTTCTCTTTGTCATGTTATTTTCCTGTTATTGGTTTCCAGCTTTCCCCCTCTTAGTTGTTTGCTCTGCTTGGTGGTATTTTACTATTGTTGTTCTGGGAATTGTGGTAATTTTTATCTCTATCTAGAATATCTTTCAGTATTCTTTCTAGGATTGGTTTGGTGGGCATGAATTTTTTTCTGTTGTTCTGTATCATGGGAGTATCTTATTTCTCCATTAATTTTGAAATACAGTTTTTCAGGATACGTCAATCTGGGTTCGAAGTCATTTTCTTTTAGGGCTTGAAATACTTCACTCCAAGCTCTTCTTGACATGAGTGTTTGTGTTGAGAAGTCAGCCATCATTCTAATAGGCTTTCCTTTTTAGGTGATCTGTTCATATTCTGTAACAGCTTTTAATATTCTGTTTTTGTGCTGAATTTCTGGAATCTTGATTATTATACATTGGGGTAATTATCTGTTGGGGATGACTATATGTAGATTTATTTTGGTGATGATTATTTGGAGTTCTGTATGCTTCACTTATCTGTATATCACATTCTGTTCTTATGCTTGGGAAATTTTCTGTTATTACTTTTGCAAATAGTTTTTTAAAAAATATGTGTTGACTTCTGCTTTTTCATTGATACCAATCAAACATATATTGTTTTTCTTTGCATTGTCTTGGAGCTGTTCAATTGTTATTTCATGATCCCTTATTTTTAAGAGAATTCTCCTTTTGTGATCACTAGCTGCAGTCCTGTCCTCCAGGTCTAAAAGTCTATCTTTGGTTTTACCAGCTTTCAATGAAATTTTAATTTCCTAGATATCTCTTAAATCTGTTTCATGCTTCCTATTTCTCTTCTTTTCTTTTTTTTAGTCTTTTTCATTTTTATTGGTACCAGGGATCGAACTCACAACCACACACTTGCAAGGCAGGTGCTTATGCCGCTGAGCTAAATCCCCAGCCCCTATGCTTCCTATTTCTTTCCATTCTTCATTAAAGGTTTCCATCATTTTCCTATGCTTTTGTATTTTTTAATCTATGTCTTCTGTAGCTATGCTGAGCAATTCCATCATTGAAGTAGTCATTTTTTCTAATCAGGGAGATTATTTCTGTTCTAATATCCTCTATATCCATGTGGACTTGTTTCTTTACTTCACTTTTTATCTTTTCAGAAATTTCAAGTGTGTGTCTTCCATTGTCTTATATGTTGATGTCCCACAGTGTAGGAGGAGGGCTACTCACCTAAATTCCTCCTGTGGGGACAGTTGGGCGAGTCCTCAATTCTTCCTGGGCTGACTAGCCTGGAAATATTGATGTAAACCAACTCTTAGCTCATATTGTTGCTGCAGTTTCATACTTTTCCAGGCTACCAGACCCACCTGTCTATGGTATTTACCCCATCTGGGTCCCTACTGTGTCCTGGGGGTCTCACAGGCCTACCTGAGTTCCTCCAGGCTGCAGGAAGCCTCACCTGCATTCTTGCTGGCCTGCCCAGGGTCCTCTGGGTGGAGGGAGGACTCACTGGCACTCTCATTGGATCACCAAGGTTCTCTGAATGGGAGGAGGCCTTAGCCACATTCTCTTTCAATGGCCCACTGAGGTCCTCTGGGTAGGCAGAGGGCTCACCCAGACTCTTGGCAGCCACTATTATGTCTTTGAATTAACAGTATTTTATAGTGTGTGTGTGTGTGTGTGTGTGTGTGTGTGTGTGTGTGTGTTTTATAGTTTGTGTGTGTGTGTTTTATAGTTTTCAGGTGATGGGCTCTTGGTTTAAGTTTTTTTAGCTTGTAGTATTGTAGTCCAAGATTTTATAGACTACAGAGAAAAGAATGAATGTATAACAAATTGTTTATATTGTTTACCCTGTGACTTAGTTACTTTTCTTATTGCTAAGGAAAATTAAAGGAGGAAGTTTGTTTGGCTCACAGTTTGTAGAGGTTTCAGTCCAGTTGTTGGCTCCAAGGCAGCGTGTGACACAGGGCAGAAGGGCATTGCAGAGAAAAAATAGTCCACTGCCTGAAGACAGCAAAAGGAACAAGAAATCTTAACAGCATCTTTCTGTCTCTTTTATATTGCATCTAGGCTATCAGGATTAGGGCAGTGTAAAATCAATCAGAGGAATGATTTAGTAATCACTCACCCTTAACCCCAGCATCTCACACCCTAGATTCAGCCACCTCTGAAAAGGACCCACCTAGGAACACATGAGTCTTTGTGGGGACATATAGATCCAAATCATAACAGCTTAGGAAGATACATTTTGGAGAAGCAGGAGGGTTTATTAATTTTTCTTTATACCATTTTAAATTGTTTGGCTTACTGTGATAAACCTGTAATACTTTTTTATTTAAAAATTTGAGCACACATATGTACGTGTCTAATTATGTATCCACATGTCTAAGCATGCATGGGCATGGACATACGCATCTGGAAAAATATGTCAAAATAGAGAGATTTTCCCTTGGGACAGAGTGTACAAGGATCAGTGAAAGGGACTTCCATTACAAAATTCATAGTCTATACGTATGTGTTTTTACAATAGTGATGTTAAGAAAAAAAACTTGGTTGAAGTCAAAATAAAAATGTATCTACTTGTGGGATTAATAAAAACAGAACTAGGCTGGGGATGTAGTTCAGTGGTACAGTACTTTCCAAGGATGCACTAGACCTTGGATTAGATCCCCATTATCACACACACCCATACACACACACACACACTAAAATGATAGATAATAGTATATAAGAAGGCAATTTAAATGAAAGTATTATAAGCAAATTATTTTAAAACTGAAATGTGCAAGACCAAGAATATATTTAAAACATTCTTGCTGGGTATGGTGGCACACATCTATAATCCCACCATTTGGGAGGCTGAGGCAGGAGGATCATTGCAATTTCAAAGTTATCCTGTGTTACACAGTAAGTTCAAGGCCAGCTGGAAGTACATAGTGAGACCCTGTCCCCAAATATATATATATAAAACAAAAAATAAAGTAAAAAATCTTCTAAAAAACCACAGGGACAATTTTGTAGACTAAACGTTTTCTAATTCTTTGTTGTTAACAAATTGAAGAAACAGCTAATGGACTTGTTATGGGACAGACTTCTGTTCTCCCCCAATATCTGCCCTTTCCTATACTTCCTTTTTAATAGGCTTTCCTGTCACTTTCATTGAGTTTTAACAAAGAGTCTTTCTGCCTAGCTAGAGACATTTGTTAGCTTCCCTTTGGTGACTGCTTCAGTAGCACATATATTTAGCCACCCTTTGTAGATGAGGTGTACCTAACTGGCTAAATTCTTGATAATGGCATGTAAAGGGAAGTTGTGTGTGTTGTTCACAGATCTTATTTGTAAAAGATTGCAGGGGAGAAAAAGCCAATGATGCCTCCCATGCCTGTATGCATTCCCCTTTGCAATGTGATTGCCACTCCACTCAACTTCTTGAATCTGAACTTAGCTACATAACTTGGTTAAGTAGTACAAACAGCCTTGTTTAGTGTTTTTACATTGAAGTTTGCCCTCTCTAGCTACCTTTGGAATCTAGCACTTGGTAACAAAGCTCAGGCTAGTGCTAGACCCTAGACACTGTACATTTTTCCTCACCACCAGCCAAGTGTCAGACACACAAGTCATCTACAATCAGCTAGCACCCGGCCCATCTCCATTTAACAGCCATATGTGAGCCCAGGCCAGGCCTACTGGCCTGTTCCAACTGCTTAGCTCCTAATTCTTTGTGGGTTAATAAATTATTTTTATTTTATGCCTCCAGGCTTGTGTAGTTTAATACACAGTAATATGATTGTTCATCATTTTTCTACTTTCTATTTCCTGCAGCCTGGGGTATAATTAGCGTGCCAGTGACCTAGCTTCAGTTGAGATAGGTTAGAAGAGAGAAAACTGGACAGAAGGGACACAAGCTCAATTTCTGTCTCACTTGTTACCTTAAAACTCTGGGCCTGACACCTGCTCAGAACTGCATACAGACATCCAATGAAGGAACCTGCGGTGTATGGCCCTAAATGTACCTGGTTTATCTCCTCTCCCTTCAAGACTGAGGATACCAGGAAAAGAGCAACAAAAGTAATTTTCAGGGTTTTCAGCGACACCCAGTTATCAGCTTTTAACAACATGCAGTTCCAGACCCTTTTGGTGAGAGCCCGGCCACCTTCAATCACCTCGGATTCCAGCAAAAGCAGAGACTAGGGTTGACCTCTCACAAGCCAGGAAATTCTCAAAGAATGATCTTAAAGACCATATTCTCTGCCATAATGCAATTAGTGTAGATGTTAAAACAATAAAGATGTATTTTTAAAATATCTTTTTTTTCTACAAATTGCATCTTTGGCTGTCACTCTTACTTTGTGAGCAACATGGTATAAGGAGGAATGTATAGGTGAGGAATGTTTTTAGTTGTCTTTTGCTTCCTGAGTGCTCATGTATGGACTATGACACAACATAGATAAAACTGAAAACACAGATCTGAGAAGATCTACTCACCATTTATGAAGAAAATTATTCAAGGAGACACTGCTCAACCACAAAGGAGGGTGAAGCTTACGACAGCAAGACCCAAGGAACCTGAGCCCCTCAGGGGGACCTGGAGGATGGAAGGAAGTGAAAGGGAAGTCCATTTGATTTTGACATTCGTAGATTCTCTTCTAAGAGTCATACATTTAACGCTACAATATTATATTTACTTTTCATCGGATCCAATTATACTGTTGATTTAATTGTAAATAATATTTATGTATTTGTGATGTCATTAGTGTTCCTTATTGGTTTTCAGTTTATAGAATAAGCTTAGAGGCATAACATGGATTACTTAAGTAGTGTTACAGAACAAATATAAATGTTATAAACCTTGAAAATGTAAAACCATATTATTTTATTTTATGTTTGGCTTTCTGAGTTAAGGTCTTACTATGTAGTTTAGACTGGCCTTGAACTTGCTGTGCAACCTAGGCTGGCCTCAAACTTGCAGTGATCTTCTTCCCTCAGTCTCCCAAGTGCTAGAGCTAAGGCACGCATCACCATGCCTGCTTAAAATATAAAACTTTAGTATCTTAAAAATGTTAGGTGGAGGCTGAGGCAGGAGGACTGGCAAGTCTGAGATCAGCTTGGGCAACTTAGTAACTTGTCTGAAATAAAACTGGGCTGGGAATGTGGCTCAGTGTGAGGACATTGTTTCAATCCCAGTACAAGAAAGAAAAGAAGGAAGGAAGGAAGGAAGGAAGGAAGGAAGAAAGAAAGAAAGAAAGAAAGAAAGAAAGAAAGAAAGAAAGAAAGAAAAAGAAAAGAAAGAAAAAGAAAGAAAGAAAAGGTGGGTTACAGTTCAAGAAAAAGAGATAAGATGTGTAGTTTTGATTTCTCCAATTTTCTCACAACAAAGCAATCATGTAAGGTTGATCTATGAAAAATCATGTAAAACAGATGTTTATATATAATATTAAAATTTATGAAGGCAAAGATTAAAAGGTCTAAAACATTAAGTATTACTATTAATATTGAGAGAGGAGTTAAGAGTATTAAATTTCTCATTTTTCATGGAAGATGATCAATAGCTACCCTTGGATGTGTTAAGAAATAAACTGCATAATTTAAAATTATAACCCTGTATTTAAATGATACTAATAAACAATAAAAATAAAAATAAATAAAATAAAATTATAACTTTAACCTCAAAGGGGTAAGTGAAAAATATTAAAGGTGTTGAACTTTAAGCGGGATTATCATAGGGACAATAGGAAGTAAAAGTGTGTGACGCGTGTCTCCTCCACGTACTGTCTACCATACACTGCGGTGTAGGAGTCCTCTCACTGCCCATTTGTGCATTTTGGTGGCACCATTCAGTAATTTCTTCTTTATCACTTGTGAGAGCTGGTAGAAGGCAAAGCCCTGATTTTCTCTGTGAGAACCCAAAAGACGCTTTCTTCCCACCCTCTGAAAACTCGAGGTTGTTAGATGCTTTCTCCAGGGCTTTGATTCTTGAGGACATACATACTTCAAAGAGGAGGTGACAGTGGATCCATCCTCCTTGGATGATTCCTTTACCATCTATACTTGTGGCACTGCCAAGCCAAGATACAATTCAATGAATATCCTATTTTATAGCTACAAATTTTTGCCCATGTTGTTTAATCTTCCTGAGATGCCTTCCTTTCTTTTTTCTGCCTATAAATGTTTTTTGTGTGTGGTACTGGGGGTTGAACTCATGACTTTGCAATTGCTATCAGGTGCTTGTACCACTGAGCTAAAACCTCCCCGTTAATTTTTTTGTCTTTTTGAAACAGGGCACTATTATGCAGTTCAGGCTGGCTTTGAGCTCGCTTTGTAGCCTAGACTGGTCTTGAACTTGCAATGATCCTCCTGCCTTATCTTTCCAAGTGCTGAGATTACACCACCACCATACCCAGCTTCTGACTATAAAATCATTCCTTAAATTCCAGCTAATTTCTCTACTGGTGGGAAAAAATACAAAAATAAATAAGTAAATAAGTAAAACTGATCAATACAGCAGAAAAGGAAAAGAGTGGAAACTAGCAATAAAAATGAGAAATAATCATAAAAATAAGAGGTTTTTGTATTACTCTGTGCTAAAATGTTAGAAAAGCAATTGAAAAATATTATAAAAGCTTCCGGGAGAACATGGGGGACAGATAACAGCAACTACCGGAGGCTCTCTGAAAAACTAGGCTCAGAAGCCAGGTATGGTGCGGACTAAAGAGACATAAGCAGGTGGAGTTATGCTCTGCTGACTCAGGAACGAACTCGGCTGAGAGAAACCAACTTGGAATGCAGTCCTGGTGCTAAAACAGGAACAGAAAAGCCTCTGCTGGACCCCGAGCCATTGGAAGCCGCGATTTGGGTTTCCCGCCGCGCGGTGGCTGGCTGCCTCTACATCAGCTCGGCAAGGAGAGAGACGCGCGGAAACTCTGAGAACGGGAGTCTGCGAACGGAGTCGAAAACAGGACGGGCAGGGAGGCATGTTCTGACTTGTGGCCAGGTGAGTGAGAGAAACTGACACTCCACCACAGTTTGACTCCAGCGGACTTTCTGGGCCCGAGCAGTCCTGCGGGAGCAGGGCGCAGTGGCGACTCCAGCCACACATTCCCCTCTCGGGTGGGATTGGTGAAAAGTGCCTGGCCTGCGTGACGCTGCCGGCGGACCCTGTAGGCTGGCCCAACCCAGATCCCAGAGCCCGACGGAGGCCGGGAGGGGCGGGCCCCGCGTAGGCTGCCTGGTGCGCAGCAGTGAGTGGGAACACCTAACCGGCGCAATTCGATCAGGCTGTGGCTGACAGGGAGAGAAGCTGGGCCTCTCATATAAGCTTGCATATATAAGGAACAGGGAATATGGGAAGAGGCAGCAACAAGAAAGGCTCCTCGGCCCCCAATTCTGAGAAACAGGCAATAGCGGACACCGCACCAATACACATAAGGCACCATATAGAGAGCCTCATAGACCAATTCAGGAATGAAGTTATCAACGACCTGAAACTAGAAGTATGCAAAATAGTTAGAGAAATGCTAAGCACCACCCAAGAAAAAACAGATGGTGGAATGGAAGAACAGAAAAAGAGGGGAGAATTGTTTGATGGAGAAAACAGAGAAAGCATAGAGTACGTGAAGCAGGTTCAAAGGGACTATCAAGATACTAAGAAGTCTATCCAAGACTGGCATAACAGCTTGAAAGAAACTAAGGACAGACTATCTGAACTGGAGGGCAGAATTGTAATATGGGAGAATGAAATGAAAAACTTCTTAAAAATAACAAAGAAACAAACAGCAATAATACAAAGACAAGAAGATGATAAGAGGATCCATAACTTAAGGATTAAGAACATAAAAGAAGAAGTAGGGACACAAACAAATGAACTACAAAAGCTACCCACAGAAATAATCCAGGAGAATTTTCCTAATTTAGCAAAAGGTAAAGATACTCAGATGTATGAGGCATACAGGACCCTAGCTACCTACAACCCAAACAGAGCAACACCCAGGCATATAATAATAAAAATTCCAGAAATTCAATACAAGAACAGAATATTAAAAGCTGTCAGAGACAAGAAACAGACCACTTACAAGGGGGCACCCATCAGAATTACAGCAGATTTCTCTGCACAAACCATCAAATCATGAAGAGCGTGGGGGGAAATAATTCAAGCTTTGAAAGATAATAATCTCCAGCCAAGATTGAGATATACTGCACAACTGTCCCTGGAAATTGATGGAAAAACAAGGTGCTTCCAGGATAAAGAGGAACTGGGGGAATTTGCAACCACCAATTCAACTCTGCAGAGAGTATTGCAGGATATTCTAAAAAAAGAAAAATACAAAGAATCCAGAAATAGTGGAGGCCACAACGAATGGAGCAGAGAACAAAGTGAAGAAGACAAACTGACAGCTACTGACAGAATAAGAGCTCAACAGAAATGAGGCAGAGAAGATTGGATGATAGGAACAGCTATTTTGGAGAAAATGACATCTTAATAGGTAATACTGATTTAGTATCATCTTGTTTTGAAGTCTCATCTAGCTTTTGTCCTTCTGTCTCCAATGGTCTAAATAGGTTGTATCTTACTGGATTTTATTATGTACAATAGTATAAGCAAAAACCTTTTAAAGACAAGGAGATTATACAGAAACCATTGTTCATTTTCTGTTAGTCGATTCTAAATACTCTGTAATGCTGTCATTCTCTTAAATGGTTTTACATTGTTTTGATATACTTAATGCTACAGTATACGAAGTTGTACTCAAGGATTTCAAGGAAAGAGACAATATGGTAACTACTTTTAGGTCAGGATTATCTGGTGGTGAAACACTATTCTGCTTAAATGGTTATGTTTTGATCTGTGCTGTTTCGTTGTTATGCCCTCTTTTATCTCAATCTCCACTCCATTATTTACTTTTTTATTTTTATCCTTTTAATTAAAGGAAAAAAAATAGCAGGATATATTATAGTAACCCACTTTGACTTTCCATTACCTCAATTTAAAGCCCTGTATTACTCTTACCATCTGGTTTTTAACTGATGTTCCCCTATTCTGTTTTGCTGGATAGTATCAGGTTCGAAAATTTAGGCATCAGCTGTGAAGATAATGAGACTCATTATAATGCCCATTCTCGTTGACTTTTATCTACTTTTGAAGACCTACAATGTCTCCAATGTTTTGGTTTTGTCGGTTTTATTCTTTACTGTTTTGTTCAATTGTATTATAACTAACGATATAGGCAATTCTATTAGAGATAGCGGGAGGCATTATGGTAACCATTGTTGATCACCTTGTATTATGTTTTCACATTATCTATTATGTCCACCCTTTTGACTTGACCGATTCTGTTCTGTTATGTCACATTTGGTTTTACTCTCTTCCAAAAAAGTAGTAAGAACCGTAGGAGCAATGAAACCCAAATTGTACAAAAGAGAGGAAAAGAAAGTGCTCTAAACTATATAACTGCATGTATATTTAAGTGTATAAGACAGAAAATGATATCACAGAGTTTTATTGGATCATTGAACAGAACTGTTTGCAGTATCATTGATGGAATGTCCACTTTACAAGCTTTAATTTTGTGACTTGAACAATTATTTCTAAGATGACAATATGTAATCCATTAACTAGTGATTTCCTACTGTTCATTTTTTTTCTGCAAATCTGTATAACTTGTACCCTTTCTCTGCTTTTTTTTCTTTTCTCCTTAAATAAAATTAAAAATAAATAAATAAATAAAAGAAAAATATTATAAAAAAAAGTCAAATGACCAAATTCAGAAAAACAACCTGAACTGATTATCATACATCATTTATATGTATTGAAATATCACACTACATTCCATAATCATATATCAATTAAAATATATAATTTTATATACAATAAAAATACAACAGTCATACACTAAATCAAAAACATTGTTGATACTATTCAGAAAGTATTATGTTGGTTAGTTATTTTCTTGTTTTTTTCTCTCTCTCATTCTTTCTTTTTATTTTGTTATACTGGGGATTGAACCCAGGAAGTTCTTTTTTATTTTTTATTTTGAGTCAGGGTTTTGTTAAATTTCTCAGACTGGGCTCCGACATTTGATCCTTCTTCCTCAGCCTTCATAGTAGCTGGGATTATAGGTATGTACCACCATACCCTGCACTACTAATTTACAAGAAAATTCCTCAAAACAATTTTGATGCAAAGGAAGCATAAAAAGAGTGATACTGAGATAGAGAGTAGGGGGTGGCAAGGCTGGCCAGGGTAGTAGGCATGGCCTGTTAATTACAAGATCCTGGTCACACATGCAGAACGCTTCCCAAAGCTCTGCAACTGGGCTTCTCAGCAGAACTTTTGCAGGTTTTTAATAGGATGTTCTAGACTTGACTCTAGCCTGAGCCCTGGGATCCCAGCACCACCTCTCAGGACTCATGTGTAGAAATTCTTGGGGTTTCTTTGGATTTGGACAGTGTAAATGACACAATGACATTATGAAGCATTTGCCATCATAACTTTCCAAAATAGCCCACTCTGCATTTCCCAGATGCAGTCAGTAATTTTATTTTTGCTTTTGCCCTCATTTTCTCTTTTCTTGGCCCAAGCTCATTCTACAGAGCAGTTTCTCCCCCACTCTTCACTTTTACTTTCTTGAGTAATTTCTGTCACTGCATGTTAGTCCATTTTTTCCAATTCTGTGTTTGAGGCAAGAAGAATCTGGAATCTAACGCCAGAGGGAGAGGTGAGCAACTCAGAACCCAGTAAGGTTTAGTTGATGATTCACTTTTAGGAGCAGGCTATCTAGTGATAGTATAACCTCAATTATAAAAATTCATTGAAATGGGCCGGGATTTACCTCAGCGGCATAAGTTGCCTGCCTGGCAAGTGCAACGTCATGAGTTTGATCCCCAGTACCCAAAAAAAAAAATTAAAAAAAAAATAAATAAATAAAAAAAAATTTTTTTTTCATTTAAAATCTTAAATAAGATATTACCAAACCAATTTGTTAGGTTAAAAGAATAGAATGCATCATAACAAATGGAGTAGGATTCAGTTTTCTTTTTCTTTTTCTTTTTTTTTTTTGTCTTTTTCCTTTTTATCGGTACCAGGGATCAAACTCACGACTGCCTGCTTGCAAGGCAGGCCCTTATGCCACTGAGCTAAATCCCCAGCCCCAGGATTCAGTTTTAAAATGCTAGAAAATCCATCAGTATGTGTATGAGCAAACATACTAGTAAAGCAAAGAAGAAACTCAATATTATCTTCTGGTAAAATCTTACATTCACTTGCACCAATCTAAGTAACATGATAATGGATAAATAGTGTTTATCATAATAAATATATATCTCAAAATTCCATCTCCAACAGTAAAATACAGCATCATTTCTATTAATACTAGGAGCAAGACAAGATTCCTTCCTATTATACCTACTGTTTTACATTGTTCTGGAAGTGTTAGCTTATTTAATGTTTAGACAAGAAAATTAAGTGGTACAAATTACTAGAGATCTTCAGGCAAAGTTACTATTTTACTTATACATAGTAAAACTTATGTCTGAAAAACACAAGAAACTTAAGAATTATTAGACACTTAAAAAGCTAAGACCTCTTGTGAGTTGGTGCCATGTGTGAACTGACTGGAGGAGAGCCAGGCGCCAGCCTTTTCTGGTGCACACAGGCAGGAAGACAAGGAGAGCCAATGTCCAGCCCCGGAAGTGATCGGCTGATCTGGAGAGACACAAGCTGCGATGCTAGCTAGTGAGATAAAATATGACTTAATGCTTTTAATGTTTCACTGACTTTGCTGGCCTAAAACCAGTAGCTTGATTGAGAGGATAACAATATGCAGTGTATCTTCTATAGGGGGTCTCCTTCTGAAGGTGGTGCCATTGTCAATTTCCCATTATCTTGCTCTGAAATCCTGTATCATTCTAATTGTGTTATTTGTTTGGGCTTTGTTCTGTTTTATATTGTTTGATTTTGTTGTATCTGATGGCATGGGTAACTATTTCAGAGATAACAAAATCTATTATGGTAACCAGTTTGTATTTACTATTGTCTTGTTTTGAAATCCTATATTGCATTCATTGTTTTATTTTTATTGGTTCTATTCTGTTGCTGTTTTGTTTGATTTTCCTGTCTGAATGTATGAACAGCTATTCTGAAGACAATAAGAGGCATTATGGTAACCATTGTTGATTTCCTATTGCCTTGTTTTGAGATCTGTGTCACCTACGTTGTCTGATTTTGATTGGCTTTATTCTGTTTTACTTTGCTTGGTTTTGTTCTCTCTAAAATAAAATTTAAAAAATTATTAGACACACTGAAAGAATATTTAAATAGGCAGTTAGTAAATGAGGAAATGCAATAAAAGGTTGCTCATTCTTAAACATTGGAATTCCCTTTGTCTCTGTACTTACAACCATCCATCCCATTCAGGAACAGGTGTCATGCAAGGAGGACTGTCATAACAATAGGAGTAGGGTCATGAAGTGGATCAAGGAATGGAAAGGAGAAGTTGGGAATGATGGCAGACCTTGACAGGCTTGCTGGCTTGGGGTTCCTGAGGATACAGTGAGTGAAGTAAGGCTGGGGCGATTCTGACAGACAGTCCTGCTGCGCATATCTAGCTGGGATATGGTAAGTTCTCGTCCTCCTCTTGGCGTATTTCCTGAGGACTTGCGCAGCGCCGTGGGGGTAGGGACGGTTTGCAGGTTTGCAAGCAGAGAGCTGCAGATCCCTGAAGGGCTCGGAGGTACAGATACAAGACCGGCTGAAGGGCTGAGGTCCGATCTCTTTGCAGGAGTGGCAGGCTTTCGCTGTGCCTATGGATGAGTCGAACTAGACCATGTAAGTCTGTCGTGGCTCCTTCAAGAGGAGTGGGAGCGGGAGAGGATCTGGGGACAAGGGTACTCTTTGAAGAAGTGACCTTGGTGTCTGGGATGGGGAGCGCCCTGGCCAGGGCACTGCGGAGCGCAGGATCTGCGCCTTTTCCCTCTAGATCTGCACTTTTCCCGCTAGGTGGCGCTGCCTTCCAGTTGAAGCCCAAATGACCCCTTTGCTCAAACCCCAAAGTTCATAGTCCAGCTTTCCCTTCATTGGGCTAAAGTAGTAGTAGAGATGGGGGGAGGGGTGTCAAGATTGGGTCTGTGGGTTGGGGACTCAACCCGCACAAGAGCTAGCACTGACTCGCCAGGCAGATGTGGGGCATTGGGAATTCTGGGGACTTTCTGACCCCATACAAGCCCTACGTTGGCGGGTCTCCCCTCCACTTTGTACAAAGTGGAGAGCTCCTGAGAGGTCAAAGATGAGAGTGGGCCTAAGTTGGTATCCTCACCTCTGAGTCTTCCCCTTTTTGCTGCGTGGGCCACAGGTCTGGATGGGGCGGGCAGCTTGCTAAGAGGTTTCAAAGGAGAGCAAACACCTCCTTCTCCCACTTTTTTAAGGGTGGGGGCACCATCGTAGGGACATCATTCTGCAGTCCTGCGTTCCAGTACCGCAGCTGAGTTATTTAGAAACAGTATAGGCAGTCAGACAGGTCTAGGCCCTCAACGAGCCGGCAGAAAGGACGGAATGTCTTGTAACCTTAAGAGGAGACAGGCACCTTCCGCTGTGGGCCAGATCTCAAAATAAAGGATCAAGCAAATGCACCCACATCCTAAGAAATGACAGTCTAAATAGTTCTCTGTCACCCTCAGGAATTCAGGAGTCACCATCCCAATCCCATACAGGAAAAGTCACTGCTATTAAGCATGCCTGCTTGCTAGGTGACTTGCTTCCCAATTTGTTCCTGATTTAATCGATTCTACCTGAGCAATAAATCTTACCGGTTGACCACAGTTCTGTCCCACCTTATATCCCCTTTGGGAGTTCCCATTTTTCCCCACCTTGGACCCATCTCACCTCATGATTTTACTGTATAAAATCCCTAAAAAAGGCAGAGTCCCTGGTAACCTGCTTGGGACCCTTTCTGTCCCACTCAAACAGAAGCTCTCTTTCTCTCAATAAATATATTCTGCTCTTAATCTTTGTTGTTCTTAAAATTCGTTCTTTGGTTTTAGAGAACTCAAGCTCTATGGAACATCTAGTAGGTTGGGAGTTCCATTGCCCTGTATCACCTCGTCATCCTGGGCCTTGTTCAACCTCACACATCTTTATATTGCACTCCCTCAGGGGAACATGATAATGAAATAACCTAGTGCTTTGCCCAAGGGCTTTGGAAAGTGCAGACTGTAGCTAGTGGGAACAGAATTGGGAGGAAGAGCCTCCCTAATTCCTCTCACCAAAGGCCGAATCTAACCTCTCAGTCGGGAAGGGTCCCTCTAAAGCTCTGCAAATACCTCTTGGTAGTGGATTGTCCACAAAATGGAGCAAAGGTTCCAGTCCCAGAGCTGAGCTCTCATTAACAGCTGTAATGGGGTTGTAAAACTTGCTTTTCAGTCTCTACCATCTGACCTTCCTAAAATAGAATCAGAATAGTAAGAAACTGAAATTAGGCCCAAGAGGTCCTTGGAGCACTTTTTGGTTGCTTTCAGCATCTACTGGGACCCTTATCAATGCAGAGGATGGACCCATGTGACTAGCTCTGGACAATGCCTTAAAAGGGAATGATGTGTGTCACTTTGAAGTTAAGCTTTTAATTGATAGTACAAGACTACCAGGTCTTGCTTTGCTCTGTGGCAGGATGTTCAGTCACCTTTGGGATAAGAGCTATTCTCCAAGCCCTAGTGTCTCAATGACAATGACATGCAGAGTCTCTCTGTAGCCTTAGGTATATAATTAAGCTTGAGCAAATCACATCTTGTAGCTAATCAAGGGAGTGCTTCTAAATCCTGTATGTTCAATAACCCAGAGTTTATTAGCAGTTATATAGTTGACAAGTTACAAATTCTCTATAGGGTGATTATGGCAACATTTCTGATTGGTCTTGCAATCTTCTGTCAACTCTAGTCTCTGCCTTTTCCCCTCTGTATTATGGCAACCCCAGTGCCCAGTGTCGAGAGATGCTTCTGTTTGAATGGAAGCAATATTTTTGTTTTCATGGAAGCCTGAACAGACTTGATAAGGACAGGCTACATGGGTGAAATTTTTGCTACATGAGATTTCTGGGATATCTACTCTTTTTTTTTTTAATTTTATTTAAGGAGAAACAGAAAAAAAAAGGGTACAAGTTATACAAAATTTCAGAAAAAATAAACAGTAGGAAATTACTAGTTAATAGATTACATATTGTCATTTTAGAAATAGTTGTTCAAGTTACAAAATTAAAGCATATAAAGTGGACATTCAAACAGTGAGACTGCAAACAGTTCTGTTCAATGATCCAACAAAACTCAGTAATATGGGTATCTATCTTACACACTTAAATATACATGCAGGATATAACTTTTCCTCTCTTTTATACAATGACAATTACACATTTTCGGTTTTATTACGCACACAGTTCTTATTACTTTTTTTGAAGAGAATAACACCAAATGTGACATAACAAAACAGAGTCAGTCAAATCAAAAGGATGGACATAATACATAATGTAAAAACAAAAAACAAGGTGATCAACAATGGTTACCATAATGCCTCTGGCTATCTTAAAAAGAATTGCCTATATCATCAGTTATAATAAAATTGAACAAAACAGTAACAAATAAAACCAAAACACTGGAGACATTACAGGACTTCAAAAGAAGGTCAAACCAGAATGGGCGTCATAATGAATCTTATTGTCTTCACAGTTGTTGCCTATACTCTCGAACTTGGTACTATCAAGCAAAACAGAATAGAAGAAAATCAGTCAAAACAAAATGGTGAGAGCAATATAGGGTTTCAAATCAAGTTAATAGGAAATCAAAGTGGGTTACTATAATATATCCTGCTATTTTTAATTTATTTTTTCCTTAATTAAAAAGATAAAAATAAAAAAGTAAATAATAAAAAGGAGATTGAGATAAAAGAGGATATAACAATAAAACAGTACAGGTCAAAACATAACCATTTAAGCAAAATAGTGTTTCACCACAAGTGAGTTATCTACTCTTGTCTCCTAATACTATCAGGAAAGAAGATATTGATAACATTAGGACAATTGCATTGACAAGTGGTATGGATTTTTATCTAGTAAGACTAGTGACAGACCCTGGCCTTCAGTCCATTTTGTATAATGAACAAACTCATAGTAGTTACTTTTATATACTTTAAATATGAAGGACACAGAAAATTTTGGATATATGCAAAAATAATGAGAATCCCCAAAAAGTACCACAGCCATCCTCTTATTATAAAAATAATAAGAAAAGTAGATATGCCAGAGAATATTTATTTTCAAAACCATGTACAGTGGAAGAAAATATGTGGGAACAAACAAATCATAGAATTTGAATTAGAAAGAATGTTAAGACATATGCTAGGTCATTTTCTCAGTTTCGTAGATGACAAAATTGAAGCTCCTGAAGGTTAACTACTTGCTTGTAATCCAGACAATTATTTGATTGGAAAACTTGATTTAAAATCCATTACTATTTCCCCTATGTCATATAATTTTGAGGATTTCATAAAGATAAGATTGTTATATTCTGCCTTAGCACCTAGACTGAAAGCTACTCAAACAGAAGCCCAATTATGTACAACACAGAAAGTTTCAGGAAAGAGTATGTCCTCTGTTATATATTAAAAACTGGTGGTCAGCTTAACACCAACTGAATTAAATCAGCACAGGGCTGAGCATAGATGACCCACCTGAGAAAAGTTGCCGGCATAAAAAGAGATGTGGAGAGGAAGTGCATCGGCATTGTGGGTTCTCCTAAGTGCTGTTGTTTGGAGCCATTTGTTCTCCTGGAGGAGTTTGTCATGCTGGCTTCCCTGATACGATCTCAGCAGTTAACACTGGAGAAGCTCAGGACCTTGTCACTGAGAATGGCCATATTTCACTTTTGAGGAGCTCTGGTCCTTACTTGGAGCATGGCTTCCTGGCTCCAGAGTGGGTGATGTGTTTAATCTTCAGAAGTTTGTCATGCTGGCTTCCTGATATGTATTCAACTGTTCTCATCATCGGAGGAGTTTGGGATCTCCTTGTCACTGAGGATGGCTGTGGTACTTTTTGGGGAGCCCTGTTCCCTATTTTGAGTGTTTCTTCTTGGCTGTAGTGTAAAAACCTCAACCTACTGGCACAGATCCTTCATCCTGCTGACAAAGACTTTCTAGTTTCCATTGCTGACCTTTGGGCCTTTCCAGTGCAGAGCCATAAAATAGACTTGCATGAGTCAATGTCGTGGGCTCTGGGTCTCCAGTTGGACTTGTGGGAGCCTTATGGGCTCTAGATCTTCAACTGGACTCATGTAGGACATTGCTGTGGAATATAGGCTCTCAGATGGATTTCCTAGGTCTTTAGTGTATGGACAGATTTCCTATACTTTCTCATATTTAACTCTGAGTGACCATCATAAAATTATATTATAAATTCTGTGCCCTATATGTAATTGTTCTCCTTGTAACCCCTGACTATATCTTCATGTAGGATATACATACACAGATATTACTCATTTAAGATAAACTTGAAAGATAGGAGCACACAATAATTTATTTTTCATTTCCTGACTCTTTAATATTAAAGATTTTAGGCTGAATATATTTCAGTTCACTGGTTAGTGGTGATACTATTTTCAAGCATTAATTAGATACAGACAAACATTAGATTATTATACATACTTTTAAAAAAATGTAAGTAAAATTAGGGATTTTTTGAGCATGAAAAAGTGTTTTTATAAACTTCAAAACATAAACACTTTGATTTCTTTCTCTTATAGCCACTACATATAATTAGGCTCTAGCCTCCTGTTGCCTTTTCCTCCCAAAGACTGGTATTTCTCATTTCCTTCAGTGGTTTAGCCCAAATCCTCAATCTGGCATTTATATTTCTATTAAGGCTGCTTAACCTTAATGTAAATGGGCCATGGGCCCCTTTGGTGTTCTGGAGAAGCATGTGGAGCCTCTTCTCAGAATATCATTTAGAAATTAATAAAATACATGAAATAACAGAGAGACTCCATAAAGATAGTTGTCAGAACAATTACACTCCTACCAACCAAGTAGAAAGGCAAGATATCAAATAATCAATGCTAGCCAGCATTTGTTATTATTTGGTTTCTTGATGATGGTCATTCTTCCTGTGGTAAAATGGAATCTCAGTGTTGTTTTAATTTGCATTTGTGTAATGGCCAGTGATGCTGAACATTTTTTCATATATTGACCATTTGTACTTCTTCTGAGAAATGTCTATTCATTTCAGTCACCCATTTTTTAAAAATTGTCTTTTATTTTGTGGAGGCCTAAGCTTTTTGAGCTCTTTATATATTTTAGATATTAGTCTTCTACTACTTCTTCATCTTCTGTTTTATTTATAAAAATAAAATTTTGTTGATTTTCTATTGTCTTGTTTTGAAATCCTGTATCACTTATACTGTTTTGTTTTGATTCCTTTATTCTGTTTTATTTTGCTTGGTTTTGTTCTCTTTAAGATAAAATGAGTTTTAAAAAATTGTAACTCTTGAGGGCTGGGGATTTTAGCTCAGCGGCATAAGCACCTGCTTTGTAAGCGCATGGTCGTGAGTTTGATTCCCAGTATCGATTAAAAAAAAAAAAGAAACTTTTCATTGCTTCCCCTGGGAGCACTGAACAGAAGAGTAGCCTGGAGGATTCAGAGCAGCCTAAGAAAATCAGGCTTGGCTAAGTAAAGCTCCTTCAGGGCGTGCCCTTGGGTTGCCCTCCCTAGATCACTGGGAGGGCCAAGACAGGCTAGGATCCCAGAAACCCATGTCAGCCCTCTTGAAATTGTATTCTTTATCTCGGGAAGAACAAAGATTTTTCACTAGACAATTCACAATAAATATAAGATTGATATAACCAGAATGTGCTCTTAAGTATAAAGGTGCCAAATCCTTTCCTTAGAGTAAGTTTTGATTAGGAGCTGGACCAAGAACAGAGCACCAGGCTGGGAGATAAGGAAGACTGGGGGGCTGTCGAGAGGTTGGAGTGAAGTGGATGCATGGCAGAGCTGGGGAGGGGGTGGCCAAAACAGTCCTGAACCTGGGGCTGAGAGGATGGATGACTGGATGAATGACTTTATTTTGCTATTCATATCCGTTCTGTTGTGCTCTTTGAGATCGCTGATAACTAGGGAGATTGCAATGATTATTCTTCAACTCTAAGGCTGTGCACTTAGATGGTAAGACCATTGGTCTGAGAATTAAAAGCTTTACTTTGTAAGTCCTGTAAGTCCTGCCAGAGGGAACCGAGGACAACAGGAAGCCCCATGGGGTTCTAGAGTGAGCAATCACCTGTCATGATTGCTAACCAGTGCCAGACTTCTCAGCAGTACATGGGGGTGGAAAATTTCTCATGACTAATTTAGTCACTGTCATCATGGTATTCTGGGTATATAGTGCTTTGGGATTTGCAGTTGATCCAGTTGGCCCTGCTGAATTAATTCACTGACAGATGAGACCAGCTTCAGAAGTATCTCCTCATTTCATTAAAGTGTTTAGTTTTCAGGGAACAGTGAGTCAGTTTCATGCTGTGAAGGGGAGTCTCTCACCTCATCTCCATGTCTCTCATCATAGGAAACCTGGGGTCATGAACATAAACTGCTAATGTGGGCCTGATCTCTGGTATCCCAGTCTCCTCTCCTTGCTGTCTCTGGGACAGTGATCAATCCCAGAATCTGTCTATTCCCCGAGACTGTGCCAGCCTCTCCTGCTAAGGATGGTAGCGAGGGTGGTCGGAATTCCTTATCAGCCAACTGAAGCAACTGATGAAGCAAAGTGAGTATGATGAGCAGAAAAGAAGTTAAAAGATCATAGTGCTGTGAAGGTACATGCAAAGGTGAGGTAGTTGAGTAATAGCAGATACACAAATTTTCACATGGCTTTATTGCAAAAACCCAGAGTTCTGCAAAGACCTCAGGGCTTTGAAAGTGAATCACAGGGGTGTTCTTCTCCTCCATGTGCAGTATCTTTCATCACCAACAGCTGCATCCATAGTTTCCTTAGGGGGCTGCTTCAATCACTCCTTATGGAATGCTGTTGCGAGGTTGCCACAACTGAACTCAGACTTGTTCCCAACGGGAGGGTACTGCATTCCTGTGTGCCAAGTGCTGCTAGTGTTCTCAGGTAAGAGAAAACCCAAAAGGAAGGAAGAGTGGGAAAAAGAAAGGTTATCACCATGTGGGCTAGACCCTCTTAAAGAATGTGAGGTTTCAAAAGGGCAGATAGCTGTTCTTTAGGTAAAGACACCAAACGAATCAATAAGGAATAGGGACATCTGGAGCTTGTTTGGAACCAATTATGTTATTTACTTTTCTCTTGTTGCTAAGACAAAATATTTTACACTCAAAGTTAATGGAGGAAAAGTTTTATTTAGCTCACAGTTTGTGGAGGTTTCAGTTCACAATCAGCTGGCTCCAGGCAGGTTGGTATAGCACAGGGGCAATAGTTTCAGGCAGTGGGAGACACCAAAAGCAGTAAGAGCAAAAAGGGAGAGGGGAGCAAGCTCTTTTCTTTCCTTATATTGTGGGCAAGCTACCTGCCCCACGTGGGTCTAGCATTCACAGCACCTCTGTACCCTCCTCTTGCATAGGCTGAGAATGTTTAAAAAGTAAGGACCTGGACCTCCTGTAGAGTCACTTAGTTAACCTTAGTCAGTCAAGTTGACACAATGACTCCATCATTACAACATCCTGGAACCTAGACAGCCACAGGGGCATATCTTCTATATCCCAGTATGTAGAACTGCTAAATTAATTAAGATTCTAAATTTTTCAAGTTGACACAATGTATCAACCATTACACAGATGAAGCAACTGAGGTGGCTGGACTATAGAATTCTCTCTTCTTGCAACAGTTGAGACTGCTCTCTGTCCCCAGCCTCTCAAATATATATCCTGTGGGCCTTTGAATGTCTAAGACGCGTGAGTCTAGTTGCACAATTTAGTAAATGATATATTATTTTCAAGATACCAGCACCAAGTACTCAACATGAGGGCAAGGAAATCATAGTTTATATTTTCTGTAGAACTGTAGATTTTCTAAAGTGGAAGGGACTACAGTCGTCTGCTAGTCTAGTCTCTGTGCCAGTGGTTCTCGAACTGGAGTGTGTATCTGAATCACTAGAAGGGCTTGTTAAAACATCGTTTGCCAGGCCAGCAGCGGTTTCTAATCTTGGACAAGAAGTTATATTCCTAATGAGTTGTGCAGCGCAATTGCTGTTATTCTTGCAAACTGTTTCATGTAATATTCCTTGCTGCTTCTGCTTGAATCTCTCTAGTGTTGTGTTGATCACTACCATTCAAGTTTGCTGAATACTTGAGTTATTTAAACATTTTTCCCCCTGAATTTGGATCTCCCTTTGGCTTCCCAACACTGCTACTCATTCTGCCAAGGCCTCTACACAGAGCCTCTCTATGGTCAGTGGTTCAGTCACTGGCACAGGAATCAGACCACCGATTTACATTCTGATTCCATCACTTACTGCGTGACCTAAGTCATTTCACTTTCCTATGTTTTCCTCATCTAGAGAATGGGGGTAATTTACATGATAGGACTGGTGTTTAGGTTAAATGAATAAAAATATGTAAAAGAATGAGCATAGGGCCAGCAGATATTTCTGAGCATAGGGCTCAGCATATTTCTCCCTTGGGCTAAATGTCTCCAGTTCCTTCAATTCTCCCTCATGCCATGGCTTTGGTGTTTTCTTTCTCATGACCGTCCTTTTGACAGAGTCCAGATCGCCAGGCTCCCTTGTCAAGTGTGGGGCAAAGACCTGCCCCCAGCCTCTGAGCCTCGTCTGTTCACAGTATCCAGAGATCATTTAGCTCTTGAGATTCACTTCTCCACTTTACTGGACCACCTCAGACTTCTGGAAAATAAAGATGCGGGAGGCTATGTCTGCATGTTGGGAGTAACTGTAGTTCTTCCCCTTGGAGTGGCCCTGGATGTGCCCACAGAGGCTCTTGGTGTGTGTGAGCTTGTGGGGTGCTGGCAGGGGAGAGCACTTCTGAGCCTCAGCCCCATCAAAATGCCCCATTAAAGCAGGACTCACACCTGCTTTGTGATTATTGCAATGGTGACTAAGGAAGCACATGGTGGAAGAGGGTGACAGAGAAGAAGGGGATGGAAGACCCTGCTGGTCCGAAGTCTGGTAGGAGACTCAGCTTCTCTCTCAAGAAGAGTAAACTGCCATCCTGGCATAGACAATATTTTGAAAATGAAGATTCAGGGCCAGAGGGCACTGACAGCAGAGCAGAGCTGTGTGGGCATTTTAGCCCCACCCCGTGCTGCTGCTGGCCTTTAGCCTAAAGTCTTTGGTAAGATAATATGATGAGGGAGTCAGGATTGTTTTGTTGCAGAGCCAGGGGCAGCAGGGTTTTGGTGTTAAGCATACAGAGCAGCCCTGTGAAGAATGTCTCAGTTACACTTCTAATTCCTAATCTGTAGTGAATGATTCTGGTTCATACTGTGGTGTCCTCAAGAGTTTATTTTTCCTCCTTGGGCATAGAAGATGCCAGATTCAGTTGCAGCCATGCCTCCATTGAAGGGAGACCAGGCTGTGGGGCTGCTGGCTCAGCAGCCTGAACGCAGCCACGTGCTCCTCAGTTGACTTTACTAGGTAACCTCGGTTTTTCAGCACACACCAGACTGGTGGCAGCACTTCCCATCCTATGGATTTCCAGCACCCCCACACTGTGTGAATAAATAGAACGTGCCTCCCCTTGCCTCAGGCCCACGGTGTCTCCTGGACAACACGTAATGACACGTAGCCCTGCACCTCCAGGTTGCCCACCTGCCTGTCCTCATCACCTCCTGGGTGCTACCCCTGAGCTGCCCCTATTGGTCCCAGTGTAGGATCTTTTCCCAAGCCCACACCAACCTCTGTCTTTGGTCAAATGAGTTGGGGAAACTAGCCTGTTCTCCTTTGTGCCATCCACATTTCCTCAGCCTCCAGGAATTCCAAGCCTTCTTGATGCTGAATTCTTTGAATCGAGAATTTAACACATTGCCCTCCATCACATTTTAGTCCAGGGGCAAAAACAAGGCAGTTTCCAGCAAGGATCCACTGCAGAGCACGGACTTGTAGCGCCTGCTGCTGGCTGGGCACACGGGCTGAACTCCACCCTGGGGAAAACCGGATGGGATCAGTCCCATCCTGAGACCTCTGAGAAGAAAATGTACTATCAGTGTTTTTTCCTGGCACTTTGGAATCTAAGCAGTGGGGAAAACAAGGCAGGTATTGGTTAGTTTGTTCTCCAAGCTAGAATGGCAAGGACACTATAAGCTCTGATGGAGGCCATACTTTGAGGCAGGGTGTCCTTTAAATCATGCCACAGACATGGGTCACTAGGCTATTCCTGGTTTGCCATGTCCAGTGCAACTCTCAAAGTTCCTGGGGAGAAGGATGGTGGGAAGATGGAGAAATAAAGACAAGAATCAAAACGTAGAAAGCTTAGGGAACCCTCTCTCCAGATGGGAGGAAAGGAACTGCTCAACTGCTGCAGCACACTTATTTATACATTTGGCAGGTTGATGTCTTGTGACACTCCTCTGCCTAGCAGCCTGCTTGCTTGGATTGCCTTCGGCCCTTGGTGTTCTTGGAGCAGCTCGTTCATGTGGCTCGCCTTGGTTGCTCTTTGTTCTTGGGATGGGCCTCACTCCAGCCCCATACATATGATCAATCTCCAGTTTCTTCTGCTCCCCACACTGGTTCCTGTCTTTTCTCACTGGCTCTTTGTGTCTGGATGGGTATGATGGCTGCAGTCTCTCTGTGAGGGCTGAGGTCAAGTTGAGGCTGGGGCCTTGAGATCCCTGGCGATTTCCTTGCTGTTCTGCCCCCGAGCCTGTTCCTGTCCTCTGGGGACCCTTGAGAAATTGGCTTTTAAGACAGAATCCAATTCTCCCAAGGGCCTGTGATTGTTTCTGGATCTCTCAGATGGGCAAGTGTAGACACTTTTAATCCATACTCTAAGAGTGCCTGGATGTTGGTATATACAAGCACCTGAAATGTGACATGTTATTGCTCTGTACCTCTGTTTTTCTTTCGGTAGAAGCAAATTATATATTCTGAACCCTCAGCTGGGGCTAGGCAGAGAAGGGGACTGACTATTCAAATGTCCTTTGTATCCAACTTATAAGTGTTAATAATTTACAGCTTTCCAGAAGTCTTCAGGCCTCCCCTGTCTTAACACTCAGTTGCTTTAAAAACCAAAAAGTTCTGATCAGCAGTCACACGGGCCTGGGTGTGTGCTGCTCCTCCCACCTAATTCCTTACACTCATAAAACATTTAACTTAGTCTCCCATCTGGACCCTGGCCTGAGAAATTCCTCCGCTGATCTGTAGACTGATTACACAGGCTGCTTCTTCAGTGGAGGATGAGACAAGAAAGGGCAGGAGAGACTGTCATAAAACTGACTCTGGACAGGGGCAGAAAACCACCAGAGCTTGAAGTGCCAGGCTTGGAGTAAGTTAAGGAGCTACTAAGAAGACAAGGTAATGGTGGCACAATCAAGTAGGAAACTGAAATAACATTTGCAGCTGTCAGGCACCTTCGGGGCTAAGGAGCCTGGGATGGTGGGAAAGAATTAGCCCAGAAGCCAAAGCACAGGGTTTAGCTGAGGCTCTGCCAAGAATCTTGTGCCCTTGGCTAACTCACTTTGTATCTAGTGGGTCTTTGTTTCATAGTGAAAAACTGAGGTGGTACAATTTTATTTTTTATTTTAAAGAGAAAAAAAGCATAGAAAAATAAAAAAGCAATCAAACAAACAAATAAAAACAACAACAAAAGCCAATCAATATCATAATCAATAACAACACCAAAAACAGGAATGATACAGAATTTCAAAACAAGATGATAGGAACTTGACAATGGGTGTGATATTATGTATTGTTATTCTCAAAATAGTTGCCCAGGTTGAGGAGGTACAATTTCAACAAAAACAAAAATAAACTGCTTTTTAAAAAATGGAGAGTGGACTTGCATAGACGTTTTCCTAAAGATATACGGTCAGTAACCACATGAAAAGATGTTCAACGTCTGTAATCACTAGGGAAAGGCAAATCAAAACCAAAATTAGATGTTACCTCCCACCCATTAGAATGGCCATTATCAAAGAATAAGTAATTATTTATTAAAAACAGGTTATTACCAGTATTACGTTCAAGAGGATGTGAAGTGGGAACCGTTGTGGATTGCTGGTGGCGAAGTAAATGACACGGGTGCTGTGGAAAATGGGATGTGGCTCCTTACAAAATTAAATGTGTGATCTGCAATTCTACTCTTGGCATATGCCCAGGAGAATTGAACGTAGGGGCTGAACAGACATTTATATCTCTATATTCATAGAAACATTAGTCATGGTAGACAGAAAGTGGAAGTGACTCATAATTCATGGACCAATAAGTAAAATATGGTATATATGTGGGATCAGATATTATTTAACTTTCAGATGGAAGGAAATTCTGACACATACTACAGTGTGGGTGAACCTTGAAGACATTTGCTAAAAGAAGCCAGGAACCAGAGGGTAAATACTGTATTATTTCACTAATATTCGGTTTCTAGAGTGGTCAGATTCAGAAAGAAAGAGAAACATAGAACTGTGCTTGTCAAGGGTCAGGGTGGGAGAGGGAGCAAGGCTGGGTAGATAGCACAGAGTTTCGGTTTGGGAGGACAGAAAAGTTCTGGAGATGGGCAGTGCTCGGCAATGTGAGAGGACTTAATGCCACTGAATGAATCATCCACTCAAAAATGGTAAAAATGTTAACTTTTGTGTTTTTATTTTCAGTCCTAGAAACTGAACCCAGAACCTCACGTCCACAAGGCCCTACCACTGAGCTACAGCTCTGTCCCTGTTATGTGTATATCTTCCTATAATTTCAGTGAATTCAGGTGGAGAGATCAAATGATTCTACCCAGAGTGCTCAAGAATGCCATTCGAAGGTTATTGGAAAGCCAAGATATTGATCTTTCCACTTTTAAATAGATCAGGCACGACCAAGTACACCTGAAACACTCAGGTAGGTCACCTCCTATTTCTTTTAATTCTTCTAGTATGCTCTGCCTGTGCGCACGTGCGCGCGCACACACACACATACACACACACACACACACACACACACGTATTGTTATTTTTTCAGTAATCAACCTACCGCTAAGCTACACCCCAGCCTCCCTTTTTACTTGTTGATTTTTTTTTTATTTATTGCTAAGCCTCATTGACTGGCCTTGAATTTGTGACCCTTCTGCCTCAGCCTTCCAAGTAGCTGGGATTATATGAATTCTTTTCTTTTCCTCTTTCTCTCTTTTCTTTCTCTCTCTCTCTCTCTCTCTCTCTCTCTCTCTCTCTCTCTCTCTCTCTCTCTCTCTCTCTTTCTCCTTTCTTTCCTCTGTGGTATAGGAGGTTAAACCCAGGACCTTTGCACTGAGGTATATCCCCAGTTGTTTTTTTTACTTTGAAACAGGGTTTCTCTAAGTCACTAAATTACGAGCAGGCTGAACTTGATTGAATTTGTGATCTTTTGCCTCGGACTCCCAGAGTACTGGGATTACAGGCATATACCACCATACCTGGATAAACTGTCTTATTTCCCTACCTCATTGTCAAATATATATTGAGAAAGGCATGTAAAGCAAAATGCATAGCTCAGTAAGTAGTCATAAACACCTTGAAATGACTAGTTTAAGAACTAGAATCTTGCTTGCGTGTTAGAAGTCAAGGTAGTGTGTTATCTCTTAAGCAGATACTCCCCAATATTCTCCCCCATTTATATGTGCAATGAAAGTGGAAGAACTGCAGATACAGCAATGTGGGTGAATCTCGCAGGTATCTTATTAATTGGAATAAACCAGCTCTTATTTCTGTTCTTTGTCACAAATCAATTATTCATGCATATGGTCCTAATCTATTCCATAGGTTCACTTGTCTACTTTGTGCCAATATCATATTTTAACTACCATCATTTTCTTGTCTTGATAGTCAATAGAAAAGCTCCTTTATTCTCATTTTTGAACTAGCTTTTTAAATTCCGCTAAAGAGCAGTTAAAAAATAAGCGTGAAAATCCTGAGATGAATTTCATTGGAAATACATTGACCTGTAGATCAATTTGGGGAGAATTGAATCTTTTTTTTTTTTTTATCAGTACCAGGGATCGAACTCACAACTGCCTGCTTGCAAGGCAGGCGCGTATACTGCTGAGTTAAATCCCCAGCCCTGAGAATTGAATCTTTACATTGTTGAATTTTTAAATCCATGAATATGCTATTATACTCACTTAGATAGGTTTTTTTTTTTAGTTGTACTCAATGATGTCTTATAGTTTTCTACTAGTATGCCAAAACATTGGTCCCTGTGAGTAAATCACAGTCTGGGCAAAGCCTGGGGTGGCCAGGTAGGTTGCTACAGGCTGAAAAAGATTCATCTGCTTACCTATTATCAGTTTTCTATGTGTGACATGGTGGGAAAAGGGCTGGGAGTAGTGGGAAGTCTTTTTAGCTTCTGCTTCTGACCAACTGCACAGATGCTACGATGTGAGCAGGCAAGAACACAACCCATAATGTTCCCAAACATTTCAAAGTCCTGAGTTGCCCATGGTGTACTTCTGGCCCATTTATTTTCAAAAGCCTGTTGGTACAATGTGTTCCCAGAAATCAGGAGGAGTTATTCTTTGCAAAAATGGTATTATTATGTACTGAGCATTTGCCAGATTTGGGCATGGTACAAAAGTCTTAAGTCTCTAAACCATCCTCTGAGTTTGTCAGTATGGTCTGTATTTACAGGTGAAAATCTGGATCTTTGAGAGGAAAAATAGCTACTAAGTGGTAGAACCATTTCTGCTTCTCAAACCCTTCCTCTATAAAGCCCATAGAAATACTGGGTAAGATAAATATTCTTTCAAATAAACAGCTGACCTTTGAAGGAAGGAAAAGGCATATTCAAGTTCTAGAAATGAAAAGGAAGATGACACCCAGTAATCAAGCAGAGTTTCTCCCACACAGGATCCCTTTGGGACAGGAGATGTGACGTGGGAACTTTGATCTAGCATGGGGCTGAAACCTTCTCCAATGTTCTCACAGCCAAAGGCTGGGCTAAAACTCTGTGCTATAGATGCATCCACTCACACTATTGAAATCTTACTATATGCTAGGCTTTTATTCTAGAGACTTAGGACACAGTGCAAAAATATAAATCCCTACCCTTGGGGAATCTGTATTCGGGTAGAGGAGAGGCATAAAATAAGAAATACAGTATGTAAGTATATATAGAGAGGGTATATTTATTGGAAAAACAGAACAGGAAACACTGTATCAGGGATATAACAAGGAAATGGCTCTCTTGGCCTAGACTCTGAGAAGGGAAAACAGAATGATCTCCTGTAATTTTTAGTCAACAATCTGCCTGGTGCTGTGGCTGTAGCTGACATTAATTATTTACACAATGCAGAAACAAGGCACTAATTAACAGAAATTGGTACAAGGTGCCTTTCCTCACCCTTCCAGGGTTATGGAGAGGAGCTGCCTGACAAAAGCAAAAGAAAATCCTCTATTCAGGGTGCCAAACATTTTAATGCATAGAGCGGACAGACAAGCTCACAATGAAAAAATGTGAATGCAGCTGTAGGGTTCGGTACACCTCATGTTTGATGTTAAAGCCCACACTTCTCCTATCTGCGTGCCCTCCAAGAAGCATGAGAACTTCTGCCACACACCCTCAAAGGGGAGTTGCTTACGTGCCCAGCGCAGTTAGGAGCACAGATTTTGGAGCTGGAAGGGACCCAAGTAAACCGCCCACTCCAGTCTCCCTACAATGTGGGCCGAGTTTTTCTGGAACACAACTCACAGATGTTATCAGCTTCTGTTTGAATATCTCTAGTGAAGGAGAGAAGGTTTCTTTTGTGGATGGCAGGAGACCCCATTGTAGAGGCCAAACAATGCCACTGAGGAGACAGGCAGGACGGAGCCTTGGGTTAGGTGATCTTGGACAGGGTAATTAACCAGAGAAATCTCAGCTCCTTTCTTATATATAAAATGGATATCAATCATCTTATATGGTCATGCAGAGAGCTAAACAGAATAATAAAAATCTTATCTGGCACATGAGATAATGTACTTTCCCTTCTCATGAAATTGTAAATCCATACAATCAATTAAATACTTTTTGCATTAATCAGATCAGGTATACCTCTAGAGATATGATTTTTTTTTTTTTTAGAGATACGATTTTTAAAAATCCAAGTCTTAGTGAGGTCAGGTCTCATCTCATTCAACATTCTACTGGGAAAGGGTCAAGTCATTTAAAAAACAGTGTTCCTTCTCAATTGTTAACCAGCACTGTCTGCATCTCTGGCCTCTCTGATTTCCTGTGCAAAGTCTACAGCTCTGTTCCATCTGTTTGTCAAGGAAGGGCGGGTCTGAGAAGCAACTTGACTGGGGGCTAAGTACAAGCTCCACTGTGAAGGCTGTATATTTTTTTAGAAGCTTCAAGTATAAATTTTGCTGATTTAGATTCCTTTCTTTAAAAATTAAGGCATTAAACTGGACACCTATAATCCCAGTCACTGTACTTGAGAGGCAGAGGCAGGATTGCAAGTTCTCGGCTAACCTGAGCAACTGAGTGAGACACTATCTCTAAATAAATAAGCTAGGCTTTGGGGCAGCTCAGTGGTATAGAACGCCTGGGTTTAATCTTAGTAACAACAACAAAAAAAGGGAAAAACAATTATTTACACACAATATATCTATTTTAGATATATAATGAATTTTCATAACTTAGACAGTTGTGTAGCCAACCCCATACTAAAGATACTGACTTTCCCATTTAAAAAAGTTTTCTCTTTAGGTATTGATTTTATTTATTAATTTTACAAATCACCTTCATCTGCAGAAAGAAATCTTGAAGTCCAACCTGCTCTACCAAGTGAGGGACACTTACTGAATCCTAAAGAGGTTTATGGGATACAGAAGCTTTTCATATTAGAACAGCTACTTTGCAGAGCAAACAGTCACCCGAAGGAAAATATAAGGGATATTTTGACTCAATATAAAAGAGAAATTTCTAAAAACAGCGTAACAATCACTATATACAGGTGATGAAGTTATTCAAAGAGTTAAAAATTAGGACTGGCATGTAGCTTAGTGGTAAAGAGTTTGACTGGTATGTTTGAAGCCCTCGGTTCAATCCCAAACACACACACACACACACACACACACACACACACACACACATACACACGAAAGGAATTAATCTACATCAAACACAGTGGAATGTCAGACTTGGAATTTGAATTAAAGTGTTTGGATAGTAAACCCAAATTTCCCCACCAACATTTGGGAGTTATGCAGGAGGTGAAGAGAGGCCAGGGCACAGCCTCAAGGCAGATAACCTTGTACAGTGTAAGGAAGTTGTTCTGATGTCAGTCAGCTTAAACCCCATGGACACTGGCTCAGGTCAGGCCCGCACTGGGGGCAAAGCCAAGGCACAGAAAAGTGGCTTCCCGCTTCATGGGTGGAGGAAGGGCGAGTCCACCATCCTGGCCTGAGGTTCTCCTTGCCTCACTGCCTGGAGCAATCTCTTGCCCCAATCTTCATGTGGGCTGTAGATCCAGGTGAGTGAGAAGTTGGTGCTGGAAGGGTCTGCATGGCTCATAGAGATCAGCTGCTTCTCCTGGCTGGTGAGGGACTGTACAGGTGCCCTGCTGGGCTACTGAGAGGCTCCAAACATTTCTCAGAAGGTGGAGAATAGAAACTACACACAGGTGGGGAAGAAAAAACAAAAGCAGCAAAGGAGAGCAAGTGGACAGAAGGGCATGTGGAAAACCAGAGCGTGGGCTTTGCTGCTGAGCAGGGAGGGTGCAAGTAAGGACTTCCAGGGCAACAGCATGCAGGCCAGAAGAACACAGAGGCTTGGTGCCCTGGATAGGTGCATTGTCCATCTTGCCCTCTGTGGAGAAGTGAGCTGTGAAGGCTTCTGCTCCCCAGGAAGGCCTGAGCATATAGGATGGATCTGTTGATGACCCTTGGCCCTGACCCACAGATGGGGAGGCTCCTAACAAGATGCTGGGTTGGTTGAGTGTGACCAAATCATCTGCCTGAGGGAGCAAACAAGGTAGAGGCACCTCCTCCTCACCCGTCCATTCCCTCCTCTGCCCTCCCCTACTCATTGTCTGGGAACTACAGACAAGAAACCAGACAGAACAGCCTGGAATTATCAGGCAGGTGGGCTGGAGAGCTGGGGCTGCTGAAGGTTTTTTCTGATTTTCCAGTTTAGGGCCCACCCAGCTGGCTGGAAGTAGGACAGAGGTCAGCTGAACTCAGACCACACATCCCTGTTAAACACATCAGCTTTTAAATCAATCTTTGATCAAAGTCCAGTGAGTTCCAAGAGTAGAGCTCCCAGCAGACAGTATTCCTGTGACAGAACAGCTCTTCTTCTTACAGGTGCAGGTAAGAACTGGCTTCTGTCCCCTGACTGAGGGTACCGGGCTGCCTGGGCCTGAACTAACTACTTTCTTTCCCTTCTCTGAGCAAGTAGCTGTGCCAAAGGCACCAGCTGGGCCCTTCGGTGGTGGCTGGGGTAGGGAGGGCTGGCTTGCCATGTACCGACACTTTGTGTTGGAGAGGATTTTCGGCACTGCTTCACAAAAGGATTGGAAAACTGATCTCAGAGAAAGGTTCCCAGGGTTGGATGTGAAGCCCACGGAGGGAAACAACAGATTTCACAGGCCCCGGGAACGTTCTCTGGTGACTTCCTACTGTGCAGGAGCTTTGGGTATTGGAGGAGACCTTCTCTAGCTCTTCATCCAACAACTGTGCCATTTGGTAATGAAACCAAGCATCTCCCCTCTATCATATAGCACTAAGAAGTGAGGAAACACCAATGGATTTCTAGGCTGGCTGAATTTTAAAATGTAGCTCTACCTTTTGAAGTTTCTAAATCCTGGGTGGTGTGTCAATCTGAAAATGCTTGTTACTTTGAAATTCTTCCAGTTGATTCAGATGTGCTGGCAGGTTTGGGAACCCTTAGTAACTGATTTTCTAGGCAAACAAGTCGAGACTTAAGAATGACATTTACCTAAGGGCTCCCAGGCTGTGAAGACTCCTGGCCTGGTTGGCTCCAGCTACTGAAGAGGAACTGCTCTTCGTTTTCCAAAATCCCTCCAGTATGGCACTGAGTCGCTCAATCCTGTATCCAGAAGTCACAGGGCCCAGACTGCCTCAGGTCATGATGGTCCAGCCACAGGGACTCGCATATTTTTTCCTACACAAAGAACTCAGGGACATTGTGGGTTATAGCTAAGTAAATTATTTTTATCTTTTTTTATGTTCTCTGCACCATAAAATAGGAAGTTGTTAATGTCTGATGTTCATAGACACTGGTTAGACAACTTCTTTTCAAGTTTTTTTTTTTTTTGTCTTTTTCTTTTTTATCAGTACTGGGGATCAAACTCACAACTGCCTGCTTGCAAGGCAGGCGCTTATGCCGCTGAGCTAAATCCCCAGCTCTGGCAACTTCTTTTCATCTAGGAAAAGAACACAGTAGTTCTGGAATACAAATAACCATTTTTTAAAAAGAGAATATTGAAACAGATTTTCAAAACAGGTTAGTAGGACACTTACAATAATTAATACATTGCATATTGTTGTCTTCAGGGTTTTCATTCAGTTGCTTGTAACAGGCCATTAGGTAAATTGCTTAGCCAACTAGAGCCTCAGTTTTGTCATCTGTCAGACAAAAGGCTATAGTCTTCCCCCTGCATTCTGAAAATAAGATAAATGTATATGAAAGGATTGAAAGCATGAATGTAAAATGCTTCCATTTCAACTGCAATTAGTTGAAGATCTTGTCCCAATCTTTTATCCCACTGACCTCTGTTTGTTCCTGTCCAACTAAAAGTTGAGCCTAGATGATCGTTAATGTCCTTTTCAACTTACCAAGGATAAGATCTGGTCTGCCTCCTTAGGTATGACTTCAGATGTCCCTTCCCTAGGAAAGGCTTTCACCTCACCACAATCTCTGTCATTTTAACATTGGAAAACATCTTGTCTGTCGTCTTTGAAAGATGTCAGACTTTTAATCTTGTTTTTTTTTTTTTTTTTGGAGATAGGGTCTTGCGATGTAGTTTAGGTTGGCCTCGAACATACTATGTAGCTCAGGCTTGACTAAAATGTATTGTGATCCTCCTGCCTCAGCCTCCCGAGTGCTGGTATTACAGGTGTGTGCCATTATGTCCAGTTCTGACAGATGTTAAACTTTTAAGGTATCCAAGATTTTAGTCTTTGTGTTACCCATTGTATTGCCAGCCAGCTCTTAGAGCAGTGCCAGAATCTTAGACATCTGGATAAATGGAACTTAGTGTGGTAGGGAAGGAGGTAGAAAGCTAGAAACCGGTTGTTTTGACAAACTGCTCCTTAGAAAAGCTTGAAGAACGCGAGCTTTTTTATTTCTCTTTGGGCATTTGGAGTCCAGAGTCTGCTCCTGTGGACATGCTTTGGTTATAACTTGGTTAAATAATTCTTGATTTGTGGCATGGAAATTTGATGTGGGTAGCAAGATGGAGCTAGACATGTTTTCCTCAAGATTTTAGCAACTCCTTCCCTTGGTCCCTTACTAGGGGCTGACCAGATTTTCTTAATCTCTGCCTTGTGGGTATCATAAGTAAGTAGTTAAGAGCTTAACATTGGAATTGGAGACTTACATTCCCAATGAAACTGTATGTCCTAAGTTTTTATTTATTAGTTAAATAAGCATAAGAGAATCTAACTTTTATTGTTCTTAAGGTTAAATGGGAAAATTTACACAATGCCTTTTATATCTGAAGTGCTCCTACTATGATCTTTGGATTCTTTGTGATATGCATGGCCTCAGGGAATGAAGATGGTCTGGTAGTGGCCAGGACTTTGATAATAGGAAAGATGGCCTCTTGAATCCTGATGGAAACTATGATAATCTACTTTTGGTTCAAAATAGCCAACAGGTTGTGAGGCTTCAAACTTTGTTAGAAAAACAGATACTCATAGTCACGCAACTCAGTGGAACCATGGAAACACAAAGCTAAATAACCCAGAAAAGCTCATGAGTTTTCCACCAATTGTACTGAGTACATTCTTGGTGTGTGAGAATCAGAAGGGGGCTATCGTGCCTACACTTGAGGTCAAGGATTTTTTTTTTCTGTATAGTGCTGGCGGTCAAACTTGGGGCCTTTTGCAAGCCAGGCAAGCACTGTACTATTGAGCTCCATCCCCAAAGGAACCAGCTTGATGGGAACACATGACAAACATTGAAGCTCCATTGTAATCTGTAGGACTAGGTGCAAAGTGCTTCAGAGTCTAACCCAATCTACTTCTTTTTTCAACATATACATGAGCTCTGGTCTTTCTCAACCATTCACCACTCTGTGAAGATATTTTGTGATGTTCCTTCTCCCTGCTTCTTCCTTTTCCCCGTCTAACTTTCTTTCTTGGTGTGTGAGAATCAGAAGGGGGCTATCATGCCTACACTTAAGGTCAAGGATTCTTTCCCCCATAACATGTTCCCATAAAACATAGTTATCCTTCATTGCTAGGAGATAGGGTTGATGGTGGAAGGGACCCAGACATAGCCAAGTTTGAACCAAATAACCATGTGAAACCAACCTAATTTTCAAATCCTTCTTTTCCTTGTAAGATGACCCATTAGGTTTAACTTAGGACTCTTAAACAGTAAGAGGGCTGGTTTCTAGAGTCTAATGAGAGCTCAGTAGATGTGTGTAAGCACTGGAAAACATTTAAAACATTCCCAAATCCATGCTGTTGTTCATTCTACACCATCTGTAACCCTTCTGATTGGACTCTGAGATCTCTGAAGGCACAACAGTGTGAAACCTGGGTTGAGCTGATACCCTACTGTCGACGCTAATTGTACTTACTGGCTGTAGAAATGATACTTACAATTCAAAAGATGGAGTTCTATTTTCATACTGTGGTAGTCAGCAAAAGATTTGTATAAATCTAAGTTTGTATAAATCTAAATTCAAGACCTTGAAAATAGGTCTTGAATTCATTCACACATTGAAGATGCCATATGCAGTAAGAAGTGTTGGGAAGGTATTCCAGGCAGAATGTACAGCTTGAGAAAAGGGGAGGTGGGGCATAGGAGATCAGATTCAGCCAGTTTGGTGCTTCACCACCAGCAGAGGAGCAGAGAAGCTAGGTTAAGGTGAGCTGCAATGCCTGAGCAAGGAGTCTGGTCTGTTTTGTTTCTTGGATCATATTTTAGAGAGACATGGTGGGAAGTTTGTCTTTAGACAGCAACTGGGAGATGTTGGAAGCTGAAAGGCTCTTGCAGTAGGCTAGACATAAAAAAGTAAGAGGATAGAAATTCAAGTGAAGCAGGATGCTGATCTGGAGAAAGGTCATGTGCCTGGGATGGCTTGGCTGTGTTAGGAACGGGTTCAGCAGCACAAGGGTATCCTCCCTCCATGGGTGCCTCTGTTTCCATGAAACACTGATCCAGCTCTCTCCAACCTCAACAGCTCCTAGACAAGCAATGAAAGCATGAGAAGCCTTGAACTCCAGACCAGAGTCTTGCCTTACAGGACAAAATGTGGTTTATGGTGGCTGGGGTAGGAGGGGCACTTGGTACTAAGAGGCCAAATGAACTTTGAGACAAACATTCTATTCTTTATCATAAAAGAGAAATAAAAATTACTCACTGACCCTATGATCACAGAAGTGATTTTTTTTTCCCCTGAGCCAGGGTCTCACTATGTAGTTGAGGTTTGCCTGCCTTAGCCTCTTGAGTGCTGGAATTGCAGATATGTGCCACCATATCTGGATAATTCTTTCTTTTGGTAATTGAGGATTGAACTCACAATCCTGCCCTTGCTGGGCAGGCACTGTAGCGCTGAGCTATATCCCCAGCTATTAGATAATAATGAAATGCATTTGCTGATTTCTCATATTTGAAATCTAGCCCTGATTAAAACAAACAGGAACTGTTACAATGGGGAGTTACAGATAGCTAATGTGTATTTTGGTATAATTATTTCAACACATGGTATACTTCAGTATTAGAATTTCTACAGGTGTTGCTTATAAAAAAGTGTTGGCTTTAAACATACCATCTGCATCAGAATTATAGGATTTGCTCTTGGAAAATATTTTTGAAGAAGGATGAAATCCAATCACCTTTAGGTCTTTCTTGCTCGGGTTATTAGTCGTGGATGTAACATTCAGTCTCCACCCTCTGAATTCTAATGGAAGTCGAGTGACTTCCTTCTCATTGCACAGAAGCATGCAAATGCTGCAGGAACAGTTCTCTGCAAAATGCACTCTGTAAATACAACCTGTAAAATCCCTGGGAATGTTGCTTTCTACTTGCTGAAGTTCCAAGTGTTTTTAGCCCAACATGAAGCTCAGTGGAAAGTGGAGGTCTAGTTGAATGTTACCAGACAGACCCTGCTCTCTTCCCCTCAGGTCTCAGTGAAACAGAGGCAGTTTCCTCAGTGGTTACATCCTAGGTTAATCCAATAGTACCCTCCCACATTTGCAGTAAACTATGCACCACCCCACTTGATAAATTGTTAATCTTTAGAGAAAGGGTTTCATGGCTTAGGTGTTGTTAAACTAAGTGCCTTGTGGGGGAACTTGTTTTCTTTGTGAAAGGTTCTTGCCCTAGAATCAATTACTATACAGTTATGGCGGTGGGCTAATGTGGCGGAAGGGCAAAGCAGGAACATACCACTTCCTGCTTCTTCCTCGGCCTTAACTGCAACTCCCCTTCCTGTTTGCATGCACAAAAAACTCCAATCAGCTCCTCGCGCATCATCACTAAGCGCCACCCCTGATCAGTGGTTATATGTACATCCCAGACCCCACATTCCAGCAGAGAAAGCCAGGCCACCTGCGGTCATGGAGTTCTCTCCACGTCGTCCTTGGAGTAAAGACTATTTTTACTTTATATTCTCTCTTTTATCGTGCCGAAAACTCTTTCACTTTGTAGTCTTATTCCAGGCTCACAATTAATATCCAGTTACTTTTAGATAAAGGGATGATGAGGCTGGTCACGGTGGCACAGGTCTATAATCCTAGCTTTCTGGGAAGCTGAGGCAAGCAGATCATAAATGCAAACCAGCCTGGTTAACTAAAGTGACTTAGCAAGACTGTCTTTAAAAAAAAAAAAGGCATAAGGAGCTGAGTGGGGTATAGCTCAGTCAAAGACCCTAGATTCAATCCACAATTTAAAAAAAAGTGCAAAGCTGGTTGTGGCGGCACAGGCCTGTAATCCCAGCTCTTGGAGGCTGAGGCAGGAGGATCACTGTAAACTTGAGACCAGCCTGAGATACAAAGTGAGTCCAAGGCCAGCCTGAGCCACGTGGTGAGACCCGTCTTAAAAAGATAAAACAAACAAACCCCAAAACAAACAAGTGACAGCAGCTCCTCTCTCCCGTGCCTAGTGATTGTCAAGGCATCTGGCTTTGAATCATTGCTGCCCTTCTCTGTTTTTCTGCTGCCAATCAGAATGCATGTTTTGCCCACATCTTTTCTCTGATCTTTTGGAAATTCAGTGCCGCTGAGAAGACCACATGTCTGGGTTCTCCTGGGACCATATCTACCCAGCGGGTGACTGTGTATAAGGTGATGCTGTCCCCATTCTAGCTTCTCCATGACTACTTGCTCCTTGATCCCTGCTGCTCACTTTGGTCGCAGCTCAGCCATTTTAGGTGGTAGGATCTGCTGGTCAGCTGGTCAGCTTTGTCTGTAAGTTACTGCTACAGCTGTCTGAACATTTGCACCTCTTTGATCCACAGCATTTGGTTTTATTTTGTAATTGCCTGAATTTTGGATTTATGCGCTACATCTGAGTCTGAAGAAATCTAAACTCCTTATTTGAGTTTTGCTTTATAGGGAAGAAAAGTCTTCAGTCCTGATGTTTTGGCAGCTAAAATTAGCTTTGCACAGATGGTCAGAAGTGAGCAGACAGAATCCCTGGCCTAGAAACCAAGGTGCTAGTGCTCTATTCTCTAGTCCACAATCTTCTCTGCTTCTAAAAGAAGTCACAAGCATTGTGCGGAAAACGAGAGTCCCATTGCATCAGAACTCCCATCAGGGGACAGGAAGATGATTTATGTGGAGTAGTCTTTGGGCTTCAGATCCTGTGCATGGGCACTTCCCACATTCAGTCTTGAGTCCCCAGTGTACTTTCTAGTCTAGGTGGACCTTCAACAGTTCATAAGGAAGGAACTCACCCACGTTCCTAGCATGATGAGAGACTGGGATAGTAGGTGTGGCGGTACACATGTATAATCCCAGTGCTCTTGGAGGCTGAGGCAAGAGAATTGCAAATTTAAGCCCAGATTAGGCAAATTAATGAGGTCCTGTATCAAAAGGGCTGGGGCAGGGTGGTGGGAGGTGCTCCTGGAGGTATAGTTCAGTGTGGAGATCCTGGGTTCAATCTTCAGTACCACAATAAGAACCAAAACAAACCCAAGACAAACCTACCACCAATTCTATATTTAGCTTTCAAACCTTTGTCCTTTCCAGTGTACTTTACCCAGAGCAGAATAAAAACGCAAACTCGCTTCATATCAGTCACACACAGATGTGGCTGATTGGGACCTGGGCTGGGGATATAGTTCAGCAGCAAATCACCTGCCTGCCAAGCACAAGACCATGAGTTCTATCCCTGAACCAAAAACCAAACCAAACCAACCAAACGAACAAACAAACAAAGCCAACCAACCAGCCAACCAAACCAAACCAAACCATTATATATAACTTCTTGTTTTAAAGATCTTTCAAAATGGCACCCCCTTTGTCAACCCCCTTAGCCTTTGAAAGTATCATCTCAGTCTCTCCTCTGCCTTTGCACCTCATGCATCTTGAAATACAGCAATTCATGTCTCTCATCCTTCTCTTCTGGCTTCTCTTTCCTGCCATGTCTACCTACCATTTCTGCTCTGGGTTCATTGTAAATCTAGAAATATTCGCCCTCTAGTTTTCTGTCTTTTGCACATGTCAAACTTCAGCTTAGAGTAAAAATTACTTCTTCCTGCCCCCAATATTGGGAATTGAACCCAGGCCTCTGTATGCTAAGCAAACGTACTAGCCCTTCTATTCTTCATGTATAAATACATGCATGAGTCTGTTAAACTAGGGCTGCATCTTACTATTTTATCATTTAACCTTAATTACCACTCTAAAATCCCTATTTCTGAATACAGTCATGTTACAGATTAGGGGTTCTAGAGATGAGCTTGTGGGAAGGATTCATTCCATACTAGAAAGGGAGCCCAGAGGTGGAAGGTAGGAAAAGTACCACTCAGCAGAAAAACATTGAGCTAAGGTAATAAATTCAGGGAAAGCTATAAAACTTTCCCATGTGGAGAAGCAGACAGAATAAGTAAGTGGCTATGACTAGAATATTTGTACAAGCCTGGGTCTGAGAGCAGCTAAAAGTGCAGCTGTGTTCAGTTTGAGCCGCGGCCTCAGAAGACTCCCCGTGGCTATCACCACAGTGGCAGAGTGTCCTTCCTCTACAAAGCTGCATGTTAGGGAAGCACACAGCAACTAGGGACAGGAAGAGGATCCTCTGGGCTCTGCTGCCGACCAGATGTGTAGCCCTGTTGTTGCTCCTGGACAGTAGCCCTGGTCCATGTATTTGGAAATCTGTGTTGCTGCACCTGTTCTGTCTGACCCATCCTGGCATGGAGAGACCTGAAGGACCAGGACTGAAGGGTTAGTACAGTCTGTTACCTAATTCTGTTTGCAGTTCCTCTGCATGTGTCACCTTTCATTCTATTTTCACAGCTTCTCAGCTAAATCAAGGCCTTTATTATGTGTGAGGGTCATCACTACAGCTTCTGTCTTACCTGTCCAGTACATCTTTGTTTCAGCTCATCCCACCAACCTTTCTGGGAGCACAACTCTCTTACTCCTCTGTTTAAAAGCCTCGGCACCAAACTAAGGCCGTGTCCCTCAGGCTGGTAACTAGGCCCTCACTGATAAACAGATTATTTATCAATCTGTTGTTGTTCTTCAACCACATTAGATTTTTCACTTTTCCTTGACTGGGCCCAGTAGTCTCTTCCTACTTCTTTTTTTGTTGAAATCCTATCCATCAGTTCAGGTCTGAGTCAAGTCTGGCTTAATTTAGGAAACTTTCCTTAATTTTCCCCTGCTGTAGTTTATAGCATTTATACTCTGGCCATAGTGGTAGTGATTTTTGTTCCAAACTTTTTCTTAACCTGATTCAACTATAAAGTTTCTTGAGAATGGGGTTGGTATTTTGCTTCATCCTATCACACACTTACTGTTGTTTTGCATATCAACACAGGGCAAACGTCTGTGGCAATGAACAAATGAAATCGGGTCAGTAATGTGTCTGGCTGCTTGATGGCGAATTGAGGAAGCCATGTTTATGATCCTAAACAGGCTGCGTCTGCCCTAGGCTGGTCATTGAAGAAAGTAATCGCTAGAGAAGGAAGAGCTGGCAGGAAGCAAGTTGAAGTAGAGCTGGCAATCGCCATTGTCACTTGGGGGGTTCTCAGAGTGAGTGGTAGAATCACAGGGTGACTGTGGGTCCTTGGACTTGAATGGAGCTTAGGATTTCACCCAGGGATGATGGAGGGGGAGGAATGGCATCAGTGTTTGACAGACTTGCGTGGTAGGACTGCTCTTAAAACTCATAAAGGTTGTTTTCATCTGCTTGAGTATACATTTGACTGGCTCAGAACTAGAACTTGGGGGAGAAGGCACAAGGCACAGACCCCAGAGTGTTCCATACTCTTGTAGAGTTGACCCAGGTACTCAGGGCAGGGCTGGAGCTTGAAGTCTGGGCCTCTTTTAGCCAGATCTCCATTTTGGCTTCTCCAGTGACTGAAGGTGAGCTCAGGGTGGCTGTTAATAGTTCATCCAACCTTGACATTCTTGTCTGACCTAGGTGGGAGTTATCTCAAGACTCAGGGAAGGGAAGAGGACTCAGGGTAGAATAGCATGATTTTAAGTAGCAATTTCTTTGTTCAAGCTTAGGTTTTAAGCCTGGAGATTCTGTGTCATTAGATCTGAGGTGGCCCAAAGTATTTTTTATAAGTTTCTAGAAGCAGTTGAGGAGAAACTAGGACTGAAAACCAATCTTACAACGTGATTCTGAGCACTAGGAGACAATGTGGCCTACCTGACAGTGGGGGTTTTCAAATACGATTCATTATTGCTAGCATCATCTAACGGTTTATACCTATGGTGACAAACCCATGGCACGCATGCTGCAGCAGGCTGTTTGTGTCATTGAAAGCTCTGAATGGTTCACTTCGTCATTACTGCTGTATACCTGTCCAACTAAGTGTGTATGTTTAGTCTGGATAAACCGACTGTGCTGTTGGGCATGGACGGAAAACTCCCAGGATTGAAGAGAGGAAAGCACGTCCTATAATCCTTGCTGACTTCACTTCTCTAGGAGTTGCTGCTTCTTTTTTTCCCTTGGAAGAAGAATTTGCTTTCCCCTGGGCTATGTTTTCTCTGGTTCTAGAGGCTCCAACATTTCTTTTCAAAATAATATCTGGGTGCTAGAGATATAGCTCAGTGGTAGAGGATGCATGATATGCATGCTTGAAGCCTTGCGTTTGCCTAGTGGACTGTCAAAATCAAAGCAAGACATCCACAACAAACAAACAAAAAACATATTTTGTTTGCTTGAAACCTCGCTGAACTAGATGAATAATCGAAACTGAGCCCTTTCCTGTTAAGCAGGAAGTTTCAGGGAACTCCATGTTTTGTGCTGGTGTTTGGGAAATACTTTGTGTAATTGTCAGGTTTCCAAGGACCTTGAGGCTCAAATATTTTTTAGGAGATCATGGATCCCACCTCTGCCACCCCTGGCCCCTACTCTGTCTGGGTACAGTTTTAATTTATTGATTGATTGAGAAAGGATCTCGCCATAATAGTTCAGGCTGGCCTTGAACTTGTGATCTTTGTCAGCCTTCTGAGTGCCAGGATTACAGGCACTGCCAGCAAGCCCACTTTGTCTGGGTGGGTTTCTGAGTGTCCATGCCCTTGTTTTTTTTTTTAACAAGACATGTCTACATATAACATTGTCCTTCAATAGAGCTCTTTGAGCCGTGTAAGCTGACAGGGCAGGTATATTGCAAACCCCAAAGATACAGGGCCCAACTGAAATGGAGTCTCGCGCTTTCTCCTACTAGCTTTGCTGAGGAAAGGCCTGCAGGTTGTAGCCCACACATACAAAGGGGAAAATGAGATTTCCCCCTGACCGTGTTGTCTTGGGCTGTTTAGGTCTCAGTTATGCAGCCACGATTTCCTTGGCACAGCTCCCAGTGCAGACATCCAGGTCTCTGTGCAGGAGTGGTGTTGAAGGTGGGTGTGGACTAAGGATCACAAAGCACTCTGTGTGGGTAGAGGCTGGCAGCTGAGAAATCTGGGCCTGCAAGAAATCCCCTGGGTCTCATCAGCTATTTTCTTTTTTTCTGTAGAAAATAGATTAGCGGCTTTAATTCTTCCCACACTGACCACATCGTGAGGCTCCCCCCACCCCACCCGGAGGTATCATCTCACATTCCCAACTTCTAAAGTGTATCTCTTTTGCTATGGTGTATTCTTTTTCCTGTTGGTAATAATCTAATCCTTTTGGAATAAAGTGGAGTCTAAATGTAGGATTAACACGATTAATAATTAAGATTGATGGAGAAAAACATCTCTGTGGCTCTCACCTCTGAGCCTTTGCCATCTGCCAGCTGGTGCTTTGCTCTTTTTCCCACAGATAGGCAATTTTGTTGCCAAGTATTGACGCCCCCTCCCTAGAGCACAGAAAAGGTTATAGTTTTTTTCTCTTTCATTTCCAGTACAGTATTTTGGCCTTTTGAATAGAAGAATAAAGCCTGCTGAAAATTTAATGGAGTCCAGCTTTGGGTGACTGCTGACTTGATGTTATAGAAATCTAGGTCTTTACTACTTAGGCAGCTATCTTCCATAGAGACCTGGTTCCTCAGGCAGCATAGATGGGGTGGGGGATGAAGAATAAAAACAGTTCCTAAATAGAGACCTTCCTGGTTAGGACCTGCATTTGAGTTCCAGGCACCCTTGTCATAGCGCAATCATACAGATTTGCTAAAGTGATGGATCATGGCCCTCATTTAAGGGCGAGTGTAGCAGCATGATGTGGACTGTACAAAACTAGGACAGGAGGTGGAACAGAGCATAGTCCTTGCAGCTCTAATATGGCAACAGAAATAAATATTTTTGGGCTCCAAGGGCCCCATGTAAGAACAGGCATTTGGAATCCTGGTTAGCTTTCTGACATCAGTCCAGTTAAGAGTTAACAATTTAATCACATTGGTCTGAGCATCTACGAATCTATGGTCACTGGCATTAATCCTCTAGTGCAGTGATGGTGACCCTTTCAGGGTCCAGTGCCCAAACTGCAATCCAGGACCCACTTATTTATTGCAAAGTGCCATCACTAACCCTAACAACAATTAAACCTGAATACTGAGGTTTTAATACAGAAAAGCTCATACATTAACATCTTTTGTCTTAAAAGAAATAACACATGCGCCATAGGTTCACCACCACTGCTTTAGTGGCTGAGCTGTGCGGAGGGCACACAGATGGTAGGAGGCAGTAGGGGCTCAAAGCAGCAGCTGTTTCCACGTGAGTATGGTAGCATTTCTGCTAGGAACTGGCTCTAACTCTAGCTTCCACCTCAGAGGTGAAAAGAAACTCTGACCTTAGTTGAACATGGTGGCGCACACCTGTCATCCCAGCTGCTGTGGGGACTGAGGCCTGAGGCTGGAGCATTGTAAGTTTGAGGCCAATCTGAGTAATTTAGTGAGACCCTGTCTCAATACTTAAAAAAAGGAAAAAAGGAAGTAACCTGGGAGTGTAGCTCAGTGATAGTGCACTTTACCAGTAGGCAGGGACCCTTGATTCAATCCCTAGTTCTTCTGCAACACAAAAACTAAAAGGAAACTAAATAAATTTAAAAAACTGTAACCCTAAGTGCTTGAGGCAGGTCAGAGTGATTTCAGTCAGGTTATTTGAAAACTTTGACCAACTTAGAAGATAAAAATACAGCTTGAGATTTTTGTCAAGAAATAAGTGCCTTGAATCTCCTTGTATGTCCAGCTTTTTAGGTCTCCAGTGAGACACAGGAAAACTTTCTCCTTCTCCACCCATAAACATAAAATTTAGTTCTTTTAGTGAGGAAGTTTTAGTTTTTGTCCTTTGCTTATAAAGAGACTAAGTTGCCATGGTTGACATCTCAAGGTACAAGTGAAATTTTAGAGGTAAGTGCTTTAAAAATGAGTAGTCACTGTCAGTTGCATACAGTTGTATCTCTTCATGAAAACTGAATCCAAGAGGTTTTCATTCTAAGGAGATGTTTCAAATTTTTGAATATTTGGATGAAGTTTCCAGCAATTACCTGACTACTTAAGTGGGCTTTGGTTTTTTTCCTTTGAGGTTTTTCAGCCCTTTGAAGTTGAGAGCTGAATTAGGGGGGAGCTTGGACCTTGACGTGGATTCAAACTGCAAACAGCGCTGATCTGTGCAGGTGGGAGGACAGCGGAGAGCAAAGTAAAAGGTCAGGGGAGCAGAAGGTGCCTGCCAGGGAGGAAACGAACCAGGGTGACCTATACTCTCCCCTTTCCTCCCAAGCGACATTTTTCTGTGGCTGGTGTTTTTAGATGCAGCAGATGCTAAGCAATTCCATGTTATTACCACTTTGCTTGCCTTTTCTTTTGATACGTGGCAAGGAGTCTTTCTTGTTTTCCTGACTGCTTAATCATTTGTGCCACTTGTGGGGTGGTTGCCAGACTTCTCAGAGGCCACGTGATATGGCCGAGTCATGGGCAGTGAGAGGCTTTCTGCCCAGTTTGCACAGCCCTGTTTCTCTGGGTACAAAGGTCTGAGGTGGTGATCTCAAAGCCCCCTAGTGTGGCTTCTAGGGAGTCTGGAGCACTTTGATGCCGACCTACTGCTCTTCACCCTGCTCCCTCTTCACCCTACATCGCCATCTGTTTCTGTCCTTCCAGAGGGAGGGACAGATGGTTTACTCTGACTCACAGGTGGGTAACTATGATGCAGGGACACAAGTTAAAAGAAGCTGATTCTAGCTTTCTCCTCATCTTCTGTTAACATTTTTGGGTCATGTATTTGGACTGAATTTCTTTCAGGTAGCAAAGAGGAGTTTGATTTGGCTATCAAAATTATAGCATCTGTGTGCAGTATCCGGCTGAATATGAGCCTACTGCCTTACTGTCAAGTCTCTTGCTGTGATAGTTCCCATTCTTATTCCATGAAATGAAAAACATTAAGGTGGGAGGTTCTGTGGCCACTGGCAGATTTCCCCTAACAAAAACTGGAGGACAAAGTGCCAGGTGTTTTTTCACACTGTGCTATAATCCTCCTGTGGCTCAGGACTCTGATGCTGCAGAGAGGCAATGGCGGGGCAGAAGGGAAGAAAATGAACTGCTTTAGGAGGGAAAACTCTCCCCTGGCCACAGACACACTTTTTCTATCAGGAATCATTGCTCTGTGCTGGTGGGAAACTTCCAGGTCCCATAAACCACTTTTCTATTACATCACCCACATATCAGACCAGCTCAGAGGCATGCGTTCTTTGGTTTTTAATTGTTTGAGGTCTTCCTTGTCCTTTCTGACCTTACCTGACTCCTGCTAACCCTTCACTTTTCCAGGAAGCCATTCTTAATTCTTCTCCTTGCATTTTTGATTTCCAAAGACTCCCTGCCCTCTTTTTGAGAAAGGGTCTCAATAAGGCAGTTCAGGCTACCCTTGAGCTTGCTATATACCCCAGACTGGCCTCAAACTCACAGTGATTCTCTTGCCTCAGGCTTCTTCCTAAGTGCTGGGATTACAGGCAGGCACCACCACACTCGGTGACATTCTTGTTATCATTTTCTTCTTCATGTAACATTCATCACATGTTGTAAAAACATAAGTATGTTGTCTCTGATAGGAGACAAGCATGTATTTGTGTTTCCACAGATTTGCTTTCAATGCCCAGAATTTGACAGAATCTTCAAATATTCAAATGAAAGAAGATTGATCATAAAAGTTTTGGATCATATATTTAGATTTAATTTCTTTTCAGTCAGGGAGCAAAGAGGAGTTTGGTTTGAGCTACTAAAGTTAAAGCCTCAGTATACAGTTGAATATTTGGATCTGAAACTCAAGTAAAAACATCAATCTTGTGGAAACAGGTTTAGATATTAGCAAGTCCTGTATAGCATCCTCTGAAACCCCCAGTGTTCCTAGATTGAAACATGGGAGAACGAAATCAGAGGAGATAAAGGACAGGGTTCTTACACGATTAGATTTTCCTTTCCATTTGTTTTCTCATACATTCATTTTTCCACTTCAGAAATGGCTGCCATCTTCAACGCCCGAGAATGTAAACTGTCCAAACTGGAAGGGCAAAACTACGGCTTCTTCCTGCGAATTGAGAAGGACACTGACGGGCACCTGGTCCGGGTGATTGAGAAGGGTAGCCCGGCAGAGGAGGCTGGGCTCCTGGATGGAGACAGAGTTCTTAGGATCAATGGTGTCTTTGTCGATAAGGAAGAGCATGTGCAGGTGAACGAGATGTTTAGGGTTCTTCTAGTATCTCTTCGGCCTCTACATTGTCTCTGCCAATTATGATTTTTGGGGTCAGTAGAACTTGGTTCCTTCCTGGCTGTCACTGGCAAGGATTTACCATTATTTTTCTTGGTCATTCAAGACCTCTGTAATTAACCAAAACCTATAAAAATATTAATGTATGCCAGAACTGTGCAAAGGCAATTTAATATTCCTAATCTTGTTAAGGCCTTATCACAACGTCATCAAGCCTATATTAGCATCTTGCAGACAAGGAAGTTAAGTGCAGAGAAATTAGCTTGCTTGAATGTTCACAGAGTGACTATATGGGGGCCTTCCTCTAATACTGCCTGATTCCCTTGTCACTACTTTGTCTCCCCCATAGAACTGGGGGGCTGTTGTGCTGTGGGATATCATTCACTTCTAGAAAAGTCCAGTCATTGTAAATGTTCCCTGGATTCCAACAATGCCAGGGGCCCATCCTAATTTGCACGTGAAGATTAGGAGCATTATGGGGAAGGTGGCTGAGACCCTATGTGTGTCAGGTCAGTCATCAGAACCACACAGCCAAATGACAAGCATTTCCCTCTTGCAGTTGATGAAGGGTTATTAATATTAAAGTAACCTCTCCCCCCATCTAGGTGGTGAATCTGGTCCGAAAGAGTGGAAATTCAGTAACTTTACTAGTTCTGGATGGGGATTCCTATGAGAAAGCTGTGAAAAAAGGGGTTGACTTGAAAGAGTTGGGTCAAATCCAGGAGGTGGATTCGAATGGCTTGAAAATGGCCCCTGTGCTAAATGGAGGAGCAACTTGGACCCAGCCGAGGCTCTGCTACCTGGTGAAGGAGGGCAAAAGCTATGGCTTCTCTCTGAAAACTGTCAAAGGTAAGCTGAGGGTAAGGTTCTGGTGATGGCCTACTAGAAGGAAAATATTACCAGTTAATGACTTTTCTTCTTTGACTTTTCAGTTGCTTTAGATACCCCTGCCGCCCTCCCTCTCTTGCTTGGCACAGTTGTGCCACTTGGGATCAGGCAATGGACAGCACCCCAAGTCTGGGGTGGTCCTTGGGCACTCTTGTGCCCCGGAATTAGATTGACACTTCAAGGCCAGAAGGCTAGAGGGCTCAGGCTTCTGAATCACTCTTTTCTAACTCCCTTAAGATGAAGGTGGAACAAGAAAAAAATTTTTCCTAATAGCTAATCTTGAGTAAGACTAGTATTTTTTTTCATCGCCAGAGTGCCCAGATAGTTTATTCAACAAATTCCTGAGCACCTACTGACGTGTCAGATGCCCTTAACAGTTGCCAAGGATACTGCAAAAAAGCTCCACCTTCTTATGAAATGTCAATAACATCCTCTGCTGTAGCCCAGCTTCAGCTGTTCTGAAACTACGCTTCTGACCTCTAGCGAAGAGATTCATATTGGTGAAACCCTGATGTCAGGAAGTACTAGAGATCCTGTCCCATAATTTTGGAAGTGCAGACTGATCTGTGTTCAGGGTTCTACAATGGCTTCCCTGAGACACTAGCTGGACTCAGAGGACATAGTGTTAGCTGGTTGGTGCCACCTCTGATGTTGCCCTCTGCCCAGTGTTTTTCTGGCACTGGTGGTAAGTCATAATTCAGAAAATGATAAGGGAGCAGGCCAAATGTAAACTTGAAATTGTCACCAATACTAAGTTAACCCGTAGTGAGAGATATAAACCAATTATCAGAGTTCTCAAATTTTCCAGTTATTAAATGCAGTGGTGTGGGTATCCAAGGAAACTCGGAATTTCTTAGAAGTTCCTATGTATAAAATGGCAAAAATTATAATTCAGATTTTACTCATTTGATCCTTGTGCTAGTGCTCATGGTTTATGTTAGCTTTGTGAAGAACATGTTTTCTTTGTGACAAGTATATAACAAGGTAACAAGAGTAACGTGCAGAAAAAGGAATTAAGTTATCCCTTACAGGTAATTTGTCCTATCATTTTGCCTAGATTGAAATATTAGTATCTTGAAAGGTTTGACACTGTTTGTGTGCCATCCAGACCCCACGATCAAAACATGTGTGCTTTTCCCAGTGAGGTGATGACTGGAGTTAGTATGAAAGGAGGAGGGAACAGAATAGATGCCTTCTGACTGTACAGATGCAAAGAAAGGACGTATGACATAATGTGAGCATGGTTTGGTACTGTCTGGTTCAGGAGGCCAATATCACCTGAGATTCTTTCCTTGATTTATTTGGGCTCAAATTCTATTTAAATCAAATATCTGGTAAGTAATAGCTTTATGCTAGAAGCTGTAATACTGAGCCTAGATCAAAAGCTGAGGACTGAGTTAGCTCTACAATTGCAAGTCCTGATTTCACATCATCAGGAAAAATTTCTGTAGACACTGGACTTCCAGTTCTGTGCACTGGCGCTCACTCCCATCTCCACCATCTTCCAGATAAAAAGGGAGTGTACATGACTGACATAACACCGCAGGGTGCGGCTATGAGAGCTGGAGTCCTGGCTGAGGATCACTTGCTTGAAGTGAATGGAGAGAACGTAGAGAATGCCAGTCACGAGGAAGTGGTTGAAAAGGTACTGCCTGTCCCCCAGGACTGCTTTTGCTAGCTTTTTACTTACCTCAGAAGCCACGGGAAGTAGTTGGTAGGATCTGGGATGAGTTTATCTCGCTTGTCTCTTTGTACAAAGGGTGAACAGATTCACGAGTGGCATCAATAGTGTTTGTGCAGTTTTAGATTAAAGCCTTTGCTAGTTTCAGGTCAAGAAGTCTAAAGAACCATCTCCCTTTTCTTTTGGATCTTATTTGTCCAATAAGCATGCTGCCCAGTCTGCAGTGTCACTTTCTGCAGTTTCAGTTGACTGTGGTTAGTCACATCTGAAAATATTAAATGGGAAGATCCAGAATTCCAAAATGTACAATGTACAAGTTTTAAATAACTTATTATAGCTATTTTATTATTGTTGTTCATCACTTACTGTGCTTTTTAAAAAATTAAACCCAGGGCCTTTGCATTGAGCTACATCCCTAGCTCTTTATGTTTTGAGACAGGGTCTTACTAAGTTGCTAAATTGCCCAGGCTGGGGTTGAGTTTGTCCTCCTGTTTCAACTTCCCAGAGTGCTGGGGTTACAAGTGGGTTCCACCATGCCCAGTGATTCCTAATTTTTTTTTTTATCGGTACCGGGGATTGAACTCACGACCGCCTGCTTGCAAGGCAGGTACTTATGCCGCTGAGCTAAATCCCAGCCCCCAGTGATTCCTAATTTATAAACTAAACTTTATTATAGGTATGCATGTTCAGGAAATAAAGGGCAGTAAGCAGGGGTAGTGTGTACAGCATGGATACACTGGGAAAAGGGATGGTTTATGCAAGTGTTCACTGCACTACTCAGAAGAGAATGCAACCTAATGCATATTAATTATGCTTGAAGTTCTCCATGTAATACTTTTGAACAGCGGCTGACCTCAGATAAATGAAACTTCAAAAAGTACAAGTATAGATGGCAGGCGTCTTCTGTACAGAGCCACACATGCAAATATTGGAAGGCCCATGGCACACTAAAATACTGGGAAGTTTTCCTTTGAGGTCCTTAAGAACCTTAACTTCACCAACCTTTTCTTCCCTTGGTAGGATGATCTTTCAGAGTGGATCTTTCTTTTCTTTTCCAAATTCCTCTGGCCTATGCCTACACACCTTTCTGGGTTTTCTGAATTTCAGTTTTGTCTTGGGTTCATTAACATCTCTGTGGATAAGATTGCACTTAAAGGGATAAAGAGCAACTATAGAAGTGGAGATAGATAAATAACAATTGGGTGGTAGAAAATAGTATGACAGCTTATAAGCAGACCCTACATCCTATGCTTTCTGTTGAACACAGAGACAGGGCCTTTGTACAGAAACCATCGGATTCCCAGCATTGTTCTTGGAAGTTCACCTGTGTGTGTTGTTGCAGGTGAAGAAGTCTGGAAACTGTGTCATGTTCCTTCTTGTAGACAAAGAAACTGACAAATACCATAGTGAACAAAGCATACAATTCAAGAGGGAAACAGCTAGTCTGAAACTGCTGCCCCATCAGCCTCGGATTGTGGAGATGAAGAAGGGAAGCAATGGCTATGGTTTCTATCTGAGGGCTGGGCCGGAACAGAAAGGTGAGGCACTAAAAGGGCAGGAAACCAAACAGGGTAACCGCCCAGTTCTTCATCCCAACATGACTCTCAAGTCTTCGTAGGTCAGCTCTCCACACAAATATAAGCACAGTAAGGAGTTAAGAAGAACAAGCTGTTAGTTTCTGTATTACTTCGGGGCTTGGTCTATTGGGATCCTGAAGTTTCCATAGCAGAGTGATGAGGTAGAGGCAGTGATACATTGGTTAATTGGCTTTCTGAAAAACAGAATGGGTAGCATTTGCTGACTTTCGTAGTGTAAATATTTGCACCGTATGTGCTTTCAAGCTACTAACACGGTATCTCTGAATACAGTGTGTAACGGAGTTGGCTCTTGAGAGCCTCCGGCATCAGCTCTAGCACATGTCTAAGTCTGAGGCAGAGGTGTGCGTCAGGACCTGAGACTGAAACAGAAACTGGAGTCCTTCTGCTTCTTTGTGGATCCAAGTCCTACCATTTATATGGTAGCTGAACAACTTTGAACAAGCTTTGTAAATTTTAAAAAATTTTTTATATTTTACAGTGCTGGGGATTAAACCTAGGGCCTTGCACCTGCCAGCAAGTGCTCTACCACTAAGTTACATCCTCGCTAAACCCTTTTCTGCTTTTTTGTAACCAAACCAGAAGTGAAGTGAATACATAAATGTGGGTCCAAGTCACGCAAACTGCTACTTTCCCAGAAGTTGCTGTTTTCATTATGTTTATATTATCAACTGTTATTCTGGTTTATGTTATTTAAAAACATCCTCAGAGCTTCTCAAGATATCAAGTGACTCAAATAGGATTCTTCAGTCAAGGGACATATTTAGTACAGATGAGACACACATGTCCATAACTGAAGGTAGGTTAACACCCTAATGTAAGGACAGATAAACTACTATGTGAACTCAAGGTCCACACAAGCTTTTCTCACTAAAAAGGTACAGGAGTAGTACTATATTTCTACCAGGTGTAGCAGAGGTGGTGTAGCAGAGGTGGGATTTGAGCTCAGTTTTATAATGTGGAGGTTTGGGGAACGTACAGAGTGTAGGGGGCTGCAGTAGGCAGGTGATCCCAGGAAGGTTAGAGTTGCATAATCAGGGACACAGTTTGGTTGGCATTTAATACATTGTGCAGGAATTCACGTTAGAAAGGTAGGTTGGAGAGAAGTGAGGGACCCTCAAGGCCAGGTAAAGGGCTTGGACTCAGCTCATAAGTGATAGAGACCAGTTTTGAGCAGTGTGAGGGGAAAGGAAAGTTTAAGCTTATCATATCTTAGGGGCTTTGTACATCTGTTACCAACAGTTCTACCAGAGGAGGTGCTGAAACTGAGTGCCTGGACAAGATAATTATGTAATGTGAAACAGCTGTGGTACAGCTGGGGTACAACTCAAAACCATTTATTTCCAAAGCCCATGCTCAGTCTGCTGTCCGGGGAGAGACTTGATGGATACAGGCGTTGAGATGGATACGAAGGGGAATATTTTGGAGAAGGGAAGGACCGAGGGTAACAGCACCTAGTACGCTACAGTTCTGGGCAGAAGAATGATGTATAGAGCCTGAAGGTAGCGTGGGAGGACTCTGTGGCTGATTAGATGCAGGAGTGGATGCTGAGGAAGAACCAGCTGCCCTGTGCTGGTAACGGGGCAGATGGTGTTCCAGAGATGACCGAAGAAGGAGCTTTTGATGGGAAATAGCCAGAGACAAATTCTGGTTTGAAAGCAATACACTGAGGGAATCTAAGAGTTATTCAGCAGCTCGCTGGGAAAATCGAAAGTAGAGTTTGTTTAAAAGTGTGACAATAGGGGGCTGGGGATTTAGCTCAGTGGCATAAGCGCCTGCCTTGCAAGCAGGCAGTCGTGAGTTAGTTCCCTGGTACCAATAAAAAGGAAAAAGACAAAAAAAAAAAAAAAAAAAAAAAGTGTGACAATTGGGCCTGCTGCTGGTGCATGCCTGTAATCACAGTATTTGGAATTTGGGAGGTTAAGACAGGAAGAGATTCTATCTCAAAAAAAAAAAATTAGTAAGTTAGAAAATGTCCTGGGCAACTACCGTGGCTACTGTAATATGGCATTGTAACATGGGTATTGAAATGAAAAAAAAAAAAAAAAACAAAAACAGTTGTGTGAGGGACAAAGAAAGGTGTGAGAGAACTAAGCTAAAGACACTTTCCGAAGCAGGTACACACAATACCTCCTCAAGTAGATACACCCGATTGCTATCAAGATAAGTGGGTTCCCAAAGTCTCAAATCCTCCCCCCCCTTTATGGATCAACTTGTGTGTGAGATTTACAGATATAAGTATGCTTACTGACTTCTGGGGCTTTGTTGACCCTTAATGCTTAGCCTGCTTATTGTGTCAAGATTGACTGTCAGACACGTTTTGTAACATGAATCTTACTGCTTTAAAGATCCTTTCATTGTTAACGGTTGGGTTTGTTTCTGGAGAGGAGCCCAGATAGGTGCTTATGCAGTTCTTGGGTTGTAGGGGGAAAACAGTCATGCTTAGCATACCTTACGTATTTGTTTCATCAGGACTTTGTACTCCAGCAGAAATCCCACAGTTTGTTTAGTATCTTTTCTGACAATTTAATTTTTTGGGGGTAGGTCAAATCATCAAGGACATAGATTCTGGAAGTCCAGCAGAGGCAGCTGGCTTGAAGAAAAACGATTTGGTAGTTGCTGTCAATGGCGAGTCTGTGGAAACCCTCGATCATGACAGTGTGGTAGAAATGATTAGAAAGGGAGGAGATGAGACCTCACTGTTGGTGGTTGACAAAGAAACGGATAATCTATACAAACTGGTAAGTAATACAAAGCCACACATTCATGTGTTAAGGTTGGGTCTGTTCTCAAACTTTGGGAAGGGTTATTATTACTTTGTTCTTCAAACTGGACAGGGCATATTTTAAAAAAGATATTCAACAAAATTCATTTTTTTTTTGGTGGAGGTACTGGGGATTGATACATCTTGCAAGTGCCAGGAAAGTAAGTACTGTATCCTTGTGCTACATATGCAGCCCAGGGGAGCAACAATTATTAGTAGTGAATTGTGCTTAAGCTGGTACGGATAAGAGAATAGGGTATGTGATTACTAAATGTGTTTTAAGTCCTTTGACTCAAGATTTTTAAAGAATTTACAAGCAAACTACAGAATTATCCTTGGCAATCTGAAATAGTCTCTGGAGAATAGGAGTCTAGAAATAGACAGATGTAGCCCTAACTTCTCCAAATAGGAAGCAACTGGATTTTAAACTATAGACCAGTAAGTTCCACCAACTTCATATAAAAGCCTAGAAGAGATAATTTTATTATTCGTAATCCCTTAGCAAATGGTGAGCAGAGATTCATTCAGAACAAAATGTGGCAAACCTTTTTCTTAGTAACTCTCTTAATAGCTACTATTTGCATATTTTAAAGTTTTATTAACACTCTTATTTAATCACAAAAACAGGTGTAGGCAAGTGTGGTTGCACAAACTTGTAAGGCCAGCACTCTGGGAGGATGACAGGAAGATTCCAAGTTCTAGCCCAGCCTGGGCAACTTAGCAACTTGAGACCTTGTCAAGCCCCTCTCCCCATCCAATCCCCTTCACCAAGTTGCTAGAGATGTATCTATGTAATTTGGTGTAAAGGCCTTGGGTTCAATCCCCAGTTTTCCTCCCCTCCAAATTAAAAAACAAAAACAAAAACAAAAACAAAACACAAATAACTGAGGTTCAGTGTAGTTTAAAAGGCATCCTGGGGCCTTAGATATCTGTTTTGCTATGTGTTAGTCCTGAAGATGAATAAGATAAATGGATTTTGTCCTATGTGGTATTCAATCAGAAACATCTAAGGACACACAAATGATACAGAGGGAGGACTAGGGTGGTGCTATTAGCCCCTTTGTGTACACTGGGAAACAGATGTTTAAATTAAGTGATTTGCTAAAGTCACCCAGTTTGGTAGAGATTGAAGCCAGAAACTGAATCCAAGTTTCTGGACTCTTAAGTCATTATACCGTACTTCTCCTCAGCACATTTTGATTAGATATTTCATGATATTTTGGTAAACCAGATGAAAAATGAAACAGATGATTAAAAAAAATGTTTTTTTTTTTTTTTTTTTTTTTAGCTAAACAACCACACCTAGAGGACACTTGATATGGAGAAATGCCAACCTGAACAGAGGTCACCAGTGGTGTGCTCCTCTATGCTAGGTTATTAAATCTGAATGGAAACATGGAAAACATAGTTAATATACACTCTCAGGATTTAAAGCAGTGATGGCAAGAGGGTTTAATCAGGATAGAACCTAATTAGGATAGAAAGAATTAGGTTTAAAAACTAATGAATTATACTGACAGAAGAGTAAATTCCACTACTAATTTTGCTTAAAATGTATGAGTATGAAATGGTGGGACTCAATTTGATGACTTGATATTCTAAAAAGCTGCCCCAAAGAGAACAATTTAAAGTTACAGTAATTGACACTTGGATTCTGGGTAATCACCTTACACTTACTTGACCAGAATCCTTGGACATATTAGTACTACCTGGGCAAGCTATCCACTCTGTGCCTACTGCCTTATAGTTATTATAAAGGGCGGCTAGAGTTCAAGGTAATATTTAGAGCATATAGGAGGTCTCTCATTTGTAAATGTTATGTTTATTAATAAGTGTACAGTTCTAAGAATCCCATTTTAGGAGGATCTGTCACAAGTAGCCAGGGAACAGGTTTTAGAAGCCACCATGTGAGCACTTAGCTTGAACAAGCAGAGGCTTTAGAGAAGTAAGGACAATGTCTTCAAGAACTTGAAAGGCTACAGCATGGGAGGAGTAGTCTTAGTGTTTTTGAGGTGATCTGTAGGGCACAGCTAGACCGAATGCAGAAGCTATAGGGAGCTATTTCTGGCTTAAAAACTGAAGGTGCCAGAAACCAGATGAGTCATTGCCGCAGAGTGCTGAGCTCTCATTTGGTGGAAAAAGTCAAAGCAGAATCCAGCAGGCCACCACTCCAGCTGTTGTAAAAGGGATTCTGGCATTTTCCTGACCTTGTGACAGAATGATGTAACTATTTTTTTCCATTTTGGTGAATTTAAGAGAATTTTGTTTTAAAAAGATGCCTGCCCCTACTCCTGAAAGTAAGCTCTACAGACTGGAGTAGGGGTGGATCTTTAAACTACAGCAGTGAATAAATTAAACATGTACAAGATTCCTGGCACACACTGGATACCCAAATATCCAAGTGATGAGTGACTAAATGTATCAAATGTTTAAACATTAATTTACTTTACCTAAATTTGAGGCGATTGCCAGATACAGCTGATCTACTTGTTGAGGTAGTTCTGTCAGTATTTTGGTACATAATCCAGCACTGTGATAATTTCCAACGGTTCAGAGACATTGCAACGTGGAACAAGATCACTAACAGAGAGCTCTGTAGTTAGTTGGACCAGGTAATCAGAAGGGTTTGTCCTGGTTCAACTCTCAGAAAGGAAGGAAATATGGTCTTGTGGTTAGTAAGACAGGCAAATAACCAGGGGAAGCCCAGATCGAATTTCACTCAGGCTGCTACTGCTCAGTGTTCACCTCCCTATTCACTACTGAACAAATGTCTTGGACACTGTGGGCGGCAACTGTAACTAGAGTTCAAAACAAACCTCAATCTATCACCCTGATCCTCTCAAAAATTCTATTAAGAAACATTAGTCATAGCTGGGTATGGTGGTACTATAATGCACAGAGTATCAGTACAGACCTGGGGTCTATCCCAATACTCTGCCCCCACAGTCATGTTTCTGTGCTGCTCTTGTATTTAAGGCCAACCATGCTGTCTGCATATGAATGGAAGTAGCTGAGACAGCTTGGAAGTATTTAAAAATGATAGGGAGTCTGGCATCACAGAGCTGCCAGGTAATGGTCACAACAATCAACAGCAATAGAATGGAGAGGAACCCAGCGCTGGAGAGACACGAGGGTGTCAGGTAGCAAATGGTTGGAATTAACTTTTGTTACAATATGTGACCACTTTCTCCTAATTACTATTGTGTGTACAGGTTGGCCTTTTCTGTTGTCTTTGAGTCTTCAAACTTAAAGTGAGGGATTGTTTTATTTCACTTTATCTTAGGAATGCAGAAGACCATTTTACTAAGGGAAGGAGAAAAACTTACGAACTTTGTGCGAGGTAGTGGGCTCCTTACTTGAATGTGCTGTCTTCCAAAACAGGACTGTGTAAGGGCTGTGCAGGGCCTTGCTCACTACTGTGGAGCCAGAAGAAACTTGCAATTTTGTTACATATGCTTTTGGATCACTATGCAGAATTCTATACTGCTTTTTCATGTACATCTTTGCATCTGTGTACATTCACCTGATGCTATTCCACAACTTACCTTGTACCTTTCCTGGGTAGGGTACCAGAGCAGTTTTACAGCCTACAAGCAGACAGATCCAGAAAAAGAGTGGACTCCAAATTACATGTTGTAAATGACACCAGCATATATTAAAGTGCAACTAGTCATACTTAAATTTTTTTTTTCAAAAGGCTCAACTTTCTCCACTTCTCTACTATCAAAATCAAGAACTGCCTAATGGTTCTGTCAAGGAGGATCCAGCTCCTGCTCCTCTGGAGGTCTCAAGTCCAGACATTACAGAGGAAGTAGATCATAAGCCTAAACTCTGCAGGCTGGTTAGAGGTGAAAATGGCTACGGCTTTCACTTAAATGTGATCCAGGGTCTGCCAGGCTCCTTCGTTGAAGAGGTATGATAATGTGGTTCCAGCAGCCCAGTGAACAGTCACAATTAGAAAAACCCCAGCTTTTCCCATCCGTAGATGTCTTAGTAGAAAGGTTATGGAAGGCCTATATTCCATTTGGATTCAGATATAGACACTATCCTTCACCCTCTAAGTTAGATTATAATTTCATCTTTTGCTTCTCAAACATTGATTCCATTCAGTTCTCTAGGATACTTCCAAATAAAATAAATACTGTGTTGACATGACTCAGCAAAGACACTTGTTTGCCTATTTATTTAGGTGGCACAATTCCCTTTCTGGTATGGTCTGGCAGTGAACAGACCATCCCTGTAGCTCTCAAATTGGGTGGAAAGAAGGGAGACCTATGAAATCTAACCAGCCCATAATACATATACTATGACAATATGATATTCAGCCAGTTTATATCACTACTCATTTGAGTATGAAGTAGTAGCTTTCATAAGTAGAAAAGTATTATCCTTTCTTTTATAACTCAAGAAGAAATACAGTTAAGAATAAATTTTCAACCATCTCTTCTAAAGGGAAGCTAGTCGAACATGTTGCTAGTCTCATGTTGGAATTGATAACTTGGAACCTCATGTTTACAGGTGCAGAAGGGCAGCCCTGCTGATGTAGCTGGGCTGGAGAATGAGGACATTATCGTTGAAGTGAATGGGGTGAATGTGCTAGATGAACCCTATGAGAAGGTAGTGGACAAAATCCAGAACAGTAAGCACATCACACTCTTGGTCTGTGGAAAGAAGGCCTATGATTACTTCCAAGCTAAGAAAATTCCAATTATTTCCTCCATGGCCGATCCACTGGATGTCTGCCCTGATTTCAAAGAAGAGACCCTGGTAGAGTCAGAGCATGACTTACATGTGGTAAAAGAACGAGTAAGTGGTGAAGATACATTTTTTTTTTTTGGACCTGTCTTACTCCAGAGCATGGTGCAGGTCTTAATGAATATACTTTATATCCATACAGATTTTCTAAACTACTGGAAAATGATAATATAAGTTATTTTAGAGGCAGAACATGGAAAATTTATTTTCACAGCATTCAGTTGGTAGCTATTATATAGGGTTGATAAGTCATGAAATAAGTTTATTAAAATTATAATGGGACTACCAGAAGAACTTGAGTTAGATGTCTAGGTAAAAATCATGGTTTTGTCACTTATCAGTCTTGAGTAAACGGATTTATTTGATCTATTTCACCTCTAAAACAGGGATAATTTATAGAATTGTTACCAGAATTATATTACTTAAGACTACTAAAATACTTTGAACAGTAGCTGGTGCGCTCTGCATAAGAAGCATAAGCGAGCATAAGAATGGTTATTAGGAACACCTCCGTTCCTGAGCACTTGTTTGCAGGCAGTGCACTGGCAACACACATGAGCATGTCCTTCCTTCCCCAACACAGCCAGTCCCCAAAACTGTAAAACAAATTAAGTTTGTAAACCAAGGTGACACTGTATTTGGCAGTGTTATAACTTTCTTAGGGAAGATTAAACATTCTGTGTATATTTGAATTAGATCAATTCCTTGGTAGGTCTTGGTTTTACATTTTGGTCCAGTTGTTTTTCATACATGAATGAGGTCCAAGTTTGTAAAGGAAATTGATGGTAAAGGCAGAAGTCTCAGAGTAAACAGTATTTTTTTTCTAATAGTACGCTAATTCTATACTAACTCTGATGGTGATGTAAATAACAAATACTCAGTGAATACACAAAATAGCCACTGACTTATATTCTGTAAAGCTTAACAAAGTATTTTAATTGCCCTTTAGAAAACCTCATTAGAGGTCCGTTATAAAAATGATATACGAAGGCATTAAGAAATCTGTTAACGTGTCAAAGAGGAAGTTGGAAACAAGGCCAAGTATTGAATTCATAATTCCTGTTTTCTAGAAAGTAACTCTACTTCCTGACTGAAGTCATCCAACTCTCGGTGTTTATATCTGTATCCTGATGTTCACACACTACCATTTGGTAAATCCTTGTTTTCTTCTGCACAGGCCCACAGTACAGCCTCAAGTTCTTCCTCCAGTTCTGAAGACACAAAGATGTGAACAGAATAATGGCTTCAGCTGAAAAGATTCCTACGAAATATCCAGCAACTGCTGTTCCAAGGAATGAGCTCCTGCCTATTTACTGTATTAGAGAAGAATCCCCTCGAGACCATCATGTGCGACTGTTGCTTTCCATGGAGCCACAATCACACATGGCTTATTTATGGTCCAGCTAGGAAGCTTTAAGGCACGAGCCAGCTTTCTGTGATCTGTTCCAAGCTTCAGCTTAACTACATTTCTCTATATGATGATATCTCTTTTATAGGCTCCTTGAGCACCACAGCTGATTCATATAAAATATCGAGCAGATAATTCAATTAAAATTATGCTTTTATAAAAATGTGGTTGCTAGTATAAACACCATTAAAAATATCTTGAGTATGCTTAATTTCTCTATTAGTTGGTATAATTTTTTTGGGGGGGGAGTACTAGGGATGGAACTCACGACTATGCACCTGCAAGGCAGGTGCTTATGCCACTGAGTTAAATCCCCAGCCCCTAGCTGGGGTATAATTTTAATAGTGCTTTTGTTTTGTATAATCTTTATTAGCTTATAGAAAACCAAGACAATACAATGCAGAAAAAGATTTCAGTAAAAAGACTTCAGATATCTCTTGGTTGTTTTAATGGGGAAGAAGTTGGGGGACAAGAGGTGCTAATTTAACTTTTAGATTACACAAGCATAATAAGCTATGCTTGATAAAGTGAATCTAGGCCAAAGTGTTACAATCCTGAGTTTAATGATGGTCAAGCTTAAGGGAAAGACATAAGCTTTTCTACATGAATGCTGACTTAAAACTCCAGTGTTTGGCCCAGTTAATAGACAGCTCTTTCCTCAGTCTTTGTCCCCTTTGCCCTCATGACTTCACAAGGTCACTGCTGAGTGCTGCCTTGAGTTACTTCTCCCACTCATGTTCTAGTTGATGCTACTTATAACCACAGTATCATCTGAGGAGAAAGGGATATGCTGGAGTTAGAACATGAGGTAGAACCACAGCATTTTGTTTAAAAATATTAGGCCTTGGTCCCCTCCATTGCTTTTCCTCAGATTCAAATTCTGATGCCATTGGCTTCTGACGGTCTGTCATAAGTTTGAGTTCAAGGTGCCATATGCTTCTCTGGTGCCTGCTTGTGAGCCAAATAGAGGAATAATATACTGGAAAGGGCACTGACTAGGAAGATGACATCAAACCAACGGTGATAAAAATTAAATTGCAGTTCGCCAAGGACTTCCGTGATTATGGTGCGGTATTCTAGTGGCATACTCATTCGGATCAGCAGTACAGAGGAAACAAAGTACATGCCCTGTAAATCAAACCAATTAATCCACAAGTTAGTTGGAATGTGGTGGGTCAGGTTTGAAAAAATTGTTAAACACATTTCTAGTATTTTATAGCTGTAAACAAAAAACTAGTTTGTTAAACTTACCATTATCTGTGCTAATAGCAGGACAATGACATTGGAGGACTTACTGCTTGAGATGGCATAAAAGAACTGTTAAGAAAGGGAGGAAGGATGATTTAAAGCACTGTTGCTAGATTCTTGTGAAGAAGTAACATGGTAAACCTTTATTTAAAAATGTCTCTTCCATGCTACAATCTTGTATAGAACAATTCAGATGATTAAAGTTATAAAGAAGACACTTGAAACAGACTAAAATTAGTTTCCCCTTCAAGGCAGTTGGTGGTTTTAGGTTTTACGCTAGAATATATGAAAAGATTCTTATGCATCAAAACTTCAGAAATTCGGATGCACATCACCTTTACATCACCGTAATACACTAAAACGGTTAACTCCACGCCACTTCAAGATTGTTAATGGGCTACTGAGCTCTCACCTCAAAATTGTGCTAGATGACTGGTGATTTCCTCTTGTCTTAACTTTCTCTTCTTTCAAATGGCTTTCAGATTTAGAAATCTCTACCTTTTCTACCAGAGAGGACTCCCTTTCCATGAAGCCTTCCTATGTTGATCAAAAAACAGCTGAATATTATGTTCCCCTGCTTCCACATCTTCTTTATAAATGACTCTTATAATTATTCTTCTAAACTCAAACGTCTGCTGAATGCCTATCATGTGCCAAGTTCTATTACAGATGATGGTGAAACACCCATCAACAAAACAGACCCTTATTACCTTTAGACCTTATCTGTGAGTGGTGTGTAATGTCATATACTGCCATAGCTTTAGGTAGCAGTTTAACTTTTTTATTGTGTTGCGTATCTTTAAAAAGTTGTGATCTCGGAGGGCAGAGACTCTGATTGGGTAACATTATTTCATAGTACCGTATGTAATTAAATATATCAGTACTTTCTAACATTGCAATACAACATACCTTGGTAAGAGTGATCAGCAATCCTCTGATGGATGTGACAATGATTATTCCAACTAGAATGAAGGAAATGTGTTGGGACCAGAACTTTACCTGTTACAACAGAAAGAGGAAATATTTGTTAAGTCTCTATTAAGAAAGATATGATGGCTAAGTATACAATTATTTCTGTGACTAGGAGATGAAACTTAATAGACCTTACTCTTTTTTAAGGGATGAAAGCAAGCAAGTAAGTGGTAAGTGAAACACCTGTAGCAAGACTGCAGTAGCCATCTTAATAGCCAATGAACTAAATCTTAAAAGGCAGAAGAAAGCAAGTCTAGTGAAGTGAGTCAAAACAACACTAATAAAACCAAGGTAATGAGACTGTTTGTTTGTTTATTTATTTTTGGTACCGGGGATTGAATTCACAACCATGCAGTTTCCAGGCAGGTGCTTATGCCGCTGAGCTAGATCCCCAGCCAATAATACAGTTTAGAGTAATAAATCAAGAGAAGGAATTAAAAGGAAACAAAGTTCAAACTTAATAGTACCTTGGTTATTTTTAATATCTATGAATGCTAATTCTATGATTACACAAAACCTCAAGGAATCTTTTTATAATAAGAATAGACTTCAGCTATATCTTAGGACACAGAACTTCACTGATCACATAATACTTTTGCTCCCTCCTGCATTGCTTGATAGAGGCAGTTTTGGGATTCAGTTCTTCAAAGTTTCTGAGGAAGAGCTGTTATTGCTAACATCTAAAAAGCTTGCTACTCAAAATTATGAAATGTGAAGGTGAATTATAGATGGTCTATACACATAGCAGGCAAATGACCTTAGGAAGCAGTGATAAGGCAAGCATTTCTAAAAATTTAGCTCAGTAAAAATTTAAATGAGTAAACCACACAGGTCAACAATAGCAAAGCACACTTAATTTTTATATCACTTCAGAAAAAGGTTATCATGTTCCCTCATTTGCAGAAAGGAGACACAATCTGTCAAGAAGTGAGTACCCTGTGCTATTTCTTAAGGACCTGTAGCTAGCTTTGCTCTGGTTCATTCTTGTTTTACTCAGCTACCCTGGAGATCAGAGGCATGTCCTGCTGAGATAGAATACTGGAAGTGGCAGGCAGTTAGTGTCTACAATCAGAGCCTAGTTAAGTAGTCCACACTGGGACTAAGAATGTGGCATCAATCTTTTTTGTTTTTCCTCCTTCTGTACTGGGGTACTGGGGATTGAACCTAAAGCCATCACACTGAGTTGTATCTTTTGGCTTTTTAAAACATTTTGATTTTGAAATGGTGTTCTGCTGAGCAGCCCAGGTTGGGTGAACTTCCAACCCTCCTGCCTTGGCCTCTCAAGAGTGCAGAGATTACAGGTACACACCTCATGCCTGGCGTATTATTCAAGTGTTAATCAGCCCAAATCATTGTCCACACATATATTTATAAAATATATTAATCTATGAATAAGGTCACTAAACTAAATTGAGGCACGGGTGTATTTATGACACTGGTTTTATTAAACGGGTAGAAAAGATGATTTAAAAAATTCAACATTGTACAGTTGATAGTTATAATCTTTAGTCCATGGTCTACATTAACTGATACAGATCTTTTTTATATAGCCAAAATTATTTCAGGTCCAACACGTGACACTAATTAGTTAATTTTCTACTAGGTGAATCAAAGGTGAGTTTGAGTTACTTGCAGAACTCATTAGCGAGCACAGAAAGGAGGATAGAAAGCACAAAAAGGTGGGGAGAAACTGGCAGAGTAGCAGCTAGCTACAGAGAAGCAGAGGAAGAACTGTAGAAATAATCAGCATCTAAGACAATAATGTACCAGTCACTACTTATTCATTTACATTAAGAAAGAGAAACCTGGCCTATTACAAATGTGCCATGTGAAAATGGCAACTTATGCAGTGGATCACATGAAGAAAAGACACAGAAGCAAGAACTTAAATATGGGGGAGTCCTAACAATGTTAAGTTATAGCAGATAAAATAAGAAACCATAATAAATCAAGATCTTAATGGAACTCTTACATCAAACTGGATTCCTAGGTAATTCACAGTGATCTCAATGCCTCTTGTGACAGGATCAGTTTTCCCAACTCGATCAAAAACAATATTGATGGTTGCCTGTAGAGACACAGACCTGCATCTTAATTACTAATTCAAACACTGAGTCAAAATGATTTAATCACCAAGACTTAAGAGGTTGATGTTTTGAAAAATGAAGTTCTACTCAGTCTAAACTATACATAAGAAGTCTATTTAGGCAAATGAAAGTCTCCATCCATTCTATATTTTCTGTAAATAAAAATTCTACAATTAAACCTAACAATAAAGTGATTCAAATAATTATACTAGAAATTCATGTTTCCAGGTATTGTCACAGGAACAAAGCTATGTTATATAAACCTTAGTTTATCAGAAGCCAGAAAGGCTCAGGAAGTCTGAACAAGAGTCAAGAAATTCCAAACTCATTCCTTATAATTACTTTCTGAATGCCCTTGCAGCCAAGAAAAAAGTTATAGCTAGTAAGCTAACGAAGGAAACATGGGTTCCTGTCACAGGGAGTACTGTTTATTCTTTGAATTTCAGTCTATGAACTTTTTAATTAAATGTGTTTCTTATATGCAGCTTAATGGTGGATCTTGCCTCTTGATCCATTCTATCAGTCTGTTCTTTTGATTGGTGTATTGAGACCATTAACATTGATGGTTATAACTGATAAGTATCAATTTTCTGTCCTGTTATTTTCCTATTGTTGGCTCCCTTTTATCCTCTCTGTTTACTTAACAAAGGAAACTGAATCCTGAAAAACACCTAAATGATCCCAAGTGACATTTAGAAACAGGAAAAGGGAGGGAGGAGTTAAAAAAAAAGAACAAATAAAAAAAAAAGTAACAAGGTAGTTTAAATCTAACCATTTCAATAATCACATTAAATATAAACAATAATCATGGGTCACAAACAATACATACATAAATGGGCTTGGCTATGTTCCAATGAAACCTTATTTACAAAAGCAAGCAAATTTTGTCTATGAAATATGGATTGCTAATCCCTGGCCTAAACATGCCAGTGAAATGGCACTGTCAGACTGAATGAAAAACAAGACCTAACTTCTTTTTATGTTGCCTATCAGAAGCTCACTTTAGATATGAAGGTTAAAAGGATGGAAAAAAAAGTATATATTTATGCTAATACTAATAAAACAAAAGATGGACTATCTATATTAACATCAGATAAAGCAGATTTCATAACAAAAAATACTGCTAGGTCTCAGGGTCATTTCATAATGATAAAAAAAAAAACACTTAAAAAAGGTTACACAGCAATCCTAAATGTTTATATATTCAATAACAAAGCTTCAAAATATATGAAACAAAGATAGAAATAAAAAAAAGCGCCAAATCCAAATAGTTGAGTCTGTTATTCATTAACTAATAAAATATAGAATCAGTAAGGATACTGAAAATTTTAATATCATTACCAATCAACTTGACCTAGTTGATAGTGTTTTAGCTACTAACACCAGAATACATACTCTACTCAAGCGCACATAGAACATTTACCACGCCAAGTCTAGTTGACTATATTCTGAAACATAAGTCCTGATAAATCTTATAAGATTCAAATCATACAAAGTATCTTCTTAGATAGCATAAAATAGGTTAGAAATTTATTAAAAGAATATTTGGAAGATTCCCCCCAATATTTTAGAACACTTTTAAGTAACCTGAGTCAGAGAAGAAATCAAAAGGGAAATAAAGTCCTTTAGTTTGTGTGTGTGTGTGTGTGTGCGCGCGCGCGCGTGTGTGTGTGTGTGTGGCAGGGGTACTATCTTTATACTGTGGTATGTCCCCACCACTTTTTAAAATTTATTTTGAGCTAAGATGTTGTTAAACCGCTAAGTTGCCTGGGCTGGGTGCAAATTTGTGGTTCTCCTGTTGCAGATCCCCAGAATACTGGGATTACAGGTGTGCACACCACATCCAGCTAGCAGCATTTTTGCTGAATGAAAATAAAAATATATTATGCATTAAAAGATACAGTTAAAACATTATATAACAAGAAATATAACAAACACCTTTATCAGAAAAGGCCTCCAATCAATGATCTTAGTTTGTGAAATAAGGTAGAAATATGGCCCAAATAAACAGAAGAAAGTATAAAAAGCAGAGCACAAGTCAATTAGAGCAGAAAAATAACACAGAAAATTAATTAGCTAAAAAACTTGACTCTGAAAAGTTCAATAAAATCAGTAAACTGTTATTATCATGGTAAGAAAAAAAGATGGAAGACACAAGTTGTCAATATCGAGATACTATTCTATAATTACCAGGATGGCTACAATAAAAAGAATTAAAAATATAAAAGTATAATAAAAAAGAGTAACAAGTGTTGGTGAGGATGTGAAGAAACTAGAACCTTTATATATTGCTAGCAGGAATGTAAACTGGTGCCATCATCTTGAAAAAACAGTATGACAGGTCTTTAAAAAGTTAAATATAATTAGCATATGGATAGAAATTCTATTACTAGCCATTATATGAGAATAGAAACATGCCCACTGAAAAACTCATACACAAATATGCATAACATTATTGATATTGGCAAAAAGTAGAAACTCCGTAAGGGTTTATCAATTACTAAATGGATAAACAAAATGTGGTATTTTCCATACAATGGGATGAGTACTATTTGGTCATAAGAAGGAACAGTATTCAGCCATGGATAAGCCTTAAAAATTTAAGCTAGGTCAAAGAGACCAATTACAAAAGATCATAAATTGTCTTACTCAATTCATCTGAAATTTCCAGTACAGAAAAACTTAGCCACAGAAAGTACATTAGTTGCTGTCTATGGCTGGGAGAGTGACAGGTAATAAGTATGGGACTGCATTTCCATTTGATAACGTTCAAACACTATCACAGTTGGATAGGCTGATTGCAATGATGACATTCAACTCTGTGTACATACCAAGAACTACTGAATTGCATGCTAAATGGGTAAACTGTAATGAATTGTGTCTTATTCCATAAAAAAGGAACAAGATTGGTGACAGTCAATGGATTCTCTAGGTATTGAAAGGATTGAGAATATTATGAGCAATTATACCCCAATAAATTTGAAAACTTTAACAATGGAAATTCCTTGAAAGACACAAACTACAAGATGTCACTCAAGAAGCTGTAACAGATAAATCCAATAAACCTTGTATTTTTAAAGAAATTAATTGGTGGTTAGAAACTTTTCTTCCAGGAACACATCATACCCAAAAGGCTTCACTGGTAAATTATATCAAACACTTAAGAAATAATAAAATTCCATATAAACTTTTCCACTAATTCCAAGAAGAGGCAGTACTTTTCAACTTATTCTCTAAGGTCAGTATTACTTTGACACTAAAACCAAACAAAGATATAATGTTAAAAAAAAATCACTAGATATGATGGAGCACAGCTGTAATTCCAGCATTTTGGGAGGCTGAGGCAAAAGGATTGTAAACTGAAACACTGCATGGGCAAGTAAGATATTAATGAGACATTGTCTTAAAATGAAATATAAAAAAAGAGCTGTAAATGTAGGTCAGTATAAAGACCATGGCTTAAACCTCAGTACAAAAAACAAACAAACAAACAAAACTAATGAATTTAATTCACTATAATGAGATTAAAAAAGAAAATCATATGATCATTTTACAGATGTACAAGAGCTGACAAAAATCTAACACCATTTCATGATTAATAACACTAAATAAACTATGAATAGAAAGATTTTCTTAAATATGAGAGAGGGCATCAAAGCCTGGATGCTTGCTCCCTAAGATGACGGAAAAGCTCAGGATAATTTCTCTGACTACTCTGGTTCAACTCTGCTCAATGCAGTAAGAGGAGGGGGGCCAGGGATATAGCTCAGTGGCATAAATGCCTGCCTGGCAAGCACAAGGTCCTGAGTTGCATTCCTGGTTTAAAAAAAAAAAAAAAAAGAGAAGAAAAAAAGGAAGGAAGGGAAGGAAAGGACAGAAAATGAGAGAGGAAGAGGAAGGGAAGGTAGGAGAAGGAAAAATAAAAAAAAAAGCATCCACATTGCACAGAAAAGTAAAATCGTCCTTAATTCCAGATACCTGATCATCTATGTAGATAGTCCTATGAAATATATAAAATACTTTCTAGAAATAAAAAGGTTAACAAATTCAGGATATAAGATCAATATATAAGAATTACATATATATGTATATACTAAGAGTCAAATAATTCATTTCTTTGACCTAGCTCAAATTTTTAAGGCTCATCCATGGCTGAATACTCTTCCTTCTTATGACTAAATAGTACTCACCCCACTGTATGGAAAACACCACATTTTGTTTATCCATTTAGTGACTGATGAACACTTTCCTAAGATTTAGGAAAGTATCAAAACATAAAATACTTAGATATAAGTCTGACAGAAGGTGTGAAACATTTGTACATTAAAAGCCGTAACATGCTGCTGAAGTAAACTATAAAAGATCTAAATACATGAAGGTTTATAGCATGTTCAGACTGAGACAATATTTTTAAGATCTTTCATTTTCTTTCTTTCTTTCTACCAACAGGAATGAATAGAGAATAAGTATACAGATCCACGCTGCATAGGCAACTTAATATAGAATCTTTTCAATAAATAGTGCTAGGACAATTGGACATCTATATGCAAAATCATGAACTTGCATCTGTACTTAATTGTATCAAAAATTAACTCATAGACTAGAATGTAATTTCTATTTTTTTTTCCTTTTTGATACCAGGGATTGAACTCACGACCTCATGCTTGCGAGGCAGGCGTGTATGCCGCTGAGCTAAATCCTCAGACCTAGAATGTAATTTCTATGAAAAATATAAAAAACTTTTTTTGTTTTTTAGGTTTTGCCCATGTGTGTTTCTCTTTTTTTTTTTTTTTTTTTTTTAACTTTTTATTGGTAGCAGGGATCGAACTCACGACCGCCTGCTTGCAAGGCAGGTGCTTATGCCGCTGAGCTAAATCCCCAGCCCCGCCCATGTGTGTTTTCAAGAGAATAAAATCAAACAAAATAAAACAGAATAAAGCCAATAAAAACAAAACAGCAAAACAGATACAGAACTTCAAGACAAGATAATAGGAAATCAATAATGGCTGCCATAATGTCTCTTATCTTTAAAATAGCTGTCTATATCATCAGACATATTAAAATCAAATCAAAGAAAAGAAAATCAATCAAAACTATGAAAGTGATACAGAATTTCAAAACAAAATAGGAAATCAATAATGGCTACCATAATGCCTCTTATTATCTTCAAAACGCCTGCCCATATCATCAGACCTAATAAAATCAAATAAAACCAGTCAAAACAAAACAGTGAGAATGGTACAGGACTTCAAAACAAGATAGCAGGATATCATCAATGGTTATCACAATATATCTTGTTGTCTTCAAAATAGCTGTCTATGCCATCAGACACAATAAACGATTTTTTTTTTTTTGGTACCAGAGATTGAATTTATGACTTCACGCTTGCCAAACAGGCACTTAGTGCCGCTGAGCTAACCCCCAGCCCTAGACATAATACAATGAAACCAAATGAAACAGAATAAAACTCATCAAAACAACTAAAGTGACACAAGACTTTAAAACAAAATAATAGGGAATAACAATGGCTACCATCTTCCCTTTTCAGACATTTCCTTCCCTTCAGTGTCACATTTTGGATTCCACTACCTCCTTTAATATTTTATATTAGGGAGACAACATGATGTTCACCTGTGAGTCCAAACCATTTCATCTAAGAGCACGATCACAAGTTATATCAATTTACCTATGAGAGCCTTGTCATTGTCATTCTTTATAACTGAGTAGCTTTCCATGTATAAAAATGCCACCTTTCTTATCCATTCTGCAATTGATGGGGAAGCCATTCCTGCTTTTTTCTAGTTGTCACATGGAGCATTGTTTTCTTTCTTTTGACTTTCAGTCTATGAATTTCCTTTTGAGTGAATGTGTTTTTTTGTATATCACATATTGATGGATCTTATTGCTGGATACACTTTGCCTATGTTTTAATATTGGTGAATTGAGGCCCTCTACATTAATGGTTTTGGCCAACATGCACTGGTTTGTCTCCGCCATATACTTGTTCCTGGCATTGGTTTCCTACTTTTCCCCTCCATTCAACTGTCTGCCCTGCTTGGCGATCCCATTCTGCTGCTGTTCTCAGAACCATGGTCATTTTTCTCTCTCTCTAGAATGTCCTTTGATATTCTCTGTAGGGTTGATGTGATGGTCATGAATTCCTTCAGCTGTTTTTTGTCATGGAAGTATCTTATTTCTCCATTAATTTTGAAAGATAAGTTTCACAGGGTACATCAGTCTGGGTTGGAAGCTGTTTTCTTTCAGGACTTGAAATAATTCATTTCAACCTCTTTTTGACTTGATGGTCTGTGTTGAGAAGTCTTGCATGATTCTGATGGCTTTCCCTTTATAGATTATCTGTTTCTTTTCTCTAGCAGCCTTTAATATTGTTTTTATGCTGCTTTTCTGGAATCTTGATTATTACACGTCTGGATGCATTTTGGTTATGGCTAGCTGGAGTTCTATATGACTCACTTATCTGTATGTCAGGTCCTCTTCCCATGCTTGGGAGTTTCTCTGCTATTACTTCTGTAAATAGTCTCTGTGTCATTTGTGTTGACTATTGCCTTTTTGCTGACACTTATCATTTTTACATTTACTTTTTTTTACATTGTCTTGCAGCCACTGAATTATTTCATGGTTCCTTGTTATTTTAAGAGATGTTTCCTTTTGTGGTCACTAGCTGCCACCCTGTCTTTAAGGTATGAAACTCCCTCTTCACGTTCTTTCAAGTGGTTGTACCAGCTTTTAATTTCTTGGATATTTCTTAGTCTCTTTCATGCATTCCAGCTCTCTACATGGTTCATTTAAGGTTTCTCATTCTCCTATGGTCCTTTTTTTTTTTTTCTTGAGACAGTGTCCTCTGTGCAGCTCAGAATGGCATTGAGCTTACTTTGTAGCCCAGGTTGGTCTCAAACTTACAACAATCCTGCCTCAGCCTTCTGAGTGCCGGAATTACAGGTATATACCACCATACCCGACTAGGAACCCTTTTATTATGTTTGTTATTTCCTCTCTTACCTGAGATACTATTTCTGATCTGATTTCTTTTACAACCTTATGAAGTAGTTTCTTTACTTCATAAAGGTTGCTATAACCCTAGACATTTCAGATATGTGACTTCCACTTTCTTCAATGTCTAAGTCTCCAGGACTTGTTCTGTTGGGCTGGAGGCCAGAGACTGCCTTTCACTCCTTTGCTGACATTTTTCTGGGTTCCTCAGATGAGTGTGTTGTGGGGTCCCAGGAGCTCTTCAAATTGGTTACCCACTCACAGTGTATGGTGATGAGTCAGACTCCTGGGTTTCTCCTAACCCAGGTCCCCCAGGAGGTGGTGGGGTGTGGGGTGGGCTTCTGCAAGGCGTGGCTGGCTGGTTCTCTTGGCCTGCACTGGTTACCCATGGTGGTGCCCTGCACATGTGCCAGGGCTGGACTGGCTACTTCTCCCTGCCACTGCTGGTGACTTAAGGGAGTTTTCATGGCGGCCATAAAAAAACTTTAATCCTTAGGCAAAGATTTTTTGGATCTTAAGCCAAAAACACAATCCATAACAGGAAAAAGAAAACAAAAAACAGAAACTGCTAAGAGAACAAGAAGTCAAATCTACTGATTAGAACCAAAATATCTGAATATCATATATTTGATAAATAATTTCCAATATTAAAAAACTTGCTAAAAGAAAATAAATGACCTAAGGGTGGGGGGAAGAGTTGAACAGACACTTTACCAGCAAGGACACGACTCAGAAATGAGCACATGGAATGAAGCCAAATAAATGCCTTTAGGGATTGGGGAAATGTAAATTTCCCTACCAGGTATTTGGTAGATTCAATATCTTAAATCTACCAGACCATGTGAGTGTTTATGAAGATGTAGAATAACTAAAATGCCTACACACAGCAAGTAGGAATACAAATGGTACAATCTCTTTGGAAAAGAGGTATGTGCGTTGGCTCTTTCTTCCAAAGTTAGATGTCTTTCTTATGAATCAAATGTTTCACTCCAGAGGGATTATCCAAGGAATAGCAGCTTATATGTAGACATACACTTATATAAAAATGTTCATGATAGCTTTACTTGTAATATCCCCAAACAAGACACAATCATTTATCTACCATCAGGTAAATGGTAAACATACAATGAAATACAGCTCAGCAATAAAAGGAATAAATTACGGATATATTCAATAATACCAATGAAACTTCAAAAACCATGCTGGGTAAAATAAGCCAGACAAAAAAGTATACGCTCATACAAAACATCAATTAATATTTAATGACAGTTGATTAGGTGTGCCTCAGTGTGAGACATGCTCTACAATTAGGCAGCAAGAGTTCTGAAAGTGATGGATAATTATGTTCTTTATCTGAATTGTGATTGTTGTACAAGTATATATATATGTATCAAAACTTACCAAATTATCATTTAAAATATGTCAATTTTATCATAATAAAGTTGTTGTTATGCTCCTCTAAGGGCCTTTCATTTCAGGAAGAAAACATTTACCTTCATTCATCTTTCTCAATGAATTAAGATTGATTTTCATTTATTATAACATTAAATTCATTTTTAAAAAAGGAAGGATATCAAGGGATAAATGGAAGAAGGAAGCAGGGAGGGATACATTATGCACATGTACCAACTTCCTACAAGGAATGTAAACATTATGTACTGTAAACATATGTTGAGAACCATGAATTATAACTTTTTTTTTGAAGTAAATAAAACCAAACAAAATAAAACAGAATAGACTCAATCAAAACAAAACGATGAACATGGTACATGACTTTAAAACAAAATACAAGGAACTCAATAATGGCTACCATAATGCCTCTTGTCATCTTCAAAAGCATTGCCCATAACATCAGGCATAATAAAATCAAACAAAATAGTACAGAATAAAACCAATAAAACAAAACAATGGAAACAGTACAGGACTTAAAAACAAGATTACAATAAAACCACAATAGGTACCATAATGCATCTTGTTATTTTCAAAGTTGTTACCTATACCACCAGACATGATACCATCAAACAAAACAAAATAGAAAGTAATACAGGGCTTTAAAACAAGCTAATACGAAACGAAAAATGGCTACTGTAATATATTTTGTTACGTTTGAAATAGCTGTCTGTGGCATCAAATACACTTCCTCCCCTTTCACTTTCACAGGATGTATTGTGCATTTTGCATTCCACTAGCTCCTTTAGTTTTTATATTAGGGAAACAACATGATATTCACCCAGGTTACTCTTAACCATTCATGAATTATAACTTAAGTCTAGGAGATGTCCAAGGCTTGTTCTTGTCCTACCCTTGAGCTAAACTGAAATGACGACACTCTCTGCTCTTTTCTAGTCAGAGTGGGAAGCCTTGTTCATAAGACAAGATAACACCCACCATCTGGGAAAACTACAGTTTCCACATTGCCCCGTCTCATCCTTTCAAGAATGCTTTGTTTTTCTTACTAGCCCACTGTAGTCATCATTACTTTCTCAGAAATACCCACTACCTTTTACCTATCACCCTTGAGTGAGATGTGAAGGATAAATACCACAGTTCTGGGTGCCTCGTGCCCTTTTGTTCCCTGAGAACAACTAATCATCCCAAGTCTCTGCCTGCACCTCTATTTTGTCTCTTGCTTTCTTCCCGCTTTATGCTGTAACTCTGGGCAGGAGACTGGAACCCACTGCAGGGGTCTCCGATAAACCATGCACTAATAAAAAAACAAAAAAGAAAGCCTGTCCCATTAATCTATATTGATAAAATTAACTAACAAGCCGACAAAGCTCTTCTTTATGCAAAAAACAGCTCTAGTAGGAAAGTCACCAAGCCAGAAAGTCAAATCAGCCTTTACAACATCATACTGAAATCCAGGAATATAAGCAGATGAGCTGGAAGTGAAGACCAACGTACATTAATTGCACACAAGAAAGAAAATCACAAAAGAGTAAGAGCAATAAGCCCACAGGAAAATATGTCTGCAGAGATACATTTAGAATTTATTTTAGATTTCAGTTTTTAGGCAAATATTATTAAAAGGATATTTGGTTTCTATGCTCAGCTGAAAGTAGGAATTCAGATTACACACAGTCATGTACTCATGGATACTATGGAAAACACAGCAAACCAAGAAACAGTTAAATCAATTTATGTTTCACAACCCAAGGCCTTACAAACGATGCCTGACTGAAAAGAAGTAACCTTCCTTTCTACATCCTTTAAAAAAGAGAAGGGAGAAAAGAGAGCTCAGAGATGTGAAAGGTCATGATTTCTGTTAACTCAATTTGAAACTGAGCTCAATGTGTCAGTTAAACTCATTGTATCTTGCCATCATCCCCAGGGAAAATCACTGAATTCTTGACAAAATATACTTACCATGAAAATTTTCCAAACACAGTAAATAGAGAAAAAGTAACCCAGAAAATTAAAATATTTTCCTTTGAAAGTTTTGGAATATTCTATTCTCTCCTGAGGAAAAACAAACAGGAAATATAGTTAGTTTCATGTAAACTTATCATCAACAAAAGAGGTCCTCTCTCTATGAATCACTGTTGATCATAATAAAACAGTAATAGCAACAGCCAACATTTATTGACTGTTTAAGCCCAGCACTAGAACAAACATAGGCATTAGCTACTTTAAACTTCATGAAAACTCTTATAAAATATGTTCTAATATCTTAATTTTACAGATGAAAAAATGAATCTTAGATCAATAAACTTGCTCAGAGTGTACACTGGTTTAAGTAGACTCAAGTCTGTGCCCAGACCTCTACTCTAAGTAGCTACCCTTATGAAGTTACCTTTAAAAAGGATTAAAGCTTACAATCTTGATAGATTGTGCATAAATTACACTGTATTTCAGTTATATGTAGGAAAGCTGGGATATCTCTTGATCTAGGTCTCTTAAAATAGGGCAAAACCATGACAATAATATTACTGTTCTCCTAAAACTAATTTATAAGGGAATAAAAAGAACCCAAGGAGCTATTATCTTTATCTTGGGTCAGTGGGAAGTGGTACTACATTTATAGATGTTGAAAATTCTGATATTCCTCCAATTTCTATTACAGACTGTGTTCCTTTAAGAATTTTGCCAGTGATAGAAACAAACCCAGGAGTAATTCCTCATTCCCAAATGCTCATGGCTTATAAAGAAGCTGTGAGGTGTCTTTTGCATTGCCTGATCATAAGATACTAAAAAGTTCTCTTCAGTCACATTGGTAAAAAATATTAGTTTAGTTTCCTTGCTCTGTACCTTGGTAGCATATAGATCAACCGTTTCCAGAAAAAGCTGCCTGCTTAGTTCTTCCAAAGCATCCACTTCCTGTTGAATAAGAGTAAGATCTGGCACAAAATGTACATCAAGGTTTAAATCACAGAGAAGTTTCAAAAAATAGCAACAAAGAAAGCATTTGCTTTTGTATATTATGTAGCAGAACCTAGAAGTTCCTGGATTTGCAGTATCCTGTTTCAGATCCAGCAGTGCCACTTCACCACATCAGAGCCATTTTCCCAGCCTGACACAGGTATGGAAAAGCTTCTCCACTGAGAGTATCATCACAATGAACTGTCACTTAGTTTCTCCCAACCCAGACAGATGGTTTTCTGTTTGGTTTTTACTTTATCTATTAAATCACACACAATACAATAATCTTTATAATTAAGCATAATTTTCTCCTACATTATCTGAAATTCGTTTGGTAAGGGAACTAGTCTTGTTAACACAGGCTGGGTTTACAGACGTTACCTTCTTTAGTTCTGTATAGACATTCTCTTCTTTTATTGTTTCAACAATCCTATGAGATAGGTGTTACCTATTTTGCAGGTAAGGAAAGTGAAGTTCAGAGTTAAATGATTTAAAGACACACAACTGTCAGGTGTGGATGCGAAGTGAGATCTGCCTTACTCCAAGCCTGTTCTTTCCACTAAGATATGCTATTTTCCAAGAACTCAGTAAGTAGTATTTGTCTCCTCATTTAGAAAACAGACTCAGGTTAAATCAACTGATGCAATATTAACTTATTGAAGTAGCTTACTTGCACGCATTTGGCTTTTAAGGATTTTTAAGTAATAAAAAGATAACCCCTTCTAAAAGAGAATCACTGATTTTAATCCAAATCTTCCTCTTCTCTGTGAATTTTCCTATTACTACCAAAATCAACAAGTATCCTTAGTTACTTCTTCAACAGTGGCTGTTCTTGGCAATATCCAGACAATCAAACAGTAGGGCTGAACTAGTTATATCTGTCTCTCCTGTGATTAGACAGTAAAGAGGTTACACAGTCCTCTACTAACCATTCTATCACTCAGCACTTCGCTGGGAGTAGAAGACATGAAGTAAACGTTTCTGGATTAAATAACTCTTTTTTCTTTTACTGCCATGAACATTTTGCCTTTCTTTGAATTTAGTCTTATGTGAATCTGATACCAGAAGGACATAAATCACAATTCATACAATTGCATTATATTCTTTTCCTCCAATTCAAACAAAAGGGAGTATTTGCCTAGTCCAGAGAAGAAAGCAAGTATGTGTCTCATTGTTAGTCCCTGACAGTTTTAACCTCATAGCTTGGGAGCCATGTAGAGATATGGCCACTCAATCTAGGAATTAGTTCAACACACTTCAACTAGCTAGGCCAGGAACAATCCATTAACCCAATCATCTTGACTTTTAAACCAAAGTTGCTAGAGAAGCAGATATTTAAAATTTGTTTAGGAACACACTTTTTTTTTTTTTTGTCTTTTTCGTTTTTATCGGTACCAGGGATCGAACTCACGACTGCCTGCTTGCAAGGCAGGGGCTTATGCCGCTGAGCTAAATCCCCAGCCCCAGGAACACACTTTCAAAAGTGGGCACTTATCACCCCAAATATAAACCATTTATTTTATTGAGCCATTATATTTAGTGGTATTTCTTTAGGGTTTGGGAATATAGTAGCGTAGTGAAAAGAACTATGAAGAGGAGACCACAGTTTTGTGTTGCTGTAAACCACGGTGTGACAACCCTCGGGGTCAATTTCTCATCTGTAAAATGGAAATGCTGATTTTTTAGGACTTCTTTGGCTTAAAGAAAATGACTTTCTGATCTTTCATGGGTGTTGGAAAGATGACTTAATACACATTATGCTTTCTAAGGCTATGCCGGGCCAGTCTGGACTCTGATGCAATCAGCCACCTTGGAAGGAACTATTCCAAGATTGTTTGGTTCTGCCCTTGATCTACAGCATAGGAAAAAGGAAAAAAAACAAACCAAAAAAAAAAAAAATCAAGCAGAACGATAAAAGATACTTTCACTTCCTGGAGCTGAAGCAGTAACGCTCTTTATCATCCCCCAGAACCCGGATGGCTTGTTTTGCACCTCTCCCTTCTGGAACATAGTTCTCCGTGCCATTGCCATCCTGAAATAAAGAAAATACAAAATCTCATCAAGGAAGCACAGACTCTCAAAGTCCAGTGTCACTCAATTTCTGAAGGCTAAGTATGAAGCACAAGTGATTACCTTGTAAAGGTTATTAATAAACTCAGTAATTATCTTTAGCTAGGTATGCTCACTGTTCTAAGGGCTCTACAAGTCTTTAATACATTCATATTCCCATTTTTACAGGTGAGGTCACACTGTAATGTGCAGATCAAGAATTCATATCAGAGATTTCACAGCATATGCTTGTATATGCCATGATACAGGTCCCATTTTGAAACCAAATGAGATGTGTGCAAAACATGTGAGGCTATTTACATTTTAAAGTATTATATGAAAGACACATTGCCATTAGTGCCCTCAAAATACTCCCCTCACTTCAAATACACTTGGTCCCATCATTTGTGCCACTTTCTGCTATAGTTTTGGAAATCTTCTTTCATGTCTTTAGTTGTGCAGACACAGGTGACTTTATGTTCTGAATGAATTCAAAATGTAAATTATTCAGTTATTGTGAGTTTGGAGAAGAGCCAGAAGTTGCACAGTGCCAGATATAGTAAATAGGTAGATAAGGACACATTATATTGCTTTTCTAAATTTTAAAAAAATGTATACATTTTTTTTTTGGTACTGAGAATTGAACTTACGACACCACAGTTGCCAGTTAGGTGTTGTGCCACTGAGCTATTATTGCCAGCCCCCTATAATGTTTTCTATGAGCCTGGCTTTTGTTGTGGGGCACACAGGAGCAGCATTCACCAGTTGTTTTTTTTTTTTAAACACAGTCCATATGAACAAAAGACACACTTTTCAGAACAGCTTCAGAAAGTATAAGAAGAATGGGTAAGTGTATTTGAAGTAAGGGAGAGTATTTTGAGGGGGATTAATGGCAATGTGTCTTCTATGGTAATAAATTTAAACATTAACTATTTTTTGATCACTTAATATATTTTTATTTTTTTCTTATATATTTTTAAAGTACTTTTTTGATAATAAAAATGATAGGAAGACCTGAATGGGTTTAAGTAGTAAGAAAAAAGAAACTGAAAAGATATAAATCAAACATGAAAAGGTTTTTAAAAATGTAGAACAATATGGCCAGGCAAGATGGTGCATGCCTGTAATCCCTGCCCGTGGGAGGGCTGAGGGAGGAGGATCACTGTTTTGGAGTTTGATAGCAGCTTAGGCTACAAAATGAGCTCAAGGCCAGCCTGAACTGCACAGTGAAAGTGTCTCAAAAGATTAAAAAAAAAAAAGTAGAACAATGTATTTCTGAAACATCCATTCTTTAAATATGTAAATTATTCTAATAATTTACCTAATGAGAAATAACTTAGATTCCTGTGATTAGACACCAGTTTCAGGCTGAATTACACATGACTGGGCTCAAATTGGTACTATGTTCCCCCTGCTAAAGGGAGACCACAAAACAGGGTCTTACGGTATGTTGTTTTTCAACTAGCCCTGCCTGATAAGATACCACTGTAACAGATCAGTCTGTTACTGCCACAGTTGAATTGGCCGCACGTGAATAATCCTGACTCAGTGGACAACAGAGTGCCAGTGAACTTGTCTGTTGAACCCACAGTCACATGGAGAAGGACAGCAACAGTTCCTAACCCCAAACCTTGGACTGGATCAAACTCTAACAATTTCTGCAATCTGGCAGAAAGAGATCCTGAGTCTGAGTTAAATCATTTTGTAGTAGAAGGATCAGAGGAGTAATTGGGATTTGAGCTCTCAGACACTCTGGCAAAGAAACTACTTGGGAATCACACATGTAACATCTCGTTTGAATATCTAATCTGTGTTCCCATCAGATAACTTATTGGCTTAAGTTTTTATATATTTCTTGAGTTACTTAGTAACATGGGGTTATGTTCTTTTATGGTTGCCTTTGTATATTAGGTTGTTACTCCCTTTCTCTCATATCTCACCCTTGCCCTGATAAAATATCCTTTGAAACTCTCACTACTACACCTTCAGCTCAACTAAAAGTACTCCAATAAAATCAGAACCCATATTACTGTTTTGTCATCTACCGATAGGTTCCTTTCAAACCTCGCCTAACCGACTAACACTACTCATCCAAACACCATTCACTTCTCCCCACTGTACTTCACCTACCTCACTGCAGAGCTGATGGGGGAAAAGTAATTGCAAGGGCAATCATTTAGAAGTGTTGTAAGACTGAATCTATGGATACTGTTATAAATAGAATCAATTGTTTGGGCCAAACAAGGACAGAGTTCAAATCACTTAATAGAAGTAAATATTAGTACTAGACATACATATAAACTCCATAGAAGCCACAAACTCTCACTTCTCTAGTCCCCCATCTTGCCCCCCGCAAAAAAAAGAGGAGAAAAAAAGAGGGCCACATATAATTTTAAGATATATGTCATACACACAAAAACAGATATGCACAGACACAAGGAGGGGAATGGGGAAACAAGGAAATAGATCTGCCAATCCTCCCAACTTCCTCTAGGCAGAGCAAGTGGTCACAAAGGGAGAAGAAAACAAATACCACGTAGCAAAAATATATGAAAAGTTCACAGAAGAAAATAGGTGAGTACAAAAAGGAAATGAACCAAAAGTTTACAGCAAGTACACTCAATATGCCTGCCCATGCTGAATTTTATTTTTATTGGTACCAGGGATCAAACTCATGACTTCGTTCTTGCAAGGCAGGCACTTATGCTGCTGAGCTAAATCTCTTGCCCGCCATGGTAAATTTTGGAGAAACAGGTAAAAAATTGGATGAACTAACCAAAACAGTTCAAAATTTGAATGACAGATTCACTTAGGATATGAAACACTCAAAAACATGTCAGACAGAAATACCTGAAATAAAAAACAGTAATAGAATTCATACATTGCAGAAATGACCATCGTGAAGACAGAGGGTCTGATATTGAGAACAACATATTGCATTAAGAGCTCAAAGTAGCCAAAAAGAAAGTAGAGAATGAGAAGACTATCTAGCAGCTACTAGATGAAAACAAAAAGGCCAAGCTAAAACTAATCAGAGTTAGAGAAAATCTAGAATATAGCACGGATGTTTACAGAAATCATGGAAGAAAATTTCCCAAATAGAAGAATGTTCACTATCACCTCTTCTAGTCAACACAGTACTTGAAATATTAGCCAGAGCAATTAGGCAAGAGGAAGAAATAAAAGGGATACATACCGGAAAGGAAGAACTCAAAATATCATTTTTGGCAGATGACATGATATTTTACATAGAAGACCCAAAAATCTCCAACATAAAACTCTTAGAATAACTGACTTCAGCAAAAATTAGCATTTGTATATACCAATAATGAAAGGGATAAGAAAGAAATTATGAAAGTAGTAACACAGTTGCTTCAAGAAAAAAGAAGTATCTATGAATTAACCTAGCCAAGGAAGTGAAAAACATCTACAAAGAAAACAACAGTATTCTGAAGAAGGGGATTGAAGAGGACATCAGGAAATGGCAATGTCCCTGGCTCCTTGATAGGCAGAACCAACACTACCTCTAAAACTGTTATACAGATTCAATGAAGTCCAAAGCAAAATAACAACAGTGTATTTTACAGATCTAGAGAAAACAATTCTAAAATTTATATGGACCCAGCAGAGAACTAGAATAGCAAAAGTAATTTGGGGGAATAAGAGCAAAGTAGGTGGCATAGCAATACTTGACTTTAAGACATACTACAAAACAGTGATAAAAATGGCATGGTATTGGAAACAGCACTGAGGATACAGAAACTTCTCCAGGTATATTCAACTATAAGATCTTTGACAAAGGGCCCAAAAGGAAATGTTGGAGGAAAGACAGCCTATTCAATAAGCAGCACTGGGAAAACTGGTCTGTTTGTAGAAAAATAAAATGGAACCCTTATCTCTCAACAGATGCTAAATTAAAATAAAAATGGATCAAAGATCTAAACATTAAAACTTCTGGAAGATAAAATAGGTAAAACACCTGAAGATGTAGGTGTAAAAGGTGATTTTCTAAACAGAAACTTAACCGTATAACAAATAACCACAAGAATAACAAATGAGATATTAAACTAAAAAGCTTCTGAGCAGAACAAAAAAATCAATCAGTAAAGAAACACCCTACAGAATGTGAAGAAATTGTCAGCTACTTCTTAGAAAGCTAATATCTAGAATACACAAAGAACTAAAAAAAATTAAAACACCTAAAATTAAAACCCTGTCAAGAAATGAGCTAGAGAAAATGAACAGATACTTTACAGAGGAAGAAATACAAATGGTCAACAAGTATATGAAAAAATCTTCAGTATCTCTGGCCACTAGAGAAATGTGAATTAAAACAAGACTGAGATTCCACCTTATTCTGGTTAAGAATGGTAATCATTAGGAAATCAAATAATAACAAATGCTGGCACGGTTGTGGTGAAAAAGGAACCCTCTTGCATTGCTGGTGGAAATGCAAACTAGTACAGCCTTTATGGAAATCTATATGGAGACTTCTCAAAAGAATTAAAATGAGAAATTCCACATGACCCAGCTATCCCCCTGCTAAGTATCTTCCTCAAAGAGTTTAAGTCATTATACTATAGCAATATATGCATGCTAATGTTTACAGCAATGCAATTTGAAGCAGTCCATCTACCCATCAACAGATAATTGGATATAAATTGTTATTTATGTATAATGGAATACTACTCAGGTATAAAGAATGACACATTTAGGAAAATGAATGTAGCTGGAAAATACTAATGTTGAATGAAATCAACCACACTCACAAGCTTAAATACTATACGGTATCTCTCATTTGAGCGAGGCAAAGTACAAAGAAAATGATAAAGGATGGATAGAAAGGGAGAAAGGGGCAGATCTCTTGCAATAGGAAAGGGAACAAGGGTGGGAGTGAGGAGGAGAGGGGGAAATGAGAAGAATAAAGATGTGCCATGTACAGGACCCTAATAACCCCAATTAATGTAAACACTATATGCCATAACTTAAACTATTATTAATAAATAATATTAACAAGTACAAAAAAGGGGATAGCAAGGAGAGGAGGCAAAGAGATTAAAGAAAAAAACCTAAGTTATAGTAGGTACATAATTACTCCCAAAGATGATTGTAAACTGTATGAATTGCAAACATGTACTAATAAAAGAACAAGATAAAATTACCTGCTAGCACCAATTCATAGTCAAATTTTATTGAGAAATTCTAACAGAATATACATTCTTTAATGTGCTAGTCTTACCTTTTCTTTTTGCTTATGATCATATCCATGGTTTGAAGCAGTCGCCGCTCTAATGCTATAATATCTGTGTCAGTCACATTCCTATAAGAAATATAAACTGTTAGTAATGCTTTGAGCTCCTACCCTTGGGCATGTTACAAGTCACCAGAAAAACAAGTCACTCACCAATTATTAGCCAGTAATTTAAGGACCTGCCTTTTTAAGAAAACATTAAAATGACCATAATAAGCTAAAATGCTCTTACTGATATTTCTCATGGCTGATTTTTGTGGGATCTAGGGCAGCAGAAGGTAACTGGTTCTCTTATTCTTTCTCAGCTTAGATCCAGTGACATTTATGATATAAGTTTAAACATACTTTTATGTTATACTTTTAACTTGGCATTGTCTTCTACTTCTAGAAGGAACTGATTTACTAAAGTGGGAATACTTCATAGTGCTGCCTACCAGAAATGTGCCTTTAGAAAGTGAAGATGAGGGAGGGCACAAAGTTTTCCACTTCAAAAAATAAATCAATGTAGGGAAAACAACACAAGCAATGTAAGAGGTAGGACTTATTTAGCAAGTTTTTAGGTCACTACCCATAGGAACAGAGGAAGAGAATAAAAAGGCAGTATCACAGATCTGATATATTTGAAATGTAAGTAGGAAAGGTGGTAGCACAATATGACATATATTCAAATAATGAGGAAGAAAAAGGAAAGAGACAAAATGCACATTACCTGAGGAAGTAGGACATATATGTGTATGGGCAGTTGACAGCGCCAAATCCAGAAAGCAGAGCCATGAGAGTCACCCCAATTACACCTACCCGGCTGATGAGCTGTTCTATGGACAAGATCCCTAAAAACATCAAAGCACATTAACACCAGGCAACATAGATAAAATGGCTCGTTTGTACTGCAGAAAGAAATACTACTAGAAACATCAACTATTACACAAAATTCACTCATACAAGTCAATTTTTAATTATTAATGTGTAGCTTCTCTGTGATAACTATATAAATGTTGACTGACAGTTTCTTTATCTTATATGCTTCAGAACCATCCCTTTTACTGGGTGATGGTAATAGTAAAGCAATAACAAGAACTACGGAACAATGACAGTTTACTATAGTCAGTGTGAACTCAAAGTAAAACACTTTTAGTAAAAGCTCTGACTAAAAAAAGTTAGCAAAGTAAATCTAGAAAAGCATAGATAGCAAGTAATACTTGTTCTGAGACAATCCTGATATACATATTTCCCCTTTAGGCCATATTCTTCAGCTTATTCCTTTTTACATTCAATAAACACACAATGCATCTAATAAATGGGCTATATTTATAGATGGATGAGAAGTTCAAAAGCAAATACATGAATTGTAGATTATCAGTTGTGTTCTAATTATCAATTGTTTCCTATTGTTTGAGGATGCTGAAAATCAATTCAGTAGTTAAAGTGAATGCTGCTAGGGTACGTAGCTGGGATAAATGAGCAGGCAACGCCAGAGGATAACTTGGGAAGTTTGGCTTCACAGGAAGACACTAGTTTTCATTCCTATTTTCAGGGTAAAATTTACTTCAGCCATCAACTCTTATGGCCAACTCTTACGGCCATTCAGGCATTGTTGGTTTTGAACACTTAAATTCCAATCTTCCATTTTTGAGCAGGGGCCTCCCCTTCTACTCAAGTTCTTTTGCTCCTTTACTTCCATTACATTTGCGGCACCGGCTCTGTGGCTCAGGGCAAACTCTGGCTTCTCATTGTTTCCCCCTAGCTAGCTTGGACTCCAGGCTTGCTTGCTTCAACTTCTCTTACCATGACCCTCAATCTTCCACCCTAGTCTCCTTTAGAAATACTGAATCTACAATCCCCTGACTACACCAAATGCTCTGGCTCTCTGTGGCTATGCTTGGGCTGACTATAACTGCTAGAATGCAGTACCCACACAGTTGGTCTACATTGTTAGAACTGGGGCCATCACATATGTATGGTCTTCAGTCTTAGCTCGTACCCTACTAAGTAATCCTTATTTTGTCCCCTTCAGTCACCTCTCCCTTTTCCCCTCATTTGTCCTTCTCTTTAGCCAATGCCGGTTCTAGGAAAAAAACCTAAGCTATTAGACATGTATTTTCTTCACTCTAGTGTAAATACTTACATCTGCAATCAACTTTAATTGTTTCCCTCAGAATGAAATGGTGACCAAAGCTAAGAATTCTAGGTTATTGTGTTCTCTTTCACAGCAGTCCACTCTCAGGCTATGCAGTATATTTTTTGTCCAACTTTTACTCGGCCCAAACTTGTTCTGTGGAATGTTTCTTTTCCTACCTTTAAAAAGGTAAAACCTTGCTACCTTTTGTGCTTGTTTGGATCAATTCTTTGCTCAGGCTGGAAAGAATCTAGAAACCACCTCTATGAGCCTCCAGAATCCTGAAACCCAGTAACAGATTTGGCAGAGCCAGCCAGGAGGTAAGGCCCTTTTGGCCATGTTTTTTTTCTCTCTCTTTCTAAAATCTGTACATTTTTTTCTACTCTACTTTTAGTTGGCCCAAACTCACCCTGCACAGCACATTTCTTTTCTTACTTTTAGTAAATGTAAAACCTCACTAGAACAAAACAAAGCTGAGACATCTCTACTTGTGTTGGTGACCTTGTTCAATCCTCTTTGCATCTTCCAGAATCTTATCCCATCACTAGTCCCTATCCTGTTGTCTCTAAAATCTTTTCACCAGTTTTTTTCCTAGGAAAAGCCTGTTCTTTGCCTTACATTTACCTGTAGTATCAATCCCTGTTTATTTCACCTTTAATAGCTAAGTTTCTTAAAAGAAATGGTCTCCTCTTCCTCAACCTCCAGTTCATTCCTCCACTGACTGCAGTCCAGCTTCCCTCCCATTCTTTCTGATGCACGGTCTTGCTAGGTAGGCCAAACTGGCGCCAAACTCTCAAACCAGCCTCAGTTTCCAGAGTGCTGGGATTATAGGCAGGCAACACCGTGGCCAGCTTTCATCTCATTCTTTTACACCGAATGCAATGGCTTTCACTAGTACTCATATCAGCAATATAACAGGTAACATTAATCAAGTATCTGTTATGTTCTAGGTACTGTTTTAAGCATTTCATAGATACTTCCTAATTTAATCCTCTTAACCTATGAGGCATATTTTATTGACAGCTTAATCTTACAAATGAGGAAATGTAGGCATAGAGAGGTTAAGTAACTGAGTCAAGGCCACACAGCTAGTAAGTGGAATCAGGATTCAAAAACAGCCTAGCTCCAATGCTTAACTTTTACAACATTATGGTCAAGAATGTTTCTACTGCTTGCAAATTCAATGACATTTTCCAACCATTCTCCCCATCTCTTCCTTTGTGTGTCTGTCTCTTTCTTGATGAAGCTACCATTATTTGGAAATAAAAGCAAAGCTCCAAAAACTCAGGTTACTGAGATCATGAACAGTAGCAGGACTAACAGTACAAGGAAGTTTGAAGGTTATACTCTGAGTTTCCCTAGAGTGCCTTAGGTGAGGCCACTCAAACATTAAGAACTCTTTCTTACAACTTCTCTGGCATGGCTTGGTTCTGTCATTGATGGGTTCTCTGACCACAGACACTTGAGTGTCTATAGCAACAAGGCCTTACAGTTTTAACAGATTTCCAACTCACTGGCAACTTCCTGGAGGCAACAGTATGTTTGGCAAGAAACTATCTCTTTTGTCACCTGGACCACTGGGGCCTACTTCAGGCTCTGAATCAGTATTCATAGAAATGGATCATTTCTTGCAGTCACTCTAGACTTTCTCGTATTGGGAGGAGGGGACAGGACATGGGTTTGGCCCCCACTTTTCCAAGCGGATGTGAACAGACAGGCTCAGTGGCCCACCCCCACTATGGGCGAAGGCGAAGGGCGAGGGCCGAGTCTTACTGAGACTACCAGTGGAGCTGAGTGAAGATTGTTTATCTTTATTCTTTTATGATACTGGATCCTTCTTTATAAAATTATTTTCCCTTCATGGCTTTTACAACACTCTTTCCCCAGGATTTCCCTTTTACTTCTCTAGTTGCTTTTTCTGTCTCTCTTTCATAGGTCTACACGTTTTTCCTTGGGTGATTGCTCCAATTTTTCTAGTTTTTTTTTTTATCTAATAGCATTTAGTTGATGATATCTAATTTTCCAGGTTCAGAGAATTTTTTCCATAAGAATCAATATATCTGTATCTTTCTCTTAAGCTCCTGACTTTGTATTTAAATGCTTACTGAAACTTGACTTGGATGTGTATGGGCAACTCAAGTTCAACATACTTCAAACTGAAATCATCCCCGCCCCGAACTTTCTCCTTCTTTTGCACTGCTTATTCTACAAAAAAGTATCAACTGTCTATCCACTTAAAAAAATTATGTATGTCACCTCCATCTCCATTACATTTTTTACTCCTCTTTAATATACTACGGTTTTTTCTAATTTGCAGCTTTCCACGAAGTCTCCTGTGCCTTCTTGCTGGACCCTCCATTAAATCTCAGTTTATATATTATTTCCTCAGACAGGTTAAATCTAATCACTTGCACTAAATTTGATATCCTCGTCTGCATTATCCTCAATCATTGCAGACAGTTTGCGCCTTGATGAAGATGACCACAACTGGCAATTATTATTCTTGTATTTATCTCTTATTATCTAGTCCTACCCATGAATTTGTACATTCCATGAGGGTAGAAACCAAATTTATTTTGTCCATGGTTTATGTCCAGGACTTAAGTAGATGCTCACTAAATACTGGTGGAATAAATGAGTAAATAAATCTTCATGTAAATTCTGTTGATTCTCCTTTCTACACATCCTTTGGTTTTCATGAAAGAGTATTTATATCTAATTAATCTTTGTGTTTGACAAATATTTGTTGACCAGGGTTACAGTATCACTCAAAAATGTAGGCATAGAGAGGTTAAGTAATCACAACAAAAAACCCATCCTTTTACTTTTATTCCCTTTAACATGGTTACTTATTCCTTAATGCCAGCACTTTTACCAAGAATTGGGTGTTACTATGCCATTTACTAGTTCCACATAGAAAGAGCTGAGTAAGGAGACTGAGACCATCTTACTGCTGCCATCTGCTCACATACGTTCCTTCTAACCTTATACGTTTTCTCAGTCTACATTTTTCCACTACGGAATGCCTCCCAACTTTGCTAGGTTCAGGCACTGTACAAACAAGTACTTTCAGACCTTTTTTGGTGTGTACATAGGGATCAAATCCAGGGGCATTCTATCATTGAGCTACAGTCCCAGCCCTTTTTATTCTATTTTTACAATTTTAATAGAAAGTTTCACTAAGCTGCCTAGGAGGCCTAACATCTTATGTTTCTCTTGCCTCAGCCTCCCGAGTAGCTGGGATACAGGAATGTGCAGCTGCACCTGATCAGACATGTGTATCATTGTACGTAGAGTTCACATCTTACAGTTTCTGAGGTTTCCACATCAATAAACCATTTTAGTTACTGGGACAATCCTGGGAAAGTTCCAAAGGAGCAATGTAGGCCTAGTTGTTTCTTAGCTACTATACTGTCTAAACTTTTCTTCCTATTTACTTTTCTTTGATGGTTAAAGACATTTGAACATTTCAACATAAAACTAAAATGTCTAATTGTTGGAGAGTAAAGGGAAGGTTGAAATTGAAACTAGCTCCTTAGCTTTCCCCACATGTCCCTTTCAGGATATTTCCAGGGAATTTAGAAAAAGTGAGGGATGAAAGTTATATACTTCATTTACTCACATATACTTCTGAAGTACGTTCTGGAAGGACTTGTTAGATGAGGGATTTCTGTTCACTTTTTTTTTGGTACCAGGGATTGAACTCACGACCTCACGCTTGCCAGGCAGGCGATTAGGCTGGTGAGCTAAAACTCCCTACCTTTTGTTCACTGTTTTTAACACAGAAATTAGGGCTCATTCTGCCAAATTTCTTGTGTTTAAAATGAGGGGTTTTTTGTTGTTAAAGACTGATTTTTTTTTTGAAAGTTTTTATTTACCTATTGCAAGTTTTTATGTAAGATCTCTTTCCCTATTTACATACATTTCCAGCTGGGCTTGGTAATGTATTGTAGGCTTGATAATGCCTATAATCCCAGCAATCTAGGAGGCTGTGAGGTAGGAAGATCACAAGTTTTACCCCAGTCTGGACAATTTAGTGAGACCCTTTCTCAAAATAAAAACCTTAAAAAAGGGCTGGGTTGCAGTTCAGTGTGAAGGCCCTAGATTCAATCCCTAGGACAGGAAAAAAAAAGTTTTCCCTAAAGCCAATGAGGTGGGCAGGGTCTTACTGTATTACACAGACTTGTCTCATACTCATGGTCTCAAGCAATCCTTCTAAGTCTTCCAAATCATTGAGACTACAGACACTCATGCTACCATAAAGATAATTTTTGTCACCATTTGAACAACAGCCATTTTACCTTTGAGAATCTGATAAAAGCTTATTAATGCATCATGTGCAAATAAACGTACTACTATGATTTGGATAACTGTTTCCCAAAGACCCATGTGTTTAAGCTCCTGGTACTCTTGGAAGGAAGTGGACCTTTCAAGAAGAAGAGTTTAGTTGCAAGTTTTCTGGTTGCAGGTGGGCATGCTGATTAAAGCAACAGAGATGCCAGCCTTTCCTTTCTTACTGCCTGACTGCTATGAGTAAGTAGCTTCCTTTGCTATTCATCCTCACCATGATAAATTATCACACCACAGGCCCAAAATCAACAGGCCAAGTGACTATGTACCAACACTTCCGAAACTATGAGCCAAAACAAACTTTTCCTCTTTTTAAGGTAATTAGCTCAAGTATTTTGTTATTATAATGGAAAGATGACTAATGCACACAGAAATATATTCCCATAGTTTTGCTTAATATCAGGGCATTTAAATTAAGAACTTTTTTCTATGTCTCTCAAACCCTTGAAGTGTTTTCACTAAGTCAAGGTCAAAAACTCCTCTAGAATATAGAAGTTTATTTCAAAACCAGCATTTGATACCCCTGAGAATGAAGGAGAAAATTTGGTTAAAAATTAGACATTTTAGAGAAAAAAATGTGCCATATTTTCCACAACTAGAAGTTAAAAAAATATTTTTTTTCAAAATTAGAAAACTAATCAACCCTCTTCTCATTTCCTCATTTCCCCATATACTCACCATGTTTTGGGCTGAGAATGGGAAATGGATCTCCCAGTTTCCAGAAGAAATACATAAATGTCAACCATAAGAGACAGGAAAAAGGCAGTCGCTGTTTATGCACTGAGAAAAAACAAGACAGTTAGCAAAAACATTAAAGAGCTTGCTCCATAAAAATATGAGCTTATTATGCTAATTAATATTTAGTTGACTTTCTCAGTTGGCAAATGAGTGATACAATTATCCAGTTTTTAATGCTGTTTTTGCACTAAGACAGGCAATAAGGCTGTTAGCAAAAACATATTAAAGAGCTTGCTCCATAAAAATATGAGCTTATGTTAATTAACATTTAGTTGGCTTCTTCACTTGGTAAATGAATGATGGAATTATATAATTTTTAGTGAAGGTATCCTTCCCACCATAAAAGAAACTTGGACAAAATTAAGATGTCAACTGAATTAAAAAGAAATATTAAGAGTAGAAGCATTGAAAAAGCTGTAGAAAGACAAATAATCATTCAATGTTCATATTCCTTTTGTAACCATTTTAAGATGCAAGGAGGTACATCCAAGTAATAGCAGCTCTGAACGTAAGGTAGGTTTGAAGCTGTCCACAGCCCAGCCCCCCAAAATCTTCATCCCAATCTATGTGGTGAAGTGAGAAGGCAAAGTACTCACATAGTCGGATGTTGCTCACGAAAAAATAGCCAATGTAAAAAGGTATCATGAAAACTAAGATCAGCAGAATTACACATAGGTTCATTTTCCAGTGAAAATAACGGGAGCTGAAATAAATGTCAAAGAATTTCACTGTGAGAAAGGGAGCAACTTTCATTGTCATAAGCTTTCCAAAGGATCTCTGCCCTTTGAACTCAATATTAAATATACCTCATAAAATTAGCCATCTAGGCTGTTACTATTGACTCACTAGTAGAGACAAAAACTACATTTTTGAAAGGCAGATATGTCCATCTTTCCCTAATGAAACATGAGTATTAATGGTGCAGCTATATTCATAGGCAATGTGAACATCACACACACCATTTCTGCTAGAATGACTTACTTCACTCACTACTAGGACTCTTACTCCAATATAAAATTTAAAGAAAAATAAATATTAACAGTAATCGATCACAAAAAGGTTTGGAAGTACTTCTTTTGTATTCTTAAGCAGCTGATTTGCAAGATATTTACTGATGTTTATAAAATCTTATTAGATTTTTAGCACATACGCTTATATAACAGCTTTGAGATATTGGTAGTACATTTAAAGTGTACAATGCAATGGTTTTTAGCATATTCTGTGCAACCATAACTATAATCAGTTACAGAACCTTTTACTACTCCAAAAAGAAATCCTGTACCATTAGCAGTCACTTTCCAATCCTGCCAAACTTAGGAAGCCATCAAAGTAACCAAAGTATTTGTTTTTATGGATCTCCCTATTCTGGACATTTCATATGAATGGAATCATGTATGTCTTTCTTGATTATCTTCTTTCTCTTTGCATATTTGAAAACGTCACCTATGTTGTAACATCATTCATTTCTTTTTGATGGTTGAATATTATTCATTCCCTTATTTATCATTCATTAGGCAATAAATGTTTGGGTTTCATTTTTTAGTTATCACAAATGGTGATATTACATATATTCTATACAGCTTTTAGTGTAATCATGTTTTCATTTCTCTTTAGGTAGGAATGGAGTGGAATTCCTGGATCATACAATATATCCATACCTAATCCTTGAGGCTCTGCAACTATTTCCCATTGTGGCTGTATCATTTCACATTTTTTCCAGCAGTGTATGAAGGTTCCAAGTTTTCCTCAGCTAAGACAATATCTATCATCTAGCTTCTGGTAATAGCAATTTTAGTGGTTCTGATTCACATATCTTTCATGTACTTATCAGTCATTTGTACATCATTTGTAGAGAAATGTGAATTCAGATTCTTTACTCATTGTAAAAATAGGTTGTGATTTTACTATTAAATTATAATTAATATATTCTAGACACAAATCTCTTTCCAGATAGATGATTTGCAAAAATTTCCCTCCATTTTTGAGATGTCTGTTCACCTTCTTGATAGTGCCCTTTGTATTTACTGATTTTAAGCTTAGGCTGAGTTTCAAAAAATGACTGAGCAGTGAAGTGGTTTACAAGGTTACATAAAATACAAGATGAGGAAATAAACTATAAGGACATATGAAGGAAAGGAACAATGTAAAGGAGAGATTAAATACAGTGGTATTTCGGTCCATAAACACTTTTATTTGCAAGCAATCTGATTTGCAAACAGAGGCATCTGGCAAAATTTTGGTTTTGTTTGCAAACTCTGTATCAGGTGATAAATACAACTGCTGTCATCTTTTCCACACAAACATAAATATGTCCATCTTTTCCAGAATTGTAGAAAAAATTATTGAGCCAGGCTTAATATAGGTGGACTACAAATTTAGCTTTACATTTTCTCGTGTTTACTATGAAATAAATAATTCAATCATGTATTAGTCAACTTTTCTGTCACTGATACAAAACCTTAGAGGATTAATTTGGTTCACATTTTAAGGGGATTCAGTCCATGATCAAGTGGATTTCAAGGCAGAAACATCATGGTGGAAGGGCATGGCAGAGTAAAGCTGCTTAGTTCACAGTGATTGTGGAAGTAGAGCAGGGGAACAGTGCAAATCAGGGGATGAGCCAATGACCATATACAGTACCCAAAATCAGACTTCATGACCCCTTAGAAATATCCAGAAGTGTGCTTGACCAATCTTGTAGATGAAACGTAAAACTAATCAAGTTGACCCTCCATCCCCACTGCCATAGGTTAGCTAAAATCATAATGTAAGAAAATAAACCATTATTCTCAAAAGATGCATAATTATTATTACTGAATTATTACCAACAATGAAATTTCTCCAAATACTTCATAAGGAAAATGTGTGAGGGAAACTAACAACATCCTGAATAACAACCTTTCAAAACAAGCCTCGGTGAGTTACAGAGGACTGTTTCTTACTATTCCCCTCTTAGTAGGGATGACAGGCATCATAAAAAGAATCATGCAGTAAAGAATACTCCAGAGGAAATCAAACCATTCAGTCTAGTTATATTCACAGCTTTCTGCTTATGTGGATTAGCTCAGTTAAGTGCATGTAGCGAGGCAAACATGCTGCACATCCTCCAGGTAATTGTACATAGTATTTTAGCTCGGCTTCTGAAAGATCGATACTGGGAGGCAGTGAATTTTAAATGACAAGTGGTGTAATTTGTATTGCCAATTAAAAGTGAACCTAGGGGGCTGGAGATTTAGCTCAGCGGCATAAGCACCTGCCTTGCATGCAGGCAGTCGTGAGTTCAATCCCTGGTACCGATAAAAATGAAAAAGACAAAAAAAAAAAAAAAAAAAAAAGTAAACCTAACTAGATTCTATATTTGAAAAGCAGGCAATACAAGCTCCACTCAGAGGTAAGTCAAAGGAATACTATTATGACCAAGAATCTCTTTTGAAAACTATTCTGAATTCTGTCAATGCACAGATATAATACATGATCAAGGTCCATGGTTGGGCATCAATGTGAGCAAAAAGAATAGATGTAACCATGGACATATTTTAGCCTAAAAAGACCCAATCCCCAGAAAGTGCCTGAAGAAAAGCCATTTTTTGGCAATGCTAGTTGTTACTCTTTTAAGATAACTATTCAAGATATCTAAAAAATATACACCAAAGCATCATTGATGTTTCTTACTTTACAGGAGTACTGATTATGAGTTAAAAGTTGAGGGACATAATCTACCAAAAACAGTATGATTTTAGACTATCTGAGCCATAACCTATTCTAAAACTATTTAGATTGATAGTCAGCAAACTACCCTGGCTACCAATTTTTACAAAAATTTACTAAAGCACAGTCATGCCCATTTGCTTATTTATTGTTTATGCTTGCTTTTTAATTACAATAGTAGAGTTGAACAGCTGTGATAGAAGAAACCCTGTGGCCCACAAAGCCTAAAATATTTATTATCTAGCCCTTTGTCGAAGAGTTTGACAACCTCTGCTTAGATAGTAGTGAAACAGGAAGACTTTGATAATAAAATTTAATAACTAGCATATAAAATATTGGCTTGTAGATCTATATCCATTCATGAAAAAAATATGAATTGTTAAATAAGCTTTAAACAAAATTCAGAATATGTACTTGTTTTACCACACAGTTCTACATGTTAAGTGCTGTGATGAAACCAAAATTATCAACTTTTTCTAATCTTTCAATATTTTGCAACTAGCCATATGTATTATACACTTAGATCACTTCCTTTGCAAAAAGATTGTTCCATGTGGTGATAAAGTACAGTAGAGTAGCCAAGGTGGCTCATATCTATAATCCCAGCACTTGGGGAAGCTGAGTCAGGAGGGCTGCAAGTTTGAGTGAGACCTTCTCCCTCACTTCCCTAAAAAAAAGGATGGGGGATATAACTCAGTGCAAAGGTCCTGGGTTCAATTCTCAGCACTGCAAAGAAAAAAATGTATAATACAAGCTAACATTGCACAGCTGATGAACTCCACGTACAGATGCTGGCCTGAAAAAATTGAAGCTTATAGTTTAACAGGCAAGAAATATTTTGGATAGACTGTTTAGTAAACTAGCAAACCTGTTATTTGGTAAGGGGTAGAGTTACATATTTCTGAGGAATTCTGATCTTTTCAGGTAGATTTTCAAACCCACAAAACAATGTAAAGGGCCATTATTGAGATTCAGTCTGAAAACAGCCTGAGAAAAATAAAGCTTCTCTTGAAGGGAGCCTGGGACCTAGTTTCTCAGTCTTACTTCAATGGTCATTTTTTCCCCAGTACCTCATTCAGAATCTTTGCCAAACCAGTTACTGGATGGCTGGGACCTATATTTACAGTTGCTGGGACCCACATTTGCAGTTATGGAAACACATTGGAGTTATTCAGTACTCTTACTCACCTGCTGTTCAGTACTCCTAAGATTTCAAAGATGATAAGCTCAAACATGGTGCAAGAAAATGCAAAAGTCACAGAGAAGATCACCTGTACAACATACTGCCTCACCTAGTAAAAGCCAAAAAGAGACTAGAAGTCAGTCATTTCTTTGCTTGAAATTGTGAGCTGATAATTAAAGCACAAGAAGATGAAAAAAAAAAGTCAGAAGTATTACATGAATTCCTAACGCAGTTAAAAATATTTTGGATCAGTTCAGGAATCTTACCTGGGAAGAGTTAAAGTATTGAATGGAACAGAATCTCCAGAATTCTGAGCTTTCTGACAACTACACAAACTTCCTAGGGAGGTTTAATGTAACTGAAATGGTCCAAAGGTAATCTATAACCATTGATCTTATTACTAAATAAAAAGAATCAGAATACATTCAGTCTAGGGTGAAGACTTTCTGAATCCAAGGCCTACAATAGGAACCAGGTCAGCTTTGAGATTTTAATAGTAACTTAAAATGTAAGATTAGTAATTCCTACAATATGGTTTTTCTTCTATGAGCAATCTAAAAAAAATAAGATAAAGGCAACCAGAAAGTAGACTTTTAAAGATGTGGAAGAGGATTGTGGGAAAGGGGAGAAAAAAAAGAGTTCCACGGTATTAAAAAAATTGAAATGTTATATACATATACCAGTCTCATTATTCTGTATTTCTATATGCACTAAAAAAAAAATTCCTAAAACCCAATGTGTTCATACCTAACACATTAACATTTTAAAAATAGCATTTGGATTGGACAAATACAAAGGGAAGTATTTAATAAAAGATAAAACTTTTTTGAAGAAAAAATTAGTAAATCAAAGCTAAAAGACAAATGAAAAAGAACATTTATAAGACATTATACTTAGGGGTGGGGATACAGCTCAGCAGCACAGTTCCTGTCTGACAAGCATGAGATCCTGAGTTCAATTCCAGGGACTGAAGGGGGGAAACACACACACACACACACACACACACCCACATACACCCATTACTCTCCCAAAAAGTAGCTGTCTGTTGTTGGGTGTATGTCCAGTTATGACAGATATGACATTCCTTGCACTTAACTTGTGGACTGTGACTTGAATTTTTTGTCATTAAATCTAGCAAGCCTAATCATATTCTTCAGTTTCATAGTTACAGTCATTATTTGGTAAAAACTTGCTGTCTTGGAAGTTAACATGATCTTTGTTTAATATGGGTATAACCGTGTCTTCTTTTTAAAAGTATTTCAATTCATATAGGTAGAACATAATGATCTATTCTTACCTCATAGTCCTTAAACAACTGGCGCATGAAGAAAAGCCACCCAAATCCAAAAAAACATATCTAAAGGAGAAAGAACAAAGAATGTCAACATACATCTTATTAGACAGTATTTTATAATAAAAGATCACCTAGACATTATTTCAGAGATTAAGGATGAAAACCACTTATAATTTGGAAAGAGATGTTTGAAATGCTCTTAGATCTTTCACGTTATTCATGCCATAGAATGTGTTTTAAGTTAGACAGAAAAGGAAGCATGTACATATTTTCCTAGTCTTATGAAAAATTATTTTGTGAGCTGGAATAGTTAGCAAACAAACAAGGACTCTGAAACTTATTATGGATGATCCTTGTTTGCAAATAATTTTTAAAAATTACAATTTCAGGGTGTGGTGGCACATGTCTGTAATCCCAGCACTCAAGCGGCTGAGGTGGGAGAAGTGCTGTGAGTTCAAGGCCAGCCTCAAATACTTGGTGAGACTGTCTCAAAAAACAAAACAAAACAAAACAAAACAAAACAAAACGAAGTAAAACAAACATCAAGGGAATAAATTGAGACAAAAATAGATGAACAGTAGAAAGACTAGTTTTTTTTTAATGTGTTTTTCCTTCAGAAAGCTTTGTTGACTTCTCCACCATTAATCTACACAAAGTAGTTTTCATCTGAGACTGCAGGATCCTGCTTTTGTCAGTTTTCATTCAAACTGGCAGCACAGACAGTAGCCATGTGATAGCTGACAAAGCTGGTTTTTCATTAGTAAATAGAACCTTCTACACACACACACACATGCTCTGACACAATTCTTTTTTACTTGTATTGGCTGGGTTTTTATGAAAAAAATTCTTTCAGGTCACCCTACTGACTGTAAACTCCTGAGCACAGTGACTCCAGCCTCTTTTGCCCTCCTGCCTACTAGACATTTTTAGTCACATGGAGCTTCCTCTGTTCTTACACACATTCTTTCATACAGAGAACTCTGCTTTCCCCTAGAAGAACTTCTGTTTTTTGTACTTAATAATCCCATAGGTCTTATATTGCACCCTCTGAAAGGCCTTCTCCATCCTGAATAAACTGTGCTTTTGAAATAATTCTATCCTACTCTGTACTTATCAAAGAACCACAATATTTTGCAAGTCTGATTTCTCTTTATTATAAACTCTGTAAGACTTGCTATCATGGCTTTCCTCACAGTAGCCCATCCTGCATCCTCCAGGGTTGTAGCAGATTGTCCTGGTCCACTGGCCGTAGGTCTCTTTCCCAGGCACCACCTGTGGGGAACCAGCCTACTCCTCCTGACTGCAGGCACCACTTGAATGGAACTAGCTCTGCTACTAGTTTGTTCCTCCAACCCCTGGGGTCAATAAGGATGCATGACAAACAGACACAGAGTTCGTTTAGCATATGGGCAGCCAAGGGGCTCTTGCCTCTTAACTAGCAGAAGAGCCACCAGCATCTGGTTTATCCTGCTTTTACCTACCCAGACATAGGTATAAGCGATTAAAGCAACATCAAATTCATCTGCCTTCCAATATCCATTACTACATGCATAGGTAAACAACTTAATCTCAGTTGTGTTGACTTTTCTCTAGAACCTGTAATGTGCCATCATCCCTGAATGTTGTCTTTCTCCTTTATACTCGCAGAGAATGCCAAGTAAGCCTCAATTTTCTCTTGCTTTTTCCTTTTACTTCGCCCAGTCTCATTCTACAGAGCCAGGTTCCCCCTCACTCTTTACTTTTACTTCTTTCTTTCTTTTGAGACAGAGTCTTGCTATGTAGTGCAGGCTGGGCTTGAACTTGCTTAGGTAGCCCATGCTGGCCTCAAACTCATGACAGTCTTCCTGTCTCAACTTCCTGAGTGCTGGGATTATAGGCATGCACCACCATGCTTGGTTCTTAGCCACTTTTAGAAGGAGCTATAGATATTTTAATGCATACAGTTAGGAGTAAAGTTCAGGCATTGGAGAACGGGTAAGGCCGTTTTGGATACAATTTTTGTTTTTTTTCACGAGGCTTTCTTTCTCTCCTTCCTTGCCTCACTCTTTCCCCTGGGTCAGGAACTGGGGGACTCTCCTCAAGGTGTCAGGGAGGGGCCTCCTGGTCCTCTAGTGGAGATGGGAAGAAGGAATGTAGGCTTTTGTTTTTTCTAGCTTCTTGTGATCTTTTGGGTTCTTGTTGTCAGTGTGTTTGTTGTATTTTGCTATTACTTTTAGAATATAATCTGGTCTCCACTTACTTCAATTTAGTAAATGGCTTTATTTTCTTTGTTTCTGTTTTGGTATGATGCTAGGATATGTGTCCCACCCTAGGTGTTACTTGGATTATGTGATGCTGGGATTAAGGGTCAAATGCTAGAATTAAGGGTGGTCCATCTGAGTATGAGTGGTACCAATAAATAGGTTTAAAGCTTGCATGTAATCACGTAGCTGGCTAAGAGTAAGGGTGCCCCGTCCTGGGTGTGGGTGGCACTAATGAAAAGGCTTAGGACTTACATGAGCTTATATCAACTGCCACCAACTTTACCTTTCTTAACTAGCTTTATATGCTAAGATGCTCAGTTACTTTTCTCTTGTTGCTGACACAAAATACCCAAAGTTAAAGGAAGAAAGAAAGGTTTATTTTGACTCACAGTTTGTAGGTTTCAGTCTATAATTTGCTGGCTCCACAGCTGGGTGGCAAGAGAGAGGGGCATCACAGAGAAGAAATAGTTCATGGTGGGCAGCAGGCACCAACACAAGCCATGACCAGGGCTCTTTCTGTCCCTTGTACCTTTGTATTTTAGGGCAGATAGTTGCTCATACCCTAAACCTAGCACTGCACCATGAAACAATCTCAGAATCAAGTCCTTGATCCCAGCAGCACACACTTTAGATCTGGCTACCTCTGAAAAGTCCTACCTATGGCCATCTGAGGCTTCCAAGGATTGGTATCTAAACACAAACCATAATAGCCTCTGATTTTGGAGAACAAGAGGGAAGAACCTTTTCTTTTTGAGTTATTTTAACCTGCACAGTGGCTCTTCCCTGCACTGAAGAGAAAAATTTGCCATTTAAAAGAAAATGCCGAAGACTTTTTTGAGACAAAGCAATGGCCCTGAGGGTTAAGGCTAGGGTTCCAGCTTTAGTTGATTTGCTTCCTCCCTGTCTCAAATCACACCTGGAACTATAGCTTTCTGGCTGGATTCCTTCCATGTTTACATGCAGATAATTTAAAACCCTACTATACCTAAGATGGGCATGGTGGTGCATGCTTATAATTCCAGACCTTGGGAAACTGAGGCAGGAGGATCATTGTGAGTTGAGACTAGCTTGGGCTACAAAGTGAGTTCAATGTGAGCATAGGGAAACCCTATCTAAAAACAAAAACAAAAAACACAAACACAAAAAATCCAATGCTTGATGACTTGAGAATAAACAACATTTAAAATTTAATTAAAGTAACTGTGAGCAAATGAAGACACAGCCATTCCCATTCTCTGTCTGTCTTTCTTTCTTTATATATCAGAGTAAATGCAAGAGACAATTTTCCCAATTGGCTCCATTCTGGATGAGTAGAGTCATCAAGGGACTTGAAATACCAGCTGAACTATCAAGATGATAAGTCTTATGATTGTACAGAGGGGTCAAATATATGTTGGATAATAGTTGCTTTTACAAAAATGACCTCTAGATTGAAAAATTTGCTATAGAGTAAAGAAAAAGTTATTAGTATAGTTATTAAAGACCAACTGGAAAAACACTTCTGTTGAATCATTTATTCACCCTTTACTCATTCAACAAATATTTCTTGGTGCATAATATGTGTCAGGGTCTAGTGATAGAATAGTGAATAATAAAACATGAATGCTGTTTTCTAGGAGTTTTATAATCTAAGGAGGAGATAAACAAGTAATTACAAAACAATATGGCAGCATGGTTATAAGGGAAGTGGGTGTAGGACATTACGGCAGCACGTACAGGAATATTTAATCTAGGTTAGGGGAGGCTTCTTGGTTGTTCAAGATGAGATCTGAAGGTTGGACAGGAATTTGTCAGGAGAAAGAAGGGAAGAGATATTGGAGGAAAATGTCTAAAAAGAGAGAAGAGTGGAAATCTAGTGGCATATAACATAGACAGGCTAGGGAACAAAAAGAAGTTTAGAAGCCTAAAGTGAAGTGAAGATAAGGTGATAGTCAAGACTGAAGAGCTTGATGCTAGGGTTCAACCTAAGGAACTCTATAAGCCACATTAAAGAGCTTGAGCTTCTTTCTGTGGTGTGAACGACTGCTACACTAAGATGTTGTCCAAGGCTGACAAGTTGAGATATGTGTCCTCAGACTTCTGATTTCACTTCAAATAAGCCTTTCAGTACACACACAGAAGCATGTGCGTGCACACACACAAGGAAGTGTGTGTGTGTGGGGTTTGCTTTGAAGGTAAATAATCTACCTAGTAAAGAACTTTTCACTAAACTTAACACAGTACTTTCTAGGCTTCCACTATGGACCAGCAACTGATCTAGACACTAGGGAATACAGGAGAGAAAAGATGACACTTTGGACTTAAGTGTGTCTACAGATAACAAGCAAACACACAAAAAACACTGATAAATGTGAAAAGAAAACTAACAGAGAAAACAGGTGGCCAGAATGAAAGGCTACTTTTGTTGAGGATTAGAGGTCAGGTGAAGCCTTACTGATACCTAAAAGATGGTAAAGTAGCCACATAAGTACTTGGACAAAGAACATTTGATGCAAAGGACTCTTCAGTTTTTAGTTCTGAGCACATTAGACAGTTAAACTTAGTATTTCACATGAATATGTGTATGAAAATTAAAAGTATATAAAATTAAGTCACAAAAGATTAGAAAGCTACTTTCTTGGTTCAACTTTTCACTTATGACCATGTTAAAAATCTTAGAAGCTGCAATGCAATGCCAATTTTCTATTAGTATTCTTATTTTAATTCTAAATAAAAAAATTGAAGCTTAAATATTTTTCTTGAATTGGTAGTAAGGCTAAAAATAACTCTGTATTGTATTGTCATCAGAGGTAATGGGAAGCTTTAAAATGGTTTCAAGAAAACCACATGTCCAGATTTTTGTACACCAAAATATTTGAATATATCAATAAAAATAGACATAATATAAATGATAGTAAATCTTAAAAACGGAAAAAGTTAAGTGTATTAGAGTGGTGGGCCTATGAATGGCTTTTCTTTGGTTCATTATTTTTAAATTTTATAAAAGTTTTCAAGAGGAAGTCCTGCACGCTACAGACAGAAGCATTAGGAGGAAGCAGTACAAAAGCGGCATCGAGACCCCAAAATTTAATTTACACATTAAGCACTCAAAGGAATTATTTCTTTCACTTGTCATTTGTAGAACGAATAACTAAGAATACTTTAAATTATTGTGTAATTTGGTGGGGGAATCTGGAGCATCTACAAATGGTAACAGCCAGCCAACAACTGTTTTGACTGCTTTCATTTGGAACCGAGTATACACGTACGGACAATACAGGATCTTAAAAAATAAACTTATAAGCACTTAAATATCACTGCTTTGATAAAAGCCAGAGAAAAAATAGACCAACAACAAATGACACGGTAAAAGCAAGAGGTTCACTAGATGAAGGTTCTAGAGGGCAGAGAGTGTGCCTTATGTATGTGTGTACTCCCAGAGCTTTACAAAATGGTAGGTAAATGCTGACTATGAATGAATGTGCCCAAATGAGAAGAAATGATAGTCGGAAAAGGACCCGAAAAGGGTAATTAGCAAGTAGAGGATAAAGTGAGAGGTGTCAGTGCGTTCACTAAACCTCAATACTTTACACAAGGGAGGCAAATACCTCTCTGCGCTCGGACTCAGGATCCGACAGGAACTGAACAGGTCACACGTGTCTGCAGTTTTCAGCCCTGATTGGCGCGCCGCATAACTGCGCCCGAAGACTCACTTTCCCCAACCCCTGGTTCAGCAACACAGTCCGGAAGCTTCGGGGAGCTTTGGGGCCGTTCGCTCTCCTCTCAAGGCCCTGGCTCTGGACGCCGAGGCCAGCTTAAGAGAACCCGAGCGGTGGGAGGTGGATGCAGCAGACCCCACCTTGTCCTTGGGTTGTGGGGACTGGTGCGGCAGGCGCGAGCCGCAAGAGAGGATTGAAACCCGGGCCAGCCCGCAGCGCGTTCGGGAAGGGAGACCCAATGAAGGTTGGGGGAGGAAGTAGGTAACTCACTTGGGAGGTAATCATGATGCTGGAATCGATTAGGAAACTCATGGCGAAGAGTAGAGAGGACTGGAGCCTTCACTGCCCAAAGCCATGCCACGTTCCGGCCACCACCCCATCACTCTCAGGTAGCCGTCTCCAAAGGTCCGCGGCCTAGACAGTCGCGCTATAGCCTGACGCCATCAAACTGCGCCCCAGCCAGCCAATCAGCGCTTAGATCCCGCTCTTCCGCCTCTGGTTAGGAACCAGCTGGGCTGTGCCAAACCAGGTAGCTGCAGCTCCGGAGGCGGGGCTAATTAGAGCTGCTTGGGTTGAGAGTGGCGGCATTATGGTATTGCGGACTGAAAATACAAAAATGAATGTAATGCAAGGTAGCATTTCTATTTCCGAGGTCAAAACGAGCGAGGCCTGACACTCAACCTCTTATTTTCAGTAGTAAATCCGCTAAATGTAACGATCATAATAAAATGACGTTAACAGTTACTGAGCTGGGGATTCTACAAGACGAGGGTTGAATCCCTAACACCGCAAAAAACAACCAAAATGAACAATCAGTTATTATTCTAACGATTGAGGCCATAGTCAACCATTATGTTCTAAGTATTACAGATGGTACTTGGCTCTACAAACACAATCAAACAGTTAACTACAGACAAGGGAAAAGTGGACAAGGAAGAGTGAGATTTTTTGGCAAATACAGTTAACCAAGTAAGTATCTGATGTGTCAAAAACAAAATCCTATCTATATAGTGGAGCAGTTAGTGATGGAACAGAAGTCTGGAATGACACAATGAACTCCTTAGTGCAATAAACAATTGCACATCATGGCATATTTAAAGAGACCTGTCCAGAGACCTTCATAAAAATACAGATGCAGAATTTTTTTTGCATGAAATGGGAGTTGTTCCTAAGAAAATAGTATAAATAAGACCATTGACTTCACCTGCTCTTGTGCAATTTAAAATTACTAGTTTGGGAAGTCACACAGCTGGGTGATACATACTAGTTTTCCACTAGCTTTGCTGTAGATGGTACCTCTGATGTGTGGGCTATGATAACAGTTGCCTGGGTTACCTCCCTAAAGCTGTTTTTGCTGAAAACTTGGACTCTTCTCTTGGACCTACCAATATTTCAGGTGACTAAAATGAGATTAAAGGTTTGGAATCTCTGTCTTCATATTGTGCCTATCCTTACTTTATTAACCTGGGTCAGATTCTATTCAACTCTGCACATAAACATGTTGATCATTTAAAAAAACATTTTGTCCAACCTGTGATACAAATTTAATTTGGTCTGTTGTCCCTTGGAGCTACTATGTGTTTCTTCTACCCCACCATTATGCTTTCTTAAAACTCAAACACGGAAGCCCTCCAACTCTATTAAACCCAGAATGTTTTTGCAAAATGATGACGCCAGCTGCAAAGGCAACTCAGTAGTTCTTGAGTGGAGCTGACCACCTGTTAGCTCACTAAGTACAAGGCCAGATTGTGTTGTGTAGATGATGTTGCCAGATGCATGACTATTTGACAACCTGTAGGTCAAGTGGACTGTAACCACCTGGTGGTCTGTGTCTGTCATAAGACATGTCATTTGAAACTGTATCCTTAGCCAATGAAACTCACCTGAGTTTAGCTCACTCCAGCAAATAAATAAAAATACACTGCTCTGTTTGCTCTAGGAGCAACAGGTTGGTTACTCACTTGAATAACATCTCACTCTCTTCAGCCCCAGTTTAGCTGGGGCCCGTTTTACCCTCCCCACAGTGCAAATTTGTGAAATTTGACCCCTCTTATTTCTACTGTCTCAAACTCAAGATTCCATTGACTGGTGTCATGTAGTACAAGAATGATAATCTCACTGTACTATACCAATCAGACCACTGTGTTTTTGTATCACACTTTCAAGAGCTATAAGGGTTGAGAGTGTAGTTCAGCAGTAGACTCATGTAGCATATAGAGGTCCTAAATACATCCAAGCCTAAACAAAAAATAGACACATAGAGGCACATGTCCTCAAGAGTTATTTGTAGGGCAAAGATTGAAAGTTAAATGACAGATTTTAATTCAAAAGAAGGAGCAACTCTTTAGGATTTGAAGATGGGTTAGTTTTAGGAAGCAACTCCTCTCCCTCCACATACATATTATGCTACAGTGGCTCAAGAAGAGACAGAAACACTATTTTATCCATTCAATACTCCTTTCATAAGAGCTTAATACGCTGCACTGGGGCTTATTCTTTCCCAACAAGACCTTAGTTAGAACTTCTAGATTCCCATATACTCAGTCTTGGACTGAGTCCCCCCATTATGAGTATCCCCATATACTCAGTCCTTTTAAATAGCCAAAACTACCTATCAAATATTCTAATTTTTATTTTTATATTTTAAAGAGAATAAAACAAAAAGGACATAACAAAGCAAATCAGAACAGAACACAACAAGCAACACAACACAACATTTCATAAGCAGCACAACATTTCACAACAAGACAACCAGATATTAACAGTAGCTACCATGATGTTTCTTTTCTTTGAAATAGTTGAGCATGCCTTCACATACAATAAAATTAAACATAACAAAATTGCATAAAACCATTCAAGAGACTGAAAATATTACAGGGTATTCAGAACCAAATAACAGAAAATGAACAATGGCTACTACGATATCTCATTTTCCATAAAAATTTGGTTTATACTATCACACATATTAAAATCCATAAGACGCAACATGATAGAACCAATGGAAATAGGAGAACAAAAGCATGGTAGGACTTCAAAGCAAGATGATACTGAATCAGCAATGGCTGCCATGATGTCTTGTTTTCTTCAAGGTAGCTATTCATACCATCACACATAATAAAATCAAACAAAACAGAATAAAACCATTCCAACCAATGAATGAAAACATTATCAGACTTCAAAGCAATGTAATGGGGAATCATGATTACCATAAAATCTTCTGTACTTTTACCATTTCTTACACTAGGGAGACCATACAGTATTTACACATGTGAGTTTGATTTATTTCACTTATAAGTATGGTCTCAAGTTGCATCCATTTATTTATAAATATCTCAATGTGATCATTCGTTATAGCTGGGTAGTACTCCGTTGTATAAAAATACCACATCTTTTTTATCCATTCTTCAGCTGATGGGCAATTAGGTTGTTTCCAAGATCTGGCTGTTATAAATTGTGTTGCTAGAAACATGGGTACACATATATCACTGTGGTATGATGTTTTCAATTCTTCTGGGAATATGCCCAGAAGTGGAATAGCTGAGTCAAATGGGACTTCCAATCCCAGCTTTTGAGGAATCTCCAGACTGACCTCCACAGTGGTTGCACCAGTCTACACTCCCACCAACAGTGCAGGAGAGTTCGTTTTCCCCCACAGCCTCTCCAGCATTTGTGGTTGGTAGTTTTCTTGATCTTGGTGATTCTTTCTGGGGTGAGATGGAATCTCAGTATGGTTTTAATTTGCATTTCTCTAATGACTAATGATGCTGAACATTTTTTCCATGTATTTATTTGTCATTTGTATTTCTCCATCTGAGAACTGTGTATTCATCTCGGATGCCCATTTTGCTTCCCTTTAAATTTTATTGAAGAGTTTGAGGAGTGTCGGTATTAAGTTTTCTTTGTATTTCTTGTAGAATTCCACAGTGAATCCATCTCTGCCTGGGCTCTACTTTGTTGGTAAGGATTTAATTATATTTTCAATTTCACTAATAGAAATTGGGTTATTCAGCAGTTTTACATCTTCTTGACCTAGCTTTGGTAGTTCATATATTTCTAGGAATCTGTCCATGTCCTGTGTTATCAAACCTATGAGAATAGAGGTTTTTGAAATAGGTATTGATGATCTTCTGTATTTCCACAGAGTCTGTAGTGATTTCACCCTTTTCATTCCTTATTGCATTAATTTGAGTTTTTTCTTTCCTTTTAAAAATAAAGTTGGCTCAGGGCTTACCATGTATTCTTTCAAAGATTCAAATCTTTGATTCATTGATTCTTTGTATTGTTTTTTTAGTCTCTATTGCATTATTTTCTGCTCTGATTTTTATAACTTCCTTCCTTCTTTTGGCTTTGGGCTTGACTCACTCTTCTTTTTCTAGATGTTTGAGGTGTAGCATCAAGTTGTTTATTTGTGTTTGCTCTGTTTTCTTAATGTGGGAATTCACTGCAATAAATTTTCCTCTGAGGACTGCTTTCATTGCATCCCACAGATTCTGATAAGTTGTATTTGTATTTTCATTTGTTTGTGGGCAGTTTAATTTCTTCTTTAATTTCCTGTGTGACCCACTGATTGCTCAAGAGTATATTATTCAATTTCCATGTGTTTTGGGGGGGTTTTGCAGTTTCTTTTGTCATTAATTTCTAGTTTCATGGCACTATGATCCAGTAATATGCATGGAGTAATTTCTATTCTTTTGCATTTATGTTCTGTGGGCTATTATATGGTCTGTTTTAGAGAATGTTCCATGTACTGCTGAGAAAAATGTATATTCTGATGTTGTTGGATGGAACATTCTGTATATGTCTAACAAATCCATTTGTTCACAGGTGTGATTCAGTTCAGTTATTTCTTTGTTGATTTTCTGTCTGATTGATTTGTCCCTTTGTGTCAATGGCATGTTAAGGTCTCCTGTTATAATTGTGTTATTGCTTATTTGATTATTCATTTCTGTTAATACTGGTTTGTATAGGTGGGTGCTCTGGAATTTGGTGCATATATATTTAAGATTATTATCTCTTCCTCTTGAAGTTTTCTCCTAACTAGTATGTAGTGACCTTCTTTATGTCTTTGGATCATTCTTGGTTTGAAGTTTACAATGTCTGAAAACAGAACAGCTACTCTCACTTTTTTTGGTTTCCTGTGCATGAAGTATTGTTTTCCATTCTTTGACTTTCAGTCTATGAGTTTTCTTTTGGGTTAGATGGGTTAGCGTATGGTTGGATGTTGTTTCTTGATCCATTCTGCCAGCCTGTTTCTTTTAATTGGTGAATTGAGGCCATTTACATTAATGGCTACAGCTGTTATATATTGATTTATTTTTGACATGTTATCTTTCTGCTATTGCATCTTTACCTTTCCACTCTGTTTAATTGTCTGCTTTATTTAGTGTTTTATTCCTATGTGTATCTAGACTGTCTTTCCGTATTCTTTGCAGGGTTGGTTTGGTGATCATGAAGTTCTTCAGCTGTTCTTAGTCATGGAGATATCTTATTTCTCCATCCATTTTGAAGGACAGTTTTGCAGAGTACATCAGTCTAGATAGGAAGTCATTTTCCTTTAGGATTTGAAATATTTGGCTCCATGGTCTTCTTGACTTCATTGTTTGTGTTGAAAAGTCTGCTGTGATTCTGATAGGTTTTCCTTTATAGGTGATCTTTTTTCTCTAACAGCTTTTAATATTTTGTTCTTATGTTGGATTTCTGGGATGTTATATGTCTGTTATATTGTTATATGTCTGGGTGTAGTTTTGTTTTGATTATGGCTATTTGGAGTTCTATATGCTTCACTGATCTATATGTTAGTTTCCATTCTTATGTTTGGGAAATTTTCAGCTATTACTTCTGTAAATAGCCTCTTGATACCAGTTGTGTTGTCCCTTTCTTTTTTATTTATCCCTATCGATCTTACGTTGTTTTTCTTTGCATCATCTTGTAGCTGTTGAATTGTTATTTCATGATTCCTTGTTTTTTTTTAAAAAAGATCTTTCCTGTGCCGTTCACTTGCTGTAATCTTGTCTTTGAGGTCTGAAATTCTATCTTCACTTTCATTGGGCAGTTTTGCCAACATTCAATGGAATTTTTGATTTCTTGTATATCTCTTTGAATCTGCTTCCTACATTCTGTTTTTTTGTTTTATTGTTCATTCAGAGTTTCCATCTTTTTACATTGTTCCTCTAATTTTTTAACTGTGTCTTCTTTAGATGTGTTCAGCATTTCTTTCATTACCTCACTTGGGAGATTATTTCTGATTTGAATTCCTTTAAAGCTTCCTGGATTTGTTTCTTTATTTCAGTTGATATCATTTCAGGCACTTCAGGTGTATGGCCTGTATTTTCTTCTATGTACATGGCTCCTAGGCTTTCTTGGGATGGGCTGGAGGTTTGAGATTGCATTTTGGTCTTTTTGTTTTGTCATTTTCCTATATTTCCTGGTTTAGAGGGATATTTCAAAACTTTCCCTGGGTGTGTTGGAAATCACCTGGTGCACTCTTAGCTCCTGGAAACTGAATGGAGGTCACTGAGCTTGCTTCAGTCAGGCCCACAGGACCTCTTGTGCTCCCTATGTTGGTTCAGGAAGCTGGGTGGGCTTCTAACTACTGGGAGTGATGTTCCAAAGTTCTCCCTGAGAGAGCACAATGGTGCTGAAACTCACCTTGTGCTCCCTCAGCTCCCCAGATTGAAAGAAGGTCACTAGGCATGGTCCAGTCAGGCCCGTGGTACCTCCCGAGCCTCCTCCAGTGTTTCAGGAAGCGGGGCAGGGTCCTAATCACTGGGAGTGATGATCCAAAGCTCTCCCCAGGCAGCACAGGAACACTGGAACTCCTATCAAGTATTCTATCCCTGATCCATAATACTAGAAAGCTGTGAAGGTGGACATCTATAGGGGTGTTTTAAACCAGAAAACTTTGTGTCCCTAGCTGTACCTTGCAAGGAAGTGGATAGATGCCCACACAGAAGAACCTAACTGATGTTTAAGACTGTAGATTGTGCAGAATACCTGGGGACCTATGAATATAATTATTATTCAAAATTAACTTGATTACCTTTTAAACAAAAGGGAAAATATAGGTGATATTATAACTGAATATGTAAGTTGAAATTCCTAAGTAAGAGATGTGCATGTTTTTTTTTTTTTTGTCTTTTTTCTTTTTATCGGTACCAGGGATTGAACTCACGGCTGCCTGCTTACAAGGAAGGTGCTTATGCCACTGAGCTAAGTCCCCAGCCCTGAGATGTGCATGTTTTTACCATAAGAACTATTTTGAACATCTGGTCATGTATCCTCTGCACTTGAATAGGGAAGAAAGCTCTCCTTACCTTCTCACCACTTCATACTCCAGAATTAATGTCTTTGTATACTGGTGAACAGCAAGTGCATTTACTCATTTTGGAGAAGTGCTCTGCTTTATTACCAGATTGTAACGGAACACCATGACTTTGTTTAGACAATCACAAAGCAAAGTCTGAGATATTCATTATTATTTGTGAGTCTTCTCCCCTGACAGTTTTAATCAAAGTCTGTTTTTCTCAATTACACTTTTTTGCTTTTCCCCAAATGGACCACAATATGCAGTAGACAGAATGTTTGCATCTCTTCAAGTTCCTGTGTTGAAGGCCCAGCTCCCCAGGGTGATGGCATTGGGAGTTGGAACATTTGGGAGATAGGTTTAGATGAAGTTATGAAGGTGAAGCTCTGTTGGGAGCTGTTGAAGCTGGAAATTGAACACATGTGCAGGTCTGCATGGCCAGGTCATGGCTCACCTGAGAACAAAGAGATGCCCCAAAAGGCAAAATAAGACCACAGCTGAGGACACCTGGCTCCAATCCTAATTAACAAGACAGGGACTGCAGCTGCAGGCACTTCATTCCTGCCATTTCCTACCACAAATGTTATCATGGAGATAAGACAGTTCCTTTGGGTGCTGGGGATTTAACTCAGTGGCATAAGCGCCTGCCTTGCAAGCAGGCAGTTGTGAGTTTGATCCTTGTTACCAATAAAAATTAAAAAAAGACAGTTCTTTTATTTTATGGTACTGGGGATTGAACTCATGACCTCGGGCTTGCAGGGCAAATGCTTATGCCACTGAGCTAAATCCCCAACCCAAGACAGTTCTTTTAAATTAGCATAGAATACCTACATGGAGAAGTTGTTGAGGTGACCCTCCAGGTGCTGCTTGGATCCCATTCTTTCTTCAGTATTCCATATCCCTTTTTTTGAAGACCTAATAAATATGCGCTACCCAGGGAAGCTCTTTGTCTCAGCTCCCAGAGTCTTGAACTCTGCTAGAGGGTTTTGATCCTGTTGGAGCCCTAAAATAATATCATTTGTTTCATTTATTTAAGCCTTCACTGTAGACTCGTTTGGGAGATTGGGGATCTTGGCCAGGTCCCCAATAAATCTCCCATAATGAGATTTGTGTCATGATAATGAAATGAAGGGTAGGGACCAGAGCTCACTGAATCTCTTTCTGCTGTGTGAGGATGTAGCAACAAGGCAGGTGTCTATGAGCCAGAAGAGCCTTCATTGTAAGGCAGCTATGCTGCTGGGTGTGGTGGAACATGCCTGTAATCCCAACAGCTAAGGAGGCTGAGCAGTAGGATTGCAAGTTTGAATCCTAGCTGGGCAATCTAGTGAACTCCCATGTCAAAAGAAAAAGAAAATTTTAAAAAAGGGTTAGGGATGTAGCTCTGAGTAAAGAGTCACTGGGTTTGATCCTCAGTTTGGTCTATGGGGATGAGGTGAAAAGGGAGAAGCAACAGTGTTGGCACCATGATCTTGGACTTACAGCTTCTGGAACTGAGAAATAGGTATTTGACATTCAAATCATATTAATTTGAACCATGACAGCAAACATATTTTGTTATATACCTTTGACTTTAGAAATATACTGAGTATATGCCAAATAACATGCATTGGTCCACTAACATTCAATCGTATGGTTATGCTATGATTTAATCCACTTATGATTTTGATATTCTGGGGGTACTATTATAAAATAATATGGTGAAGAATTACATGCACAAGAAGCATTTATCCAAGTGTTTGATTTTTCTCTAGGCAAGGAACCATCACTGTGTTCGTGTCCCAGTGAATTCTGGGACACACTTGAGGCTCCTCCCAGCTTGCTTCCTGTGGCAATCTGAGGTGAGCTTGCAAACTTTTAGTAGGTGCAGACTAGTAGGTGGCTAATGATTTGTGAATGAGAATTTAGCCTTCACTCCTAGCAAGTGCTTCCCAGAAAATCTCAGTGGTATCCCTTGAGGCCTTCATATGGAGAGGAGTATGGGTGGGGAGATATTAAGAACTCTCTTTTCCTCTGACAATTTTCTTCAAAGACTATCAATTATATCTAGGGGTGGATGGTGAAGTAGGAATTTCAAGGTCATTTGGGGATCAGGGTTGAAATTCAAGCCTCACACTTACTAGGGAAGTACTCAACCACTGAGCAATATTTCTAGCTTTTTTAAAAATTATTTTTTTATCTTTAAATTTTGAAATAGGATCTCATTAGTTGCCCAAGCTGGCCTTAAATTTGCAATCTTCCTGCCTTGGGCTCCTGAGTAACTGAGTAACTGGGACATATGCCAGTTATTCCCAGCTGGGGTCATTATGTTTTTAAAAAGCCATTCTAGATTGTTTATACTTTGTGCCACTGTTCAGGATATTTAGATATTGAGTATTCAATGTACTCAGACCCTTTGATACATAGAAACTATTTCATTTAATGTTCTATTTCATATCCAGAAATCAGACTTGTAAACAATATTTAGGTCCTCTATGTTTTTGTCTTGTACTAATATATCAAGGAATGAGGAGGTATTTAAAGTCTTACACTGATATTGTTTTTCTATTTTGAGGGCTTCATATAGTCTAATGTCTTATTTTTTAGAACAAAATGAATCATTGTATATCTTTATGGCACATGATATAAAATATCTTTATATTTTATATCAATGGAATACTTTGATTTGATTTAATGATCTTGCTCCCTTCTTTTGCTTTTTTATATGAATTGTCCTATATGTTTCCTAGTACTTTAGAAGGCATAAATTTGGTTTTAAAATACTGTATGTAACTCTCTCTCTCTCTCACTCTCTCTCTCTATATTTTTTAATCGGTACCAGGGATCAAACTCACGACTGTGTGCTTGCAAGGCAGGCGCTTATGCCACTGAGCTAAATCCCCAGCCCCTATTTTTGTGTTTTCTAGCAGAACAACACTAACACCTTTGTAAATTAAGACTATAAAGGTAATTATACATCCCCATATAGCTGCTTCTCCCTCACTTCTATCACCTAGAGCAGTTCCCAAGTTTATATTATGACAATGTGGTATCGTAAACTATACTTTAAAAAATTATATATTAAGAATTATTTGTGACACTTGCATTTTATTTTGTAACTATACTTACAGTGGTTACATTCAGTCCCTTTTATGCTTAAATCGCATTGGTACTTGTCAGTATCCTTTTTTTTTTTTTCTTTTGGTACTAGGGATCAGACTTACAACCTAGCACTTGCCAGGCAGGTGCTTATGCTGCTGAGCTAAATCCCCACCCCACTATCCTCTTTTCTTTTCTTTTTCCCTTTTCCGATCCTGGAGATTAAATTTCCTCTCTAGGCAAATGCTCACCCGTGGTCTATGTCCCAAGCCCTTCATTATTGACCTCTTTCATATTTTTACATATTAAATTCTTTTAAATTCATTTTTATTAGTATATGTTTGCAGTACATAATGTTTACATTCCTTTTATAGAGTTGGTACATGTACATAACACATCTGAATTCCTTTTTTCATCTCTAACCCACTGTTTCCTCCTTTTTAATTCCGTCTTTTGACTCTTTCCGTTTGAGAAGGACCTATGTCTAATTCCTATTATCTATCTTTTATTTTGCTCTTTGTCTATGAACTTGAATTCTTATATAAGAGAAATCATGTCCTAGTTGAGCTTGTGTGTCTGATTTATGTTATTTAACATTATGGCCTTAAGGTGTATCCATTTTCCCACAAATAAGTCATGTTTACTTTCCTTTATGGCAGAGTAGTGCTCCATTGTTTGTAAATATCACATTTTAAAAAGTTCTTTCATCTGTTGATGGAAATTGGCTGCTTGTAAGACTTATGGGTTATCAGTTGTGCTGGCATAAACACAGGTTTGCATGTGTCACTGTAATGTGATGTCTTTAACTCTTTTGGGAAGATACTGAAAAGGGAAACAGTTGGGTCACGTGGAACTTCTAGTTTAGTTTTATGATAAGTCTCTACTCTGATCTCCATAGTGGTTGTACTAATTTACATTCCCACCAACAGTGTGGAAGGGTTCTTTTTTTCCTACAGCCTCACAAGAATTTGTTATTGTTTGGTTTCTTGATGTTGGCTGTTCTTTCTGGGTTAAGATGGACTCTCAGCATTGTTTTAATTTACATTTCTCTAATGACAGTGATGTTGAGCTTTTCTTCATGTATTACCTGGATATTTGTACTTTTGAAAAATGTCTGTTCATTTTAGTTGCCCATTTTCTGATTGAGTCTTTTGTTTTAGGGGCTCTAATTATTTTTAAATTCTTTTATGCAATAGGTATGTGTCCTCTATCTAAGAAATTCTTGGCAAGATTTTTTTCCCATTCTGTAGGTTGTCTTTTCACTTTCTTGATTGGTTCTTTTGCTGTGCAGATGTTTTTTAATTTATTATTATCCTATTTGTTGATTTTTGTAACTATTTCCTGTGCAACTGAAGTTCTGTTCAGAAAGTCCTTACATATGCTAATGTCTTCAAGAGTTTTATCTATCTTGTCTTTCAGTATTTCTGGCTTAACATTTAGCTCCCTATTATTTCTGGTTTAACATTTTTATTTCAGTTTAGTACATGATAAGAAATATGGCTCTAGATTCAGTCTTCTGCATGTGGATAGTCAGTTTTCCCAGCATCATTTGTTAAGAGAGGCTAACTTTCCTCCAGTGTATGCTCTTGGCCCTTTTGTCAGAAATCAAATATGGTAGGCTCCCAGCTTACAAACATTTGCATTGTGAAGTTTCACAGACACAAATAGCTCTTGCATGGCAAACATTTGTTGATGCAAACAGATTGTGGAAGTAGTACACGTCTGCTGGATATTGTCACAGTTGTGCTGCTGTGTACTTACTGCATGGTGTGATAGTGTACAGTACTGCAGTGCTCAATCAGAACCCAGGATGTCCAGAAGCAAGAGGAAGAGCAGTGGTGATGTGGAGGGGACTGCTAGGAATCACAAAGCAATAACCATTGAAAGAAAAGTGGAAATAATTGGAAGATCGAACTGAGGTTGAAAAGACAGTGGAAGCTGTTCTTATAACATGAATCATTCAACTAATGGCAAAATTCTAAAGAACAAGAACCAGACCATGAAACATAAAAATTTTAATATTTTACATTGTATATTTGTGTCAAAGGTATATAAGACTCACTTTCTCAGACTTATGAACCAGTCAGACTTGCAAACATCTTCCCAGAATGGAACTTGTTCCTAAATCAGGAACTTACATAGATGCATGTACTTGGAGATGTTTCTGCGTCTCTATTCTGTTCCACTGATCTGCTTTTGTGCCAGTATCATGATGATTTTAATCAAAGTAGCTTTGTAGTACAACTTCAGGTGTGGGAAAGTGATGCCTCCCTTTTTTCTGCCATTATTTTAATAAACACTTTTTAAAATGTTCATTTGTGCTGTCCTCTGATTTTTCACTCATTCCAATTAATGTTAGATTAATTTTTGTGTCATCTAGAACCTGTTTGATCCATTTTTATGTTCTTATTTTGTTTTTAAGGTTTCTGTTGTTAATTGGTCTCTGACGATAGCCCTGTGCTAGTTGTGACCCTCTGTTCTCTCACTAGTGCCTTCTGTTGCCCATACATTTGATTGATTTTTTTTTTTTTGTATTGGAGATCAAACTCATGACCCTGCACTTACCAGGGCTACCACTGAGCTAAATCCCAGCTTGATTGAATTTTTAATATTTTGAATTCCTATTTGGAGCTTTTTTTTTTTTAAATGGACTTTCATTTATTTTATGGACTCTGGTCATTCACATTTTGCATCCTTTTGTTTAATAAATTTATTGAGTTTTTTCCTTTTAAAAAAGGTGTTGGGAGCCTGCCATGTTATTCATGAGAGCATATTCATAAGATGGCACCCGCCTGCCGCCTCGCTGCTCCCCCGCCCATCGTGTGCCCAAGATGGCACACACATCCTGCTTCCTGGTTCTTGCTCGGCTTACTGTCCCCGCCATATATGGTAATGATTGATTGCTTCCTTGTTGCCGCCCAATCGCCTGTCCCCACGTGTAATCCCATGATTGGATAACATTAGCTATATAAGCCCAAGTATAGGAAGTGCCCGACGCACAACACGGAAGAAGCCGTCAAGGACGGACGTGTATTGAGGTTGTTGCCCAGTCAATAAAGGAGCCTGCAGAGACAAAGTGTTTGTGTGCTCCATTCCGCGGGACGGAAGCGGCTCCAGACAGCTGGTGGCCCGTACGGGGACTTGAAACCATTCCCGTGCCTTCTGCGACTCCTGTGACTGCGTTGAGAGACGGTACGTACCTGCGGGTGAGTGGAGGCTTAACCCGGCCCTTGGTGGACGCACTTTAAGGGATTTGTTAGTCGACCCCTTGTTAGGGTCGATTTTGCCCGAAAAAGAAGGGCAGGCTCCTGCTGGCTATAGCGCCTTGGGGCTTTCTATATTTGCTGAAATGGGCAATGTTAATTGTGGCCCCCTCGCCCTATCATTGCGGATGTTGCTTGGGGCACGAGGAATTAGGATGGAAAAACAAACGGTTTTACAATTCTTCAAATGCATCAACGGTTTGGCCCCGTGGTTCCTGCCCACCGGCTCCCTCACCTTGCCCTCCTGGGAGAAATTAGGACGAGACATTCAATTTGCAGAAGAGCAAGGCACGGGTGTCGACCCCATGGTTCGCCCCATTTGGGAGATGGTTCGTGCATGTCTCAGAACCGAAAGTATGGTAGGCGCAGCCCAGGGACTCAAAGAGGCATGCCACGCTTTCGAGCAGGCGCGCTCGGAGAGCTCCAGGGAGGCCTCAGAGGTTGGCTCACCGAGCCATTCAGATTCAGAGGGGGAAGACCCTAAGGTGGGCCCAAAGGAGGAAACTGACAGTAAGATAGGCCCACATCGCAATACAGGGCAGAAAGTTCATAAACCTGCTGGAGCCTTGTGTGAAGGGTTGATGGAGAGCTTAGAGGAAGAGCTCGAGAGAGTGGAGAATGATATACAGGAAGTATATACCCCAGGCGGGACGAGACCAACCCTGTCTGCCCCTCCCTGGGAGCCACCCCAGGAAATGAGCGCCCCTGGTGGTTGGGGGCCGCCTCCTCCCTTCCCTGCCACACTTCCGTTCTCCGGGCGCCGCTCATTTCATGGCCGTTTATGGGACGTCTTGTGTAGGGGCCTTGCCTCATATGACGCTCCCAGCTTCTACCCAGTCCTCCAGGACCAGGCTGGCGCGCCTTATTATCAGCCCCTGGACATGAAAGTGGTTAAGGGGTTAAAAGAGGCAGTCTCCACTTACGGCCCCAACGCCCCCTTTACACAGGCTCTTTTGGATAATATAGGAACCACCCCTTTGACACCCTCGGATTGGGCACAGCTTGCAAAGGCATGCCTGTCTCCAGGCCAATTTATGGACTGGAAGGCTTGGAACGACGAGTATTGTGGGGAGCAAGCCGAAAAGAACGCTAGGGAGCGCAATGCTAGATGGAACAAAGATATGTTATTAGGCCAGGGAGCCCATGCGCAGGATCAAATTCGACATCCTCAGGCAGTTTATGATCAGATTACTAAGTGTGCCATCGCCGCTTGGAAACAACTTGCCAAGGCAGGCGAACATACTGCCTATCTTACTAAGATTGTGCAAGGGATGACAGAGCCATTCTCTGATTTTGTGGCCAGGATGCTAGATGCCGCCGGTAAGGTCTTCCCCGACCTCAGTGTGGCGCAGCCCCTGGTAAAACAGCTAGTCTTTGAACAGTGTACCAAGGATTGCCGTGCAGTGATTACACCGCACAAAAATAAGAGTCTAGAGACTTGGACCAAGTTATGCAGAGAGGTAGGGGGGCCGCTTTCCAATTCAGGCCTTGCAACCCTGGTGAGCGTGTCTATTAATGCCGCCCTCAGCTCACGCACCCCAGCAACACAACAACAGACACAAAGAAATAAAAAATGTTTTGAGTGCGGCCAGACAGGACATGTTAGGAGATTTTGTCCAAATAAAGAAAGCAAAGGTGACCACCCTCAACCAAGTGGGACACCCAGTGGAGGACAAGCGGGCCTATGTCAACGGTGCCGTAAGGGCCACCATGCCGCCAAGGACTGTCGTTCCGTTTTTGATAAGGAGGGCAATTCTCTAACTGGCCGCAAAGAATCCCAGTCAAAAAACGGCCAGAGGGGGCCCTCCTACAAGGCGGGCCCCCTTTCCCCCAGCAGCCCCTTTCCGGGAGTGAACAGCCAGTCAGGGCTACCCCAGGGTCAGCAGGAGTGGACCTCTGTGCTGCTTCCGGACTCATACTAACACCTGAAATGGGAGTCCAATTGATAGAAACTTCATTTAAGGGGCCATTGCCACCGAATACTGTTGGCCTGCTTTTAGGGCGCTCTTCAGTGGCCCTTCGTGGCCTTACAGTTGTGCCAGGTGTCATCGATTCTGATTATATGGGCAAGGTTAAGATTATGGCTCAGTCATTACAAGGAACACTGATTATAAACAAAGGGGATAGGATAGCCCAGTTACTTATTCTGCCCAGCTTGCATGGTCAATATCCAGCTAAGCAACAGTCTCGGGGTGCCCAGGGATTTGGGTCCACAGGTGAAAATTTTATTGGCCTTCATATGACCTTGCAGGAACGACCCATGTTGCTCCTCTCAATCAATGGTAAGAAAATTAAGGGGTTGCTAGACACCGGTGCTGACCGCTCTATCATTGCTCATAAAGATTGGCCGGCCTCCTGGCCCCTCAATGTGGCAGAACAGACCCTTCAGGGATTGGGATTTGTGCATTCACCCAGTATAAGTGCGCAGTCCCTTCCCTGGCAGGACGAGGAGGGACATGGTGGGTCTTTTCAACCCTATGTCCTTAACCTCCCAGTAACCCTTTGGGGCGGAGATATTCTAGTCCAAATGGACATCACCCTACATACAGGATGTTCTGAGGTGTCTCAAAACATGATGAAGCGGATGGGCTATACCCCCGGTAAAGGCCTGGGAATCAAATTGCAAGGAAATACTTCTCCTATGTCTACTACCATTAAACAAGACAGGAAAGTGTTGGGTTTTTCTTAGGGGCTGCTGCAATGCCTCTCACACCCACTCCCATAAAATTGACATGGAAGTCAGATACCCCTGTCTGGGTGACGCAGTGGCCCCTGCCTACAGAGAAAAGAGAGGCAGCATTTCAACTGATACAAGAGCAGTTACGGCTGGGGCACATCCAGCCGTCCACTTCCCCTTGGAATACCCCCATATTTGTTATCAAAAAGAAATCTGGAAAGTGGAGGCTTCTCCATGATTTGCGGGCTGTCAATGCACACTGTCCAACTGCTGGAATGGTTACCCTAATTTCGCCATTCTAGCTTACCGCCCAAGTTATCTTTGGGTTCCCGTCCAAGCCCAGGACACTCTCCTCGTTGCCAACCAGAACAAAAGGAGGGATAAAAGATTGGTTGTGGCAGGCAGCGGGGGTGGTCTCTTCTCTGTTTGTCCCTGCAGTGGGACAGGCTGTTTTGCAGGCATGGACCTCCGAGCAGCTCGCGCTGACCATGGATGCAGTCAATCGGCTGAGCAACGCCACACGAGAGACCATCAAGGCTCAAAGGCAACAGATAGAGCTAAACAGCCAAGCAATACTCCGGCTACAAGAAGAAATCCAACTCATCGGACAAGAGATCGATGCCCTGTGGCAGGTCGCCACTCAACTTTGCGACCAGAGGTGGCTGCCTTTCCGGGTCTGTGTCACCCCTGTTCGCACCAACCTGACTGAAACTACAAAGACTATGACTAAATGGCTGCAGGACACTTATCTGCCAAAATTTCATAATCTGTCTGTGATTGTTAATCACGAGTTAAACGAGATAGAAAAGGTTCAATTAAACCCAGTTAGGTTTGATTTGTCTACCCTGAGGGACGTCCTAAAAGGTTTGTGGGACCATGTCACTTCCTGGTTCTCTTGGCCCAATTTGACTACTTGGATTCTGATTGTTGTTGCCATACTGGTGGGGTTGGTGGTCGTCAAATGCTTGCTAGACCGCTTGATGCAAACCCAGCAGCAGGTCAAGTTCACAGCTATGGCGGCAATGCAGCTGGCGGAGGCTGGCCCATCTGGTGGTCGGGCGGCTGCATATCTCCTTCATGTTGCAGAGCATCAGTTATAAGGATGCTGAATGGCGAGCCGAAGATGGGTAAGATCAAGGTACCCCACCTTGCTCAACCTAAGACAGGCCCCATTCCACACAATGACAGCAAGAGGCACCAAGGTGCGAGACCAGATGGTACTGCATGACATTCTACTCTTGGGGTTTTTGAAGAGAGATGTCAGGCTATATGTCTGTATGCATCTAGGTTTCATCCGAATTACCCTAGCCCTGCGCAAAAGGATGAGGCTTGGGGGTCCCTTCCGACGCGGGGGTGGCCAACCTGTGCCGGGGGATGACCTCAGAGCCATGCACAGCAGGGTACAGACCACTGTAGTCACTTGGAAGACCTCGCTGTCATTTGCTTGTAAATAAGAAAGGGGGAGATGTTGGGAGCCTGCCATGTTATTCATGAGAGCATATTCATAAGATGGCACCCGCCTGCCGCCTCGCTGCTCCCCCGCCCATCGTGTGCCCAAGATGGCACACACATCCTGCTTCCTGGTTCTTGCTCGGCTTACTGTCCCCGCCATATATGGTAATGATTGATTGCTTCCTTGTTGCCGCCCAATCGCCTGTCCCCACGTGTAATCCCATGATTGGATAACATTAGCTATATAAGCCCAAGTATAGGAAGTGCCCGACGCACAACACGGAAGAAGCCATCAAGGACGGACGTGTATTGAGGTTGTTGCCCAGTCAATAAAGGAGCCTGCAGAGACAAAGTGTTCGTGTGCTCCATTCCGCGGGACGGAAGCGGCTCCGGACAAAAAGGTATTTCAAAAAGTGTTTTGAAGGTAGTAAAATACAACAGATTGAGACAGAACAAAGCCAACTGAGACAATGCAGTAAAATTGGTACAGAACTTTACAGCAGGATGCCAGGATAACACTAATAGATACCCTAGTATATCTCATTATCTTTGCAATAGTTGTCCATTCAATCAGGTATAGCAAAATCATACCAAAAACAGAACTTTATAAAACCCATCAAAGCAGAATACTGAATAGAGCAAAACAATTAATCAGAACAAAGCAAAACAGTGAAAACAATATTTGCCTTTAAAGAGACAATAGAAGGAAATCCCTCATATTTGCTATATTATATATGATCATCCTCTGGCTCCCAATTGCTAACAGGGATGGGATGTTTGATTCTCAGCCTGTCCACTGGTAGGCTCATGGGAGATGCTGACTGGTTCTCTTTCTGGCTCACCCGCACTTGCTGGCACCATGGCTTTATTGAGCTTTTTATGAGTATATTCAAAATACTTGCTCATTGTTTTCCCACTATCTGTCTTATCATGTATTTCTCCTCTGAGTTTGCCAAAGGCCATATCGATCCATTTTGTTACCTTCCTGCATATCATTTTGAGTAATTCAGGTGTGTAGCTTTTTGTTTCCTTTTTGTGTTACCCAATGGATCAGCTTTGGATGAACTGGGGAATTTTTGGAGGCATTTTATTGGCTTATTTTCTCATGTTTCTACTTTTTTTCATAGAATTTTGCTTTTTGTTTTGTTTGTTTTTGGTACCAGGGATCAAACTCATGACCTTGTACTTGCCACGCAGGTGCGTACACCGCTGAGCTAAATCCCCAGCCGTTTCTACTTTTTATTTGTTTGCTTGCTTTTGTGTTGAGGCTTGTGAGTTGATTACAGTGGACAGCTTCGGTTTTAGTACGGAAACCTCTCTAGTTAATGTGTACTTTTTCATGTTATCTTCTGGGTGTGGCTAATTATTGCCCTTTGCCTCTGTCATGGGATCCAGTCACCTCCATTTACTTGGGATGAGAGGTTGCAGTGTATTTGACCTAGTACCCAGTTCCCCAGGAATAAGACACAGTATTGTTAAAGACCCCATCAGCATCCCATACAAAACAATTAACAACAACTAGGTCACCTTGGCTATAATAGTAAAATTAGCATCAATTATAGTGTTAAATACAAACTGACTAGTGTGTTGACACACCATAAAGGTCCTGTTGTGCAATAAAAGCAAGCTGATAATGTTAGAGAACAGTGGCTATGTGTGTGTGGTGATGACGGTGGGGAGGGGGAAACAAGAGATAAACAGAAAAATACAAGAAACAGAATAAAGATAGGAAGAAGAGAAAAAAAAGTTAAAAGGAAACAAGAAACCAAAAGATGAAACCATATTTTCCCCCCAAAACCCAATGGAGGAAAAATAAAAAATAATAAAAAATAGTCAAATCAATATCAGATTGAGTCAGAGAAAAAATCTTAGGTGTTTGAATGAATAGTTTCTTTTTAAGATCTTTAATCTTGGGATACAGTGGGTCACAGTTTTGTCTACCTGGTTTTAATCTGGGTTTTTGATGTGTTCTCTTTGTATCAGAGAGGCCCATTTATTCATTCACCCCAGACTGTGGTTCCTGCCAAGCCAAAACATGTCCTTATTCCCGTTGGAAGGTGGGAAGTGCAAGTAACTCTCTGGGTTCTTCTGGACGTAGGCTGTAGTGCAGTGGTTCAAGTGGACAGTTTGACTCAAAGTTGATGGTCACATGGTGTGGTTGCTTCCTTGTTTCTCATGATACTGCCCTCATCCTGGATTGGGTGTTCAGTTACTCCTTGCCTGTGCTGCCTTGTGTCAAGAGGAAGCAAAGTGTAGAGCTGGCTTGGATTTGTGAATGGTCTTGCCCTTGTGATGGTGTTGGGAGGGCATCTTGAGCAGGCCTGCTTGCCTGTGCTGGAGGAGGGCTACCACCTGTTTGGACAGAACCTGCTTGCTCCCGTCAGGGAAGGGTTGCTTTTGCATCCAGCATGGGCCTGGTTGCTTGTGTTGAAGATACTTTATTAAATTCTTTTCTCTTTTAGTTTGAGTGGGTCATGAAAAAAATTTTTGGTTATAGGATTTTGCTATGTAGCACAAGCTAGTCTTGAACTCTCAATCCTTTTGCCTCAGGTGTTTGCTTCCCCGCAGTACTAGGATTATAAGCACATGCCACTATGCTTACCTCATGAAATAATTTTTTATTTAAAGTAGAGTTTGTGAATAATTTAAATTTTTACATGAGTGACAATGACTTTTAATTATGTAACTTCACTCATGAAATTTGGTTTGTTCTGGACATCTTTTTTTTTTTTTGTCTTTTTCATTTTTATCGGAACCGGGGATCAAACTCATGACCGCCTGCTTGCAAGGCAGGTGCTTATGCCGCTGAGCTAAACCTCCAGCCCTGTTCTGGACATCTTGGCTTATAATTTTTTCTTCAATATTCTATAGATGTTCAGGCTTTTATCTGAGATTTAATATCATGTGGAAAAGTATGATTTTACCTGATATTTTCTTTGTTTGTTGGTAATTTAATCTTAGTTATTTCTAGTTTATTTTCTTTATAGGGAAATGATCAATAGAATACAATGGAAATGATGATATAAGACTTCCAATGTTAGATCATTATAGATGTTAAAACTTGTCTTGATCTCTTGGATCATTTGTTCCAGAATAACAAGCCACCCATGGAGTGGAATCAACTTGCCACATTAACTTGCTATTCAAATAGCCATTGAGTGAGTGGGTCCTTCCATTGCAATCAAATCTCTGATAATTGCAGGCCCTACCAATGTCTGATTGCAGCCTCACCAGAGACCTCCAAGTGGCTCTAAAATTCTTGACCTATACATATTCTAGGGGATAATATACACTTGTTTTTAGTCACTAATTCACAGTGATTTGTTACCCAGTAATGAATAATAAATATGTAAGTCATTACAGATAGTTTTACTGAATATTTTCATGGTATAAACTGGGTCTCTATTCTTATAGCCTTTGATTTTCAGTGATCACTCATGGAAGCCAAGACCACAAGTTTTAGGTTTTTGTTATAGACATATCTAACCTCAATGTATCAATTTATATAAATAGGACACCATAGCAAATAAGTCTTGACATCTCAGGGAGTTAATATAATAGAAATTTATTTTTAATTTCATGTGAAATTTAAAATTCCAATTAGTGGAAATTGGTGGGTATGGGAAGCCCTCTGATCTGCAGTCCTTCAAAGAGTGACATCTTCTGCAGATGGCTTCTAAGGTTGCCTTGGTGACAGCATCTTAACATATGGCTGCCATCTTCAATATGCAGCTTTTGAGGTTGCTCTCAGTGACAACATCCAGCAAGTCATATAAAATCTCTTTTTCTTCCTTGGTGACAAAATCAAATCTGCTTATGTTCAAGCCTGAAATTTTAGGGAGTGGGGAACTTCTTTACTATGTAATGACAGGCTTCTCTTTTTCTGGGGAGTACCTGGCCACTTGTCTCTTTCTTGCTGTGGTGTATGTTCCCTAGCTTGCTCTTTTATTCATTCATTCATTCATTCATTCATTCATTCAATAAAACATTATGAAGTACTAAATATGCAGGGCTATATAGGACGCAATCTGCATCAAAGTTGCTTGCAGTCAGACATGAGAAGAGCCAGTAAATAAAACAATTTGATGAAGTGTTATAGCAGAAAGGATAACAGGAAGGCAGTGACTAATTTTGTCTTGGAGTTTGTGAAATTTCATAAAGAAGGGAACATTGCAGCTGAGTGTTTAAGAATGAGAAGGAGGGGCTGGGGATTTAGCTCAGCAGCATAAGTGCCTGCCTTGCAAGCAGGTAGTCATGAGTTCGATCCCTGGTACCGGTAAAAATACAAAAAAAAAAAAAAAAAAAAAAAAGAGAAGGAACTGACCTTAGTGGTGATGGTGAGACATGACAGAGCAGAGTCCTGAAACATGTTATTCCTAAGCTGTTATGTGCCAGGACTGTTCATACTGAGGACCAAACAACTTCTGTAAGACTGAGACACATGTACACATAGATAGATATAGGAAATGAGGCTACAAAAGGGGTGTGTTGATCTAGGGTTGTTACTGGAAAACAATAGAGATCATTTTGGGCTATGTTAAAGTGGAAATAAAGGAACTCTAGAATAGCTTAGGAAATAAAAGGAAGCCTGAAAATCCAAAGTATAATAAAAAGAGAAAAAAAGGAATCTCGTGGAAATCTAGGTGGGTAGAAACTATTTGTTAGTTTTTTTTAGGGACTTCTATCAAGATGAATGATTTCTAACTCATTTTCAGTATCTCTTACTTCACCTAGTATTCATATTTCAAGGAGTGTGCTTGGCTTATTTATTTATACAAATATTTTTTGTACTGAGACTAGAACTTGTGACCTCATGCTTGCCAAGGAGTAGCTATGCCGCTGATCTATATCCCCCTCCCTTAGCCCATTTAAATAAAAACAAACAAACAAACAAAACAAAAACCTGGTCCTCAACCAGGGGAAATTGAGTAAATATGACTAAGAGTCCAACAAGACTATATCCAGTTGAAAAAGGGAGTTTCCTGAAGGTAAAATAGAGCTCTAATTATAAAAGAAGGGGGATTTCGGGGATAGGCAAAAACAGATACCCTCCTTGGATGGTTTGGGATCAGTTATAAAGGGCTTTGTAAGTTCAAGGAATTTAGAATTTTTATGGTTGGCAACGAAGAGCTATTGAAGGAATTTGAGCAGGTAGATAATGTGATAAATTCCAGGCAGAGGCTTTTGGCAAATTTTATTTAACTAAACTATCAATGTATTTTATCTGTGATGAATACATTTAACTCTTTCTAAAGTTCTCATTGGAAAACAACAGAAATAAATGATTATTTTGCTTCTTTCCCTAGGCTAAACAGTATCTCTTTACTTTTTTCTTGAAGTTGTATAGACAGATGGAGGAATAAACTGACCAAGTCTCTACTAATAAAAGAGGTTCTTTTACGAATCAGAGTTGTGGGCTGGGGATTTAGCCCAGCGGCATATGCACCTGCTTGGCAAGTGTGAAGTTGTGATTTTGGTACCAAAACAAAGCAAAACAAAACAAAAATCAGAGTTGCCTCTATCCCACTAGTGGTATACTGCAGCTGGCTTGTACTGGCTAGCAAATCACTTCCTAAATTTTCAGGAGTTTTGTGGCCCTGTTGTTAAATATGTATTGTTAGTAATTAAATTATATGAACTAAAAAATGAGACACAAAGGTAATGAATACTCAAAGTTACGGCTTCTTAATTATTTTGCTATTATAAATGACTTTCAGCATCTTGTATTAGTCAGCTTTTTATCACTACAAAAAGTACCTGACATGGCTATTTATGACAAAACATTTATTTATCTCATAATTTTGGAAGTTCAAGGGCATGTCACTTGCCACAGCTCAGTTCTACTAAGGGCATCATGGCAGATGGAGGAGCATGTTGGAGTAGAGTTATATCTCAAGTCAGGAACCAGAGAGAAGGAGAGGCCAGCCTTACTCTTTTTATGACCACTTTCTTGGTGAGAACTGCCACCAGTGGGTAGATGAGACCTTCCTTTTGGCAACCCATTTGACCTAAGGACCTCTAAGTAGGCCTCACTTCCTAAAGGCCCCAGCACCTCCCAATATCACCACTCTGGGGACCAGTCTTCAAATGACATATTCTCTTGGGGTAACCCAATCTGTAGCACTGAGGTTACTTATATCTACTGTACGTTGCATATTCACTGCATGGTAGAGCAACTTTACAAAGTACTACTGCACATCTCTCAACTCTGCATTCTGTGATGTAGCTCAAAATTGATAATGGTGGTAGAAATTATACCAAGAACTTCTGTAGCCTGGAGAGATTTAGATGTTATACATTTACCAATATACTACTCCCCCCGCCCTTTCCAAGGCCCTCAACTCCAACAGGAGAATAACTGGAAGAGAGGCAGTCTCTTTACTGTCTACGTTGCCTGATAGGTCAAGAGAAAAAACAAAGGTAGTTAAGAGTCAAGTTAGTTTTATTTGTTTTGTAACAGTCTAACATGTAACTTAGCTCTAACATACCAATGGGAAGGGCTGGAAACATAGGGGCACTATTCCAATAATACCTCTCTTTTACTAGTGATTTCCCTATGAAGTTTGTTATGAATGCGTTTTATAGCTGAATCTTTACTCTTTATTTTTCAGATAGAAAAATGTACAGAAAAGGCAATGAGACCATCTGCTTTTCTCTCCAGACAAATTTATGAATTCTTTTAGAATTTGTTTTCTAATTTGGAAAACTTCTAAAAGACGGTGAGGTTAGAGGCTAAAATATGTCCCATGGCTACTTCCTGGCTACTGTCAGATCTGAATCTCATCCTCTCCTTGGCTTTAGGAGCTTCAGCGTCTAAGGCGATGGAGAGTGAATTATCTTTGATATAATTTTTTTCTGTAACCAAATGGCTGGAAATAGAATCCTTGTTTTCTTCCCTTCTCAAAGAACATATTTAGTTATAATACAATATTTTAGAGAAGGGAAAAATCTCCCTGTCTATCTCACCCTTACTTTGAGGCACACACTATATTTTACAGATTATATTTACACTCAATTTTTCCATCCAACCAAGCAAACCTTATTGATCTAGACTTTGCTAACTTGAGATATGCAATCATTTGTACATGATATGCATAGAAAAGTAATTCAAGGTCAGGGGAGAAAGAGATGAGCAGGTTAGGGTAGTGGGATGGAAGATGTTATTGGGATCTTGGACTAATTTTTACCCTATGGAGGATTAATAACCCTCCTCAAAAATTAGAGAGGAATGTAGTCTGCTTCAGTCTTGTAGTTGGGCTTCCACATGGCTTGGGTGAGAGTTTGTACATGACACTTTTTTCAGTATCCATGAACTCCTTCAGATTGTGAATCAGAGTCTATCATAGGCTGATGTATCGCTATCCATGGGCTTTGGTAAGCTGAGTACCTTCAGTACCACTCCAGCAACTAATCCTCACGTTTGTTCTTTGTTTGTAGTATAATCCTCAGAATTCAGATTACTCTAATTTTATTGCCCTCATTTTATATATTATCGTACTTTTAATCGTTATTTTAGTTAATCTGTGCAGTATTTAAAAGAGTATATTTTACTGTATGGATTTATCTTGTGTACATTGTACAATACAGATTTATAAATTTGGAGAATGTCTTTTCCTTTTTTTTCCAAATTAGTGTTTGAAAATACCTCTAATACTTTATTATTCCCAAATAATAGCAAGAAAATTGTCACATAGAGTGGCCAAGTCACAGATTGGCATCGCCAGTGTCAGTAAGGGGCAGCCAGCACTCCTGATTCCAATATCAATATTCTTTGTGGTTCTCTAGCACATATAAACTTTGAGAAGCATTTATCCAATGCTGTTTTGGAAGCTTCACCTGTATGACAAGGGTCATAAATGGTGAAAAAATGGCTTTTTTTTTTTTTTTTTTAAAGAAGTGACCAAGCTTGAAATTTCCTAAGTGAACTTTGAGTAACTCTATCCCTCCTGGTCACAAATCTCTCCTGATGGAGATGCTATAACTTCTACAAAGTGGTTAGTCCTTCTCTGGAAGGAGCCACATTTCTGATGTCCAGCTGTATAGTATGCTTTTACTGGTATGGCTATATACTCTCCAGGTTTATCTAACAAGAGACTGATAGGAAGCAGAAACTGAAGCCAGACTTAATGAATCCCATGGGGATTATAATCCCCAAATCAGTCATAATTTTTTTTTTTAAAACAAGTGCTGAGAGGAAGCTGCCTACAGCATAGATATGCAGCGCCCTCTAAATGGACCCTGGCAGCAGCTGTTTGGCAGCTTAAGATGGGCCACCTTATTCCTTATTGCAGAGGATGAAAGTATTTGCCAATTCACCTTCAGTAATTTCTTAGGGTCAAAGAGTCTCAGGTTCCTACTAAACGTACAAAGTTGAGATTTTGTTTTGAGTCTTCTCTGAGAAAACCAATGTGCAGAATTTATTCCACATTGAAAAACTCTCACCAGGTAATGGTCAGGCAGGCCGACAGGGGCAAGATGGAGATTACCCACAGGCCCTTCTTCTCAATCTTATTGCTATTGGAGGAATCTCTCAGGGAGTGGCATCACTTGGCAGGCTCCAGGCATGGCAGCCAACTCATTAGTCCTTATGATACCCGTGGAGGTAGGTAGGTGGTAAATGCCATCTCTAGTTTGTAGACAGAAAACTGAGGTATAGAGAGGTTAAGAGACAATAGTAACATGGCTACGAAAGGCAGAAATAGAAAAAAATCCAAGTCCCTGATGCCTGTGTCAGTGTTTTTCAAAACAGTTCTTTTTTTGGACGACGAAGAGAAGAAACAGTACTTGTTGTGGAGCAGAGCAGTTATAAGCACTGAAGCAGGCTGCTTCCTCTGAGGAAAGACACACACTCTTATGTACCAGCAAGACAAGGAGACCAGTAGCCCTCACTCACAGTTCTGGAACTGGTTCCAAACAGCACCTGCAGTTTCACTTAGAGTAGTGTATAGTTTCTGTTTTGTATTCACAGTTGAGATAGACACTTTATTTTCTAGTAGTGGTCATGATGGCTGTCTCTAAAATGGAAGGAAATTGTAGGAGCAGTAGTTCAGCCTTTGGGGTCAAGGAGGCACTCTTTGGTTCTCAGGCTTGGGATTTTGTCATGTTTCTCAACCAAGCATGTCAAGGTTTGTGTTGAAATAATGTTACCTGCAAGGAGTAGCCAGAAAGTCACATATCTAGAAGATAACTATATCTCTTCTATTCAATTGTCCATAGTTTACACGATCTTTCATTGAAAGTTGTCATTTTGAGTGTCAGGTAAAATTTATTTCAGACTTTCTCTTTTAAATGAAAATTTCCTAGGTGTGATTATCAAAAGATTATGTTTTGGATGAGAGTGGGTGCTTTCAGAATGGTATGGCGGTAGACTATGCCTTAGAATGAATTTAATTTTTTGATCATTTTGCTTTAGAATGGTGCATCAAGGAAGGGAAATATTGCCTGTAATTGGGAGGAATAGTTTTAGAGAAGGCTTGCTTTGGAAAAACACATCTAGAATGAATATGTTAAAAGGAAGGCGATACACAGAATGTAGTGAAAGAGACTTCCGTACTTTGGAATGGTGGCGGCAGGGCAGAAGATAGAATAGCAGTTTTCTGGGTACCTTTTTTTTTTTTCCTGATGGTCTCTTGTCCAGGTCTCTGCCATGTCAAACTTGATTTCTACGCCTACTACCCTATCCTCAGCACTGTAGTACATGAGGCATGACTTTGCTTTAGATGAATCATCCTACTTTCTGTCTGTATGGGAAATTGGTCAGTTTTAGGTAAAAGTGTATCAGTATAAACTATGTACGTGTTCTTGAGGACTTATCCTGACTGGACTCTATACTGAGGTGAATTAGTCGTGGGGGTTCAGGGAAGGGGCTTATGAGATGCCTTTCTCTCTCTTTCAGGGATAGTTTGGCCTGGGACTAGAACCTAACTGTCTGAGTACTCAGCTTATAGGCACCCCCGTAGTGAAACTCTGATGGCTATTGTGGTACTTGTCTTGTGCCTAAGGAAGGCCTGACAACTGACTCTGCTCAGGGTAGCCCTTGATCAGGTGATCTTCAGCTCTAAACTGGCCTTGCTCCCAGCTCCTGATAAAAGATTCAGATTGCAGGATAAGCACTGATGGTGGAAGAGGAGAACTTTAAAAAAGGGTCATTGTTAATTCAGGGAGGAAAAGTATGACAAAGTCTCAAAGCTCAAAGCCTTTTAATTTCACAGAGACAAGTTTTGGTGTCTTGCTACTTCTCTGAAGGTGGCCATGAAGAATTCCTTCTACAAACAAGGATATCATTGCTTCAGGACCTAGGAGCTACAGTGACTAAAAGAAAGGTCAGTAAGAACCCTGAGCATCTCCTGAACTGATGCTTTAAACTAAAGACTCTGAAGTGGTAACATGAGGCTTAGAAGCCACATATATAAGTCGGGGCTGTAGATAATGTTACCAACTCTGCAGGAAAACTGGGCTCATTAATGTAAGCTAACCTTGAAAACTGGTACCCCACAAGTTAAATTTGGCTAGGACACAAAATTTTATTTGTCCCAAGTGGTATATTTAAAATAGTTGCCAACATTTATTTTTTTGGAAATTTCAATGAAAACTTTGAATTTGTGACTTTGCTTGAAAAATCAGATGGCAGAATAACACTTCAGGGTAATTATGACCTAGAACCGGCTAGTGGCTTCCCCAATCTTCAATTTTCATGGCCCTGGCCCTTTCCACTACATTAAAGCAGGCCTGCTTCACCAATTTAAACTGATTGCTATGGGATCATATAGGCAATTGAGTTTGTGATCCCTGGTCTATGATCACATAGTATCTGCAAGAGTAATGCTGGGGCCATACAGTTTGTCTGAATTAATGAGCTTGAGACAAGACTGGTAAAAGGGTCTAAGGTAAGCTGCCTCTTGCCGTTCTGATTGGAAGAATTTCCATGGAGAAATGGAAAGGAAAACAATATCCCCTAGAGAGTTGGGATAGAGGAACAGGCTAGTCGTATGAGACTGGGAACTTTGAGGGAACAATGTGTTTACCTTGGTAACCCTTAAAATACAGGAAAGGCAGTTTCCTAGTTGCACAGCATGCCCTGTTTCATTGCAGCATCTGTCCAATCAGGGGTAGAGAACTGGAGGGGACAGCACGCTCAAAGCATGTTGGCACCTTTTTTGGTTTTATGTTGCCCTAGATTAGCTGGGGGGTGGGAGGTTTTTTTCTTTTGGTTTTCTCTTTTTCTTTTCCTTTCTTCATATGGTTAGATCATCTGACCTGGCCCGGCTACTGGCTTTGCTCAGCCTGCTCAGGGGTCTGGTGTCATCAGCAGTCAGCTCTGGACACAATGAAGGTGTTTTCTCTGTTGACAGCCCTTGCTTGGTTACTGTCTCAGCCTGAAGCTCTTCTTTTTCACCCTCCTTTCCCACTCCAGGGGTCCCTGGTCTCTCCCCATCTGGCTCTGCCAGGGCCTCCTGCACTTCCAAGGTCACCTTCTCTGCTTCTGGCTTCTTCTCTTCCATTTCTGGTTCTGCTGCCTCCTCTACAGGCTGCTCCTCTCCCTCCACTTCCTGTGCCCCCACTTGAGCATAAGAAGGCAGTGTCTCTTGGTAACCTCGGGAAACATCAGCAAGGGGTCCTGTGCTGATCTTCTCTTCCAACTGACTAAAAGGTTTGGCAGAAAGTGGACTGGTCTCCACCATCCCAACTTCGGTCAAAGGAAAATAGTGGGACACGATTTTCTCTTCTTCTAGCAGCTGGTAACCCTTGGCTTTCTGGATGGAAGAGACAGCAATGGAGTGGATAGATTTCTCAGGAATTTCTCCCAGTGGCTGCTCTACAGGCCTCTTGAAGGCAGACCGGATCCCCTTCAGACCCAGGTGGCTCATCTCCATGATATTGAGGAAGAGGGACACAGAGGCCACAGACAACATGAACAAGATGAAGATGGTTTTCTCAGTGGGCCGGGACACAAAGCAATCTACCACGTTGGGGCAGGGCCACCGGCTGCAGCGATAGAGGGGCAGGATCCGGAAACCATACAGGAAGTAGTGGCCCACGATGAAGCCCACCTCAAAAAGGGTCTTGAAGATGATGTGGCAGATGTAGGTCCTCAGCAGAGTCCCTTCCAGCCGGAACTTTTTGGTGCCTTTGCTGCTGCTGCTACTCTTCCTGATGCTGGCCTGATCCGGGGCCAGCGTGCCCCTCTCACAGCCGTTGCTCCGGGACTGTTGACACAGCTCTTCTGCCTCGCGGTCCTTCCGCTTCTCCTCCATGCGCACGTAATGCACAGCATGTCCCACGTACATCAGAGATGGAGTGGACACAAAGATGATCTGCAGGACCCAGAGGCGGATGTGGGAGATGGGGAAGGCTTCGTCGTAGCAGACATTTTCGCAGCCGGGCTGCTGAGTGTTGCAGACGAAGTCAGACTGCTCATCCCCCCACACAAACTCTGCAGCAGTGCCAAGGATGAGAATCCGGAAGATGAAAAGCACAGTAAGCCAGACTCTGCCAATAACTGTGGAGTGCTCATTCACCTCCTCCAAGATGTTTCCGAGGAAACTCCAGTCACCCATTGTTCACCACCTAGGAAGGAGAAGACAAAGCTGAGCAGCCACAGTACAGTTCCGAGTGGATCTCTGTTACTCTTGTGGTCCCTCTCTATTCTGGGTTGTTGAACAGTCAACATACGGACTGCAACTGTCAAGCAGATTAGCACTAGGAAGCTCAAGGGGATAGAAGAATCTACGTCCACGAGCTTCTTTAAGTGTAAAATGGACTTAATAGTAATACCTGTTCTTACTCACTTTGCCTGAAACTATCTATGAGGCAATATCTGCAAAATTCCTTGAACTTCAGCAAAAATGATTTATTATGGACCATACTTAGAAACCCATGGTTACCTGGAGTGAAATCAAGAGCACAGAAGAAAATCAAGATCGCACTTTGACTAAAGTTTTATGAGACAAAATGCTGAAAAAAAAACCCTCATACTAATCCCCCCCCAACAAATTTCATGTATGTATAAAATTGTAGCTATTTGATTTTTGACAGTGCTGAAATATATAATGATCATGTGTCTGAAGGGAAATAAGTGGAAGACACCTAACATTTATTGAAATATGTAGGAATGACTTTTGATATGTTATTTCACTTCATGTAGTCCTGCTACACTGCAGTCTTCATGATGGTAGGGCCCATGCCTGTATTCTTTACTGATGTATGGTCATTGCCTGGTACGCTGCCCAGCACGCAGAACTTAATAATATTTCTTAACTAATTTGATTACAACATATGAGAAACTTGAGGTTCTAAGAGGCTCAGTAGGTAGTGTAAGACAGGATGGCTAAACAGGAACAGCGCTGTATCTGATCCCAGAGGCTGGACATTTTATTATACCACTGAGAAATACTGCCTGAAATCAGAATGACAAAAATTTTCTGGCTTCTGTGCCCTTCATTTATGTTTTCTCCTCTCAAGATTAAAATCTGGAAACCCTTCTTAACAGTTTCACAAATTCAGGACAGTATATTTTCATTATTACTGTTTTAAATAGGGAGAATGGAGAATGCTCCAGGAGAGCTTCACGTTACAGAATGAGGAAAGACTACTAGGGCACAGTTAGTGCCTCATAGAATGAAAAGATTGCAGGAACTACACCATTTGGTCATCTTAATAGAGATAAAAGTCTGATCTCAGAAAACCTGCCGCTAAATATGGTAAAATGTAATGCTGCTAGACAGCAATGGCTACTGGAAACAGGATTGAATTGGCAGGGAGAGTATGTGAAAACTGGATCACTCCCTCAGTGCAAACAGGTAGTCCGTGAAGGAATATGCTAAGAGACTTACACCTCAACTTAGCACAGTTGTTTCTCTAACCTGAATATTCCTAGAGTTATGGCATTTATTCTTTTTTTTTTTTTGGTCTTTTTCCTTTTTATGGGTACCGGAGATCGAACTCACAACTGCCTGCTTGCAAGGCAGGTGCTTATGCCGCTGAGCTAAACCTCCAGCCCCGGCATTTACTCTTTACTGCTCTTAGGCCAAGGCAAAAGGCCATGTTAGAGGATCCTCCTCTTGGCTTCTTCCAGCTGTGCTCCACCCTATGGGATCAGGGACCCATGGGGCTCAGAGATATGCTCACTGCTTTTAATGACAATTATATTTGTTAAACAGGCATGTGATGAAAAGCTGTATCTTAAATTAAGTCTGTTTTTCATTTTGAGGGAAGGATAAACAAAATGCCATCCTGTGATCTGAAGTCTGGCTAGACAGCCTGGTGACAGGGCATTAACTGAAGGCACAGGCAGTGTCCAGCTCTCTGGGTGTACATGTGGTCTGTCTACTTCCTCTGGAGAGCAGAGTGCATCCTCCTTTGGAGCCCCAAGAGCTCCCAGTTGGACAAGGTGTCCTAAAGTAGCTTCTGTTCTCCTGGGACAGTGAAGACAGCTGTGGTATCTGCAAATATGATCTGGCATTGGAAAGACTTCCTTATAGGAATGAGGAATGGAGTATCAGTGGGGGATTCTCTACTCAGAACCAGCACCTCAGACTCTTAGCCGATGCACACTTCTAATGCTTTCAAACTACAGTTAAACCTCGCACGTTGTATAAAGAGTGGCAGTCATTCCTATCCAAGAAAGCAGGTAGGAAGCATCATATTTTGGTAAGCAACTCAAGCACAAAGCCCATTGGTGGCAGATCCAGGAAAATGTTTGGCAGAGCCAAAAAGTTTAATCTAAAATTTGTTAAAAACCATGATTTTAGTAATTTTCTCCTATAAGATTAAATCTGGCTTTAATGTATCCTAAATTTTCATTATTACTGCTTTAAATTGGAAGAACGTCTAATATTTTACTAATAATATCTTATGTAACTTTGCATCTTGCTAATATTTTACCCCCTCCCCATGATATCAAATCAATTGGATCTACTTTTACTTGTATGGTACATTGTTAGTCCTTTTATGGTTTCCTTTTAGTATTTCCCTACTGTAGCCACATAAATGTTTGTGGTGAACACATGTTCTCAAAACTATATGTCAAATACCTTTCCTCCTTTAGAATCAAAAGCTTCTGGAAGGCAGGAACCATTTTGGGCTCATTCACCATGAGCTATCATCATACAGAACAAAACACTTCACAGTGTGAGACATCCACAGACACCAGAGTGTGGGACTGATAATAATCATTTTAAGATCTGAAACACTCTTTACCTGAGTACACAGGGACAACAAAGCAGGCCTACCATGAGGCTGTGGCAGGAGGATTAGAAGGTCAAGTCAGTCCCACCTTAGCAAGACCTTGTCTCAATACAATAAAAAAGGCTGGGAGTATAGCTTAGTATGAAGGCTCTGGAATCAGTCTCCAGCTGAGAGGGAAAGGGAGGGGGGAGGGAGAGGAGAGAGAGAGAGAGAGAGAGAGAGAGAGAGAGAGAGAGAGAGAGAGAGACAGAGAGAGACAGAGAGAGACTTCAGAGGTGCAAAGGGAAAGCACCTTTAGTTTCTGACTTCTAACAATGAAAATTGTAACTTGAGTCATTTGTAGGAAACTGAATGCACCTTGAGACCATAATGTTTAGTGAAGTAATTTAGACACACACGCTTAAATATCACATGGTTTCTCTTACATGAAAAGCTGAATAATTTCCATATATATGTACATGAAAGATGATAGAAAATAAGGGTCAGACAATAGGAAAAAAGAGAAAATTATTGTAGTCTAATGTGGACAATGTACTCTATCTAAAAGTGCACCTTGACTTAGTACAATTCTCTGATGTGTTTTGTATTTTATACCGATTATTCTGCTTTTTAATCTGTATATATGATAATTAACTAATGATTCATAAGATAAATAAATGAATCTGAAGGTGGAAAAATAAAAGCGAGTTAGAGGGAAGGGGGAAAAACTGAAATGTGTTATGTACATGGACCAATTCGCTACAATAAATGTAATAATTATGTATGGAAAACATGCATAGAGAAAATATAAAGGCAGGCGGATCAGAGTAGCAAGGTATTCTCCTGGAATGGGGAGAAATCTAAACCAAAGGAGGACTTTTCTCTTCTCTTCCTTAAAGAGACAACTTTTATTTTGCTTGTGAAAATTTAGTGAACAGATTTATTACAGATGAAAAATAAACCAAAAGAGTTCAACCCTCCAACCAAGGGTGTCCATATATTCCTAAGAACATTCAGATAATTATGACTGGAGATAATGATTAAAATAGCGCATCACATTGGGGTATTCTTTTGTCTTATAGTGATACACTTTTGTATATGGTCTTTCAGTTTTTATAACAAGCTATGAATCAGGTCAATGATTCTGAGATTTGGATTGCACAGACTAGCATAAAAACAAAACACAGTGACCAGCATAAGGTTGCTGACTCCTTATTTTGCTAAACAGGGACATAAAAACAATAAACATTAGGTCATTGCATAATGACTATTGCTTGTCTTCACCATCATTTCACAAAAGGGGATTTTAATACTATAAAACTTAGGATGGGCATAATTTCAGAACAAAATGCAGGTCTTTAAATTGAATAAATTTAACAGTAAAAATTTGCTATCTTGTTTACTTCATTACTGTCACATTTTTATCACAAGTGATAAAAACTCCATTTTGAGCCAGAACTGACAGAACCATTGATGGGTATTTGAGGGAGCATTAGTGACCCCTAATAGCAGAGAAGAACAGGCTAGAAAGGAAGTTAAATGAGTCCCCTATGTGGCTGGGTGAGTGAGGGCAGAGCCACTATGTAATCCCTGGTCTTCCTGCTTCAGATTCAGGGATATTTCCAGTATAACGTAGTCTTATTGACGAGGTACAAGAACCTATGTAAGTAGATAAATCCATATTAACAAGTTTCTCAAAGCATTAGATGCCTTTTACCGCTCTGGTTGTTAGAGGAGTGTAAACACACCTCCATTCTTGTTTCTAAAACAGCCACTGACTAACAGCTCTTGTAGGCGAACAGAACTTACTCACTAAAGGTTTATGATTCTTAACCAGTCTATTCCTGTACTCCATTAAAAGCTTTAACAGTCAAAATACTGAGTGGGAGGCTTCCTCTACGCCCACGGCACCTAGCAGTTATAACACTCACTCATATTGCAGAGTTTGCGTGAAAAACGTCCAACACACTAAAAAACTAGATACTTGGTTTAGTTTTCTCTGAATTCCTGGAGACATGTTAGTTCAATCTTAAAAATCAGAAGACCTTAAAAAGACCTCTAATTTTAGTTTGAACATCTTTGCCCTTTTCCAAATATTCCAGCACTCATAAACTTCTATCAACTCTTATTTCAATTCCAAGAGAGATTTTAGAGTTAGATTCAAAGTCCAGCCATCCTGGACCAAGAGTAAGCCTTAGTGGCAGTATTTTTCCTTTTAGAAAACCTGTGGTACGGTCCTTAAATTTGGCTGGAAAAGAATGAGGGTAAAGTTACAAACTAACATCACCCAAAGAAAACTTGCCAGTATGAGTGTTGTCCCACGGAGAAACAGGTACTGTCTTTCTCTCTTGGTGCTCAACAGCAAAATGGCAACTTTGGAGTCTTTCCTTTGCCACCTAAAAGCCCACCTCCCACTTCTCTACCCCGCCCCTCCTGTGCTGCACGACTGAGCAGATATGACTGGATTGGCCCTGATGGGTAGGTTTTACTGTCCAGCAATATTTTAAGCTCCCAGCCAGACAGCTTTTATGAAGGGAGGGATGTTTGTAAAACAATAGGATGGAGAGAATGGGAGAGCTGTGTTGGGCACTGAGGGAGGAGGGGTAGGGTAAAGCTGATGTGAAAGCTTACATGGGCCTTCTGCAGCCTCCAAAAGTTCCTTTTAGCAGAAGCAGATTGGCCCTGTGCAGCAGGAAACCTTCAGCTTTTCTCTAGTGGGCATGAACAAGGGGGTATTTTTTAGGGCCTTATAATAATCTTAGAGAATTCTAATGATATAGGGACAGTAAGAAGTCACCTATGTGTAACCTTTTGCCCCAAATCAGACTGAAAGTGAATGGCTGACCCTTTTGGAAAGAAACATTTTAGTCTCCGCTGGTGGTTTGCTCTTGTGTCTCAAAAAATGTAGCTATGCAGTCTTCCTCTCTGAAGAGGAAGAATTTTGATGCTGCTTATGAAAGTAACATTCGTGATTAGGTTTTGCTCATAATTACACATATTTTTGAGAAGCTGCAGTTGAATCAAGTGAACTATGAAGTATCAGCTATCATTTTCCCATAAAATGGGGCTGTGATGCTTTCAGTCTCCAAGAGGCTCTTGAATGAAATGCCCAGGTGCTATGATGAGGAATGATGCTTAGGAAGAATGAACATATTCTCTCCGAGAACTTTTCACTGAGGTTCTTACTGTGTGGGACTATCATACTGGTATTAAAAAAACAGATGTTTTGACAGTTTCCAAATGAAAAGTTGGATATTTTATTTTACAAGTTTACTTGTGAAAAATTGGGGCAAAAATAGTTGAAACTTGGATTGTTTCAGAAAATCTGAATTTTACAATTACTAAATTGAAGACAACTCTGAGTGTAAATCAGACAAGAAAAATATCTAAATGTTTGTGGCACCACTTCTGCTATTTCTTGTCATCTGTAGTGTCATGGGTGTACTACATTTTGATGGTGACAATTTGAAGGAGGATAGTACCATTGTGAGTCTCAAGGTCCATTTTTATTAAAATGTTTGCTAGTTCACAACTCTGTTTACTTTAGGCTTTTGATATCTTTTGATCTCCCAAGTTTGAAAGCCCACATTGATTGGGACAATGCCTCACAGGGAGTCCCTCAGCTGGAAACAGATGGTTCAGTGTGAAGAGATAAAAAGCCAGAGGAGGAAGGGGAAGAAACTTAATCATTCTTTCTTTTGAGAATGCATTCAGTACATATTGGCTCTTGAAACTGCTTTCCCTGAGAGGTTCCAGAATCTACAAAGTTTGTTTTCAAAATGAACTTTTCCTTGTAGGTCTTCCTAGTCCAACTTGGTTAATGTGGTAGCTGGTCTCTTGGCATCATTTAATTATTGTCATTTTTTGGGCAGCATTTTATAAGAGTAGAAGGGAAGGTTTTCTAGTCTGGACAAACAGTATGCCTACATAGCTCTGATCTAATCATGGTCTCTCAGTTTTGGACAAATCTAGGTTTCTTTTCTTTTTCTTTATTCTTTTAAAGAGAATAAAACCAAACAAAATAAAACAGAATAAAGCCATTCAAAACAAAACCATGAAAGTGATACAGGACTTCAAAACAAGGTGATAGGGAAACAAATATAGCTATTTCCTCTTGTTTCCGTATTTCCTCTTGTTATCTTCAATATAGCTGCCATATCATTTGACAAAATAAAATAAAACAAAACAAAACAGAACAGAATCAATAATCAAAACAAAACAAAGCAATATAGGACTTCAAAACAAGATAATAGGAAATCAACAATGGCTACCATAGTATATCTTGCTACATTTCAAATAGCTGCCCATGCCATCACATACAATAAAAAGGGATTTAGCTCAGTGGCATAAGTGCCTACCTTGCAAGCAGGCAGTCGTGAGTTCGATTCCTGGTACTGATAAAAATGAAAAAAGACCAAAAAACAAAAACAAAACAATGAAAATGATACAATACTTTAAAATAAGGTAATAGGGGATTAATAATGGATACCATCTTCAGAATGAAATCCCCCGTAGTTGCTATATTGTATATTGTTATCCTCTAAAGTAGATGCTCAAGACTATTGGTTTTAGGTCTGCAAAGTCAGTCAAACAATACAGTCATGAAGCTGTGTTTTTACTTCAGTGGCTATCATCTCAGCCTGTTTCTCTCAATAAGTCAGTTGCTTGTGGGGGTGGAGGGTGAGGAGTGGGTGGGTAGGGCTTTACACTTCTTATCTCCCAGGCCCTACACAGGCTGGCTCACAGGAATGGGTTGGCCCAGCCCACAACCTCCACTGGCTCACAGGAAGGGGTTAACTTCTTCTCAGTTCTCTTCCTGGGGTGCATGGCTGCCATTGGCTAAATCTAGCTTTCTAACTTAGTATTTTCTTGGCTATTTACTCTGTTGACATTGAAGATACTTTAATGGGACCCAATTGATTGAATTATTTTTGTGGTTGATTGTTTGCACCCCTAAAGTCCTTGAAAATATTAATACTTAATTGTGTACTTCTTGGGAAAAGTTTTGAGAAACACAGAGAGAGGCTCATTTTAGCTGTCACTGAGAGCTAAGTTGTTCATTCCTACTCAGAATTAGTTTAGCAGGTCTTTTGGAGAGATCGCGTCTCATGGTGTTTGTACTGCATAATTTGATGCAAATAAATAAATCTCTAGAATATGAGACATAATACAATTCAAATTTAACTTTATATTATGCAAAAGTCTGAGTAGATTACTAGATTCTTGACAGTTTGGGTCATCTAATAGTGGCATTCTTCTATCGGGATTTATTTTGGAAGTGAGGCAATTATGTATAGAAGCATTGTGGATTTGAAGTTGGAAAACCTGACACTGGTATGGCTCTTCTGCTTCCTGTTTGTAGGAATCTTATTTAGCTTCCATGAGGCTTGGTTTTCTTATCTGTAAAACAGATAATAGTAACTGCCTTTCCTGTTTTGTGCAAGCAGTATGGTGCAGATCCCTTTTGGCTTGTTAATTATATTTGCTAAGATCTCCTCCCTTGAATATAACTTGTCCTGTGCCCCAGAGTTACAGGTTGGTTTGCTTCTGTCTAGTTCAGGTCACACTCTCTCCCTTTCCATGAGAAAATGTCATCACTGAGAAAGATTAGAGGTGATCATTAGCCTCAATTCCCTCATTTTATTGATGAAGAAATAGGCTTAGAGTGGAAATTAGGTCTAAAGTTAGGATACAGCTGCATGTCCCACGTGCTTTCTACAGCTCTGGTGCCCATATATATGGTCCATAGACTCATTCAGCTGACAAAACTCTGTAGACAAAGCCAGGTGTCCCTGACTGAGTAGAAGGGCAGAAAGATTTAAGGGGCTTAAGGGAACCACATCCAGTAGTGACTTGAATTAGGAGATACATAATCTCTCTCTTTCAGCTTTGGCCTGAGCAAGGAAGGATAAGTCTATGAGAAACACAGGTCCTGGAGCTTGGGAGTTTTGGGTCACTTTCCCAGGATTTCTGGCCCTGCTGTCACTTACTGGGCAGTGTTTGGTGATTCATGCAAGTGTTTGTTAAGATGTTTGGGGCACATCAGGGAATAAAACAAAACTCTGCCGTATCAGAGCTCATGTTGTAGAGAAACAGACAATGAGCATTCAACAAATAAATGAGTGAGTTGTGTAGTATATTAGAAATGCTATCCAAGATGACAGTGTATGGCAGGGTGAGGGGAGTAGGAGGGCTGGTGGAGGGGAGGTGGTGTTCAGATAGCTGCTGCTGACAGGTGATCTTGAACAGATTTAAAAGAAAGTGAGAGAGGGAGTCATTAGGGTGAAGGATTGGAGCAACCTCTTAGAGGCTGAAACTAAATGAGCAAGGAAAATATATGTTGCGAAATGTAACTTTTATTTCTTGATTTATCTGTGTATGGTTTGTTCACCTGCACATCTTTAAAAATCCATCACTACCCAGCATCCAATATGCAGCTTTGCCCTTCCTTCGTACCGCAGACTTCTGTTAAGCATCTAGGAACACAGGTCAGTCACAGTCCCCATGGTGATACTGAGCACATGGAGTGTGAGAAAACCGGGTGTTCTTTTTCCTTCTGCGGGGGTGGTGGTAGGAGAGGGTGGAGATTCTGGACCACCCATCACACTGAACCTTGGATCCCGGAGTTTGGTCTCATGGGAATTTGAATAGCGAAGTGGTTAATGCCAGGCTCTGTAGTTAGATGGCTTCAGTCCCACTGCTAATGAGTTGCCTGACCTTGCACAGGAAGTTTCCTTGTCGTGACCTCATTTTTCTTGACCTTGTGGAAATGGGTGACAGCGGCAGCCTCAAACAGTTGCAGTGATTAAATAAAACTGTGTGTAAAACAGTTTATCACTAGTTGAGTGAACACTTGATAAATGGTAGCAGCTATTGCCATTATTAAGAGGAAGCTCTGGCTACCACAGGGAGGTCAAGGGTTCCTTGTTTCACCAGCATAGGGATCAATGCTTGCTTTTACTTGTTTGTGCCACGTGAGGACCAGGAGGTGAGCCATGGCTCATTGTGTTCCTCCTCCCTGGCTGATTTGGTGGTAAGCCAGGGATTCTTCTTCATCATGACCATTTGGCTGCAGTTCAAGGGCTCCCGTGCCCTGAGGGGCAAAGGGTGGGCTGGAGGGGGGAGTTGGGGGCCTTTTCACTCGAGAGAGGATTTTCAGCCCAGATGAGTTGTCAGGGCAGGGCAGGGCTTACTATTGAACAGAGCAGCTCATGCATGAGAGCAGATTGTGCCAATTCTATAGAGCACGACCCCTCAGCCTGGCCTTCTCCTGCTAACAAAGTTATCTTTCCCAATCTGCTTAGGCAGAAGGGGGACACACTTCCTGTCCTTGTGCTGAGTACAAAATAGTAGGCAGGAGTGGGTCAGAGCTGGGTCTGGCTCTCATCTTTTCCCTCTAATTCTTTTTCTTCCCCAACTCCTCAAAGCCTTAGTTTTCGCATCTTCCTCATGACCTTGGGTTGAATTGGCGCAAGTGGCAGAACTGGCCAATGACGAGGGTCAGACAAGGAATGTCTCGGCATTCTTGGTGGTTGGGAAGGTACAGCGAGAATAGCAGAAAAAGCACCCCAGACAATAGGTAGGGAAAGAGGCTACTGCAGCCTAAAATTCCCTGAGTTTGGAGCAGTTGTTGATGCTTTAGATCAGTGGATCTCAAAGTGTGGATCACATACCACCAGCAGCAACAGCATGGCCTAACAAATTTGTCAGAGAATATAAACTCTGAAGGTCTCTCTCCACTGGATCAGAAACTCAGGATGGAGACCAGTAAGCTATTCAGGTGAAACTAGTGTGTGTTAAAGGTTTCGATCCTGTACTTTGTCTAGATATTTCCAGCTACTGGAATTGCTCATCTTGGCCCAGTTGCCTAGAGTTTTTGGGTCTCACAACTTACTGCATTTCTGGACACTTAACCATCAAGATAGGGCCCTAGAAACATTTTTTTTGGAAGTCTACCCAGGAAAAAGTCTTTGTGAAGGGCTCCCAGAAATCTTTCAGCTACTGTATTAGTCCATTCCTACCCATACAATAAGACACATCAGAAAGAGGCAAGGAAATGTTGTACATACATTGTGTGTGCATCAAGACTGACTGGTGGGCACCTTTATTTCTATTTGATCGAGACTCTGTGGGGTTTAAGTAATTAGCTCCCAGTCACAGAAAGAAAAGGGCATGGCCAGAACTGGGACCAGCTTTGCTCAACTCCAAAGCCCATGTTTGCTCGGGGCTGCTCATGTTGTCTCTTTTAATTATGAGATTCAGTTTTACAGTGCTGACCTTTCAGAGCATCTGGGGTCTTTGGTCTTTGTGCTCATCAGTTAACATTTGAGTGAAGTGCTGAAATTTTGTTGTTATTCTGAAAAACCAACATAGTGGCAAACATTTCCTAAGGACTAATTCACTTTGGACATGTTCATATTTTATAAAAACACATATGTAAGGCACAGATACTTGTAAGTAAAAAAAATCAACAATGTAGCATTCAGGATAAACTATAAATGTCTCGCCTTTCCCTCTTCTTTCTATGTGATCATGACGATGGCTATGCCTAAGAGTTTGATGTGTGTCTTTCTTGACACTTTTATATGTATACATTCATGTAAATGAGGCTGGTGAATATTTTTGTGTGACTTTTATTTTACTTATATCTTTGTGATCTTTGCAGTACATATATATCAATCTCATTCTTTTACTATCTATGATAGTATTCTGTAATAAAGCTATATTGTGAATTTATTCAGTTTGCTCTCCATTGAAAGACATTTAGGTTGCTTTTCCTCCTCATTCTCCTCGCCTTCCTCTTCTTGTCCTCCACCTTTTGAGATAATAGCATCCTTCTGAATATATTTTTGAGCATATAGAGGGGAATTCCTAGAGGCAGAATTGATTTCTCAAAAGAGGTAAAATTGAAAAGCTGGTAGATATTACCTATTATTCTCAGACATCTAGACTACACTTGTGACTTGTTAGAGAGTACTTGGCTAGGGACTCTTTTTTTCTTTAACTAAGGAGTTAACTATTTTATTTTAAAACCCCCTAGAAAGTAAATTCCTGACCTAAATGATTTCTTTGGTGAAGTCTAACAAATATTAGAGGAAGCAGTAGCTCCAATTTTATATATACTTTCCCAGAAAACTGCAAAAGAAGCTTTCATTTCTTAGTCTCTCTTTGTGGCTCCAATAACCCTGATACTTTAATAATTTCAGGAAATTATAAGAAAGGAAAATATGCAGCATGAATATATATATATGATAAATATATTAGCAAATGTAATTAGCAATATATAAATGGAAAAGATACCACAACCAAAATGAAATTTATTCCAGGAATACTAATGATGTTTTATCATTAATAATCAATCTGATTCACCATATTTACAGAAAAAGGGAGATGAATAATTTATCTTAACTACCAAAAACTTAAGACATATTTCACTTTATAATAAAGGCTCTTAGAAAACTAAGACATGCCAACTTAGTAATGATTTACTGAAATATTTTACCACATACCCTTATCATCATTGCCGTTGTCCATATTTACAGTTTTTACAATGAATGGGCAGAAAATATCTTGTTATTTTAATTTAATTTATATTTTTCTGAGTACTAGAAGGATGGAATGACTCACCATATATGTATTAGCTGTTTGCATTTCTTTTCTTATGAACTGAATACTCATTTCCCTTGTTCATTTTAGAAATTTATGTATATGTGTGTGTGTGCGCATGTGTGAGTGTGTGCGTGTGTAGATTAATTTACCTTTTCCTTGTTGATTTATATGCTCTTTTATGGACTGTATCTGTTATCCCTCTGATATATATATATATATATATCAGTATAGTATCAGTATATATATATATATATATATATATATATATATATTCAGTAAAGTTTCCAACTGGTCACTTGTCTTATAACTTTGCTTTTAGTGTGTTTTGCTGTACAGCAAATTTGTATTTTTATCTGATCAAATTTGTCATTTAAAAATTTATGATTTCTTGACTTTGTGCCTGGCTTAGAAAGGTTTCTTCTTTTCATTAAAATTCAGGAAATCAGTTAGAAAAAATTTTTGCCACAGTAGCCACTTACAGCATTTAAGCCTGGATCTTTGGGAAGGGAACCAAGAGATGGAGAGGGGAGGAGAGAAAAGGGAGGCGAAGGGAAAGAGATGTAAGAAGGGTTGAGAGGTGTTATGTACATGTACCAGCTTACCGTGGTGAATGTAATCATGTAATACAAACATGTACTAATAAAAACAACAATTAAAAAAATCCTGAATCCTTAAAGTTGAATTGTCAGAGCAACATGAATGTTATTACCTCTTCCAACCTGGGTTTTAGTCATTTTTTCCAACTGATCCTTTAGAAAAATAATAAAGGGATATACATTTTATTCATCAACTTGGTGCATTAGGCAACAGATTTCATTATCATCACCATTTGTAAAGGCCTCTTTTAAATTTGCAAATTAGAAAACTGAACAGGGAGATCATCTACATTTTTTTTTTTGCTTCTTGTGCTTGGATTGAGTTTAGGCCTGTGTAACATTCCAGGCATCTATACTCTCCTTGTAAAAAATTTTAAGACGGGGTCTTGTTAAATTGCTGTGTTGGCCTCAAATTTGTAATCCTTCTGCCTCAGTCTTCTGGATAGCTAGGATTACAGGCATGTGCCAACATGTTTGGTGTCTTTTCTTTACTTGTAGGTGTTTTGTTTTGCTTCTTTATGGTTCTGAATGTCTGATTTGTACTTCTTTTCGGATATTGTGGATCAGCGAGAAAAAGAGAATAAGAATATTATTGTTTTCTTCATTAGAGGCATATTTTCTACACTTTTTATGAAGTGAAACCTGTAATTATTAATTTTGCCTTTTAAAAAATACCTTGTTTCTTTTATGTATCTGTAAAGTTGTTATTACTCTCTCTTGGGCTTGTAACTTCTTACTCAGAAGTAAAACTATGATTTCTGTAGTTCTTCTGGGTTCATGCTCTTTTAGGCACTTGTTTTTTCCTGTGTTGATCTGTATGGATGGTAGAAAAATCCCGCCCCAGGGTCCATATTCTAATCCTAGGCACATGTGAATGTGTCTTGTTACACGGAAAAAAGTAATTAAAGTTTCAGATAGGATTCAGGTTGCTAATGGGGAGATTATCCTCATAATTTAAGTGAGCCTCAGGTAATTACAAGGCTCTTTAAATAGGTAAGAGGGAGACAGAAGAGGGAGAACCAGAAGATGCAGCACAAGAAGGACTTGGCTGGCCATTGATAATGTTGATGGACGGGGACAACGCCAAAGAATGTAAACAACCTCCAGAAACTGGAAGAGGCACGAAAAGAGGCACGAAAACCTTTAGAGTTTCTAGAAAGGAGCAAAGGTCTGGTGAGATTTGCTTTTAGTCCAGTGAGACTTGTTACAGACTTGTAACCTGAAGAGCTGTAAAATGATGAATTTGTATTTTTTAAACTACTAAATTTATTACTGAGGAGCCTAAAACAATATACAAGGTGCTTTGTGACTTGTAGTGCAGCAAGTGTGACTATTAGAGACAAACCTGTAATTCTCAAAAAATTCCCAGATTTTCGAAAAGGTATTTCATTTTACAAATGTAGCTACCCACTCTTTAGAAGCCTGATTTATTGAGCATCTGACTGTCTTCAGGCTCACAGATTGCTATAATTTATATAGTCTGGTTGTAACTATTCCTCTTATAATTATCCTAAGTCTAACCTGCAACTGTACTTCGACTGCTTTTCATGACAAAGAAAACAGCTGTCATCTAGGTCAGTTATGCTGAATTCTGAAAAGCTTGCCTAATCCTTTACCACTCAGTTTCATTTAGACTCAGCCAAGGGTTTTGAATCTGATCACATTCATCAGAAAATCGTGGATCTGGAATCAGAAAAACTTCGGCGCCTGTGACTTCGCTGAGTTGGTTGTTCAGTCCCTGAGAGCCTCAGTTTCTCCACATTCGAAGTGGGCATCATTTAACACGGTTCCGAGCCCACACGAAACTCAAAAGATTTTGTGTCCTGTCCATAGCTCAGGTCCCTGCCCCTTATCCTGAGTAGGATAAGGAAACAGTCTATTACGTTGTTTTGAAGATTAAATGAGAAAACACAAGGTTTTAGAAGTTAGTGTGATGCAGAGGTTATTTAAGAGCTTCTTTCCTTTTGGCAGTGTGGGGGTGTCAACAGCAGTTTTACCACTAGATGGCACCATTAAACCAGCCAGCGGAGCAACAAAAGTCCCAGCTGGGAGGAGGAATCACTCTTCCAGGATGAAATCAAGTTTAGTAACAAATACCACAGATACACAAAAGAAGTTTTCATATTTTATGTAAATAGATCATTACTGTCAGAGGTGTTCTCTAGCGGTGGGCTTCTCTGAGATAAGGTTAGAAGGGAGGACTGGTGGAAGTCAAAAGAGTCTTTTTGAAACAGAAATTGGATCAGGTCTTCCCTATACTTAAAAATCTCCTCTGGCTTGTTAACACCTGTATGAGTAGGTATTAAAATAAGTCACTCAAGCTGAAAGTGAGAAGTCCCTGCACCTATCCTCGAGGTCCCACTGTGGCATTCTAGAGTGCCATGGAACAAGACTTAGGAGCCTCTGCAGGAGGCGGTTGTGGCACCCTGAGCCCTCTGCTGTCTGCCGCCAGCTCATTACTGCAGCGCATTTCTTGCCACTGCCAGCTTTGCACTTGATTCCCAGCACCCACCATCTGCCGAGTTCCTTATTTCTAATATTCTATTTCTTGCCTCCATGCCTTTGCCTGTGTAATTTCTCTGCTTTGAATCTTCTCTCCCCCCACTAACTCACCTGTTGGAGCTCAGTTTGGACTCACTTTCCCCAGAAATTTTTCAATAAGTATATCTAGTTATTTTTTAATAGTTTACTTAAGTGTCATTTTTCCCTACTAATCTAGGAGACTTCTGAGCACAGGGAACACGTATTTTATGAGAGCCTATCACATGAAAGAACCCAATAGATGTTTGATAAGCAAGTGAAGGATGAGGATCAACAAGGTCATTCTGGCTAGGTAAGATGGCAGGAGACGAGGATACACAAGTGGGAAAGAAACCAAGTGTTTGAATCTAGAAGTAGGGAAGTCTTTCCTAGATAGACTGAGCTTCCTACAGAGACCAGGATGAGCTTTCTTCATTCAAAGCCCATGCCTCTCTCATGAGGGGTCACCAGGGCCGGGGGAGTCATTCATGGGGGAGCTGCAAGTGCCTTGCTTCTAAGAGTCATTTTGACTGTGACCCTCAGGAGGGCCTGAGGGTGTAGAGCTGCTTAGGTTGTACCTGAAGTGAGGATTCTGCAAGGGATGACCACTGCCAGAGAGCCAGAGATAGAGTAGACTCTTGGCTTGAAATTGGGAGAGAAAACACTTGAATTTTTTAAAAAATTGCTTCTTACTTCATTTTCCTTCTGAGCGGGTCCCCAAGCATCCAAACAATGCCTCTCCAGGCAGCCTGGTACAGCTGTCATAAAATGCAGCTGAAATCCGTATCTATGGAAACAGGCTGGCTCCTTCTTCCTTGTGCTTCTCTCACTCCCTGCTGCTGTGGTGGCCGGCTGGGTCCAGACTCCAGGTTCTGCACTCAGATGTGCACATTGGGATACTTCAACCGTATTTTGACTGTTCTCCATTGGAGACCTCTCATTAGAGTCAGGAGAGGTCCTGTGGGGAGGGTGAGGGCAAAGCCTCAGATAGTCCAGAGAGCACAGAATGATTGCTTGTCTGCCAAGACTTCGGGGAAGGCAGGCAAGAAGCTTGGTGGGGATGGCCCCGATCTGGGCTCTGGGGCTCCATTCTCTTATCTTGCTCTTGAGCACAAGGCCCAGAACTTTACCTAGTCAACAAAATTCATTCCTGTCTCCTCTACCCACTCTAAACCTGGCTATGGGTCTTTGGTCTTTTCTTTCATTTGTATGATTCGTTATTCATTAGGCATATATATGTGATGGCATTGGTTTGACAGGTTCATTTATTTATTTACTTACTTATTTAGATTTAAAATGAATGAAAATCAATGGGTGTCAAGTTGGCAGAGTGCATCAAAATGGAAAAAAAGAGCTCTTTTCCTCTTTAGCCCTGTTGACTTACTACATGGTGAATATTTTTTTCCTCTTTGCAGGGGCAACAAAATACATTGTTGCCAGGTCCAGTTTATCTGTGTGGAAAGTGGAAGGGTAGAGGGTGTAGGGTTATGCCATTTAAGGGTTATTATGCCTCTCCATTTGTACAAAACACAAGTCATTTTAACAGCTAGAGGTTCTAAGGAAATCATTTCTACTTCATCAGCATGCCCGTCTCCTGCCTTGGTAGCTCAGGAATGCTTCCAGAACACGACAGAGATGGGCTTGTACCACCAGGGGGTGATGCAGTGTCTCTTTTGCTCCACATACAGTTGGAGGACCCTTTGGGGACCTATAGGGCAGAGGTCTGCCATGGTCAAGTCTGCAGCGCAGAGTGGAGTGAACTCGGGGCATGTACCATGATAGGTGGTCACAGTCTCAGTGGGAAGCACTGAAAGGACAGGAGACGGAAGAGTGGGGGGAAGCCCTGGGCTTTATTTTGGGGGTCTGCTTCCAGTGTCATCTCCCTCACCCTCTTTAATGATTGTAATACTAATGGAACTGGGTACCCCAAAAGATACCCTCCACTGTCTTCTCAGAACCCCCTCTCACCACTGAAATATTTTCTGTCTCTTACAACTTCTCAAATCTCAAGTCAACAATCCTGACAGTCTCAAGCTTCTCGGCTATATCCCCCTTTTCTTCCCAATACCTGTGCCCATTTCTCTTGGTCCTGGAAATTTTATATATTTCTGCTTGTACCATAGACAGTGTACAATCAGGAAAGGGTAGGAATAAATTGTATTGTTTCATGTGGCGGCAAAGCAAAGAGTAGGCTTCAAATGATGAACTCTGATCCCTGCAATTACAGGAACAAAGGACAGAAACTTTTTGGAGTCCTTTGGGTTAGGGTAATGGAGAATCTTTTGTATGAGCTGTGGTTCAAGTTGTGTGAATTTAACTCATCAACCTGTGAAGCAGAGACAGATGTGACTACAGGAGACCTCCGTTGCTAAGGACACGGCTGGTAGAGCTCCAGTGGCCTGAGAGGTGGCTGGGAGGAGGCCTCCTCTGCTGTTAGCTTCGTACCTCTAGGCTTGCCCTCCAGAATTGTCATTGCTGATCAGAATCTACTAGTATAGCCTACATCAACAGAAACACCAAGCAACTCCTCAGGAATTCATTCTCCTCTTGGCCTATGTGGAAGCTAGGAGAGTAGACTCCAGAGGAATTTCTCTCCTTGTTAGATCCAGCAAGCACATTTTCATGTCCTTTGAATGCATATAAGTCTCTGTAGTTTGAGCCTGTGATTGGCTTCCCAATTTGGGTTAGGATTTTATTTGTTTTCTGGCTCTATAATCAGGCTCTGAAATATTGGCAAATTAGCTTTTATAAGTCTTAGTTTTATTATTTGTAGATAAAGATGTCTGTTATGGGGATTTAATGAGATAATCTATGTTAAGTACTTGGTCCAGTGGCTGGTACACAAATGATTGCTGTCATTATCTTAAAATGCAGTACAGTCGAAAGGCTAAGCCAGCTAGCTAAAATCTGGACTTTACAATTTATAAACTGTAAGATTTCAGGAAAACCATTTGAACACCTCAGTTTCCTCACATATAAAATGTAGCTTATGGGTAGGGGATACAGCTTAGTGGTAGAGCATGTGCTTAGCACGGCAAGGCCCTGGGTTTAATCCTCAGTGGCACATTAAAATCAATAAATAAGTGAACAAATTTTAAAAACACAGTTAACATTATCACCTACCTCATATGTCATGTGATACGTGTTAGTACTGTACTGATAGCTAATTTATGTATCGTCCTGCAAAGAGTTTCTGGCACATGGTAAGTACTCAAGGAAGATCTGCCATCATCACTGACTGTGAGCTGTGGCCTGGATTATCCAAAAGTGATCTGCAGTTGACTCTAGAATGCTATGATACATGATTCAGTAGCAAAGTTACTTTCTTATTTGGCTTAGTTTGCACTAAGTTGAATCTGCATTTGTTGCTCGGTACAGCTAGTTAATACTAGGTTTAGGGACTCAGAACCTGGTCAAGGGAGAGCTGTTTGAGGTGCAAGATAGGTTGCAGAATCCTTAAAGCAGATTATGTTAAAGTACTTCATGCTATTTCAGCAGTGGTCCTGTAGAGTTTGTATTTTGGTACATATCAATTTACCAAGAAAGATTTTATTGTCACACTAATGTTTCAGGTGGAAAAATAGGCAAAAGAGACAATGTGCCCTGCCCTGAAAATGCAAAGGCACGATCTATACTCTACCCAAAAACCAACTGTATTTAAAATAAAACTTAATCAAAGCATCTTTGGCGTTGCCTGATGGGACAGGGCACAGACAGTGTATCGATGTGTCATTTGACAGTGCTGGAAGCCTTGGGTACAGCTGCAGTGAGTGTGTGGGAAGGCCAGGAATAGAGCGCATCTCAGGGCTTTTGCCACATGTCCCTGTTTATTTCTGGAGTCTCTAACAAGAAAATTTCAAAGGGGCAAAAAATAAAAAGTCATAGGTAGCAGTCAGGAAAGAACAAGCTACGTAAAGCTGATACATGTTTCTATAATTTTTCCAATATATATATATATTATGAATTCTAGGTTCTGGGCTACTTTGATATGCCAGTCTCTAATCATATCACTATCTTCTAGGAGAAGAATTTTGAAGAATGAAAAAGTTCAGAATGAGAGAGTTGTGCCAACAATCTGTCTAAAGAAGTGAGAAGAATTAATCTGAAGAAACAGCCTACTGTGGTTGGCAACTGTTTAAGTGAATCTGATGGCATGGGGTTGAGAAGGAAATGGCTGCTGACTTCCTAAATGGGATGATGATTTATTTCTGTGAGAGTTACGGGTACCTGTAGTCCTTTTCTGATTATGTGTGAAGCAGTAGCCTGGTGTACTCAAAAGGACATTGACTTTGACTCTGGAAAATGTCATGATATTTGCTTTGGCAGTAGATTAGCTCTCCAATTAAGCTTGTTAGTCTATTAAGAGTATTCTAGGATGGAAAAACAAGGTGCTTCCAGGATAAAGAGGAACTAGGGGAATTTGCAACCACCAATTCAACTCTACAGAGATTACTGCAGGATATTCTAAAAATGAAAAATACCAAGATTCCAGAAACAGTGGCAGAGAGGCCACAATGAATGCAGCAGAAAGCGAAATGAAGAGGACAAACTGACAACTAATGACAGAAAAAGAGCTCAACAGAAATGAGGCAAAGAAGGTTGGATGGTAGGAACAGCCATTTTGGAGAAAACAAGACATCATAATAGGTAGTGCTGATTTAATATCCTCTTGTTTTGAAGTTCCATCAAGCTTTTGTTCTTCTGTCTCCATCGGTTTTAATGTGTTGTATCTTATTGGATTTTCTTATATGTGATAATATAAACAAAAACTTTTATAGACAAGGAGATTATACAGAAACCATTGTTCATTTTCTGTTAGTTGATTATAAATACCCTGTAATACTGTCATTCTCTTGAACAGTTTTACATTGTCTTGATATGTTTGATGCTACAGTATACGAAGTTATACCCAAAGATTTTAAGGGAAGAGACACTATGGTAACTACTTTTATGTCAAGATTATCTTGTGGTGAAACACTATTTTGCTTAAATGGTTATGTTTTGACCTGTGCTGTTTTGCTGTTATGCCCTCTTTTTTTATCTCAATCTCCTTTTTATTATCTACTTTTTCATTTTTATCCTTTTAATTAAGGGAAAAATAAATAAAAAATAGGATATATTATAGTAACCCACTTTGATTTCCTATTAACTTGATTTGAAACTCTGTGTTGCTCTCACCATCTTGTTTTGACTGATTTTCCACTATTCTGTTATGCTTGATAGTACCAAGTTTGAAAATATAGGCAACAACTGTAAAGACAATAAGATTCATTGTGATGCCCATTCTGGTTGACTATTATCTTCTTTTGAAGTCCTTTAATGTCTCCAATGTTTTGGTTTTATTGGTCTTATTCTTTACTGTTTTGTTCAATTTTATTATAACTGATGGTATAGGCAATTCTTTTTAAGATAACAAGAGGCATTATGGTAACCATTGTTGATCACCTTGTATTTTGTTTTTACATTATGTATTATGTCCATCCTTTTGATTTGACTGACTCTGTCCTGGTATATCACATTTGGTTTTACTTTCTTCAAAAAAAAAAGTAATAAGAACTGTAGGAGCAATAAAACCCAAAATGTGTAATTGTCATTGTACAAAAGAAAGGAAAAGTTCTCTAAAAGATATAACTGCATATATATTTAAGTGTATAAGATAGATAACCACATTACTGAGTTTTGTTGGATCATTGAACAAAACTGTTTTCAGTCTCACTGTTTGAAAGTCCCCTCTATATGCTTTAATTTTGTAACTTCAACAACTATTTCTAAGATGACAATATATAATTAACTAGTGATTTCCTACTGTTTATTTTTTCTGAAATTTTGTATAACTTGTACTCTTTTTCAGTTTTTTTCTTTTTTCTTCTTAAATAAAATTAAAAAAAAGTATTCTAGGAGAGAGTAATGGGTAGGTGAGTGTTACATATTCTTTTCATTTAACAAATATTTATCGAGTGCCTACTCTCTGTGCCAGGTACCGGGATAGGAGCTGAAAATACAAAGCTGAACAGTTAGAGAAGGTCCTTGTTCCCTTGGAGGTGGATATTGAAGAACTAATGTAACAGTCATCATTTAGTTAATTGTACCATCATGAAGGAGGCACACAGAATGTGCATATAATGAAAAAGCTGCCTTTCTTGGGATGTTAAAAGTAGTAATAAATGAAAACTGTAAAGTGCAAACCACACATTCTTAATCCTTCTTCTAGAATTGTGGTCAGTCTCTGAGTTGACATGATTGCTTCTGTGTAAAGCCTGGGACACTGTTTCTGCCTGAACTTCTCTTTCTCTTTATATTTTTAAAAAATTATTTTGAACTTTTATTAATATTACCTTTTATTGACCAATAATTATAAATATCATGGGAAACAATGTTTTGATGTGTGTAAACAATGTAGCATAATGAAACCAAGCTAATTAACATATTCATTACCTCATATATCTGTTGCTTTTTCTAGTGATACATTTAAAACCTACTCTCTTAGTTATTTTAAAATATGTAATACCTTATCATTATAGACAACCAAGTGTACAGCTGAGATCAAAACCTATCCCTTCTGTCGGTCTGAAATTTTGTAACCTTTTTTTTTTTTTTTTTTTTTTTTTTTACAATAGCCAGGATATGGAAACAACCTAAGTGTTCATCAGCAAATGAATGGGTAAAATTGGGAAGTAAGCTGAGTTTGGGGCTGAGTGCCTCTAGTCACTCAGCTACATGGGAGACTGAAGCAGGAGGCTTACTACAACTTAGGAAGTTAAGACCAGTTTGGGCAACATAGTAAGATGTGGTCTCAAGAGGGAAGAAAGGGAGAGAGGAGAGAGAGAGAATAAGAAAAAAAGAAAGAAAAATGGGCTATATACAATGAAATATTATTTAGTATTATAAAGGGAGAAATTCTGTCAATTTGTGTCAATATGGGTCAATCTGGAAAACATTATAGTAAATGAAATAATCCAAGTACAGAAAGACAAATACTATGTGAACTCACTTATAATGCAGAGTCTAATAAATTGAGCTCACAGAAGTAGGGAATAGAACGATGATACCAGAGGCTGGACGGTGGAAGTGGGGAGGGAGGGAATCCCCATTTCCGAACTTCCTCTCTTGAAGATGGCCAGCTTCCCTCTCCAAATTCTACGTGGAGGGCGGGTGACAGTAGGTTGAGAAACGGCTCGGTCAGTTACGGGAGCAGAGAGAACAGTTCAGCTCTGTCAGTTCATCAGCTATTTGGGTCGGTGATCTGACTGTAAAGAAAGGGAACACAACCTGTTGGTAGAAATTATAAGCAGGAAGTTGTGCTTTTATCCACCCTGCATGCTATCTGGGATTGACACAATGTATTCCTCATTAAACAGCTATAGATTAAGAGTTAAACATATGTAGTTGTTAATATCAATTTCCTAATGAAAGTTGAGGAGTCTCTTTTCTATAGTTAGCACTTATTAAATGTACATTATATGGCTGGCAACTTTACATATATCCTTTCATCTAATCACCATGTAAGCCCTGTAAAGTAGCTCTTTTATTCATCTACACACACACACACGTATTATATCTATTTTCCCCATCCTGGTATTGAGAATTGAACCCAGAGCCTTGCTCATTCTAGGCAAGTGCTGTACCTATCATTGAGTTACAACCCCAGTCCTGGAGTTAAACATATTAACTTACTTATCCAAAGTCATTGTGTAAAGAAATGGCACGTTCCAAATTGTTGAGTTCAGTTCAGGGTATATTTTCTGCTCTGGTAATTTAAACTTTGAAACATTGAAACTGGGAGAATGTTTGGATAGAAAATGTTATTCTATTCATTTATCCCTAGCTAGAGGATAAAAGAAAGAAAAAGGAAGAAATGGCCCAATAAGGATTTACATCCACATCTACTTGTATCAAAAAGCCTGCATTGGTTCTGTTAGGTGGCTCCATCCTTTGGAAAGTACACAGATAGAGACAATGGGTCAGCCTAGAACTCATGACCTGGTAACATTATTTGCTTTCTTTGAATAAGGGAATAAGGAGAAGAAACATGAGTCTACCACTGTGCTGTGAACTGAGGATTAGTGAAGGCAGACATTGCATTATTTTAAGCTCAATGTCCTTTACTGGACCAGCCCTGAAATGAAAGGATAGGAAAAAAGATGTCTGCTCTGAAATGGGGGTGGAAGATATTGTACTTCACTTGTCCATTAAAGTTAAAAGTATAATTAGTCAGAGGAATACTTGGATAAAAGAAGCAGAGACAAACAATGTAAATATGAAAGAACATGAAAAGGACCAGGACCCAGAGGATGACAAAGATAAGGGACACATAGCTCATTGCCAAACTGGGGTTATTTCTATTTAGAGAAACACTAAAGTCTTTCTCTAACCCTTCTCCCTTAGTCTTGATAATGTGAAATTCTTGGGGCCATTCGTACTAACTCTGTCCCTTTTATGGCTCTCTGTATAATTAGATCCAACCTTTTAAGAAAAGGGTTCTGGCAGCTATGTCTCATGGTTTATGCATGACCCAGTTCCTTTCATGTTTCCTGCTATAAATTTATGCTTGTAAATTGCATTTTTGAAACCCTATTGTTACCATTCCTTGGGATAGGAAATTTCCTTTTAATGAGACTAGTTAGCTGATGTTTTGTGGAGTGCTTAAAGTATACTGGAAGAAGGGCCGGAGGAAGGACTGTGAAAGGGCACTGAGAATGTTAATGAAAGTAATAGTGTGTGGCAGTTTTTGGTCTCCAATTTTCCTTCATCTTATACCATCCATAATAGATTGTTTTAGGATCTATTTAGGATCAAAATCAGTAGAACAAATGGATAGATGGATGGATGGGTGGGTGGGTGGATAAATAGATCGATTGGTAGATAGGATATTTGCTATGGGAATTGGCTCACGTGATTGCAGCGACTAAGAGATCCAACTACATGCCATTTGCAAGCTGGAGAACCAGGAAAGCTGGTAATACACTTTAGTTCCAGCCTAAAGGCACGGTGCTGATGGTGTGGCTCAGCCTCAGGCTGAAGGCCCGAGGATAGGACTGAGATGGAGTAGGGGTAGAATATTGATGTAAACCCTAGTACGTGTAAATCTGAAAACTAGGGGGTCCAATGCCTGAGAGCTGGAGATGGTGATCTCTGCTTAAGAAGAGAAAATATTTACTCTTCTACTTTTTTTGAGTTGTTGTTCTACTTGGACCATGAGTGGATTGAATGATATCTACCTACAAGGGGAAAGGGCACATCTTGTTTACTTTATCGATTAGAGTGCGAATCTCTTCCCAAAGCACAATCACAGGCACATGTGAAAGTAATGTTTTATGAGTTATCCAGTTATCCTGTAGCTCAATCAACTTGACACAATTAACTGTCATAAAACTCACAGGTGATTTCTTACTGTTATGTTTTTTTATTGTAGTTCTGTATTATGTGTAACCTTACACTGCTTTGTTTTGTTTTGTGTTTTTCTCTTTTTCCTCTTAAATTAAAAAAAAAAAAACTCAACCTTGAACAGGCTTCTCCACTGAGTCCTTTCAGCTGCCTTATAAAATATTATACTTACAAGTATATGATTTGGGCTGTTGCCATTTCTTCTATTTTTGGAAATACAAAACCTTTGGCCCCGAGGGAACTTTTCCTTCTCCTGTGAGTTTTAAATTTAATGGTTTTCATAATGTCCTTAAACTAACTGGTCTTCGTTTCCACTGGCCTACTCAAATGGAATTCATGTTTAACCTGCTTATGAATTAATTAACTTAGTTTAACAATATACCTCATTTGTCTCTAACTTTAACTGAAGGACAACTAACATAAAAAAGCACAATAATGATAATGCTGATTATAATTAATGAAGGGAAATCATGCTTCATTAAAAATAGTGGTAATGCATGTATAGTATTTGTTTCATTACACTTATTTGTTGGTCCCACAAAGATATAAAATCAATTATTCTCGAAAACTTGTTCAAAATCTGAAAGTACTTACAATAAATATAATAATTCCAGTCTCTTGAAAAGACATGAAAAAGAAAAAGTTACTGATCCCCCTATTTAGTTTGCATGCTTGTGTTCTGCCCTCCTTCTATTATGAAATTCATTAAATTGGGTGCTAATTATTGATAAATTTGGTGTCACCAGTAAAGTGTACATTTCTTGAGAACATTAGTTAAAATGAATATTAATAAAATTTTGCTGATCTTTGATTAAGTAGTAAACACACATTCAATATTAAAAACTGAGAGGTCACATTAATTCAAGTAAGGAGATAACTGAAGCCAGCCAGGACAGGGGCTTCTACATAAATTCATCGTCACCTGACTGAGTTTTGGCAACTTCTGATGGCAGTTATCTGTTCTGGCTTAAATATTTGTGGGGAAGCTTCTGTTTTCTTTTGCTCACAATCTTGTTGGGATTTGTAGGGCAAGAAAAGTGATTCCAGAACATGTTCATTAGCAGTATCCATTTGTTGACCCAACTCAAATAGGTTCAGAAAAATAGTGAAGATTCTGTGATTTACTGTCCTTACTTTCAGAGCCTTTTGGTTTCCCTAGTATTCTTTATTCTGCCTTATCCTTATTTCCACATTCTCTCTCTTTTCTCAAATAATAAGAAATTTAGTCTGCTACATTTGAGAATGGGGGAAGTGGAGGATGGGATGTAATCTCCAAGCGTCTTATGAGAGTTTTATTGTATTTGGTATTCAAAAAGTGTTTGTTGAGTGGATTAATAAAAATAATTTGTCTCACTCAACATCACCAAAAAATAACTTCAGCTTCTTTTTTTTTTTGTCTTTTTTGTTTTTATCAGTACTGGGGATCGAACTCATGACTGCCTACTTGCAAGGCAGGCACTTCTGCCACTGAGCTAAATCCCCAGCTAACTTCAGCTTCTTAGATAGTAAAGCTAGATAATGCAATGTGTAAATAAACCCACAGAAGGATCAACATTTGGTACCACTAAGTCTTGGGTTGGGGGAGGATAGGCCAATGTCATAAGAGCTGTAACAAGTCTAGATTTTAAAAATCAAAAGAGCTGCAGTGATATTTACATACCAGGTTGGCCTGAAGTTCATAGTCAAATATTCTAGCATAAAGGAAGGTTTGAATTCGGGTGAAACTAAAGGAGCTGTGATTGTAACTCAGAACTGGATAATTCGTACTGAAGATCATGATCTAGTCTATAACTGAGTTCAATGGAAGATGGGTTTCCTCTTTGAAGGCTAAGTCTTTCTAGTCAAGTTTACTCTGAAGTGTAACTTGCCTTAGTTTCAAACTGAAATCCTAGGGTGTTACCAGTGTTCCTCTTCCTTGGTGACTCTGCCTCCAATTCTTGCTTCCCCAGTATTTGAGACTGCAAACATTTTTGCATAAATTTCCATACTCACAGATATCACTTAAGAATCAATAAATGTTTCTAGGAGAAGAATGTAGCTGAATGTTATGCTCACCTCTCTCTTATCAAAGATCTTTGTCCTCAAGTCCTTGCTGCTTTGGTTCTCTCAGAAGTCTCAAGTTAATATTTTCTTTTCAAATATTTTATCCAGATAGTTAAGCTATTTTTGAAGGAGACTTGGTTCGCCATAGCCAAAAGTCTCAATCATGTCAATTCCAAACAGGAATTTCTCAGATATTTCTCATGTAGTCAGTCTGCAATGAGCTTAGCTTCCAATGTTCATACTGTATAAAGAATAATAAATCAGAGTAACAACAATAAGAACTTCCAGTTCCCAAGGAAAAGCAAAAAAAAAAAAAAAAAAAAAGAGGTTGAAATCCTACAACTTCCCATTCTACACTTTCTTCTTAGGAAGTCTATAATCCATTAGGGTTAATCTTTGCTTCGTTTATCCTTGTCAATACACAACTTTACGGTCTTGCACACAGTTTGTACCTGTGTTGAACGACTGAATCTTTCCATTTCTTTCTAGTACTGGATGACATGCCATTATCCAGTGTAATAATTGCAGGTTTGTAGACCTGTGCTTTCACCACCATATGAACACAGGGGAAATCATTCTCTGAGTTTCATTTTCCTTAGGTACAAAGTGAATAGTTTGGACTAGATGTTCTTTTAGAGTTCTTTGAATTTAAATTATAAATACTTATAACTATAATCACTTTAGTCATATTTTAACAAATAATTAAAAATATATATTAGTATGTTTATAGTAAATAATGTTTAAATTTCTTGTGTGGAGTTGGTACAGGTACATAAAACACAATCACTCCTTTTTTCATCCCCTTTCCCTTCCCTCTATCTCTTGATCTCCTTCATTATGAAAGAGAACTATCTCCCTACTTTTTATGATCTATATTTTATTTTTCCCTTTATTTATAGCTTGGGTTTCTCATGTAAGAGAAACTATGCAATATTTAAGCTTAACTTTACTGTCTCAAAGTTTATTTTCCTACAAATGACTGAAGTTATCTTCCTTTACGGCATAGTAGTGCTCCATTGGGTGTAAATACCACATTTTCATTATTTTCTCATCCCCATAGGGAGCTAGGCTGCTTCCAAGATTTAGCTATTATGAATTATGTTAGATAAATAAACAAGAGTGTGTGTTTCTCACTGTAATACGATGTCTTGAACTCTTTCAGAATGATACCTAGAAGGGGACTAGCTAGATGAAAGTTCTAGTTCGTATATTTTTGAGGAATCCCCATATAGATTTCCACTGTTGTTGTAGTAATTTACATTCCCTTAGACGCTGTGGAAGGGTTCCTTCCCCCACCATGACCTTTACTAGCATTTGCTGTTATTTGAGTTCTTAATGACAACCATTCTTTCTGGAGTAAGATGGAATCTCTGTATTGCATTTGCATATCTCTGTAGTATCTAGAGATGTTAAATATTTTTTCATGTATCTATTGGGTATTTGTACATCTTCTTAGAGATATCTATTTACTTCAGTTTTCCACCTTTTATTAAGCCTTTTATTTTGGAGGAGTAAAATGTTTTTGAGTTCTTTATATATTCTAAGTATTAGTCCTCTGTCTGAGGAATAGTTGGCAAAACTTTTTCCCATTCTGCAGGCTATCTCTTCAATCTGTAGGTTGTTCCCATTGTTGTGCAAGTGCCTTTTAAAAAGTCTTAAAGCAGGAGCAATGATGGCAGATACATAACAACTGGCTGCAGAGGCTCCCTGAGATAGTTGATTTAGAATTCAAGATAATACAGAGTGGGGAGCCCCAAACAGAGAGAGATGAATTCTCTCATCCCAAGAAGAAATTAAGGCAACTTGCCGACCATCCAAGGTCCCGCCACAACTTGCTGAAGTCCCACGGCAACTTGCCGAGGTCCCACCATGACTTGCTGAGCTGTCTGAGGTCCCGCCGCTTTGACTCACTGGAGGCGCAATTACATTGAGTTCGGGGTCGGTGAGCCAAACAGAGAGCTGAGTTGGCAAATTGCTTACATTGACCTGTGGTGAGTGACAGGAGTGGAGCCATTCCATAAATAGGGGGGCTCCAACAGATGACATTCTGGGACTGGGCAGGACTGATAAGTACAAGGGGCAGCAGTAACTTCATTTAATCGTTCCCTTCCCAAACGGGATTGGTGGAGTGAGCTAGACCTGGGTCACTACCTGGCTGAGACCCAATAGGTTATCTGAAATCAAGTCTCTACAGTGGTGGCACACACTAACTACACTAACCCAGTGAAGCCTCAGAAGTTTGACTGATCTGGAGGGGAAGTGGCGCAAAGTAATACAGTGCAGGCCACAGCAGCTTGACTGATATGGAGGGGAGGGGCCAGCATATGCTGTCCCTGTCTGCATCACACTAGCACATGGCAGTGTGAAGGGTCATCTAGCCAGCATGCTTCAGAAGAATTGTAACCAATAAAGAAAGAAACCAGGGCCTCCTGGAAGAAGCAAAAAAGATGGGAAGAGGAAGCAACAACAAAATGTCCCCAGGTCCAAACCCTGAGAACATTGACCCAGGACAGGTAAATACAAAGGAGAATAAGGACAGCAAACATGCAATATCAGACACAGTGCCAGTGGACATAAAGAGATATATTTGGGACCTCATAGATGAGTTTAAAAGTGAAATATTTAGCCAAATAAAGCAAGATATAAGAAGATTAATAAAAGAGATACTAAGCACCCCTCAAGCAGACACAGACGGAAGAAGGGAGGAACTCAAACAAAGGAGAGAACCATTTGATGAAGAATATAAAAAAAAAATAGAATACATGAAGCAGATTCAAAGAGATCGTCAGGAAATTAAAAATTCTATGGAAAGATGGTAAATAAGCTTGAAAGAAACTAAGGATAGATTATCCAAACTGGAGGACAATTTTGCAACGTGGGAGTATGAAAGGGAAAACTTTTTAAAAATAACAAGGAAACAGGCAGTAACAATACAAAGGCTAGAAGACGACAAAAGGATCTATAACTTGAGAATAAAGAATGTGAATGAAGAAGCTGGGGTACAAACAAAGGAACTACAAAGGTTATTCACAGAAATAATCAAGGAAGACTTCCCACATATAGGAAAAGGAAATGATATTATGATATATGAGGCATACAGAACTCCAGCCACCTACAACCGAACCAGAACTACACCCAGGCATATAATAATGAAGATCCCAGAAATTCAATATAAGAACAGAATTTTAAAAGCTGTTAGAGACAAGAATCAGATCACCTATAAAGGAAGGCCCATCAGAATAACAGCAGACTTCACGACACAAACCATTAAGTCAAGAAGAGCCTGGAGTGAAATATTCTAAGCCCTGAAATAAAATAACCTCCATCCCAGATTGATATAGTTTGCTAAACTGCCTCTAGAAATTAATGGAGAAACAAGATGCTTCCAAGACAAAGAGGAACATGGGAAATTCACAACCACCAATCCAACTCTACAGAGAATACTGCAGGGTATTCTAGAGAGAGAGAAAGGTACTAGAATTTCAAGGACAGTGGCAGAGAGGCCTCAATGAATGGAGCAGAAAATGAGAATGAAGAAGATAAGCAGACAACTGATGGCAAAAAAAAGAGCATAACAGAAATGAAGCAGAGAAGATTTTATTCAAAACTGATATGATTGATAGTATCAGGTCTGAGAGTATAGGCAACTACACTGAAGATGACAAGACTCTAAATACACATTCTGATTTGATAACTGCCGGTTTTTGAAGTTTTATACTATATACAAAGTTGTGTTTTTATTAAGACTTTTATGTACTGATATATTCAATTATACTATGTCTGATGATATAGCCAATTCTATTGGAGATAACAAGAGACAACATAGGAATCATGGTAGAAGTCTTTATACAAGAGTTTTATATGTTTATTTTGTTTCATGGGTTTATAGGAATACATTTTGTTTTGCCTTGGTTTGTTTTGTTTCTCCCTCTAATATAGAAAGGATAGAAATACATGTTAAGACTCATGTATGTGTATAATCTATAAACAGTTTGTGAGAACTGATCTTATGACACATGATGAAATGAACAGATACTTTGAAGAAAAGAGACACTAAAACACCCAGTGCTGATCCTGGAGGGTTATAATGTGAAACCCAGCAATACTACTATTCTTTGTTCAGAGTGATATTAGACTGCTTGGGTTTGTTCAATCTCAACATAATTGAAGATATGGATAACGGCATGCTTGTTTAAGTGTATAGGATTGATAACCATATTTCTAATTTCTATTTTTAATAATTCTATTTTTGTTGGATAGTTGAACAAAACTGGTTGCAGTCTCACTGTTTGAATCCCCACTTTATATGCTCCACTTTCTTATCTTGAATAACTATTTGTAAGAGGACAATCTGTAATCACCAACTAGTGATTTCTTACTATTTATTTTTTTCTTTGAAAGTATATATTGTTTCTACCCATTTTCTGTTTTTTTAGTCTTTCTTTAAATACAATTTTAAAAAAAATGACGCCACAGTACCCAGTGCTGATCCCAGAGTGTCATGATGTGAAATCCAGCAATACTATTATTCTTTGTTCAGAATGATTTTAACCTGCTTTAGTTTGTCTAATCTAAACATAAATGAAGATATGGATAACTGCATGTATATTTAAGTGTATAAGATTGACGACCATGTTACTAAGTTTTCGTTGGACAGTTGAACAGAACTGTTTGCAGTCTCGCTGTTTGAATTCCCAACCTTACATGTTCCATTTTTGTATCTTGAACAACTATTTGTAAAACAACAATATTTAAACACCAACTAGTGATTTCTTAGTTTATTTTTTCTCTGAATGTATGTATTATTTCTATTTTCTCTTTTGTTTAGTCTTTCTTTAAATAAAATGTAAAAAAATCTTTTAGCAGATTAAGTTTTTCTCTTTTAACATTTAAGTCATTTTGATTTTAGTTTACTACCTGATGAGAGATATGGGTACAGATTCAATATTCTGCTTGTGAATAGCCAGTTTTTCCAGCACCAGTTATTAAAGAAATAGTCTTTCCTCCAGTGTATGTTTTTGGCTCCTTTATCAAAAGTGAAAAAGTTGAATGTGCATAGGGTTTCTTCCTCCATCTTTTATTCTGCCTCATCAATCCTCATGTCTGTTTTCGTGCCAGTGTATGCTATTTTTAATCACTATAGCTTTGCAATATAACTTTTAAGTCTGGGATTGTAATGCCTTGTGCTTTGTTCTTGTTGCTCAGTATGTATTTTCTATTCCAGGTATTTTTTTGGTTTCTTATGAATTTTAGGATAGTTTTCACCAGTTCTATGAAGAATGCTGTTGGTATTTGAGATTGTGTTAAATATCAATTTTGGAATTATGGCCATTTTGATTGTATTAGTTCTCCCTCTTAAGGAACAAGGGGTAGGAATATAATGGCAATTCTGTTTATAGGGAATCTAGCAAATACAAAATTACAGTAATCAGGTTGCAAAGAATGGGGGAATGGGTATTGACTGTAATGATGCTAGAAGGAAATTTTAAGGCTGACAGAAATGTTCCATTTCTTGGTTACATGGTGGTTACATGACTGTACACTTTTATGAAAACTTGCTTCATTGTAGGCTTTTAGTGGGTGAAATTTATCATATGCAAATCATACTTCAATATAAGCGATTTACAAACACATTACTCTGAGGGTAGGTGTTTATTATTCCTACTATACAGATGGAAAAATTAAGGTCAGAGAGCTATTACCATGCCTACATTCATACAGCAAGTGAGTAGTAAGGCCAGAATTTGAATTTATATATGCCATTGATGCCAAAAGTCATATTCTTCCTATGATTGTGCATGTACATATTATTTTCATTTCTTCAACTAGCATGAAAGCTCCTTATTTTTTAGTTTGAAGGGACTAAAACAAAACAATAAGACAGAACAAAACAAAACAGTGGGAATGATGCTGAATTTCAAGGATGAAACAGAAGGAAATCCCCCATAGTTGCTATGCTGCATATTGTTATACTCTAAGCAGATGCTCGGACTACCAGCCTCAGGCCTGCGAAGTTAATCAGTCAATGAAAGCATCAAATTGTTTTTGTACCTTAGTTGCTATCATCCAAGCTTGTGTTCCTTGGAATCAGCTGGTTGCCTGTCAGGGGTGGAGGGGGCAGGCTCTTTTTGTCTCCCAGCCCACAGCTGGCTGGCACTGGCTTGTGGGAAGGGCAGGCTGATTTTCTGGTTCTTTTCTTGGCCCACATGGAAGCTCTTTAAAGGCAAAGACTTTATTTTATACTTCTTTTCTAGTTCCTCAAATGGCTTGCAGAATGCTCAGCAACGAAATTAGGCTGTTTGTATAAATGAGCTTGCCTGTAAGTTGTAAGATACTGATCCCTCCTGTCCTGTGGGCATCTGGAGTTCCTATTTTAGTTGTCATTGCTGACACTGGTTTCATTTGCTGTACAAATATTTCCATTTCATGAAAAAAGATGAGGAAGCACTAAAAGACAGGAAGTGTTACTAGAATTAGAACGTGAGAGAGGGCAACACTGGTTGAGATGTTCTTGGTTATGGACCTATGAGGAAGACCATTAATCAGAGAGGACTGGAGAAATATGTGGAAGAAGAAAAGAAGGGTGAGTTATGCTGAGACTGGGCTTGGCATGAGCTTGGTGAAAATGAGCTAGGCAGCTAGGTTTGAGCTGGGTTTATGTAGATGAACTCAAGAGAGAAATGGTTACTTTTCTCGTGAGGATGTGGCTCTGTGCTAGGAGCTGGAATTCACCCTGTAGTATAAAACACCCTGGTCAGATTTTGCAAAACAATTGTGTGTGTGTGTGTGTGTGTGTGTGTGTGTGTGTGTGTGTAAGACTAACGTCCTGTTCCCAGATTTGGGGCTGGGGGTTGTGCTGAATGCTGGGAAGGGCCAGCCCCTAAGCCTGGAGCCTCTAGTAAAACATGACTTTCCTTTTCACACAGTGCTTGTTCCCAGCTTCTGGCTGTCTCCCCTGGGGAGGACATCTGTGGGGACAGTTCCTGTTTCCCTGCCATTGCAGGCTCTTGCCTTCCTGCGTGTGATATTATTGTTTCTCTGGGCACACTTCAGAGATGCCAGTGAAAAACGGAAATATCTTGTGCTTAAGAAATTTTCTTTTGAGGCAAAAAAGAAAAGGCTATTGAACTTGAAAACTTGGACCTGAAGTCCTCTTTTCCTGGTATGGGAGTGGGGGCACTGCACAGGGTCTATCAATCAGCCCGATAAGTCATACATTCAACGTGGGAAAAAGTTAACTCCTGATCATCAGCTAAGCTCTGACAGTGGTAAATTCCTTCTTTCTCCAAAACTGCTACATTTAAACAGCATTTCCTTTGGGAATCTTCAAATATGGAAATAGAGAACTTCAGTCTCTCATTCTTTTCCCTCATCTCTTTCTACATTCTCACTCCCTTTAATGTTATTTCATTCATGCACTCATTTATTCATTTGTCTCATCAAATATTTCTTGAGTACATACTTGTGGTATAATAACAAATACATCTTGATTCTTAGCATGGAGCTCCTAAAATCCTTGGGACTTTCAGAAAAAACATCTTCTATGATTTAAAATGAACCCCTCTCAATCACACCTGACAATATGCTATGGAGGTGACTTGGGGTGGAGCCCCTATAAAATCCCAGGATGGGGCTGTTTACCTAAAAGATCAAATGACTAGTGTTATAGGAAGCTTGCTCCTGATGCAGCTATGAGATGGCCTTTCACTTCCTTGGTCCTCAACTCTTTGTACTTTTGATGAAAGAAGTCGATCAAGACATATGGGTGGCTATGAAAAGTATCAGTAGTATTCATTGTAAAATAGATATATAAAGAGTTATATCTTTAAGCGACAGGGCCATGAAGGCATCTCCCTGGAGTGCAAATATGGATACCTTTTATTTTGGACAACTTTTTATGCACATGAAAGTTACTCTTAGGGAACTAGAATAATTATGGTGGGTATCAACTAACATTTTACTTAGAAGTTACTTTGGAACAGTAAAATGTCTTTCTGTCCTTTTTAGATGGTCAATATTTCCTCAAGGGCTTTAATCATGTAAAAAATTTACAAAGGATCAGTTCTTAATTCAGACTAGGCCCCACCCAAGGCAGGAGGAACTTTAAAGAACATTTCTTTTCCTGATATTCTTGAGCTGTTGGATATGATAGCCAGGAACGCTGTAAGTCTTGTTGTGGAACTAAATGACCAAGTATCAGGACTATGCACAGTATATAATCTTATAATACCATTGTGCTCTATTGGATCATTTTAGTTGAGAGCTAACACATTATTATAAATAATTATATATCGATGTATTTGTTTCTTTACTCAATTGGCCATGTGTGTTAATCTTGCCACCAGGTGTCCCTCAGGTTTGCTAATGTCTAAATTTTATCTGCCTAATGATTAGTGGTACATTCATTTCAACACCAATTTCTAGGAAGTTGCTGGTGGGGAGGGTGCCTTTCTGGGTGCTAAGACTTAAGCTCCATAAAACTCTTGAATAACAAGATCAAGGGAGTTTCTGGTTGCTAGAAATATCTGAAGTGCTGGGAGGATATGCCTAGAGATGGCATGTGGAATTTATTTCTCAACATATGGGGTCTTATGCTACTTTAAATAGATAATGTCAGAATTGAAGTCATTATAGGATACCTAGCTAATGCTTGGAGAGTTGAAGAATTACTGGATGTGGAAAAAATCTGCACATTTTTGTTAGAAGTGTTATGTGAGAATGTGGAGAAACTGTACATTTTCTCAGACTATTATGTCCACGTATTATGCCAAATACTAAAAAATGTAGAAGTGTTTAAAATAGACCTCTCATCTCCAATTTCACAGACTTATAGCCCAATGGGAAAGATCCTTCACTATGTTCATATATGGTTAGATTATACAGGTTGCTTATTCCTTATCTGAAATGCGTGGCACCAGAAGTGCTGTAGATTTACTATATTCAATATAGACATGATCAACCTGCACTAGCAAGGAAATACATAAAATAAACAAAAAGAGAAGTGGTAGTATAAAAAAGCATATCTCAAGATCCTTTGAGGCCTGAGTTTGTATCTAATTCATTTTTAATTCTCTTATAAGACATACTATAATGTATGACACAAAACAGAGGCACTATAACTTTTTTTGGGTAGATAATGATGAAATGAATGAGATACTTAAAAATTATCTCATAATTAAAAAGAGAAAACAGGCCATGACATTACACAAGCATAAATATGATTTCCAACTCTTTGGGCCTCAATTGCCTCATATGATAAGGTAAGATAATAAGACCTATTGCATGGAAGTGGGGGCAGGAAGCAGGGGAGGGGCTGGACTAGAATGGAGGGCTCATTTAGGGGACTAGGTCCAGGAGTTTAGACTAATTCTTTTTATTTTTTTAGAGCAGAATATATTTATTGAGAGAAAGAAAGCTTCTGCCTGAGAGAGAGAGAGAGAGAGAGAGAGAGAGAGAGAGAGAGAGAGAGAGAGGTCCCGAGGTTTGCCTGGACTTAATTCTTGAGAATTTTAGTCTTATTTACACATGGGGCTGTCAGATGATAATTGATGCTGAAGAATAATCAATCTGGAACAATGTGTAATGTGGGTAGAGTGGGCAGAGCGAAAATCAGGGAAATTTTAGATTACATAATCCAAGAGGCATAAAAGCCTAGATTCAGAAGACAGCAGGGATGAAACAGGGAATTAAAATGTGTTATATACACATACCAACTCCACACGGGAATGTAAACATTATGTACTGAAAATATGTACTAATAAATTTTAAAAGAGCATTAATGTGACTTTAGGAGGAAGAATTAGCAGGTCCAACTTTAGAGATATTTATCTAGGAGCACAGAGTCAGGAAGAAAAAATAAATCACTTCCTCCCAAGGAATGGAGTTAATCAGACTCTTTAGAGGCCTCTTCTCAAATCTCTACCATAGCTGAGTCTTGTTCTGATACTCTTTCATCTATTCAGATTGTGGATTTTTTGTATTTTAGTATGTTGTGTAAAGTTTGCTGTTATTAAAAGCTGCACATGATGTGTCCAGATAAAAGAAAATCAGTTACCATGGCTGTTAGTGTGAGGTTTTATGTTTTTCTAGTCAACAGTCAGGATATGTTTAGTATTTGCTGTAGCCGTAGTATCAAAGTATAAAATTTCTTCTGCTGTCCTTACTTTGGTCTGCCCTGTTGTCTTTGGGTTTACTACAGGACTCTTTTAAAGGATTCACGATGGCAAAGTAGAGATGGGTATTGAACTGTGGATTCTCTGGAACCTGGAGTTGAGCCATCTGAAAGGTAACAGTTTAGGGAACAGAAGGGAAAAAATGGTGAATCTCCAGGATTTAGGAGAGAGCTGATAGGAAAACCAGAAACTGGAAGGCTCACCCCAATTCCCAGAGAAGGTTACCTGCCTTCGCTGATGCAGAGTAATCTAGAAGAGGGACAGTGACTCCAAGAAGAAAGGAAACCAAGTCAGTAGCACTTGGCTAAAAAGTCCGAGAGAAGCCCCCAACTATAGTTAACTATAAAAACAGTATGGTGTTTTACTCTGAAAGTGACTCTTCCCACAAGGCAGACTGGAGTTGGAGAAGAAATCCAGTTCAGAAACTGCAATATCTGGATTATTTAATCAGAAATCATCTTGGGGAGAAGTTAATTGTTTGGGACTGAGCCACAGAGCAGCTGCAGAATGTCTGGCGTCATCCTGCCATAGGACTGGATGGGAGATGGGCATGGAAGACAATTGCAGAGTTGCAGTAAGCTGGACATAGACCCCATGAGAAGTTTAAGCTCAGCCAAGAAGGACATGGAGCCCTGCCATCCACAGTGAGAAGCCAGGCACAGTACGTGGGCCTTTTACAGGTGGCTGGATCTGAAAGTGCTCGCATTAAGACCAATGATCTGCTTAAACCTCCCACACTGCCTTCACAGAGGTCAACAGTCTGTTTGCTTTCCTCATCTACCAGTGTGACCAAGGACATACCTCAGCTAGCAGCAGCATGAGGTTTATAGCCAGAGTGGTCTCTGGGGTGGCAGGGAGGGTACTACAAAAATCAAAGTCCATTGAACTAGGCAGAGACTTGGGGTGGAGAAAGTGGGAGCTGCTAGGGTTACTACAGCCTCGGGTTGAATACCACTGATCACTCATGCTGAGGGGGAAAGGCAAGGTAAGATCTAGTATTCACACACAAAAACAAAATAGGTCAAAATAGGTGTGGAAACAAGATAGGTCACATCTGAGAAGACTTAATCAGAAACTCACAGTGATTATGTATCCATCCTCTATGTGTGTTGGATTCCAAACTGCACACCCTATAAAGTAAAAGACTCATTAAAAAAACATAGAAGAGCCTACTGGCTGGGGAGAAACAGAAAGGAGGCCCCCATGAGTCAGCTGGCAGGCTGGCTGGGAGAGAAAACTGCCCCTGACTGCTGTGAGCAAGGCTGATTTGGAGGAACAGAGGCTGAGAAGATAACAACTAAAGAAACAACCTAATGCTTGTATTGCTTGATCGACTTTGTAAGCCTGAAGTCAGTCATCTGAGCAACTATTTAGAAGATAACAATAGTGAGTACTGTGTATTTCCTACTATCTTATCACTTTTTTGGTTTGTTTTATTTCCTTTGAAATAAAAATAATAGTGAAAAATCCCATAGAGGAATGTTTTTAGACTTCTTTTTTTCTTTCTTCATTAGTTCTTAGGGGTTTGGATTTTCTCTTCTTTTCTTTTCTGTTTCTTTTGTAAATTTTTCTTTATTTTGCTGTCTATATTTTCCTTTTCCTTTTTTTTTTTGAGATAGGGTTTCATTATACAGTTCAAGCTGGCCTTGAACTCACTTTGTAGCTCATGTTAGCCTTGAACTCACAGTGATTCTCACACCAGTCCATTTTATGGGTCCATGCTGGGAAGGCCCAAAGGTCAGTGGTGGAAGCTAGAAAGTCTATGCCAGCAGGGTGAAGGAGCTGTGCTGATAGGTTGAGGGTTCTATGCTGTCATGTCTTTCCAACCTATCTGCCGATGCTGGTCGAGTTGCCCCTATTTTTTCTGGTTCCCTGTCACATAGAGCATTGTTTTCTCATATTTTAGTTTCAGTCCATAAACCCTCTTTCAGGTTAATTATATTTCCTATAGAGAGCATCTTGATGGACCCTACCTTCTGATCTACTCTTCCTGTGTATCAAGGCCATGTATATTAGAGATTATATCCAACTATCTCTGCCTCATTTCTGCTATGCTATTTTTCTTCCATTAGTAGTCTACTTTTCTCCTTCATTCCACTGTCTGCTCCATTCATTGAGGCCTTGCTGCCACTGTTTCTGAAATCCTAGTATTTTTTTTCTCTTTCTCTAGAATGTCCTTCAGTGTTTTTTGTAGGGTTGGATTGGTGGTCATGATCTTCCACAGCTCCTTTTTGTCATGGAAGCATCTTGTTTCTCCATTAATTTCGAGAGACAGTTTTGTAGGTACATCAATCTGGGTTGGAGGTTATTTTCTTTCAGGGCTTGGAGTACTTCACTGCAAGCTCTTCTTGATTTGATGCTTTGTGTCAAGAAGTCTGCTGTGATTTTGATGGTTTTCCCTTTATAGGTGATCTGTTTCTTTTCTCTGATGGCTTTTAATATTCTGTTCTTGTGATGAATTTCTGGGATCTTGGTTATTAAATGTCTGGGTATAGCTCTATTTTGGTTGATGGCTGGAGTTCTCTATGCCTAATACATCTGAATATCATTTCCTTTTCCTATATTTGGGAAGTTTCCTTAATTATTTCTGTGAATAGCCATTATATTTTCTTTGTATGTATCCCTGCTTCTTCATTCACATTTTTTATTCTTAAGTTATAGATTCTCTTGTCATCTTCTAGCCTTTGTATTGTTACTGCCTGTTTGCTTGTTACTTGTAAGAAATCTTTCTTTTTGAGATCAGACATTGCAAACCTGTCTTTAGGTTTTGTTAAGCTATCTCTAGTTTCTGTCAGGCAGTTTTTCCAGCTTTTGATGGAGTTTTTAATTTCCTGGTAATCTCTTTGAATCTGTTTAAGGTATTCTAGATTTTCTTCATATTCTTCATTGAACATTTCCCTCCTTTTTCTGTGTTCCTTCATTCTTCCATCTGTGTCTTCTTGAGTGGGGCTTGGGATTTCTTTTATTAATCTTCTTATAGCTTGCCTTACTTGAATTAATATCTCAGTTTTGAGCTTGTCTATGAGGTCAGGAAGATATCTCTTTATGTCTGCTGATGCCATGTCTGATATTGCATATTTGCTGCCCTCAATCTCTTTTGCATTTACCTCTCCTGGATCAATATTCACAAGGTTGGGGCTGGGGGCTTTTTCTTATTTCTTTCTGTTGTCATGTTTTTGATTTCTTCCATACAGGTGTATAGTGGATATCCCATCCCCTTTCCTTGTTGGCTATGGTTCTTCTGAAGCATGCTGGCTAGGGATTTCTGACCTCTCCAGTTTGCTGTTGGTGATTGAGGTGCAGGCAGGGGTGGTGTATGCTGGCCCTTCCCCTCCCCTCCGAGCCAGTCAACCAGCAGGGCCTTCACCATGTTAGTGTGTGCCTCTTGTATGGAATCGGTTTGGGACAACTCACTGAGTCCTGACCAGGGGTGAGACCCAGGGCAAGCAGATCCCACCAATCTGCTCTGGGCAGGGAGCAACCAACTGAAGTCACTGTGGTTCCTAGTTCAGGCTCATTCTGCCTGATCCAACATGTCCTCCAGTTGGTTGCCCCTTTCCCGTGGGAGGGTCTCATTCTGAGCACTGACTGAAGTTTAGTGCAGGTCTCCACATTGGCTCCTTTCTCCACTGGGCTTGCCGACCCCTGACTTTAGCAAGACAGCAGCTCCAGCAGTGAGCACCCCTCGACCTCGAGCTGGGTGGCTCCAGTGAGAGCAGTGTGGCCACAAATCTGAGCTGCTCCAATAGTGGTCCTGAGACAGCATATTTGACCATCTCTTTTCCCTTTGGTTTCTTCATGGGTTGAGAGGATCCATCTCCCTCTGTCTGATCCTCTCCAGGGTGTTTTTTTCTGGCATCTGAGTTGTTTCTCTCAGGGAAGCTCTGTATTTTGCTGCTTACTGATCTGCCATCTTTAGCTCCTATTTTAATTTTTTTGGTATTGGAGATTGAATTTGTGACCTCTCACTTGCCAGGCAGGTGTTTGTGCCTCTGGGCTAAACACCTGGATCATCCCTATTACTTTTAATGCATGATTGTTCTGGTTAATGTTTCAAGTGCTATGTTGAACAGGAGTAGTAATAGTGGACATTCTTGTCTTGTTCCTGATTTTAGAGGGAAAGCTTGCAGTTGTATCCCTATTTAATACAATGTTGGCTGGGGTGTGGGTATTCATCTTAATGGCTTTTATCAGACTGAGATAAGAACCTTCAGTATCTATTTTCTTCATGGTTATTAATCATGAATAAATGTTGGATTTTATTAAAGGCTCTTCTGCATCTATTAATACCATCATGTGATTTTTGTCCTTGCTTCTGTTTATGTCATATACTACTTCTATTGATTTGTGTATGGTGAGCCATTTGTGCATATCTCTGAGATGCAATCTGCTTGGTCACGATGTATCATCTTTTTGATGATTTGTTGCATTATTTTCAGCAACTTGTTGAGAATTTTTACGTATGTGATCACTCAAGAGACTGGCCTGTAGTTCTCTTTTTTGGCTGGGTCCTTGTCTGGTTTTGGAATCAGGATAAAGCTGGCTTCCAGGAATGACTTTGGGAATATTCCTTTCTTTTCAACTTCATTAAATGTTTGAGGAGTACTGGAGTTAGATCTTTCCTGAAGTTCTTGTAGAATTCAGCAGTGAATTCATTGGGGCCTAGAGTTTTCTTAGTTGGTAGGAATTCATTAATTGGGATTGTTTCTGCATAGTCCACATTCTTTTCTGGAAGCATGAAGGGATTTTTTTAAGTTTTCACAGTGAAAATCTAGTGATGATTTCAGGAGATAAAACTCATAAAACTGTTGAGGACCTCGTAATGCTCCCTCCCCATGCTTTTATCTTTTCCAGAAGTGTTTAGTCTACACTAAATGTCTGTAACTCATTTGTTACTGTTTGTTCCTACAGGCACTGGCTCTATTTGTGGTCTTTTGCTAGAGTAAACTATGGTTTTTTTCTATTTGCTTCTTTAGTTGTTAGGGTAGCAGTTTTTCCTGTGACATCTGTTCTCTACTGCACCTATGAAGAGCTGAAATTTTCATTTTTTTCCAACCTTTTTCTTGTTGTCAAGATGAGAGTGATGACTTCCAAGCTCTTTGCATGTCAAACAAGAAACCAGAAGTCCCAGGGTCCTTTTTAATTTGGCATAAATTTACTTTTGACTGGTTGATCTGGAAACCAGAAGAAAAGAATTGCCTTATTTTTTAGGTGAGGAAAGAATGTATCTTTCCTTTTTAACCATGATTACTCATTGTATATTTATTTATTTAAACAATACTTGAAGGCCTTAATGTGCATTGATTGTACTATGTTGAAATTCGGGGAAGTTATAAAGAACAATAAGATATGATTTCTGAGATTAGATTGTGAGAAATTCTTCTAGCCCCATTCTTTCCAGCTTAAGTTGTCTTCTACAGTGTAAGTTTGTTTTTTCTGCATTTGAGCTAGTGACAATGTAGCATAGAAACTATACATTTTTAGAACTAGAGATCTTGGTCCAAACATTGGCTCTGCTTCTTGTCAGGCATATATCTTGTGCAGGTTTCTTAAACTCTCTGAGGTTGATGATAGCCTATGTCAATGGACTTTTGTGAGGATTAATATATAATCACATAGCATATACGAAATAGTCAATAAATGGCAGCTATTTTAATTATTTTCTTTGATAATATCAGAAGTTTGTTGATGGAATACTAGGAAGACTAAAACAATCTCTTTTTAAAAATTTTTGATATATATAACATAAAATTTACATATTTTCATGTGTAGTTCAGTATTAAATATGTTCAATTGTGCAAACTGTTTCCATAAAATTTCATCTTATTAAACAGAAACTCTATATCCACTGAATAATTTTTCTTTTCACCTAAGTCTCTGGCAATCACCATTCTATTGTATGTTTCTATGAGATAACATCTTTTTTCATAACATGGATATGAATTTTCCCTGGAGTGAGTCATGAAGGCTTACATCATTCTTTAGGCAAGTCTTTGGTATATTTATGCAAGAAAATATATACACATTTTCCAGGGCCCAACTGAAACTGGGCAAAGTGCTTCCATCAAGATTGTATGTTCCCTGGCATCACTGTCAACAAGCCACTCATTTCCCGAGTTGTGCTTCTGTGATTTCAATATGAAAGTGTGGGACCGTGAACCTCAAACTGCAGCTTCATCTTTTTGTGCTGTGTGTTAAGGTTGTTGCTAGTTTACAATCCTGGCCTTATTAGGTGCACATTGTACCATCCAAACTTCTGAATGCAACTTCAGTCTTGAGTATCAAATTTATCTGCATGTTTTACTGGTACTTTAACTCAACAGGTCAGGCTCTTTGCACTCCAAGTCTGCCTTTCATTCCATGATCTTCATCCCTATAAATGTATTTGCATATTTCCAGCTCCATAGTCCTTATTTGTCAGAACTATATTTTGATTTTCTTCCTATCCTTTACCTCCACTTTCTATCTATAGCCAAAGGCGAGATGGGTCTAATTCATAGCTTTTCTGTTTTTGTTATCGTCTGCAATGTCACTATTGCTCACTTTTCTTTGCTTCTTCTCAGGGAATCATGGGCTCCTATCTAATCATGTTTGCCTAATTTCTTGACTTGCTGCAGGATGGTGGTCCCTGGCTTTAGAGAAGAACCCTAGAAAATAGCCTATTTGGACCATTTGGAGAAGTGTGGCTGTACAACAAGGTCCTCACTGTAGGTTCAGACTCTGAGGCCCATGGAAAATCAAGGAAGTGAAGCCCCTTAAACAGTAGTTTGATATTTGAAAAATCCACCACTATTGTATCATTGCTCACACCTTTAATATCTCACAGTTCCTTATCAGATATAACCAAGAGAGAACAGCCATAGATCAGATACATCAGTCTGGCAATGAATATTTTTTGAAACTTGTCCTAATCCTTTCCAAGTGTATTAATTACTTTCTGCTGCACAACAAATCATAAAAACTTCAAGTCTTTTTTTTTATTTAAAGGAAAAATCAGTATAAGGGTACAAGTAATACAGAATTACAAAAAAAAGGTTAGAAATCACTAGTTAATAGATTACATATTGTTATCTTAGAAATAGTTCTTCAAGTTACAGGATTAAAGCATACAAAGTGGACATTCAAACAGTGAGACTGCAAACAGTTGTGTTCAGTGGTCCAACAAAACTCAGTAATATGGTCATCTATCTTACACACCTAAACACACTTGCAGTTGTATCCTTTAGAGCACTTTTTTCCCTCTCTTTTTTTTCAGCAAAATTTACACATTTTGGGTTTTATTACTCCCATAGTTCTTATTACTTTTTTGGAAGAGAATAAAACCAAATATGACAAAACAAAGCAGTCACTCAAAACAAAGGCTAGACTTAGCACATGATGTAAAAACAGAATACAAGGTTATCAACAATGGTTACCATAATGCCTTTTGCTTCCTTAAAAAAGAATTGCCTATATGATTAGGTATAATAAAATTGAACAAAACAGTACAGAACAAGACAAATAAAACCTAAACATTGGAAACATTACAGGACTTCAAAAGAAGATAATAGTTAAACCAGAATGGGCATCATAGTGAATCTTATTGCCTTCAAAGTAGTTGCCTATATGCTCAAACTTGATACTATCAAACAGAATGGAACAGAGTCTAATCAGTCAAAACAAGATAGTGGGAGTAATACAGAGCTTCAAATCAAGTTAATAGGAAATCAAAAAAGTTACTATAATATATCCTGCTAATTTTTTGATTGTTTCCCTTAATTAAAAAATAATAAAATAAATAAATAAATATTTTTATGAATAAGGGGGAGATTGAGATAAAAGAGGACATAACAACGTAACAATACAGGTCAAAGCATGACAATTTCAGCAACATAGTGTTTCACTACAAGATAACCCGACTTAATAGTAGTTACTGTAGTGTATCTTTCCTTGAAATATTTGAATATAACTTCGTATACTATAGCATCAAACATATCAAGACAGTGTGAAACCAAGTGGATGAAAGCATTACAGGGTATTTAGAACCAGCTAAGGAAAAACGAACTATGGTTTTTATATTATCTGTTTGTCTATAAAAATTTTTGTTTATACTATCACATATAATAAAATCCAGTAAGATACAACATGATATAACTAATGGAGACAGAAGAGCAACAGTTTGGTGGGACTTCAAAACAAGATGATATTAGATCAGCACTAGCTATTATGATGTCTTGTTTTCTTCAAAATAGCTGTTCATTTCATCACAGGCAATAATATCAAGCAGCCCAGAATAAAGCCATTCAAATTAATGACTGAAAACTTTATAAGGCTTCAAAGCCACATAATGGGGAATCATGATTACCACATACTTTTATATATTTGAATCATTTCTTACACTAGGGAAACTTTTCAGTATTCATACATGTGAGTTTGATTTATTTCACTTATGAGGATGGTCTCAAGCTGTGTCCATTTATTTATAAATATCTCCAGGTGATCTTTCTTTATAGCTGAGTAGTACTCCATTGTATAAAAATACCACAACTTTTTAATCCATTCCTCAGTTGATGGACACTTGGGTTGTTTCCAAGATTTGGAGATTACAAATTGTGCTGCTATAAATATAGGTGCGCATATCTCACTGTGGTATGATGTTTTCAGTTCTTCTGGGAATATGCCCAGAAGTGGAATAGCTGGAACAAATGGGACTTCCAACCCCAGCTTTTTGAGAAATCTCCAGACTGACCTTCACAATGGTTGTACCAATCTACAATCCCACCAACAGTGCGGGAGAGTTCCTTTTTCCCCACAGCCTCTCCAGCATTTGTTGTTGTTGGTTTTCTTGATCCTGGCCATTCTTTCAGGAGTGAGATGGAATCTCAGTGTGGTTTTAATTTGCATTTCTTTAATGACTAATGATGATGAACATTGTTTCATGTATGATTTGCCATTTGTATTTCTTCATCTGAGAAGTGTGTATTCATCTCAGATGCCCATTTTTGGATTAGATATTTGAATTTTGGGGGTCTGATTTTTAAAAAATTCTTTATATGTTTTAGACAGAAGTCCTTTGTCTGAGGGAGAGTTCACTAAGATTTTTTTCCCAGTTTGTGGGGTTCCTTTTCAGTATGCTGGAGATTTCTTTTGACATGCAGAAACTTTTTCATAAGAGGTAGTCCCAGTTATTGATTCTGGGAAGTATTTCCCATGTGGTTTGAGTCCTGTTCATGAATTCTCTACCTACCCCTATGTCTTCAAGGTTTCTACCCAATTTGTCTTCCAATAGATTTAGTGTTTCTGTTTTAATATTCAGATCTTTGACCCATTTAGATTTTAATTTAGTACATGGTGATAGGCATGGATCTAGTTTCAGTTTTCGGCAAATAGAGAGCCAGTTTTTCCAACACCATTTATTAAAGAGACTGTCGTTCTTCCAGTGAACCAGTTTGGCTCCTTTATCAAAGATAAGGTGGTTGAGTGTGTTTGTATCTTCTAATCTATTCCATTGATCTTTGGCTTTGTTTTGATTCCAGTACCATGTTGATTTTACTACGGTTGCTTTGTAGTATAACTTCAAGTCAGGGATTGTGATGTCTCCTTCCTTGTCTTTGTTGCTTAGAATGGTCTTTGCTATTCTAGGTCTCTTCTTGCTCCAGATGAACTTTAAGAGTGATTTATCTAGATCTGTGGGGTATGTTGATGGTATTGTTATTTGGATTGCATTGAATCTGTATAAGAGTTTTGAGAGAATGGCCATTTTCACAATGTTTGTTCTTCCTATCCATGAGCAAGGGATGTCTTTCCATTTTGTGAGATCATCTTCAATTTCCTTTTTCTTTGTATTATAATTTTCCCTGTATAGGTCTTTCACTTCTTTCATAAGACTAATTCCTAAATATTTCGGTTTTTTGGTTGCTAGTATGAAGGGTGTGGCTTCTCTTATTTCTCTCTCTGTGATTTTGTTGTTAGTGTATAGGAATGCTATTGATTGTTGAGTATTGATTTTGTGTCCAGCTACATTACTGAATTTATTTATTATATCTAAGAGTCTTTCAATGGAGTTTAGGGGGTCTTCTATGTAGAGTATCATGCCATCTGCAAACAATGATAATTAAACTTCTTCTTTTCCTATCTTTACCCCTTTTATTTCTCTCTGTTGTCTAATTGCTCTGGCTAGTATTTCCAGTACTATATTAAAAAGGAGTGGTGATAAAGGACATCTTGTCTTGTGCCTGATTTTAAAGTAAAGGTCTTCAATTTTTGGCCACTTAGTATGATACTGGCTGTTGGTTTGTCATAGATGGCCTTTATTATATTGAGGTAAAGACCATCTCTTCCAATTTTCTGTAAAGTTCTTATCATGAATGAATGTTGGACTTATCAAAAGCTTTTTCTGCACCTATAGAAATGATCACGTGATTCTTACTTTTGGCTTTATTGATATGGTGGATTACATTTATTGATTTGCGTATGTTGAACCATTCCTGCATGCCTGGGATGAATCCCACTTGGTCATGGTGTATAATCTTCTTGATGATTTGCTGCATCCTATTTGCCAATATTTTATTGAGGATTTTTGCATCTGTGTTCATTAGGGAGATTGGTCTATATTTCTCTTTTTTAGTTGGGTACTTCTCAGGTTTTGGTACTAGAGTAATATTTGCTTCCAGGAATGACTTAAGAAGAATTATATCCCTTTCAATTTCACTGAAGAGTTTGAGGCATGTCGGTATTAGGTCTTCTTTGTATTTCTTGTAGAATTCTGCAGTGAATCCATCTGGGCCTGGGCTCTTCTTTGTAGGTAAGGACTTAATTGCATTTTCAATTTCATTAATAGAAATTGGATTATTCAGCAGTTTTACATCCTTTTGACCTAGTACTTCATATGTTTCTAGGAACCTGTCTATTTCTTCTGTGTTATCAAACCTATGAGAGTAGAGGTTTTCGAAATAGGTGTTGATGATCTTCTGTATTTCTATAGAGTCTGTAGTGATTTCACTTTTTTCATTTGTTATTTCTTATTCATTCATTGCGTGAATTTGAGCTTTTTCTTCCGCTTTTAAAATAAGGTTGGCTAGGGGCTTATCAATTAAGTTTTTCTTTTAAAGAACCAACTCTTTGGTTCATTGATTCTTTGGATTGCTTTCTTAGTCTGTATTGCATTGATTTGTGCTGAGATTTTTATAATTTCCTCTCTTCTTTTGGCTTTGGGCTTGACTTGTTCTTCTTTTTCTAGTTGTTTGAGGTGTATCATCAGGTTATTTGTTTGTATTCATTCTGTTTTCCTGATGTGGGAACTCAGTGCAATAAATTTTCCTCTGAGGGTGACTTTCATTGCATCCCACAGATTCCGGTAAGTTGTATCTGTATTTTTATTTTTTTGTAGGTATTATTTAATTTCTCCTTTAATTTCCCCTGTGATCCACTGATTACTCAAGAGTGTGTTATTCAGTTTCCATGTGTTTGTGGGATTTTTGCAGTATCTTTTATCATTAATTTCTAATTTCAAAGCACTATGATCTGATAACATGCAAGGGGTAATTTCAACTCTTTTGCATTTATTTTAATATGTTCTGTGAGCTAATATATGGTCTGTTTTAGAGAACGACCCATGTACTGCTGAGAAGAATGTGTATTCTGATGTTGTTGGATGGAACACTCTGTAAATGTCTATCAAGTCCATTTATTCACATGTGCTATTCAGTTCTGTTATTTTTTTGCAGATTTTGTGTCTGGTTGATCTGTTCCTTGGTGTCAATGGTGTGTTAAGGTCTTATGTTACAATTGTCCTACTGATAATTTGATTTTTCATTTCTGTTAATACTTGTTTTATATAACTAGGTGCTCTGGAATTTGGTGCATATATATTTAAGATAGTTATTTCTTCCTCTTGAAGCTTTCCCCTAAGGAGTATGTAGTGACCTTCTTTGTCTCTTCTGATCATTATTGGTTTAAAGTTCACATTGTCTGCAAACAGAATGGGTTCTCCTGCTTTTTTTTTTTTTGGTTCCTGTTGCATGAAGTATTGTTTTCCATCCTTTGACATTCAGTCTGTGAGTATCCTTCTGGGTTAGATGGGTTTCTTGTAGACAGCATATGGTTGGATTTTGTTTCTTGATCCATTCTGCCAGTCTTTTTTTTAAATTGGTACATTGAGACCATTTACATTAATGGTTCTAACTGTTATATGTTGGTTTACTTTTGACATATTATCTTTCTGCTGTTGCATCTTTATCTTTCTGTTTTGTTTAATTATCTGCTTTGCTTAGTGGTTTTTTCCTAAGTGTATCTAAACTGTCTTTCAATATTTTTTGCAGGATTGGCTTGGTGATCATGTAGTTCTTCAGCTGTTCTTTGTCATGGAAGTATCTTATTTCACCATCGATTTTGAAGGATAATTTTTCAGGGTACATCAGTCTAGGATGGAAATCATTTTCCTTTAGAATCTGGAATACTTCTCTCCATGCTCTTCTTGACTTTATCATTTGTGCTGAGAAGTCTTCTGTGATTCTGATAGGTTTTCCTTTATAAGTGATCTGTCTTTTCTTTCTGAGAGCTTTTAATAATCTATCTTTGTGTTGGATTTCTTGGATGGTGATTATTATATGTCTGGGTGTAGTTTCATTTTGGTTATGACTATTTGGAGTTCTATATGCTTCACTGAACCTGCTGTCGGTTTCCGATTTCATGCTTGGGAAATTTTCAGCTATTACTTCTCTAAATATCCTCTTGACTTCCTTTATGTCATCCCCTTCTTTTTCATTAATCCCTATCAATCTTATGTTGCTTTTCTTTGCGTCATCTTGCAGTTGTTGAATTATTTCCTGATTCCTTGTTATTTTTAAAAGATCTTTCCTTTCCTGTTCACTAGCTGCAATCTCGTCTTCAAGATCTGAAATTCTATCTTCACTTTCATTGAGGCGGTTTTTACAGCTTTCAGTGAAATTTTTGATTTCATGTATATCTCTGTGCATCTGCTTTATGTGTTTTGTTTGTTTCTTATATTGCTCATCTAGGGATTCTACCTTTTTTTTGGTTCCTCCAATTTTTAAACTATGTTTTCTTTAGATATGTTCAGCATTTCTGTCATTTCTTTTATCATTTCTTCTTTTATATGGGAGATTATTTCTAGTTTGAATTCCTTTAAGTCTTCCTAGAGTTGCTTGTTTATTTCAGTAGCTATTATGTCCGATATTTGAGGTGTATGGCATATATTTTCTTCTATATACATTGGTCCTAGGGTTTCTTGGGATGGGCTGGAGGTTTGAAATTGTAATTTGGTCTTTCATTTTGTCATTTTCCTATATTTCTGTGTTTCAAGTGTTATTCAAAAACTTCCTCAGGGTCTGTTGGAAATCCACTTCCATGCCTGCAGCTCCTGGGACTCTGGCACCCAGTTCCCCCAGACCACCAGGCCTCTGGGCCGGTGGACTTGCCTGCTTTTTTAGAACTCCAATATACCAAACAAGCTGGGCTCTGGGGAAAGTGGGCATCTGCCTGTTTGCTTAGAATTCCACAGTTCTCCAAGCACAGCCAGAATGTGGAGGTGGATGCAGGCATCCCAGACCAGCCTGGCTGTTCCAGTGCACCTGGAAAGCTTGAGGGTCCTAAACGAGCTGGGCTTGGGGGAAAGTGCACAGGGCACTTACCCAAGGATGCTGGGCCTCTGGAACCGGTGGCACTAGCCTGCTTGCTCAGAACTCCACAGCTCTCCAAGCACAGCAGGAATGGGGAGGCAGATGCCAGCACCTCAGACCTGCCTAGCTCTTCCAGTGCACCCAGAAGGCTTGAGGGTCCCAAACAAGCTGGGCTCGGGGGAAAGTGCGCAGGGCACTTACCCCAGGACACCAGGCCTCTGGAACTGGTAGTGTTCGCCTGCTTGCTTAGAATTCCACAATCCTCCAAACACACGGGGAGGCGGATACAGGTGCCCCAGACCTGCCTAGCTGTTCCCTGCACCCAGATGGTGCGAGGGTCCCAAACAAGCTGGGCTCTGGGGCAAGTGGGCACCTGCCTGCTTGCTTAGAACTCCACAGTTCTCCAAGCACAGCCGGAACGGGGAGGTAGATGCAGATTCCTCAGACCCGCCTAGCTCTTCCAGTGCACCCAGAAGGCTCGAGGGTCCCAAACAATCTGGGCTCAGGAGAAAGTGCGTGGGGCACTTACCCCAGGACACCAGGCCTCTGGAACCGGTAGCATTTGCTTGCTTGCTTAGAACTCCACAGTCCTCCAAACACATGGGGAGGCGGATACAGGTGCCCCAGACCCGCCTAGCAGTTCCACTGCACCCAGACGATGTGAGGGTCCCAAACAAGCTGGGCTCCAGGGAAAGTGGGTGCCAGCCTGCTTCCTTAGAACTCCACAGTTCTCCCAAAACTTCATGTCTTAGGAATAGGTGTGGCTTAATGGTGTCCTCCAGACTCCAAGGTCTCTCATAAGATTGCAATTGAAATGTCAGCTAGAACCCTGAATATATAATGCTTGACTGGTGTGGGATCTGCTTCCAAGGTGGTTATCAGGAAGATTCAGTTGCTTATGGGCTGCTGGACAGAGGGCCTCAGTGGTTGTTGTCTGAAGTTTTGTATCAGCTCTTAGCAAGTTAGCTTGTTCCATAGAGAATAACAAGGTATCTGTCTTGACCCAAGTAAATGAAATACAGGGAGAACAGGAAGAGAAAAAGAATGATGAGGTGGTGGGGGGACATCAGTTCAGTTCTCTATAACCTTTTCATTGAGGAGGGAATGATTTAAGGAAATTATGACTATTAGGAAACAGTTACAGGGGATCATTTCAGAAGCTGATACTATACCAGGCTTCTCGAATGCTACTCTGCTATTTAAATCCTACATTCTGGCCCAATTCATGTGCCTCCCTTAACTTAAAAACTTTTCATTTTTTCCACCCCTCTACCTTTACTTAGCTTTTCCTTCAATCTGAATGATCTGTCTCCTCTTTAGCTATGAATTCTTACAAGCACAACTCAAATGCCACTGTTACTCCATAACCTTTACCTACCAGATTTAGAGCTGATCTCCCAGTCTGGAGTTCTATGGAATCCCCATTACCACCCAAGGCCTTATCTCTTCATTATATTCTACTCTATGGGAAAGGAAACTTATTTGTCAACTCCCCAACTCTTTTATTTTTATTTAAAAAAAGATTAAGATAAAAGGGCACATAACAACACAGGTCATAGCAGAACAATTTAAGCAACATAGTGTTTCATCACAAGACAACCCGACATAACAGTTGCTACCATAGTGTCTCTTTCCTTGAAATATTTGAGTATACCTTGATATACTATAGTATCAAACATAAAAAGACAGTGTAAAACCATTCAAGAGAATGAAAGTATTACAGGGTATTCAGAACCAACTAACATATCAGTGACATAAGTGCCTGCCTGGCAAGCATGAGGTTGTAAGTTAGATCCCTGGTACCACACACACACACACACACACACACACACACACACATGCACACACACACACACATACAATCCAGAACTCCCCAACTCTTAACTGACTTGAGTTCCTGGAGAGTAGAGTTATCTCTTAGTCAAATTCTTCATCTTCTTTTGCTCTAGCATACAGTTCCTGAAAAATATACACAAACATTTGTTGAATTGCAAACAATTGTGAGGTCTAAGAGCCCAGGTTCTGTGCAGATGGAATGCTATCACAGGCGGTGGCAGAGAAAAGAAACCTCAAGCATCTCAAACACCCCTGAATGGTTGATTTAAACCAGAACAGCTGCTCTGCTGTGACTCCAGGGATTAGTTGGGGACTGGGAGAGTTTGTAGGACTGTGGACTGCTGGGGACCAGAAACCACTGATATTTGAGCTCTGTACAGGAATTTAGGAAGACTGGAGACAGGGTATCTTATTATTATTCCATTTAAAGAAACATTCCTCATGACCACAGTAAAGTCAATGCTAGTGTTTAATACTCAGATAATTCCTTATGAAGTGTGTATTGCTATGTACATTTTCAAGATTAAATAGTGAAAAATTCCGAGGGATAAATTACTTGAGAAAATTTAGCTAAACTGTGAGTCAGTTCAGAGATTTGATTTAGAGATTGTGGTCTGTAATACAGTGCTCTCCATTTTGCTGATATTTATCGAGCACTTAGTCTATACTAAAGTATTGAGATTTTTTAAAATATAAGGCACAGATTTTATTTTTCAAGAGGTTATAATCTGGAGTTGAATTTGGGGTGTGTAAATTGGTTGATGTGGGATAATTGAATTTAATTCACAATAGAGAGCAATCCTTTATAGATACACACACACATACACAAATGCGCACATTTATTTGCATATGAAATGTAGTTAAAAATAAAACTGATTAATTGTGCCTAGGAAGATGAGCAGAAGTTTCTTATCTATTCCTGAAAAGAAACAGAATTTCAGCTATACTTGATAATATACATGAACTATATTAAACTTAAATCAGAATATATTGGATTTGCAAGCCAAAGGATTAATAGAGTACATTTTTACCTAACAAACTGGATTCATTAAGTGACTAAATCTGTTGAAAACCCAGTAGAGTATTAATACTTTGTGAAAGTATAAGACACAAATTTCATCTTTCTTTTTTTTTTTTTTTTTTTGTCTTTTTCCTTTTTATTGGTACCAGGGATCGAACTCACGACTGCCTGCTTGCAAGGCAGGTGCTTATGCCACTGAGCTAAATCCCCAGCCCCTCAAATTTCATCTTTCAGAGGCTATAATCTGGGTGTGAAATACTCAAATATTCCTAAATCTGTTCTTTGTACTGCCATGCAGTTAATTTTGCGAAGGTAAATGCTGGACTGTTTTACATTTATTTTGATATATTTCATCTTCTTAATATGGGGACATCATTTTGGATCCTGATTCTGTTGTCTTTGTATTTTATATTTTTAGCTTCATTTGTATTGTACACTGATAAATACTTTCTTATGCATTCATCTGATTTTTTGTTAAAAATATTGCATGGTCCCGGTACTGATAAAAAGGAAAAACACCAAAAAAAAAAAAAATATTGCATGGAACAGTATGGAGGTGAGCAGGCAGAGGTGGATCAGTAATGTCTAGGGACAGTCATGTCCTATGGCACCCACTAGGGCTTGGTATGAATACCTGTGGTAAGTTCAGAAACAGATCTATCAAACCCTTGTCTCACACTCAGAGTGACAAAGAAAAACAAACACAAACACTGTTATATGCAGTACAGAGACCTCTACAACACCAAACCCCACATCTATGGGTTTTTAAGTGGTTTCACATGGGTCATTTCATTGGGCTTCACAATGGAGAGAAGTTGTGTAGATGTTGCTATTCTTGTTCCCAGACAATGCTGAGAAATCAGATGAAAGCAACTTCTCAATGCTCACATTGTAGAAAGCAGTAGTGCTGGGTCTTGAACCCTTTCTTGACTCCTGTACAAGTAATATTTTACTTGTCTAAGAAAACAGCCATTGTCATTTAAGCTAAAACATTTATTTATTTATTTGGCATGTCTTACACTTGTAAGGACTGGCTAACTCTGTCTGCTGCTTCTAGAGTATGTTCCATGAGGACAAGGACTAGGCTGGCCTGTTCACAGATGCATGCTTTGCTCTTTTCTGGTCTCTGGTACAGTGTTTGTGTCCAATGAATGGGTGACAAATGCACAACTATCATCTAGATATAATTGTTATTAATGATATCTTTTATTTTGTTTATCAGGGCTAGGGTTTTAAATTGCTCCCTTCTACTAAGCACTGAAAAAGTATAGAAACATGGCTACATATACTACAGTCTCTTAATACTGATATCAAGACTCTGTCCACACACTCTGTTTATCCTCACACACACCTTTACAATAAGTATGAGTTGGGGGTGTTATAGTCTTATCACTCATGAGAATAGATTTTTTTATCTCACTCAAAACTGCATGAGCATTTTCAGGAGCAGCTATTAATAGAGTTTATGTTTTTCTATATTCAGTCTATAGCTAAGAATGCTAAATCCTACTCAAGCTATCAGGCACCAGAGCCTTATGATGCTTTTTAAGGGTCTACAATTCTCCCAAATTAATTCATTGAAGCGGCTTCAGGACTGTGGCAAACAGCTGGTTACTTCCCAGTAGAATTAGCCATAACCAGTTTAGTCACTTGTAGACAGAAGGAAGGAGTGTCTTACAAAAGTGAGCCACACTCCCTATAAATAACAACAAGCAAATCTGTTCCTGAGGAGACCCAAGCATCTAGTTGGTTTAGGAAGATTCAGAACAAGACAGAGATCTATACTTTTATGAATGTGAGCAACTTTAGACCCAGGCATGGGTTTTAGATTTGGTGATGCTGTTACAGATGGGGCAAATAGTTTGAGGGCAATCATTTATCAGTGAAATTAAAGAAAGCAGAAATATGAGCGGGTAGAAAACCTTGAGCCACAGGGAGCCAGCTGCTGCTGTGTGACAGTATCATTCCTTTTTCTTGCCTGAGATCAGCAACCAAGTACTGGTTTTCATCCCTACTGTCCCTAAAATGGCCTGTAAGACACAGCTGGAAGCCAGCCTGCCCAAGAGGCATCTGACCATAGCCTATTTATGTAATAGTATGTTTTTTTTATTAAATAGTTTAAAAAATATGCAATTGAAAAAAAAGCACAAATATGGTACAGCTATTTATCCTTAACCATTTGAGAATAGGTTGCCAATTCTCTATTACTCCAAAAACTTTATAGTAATACATTTCTTGCAGATAAAGACATTCTTCTATATGACAACCATACAATAAATAAAAATTGGAAAATTAGCCTTAATGTATTATGATCATCAAATCCTATTTGAAGTTTTGTCAAGAGTTGTGATAATATTCTTTGTAGCAAAACTATCCAGTTCAAAATCATGTGCTACCCATGTCAAATCTCTTTGATTAATATCAGTTTAGATTAGTCCTTCATTTTCCCTTGACTGTCACATCCTTGCCACTTTTGAAGATTCCAGGTAAGTTATTCTGTAGAGTATATTTCAATTTAGGCTTGTCTGCTCTTTCCTGAGCTGAGCCAGGATATGTATTTTTGAAAAGAAAAACCATTTTCAGTGCATCATAGCTGGTGGCACATATTTTTAATTTTTCCTATTTGATGTTAACTTTGGTTGTTTTATCAGGATGATGCCTCTTTATTCTATTCCAGCTCTAGTACTCCATACCAGGCTTGGAAGATGACTCCAAACTACTAGTAGAAAGCAGACTGATAAAACTATTCAACTGTAGACATATACTGCCTTTCGTGAAAAAGGAAGATGACTCAGAGGACAGGATGTTGATCCCAAAAGATGGGAAAATTCTCTGTGTTACAGAGAATTTATCCCAATATCTTGAAACTTAATCAATAAAATCTAACATTTTCTTTGTTGAATTTTGGAACAGTTAGATCTCAGTTCCTTTTTAAAAAATCTCTCATCTCCACCATTTGAGGACTACAATATCCCTAGCTACTATCCTGTGTCCTTCCCGTCATTGTATGTTTGGTGCAGTGGGACAGCTAAACTTGTGTGTTTAGCTCTGTAGGTCCTGAGGTGGAGAGGAATTGTGCCTAAGGTGTTTTACTTAATAAACAACACACAGAAAGCTCATCTAACCTGAAATAGATGATTTAAAAGATGAGCTCTTGGACTTTGAGTTGATGAGATAAGAAGAGGGAGCTTCTTCAGTTGGCTTTAAAGGAGGAAGAGGCCAGGTTGTGAGTGAGCTACATGTCAGGGAACTGTGGGCCTCTGGGGGTTGAGAACCCTTCCTGACAGATAGTTAAAAAAAAAAAGCATAGACCTCAGTTCTACAAACATAGGGAAATAACCGTATGAGTTTAAAAGAGAATCAAGAGCTTTAAAAACAAGTGCAACCCAGGTGACACTCCCTGCAAACTTTTCAGAGCCTCAACGAAATACCCAATTAAGTGATGTGTAAACTCCAGACTCACAGGAACTTGGAGATAATAAACAGATGTTGCTTCAAAATACTAAATATGGGGTAATTTTATTGATGACAGCAATAAAAAGTCAGCATAATAGTCCAAGTTTAGAGTCCTTGTCTGATCAGGGTTGCAATCTTCTTTTCTTCCTATACTCACCACGATCTAACTAACTTTTGACTTCCTACCAACCAGCTAACCTATCAGCAAACCAACCGACCCATCCACACAAAGTAGTGGGATGCATTAAATTTACTTTTTTACTTCTTGGGCATCTTCAGGATTGAGTTTCATGGAAGGAGCCAATTTTTCATACTATCTCCGTGGTCCCCAGATTTGCATTCAAAGATTACTTTTGATCCTATGTTGTGAGTGAATAGGCAAGGCTACTGGGAGAACAGTTCAGAGGCTATTGTGGAAGTCTTGTGTGAGAAAATAATGACTTGACCAGATGATGGCAAGGAATTGGGAGAAAGTAGATGGATCTGAGGAAAGATAATAGAAGTATCCTTCAATCTCAGTGCTCAGAAACAGCCATTGTCAATATTAATATTAACCATGCTAATATTTTAATATATCTTCAATCTTCATTTTCTTTATGCATAGTCATATGATAGTATATTTTTACAATATGGGATAACATTAGTTTAATTTTATATGTTGACATTTACCCTTACCTTATGACCAGTTACTTAAAGCATTAAATATAATTTTAAATAGGATTTTAATAACCACTATCTGAGCCAATGGCAGGAAAAAGTGGCAAAGATGATCAGTGCATTTGACCATAATCATTAATGCAGACGGCCTCAATTCACCAATAAAAGGAAATACAGACAGAGTGGATCAAGAAACAAGATCCATAAAAAACTCATTAACTCAAAAGGAAATTCATAGATTGAAAGTCAAAGGAGACAAATGTTCCATGTGACAGGGAACCAGAAAAAAGCAGGGATAGCTTGCCCATCGGCTGCAGAATGAATAAAAAAGATATGACCTTTTTATACAGTGGGAAACTATTCAACTATAAAGAAGGACAGTCACAAGGCTCTCATAGGTAAATGGATGTGATCATGTTCTTGGGTGAAATGGTTTGGACTCACATAGGTGAACATCAAGTTGTCTTCTTGGTATAAAATATCAAAGGAGTTAGTGGAATCCAAAATGTACGATATATATTGTGAAAGTGAAAGAAGGGAAACATCTAAAAAGGGAAAATTGTAGCCATTGTTAATTCCCTAGTATTTTGTTTTAAAGGCAAATATTATTGTTTTGTTTTGATTGATCTTATCTTGTTTTATTTGGTTTCATTTTATTATATCTGATGGCATGATCAGCTATTTGAAGATAATGAGACATATTATGGTAGCCATTGCTGATTTCCTATTATCTTGTTGTGAAATCCTGTGTCACATTCACTATTTTGTTTTGATTGGTTTTATTTGATTTGATTTTATGAGGTCTGATGATATGGACAGCTATTTTGAAGGTAACAAGAGGCATTATGGTAACCATTGTTGATTTCCTATTATCTTGTTTTGAAATCCTGCATCACTGTCAGAGCTAGGGGGAGTACACACCTGTATATGTCAGTGATTCTCCTGCTGTGAGGGTGAGTGGGAGCAGGAGCCATCTACTCTGAGCCTGTGCTTGAGAGGAGTTGTTTGGGCAGCAGCACAGAGTGTCAATGGTCAGACAATAGGCCAGCTCACTTTGCTGCTGGCCATACATAGCTTCGGTTACTTGGTACTAATCATACCAATAGCATCTCATACTTTTCAAATTTTTTACAGTGTAACTATTTATTAGGTACTTATCTAATTTGGAGTGCCTAAAGGAACTGTTAGAAGGGAAACAGGATCAAATTGAGTATTAGGAAAACAACTGACAAATAATTTTTAAAATGAGTTTATTAAAACTACAGAAGCAGCCATTCCTATAGGACCTATGCCAATGATAGTGAACCTTTAAGCACTTTAATTGAAAACAAATAACAGGCTGAAACACTTGTGCCATGGGTTCACCATCGCTGACTTACATTTCCCACTCAGGCCATGCAAACTTCTCTGCAGTCCTCTTCTTTGAACTTGCTATTTGCTTATGAGGAGTCTTACATAAATGACATAAAACACAGATAGACAAACACCCCTCCTCCTACTCTCTTGCCATTCCTATCCCTATGAGTGCAGGGCAAGCAAAAAGAGTGGTCAAGTTAGTGGACACTTAATCTTTAGTTTCTTCTGACAATTCCACACTTTGCATTCCCCAAGCCCTTATCTTCACCCCTGCCCTTCCTCCACCAGAACAAGGCAGGGTTTCTTTCCCACACACACTCTGAAAGTTGTCAAATAATTTAAGCCAAGGTGTTTGCTGATAATAAAGGTGTTGTGGCTGATAAGAAAAGTATTAGCTGATATGTTTAACACTCGCATAGATGTTTGCATTTTAGTAGAGGTCTTTGGAAGAAAGAAGAAAAATTGTGAGACGTCTTTGGAGCACTGAATGTAGGCACAGAATTCCTGGCATCATCTCAGACCATGCTAGTCTTGCAGAAATGCTCTCCACCCATTTATAGTACCACTTTCAAATAAATGCTTAATTGCTGCTAGGTGGGTGGTCAGAGCTCCCTCAGTGGCATCTGGCTTGCACACCTGACCTGCCCTGACTCCTTGCCTGGCTTTCTCCTTAGTCTCTGTGGGAGAGGGTGGGAGGAATGGTGAAGAGGGGTTTGGGAAGAGGAATGGGGGTCATTCAAAATTGGAAGACTTGATATTAGAATTTTACTTTTTCCACACTGGTGTATGAGAAATAATTTTCCATAAATACTTATTTGAGCTACTAAAACAAGTTGGACTGTTAAATGCCACTTATTGCCCTGTTGAATGTTAATCTCCAAACCAATAAACACACAATACTGTCACTGAAGTAAATTTGACCTTGTATTTTATTACGTATCTTACTGGTATAAGGGTCTAAATATCCTTTCATGGGAGGGACTTTCTTTTATTTTGAGATTCCTAGATGTTAAGTTTATCCTTCAGTCCTTTGTTTGGTTTCCTTCTTATGTTTGATATTATATTTCCAATCCTTTTTATGTTATTATTATTTCTATGCTTAAAATTAGTATCTATGTATATTACTATTTCTCATATTTTGATAATAATGCATCTTTAAAAATATTTTTGGTATTACAAATTGTAAATGATAATGACACAGGAAAGAAAACTGATTTTGCTCACAGCTATGACCCAACTCTTTTTTTTTTTTTTGTCTTTTTCCTTTTTATCGGTACCGGGGATCGAACTCATGACTGCCTGCTTGCAAGGCAGGCGCTTATGCCGCTGAGCTAAATCCCCAGCCTATGACTCAACTCTTGAGACAATGCCTAGAACACAGTAGACCCTAATGAATATTTATTGAACAAGTGCGTACCTGAATAAAAGATACTTTAGACATTTAGAAATTATATTGTTATCTGCAGCAACATTGGTCACTATATATATATATTCCTAAATTTAAAAATTAGTGACTCATAAAATTCATGAGCTTAGCACAAAGGGTGGAGAGCCAGATAGAATTGGGTTCAATTTGCTTTATCTTGAGTAAGTTACTAAATTGCTACTAGCCTCAGTTTCATTCTCTGCAGAAGGGGATTGATACCAGTACAGTAGTTCTTTCCCAGAGTTGTGAGAGGATTTCAGGAGATGGCAGGCATTTTGGGGGTTGGGTGATTAGTGTTGCTAGGCAACAGATTTCATCTGGGGCAAGGTATGAGTGATCAGTGACTCTGCAATCCTGTTTTTGCCTGGTCAGTCTTTGGCAACAAAGCATATTCTCCCCGGATCAGTAATTTTGTTCTTAATGTCTGGATTCCACAATGCTGTCTTGACATGGAACTGCTTGATACAGACTCCTTAGGTGTAGACAGCTGAAATTAAAATGAATGTGCTCACCAGTGAGTTGGTAATTTTTTCAGAAAACTTTAAAATATAATTTTCCAATAGAAAATATATTGCTACTGTTCAAAAAATGAAAGATGGTATAAGTATTACAAATTTTATTACAGGCACAGTGACACTTTTTCCCCTCTGAGTAATTGCTATTCCTTTGTTACCTTTAAGGAAACAGAGCTCAAAGAGGTGACACAACTTGTTCAAGCAGCTTGTAAAGTGGCATGTGTCCCTCAGGTACCATGGCTGTTAATGTATCCTCAATTTCCTAACCAGCTTCCTGTCTTTTGTAGGTTTGTATATAGATTAAGGAGTTCCTGGAATGACTCTCCCTTACAAATTTTTTTAATGATCTGATTTTTACTTTACTCTGAATCATCTCCCTTCTTGGGCTGTCTTCTCATTTCCTCTGATTAGTCAAGGATACTAATTTCCTCAAGTACCAAGAGTTTTGTTCAATTTCATATCTTTCTACCTCACTCCTCTGGTTCCAGCAGGTCTTAAGTAGTCTCTGGGCTTTCAGTATGTACAGATTTCGAAACTGGGCTTTATAGTGCTTTTCTGCCTAAAATTTGCTATTTTGTTAGCATCTCTTTTCCATGTAGGACAGCTGACCACACTATGCTGATGGAAAGGCACAGTAACTCACGATCTCCCCAATTTCCCAGATCTCCTTCACCACCTCCAAAAATGTCTCGTTCCCTGTTTCCTATCATCTCCCTTTTATTTTACTCTTTTTATTTATATTAAGGATTTCTCATATAGGAGCAACCATGGGATGGTTATCTTTATGTCTCTGATCTATTTCCCTTAACATGCTCTCAGGATTGTTATGGTTGAAATACTATGTCAACTTGAGAAGTTTAGAAATTTAACTGAGACACAGCAGGGAGCGTGGATCTTTACTTTGTAAATATCTTCAGCCCTCTTCTTAGAGGGTATAGAGGTGGTGTGAGTACTACATCAGCCCTGGGAGAGGGGGTAGCCTGCTTACAATAGGAGAAGAGGTTTGTTATTCCCCTTTTTACTCTGGCTGCTTCTGCTGGCTGCTGCCTTTAAGTGTTGCCCCAGTGCCATGTTACCATGCTTGGAGCCAGCTGATTACGGACTGAACCTCTATAAGCTAAATAAACATTTCTCCCTTTAGTTTTGGGTTTCAGGTACCTTGTTTCAATGACAACAAAAGTAACTAAACCAGAATTTGGTATCAGAAGTGGGGTCATTGCTATGATTATACCTGACCATGTGGTTCAGGAACCTTTGGAAATGACTTGTTGGGCAGACTGGAATGATTTAGAGATGCTGGCTGAAAAAGTAGAACTGGAGTGCCTTACACTGTTATGTATGGGAGATTCTGGTCAAAGTTCAGGAGACTAAAAAGCTTGTAAAGACCAGGCGTAGGAGGTTTCTGCTGGCAAGGACAGTATTAGCTGTTGGACTCCAGGCAATGTGTGTTATGGCTTGGTGGAAAGTTAATCTGCATTTTTCTCATGTGCAGACACTTTGCTGAAACAGAGACTAAAGTCAGTGGATCAATTAATCTGGCAGAAGAAATTTCAAGACAGTAGAATGTTAATCTTTTTTTTTTTTTTGGTCTTTTTTCATTTTTATTGGTACCAGGGATCGAACTCACGACTGCCTGCTTGCAAGGCAGGTGCTTATGCCACTGAGCTAAATCCCCAGCCCCGGCAGTAGAATGTTGAGGCAGTGGTATGGCTACTACTGGGGGCTTTTAGCCAGGTCTATGTTTAGAATCAAGAGAAAAGGGCTAGCACAATGTTTTAAAATGTTGTGAATTTAGCCAGAAATGAAGCTCCAGTAAAGCTGTGGACTGCAAAGATAGAGAAGAGGAGAACTGTATTGCTTGACTGCTAGAGAAGAGGAGGAATGGGAGAATAGAAAAGATAGCCTGAGAGTGTCACAAGATGCAGCAGATCTCTACTCTGTGCAGCCTCAAAATTGCAAAAATGAAAGACATTGCTTTGAATAGAAAGCCACAGAACACCATGTTCCAGAATGACAGCAGTCTGGAGAATTTGTTCCATGGAATTGGATTCAGAGTTCTCAGCAATTCAGGCACTCTATCCCTACAGCCAAGAGGGAAGTCTGGCAGCAGATCTTGGTTTCATTCACATGATACCAATTTTAGGTGCATGCAGAATGGAAGGGTTGTAGGATTAGGAAGGCTTCCACCCTGATTTCAGAAGGACTGGGAAGTCAGACAATGTGCCCCTGAAAGGGGTAGTGTGTGAAGCCATGCATGTGAAGCCAAAGGTGCAGTGGAGCAGGAAGCCAGTGAAGTTTGGAAAAGCCAAAATTGTGGATTGTCTAAGGGAAGCTGCAAGAAGGGAGCAAAGTGTGCCTAAGAGAGAAGCTGTGGGAGCTACAACCACCAGAAGTTCCATAAAGGTGGAACCATATACGCCCCTTGGATCTCACAATTTGCTGCAGATTGCTCTGGATGCTGGACATGCAACTACAGAACTTAATGTTTTCCTTGCTAGATTTTGGACTTGCTTTTGTCCCAACTCTTTGTATCCTCCTGTTTGCAACTTTTGGAATGGGAATGTTTGTCGTGTGCCATTGAATGCTGGAAGTATTTAACTTTTTTTTTTCATTTGTACAGGCAATTGCAGCTAAGGTTTGCCTTACATCTTGGAGGAGACTTGGAACTTGAACTTTTCAGCAGTGTACTGAAACTTTTAGGCTTTTGGTAACTCTTGCAGATGGACCAAATGCTTTTTGCATAAAGGGATGTGTATGAGTCTTTGGAGGTACAGTGGCAAAATGTTATGATTTTAATGTAATACAATGTTTATAGACTTAATGTTGATTCTTAAGATTGTTAAACCTGTGTTATGAAGCTCAAGTTGTGAAATAAGAGCAAGCATGTCTTTGTATCTGGAGACTGATTTAAAGGAATATGTCTGCTTGTCAAGTTGACAAGGGGCAGATTGTTATGGTTGATACATTGTGTCAACTTGAGAAGTTTAGAAATTTAGCTAAAAGACTCAGCAGGAAGCCAGGATCCTTACTCTGTATATATCCTGAGCATGTACAATAGGAGGGTACAGAGGTGGTGTGAGGGTTGCTACATCTCTACTGGTGGTGGGGTGGAGGTAGCCTGCTTACAAAATAAAGGATAAGAGTCTTGTTCTCCTCTTCTTTTGCTCTGGCTGCTCCTGCTGGCTGCTGCCTTGAAGTGTTGCTCCAGTGCCATGCCACCATGCCTTGGAGCCAGCCGATTATGGACCAAGAACTCCACAAACTGTGAGCTAAATAAATCTTTTCTTCCTTCATTTTGGGTGTTGAGTATTTTGTCTCAGCAATGAGAGAAAAATAACCAAGATAAAGGTCCATTCATTTTCCTATGAATGACTCAAATTCCTATTCTTCATGGCTGAGTAATGCCTCTTGTGTATATATATCCTATATTTTCTTTATCTGTTCATCTATTGATGGGCATTGAGATTATTTCCATAATTTAGCTTTTGCAAATTAATCTGCTATAAATATGTATGCAAACATGACTTTCATTCTTTTGGGTAAACAGCTATAAGAGGTATAGCTGGGTCAAATGGAATTTCTATTTTTAGATTTTTGTGGATTCTCCATACTGATTTCCATGCTGGTTGCACTAGTTTAAATAATTGTTAAAACTATTGACTCGACTTGAAACAGTACTCAACTTTGCCCATGAAGTGTCTTTTTCAAAATACCTCAACAGACTAAGAGTGGCAAGGCAAATGTGAATAAGTGCTACAGTGAAGCATAAAGTCAAAGTTTCATTTTCCAGTGAAATAGAGCGTCCTTATGCCTACACTTCCTTCAGTGTCTTTCCATGACTTTGGCTCTCTTGTCACTCACACTAAGGAGGATTCATGGATTTCAGATTTCCCTTTTCCTCTGTTCCCCAAATCCTTTTTCTCCCTGATCATGACAGTCTTTGAACTTTTTCTTTTTGCTGAGAATCTTCCTTATTGCTGATTCTTTTCTTTCTGCTTATTCCCTCTTCACTTCATCCTCACTGGTTATCATCCAATGCTATAAGAGAGTTTGAGGATAAGAAGCAGAGAGAATCAGATTCATTTGGCTAGAGCAGTGATGGTGAACCACTTAGAGCTTTCAATGATAAAAAGAGCTGGCTGCAACATGCATGCTGTAGGTTCACCACCACTGGGCTAGAGAAAGGCTAGATTATTGGGTCAGCAGTGGCCCCTCTTGGCTTTCTCCAGCTGAACCAACTTTGTGACTTCTCTCTGACTCTTACCACCTTGCTGCCTTCTTTATTAACTCAGATCTTACAGGTATGTAATAACTGTTCTTTTTCTATTGACATGAGTTAATCAAGAACAGAGACATTTCAGTGACTGCTGTATCCAGAGTAACTTTTGGAATGCAAAGTACTTTCTTTTTCCATTTACAGAACCAACAGCTGAGAGCCAGAAATTCTCCATGGGGCCCTGATAACCACTCTTCACTCCCTCTGGCTTCTCACCTCCACATCCCTCTACCCAACAAGTGTGCCAGACAGCACACTATCTAGTGACTGTGGGCACCCCAGGGAGGTACAAGTTAATCTTCAACCTGTTTCTACAAGGAGATTGCTTTTCCTGAGCACATTTTTGGGACAGTATAAATGTTTCAGGTCTGATCACCCAGTATTCCTTGTTTTGCCTATGATCTTTTCTTCCATGAATAGATCTCTGTCTTAATGAGCAGTCTCTGTAAGCCACATTTGTTATTCTAACTACACCAGTAACTATTCCCTCCTTACCACAATTCCTCAACCACAGGTCAGCACACACTACCCATGCATTTAGAGGTCATTGCTCTGGGCACCATGACACTTTGCCTGGGCATGTTCAGGTGCACAGCCAGTGCTTCTCTGTCACAAGCCCAGCGCCCTGGGGCCCCAAATACTCTCAAACAACAAAGTACTCTTGGTGGAAGTTGAACTTTGTTTCTTGTATAGAATTTTCAGGAACTAGGAGGACACATGTTGGGACATTTAAAAGTCACATAAAACAGATAAGTAACTCTAATGTAATCTTTTTATTCTTATCTTTAATATTTTTCTATACATTAAAATAAAAGGGCAGTATTCAAGTTCACTAGAACTAATTACAATTGAGTCCAATTTCCTTGTGAATGTAACAAATGTTCAGAAGTTTTGTTTTCTGAGCTGACTTCAGAATTTGAGGTTAGTAATTCCTAGGGCACCAGCTAATGCAATAGTAATCTAAAAGTGGCTGGGCTACTATGGCCTCTTATAATATGATTGAGTCTCCCAATATATTGCATAAATGAATCTTATCCTAAAATCAAACACCATAGGATTGATTTTTTAAATTCAAAGACAGAAAAAATTAAATCTATTATGGTAGACACTGGGTAGTGGGTACCGGGAGAGGTAATATTTGGGGGAGGCTTGCTGGTAATATTTCTTGGATAGTGTTCACTTTATGAAATTTCATAGTGCTATATAAGATGCACACTGTAATCTATGTGTTTTTCTGTAGATGTGTTATGCTCAAACAAAAATTATTTTCAGTGGCTAATCAGCATTTTGGCTGCTGTGCTTTTGAAGAGGGTAAGGTGAGAACATTATGCTATGATAGTACTAAAGTATCTACTTTAATAGTTCAAGATAGCAAGTTCCCCTAATCCCAGTAAGTAACTGTAGAACAGGCAAGTCCCAGATCAAGATATCAGTAGATGTGCATATAAAATGTAAGGAATTCTAGGAATTATATACTACACACTTCTTATGCTCTTGGACCACGTACTTCTGAATCCTAAAATAAGGAAGTTGGTGAGCAACATGTCTCTCTCATTAGGAAAGTCTAAGTAGGGAAGACACTCTTCTGCTCCATGGCATTGCTTTGTGGCCCAGGCTTGGCAAATGGATGCTTTGGGCCTGGTCTTTGAATTTTTGGGGCAGCTGACAAAATTGAAGGCAGGAAAGGAACAATTCAGGTGTTAGGAATTCAGTGTTGAGTACTCAGTAGAAGGAAGGAACCTTAGCAATGGAACATGGAGCAGCTTTCTGGGTAAGGTGTGTGTGTGTGTGTGTGTGTGTGTGTGTGTATGGTGCTGAGGAGCTGAATCCAGAGCCTTGTTCACGCTAGGCAAGGACTGTACCACCAAGCAATATCCCCGTCCCTAGGCAGCATGTTTTTGTTGCAGGATTTGAGTTCTCAGCTTTCAGACTTTTGAGGCTCTTCATCAATTCTGAGTATACTTGATTATACTTGATACTCTTCCTAAGTCCATTTTCTGATTAAAATAAGCAGAGAAAGTTTTGTTATTTACATCCAAGCACCTTGACTAGTACAAAAGCTCGCCAGCAAAACATTCTAAATTCTGCTTGCAATTCTTCACTCAAATTTTTATCATATCTCTTTTAATTCCACTAACTAGAGATGAAGAAGTAAGCTATGCTCCTGTCTCAAAAAACTAACATGCTTGCAGGGCAACTAACCCTTCATACTTCAATGAGAGTTCTTTCAACTCACCTTTATCTTTATTAGAGACCAGTACATTAAGAAAATAGTACAGAGGAGGGAGGAGTTAAGGAATATTTCATTGCAGAGGACGGGGCATTTCAGGAATGGGCAAAAATGAAGTAAAGTACCAAGGTAGGGAGGCTTAGAAAGTCAGAGGGCGCCATGAGGTCAAGAGATTTATATCAGGCAAGGAAAAGAGGAAACCAGGGAATAGGGCTGAGAGATATGTGTCAGAGAGCCAATACAAACTTTTGACATTTCACTTTAGATTGGCCTTTGCTAGATGATTTTTTTAAATTGCAATATTTTTAAAATTTTTATTTAAAGAGAAACAAAACCAAAACAAAACAGTAAAAGGGCACACGTAATACAGAACTTCAAAAAATATACAGTAAGAAATCACTAGTTAATAGATTACGTATTGTCATCTTAGAAATAGTTGTTCAAATTACAAAATTAAAGCATACAAAGTAGACATTCAAACAGTGAGACTGCAAACAGTTCTGTTCAATGATCCAACAAAAACTTAGTAATATGGTTTTCTATCTTACACACTTAAATATACATGCAGTTATATCCTTTAGATCACTTTCTTTTCCTCTCTTTTTTATAATAACAATTACACATTTTGGGTTTTATTACTCCCACAGTTCTTATTACTTTTTTTTTGAAGAGAATAAAACCAAATGTGACAAAGCAAAACAGAGTCAACACAAGGATGGACATAGTACATGATGTAAAAACAGAATACCAGGTGATCAACAATGGTTACCATTATGCCTCTTGCTATCTTAAAAACAGTTGCTTATATCATCAGGTATAATAGAATCGAACAAAACAGTACTGAGCAAAACCAATAAAATCTAAACATTGGAGACCTTACAGGACTTCAAAAGAAGATAATAGGCAAACCATAAAGGGCATCATAGTGAATCTTATTGCCTTCAAAGTGGTTGCCTATACCCTCAAACTTGATACTATCAAACAAAACAGAATAGAGTAAAATCAGTCAAAACAAGATGGGGAGAGCAATACAGGGGTTCAAATCAGGTTAATAGAAAAACAAAAAAGTTACTATAATATATCCTGCTATTTTTTAATTTATCTTTTCCCTTAATTAAAAAATATTTTTTTAAAAAAAGGAAAAAAGAGGAGATTGATATAAAAGAGGACATAAAAACAGAACAACACAGTTCAGAACAGAACAATTTAAGCATCATAGTGCTTCACCACCAGATAACCTGACATAATAGTAGTTACCATAGTGTCTCTTTCCTTGAAATGTTTGAGTATAACTTCGTATACTATAGCATCAAACATAGCAAGACAGTGTGAAACCATTCAAGAGAATGAAAGTATTACAGGGTATTTAGAACAGAAAATGAACAATGGTTTCTATATTATTTCTTTGCCTATAAAATTTTTTGTTTATACTATCACATATATTAAAATACAGTAAGATACAACTTTTTTGATTGTTCATTTTGTTAGAGTAGCTAATTAGGAGTCCTGGCCTCTTAGGGTTCTTGGAGTGATTACAGGTGATTTATCATGTTATTACAACTCTCAGTTTATGTTACAAACACCATTAGGAGAAGCAGTATGGGTTCAGAATCTACTTTCCCAGACTAATCTTCATAAAACAACAGGAGTTCATTCAGAACCAGTTATGCCAGACTAAACTCATTTCCTTTGTTGATGGGGTTACTAGCCTGCTAGGCTTCAGTAGGATAGAAACCCACGAGCCCTGTATAGTTAAACAGATTTATAATTGGTTGAACAATCCCATGCAAAGACTGAAGATTAAGGGATCTGTGTCAGTTTTAAAGGAAGTCCCTAGGCATTTGCTGCAGGCCCCAGTCAACATTTTTGTTAACTACCTGGATGGGTTCACAGAGGATGTTGCTCAAATTTACCAAAAGGATTAGTGGCTGTGTGGTCGACAAGATCAGAATTTAGAAAGAATTTAGTAGACTGAAGTGATGTCATAGACATAACAAGATGGTATTTAATAGGAATAAATATGAAGATTTACACTTAGCTCTGAGATGTCAGCTATATGTGCAGAGGCTGGATGTCACTTCATATAACAACTGCAGTTGAGGAAGACAGACCCTGACGCAGAGGCATGATATTCCTGACTCAGCAGGATCTCTGTCTCTTCTTTGGAGAGGGTATGGCTCATCTTGGGCACTGCCCCTGAAGAGCAACAGGGACAAAGTGGAACAGTTCCAGAGGCAAGATCCAGGCCATGAGGAGTCTGAAGCCATTCTGTAGGAAGAAGAACAACAGATGGAGAAGCCTTGAGATCTTGGAGGTTAGCCCACTTGTTTTTAAATTATTTTCAGGCTGCTACAATGGAAGATGAATTAGATATGTGTTGATGGTCTCAGAGGGTACAACTCACAGCCGTCGGTGGAAGTTGCAGCTTCTAAAATTTAGGAAACTTTCCTAACAATTAAGGAAGCAGGAATATATAGTGTTAAGAGGTGTGGTTTGAATCTCAGACGTGCCACTTAACAACGCACAGCTGGGAAAGTTTTGTCTTTTATTTTCATGATACTAAAACACCTAGCATATGGTCTGCTTCACAAAGGGACTCAATATATAGCTGTTTTTGTAATGGTTGCTGCTGTAGTTGCTTAGAAATTGAAAACGTGGCCTCAGGTGGGAGTGGGTTTGAGCATAGTTGGAATGATGAGAAAGAGATTTTATGTCTTTTATGTGATGAATGGGGTGATTCTTAGGGCCTGTTTAATAACGGGATTTGACATCTCTGGAACAAAGTGAAGTATATGTCCCAGAGAAAAAGGAATAAGGAGGAGATTTGCCTCATATCCTTACTTTCGTTCAGATTTGTTCTCAGAACAGGTATGCTTTGTGATTCACAATGCCTGAAGAGTTAATTTTTTCTCATATTATGAACATTCAAAGCTTGACCTATGGGCCAAGTATAAAGTAATTCATAATTTTAAACTAGCTTCTTTTTATTAAAGCCAGGTTATACATTAGGCAATGAATGAATCATCTTCCATCTCTTAATAATCATATTTTAATATAGTATCAGAGTAACATTATTACTTGATAATTATATAATAAATATTACTTTTAATATACTGGAATGGGAATATTATATGATAAACATCACTGGAACATTGAGAAGGAAGCAATTAATTCTGACTGGAGGATTAGGAAAGGTTTCTTGGAGAACATGGCATTAGAGTTGGGTGCTGGACAAGTGAGATTTTAATAGATGGGAGTATGGTGGAGGCAAGGCTTTCCAGGTTAGGGAATGGCTTAAACAAAGGCAAAGAAGTAATTAACAGAGATAATGACTCATCTTTCCAGGGCTAACACTGCCATTTTTCTTGTGGCTACCTTCTTCATTGCTATCAGGGACAGCATTTTGATGTGAAATTGTAGGAAAAAATGTTGCATTTGGTGACTTGTCATTATGCCTGCACTGAAGTTCTTTCTTGTTTCATTATTAAAATTGCTGAAATGCCTACCCCATGTGTGTAGAGACCTGAACACTAAGGCAAGTGAACTGAGTGACTCAGAGATGAAGCTTCAGATGATGACAGTGATGACCAAGAAAGGAGGTCTTAGACTATGCACAAAAGCAGAATATTTCACCTGCCTGGAAGAGGCTTTTCAGGCTTTGCAAAAGGCTTTTCCTGCTAGTGTGAGTCCATTACCAGCAAAGGGATCTGAGAATGGGAGGCCATCAATAGCAGCCCTTCCACTGTTATTTTTACTTACTCATATATACACTGGGCAGGCTTGGGAAAATGAGAATGGCAGATCACTGGGGAAGCAAGACCCCCCGGCTAGTATGGTTTTCCCCTTGGATGGATGGAAAAAGATGCTAATTCTACCTGTCCCAATATGTCCAACTCTAGACAAGCATTTGGACAGAACAGTGCTTGGGGGCTGCCTTCACCCAAATTTATCACAACTTAATCAATGATTAAGGCGTGGGAGTAGTGCTGTTTCCTAAATTTATATATTGATAGCATTTAGAGGCAAGAATCAGGTTAGGGTGTTATGATTTGAATATTTGTATCACCCAAAATTCATACGTTGAAAGCTGATCACCAGTATGATGGGTATGAGGTAGGACCTTTGGGAAGTGATTATACTGTGAAGGAGCTCTCATAAAAGAGGCCTCAGAGAGCTTCCTTGTACCTTCCATGATGTGAAGACATAGAATCCATTTATGAGCCTGAAAACAGATTTTACCAGACATTACATCTCCTAGTGTCTTGACCTTAGACTTGGCAGTCTCTGAAATTATGAGAAATGAAGTTGCTATTTATAAGACACCTATCTATGGCATTTTATTACAGGAACCCAATTCAAGAGGAGTTGCAACTTGGAACAGTTCAGGATTCCAGGAGTCATCCTCATTACATCTTATCTGTCTTATTGCTTCACTTGGCATTTATTAAACTTCTGTTATTATTATTATTACTATTTTAAAGAGGGTAAAACAAAACAGAACAAAACAGATCAGAAGGAAACAATGCAAATGACACAAATTTCAAAGCAAGACAACAGGAGATCAACAGTGGCTACCATAATGTCTCTTATTTTCTTCTAAATAGTGGTTCTTCACACACATTGAATTCATGCAAAGCAAAATAGTATAAAACTCATCAAAACAAAATAATGAAGGCATTACGGGCCTTCAAAACCAGACAGTAGAAAAATCAACAATGGCTACTGTAATGTTGTTCTTGTTCTCTTCAAAATAGCTGTTCATACCTTCAAGTATGTTGTAATTAAATAATACAAAACAGACGAAAACCATATTAAAAAAGAAAAAAGTGTTAATGGATTTCACACCATGACTATACGAAGCCATCAATAGATACCACAATGTTTCTTTTTCTTCAGTGTATCTGTTCATTTCATCATGCATAATATAATTGATTCTTGTAAACTGTTTAGGAGAAACTCTAGGCATATATAAGACTCTACATGTACATCTATCCTTTTTACATTACAGGGGAAAACAAAACAAAACAAAAAAACCAAAAACCAAATTAGAAAAACAGGAAACAAAAAAGGCAAATAAATAACAATAGCAAAGAGCCCAAAATAATGGTGCTATAAGCCTTCAATACAAGGTGGTAGGAACATAACTGAGGTTGTTATTTTACATAGTGATCTTCAAAAGAGTTCCTAAGATCACTGAACACAAACATGCAAAATAGATCCAACCCTATGGACGTTAACTGTTTTATTCCAAGAGCTTTGTAGCACAAGGATTTGTAGCACAGTCATCTTAGCTGTCTTAAGTGTGTTTATACAAATTTAGATATTTTCTTTTCTCTTTTTTACTTTTTCCCCGAGATATTATTTTTTTCCCTTTGAGCAGATTCTTATCCTTTCACAGTATTTATTGAGGATTTTGTATTTTATATACTCTTACCATTTCTTACACTAGGAAGACGATACAATTTATTTCACTTATGAGTATAACCTCAATTTGCATCCATTTACTATAAATATCTCAATGTGGTCATTCTTTATACCTGGTCCATTGTATAAAAGTACCACATCTTCTTTATCCATTCTTCAGTTGATAGACATTTAGATTGTTTCCAAGATCTGGCTATTACAAATTGTGGTGCTATAAACGTGGTGCACATATAGCACTGTGATATGATGTTTTCAGTTACTCTGGGAATATGCCCAGAAGTGGAATAGCTGGGTCAAATGGGACTTCAAATCCCAGATTTATGAGGAACCTTCAGACTGATCTCCACAATGGTTGCACCAGTCTATACTCCTACCAACAATACAGAAGTGTTCTTTTTTCCCCATAGCCCTCCCATCATTTTTAAAAATTATTTATTTATTTATTTATTTATTTTCCTTACATCATTTGTTATTGGTAGTTTCCTTTATCCTGGTCATTCTTTCTGGAGTGAGATGGAATCTCAGGGTTATTTTAATTTTCATTTCTCTAATGATCGATGATAACTGTACATTTTTTCATGTATGTATTTGCCATTTGTATTTCTTCATCTGAGAATTGTGTGTTCATTTCAGATGCCCATATTTGGATTGGATCTTTGAATTTTGGGGTCTGATTTTTTTATTCTTTATATGTTTTAGACAGAAGTCCTTTGTCTGAGGGAGAGTTCACTAAGATTTTTTCCCAGTTTGTGGGTTTTCTTTTCACTATGTGGAGATTTCTTTTGACATGCAGAAACTTTTTAATAAGATGTGATCCCAGTTATTAGTTCTGGGAAGTATTTCCTCTGCAGTTTGATTTTTGCTCATGAATTCTCTGCCTACTCCAATGTCTTCAACATTTATACATCCTTTGTCTTCCAGCAGATTTAGTGCTTTTGTCTTAATATTTAGATCTTTGATCCATTTTGAATTTAGTTTAGTGCATGGTGATAGGCATGGGTCTAGTTTTCATTGTCAGCATATGGAGAGCCAGTTTTTCCAATACCACTTATTAAAGAGACTCTCTTCCAGTGAATGTGCTTGGCTCCTTTGTCAAAGATAAGGTGGCTGAGTGTGTTTGTAGTTGTGTTTGCAACTTCTAATTGGTTCCATTGACCCTCAGGTCTGTTTTTTGCCAGTACCATGCTGATTTTATTACAGTAGCTTTGTAGTATAACTTCAAGTCAGGGATTATGATGCCTCCTACTTTACCTTTGTTGCTTAGAATTGGCTTTGCTGTTTTAGGTTTTTCTGATTCTAAATGAATTTTAGGAGTGATTTCTCTAGATCTGTGAGGTATAATAGTGATATTTTGATTGGAATTGCATTAAATCTGTATAGCAATTTTGGGAGAATGGCCATTTTCACAATAGTTGTTCTTCCTATTCATGAACAAGGAATGTCTTTCCATTTTCTTTTTCTTTTTTTTTAAATTTTATTTAAGGAGAAAAAGAAAAAAAGCAGAGAAAGGATACAAGTTATACAGATTTACAGAAAAAAATAAACAGTAGGAAATCACTAGTTAATGGATTACATATTGTCATCTTAGAAATAATTGTTCAAGTTACAAAATTAAAGCTTATAAAGTGGACATTCCAACAGTGAGACTGCAAACAGTTCTGTTCAATGATCGAACAAAACTCAGTGATATCATTATCTATCTTATACACTTAAATATACATGCAGTTATATCATTTAGAGCACTTTTCCTCTCTTTTGTACAATGACAATTACGCATTTTGGGTTTTGTTGCTCCCACAGTTCTCACTACTTTTTTGGAAGAGAGTAGAACCAAATGGGACATAACAGAACAGAGTCAGTCAAATCAAAAGGGTGGACATAATAGATAATGTAAAAGCATAATACAAGATGATCAACAATGGTTACCATAATGCCTCCCGCTATCTCTAATAGAATTGCCTATATCATCAGTTATAATAAAGTTGAACAAAACAGTAAAGAACAAAACCGATAAAACCAAAACATTGGAGACATTATATGTCTTCAAAAGTAGATAATAGTCAACCAGAATGGTCGTCATAATGAATCCCACTATCTTCACAGCTGTTGCCTAAACTTTCGAACCTGGTACTATCAAGCAAAACAGAATAGAGGGACATCAGTCAAAACAAGATGGTGAGAGCAATATAGGGCTTTAAATCAAGATAATGGAAAGTCAAAGTGGGTTACTATAATATATCCTGCTATTTTTATTTATTTTTCCCTTAATTAAAAGGATAAAAATAAAAAATAATAAAGTGGAGATTGAGATAAAAGAGGGCATAACAGCAAAACAGCACAGATCAAAACATAACCATTTAAGCCAAATAGTGTTTCACCACACGATAATCCCGACATAATATAGTTACCATATTGTCTCTTTCCTTGAAATCTTTGAGTATAACTTTGTATACTGTCACATCAAATATATCAAAACAATGTAAAACCATTTAAGAGAATGACAGTATTACAGGGTATTTAGAATCAACTAACTGAAAATGAACAATGGTTTCTGTATAATCTCCTTGCTTATAAAAGTTTTTGCTTATACTATCATACATAATAAAATCCAATAAGACACAACCTGTTTAGACCAATGGAGACAGAAGAACAAAAGCTTGATGAGACTTCAAAACAAGATGATACTAAATCAGTACTACCTATTAAGACGTCATTTTCTCCAAAATAGCTGTTCCTGTCATCCAATTTTCTCTGCCTCATTTCTGTTGAGCTCTTTTTCTGTCATTAGTTGTCAGTTTGTCTTCTTCATTTTGTTTTCTGCTCCATTCATTGTGGCCTCTCTGCCACTATTTCTGGATTCTTTGTATTTTTCATTTTTAGAATATCCTGCAGTATTCTCTGTAGAGTTGAATTGGTGGTTGCATATTCCCCTAGTTCCTCTTTATCCTGGAAGCACCTTGTTTTTTCATCAATTTCCAGGGATAGTTGTGCAGGATATATCAATCTTGGCTGGAGATTATTATCTTTCAAAGCTTGAATTATTTCCCCCCATGCTCTTCATGATTTGATGGTTTGTGCCGAGAAATCTGCTGTAATTCTGATGGGTGTAAGTGATCTGTTTCTTGTAAGTGATCTGTTTCTTGTCTCTGATGGCTTTTAATATTCTGTTCTTGTATTGGATTTCTGGAATTTTAATTATTATATGCCTGGGTGTTGCTCTGTTTGGGTTGTAGGCAGCTGGGGTCCTGTATGCTTCATACTGAGTATCTTTACCTTTTGCTAAATTAGGAAAATTCTTCTGGATTATTTCTGTGAGTAGCTTTTGTGGTTCATTTGTTTGTGTCCCTACCTCTTCTATTATGTTCTTAATTCTTAAGTTATGGACCCTCTTATCATCTTCTTGTCTTTGTATTATTGCTGTTTGTTTCTTTGTTATTTTTAAGAAATTTTTCATTTCATTCTCCCATATTACAAATCTGCCCTCCAGTTCAGATAATCTGTCCTTAGTTTCTTTCAAGCTCTTATGCCAGTTTTCCATAGAGTTTTTAGTTTACTGGTAATCTCTTTGAACCTGCTTCACATATTCTATGCTTTCCTCTATTTTCTCCATAAAACAATTCTCCCCTCTTTTTCTGTTCTTCCATTCCACCATGTTTTTTCTTGGGTGGTGCTTAGCATTTCTCTAACTATTCTGCTTATGTCTAGCTTCAGGTCATTAATAACTTCATTCTTGAACTTGTCTGTGAGGCTCTGGAGATAGCGCTTTATATCTATTGGTGCTGTGTCTGCTATTGCCTCTTTCTCAGGATTGGGGGCCAAGGACCCTTTCTTGTTGCTGCCTCTTCCCATATTCTTTGTTACTTATATATGCAAGCGTATATAGGAGGCCCAGCTTCCTTCCCTGTCAGCCACAGTCTGATTGAATTGCGCTGGCTAGATGTTCCTGCCCACCGCAGCACACCAGGAAGTTGCAGACCAGGCAGCCTATGCGGGGCCTGCCCCTCTAGGTCACCTTCAGGTGCTGGGATCTGGGTTGTGCTAGCCTTTTGGGTCTCAGCCAGCAGCATCACATAGGTAGGCACTGCTCAGCAATCCCACTTGAGAGGGGGATATGTGGCTGAAGTCACTGCAGCGCCCTGTTCCTGCAAGTCTGCCCAGTCCCAGAATGTCCTCTGTTGGAGTCTCCTAATCCGTGGAAGAGTCCCAGTTTCTCTCACTCACCGCAAGTCAATGCACACCTCCTCGCCCGTCCTGCTTTCAAGTCTGTTCACCGATTCCCATTCTCAGAGCTTCTGTGTGTCTCTCTCCCTGCCGAGCTGATGCAGCGGCGGCAGGAAACCCAAATCACCTCTTCCAATGGCGCAGGCTCCAGCTTTCACACTGAAGCTTTTCTGTTCCTGTTATAGCACCAGGATTGCATTCCCAGTTGGTTTCTCTCAGCCCAGTTTGTTCTTGGGTCAGCAGGGCATATCTCCACTTGCTTATGATTCTTTACTCTGCACCATTCCTCAATTCTAAGCTGGGTCTTTCAGAGAGCCTCTGTAGCTGCTGCTATCTGTCCACCATGTTCTCCCGGAAGTCCTGTCTTTCCATTTTCTGAGATCCTCTTCAATTTCTTTTTTCAGGGTATTATAATTTTCACTGAATAGATCTTTTACTTGTTTTGTTAGATTGATTTCTAAGTATTTCATTTTTTTATTTAAAAAAAGAGATTAAGATAAAAGAGGACATAACAACACAGGTCAGAACAGAACAATTTAAGCAACATAGTGTTTCACAACAAAATAATCCAATATAACAGTAGTTACCATAGTGTCTCTATCCTTGAAATATTTGAGTGTACCTCATACACTACAGTATCAAACATACCAAGACAGTGTAAAACCATTTAAGAGAATGAAAGTATTGTAGGGTATTTAGAACCAACTAACAGAAAATGAACAATAGTTTCTATATTATCTCCTTGTCTATCAAAAATTTTTCTTTGTACTATCACATATAATAAAATCCAATAAGATACAACATGATAAAACTGATGGAGACAGAAGAACAAAAGCTTGATGGGACTTCAAAATAAGATGATATTACATTAGTACTGGCTATTATAATGTCATGTTTCCTTCAAAATAACTGTTCATACCATCACAAACAATAAAATCAAACAACCTGGAATAAAACCATTCCAGTCAATGAATGAAAATGTTATAATCTTCAAAGCAATATAATGGGGAATCATGATTACAACATATTTTTATGTATTCTTACCATTACTTACACTAAGGAGACTATTCAGTATTTATACATGTGAGTTTGATTTATTTCTCTTATGAGTATGCTCTCAAGCTGCATCCATTTATTTATAAATATCTCAATGTGATCATTTTTTATAGCTGAGTAGTACTCCATTGTATAAAAATACCACAACCTTTTATCCATTCCTCAGTTGATGAATACTTAGGCTGTTTCCAAGATCTAGCTATTACAAACTGTGCTGCTATAAACATGGGTGCACATATATCACTGTGGTGTGATGTTTTCAGTTCTTCTGGGAATATGCCTAGAAGTGGAATAGCTGAAACAAATGGGACTTCCAATCCCAGCTTTTTGAGAAATCTCCAGACTGACCTCCACAATAGTTGCACCTTTCTATACTCCCACCAACAGTGCAGGAGAGTTCCTTTTTCCCCACAGCCTCTCCAGCATTTGTTGTTGGTAGTGTTCTTGATCCTGGCTATTCTTTCAGGTGTGAGATGGAATCTCAGTGCGGTTTTAATTTGCATTTCTCTAATGACTATTGATGATGAACATTGTTTCATGTATTTAGTTGCCATTTGTATTTCTTCATCTGAGAATTAAGTATTCATCTCTGGATTTTAATTGTGTTCATTCTGTTTTCCTGATGTAGGAATTCACTGCCATAAATTTTCATCTGAGGACTGCTTTCATTGCATCCCACAGGTTCCAGTAAATTTTATTTGTGTTTTTGTTTGCTTGTCAATATTGTTTAATTTCTTCTTTAATTTCCTCTGTGACCCACTGATTGCTCAAGAGTGTATTATTTAATTTCCATGTTTGTGGAGATTTTGCAGTTTCATCTGTCATTAATTTCTTGTTTCATGGCACTATGACCCGATAACATGCATGGGATAATCTCAATTGTTTTGCATTTACTTATGCATATTCTGTGCATTAGTATATGGTCTTTTTTGTTGTGCTTACAACTTCTGATCTGTTCCAGTGACTGTCATCTCTGGTTTTTTGCCAGTACCATGCTGATTTTATCACTATAATTTTGTAGTATAATTTCAAGTCAAGGATTGAGATGTCTCCTACATTGCTTTTGTTGTTCAGGTTTGCATTTGTTATTCTAGGTTATTCTACGTCTCTTCTGTTTTCAAATGAATTTTAGAAATGTTGTGTAAAGCACCTATAATATGTGTAAGGCATGTTAATGGTAGTTTGATTTGGATTGCATGAAATCTCTGTAATAGTTCTGGTAGTATAACCATTTTCGCAATGTTTGTTCTTCCTAACCAAGAGCAAGAGCTATCTCCCCATTTTCTGACATCCTCTTTAATCTTCTTTTTAATAGTACTATAGTTTTCAGTGTATAGGTCTTTTATATCCTTTGTTAGGTTAAGTATTTCACTTTTTTGGATATTATTGTAAGAGGTATAGTTTCCTTGATTTCTATCTCAGTGAGTTTGTCTTTCATGTACAAGAAGGCTATTGATTTTTTTAGTGCTGATTTTGCATCCAGCTACACTGCTGAATTTGCTTATTAATTCTAGTAGTCTTTTGATGGAGTTTTTAGGATCTTCTATGTAGAGGATTTTGTCATGTGGAAACAGTGATAATTTAACTTCTTCCTTTCCTATCCTTATACCTTTTATTTTCTCTCTTGTCTAATTGCTTTGGCTAATGTTTCCAGAATTATGTTGAGTAGGAGTGTTGATAGTGGACATCCTTGTCTTGTTCCTAATTTTAGAGTGAAAGCTTTCCATTTTTGGTCATTTAATGCAATGCTGGCTATTGGTTTGTCATAGATGGTTGGTTTTATCAGATTGAGGTAGACATTTGCTTTGAAATCTGTATTTCTTTAAATTGTTTATTTTTGAGCTGTTTTGTTCAGTTTTGATATGTTTAATCTTACCCACTTTAAAAAACAAGTGTGTAGGACTGATAACCATATTACTAAATTTTTATAGTTCATTGAGCAGAACTGTTGGCAGAGTCACTATTTGAATGTCACTTTACATACTTTAATTTTGTAACTTGAACAACTATTTCTAAGATGACAATATGTAACTTATCAACTGGTGATTTCTTACCGTTTATTTTTCTGTAATTCTGTATTATTTCTACCCTTTTTTATCTCCATGTATTTTTTGGTTTCTTTCTCTTTAAATAAATAAAAAAATCCTGATACACTATTAACAGGATCTTCTGCCATCTTTTTTTAAGATTCTCCCTCCCCTTTAACTTCCCCAGGGTACACTGTGCATTTTTGGGTCTGACCAAAACTCTTGGTTATAAATTGGAGGGGGGCAACTTGCTATTTACCTAAGTGGTTCTAAACCTTCTCTTTCCTGGACTTGATCTCTAATTGTATTCCTTTACCTATTAAAGCCTGTCTTTCCACCCTATCCACAAATATTGGTCCAGTTGCCCCTATCAACTCTCTGGTTCTCTGTCACATAGAGCATTATTTTCTCATATTTGATTTTCAGTCCATGTACTCTTTTTCCTGTTAATTATATTTCCTATAAATAGCATCTCCATGGACCCTGCCTCCTGATCTACTCCACATGTGGTTCTTTTTTTTTTAAATTAGTGTATCAGGGCCATCTATATTAGAGATTATAACCAACTTTCTCTGCCTCATTTCTGTTATGCTCTTTTTTTGCCATCAGTTGTCTGCTTATTTTCTTAATTCTGTTTTCTGCTCCATTCATTGAGGCCTCTCTGCCACTGTTCCTGGAATCCTAGTACTTTTCTCTCTCTTTAGAATGCCCTGCAGTATTCTCTGTAGACTTGGATTGGTGGTTGCAAATTTCCCCAGTTCCTCTTTGTCTTGGAAGCATCTTGTTGCTCCATTAATTTCTAGAGACAGTTTGGCAGGGTATATCAATCTGGGATGGAGGTTATTTTATTTCAGGGCTTAGACTATTTCACTCCAGGCTCTTCTTGACCTGATGGTTTGTGTCGAGAAGTCTGCCATTATTCTGATGGAACTTCCTTTACAGGTTATCTGTTTCTTGTCTCTTACAGCTTTTAATATTCTGTTATATTGAATTCCTGGGATCTTGATTATTATATGCCTGGGTGTAGCTCTATTTTGGTTGTAGGTAGCTAGAGTTCTGTATGCCTCGTATATCAGAATATCATTTCCTTTTCCTATGTTTGGGAAGTATTCCTTAATTATTTCTGTGAATGACCTTTGTAGTTCCTGCTTCTTCATTTATATTCTTTATTCTCAAGTAGTAGATCCTCTTGTCATCTTCTAGCCTTTGTATTGTTTCTGCTTGTCTCCTTGTTATTTTAAAGTTTTCCCTTTCATAATCCCACATTGCAAACTTGTCCTCCAGTTTGGATAATCTATCCTTAGTTTCTTTCAAGCAGATTTGCTATCTTTCTGTAGAATTTTAAATTTCCTGGTAATCTCTTTGAATCTGCTTCATGTATTCTATATTTTCTTTATATTCTTCATCAAATGGTTCTCTCCTTTGTTTGAGTTCCTCCCTTCTTCTGTCTGTGTCTGCTTGAGGGGTGCTTAACATCTCTTTTATTAATCTTCTTATACCTTGCTTTACTTGGCTAAATATTTCACTTTTGAACTCATCTATTAGGTCCCAAAATTATCTCTTTATGTCCACTGGTGGCGTTTCTGATATTGCTTGTTTGCTATTCTCATTTTCCTTTGTATTTACCTGTGCTGGGTCAGTGTTCCCAAGGTTGCTACCTGGGGACATTTCATTGTTGATTCCTCTTCCCATCTTTTTTGTTTCTTCCAGGAGGCCCCAGTTTCTTTCTTTGTTGATTACAATTCTTCTGAAGCACATTGGCTAGGTGACTCTTCCCACTGTAGTGTGCTAGTGAGTTGCAAACAGGGACAGCATATACTGGCCCCTCCCCTCCAGATCAGTCAAGCTGCAGTTTCCTGCACTGTATTCTCTGGGTCAGCCAAATTTCTGAGGCTTCACTGGGTTACTGTGTGCTGTTGCCATAGGGAATTGATTTTGTATAACCCACTGGGCCTCAGCAGGTTTGTGTGACCCAGGCCTAGCTCACTCCACCAATCCCGTTCAGGAAGGGAACAACTGACTGAAGTCACTGTTGCCCCTTGTACTTGCCAATCCTGCCCAATCCCAGAATGTTGCCCACCAGAACCTCTCTTTCTGTGGAATGGCTCCACTCCCATCACTCACCACAGGTTGATGCAGGATCCCCACCAGCTCAGCTCTCCATTTGGCTGGCAGACCCCTGACCTCAGTGTACTGCACCTCCAGTGAATTGAAGTGGCTGGACCTCAGACGGCTCGGCAAGTCACCTGCTGTGGTGGAAACACTGAACCTTTAGCTGTTCCAATAATAGCACTGAGACTGTACGGTTGGTTCTTCTCACCTTAGTTTCTTCTTGGGATGAGAGAATTCATCTTCCTCTGTTCGAGGCTCCCCATACTGCATTATGTTGAATTCTAAGTTGACTATCTCAGGGAGCCTCTGTAGCCAGCTGTTATCTATCCACCATGTTTCTGCTCCTCTGGAGCCTGTTTCTTGATCCACTCTGCAAATCTATTTCTTTTAATTGGTGAACTGAGTGCATTTACATTGATGGATATAACTGATATGCCCTGACTTTACTTTGTCATGTTATTTTCCAGTTGTTGATTTACTACTTTCTTCCTTGTTTAACTGCTTCCCCTGCCTGGTGGTTTCTTTCTGTTGTTGTCTGTGTATTTTAGTCATTTTTATCTCTCTCTAGTAGTGTTTCAGTACTCTTTCTAGGGTTAGTTTGGTGGACATGAATTTCTTCACTTGTTCTTTGTCATGGAAGTATCTTATTTCTCCATTAATTTTCAAAGAAAGGTTTGCAAGGTAGATCAACCTGAGTTGAAAGTTGTTTTCTTTCAGAGCTTGAAATACTTAACTCCAAGCTCGTCTTGACTTGAGATTTGTGTTGAACAGTCTGTAATGATTCTAATGGGTTTTCACTGATAGGTGAGTTGTGTCTTTTCTCTAACATCTTTTAGTTTTCTGTTTTTATGCTGAATTTCTGGTACCCTAATTATTATGTGTCTGGGTTTAGATTTATTTTGGTGTTCTATATGTCTTACTCATCTGTATATGTGATTCCTAGCCCATGTGTGGCAAATTTTCTGCCATTACTTCTGCAAAGATTTTTTAAAATGTAATTTGCATTGTCTCCTGCATTTTGACCCCTATCAATCTTATTTTTCATTGCATCATCTTGAAGCTGTTGAATTGTTATTTCATGCTTACTTATTATTTTTAAAAGTTCTTTTCTTTCAGAGATTGCTAGCTGCAATCCTGTCTTCAAGGTCCGAAAGTCTATTCTCAGCTTCATTCAAATGGTTTTTCCAGCTTTCAGTGGAATTTTTATTTCCTGAGTATCTCTTTGAATTTATTACATGCATTCTATTCCTTTCCTAAATTGTTCATTCAAGGTTTCCATCATTTTTTCATGCTTCTGTAGTTTTTTTAAAAAAAATCTATGTCTTCTCTAGCTATAATCAGCAATTTCTTTATTAAGGCTGGCACTTCTTTCTTTACATGAGAGATTATTTCTAATTTGATTTCCTCTATAGCCTCATGGATTTGTTTCTTTATTTCTCTTGCTTTCTTTTCAAAATTTCAGGTATATGATTTCTAAAGTCCTCTATTTCAATGTGTTCTGTACTTGTTCTTGATGTACTGGACATTTGAGATTGCATTTTGCTGTTTCATTTTGTCATTTTCACCTCTTGGGTTAATATTTTGATCTTTTTAATCCCATTGGTCTCAACTGACAATTTCTGTCTTAGGTCCCTATGCTATGGCTGATGTTTGTTTAATTTCTGGGTCCCACATTGAAGGGGAGCAGACAGTTACCTGAATTCCTCCTGCAGGGCCTGTTTGGTAAGTCCTATACTCTTCTTAGTCTGACTAGCCTAGGAGTATTGATATAAGCCAACCCTTAGCTCCTGTTGTTACTGTAGCTTTAGGCTGTTATAGTCCACCAGATCTACCTGGCTATCATTTGCATCTCAGCTGGGACCTTACTGTGTCACTTGGTGGTCTACTAGGGTGTCTACTAGGCCTTTTTGAGTTCCTCTGAGTTGAAGGTGGGTCTTGTTGCACTCTCCTCAACCTACCCACTGTTGTCTATGTGGAAGAAGGACTCATCTACACATTGCTGGGCTCTGTGTGGTATGGCTGAGGCTTCCACCAGCCCACCAGGGTTCTGTAGGTGGTGGCCTAGTGGTAGCTGACAATCCTACTGCCTTCTGAGGTCTTCAGGATGAAGGAGGAGTGGTAAGTGATGATTTGCTGGCCCCTATAGTTTCTGAAGTGAAGGAGGTGTGGCAACCAATAATCCTGTTGGCTCTTTAGGTTTAGGGATTAGTTTTCTGAAGGATGATACGAACAAAAGAAAATTATTGTGCAGGTCACCCAGTCTGGACTTCAGTGTCAGATAATATTTAGTTAGTAACTATTATAACTGTAATAATTAGTTAATAATAATAACTAATAATAATTGGTTAATAGTTATTGACTAATTAACTTTGACTTTTGTTCAATGAATATTTTTCTATTTTAGATGGGAATAACTACTCTTTCAGCTTTGGCTAAAGATGTAAGAAGTGAGTCAGGAATGAGCCATAGCATTAAATCACTGAAAGCAAAATAACAATGTAGCTATTTGACTTATTTCTCAACGTTACATCTGTTTATGTTTCTAGTTTTAGAGAATTTTTTCCCCTCCATTCCCATCACTTGAACATACCAACTATTTTCCAGGCCTTTCAGCTCAGAAACACCCAGAGTTAATGTTGCAAGACCTGTGGGTCTGAGGAAATGGTAGCACACATGACCAAGGGTCAAACTGTTCCAAGATGCTTAGGAAGGAAAGGTCAATCCATGGCCAGCAAAGATAGATCACTGTTGGCAACCTGCTCTAAGAGCCCACAGTTGTCAGCTAATGTAGAAATGATGCCTATGATGATAATGTCATTTCTAACAGTTCCAATGTCAAATAATTGAGGATTTTTTGCTGAATTTGCTTTTTTCTGTTAAACTTGATTTATTTTGATGTAATTTCATTCATAAAAAGATAATTATTTAGATATATAACAATGTGGTTTACTTATTTTGTCTTTGAAAAACTTGACACATAAGTTAACATATCTAAAAACAAAATAAAACCAATAAAGCAACCATGTGTATGTTGAAGTCATGCATTCTAATCTTTGGTTTTGGAAAACCTGGCTATGGAACAGAAAGGAAATTAAAATCTTTTTGTCTTGCCTATAAAAGACAGTTCCTTGTTACCAATATACCCTAGCCCACACCAGGAGAGGATGGAAATGTGATCTAAGGGTCTTGGCATGATAGCTCCCCAAAGTAAGTTTTGGGGTTTCAGCTACTTTGAGAGAAGTTGGAAAGGGAACTAATATGCACAGAGCATCTCCTTTGTGTTTGGCTCCGGTCAACTGCTTCACACACGGCTTTATTTAATCCTCAGACTCTTTCTGAGGTGGGCATTACCCCAATTTGTAGGTAAGGATGTTGTGGCCCACTACTTATGCCGCTTGAAAAGACTGAAGAGTGGGTTCATTAAATTAAAAAAAAATTTATACGACATATTTATAAATAAACCAAATTTTCCTAGCAGAAAGTCAAGGAAGGGAAACATTGGTTTGATCAGAAAGGATAAGACCTCCTCTGCTCAGCAGCACAGAGCCCAACAAATCCACAGAAGAATGTTACTGGCGTGGTGACAGCTTTGGAGATGACCTTTTATCTCACCTCCTTCCCATACTGAAAATGGTGCTTTGGCTCTCACCCAGCATGCTTGTGTCATGCATGTGGGTTACCAGAGGTAATTTTCTGAAATTAATATGAAAAAATGTTTCTTAGAAGCTTCTGCTTTGACTCAAGAGCAACTAAAAGTTTTCAGAGTACCAGGGTCTACCGCTTACACTATTTTCAAGAAATCCCAAATGGAGAATGCAATATGCTGTTTTAGTTACAAAGGGGTAATAGCCTAAAGTAGGTAGGATTTTTAACAAGAAGAAATAAGTATCACATAATGAGCAATAAAAGTTATGTGATTATTGTTGTTGCTTCTATTCAGGCCAAACTCCAGTGAGACTGGGACATAGGCCAATCTTAATTTGAATTGCATTTTTCTCTATCCCATACATTCCACTCTTCCCTGATTTTCATTTCTTTTTTCCTTTTACATAATTTCCCAGGCATTTCCATGAAGAAGAAAGCTTGGATTAAATGCATTTACAGAAAAGTAATAGAGATGTAATATGTTGCCTCTCCCAGAGGTACTTACATTTTAAAACTTTGTCCTAGAGAGGACAATACTCAATTCGAAAAAACAAATTCCCAGTGATGGAATTGGAACCCTCACTGAAGGAAGAGTTTCAAGACAAATTTTTAGATGATACTGAAGGGACAGGAGAGGGGACAAGAGTATCTTCTCCCTATTTTCATTGCAAAAGGATAATAGCCTAGAATTAGTTATTTGAGTAGGATGGAATTAGTTTATCTATTTCCCATATTTGTGCAGGAGCCTGTTATCTTTCCTTTATAGAGGGATGACGTTGGTATCATTATTGCTTTATTAACAGAAACTATTCCTTTGAGCAAGGTGTAGTAGCATATGTCTGTAATCACAGCACTTCAGAGACCGAGGCAGGAGAATTGTTGTGAGTTCAAAGTCAACCTGGGTGGGTTACATAGTGAGTTCAAGGTCTGCCTGAACTAACTAGTCAAACCTTGTCTTGAAAAAAATAGACAATAAAATGATTCATTTGACAAGTGGCACAGTTCAAGTCAAGCTTATTTAACTGGTGGGAATCTCAATTCACCATAATGAGATGACACAAAGGAGCAAAATATACTTTTTGTCCCTAGGGAGATGATAATTCCTATGGGAGATGGAGATAATTCTCTTCTATGATGCAGTAGGCCCATAATCCAAGAGTGTTTTATGAAGAACTAGGGAGGGAAGAATCATTCATCCATTCCCTCTGCCTCTTTGTAGCAAGATTTCTAACTCTACATAGTATACTATATAGGAGAGTTGAGCTTCCACTTGTTATGTTTGCTGGGAGACAAATACATTTGTTATGAGATTTTTGGTGTGCCTTTCTCTGCAATAAACTAGTTTAGGATCATCATTAACAAACAGTTATTCCACAAGAAGTCACGGAATGCCCCAAAAGTGAACTGACCCTAACTTCTCTCTCTCTCCTTCTTTCTTTTTTTCTGTGTCTATCTGGTTTATGGATTCTCTATGTCAGTCTGGTCTTTCTTTTTGAACCACTGTGAATTGGACACTTTCATTAGACTGTTATTGGCTCTCAGGCCCTCTTTTACCCCTGAGTGCTGACTTATCTTTTCCATTTATTCCATGCTCCCAGCTTCAGCTGCTTTTGTTCCCTTGGCCAGGTCTCCAAAAGGACGGTTCAAATGAAAATCCTGGGAGTCTGTTGTCTTGGGAAGGGAAGTGAAGCACTGTGACCCTGCCTTGCATGCATGGCAGTAGTAGTTAGTACTCTTTAAATTTATTTAGATCAACAGATGGGTACCGTGTGGTTGAGTGAGCCCCCGGAAGTCCCAAAAATCTAAAACCCTTTTATATCATGCAGTTTTTCCATGAGGTATTGAGGAAGTCAAGAAATCCTCCCACATCACCCTGAAGGGAAAAGATAAAGAAAAAATATATAATCAAGATTTCTAGTTATTTAGTTCCCAGGACATTAAGCAATCATATGTAAGTTTTTAAAAAAGAAATTTTAAGGTGTAGAGAATAATGTTGAGCTTTGCAAAAAGGCAATAAAAATGGTCAAAAGAAGTACGAACAATGCATCTGAGGCATTTCCCTCAATCAGTTGAGGTGATCCATCTCGTGGAAAAATGCTTTTCTTAACAGAGCTAGGTGTTTGTTATTGTTTTAGAGTTGAGTTTCTCAGAAAATAGTTCCTTGGTCACCTACAGCAGAATCACCGAGTACTAGTTAAAAATCTAGATTCCCATGTTGGGGTCAAGTTAGGATGCTTTCAGATGCAAATAACAGAAAGCTGAACTCAAAATGACTGTAAGAACAGGTTAATGCAGAGACTCAATGACCTTTTCAAAGACGCTTCTTTTTAATTTTTCTTCCCTTCTGTCACTTTGTCTTCATGTTAGTTTCCTTCGTGATTGGAAGACAGCTACCACAGCTCCCAGATGCAGCCACAATGATGTATAACAGAAAGACTCTTGATGTGGGTGATGAGCCTGTTTTGGGGGCCTCCGCACCAGCACTGTGCTCAGAGATACCCTGAATGTGGGTAAAAATCTGTTGTCACCATTTTTAAGTTCTTAGCAATTTTATCTTTGAACTTCTGTTTTGTGTCTCAGTTACTTTTCTTTTGTTGTTGGGACAAAATGCTCAACACCCCAAATTAAGGAAGGAAAGGTTTATTTAGCTTATAATTTGTGGAGGTTTCCGTCCATAATCAGCTGGGGCTAAGGCAGGGTAGGGTAGCGTGGCACCAGGGAAACACTTCAACGCAGCAGCTAGCAAAAGCTGCCAGAGCAAAAGAAGAGAGAACTAGCCTCTTCTCTCTTACACTGTAAACAGGCTAACCCTGCCCTACCATCAGTGAAGGTTTGGCACTCACACCTGTTACATATGCTCAGGATATTTACAAAGTAAGGATCCTGGCTCCTTCCTGAGTGTCTTAGTTAAATTTCTGAACTCAAGTTGACACAATAAGTGAGCTCTCAGAGGATAATGAGGTATGTGCATGATCTAAGGAGATGCTTATCTTTGCCTTTCCTTGTCATTCTATACACACAGAGCTTTGCAATGTGCCATGAATGTTCACAGAGTATATGGAAATTTGGCAGGTCACAATGTGAATACAAGATACAGAGGAGGAAAAAGAATTTTCTCTCTACTCTATAGTCCTTAGCTGAGATGAATTTCTGTATCAAAAGACAGATTAAGAGAACAAGAAACAGAAATTGAATAGCATCAGTACCTTATGTACACATGAGTAGTACCACGAGAAATGAATAAATCTCAAAGAGGTTTTTAATTTAGAGTTAAAAACTGTTCCACATCCAAAGAAAGAAAGAAAAGTATGAGTAAGGCTGGTTATTAGAAGAGGGCTTAAGAGTGCAAGCTAAGGAAGGGTAAGATTATCTATGCAGACTTAAATTGTGTCTTTCTGATGAAGTCCTTGTGATTTAGTCATCCTCTCTCCTTAGCACTGGGAGGAAGACACCCTGACAAATTTCCTATATAGAAGTAATTTTCGCTTAAAAAAGGATAACTTATACTCTGTTTTTAGAGCTTCTCTTGTGTCTGAAATTTCTTAGAATGTTCAACTCCAAGTAATATTTATGCTAAAAAGGCATATTTTGAGTTTACATATTCTAGTCTCCCATAAGGGTTCCTCTTTGTTTTTCACTTATTTTTAGCACAACCTTTAAAGGTTAGAATTATTAATACCAGCAATTCAGTGGGTGGTTTTTTTTTTCTCCCTAGACACAATCTAATGTTAAGGTAAGAGACGTGAGAATGAGAGAGGCCAAATTACATGGTGTGCTTGGCTAACTAGGCTGCATCAGGGATGCTGAGCTGAGTCCCAGAACACTTAAGGCGTGCTCTGTTAATTAAGGATCATATTTTTCTATTAAAATGTGACTCTATTAGGATGACTACCCAACATTTTAGCTACTGTGTTAATCAATTTAACTTCTTCAGTTCTACTTGCTTTCAGAAATTTTGATACTCCTATGGTTTCTCTCTCGCCATTATTGAATTCTTTCCTATAGCTCATACTGGTAGTAAGAAAAAGTCTGCAAAACAACAAAAATAAACACACTGTATAAATACAGTACTTTATGATCTGATGATGGAATTTCCAAGAGAGTTTTCTTACTACACAGAAAAAAAATATGCTCAGAACAGTATGATTTAAATAAAATCATACTGCAAGTTAGCAATGGAAAGCAGGGTGGAATGCAGGGATCCATGTCACTTTCTGGTTGCAGCAGTGATCCAACATCCTTGGATCACTCAATCTCCCTGCACCTTTATTCAAACCTTTTCAATCAGTCTCATTGTTGAATGTTCTGTAATATTTCTTGTGAAGTAGAATGCGGAAAAATATCTTCACAGGTGGCATTAGAATTCCTATTAAGAAGGAAACTGTCTTTAAGAAAATCCTTTGATAGGCACTTTGGGAGAGAAGATTAGATCCTTAGGTTGGCAGAAAAGAAGTGATCCATAAATTGTTCTGTATAAGGGATGAAGAGGAATTGGGCATGCTGAAAGGATAAGAGAAAAGAAGGAAAGCCAATGAGGAGCTTGGCAATTTAGAAGAAAACTCGATTTGCCTGAAATTTGCAGGGGGACATTTTAAAACCATTGTTTTTTCCATATCATATTGGTGTTTTCTTTTTGCAAGGGCAAAGTAAAACCTCTCCCCATTTTTCTGAAAATATCACTAAAGGCCTCACAGATTGGGGGGAAAGGAGAGAGAAGAGAGAGGAGAGATTGAAAAAAAAAAAAAAGAACACGGACAGAGTTTCATGAGACTTTGATCCCAGGACTAGGTAAGAGGAGGAGTTACATGCACCAAAAGGTTAAAAGCTTTGGTAAATGTAACTAATTCCAGAACCAGAGGAGACCACAAAAATGTAACTGCTGTGAGAAAGTGAGGACATCTTAGGGAGGGCAGTGAATTTTCCACAGGATGTGGAATGGAGATTTTAGTCAATCTTATCTGGATCTCAAGTGGCAGGGTCTCTGCAGCTGACATTTGGGTTATGTTAGATTTTTATTTTATTTATAGTATCAAATCCATTTCCTTGACCTTCTATAATCTTGCCTTATCCTGTAGAGCCAGGATCTACAAGAATCTCTCTGTTCCAGTGAGGCTAATGGTGTTGAAGTCTCAAGAACAGCTCAGGCTGACTCAGGGCTCCCAGCCTTGACTTTGTTTCCCTGGATCTGGAAAGCACTTCTTGCCCCACTATATAAACTATTCATCCATTAGCACCTGCTCAACTCCAGCCACCTTGTCAGGGAGTGGTCCCTTCTAGCCCTTACTCTCTGTTTCTGGCTACTTGTTGCTCATACAGTTTATACCTGTGAAGTCTACTCTTGATTAATATCCTGTTTTTTTTAAGAGGCATAAAGTAATGCCTCTTAAATGCCACTTGTTTTTCACAAATGTCCCCAAAACCAATTTAGATACACTTGGCCTTCAACCCTCCCTGTTGTGGGCTCATTAAGGCCAAGGGTCCAGTTTGTTCCTTTGAACCTCATGGTGTCTAGCAAGGTGTTGTTTGTTAACACTGAATGGTGGCAGTCTGACTTTTACATTCCTAGTAACAATCTATAGTCCAGGCCCCATGTTTGTTCTGCTAACCTAAGCATCTCAGTTTTAACCTTACACTCAGCAGCAAGCATCCTTCTGGGACTGCTGAATCTTCTATTCAGTCTCACTTTGAAGTCAAATTTCTCTGCAGATGTACTGATATTCACGTGCTGAGGTGGCTGTTAGTATTCCATAGAACACAGAGCTGATCCTTGTAACCCAGCTTGCCCGTGTTCAGCAGGATCAGCCTCTGTTTTGGAAAACCTCTGCCATAGTTCATAATCTCTTCTGGTCTTTTATGGGCACATGTGTCGAACTACAGTAAAAAATATATTTAATACTTAGCCAGTAATGTACATATGCACATACACATGTAGCCAAAACAGAAGTTTTATAAAATTATTTTATGAAATTCACATTTTTCCCATTTATTTAATTAAAAATGGTGACGTAAGCTCACTAAACTAATTTCATGACTCATTAATAGATTGATTTGCAACTTGAAAAATATTTTTCTAGACGGTCAAAGAACAACTGGCAAGGGACATAGTCATTCTGAGACCCTCAAAGGATGGCAATTGGAGAGAGGAAGTGGTTCTGGGTGATCATTACCCCTTCATGTTGCAAGTTCATTTGAAGGTAAAGAATCAACTTGAGAGGCAAACTGATGTGACATTTACATCTGTCTCCATGCAGGGGACAGGTGGGCTGATGTTACGCTATAGCGTAACATCTGAGGCAGGGCATGAGGTTGTTCCAAGAGAGCTGGATACTGTTATGTGGTGAGCGTGCAGACACGTAGGATTATTTTGTGGTGGCCCCTGACATGTGCACATTGAGTGAGGATCTCGTTTCTGTACTTCTTTGTTGGTAGCTGCTGATAAGAGACAGGCACTGGAGGATGGAGATGGAGAAGAGGAAGAAACAAACACAAATTCTTGCTGCCACTGAGTGATGGTAAAATGGACAGGCATCAGCCTTGGTAAGTCCAGCTTCCTGGAGCACTTGCTGGGATTGCTCTGTGTCCAGAAGTAAGCTCTGTTAGTGAGGGTCAAGGACAAATACTTCAAGGCTTTTGCCCATGGACAGCATTCTTGGGCCAAGTGGAGAAATAGCGACATGGGGGGAGGAGGGCTGGGAGGCCCTGAGGAGATTACTTTGGCTGCAGCATCTTATCAAGGATGCCGCACACAGACGAGGTGATGAGGAAGCGTTAAAAGTCAACAAGGTGCTGGTGATGTGCTCTGGCTTGCTTGCTTCCTACTGTCAAAGGGAGCAGCTCAGCAGCTCCTTTCCATTCTATCTTCAGTTCCAATTGCTCTCCACCCAGTACCTGGGAAGCAGAGTGCCCAGGGCATTAGTCTTGCCCGGCCCCTGCAGGGGACAGAAGATCTTCATATTGTGGCCCTGATCCTGGTAAGCAACACAAGCAACTGCTGTATCTCAGCTACACCCTGGAGCCAGAGGGTTGGCCCTGCCTGCCTTTCCTTGTAGTATGTGGCAGCGTGGACAACAATCTTAATCAGTGTGATCTTGAGTTATTTTAATTCTCTCACTTTGGGTATTCACTTTTATTAAATAGGATTTGACAATACTATGTGTGCCATGCTTAATTAATTCAACAAATATACCTTATTACTTATCATCCCAGAACCTGGGGAGAAAACTCCTTGCTCTCATACCTCTTACATTCTAAATGGAGGAGACAGATAACAGCAACAAAATATAATATTTAATATGCCAGATTGCAATAAATGCTGTGGAAAACAGTAGTGAGGTTAATGGGTTTGTTATTTTATATAAATTGGTCAGGGAAGCATCTCTGATCAGGTGACATCTGAGTAGAGACATGAAGAAGTAAAAGATTAGGTCCTGCAGATGTTGGGACAGAATATTTAAGCAAATGGAACGGTAAGTGCAAAGGCCCTAAAGTGCAAAGGCCCTAAACACTCTTAGTGATTCACATTTCAGGGAAGAGAGACTAGTTGATGAGCAGTGAGTGAAAGCAAGAAAAGTAAGAGACAAGGGAGCTATGATCATGGACCACTTTTAAAAAAACAGTTCTTATTTTTTCTTCCTGGGAATGTGGAGCAGAGGAACAGGTTCGTGGGGGTGGAGGTAGGAATAGCTATGCGTTGTCTCTATCTCCTTATATCTTGTATTTTCATCCTGCTCTAAGATCACCTGCATCTCTTATGTACCTATGAATCTATTTTCTAGCTCATGATCAGTGGCCAGCAGAAGACCACATGTGATAGATGGCTTTTGACAATCATATGTGCCACTCTGTGCTTGTCATGCTTCTCTGGAGATAGAATAGATGTCTCTACTGGGACTGGACCACGGGACAGGGCAAGTGGATTGTGAGCAGCTGCATCATGTACTGGGGGTCACAGCTGAAGATTTTAATGTGCTGGAGGATTTGAATCTGCCCTCTTTAGAGCGTGTTTGCAACAGTGAGAATGGCTTACCTCAGAGAATGGCTGCCCCTTCACCTTAGGCCACTGAATGAGAGGACATATGAAAACCAGTTCAGAACTGCAGAGCCAAAACTAGTCCATAGCCCTAAAAAATAAATGTATTCAGATTTGGGAATTATTTATTGTTGTACCAAAATCCAACCAATAGAAGTCAGATTCTGTGTTCAGCACTCTGAACCATTATCTCTTTTATACCCCTCCGCAGTAAGTACGTCCCTGTGCAGTTGGTGCTCTCATTCTACCTTTGTAGACGAGACCCAGCAAAGCTAGCAACTTGTGCGAGATTATGAAACTGAAAAGAGGCAACATCTAAATTTAGGTCTGTTTGATTCCCTAGCCATTATGCCATGTGACACTGTCTTTCATACAGAGAAGAGTAATGGACAAAGAAGCCCCTATGACAACTCCAGACAGCCCACATGTAGGAGTGCACTTTTCCATCCCACTGAGGCTCTAGAAGCCAGGTGACTCATTTCCCTGGTTTTTATCCTCCTAGTCCCACTCCAAGGCTCTGGTTCTCTCCTTTTCTTTCAAGAAGGTATTTAAAAATGTCCTTTTCTATGAAATATTTCTAAAATGACCAAAGAAAAAGTTCAGTTTCTCTTGTCTTTTACATCCGAACATATACGAAAATCTCTGGACTATGTCTTCCATATCTTCACTCCAAAAGGCACTAATTTTTATCTCTACTCTAAAGATTTCCACATTTAGTGAGAAACTCTTTATGTGCCAGCCATGGCATCTGAAGTGAGGATTAACATTTTTGAATGCTCTTAACACCTAGTGGGAGGTAGCATGCCAACAGATCATGTTATTAAAAGTGCTAAGTGCCAAAACACAGTTGTGGTCACACAGAGGAGAGCTCCATGTTCAGTTTGGGGATCGATTAAGAAGGTTTTCAGATAAATGAGCTGTGTTGAAGGATAAGTGGGAGCCAGCTGATGAAGAGGCAGAAAGAAGAGTGCAAGCAAAGATATGGAAGCAAGAACAGAAGGAATTCTGAGAACCACAAGCTGGGTTGAGCAGAATTGCAAGTGGGGTGTGGAGAGTATATGGTAGTGGTCAATGGAGATGGTCTAGAGACAGAGCAGATGGAACCTGAAGGTCTAGATTAATGCAATAGCCTAAAATTTCCAAGGAAGTTAAGAGTGTAAGACCACGTCCTGGTGCCTGTCTACAGTAACACTTTACAAGGGCCAACATACAGGGCTGGGCTACACATTGTCTCTGAACCCCTTCCCTCGATTCCAGCGAGGTTTTTTGTGTGTTTTCCCACATTGCTTCCTTTTTACTACCCTCTTAATGTCAAAACTTTCCTGTAGCTTTCCTTCACCTGAGGGCAGAAATCCCCAACCTTTTTGGCTCCAGGGGAACAGTTTCATGGAAGGCAATTTTTCTATGTTCTAAGAGGAAGATGGTTTCAGGATGATTCACATGCATTACATTTATTGTGCATTTTGTTTCTATTCATATTACATTGTAATATGTAATGAAGTAATCATGCAACCTACCATAGTGCAAAATCAGTGGGAATCCTGAGTTTGTTTTTTTGCAATAGCTGGTCACATCTGGAGGCAACGGGACACAGTGATGCCTGAAGGGCATTGCATATCCAGTCTACTCCATAATCTTATTTTAGTTGCTGTCACTGTAGAAAACCCTGCTTCACAAAGATGGAATGCTAAAAATGGAAGCAGGCTTTTTAATGATTTTCTGGCAATCTAGGATGTTTTGTTTTGGCTTTAAGAACATATGCAGATTTTAAATTGTCTCAAACATAATATTTAGGCCACTATCATTCGTGATTTCAAGCAGTCAGTCCTCTTCTAGCACTTAAGCTAATTCACCTGGCTTATTCACAAATAGATTGTGGATCTGTTCCTTCCAAGTCTAAGGGTCTTTTGTGGTTGGGAAGTAATGCTCAAACTCTTTAGAAAGCTGAGAATAGTGATTATGCATAAGCTAGGAGAAAGAAGGCTCTGGCTCATTCTCTTTCAAAATCTCTTGTAATATCTGAAATGTCAGAACTCTAGTGCTTAACTCATTGCCTCTATAGTTTCTTTGGCTCTAAATGCCTCCTCTTTATCTGCTGAATTGAACACAGTTGTGATTCTCTCCTGAAGTAACTGATTAAGTTCACTGAATAGATTGAATACGTCACATGCGTAAACAAATTTTGGGACCAATTCTTTGTCACTGAGATGTGCTGCCAGTGGTGACTGTTTTTCTAAAAGAAACCTTTGGAGCAGCTCTTGTAACTCAGAAACTCTGCTTAATACTGTATCTTTAGAAAGTCATCTCACTTCTGTGTAAGAGAAGACTCATGTGCTCTGCACCCATCTCCTTATAGAGCTTTACAATTTGACATTGGTTAATGTACTGTAATGTGGCTAATAATTTTAATCACACTCTGAAAAACATTGTTAAGGTGACATTCTATGGCTAGTCAGCATTTCTCTACAGATAATACAATGCATAGAATCACATTTAGAAATGACTTTTCTGACCCAAGTAGGGCTATGACAGAAATTCATGTCATAGCAGCTGTTCTATCTGGGGATATACGAACATAAAGTGGCTAATTCAGTTTTCCTATTATGGAACAATTCAAAGGCTTTAATAATTCTATATCTGTGCTGTTGGTTGGCAACAAAAGTACACATGACATACCTCCACACACGTGCTCCTGAAAAATATATCACTCAGAAATAAATATTGTTGCTTTTTTGTCAGTATCAGTAGACTTACTGATGTGACTTGCATACCACAGTGACTTATTAATCCTCTCTAACAACTGTGCCTCAATATTCCAGTAAGTGGGCCACAAACAAACTAAAATAAGTTTTGGGTCCTGACTTAAAGGCCACTAGGTGCAGCATACTATTAAAGTACATCAACTTACTTGTCATTATATAGCCTGCCACCAGTCTCAGTTTATTTGTTACTTGTCACTTGCGAATACAGTGAGGATTGATATTAGTCTGCAAGCAATTGACTTATGGTCTCTGTACTGTCAAACATTTTGGCTAAAGTTATTCGGTATTTGCAGTTATTCCTTAATGCTAGCATCACTGGCTCAGCTCCACCTCAGATTATCAGACATTAAATTCAGACATATAACCTAAATGCCTCACATGTACAGTTCATAGGCATTTACACTCTTATGAAAATCTAATGCTGCCACAATTGTAAACAGAAGCAGAGCTCAGGCAGTAATGCAAACAATGGGACTGGCTATAAATACAGATGGAGTTTTGCTTCCATGCATGTGGCTCTCTGCCTGCTCTGCAACCCAGTTTCTAACAAGCCATAGATAGTCCCAGGGGTTGGAAATGCCTACTCTAGGGGGAAAGTTTAAAACATTATTCTTTCAGAAACATATGCATCTTAACAAAGATTAATCTGCAAAATTAACAAACATTTCCTGACCCTTGTTCTTTAGGTCCACTATGTCATGTGATCCTAACAAATACCCTGCAAAGATGGCATTGTAATTATTCCTGTTCTAAGAACGAGGAGGCAAAGTCATGAGGGAAACATTCCAGCAAACAACATCCAAGATATGAAACCAGGCTTTGTGTTAGTGAGAGGAAGCAGGAAGACTGAGAGGGCAGAGACTAACTTCTAACACCAAAACCCACCGTGTGGGGAGACCGCTGATACTCGAGGCTATCAGTCTTCCATATGTAACTTCAGTACTCGGTATTGGAAATGAGACCAAGAGGGAATTCTGAAATGCCTTTGGGTTAGTAATTATTATTTTCAGGTACATAATTTGGTCAGTGATGTACAGGTCCTACATAATGAGACATATAGTGTGGTACTCTATACATTGGATTTTGTTTTTGTCTTAAGAGAGGGCAGACTAGAGAGGACGATGTCTATACTATCTGTATGTCTCTGACAACCCTGTCAAAACCCTATTCATTAGAGCACATCAGGGCCCCAGAGCCAAACCAGTTATCAACTGACATCACCCATGGCTACCCTTACTTATACCAAATTGGTCCTTGATCTGAACCAATCTTCCCTGATCCCTAATTTGACTTAGATTTCACTTGGCTTTCTGGATTTAAGCTTCCCTGAAGAACTCAACCTGATTTACTCTGTGTTCCAAAGCTGCCTAGATCTAACTCTTTTGGTGCAAACCCAGACTTCTTACCTATTAGTGTCTGAGCAGATGAAAGTAGGGATGCAGATACAATTGAGTGCTCAATAAAATCTACTGGTGAGGATAAGGATTATAGTGACAGCTAACAATGAGTGGGGCTCTCATGTGCTATATCAGTTAATCCCAAGATACCATATTGATAAATCCCATGAATCATTCTTAGACATCCTTTTACTTAAAATGACCTCTGAGCTACATATGACTTTCTACATTTGCTTTTCAGGATATCACATTCTTTTGGTTTTCCTCCTTTCTGGTCTCTGGTGAGAGTTCCTCCTTTCTTCTGAGTCTCTTGATATCACTGTGACCCAGGGATCCATCTTTCACTCTTTTTTCTATTTATATTCACTTCTTATTCACTCTTACGACTTCAAGACCTCTTCCTGAACTCATGGATCCCTTAATTATCTGACACATCCACATCTAAAAAATGTCTTAAACCTACAATTCAGATCAAAACTGCTGCACCCTCAGACTTTTCCATCTTAATTAATGTCATCTTTGTATCCCTAAAGAATCATCACCCATCCCTTTCCCTAATGTTCCACATCCAATCGTCCTGCTAATTCTGTGGCTCTGATTTCAAAATGTATCTTGAATCTGACCACTTCTCACCATCTCACTGCTACCACTTGTGTTACCTCTTGCCTGGATCATTCCTACAGCTGCCTAGCTATTCGTTCTCCTTCTACCCTTGCCTCCACCATCTATTGACAACATTGTAGACAAATGGATCTTTTTATAAAGTATAGGTCAGACCATGTCATTCCTCTGCTAAAAGACTTGAAATGACTTTCTGTTTTTAGAGTACGAAAGTTAAAGTCCTCACAATGGCCTACAAGGTGTCCTGACACCACAGGTCATTGTCAAGCTCGTGATGTGACACTGTCTCTTCCCCCTTTTCTTCTCTATTACCAGCCTGTGGCTATACTGCCTTCCTTACTATTAAAATATGCCAGGCTGATGCCCACATTGTGGATATTGTACTGGCTGATATATCTGCACTAACATTATTCCTTAGATGTAAACCTCACTCACTCCTCACTGACTTAAAATTTTTGCTCCAAAGTCACTTTCTTAGTGAGGTCTACACTGGCCATCAACGTCACCGTCTCAGCGGGATCTGCAGTGGCCATGATGTCAAAGACTGCAATTCATTCCTGGCACTCTCAACCTTGCTTTCTTTTTCTGCTTTCCCCTTGTACTGCTTATCACCTACATATAAGATAATTTACTTATTTATGACATTTTGCCTCTCCCCAAAGATAAGTTCTAGTCAGAATGCAGTACCTAAAATAATAGCTAATATTTATGTAGAACTGTGTTCTAGGCTCTATCCTAACCCATATTAAGAAATTTTATTTTTTATTTTTATTTTTATTTTTATTTTTTATTTATTTATTTATTTATTTTGGTCTTTTTTCCTTTTTATCGGTACCGGGGATCGAACTCACGACTGCCTGCTCGCAAGGCCGGCGCTTATGCCGCTGAGCTAAATCCCCAGCCCATATTAAGAAATTTAATTTTATATTAATCCTGTGAAATAGGCAGTATTGTCATCTCCATTTTATGGATGGAAAAATGAGACATGAAGAGGTAATGACTAAAGTGACACAAGATTCTCTTGCTCCCATTCTCCTTCCATTCCCAGAACTGGGGACTGAACCTAAGCCTCACGCACAGTAGGCAAGAACTCTAGCACCTAGCTACAACAGCTTCTAAAAGTTTTATTTTGAGAGTAGGTCTCACTAAGTTTCCTAGCTGGCCTGGAACTTGTCATATTTCTGCCTCAACTTCCCAAGTATCTGGAATTACAGGTGTGTGCCACCACACCCACGATATTTTTTTAATGTAGCAGGTATTCTGTCTTTTATTACATAACAGTTAGTAAATGCACAACAAATATTTTTGGAAGGAGTACATGAATGAATTCCTAACAGAACAATTACCAGGCAAATAATAATGTTACCTTACAGATGGGGGAATTGAGAGATAAAAATGTTAAGAAAATTGTTCACCAGCTAGTATGGTAAGGTAGATAGTGACAGATCTGAGCTCGAAATGTTGTTTCAATTTCTAGCACTTACACTATGATCAAAGGACAGAGATAAGCTGGTGGTAAATCTGCACTCTTACGGTTTCTCAATGTAAATGCTTCATGTAAGTTTTCTGCTTAACACATGATCATCTTGGAGTTCTCATTAGATATTTTGAAGGAAATATGAAAGAGCACAATTTTCTACAGTCTAACATAAAAACTAATCTCATGTATATCAACTGACTTTCCCAAAAAATAAATATGACTCAGGAGCAGAGTAGTAACTGTTTCCCAGATGGATTCCAATTTGCCTGTAATTTGCAGAAATATACAGAAAATGCAGAAATACTCATCCTAACTTCTTTGTCTTAAGAACACTGGAGTTTGGACTTGTGTCATTTTATGGGATCAGATTTGGGTGGAGACTGGTCTGGCATGGTCACTGCTGCTCTTAATCCTGGCCTGAGAACCACTCAGGGGCTCAAAGTCATTTTTGTCAATTTTCCAAGTGTGTGTTGGCAATCACATTGTCTTGATGCTTGACCAGCCGGCTTTCCATCTCATGGAGACATTCCCACACTGAAGGACTCTATTTACGTGTCTGCATTCCTGAGTTTACAGTCAGATCAGCTAAAAATCACTTTGGGAGACATCAGGGATGCTAGGAGATTCTAAGCATGTGTAAAGCAATTTAAGAGTTGTGTATCTATAAGTAAAACAAAATGTAGTTGTGTACTTAATTAAGTCATAGTTAAAACAGGAGTTTATTTTCTGAAGTATCCAAAAAGTAAAATTATTGAAATGAGAATGTGTTACATGACAGCTTTATTATTCATGCCTATACCCTTTTTTCTTTTGGTCTTTAAGAAGATACCAGCCACTAACAAGTGTGCCTCATTATATTTCTTCTTAATGGAAAGTTAGTCTAAATATATTCTTTGGAGTTAGACTATAAGAAGTTGAGAGAATGCCTGCTCATTTCACCTCTACCTAAAAATAAACTTGGAAAAAGTTTGGAAATATTCTTTATAATATGTATGCATACTTTGTCTAGTTTAAAAATAGAATGTATAATTAAAACAATTGTAAATTTCATCAAGTTAAAAGGGAGTTTAGAGAGGACAGATCCTAACACAGCACTGACTTGCTAGGTCTTAGGCAGAACCGTGCCTTTAAGAAAAATGAGTCTTAAAGTCCTTTTATTTTAAAGGTTTTTCTTTATCCTCAGCTCAATTACCTAGCCAGAGTCATCTCCCCTGAGCTCTAGTAAAGTCATTTTCATCTTGGATTGTCACTCTAAATTTACATTATGTCTCCCCAGCTAGACTGAACTCCTTAAGGGCAAGTGTGAGTCTTATTTATTTTTGTATTTCCAGAGCTCAGTGCACAGCCTGTGTGGACCATAGAATACCGGGAAGCAAATGGTTAAAGAAACAAAACCTGATGTGATCTCAGTCAAAGGGGAGTGGCAATCACAGAGTTTATTTTCCAGTTATGGGACCCATTTTCAACTCTGACCAACTTGTTGATCAACCCTTTGGCCAAAAGAATAAGCTTCCAAACCTTCTATACAGCCATGGTACAGGTAGGGTGACCCATGACCAGGGAGAGAAGGCAGACAGGGAAGAGAGAGAGAGAGAGAGAGAGAGAGAGAGAGAGAGAGAGAGAGAGAGAGAGAACAACATGCTGAGGGACAAGTGGAGAGTGGATTGCCACAAGTACTGGAAGGAATCAAAACTCTGTTAGTAGTGAGAATAGTTTCTCTGTGCTGAGTGTGCTGTCAGAATAAACTGTAGATGAAGATCTTGAAATTTGTATTAAAATGGTAATGAGATAGTAATTTAAGGGAGTGACCTTTCCCCTAGATAATTCTTGAGACAAAATAGTATGGGGCACAGGAAAGGATAAATAAAATCAGGCTAAGCCAAAAAAAAAAAAAAAAGGTGGGAGAGAAATCTGGGTCTACCCAGAGATGACCCTTTGGGTACTGCTGGCTAAGAGCTGTCATCAATTCTTTCCTAAGGAAGGGACTTGCCACGAGGGTCTCACCATGTTACACATATATATTTATGTTCACCAATTACTATATATATTATATATATATATCATATATACTATTTATGATATATATATAAAATTATGTTCACCAATTAGTATATACAGTTCCTGTCTCATAGCTAGGATGAATATATTTTTTAATATTTTCATAATTTCCTAGGAGGTGGGTCTGGACTCCATAGATCCTAGAGTTGGCTCAGTCTTGATTCACTTTGGGTAGGAATTGGTACTTACCAAGACACAATCCTGTACATGTGTTCTGGTTAAATCCAGAGCACAGTAAGTACTCTGTCATTGTTCTATGGATGAATGGATTTGGTTCCACTGCCTGGAGCTGTCCCTGACACAACTTGTCAGGACACCTGTTGGACCTTTTCGCCAGAGGTAGTGCTCTGCTCTGAATACACCTGCTCCAAATTTTGGGTTTTTTTTGAACACCTAACAAATGGCTAAGCAGTAAGCTTAGCGTGACAGTGTGAGACAGAAGCAAAAGCTCCCAAAATCAATAGAGCTAAGATGACTGGCCTTAGAAACAGGGAGGACAGTGACGGAAAGGAAAATGATTTATACATTCAGCTAATTGAGTGTCTATTACATGCCAGGTGCTGTTCTTAGGGCTAAAGATCTAACAATGACTCAAGACAGTGAAACTGTTACCTCTGGCATCTATATTCTAGTGGGGAGAGGCAGCTAGAAGTATAATAAATAAGTTAAATATGAAGCTTTTCAAAAGATTTGTAAAACAGGGGAAGCTAGGAGGGGACCGTTAGGGTTTGCAATTTGAAGCAAGAGAGTCAAGAGTGCCCACCTAAGAAAATGGTATCAAAGCAAAAACAAACAAACAAGCAACAAACAAAGGAGATGAGGATGTCTCCAAAGGGTCATGACAGTGTGGGCAGGGGTGGAAATAAAAGGAGGCAGGTAACAGAGGCTAAAGGGAAGACTTCAGCTTCAGCTCCGCCCTCAGTGCTGGGTGATGTCACAGGGAACAAAGGACAATTTCTGTGTCCGTTGTGGGTTTTATAAGACCAACTGGCAGCGCCCTTTCCTCCCTGCCCTGACCTACCACGATTGTGCAGGTTGTACTGTGCATAGGCTGCCAACTTTAAGGAGTCTCCATTAATATTTCCCACTTTCTTTATTTGTATGTTTATGAAGATTTTCTAGCAGAGTATCAGTAAAGGTATTTTCTTTTTTTTTTTTTTTTGGTACCGGGGATTGAACTCATGACCTTGCGTTTGCCAGGTGGGCACTTATGCCACTGAGCTAAATTCCTGGCCCCAGGAAAGATATTTTCTAACAAAAGCTATTTTTAGGATAATCTTCTGACATTTGGGAATAAAGCACCTTGAAGAAGGGACTCTTTTCTAATTCTCATTAAGGCACATGGGAGCCAGTGGCAACTCAAAAGTCCAAATTTCCAAAAGTTCCCAGTAGTTTCTTGTTTTTTTTTTTCCTTTTTATCGGTACCGGGGATCGAACTCACAACTGCCTGCTTACAAGGCAGGTGCTTATGCTGCTGAGCTAAATCCCCAAACCCCCCCCCCCACAGTAGTTTCTTGGCTGTAGACTTATTGGTTAAGTAATGTCCCTACTTTGCTGAAATTCTGCTGTGGTTCCTAATACATGCTGGAGGAAACTCCTTCGTAAACCACGTGAGCAGTGGCAGTTCCAGAATTTCTATGTTAGACTGGTTTAAAGGCAAGGATGAGGGAGCCAATGTTTGTTTAGTTTGGGGGAGCAGCTGCTAGGGATGGGAGCTGTAAAATGCCACATACCACTACTGATCCCATTACTGTTTCTTCAGTTTGGTCTCTGCTAGCATCCTTGGCCTCACCTCTCATTATCCCTTACTATGAGTGTGGGTGTAGTGTATCCCTCCAAAGGTTTATGTGTTGAAAACTTTGTCCCCAGGGCGTCAATGTAAAGAGTTGAGGCCCAGTGGGAGGTCTACAGGTCAAAGGGGTGTGTCCTCAGAATTGCTTAGTGATTAATTCATTTAGGGATTAAGGTGATTCTTCTGGCCCCTGAATTGGTTGTCAGGACAGTGAGTTGTATGAATAAGCCCAATCCCTGAATCGCTGTTTGGTTTCATGCCTTATGATGTGATCACACCCTCTGGCATGTGCTCCTGCTATCATGCTATTTGCTGTGATGTGAAGTGGTCAAGAGAGCCCTCGCCAGAGACTGCACCATGCTGATTGGATTTGCACCTTCTAAACTGTGAGAAAAATAAACTGCTTTTCCTTATCAGTTACCAGCCTCAGCTATTTTGTTACAGCAATAAAAAACGAGCTGATAAACTCCTGCATTGAGAGTGTACCATAGCTATTTGAGGTGGCAGGTCAGTTGAAAGCATTTACACAAGACGTTCTACTGCTAGGAGTCCCTTTATGCCCATTTCTCCACACTTCCTCACTGCTGCCCAGCAGTGCTTCTCAAGTATAATCACTAGGCATTTTTGGTGATAATAAAGAAAATAGTACTTTTAAATCACACATTTGACAACCACCGCACATAGTACAAGCGGTTTTTAATCCTTTAAGTCCTAAGAAGCTGTTTTCTTTTTCCATCTGTTATGTCTGCACTGAGTCTGATAAGTTCTTAGGAACTGATATATAAATATACATCTGATAAGTACACATGCAGATAAGAATAACACCTCTGATTATGAGGATATGTATCAAATATCCTGGGCTACAATCTTCATACTTGAGGGTATATGCAATCCCCCTTTGGGGTTGCAGAGAAATCCCATGTCTCAATATGTTAAAAAATATTCAGAGCCTTAAATCCATATAGTTGAGAAGCCCCTTGGGCTTTTATTGCAGTCATTTCAGTTTCTGAAGGCCTTGATCATTGGGGAAATGTAGAGTATGTGGCCTTGTAACCATAACAAGTAAGCCTTCTTGGAAAGTTACCATTCTCAGGCATTAGGCATGTCAATGAGTAAAGTTCCCAGAGTATTCTAGGGCAGAAATACCCTAATTTAAAAATATTCTTCAAGTGGCTTATCAAATGTGTACAGGTTCAATTACTCTAGGCCTCCACATGCAGGGAGGGTGGCATGACAGTGTATATTTGTTCCTCTGATGTGATTATTCAAGGCACTGCACTCAGCTCGCTCCATGTCATCTGTAAGCAATCAGGACTGCTTAGAAGAGAGAACAGCAGCTTGTGGCCTTTTGTATTCTGGGGTAGAAATCATCCATGGTCTCGTGGCCACCACATCAACACTGAGAAATAGATAAAATGCCTATGAAGAAAATCATGGGTCAGAGAAGTGAGGTGACTTGTGCAGGGATACCAAAGCAGCCAGAATCCAACTCTAGACATTCTATTTTGTTGTCTTTTGTTTTTTCTTCACAGTGCAGGGGTCATATCTAGGATCACAAGTGCAAGGCAAGTGCTCCACTACTGAGCTACATACTCTCAGCACTGAGTCTATTTCTGTCATCACACATCAGTTTATCTGGAAACCATTAATAGCTATTTTCAGTGTCATATATTTGAACGTATTTTCATATCTATACCTATATTTACATCTATATTGCTGTAGAGAGCCTTTCTTAACCTGGTCTGGTGGAGTTTATATTTGTAACACCATGGAAAAGTTATTGGAATTCCAATAGGTAATTCCAATCTACCACTTCCAGTGCAATCCATGTGAGAATAAAGAAATGAACACATACTTGTAAATACGGGGGACCAAGAGGGCCCTAAATTCAGTTAGAACAATGGCTAACCAGAACAAAGGCCTTGACCCAGGGCCAAACCTGGGTTTGATTAATTGGTGAAGAGGGAAGAAGTTTGGGCATGAGTGACTGTAACAATGACAAGAAATATGTGAAGAGTGTGAGCTGGGCTAGGTAAGAGACAAGACAGCACCTCTATAATATGGATAGAGGGAAAAAAGAGTACAGGGAGAGAGAGAGAGAGACAGAGAGAGAGACACAGAGAGGAAGAGGGAGAGGGAGAGGGACAGGGACAGGGACATGGACAGGGACAGGGACAGGGAGAGGGAGAAAGAGTAAGCTGCATAACACAGCTTGAGGAGGTATCTTGTGTTTTGGGGTCAATGCTTCAGCTTTGATGGGCAGTCTTCATGCCCTGAGATATCATGGCCTCTTTCTTGAGGTTCAGTTCCAGCCAATAAACAGCATAGGATCATTCAATTGTTGTACTGCTTTAAAGACTACAGGTCAGTACCTTGGTTAGGCCCATTTGCATTGCTTAAAGCCAATTAAGGAGATAAAGAAATATCCTAACCAGCTGTATACATACCAATGCATAGAAATAGGGCCAGGGTTAGCCAAAATAGAGACAGATGTTCTTTCTTTAGAGAAAGCCATCCTGGTGGGTCTTCCACATCTCTTTCTACTTATCTGTAAATTATAAAATACATGATGGCTTTATTACATTAAATACATCATACAATGCCTTTAAGACATGTTTTAGAAAATAAAAAATAACGTACATGACTTTTAAGAAAAACACAAGGGCTAACATTTGTTGAAATTATTAGAATCTGGATACACAATTATTCTAATTCTACTTTTGAATATAGTTTGAGCTTTTCCCATAATAAAATGTTAAGCAAATAGGAAAATTAAGAACAAAGAAACAGAGTAGGGCTCCAAAACAGTAATAGAAGCTTTAGCCAGGAGTTTCAGAACCAGGGAGGGTAAACAGGGAAAGGTTCCAGGACTTGTCCTTGGAACTGCCTAGTACCCTCGCCAGGTCATGTGGGGTGACAGTGACAAGGTTTGGTTAATTTTGCCTGTGAGATTTTAGAAATATTTGCCTGAGCTCCTTCCTCTGTGAGATGCTGGTGGTATCTGGTCAAGTGGTTCCACTCTGGAGCTACACTGCTGGGTTCATAACCCTGTCATATGTTACCTATGTCATTCCGAGAAGTGACCGAACTTCTGTGTACTCCCATTTTCTTTTCTGTAAGTAAGCAATAATGATAGTGGCTACTTCATTGGGCTATTGTATCAAATCAAATATGCATATTATATATAAATACGCACAATTTATAAAGTAGTAGGATAGTGTTTGAAACACATGTACTTGCTATACTAATAATGATAATTATTATTCCTCCTGCTCCTCCTATGTATAACACAGTCTGATTTCTCAGGGACTCAGTTTCCTCTATTTTTATGCATGAGTCAGTTTTGCAAAATGTCATCTCTGGGCAGGTGTGATTCAGAAAAAGAACTATTTTCTTACATGATGTGAAAGGAAACAAATTTGATAAAAAGAGGTAAGACAACGATTAAATAAAACAGATTTTAGTACAAAGTCAACCACCAATTGTTCTGTGATTCTACATATTGTTCACCTTACTGGCCATGGTATTGTTTCTAAAGTGAAAGATTTGAAACAGGAGATACCTGATGTTACTTTCAGCATTGGCCATTTTAGGTTGTGTCTTGGGTTCTGATTTTGCAGTGGTCAGTACCAGGATTTTAAATTTTAAACATTGTCTTAGGTTTAAAACTTGGTCATTATAATATCTCTTGACCTGAAGTCCTGACAGATGCTGTATCACTCTGTACTTTGTGAAAGACGCCTGATTAAAATGACAAATCATAGATAATGTATTAAACTTTCAAAAAACAAATTCCTTGTATATATATATATATATATATATATATATAAAATGATAAGTTGATAAAGTCTGAATTCATACTAGAATGTCAAATAAAAATATACATGTCATATAAGCTGATCTTTATTTAGGCAGTGATATAGCGCTGGCTATATAAATATCTGTCTACTTATAGATATTTTATTATGCTGCATGTCTAGTTCTATATAAGGAGATAAATCGAAATACATGTTGGATACCAACTATATCTTGGATCTTTGTGTCAGGAATATCTAGAATACTTCACTTAAAAAGTGTGAATAATGTTAATGTTAATAGTCTTTTTAACAATGCACAGTTTCTATGAAAAGTTGTATATGACTTCCTCTTAGTTATACAATTAGCATTGTATGCAATTATGTCTATATATTCATAGATATTGATAGATTGTATATACAATAATCACTGACTATGAATGGTGGTTACTTTCAGGGCAGTGGCATTTCGAGTAAATTTTTTTTTTTTTTTTTACTTTCTTCTCTATTGCTTATGTCTGGTTTAACCTTTTTTTTCTGGTACTGGGAATTGAACTCATGACCTCATGCTTGCCAGGAGATACTATGCTGCTGAGCTGGATTCCTGACCTATCTGGTTGAACTTTTACATGTATATAGTTAATTTTTTTTCTTTTTACATTAACTTTATTATTTATTTAATGAATACTATAAAGAAAAATGTATTAAGAGCACTAACTTAGGTGCTTCATAAAGACATGATTATTAAAGGAGGAAATTATAATGACTAAATGTAGACAAACATGCTCCAAATCTCTTGGAGTAGTAAACTTCCAGGATAATATAATGTTTTTTTCCCATGAGTGAGTTTTAGGACTCCTGGACATCTTTTAAAATGGCTACATTTAAGAAAGTCTAGAAAATTCCAAAACTGAAACAGTTTGGCTTTTAGAGGATAAGTAAGTATACTAGACATTAGTTTTATAAAACTGCTCCATACACTGCATTTTCATCCAGTGTTTCAGCATGCTTCAGATCCGGTAACCTTAGACCTCAGACTGCCCCTTTCTGGCCTGTTCCCCTCATCTGAAAGAGAAAGCCCTTCCCTATAGCAGTCCTGCCCCTGTTAGCGCAGGCCACATAGTCTGGGCAGTAGTTCCCACAGCCGGTTATCAGGAAAGTGGTGAGTGCTGAACAATAGCAGAGGAAGCTGGGCTGGGCTCTGTGCTGATAGCCTGGCAGACAGCATGTCCGGGGCAGGTGAGGGACCTGGCACATTTGCTTCCCAGGGGAGCTTGTCTCCTTTGCCTCTGGATCAGGCTCTTGGGAACAAAGAGTCTTGGTTCAGCATAGCTCAGACCCCACTGTGGGGCAGACAGGGGTTAACCTCATAAGGGCTGATTTCTTTTGGCAAATTGTATGCTCACTGGACCTTTGTGGTCTCAGGTGAGGAGCTCTCAGAGTCAACTGGGCAATACTCCAGTTGGAATTCTCCTTATTAAAGCCAGCCCTATGCATTTCTTTTGTCTGAACTGATTCCCATTAACAACAACAACAACTACAAAAACAGAACCTCACAAAATACTCACTTAGTACTTAATACTACAGTAGTAGCAAATATTTACTAAGTGTTTACAATGTGCCTGGGATCCAATTGAATTCCTTACATGTGAGCTAATTTTAGTTTTGCAACAGTTTTATGAGGTGAGATCTATTATCAGCTCCCTTTTATTGGTAGAAAACTGAGTAACAGGGAGTCATTTCCTTGTAGTCACAAAATTAGCAAGTATCTTGCGAGAGTTCAAATCCAAGTCTTTCTTATCCTTGGAAATCATCTCTCAGCCTCTTTGTTCTGCAGAGCCATGCTCTATGTTCAAAGGTGTGAACAAGAAAGGTATAGTCCCTGTCTCCTGGGAACTTATAGTGTAACAGGAAAAAAGGGCAAAGAAGTGTTTGTTACATGTATGAAACATGAGAGCGGAGCACATAAGGTTTACGGCAATCACACCAAGGAGCCAACCCAGGCTGGCTATCAGTTATCTGCCTGTATCTGTGAAACCACCTTCTAGAATGTTTTGTGAATATAAGTCTAGCTTAGAAAACATAAACTTGCTTACCCAATACTTTGAATCTTTGCTGTTAAGGTATTTTAGGTGTCTGAGTGGCTCAAGGCTTAAAGTTAAACTTGGTTCAGAAATACATGTACATTCATTGTGGAAAAGTAATTCTCTTCCTGTGATTTGTTTACTTCATCTTGCCCAACAGTGTTTGAAATTCCACCTGGCAAAGAGAGTGGGGATTCTTTTCTGTGCAAGACATTTCTTCTGGCAAATATTTGAGGATTCTAAATATGATCGGTGATCTACTGAGCTTTTATTTGAGAGGAAACAGAGTCCTCCCTGAATAAAGCACAAACACATTCATTCATCAGTTTTATTTCCAAAATGTCTTTACTTTCCAAGTGTTAGTGAGAAGATTTGCATGCCAGAGACAGTAGAAAGGGATAATCTTGAGTGCTGATTTCTTGAAATAAAAATTTAATTTTAAGAAAGTACATGATTATTCGTATTTCAGTCTGCCCCCAAGAAAATCAAATATTGTATTTTTATTCTAAGTGCTCTTTTGAATAAGAGATTCCTCCACACTCATCTGTTCCTGCAAAATGGTTTAGGAATATATCAACTGATGGTGATTCTTTGAAACATAAAAATGGCTTCAAAGCCTTACGTTTATTAAGGGAATGGTAAACATTGACTATTTCACCTGAATCTTGCAATCAGCAGGCCAAAATTCTGGGAAAATTTCAACTAAGCTTTGTGCTATCTAGCAACAATCCCTCACCATTCTCATTCACTTTATCATATGTCTCCTGAGCTTTTACCTTACAGTATAGTGGAGAAAGGAAACACTTGGAATTGAAAAGTTCTGATTCTAGACTTCAGAAACTTCAGGTGTGCAGATCCCAATCTTTTCTATGTTTACACCTCCTGGACTTGCTCTGTGTGGGTTGGAGGCCAGAGATTGCCTTTTGCTTCTTCATCTTGATGTTTTCCTGGGTTCTTCCAGACAAGTGGATAGTGAGGTCCCAGACTCTTCACACATTGGCTACAATTTTTCTAAAGTGAGACGGTTTGGTTTTTTCAGCCAGTGCTGGCCATGGGTATCTGACGGTGGCCATTGGGTACACTGGTGCAGGGCTGTCTGCTGCCTTTCCCAGCCTGTGCTGGCTCCCCGATGGCTGCTGGAGTGTCCATAGGGGTGGTGCTGACCACCCGTTCCTAGCTGCTTACCAGTGGTGATTGTCCAAGATGGCTGCTGAAGTGTATGCAAGTGCTGGGCCAGCTGCCGCCTTCAGACCGAGCTGGTCACTGGCAGGGAATACACACGGGGGTCAAAGCTGGCCACCACCTCCCAACTGAGCTGGTTACCTATAGGGAGCTCCCATGATGGCTGTTGGAGTGTGTGCGGGAGCGGGGCTGGTCACCACCTGTGGACCTAGGCTGGCCACTGGCAGGGATCCCCCACAATGGCCCCTGCAGTGTGCTGCAGGGACAGGGCTAGTTGCTGCCTCTAGACAGAGCTGCTGCTGGCAGGGAACCTTCAAAATAGCCACTGGAATGCGTGTGGGTGTGGGACTCAGTCTGAGCAATTTCCACCCAACTGCACCCAGCTAGGAGCTGCTGGAGGAAGCCAGCAGCAATTCTGGTTCTGGGCTTTTCCGGTCCAACTCCCAAATGGCTCCTGGCCAACCACTGTCTCCCATGGGAAGACTGAGTCCTTTTCACTCACCACCAGCCAGTGTAGTCCTCTGTGTCCACCGCTCCCCTCCAATGCTGTGTCTCTCTGCAGAGGCCTCTGGGGTGGCCAGCCACTACTGTCACAGTCACCCTGTAGCCCCAGGTTCCAGCAGCGCCTCTTGCACAGTGGGTTTGGCTCCAGATGGAGGCGCCACCAGCTACTACCTTCTTCTCCATTTTAAGTTTTCCTTTTTACTCTTTCTGTAAGTTTCAGTTCTCACTTTAGATTCTTCCTGGGTCCAGGGGACCAACTTCCTTCCTTTTTGTCTTCCCCTGTGAATTGTCTTCCCCTTTTTGTCTTCCCCTGTGATATTCCAGCATCTGGACTGTATCTCTCAGAGAGGCTGTTTACTCTGCTGCTTACTGTTCTGCCATCTTCCCAGAAGCAACTAGTAAGCACCTTCTCTAAATAGACCCAAATCTGTCCCAAATGCTAGGGAGCGTCAGGATTACGGGATCTAGCCTGATAGCAATGAATTTAAAATGTATCGGATAAATGAGGAAACACCCCTAACAAAGCCCGTTGCTGGGAAAATGAAAGTAAGATTCAGAATGAGTGTCAGGAAGATTACTCAGTATCATAACTGGTCTATTCTTGGGCAACTCCAGCCAACCTTACCGTCAATGAGAAGGAACGCTCATTCAGTAACTGTCAATCTCTAATACTCCATTAGTTTTGAAGTCTTTGTGAGATGGGTTACCAAATGAAGCATAAGTCAAATAATTTCCCCCAGTTTTGCAATCTACTACAAAATAGGCACAATTTTAAAAATAATTGATGAATAAATTTGGGTCAAGCATGTCTCCAAACCGAAAATGATTGCCTCCTAAAAGCTCCAGTGCAAATTAGTGGTATGTGTGGGATATAGAGCATGTTTTCATACAGAAATAGTATTATAAAAGAGTTCACAGACTAGTCCCTGAAAACATATTTAAGGGACAATATTGTTTATCTACAGAGCTGAGAGAATAGGATCAACCTGGTGAGTATAGTCTCTAGATACAAAATAATAATGTCAAGTTGTGAGTGAGAACTCTAGGAGTTCTCCAGAGTTTCATATTAAGGATCTCCACCTGCAGTGAGGGTGTCCTCTTCCTGCCTCCCTCTCTTCATGGGGAAGGGAAATAACATCTACTGATCACCTAACTCTCTTAATGCCAGGACTGACCCTTTAATAAGTTAATCCTGACCTATAACACAGAGAACATTATTTTATCAAACCTCAGACTGTTTTCTTAATTATAAAAGATAATAATATATTATTGTAAAAAATAAAGTCAACAGAAAAATCTAAGCAGGAGATAAAATGTACTTATAACTATTAATATATATCCATCTATTATACTTTTATCTTTCTTTTTTACAGAAGTGAAATTTCATTGTGAACATTTCCTTTGTAGTCTGTTTTTATTTTCAGTTAAAAATACATCAGGGACATTTTCTCTGCCAATTGATATACTCATCTTCAACTTTTTAATGGTTATCAGGAGTTTAGTCAGTAGAAATGGCACCCAGTGGTAGTATATTGTGTTTTTGCCTTTTCTGTCTACACAGATGTTTCCACTGCTCTAGAATCTCAAAAACTAGCATCTGTGTGGTACCCTCTAGAGCAGACTAATGCAGGGAATGTATCACCTCCACCTTTTGCTTAGTCCTTTGATTACATAGTTTCCTACTATGAACTTATCAGAATTTATTTTGTGGCCTTTATTGAGAATTTCAGTTTTTGGTTAATAATTTGGTTACTATTTTCGTTACTATTTGGTTACCATTTGGTACTATTTGGTTACTATTTTGAAGTAGGGGCCTTTTAATTTCTACATGGTAATTTTGATACTAAAATGTTTTTCTGTGTGTCCCAAGTAAGTTATTCTGTGGGATTTTGAGTACTCCTTTCAAACCCTCACCAACAGTCTGTGAGAACAAGCAGAATTTCTGAACAAAACAATTCAAAAGAAAACAAAAAATATTAGCCTCCCCCATTCAGCCAACCCCTTCCCCACCACACACAGATGCAAAAGGAAGTAAGTATGCTGGGTGAGATGTGAAACACTAGAGGAGATAAGAATGACCTTGACAAACCATGGGAAAACCCTTCATGAGTCTCAGGGGAGGGTTTCTATGAATAAAAGAGGTAGAAGTTTAAATCCTGAATGTCTAGACCAAGCTTTGCAAGCTTACCACCACCACCACTAAACGGGCTTCTCCTGGGAGACCTGTTACTATGCTTCTTGGCTCCAGTCCTACCAAAGTTTCTGCAAGCTCCCACATAGCCCTGAGGTTAAAGTGCTAGCTCTGCCTGTGGAGCCAGAACTTGCATAAGAGACTAAGGCTGAGGAGGCAATGAGAGTCTTGAAGGAAATTCACTAATCAGGGGCTCAGGAGACTTTAGTGCAGGTCCTAACTCTAACACATAGTCCAGTGACCTTGAGGAGTCACTGTTACTCTTTGGCCCTCAGTTTCCATTTTGGTAAAAGGAAGATTTGAGTCCAAGAGTTTGATTATGACTTCCAATTCTAAACTATGCCTCTCTCCGAGTCTAGGTAATTGGTTATCTCCATACCAAACCAAAGCTTAGGAGAAGTTGGAGTTCAACTGAAGCTCACAATTATGTTTGCTCAGACCCTCCACCTGTTTCCTTTATCTATAAAGTGTTCTGAGTAGCATAAAAAATATTTTAGGCCATTTTTTAAATTCCATCTGGTGGCAAGATTTTGAAAGCCCAAGGGTATGCTGGATAGGAATAATAGAATAGAGAAAACATTTGAAGATGTATTTCAATTAAGATGCTTTCATCTTGCAGAAGCAGAAAACCCAAGTGGATTCTATTCACCTCTCTGACCATTACACCGTAGGAATGCACTGAGTGTGTTAAAACTAATCAGTGGCTCTTTTACAGCTTATTTATTTATTTATTTATTTATTCAGCAGCCTCCATTGTAAAAACTCACTGAGTTTGGTACTGAACTGGGAACGAAACACACTACTAAATCAGACATGGCATCTGCGTTAAGAGACCAAAATCACCTTCAAGTCGCTGGAGGATTGTGACTTCCAACAGATGAGATGCATAGGTGAAAAATAGCTTTGCAGCCACACGCAGCAGCTCCACCAGGGATGCTTCTCACTGGTAACAAGCTTGCCCAGAAAGCAGTGGCCAGCCTGGCCCCAGCACACACCCCAGCCACCATCTGGAATGTTTCCTGCTGATATCCAGCTCAGGTTGAGAGAAGCAGCAGCTAACCCCGCCTTGACATCCACAGTGGCCACCATCAAAGAACTTCCTATTGGTAGCCAGCATGGGCTGGGAAAAGCAGCAGCCAGTCCTGCACCTGTGCACCCAATGTCACCATCGGATGCCCATATCCAGCATTGACCAGGAAAACCAAACTGTCACACTTTGGAGAAATCATAGCCAATGCAGGAAATGCCTAGAACCCCACAACCCACTTATCTGGAAGAACCCAGGAAAATGTCAAGATGAAGAAGCAAAAGGCAGTCTCTGGCCTCCAACCCACGCAGAGCAAGTACAGATGATGTAAACAGAAAAGACTGGGAGTTGTACACCTGACATTTCTGAAGTGATGGCAACTGAAGCAAAGAAACAATTTCATGAGACTACAAAAGAAATTAGAACAGAGATACTATCTCAGGTAAAAGAAGAAATGAAAAACATAATAGAAGAATTAATGGGCACCTCTAAAGAAGAAACAGATAAAAACAAAAGAAGATAGAAAAATGGGTAAAACCTTGAATGAACAATATAAGAAAGCTTTAGAATGCATGAAAAAGATTCAAATAGATATCCAGGAAATTAAAAACTCATTGAAAGCTGACAAAACCACTATTAAGAAATTGAAGGTAAAGTTTCAGACTTTGAACAGAGGTTTGTAGCTAGCAATTGCAGAAGGAAAGATCTCTTTAAAATAATAAGGAATCAGGAAGGAACAATCCAACGCTGTAAGACAACCCAAAGAAACATAAGTTAAGAATGATAGGTGTCAGTGAAAAAGCAGGGGTCAACACAAATGACATTAAAAGTCTATTTATAGAAATAATATCAGAAAACTTCCCAAGTATGACATTCAGATAAGCAAGGCATATAGACCTCTAGATAGTCATAACTAAAATAAATCTATACCCAGACATATAATAATCAACATCCCAGAAATTCAACACAATAATAGAATATTAAAAGCTGTTAGAGGAAAGAAACAGATCACCTAAAAGGAAAACCCATGAGAATCATGACAGATGATTCTCTTAATACAAACCATCAAGTCAAGAAGAGTCTAGAGTGAAGTATTTCCAGTCCTGAAAGAAAACAACTTCCAACCCAGATCGAGGTACCCTGCAAAAGTATCTTTCAAACTAATGGAGAAGACACTTTCATGACAAAGAACAACTGAAGGAATTCATGACTACCAAACCAACCATATAAAGAATACTGAAGGACATTCTAGAGAGAGATAGAAATGACCATGGCTCCAGGAACAGCACAGAAGAGGATCATAAACCAGGGCAGACAATTGAATGGAGGGGAAAAGTAGGTAGCTATCGGCAGGAAAGCAGCAAGGCAGAGATGAACCAGTGCATGTTGGCCATAACCATTAATGTAGATGCCCTTAACTCACCAATAAAAAGAAACATAGGCAGATCAGGAGACAGGATCCATCAATATGCTTTATACAAGAAAGACATTTAACTAGAAAAGAGGTTCATAGACTAAAAGTCAAAGGAGATAACCATGCTCAATGTGACAGGGAACCAGAAAGAAGTGGAGATAGCTTGCTATCAGCTGCAAAGTGAACAAGAAAGATATGGTGTTTTTATAAAATGAAAAGCTACTCATCTATAAAGAAAGAAAACCTCAGGCTCTTGTAGGTAAATGTATACAACTTGAGAGCATGCTCATGGATGAAAAAGTTCACAGTCACATGAGTGAACATCGTGTTGTCTCCCCAGTATAAAAAACTAAAGGATTTAGTGGGATCCAAAATGCACAATAGATACTGTGAAAATGAAAGGGGTGGACATATCTAAAAAGGGAAGGCAGTGCACATTGTTTACCTATTGGTTTGTTCTGAAGCCCTGTATTACTTTTATTGTTTTATTTTGATTGATTTTATTCTATTTTTTGATTTTATTATGTCTGATGGTGCAGGCAGTTACTTTGAAGATAACAAGAGGCATTATGGTAACCATTATTGATTTCCTTTTACCTTGTTTTAAAGTCCTGTATTGCTCTCATAGTTTTGTTTTGATTGATTTTATTCTGTTCTGTTTTGTTTGATTTCATTATGTCTGATGGTATGGGCAGCTATTTTGAAGATAGGAAGAGGCATTATGGTAGTCATTGTTGATTTCCTTTTATCTTGTTTTGAAGTCCTGTGTCACATTCATTGTTTTGGTTCTATTCTGTTTTGTTTCATTTGGTTTTATTCTCTTCAAAATAAGAAAAAAAGAAGGGTTGGGGATTTAGCTCAGCAGTGTAAGTGCCTGCCCAGCAAGCGTAAGGTTATGAGTTTGATCCCTGGTACCAAAATAAAATAAAATGAAGTAAAATTAAAAAAAGGGAGAGACACAAAAATCTAAGAGTATCACCAAAATAACACCCTCCTCTAAATGGCCCTCTCAGAGCCAACTGAGTAATGTCCCAGTGAGAACCCTTGGGACTGGGAACTATGTGAAGCAAACATGTTGCCTTGGTTTAGATCACCAAGAACATTATGATATCCCCTACTCCCCCTTCATTCCCTCTTTCTCTCCTTATTTACAAGAACTTTGTTTTCATTTTTTCCTCTTATCATGGCTTTTTTCTTTTCCTTTCCTCCCTTTCCTCCTTCTCACTCCCTACTTCTCCTTTACATTTGAGCATTTTCATATTTCATGATATCTGTTAAACATTTTGGTCCTTATTCACTTTTGGTTTCTCATACCAGAGAAACAATGTGACATTTACATATGTGGGTTTGATTTATTTCACTTCACAGTATCTCAGAATGCATCCATGTACCTAGAAATGTCTCAAGTTTATCCTTCATTTATGGTAGAGTAGTAAGTACTCCATTGTATATTAAAAAAACCTGCATCAAAAAGGTAAATTTTAACATAAGCCTTACAAAATATATGCTGTGTTTTACTTTGGGTAGATTAATGAGGCAGGAAAGTTGAAGACTTAGGTTTGGATCTTCCAGTGTGACTGATAGTCTATGAAGAAGGTGTAGCCTGACAGTGAAGAATGAGCCTTGTAGGTGGATCCAGAGCCCATCAAAGAAATGAGCATATTGAAGAAATTTATTGAAGGGAAAAGGGATGGGAACATGACATGTTGGCTTTTGAAAAGTTGGCATGAAGAGAAAGATTTGAAGACTTCTGGGCAGTGCAAAAGCATGGAGTGAGGATCTGAATGAGTAGGAGGAAGAGAGCTATCATTAAATTACTCCTGGGCATTCATAAGCGCTTCACAAGTATTAGGACACTTTATCCTCACAACAATATCATGAAGTAGTTACTAGTATTATCATTGTTTTACAGATTGAGGAAACCAAAGCACACAAGTTAAACAAGTTGCCTGAGCCACGCAGCAAATAAAGGATTGAGCCAAACATTTTGGTTAAACATTTGGATTTTTTTTAGTCTACTAATCAAAGTTTATCAGAGGAAGTTATTTCTAAGAATCAGAGTTTATCAATTTAAAAAAAGAGGAGCCATTTTAAGTAAGTATTTAAACTGAGGTTGAGGAGCCATTTTTGAGGTGGATGACTTAAATATTCCTTGGAAGGAAGTATTAGAAACCAACTGTTACTACATTAAGGAAAAAAAAAAACGAAAGAAAAGGGGAGAGGAAATTTGTTGGAAGTGGGGCACAAGATAAAAGAAATAACTGAAGATCCAAATCCAAGAGTTTCAGGAGCAAGAGCTGCCCTAGGATCCAAGGAACAAGAACTAACTGACCTTTCTTCAGGGCACAATTACCCAAATAAATCAGCTGCAATGGCTTTCTGCCTTTTTGGTATTCTGCTCAAGATTCAAATTCCAGGATAAGAGCATTCCTTTGGCCTAGTCTGAGAAAAATGGACGGTAAAAAAAAAAGCACACCAATACTTATGGTGTTTTATTTTATTTAAGGCATTGTTCTAAACACCATGTATGCATGTATTTTCTTCTTGCAGTAACCCTGTGAGGCAGATGGAGTAAGAATTCAAAATATGATACAGTTTGAGTGAACTGTCCAAGCTCAATGAATGGTCTAGTAGCAGAGTTGAAATTCAAAGTGAGGAAGTATGGTAGCACAAGACTATCCAGGCTTGATTTAATATCAAAAGAGAATGGAAGAACCAAGGCAAAATTTTGGAGTGAATGAAGCAAGAGAACGGACCCTAAGAAGTAAAACCCACTGAAAATCCATCAGGACTTGGGAGAGCCAGAGGGTAAAGAGAGGCCTTGGAGGACGACTTTGACCCAAGAATTCCACACTCAATTTTTCCTTTGGCAGCAAAGAGCAAAAAGACCACAGAAAACATGTAACAAAAAACTAGGTGAAGATAAACATAAGAAACTAAAAGTTTCTGAACAAGAAGAAGCCAAATGAAAAAAAAATTCTTATAAAGAAAAGAACCTATAAAAGCATAATTTGAAAAACAACAAAGAATCCAAATACTAAAGAACTTTGAAAAGCTGGGCATTGTGTAATTCCAGCATCAAGAGAGGCTAGGCAGGAAAACTGCAAGTTTGAACATAGGCTGGGCAATTTAGTTTCAAAGTGCAGCAAAATTTTTAAAAGGGTAGCAGTGTGAGAAGGCTCTGAGTTCTATCCCCAGTATACTGTGAGAAAGGGGAAAGGGAGGGGGAGGGAGAGGAAGTGGGGGAGGGGAAGGGGGAGGAGGAGTGATGGGGAGGGAGAACGGACAGATACAAACTTTTAGAAACCGAAATTAAAGAAAAAGCAGAGGTCAGCTTTTTTGCAAATAGGGAAAAGCTGATGGGAAGCCCAAGTACTGCAAGAGGTTGGACCTTAGGGTTCAGGGGCAAAGTTTGGAGTCAGGCTGCTAGAATTAAATTCTGACTCTAGCACTACCAGTTGCTGGGAAAAGTTACAGGGAACTCTGAGTCCTAGTGTCTCTATCTCTAAGATTTGAATGATGTCTGTATGAGAGGAGTGTCGAAAGGATAAAATAATGTGTGAGAGAAGTTAAGCAAAGTGCTGGGCACACAGCAAATGTTGGCTGCTAGACCACTATCTGTTAGCTTCTACAAGCCAGTGTGGTCTTGGGGCAAGCAAGCAGGAGCAACCCATGATTGGTGCCTGGAATGAGCCCAGCAAAGACTCCAGGACAGCAGAGAGCTCAGTGCTGGACAGGCGGCCAGGAAAGGGCACTGACAACAGATGAAGGGTTCAATAGACAGGAGAGCAGGTGGGGAGAGCATCTGGGAGCCTGAGAGTCTGGGGAATGGAATGACAGAAATGAGGCTCTGAGCAAACATTCTTCCTAAAATATGACTGCAAGAACTATTTTTTTTTTCTGGTGCTGCTCTCAGAAAATCCCTTTGAAGTCTCTGAGGAGGCAGAAAACAGGGCTCTGGGCTAGTAATCAGGAGTTCAGTGTGCAGGCTCCTGCTAACATCAACTAGGTTTGTGGTCTTGGGTGAGACATTTGTACTTTCAGGATTTCAACTTCCCTGGAAAAAGTCAGGATAATGATATTCTCCTCAATCATTGCAGTGAAGATTAAATGAGATGTCTGTAAAGTACCTAGTTATAGTATGTGCCTCTTCTCCATCCATCCTTACACAGCACCAAAAGCATCAAACAGGAAATGTCCCCAATGACCGGAAGAACAGGTAAATGGATGCTTTTTTAATTTAATGATTCTCAGAATAACTCATTTTTTCTAGTGAATCCATATCTTTATCCAGCCTCACAGTCTGGATTGACCTCTCTACCCTACCCTGTTCTACCTTGGTCTATACCATATCTAGGAAATTCTTGTACCTTCAAGATCAGGCTTAACTGTCACCACCTCGAAGAATTATTTCCAGGAATTCCCACAGCTTGGACTTGTTCTTCAATTTTACACTGATTTCCCCTGCTTTGGTTTGTAATTAGTTCTTAAAGGTAGAGAATATCTTATTCCCTTTAGTGCTACCCAACCTTTCTACATCTTGCATTTCTTTTTACAAGTCCTGTAGAGGAATGGGGAGCATTCTGTCCCCTGAGCTTACGTTTTCATCTGGTGTAACATCTCAGTGCCCTCACTCAGTATTCTGTAAGAGGAAGGCATAATCCAGTGGGGAAATTTGGGAACACGGACTGGGCATACGAGACCAGCCCACCCAATAGATAGAGTGGCGAGGGTTCATAATACTTTCTTGAATGTGGTAATGGGATTAGATCTTCACACTGAGCTACCTCCCTCCTCCTTTTTTAATTTTTTGAGGATGGGTCTTGCTAAGCTGCTAAATTGCTCAGCTTTGCCTCACCTCAGTTTGTGCTCCTTTTGCCTCAGCCTCTAAGAGTGCTGGGATTGCAAGCATGTGCCATCCACCCAGCTTTCCACAGTACTTTTAGTGAACCACCAAAACAATAAGTAAAAAAAACAAGGTTTTTAAGTCATTTTAGAATCAGATAAAATTTTTTTAATAAAAATGTTTTAAAATGTAATATTTATAAAGTCATCTGTATGACAATGCACATGTCTGATGGTACAGGTAACTACTCTGAAGATAACAAGAAGCATTTATGGTAGCCACTATTGTTTTGAAGTTGTGTATTGCTTGCACTGTTTTGCTTTTTAGTTTTATTTTGTACTATTTGTCTGGTTTTATTATGCCTGATGGTATGGGCAGTTATTTGGAAGATAAGAAGAGGCATTATTGATTTTCTTTTGTCTTATTTTGAAGTCATGTACCATGTTCATGGTTTTGTTTTGATTGACACTATTCTGTTTTATTTTCTTCAAAATAAAAAATAAAAGTAAAAATAGAAAAAATAGAAAAAGTGCTTACCAAACTCCTGGGAACTTTATAAAGCAATGGAAGAGTACTGGATTAAGGATAATGAGAACAGGGCACTGTCTTGGATAGCTTTATGAATTTAGAAAAGTTATAAAAGGAAGGAATACACATACTTACTTTAAGTGGTCCTTTCATATCTGACAGGTAAAGACAAAACTGAGAAGTTCATCTTATATCTGTAGATCAGATTTCAACCAGTTTGTTACGAGGCTTCTAGGCCAAGGAAGGGTACAACATGTTGCCTTTGTTAGTTTTGTTACCTAGATGTGATAGCTGTTTCGGTAACTTTAGACGTTTGTAGAAAATAATCTTTTTTTTTTTTTTTTTTTTACATTTTAGACCTGAAGCAATTGTCTTTGACCTTTTCTGGGTCAGAAGGGCTTCATGAATTATGTAAGCTTATGACCTTTCTTTTCTTTTCCTAAAGTTTTGCAATTAATACGGAAGTTTTTGTACCTCATGAAGCCTATCATTCATATTCATTGTAAGTATAAAGTCCACACATGTAACATGAAGATCCTGTGACGTGAACACTAAGTTTTAAATTCAATGGATTTTTGCAATTTGGTCAAAAAATGTTTAAAGACAGCTCAATAACACCCGTTTTACATCTTTTCTCAAAAACATTTAAGGATTTAAGGTCTATAGATATCTCTAGTTCTTGGAGATAGGCTGTTCTAAGGTGGGACTAAAAAAAAAAGTAAAAAGGATACAACAAAATCAAGATTTAAAATTTGTATTTAACTGCAGCTTCAAGACACAAAAGCTACCCCAAGACCTTTTTCCTTCCAGAAAAGTCACTCAAAAAAAATTCTAAAATTCTTATAAAGACAATAAGCCTGTAAATCCAGGGTCTGCACTTACCCTTTTTACCTATAAATTGTGTTTCTGCTACCCCCAAGGAAGCAGCAATATTGGTAGACAGCAGATTTCAACTTCAAATGCATGTAGATGGTTTGCACTGTAACTTGACAGACAGTTGAAAACTCATATCCTAGCTCACATCCAAGAGACACCTCCTTAAATATACTAAATTCTGGCTCATAATGCACCTCATTTCTCTGAGCAGTTATGCTCCATTCCTGAGTGCTTCCTGTATCTCTGTCTAATACATTCTTCTCTGGCCTCTTACTGATACACCCTGAACACTGTTTTCCTGCAATGGGAGTCACTGAACCTACAAATTCATTCTACAAAAAGGGCAGGTTGGGGCTGGGGATTTAGCTCAGCGGCATAAGCACCTGCCTTGCAAGCAGGCGGTCGTGAGTTTGATCCCTGATACTGATAAAAATGAAAAAGACCAAAAAAAGGGGGGGCATAATAAAATAAAATTCTTTATTTTAGCCTCAGGCCCAGCCTGTGGACATTTATCTTGGTGATTGCGACAAAGAGGCAAGGTTAGGTTGTAGAAACCTTGACTTTGGTAAACTCAGCCGAAGACTTTTTTTTATTTCTCTCTTTCCTCTCTCCGTGGCTCAAATCCTTTAACTTTTGCCTGGTACTAGTTGTCAGGGAGAAGCAGCTAACTGAGAGTGGAGGAGTGCAGAGAGTGTGGCCTGCTGTTTTAGAAACACACAGTGCAGCTGGGAGGGCATCCCTTCTATCAGCCCTGCTCAGCTGTCTGCCGCTATCTTCCTGGGTCCTAGTGCTGCGATACCATTTGTTGAGTTCCTCTCAGGCACTGCTTCCCAAATTCAGTTTATTTCCTCCTTCCCTCATATTTGATGCTAATATTCTGATCAGTTTTGCTGTCAGTTTCTCTCTGTATCTAAACTGATATGTGCTCGGTAGTTACTAAGTTACATTTCTGGACTTCTAAAAACTCCTTGTGAGGTGTGTGTGTGTGTGTGTGTGTGTGTGTGTGTGTGTGTGTGGTTCACAGATTTCCTAGATATAAAGATTTTTGCAGTATATTTTTGAGTAAAATCCAGCTTTCTTGATCCACTGATGAAGATTGGAATAATTTGGATTTCTATGTAACTAACAGGAATGCCTGGACTCATTAGTGATAGAAAACAGGGCAGGGCCACCAGGGTGATTCTGATAGCTGGAAGAGGGCAGAGTTGCCCCTGAGGGCAGTTTTGATTCTGGAAAAGGGGACAGCCCCATGATCCCAGCATTGGCCTAGCCAGGGTTGGGTGCTCCCAACACCACACACAATGAGACCTGGGATAAGACAGCAGCTCTAGCCGTCTTACCTTGGGGAAGGGTCTTGTCTTTTCTCTTTTTATGCACACAAGAGACAGCTTAAGGACATATATAGTAGATCTTGTATGATTATGGATAACTTAGTGTCTGCCCCCAAAACATGTTATTCAGATTATATTTTATGAATTTAGATAGAAGATTTTATTTTATTTTACTTACTTTTTACTTTGTTTGCTTGAGACAGGGTCTCACCATGTAGCCCAAGATGGCCTTGAACTCACAATGATCCTTCTACCTCAACCTCCTTAGTGCTGGGTAAGATAGTAGGTTTTAAAAAATTGATTTTTTCCCAAAGGCAAATTAGATTGTAGAAAGACAACACATCAAAACTCTTCTCTTTTTTCACCTTTCTGACTCTTACTGGTTGTAAGTTTATAGTGTTATCTAACAAGAAAGGTATTTGGAATAGCTTAAAGCATTAAGTAAAATAGTGTTGTGACTTACACACAAAAAATGTACTAATTGATAATCTTTGGAAAAATTCTGACTAGTCTATTTATAATCATAAACTTACAACTATACAAATTATGATTATAATTAAGCAGAGCCCATACACCTAAGAGTGCACTTTAATTTAATATAGTTGTTTTATGTGTTTTATATATTATTGTATCTGTCTGCCTGTTAATCTGTATTAACAATTGCTTAAAGTACCTGCAGCTGCTTCATTTAAAAAATAGTTTTTTTTAACTTTTTTTTTTTTTTGCCTTTTAGATTTCTGGCTCTGTTAGGGGTTTCCAAACAAAAAGATTCTTTGACAGGGTTTTGAGTATAGGCAAATCAAAACATTATAGGGTAAAGGGTAACAGGCTCAAGACTTACAGGGGACTTAAAAATAAAAGCCTTAAGGTAATATAAGGGATACATATAAGTTAAGGTAATATCTATGTTTCTGTGTGTTAACTTTCAGGTACATATTATCCTTCAAAAGTTCTACTGAAATTGGTTTATAGGTAAGTAGACACTATATAACTTAATGATTTTTCTTCACATGGCTTAACAGAAAGTTAATTTAAATAAGCTGGTAAAAGTAAGATGTCTTTAAAATAGCTAACATGTTTCTATCCAGATTGTTAACCAAGGAAGATAATATTTATTTAAATTTGGTTTTATAAACACAATGTCTATTGTTATCTGTATATAATAATTTAAGGGTTTTTCCTTGGCTAAAGAAAATAGAAATATACAGCTTAAAAATATTAACTTTCATTTTCATGAGTCATCTGAAATAATGTTTAAGATGAGTAAATAAGAGCCAGGCATGGTGGTACACCATACAGCGCTCTTGTGGCTGAAGCAGTATTGCTATGAGTTTGAGGTCAGCCTGTGCTACACAGTGAGTTCAAGGTCAGCCTAAACCACATAGTGAGGCCCTATCTGAACAAACACACAGAGTAAATAAGTAAGTATATATGATTAATCCTTATAAATGTTCATTGCATTTAAGCCATCGGTTGCTAAATGTAAGTTTAAGTATTCTTGGTTTCTTAAGGCTTATTAAAGATTATATGTTTAGTTTATTAAATTTTTTTCATAAATTAATAAAGGCATACAAAGGTTTAAGATTGCTTTCCTGAATTGACTATGAGTTAATTTTTTTAATATGTAATTTTATATTAAATAAGAAAGAAATTTTCACTAAGTGGGGTCCTTTGGGACTTGAAAATTACTGGACAAAGCTTCCCACTGTGGCTGAAAAAGCAGTTGCCTAAACAAATTTGCTTCAGTTTTCTTTACTTATGGGAAACTTCTTCAGTTTTTCCCTACAGTTTTATTGTACCCCCCCTAACAAATGTTATTAAGGATATATATATATATAACATATAACATATATATAACATATGTATATATATAACATATATACAACATATATATATAGCATGGCTAAGTTGTCTATAACTAAAAGGTTAAATTTCTCATGTCTGGAGCAATAAGATTTTCTAAAGATATTAAAATGCTTTTGGTTAAACTTATAAAAACTATACTAAAATGAAAGATTTTATATTTTGCCAAAATAATTTCTTATATTTCCCATTGTTAGGCTTTTGGTTACTTAAACAACTGGGTTTTAAGAGTTAAGAATCATTTAAATGTTAATTTATAAAATGTTTTCAGCAGTCAGATTAGAATTAGAAACAACTAATATCTTCCTTTACAACATACCTTATATCTGGTACTAGGGATGAATATATATCTAAAGATAAAATTTACTGTAGCTACTCAGGAGGCTGAGGCAAGTAGAGATGATCAGGTACTATCAGGAGGCATGGCAGCAGTGCAACCATGGGGCATGGTGGAAGGAACTGGAGGGTACCCAGGCAAGAGAGTGCAGAGAGGAGGAAGATATTTGTCCTTGTCTGGGGAGAAGTCACGGGGTGTCCTGAGAAAGGAGATCTATTTACATAAATAATGACTCAAAGGTAGGGGGCTGGAGGGTAGAACCAAGAAAGATCAAGGTAGGCTGAATGAAGGAAGTGGGTGAAGTGGTAAAATAGGTGGGAGCAGGGAATTCAGGTGTCTTCTGGAATTTGGGTCAACCCCAAAGGAAAGTATGAGAGATTACTTGCAGGAGTCAGATGAGTTATCAGCAGGCTCAACTGGGAGTGATGTACCCACTGGGGAGGGTCTCATAGGCAAATAGTCATTGGGATGCTGTCGATGACCAGGAAGGGTCCTGTCTCCTTAGGTTGTAGATGCCAGGGGTTTGATTAGGAAATTTTAATTTTTTTCAGAAAATTGTTTAGTCAGGCTATCTGCATAAGCTTGGGTGTTGGGAGAAGGCAGGAGAAGGAAAAGAAGGTTAAAGTATGTCATATCCTTTGAGGGCTTGTTGTAGAACTTGGAGATAGCCTCTAAGGGGGCTGGCCTCTGAGTTGAGGTTTATCTGGAGAAGAAAGTTGTGGCCATATAAAAGCTCAAATGGAGCCTATCTCCTCATAGGTTCCCAGTGGTGGGCACAGATGTGAGGGAGAGCCAATGCGAGCAGGGAAAGCCAGTCTTTATGAGACTGGTTCAGAGAGGTGGACCTTGAGAAGGCTGTTATCTCTTCCAACTTTTTTGGATGGTTAAGGTTGATTGGTGACGTGGAGGTTTTATTGGACACCAAGGCACTTGGATACCTCCTGGATAATTTGAGTAATGAAATCTGGATGACTGTCTGATTGAATAGAGATAGGGAGATGAAACTGGGAGATAATATCAACCAAGAGAAAGTTGACAATGGCTGAGACCTTTTCTAAGCCAATGGGCAAGGTCTATATCTATCTAGTAAAGATATTGACCCAGACCAGGAGATATCTTAACTTTTACATCCACAGCTTGTGAGTGAAATCAATTTGCCAGTCCTGAGTTGGAGAACAGCCTTGCTCTTGATGTGTAGAAAAAGGAGAGTTAGAGTTAGGAGGTGGCATCTGATTGGCAGAGCTCTGAGGGAAAGGGAGGAATGGCTGCAGTAGCCATGGTAGGAACCTTGACAGGCAGCTGCCCAGAGGGAAGAGGTCATTTGGATCTATCATCAAGCAGAAGTCAGCATTGTGCAGAGGGAGTGCAGGCAGGAGGGAAAGAAAGATTTCAGAAGAGTCACAAGAGATGCACAGGGTGGGAAGGTGTCTTGTTATTTTTTTTTCTTGTCACTGAGACAAAATACTTGATGCCCAAAGCTGGGAAAGGAAAGGTTTATTTCTTACAGTTTTTGGAGGTTTCAGTCCCTACTCAGTTGGCTTCAAGGCAGGGTGGCATGGCAGGGCCGCAGTTCATGGTGGCTGCAAACAGCAAGGTGGAAACTGGCAAGAGAGAGAGACAAACCTTCTTCCTGCCACTACATTGTTGGCTCCACCCCTAGGCAGATGTAGCATTGACACCATCAATGCAAGTGCTAGACAGTGAATCAATCACAAATGCATAATGCAAAGGCATGAGGCGTGGGGGCCACAGACATAAACCATGACAGGAAGAGTAGAAAGATTGCCTGGGCATAGGGTATCTCAGATCAGGGGAGAAACAGAGAAGTTTTAGGTTTTTGAGGACACAAGTTAGGGGAAAGGATGAAGAAATAGAAAGAAGGTTTGCCATGGAGAACAGTGAGAAGTAATTGTCATGCCTGGCATGTCAATGTGAGAGTGGCAACAATGTCCACAATGGACTTCTCCAGTTGGGACTCAGGTCCACAATGGACATTTCCAGGTCTATAATGAATTGTGAGTGAGTGGCTAAGGCAGGAATCCCTGCAGTTAGCCAAACACCAAGGGAAGACAGTTCTTCCTAGAAGATGCTTCTGTGAGTGGTGCTGAATTTAAACAACAAAGAAAGTACGGTGAGCTTCTCTCTATTCTAGTGGGCAGAAGCATGGAAAGGCATGGGCAAGGAGAAAGTGTGAGAAATGGGAGAAAGACATGAGTTCCTGAAGATTATGGGTTGAGAATAGGATGAGTGGGGGATCTCTAGTGATTTTCAGTGTTTCTCTGAGTAACAGGGCCTCTTTTTAATGTCTGAAAAACTGAATGAGGAAAGGTCTTGTGATCTAAGGACTCAATGGAGTCTCCCTTTATGAGTTTGTAAAGGAGTTTAGTGAGGAGAGCAAAGATGAGAACCCAGAGGTGAAAGTATTCTATTATGCAAAGAAAGGAGAGAAATTATTTGGTGGTGAAGGTTAGGTACCAAAGAATATGTCGGAAGGGCAATCTGATTAATAGTGTGGAGATCTTGTACCAGCCTGTTGAAGTTATCTGGCTTTTAAGTACCAGGAGAATGAGAATGTTGTAAAGGGAGTTGATGGGAACTTAGAGACTGTGTCACAATTGGTGAGAAATAATAGGTTGTGTTTCTCATAGAGTGGGGTCAAGGATGTAATATTATCATTGGGCATGGTAGGAGTGGATGGGCTTGAGAAGGATAGGTGGTTGTTGGAATGAATCCAGAGAAGGGATAGAAGTGTCCCAGACTCTGGAGCTGAAGTGAGGGGAAGTGATGGAAGCTGCAGAGGGACAGAGAAGGAGTCATCAGGGTGGTTATATGCATTTGTTGCATTCCAGAGATAGTCAGGGTGTCTCACCCTAAAAGGGGAATGGGACAGGTATGGATGACTAAAAATGAATTTTTATGGGTCTGGAGACTTTATCATCAAAAGTAATTGGAGCCAAAGAGGTTGGTACTTGGGAGGAAGGCAAACTGAAGAGGCAGGCCCCTGAACTGATTAAAAATGGGATGGGCTTACCCTCCACTGTAAAAGTACCCAGAGTTCAGTGTCTGAGTTATTCCAGGGGCCTCCAAAGTCTTTAGGTAGCTTCAGTCTTCTATGATCAAGCCAAGAAAGTCTGGGACAGAGCCATTTGCAAGTCTCCAGGGGCTCCAGCATAAGTTATAATTGATTTGAGATATAATGTTTAAAGAGGAAGCATTGGTGACAAGATTAATAGTTAAGAGGTCTAAACTATTGTTTTTATTTTTTTTGAAAGAGAATGAAAAAATACTAAAGAACAAGTTGGAAATAGTTGGAGCACTTTTTACCCTGTGAAAGATATCACCTCTAGAGATAAACAGAAGCAAATAAATGGAATTGTTCCCAGGGCCCTAAGGTAAAGAAGCCTCCTAAGACATCTGTGTTATCTATCTAGTCATCTAGGTAACCCCTTTTGCAGCAAGACAAGGCTATATTTTGTTTAAAGTCTGATCTAAAATTGCTGTGTTTCAGAAGTCCACAGGTTGAAATTACACTCATTGTGTAATAACTATGTTTACAAGTCAGTAAAGTTACATCAGTTTTTACATGCATATGAAAGAAGAAAATGGCTGAACTGATGGAAGGAGTCCTGTGATTTATTAGAGGCATGTATTTTTTAAAAAAAATATAAACTAGTTTTAATAAGAAAACCCACTGCAGCAGTAACTGTGCACTGAGAGAGCCAGCAGTGACTGTGGGATGGGAGGAGAAACAGGAAGTGCCCTTTCTGTGAGCCAGCCAGTGCATGGGCTGGGAGACAAGTGCCGACCCTCACCCCTACAAGCAACAGGCTAACTCAGAGGAACACAGACTGAGCTGATAGCAACTGAGGTACAAAATCAACTTAATGCTTATATTGTTTGATTGACTTTACAGGCCTAAAGCCAGTAGTATGGAGCATCTATTTAGAGGATAACATTGTGCAATATAGTAACTAGGGGGAATTGTTTTCTGTCTTGGTTTTGAAATCCAATAATGTTCTCACTATTTTGTTTTGTTCCATTTTGTGCTTTGTTTTATTCAATCTTTTGTTTTGATTAATTTTATTCTGTTATATTTTGTTTGATTTTATTGTGTCTGATGGTATGGGCAGCAATTTTAAAGATATCAAGAAGCATTATGGTAGCAATGACTGATATTCTATTATCCTGTTTTGAGGTCCCATATTGCTTTTGCTGTTTTGTTTTGATTGTTTTTTTCTGTTTTATTTTGTTTGGTTTCATTCTCTTTAAAAAAAACTGTTTTATAGCATTTTCCTAAGTTAGTATCAAAGTCTTCCAGATGGTATTTTTTAAGTGAGTCTGAATGCAGCATATATAAACCAGAAAGGTAAGACTTTGGGGAGTATGTATGCATGGTTTTTTGTGGTTATCTTGAGGCCTAGACTCTAATTGATATAGCTCTGGCCACAGTTGTGTGTTTTTACCTTTTGTTTTGACTTTCTGAAAGGCCCAGTCCTACCAAACTAACCATAATATTTTACCTAACTTAACTGTCCTTAATATTTCTCCTTCTGAAGAGACATCTCAAACTTCTGGGAGGACAAGGCCAAAGAAACAGTTAAGTAAGCATGGAGCAGACAATAAAATCAACAAGACTATTAGGAATAGAACCAAAACATATTTTTATCAGGAAGAACCAGTAATAGCTTCCTATAAAGAAGGTAAGGAGAAAGGGGGTAAGGGAGTTTTAGAACCTGACATGGCATTGACTTGTTTAGTATCTTGAGTAGTCTTTGAGATATCAAAAGTATCAGGAATTTATACACAACATTTAGCTTTTATAATTGTACAAGCATCCCCTTGTGCTGCTGTCAAGATACCAAAGGCCATCTGATTTTGCAAGACAACTTGTCTCATTAATTCTTTTTTTTCAAGGAGAGAGAGATTGTCTTAGTTATTTTTTACTCATTATTGAGACAAAATACCAAAGTTAGGGAAGGAAAGGTTTATTTCTTACAGTTTTTGGAGGTTTCAGTTCATACTCAGTTGGCTCCAAGGCAGCATGGCATGGTGAGGCAGCCATTCATGGCTGCTGCAAAAGCAAAAGCAAAATCAAAAGACTGAGACATACCTCCTCCCCACCATTACATTGTATCATGGCTCTACCCTTGGGCAGGTAAAACATTCATACCACCAGTCTGAGTGCTAGACAACAAACCAATCGCAAATGCTAGATTTGGTCATATCAATGATTGCATGAGGCTTGGGGCAGGGCCAGTGGAACACAAACCACAACAGAGATTAATTTAGGGGTCCTTTACACAGTGAATAACCACTATTGTGGAGGACAAATAGACCAATGGAAAAATTTTATCTATCTCTTTTGATTACACTTTTCTGCTAGGTGTTTAAGAGCAAGTTAAAATGACACCTAGTTCAATTAAAATTGACCTCTTGCAGTCTATCAAGATCAGGTAAGCCTCTTCAGGCATGACTCTTGGAATCATGCACAGTGCCTCTCATCTCCTCTGTCAGTGTTACCTGCCAGGATGGGCCATGGTCTTGCTTGACTATGCTGCTTTCTGTGAAAGTATGGGAAGTTATTCTCTCTTGGTCATCTTCCCTTGGCACATTGTACATTTATTGATCTCTGTCCTCCGGGGTCCAGTAATCTCCTTGCTCAGGAGATTGGGTGACTTATCAACATTCTAGGATTCCATAGAAAAGGTCCTCTCATTTCCTGCATCTCTGCTGATCTTGAAGGCCCAGGGTCAAAATATTGGTTCTTTTTTAGCCCTGTTATCTGTCTAGTTGTAATCCTGACCTTTAGTTATCAAACATCCAGAATAGAAGATCAATTATAGGGGGATTCTGAAGATGGCAGCTTGATAGGTAGCAGGGTAGAGAGCCTCTCTGAGAAAAACAACCCAGATGCTAGAATTTAACAACATGGAGAAGACCAGATGAAAAGAGAGAGATTTGCACGACCCAGGAAGAAACTGAGGAAAAAAAAGAAAAAGGAAAAAAGGAAGGAAAAATGTGGATGAAAGGCTGGAATCAGATGTGTTCACTGGGACCAGTCCTGCACTGTGCTGAGCATGCCATTGAGTCGGACGATTCCCAATCGCACTGAAGCCATGGCTGCCTATAATGAGAATTGGTGAGTTCGGGGCCATTGGCAGGTGGACACAGCACAGCGTAGCGTGCAGCCAAGGTGGAGAACTGCATTAATTCATGGTGAGTGCTGGAATTTGGGTCCTGTGGTGGGTGTGGCTAGGTGGAGGACATATTGGAGTTGGGCAGAACAGGGCCTAAACCCAGAACCGCAGTGGTGTCAGTCAGCTGTCCCTGGCCCAGAGAGGACTGGTGGGATCTGCTTGGGCTGGGTCATGCCCCTGGTTGGGACCAATAGCCAGGGATGAAACTGTCCTGAACCTGTGATGTCTGCACAGCACAGACTAAAGTGCTCAAGGCACTTGCCGGTTGACTGGCTCAGAGAAGGCCTAGCCCACATCTTCCCTGCATGCACCTCAGATAACAGCAAACTAGAGAAGGCAGCAAGCCCCCAGCCAGCATGCTTTAGAAAAACCATAAGCAATATGGAGAGGGCCTGAGACCTCCACCATACACCTGGCTGAAAGAAACCAGAAACATGACAAGAGAAATAAGAAAAAGCCTTCAGCCGCTGACCCTTGGAAAATAAGTCCAGGAGAGGTAAATACAGAAGAGATCCAGGGCAGCAATCATGCAATATCAGCCACAGCATCAACAGAAATAAAGAAATACCTTTGTGACCTCAAACTTAAAACTGAAATTCTAAACCAAGTGAGGCAAGATATAAAAAGATTAATAAAAGAAATGCTAAGCCCTCTCAAGAAGATATAGATGGAATAATGGAGGAACCCAGAAAAAGAAAGGAAACCTTTGATGAAGAAGATAAACAAAATCTAGAATACATGAAACAGACCCAAAGAGATTACCAGGAAATTAAAAACTCCATTGAAAGCTGGCTGGCAAAATGCCTTGACAGAAACTAAAGATAGCCTTTCAAAACTTGAAGATAGATTTGCAGTGTGTTATCATGAAAGAAAAGACATCTTAAAAATAACAAGGAACCATGAAGTAACAATACAAGGGCTAGAAGACAACAAGAGGATCTATAACTTAAGAATAAAAAACATAAGCGAAGAAGCAGGAGTAAGCACAAATGAATTACAAAGACTATTCACAGAAATAATTAAGGAAAACTTCCCAAGCATAGGAAAGAGAAATTATACCCAAATAAATGAGGCATACAGAACTCCAGCCAACTACAATCAAAACATCTACACCCAGACGTATAATAATCAAGATCCCAGAAATTCACCACAAGAACAGAATATTAAAAGTGGTCAGAGAAAAGTAATAGATTATCTATAAAGGAAGACCAATCAAAATAATGATAGACTTCTCAACACAAACTATCAAATCAAGAAGAATTTGGAGTGAAGTAGTCTAAGCCCTGAAAGAAAATAACCTCCAACCCAGACTGATGTACCTTGAAATACTGTCTCTCAGAATTAATGGAGAAGCAAGATGTTTCCATGACAAGGAGGAACTGTGGGAGTTCGTGACCACCAATCCAACCCTACAAAAATACTCAAGGACATTCTAGAGAGAGATAGAAAAAAAATACCAAGATTCCAGCAATGTGGCAAAGAGGCCTCAATGAATGGGGCAGACAGTGGAATGGAGAAAAATGGACAAATAATAGCAGAAAATAGAATAGCAGAGATGAGACAGAGAAGATTGGCTATAATATCTACCATAGATGGCCTTGATACACTAACAAAAAGAAACACGGCAGAGTAGATCAGGAGATAGGATCCATCGAGATGCTCTGAATAGGAAATATACTCAACCTGAAAGAAGGTTAATAAACTGAAAGTCAAAGATGAGAAAATGATGCTCTATGTGACAGGGAACAGAGAGAAATAGGGACAACTCATCCAGCAGCTGCAGATAGATTGGAAAGGCATGACACTTTTGTGAATTGAAGAACTATTCAGCTAGAAGAAAGGGAAAACCTTGAGGCTTTAGTAGGTAAAGGAATACAGCTCAAGATCAAGCTCAGGGATAAAAGGGTTCAGCACCTTAGGTAGATAACAGGTCGCCCCCCTGATCTAAAAACTAAAGGAATCAGTGGGATACAAAATACTCTGAGAAAGGGAAAGGGGAGGAATTGTTTAAAAAAGGAAGGCAGAAGACATTGTTAATAGTGTATTAGGATTTAAAAGTCACATTAGTCTTATCGCTCTGTTTAGTTTGATTTTATTTTGTTCCAGTCTGTCTACTCATAGATTTGAGGGCACAGACAGCCATCCCAAAAATAGCAGGACATACTATGGTAACTATGGTAACTATCCTTAATTTCCTATTAGCTTAAACTGAAGTCTTACAATGACTGATCTTATTTGAAGCTGGTTTGTTAGACCACTGTTTTGTCTTGATTGATTTTATTTGAATTTGGTATGCTTGATTGTATCAAGTCTAAGAGTAGAGGCAACTACTCTGAAGATGACAAGGTGCAATAAGATACCCATTCAGGTTTGATTATTAACTGCTTTTGAAGTCCTACAATGTCTCCAATGTTGTGTTTTTATTAAAATTTCTATGTAATCCTATGTTTAATTATATTACGCCTGATGATGTAGACAATTCTATCGAAAATTACAAGAGACAGCATAGTAACTACTGTAGATCACCTAGTATTGTGGTTTTATATGTCTTTTTTGTTTCATATTTTTCTAGGAATTTGTTTTATTGTCTTGTTTTGATCTGTTTTTCCCTAAAATACAGAAAGGATAGGTATACATGTAGAGATTCATACATGTGTAGAATTTCTGAACAATCTACGGGAACAGATTATATAATGCATGACATAGTGAACAGATACTCTGAAGAAGAGACACTAAGATACCGAGTGCTAATTCTGTAGCATTATGATATATAAAATCTAGCAATACTATTATTCACTGTTCAGAGTGACATTAATCTAGTCTCTTATGTTTAATTTCAACAAATGTAAAGATATGGACAGCTATTTCGAAGAGAATGAGAGACGTTATGGCAGCCATTGTTGACTTCCCTATTGTCTGGTCTTGAAGACCTAAAAAGCTTTCATCATCCTGTTCTGATTAGCTTAGTACTATAATGTTCAGTATGTATTCACTGTGTGTGGAGATGGGGGCAACTATTTGGAAGAAAACAGGAGACAATATGATAGACAGTGAAGATCTCCAGTGGTCTTGCTTTGGAATCTGTGTTTCTTAAAATTATTTTTTTATGATCTGTTTTGTTCTGTTTAATTTTACCCTCTTTAAAATAAAAAAAGATCAATTATATTAGTATTAGCATATTTTAAACACAAGTGTAAATTCCTTTTCGATAGCTGTTATTCCCTGTTAAAGGCAAACAGTTGTGTAAGCTTTGTTAATTTAAACTCCTGAAAGGAAGGGTAGTCTCCAATCAAGGTTTATAAAGTTAACTTTTGGTTAGTTGGAGAAAAATTGGAGTCTGAAGAGAAAGGACTCAGATGATGGCTGACCTGGAAGAGGTCAGACAGAGACAGAGGAATATAGAGTTGGATCAGGTGTGTGGCAAGGTGGGTTGGGAGTGCACATGGTGGAGGGCCAGAGGAGCAGTGTGTAGTCCATGCAGCCTGAGCCCCATGGTCTGGAACCATGGCATTATGCATACCGGCAGGGCTTTGGAGGACAGCTCTGGGTGGGCTCGGATCAGGGGCAATCCCTGCTCACTCAGTAGGCAGCTGCAGTGCGGTAACAACAGGGAAGGCAGGCCAGCATGGTGTGGGCTGGCTAGAGGGAGCCACAGCAGGGGATGCAGTGTATGTGGCTAGGGGCATGAACCACTGCGCATGTGTGTGGGGTGTCTGGTGGTGCAGAGCAGGGTAAGGAGACCACTTGTGTGGAAGGAGGGGTGAAAGTGCAGACACTATGGTTCCACTGTGTGCATGGGTGTCATGGACCTTAACCTCTATGGTGGCACTGTGTGTCAGCTGTGCCATGCTCCCAGAGCTGTGAGGGCAGCAAGCAAACTCAGGACAGGGTAGAATGGGCTGAGCAGGCTGAAATGGGTACTTGGTAACAGGGCCACATGGCCTGTGGTGGTAGGAAGGAGAGAGTCCGGTGAAGGAGAAGTCTCAAGGCAATGCTGCACAACCTGAGCTCATGCTGGGCTTCTGGCTTCCTTCCTTTATGAGGCAGAGGCCATGATGAGGGTATGGGGAGGAGGAAGAAAGAGGGGAAAATCATAAATTCTCAAAATCATGTCTGATCTGAAGCTGATGGAGAGTGAATGGGATGTGATCTGAGAATGCAAAGTCATAAGATGTCCTCTTTAAGACACGAGGGGCTTGATATAGAGCTTGAAGTCCCTATAAAAAGGGGTTCCCCATCCTAGGTCTCTGGAACCATATATGTTAAGGATGCAGAGGACAGAGGGATTAATTGAGAAAGCTCTGTATGAGCAACCATGGCTATTTATTCACTTCCATGGGAGCGAGATGAATTCGGAGGGAGGAATCAGCAAGAAGCAAGGACAGAATTTAAAGAGAAGGGGAGGAGTCTTGAGGAATTTGGGAGCAGAGATAGAGTGGTTGTGCTTCTCTGAATGGGTGGGGCAGATGTGAGTGGTGGGGTCACCTCTTCTGGGATGGGTGGTACGGGTGGACATGACTTTGCTCCTCTTCCGTGGTTGCACCATTCCTGCCTTAATGCCTGTCAAGTGTGACAGGGGTTAGAGGCAAATCTGGAGAGAGCCAGGCTTAGGATGGAAAAGCCATAGCAATACCTCAATACATGAACAGTAATCTTAGATTATACTGTAATTAGCACTACTTGGTCAAATGGGCCCAGCTAGGCATCCGATACATAGTTTTGGTGACCAGAATATGTAGACCAATACTCTCCTCCCTTTTTAAGAATTCCTTCATTTGTTGCATGTACCCTTGTTATGTGACTTATTTCCCTATTGGATCAATATTAGCCAAGCAGGTATAATCTTATAGGTTGATTGCAGTCTGACCCACATTGTATCCCCATCATGATTTTGTTATACAAATTACCCCTAACAAAAGGCCTCAGTAGCCCTTCTGGATATTTCTCCACATTTCCAGTTAAACTCTTCTTCTTCCTGTGGTTCACAACTTTATTCCTCAGTGTTTTGAGATCAAGAACTCATCTCATTTGACATCTAACAGATTAGGACTTGTATTTTTCCTATATGAATACTAGTTCACCCATCTTATACAGCCCCTAAATATATCCAACTCTGGCTTATAAGGCATCTCATCTGAGCACCTGCATGCTATATCTGTAACAAAATCTCTTGCCTTTTACTCATCTGTCCTAAAACTTTTTTCAGTGATGGGAATCAGTAAACCTACCAACTTATTTTACAAAAAAAGACTGAGTTAAATTCCCTATGTCAAGCCTCAGAGACTCTCAAACCCAGATCAGTGACAGTTCTAGGACTTAAGTCAAGAAATAATGTCTTTTCTCTAGTTTTTCATAGGTTAAGCTCCAGGGACTTTCAGCTAAGTGCTTTAGCAGATATACAAGGATCTCTTACCAATTAATTGGCCCATTTAGCCTTAAGGGAAATTCCCATGTTTCCCAGATTTTTTGAGATTTGATTTCTGCTCCTGACCTTAGGCAAATTGCTTGCCTTCTCTGGGCCTCAATGTCTTCATCTGGTCCAACTGATCTTTAAGTTTCCTTTTAGCTTTCATGTTCTTAAATCTGTGATTCCTTGATAGCTGATGGAAATGAGATATTCCTTTAATAAAACATGGTTCTGTGATGCTAACTTTGGTCTGTCACTGAAGAAATTCCTCTTCTGACACTAGTTTCTAGAGCAACTGTCTGAGAAGCATTTAGCTATCCAGAGACCTTCAAGGGGGAATATGGAAATTGTTATGGTTTGTGTCTCGATGTTCCCCCAAAGTCTCATGAAATCATAGGGATTTTTCAGAGGTGGCTGAATCTGGAGTATGTGACTGATTCTTAGTGCAATGCTGGGATTAAGTGCTGAGATTAATGGTGGGTAATTGCTGGATTACTTCACTGATTGGATTGGTACCACTTTAATCCCAGCAGTCTGAATAAGATACAAGAGGGCAGAAAGAGGCTCATTTCTCGCTCTTGTTGCTTTGCTGTCTTCCACCACCATGAATGGTTGCCCCTCTGCCATACCCACCCTCCCCTAGAGCCAGCTGATTATGGACTAAAGTCTCTACAAACTGTGAGCTAAATAAACTTTTCCCCTTTTACCTTTGGGTGTCAGGATTTTGTTTTAGCAATGAGAAAAGTAACTAAGACAGAAACAGAGAGTTTTTGTTTTTGTTTTTTTGGTTTTCTTGTCTGGGAAGAAACAGTGAGGACCTTCTTGGAGTACAGATACGTCTGCAGGTAGGTATCTAAGTGAAATTTTCACCCAGATTATCGTATAAAACAGATCAGCTTCTCAGGAATGAACAGGAATCTCTTTGCCACTCTCAGGCATATTTCTACTTCCATGACTCACCTCTTCTCATTCCAGAAAGTCAGGCACAGGAATTAATTTATGAGTCCTGTCCAGAGGTCGTTAAGTAAACAGTGCTAACAGTCCTTTCAGCTACCTAGACAAGCTTGATTTCAGGCCCCAGGGAGGAAGCCAATGACTTGTAGTTACTTCTCTATTGTTTTCCGAAAACAATTTGACTTCCTTTTCAGATAGCCTTGAATTCCTCCTTTTCAAATTGAGGCACTGGAGCTGAGCTGGTCAGCTCAGGAGCACAATGCTCTCAAGGCAAGAAAGAATGCCTTTATTATAAGGAGTTGCAGAGAAACCTTAAAAGATGGTGGGCAAGCAGCTATAGGGAGTTCATATGACCTTGGGTGAATGAAAAGAACTTGTGTGCCTCTGGCAATCTTGTTACCAGGAAGTCTAGCTCTGATGAAGTAAGGAACTGGCCCCTTACTTCCTCGACCTTTAGTTCTTTGTGCCCTTAATAAAAGAATTTAGTGAAGACATGTAGACCACGCAAAATATAGTATGTAAAATAGGTATAAAGAGAATTAAGCATTCAATTAAGAAGGCAGGCAGTGCCATAAGGACATTTGCATTGAGCACAAATTTGGATACTCTGTTTAATTTAGAATTTTAAAAGATTTTATTACACATTAAAACCCTGGATTGTGAGTTACTTGTTTCGGGAGTGTCCCACAAGATGAGCAAACATATCTAGTGAATTTTAACTTGATAATAGAGCAATGTCTTGCAATAATAGTTGCATGTCACATTGAATGTTACATGATCACAACTAGGCCAAAAGGGTTCTTTGTGGGCTTGTAGGTGATTTCCAACAGAAGAGGTGGTGGTGGGGTTCTTATCTGCAGAGGATGTAAAGAAAGAGGAGGAATATCACTTCAAATGAGATGAGGGAGATGTCTAAAATGTGGGGAACAGTGCAACATTTTGTACAAAAGCACCACCTGAACAAGGGTGTAGCAGTGGAGGCAATGAATCTGTTTAACGATAATGAAATGCCACATTGTTGAAAAAATCCTCAAGAGGAGGCAAAAGTAAGTATCACTGAATCGGTTTCTTATTAAAGTTGCACAAAAAGGGAGATTTCTCTGAATCAATAGGTAACAGTGATTCCCTTCGTTATGGTGCAAGTCAATTCATACTATAACCCTCCTCTTTCCTGTCTCCCTCACAGCAGTCATGAAGGTTTTCAAAGGTAAATACAGGTTAATGAATTTTTGTTTATATTTTGTGTCTTCCTGTTTTGTAGTATATAACATTATTTTAATTATTTTTATATGAATATTTTTAGGCTGTGGAATGAGTCATCTAAGTTTCCATTATTCCTTACTGGGAAATTCACTTTGATATACAAGTGTTTTGGATTGCAACCCTGTTTTTGGGATATTTATGCTTATAAATCAAGGTTTTACTGTAGAAGTTTGCAGCACATAATGCTTTACATCTCTTGTGTGTTGGTATATGTACATAACTCATCTGAATTCTTTTTTTATTTATTTAAAATTTTTTTATTGTAAAGAGAATAAAACAAAACAAACCAGAACAAAGCAAATCAGAACAGAACAAGGCAACTAACATAGGACTTCATAACAACAAAAGTGGTAATCAACAGTAACTATCATAATGTCTCTTGTTTTCTTCAAAATAGTTGTCCATACCTTCACATGCAATACAACCAAACAAAACAAAATAGTATAAAACCAAACAAAACCAAACAAAAAAACAATGAAAGCAGTATGGGACTTCAAAGCAAGACAATAGGAAATCACCAATAACTACCATAATGTTTCTTGTTTTCTTCAAAATAGCTGTCCATACCCTCATATACAATGAAATCAAATAAGAGAAAACAGACTAAAACTAATCAAAAGAATGAAGGCATTACGAGACTTCAAAACCAGATAACAGGAAATGAACAATGTTTACCAGAATGTCTCATTTTCTTCAAAATAGCTGTTCATACCATCATACATAATAAAATCAAACAAAACAAAACAGAATAAAACACAAAAGAATAAATGCATTATAGGACTTCAAAACAAGATGATAGGAAAACAACCATGATTACCATAATACATCCCATTATGTTCAAAATAGCTGCCTATACCAACAGACACAGTAAAGTCTAACAAAACAAGACAGAAAAGAACCAAACTTAACAAAACTGTGAAAACATTACAAGAGTTCAAGACAAGACAATAAGAAATTAACATTGGTTACCACCTTATCCTCCTAGGTGTTTTCTCCCCTATCACTTTTATAATATCTATTGTGTTTTGGATTCCACTAATTCCTTCTGTTTTTTAATGTTAGTGTTCATCTGTGTGAATTCAAACTGTTTTGTCCATGAACATGACCTCCAGTTGCATCCATTTACCTACACAAAACTTGAGATTATTTTACTTAATAGCTGGGTAGCTTTCCATTGTATGAAAATATCATATCTTTCTTTCCATTCTGTGGCTGATGGGCAAGTTACCCTTGCTTTTTTCTGGTCTCCTGTCACAATTGTTTTCTCCCTTTTGATTTTTTAGTCTATGAATTTCCTTTTGAGTTAAATGTGTTTCTTGTATACAGTATATTAATGGATCTTATTTCTTGATCCATTTTCCCTGTTTCTTTTTATTGCTGAATTGAGGCCATCTGCATTAATGGTTACAACTAGCATACAGTGGTTTGTCTCTGCCATGCTGTCTTTTTGCTGTTAGCCCTCCACCTTTCCCTGTCATTTGGTTGCCTGTCCTGTTTGGTAATCACCCTCTGCTGCTGTTCCTGGAACCAAGGTCATCTTTATCTCTCAGCTCTCTTTCTAGAGTTGGTTTGGTAGTCATGAATTCCTTCAGTTGTTCTTTATCATGGAAATATCTTATTTTTCTATCAATTTTGAAAGATAGTTTTGGACTCCGGGAGAATATGGCGGACAGACAACAGCAACTACTGAAGGCTCTCTGAAAGGCTCGGCTCAGAGGCCAGGAATGATGCGGACTAAGGAGATACGAACCAGTAGAGATATGCTCTGCTGACTCAGGAACGAACTGGGCTGAGAGAATCCAACTTAGGATACAGTCCTGGCGCTAAAATAGGAACAGAAAAAACTCGGTGTAGAGGCTCGACCCCGCGCCATTGGAAACCGCGATTTGGGTTTCCCGCCTCCCGGCGGCTGGCTGCCTCCACAGCGGCTCGGCAAGGAGAGACGCGCCGAGCTCTGGGAACGGGAGTCTGCGAACGGAGTCGGAAACAGGACGGACAAGGAGGCGTACACGAAAACTGACTGGTGGCGAGGTGAGCGAGAGAAACTGACCCCCTACCACAGTTTGACTCCAGCGGAGGACTTTCTGGGCTCAGGCAGTCCTGTAAGAGCAGGGCGCGGTGGCAACTCCAGCCACACATTCCCCTCTCGGACGGGATAGGTGAAAAGTGCCTGGCCTGAGTGACGCTGCTGGCGGACTCCCTAGGCTGGCCTAACCCAGATCCCAGAGGCTGACGGTGGCCCGGAGGAGCGACTGACTCCCGCATAGGCTGCCTCCTCCGCAACTCCCTGGGGCGCAGCGGTGGGCGGGAACAACTAGCCAGCGCAATTTGATCAGGCTGTGGCTGACAGGCAGGGAAGCCGGGCCTCCCATGTAAGCTTGCATTTTATAAGGAACAGAAAATATGGGGAAGGGAAGCAACAAAAAAGGCTCCTCGGCCCCCAATCCTGAGAATCAGGCAATAGTGGACACCGCACCAATATACATTAAGCGCCATATAGAGAGCCTCATAGACCAATTCAGGAATGAAGTTATCAATGACCTGAAGCTAGAAGTATGCAGAATAGTTAGAGAAATGCTAAGCACCACCCAGGAAAAAGCAGATGGTGGAATGGAAGAACAGAAAAAGAGGGGAGAATTGCTTGATGGAGAAAACAGAGAAAGCATTGAGTATGTGAAGCAGGTTCAAAGGGACTATCAAGAAATTAAGAAGTCTATCCAAGACTGGCATAACAGCTTGAAAGAAACTAAGGACAGACTATCTGAACTGGAGGGCAGACTTGAAACATGGGAGAATGAAATGAAAAACTTCTTAAAAATAACAAAGAAACAAACAGCAATAATACAAAGACAAGAAGATGATAAGAGGAGCCATAACTTAAGGATTAAGAACATAAAAGAAGAAGTAGGGACACAAACAAGTGAACTACAGAAGCTACTCACAGAAATAATCCAGGAGAATTTTCCTAATTTAGCAAAAGGTAAAGATACTCAGATGTATGAGGCATACAGGACCCCAGCTACCTACAACCCTAACAGAGAAACACCCAGGCATATAATAATAAAAATTCCAGAAATTCAATACAAGAACAGAATATTAAAAGCTGTAAGAGACAAGAAACAGATCACTTACAAGGGAACACCCATCAGAATTACAGCAGATTTCTCTTCACAAACCATCAAATCACGAAGAGCATGGGGAGAAATAATTCAAGCTTTGAAAGATAATAATCTCCAGCCAAGATTGAGATATCCTGCACAACTGTCCCTGGAAATTGATGGAAAAACGAGGTGCTTCCAGGATAAAGAGGAACTGGGGGAATTTGCAACCACCAATTCAACCCTACAGAAAGTATTGCAGGATATTCTAAAAAAGGAAAAATACAAAGAACCCAGAAATAGTGGCGGGGAGGCCACAACGAATGGAGCAGAGAACAAAATGAAGAAGACAAACTGACAGCTACTGACAGAAAAAGAGCTCAACAGAAATGAGACAGAGAAGATTGGATGATAGGAACAGCTTTTTTTGGAGAAAATGACATCTTAATAGGTAATGCTGATTTAGTACCATCTTGTTTTGAAGTCTCATCTAGCTTTTGTTCTTCTGTCTCCAATGGTCTAAACAGGTTGTATCTTATTGGATTTTGTTATGTACGATAGTATAAGCAAAAACCTTTTAAAGACAAGGAGATTATACAGAGACCATTGTTCATTTTCTGTTAGTCGATTCTAAATACTCTATAATGCTGTCATTCTCTTAAATGGTTTTACATTGTTTTGATATACTTAATGCTACAGTATATGAAGTTGTACTCAAGGACTTCAGGGAGGGAGTCAATATGGTAACTATTTTTGGGTCAGGATTATCTGGCGGTGAAACACTATTCTGCTTAAATGGTTATGTTTTGATCTGCCCTGTTTCGCTGTTATGCCCTCTTTTTTCTCAATCTCCACTCCATTATTTACTTTTTTATTTTTACCCATTTAATTAAAGGGAAAAATATAGCAGGATATAATATAGTAACCCACTTTGACTCTCTATTATCTCGATTTGAAGCCCTGTATTACTCTCACCATCTTGTTTTTGACTGAGGTTCCTCTATTCTGTTTTGCTGGATAGTATCAGGTTCGAAAGTTTAGGCATCAGCTGAGAAGATAATGAGATTCATTATAACGCCCATTCTCGTTGACTTTTATCTACTTTTGAAGACCTACAATATCTCCAATGTTTTGGTTTTGTCGGTTTTATTCTTTACGGTTTTGTTCAATTGTATTACAACTAATGATATAGGCAATTCTATTAGAAATAGCGGGAGGCATTATGGTAACCATTGTTGATCACCTTGTATTATGTTTTTATATTATCTATTATGTCCACCCTTTTGACTTGACCGATTCTGTTCTGTTATGTCACATTTAGTTTTACTCTCTTCCAAAAAAGCAATACGAACCGTGGGAGCAATGAAACCCAAAATGTGTAATAGGACTTCCGGGAGAACATGGCGGACAGATAACAGCAACTACCGGAGGCTCTCTGAAAACTAGGCTCAGAAGCCAGGTATGGTGCGGACTAAAGAGACATAAGCAGGAGGAGTTATGCTCTGCTGACTCAGGAACGAACTCGGCTGAGAGAAACCAACTTGGAATGCAGTCCTGGTGCTAAAACAGGAACAGAAAAGCCTCGCTGCTGAGGCTGGACCCCACGCCATTTGGGTTTCCCGCCGCGCGGTGGCTGGCTGCCTCTACGTCGGCTCGGCAAGGAGAGAGACGCACGGAAACTCTGAGAACGGGAGTCTGTGAACGGAGTCGAAAACAGGACAGGCAGGGAGGCATGTTCTGACTTGTGGCGAGGTGAGTGAGAGAAACTGACACTCCACCACAGTTTGACTCCAGCGGACTTTCTGGGCCCGGGCAGTCCTGCGGGAGCAGGGCGCGCTGGCGACTCCAGCCACACATTCCCCTGTCGGGCGGGATTGGTGAAAAGTGCCTGGCCTGCGTGACGCTGCCGGCGGACCCCGTAGGCTGGCCCAACCCAGATCCCAGAGCCTGACGGAGGCCGGGAGGGGCGGGCCCCCGCTTAGGCTGCCTGGTGTGCAGCAGTGAGTGGAAACACCTAACCGGCGCAATTCGATCAGGCTGTGGCTGACAGAGAGAGAAGCTAGGCCTCTCATATAAGCTTGCATATATAAGGAACAGAGAATATGGGAAGAGGCAGCAACAAGAAAGGCTCCTCGGCCCCCAATTCTGAGAAACAGGCAATAACAGACACCGCACCATTACACATAAGGCGCCATATAGAGAGCCTCATAGACCAATTCAGGAATGAAGTTATCAACGACCTGAAGCTAGAAGTATGCAAAATAGTTAGAGAAATACTAAGCACCACCCAAGAAAAAACAGATGGTGGAATGGAAGAACAGAAAAAGAGGGGAGAAGTGTTTGATGGAGAAAACAGGGAAAGCATAGAATACGTGAAGCAGGTTCAAAGGGACTACCAAGAAACTAAGAAGTCTATCGAAGACTGGCATAACAGCTTGAAAGAAACTAAGGACAGACTATCTGAACTGGAGGGCAGAATTGTAATATGGGAGAATGAAATGAAAAACTTCTTAAAAATAACAAAGAAACAAACAGCAATAATACAAAGACAAGAAGATGATAAGAGGAGCCATAACTTAAGGATTAAGAACATAAAAGAAGAAGTAGGGACACAAACAAATGAACTACAAAAGCTACTCACAGAAATAATCCAGGAGAATTTTCCTAATTTAGCAAAAGGTAAAGATACTCAGATGTATGAGGCATACAGGACCCCAGCCACCTACAACCCTAACAGAGCAACACCCAGGCATATAATAATAAAAATTCCAGAAATTCAATACAAGAACAGAATATTAAAAGCTGTCAGAGACAAGAAGCAGACCACTTACAAGGGAGCACCCATCAGAATTACAGCAGATTTCTCTGCACAAACCATCAAATCACGAAGAGCTTGGGGGGAAATAATTCAAGCTTTGAAAGATAATAATCTCCAGCCAAGATTGAGATATCCTGCACAACTGTACCTCGAAATTGATGGAAAAACAAGGTGCTTCCAGGATAAAGAGGAACTGGGGGAATTTGCAACCACCAATTCAACTCTACAGAGAGTATTGCAGGATATTCTAAAAAAAGAAAAATACAAAGAATCCAGAAATAATGGTCACAACGAATGGAGCAGAGAACAAAGTGAAGAAGACAAACTGACAGCTACTGACAGAATAAGAGCTCAACAGAAATGAGGCAGAGAAGATTGGATGATAGGAACAGCTATTTTGGAGAAAATGACATCTTAATAGGTAATACTGATTTAGTATCATCTTGTTTTGAAGTCTCATCTAGCTTTTGTCCTTCTGTCTCCAATGGTCCAAATAGGTTGTATCTTACTGGATTTTATTATGTATGATAGTATAAGCAAAAACCTTTTAAAGACAAGGAGATTATACAGAAACCATTGTTCATTTTCTGTTAGTCGATTCTAAATACTCTGTAATGCTGTCATTCTCTTGAATGGTTTTACATTGTTTTGATATACTTAATGCTACAGTATACGAAGTTGTACTCAAGGATTTCAAGGAAAGAGATAATATGGTAACTACTTTTAGGTCAGGATTATCTGGTGGTGAAACACTATTCTGCTTAAATGGTTATGTTTTGATCTGTGCTGTTTCGTTGTTATGCCCTCTTTTATCTCAATCTCCACTCCATTATTTACTTTTTTATTTTTATCCTTTTAATTAAAGGAAAAAAATAGCAGGATATATTATAGTAACCCACTTTGACTTTCCATTACCTCGATTTAAAGCCCTGTATTACTCTCACCATCTGGTTTTTAACTGATGTTCCCCCATTCTGTTTTGCTGGATAGTATCAGGTTCGAAAATTTAGGCATCAGCTGTGAAGATAATGAGATTCATTATAACGCCCATTCTCATTGACTTTTATCTATTTTTGAAGACCTACAATGTCTCCAATGTTTTGGTTTTGTCGGTTTTATTCTTTACAGTTTTGTTCAATTGTATTGTAACTAACAATATAGGCAATTCTATTAGAGATAGCGGGAGGCATTATGGTAACCATTGTTGATCACCTTGTATTATGTTTTCACATTATCTATTATGTCCACCCTTTTGACTTGACCGATTCTGTTCTGTTATGTCACATTTGGTTTTACTCTCTTCCAAAAAAGTAATAAGAACCATGGGAGCAATGAAACCCAAAATGTGTAATAGTCATTGTACAAAAGAGAGGAAAAGAAAGTGCTCTGTACTATATAACTGCATGTATATTTAAGTGTATAAGATAGAAAATGATATCACAGAGTTTTATTGGATCATTGAACAGAACTGTTTGCAGTATCATTGATGGAATGTCCACTTTACAAGCTTTAATTTTGTGACTTGAACAATTATTTCTAAGATGACAATATGTAATCCATTAACTAGTAATTTCCTACTGTTCATTTTTTTTCTGCAAATCTGTATAACTTGTACCCTTTCTCTGCTTTTTTTTCTTTTCTCCTTAAATAAAATTTAAAAAAAAAAAAAATTAAAAAAAAAAAAAAAAAAAAAAAAAAACAAAATGTGTAATAGTCACTGTACAAAAGAGAGGAAAAGAAAGTGCTCTAAACTATATAACTGCATATATATTTAAATGTATAAGATAGAAAATGATATCACAGAGTTTTATTGGATCATTGAACAGAACTGTTTGCAGTATCATTGTTGGAATGTCCACTCTACAAGCTTTAATTTTGTGACTGGAACAATTATTTCTAAGATGGCAATATGTAATCCATTAACTAGTGATTTCCTACTGCGCATTTTTTTCTTCTGTAAATCTGTATAACTTGTACCCCTTCACTGTTTTTTTTTCTTTCTTTTCTTTTCTCCTTAAATAAAAATTTAAAAAAAATAAACTAATAGGGAGATTTCTAAAAAAATTAAACCTAAAAAATTCTATTCAATTCAGACATTCCCCTTTTAGGTATTTTCCAAAAGAGTTTAAAAAATCATATTGCAGTAATTCATGCATTTCTATATTTACAGCCTCACAATCTTGAAAGCAATCTATGTCCGTCAGCAGCTAAAAGGATAAAGAAAATGTGATATTTATATATAATAGAGTACTACTTTGTCCTAAAGGAGGCTGAATTTGAGTCATTTATAGGCAAATGTATACATCTTGAGATTAAAAAGTTAAATGAAATAAATCAAACACACAAGTTTAAATATCTCAAGATTTCTTTTACATGAGAAACTCCAAAAAAGAAATGTAGTCAATTTCATAGAGAAGTCACAAAATACGGACATAGTATCAACATAAGTTTTAAAATTAGCAACAGGTATTTAATAAGCACTTTGAAAATAAGGATATTGTGAGATGAAGATTAAAATTACTTATCATATTTTTAGACAGTTAAAAATCACCCTTATAATAATTAATAGAAAAATTAATCATTATTCATTTTAGTTCCACCAAGCCCTTTAACGTTCTGCACGGCATTCTCAGGCATAGAAAGGATAAATATGGTTGAATGTGAAGTCCATTGGTGAATCAACAGATGCTGATGCAATGCTGACTAAATATTCATGTCTAAAAACTGCTTTCTTACAACCCAGTAATGCTCATCACATACCATAAAGTTCTGTGTTTCTGCTTGTCTTAGACACTATCTTTGTCAATAATGAATGAAGATACAAAAAATATTTAACAAATGCATATATACATATACTTGGTAATTTATCTCAATATTCTAGAATAATAAACATTAATAAGTTAATGTTTAATTAGAACAGATAATTTATTTCACTTAACTGTTTACTATTGTCTTCATTAGTATATTGAGAAGCCTCACTTAATGAGAATGCATGTGAAAACATCATGAGACTTTTAGTTGACAGCACATAAACATGAGCCAACATTGTATTTTAGTGCCAAAAATGCTAATATGACCTTAGACTGCATTGCTGGAAATAAATGTCCTGGTCAGGGACAGTGATAGTCCCTCTGTGTCTGCACTGGTCAGGGCATATCTGGAATCTTCAAATTAGGAAGGACAGAAGCACAATGGAATGTATTTAGAAGACTGTGACTCAGATGATTAGGAGCCTCACAGTTCAGTCAAACAAGAGTTGTTGAAAAGAAAGCTGGAGACAGTGAGCACAGAGAAAACGTGTGAAAAAGAATATGCAATGTCCAGGGTACATCAGACATAGCTTATAAAAATTCAAATAACTGAAACTCTATCACATTGAAAAGCAATAGAATTCATTTTGTGTAGGTCCTTTGAACATTCTAATAAAGACAAAAAATGTTTTATAAAAAAAAGAAAGATAGTTTTGCAGGGTACCTCAGTCTGGGTTGGAAGTTGTTTTCTTTCAGGACTTGAGGTATTTCACTCCAAACTCTTCTTGACTTGATGGTTTGTGTTGACAAGTCTGCCATGACTTTGATTGGCTTTTCTTTATAAGTGACTTTTTTCTTTTCTCTAACAGCTTTTAATATTCTGTTCTTGTGCTGAATTTTTGGGATGTTGATTATTATATGCCTGGGTGTAGATTATTTTGGTTATGGCTAGTTTGAGTTCTATATGCCTCACTTATCTGTATATTAGATCCTTTTCCCATGTCTGGGAAGTTTTCTGCTATTACTTCTATAAATAGTCTTTTTATTTCATTTGTGTTTTTGTGTTGACCCCTTCTTCATTGATACCTATCATGCTTAAATTATTTTTCTTTGTGTCATCTTACAGCCTGTTGAATTGTTATTTCCTGGTTCATTGTTAGTTTTAAAAGATCTTTCTTTTCATGATCATTAGCTGCAATCCTGTCTTTTAAGATCTGAAAGTCTATCTTCAGTCTCTTTCAAGCAGTTTGCCAGCTTTTGATCAACTTTTTAATTTTCTGGGTATCTCTTTGAATCTGTTTTCTGCACATTAGTCATTCAAGGTTTCCATCATTTTCTTATGCTTCTCTTTTTTATCATGTCTTTTTTCAGATATAATGAGCAATTCTTTCATTATGTTTTTCATTTCTTCTTTTACCTGAGCATTATTTCTGATTTGATTACTTTTACAGTCTCATGAAGTTGTTTCTTTACTTCAGTTGCTAGCCTCTCAGAGGTTTCAGGTGTGTGATTTCCATTTTCTTCCATGACTATATCTCCCAGACTTGTTCTGTGTGCGCTGGAGATCTGAGATTGCCTTTGGCTCCTTTATCTTGAGTTCCTCCCAACTCTTTGCTCTTTGTCCTGAGTTCCTCCCAACAAGTTGGTTGTGTGGTCCCAGGCACTTCCCATGCTGGCTGCCCTATGCAGTATAAGGGAATGGGGCAAGCAGCTGTGTTCTTCTGACCCCAGATTTATAGTGAGATATCAGGGCATGGGGGCAGGCCTCTCCAGGCCTGTACAGCTACACTGAGGCTTCCTCAGTAGCCAGGGTGCATGGTGGTGGGGCAGCTTCTCAGTAGGACTCCCCTGATGGGGGCAGGAATATAGGAATGTGTTTGTGTGATTCTCCTGGTGGGGGTGATGGCAGCCCAAAGGAAGCAAGGGCCTCCAACAGTAGCCTGTGGGTGGGGTGCATGGTGCTTATCTGGCTGTGTGTCCCTGATTTCACTGGCTGCCCATAAGAAGCAAGCCTTCTGGTGGTGGCAGCTGGTAGACAGAAGCAGATCTGCTGCCTCTCTCTGTCCATGCTGGCTGCCTGAAGGAAGGAGCTTTCCAGTGGCAGCAGCTGGTAGTGGAGGTAGATCTACTGGCTCTCCATGAATCTATTTTTTTAATCCCCTTTCTCTTTTCTCTCCTCCCTCTCTCTGTCTCTTCTTGATCCCTTTCTATTTGAGAAGGATCTATTTCCCTACTTCCTGTTATTATCTTTTATTTTGGTCTTTATTTATAATTTGAGTGTCTCATATAAGAGATATCATGTGATATTTAGCTGATGTGTCTGGTTTATTTCTCCACATTCTGGTTTTAAGGTGCATCTATTTTCCTACAAATGATTCAAGTTTATCTTTCTTTATGGCAGAATAGTAGACCACATTTTCTTTATTCATTTATCTGTTAATGGATGTATTAGCTTTTTTCTTATTTTTTAGCTTTTTTTTGAGACAGGATCTTGCTGTGTAGTTTAGACTTGTCTTGAACTCACTATGTAGTTCAGGCTGGTCTTGAACTCATGGCATTCCTCTTGCCTCAGCCTCCTGATTTGCTGGGGTTACAGGTGAGGGTCACAATAACCAGTGACTTCTATGATTTAGCTATTATGAATTGTGCTGATATTTTTAATACACAAAAGTTACTCCTTGGGTCAGAGAATTAGGATAACTATGCTTTTCAACATTTTAGAATTTATTTTAGAATTGTAAAATATCTCCCTGTCCTTTTTAGATGGTCAGAGTTTCCTCAGGGGCTTTAATCGTGTAAGGACTTATGAAAGGAAGTCTGAGAAAGATAAGTTATTAATCTAAACCATACCCCATCCCAAAGCAGGAGGGAGTTAAAGAACATTTTCCTTCCTGGTATCACTGGGATGTAGGCATATATGAATGCTATATGTCTTATTCTGGAGTTAGATAGCCAGATATCAGAAGGAATGCGCACGATGTATATAACCTTAAGATGTCATTGTGCTCTGTGGGGTTGCCTTGAGTCTGAGACCTAATGAATAATCATTTATTATTCATAAACGTATTATACATCCACATCTTTCTTTACTTAACCGGCAACACATATTATTTTGGATCCTCCCTTGTCCCACTTTGTTTCTCAGCCCCATTAATGTCTAACTACTTGTCTTCCCATCTCACCTGATATTTCTTTCCTGAGATCTCTCCACTCTCTTACAGTACATAATAACAACAAAGGTGTATGGTGTACAAAGAATAAATCTGTGAAGAATAAATCAGTGACTTCTAGAGATCATATACTAAGTAGAAAAATGTGGTTTGGATTTCCTTTCAGATCTTCTAAGTTAAGAAAAGAGGTTATAGAGATACAAAGAGAGGTCATCTGTGTCTGAACTTGCAGACTTTAGTCTATCTCCTAAGAACTGCATCTTCTTAAAAAGCTACATTTGAAATTCAATGGATGTGCATTTTAAAGATCCCTGTCTATTTTCTCTCCTTTTTCCATACTCCAAAACTGGGCTTGGATTGGGACTAGTATTGGGAAGCTATCTTTAAATATTCTTTCTTGCAGAGATTCCTTTCTTGGAGGTTCTTGGGAGAGTCACCAGTCTCTTCTTACTTCAAGAAAAGATTCCTCAGGGCTTTCTTTGGAAGTAGATTGAATTCCAATGGACTTTTTTCAAAACAGTGTTTATGCAGCCCAGGCTGGCCTCAAAACTTATGATGATCTTCCTCGCCTCAGCTTCCCAAGTGCTGGGATTACAGGCATGCACCACCATATCTGACTCTTGTAGGATGAAATCTTCAGTCCCAGGACTTTCAGTGATGCTGAACTTGGTTGTTGCCTCACGTTCTGACTGCAGTTGGAAAGAGTCAAGTTTGCCTGGAACTGGGTCCCTCCTCCTGCACAGCCCAAGCCCACACAAAAGAGTTCTTAAGTCTATGGTCAAAGAAGACCCTATCTGCCTTATGCTCAAGAAGCAGTAGGTGTATGACCTTGCCCTTGTCTTTGGGTTAAAACTTGAGATATGACAAGAGCATGCTCACAGACCAAAGCACTAGGAGTAAGGAAATCTCTATTTCTCTTGCTTTCTGTTTCTTGGAACAGAGTGTTCTTGTCCTTTTCAGCCATGATCTGGATTGTAAAAGTTTTAGAGGGAATGGGTATGCTTGCCACATGCGCATCTCACCAGTAGAAATGAGTGGCCTCAGTCCACTTACTATGCTCCAATTCCTACTTATGTCCTCCAATGAGGTATTGGGGACTTATTGCTCTTGCAATTATATATTGATAGAAATTATTTGCATGTGCTATCAGATAGGCTGTAAAGGAGGTACCTGTTAAAACATCTGGACAGCAGTGTTCTGGGAAGCAAACTTGTACAATTGGAGATTTAGAGGAGACATGGAGAGTTCCCATTTGCCCCCCTGCCTCTAAAGAGAAAGGAAAAAAGTAATTTTCAAGATGCCACCACTAGACTTGTAGAGAAGGTGACTGTGCCTCTTCTTGGAGATGTCAGAAAGAACTGAGCCATCTTTATAATCATGACCAAACACAGTCCGTCCTCCAGATTGGAGGCTATTCTTCTTGTGCTGTCTGGAGATGTGTCTGCGATTACTCTGACACTCTGTGTCTTCCTTTCTCACAGGCCAGTGTATTTCATGAGAATTTCTTCTATTCTTGTGGAACCTTTGGCATCAGGTATACCTTTTCTCTAATTACTGAGTGGTCCAGGTAACTTACTAAACTTCTCTGAATCTGAATTTTCTTTACTATAAAATGGAAACAATAACATCATATATCTATCTTGTAGTGCTATGAAGTGAACATACCTAGTACTTAGGCCATTAATAAATGTTATATTCTCTTCCCTCTCATTGTAACAAAACAAACAGATCACACTATATGAATCTATCTTCCAAATGACTTTTTGCTCATGTAATTTCGTACTTTGTTATATCATTATTATTGACACAAATACATATAAAATACTGCTTTTATAGTAATTGTTTTGGCTAAATAGTTCCTTTTGCCACAAATTTATCAGCTTCTTGAGAACAGGGGTCTTTATCTCCTCACTTAGCATAGTCTGAGCTCATAGGAATGTCTATATATATATAGTTCAGATGGTCTTTATAAGGTGTTTTTTTTCTCTTTTTATTTCAAAGTAAAAGAATGTGAAATGTGTCTTATACAACACTTGAGATATAAACAGTAAGTACTTAACAAAGCTTATTTTTATTTCATTTTTAATATGTAAACCATATACTTTAATACTTCTGTGTAGGATATTTTCTTATGCTGAATGTGAGGATGAAGTGCAAGCCATGGAAGAACTGCATTTCTATCCCTACACCACATCTTAACCTCTTTCCTGGGGCATCAGGCATTTGTTTAGAGTATCTTTTTTGGTGACAGCCAAGTTTATCCTCTTTGGAGAATTATTCTGTATCTATAATCCAAATACCATTTTCCTTAATTTATCAGAATTCTTGCCTCAGCCTGTAAGGGAATCAGGTAAGAAATTGTACTCCAAAAGTCCTTCCCAAAGCAGTTAAGTTTGGGGCCATCCAAATACACTCTGTCCTACATGTGACACTGAACAGAGGACCTTGTTACAGGAATCTTCAGACTCATTCTGCTCTGATACAGGCTTCCTTTATTGCTTCTGGTACCCCATCCAGTTTGTGCTTTATTCTTTATCTGCAAGGTAGGACTTTTAAGAGCATTTATTTTCTGTCCTCCATATTCTCTCCAGAATAGTGGGTTGCTTACTTTTAGAGGAAAATGACCTTGCCTCCTTATCCCCAATGATCTAGCAATTGATAATTGGCTGTTAATCTCTCTTCTGGCAGCCCAATGATTTAAGAATTCATATTCTACTAAAGTCTCCACTTTTAGATTATCTTCCAACCAAGACTTCATGGGTTTATGTTTTTCTTTTTTAATTTTTTGGATTTTTGAGACAGGAGCTCACTATGTGGTTCAGGGTAGCCTTGAATTCACTGTGTTGCCCAAACTGGCCTTGAACAGGGTGTGACCTTCCTCTCTCAGCCTGAGTGCTGGACCAAAGGTGTGTGCTGCAATGTCCAGTTACTTTATAGGTTCTTCAGCTGGCTTTTTCCTGGCTAGAGATAATAAGGTGTTTTATCTAGTAGCATGGCTAAGCAGTAGGAAATACGTGATAGTGTGGGTACAATCTCTGTTTTGGAAAAGAAATTGGGTATGACCTGGGCTTTCTGTTGGTCTCATAGGTGGAATTCTATTCTAGCCATGGTAAATACAATCAGGGAGGATAAAGGTTTTGTGTTGTGTTGTATTTTGCTGATATATCCATAGGCTTCCATATACCAGATACTGTTCGGACCTTTCCATTCTCATTAGTCCTCATGACAGCTCTATGAGATAGATTATTATCTCCAGTTTTGGTTGGGACAACTGAACTACATGGAAGTTTACTTGCCTGCTGTCACAAAGCTAGGCACAGAACCAAGATCCAAATCCAGACTGGCTGACTCAGAAACTTCAATGATACTGCACAGAAGAAAGAGGGAAACTGGCTAAGAATGAAGAATCCAGATTTCTTTTTCCTCAGGCTGTTGCCTGACATAGGAAATTTGTCCTCATGTTTTCTCTCCTTGTGCTGATTTCAAGCTTATTTACCTATGGAAAATACACCCCATTAAAGAAAAAGGTTTCCAAAATTTTGGAATGTCTGTGATTACTGTTGTATGGGGAAGACTTCTTTCCAGTGATGATGTGGGATGAAACACCAGTCCACTGTGGATACTGCATCTGTTACTTTCTACCAGGTGACAAGTAGGCTTGATTCTTTGTAACTTAGTCTCCCTGGCTGCTCCGGATGACCTCTGAGCTTTTTCTTCAGCTGTCACAGTTTGTGGGCTCCCAGTTACTGGTTTGTCTGTTCTCAGTCCACACATAGTTATCTCTATAGCTCATATTGCGCCCTGGCTGAGCCTGCAGCTAAATGCTTAAACTGAGGAGTTGGAAGAAAAAGATGGAAGAGGAGGTTTGAGGAGCGATGTGCCCAGTTTCTGAATTTGCAGATCTGTGTCATATAACAAAAGACAACCTTACTCTCTTTCAACAGTTCAGTTCAAATTGAGAGACCTGTATACTTTTATGGAAAGAGCAAAGGGATGAATTTTGCATTAGCTAAAACTTCTAACCCTAATTCTGCCGTTTGCTAGCTGGGCTGCCATGATCATATTACTTAAGTTCTCTGAACCTCAGTTTCCTCAAATGTGAAATGAAAAAAATGCTTACCTTGTAGATTTAGAAATGGAAATGGCTAAGTGAAATAAAAATAGGCCCCAGTCTAGCACCTGGTGCACAGAAGGTGCTGCCTTCTTGTTCCAAGAAAAAGGGGAGAGAACATCCCAGGTGGCAGGGAATGTGCTCTTAACTATTTGGAACTGAGAGGTCAAGGTCTCTTTCCTTTCTGGCTACTCCAGTCCCTATCCCAAGTACAGAATCATTGTGAGAATATGTTTTTCAGTGCTCGCAGGGGCTCAGCTCACTGATGTGGGCATAGCAGAGGTCCCAAAAGAACTTGTGTCAGTGAACACCCTTCTCTGATGACAGGAAAAGGAAAGAGATCTCTTGTGCACTACCAATCTTCCTGTAGATGTTTTAGGAAAGCTGTGGTTGAAGACTTTGTGGAGGCTTAGCAGTAGAGTGGACAGGAAAGACAGGAAAGGGGTGCATCAACCAGTTCAAGGAAGGGGTAAGTATCAGGGATCAAGCGACTGACTGCCACAACTAGGACAGTAATGGGGAGAGTGGCAGGGGAGCAGGAGACTCTGCCTCACTCTGGAAACAGTGTGATGAAGAGAAGCTACAGAAGGTGGATGCAAGAATTCTCTTAAAATGAGAGCAAAGTTTGTAAGAGTGCAAAAGGGGGTGGGGAAGGGATCAGGAAAGGAAAGGGGGTGGAGAGAAAGGGGGAGGAAGAAGTGGGAGGAGGGAAGGCCACAGACTAAAAAGAGTGGAAGAGGAACAAGTGACAAGCTCGGGAGCAAGTAACAGCGGGCAGTTGAAGAGGCAGCCAGAGCACGGAGAAGCCAAGCGATCCCAGGCAGGAGGAAAAGAAGCAGGTAAGGGTGAACTTGGATTTTAATAATAAAACTAGAAGTCAATAGGGAGCAGCCGGAAGAGAGACTTGACTTCAGAGGCTGAATAGAAACAAAGCTCTTTCTCTGTGTACCTCTTGCAAGTTTGTTCCTTGTCTCTCTCAATATTTCTTGTGATAATGACATTTGGATATATGAAAGGAAGGAAGTTTAGTGAAATAGCAGGTACATGGCTTATTTGATTTATTAGGAACTGAAGAAATATGTGCAGGGGACCCTCAGAGTTAGAGTCTACGCTTATAGAGTTGCAATGTTCTGCCAGAGTCGTAGAAGTGGTGTGGGTCCATTTCTGAGAACTTTTATTAAGAGGGAATTAACCCTTTAAAAAAAAGATACTGTTTTATGATGTTTCCTCTAGGCATGGAATCTTTTCTGAAATGCTTTCTTCAGCATCTAAGGGAGTGTTTTGCTTTTTTTTTCTTCCTAAGGCATGTTGGATGGTTTAAAAATATTCTCTACTTAGTTTTCTGCAGAGTATCACATCTGCAGTGTGCAGTAGTCACACAGGAGAAGCCGGGGTGCCTCTCAGAACAGATAAAAGAGGCTGATGTGACTCAGAGAGACAGCCCAGGAGAGGCTCCCCGAAGGTCTCTTCTCCACCTGGTTGCAGCGTGAGGTAGAAGACTCAAGGCAGAGAGGCTTCTGTCATCTTGACATCTCTTCTGAGCATGTGGTAATAAAACCCAGACTTGGGCCAGGACACTTGTTCCTCTCAGTGGCTGTGTGATTTTGGACAGGACCCTTCTCCTTCTGGGCCTCAGTTTCCTTATCTAGGGTGTGAAGTAGAGAGTTCCTCTGCTTCTATTCTGTGCAAGCTGTGACCTCACAGGCTCAGACACAACTCAGAACCATTGAAAGTGGGTTACTTGACACAAGGGTCTCATTCATATCCTTGTTTGATTTGTTCCTTGCTTCAGTTTTTCCTTTCTTTTCTTTCCCAGGGTCCCATTGTAATAAAGGGATTCCTGGTTCTTACTTCTCACATTCCTGGGGTATGTGTTTCCTGAACAGGACTCTGGCACAACGTTATCTGACTGGCCTGGGAGAGGGAAGGGTAGAATTTAGAGTACCACACAGGCACTCAGGAGACTCCAAATTTGAAGAAACTGAGGACAGAAGAGACCATGTCTGTGTGTGGAAATTGTTTGCCTGATGGTGTGGCTAGAGGCATCCCAGCCTGAGTTTCATAACTGTTGGCCAAAGGGCCTACACTTCCTCCACCCATTGCCCCAGAAGTACAACCGGGCCCAGAGCTTGAATGAGTGCTCTCTAGGGACAGGTCTGAATTTGCCACCTTCCTGTCCAGTTCCCTAAGGCGAGGCTGTTGGTAGTCTGCTCCCCTGATTGTCCCTCCAAGTCTTTTTGTCATTTTAACAGCTGCCATTGAGGAATACCAATGACTGCAGTATGCAGCGTACCTAGAGGGGCATTCTCTGGCTTCTGATTTAGAATCCTTTGAGCTTCCTTCATCTTGACACAGGAAATGCACAGGGACCTGGCAATGACAAGATCAGGTTGCCCTGATTTGCTACTGCCCTCTAACTCCAGAGATGCCTTGCTGAGCTCCGAAAATTGCTTACTCTTCTTACCTTTTAGCTGCCTCATTTTTGATCTGCTTTTTAGCACTGGCCTGCAGTCCTAGGCCATAAGATCTGGAGAAAAGTGTGTCTTAGATTGCCAATCAACTGCTTCTTTTGACAATAAAGAAAATAATACCTAGAAAAGGGAGTTATTTGGTGGAGAAGACAGTGAGTCAAGACGGACTCAGCTAGGAGAGTGTCTTGCTTTGTTCACTCATACCTACAGCTCTTCTTAACAGCCAACGGCTGTTTCCCAGGCTCTGTTTCTCCCCAAACCTCTCTGGTTCTTCCTTTTGAGCATCTCTGTAATCCTATCTCATGGCAGTGATACCTATCTGTTCCTTGGATTCTTTGAATCAGGAAGGCTACCACAGTGCCTTCTGGCCTTTCCGGGCCCCATTGCTGAACTTAATCAATTAAGATAAGGGCCTGTCTGTAAGGGCCAGTCAGGACCAGACTGGAAGGCCTGCAATCCTCAGAGTCAGGAATATCCAAGGCCAAACTCTGATCATGCTAAAGGGAGGATTTACCTACAGGGACTTCCAGTAGCATTTTCCTGAATTAGCTCCCATAAGCATCCTCTTGGGCTCAAGAGCTGAGTTGGCCAAAGGGAGAAAAATGCCCATTTTCCTGGAAAGCTTTGGAGCTTCTGTAAAAGAAGTTGACTTCCTTTCTATTGTTGGGAGTGGCCGACTACTATGAATGACAGCTTGGGGCCACTTTGTGAATCATTTTTTTTTTCCCCTGACAACAAACAATGGGAAAAAAGTCAGTCAACCCATTTACTTCCATAAGAAAAGGGAACACTAAGGTCACAGAACCAGAGGTATTGAAATAGCACAGGCAGGGCTTAAATGTCTAATTCCAGTGTAGGGCAAAAGGGTCTGGGCATTTGGTATCACATTTGGCTGCTGTGGACTTAAGGAAAATTATTTCACATCTCTGATCCTCAGTTTCTTTGTATGCTAAGGAGGTTAATACGATCTTCTTATAAGGTTTTATGAGGATTAATTTTTTTTAATGCTTAGGATTGAATTTAGGGCCTATGCACATGCTAGGCAAGTGCTGGAGAATGTCTTTTAGGGATGTAGCAACATTGAGTTACATCCTTAATCTGGTATTTTAAAAAAATGGCTATCACTTAGCAGATACAATTCAGGTCACGTGATCCTTGGCCTGAGATTCTTTGAATTGCATCTTATTTGATATAAAGTCCTTTCTACAGAGAAAGTTCATCACAACATAATTCTGAGAAGGTACTGCTTGATTTTTATGACTATAGATTTTTTCTGGGACTATTTTCGCTGACCTCTAAGCTGGGGGACAGAAAGAAAAAAAATCTAGATTTGCCTCTTGACTCTGCCAGTAACTTGCTATATTATCATAACTGGACAAGTCATAAACTACCCAGGTGCTCTAACTTGGAGTTGAAAGCGTCTCTGAAATCATCTTGTCCAACTGCTTTGTTTTATGCATGACAGCAGTAAGGTTCAGGGAGGCCCCAAGAATGTCCCTTGTGGAAAGCTACAAAGCTACAACAAGAATCAGAAAGAGCCTGATAATACTGAAGTGGTAACATTGGATTTTTTCATCTCCCTATCTTTTTTTTTTTTTGTAATTGGAACTGAATCCAGGGCTCTCCACTTGCTAGTCAGGTATTCTTCCACTAAGCTACATCCTCAACCCTATACTGTGTTTTCACAAACAGTCTTACTGTGGCTTGGAAACTATACAGTTCAGAACTTCTGAGAAGGGCATGAATGTAAGAGGGCAGGATGTCCCTGCCTCTCAGATCACACAGTACGCAACTTCCTCTCTTACTTTCAAAGAGAATTGAACCTATTTTCAACTCCTTTTGTGGGTGTGCCTTTGGCTTTGTGATCAGATTCAAAAGTGCCACAGCTGCTCAGAAGGGGGTAGTATCATTACATATGCTCAGGGCAGAAGCCTGAATTGAAACACGTTAGGAGCAGGCTGGACTTGTCACAGGAGTGAGAGGGGCTGATCTATGAAGGCTCTGCACCTCCTTGCTTCCAGCCCTGTCCAGAAGGTCTTCATGCCTAATGAACCAACTAATTTGTAGATAAATTAATGTCCTCATTTGCCCATGTTACTCCATCTCTGATAGTCACCTTTCTGTACCTGGTGACACATGTTGATCCTTGCTGGGTCACTAACCAGCCTGTTGCACTCAAAATCTGTATCCAGCTGGATAGTTGAATCATGTTTGAGAATTTTTCAGAAAGAAGGTACTAACATGATAGAGTGCCTTCTATGTGCCAGATATTGCTCTAGGCAGTTCTATATATGCACATATTCTTTAATTCCCATGAGCCCAAATTCCTATTTTTTAAAGATGATTTAGAAAGAGAGAGGTTAAGTGATTTGCTTAAGGTCACAGAACTAGAGAGTGTCACCAGCAGGGTCTGTACCTTTCTATGTCCTAGAATCCATAAGACCCACCAATGATAATACTGTTTCTTTTGTTCTTGTTAATAATGTGACATCAGTGGAACACCAGAGCCTGCTGTTTGGGCAGCTGAGAACCCAGGGGTAGACACTGCTGCAGCCAAGAGCACTTACTGGCTAAAAAAGGAAATAGCTTTCTATATGTGAATTCTGGCCAAATGGTAGCAGATGCTGAAGAGTCTGGGAATCCTGATTACTGGGGACTAAAGCCCCCAATGTAATGATTAATTCTAAGAACAGCATATGTAACAGCCAGCCAGCGAATAAACAGAAGCTAAAAGGAGAAACCCTGACCTCTCAAGGGACTGGGTAAAATGAGAAAAACCCTAGTTGAAACTGGAGTTCTGGTCATAGAGTCATCATAAGCTATCTGTCCTAGGACTTGTAATTTTTCCCATTTCAGAGTCATACAAAGAACATGGTGTTTCAAGTTAGGCCAACCATATTCAAGCCCGTTATACAGCATTGCCTTTTGGGAGACTTTGTACAAATTACCTAACCTCTGAGCTTTAGTTTTCTCTTCTGTGAAATGGGACAATACTGCTTTCTAGCAGAGTTAATGGGAGGGATGGAAAGCGTAGTTGTAAAGTGCTTTGCATGTGGAAAATATTCAACTTAGTGCTAAGTGTTCTTACTATTCTTGAATTTCTCTGGGCCTGTCTTATGTTACATCAAAATAAGGTTTGTGTTGGGATGATCTCTAGGTTTCTTCAACTCTATTGCTTTATGACTTTATTAAGAGATAGAGAATTGAAGAAATATGAGCATTATCATAAATAGAATTTTCCTTAGTAATTGTATAACTATTAATCAATTTGCTGTAACTTAATATTTCTATTCACCACTACCTTTGTATCTACTCCTTATAAATATTTCAACATTTTAAGGAAAAAAATTATTTATCCTAGCATAATTCTTTCTCCACTTTGTCTGTTATTTTCTACCTTCTTGGCTTTGATACAACTCTCTGCCAGCACAGTGTTTTGGAGTGGATCACTCTGTCTTTGCCAGAATAAAATAAAGAGGAGTTAATCATCTGCTATTGGCTAGACGAGGAGAAAAATTAAAGTCAGTACTTTATATCACCTATCTGTCTCTTTTCTTGTCTCTCATTTCTATTATCCTCTGCCACCTATAGGGATCAAGATTCAGGGTTGCAGGTTACTAGTGAACTTCTAAATCTGAGGAAGTAGCCCACACTGTTAACTCAATAGCTACAGCTGCTATCTATCATATGCCAGGTCACTTTCCCAGAGGCTTAAATAGCTACCTCAAACCTAAGTTAAGAGAAGAATGAACATACTAAATGTAAGACTCCTGACCACTTATAATCAGTGCTCTATCCTATCAATTATTTCACCAACAACTCTGATCCAGTCACTTTATGTTACATGGCCTGCCTTTGGCTAGCAAAGATTTTCCAAAGAAAGGATCTCTAGACAATTTAGACAGAACTGATCATAGTGCTTAATGTAAGAGTACTGCTGACATATGAGCCAGAAGCTAGGCTTGACTTCAATTCTGTCTTTTATTAACAGTGTAATTTTGTTCAAGTTATCCTCTCTGAACCCTGTAAAAGAGGATGAGAAAAGTCCCTGTTTCCTCAGATTATTGGGTGAATCAAGAGAAAAAATTAGATTTGCACACACACATACATATATACATACGAGAGAGAGAGAGAGAGAGAGACAGAGACAGAGACAGAGACAGAGACAGAGAAATGCAACACATGAGATATCTAGCTCATAGAAAGAGCTCAATAAATATTATTTTAGTGTTACTGTAGTTACCTCCTGGACTCAAATTCTTTTATGTGTTACTCTGGATAAAATAAAAGTTGTAACTGGGAGTCTGAAAAAGATTACCCAGATAACTGAGAATTGAGACCAATTTTTCATGTAATTTTCCCCATATACCCATTTCAGGTAAGTATTATTATGATGACAGGAAATCACATGATTAAGGAACAAAAGATTTCTAAGATGATGGTTATGCATGGTGCTTTCAAAGCCCCCTTTAATGTCTGATATAGCATAAGAGTTCGGTAAAGACTTTATGAACTAAACTGAAGGGAAATGATATTATGTCTAAGGTAATCTTGAAGGAGGCTCAGCTTTTTTATATCAGAATACTCTTAATCGGGAAGTAAGTGAATCTGTCATACGTCACATTCTACCCTCTGATGACTGGAATTACGATATGGGCCCAGGGGATTGTTATTATTACTATGAATAATCTTTATTGAGAACTAGAGATCTGTTTGAGAACTAGAGATCTGTTAGATACTGTCAAGAATATGTGTCATTGTCCAGAATTAGACTTAGACTCTGTGGAGTGGTTTTCTAATCTAATTTTGACAAACTTGGAAAAGTTCCCCAGTAATCTGAGGGGAGGAGGCAGGGAAGGAAAGTTCATGGCGGTGGTCTCTGTCCTAGATAAATTTAGTCTTGGTTAGCCAAGGAGAGGACTCTTGCACAGGCAGAAGTAAGGCTCAGTGTCTTCCCAGTTTTGGTCACCACAATTATACAGCAGGAGCCCTTAGGCGAGGTTCCTAGCAGACCCAGCTATTGACATTCAGTGTGGCCCCCAAGAGTTGCTCAAACTCTCTGTACATTCTCATTCTTTTCAGCACCCCAGAAGCACCAGCCCCCATCAGCTTGGCATTTGGTGTTTCAGATGACCCAAGTGCTGAAACTCAGCCACTGTGATTGTTTTTGTAAACTATGTACAACTAGGTATTAGGGCACAGTCTTAAGTACAAAGGGAGTTGGGAGTTGGAGAGGAATTCTGAGAGTAAGCAGGGGAATAAAATGATGCACTTTGTCTTCAAGGAGGGCAGGGTCATGTTAGCGAGAATGCATGGCTAATAACAGAGCAAATAATTTTCAATGTATGTGTGAAATGTGAATGACTTCACTGTGTGGCCTAAAGCCCAGCTTCTGACACAGGAAGTCACAGAAATCGTCATCAAATACTGTTAGGCAGGTTGTTACATGTGGAATCAACAGAAGAAAGAGAATTTTCAGCCTCCCCTATGGTAGCTTCTCATTCATTCATAATATGCCTTCTTAAGCAGACAGATGAGGGTACAGTTATATCAAGTGTGCAGGAAAGTACCTGTCCCCTGCAGCTCCTATAGCTTATGCTGAGGTCATTACTGAAGGATTGCTACAAATGTGGAGACTGCTGATTGTGTGATCCTTTCTAGTCTCAACTCCATGTGAGGGTTGTCACACTAAAATCTATCCTCACGAGCAAGCCACATACTGAGCACAGGTTAACCTATGGACTGAGAGCTGCTCTAGGCTGCGAGGCATAGTCTCTATAAAGCCCTCCACAACCTGTTCCTGCCTAGGTGGCCTCACTGCTCTGCTCTTGGTACCTTAACTTCATGCTAGTTCTCATCCCAGGGAATTTGTTCATGAAGTTGCTTTCATCTGAAATTCCCTCAGCTCCCCCATCTCCTGCTCCTACTCTGCAGTTCCGCAAACATCACATATACCGAACTCCGACTTAACATTGCTTCCTCTGGAAAGTCTTTTCTACCTACTGCTCACACCCAGTCTGGATCAGTGTCTCCTATGCGTTTGTATGACACACTGCACTTCTGTCCTGCACTCATATTTGGCTGATTTTGAATCCCCCATAGGGCAGTGCGTTTTTTCACTTTTTATTTTTGAGACTCTCCAACTTTCAGCGTAGAACTAGCATAAGAAGATGCTTAGGAAATGTTTGTGAAACTGATCTGAATTTATTTTTCTACACCCTTTCCTCTAGCACTCCATATGGTGCAGGTCATATAAGGAAGCACAATAAATATATCTTGACTGCATAAAAGCTGACTCCTGGCCTTATCACTAAACAGCAGAGTTGTGTCTCAAATCACTCAGTCTTGCTGGTTTAGCAGGAATTTGTGGAGTTCTAAAAGCTAACCTAGGAGTCAATGAGCTAGACCCTTGGAGGAGAGATGGAGGGAAAACTGCTGGCATGCATCAGATTAGACCAGAAACTGGGATGGATCCCTGGTTCTGTTGTCCATTAATCAATCTTTTTTTTAACTTTATTTTTGCAGTAGTAGAGATTGAACCCAGAGCTTTCATCTGGTAAGCTACATGCAGTAAACTACATTGACAACTCTTTTTAAAATTTTTTGAGACAGGATCTTGCTAAGACACTAAAATTTCCAGGCTGGGCTTAAACTTGAAATCCTCCTGCCTCAGCTTGCTAGAGTTCTGTGATTACAGGTAGTCTTTTTTTTTCTTTATTTTTTAAAACAAGTCTTAATCTCAGCAAAACAGGGTCAATGACATTCACTGCATAGAGTGCTGATAAAGATTCATCCACTGAATAATAAAATTGAACATCTTTAATACTGAAAATATTCAGTCTTGAACAGAACAAATATAGTACTGTCCTCAATGAGTCCACAAGTGAATATTAGAGAAGCCCATTTTGAATAGTGTAAGGTTTTATTTTATTGGTAGACTTAAGAAATATTTGAACCTCCTTAGAACCACTATGCGGTCTTACTGCTAGACCAAACATTTTCTTCAGTAACTAGGGAAACATGTTATGTACCTAGTAAGAGAAGCTAACACAATGGACTTTTGACTTTGAGAAGTTAACTTCTCACTTGAGGAGAAAGATTGTTAAATCCTAGAGGGACGGAATCATGCCAGATTTTGTTAATTTTAATAATGTGCGTTTTGTTTTTTAGGCAGGAGGTCACTACATATTCCAGGTCACCCTTGAACTCACAGAAATTCTCTTGCCTCAGCCTCCCACCTGCTGGGATGACAGGTGTGCATCACCTCACCCAGAAGATTTTGTTAATATGTATTACTTAGGGTTTAACTTTTGTTAAGCCTACTACCACCTCAGTATTGTTCTTAGACCTCAGACCTTGTACTCTGAATGGTGGTAGGTACATAATAGAAAATTCTTAAAAGTACTTTGTCTTTGGCTTATAGGCAAAAATTGTTGGATAACAAATTGAAGGCAGCATATAACAAAGAGAATGTATTCTACAAGCTGGATTGTACTGTAACTTAGAGCCCAGGAAATATCCAAGAGAAATGAAGTTAATTTTTCCATTTCATCCTACATCTGAGGGCATCAAAGGAAGAGGTTGTGGCTGTGAGTTTACTACTAATTGGGTTGTTTTACAATGATGTAGGCATCTGGATGAGCATTGGGTTGGGAAAGTTGGTGCCTGAGTTATATTTCTATAATTCAAGAAGCCAAGGCATGACATGATTTATACCCACTATATGCAATCCTTTCTCTGCTCTCTTCATTTTTACCCAAGCTCCATATTACTATCACCAAATGAAATCCCCAGTAAGTTCTCCAATATTTAATTTGTCCCTAGATATGACACACTGAAAGAGGATGTTGCAGCTTTGGGAGGGAAGAATGTTTAGAGTTGGTATTTCTCCTTCCAGGATCACCTTGTTCAGTAATTTTTTATTAATATGTGTTTGTAGTACACTATATTTACATTCATCTTAGGGAACAGGTACATGTACTTAACATATCTTAACTCTTTATTTCCCTTCTGTCCTTCCTTCTCCTTCTGTAGCCCCTTCCCATTTGCAAAGAATCTATTTCTCCTAGAATTATCTCTTTTTGCTTTGGAGACTTTAGAACTTATTTCAGTTGCAGAGGTCTAATAAGGTCCCCCTCAAACCCAGTAAACCAGATTTTGGCCCTTGCTGCACACTCTGAGGGCACTGTATACTACCTTAACACAGTGTCTTATTGACGTTATGTGTTTTCTTTCTCCATTAAGGGAAATACAGCAGTTAAACCCAGTAAAGCAGAGGATCCTTGTTTGTCTTTCTTTCCTCCCACTGTGCACTGGCGAGGATAATGTGTGGAACCTACCAACGACCCAATAAACATAAAGTGAATGAGTGAAGGGGAAAAAGGACAGTATAGTTGGAGGCAACATAAAATGCCAAAAATAAAGAGATAAGAAATTGTAAGATGCAGGAATACATCTGGGGAACTGTGTAGTTTAAATATTGAGTATGTAAGGAAAATAGTGGGGAAGATAGGATGAGGTAGTACTAGGGAGGGTTTCAAACAGCAGGTTCAAGTCTGAACTTTAAAAGTGGTGGGAAGCCGGTGAAGATTATAGCGAAAGCACTGAGGGAAACTGCCATTGTATTTGGTAGAATTTATTCATTTCATGGGCAGTTTCCTCTGCCCCTCCCAAATATACTTCCTGCCAAGAAACTGATAATAATCTACAAAGAATTTTATGTGCTATACACCCAGCAAACCACTCAGTTACAAATTTCTTTGGCTGAAGTTGAGTGGCCTACAGAGAACCAATAGAGTTAGAAAACTGAGTTAGCAATGAATCTTGTACATTTTTAACTGAGTATCTGGTACATGGTAACAGTTTTAACTTTCCCTGACTTTGCCTGAGGGTCAGCAGGAAATCATAAAAGATCTTTTACCCTACTTCCTATACTTTCTCGTCCCTGTGTTCCTCCACCTATCATATCCTTTCCTTTCATTCTTGAAAATCTGCCTTAGCCCTACACCTCCTAAATTAATTTCTATTGTTCCCTCCCCATGAGAAATCTTTCCTACTACTGTCTTTCTGGTTTCCAAGATGTTCCTTTTCTGAACTTGTGCTTTGCTTCCTCTAGGTGGGATTCATTGACCACAAGCGAGGGACCCAGCAGGCAAGACTCTTGGCAGACCAGACCAAAGTGTCACTTTTTTGTCTGGAACTACTTTTATGTACTTCCTTGGGGACTTGCAAGAAATGAATGACATAGTGAGAAGATGAAGGGAAATGTCTTCAGTGATTGAGTGTGGAAAACTTGTCCCAAACCTTGGAAGAATATAACGTTTATTTCTTTTTTGCTTCCAATTTCTACTTCCATCTTCCTATTTCTACTGTACTGTGCTTCTCTCTCTCTCTCTCTCTCTCTCTCTCTCTCTCTCTCTCTCTCTCCTTCTACCCTCATCCTTCTCTACCACTTTCTTTGCTAGTAATGGCTGCCTTTTATTCAGATCCTGTAGGGTTAGCCCTGTGTCACTGCTTCTTATTTCTCACAGCACTGTATAAGCTAAATAATCACAACTCTATCCAGCTTTCAGATGAGGCAAATAAAAACACAGATTGAACAATTTATACAAGCTCGGTAGACAGTAGCAGGGATTTGAACTTGTTATCTAACTCCGGTACCCATCTTCTTTAAATCACTGCATGGTTTCTTTCGCCCCATCTCAACTGCTTTGTGTTGTTCCCATGTTCTGATCCTCTTCTCTCCCTATATGGCCTAGGTTTCTTTTCTTTCTCTTAGACACTTAACATAGTTGGTCACTATATGTCTGTGGCTCAATCCGAAAGTGCTGAGCAAAGCATATAATACCCAGAAGAGATGACAGACCGTTCAAATTCTTATCATTTTCCTTGAGATCAAATGATCCACAATTTTTCACATTTGGAGGCTACAGGTGGGAATTCTCATCACTTTTAGTAAAGGAGAAGAAATTTAATAACAAACTAGAGAAAAGCCTCAAGTCTTGGATGGGTCTTTGATATGAAAGAAGCAGAGACAAAACATTTTCAGCTTCCTCAGAGAATTCTTCATTCCCAAGGACTCTGCATGCTCTCAAATACGGGGACCTGGAGACTGGAAAAGGTTAGGTGAGGAGGCTGTCCTCTGTCAAATAGTTAATTTAGGAGCCTAGCAAACTGGACTGTGAAAGGCAGCACCTCTAACCTTTCTTTCCCTATTAGCATATGCAGAGTTCCAATAAGAACAAGGGCATGTTGGAGGCATACATATGGAGGTCAAAGCCTGAACTGGACAATTTTTATGTCCCATCCAAATATGATGTTTTATACTTATGGTTGTCACTCTCCTTTCTGTCATCCTTTTGATTAGGATTGGTTAGAGATTTTAAACCATAAAGATCCATATTGCTCATCAAGTAAGAATTCTGGAGGTAGAAGTCTCAAGAGTTGATTCAGAGGCCTCAGAGGAACTGGTCAGCATTTCTGAGATTTTCTGGGCAGCGTCAGACACCTTGCCTTCTTCCTTGCCTGTCCTCAGGCAGGAAGCCGTGGGAAAGGGAGGAGAACTATGAGTGAGGCTCCCTGCTTACTGGGAGATGGGAAATCTTTTCTAGACCACTTCTTAAAATTTAGATTTTTTCCCATACCTCACTGACCCAAACTAAGTGCATTAGAGACTGGAGAAAGTGCTATCTAACCTTTTCACTGTGCTAAAGGAAGACAGACAAGGAACAGGGAACTGGTTTGTCATTGTGTGGGAAGTATTAGCGCTTCTTACTCCTTCCTTGATTCAACCAAGATTTGTTACTCTGGGCTTCTGACGGCAAAGGAAAAGATAGTCTCTTGTTTCAAAAAGTTCGTGCTGGAAGAACACAGGCAGAGGATTGCAAAGCATGGTAGAAGGCACTGGGAACAGTGAATGAATGCTCCCAGTGTCACTGCAGTAGCCGGAGAGAGAATATGGAGAGCTACAGAAAACAATGATTAAGTGTTGAAAGGTAAATGGAATTCAACTAGGACTGAGAGGGCAGGTAAGAAGTAGTTAGAGGGGCCTTTGAGAATCTGCTAGGACTTAGCATATTGGACAAATGGACTGTTGGATACCTTCTACAGGCAGAAAATTTAGAAAGCCAAGTTGCACCTCTGGAATGCTCTGTTGCACTGAAGCGGGAAGATCAACATTCCTGTGGTTTAGCAGTTGCGGGAGTCAAACACTCATCTGTGACACCTTTAGAGAGCTGAAGCACACTTTTAGCACCTTACAAAACAGCTGGTCCAGCCAGCTGGCACATGCCTGTAATCACAGCACTCGGGAGGCTGAGGCAGGAGAATCATTGTGAGTTCGAGACCAGCCTGAGCTACAAAGTGAGCCCAAGGCCACCCTGAACTGCATAGTGAGAGTCTGTCTCGAAAAGATAAAACAATACAACAGCAAAAACAGCTGGTCTATATTGGATATTTCTGATCAAGACACAGTGCTTCCTTAAAAGCCAAACTTGCCCGTCCCACCTGCACTCCTTTCCCTTCTACCTAGTTACATACCATGGAGGAATTAAATTTTTCACCCAGCAGTTCAAACATATGGAACACTTGTGATACAATTTTCAGCATATCACCTACCTCATCTTTTTCAAGTCTCCAAAACCTCTGATGTAGGTATTCCTTCCATATCCACTTGACAGATGAGGAAACAATGAAGCATATGCTCAGAGTCACATTTGCAAAGTCCAATCCTATATTTCTTTCCACTACTCCAGTGTTTCTTTAACTACAGCTCCCGGACTGTCTGCACCAGAAGCACCTGGACTGCCTGTTGCAAAACCGATTCTTGGAGGCTGCTCCACCCTTCCTGAAGTGGAACCTCAAGGTAAAATTCACATTGTGACACACCACACTAGAGTTCATTAGTGTGGCAGCCAGGCTCTAATTTGGCTTCAAATCCCCTCTTTTTATTTTTCCTGGGGGTGTGGTAAGATAAGCCTTTTCGTACATTTGACTTCTAAACTGCATTTTAAAAAAACATCCCAATGGTATGGATTAATGCCCAAGGCACAATGGGACCTTTCAGACCTTTGGAGAAACTCTTCTTTCTCTCTCCCCTATTTGCAGAAAGCTTGGTGTTAGTTCCCTGGTTGTGCCAAGATGAGTGACTGGAGCTTTCTGGGAGCGTTCCTGGAGGAAGTACACAAGCACTCCACCGTCATTGGCAAGGTCTGGCTCACTATACTGTTCATATTTCGCATGCTAGTGTTGGGCACTGCCGCCGAGTCTTCCTGGGGTGATGAGCAGGCTGATTTTCAGTGCGATACCATGCAGCCCGGTTGCGAGAATGTCTGCTACGATCAAGCCTTCCCCATTTCCCACATTCGCTATTGGGTGCTGCAGATCATATTCGTTTCCACACCATCTCTGGTGTACATGGGCCACGCCATGCACACTGTGCGCATGCAGGAGAAGCGGAAACTACGGGAAGCTGAGAGAGCCAAAGAGATCCACCGTCCTGGGTCTCCATATGAATTCCAGGTGGCTGAGAAACCAGAGCTATCCTGCTGGGAGGAAATGAATGGAAAGGTTGTCCTCCAGGGCAATCTCCTGAATACTTATGTCTGCACCATCTTGATCCGCACTGCCATGGAGGTGGCTTTCATTGTGGGCCAGTACTTCCTCTATGGAATCTTCCTGAACACCTTGCACGTCTGCCGCAGAAGTCCTTGCCCCCACCCCGTCAACTGTTATGTATCCCGGCCTACAGAGAAGAATGTCTTCATTGTCTTTATGCTAGCTGTGGCCGGACTGTCCCTCTTTCTCAGCCTGGCTGAACTCTTTCACCTGGGTTGGAGGATCAGACAGCGATTTGTCAAGTCGAGGCAAGGCACAGCTGAACGACAACTTCTTGGACCATCTACAGGTATAGTCCAGAACTGCACACCTCCCCCAGACTTCACTCAGTGCCTAGGGACTGGCCCTGGGGGAAAGTTTTTTAGTCCCTTCAGTAACAATACAGTCTCCCAGCAGAACACAGACAACCTGGCCACTGAGCAAGTGCGAGGCCAAGAGCGCATTCCTGGGGAGGATTTCATCCATATCCATTATGGTGAGAAGCCTGATGTGCCCAGTGGGGTCTCATCAGGTCACCGCCTTCCCCATGGCTACTATAGTGAAAAGCGCCGTCTTAGCAAGACCAGCAGCAGGGCCAGGTCAGATGACCTATCAGTATGAACCTCCAAAGTGGGAGAACCAGGGCCAAGTGGGAAGAAAGGAGGCTCAGAGAGAGAAGATAATTCCTTCTGACTCTGTGCTCCCATTCTCATCACTGCTTTTCTCCTTTTGGGCTGTGAGTCTCATTTGCATTGCTCATTAATTATAGAAAGTATAACCAGGATGCTTGAGAGTTTAGCCATAATGGCTACCCAGCAGGCTGTTGTCCACTCCTCATCTCAGTATACTTAGTGTAGTCTTTCAGATCATGCATTGAACACAGTAGGGGAAGGGAAGGGAACTGTGGCAAAATCAGGCTGGAAAAGGGTAGCCATAAGCATAGAATACCAGCAGCATATCTGATAATTTCTCAAGTACCTGTGGTTTTCTTGACCTCATCACACCCCCACCTCAAGGAAGAACTCAAAATTCTCAGCAGTAGAGAGCACCAATCAAATAATTTAATTATTTGTGCTCTTGAATCTATTGTTTTCTCCGTTGGGATATATCTTGGAGTGGTGGTGAGGTGGCCTATGGCTGCCATTGGCTACCCTTCCCTCTACCCAGTCTTGAAAGGGGATCCTTGGAACTTGACCAGCCTCAATTTTACAAGTGCTTTGGCATGTGTCTCAGGCAAAGGCTCCACCTTGGTGATGCTGCAGTCTTTTCTTCTGCCAGAATATATATCCTCTCTGTGAGGGTACCGGCTCCTTCAAAGAGTCACTGTTTACACAAACTGCATTGGAATTCATTGCCACCACCTCTCATGCTGTGCCTCCTGAACTGTGTCTTACAGTTCAGCCCAATGATAGAAGCCATCCTTATACTTCTTCTCTTGACTGTTCATCCTCTGTTCATCTGAAGACCACTTTATTAACGGGAATATCCAGGAAGTCCCTATCCCCTTGCAGATCCTGAATAGATAGATCACTAACCACTGAGAGCAGTAGAATTTTCTTGGGACTTACTATGAAAAGAACATTGCCAGATTCCCCTTTGAGGAAAAAGACACTGGAAAAATATTTTCTCCTATTTCTCTTATTGATTGCCAACTTTTAGAATATCAAGAGGAGGCATGATGACAGCTATGGAGGTCCCCAGATCTCAGCAAGAACATGGAAGCAGTAGGGGACTCTTATCAAGATCCTACATAGAGTGCACAGAAACTGCTATATCTCCCTGATCCCCTTAATGAGACTGCCAAGTAGAGGATGCAGAAAAGCTCTTCCTTCCCCATGGACTGGCTAAGGTGTCTCTACTGAGGTGATTGATCTATAATGGGATGGAAGGCTGCCATTGTGAATGCAGGCTAAGGATGCTAAGAATTGGATATTGAGAATATCAGGACATTACATTTAAAAGATGTGTGTGTGTGTGTGTGTGTTTCCATGAGGGGAAGAGGAGTCCCTAAAGAAGAAAAAGAAGCTTTAGAGAATCTATGTCTTCTGGTTGCCTGGAAGAAGACCCAAGCCTCATTGTCTTAGCATTATTAGCCTGAACAAACAGGCATGAGAAGTTGGGACTGAGGAAGGTAAGGGTTCAGAAGACTCAGATCCTCTCTGACCTGCCCCTTTCTGGACCACTCTGCAGCTATTTGGATGGTACTGGTGGATCGAAAGAAGGACTTGAGAGAAGAGATGGGGAAAAAGAACTGGGTGAGATACCATTTAGAAAAGAATGATCATTCCAGTTCCCTGGAGACATTTGCTATCTGGAACTGGCATATGATTCTCTCCTCTTTCATCTCTAAAATGTATTTTTGAAATAATTGTTTTTGAATTCAGATTTCTATGAGTCTTTGATGGTAAGGTTTTCAGGAAGGAAAAAATGAAATGATATGTGTAGTCTGTCTTAATAAAATCTGTCTCATTTATCTCTGTTGTGTGATTTTCATACTGTGACTATAAGAGAAGCATGACAGATGTGATGGGGGAGTGTTGAGCTTGGAATCAAACATACAGGTGCTAACATTTTTGATGTTGATTTATATCTTCAGCAAGCTACTTCATAACTGGGACTTTGTTTTCTCATCTGTAATTTGGGCCTAGTAGAATCTAGCTCATAGAATTGTTAAATGAGAGATTGCTTATAAAGAATGCAAGTCTGGTATGGTGAGGCACACCTATAATTCCAGCACTCAGGAGGCTAAAGCAGGAGGATCACTGCAGGTTTAAGGCTAATTTGGGCTACATAAGCATAGTGAATTCAAAGTGAGCCTGAAGTACACACTGAGACCCTGACCCAAAAACCTGAAAAAAAATTTAGAAGAGTGATTGGGTTATAATAGTCCATCATTAAATAGTAATTGTTATTATCTTTATTGTTTTTGCTATTACTTTGAACACACAGTATTTGAAAACCTGGAATGTTGAAGAATGACTCCAGAATTTTCCCTTCTGAAACTCACAATTTCATTCATCTAAAGTGATCAAATTAACACACATGAAAAGAAACAATTAACATAGAATTAAATATAAATTAATTTATTATCAATTATTAGAACCATAAGCCTCCAGGAAGTGACAGAAATGGAAAAATAAAGGCCTGACTTGGACCTTACTGTGTGGCTAAGGCTGTAAGAAGCAGAGAGCTCCAAGATGATTCTGTGAAATTGGTCCCCATTTTATAGTCCTGGGGAGCTGAGTCCCTGAAGGCTCTCCAACAGTGATGCATCCTCTTCCCAGCCTTTCTGATTGCAATCACATCTCTTTGAAAGAGGAGAAATGATTCTTGCTCCATTCAAACAACCACTTAGCCCTTCATCAATAAGTAGGATCCAGTTTTAAAAGAAGCACAGGTTTAAAAAAACCCCAGAAATTTTTAATAGGGCAGAAAAGCTCTGCTGAAGTAGTCTTGCAGGAAGCATCCGTGTTGAGATTCAGATGTGTACCTGGCACCCGTTCAAGGGTAAGGTGCTCAGCCAGAGGTTTTTGAGTAGTTCAACTGTAAAAAAACTGGTATTAATTTTTTCTCCTAGAAAAAAGTGTATGCTACATCTCCTAGTTTTATAAACATAGTTCTAACATTTAATAGTATATGCTCAGACTGCAAAAGCCAGAGGGACTTAATTTATAGTAAGATTTAAAACTTGTGCATTTCTACTCTCTCATTTTCTCTACCCTCCCCACATGATCATCACTAAAGATCATAAGCGCATTGATAATGCAATGAACACACCCTGAATTTCAAGCCCTTTCAGGTTTATATTTATTTCTTTCCTCTAGTGGTAGGTAAGAACAGAATTTCTACCAGTAGTTTCATTCCAATAGCTAAAGAGTCTTAAGTTGTCAAATGCTAAGAAAATGCCTATGAAAAATGAAGTTTGGATTTTTTCCTCTAACCTCAATTTTGATAGCTGAGAGACAAACTCAAGCACTAGACACTTTGCAGGTTGTCTGAAGGACTTTTTTCATGATGTGTAAGTGAGGAAAATGGTGAGGCTTGAAGAGGTTCTCAAGAATAATCCACCACTTTCCAGGAGAACCCAGCAGATCCTGAAATCCTGTTATGTCATGTCATGAAGGACATGACAATAAAAATTTTTCAAATGATAAATAAATAGAATAGGGTTCTTGTTTTCTCCTATTGTTAGAGAGCCAATTGTCATCAGAGATGGGTAGATTTTTATCATTACCTCACCTGAAAAAGAACATTTTTCATTCAACAAATATTTATTGAAAAGTCATTTTGAATTGGGCATCATGATAGACTTTTGGAATAGAATTTTATAAACCAATCATAGTTCCTTCCTTTCCAGTTTACTGTCTAGTGGGAAGGCCTTCCCATGCAAGTAAAGAAGTCACATAATTACCAGGGAGGGAAGGTCCTTCTGCAAACAGCATGACACTTTTTCAAGAGATAACACTGATACAGATCTGACAGGTGTGAAGCCAGCCACTGTAAGCAGGGGAAGAATCCAAAGTGGAGAATCCAAATTGCTTCCAGGAAACTCCAGAATACAGCTCTTATCTCAATTTGCCCTTATAGTTTTAAACTGTTGCAAATCCTTTTTGTGCCTTTTTCTGCAAAAACTTCAGGGGACAGAACTTTTCATTCAAAGAAGCAGGATAATTTATAAAAGGTCTGTGTTTAAACAAGTAAACTGGAGATTTAGTCTGTGTCGCCTGCCTGTCAAGCATGAGGTCATGAGTTTGATCCCAGGTCCAAAAAAAAAAAAAAAAAACCAAACAAACAAACAAACAAAAAAAACCCCAACCAACCAACCAAACAAACAAAACAAAAAACAAGTAAATATCAGATGTTAAGTTGGAAAATGCCTTAATGTTGCAGCTACCAGTATGGAATCTTTTAACACAATTCTATGCTCAGCCCATTTCCTGGGATAGGATGGGAAAGGGAGGCAGGGTAGCTCACGGACCCAGAAAAGAGTCTGGGATGATAGGGAAAAGACTGTATCCAAGGGATCTAAGAAAGAACAAGCAAGGTGTGGTCCAGAGTGGCCTTGACATCAGAGAAGTCAGAGAAACAAGTACACAGAGACAGGTAGTACAGAAGGTGGAGGGGCACATGAGCAGGAAGCCAGGCCACAGAGCTCTGTGAGACACCAGGCAGGGAGGCACACCGCAGAGCCGTCAGTAGGACCAGTCTTTGAATCTTCTGGGCTTAGGAAGGAGGCAGATGCAGGCAAAGTCAAGCTTCATTCTAGGGGCTGGGTTACCATGCAAAGCACCAGGACAGAGTCTTGCACACATTTCAAGGTGGGGTCCCACTGAATTACAATGAGATGTAGATGAATAAAGCTACTTCCACTAATATATATGATTTTTACAAGTACACTTAAGGCCTTAAAACAAAGGAATACCATTAAGTGAGAGCCCCAATCATCTCATCAAGACACTGTGGTAGGTAGGGAGATCATTTTTGATGTGGGACTGAATACTACTCTGCAGTCATTGGAAGCCAGCAAACTATCTCCTTCGTGCTGACACTGGGAAGGCCATGGTTTGGAAGAAAGACTCAAGACCCCTCAATCCCTCCAACATAGTTGAGTTTTCCATCTCCCTGATTCAAGATGCTTTTGGGACTGGATACATTTACCTGCTCACACACATTTTCTTGGAGTAAAAGACTCAAGAAGGTAGTTATTGCCTACTTTCATTGTGGAGAATGTTCACCCCCACATGAGTGAGACAGGGCAATAGGGTGAGAGACACTCCCAAAGTGGGGGACACACTCCTTTCCCCCCTCAATTTTTTTTATTAGTATATGTTTGCAGAACAGCCTTCTAGAACTGTTCATTGCCCTAAGCTCTGCATCCTGGCCAAGGCTAAAATCCCCTCTGGCATCAGCTGCAGTTCAATAAAGGGGAGATTCTGGACAGGGAGAGAAGATATTTTATGGTTTCCTGGTTTTTTTTTTTTTCTTAAAATAGGATGAAATATAACCTGGAGTGGTTGAAGTTTACAAATGTTTAAAATTGCAGATTCAGAAACCAATATAAAAACCTGAATAGGGTAACAGATGCCTGAGAAAAGTCAATTTTCAAAATTCACTATTTTAATAATAATAACCAAATCAGAGCTGTTGAGTGCTCACTATTTCCTATGTATTGGGCTAGGAGATTTTAATGAATTATCATATCATCCTTACAAATCCAGTTAAGTCACTGACTCTGTTTTATAGATGAGGAAAATGAGATATAAGAAATATTCAATAACTTAAACAACTAGTAAGTAGTAGGGCCAGCCCTTATTGCTCTGCTTACATTATGCCTCTACTAAATGCATATTATATATTCTTAAGTAAAAGGAAAGATTCACAATTGTATGTACAATATGATTATGGTATATAAAAGTATGAATTTATAAGAACAAGGACTTGCAAGAAACAAACAAAAATAAAAGCAATGTGCCTGTTTGATGGCTGCTGGAGATGCTCTCATTCTCTTTGTGAACTATCTTCATGGTATCATGTTATTTTTAAAATTAAAAATTTAAAAAGATATTTATATTCAAGCTTTGGGCTAAATTTGGTGTCCCCCTGGGGTGGCTGCCAGGAGCTGCCTCTCTATTTCTGCAGAACTCATGCTTGGGAAAAATTTTCTTTCCTTGGGCTCTGACTGCCACCCTTAAATGGAATAAAGTTAGCAGGAGGCACCCATTTCAGGTCCAGACTGCTGACTGGGACAGTGAGCGGCTGCCAGCTGTTTCCTCTGGAAATGGAGAGGAACTGGCGTGAGTGTGGGAAGCATGAGATTCTGCCCGCCTTCACTGAGGAGAATGTCCACCCCACGAGTGAGACAGGGCAATGGGCGAGACACTCGCAGAGGGAGGGACACACTCCTTTCCCCTCCGATTGTTTTTATTAGTACATGTTTGCAGAGCATAATGATTACATTCCTTGTGTGGAGTTTGCACATGTGTACAACACATTTTAATTCTTTTTCATCCATTTCTCTTCCCTTCTCTTCCTTTTTGCTCTATGTCTTGATCCTTTTCCCTTTTGCAAAAGGTCTATCTCTTTATTTCATCTTATCTAAATTTTATTTTGCTCTTTATTTATATTTTAGGTCTTATATAAGAGAAATTACACAATATTTAAGTTTATGGATCTGATTAATTTCCACTTACCATTATGGCCTCAAGGTGCATCCATTTTCCCACAAATGACTTGTTTATCTTTCTTTATGGCAGAGTAGTACTCCACTGTGTGTAAGTACCACATTTTCTTTATCCATTCACCTGTTGATGGGCATATAGATCACATCCAAGATTTATTTGAATTGTGCAGTATAAACATGGGTATGCATATATTACTGTAATACGTTGTCTTCAGTTCTTTCAGGAAGATTCCTATAAAGGGAATAGCTAATCCAACTGAAATTTCTGGTTTTAGGTTTTTTTTTTTTTTTTTTAGGAATCTCCATACTGATTTCCATAACAGTTGTATTACTTTACATTTCCACCAACAATGCTCCACCAATATTCCTCTGCAGCCTCACCAGCATTTTTTACTGTTTGGTTTCTTAATGATAGTCATTCTTTCTGGAGGATGATACAATCTCAGTGTGGTTTTAATGTGCATTTCTGTGATGGGCAGGCATGTTAAAAAATTTTTCATGTGTTTATTGACATTTGTATGTTTTCTGAGAAATGTCTATTCATTTCAGTTACCCAATATTTGATTGTTTTTAAAAAATTTTTTGGAGAGTCTAGTCTTTTTGAATTCTACATATATCCTATATTTTAGTCTTCTGTCTGAAGAATAGATGGGAAAATTTTTTCTCACTCTATTTATCCCTTCACTTTATTGGTCATTTCATGTGCTGCCCAGAAGTGTTTTAATTTGATATGATTGCATTTGCTGATTCTTGATACTATTTCTTTTACAACTGGAGTTCTGTTCAGAAAGTCCTTGCCCATGTCCACATCTTCAAGAGTTTTACCTATTTTGTCTCCAAGCAGATTAAGTGTTTCTGCATCAACATTTAGAACTTCATTCCATTTTTATTTTAGTGTAGTACTTGGTGAGTTATATGGATGTAGATTCAACCTGCTACATGTCTTCTCAGCACTGTTTATAATAGGGGCTATCTTTGGGAGGGACACTCCTAACACAATGATATCATAATCACTGTGCACAGAACCAATCAGAAGAGTGCTATTTTAGACAAATCAGAAACTTGCTATTTTCAGCCCTTCACTTGAATCTGGTGCTGTTCAAAGGATCAGTTATAACATGTTCTTTTCAATCTTTTATTTGCATATGGAACAACTCAAAAGACACTAACTTTGATCTTTCATTTACATGTAACAAGAAACAAATGAGTTTTTGATAGAACAGTTTACATATATATGATACCAACTAAGGATTTGATAGGATGATGTTCTCAATGTCTAATTTACATAAAAGACAGATAACCGGGAATTTTTGATACAAAAAAATCCCTTCTCTTTCTCCTTTGGGCTGTAGTGAGCCCTTTCACCAGCCCACACATATGCTACATTTGAATGCTACAAAAGAATGTACTTCTTTTCTGTGTTCAATAAATGTACATTTTGCTTTTTCTGTATCTTTTGACTAATTCTTTGTTCAAGACACCAAATATGGGAGCCTGCACCTGGTAACGTGAGGTCAAGGCCTTTGGCAGATACTGTTTAGCATAAGTGCTCCATGTGGTAATGGGAGGAAAGGGCATTGCAGGCTGTCTGATCCTGGGATGAACCTGGGAGAGAGGAGTTCAGGAGGAACTTGATAGAGTAGTTTTGAAAGAGGAGTAAGATTTTATTATGTTAAAGGAAGAGACTTATGAGAGAAAACATCACAGATTAAAACTAACAAATAAATGTCAGCTACAGAACTGCATGGTTTATTTCAGGAGTAAGGAGCAACCTTGAGGGGCAGTTGTAGGACATAAGGCTAGAAAGTAAGACAAACGGACTTTCAGAGAGTTCTGAAACTGACTTTCTGAGGGTAGACATCCTGTCTAAGGGTGGCAGTCATGAGCTAGGGATACATGTAGAGCTTTGACCCCTGGGACCTGAGGCCTGGGACCTGGGGAGGTATGGGGGTAGAGGTTGGTGACAGAAGAAATTCAGGGACAATAAGAGGTTTTAAGTCTGTGACCATTTATTTATTTATTCAACAAAACATTTTTTTTTCAACAAAAACAAGATGCAGAGCTGTTTTGTGCTTCATACATACCAGGACCAGGAATTCAGAGACAAAAGCTGTGAGAAGGCCAATGATCATTAGGAAGTACAGGGATTATGGACATATCAGGCCCCCTTTAAAGCCTTTCTTCAGGTCCTCTCAGCCTTACCTGCCCTCTGTCCAGCACTGTAACAGTTCAGCTGGACTGGCAACTTGATTGGCTTGCAACCCGCCTAGGGGATTAGTAAAGCATTCTTCTAGTGTGTCTGTGTGGGCTATGAAGGTGTGACCCTGGGTGCTGTGTTTGGCCCCTGACCTGACCCTCTTGGGCGCTGTTCCACTGTTCTGCTTCCCAGCCACTACGAAGCGAGCACTTTGCTTCACCATGTCACTCTGCCATAATGTTTTTGCCTTGAAAACAGCTGAGCATATACTAACTCCTCAGAAACTGTGAGCCAAGTTAAACCTCTCCTTCTTGAATTTGTTGGTGTTGGGGACTTTGTCCTAGAGGTGAGAAAGCTGATTGATATGAACACATAGTGTATAGCTACACAATGATTTATACCAAGACCTCCCTAAAAAGTGGTGGATCTGTAGGCTCTGCTTTGCAAGTGCTACCGTGCCTCTACACTTCCCTTCTGAGTGGGGCCTCATACTCCTACCCACAATTCTGATATCCTCTTGCCAGGTTTTGTTTAAATTTATAATGACAAAAGAAATTAAATGGAGAAAGAAGTGCTTCCTCCTAGTTAATCAAATACTTCATTGTTGCTAAATTACTTCTCTTCCTGCCCATCCTTGAAACAGTCTTAAGGTTTTAGTAAGACAAAATTACCACACATATATGCACACATATTGAGTCCTTTTAACATTTATAGCCAGTGTGTTGCACATGCCTATAATTCCAGCACTTGGATGGCCAAGGCAGGAGGATTACCATGAATTTGAACCTATTCTGGGCTCCATAGTGAGTTCAAGGCTGGCTTGAGTCACATGATGAGACCCTGTCTCAAAAAAACCAACTAATCAACCAATCAGCCAACAACATATTATCTTAACATTTATAGGAGCCCTTTGCCAAAATGGTATTCTGGAACTGGAAGGCAGCCTAGGAAAGCAGGTGGCCTTTCTCACCCATGTTGGGCTCCGGCAAGACAGCTGAGTGGATGGAAGTGCTGGGTTCAGGACAGCGTGGGCACTTCAGCTAGTTTGGGAGAGTAAAATCTGCTCTCAGACGGCTGCGGCTGGGAACTGTCAGGGTACAGATTGAGCTGCTGTGTGTGGCAGCTTAGTTTTCAAAGGGAAACACTCAGGCTTTTCAAATATACACTCTTTCTGCTTCTTTTTCTTGGCACCTACTTAGATCTTGCTGTTCCAAGCCCAAGTTCCTTCTCACCAGCAGAGCACTGGGTCATGGGTTATACGTGCAAGACTTGTCTTCCCCAGTAAACCCTGGAATGTCAGAGAGTACATCTGACGTTTCTTTTTTGTTGCCCTCTCCCCATAGCACATGAGCCACTGATTTTAGAACTAAGAAAGAATGCTAGCAATAAAACTTAACTCTTGCTTTCTGGGGAACTTAGCTCTGCAGAAGCAAGATTTCTAGAACCTCAGGGCTGAGTAGGCTTCCACCTTAACTTCTCAGTTGCTTCCCTGATCTCTGTACTGCCTGACTTCTTTTTTTATTTTAAAAAGTAAAACAGAAAAAAAGGATAGGAATGATACAGAATTTTAAAAAACAGTAAGAAATTAACACTAGTTAATATATTGCATGTTGTTATCTTAGAAATAGTTGTTCAGATAACATGATCTAGGCACAAAAATCATCAGTCAAACAATGACAGCACAAACATCTTTTTGTTGAACGAACAGAGGTTGATATTATAGTTATCTGCTTTTTTTTTTTTACTACTGGCAAAGCAGCAAAGTAATTATGTTTAGTTGATCTGTTTTCACAGATCTAAGGTCAAAATCCAGCTTTGCTACTTTTAGTAACCTCTTTGAACTCCTATTTCCTTGTCTGTAACATGGCAAAATAATATCCTGCTCAGTGTTTCTGTAAAGTATAAAATGTTTAGTAGTATAATTATCTGTTTAGCATATATCCACATTTACTAACTCTGTTAAATTGTCAAAGAGAACAGTTTGAGATGTCAGTGATTGATCACCTTTGTGTCTAGATTTTATAACCTGAATAACTAAGATAACAGCATGAGATATATTAACTAATGTTAATTCCCTACTTTTTTTTTGAAATTTGGAATCATTTCTATCCTTTTCTCTGTTTTGTTTTCTAAAATAAAAAAGTATAAAATGTTTAGCTAAATAAATAGTATCTGATAGAGTTATTTCCATTAATAATCGTAAGACGGGATATGAAAGGTTTTGGCCCAGACAGGACACTGTAGCCAGGAAAGCCACAACCAGAAGCAGGAAGCCCCATCTTGCCCTGCCCCTAGGAAGTTACCTGTGACGCCATCTTCCCGCCCCTGGGAATTTACATATGGCGCCAAACCTAGGACCAATGGGCTACCTGTGTATCCGTAATGCCCGCCTTAGGTTCCACCCCAAACCGAGGCTATTTACAGGCCCCCACGCCACGTGTCCGCGGGAGAGATCGCCGGACGCCAGCGGTGGGGTGCCAGTCATCTCTCTCCGTGTTCTCAGAATAAAGGCCGCTTTTTATTTTATATTTCTCATCTTTTGTTAATATTTTTCATCTTTTGAAAATAACTCTATCAGTATCAACTAATTGTTTAACAAATATTGGCTATTCTTATGCCATTGCCAGTATATCCTAGCCTATCCAGAATGTTTGTTAAATCAGGCAAAGTGGTTGTCTTAGTTACTTTTTACTCATGGCTGAGACAAAATACCTGAAGCCCAAAGTTGGGAAAGAAAAGGTTTATTTCTTACAGTTTTTGGAGTTTTCAATCTGTACTCAGTTTGCTCCAAGGCAGGCTGGCATGGCTGGGCCACAGTTCATGGCAGCTGCAAACAGCAAGCAGGAAACAGCAAAGAGCAAGACATACCTTCTTCCTGCCATTACATCACATCCTGGCTCCACCCCTATGTGGGTGGAGCACTGACACCATCAATCCAAGCACTAGACAATGAACCATCACAAATGCACAATGCAAACTCATGAGGCCTGGGGGCCACAGACTATCCCAGAACTTTGTGAGGCTGAGGCAGTAGGATCACAAATTCAAGCCAAGCCTGGACAACTTGGTAACAGCAAGATTCTAATTCAGAATGAAAAATAAAATGAGGGTTGGGAATTTAGCTCAGCGTGAAGCCCCTGAATTTAATCCCTGTAGTTCCACCACCACCAAAAAGTTTTTATTTTTTATTTGAACAATTTTTGATGAAATATTTGTTCCTTCTTACAGTTTCATTCTTCTGTGAGTTCACCTAAAGCCATGTAGAATGTTAAAGAACTTGGTTGTTTCAGCTGCCTCTGAAATATTTGCTGCATGAATGAAACAACAGCAATCTGCCATAATAAATTGCTTTTATCACTATTCTATTTCAGAAGCTAAGAAAACAAGAGTGATTTTCCCAAAGCCTCAGAGCGAGTTAGTGAAAAAAATCTGTAACAGTCCCATGTCTCCTCCCTAGTCTGATGCTCTGCTTCACAACAGGTCGTTTTAATGAGATTCTTTTCTCTTCATGTTAGTGGGTCAGAGAGGAAGATACATATTCGTAGATGAATGTAGACAGTGGCCTATGGTAAGAGGCCCCCAATTTCTCCTGAATACATATTCTCATGCCACAACGGAAGGGTGAAAGAAGAGTAATAGTATTGAACTGCAAGTATATTGAAGGGACACAGTTGGTCCTTCAGTTCTATACAATGCCTTACATCAGAACCACATATTCTGCAAACAGAGAGCTTGTCCTGTTGGGTTGATGGCCCAGTGTATGAGGTATACCAGTGGGAGTATCTGGAGGAATCAAGGACAATGCAAGGATCCTGAGCATCTGTGGAGACTGGGGGAAAGGCTGTTAGAAAAAGCACCTACTAATTCCATGAGAGGATGGATTTATCATAGGCTGAACCTTACTCTTTCATTCCGTATCAGATATAATATATAGAACATTTGAATTCCACCCATCCATAAAACACTGGAAAGAAAACTCTGTATGGACTAGAAATAAAGTTATCACCTGAAAAAAAGAGGAAAAGATAATATACAAAGAAAATCCATAATCATAGGCAAGTACGGGAGCCTCATTTATGAGCAGAGATAACACATGAGCATCATGAAGACCATAGTTTCATCACTCTGGAAAAGAGACAGAAACCATTGCTGTATTTGGGGGCCATTATCAGCAAAGGAGCTGAATCAGAATTCCTGATTAAGCTGATATCTAAAAGAGGAGCTTAGAAGGAGACATGTTCTTCCTCCCAGAATTTCATGCAGAAATAAGATGCCTATCAGTAGCTAGGGAAGAAAAGTCACCTGAATAATGCTCAAGAATAAACCTTTGGTGTGAGTTTAGAGCTCACTGTTCTATTTTCTCAGATCCTGTCTTGAGCCAAGCTTCAAACAAGAGACCTGTTTGGATCCTGTGTATTAAAATGTCATGAAACACATGACAAAAATGAATAATGGAAACAGATTAAGATATGTGAATATTTTTAAAGCCATTATATACTTAAAATAGATAAATTGTATGGTAGGTGAATTGTATATCAATAATGACATAAAAATTGTAGTGGAAAATAAGGTCATAATTCTTAATAAAGCATATTAGGAAAACCAGTGTGATGCCTATCTATATCTGACAACCTGGAAGAACTAAATGTAACAAAATAAAAAAGAGTAATTTGAAAAAATATTTCAGGTATGTATGTTTAAAATAATGTTAGAGCAACCCAGCAGGGCACCCTTGGTGGCAGCCATGTAGGATTACATGGCTGGACTGCCCCAGGCAGGGACCCACCCAAGGCCCAGGTATGGACACACATACCAGCAGTTGGTAAATCAGATGCACCGACATTGTGCTTTGGCACAAACAGGTGGAATAGAAGGCAGCAGGGGCAACCACAATTATTTAAATAAAAAAATATATATACATATATATATATATATATATATATATGTAAACACACACACACACACACACACACACACACACACACACACACACACAAGGCTGGGGAAAACACCAGCAACAGAATGCCAATCCTAACCTTACATCCAGAGGCCAAGATCAACCCTTTACCCAGTACAAGTCCCACTGCAAATTGGCTGTAATAAACAGTACATTTCTGAGATCAGACTTGGACTTAGCACAGAACTGCAAACACCAGAGGACTTTTACTTCATTTACTTTTCTATGTTTATTTGATTGGTTTTCCTTTTTCTGTCCAGTAGAGGTTTTTTAAAATTTCAGTTTAATTTGGTTTTGCTTTATATTTTAGGGTTATTTTTGGTTTCTGTTTTTAGTCTATTTTCCTCTCTCTCTCTTTTCTCTCTTTAATGATTTAGATTTATTATCTTCCTTTATGTTTTCATCTACTTGTCTTCTAATTTTTTTTGCCAACTATCTTGTTTGATTTTTATGATACTTCCAAGTGAATAAACATTGGCTCTTCTCTGTCCATTTCACTTCAATACTTCTCTACTTTCTTTTCAGTTCTTTCCCTCTTCTGTCCTCCAGTTTCCCAGAGCTTGGGTCATGCTACCCAGCCTTTCTCCTACTATACTACTATATATTATCTCACTATCTTACCTCCAATCCCTCTTAATCTCTCCCCTCATAATAGGGTAAAATCACTCCACTAAAGGGAAAATTCATTGCATACAGCTTCCTGGTATGCTCTGGTTTCTGTTATACAACTGTAGAATTTACTCCTCTGGTTAAAAGTATCAGGCTAATAGTCACTACAGTTTGTCAGTAGCCAGGCTGTGCTCGACACTAGTTTTATTGTTAAATGTAGACATTGGCCAGGAAGCCATATCTGCTGTAATCAGTTTTCTTTCCTGTATGATAACACTCTGAGTATATGGGATCATTATCATCACCATAATCCAGTACCAAAGGACTGGATACTGAGTCAAATACATAACAACTTTTGATCCTCAGCATATTAGGAAGGTAAGTTCTTCAGATAAACCCCAAAACTAAGAACCACCTACATCTAGAAGATAACACTGTGAAACAGTCATTTCTTAGGGAAGCCTCAATACTAGGAATAAAACTATCTACCATAAGAAACCTATAAGCATCAACATAGAAAGCAAAACAATACAAAAAATATAAATCAGGATATGACATGACACAGAAACAAAATGCAATCCCACAATTCCAGCCCACCCAGGACAAGCACAGAGCACAATAAGATAGAGTAAATCAGAAACCAACACTGGAACTTTCTGAAATGATATCATCAGAAACAAATGAAAGAGGCTATAGAATAAATAATCTCTGAGGTGCAAAAAAGTAATGACAAATCAATGACATTGAAGCAGACATGGATAAAAACAATAGATAATCCCAGGAAAACGGTGGAAAGCACAAAAACTCAATATAGGCAATAAATAGAATCAATGAAACACTTATAAGCAGAATGCAGGAGATTAAAAACTCCATTGAAATTAGACAGAACACATTGGATGAAGGCAAAGATAGAATATCAAATCTAGCTGCTGCTGCCTCTCCCGCCCATGGCCCAACTACCACCGCAGGGGACTGGAAGGTGCGCATCCAGCTGAGCGGAGGCCGGCCTTGCTGCTGCCTCTCCTGCCCGGGGCCCATATTGCCATCCCTGGGGACTGGAAGGTGCGCATCCAGCTGAGTGGAGGTGACTCTGGTCCGGCCCTGAAACTGTGCAAATTGAGGAAGCTTTAGGTCTACCTGAGAGGTGCCTGGCAAGCCTCTTTTAATCCAGGGGCTCCGCTGCCCAAGGAGGGAGCTACTACAAGAGGAGTCCCAAGAGCCCAGGACATAAAGAGTCAATTTACAACACAACCAGGGGAAACTCTGAAACAACACTTGAAACACAGTAATATAGGAAAATGACAAAACGAAAGACCAAAATGCAATCTCAAACACCCAACCCATCCCCCCAAGAAAGCCTAGGAGCCATGTACATAGAAGAAAATACATGCCATATACCTGAAATACCTGAAACAATAGTAACAGAAATAAAGAAGCAGCTCTGGGAAGCTTTGAAGGAATTCAAACTAGAAATAATGTATCAGGTAAAAGAAGAAATAATAAAAGAAATGAAGGAGATGCTGAACATATCTAAAGAAGACACAGCTAAAAAATTGGAGGAACTAAACAAAAGGATAGAACCTCTGGATGAACAATATAAGAAACAAACAGAATATATAAAACAGATGCAAAGAGATATACACGAAATCAAAAGCAACATTGAAAGTTGTAAAAACCGCCTGAATGAATGTGAAGATAGAATTTCGGACCTCGAAGACAAGATTGCAGCCAGGGAACAGGAAAGGAAAGATCTTTTAAAAATAACAAGAAATCAAGAAATAACAATACAACACCTGCAAGATGACGCAAAGCAAAACAACATCAGGTTGATAGGGATAAATGAAAAAGAAGGAGACAATACAAAGGATGTCAAGAGGATATTTAGAGAATTGCTGAAAACTTCCCAAAAATGAAATTGGAAGCTGATATCAGGATCAATGAGGCATATAGAATTCCAAATAGCCATAACCAAAATAAAACTACACCCAGACGTATAATAATCACCATTCCAGAAATCGAACAAAGGAATAGAATATTAAAAGCTGTCAGAGATAAAAGACAGATTACCTATAAAGGAAAACCTATCAGAATCACAGAAGACTTCTCAACACAAACAATAAAGGCAAGAAGAGCATGGAGTGAAGTATTTCAGACCCTAAAGGAAAATGATTTCCAACCTAGACTGATGTACCCTGCAAAACTGTCCTTCAAAATTGATGGAGAAATAAGATACTTCCACGACAAAGAACAGCTGAAGAAATTCATGATCACCAAGCCAATCCTGCAAAGAATACTGAAAGACAATCTAGATACACTTAAGAAAAAACCACTTAACAAAGCAGACAATTAAATAGAACAGAAAGATAAAGATGCAACAGCAGAAACATAACATGTCACTAATAAACCAATATATAACACTTATAATCATTAACGTAAATGGTCTCAATGCACTAATTAAAAGAAATAGACTGGCAGAATGGATCAAGAAACAAAATTCAACCATATGCTGTCTACAAGAAATCCATCTAACCCAAAAGGAGGCTCACAGACTGAAAGTCAAAGAATGGAAAACAATACTTCATGCAACAGGAACCCAGAAAAAAGCAGGGGTAGCTGTTCTGTTTGCAAACAATGCGAACTTCAAACCAATAATGATCAGAAGAGACAAAGCAGGTCACTACATACTGGTTACAGGAAAACTTCAAGAGGAAGAGATAACTATCTTAAATATATATGCACCAAATTCCAAAGCACCCAGTTATATAAAACAAGTAATATCAGAAATGAAAAACCAAATTAGCAGTAATACAATTATAACAGGAGATTTTAACACACCATTGACACCAATGGACAGATCAACAGGACAGAAAATCAGCAAAGAGATAAAAGAACTGAATCACACCTCTGAACAAATGGAATTGATAGACATATACAGAGTATTCTGCCCAACAACAACAGAATACACATTTTTCTCAGCAGTACATGGGTCATTCTCTAAAATAGACCATATATTAACTCATAGAACATATTTAAAGAAATGCAAAAGAGTTGAAATAATTCCCTGCATGTTATCAGATCATAGCGCTATGAAATTAGTAATTAATGATAAAAGATACTGCAAAAATCCCATAAACACATGGCAACTGAATAACACACTCTTGAGTAATCAGTGGGTCACAGAGGAAATTAAAGAGGAAATTAAACAATACCTACAAACAAATGAAAACACAAATACAACTTACTGGAATGTGTGGGATGCAATGAAAGCTGCCCTCAGAGGGAGATTTATTGCACTGAGTTCCCACATCAGGAAAACAGAAAAAATACAAATAAATAACTTGATGCTACACCTCAAACAGCTAGAAAAAGAAGAGCAAGTCAAGCCCAAAGCCAAAAGAAGAGAGGAAATTATAAAAATCAGAGCAGAAATCAATGCAATAGAGACTAAGAAAACAATCCAAAGAATCAATGAATCAAAGAGTTGGTTCTTTGAAAGAATAAATAAAATTGATAAGCCCCTAGTCAACCTTATTTAAAAAAGGGAAGAAAAAGCTCAAATTCATGCAACAAGGAATGAAAAAGGTGAAATCACTACAGACCCAATAGAAATACAGAAGATCATCAACACCTATATCAAAAACCTCTACTCTCAAAGGTTAGATAACACAGAGAAATAGATTTCTAGAAGCATATGAAGTACCAAAGCTAGGTCAAGAAGAAGTAAAACTGCTGAATAACTCAATTTCTATTCATGAAATTGAAAATGTAATTAAGTCATTACCTATAAAGAAGAGCCCAGGCCCAGATGGATTCATGGCAGAATTCTACAAGAAATACAAAGAAGACCTAATGCCGACACTCCTCAAACTATTCAACGAAATTGAAAGGGAAGCAATCCTTCCTAAGTCATTCCTGGAAGCAAATATTACTCTAGTACCAAAACCTGAGAAAGACCCAACTGAAAAAGAGAACTACAAACCAATCTCCCTAATGAACACAGATGCAAAGATCCTCAATAAAATATTGGCAAATAGGATGCAGCAAGTCATCAAGAAGATTATACACCATGACCAAGTGGGATTCATTCCAGGTATGCAGGGATGGTTCAATATATGTAAATCAATAAATGTAATCCACCATATCAATAGAGTCAAAAGTAAGAATCACATGATCATTTCTATAGATGAAGAAAAAGCTTTTGATAAGGTACAACATTCATGTATGATAAAAACCTTACAGAAAATTGGAGTAGATGGTCTTTACCTCAACATAATAAAGGCCATCTATGACAAACCAACAGCCAGTATCATACTAAATGGCTAAAAATTGAAGGCCTTTACTTTAAAATCAGGCACAAGACAAGGATGTCCTCTGTCACTGCTCCTATTTAATATAGTACTGGAAATACTAGCCAGAGCAATTAGACATGAAAGAAAAATAAAAGGTGTAAAGATAGGAAAAGAAGAAGTTAAATTATCACTATTTGCAGAAGATATGATACTTTACATAGAAGACCCCCAAAACTCCATTGAAAGACTCCTAGATATAATAAATAAATTCAGCAATGTGGCTGGATACAAAATCAATACTCAAAAATCAATAGCATTCTTATATGCTAACAACAAAATCACAGAGAGAGAAATAAGAGAAGCCACACCCTTCACACTAGCAACCAAGAAAATGAAATATTTAGGAATTACTCTCACGAAAGAAGTGAAAGACCTATACAGGGAAAATTATAATACATTGAAAAATGAAATTGAAGATGATCTCAGAAAATGGAAAGACATCCCTTGCTCATGGATAGGAAGAATAAATATTGTGAAAATGGCCATTCTCCCAAAACTGTTATACAGATTTAATGCAATCCCAATAAAAATACCATCAACATACCTCATAGATCTTGAGAAATCAATCCTAAAATTCATCTGGAACCAGAAGAGACCTAGAATAGCAAGGACAGTTCTAAGCAACAAAGACAAGGAAGGAGGCATCACAATCCCTGACTTGAAGTTATACTACAAAGCAACTGTAGTAAAATCAACACGGTACTGGAATCAAAACAGAGCCGAAGACCAATGGAATAGATTAGAAGATACAACCACAACTACAAACACACTCAACCACCTCATCTTTGATAAAGGGGCCAAACAGGTTCACTGGAAGAATGACAGTCTCTTTAATAAATGGTGTTGGAAAAACTGGCTCTCCATATGCCGAAAACTAAAACTAGATCCATGCCTGTCACCATATACTAAAATAAAATCTAAATGGATCAAAGATCTAAATATTAAAACAGAAACACTAAATCTATTGGAAGACAAATTGGGTAAAAACCTTGAAGACATAGGGGTAGGTAGAGAATTCATGAACAAGACTCAAACTGTACGGGAAATACTTCCCAGAGTCAATAACTGGGATCACATCTTATTAAAAAATTTCTGTACATCGAAAGAAATCTCTAACATAGTGAAAAGAAAACCCACAAACTGGGAAAAAATCCTAGTGAACTGTCCCTCAGACAGAGGACTTCTGTCTAAAACATACAAAGAATTAAAAAAAAATCAGACTCCTAAAATTCAAAGACCCCATCCAAAAATGGGCATCGGAGATGAATAAACAATTTTCAGATGAAGAAATACAAACGGTAAATAAATATATGAAAAAATGTTCAGCATCACTAGTCATTAGAGAAATGCAAATTAAAACCAAACTGAGATTTCATCTCACTCCTGAAAGAATGGCCAAGATCAAGAAAACCACCAATAACAAATGCTGGAGAGGCTGTGGGGAAAAAGGAACTCTCCTTAACTGTTGGTGGGAGTGTAGACTTGTGCAACCATTGTGGAGGTCAGTCTGGAGATTTCTCAGAAAGCTGGAACTGGAAGCCCCATTTGACCCAGCTATTCCACTCCTAGGCATATTCCCAGAAGAACTGAAAGCATCATACCACAGTGATATATGTGCACCCATGTTTATAGCAGCACAATTTGTAATAGCCAGATCTTGGAAACAACCTAAGTGTCCATCAACTGAGGAATGGATAAAAAAGTTGTGGTATTTTTATACAATGGAGTACTACTCAGCTATAAAGAATGATCACATTGAGACATTTATAAATAAATGGATGCAGCTCGAGACCATACTTATAAGTGAAATAAATCAAACTCACCTGTATAAATACCAAATAGTTTCCCTAGTGTAAGAAACGATAAGGATACATGAAAGTACGTGGTAATCATGATTCCCAGTCATACTGGTTTGAAGCCATATAATGTTTTCACTCATTACTTGGAATGGTTTTAATTTGGGTGTTTTTATTTTATTGTCTGTGATACTACAAATGACTATTTTGAAGAGAATAAGAGCGTAATAGCTAGCGCTGATTTAATATCATCCTGTTTTGAACCCCCATCAAGTTTTTGTTCATTTGTTTCCATTGGTTCTAACATGTGGTACCTTATTACATCTTAATGTATGCGATAGTATAAGCAATTTTTTATAGACAAAGAGATAATATAGAAATTGATGTTTGGTTTCTGCTAGCTGGTTCTAAATTCCCTGCAACAATTTCATTCTCTTGAACGGTCTCACACTGTCTTGATAAATTTGATGCTATAGTATACAAAGTTAGACTCAAATATTTCAATAAAAGAGTCACTATGGTAACTACTATTAATGTCAAGCTATCTGGGAGTGAAACACAATGATGGTTAAATTTTTCGATTCTGACTGGTGTTGTTATATTGATACGTTCTTTTTTTAAAAAAATCTCAGTCTCCTCCCCTTTTTCTTTCCTTTTTTAAAAAAATTAATTTATTTCTTAGTATCTTTTAACTAAGGGAAAATTAAAAATAGTGCGATAGATTAATTTTTTTTGTTTCCCTATTAACCTGATTTGAACCCCTGTAGTGTTCTCCATATTTTGTTCTGACTGATTTTATTATATTCTGTTTCACTTAATAGTATCAAGTTTGAGGGTATAGGCAACTGTTTGGAAGGCAACCAGATATTCTATGATGCCCGTTATTATTTGACTATTATCTTCTTTGGAATCTTGTAAGCTCTCCAATGTGGTTTTACTGGTCTTATGTACACTTTTGTTCAATACTGTTATACTCGCTGAGATAGGCTACTCTTTTCAGGATAACAAGAGGCATAATGGTAACCATTGTTGATCACCTAGTAATCCCCCCCTTTATTTTTTATTTTTTATTTATTTTTCATTTTATGCTATGTCCATCCTCCTGATCTAAATGACTCTGTTTTGCTTTGCCACATTGGGTTTTTCTTTGGTCCGTCTTGCTTTGATTTTTGTTTTTTGGCCTTTTTTTTCAATCTTTTTTCTTTTCCTCTTCAAAGAAAAAGTTTAAAAAAAAACTGTGGAAGTGATGGAAACTAAAATGCGCGATTGTTAGTGTAAAAAAGAGAGGAAGGAAAGTGATCTCAAGGATATAACTGCAAGTTTATTTAAATGTGTAGGAAAGAGAACCATATTGCTGAGTTTTTCTTGGATCATTGAACAGAACTGACTGCAATCTCACTGTATTAATCTCCACTTTGTATGCTTTAATTTTGTAATCTGGACAGCTGTTTGTAAGTTGACAATGTGTGATCTATTAACTGGTGAACTCTTACTGTACGTTTTTTCTCTTGAAATTCTGTGTTGCTTCTAGCCTTTTACTGTCTTGCTTCGTTTAGTTTTGTTTTTCTCTTTAAATAAAAAAAAGAAGATTAAAAAAAAAAAGAATATCAAATCTAGAATACAGGATTGCAACAGTGACCAGGAAAAGAAAGATATCTTAAAAATGTCAAGATACCATGAAAAAAATCAATCTAACAGCTACAAGATGAAGCAAAAAAGAACAACATACATTGATTTGAGTCAGTGAGAAGGCTGCAGACAGAGCAAAAGACATAGAAACAAAACAAACCAAAATAAAAACTCTTCACAGAAATAATGGCAGAAAATTTCCCAAACATGGAGAAAGAATTTGACATGCAAGTGAATGAAGCATATAGAGCTGCAAATAGCCACAAACAAAATAAATCTACACCAAGGCATAATAATCAAGATTCCAGAAATTCAACACAGGAATGGAATATTAAAATCAGCCAAAGAAATGAAAAACATCACATACAAAAGAAAACCTATTACAATCACAGCAGACTTCTCAACACAAACCATCAAATCAAGGTGAGCTTGGAGTGATGTACTTCAAGCACTAAAAGAAAACAATCTTCAGCCCAGATTGATGTACTCTGCAAAACTACCCACAATCAATGGAGAAATAAGACAAAATAAAAATATTTCCATGACAAAGAAAAATTGTAGAAATTTGTGACCACTGAACCAACTCTACAGAATGTTCTGAACAACACATTAAAAAAGAGAAAATAAAGACCTCAAACACATGAACACCAATAGAAAGAAGCAGTCAGGCAGGACAACCAATTAAATAGAGGATAAATACAGGAACCAACAATATGAAAAAGATAAGTCAATATATATCAGTTATAATCATCGGTGTAAATGGCCTCAACTCACCGATCAAAATAAACCAACTGGTAGAATAGATCAAGAAGATCCAACAATATGCTGCATTTAAAAAAATATTTAACCAAAAAAAATTCAAAGACTAAATTTCAAAGGATGGGAAAACAATTCTTCATTCCTCAGGAACACAGAAAAAAAGCAGGAGTAGCAATTCTATTTGCAGACAATGTAAACTTTAAGCCAAAACTGATCAAAAGATACAAAGGAGGTCACTACATACTTGTTAAGGGAAAGCTCCAAGAAGAGATAACAATCATAAAATTATATGCATCAAACACTGGTGCACTGAACTACACAAAACAAACACTCCAAAATAGACAACATATTAGCCCACAAAACATGTTTAAGTAAATGAAAAGGGAACAAAATCATCCCATGCATACTATATCACCATAGCATAATGAAACTGGAAATCAATGACAAAATAAATCATAGAAACTACATAAACACATGGAAATTAAAATCCTTCAAAAAACTAATGGGTCACAGAGGAAATTAATGATGAAATTAAATAGCTTATACAATTAAACAATAGTGCTAATACAATATACCAAAACTTATGGTTAATGCAATGAAAGTAATCCCACGAGAGAAATTTATAGCAATAAACTTTCACATCAGGAAAACAGAGTTCAAACAAACAACTTAATGCTGAAACTCAAACTTGTAGAAAAGAACAAATCAGGGCCAGGGATTTAACTCAGTGGTACAAGTGCTTGTCTGGCAAGTGCAAGGTCATGTGTTTAATCTCTGGGTGGGGGGATGAAAGAGACACACACACACACACACAGAGAGAGAGAGAAAGAGAGAGAGAGAGAAAGAGAGAGAGAGAGAGAGAAAATAAATCAAACACAAAGCTCACATAAAGAAAGACATTACAAAGATAATAGCAGAAATTAATGCAATTGGGACTAAAAAAACAATACAAGGAATCAATGAATTGATAAGTTGATTCTTTGGTAGAATAAATAAAACTGACAAACCATTAGCTAGCCTCATCAAAAAGAGAAAGTAAAAAAAAAAAAAAGAATAAAGCAATTAGTAATGAAAAGGGGGAAATCACAATGGATCTTACAGAAATCCAAAACATCAACACCTACTGTCATTCATGATAAAAATCCTACAGAAAATTGAAATACATGGACTTTACTTAAATCTGATAAAAGCTATCTATGACAAACCAACAGCTAACATCAGTTTCAAAAACTGAAAGCTTTCACTCTTAAAATCAGGAAAAAGGCAAGAATATCACAAGGATGTCAAATGACTACTATTCAGTATAGTTCTGGAAACATTAATCAGCACAATAAGAGAAGAGAAAAAAATAAAAGAAATAAAGATAAGAAAGGAGGAAGTTAAATTATCATTATTTGCAGACGACATGATACTATACATAGAAGAGGACAAAAATTTCACCAAAAGACTTGTAGACTTAATAACCAAATTCAGCAGTGTAGCTGGATACAAAGTCAGGGCTCAAAAATCAATAGCATTCTTGCACACAAGAAATGGCTCACTGAGAGAGAGATCAGTGAAATCACATCCTTTATAATAGCATCCACAAAAAAGGAAATACTTAGTAATCAATCTAACAAAGGAAGTAAAAGATCAATACGTTGAAAACTATAGTACTCTAAAAAAGAAGATTGAAGATGAAGTCAGAAAATGGAAAGATAACCCTTGCTCATAGATAGGAAGAACTAACATAGTGAAAATGGCCATAGTCCCCAAATTATTATACAGATTTAATGCAATCTTCATCAAAGCAATATTAGCATATCTCACTGAACTAGAGAAAACATTCATTCCTAAAATTCATTTGGAAATGGAAGAGACTTGAAATATCAAAAGGAAGTCTAGGTAACAAAGGCAAATTAGGGGGCATCACAATACCAGACTTAAAATTATATCACTAAGTTACTGTGATAAAATCAGTATGCATATGCAACTCCAAACACACTCAACCACTTTATCTTTGACAAAGGACCTAAAAAAGATGCACTGGAAGAAAGATAGTCTCTTTAATAAATGGTGCTGGAAAACTTGCTTTTCACATGCTGAAGACTAAAACTAGACATATCTATCACCATGAACTAAACTGAAGTCAAAATGGATCAAAGATCTAAATATTGAAACAGAAACACTAAATTTACTGGGAGAGAAAATAGGTAGAAATCTTCATGACATAGGTGTAGGCAGAGACTTCATGAACAAAACCCAGACTGCATGGAAAATACTGCAAATAATCACCAAATGAGATCTCACCTTATCAAAATGCTTTTGAATAAATGTGTAAATTTTGTTGTAAAAAAGAGAGGAAAAAAAAAAAGAAAAAGAGCTCTAACGGATATAACAGCAAGTGTGTTTAGGGGTGTTAAATAGCTGACTATATCAATGTTTTTGGATCATTGAACACAGCTGTTTGCAGTCTCCCTGTTTGAATGTCTACCTTGTATTCTTTGATACTGTGATTTGAGGAACTATTTTCAAGATGATAATATGTAATCTACTAACAGGTGATTTCTTACTGTTACTTTTTTTTTTTTTTTTTTTTTGTAGTTCTGTACTACGTGTACCCTTACACCGCTTTGGTTTGTTTTGTGTTTTTCTCTTTTTCCTCTTAAATAAAAAAATAAAAAAAACAAAAACAAAAAAAAACAAAATGCTTTTGAATGACAACAATAACAACAACAACCAACAAAGTGAAAAGACAACCCACAGAATGGAAAAAAATAAGTAGCTGTTTCTTAGAGAAAAGATTTATACCTACAACATATAAAGAGTTGAAAAAAATCAGGCTCCACAAGTTCAAAGACCCCATCCAAAAATGGGCATCTGAGATGAATGCACACTTTTCAGATAAAGAAATACAAATGGTAAATAAATATATCAAAAAATGTTCAAATCATTGGTTATATGAGAGATACACATTAAAACAACACTGAGATTCCATGTCATGCCAGAAAGAATGATTATCATCAAGAAATCAATCTATTACAAATGTTGGTGGGGCTGGTGGGAAAAAGGAACCCTTCTTCCACTGTTGGCAGGAGTGCAGACTGGAGCAACCACTATGGAAATCAGTATGGAGATTCCTCAAAAAGGTAAGATTAGATGTATCATTCAACCTAACTATTTCCCTTCTGGGTATCTTCCAGAAGTACTAAAAACATGGGTGCGATATAGTGCACCCATGTTTATAGCAGCACAATTTGTAATAGCTAAATCTTGGAAACAACCCAAATGCTCATTGTCTGTGGGATGGCTAAAAAAGGTGGTTGCCAGGGATATAGCTCAGTGGCAGAAGTACCTGCCTGGCAAGCACAAGGTCTTGATTCCCAGTACCCGCCCCAAAACATGATTTTAGAAAATATATATAATGAAGTATAGCCATAATGAAGGATAAACTGGAGACTTTTATAGGTAAATGGATACAACTTGAGAGCATACTCACAAATGAAATAAATCAGATCAACATGTGTAAACATTGTATTGTCTCACTACTAGGAGAAGCTGAATGAGTTAACGGGGTCCAAAATACTCAATAGTTATTGTGAATTGGGAAGAAATTGTTCAAAAGAGAAATTGGATGGGAGCAGGGTAAATGGGAAAGGAAGGAAGGGAAACAGAAAAAAAATATATTTATACATAAGATAATTAAGAGAGTCAAACAGCTAGTTTCTCTTAGTTCACTGAAAAGAAAGGCTTGTGCTAATATTGTTTGGACAATATATCATGCCTATGTCTTGTACTCTGAATAATTGTTATGAAGACAACAATATGAAATGTAGTAATTGTAACTCTCTTACTAATCTGTTTTTGAAACTCCATTTTATCGTTATTTTTGTTTTTTTCTTTTTCTCTTTAAAATAAAATAAAATAATTTTTAAAAAGGGTAGAGTAACATCTACAAAAAAACAGGGTTTATGAAGGAAGATCATGTAAAGATGGAAAAATAAAAATATATAATTAAAATGTAGTACTAACAATGTTTGGACAAATTCTAGATAAGACAGAACTAAGGAGAAAATTAGGGAATTGAGGAAAACATTGATGAAACTTCTTAAAATTTCAAAACAGTGAATTATTTAAAAGGCAAAATATAAAAGGGAAATAAAAAACTCGGGGCACTGCAGTATAATCTAACAAGAGTTTCGGAAGGGAATAAAGGTGAGGGGAAAGACACAATAATTGAACATAGAACGGTGGAAATACTCCTGGAATGAAGAAAGAAAGAAATATCCAGCTTTATAAAGCTCATCAAGTGTCAAATATTTTAAATTTCAAGTTCTATATATAAAGTACAAAACATAAATAATAATGAAAGTTCCTAAAAGTCATATAAGAGGCAGGCTAACTACAGAAGAATTATAGTAGCAACAGCAAAAAACTTTTGGTATTAAAAGGGGGAGGAAACCAAAGATTCAGGGAGTCAGGAATGTTGAAATATATTCAGCTTGTGAAATCCTACTGTCCACCTCCTATCTTTGCCCTAAAGAGGGTCCAATGATACTCTCTTTGCCCCATGATATTGAGATACGCTTGGACCATATCTGAAAAACTAAAACATGGCATGATTCTAAAGAACAGATGTAGTACTGCACAAAGGTTGAGAAAGCTATTTTCTCCAGAAGGGAGCACAGTAAGATGCCAGGATATGTATTTAAAATACCATTTTAGCCTGCATATAGTGTAAGAGTCCAAAAGAGGTTTTATCTCTCCCTCTCTCTTGCTATTGCTTTTGCTGTCTACAACTGCCATCAAATATTGCCCCTCTGCCATGTACCACCCTCCATTGGAGCCTGCTGATTATGGACTGAAACCTCTAAGAACTGTCAGCTAAAGAAATATTCCCTCTTTAACTTTGAGTGTTGAGTATTTTGTATCAGCAAGAAGAAAAATAACTAAAGCATTGTTTTTCATAATTTCAACCAAAAGCTGGTACATGGTTTAAGATTGTAAAATTTTCAATCTGGTTTATTTTTATCTATTACATAAGTATAAAATATCCTCTATCAAACACTGCTAAAGAAGGCAGCAAAAGCCTTCTTTGCTTTGCCTCAGAAAAATAACAAATATTACACTGTAAAGTTTACAAAATTGGTGCAACGACACATTATTTTAATGCTATGTAATATCAGTTTACAAAGTCCAGTAACTAGTGAATGTGAAAGAGGATAGAAGGGAAGCTACACAAAAACATGGAACTGTGAAAGCTTTCAGTTTTACTAATATTGTATGTAGATTGTAATTCTATGCAAACCAAGATTCAGAATAATTTTAAAATCTGAATTAACACTATTAGTTCACTTAATCTGCTGAAGCCAGTAGGACACGTCAGCACATTTAACTTTTTAAGTTTTTCTAATCTATGCAAAGAAGAAAATTAAGTTTCTTTCTCCACTTCTCAGTCTCTTAAGTGACAGAATACTATATGCAAGGTATTTCCATTGTCAACCTTTCATGGGATGACATGAAATGAGATAGACTTGAGTTTTAATTTGTATCAGCACTGGCATTCAAATAGTTTCCAAAGTTAGTAAGCCTGTCAGTCTTAAAAACAAAATAGTCTTCCTGGAAGACTTGTGCAAAACATCCAGCCATAGTTGTAAGAAAGCTTATTAAAATAACGCAATCCTTTATGAGTTAAGCCTCAACAACAACAAAAAGGAAGCCCCCAAATAAGAAGAACCTCTGGAAAAAGTGAAAAAAGTATAATTTAAAATATGCTGAAGGGGGCTGGGGATTTAGCTCAGCGGCATAAGCACCTGCCTTGCAAGCAGGCAATCGAGTTCGATCCCCGGTATTGATAAAAAAGAAAAAGACAGAAATAAAAATAAAAATAAAATATGCTGAGGAACAATGTGAACATAAGTTCGAAAAGTAATGAAGAGATATATTTTCACAAAACTATCTTTGACCAGGCATGTAAGACATTCTCTAATATTTCAAGTTTCTCAATATTACTAAACATCAGTTTACAAGTGGCATGTTAATTTTTTATTCCTTTATCAAAATGGAAATTCTAGCTTCAGTTGTGCTGGTGGAAAGGGTACTAGAAAATTAAAAAAAAATCAAATAGCTTCACGCAAATACATTTTGCAAATTGAAGAGCTGCCAACTGGACCAGAAGTTCCAGGTACTAATGCACTTTTCATTGGAGCAATTTTTAGTAAGTATGAATACATGGCATTGGCATTCAGGACCTCATATAGACCTGACAATTAAGATCTTGTTTTCTTAAAGGAATCATCTCAATGAATTTCCAATAATAATGTTTTTAGAAATCAATTTAATGAGGAGTGTTAATTTCCTTCATAGTGTTTAGCATTCTAGTCTTTAAGACTGGATCAGGAGTTTCTTCAATTTAAAAGAAAGTAAATTTCTTTCTCTTGCAGTATGAAAGAACCCCAAAAAATCTCCAAACTGATGAGCAGTCTATCTGCCTGACATGCTGCTAATATTAAACCTAGATAGCTTACTGTCCACTAAGTATTGACATATTGTGTTGACTTTGAAACAGACTACAAATCCCCAAATCCTCTGGGTTCATTTAACTATCACTGGCATAACATGATAGAAATGGTGTGTGATACTGCTAGGTTGAAATTTTTAAGAAACTGGAAGGATTATCCACATTATCTTCTTCTATCCACCATCTAAATGTTGAAAACTGAGTTTCTAAGGAAATATTGGAACATAATATGGCTCCTATGAACTATGTAAGGAATACTGCAATCTGCCAGAGATGCTCACATTGGGTGATTACAGGAATAATTTCCATTGTCTTAAACTACTGAATCATTCTGTTATTGTTACAAAAACTAGTATTACCCTAATGCCAGAAAAAATTACATCTAAGATTTCCTAACAGTGAATCAAGCATTCTTTAAATCCATAAATGATATTTCTTACAGGAATATGGTAAGCAGAAAAGGCAAAACCATGTTCAAAGAAATATCCACTCCAATAATAACCAAATTTTTGCCCCCCTACATGATAAACATTGTAACATAATAGGATTTCCATGAAAGTGTTAGACTGATACTTCAAGGCCATGGTACTTATCTTAGTTACTTTTCTTGTTGCTGAGACAAAATACCCAAAGTTAAAGAGGTAAGGTTTATTTTTAGCTCACATTCATAGAGGGTTCAGACCATAGTCAGCTGACATCAAGGCAGGGCAGCATAGCAGAAAGGATACTGCAGAGGAGAAACAGTTCATGGTGTGGCAGGCAGAAGATAGCAAAGCAGCAAGAAGCAGCAGCAGTAAGCAGTGAACAGTCAGCCTGCCTTCTTTCTGGCCATGTATATTCCATCCAGGCCACTCAACCCAGGGTGAGGCTTCTGTCTTAAAGTCCATTCTGCCACACCCAGAACTACATTAATTCCAATCAATAGATTAGATTTCTCTCATTGCTGAGACAAAATACCTGATACCGAAAGTTAATGAAGAAAATGTTTATTTAGCTCACAGTTTGTAGAGGTTCAGCCAATAATTGGCTGTCCCCAACACAGAGGGACAATGGTTCATGGCAGCAAAAACAGAGAGAAAAAAGCAAAAACAGAGAGAGAGAGAGAGAGAGAGAGAGAGAGAGAGAGAGAGAGACAAAGAAAGAGACAGAGAGAGTAGCCTCTTTACATCTCTTATATTATATGCAAGCGTCCTACCCTAGGGAGGGTGTAGCACTCCTAAACTTAATCAGAGGGCCCTTAATCCCAGCATTGCACTTCAAATCAGCAACACACTTTATATTCCATCACTACTGAAAACTGTATGACTACATGTGGCTCTTGGGAGACATCTAGAAATAAACCATAACATCCTGCTGCCCTCATGAAGACTCATGTACATTCCATTATGCAAAAGACATTTAGTCCATCTATAAAAGTCACCAAAGTCCTAACAGTTTTAGCATTTTCGAGAAGTCCAAGTTCTGAGTCTCCTCCGAGATTTAAGGCATATTCTTAGCTATGAGCCCCTGTAAAAATGAAAAGAAGATCAAAGAACTCCAATATTCTATGGCAGAATATAAACATTTCCATTCAAAAAGTTATAAACAGGGGTATACATAGGAATTGGACCAAAGCAAGTCCAAAATCTAGCAGGCCAAATATTAAGTCCTGCAGTTCCATGTGTAGCATCTGAGACAATTTGTGGCAAGATGTGAACTCCAAAGGGCTGGGGTGGCTCTTCTCCTATGGGACTTTTAGTGACTGTAGCTTCTATGGCTTCTGTCTTGGGTTGGCTTTGCTCCCTACTTGCAGTTTCTGTCAGATGATCCACATTCATGGCTTCTCCAAACTTCTGGGAGGTCCACTGCACCTTCAACTTCACACTCACAGTTTTACATACTGGCTTCTCAGGGGCACACTGACTTCCCAGTACTTCTCAAGTCAGGGAGGAATCTTTCCTGACATCATAATCCTTTCATTTCACATGTAGAGTACCTGAATTTCTGAGTATTCTGACTCTAATTCCAAGGAACAAACTCTCTAGGCTGCTGTCATTCCGGACTATGGTGCTCTGTGGCTTTCTTCTCAAATCAATGTCTTTTACTTTTACAATTTTGAGGCTTCAGAGGGTAGAGACTTGGGATGCTCTCAGGTCATCTTTTCTGCATCATTGCTCTTCAGCAAGCAAGGTCTCCTCTTCTCTATCTTTGCAGTCCACAGCTTTACTGAGCTTCCTTTTTGGCCAAATTTACAATGTTTTAAATCATTGTTCTGAGCTCTTTTCCCTTGATTTTAAACATAGATCTGTCTAAAAGCCCCCAGAAGTAGCCATTCCACTGCCTCAATATTCTACTACCTTGAAATTTCTTCTGCCAGATTAATTGATCCATTACCTTTAATCTCTGTCTCAGGCAAAATGTCTGCACATGAGCAAAATGCAGACAAACTTTCTGCCAAGCCATAACACTGCGTGGAGTGTGCAGGTGTAGTACTTGCACCATTGCCTGGAGTCCAGCAGCCAATGCAACCCTTCTTGCCAGCAGAAACCTCCTGAGCCTGGTCTTTACAAGCTTTCTGGTCTTCTGTACTCTGACCAGAATCTCCCATACATAACAGTGTAAGGCATTCCAGCTCTACTTTTTCAGCCAGCATCTCTGAATCCTTCCAAAGTCTTCCCACAAGTCATCTCCAAAGGTTCCTGAACCACACGGTCAGGTGTAGTCATGGCAATAACCCCACTTGTGGCACCAAAATCTGTTTTAGTTACTTTTCTTATTGCTGAAACAAAGTACCTGATACCCAAAGTTAAAGGGGGAAATGTTTATTTATCTCTGGGTACCCACCCTAGGGCAAGTGTAGCACATGTACCCTTAATTTTATCATTAGGCTGTGAATCAATCACAAACTGTGTATTCAGCCTTCTTTCCATGACTGAAAGAAGTTTGAGGGGACATACAGATACAAACCGTAGCAGACAAAGTAAACTGTATTGTTAAACATTATATTTCTGTAAGCATAGTAATATGAAAATATAGTTTTAAAAAATAAATGAAATCCCAATATATCACTGTTGTACAAACATATTTTGCATCCTACTGTCCATCATTTTAGATTTCAAGTGTTCAATTCTTCCAACTTCACCATGGTTTCATATTTCTTTATTGTTCCTATCAACTCTAGCTTCTGCTTCATTAATAGATAACATATCTCATATTATCTCAATGTTTACCTGTGAGGAACTACTGTTGTCATTATATGTTGCTTCCTCCCTAATGCAGTATAAATTCCACTGTGGGAAAGATTTCCTCTTGCTCAGTACACTGTCCCACAGTTTAGACCAGTGCCTCGTACATAGTAATTTAATGTACTAAATAAATATCTACTGAATGAATGATGGAATAGAGTAGTGCTATTCTTGAAAGATGTTTTAGAAAATATGTTCTTCATTTCACAGCCTTCAGTGTATCTTAAATCCCAGTAGTGTTTCAACAATGCTTGTAAGTGGCATTTTGGAAAACTGCCTGCTCAGTGCATGCTTAACTCTCAATTAAATGTTTCAACATGGTGTGTTCCTAGGACTAGAAGTAGAAGTTACAATGAGGAGATGAGGTAAATCACAGCTTGCCAACTAGATGTGGTTAAATTGGGGTGCTCTACTACTGACAATCAGTAAAGACAAAAAACAATGTAAGTTGTCACCACCCCTGCAAAAAAGCAGCCGCACGCCTCTTTTTTGGCCAAGCAGGAGAAAGGCTTCCGGTCTTTGTAGAGATTTGTCAGAGAAGGGAACATGGCAGTTCTAGCTGTTTCCATCTGATAAGGAAAACTCTAAGGACTGATTCTGCTTCGGTTATTGCCTTTTTAAATCATTGCCGAGGGTAGAGTTGGGGTAGGTGGCAGCGAAACTTGGCTAAAAATAAATCCTGAAACAGACATTGTGTGTCAGGAACAGGTGCTGTAGTGGAGTACAGTTTGACTTCTGAAAACAAGCAGTACCATATAGGACCTTTGTAAAGTGAGACTGAGCCCCTGGTAGCAGCCATAAAGGTTATTTCTTTGTCACAGACCCTGAAAGGAAGGCTATCCAAACTTTTCATCCTAATTCCTAACATCACCATATAATACAGCTCCATTATAAATGTACTGGGTTGCTTGACCACTTCTTGCCTAATATAGATTCAGAAAACCACCCCCTTCTGACTCAAGGATTACAGAGTTTCTCAAAATAAATTGCATCCAACAACTGTTATACCCAGAAACAGACAGAGTGGAAATTCCAAGACCCCGGGGATGAGGTTCCTATTCCTTCATGCTTAAGCCCCTGTTTCTATGCTCCTGTAGACACCTGACCAGGAAGCAAATGGAAAGAGCAAATCTAAATCTGTTCTCCACTTTGCATGAAAAATAAGTTGGTCTAGGTTAGTATATTCAACACCTTTTTTTTTTTTCTCACTATTTTCTTTTCAGTACTGGGAACCGAACTCAGGGTCTCCCGCTTGTCAGGCAGATGCTGCACTGCTGAGCTACATCATCGGTCCTCAAAACCTTTTTCGTAGCAGGGAAACACTTCAAATATGATTTTCTATAAGTGCATATATAGAACTGGCCAAATTGGGTAGTCCTGACTGAATTGTAAAGCAGAAAAAAGTATGTGGCTGAACCTCACCCACTTTTTCTAGCTTGGCCTCGCTCCTGTGTGCCTAGGTGGGCAAGAATCTCTTCTTTTATATCTCAGTGAAGAGCAATGTGAGCCCCAGAGAGCCCAGTAGGATGAGACACACTAAACAGAATGAGGACTTGGAACTAAATTGCACATCGGTCTTGTCTCCCCATTTTATATAATTTTTAAACCAAGGGGACAGTGTCAAAGTAGTCATTCAAGTATAGACAGTCAAGTCAAGTCAAATCAAGTCTGTCTGTCTGTTTCTCTCTCTTTCTCCATCTCTTTCCCCTTGTCTCTGTCTTTCCTTCTTTCTCTCTCTAGGGAGGAGACATGTCAAGTTGTCTCAGCTGAGAGGTAAGAACAAAAGGGAAGAGGCATTCAGAGCCAGGAATCCAGGCAGGGCCAGAAACCTTGAGCACTTCAGACTGGTTAAAACAACAAAATGATATTTTTAGTACTAGCATTTGTAGATGACAATGGAGAAGTCATGTATCAGCATGTATCAGTCATGTATCAGAAAGTCAGTATGGGAAGCCTGGATGTGATACAATAGGCAATAATGAAACACTACAACTTTATGAGCATGGTAATATCTCCTTGAAAGACTGCCTAAAGGAATAATATCTGTGCTCACAAAAACCAACTTAAAGAGGCACATAACTCGATTTTAAAAACTTTTAATTGGAGATTCATCCTTTCCTTTTGTCATCTCTGCCCTCCTCTATGTGTGGACGCTTGAACCTTTTGCCTAGACCTTTATCCAGCCATCCTCATGGCTTCCTCTTTCCCATCTTTCAACAGGAGTCCATCTCCACTCTGAAGCCCTTGTGATGTTCCTGCGCACACACCTGGAGTATCATAGCTCTTCTTCCTTCAGCTTCTTCAGTGGATCCTTTCTAGAATTAAGGCCAAGCTCCTCTGCCTTTCCAAGTTTCCACAGTTGCACTTCGAGATCTGTCCCAGATGTGCCTTTGACATACTTTTGTTTCTAGAGCTTCCACCTACTCCCCATTTTTGGTTGACCATAGTCAGAGCCTCCTCTCCTTCTCTTCAGCCTACTTTATCCTATCAGCGCCTTCCCTGAAAACTTTCTTATTTTTAAGCCCAGACTGTAATTTCATACCCTTTGAAAATGCTCTGAAAATCCTCCAACTTGAAAGTCTCTCAAGGCATCATATTTGTATGCAGTCTATCTGCTCTAGCACTTATCTTTTGGCCTGGTGTCAGTTATTTATAAATGTTTGTTTCTCTTATTATATTTTGTGCTCTTGGAAAGTAAAAACAGAGCCAACAAAATAAATACTTGATGAGCTTCTTGTATTTGCTAGTAGAGTTTGTGAAACCATTTTTGGAATAGCTCTGTACATATTCAAAAAGTAAGCACAGCCAGACTGAGCCCACAGTATGCTGATTTTTTCTAGGCCCACACACAATTTCTCCTCCTTGTACTATGCTAGGTGAGTTCAACCTATGTGAGAAATGCCACCCTGAACAGGTCAAACACTGCAATTGGCCGCCAGCCCAGTATTGTGTCTACCAGTGGACCCAGGCTGGCAATTTGGGGAAAAGTATGGCATCAGTATCAAAATACCAGGATTCATCCACCACAGGGGGTTAGATCCTTTATTCCTATTCTAGATCTCTAGATCTATCATTGGAGGCTCACAGGATGCTTAGTTTGTCAGGACTTTGTAGGAATACAGGCAGTTAGCAATGGAGGAAAAAGATGATTTAAGAGGAAAAGAAGCATCTGATGTAATTTATTGAGTATGCTTATGTGCTAATCTCTAAGCCAAAGACTATGAAGTGGCATAACCCACTAACCTTAAGTCTTAGGAAGTTCAGTTAATGACAATCTACAGAGAGTTTGGTATGTGTGTTGGGGAACTGAACTCAGAATCTCTCCATGCTAAGCATATGTCTTACCACAGGGCTATAACCTTAATCCTAGCTTGTGTTCTTGAACTACATCTGTTGAAATATAAAGTGTTTCCTTCAGAGGAACCTCCGAACAGGAGATGGAGGCTTCCACAGAAGCAGATTTCACTAATAATGTAACTAACTGTAGTACACTAGCACTACAAACTGAAGCTGCCTTTAAAATCTGATTTCCACAGAAAAAGCATCATTCTATATTCCAGTATGGAACCCCATCTCCTCCAAATATAGCCATGCCACAGGCTTAAGTGTCTTCTCATTGCAGGGGATCACTGTATTGGCAGAAGTTTTGAGTTCCTTGTGTCTTCAACCAGTGTAAATGGCAGGGAGGGGAATCACTGAAATTTCTAGCATTGGAGTGAGTGTCTAAGTATCTCAGATCAAGGAGAGAAGGATTCGAATGCTTCCTTCATAAATATGAGTCTGAGTTAGAATGGCCATTTGTATGGAATAGAAGCTCATATTTGTAAGCTGAGGCCTATGTGCTCAATTAAATGAGTTGGAGGGTATTAGAGCCTAAAAGAGGCATGGTGGTATATGCCTATAATGCTAGCATTCTTTGGTTGAGGCAGAAAAATGGCAAGTTGAAGCCCATTTGGAGCAACATAGCAACTTACTGAGATCCTGTATCATAGATAAATAGACAGATAGGTTAAGGATGTAGCTCACTGTGAAGGTTATGAGTTCAATTCCCAGTACTGCTAAATAAGCAAATAAATAAATAAATAAAAATAATCCAGCTAGTGTGGTTTTCATAGAGAAGATTCTACTTGTGAATAGCTGTGCTAAATTAGACAGCCTTTGTTGTTTCCTGGTGGGTGTTTGTTGGCATGAACTGTGTGTGTTAGCTGTGGGTATGGTGCCTGAGCTAGCTCCAGACATGGCAGTACAGGGGACAAGACACACTTTCTCCCCACCACCCCATTTCATTTTCCTCATCTCCTCCAAGCAGTCATAATGTGAGATCTTGTGTTAGTCAGCTCAGTGAGTAGGGAAAAGTCAGGCTAGGGAAGTGGATGGTGCCTATGGTAATCTCCTTCTCACCGCAACTACAGTTGAGACTGTGCCCCTTCCAGTTATACTCTGACAGCAGCTGCTGCAGTAATCACACCCTCAGCTTAGTTTCCAGGAATCAAATGACTGTGCCCAGTAGTGCCCCATGGCAAGAGGATGGATCTGAAACACCAAAAAATGGCTCAATAGAAAATTCACTGAGTCAAAATAACTCTGCGGCCCACAGCCCTACCCTCTTCTGCTTCTTTATCTATAGATTATCCAGTCAGTCACCTGCAAGGGAAGGATGCCAACATGTGCAGTGATAATGTCCTGATGGTTCTTTGGAAAGGATCTCCATGTACATGCTTTGCAAATAGAGGTGAGCTTAGAAGTCACAGGTTGATGTTACACAGTTTATGAGGTGATTCCTATGGCTCTTGCAAACTTTAAACCCTGTTAAATATACCAAAAATTAATTTTTTCTTAATTGGGGACATCGTGATAAAAATCTGGAAGACAGAAATATGGAAAGGAAAATATTGCTAACTAACAAATGAAAATTTTACATTTCAGACTGAAACTAGATGGTTTCCTCCCCTGCTCCCACCAACCTCACAACAACTGTCTCACTTGGAAATAGTGCAATCTACAGACAAACTTAAAGGTGTCTAAAGAAACTTAATTGTTGGTGACTGCGAGAGCTAAGTTTCCAGGGGGAAGAATGACAAGAGGATGAAGAAAATAAAGATAGAGACAGAAAACTGGAATGGGAGGGAGAGGCTGCTCAACCACCCTAATGTGTTTAATTATACATTTATTGCACCATGCCCCTTTGCTTATCTGGCTCACCTCTTATGCCTTGTGTTCTTGGGGCTGGAACACCTGTTCACCCTCAGTATTCCATACCCTCAGAGAGTTTCTCAGTGCTCTGTGGCCTCTGGGCACCCCTGTTCAGGCTTTTGTGCGCACATGTGCTCACTATCACTAGCTCAGTGGCTCCCAAAACTTTAACTCCAACCTTTAATCCTCTTCTAAACAACTTTATCTTTAATCTTTGATGCCCCAGCCCAAAAGGGACAAAAGGCAGGAAGCCCACAGTTCTGACCTCCTTGAGGTCAAAACGTGACCTGCTCTATGTAATAAATGCATGGAAAGTGAATTGGGAGAATGTAATTGAAATGCAGGGGCAACTTGTGGGACAAGAGAGAAGGACAGAGAGAAGATGAACGGGAAAAAAAGAGAATAAAATTTTAAGACTCCTGAAAAAAAAAAAAAACAGTAATCATGAGGAGCCAGGAATTAAGGAGCATGATAACTCGATTCCCTATACCTGAGAGCCAATAGCAAATTCTAAAATGAAAAAATAAAGCAGTGTCTTTCAGAATTAAATTTGGAGAAAGTACTCTGGATTGGAACAGAAAAATGGCACCATGCACAAAATAGATAGGTGCTGGTGTTTACGCCGGGCTCTGAGTAGAAGTATACTCCCACGTGATTAATATACAACACAGTGACACAAATTTCAAGTTGCTGTAGAAAATTCTACAATTTTGCTTCCATTAAATGTGTAGAGATGTAATAAAAATACCAAGAAAGATAGAAATAGTGACATTTATGCCTGGCACACAGAAAATGTTTAACAAAAGTTTATTGCAAAAGTACATAAAAATAACAATTTATATTTGCATATTACATATAAGGAACTATGTTTATACACTCTTCTGCATGCCTTATGTGTAAATGTTTGCTTGCATTATTATTCTAACAACACTAAAGTTTTCTTCTTTCTTTATTTATTCTGGAAACTAAATCTGGGATCTTCAAACTAGACTATGCTTCCAGCTCTTTTAATTATTAGTATTTTTCTTTTTTATTTTTTTAAAATTTTATTTAAAGAAAAAAAAGTAAAAGGGTACAAGTAGTACAGAATTTCAAAAAAAATAAACAGTAAGAAATCACTAGTTAATAGATTACATATTGTCATCTTAAAAATAGTTGTTCAGGAATAAAATTAAAGCATACAAAGTGGACATTCAAACAGTGAGACTGCAAACAGTTGTGTTCAAAGATCCAACAAAAATAGTAATATGGTCATCTATCTTACACACCTAAACACCCTTGCAGTTGTATCCTTTAGAACACTTTCTTTTCCTCTCTTTTTTTACAATAACAATTACACATTTTGGGTTTTATTACTCCCACAGTTCTTATTACTTTTTTTTTGGAAGAGAATAAAACCAAATGTGGCAAAACAAAGCAGTCAGTCAAAACAAAGGATGGACATAGTACACGATGTAAAAACAGAATACAAGGTATTCTGTAACCATGTAATGTAATGGTTACTATAATGCCTCTTGCTAACTTAAAAAGAATTGCCTGTGTCATCAGGTATAATACAGCTGAACAAAACGGGGCTGGGGATTTAGCTCAGCGGCATAAACATCTGCCTTGCAAGCAGGTGGTCGTGAGTTCCATCCCTGGTACCGACAAAAAAAAAAAAAGTCATACAACTGAATAAGACAGTACAGAACAAAACCAATAAAACCTAAACTCTGGAGATATTACTGGACTTCAAAAGAAGATAATAATCAAAATAGACTGGGCATCATAGTGAATCTTATTGCCTTCAAAGTAGTTGCCTATACACTCAAACTTGATACTATCAAACAGAACAGAATAGAGTAAAATCAGTCAAAACAAGATGGTGAGAGCAATTCAGGGCTTCAAATCGAGTTAATAGGAGATCAAAAAAGTTACTATAATACATCCTGCTAATTTTAAAAAATTTATTCCCTTAGTTAAAGTAATAATAATAAAAAATAAATAAATTTTAAAAGGGGGAGATTGAGATAAAAGAGGACATAACAACATAACAATACAGGTCAGAACAGAACAATTTAAGCAACATAGCATTTCACCACAAGATAACTCGACTTAATAGTAGCTACCACAGTGTCTCTTTCCTTGAAATATTTGAGTATAACTTCATAAACTATAGCATCAAACATATCAAGACAGCGTTGGACCATTCAAGGGGATCAAAGTATGACAGGGTATTTAGAACCAGCTAACAGGAAATGAACGATGGTTTCTATATTATCTCTTTGCCTATAAAAATTTTTGTTTATACTATCACATATAATAAAACCCAATAAGATACAATATGATAAAATGGAGACAGCAGAACAACAGTTTGGTGGGATTTCAAAACAAGATGATATTAAATCAGTACTAGCTATTAGGATGTCATGTTTTCTTCAAAATAGCTGTTCATATTATCACAGACAATAATGTCAAGCAGCCCAGAATAAAACCATTCAAATTAATGAGTGAAAACTTTATAAGGCTTCAAAGCCATATAATGGAGAGTCATAATTACCATTTACTTTTATGTAATAGTTTCATTTCTTACACTAGGGAAACTATTCGGTATTCATACATGTGAGTTTGATTTATTTCACTTATGAGTATGGTCTAAAGCTGTGCCCATTTATTTATACATATCTCAATGTGATCCTTATTTATAGCTGAGTAGTACTCCATTGTATAAAAATACTACAACTTTTTATCCCTTCCTCAGTTGATGGACACTTAGGTTGTTTCCAAGATCTGGCTATTACAAATTGTGCTGCTATAAACATGGGTGCACATATATCACTGTGGTATGATGCTTTCAGTTCTTCTGGGAATATGCCAAGGAGTGGAATAGCTGGATCAAATGGGGCTTCCAATCCCAGCTTTTTGAGAAATCTCCAGATTGACCTCCACAATGGTTGCACCAGTCTACGTTCCCACCAACAGTGCAGGAGAGTTCCTTTTTCCCCACAGCCTCTCCAGCATTTGTTGGTAGTTTTCTTGATCCTGGCCATTCTTTCAGGAGTGAGATGGAATCTCAGTGTGGTTTTAATTTGCATTTCTCTAATGACTAATGATGATGAGCATTTTTTCATGTATTTATTTGCCATTTGTATTTCTTCATCTGAGAATTGTGTATTCATTTCAGATGCCCATTTTTGGATTGGATCTTTGAATTTTGGGGGTCTGATTTTTTAAAATTTTTTATATGTTTTAGACAGAAGTCCTTTGCCTAAGGGACAGCACACTAAGATTATTTCCCAGTATGTGGGTTTTCTTTTCACTATGCTAGAGATTTCTTTTGACATGCAGAAACATAAATAAAAGAGGTGATCCCAGTTATTGATTCTGGGAAGTATTTCCTTGTCTTTTGAGTCCTGTTCATGAATTCTCTTCCTACCCTATGTCTTCAAGGTTTTTATCCAATTTGTCTTCCAATAGATTTAGTGTTTCTGTTTTAATGTTCAGCTCCATTTGATCCATTTAGATTTTAATTAGTACATGGTTATAGGCATGGGTCTAGTTTTAGTTTTCAGCATGTAGAAGCCAGTTTTTCCAACACCATTTATTAAAGAGACTCGTTCTTCCAGTGAACATGTTTGGCCTCTTTATCAAAAATAAGGTGGTTGAGTGTGTTTGTAGTTGTGGTTGTATCTTCTAATCTATTCCATTGATCTTTGGCTCTGTTTTGATTCCAGTACCATGTTGATCTTACTATGGTTGTTTTGTAGCATAACTTCAAGTCAGGGATTGTGATGCCTCCTGCCTTGCCTTTGCTGCTTAAAACTGTCTTTGCTATTTAGGTCTCTTCTGGCTCCATATGAATATTAGGATTGATTTCTCGAGACCTATGAGGTATGTTGATGGTATTTTTATTTGGATTGCATTGAATCTGTATAACAGTTTTGGGAGAATGGCCATTTTCACAATATTTATTCTTCCTATCCATGAGCAAGGGATGTCTTTCCATTTTCTGAGAATGTCTTCAATTTCTTTTTTCAGTGCATTATAATTTTTCTTGTATAGGTTTTCCACTTCTTTCATCAGAGTAATTCCTAAATATTTCATTTTTTTTTTTTTTTTTGGTTTCTAGTGCGAATGGTGTGGCTTCTCTTATTTCTCTGTCAGTGACTTTGCTGTTAGTGTACAGGAATGCTATTGATTTTTCAGTATTGGTTTTGAATCCAGCTATATTACTGAACTTATTTATTTATTTATTTATTTTGTCTTTTTCGTTTTTATCGGTACCAGGGATCGAACTCACGACTGCCTGCTTGCAAGGCAGGCACTTATGCCGAACTTATTTATTATATCGAAGAGTCTTTCAATGGAGTTTTGGGGGTCTTCTATATAGAGTATTATGTAATCTGCAAACAATGATAATTTAACTTCTTTTTCTATCTTTACCCCTTTTATTTCTCTCTCATCTAATTGCTCTGGCTAATATTTCCATTACTATATTAAATAAGAGCTATGATAAGGGACATCCCCGTCTTATTCCTGATTTTATAGTAAAAGCCTTCCATTTATGGCCATTTAGTATAATACTGGCTGTTGGTTTGTCATACATGGCCTTTATTATATTCAGGTAATGACCATCTATTCCAATTTTCTGTAAGGTTCTTAGCATAAATGAATGTTGGACCTTATCAAAGGCTTTTTCTGCATCCATGGAAATGTTCATGTGATTCTTAGTTTTGGCTTTATTGATATGGTGGATTACATTTATTGATTTGCGTATGTTGAACCATCCCTGCATGCCTGGGATGAATCCCACTTGGTCATGCTGTATAATCATCTTGATGACTTGCTGCATCCTATTTGCCAATATTTTATTGAGGATTTTTTGCATCTGTGTTCATTAGAGAGATTGCCATATAGTTCTCTTTTTTAGTTGGTTCTTTCTCAGGTTTTGGTGCTAGAGTAATATTTGCTTCCAGGAATGACTTAGGAAGAATTACTTCCCTTTCAATTTCATTGAAGGGTTTGAGGAGTGTCAGGATTTTTGTATTTCTTGTAGAATTCTGCAGTGAATCTGTCTTGGCCTGGGCTCTTCTTTGTAGGTAAGGACTTAATTACATTTTCAATTTCATTAATAGAAATTGGGTTATTCAGCAGTTTTACATCTTCTTGACCTAGCTTTGGTACTTCATATGTTTCTAGGAATCTATCTATTTCTTCTGTGTTATCAAACCTTTGAGAGTAGAGGTTTTTGAAATAGGTGTTGATGATCTGTATTTCTATAGAGTCTGTAATGGTTTCACCTTTTTCATTTCTTATTGCATGAATTTGAACTTTTTCTTCCCTTTTTAAAATAAGGTTGTCTAGGGGCTTATCAATTTTATTGATTGTTTCAAAGAACCAACTCTTTGATCCATTGATTCTTGGGATTGTTTTCTTTGACTCTATTGCATTGATTTCTGCTCTGATTTTTATAATTTCCTCTCTTCTTTTGGCTTTGGGCTTGACTTGCTCTTCTTTTTCTAGATGTTTGAGGTGTAACATCAGGGAATGTATTCGTATTCATTCTGTTTTCCTGAAGTGGGAACTCAGTGCAATACACTTTCCTCTGAGGACAGCTTTCATTGCATCCCACAGATTCCAGTAAGTTGTATTCATATTTTCGTTTGCTTGTAGGTATTGTTTAATTACTTCTTTAATTTTCCCTGTGACCCAACAATTACTGAAGAGTGTGTCATTCAGTTTCCAAGTGTTTGTGGGATTTTTGCTGCATCTTTTATCATTAATTTCTAATTGCATAACACTATGATCTGATAACTTGCAAGGGATAGTTTCAACTCTTTTTCATTTACTTAAATATTTTCTTTGAGCTAATATATGGTCTATCTTAGAGAATGACCCATGTACAGCTGAGAAGAATGTGTCTTCTGATGTTGTTGGATGGAACACTCTGGATATGTCTATCAAGTCTATTTGTTCACAGGTGTGATTCAGTTCTGTTATTTCTTTGCTGATTTTCTGTCTGGCTGATCTGTCCCTTTGTGTCAATGATGTTTTAAGGTCTCCTGTTATAACTGTGTTACTGATAATTTGGTTTTTCATTTCTGTTAATACTTGCTTTGTATAGCTGGGTGCTCTGGAATTTGGTGCCTATATATTTAAGATAGTTATCTCTTCCTCTTGAAGTTTTCCCCTAACCAGTATGTAGTGACATTCTTTATCTCTTCTGATCATTCTTGGTTTAAAGTTCACATTATCTGCAAACAGAATGGCTACTCCCGCTTTTATTTGGGTTCCTGTTGCAAGAAGCTTTGTTTTCCATTCTTTGACTTTCATTCTGTGAGTATCCTTTTGGGTTAGATGGGTTTCTTGTAGACAGCATAATGTTGGATTTTGTATCTTGATCCTTTCTGCCAGTCTGTTTCTTTAAATTGGTGCATTGAGACCATTTACATTACTGGTTATAACTGTTATATGTTGGTTTATTGTTGACATGTTATCTTTCTGCTGTTGCATCTTTATCTTTCTGTTCTGTTTAATTGTCTGTGTTGCTTAATGGTTTTTTTCCATGTGTGTGTAAGCCGTCTTTCAATATTATTTGCAGGGTTGGCTTAGTGATCGTGAAGTTCTTCAGCTGTTCTTTGTCATGGAAGTATCTTATTTCTCCATCAATTTGAGGGACAGTTTTGCAGGGTACATCAGTCTATTTTAGGATCTGGAATGCTTCATGTTCTTCTTGACTTTATTGTTTGTGCTGAGAAGTTTGCTGTGATTCTGATAGGTTTTCCTTTATAAGTGATCTGTATTTTCTCTCTGAAAGCTTTTAATATTCTATTCTTATGTTGGATTTCTGGGATGGTGATTATTATATGTCTAGGTGCAGTTTTATTTTGGTTATGACTATTTGGAGTTCTATATGCTTCACTGATCCTGATATCAGTTTCCGATCTCATGTTTGGGAAATTTTCAGCTATTACTTCTCTATCTTCTTGACATCCTTTATGTTGTCCTCTTCTTTTTCATTTACTCCTATCAATCTTATGTTGTTTTTCTTTGCATCATCTTGCAGTTGTTGAATTATTTCCTGATTCCTTCTTATTTTTAAAATATCTTGCCTTTCCTGTTCACTAGCTGCAATCCTGTCTTCGAGGTCTAAAATTCTATCTTCACTTTCGTTGAGGCAGTTTTTACAGCTTTCAGTGGAATTTTTGATTTCCTGTATATCTCTGTGCATCTGCTTTATGTATTCTGTTTGCTTTTTATATTGCTCATCCAGGAATTCCATCTTTTTGTTTAGTTCCTCCAATTTTTACCTGTGTTTTCTTTAGATATGTTCAGCATCTCCTTCATTTCTTCTTTACCTGGGAGATTATTTCTAGTTTGAATTCCTTTAAAGCTTCCCAGAGCTGCTTCTTTATTTTAGTTGCTATTATTATGTCCAATATTTCAGGTGTATGGTATATATTTTCTTCTATGTATATTGTTCCTAAGGTTTCTTTGGATGGGTTGGAGGTTTGAGATTGTAATTTGGTCTTTTGTTTTGTCATTTTCCTATATTTCTGTGTTTCAAGTGTTATTCCAAGGCTTCCCCAGGGTATGTTGGAAATCCTCTTCCATGCCCTCAGCCCCTGGGACTCTGGCCATCCAGTTCCCCAGACCGAGAGAGGTTCAGTGGGGATGGGATAGGCCAGTTCAAGCCCAGCCTCTGGAACTGATGGTACCCGCTTGCTTGCTTAGAACTCCAGAGTCTGCCAAACACAGCCGGAAGCAGGGAGGCCATTGCAGCACTGCTCAGGACCCGTCACGCTGGTCCAGTGCACCCAAAAGCCGCAAAGTTCCCTGTCTGGGGCAGAGCGAGGGTCCCAAACCAACTGGACTCAGGGGAAAGTGCAGGGAGGGGGATTTACCCCAGACCCCTTAGCCTCTGGAACTCAGTGTTTTTATTTTTTGAAGCAGGATATCACTAACTTTCTAAGTTGTCTAGACGGGGCTTGAACTTTCAATCTTTCTTTCTCAGCCTTCCAGAGTGTGAGGATTACATGTATGTACCATCATACGTGGTTTCCCTTTCTTCATTTGTATAACTCATAAAATCTATCTTTAGTACCTTTCTTGCTTAAGCTCTTTAGTTGGCATTTGCTGATATAAAATAATGTTAAAGAAACTTCTATTTCCTGTTTATTCCATTTCCTTTCTTTCTCACATACATAAAAAGCTAATTTATTTTATTTAACTTCCTATAAGTTAATTCATTATATAGTTTTCCATCAGAATGTATTTTTTCTTACTAATTAAATTTATTGGTACATTTTAGGTGTACATAGTGATCACATTCATCGTAGGCAATTTACATCTGTATGTAATATAACGTAATTCTTTTTTTCCCGTTCCCTTATCCTCCCCTCAACTTCTCCTTTCCTCCTTATTTATAAGCTTTGTTTCTTCTTTTCCCTTCCTTTATTCCCCCTCCTGCCTCCCTAGTTTCCTATCAATTTGAACATTTTCTTCCTATTTCACAATATCTATTATAAATTTTGGTTCTTATTTACACTTTCAGTTTCTCCTACCAGAGAAATTAAGAAGTATTTTCATATGCATGTTGGATTATTTCACTTAAGAGTAGTATGGTCTCAACTACAATAGAGTGCTATTCTGCTTTCATTTAGGTAGAAATGTTTCAAGCAGAGTAGTACTCTATTGTATTAAAAAAAACACATCTGCTTTATCCATTCATGAATTGATGGGCATTAGGGCTGTTTGAAAGATTTAGCTATTAAAAACTGTGCTACTATAAACATGAATATGCATATACTGCTATAGTATGATGCTTTTAATTCTTTCAGGAAGATATCAAGAAGGTGAATAGCTGGGTCAAATGGAACCTCTAGTTCTAGTTGTTTGAGTCATTCTATATGATAGTATCAAGTTTGAAGACATAGGCAACTACTTTGAAGACAATAAGATTCACTAAGATACCCATTCTGGTTTGACTATTGTCTTCTTTGGAAGTCCTGTAATGTTTACAATGCCTAAGTTTTATTGGTCTTGTTCTCTACTGTTTTGTCCAACTTTATAATATCTAATAAGATAGACAATTCTTTTTAAGGAAACAAGGGACAACGTTGATAACCATTGTTGATAAACTTGTACTCTGTTCTACACCATGCGCTATGTCTATCCTTGGTATTGACTGACAGCTTTGTTTTGCCATATTTGACTGTATTCTTCCCCCCCCCCCAAAGAAAGTAATAAGCACTAAGGAGTAATAAAATCCAAGATGTGTAAATTTTGTTGTAAAAAAGAGAGGGGAAAAAAAAAAAGAAAAGGAGCTCTAACGGATATAACAGCAAGTGTGTTTGGGGGTGTTAAATAGCTGACTTTATCAATGTTTTTGGAACATTGAACACAGCTGTTTGCAGTCTCCCTGTTTGAATGTCCACCTTGTGTTCTTTGGTACTGTGATTTGAGGAACTATTTTCAAGAAAATAGTGTGTAATCTACTAGCAGGTAATTTCTTACTGTTATGGTTTTTTGTTTTGTTTTGTTTTGTTTTGTTTTGTAGTTCTGTATTGCGTGTACCCTTACGCCGCTTTGGTTTGTTTTGTGTTTTTCTCTTTTTCCTCTTAAATAAAAAAAAAAAAAAAAAAAAAAAAAAAAAAAAAAAAGGAAGTCTCCACAGTGATTTCACCAGTCTATGATACAAACAACAATGGAAGAGTCCTTTTCCCTGCCCAGCCCTGCTAGCATTTGTTATTGATTGATTTCCTGATTAATAGCCATTATTTCTAGAGTGAGATGGAATCACAGCACTGTTTTAATTTGCATTTCATGAATGACCAATGAGTTGAACATTTTTTCATATATTTATTTGCTGTTTCTACTTTTTCATCTGAGAAGTGTCTATTTATTTCAGATTCCTAGTTTTTGATTGGATCTTTAAATTTGAGGGGGGGTCTTATTTTTTTGAGTTCTTTATATATTCCAAATAGTACTCCTTTGCTTAAGAAGTATTCTTTGTCTGCCAGGAACAGCTAGAAAAAATTTTTTCCCACATTGTGGCTTGTCTCCACTCTGCTGGTGTTTACTCTTGCTGTGCAAAGCTTTTTAAAAAGATTAGATCCAGTTGATTCTTTGTGACAGTTCCTGTGTGACAGGGCTTTGTTCAAGAAGTCTTTGACTACACTAGAGTCTTCAAGACTCAAGTCTTATTCTATCTTCCAGAAGATTAAATGTTTCTATCTTAATATTTAGATCTTTGATCTACCTCAATTTTAGTTCAGTGCATGGTAAAAGATACTGCTCTAGTTTTAACCTTGGCTTGTGAAAAGTCAGTTTTTCAGCACCATTTATTATTAAAGAGGCTATCTTTCTTCCAGTGAGGTATTTGGCGCACTTCTTGAAGATAAGGTGGCTGTGTATATCTGGAATGGTTTCTATGTCTCTTAATCTGATCCTTGGGTCTGGATTTTTGATACTACTATGCTATTTTTATCAAAGTAGCTTCATAGTATAATTTCAAGTCAGGGGTCTCCTGCCTTGCCTTTGTTGCCCATAATGGCTTTTTGTCATTCTAGTATCTTCTGGTTCTAAATGAATTTTAGGATTGTTTTCTCTAATTCTGTGTGATATGCTGCTAAAATTTTGATCAATATTGAATTACATAACAAGATTTTGGAAATATTGCTGTTTCACTAAATTGGTTCTTCTTACACAAGAGCAAGAGATACCATTCCATTTTCTGATATCCTCTTCAATTTCTTTCTTTCAGAGTACTATGGTTTTCAATGTAAATGTCATTCACTTTGTTAGAATGATTGCTAAGTATTTCATTTATTTGGATGCTAATGTAAAAGGTTGTTGTTTCCATAATTTCTCTCTAGTGAGTTTCTTATTTGCATACAGGTAGGCTATTACTTTTATAAGTGTTGATTTTGTACTCAGCTACACTACTGGATTTGGTTATTAAAGCTAAAAATCTTTTGATGAAGTTTTTGGGGTCTTCTATGAAGAATATCATGTCATTCACAAATAATAATTTGACTCCTTGCTTTTGTATCATTATTCTTCTTATTTAATACTCTTGTCTAACTGCTCAGTTAACATTTCCAGAGCTATATTAAATATGAATAGCGACAGTGGACCACCTTGTCTTGTTCCTGATTTTAGAATTAAAGCTTTCAGCTTTTGTCTATTTAATATGATATTGGTTTGTCTCAAATAGCTTCCATCACACTGATATAAAGACCTTCTATTTCAATTTTCTGTGGAATTTTTCTCATGAACAGGTGTTGGACTTTGTCAAATGCTTTTTTCTGCAATTATTGAGATGATCATATGGTTTTTGTACTTGGTTCTAATAATTTGGTGTATAACATGTAATAATTTGTATATGTTGAACCATCTTTGCATCCCTGAGATGAAATCCTACTTGGTCATGGTATATAATCTTCTTGATGATTTTCTGCATTCTGTTTGTCAGTATCTGACGGAGGACTTTTGTATCTATGTTCATTAGGAAGATTGGCCTATAGTTTTTCTTTCTGGTTGGTAATTCTCTGGTTTTGTTACCATGGTAATGCTTACTTCCAGGAATGAATTTAGAAGTATTACTTCCCTTTCCATTTCATTGAAGAGTTTGAGAAGTAGTGTATTAGGTCTTTTCTTAATTTCTTATAGAATTCAGCGGCGAATCCATTAGGACCTGGGCTTTCCTCTGTTGATAAGATTTTAATTTACATCTTCAATTTCATTAATTGATATTGGTTTATTTAGAATTTTTATATCTTCTTGATTCAGCTTTGGTAATTCACAGGCATCTAGGAATCTGTCTATTTCTTCTGTATTTTCCCTCTTCTTAGAATACAGGTTTGCAAAGTAGGAACAGATGATTGTTATGGTTGATATATTGTGTCAATTTGAGAAGTTTAAAAGTTAAACTAAGGGACACAGCAGGGAGCCAGGATTTTTACTTTGTAAATATCCTCATTCTGTGTAAGAAGAGGGCACAGAAATTTTCTGAATGTTACATATGCCTTGGGGTTTGGAGGGTGGCCTGCATACCACATAATGGAGGAAAAGAGGCTTGTTCTCCTCCCCTCCTTTTGCTCCTGCTGCTTTTGCTGGCTGCTGCCTTGAGGTGTCACTTCACTCCTCAGCCATGCTACTTTGCCTTCAAGCCACTGATTATGGCCTGAAACCTCTACAAACACGTAGCAGCTGCTGGATTGATTTCTCATGGTTTCTTGCTATTTTAAAGAAAATTTTCATGACTGCTAACTGCAATCCTGTCTTCTATATCTGAGATTATGTTCTCACATTGGCTCATACTGCTATGTATACTGTAAATGGAATTTTTAATCTCCTAGATATCTGTTTGAATCTGTTTATGGATTCCATTTCTTTCCTATGTTAGGCATTCATGGTTTCCATAATATTCCCGAGTGTTTTTTAAATCTCTATCTTCTCTAGAGCTCTAAGCATGTCTTTAATTATGATCACCATCTCTGTGAGTATCTGAGAAATCATTTCTTATTTGATTTAAACCCTTAGGAAATGGCTACATCTCAGAGGTGTTGTCCAGGTATAACTAGCTTTTGAGTTTGAGTCTGTTGCAAGGTCCTACATCTCTTCAATTTATTGGTGATCAGAAGTTACTGCCAACTTGGCCCAGCCCCTCATTTTTTGGCACTGGCTTATACTATTTTTATGACTTTTAGGAAGAACAACTGGTTAGAACAATTATATTATTTTGATTAAAGTGATATAATAAGCAATAACAGTAGCATCAAACATGCCTAGAAAATGACAAACTGAAGTAATTATTATAATTAGTGTGAAATAGATTTTGGTTACATAACAATATCTAAAATGAGCCAGCAAATTGTATGCAGCAAATGAACCCTCAATATGGCAATTTTACCCTCGGGAAGAAAATTTAAAAGGGGTTAAGAGAAAAAATAGAGAAATAGAAGAAGAAGAAGAAGAAGAAGAAGAAGAAGAAGAAGAAGAAGAAGAAGAAGAAGAAGAGATTAGAAGCAAGGCTTGGGGACAAAGAAGGATCACACATTTTATTCATTAACGTATGTTCTGTAAATGCAATTAATCTTGTTTTCCTAGCTGCTTAAATTGGTGATAGAAACATTGAGAAAGTGACATATAGTTAACAATTAATACATTAATAAATATGTTTTAAAGGTACAGATTATTTCTATAAAATAAAAATATGATTTATCACTAGTATACTTGACAAGCCTGTTTGTTAAATCAATCTATTATGACAAATTTAAAATATGTTTGATTTTAAAAAATAACTTTATAAGTATCATGCATAAGTAAAAATAAATGATTCATAGGAATTTTAAGACTATTTTCAAAAAGATAAAGTGAAAAATGATTGTAAGTATAACATGTTATTTATTACTGGTTAATATCTAAATTAGCAGGCCTGATTTTCATGATTATGGAAGGTCTGTCTATTCATTGATTAATACTAGAGAGCAACACTTCACTGAATCCTGAGAGAAATATGTATTTTAAGTAAAGAAATGCCTTATAAAAGGATTAGATGCTTTTCAATCTCTACTGATACTAGGCTCATACTGAAGTTTTAATTTTCCTCCACTTCAAGTCCAGCCATCTCTGACTATAAGTATTCATACCTCTGATGCCGTGGCTCTCTATGCTTGAAAAGTCTCTAATAATCAAGCTGAAATTTACCTTCAAGCCAAACCTCAGTGTCTTCTGAGAGGTGGCACCAGTCACTCACAACATAAATGAACCACTCTCTTCTCTGTGTTGCCTGAAACTCCTGTGGGACTTGTAACATGGGGATGTACATTAGTCCAGTGATTTCTTTGGTTTCAGAACTGCATGAAGACAGGCACTGTGACTTATTTGTCAATATGATCCCGCACAGTTCTTGGCATATGACTAGTAGACAATAGATATTTCTAGAATAGAGTTAGAGTAGACTTATTGAATCATTTCTTGTCTGTATTCAGCATCATTTTTATTTTTATACCTCTACAACTAATGGTGCCCAGTAGCTACACTCAAAACAGAAGATGCCCTGTGAATCAGAAGCTGAATGGCATAACTCCTTTGTAAGATTCATGTCCCTGGAAGTAGCTAGTATCCTTTTGCTTCCTCAGATCTTCCATTTAGCTTTCTTTGTTCGACTCTTTGTTTTTCCTGTGTTTTCCTATGTAGATTATCTTTGATTTATAATAGTTCAACTTTTATGATGCTATGAAAGCAATACACATTCAGTAGCAACTGGGCTTCAAGTTTTGAATTTTCATCTTTTCTCACATATGAAATACTCAACAAGACACTGTCTTCAGATGTTAGGCCACAGCAGCAAGCCACAGCTCCCAGTCAGTCATGCAACTTCAAGCATAAACAACTAATACAATGTACCATGTTCCTCAACTGTGATGTTTGATAAGTTCTGGTGTATTAAATGCTTTTTCAATTTATGATATTTTCAGTTAAAGGTGGTTTGATTAGAACTTAATTCTGTGTTTCAAAAGATTTATCTGCTAAAACATGTTTTTGTAGAAATACATTAAGTTTCATTTTATATATACTTCAGTACCTGCCCCAGCAACTGTTTAGCATGATTTTAGGTCAAAGTATTTGATCAATTAATACAGTTTTATTAATGTTACACATATTCCACAGCTATTAAAATGTTTAATGTGGTAAAAGTGATTCATTTTTAGTGCATCATTGATTTTTAGTACTGAAAATTCAGTCCAAGTCCTTTGCACTAAGCCATATTCCCAAACTTTTTATTATTTTTTAGTTTGACACAGGGCCTTACAGGTTTCCCAAGCTAAGCTTAAAATTGCAAGCCTCCTACCTCACCCTCTCAGAGTGCTAAGATTACAGGCACGTGACACTGTATCTGACTAGTATATCATTTTTTAGTGGCTTGCATAAATGGAGTTGGAAACATTAAATGCTTAAAAATACTGTATTCTCTGCCACTACCAACAGCCTGCACAAAGCTACTAATAGCCTTATGATATGCTATCAAAATTACCAAAAATGACTCAAAAGCTTAGTAAAGACAGATTTCCACTCAACCCCAAGTGAAAGTAACCCCACATCAGAATAATAGCATTAAAGTGAAGGGAGGTTAATTGTACTACACACAGAACTTCAAGCAGATCTCAGGTACCATCCCACCTCTAATTTGCCTCAAGTCATCAACAATATAAGGAGGCCATATATTTATAAACTCTTTGTGCAGTAAAAGGACATTAGAGATGACCTAGCCAAACCATTCCAGCCTAGATACCTTGGATACTCAGGTTTACCAAGAAAGAGTAATAGAAGAGCCAGAGATACTTTCAATATTTCAAAATCTGATGGAAATTGTGCACTTATCAATAATAAAAGTTTATAAAAATAGTTTATGTTTTATTTTAGTTAAAATTTTGAATTATGTGGTATAAAATTTTGCTGGTTAAAGGTATTGATCAATAAAAGATGGAAAATGACCCCACAATCCCTCTTATAGATATTATCAAAAGCAACTTAAATTGACATGTAATACAGATATCTGAAATCTCATGCTCACTGTAGCATTACCCACAATAAGCAAGGTACAGAAACAATTTAAGGGTCCACTGAGTGATGACTGGATATGTATTAATATACACTTACATATACACTGTTGTGAAGCATACAGCATTAAAAAAGGAGACATTGTCAAATGTGACAGCAAGAATGAACCTGGAAAATATTATGCTAACCAAAAGCAGCCAGACATAAAAAGAAAAGTGCTTTTTGCTATAATTTATGTACAGAATCTAAAACAAAAAGTCAAGTAAATAGTAACAGAGAGCAAAATACTGGTAGATAGGGATACTGGTATATAGAGAAGGGTAGGAAATGGGAAGACATAAGACAAAGTACACACATTTACAGTATATAAAATGAATAATGTACAGAGTTAATGTACAGTAAGTGTGCTATAGTTAATAATTTTGTATGAGGTCTTGCCACCCTCAGACTTCTAGACCTGCACCAGCACACAGGTCGGGCCGCTTCCACACCCACCGTCCCACCGCCCTCAGATCCCCCGGGCCCCTACCAGTGTGGAGCAGTAGGCCATTTTGGGAAACCCACCTCCTAGACCTAGAATTGCTATTGCTCTTCTGCTCCCAATTCTCCTCCCAGAACATTGGACTGAAGTGGATTAATTGTACTGGGTTAATGGGAGGCTCAGTAATCCTTCATCCAAACAGAAAATCTCAGCAGGCTTACATCAGTGTGGTAAGTTTGCCCCTAAAATAGAGGTCTTCAGTTGGTAATCAGGAGCAATAGTGAAGCTCCTTCCAACTGTAGGATCTTGGCGAGCTTGACAACAGTGTGGATGAGTCCTTCCTCCACACAGAGAACTTCAGGTAGGTTGAAGAGTGTGCCAATACGGCCTTCTCCAGCCCAGAGAAAATTAAAAGGGCTTATGAGACATCCAGCCAAGACAAACACTATGGACAGGGAGATCTGGTGACCTGGAACAACCCGAAGACATAGTAACAGTGGGAACTAAGGGCTGACTTACATCAATACTCCTAGGATGGTCAGCCTAGAAAGAATATTGGACTTACCCAACAGATCATGCAGGAGGAGTTCAAGTGACTGGCTCTCCTCTGGATTGTGGTAACCAGCAATTGGACAAACATAACTACACAGTAGGATCCTAAGATACACACTACTGACAGTTAAGACTAGTGGGATTGAAAGACCAAATATTACACCAAAAGGTGAGAATGACAAAATGAAAAAGCAAAATACAATCTCAAACATCTAGTCCATCAAGAGCAAGTAAAGGAGACATTGAAATAGAGGACTTTAAAAGTCACACACCAGAAATCTCTGAAAAGATAGCAAGTGAAATAAAAAAATAAATCCATGAGGCTATAGAAGAAATAAAAATTAGAAATAGTTTCTCACATAAAGACAGAAAAGACAACCTTACTAAAGGAGTTGCTCAGAGTAGCTAGAGAAGAAACAGATAAAAAAGTATAAGAGCATGGGAAACTTAATGAAGCCTTGAACGAACAATACAGAAAAAGCAGAATGTGAGAAAGAAAAATTCTATTGAAAACTGGCAAAACTGTTTAAATGAAGTTGAAGATAGAATTTCAAACCTTGAGGAGAGGATCACAAGTTAGTGATCATGAAATGACAGCATTTTTAAAAATAACAAAGCAGTATGAAATGACAATTCAGCAGCTTCAAGATGATGCCAAGAGAAAAAATATGACTGATAGGCATCAACAAAGATGCAAGGTTCATTGCGAATGATATCAGTAAACTATTCACAGAAGTAATAGAAGAAAACTTCCCAAACATGGGGGAAAATCTGATATACAGACAGAGATAAAATGGCCACAATTTCCAGAACAGTAACACAAAAAACTTCCAGGTAGGACAAGTAATTAAATAAGGGGGAAAAGCAGAAAACCAACAACAGGAATAGCATGACAAAGTTGAGCCAGTACATATCAGTTATATACAGCAATACAAATGGCCTCAGTTCAACTATTAAAAGAAATATATTGATAGAATGGGTCATGAAAAAGGATACCAAAATATACTGTGTACAAGAAACATATCTGACTCACAAGGAAACCCATAGATTAAAAGTCAAAGGATGAATAACAGTACTCCATGAAACAGGAACCCAGAAAAAAGCAGGGGTAGTTATTCTGTTTGCAGATACTGTGAACTGCAAACTTAAAATGATTAAAAGGGATAAAGAAGTTCACTATATACTTGTTAGTGGAAAAATCCAAGAAGAAGCACTAACAATTATAAATATATATACACCAACTGCAGTAGCATCCAACTACATAAGACAAATACTAATGGACATGAAAAACCAAATACACAAGAGCACAATTATAACAGGAGACCTTAATACCCCATTATCACAAAAGATAGATCAACTAGACAAAAAGCTAGCAAAAATTAACAGAACTAAATCATACCTGTGAGCAAATGGACCTCGTAGATGTTTATAGAGCATTCCACCCAACACCAATCTTCTCAGCTTCATATGGGGCATTCTCCAAAATAGGTTATATATTAGCCTATAAAACATTCTTAAGTAAATGTAAAGGATTGAAATTATCCCATGCATATTATTGGACCATAGTGCACCAAAACTGGAAGTTAATGGCAAAAGAAATGCAAAACCTGGATAAATGCATGGAAATTAAATAACAACCTTCTGAATAACCAGTGAGTTATAAGTGAAATTAAAGAAGAAATAAAGCAATATCTACAATTCAATGAAAATGCAGATACAACATACCATAACTTGTAGGACACAATGAAAGCAGTCCTAATAGGGAATTATATAGCAATAAATTGTCATATTAAGAAAATAGAATGAGTACAAATAAACAACCTAATACATCTCAACTTTCTAGAAAAAGAAGAGCAAAAACTCAAAGCTCATAGAAGAGAGGAAAATGTAAAGAGCAAAGCAGAAATTAATGCAATTGAGACTAAAAGAACACCACAAAGAACTAAAGAATAAAAAGCTGTTTTTTTAGATAATAAACAAAATTGATAAATCCTTATTCAATCTTATCAAGAAAATGAAAGAAGAAACTCAAATTCATGCAATAAGGACTGAAGAGAGAAATTGCTACAGATCCAAGGGAAATTCAAGAAGATCATGGATATCTACTTTGAAAATGTCTATTCCCATGGGGTGGAAAACACAGAGGAAGTGGACAGATTTCTAGAAACATGTAAACTACCAAAGCTCAATCAGGAAGATATAACAATTTTGAATAACCCAAAAAACCCATGCATATTATTGTACCATAGGGTCACACAGTTATTGAAACTGAAAATGTGATTTAAAACTTATCAACAAAGAAAAGCCCAGGTCCTGATAGAGTCACAGCTGAATTCTCCAAAAAATTTACAGAAGATTTAACACCAATAATCCTTAAACTCTTCAATGAAATTGAAAGAGAAGCAATTCTCACTAACCCATTGCTGAAGGTAAGTACTATTCTGATACCAAAAACAAAGGAAGACTCAATCAGAAAGGCAAAGTATAGGCCAATCTCACTGATGAACATCAATACAAAGATTCTCATTAAAATACTGGCAAATAGAATGCAACAAATCATCAAGAAGATTACACATCACGACCAAGTGGGATTTATTCCCAGAATGCAGGAATGGTTTAACATATGCAAATCAATAAGTGTAATACATCACATTAACAGAGCCAAAGAAAAAGACCTCAAGGTCATCTCAAAAGACACAGAAAAAGCTTTTGATAAAGTCCGGCTTTTATTCATGATAAATACCCTACAGAAACTCAGAATGGATGGTAACTGCTTAAATCTGATAAAGGCCATCTATGACAAACCAACAGCCAATATTATACTAAATGGAAAAAAACTTAAAGATTTCACTCTAAAATCAAAAAAGATAAGAATGTTCACTATCACCATTCCTATTCAATATAGTTGTGGAAACATTACCCAGAGCAATCAGACAAGAGAGAGAAATAAAAGGAATAAAGATTGGATAGGAAGAAGCTAAATTATCACTATTTGCAGATGACATGATAGTCTATGTAGAAGACCCTAAAAACTCCATTAAAAGACTACTAGAGTTTATCAATAAGTTCAGCTATGGGGGTGGATACAACTCAACACTGAAAAAATCAATAGTATTCCTGTACACAAACAACAAACTCCATGAGAGAGAAATTATGGAAATATTGCCTTTCACAATAACATCTCAAAAAATGACATACTTAGGAATCAGCCTAATCAAGAATGTAAAAGATCTATATGCTAAAATTTATGCTAGTCTAAAAAAGGAGATTGAAGGAGATATTAGAAAATGGAAGGATATTCCTTGCTCTTGCTTAGAAAGAATCAACATTGTGAAAAAGGCCAAACTACTAAAACTGTTATACAGATTTAATGCAATCCCAACCAAAATACCATTAGCATACCTTATAGATCTAGAGAAAACACTCCTAAAATTCATTTGAAAGCAGAAGAAACCCAAAATAGCAAAAGCAATTTTGGTCAACAAAGGCAAAGCTGGAGAAATCTCAATCCCTGACCTGAAATTATACTGCAAAGCTACAATGAAAAAGTCAGCATGGTACTGGCAAAGAAATAGACCTGAGGATCAGTGGAATGGATTGGAAGATGAAAACACAACTACAAAGACTCTTGGGGACCCACTCTATGGTATTCTCAGTTTCCTTCCCTGAAGTTGTATCTGATTCCTGATCTTTCTAATATCACTGTATAGTACAGAGAAACAGAGAACATTATGCCCAAAAGGAAGAAGACCACTGAAATCTCCAAGAGTGGGAAAAGCTGGAGAGCAGTTATACCTATTTTTCAGACTGTAATGAGAATAGAGTGCTCCAAGCAAAAGAGTTCAGGATAGGAGTACAGGCAGATGACAGTAGACAAGTGATAAAGATGATGAAAGAAAGCACATCGAACAAGAAAAAAGATAAAGATGGCTCCCGTTATCCAGGAGTCATGCCTTCCTTATCAAAGCAGAATTAAGCCTGGATGTTCCTCTGGCTTGCCCAGTGGGGTTGAATGAGGAGTCATGTGGTTTGTAGAGACTCAGCAAAAATAGAGGAAAATAAATGTAAAAATGCAGAAATCCTACTCAATTATGTAGTGGACATATTTGCCTCTTAAAATTTTTTCTGATCTCCCCTTCCATATTACCCAATGACTGCGCTTAGTATTAATAAACAGTTATGTACAAGTTGTCTATACTGGCTAAACCTGTGCATGGAGTCAACCCAAACTTGTCAGAAGAAGACATTACCTGAAGTTGTCCTGAGACGACAACAACTGCGATTCCAAAGAAAAAAGCACTAAGGGAAGGGTAACCAATCAAAAGCATTACTTTAGGGGAGCTCATATACAGAGAGGGCTGCAGTATATCCCAGCAAAGAACCCCAACAAGGGCTGCCCTATCTAGGGATGTCTGCAACAAAGGGATCAGGTTATGGAGTTTAGATAAGGGTTTAAGAAATTTGACTCAGGGCTGGGATTAATTTTTCAGGTTTTAGGCTATCTCTCTCTCTCTGTTTCCTAACAACTTCATGGCCAGATAGTATTATTTTTCTCATTTTATTGATTGAGAAATGGAAACAGAAATTTAGAAACTCGAGCAAAGTCACACAACTAGTAAATGGCAGAGCAAGGAATCTGTCTCAGATGCTATTCTCTTAACCACTGTAATGTATAATTAACCCTTCTATTGAAATGTCTTTTCCTTATCAATCTCTAACTATAGATTTCTAAAGTTCAAAAACCTACTTTTACTCATTTTTATATCTGAAAAAAATATATATATATCTTATAAGATATTGTCTATCTTGTTGGGGGCTTACTAAGCAAATGAGAAAAACAAGTTCATTAAGTGAGACAATTCAATAATTCTTTAGAGTCCAATTCATGGAAGGTTACAGGACAACAGGACTTTCAAGTTTATAAGTTCAATCTCATTTTACAAAGGAAGGTCTGAATTGAAGAGAGGAAAGTGATTGGCCCCAAGTATTATAGCCAGTTAGCAGTAGAGGGCAGGACTCTTAGATCCAGGAATAGTCCAGAAATAGTCTTTCCCTTCAGGAGTTTATAATGAAAGAACTGCTGCAGGTACTAACAGGAATGGTATTGACATGAAAAGATCTTGCTAAATCATCTCATGTAGTTGACCACCAATAGTGTTGTCTCTACCCTGAGTGCCTAATGAGGGATCCTGGTGATCTGAGCTTGAAAAGAATAAGGAATCTGAGATAACAGCCAGAAGCCAAGTATCATAAGGGTCTCACCTTGTGTAAGGTTCAGTACAAGTAGCACTTACTTCCTGCAATCTCATTTTGTAATCTTTGAACTGACAGAACAGATCAAGAAGGCACTGATTTGTTTCAAGTATTACATTTTTTAGACATTTTGGTTCAGATCATAGTTGTTTCACCTAGTCCTCTTTGTTGGCCACTTACAAATGTTATTCTTTATGATTCTATTTCTCTTCTTTTCACTTAACTTTTCCTGATTGATCTTGTCCATTCTTATGATTTCAGCTTCTGACTTGACCCTAGATACTTACTTATTGAATAATTTAATAAATAAAGAATTAAACAAATTGATAAGGAATGACAGGAATACAGATAGCTCATTTATTAAGCTCACTAAGAAACAGAAATGAAACTATATCTGGTGATTGGAGACAGAAGCAAATGACACAGAGATACAGTTTTGTAAGTGCATTTATTTAAATATTTATTAAAACCCTACAGAAAAAGAAGATGTTTTTAGCGTTGAAGAGAGCAAAGTTTGTGTGAAGGCTGAGAAAACCTTGTAGAAAAGCAAAGTGTGAGCCTGAGAAAATGGTTAAAGCAAAAACTGTGAGGAAAAATAAAGATGTAGCCAAGAGCACAGGTATAGGGATTTGCAGTGCAACAGAGGAAGATAAGGCCATTTCCTCACCAGTGAAGCTCCTGTCCTTCACAGTTGTCACCAAATATTTTATCACTTTCCTCAGCTAAGATTCTCACCTCCTCAGGCACCAGCACATCCATTTCACTTCAGCTGTTGTTACTGCTGAAACCCAGCAGAGACAGAACAGGTGCTGTCTTTCCTTTGGCAATTCCTGAGCTCTGGGAGCAGCAGGATGGCCACTCTGGTATTTCAAATCCTTCCCTTATGCCACAGAACATCTCCCTCATACCCTCTTGGTTCTTATATAGCCGCTGTATCCCCAGAGCTCTTCCTTAGACTCTATTTACTCCCATTCTTTCCTTACCTAAAGAGCCTGACTGGATCAGAAAGCACTATGGGTGAGATCCTGCTATTTCTGCATATACTGGGTAGAACATTATTGAAGAGAAATTCTGATTGTCTGTAGGACAGTGGTGTTTTTGTGGTTTAATGATGTAGGATTTGTTTTTAGATCAGACCTCAGTCAGGAAGCTATTTACTGTAGCAATGTCACTTAATAGGTTGGGTTAGAAAACAGACAGGACAGTAAATACTCAGAGATGTGTAAAAAGTTGGCTAGAGCTGCAGTTTTGTGCCATTTAAGAGAGAGAGATTGCTCCAGAATAGTAATCAAAGTAGGCAGACAAAATTTTGCATAGCTTCATATTCAATTATTCATCTGATAAATATTTGAGTACTCGTTATATGCCAAACACTGTGGAAAAACACTAAAGATAGAACAGTCAACAAATAGATCAAAATCATTGCCCTCAAACAGTTTATACCTTGGCATGGGGAGACAATCAGTCAGTCAGTCAGTTGGTTAGTCATTTGGTCAGTATAAATAAACAAACAAATAGATAAGTAAATCACTTGTGAGGCAGGGTTTTGGTATGTAGCCCAGTTTTGTCTTGAATTCACTATGTAGTCCACACTGGTCTTAAACTTGCAGTGAACTTCTTGTCTAAGCCTCCCCAGGTGCTGAGATTACAGGTGCATACCACTACACCCACTTAAAAATAAATCTCTTAAACAAGAAAATTGTATTGTACATTAGAAGGCAATAAGCACTAAGGAAGGGAAAAGTAAATTGTGGTCCCCACACTTTATGGAGCTAGCCTGTGAGACCAATAGAATGCACAGAAGTGATGGTGTGTGACTTCCAAGGCTAGATTATGAAAGATCATGCAGCTTCTACTCAATTCTTTTATATTAGTTATTCTGGAGATGCCATGTCAGAAAGCATATTGCAGCATTTGGAAGGAGCCCTTGTGGGAAGGAACTGAGGCATCCTACCAACATCCTAACATGTCAATAAGGCATCTTGGAAGAGGATCCTTCCATTCCAAACAAGGCTTTAATGCTCACTGACATTTAACAATAACCTGAGAGGATACTCCAAGCCAGACTCATTTACATAAAGTGTTCCTAACTCAAAAATTATAAAAGATAATAAGTGCCTATTGTTTTAAGTTACTAAATTTGGGGTAATTTGTTATACAGCAATTGCTAACTAATACTAAAGGAAGCCAGGCATGGCAACAAGGTGGGATAGGGGCTCAAATTTTAGATAATGTATTCAGAGGAAAATGCTGGAGAGCTAAATAACAACAGCTAAATCTCTCCAAGATTTAGAATCCAGACACTGAAAAATAACAAACTGGGGAAGAAAGGAGGATAGCAGATACCTGGGACCCAAAAAGGATCTCATTGGGAAGTCAGAGCCTACAGAGGAGTTGAGGAACAGAACACAACACAGAAAAAGAAGGGATAATGTATGATTTCCCCTGGCTCCAAACCCAAGGATTACAAGAAAAGGAGACTGATTCTACTGAGAGAGTGAAAGTGGGAGACTCCAGAGGCCTCCAGAGAGAAATGCCATAGTAGAATGTACCAGTGGATGCTCTCTGCTGAAAATCTGGTAACTCCAGTCCAGGTTCTGACCATATCTCCTGGAAAGAGTGGTCAGATGCTATACCGAAAGAGTTTGACTGAACCTGGGACATAGCAGCAATGGATTAGTTTCATTTCTTGACTCCCAGAACTATGCTCCTCCAGTGATTGAATAAGAAAAAGCCATGAGAGACAGATGTGGTTAAGATGCCATGGTCAGGCCCAGAAAAGATCACTAGAGGGGTCTGAGTTAAAGGGGTCAGTATCTCACCATTGCCAAAGGCCAGGCTCAGCCTGTGTTGCTCTGAATTTGAAGGTTGCAGAACTGGCACATCTATCCTAATTCTAAAGCTTGCTGGTGACTGAGTCCAACATAAATCTTGACTCTAGCTGTCTTCTTTATTTACCAGTATGTCTTGAAATGGATATTTCCCCAAAATTGTAAATTCTGAAAGAATTTACACACATTTGAAAACCACACATTTGAAATTAGATAAATTTCTTTTTTTTTCATTTTTCTTAGTTTTTGTTTGTGTATTTTTTCTGAGTGTGCACATTATTTTTAGTCTTTTGTTCTTTTTCTCTTTTCCTTCCATTCTTCTTCACCAGTCTCTTGGAGATTAAGAAATCTTTTTTTTATCCTGCTTTCTTTCTGATTTCTCTCTTACTACTCTCCCCTATTTTTCCTTTCATATTTTCATTTTTTCCCTTAATTGTTTCTCATATATCTATATCTACATCTACATGTCAACACTGATATCAATATTGATATCTATCTATCTAGATATATTTGGTACCAGGGATTGAACTCATGACCTTGTGCTCGTCAGGCAGGTGCTTATGCTGCTCAGCTAAATCTCCAGCCCCTTTCTCTTATATTTTTACTGTTTATATAATTTCTTTCATTTCCTTCTCTTTTTCTTGTATCTTCTATTTCTTGTCATTTTTGTTACCTTTACTTAATTCTGTAAACATTCTTCTACTCCCAATCGTATCATTGTGCCACTTTGATTTCCTCATATCATTGAGTTTAAGACTTTAAAAATTTCCTCTTGCATTCCCTTATCCTCAAACTCTAAATTCTTAACAATATAAACATGTTGATTAAGGGGACAATTCCAGAGGAAGAGTTAACAGTTATAAACATATATGCACCATATACTTGTACATCTAACTTCATAAAACATAAACTAGTGGACATGATAAATCAGATAAACACCAACACAATTGTAATGGAAGACTTCAATATCCTACTGTCACAAATGAACAGATCAGCTATACAGAATAAATTTGAGAGTTGAACCAAACCTTCAAACAAATGCACTGAACAGATATCTACACAGTATTCTGTCCAACAACACATTCTTCTCAGCAACACATGGGATTTCCTCAAAGATAAACCACATGCTATCCCATAAGTTTGCTTAAACAAATGCAAAAGAATTGAAATTATCATATGCATATTATCATATCATAGTGCAGTGGAACTTGAAGTCGATGGCAAAAGGCAGCACAGAAATTATGCGAACAACTGGAAATTAAATAATACCCTGTTGAATAATCAGTGTATCACAAATGAAATTAAAGAATAGATTAGGCAATTTCTTTTTTTGTATTTCTTTTTTATTTAGAGAAAGACAAAACAGAATAGAAAATGGGCAGAAATAGTACATACTTTCAAAGAAAAGAAATAAACAGTAATAAATCTCTAGTTGATGTGTACATATTGTCCCCCCACAAATAATTGTTCAAGATACAAAAGAGGAACATGTAAATGGGAATTCAACCGGGGAAACTGCAAACCACTCTGTTCAACTATCCAACAAAAACTAAGTAATGTGAGTATCAATCCTATACACTTAGACATGTACGCATTCATCCATATCTTTATTTATGTTGATAGCTAACAAACCCTATTAGATTAAAATCCTTCTGAACAAAGATTAATAATACTGATGGATTTCACATTATAACACTCTCGAATCAGCACTGGGTACTGCAGTGCCCCCTTTTTTCCTTCAAAGTATTTGTTCATTTCATCATGTGTCATAAGATTAGTTCTCATAAACGGTTTATAGGTTTTACGCAAGCATGAGTCTTAACATGTATTTCTATCCTTTCTATCTTAGAGGGAGAAACAGAAAAAAGCAGGACAGAACTAAACATATTCCTATAGACACATACAACTAAAAAGACATATAAAACTGCTGTATAAAGAGTTCTAAGATGGTTACTGTGCTGTGTCTTGTTATCATCAACCGAATTGGCTATATCATCAGATAAAGTATAATTGAACATATCAGTACATAACAGAATTAACAGAAATACAACTTTGTAGATATTGTAGAGCTACAAAAACAGGTAGTAATCAAATCAGAATGGGTATCATGGTGAATCATTGTCATTTTCAGTATAGTTGTCTATATTCCTCAACTCAATACCAGCAACCTAACAGTTTTGAATAAAATCTGTCAATAATAAGCAGTATTCAAACAAGTCTGATTTAACTAAGATCAGTCATGATACAACAGTATAAGTCATACAGGGATCCTGATTGAGTTAATAGGTAATTAAAGATGACCACTGTGCTATGTCCTGATATCTTCGGGACATCTGTCTGTGCCCTCAGATCCAGTGCTTGTATACAAACTAGGATTGAACAAGTTCCAAACAAGCAGAGTGGTGAAAGTAATAAGAGTTTTAATTCCTGATACACTGTTAGCTATATCTTTTGCTGTTTTTTTTGAAGACTATTTTTCCCCTTTACTCCCCCAGAATGAACTGTGTGATTAGGAAATTTCTACAATCAAATGATAATATCAGTACAAAATAGTGGAACCTATGGTACAGAATAAAAGTAGTCCTAAGAAGAAAGTTTATAGCAATGAATTCTCACATCAGAAAAATAGATCAAGCTCAAATCAATAATCTAGTGATGCACCTTAAGATCCTAAAAAAATGAGAACAGTACAAATCCAAAGCTACTATGAAGAAGGGTAAAGACCAGGACATAAATGAACAAAATTGAAACTAGAAAAAAATCAACACAAAGAATCAATCAATGAATTGCAGACTTAATTTTTTGAAAGATTAATTAACATATACAAACCTCTTGCCAACCTTACCAAAATAAAGACCCAAATCCGATGCAATTAAAAATAAAAAAGTGAAATCACAATAGATTCTTCTGAACTCCAGAAGATTATCAGCAGTTACTTTGAGATCCTGTATTCTAACAAAATGAAAATTCAGGAGAAATAGATAAATTCCTACATGTATATGAACTACAAAGCCAAACACTGAAGATATAAAAATCCTGAATAATCCAATATGTTTCTGAAATTGAAGAATAATAAAAAATACCAAGAAAAGCCCAGATCATAATCCAATTACTGCCAAAATCTACAAGAATTTTATAGTAGATCTAATGCCACTTCTCCTCAAATTATTTAATGAAATTTAAGGGAAGTGGTATTCTTTAAGCAAGTGATATTCTCTGGAAGCAAGCATTATCTTGATTCCAAAACTATAAAGGACTAAATAAAAAAAAGGAAACTATAGCCCAATGTCTTTTATAAACTCGATACAAAACTCCTCAATAAGGTATAGAAAAGCTTGGTTCATGAGCACAGTTCATTCCATAAACATGGTTGCAATCCAAAGCACTTGTACTTCAAAGTAAATTTCCCGATAAGAAATACTGGAAACTCAGATGACTCATTTCACAACTAAAAATATTCATACAAAAATGATTACCAAACTGCAATATGATAAAAAATACAGTGGTACTTAGGTATACAAATGATTCATTCCATGACTCTGGACTGTGTTGAGTGGGCCTGCAACATTGCAGTGAGTTTCCCTCTCGAACAGAACACCTCAGTGGGTAAACAGGAGCAGCACCAAACCATTCCCTCCAGCTATAGAATCTTGGTAAGCCTGGAAAGAATGTGGGATGAGTCCTTCCTCTGTATAGAGAACATCAGGTGGGTTGAGGAGAGTTCTGCATGATAAGAGCTCCTCCAACCTGGAAGAAATTAGAAGGGCTTATGAGATACTCAGTGACACAATAGGGTCCTAGCTGAAGCAAACACTATAACTAGGCAGATCTGGTGGCCTAGAACTACCTGAATCCATAGTAATAGCAGGTACTAAGGGTTGACTTATGTCAATACTCCTAGGCTAGTCAGCCCAGGAAGAATATAGGACTTAACCAACAGGCCATACAGGAAGAATTCAGGTGACTGGCCTTACCCTTCATTGTGGAACTCAGCAACTGAACAAACATCAACCACACAATAGATCCCTAAGACATGCACCTTGGACAGTTGAGACTTGTGGGACTGAAAGACCAAATATTAGCCCAAGAGGTAAAAATGACAAAATGTAAAAGCAAAATGCAATCTCAAACATCCAGTCCACAAGGAACAAGTACAGGAGACACTGAAATAGAGGACATTAGAAGTCATACACCTGAAATTTCTGAAAAGATAACAAGTGAAATAAAGAAACATCCATGAGGCTAATGAAGAAATCAGATTAGAAATAATCTCTCACATTAAGAAAGAAATGACAACCTTAATATAGGAGCCTTAATATAGGCTCAGCATAGCTAGAGAAGATATAGACAAAAAAAGTACAAGAGCATAGAAAAGATGAAAATCTTGAAGGAACAAGACAGAAAAGATGTAGAATGCATGAAACAAATTCAAAGAGATATTCAAGAAATGAAAAATTCTACTTAAAGCTGGAAAAACCATTTGAATAAAACTGAGGATAGAATTTTGGACCTAGAAGACAGAGTCACAGCTAGTGACCATGAAAGGAAAGAACTTTTAAAAATAACAAAGCAGCACGAAATGACAACTCAACAGCTTCAAGATGATTAAAAGAAAAACAATATAAGACTAACAAACATCAATGAAGATGTAGGGGACAATGCAAGTGACATAGGAAAATTACTCACAGAAGTAATAGCAGAAAAATTCCCAAACATGGGGGAAAATCTGATATACAAACAAATGAAGCATATAGAATGCCAGTCATAACCAAAATAAATCTACACCCAAACATATAATAATTAAGATCCCAGACATACAGCATAAAAACAGAATATTAAAAGTTGTTAGAGAAAAGACATTACTCACCTATCAATAAAAGCCCATTAGAATCAGGCAGAACTTTGAGCACAAATCCTCAAGTTAAGATGAGCTTGAAGTGAAGTATTTCAATCCCTGAAAGAAATAAACTTTCCACCCAAATTGCTGTACCCTGCAAAACTGTCTTTAAAATTTAATGGAGAAATAAGATACTTCCATGGCAAAGAACAACTGAAGAAATTCATGTCCACCAAATCAACCATAGAAAGAGTACTGAAAAACATACTAGATAGAGACAAAAATGACTGTAATTCCCAGAACAACAGCAGAAAGAAACTACCAGACAGGGTAAGAAAATCAGCAAAAGGAAAAAGCAGGAAAACAATATGACAAAGTTGAGTCAGAACATATCAGTTATATCCAATAATGTACATATCAGTTATGTGTATGAATGTAAATGGACTCAAATCACTTATTAAAAGAAATAGATTGGCAGATGGATCAAGAAACAAGATCCCACAATATGCTGTACACAAGAAACACATCTAATTCAAAAGAAGGCTCATAAACTAAAAATCAAAGGATGTAAAGCAATATTCCATGCAAAAGGAAACCAGAAAAAAGAGGAGTAACTGTTTTGTTAGCAGACAAGTGTTTTGCACTTCAAACAAAAATTGACCAAAAGAGATTTAAAAAGTCTCTACATACTTGTCAGAGGAATAATTCAAGAGGAAGAGTTAACAATCATAAACATATATGCACAAAATACAGGAGAAACAAAATATATAAAACAAATATTAATAGACATAAAAAACAAATAAGCAACAACACAATTGTCATAGGGAAAATTAATACTCCATTGTCACAAATATATAGAACAACTTGACAAAAAATAACAGAATTGAATCAAACCTGTGGAAAAAATGGATTTAGTAGATGTTTACACAGTATTTCCCCAATTGCAACAAAACACACATTCTTCTCAGCTGCACAGAGGACATTTTCCAAAATAGGGCATATATTAGCCCAGAGAACATACTTAAGTAAATGTAAAGGGATTGAAATTATTTCATGAGAATCAATAACTGAGATTATGCCTTACTAAAGAATTTATGCAAGTTGAAAGAAATCTCCATCATAGTGAAAAGAAAACCCACAAGCTGGGAAAAAATCTTAGTGAACTGTCCCTCAGACAAGGGACTTCTGCCTAGAACATATAAAGTGCTGATCCCAGAGTGTCATGATGTGAAATCCAGCAAAACTATTATGCTTCATTCAGAGTGATTTTAGCCTGCTTTGGTTTGTTTAATCTCAACATAAATGAAGATATGGATAACTGCATATATGTTTAAGTGTATAGGATTGACAATCATATTATTAAGTTTTTGTTGGATAGCTGAGCAGAACTGTTTGCAGCCATGCTGTTTGAGTGTTCCACTTTTGTATCTTAAAGAACCATTTGTAAGAGGACAGTATGTAAACGTCTACTAGTGATTTCTTATTGTTTATTTTTTCCTTGAACCTATGTATTATTTCTACTCATTTTCTGTTTTGTTTAGTCTTTCTTTAAATAAAATTTAAAAAAACAAAGTCAACATTCAAAAATCAATAGCATTCCTATGCACAAACAAAAAACTCACTGAGAGAAAAATTATGGAAAAAAACACCTTTTGCAATAGCATCCAAAAAGTGAAATACTTAGGAATAAACCTAATGAAGAATGTAAAAGACCTATATTATACTACTCTTAAAAAGGAGATTGTAGAGGACTTTTAAAAATGGAAAGACATCTTTGCTCTTGGTTAGGAAGAACCAACATTGTGAAAATGGCCATACTACCAAAATTATTATGCAGATTTAAGGCAATCCTGATCAAAATGCCACTAACATACCTTACAGATCTAAGGAGAACATTCCTAAAATTCACTTGGAAACAGAAGAAACCTAGAATAGCAGTGGCAATTCTGGGCAACAAAAGCAAGGTGGAGGGGTATCACAATTCCTGGCTTGAAATTATTCTACAAAACCACAGTGATAAAATCAGCATGGTAGTGGCAGAAAAACAGACTGGAGAATCAATGGAACAGATTACAAGTTTTAGACACAACGACAAAGACACTCAGCCACCTTATCTTTGACAAAGGGGCTAAACTGGAAGAAAGATAGCCTCTTTAATAAATGGTGCTGGAAAAATTGGCTTTCCACATGCCAAAGACCGAAACTGGATGCATGCCTATCATCATGCAGTAAATTAAATTCAAAATGGATCAAAGATCTGTATATTAAAATTGAAACACTAAGAATATTGGAAAACAAGGTAAGTAGAAATCTTGGAGACATAGAGATAGGCAGAGAATTCATGAACAAAACGCAAACCACATGGGAAATACTTCAAAGAATCAACAACTGGGAACTGATACTATTAAAGTCACGGTTGTCCAGGCTGCAGGACAAAGATGCAGTTGTCACTGGATGTCCCAAGTCAGGGTGCACAGCCATATTTCCCACTGTGGCTGCCACAACACAAAGCAGGCATTTGGGTTCCTCCACCTCCCTTATATCAGCCAGACTCCCCCACTGAACTCTGTGGTTCCTACCTCATGCTGCTGGCTTGTACCTTTTGGCCCTGTTCCCTGCCTTGCCCATAGGTCTTTGAGAAGTGGTAAGAGGTGCAGAAAGCTGCAGTGTCTCCTGTTAAAGAACCATTTAAAAGTTTCTAGGGGTCTCAATGTATTTGTGCTGGTTTGCTTATTCCCTTCCTTTGCTCTAGTGGTTAGGGATCTAGTTCAGCAGCACAGCATCTGCCTGACAAGTGTGAGATCCTCAGTTTGATTCCCAGTACCAAGAAAAAACAAGATCCTAGCCTTGCTCTAGGCTGCTTTCCCACATTCTCTGGAGAATGTAAATTTATAGTTATTTTTTCTAGTAAACAAGAACAGGTCATATGAACAAACTCAAGAAATTTAGCAATCTGTACGGTCTTAATAGTCATCTATATAAGCTTAAGCAAAACTTTAGGTATTTCAGCACGCAAAGAATGATCCTTCAATCCTTGTTTTATACTCAGTAATTTCTCAATGCACTCCATTCCTTATTTATGTTACATGCATTCCCAAAGTGTCGCCTTGTCTTAGCTTACTAAATTGCCCCCGTGTTTGGGTCCCACATTTGGGCACCAACTGCCATGACCCATTTAGTGGGGTCCTGAAAGGGGGCAACAGGAGATTAAGAAAAAACTAGACACATACTAAAAGGAAAGCTGGAACCAGGTGGGACCTGACCTCTCTGAAGGAGAGAGAGGCAGTGACAACCTAGCACATTCTGAATCTTTATTTATACACAGAAAAATGGGAAGAATTACATAAAAGGCTGGAAAGTGCAAGGTCTCAGTGTTTTGCTGAGGGCACTTAAAGTGAAACATTCTCAGAGCCATCTGTGCTGTATGTGGTCAACAGGGTGGAACACCAAAGCAGACACTTGCTGGACTGACTTTGCTCTAGTTCTGATAACTTGTGTACGTGGCTCACTGCTGTTGCTCCTTGTTACTATAGCCCCAAGAGTGTAGTCTATTCCCAGTTCAGCTGCTTCCTACAGAAATGGCTATTTCCAAAACAGTTACATAAATTTAACACAACTTTAATCAAACTACTAATGACATTCATCACAGAGTGAGAAAGGGCAATCCTAAAATTAATGTGGAACCAGAAGAGACCTAGAATAGCAAAAACAATTCTAGAGAACAAGTGAAAGGCAGGGTATCATGATTCCAGCTTCAAATTATACTACACAGCTACACTGATAATAAAAAATGGCATGGTATTTCTCCCCACAAAAAGAACATACTTGTGGATCAGTAGAACCGAGTAGACATTAAGAGTATTAGCATACACCTGTAACCTCAGATCTCAGGGGAATGAAACAGGAGAATAATCATGATTTTGAAGCCAGTCTGCGCTGTGTAATGAGTTCAAGGCAAGACTGAATTATACAGTGAGATCTTGACTCAGAATAAAAACAGAATGGAATGTACAGAAACAAGTCCAGGCACACTCAGTTACACTATCCTTTTTTATAATTTTAGAGAGAAAAAACCTCAAAATTTCAAAACATGATAATTAGGGAGGTAACAATGGTATATGCACTCTGCATTACTGCCTTCAAATCAGTTACTCAGAGCACAAGACATCTGTATTTAATTGTCTTTACAATAGTAGCACAAATTTTTCTCGATGAGCTCAGAGAAATCGGTAGAGTTATATGATCTTTGAGAAAGGGGGAAAAATCCTTTTGCTGAAGGAAAAACATCCTCTTTAACAAGTGGTTCTGGGATAACTGAATATCTACACAGCAAAGATTGAACCTAGACCCATAAATCTCACCATACACTAAGCTAAAATAATGGATCAAAAATCATTTAGAGACCCAGACAAAAAAATAGGCACTTAAAATGAATAGGCACTTCTCAGATGAAGAAGTACCAACAGCAAATAAATACATTAAGAAAATGTTCAACATTGCTGATCATTTGAGAAGTGCAAGCTAAAACAACACTGAGATTTCACCTTACTCCAGAAAGAATGGCTAACATCAAGGAAATCAACCAATAATGAATGCTGGCATAGTTGTTGGGAAAAGGAAGCCCTTCTTTATTGTTGGTGGGTACATAAACTGGTACAGCTTCTGTGAAAAATGGTAAGGAGATTCCTCAAAACATAAAACTAAAGCTTCCATTTACCCATCTATTCCCCTGCTAGGTATAGTCCTAAAAGTGCCAAAGACATTACATCACAGTGATACATGCATCCCCTTATTTATATCAGCAAAATTTATAATAGCTAAATCTTAGAAACAATGTATATATTCACCAATAGATGAGTGGAAAAAGAAAACGTGATATTTGTCCACAGTAGAGTGCTATTCTGACACAAATATAAACTTGAATCATTTGTGGGAAAATGAATGTACTTTGAGACTATATTGCTAAGATAAACCAGACTCATAAGCTTAAATGTCACATGATTTTTATATGCAAGACCGAATATATAAATACAGTTTAAAACATAATAAGAAGAAATAGACAATAAAAGTTAATGTAAACCAGCCCAGTTTTTTCTAAAAGTATACCTTGTTTCAGTATAATTGTCTTAAGTGTTTTGTACTTTCTTTGTCTATAAACCTGGTTATTAATCTGTATAATTAACTTTATAAAACAATAAAGTAAATAAATGAATTGAATGATGGAACAAAAGGAGGGCCATAGGAAAGGGAGAAAAAAGAACTGAGATGTGTTATATACATGTTCCAATTTCCTACAATCAATATAATCGTTGTATACTAAAAGCATATACTAATACAAAAGTTCAAGTAATGTAGTCAGAGTAGATCTCACTTAAAATGTGATGCTTGGGCAGAGACTTGAAAGGCATCTGAAACAAGGTTTGCAAATATTTGGGGAAAGAGCATCGCATGCAGAGGGAACAGTTGGTGCATAAGAGGCTTGGGGAGACAAGGAGGATTTGAGTAATAGTGAGCACAATGTGGTTTGAGTGGAGAAAGGTGGAAGAGGAATCAAAGATAAGATTGAAGAGGTAAGGAGGGAGGAACAGTGGCTAATCATTAGAAATGGCAAGTGAAAATTGGCACTCCCAAAAATTTATTGTTGCCCCTGGCAAAAGTAGTTTCAGGCACCTAATAGAGAAGAATACTTGCTTGGAGTAGATTTACAAATTTGTAGAAGAAAGGAATGGAAGGCACCAAGTCTTTCATGAAATTTTGTTGTAGGGGAAACAGAAATAGAATGTAGCTTTTAAAGAAAGTAAGATCAAGAAAAGATTTGCTTTTTAGATAGGAGAAATAAAAGTATGTGTGTAAGTATGGTTAAAACTATTCTGCTTATAAATAGGCAGATAACAAAGGGCAGAGTCTACGATGGAGTCAGGTTGGTGAGTCTACAAAAACACACACAAAACATTAAGAGATAATTCAAGGCATACAGATAACTAAGCTCAGAAACATAAAAGTAAAAATGACAGAAGTTAAGATACCGATAGATTGAGGATAGTCTTCAGTTGCCTCTATTTACCTATAAAAGTCTCAAGATCATCCTTTTTATAGCTAAGTAATATTCCATTGTATAAAAATACCACATCTTTTTCATCCTTGCTGCAGTTGATGGACATTTTGATTGTTTCCAAGATTTAGCTGTTACAAATTGCACTGCTATACACATGGGTGCACATATAAAGCTGCAAGACAGATAACCGTACTAAGTTTTTGCTAGTTCATCAAACAGAATAGTTTGTACTGTCATTGTTTGATTGTCTAAACATTTTTTATGCTTTGATCTTGCAACTTGAACAACTACTTCCAAAATAACAATGTATAATTTATCAACCAGTGATTTATTACTGGTTTTTGACTAGTCACTTTGTACTGTTATTTTTTTGAAATTCTCTATTATTTCTACCCTTGTTTCTGTTTTGCTTTTTTCCTCTAAAAAAAAGTAGTAGGTTAAGGATTTGAGACTCAAATCTAATTGAATGCCAAAGCTCAAGTTCGTAAACATGATAATTCTTCAATAAAAGTAACTATATTACCAAAAAATTTAAAAAGATATAGACAGGCCAAGACTGATTAGGAGATACAAAAAGTCAATATATCCTTATAAAGGGAACAATCCAAGAGGAAGAGATAATGGTCATAAATACATATGCAATAAATACCAATGCATCCAACTGTATAAAGCTATATTAAAAATATGAAAAATGAAAGAAGTACTAATACAATTGTAATGGGGGAATTCAATACCCTACTGTCATAAATCAATCAACCTGATGAAATAATAAAAAATGGAATATTAGAACTAAATCAAACTTTTGAATGAAAGGACTTAGTAGACATCAGAAGTGGATGTCAGATGTAGAACATCAGAATACATATTCTTCTCAGCTGCACACACAATGTACTACAAACTAGAACACATACTTTCATAGAACATGCTTAAGTAAATGCAAAGGAATTGAAATTATTCCATGTATATTATCAGACAATACTGCAATGAAATTTGAAATCATTCACAAAAAAACTCTGTAGGAACTTCATAAACACATAGAAATTAAATAACATCTTCATGAACAACAAGTTGGTTACAGATGTATTTAAAGAAGAAATTAGTTTCTATAACTAAACAAAAATACCAGTACAATATGCCAGAACTTAAGGGATGCAAAGAAAGCAATCCTATGAGTGAAATTTATACCAGTGAATACCTGTATCAGGAAAACAGAGCAAACTCAAATAAACAATATTTTTGTGTTGAATAGATTTTTGAGGCTTATTGACATCACATGAACAAGATGTTGGACATACAATCACATCAAATAACTTGTCACAGCTTTGATGTTTAAACCAAACAAATTTGTAGGGCAGATTTAAAAAAAACATGAAGTTATAACAATTTAAAATCAGTTAAATTACTACTTCTAGGAATTCAAAACACACAGTCATAGGTTATTTTCAATACAAGAAACTTAAATTTGTTTGCATTAATTTCTTAAAATTACTAATACAAAGCACAGCTTTTATTTTTATTTACAGCATACTTTCGTACTTCTATGTAATCTATCCCAAATCCAAAAAACGAAACTCCAAACCAAAGGTTCTTCAAGATCATGACTTAACAGCTTGTTCTGAAGCTAAAATGAAGCCTGAAATGACAAAAGCATTGTAACCCCTAAAATAAGTGAATTCTGCAAGTCCTATAATGTCCAAGAGCATTTATGAAAGAAGAAAAATAAAAATATTTGAGTATATACACAATAGTGATTTCTTCGGTCCAATACAGATGGAAGAAAATTGCTACTTAAAGATGAAACAGTTAAGCCATTTTTTAAAGAATGTAGATCTAGAGCCAATCATATCTTGACAGTATTATTTTCAAGCCCTCACTTGTCTACTCCCACTGTTGCCCATAAGTATCAGTATGATAAAATTCATAGTTGTCATTACTGTACCCATAGTCATACCAGAATAGTCACCACCTTGTTGAAGTGGTTGCTGAACGATGGGTTGGGAACCCCATTTCGCTTGGTTGCTGATCTGATGATGCTTGGAATCAGGTTGGTTGTTTCCATCTGTCTTTCTCTTGCCTCCTACATTTCCCCCATGATTGCCCTTGGCTCCATGGGAACCACAGTCTCTCTGCTGTTGTGCAGGACCCACGTGTCAGTGGGGGCAGTCCCAAAGGTGCACCCTCTGTGAATAACCAAATCTGTATCTTGGCAGTGGTGCTCCTTGCCCCCTTAGTGGTGGTGGAGCACCTTGTCCTCCCATTCTTTCTCCTCTTTTTCTTACTGCATAGCCGTGGTGAGGATCTTCATAGCCTCCATAATAGTCGTGATAATCATAATCATAGTAATCATGATAATAATCTTCAGAGCCATAGTAATCTGGAGGAAAGCCATATCCACCTCTATCTCCACAATGTTCTTGACCTCTAATGGGAGGTGGCATTTGAGGAGGAAGGTGCGAGCATAATTTTCATACGCAGTACTTCTTGAGGCCTATGTAACAGCTTGCCACTCTTTTCGTTTTTTTTCCTTCTTTTTAATTTTAGAAAGAAAAACAGAAAAAAAGAGTAAGAATGATACAGAATTTCAAAAAAGGTAGGAAATTAACACTAGCTAATATATTGCATGTTGTTATCTTACAAGTGGCTGTTCAGGTTACAAGGTCTAGGCATAAAAATGATCAAACAATCAATGATAGCACAAACAATCCTTATGATGAATTAATAGAGATAAGTTATCTATCCTGTATACATATACATATCTACCATATCTACATTATATATATATATATATATATATATATATATATATATACACACCTACATACATGCAATCTTTTCTTTTCTTCCTTTTCTCCTTTCTGTATCCTGGTTGGTCTTTCCTTCTGAGCACTTTTTTCTTTCATTATTATAATATTCATTATATACTTTGGATCTTATTACTCTTTCAGTTTTTTATTATTATTTCTTATAGTAGAGAGACAACATGAAATTTACAAATGTGAGTCTGATTTATTTCACTTATAAGAATAGTCTCTGCTGTTTAGCTGCCGCGCCTGGCCATAGGTCTGCAGAGGAGGAGCTGGGCAGATCTGGGGTGCCCTCACCGGCCTCTCTGCGTGTCTGGAGGACTCTGGATATCTGCGCCCAGACTGCTGGAGTTCCCCCAGGCTTCCAGGTGCAGTGAAGGAGAGAGGTGGGTTTGAGGCTTCCACATCAGCCTCCCCATTCCAGCTTCACTTGGAGACCTGCTGAGCTCCCGATAGGTGGGCTGGCCCACACTACCAGCCTAGCCCAGCCTGTTTAGCTGCCGCTCCTGGCCATAGGTCTGCAGAGGAGGAGCTGGGCAGATCTGGGGTGCCCTCACCGGCCTCTCTGCGTGTCTGGAGGACTCTGGATATCTGCGCCCAGACTGCTGGAGTTCCCCCAGGCTTCCAGGTGCAGTGAAGGAGAGAGGTGGGTTTGAGGCTTCCACATCAGCCTCCCCATTCCAGCTTCACTTGGAGACCTGCTGAGCTCCCGATAGGTGGGCTGGCCCACACTACCAGCCTAGCCCAGCCTGTTTAGCTGCCGCTCCTGGCCATAGGTCTGCAGAGGAGGAGCTGGGCAGATCTGGGGTGCCCTCACCGGCCTCTCTGCGTGTCTGGAGGACTCTGGATATCTGCGCCCAGACTGCTGGAGTTCCCCCAGGCTTCCAGGTGCAGTGAAGGAGAGAGGTGGGTTTGAGGCTTCCACATCAGCCTCCCCATTCCAGCTTCACTTGGAGACCTGCTGAGCTCCCGATAGGTGGGCTGGCCCACACTACCAGCCTAGCCCAGCCTGTTTAGATGCCGCTCCTGGCCATAGGTCTGCAGAGGAGGAGCTGGGCAGATCTGGGGTGCCCTCACCGGCCTCTCTGCGTGTCTGGAGGACTCTGGATATCTGCGCCCAGACTGCTGGAGTCCCCTCAGGCTTCCAGGTGCAGTAAAGGGGAGAGGTGGGTTTGAGGCTTCCACATCAGCCTCCCCATTCCAGCTTCACTTGGAGACCTGCTGAGCTCCCGATAGGTGGGCTGGCCCACACTACCAGCCTAGCCCAGCCTGTTTAGCTGCCGCTCCTGGCCATAGGTCTGCAGAGGAGGAGCTGGGCAGATCTGGGGTGCCCTCACCGGCCTCTCTGCGTGTCTGGAGGACTCTGGATATCTGCCCCCACACTGCTGGAGTTTCCCCAGGCTTCCAGGTGCAGTGAAGGAGAGAGGTGGGTTTGAGGCTTCCACATCAGCCTCCCCATTCCGGCTTCACTTGGAGACCTGCTGAGCTCCCGATAGGTGGGCTGGCCCACACTACCAGCCTAGCCCAGCCTGTTTAGCTGCCGCTCCTGGCCATAGGTCTGCAGAGGAGGAGCTGGGCAGATCTGGGGTGCCCTCACCGGCCTCTCTGCATGTCTGGAGGACTCTGGATATCTGCGCCCAGACTGCTGGAGTTCCCCCAGGCTTCCAGGTGCAGTGAAGGAGAGAGGTGGGTTTGAGGCTTCCACATCAGCCTCCCCATTCCAGCTTCACTTGGAGACCTGCTGAGCTCCCGATAGGTGGGCTGGCCCACACTACCAGCCTAGCCCAGCCTGTTTAGCTGCCGCGCCTGGCCATAGGTCTGCAGAGGAGGAGCTGGGCAGATCTGGGGTGCCCTCACCAGCCTCTCTGCGTGTCTGGAGGACTCTGGATATCTGCGCCCAGACTGCTGGAGTTCCCCCAGGCTTCCAGGTTCAGTGAAGGGGAGAGGTGGGTTTGAGGCTTCCACATCAGCCTCCCCATTCCGGTTACACTTGGAGAATTGCTGAGCTACCGACGGGTGGGCGGGCCCACACTATCAGCCTAGCCCAGCCTGTTTAGCTGCCGCGCCTGGCCATTGGACTGCAGAGGAGGAGCTGGGCAGATTTGGGGTGCCTGCATCGGCCTCTCCATGTGTCTGGAGGACTGTGGATATCTCTGCAACCAGGGAGGGTCCACAGGTTCCTGAAGCCCTGCGGCCTGTGGTGAGTACCCTAACCCGGCTGTAATTGAAGAACTGTGGAGCTTCCAAGGGGCAAGTGGGCGCACAGTGTCCCTGAGGCCCAGCTTGTCTGGAACTGCGGAGTTCTGAGCAGGCAGAGGAGGGCCACTGGTTCTGTAGGCCCAATGGCTTGGGGTACCGCGGCGCCACAGTCTCAGTAGCTCCAAACATAGAAGGGGATTTTCAACAGATCCTGAGGAAGCTTTCAAATAACACTTGAAACACAGAAATATAGGAAAATGACAAAACAAAAGACCAAATTACAACCTCAAACCTCCAGCCCATCTCAAGAAACCCTAGGAGCGATGTATATAGAAGAAAATATATCCCATCCACCTCATATATCGGACACAATAGCCACTGAAATTGACAAGCAACTCCAGGAAGCTTTAAAGAAATTCAAACTCGAAATAATCTTCCAGATAAAAGAAGAAATGATAAAAGAAATGAAAGAGATTCTAAATATATCTAAAGAAAACACAGATAAAAAATTGGAGGAACTAAACAAAAAGATAGAATCCCTAGACGAGCAATATAAGAAACAAACAGAATACATAATGCAGATGCACAGAGATTTACAGGAAATAAAAAACTCCACTGAAAGTTGTAAAAACCGCCTTAATGAAAGTGAAGATAGAATTTCAGACCTTGAAGACAGGATTGCAGCTAGTGAACAGGAAAGGAAAGATCTTTTGAAAATAACAAGGAATCAGGAAACAACAATTCAACAACTGCAAGATGATGCAAAGAAGAATAACATAAGAATGATAGGGATTAATGAAAGAGAGGGAGACAACATGAAGGATGTCAGGAGGATATTTAGAGAAGTAATAGCTGAAAATTTCCCAAGCATGAGATCAGAAACTGACATCAGGATCAGTGAAGCATATAGAACTCCAAATAGTCATAACCAAAATAAAGCTACACCCAGACATATAATAATCACCATCCCAGAAATCCAACACAAGAATAGATTATTAAAAGCTGTCAGAGAGAAAAGACAGATCACTTATAAAGGAAAACCTATCAGAATCACAGCAGACTTCTCAGCACAAACGATAAAGTCAAGAAGAGCATGGAGTGAAGTATTCCAGATCCTAAAGCAAAATGATTTCCAACCAAGACTGATGTATCCTGCAAAACTATCATTCAAAATAGATGGTGCAATACGATACTTCCATGACAAAGAACAGCTGAAGAACGTCATGAACACCAAACCAACCCTGCAAAAATATTGAAAGACAGTTTAGATACACAAAGGAAAAAAGCACTAAGCAAAGCAAATAATTAAACAGATCAGAAAGATAAAGATGCAACAGCAGAGAGATAAGAATCCTACAATTAACCAGCATTTAACAGTAATAACCATTAATGTAAATGGTCTCAATGAACCAATCAAAAGAAACAGACTAGCAGAATGGATCAAGAAACAAAATCCAACCATATGCTGTTTACAGGAAACCCATCTAACCCAGAAAGATACTCACAGACTGAAAGTCAAAGGATGGAAAACAATTCTTCATGCAGCAGGAATCCAAAAAAAGGCAGGAGTACCCATTCTGTTTGCAGACAATGTGAACTTTAAACCAACAATGACCATAAAGGACAAAGAAGGTCACTACATACTGATAAGGGGAAAACTCCAAGAGGAAGAGATAACTATCTTAAATATATATGCAAACTCCAGAGCACCCAGTTATATAAAACAACTATTAACTGAAATGAAAACTCAAATGCTCAGTAACACAATTGTAACAGGAGACCTTAATACGCCATTGACACCAAGGGACAGATCAACCAGACAGAAAATGAGCAAAGAAATAACAGAACTGAATCACACCTGCGAACAAATGGATTTGATAGACATATACAGAATGTTCCACCCAACAACATCAGAATACACATTCTTCTCAGCAGTACATGGATCATTCTCTAAAATAGACCATATATTAGCTCACAGAACATATTTAAGCAAATGCAAAAGAGTTGAAATCATCCCTTGCATATTATCGGATCATAGCGCTCTGAAATTAGAAATTAATGACAAAGGATACTGCAAAAATTCCGCAAACACATGGAAACTAAATAACACACTCTTGAGTAATCAGTGGGTCACAGAAGAAATTAAAGAAGAAATTAAACAATACCTAAAAGAAAATGAAAATGCAGATACAACTTACCGGAATCTGTGGGATGCAATGAAAGCCGTTCTGAGAGGAAAATTTATTGCACTGAGTTCCCACATCAGGAAAACAGAACGAATACAAATAAATAACTTGGTGCTACACCTCAAACAGCTAGAAAAAGAAGAGCAAGTCAAGCCCAAAGCCAAAAGAAGAGAGGAAATTATAAAAATCAGAGCAGAAATCAATGCAATAGAGACTAAGAAAACAATCCAAAGAATCAACGAATCAAAGAGTTGGTTCTTTGAAAGAATAAATAAAATCGATAAGCCCCTAGCCAACCTTATTAAAAAAAGGAAAGAAAAAGCTCAAATTCATGCAATAAGAAATGAAAAAGGAGAAATCACTACAGACCCAATAGAAATACAGAGGATCATCAACACCTATTTCGAAAACCTCTACTCTCAAAAGTTTGATAACACAGAAGAAATAGACAGATTCTTAGAAGCATATGAAGTACCAAGATCAAGAGGATATAAAACTGTTGAATAACCCAATCTCTGCTAATGAAATTGAAAATGTAATTGGGTCCTTGCCCACCAAGAAGAGCCCAGGCCCAGATGGATTCACTGCAGAATTCTACAAGAAATATAAAGACCTAATGCCGACACTCCTCAAACTATTCAATGAAATTGAAAGGGAAGCAATCCTTCCTAAGTCATTCCTGGAAGCAAATATTACTCTAGTACCAAAACCTGAGAAAGACCCAACTAAAAAAGAGAACTATAGACCGATCTCCCTAATTAACACAGATGCAAAAATCCTCAATAAAATATTGGCAAATAGGATGCAGCAAATCATCAAGAAGATTATACACCATGACCAAGTGGGATTCATCCCAGGAATGCAAGGATGGTTCAACATATGCCAATCAATAAATGTAATCCACCATATCAATAAAGCCAAAAATGAGAATCACATGATCATTTCTATAGATGCAGAAAAAGCCTTCGATAAGGTCCAACACTTATTCATGATAAGAACTTTACAGAAAATTGGAATAAATGATCTTTACCTCAATATAATAAAGGCCATTTATGACAAACCAACAGCCAGCATCATACTAAATGGCCAAAAATTGAAAGCCTTTACTTTAAAATCGGGTACAAGACAAGGATGTCCTTTATCACCACTCCTATTTAATATCATACTGGAAGTACTAGCCAGAGCAATTAGGCAAGAAAGAGAAATAAAAGGGGTAAAGATAGGAAAAGAAGAAGTTAAATTATCATTGTTTGCAGATGACATGATACTCTACATAGAAGACCCCCTAAACTCCATTGAAATACTCTTAGATACAATAAATAAATTCAGTAATGTGGCTGGATACAAAATCAATACTCAGAAATCAATAGCATTCCTATACATGAACAACAAAATTACAGAGAGGGAAATAAGAGAAACTGGACTATTCACATTAGGAAGCAAAAAAATGAAATATTTAGGAATTACTCTTATGAAAGAAGTGAAAGACTTATACAGTGAAAATTATAATACACTGAAAAAGGAAATTGAAGATGATCTCAGAAAATGGAAAGACATCCCTTGCTCATGGATAGGAAGAACAAACATTGTGAAAATGGCCATTCTCCCAAAACTGTTATACAGATTCAATGCAATCCCAATAGAAATACCATCAACATACCTTATAGATCTAGAGAAATCACTCCTAAATTTCATCTGGAACCAGAAGAGACCTAGAATCGCAAAGGCAATTCTAAGCAGCAAAGACAAAGCAGGAGGCATCACAATCCCTGACTTGAAGTTATACTACAAAGCAACAGTAGTAAAATCAACATGGTATTGGAATCAAAACAGAGCCGAAGATCAGTGGAATAGATTAGAAGATACAACCACAACTACGAACACACTCAACCACCTTATTTTTGATAAAGGAGCCAAGCAGGTTCACTGGAAGAACGACAGTCTCTTTAATAAATGGTGCTGGAAAAACTGGCTCTCCATTTGCCGAAAACTAAAGCTAGACCCATGTCTATCACCATGTACTAAATTAAAATCTAAATGGGTCAAAGATCTGAATATTAAAACAGAAACACTAAATCTATTGGAAGACAAATTAGGTAGAAACCTTGGAGACATAGGAGTAGGTAAAGAATTCATGAACAGGACTCAAACCGCACGGGAAATACTTCCCAGAATCAATAACTGGGACCACTTCTTATTAAAAAGTTTCTGCATGTCAAAAGAAATCTCCAGCATAGTGAAAAGAAAACCCACAAACTGGGAAAAGATTTTAGTGAACTCTCTCTCAGACAAGGGCCTCTTGTCTAAAACATATAAAGAATTAAAGAAACTCAGACCTCCAAAATTCAAAGATCCAATCCAAAAATGGGCATCTGAGATGAATACGCAATTCTCAGATGAAGAAATGCAAATGGCAAATAAATACATGAAAAAATGCTCATCATCATTGGTCATTAGAGAAATGCAAATTAAAACCACACTGAGATACCATCTCACTCCTGAAAGAATGGCCAGGATCAAGAAAACCAACAACAAATGCTGGAGAGGCTGTGGGGAAAAAGGAACTCTCCTGCACTGCTGGTGGGAGTGTAGACTGGTACAGCCTTTGTGGAGATCTGTCTGGAGATTCCTCAAAAAGTTGGGACTGGAAATCCCATTTATTCCAGCTATTCCACTTCTAGGCATATTCCCAGAAGAACTGAAAGCATCATACCACAGTGATATATGTGCACCTATGTTTATAGCAGCACAATTTGTAATCGCCAGATCTTGGAAACAACCCAAGTGTCCATCAACTGAGAAATGGATAAAAAAGTTGTGGTATTTCTATACAATGGAGTATTATTCAGCTATAAAGAAGGATCACATTGAGATATTTATCAATAAATGGGCGCAGCTTGAGACCATACTCATTAGTGAAATAAATCAATCTCGCATGTGTGAATACCGAATAGTTTCCCTAATGTAAATAATGATTCAAATATATAAAAATATGTGGTAATCATGATTCCCCATTAGGTGGCCTTGAAGCCTTATAAAGTTTTCACTCATTAATTAGAAAGGCTTTATTCTGGGCTTCTTGATATGAAAATATTTGAAGCTAGAGTATATGAAGTTTTATCCAAATATTTCAAGGAAAAGGACACTATGGTAACTACTATTAAGTCAGGTTATAAGGTGGTGAAGTACTAGGTTGTTGAAACAGTCATGCTGTGACCTCTATTGTTATATTGTTATGTCCTGTTTTATCTCAATCTCCCCCTTATTGTTTCAAAAAAAATTGTTTAGTCATTTCTTATGTTTGTCTTAAAGAAAAAATTCAAAAAAATTAGGATACATAAATAGTAACTCTTTTTGATTTCCTATTAACTTGTTTTGAAGTCCTGTAGTACTCCCACGATCTTGTTTTGACTGATTAGACTCTGTTCCATTCTATATGATAGTATCAAGTTTGAAGACATAGGCAACTACTTTGAAGACAATAAGATTCACTAAGATATCCATTCTGGTTTGACTATTGTCTTCTTTGGAAGTCCTGTAATGTTTACAATGCCTAAGTTGTATTGGTCTTGTTCTCTACTGTTTTGTCCAACTTTATGATATCTGGTGAGATAGACAACTCTTTTTAAGGAAACAGGGGACAACGTTGATAACCATTGTTGATAAACTTGTACTCTGTTCTGCACCATGTGCTATGTCTATCCTTGGTATTGACTGACAGCTTTGTTTTGCCATATTTGACTGTATTCTCCCCCCCCCCAAAGAAAGTAATGAGCACTAAGGAGTAGTAAAATCCAGGATGTGTGGGTTTTGTTGTAAAAAAGAGAGGGGAAAAAAAAAAAAGAAAAAGAGCTCTAACGGATATAACAGCAAGTGTGTTTGGGGGTGTTAAATAGCTGACTATATCAATGTTTTTGGAACATTGAACACAGCTGTTTGCGGACTCCCTGTTTGAATGTCCACCTTGTGTTCTTTGATACTGTGATTTGAGGAACTATATTCAAGAAGATAGTGTGTAATCTACTAGCAGGTGATTTCTTACTGTTATGTTTTTTTGTTTTGTTTTGTTTTGTTTTTTTTGTAGTTCTGTATTGCATGTACCCTTATGCCGCTTTGGTTTGTTTTGTGTTTTTCTCTTTTTCCTCTTAAATAAAAAAAAAAGAATAGTCTCAAGTTGCCTCCATTTACCTATTTAAGCCCCGAGATCATCCTTTTTATAGCTCAGTAATATTCCATTGTATAAAAATACCACATATTTTTTATCCATCCTGTAGCTGATGGGCACTTGTGTTGCTTCCAAGATTTAGCTATTACAAATTGTGCTGCTACAAACATGGGTGCACATATAGCACTGTGGAAGACAATTTCAATTCTTCTGGGAAAGTACCCAGAAGGGGAATAGCTGGATTGAATGAGACTTCCAATTCTAGTTTTCTTAGGAATCACTATGCTGATTTCCATAGTGGTTGCACTATTCTACACTCCCACAACAGTGGAAAAGTATTCCTTTTCCCCCACAGCCTCGCCAACATTTGTTATCAGTTAATTTCTTGATGGCAGCCTCTTTCTCTGGAGTGAGATGAAATCTCAACGTTGTTTTAATTTGCATTTCTCCAGTGACCACTAATGGTGCACATTTCTTCACTTATTTTTCGCCATTTGCAATTCTTCATCTGAGAAGTGCATTCTCATCTCAGATGCCCATTTTGGAACTGGGTCTTTGAATTTGAGGGGCCTGATGATTTTCAGTTCTTTAAATGTTGTGTAATATAAGTCCTTTGTCTGAGGGACAGCTGACTAAAATCCTTTCCATTTCTATTGGTTTTCTTTTCACTTTGTTGTAATTTCTTTTGAAGTGCAAAAACTTTTTAATAAGATGAGGTCCAGTTGTTGATTTTTTGAAGTACTTCCCAAGTGGTTTGCATGAACTCTCTGCTTACTCCTATGTCTTCAACTTTGTCTTCCAGTATATTTAGTGTTTCTATCTTAATATTTAGATCTTTGACCCATTTTGAATTTAGTTTAGTGCATGGTGATAGGCATCTATCCAGTTTCAGTCTTTGGCATGTGGAAAGCCAATTTTTCCAGCACCTGGTAAAGAGGCTATCTTTCTTCCAGTAAGCATGTTTAGCCCCTTTGTCAAAGACAAGGTGACTGAGTGTCTTTGTCGTTGTGTCTGAAACTTGTAATCTGTTCCATTGATCCTCAGGTCTATTTTTCTGCCAGTATCATGATTTTATCACTGTGGTTTTGTGTTGGGTGCAGGCGCTCAACATACCATACCCCACCCAGGACTAAGGACCACGCCAGCTTCCGCAATGCGCTACGTCCCTCTTTAAATTAGCCAACCCGTGCGCACTTCGTGCTCACTCCGTACTCTGTGGCAACTCCTGATTGGCCACAGCTGGATATGGTAGCTGGAGCCTGCGTCCCATTCCCGCCCTGCTTCCTCGTGGCAGCCTGTGATTGGTCACGGCCAAATATATAAACCAGAGCCCGCGTGAATAAAGCAGCAGTTAACTGTCATCCACAAGAGCGTCTCCTGTCTCCTGTTTCATTGGGGCTGCGCCAGTCAGTTTTGTAGAATAATTTCAAGCCAGGAATTGTGATGCCCCTTCACCTTGCCTTTGTTGCCCAGAATTGCCATTGCTATTCTAGGTTTCTTCTGTTTCCAAGTGAATTTTAGGAATGTTTTCCTTAGATCTGTAAGGTATGTTAATGGCATTTTGATCAAGATTGCCTTAAATCTGCATAACAATTTTGGTAGTATGGCCATTTTCACAATGTTGGTTCTTCCTAACCAAGAGCAAAGGGTATCTTTCCATTTTAAAAAGTCCTCTACAATCTCCTTTTTTAGAGTAGTATAATTTTAAAGTATAGGTATTTTACATTCTTCATTAGGTTTATTCCTAAATATTTCACTTTTTGGATGCTATTGCAAAAGGTGTTTTTTCCATAATTTCTCTCAGTGAGTTTTTGTTTGTGCACAGGAATGATATTGATTTTTGAGTGTTGACTGTATTCTGCTCCACCACTGAATTTGTTAATTAACTCCAAGTAGTCTTTTGATGGAGTTTTTAGAGTCTTCTATGTAGAGGCTCATGTTATCTGCAAAAAGTGATAATTTAACTTCTTCCTTTCTTATTCTTATTCTTTCCATTTTTCTCTCTTGTCTGATTGCTCCAGCCGACATTTCCAAAACTATATTGCATAGGTGTGGTGATAGTAGATATCCTTATTTTATTCCTGATTTTAGAGTGAAAGCTTTTAGTTTTTGTTCATTTAGTATAATGTTGGCTGTTGGTTTATTGTAGATGGCTATTATAGGTTGAGGTAGATACCATCTATTCTGAGTTTCTGTAGGGTTTTTATCAGGAGCCAATGTTGGACATTATCATATGCTTTTTCTGCATCTATTGAGATGATCATGTGATTTTTGTCTTTGGCTCTGTTGATGTGGTTTATTTCACTTACTGCTTTTCATGTGTTAAACTATCCCTGCATTCCTGGGATAAATTTCACTTGTCATGATGTATAATCTTCTCAAGTATTTGCTGCATTCTATTTGCCAGTATTTTGTTGAGATTTTTTGCATCAATGTTCATTAGCGAGATTACCCTATACTTCTCCTTTTTGGTTTGGTCTCCCTCTGCTTTTGATATCAGAGTAATACTTACTTCCAGGAAGAGTTAGGAAGAATTGCTTCACTTTCAATTTCATTGAAGAGGTTAAGGATTATTGGCATTAAGTCTTTTCTAAGTTTCTTTTAGAATTCAGCTGTGAATCCATCAGGACCTTGGCTTTTCTTTGTTGTAAGTTTTTAATACATTTTCAATTTCAATAGCTAACATTAGATTATTCAAAATTGTTATAGGTTCTTGATTTTACTTTGGTAATTCATGTTTCTAGGAACCTGTCCATTTCTTTTGTGTTTTCTATCTTATGTGAGTAAGGATTTTCAAAGTAGGTATTCATGATCTTCTGAATTTCCTTAGGACCTTCAGTAATTTCTCTTTTCATTTCTTATTGCATGAACTTGTGGTTTTTTTTTCTTATTGGGTTGGCTAGAGGTTTATCAATTGTTTTCTTCTTTCAAATTCTGATTCATCAATTCTTTGTATTGTTTTCTTAGTCTCAATTATGTTAATTTCTGCTCTGATTATTATAATTTCCTCTCCTCTATGAGCTTTGGGTTTTACTTGCTCTTTTTTTTCTAGAAGCTTGAGGTGCAGCATTAGGTTGTTTATTTGTTCTCATTCTGTTTTCCTGATGAGAAAATTCATTGCTATATATTTCCCTCTTAGGAATGCTTTCATTGCATGCCATAGGTTTCAGTATGATGTATCTGCATTTTCACTGAATTGTAGATATTGTGTAATGTCTTCTTTAATTGTTTATTGTCTTCTTTAATTCATTTGTAACTCATTGGTTGTTCAGAAAGTTGTTATTTAATTTCGATGTGTTTATGCAAGGTTTGCAACTTCTCTTGCCATTAATTTCCAATTTCAGTGCACAATGGTCAGATCATTTCAACCCCTTTATATTTACTTAAGAACATTTTTGGGTTAATATATGATCTATTTTGGGGACTGTCCCAGTGCAGCTGAGAAGAATGTATAATCTGATGGTATTGGGTGGACTGCTCTGTAATCATCTACTAGGTCCATTTGCTCACACCTTAGATTCAGTTCTGTTATTTCTTTGTTGACTGTTTGCTAGTTGATCTATCTCTTTGTGACAATAGGGTATGAAGTTCCCCTATTACAATTGCGTTATTTTGTATTTGGGTTTTCATACTTATTAGTATTTGTGTTATATATTTGGGTGCTCCCGCATTTGGTGCGTATATATTTATAATTGTTAGTGTTTCTTTTTGAATCCCCCCCCCCAAATATTTAGTGACTGTTGTAGTGAGGGCTATGAGGAGAACAATTAAAATCAGGGCATGGAATTTATAATATTATTTTATGATGGTCACCAGAGTTAACACAAAATGCAAGAAATCTATCCACAACACTAAAGACAGAATATTTAGCCAAAGGCCTAAATCCCACAACGTCCTACATGAGTCCAGATAAAGACCTAGAGCCCATGACAGTGTCTCCCACAAGTCCAGCTGGAGGCCTAGAGCCCAGGAAAAGGACTCACAGCAGCCTGTTTATTGGATCCATGCTGGGAAGGCCCAAAGGTCAGTGGTGGAAGCTAGAAAGTCTATAGCGGCACGGTGAAGGAGCTGTGCTGATAGGTTAAGGGCTCTATTCTAGAGTCAAGAAGTCACACACAAAACAAAGACCAGGGCTGTCCTGAAAAGTACCACAGCCATCCTCAGCAACATGAAGGCTCCAAGCTCCTCCGATGATAAGCACAGTCAAGTACATGGCAGGAAGCTAGCATGACAGGTTCATCCTGGAGGTTAAGCAGCACAAGTCTTCCCTTCTGGAGCCAGGAAGCAATGCTCGATGTGAGGATCAGAGCTTCTCCAGGAGAACCAATGGCTCAAACAGCAACATGTAGAACTCATAATGCCTCAACACCTCAATGCCTCTCTTCTCCACATTTCTATTTATGCTAGCCACTTTCCTCAGGTGGAACATCTACACTCAGTGTCCTGCTGATTTAATTCAGCTGACATTAAGTTGACCACCAGTTTTTAATCCATAACAGTGGCTTTCTTTATCTCTTTTGATCATTCTTGTTTTGACATTCACATTGTCTACAAACAGAATAATTAGCCTTGCTTTTTATGGGTTTCTGTCATATGGAATATTGCTTTCCATCCTTTGACTTTTAGTCTATGAGTTTCCTTTTGAGTCTGATGTATTTCTTGTATACAGCATATTATTGGATCTTGTTTCTTGATCTATTCTGCAAATCTATTTCTTTTAATTGGTGAACTGAGTGCATTTCCATCGATGGATATAACTTATACATACTGGCTCAACTTTGTCATGTTATTTTCCCATTGTTGGTTTATTGCTTTTCCCCCTTGTTTAATTGCTTCCCCTGCCTGGTGGTTTCTTTCTGTTGGTGTTCTGGGAAATGTAGTCAATTTTGTCTCTCTTTAGTATGTCTTTCAGTACTCTTTCTCCATTTGGTTTGGTGGACAATAAATGTTTTCTGATACTCTTTGTCATGGAAGTATCTTATTTCTCTATTAATTTTTAAAGAAAGTTTTTTCAGGCTAGTTCAACCTGGGTTGAAAGTGTTTTTTTCTTTCTGGGCTTGAAATATTTCACTCCAAGCACATCTTGACTTGTGGGTTTATGCTAAACAGTCTGCCATGATTTGAATGTGCTTTCCTGGATAGGTGAGTAGTAACTTTTCTCTAACAGCTTTTAGTATTTGTTTTTATACTGAATTCCTGGGATCTTAATATATTTCTGGATGTAGATTCATTTTGGTTATGACTGTTTTGCTGTATACATTACTTATCTGTATATCCAATTCTTTCCCCATACTTGGGCAATTTTCTGCTATTACTTCTACAAAGGATTTTTATGTCATTTGCCTTGATCCTGCATTTTCTTTGATACCTAGCAGTCATATAGTGTTTCTTTTTGCATTGTCTTGAAGATGTTGAATGGTTATTTCATGATGCCTAGTTATTTTTAAAAGTTCTTTCCTTTCATGGTCACTAGCTGTGACCCTATCTTCAAGGTCCAAAAGTCTACCCTCAGCTTCTTTCAAATGATTTCACTATCTTTCAGTGGATATTTTTATTTCCTGGATATCTCTTTTTTTTAAATTTTTTTTTTGTCTTTTTCTTTTTTATCGGCACCGGGGATCGAACTCGCGACTGCCTGCTTGCAAGGCAGGCGCTTATGCCTGCTGAGCTAAATCCCCAGCCCCCCTGGATATCTCTTTAAATTTGTTTGATGCATTCTATTTTTCCTAAAATGTTCATTCAAGGTTTCCATCATTTTTCCATTCTTCTGTATTTTTTAAAATGTGTCTTCTCTAACTATGCTGATCAACTCTTATTGTGGTTGTCATTTTTTCATTATGTGAAAGATTATTTCTAATCTGATTTCCTCAATAGCCTCATGGATTTGTTTCTTTATTTCACTTGCTATCTTTTCAGGAACTTCAGATGTATGACTTCCAATGTCCTATATTTCAATGTCTCTTGTATTTGTCCCTGATGGACTGAATGTTTGAGATTGCATTTTGCTTTTTTGTTTTGTCATTTTCACCTCTTGGGTTAATCTTTTGGATTTTTTTCTATCCCGCTAGTCTCAAGTGTCCATTGTGTGTGTCTTAGGATCTCACTGTGCCCAGTTGCCTGACCCCACAATGTAGGGGAGTGGACAGTCACCTGAATTCCTGCTACAGAGCCTACATTCTTCCTAGGCTGATGAGCCTAAGGATATTGATGTAAGTCAACCCTTAGCTCCTATTTTTACTGTGGCTTCAGGCTGTTCCAGGCTGCCAGATCTATCTGGCTGTAATGTGCACCTCAACTGAGACCCTATTGTGCTACTGGGGAATATTGTAGGCCATTTTTAGCTCCCCTGGGTTAGGGGAGGTCTTGTTGGCACTCTCCTCAACCCACCTGGTGTTCTCTGCAGATTCTGCACATGGTGAAAGTGGTTTCTGATGCCCCAGGGGCTGTTGAGATATTTTGGGTAGGGGGAAAGGGTGATTGATAATCTTGTCAGCTGCCAAGGTCTCTCATGTGCAGGGTAAGGGGGACCGATGACCCCACCAGCTGCTGAGATCTCTCAGGTGTGGGGTAAGGGAGGCCAATGATCCTGCCAGCTGCTGATGTCTCTGGGTGCGGGTGAAAGGGCATCTTTTCTTGGCTGGTGGCTTAGCTAAGACTATTTCAATTTCTTCCTCTTCTATTTATTTGCATTCATTTCATCCATAGCAGCTCATCTGTCTTCAAAATTAACAAATACATTATCTTCCAACTTCTTTACTCTTTCTTGATTTCCAAATTCAGAAACTGACTTTTCCAATATTCTTCTGCCACTGTAATACCCAAATTTCTCACAAGTAAAGCTCTTACCTTATCCATGACTTCTGGATCTGATTCTTACACAGGGTCAGCCCATTCAGTTGTAACTACATTTCCCCACACTTCCTTGTCCACTCATCTGCCAATGTCTGGCTTGTGCTGCTGACTTGTTCAAGGAAGTAGGGCCCCCAATTCTTGTTTTTGTCATCAGGTTGGTGATACAGTCCATCAAACCCTCTGTGACTTTACTGATTTCTTCCAGAGTGTTTTCTTTAGTCTTATTCTTTGGGACAAATCCAATGAAAAGTCTGCTGTTTGCCACAGAAATACACACTCTAAGTTATTTACCAGGGTGAATTTCATAGTTGTCACACAGTTTAACAGATTCCTGTGCAATTTTCTTTCTATAGAAGTGATAAATGCATGTCCTCAGTTCTGACTAGACAGTGGATCCATCATAAGACATAGACTCCAAATGGGTCTAGCCTTCTCAAAAAGAGTCACCAATTCATCTTCATATAGATTTGTTGGTATTTTACTACAAAGGCCTCTGTTTCAACTAATATGGTAAAACTAAAAGTTGTCATCCTTCCAAAACTGCACCACAAGAGAAACTTGCCAACAGACTGCCAGCATTATCATTTAAATGTGGATACTGTTTAATTTCTGCTTTAATTTCCTCATGCACCATGGGCTGATCAGGAAGATGCTTACTTTCTGTGTTCTTATGTAGTTTTGGTGATTTCTTTTGCCATTGATTTCCAATTTCATTGCACTATGGTCAGATAATATGACTGAAATAATTTCAGTTCCTCTGCATTTACTTAAGCATGTTATGTGGGGTAAAGTGTGTTCTATTTTGGAGAACACCTCATATACAGTTGAGACGAATGTGTATGCTGATATGGGGTGGAACATGCTGTAGACATCTAAGTCCATTTGTTCACAGGTTTGGTTTAATTCTGATAAGTTCTTTGTCATTTTTTTGTCTAGTTGGTCTATCTTACTGTGACAGATGAGTATTAAGATTCATTACAATTGTGTTAGCGCTTATTTGACTTTTCATGTCTGTTGATATTTTATGTAGTTGTATGCACCAGTATCTGAAGTGGGAAATCCCAATCCTGAGACACAGTGGAGAGAATTGGTCTCAAGGTCACATTAGACAGGGCAATATCTAAAACATACATTATGTTCCTGACTTATGAACAAGATCTGTTCTAAGAGAAAATTTGTAAACTGGATTCATTTATAATTCTGACAAAGTGAGTCTTCTACGATTTTGACACAATATACAATGTACCACATTAAAAACACAAATACTATAAATAAACTATTTTTATTTTTATAGTTACCTTAAATGTTAGTACAGCACAGTACAACTGTAAATAAACAATAAGAATACCCGTAGCACAACTGTCACAGTGTCTAGCAGACATGTGAGCTACTTCCACAATTTGTCCACACCTATAGATATTCATGTCTGTGAGAGATCACAATTAAAATGTTCATAAATCAAGGACTGACTATATACATTTGCAAGCCCTAAACACTAGCCTAAGGGAAAGCCTATAAACTGCTCTTTTGATCTGTCCCTCTGTCTCCTGTCTCTATGTCACTCTCTTCCTCTCTTCCATTTCTTCTTCTTCTCCTCCTCCTCTTCCTCCTCCTCTTCCATTTCTTCTTCTTCTTCTTTTCCCCCTCCTCTTTCTTTTCCTTCTCCTCCTTCTCCTCCTTTCTCCTTCTCCTCCTCCTTCTCCTCCTTTCTTCTTCTCATTCTCCTCCTCCTCTCTCTCTCTCTCTCTCTCTCTCTCTCTCTCTCTCTCTCTCTGTCTGTGTCTCTCTGTGTCTGTCTGTCTGTCTGTCTGTCTGTCTGTCTCTGTCTCTCTCTCTCTGGGTCACTGTCAACTGAAGAGCACTTACTAGGTCTACCTGATTCCAAGGCTCCCCTTTTGGGGTGGCTGGGTTCTAAAATGTGTAGATTCAAGTGGTCATTCTAGTATAACTGTTATTACTCACAGAACTTGATGGAATATATGGATTCAAATTGAGAAGGAGCCTACCTGTTTATTTTTCCCTCCTGTCTCCCTTAAGAAAACCCCAATCCCCTTATTTTCCTTTCTGTCCCACTCAGGCTTTTATTTGTCAGACAATTCTAATCCTTTAACTTTTTCTGATATTAGTTATCAGGGAGATGGAGAGTGGAGGAGCCTACTGCATCCCAGCATGTGGGAGGGGAAGAGGAAACATGTGGTCTCTGTGTTTTAAAGGCCTGCAGGCCTGAAGGAAAGGGTGCCACTTCAGTTCTTTTCAGCTATCTGCCATGATCATCCTGGGTCTTAGGGCCATTTGTTGAACATCACCTATAGATGTTTCTTCCTCAGGCATCTTGGGGTTCTTTATCTAATACTAGATATCTTTCTCCCTCCATCTTAATTTAAGAATTCTTATGATAATTTTGTTCTCAAATTTATTTCCCCATCCAAAATGGTACGTGACCTGTAGTTGCTAAATGACTTCTCACTGTGAAGATTTTGTTTGCCAGGAAACTCACATTCTTTTCTGATATGTATTAGTGGGTGTACAGTGGAAGTTATAGGCAGAGGAAGGGGCTGAGGAGACCATAAAGATCTCGAGGTTTTAAAGCCAGGTCTTGCCCGGGCTAAAAGTGGCAAAGTGACCCAGAATCCCATTTCTCCCAGGCTAATAGTAGCTCATATGTTGTCTTGTTACTGAGACAAAATATCTGACACCTGAAGTTAAAGAAGGAAAGTTTTATTATAGCTCATAGTTTGTAGAGTTTTCATTTCATGTTTGGCTGGCTAAAAGTGAGGGGGGCATGGCAGAGGGGCACTGCAGAGAAGACAAGTCAAAGACACCAAGCAGCAAGCAATAAATAACAAGCTACTGAATAAAGTAAGCTACTTTCTGTCCTTCATATTTTATCCACCCAGGATGGGGCACTCTTAATCCTACCAAGAACTATACCAAACCTTCAGTGACTGATTTAAATAATTACGTATTCTTAATCCTAGCATCACGCACTCTAGATCCAATCATCTCTGAAATACTTTCATCTATGACCACATGAGGGGACATCTAGACACAAGCCATAACAGATGGTCTTTCCAGTTTTTTTGATCCCTTTCCCTAGGGATTAGTCTTACTCTCAGTTCTTACAAGTTCATCCACCAATTTCCTCATCCATTAGACTTTCCTTAGCTCTTTGCAAGTGAGAAAGCTCCACCTGCTCTACTTGCAATGATTGGGAGAAAAAAATTGTAAGAACTCAGAGATCCTGTTCCTTTGGATAGTGGGTTACATCTGAAGACAATTTGTCACTTTATTCAACTCTGTCAGCCAGGATATCCAGAAGGCACCTACAGAGGAACATTTATCAGAGTTTTATTGAAGGAAGCACTTACTACCCTTCTTTAGCCATTCCATGATGTTAACTGAATTAAAGAATATCGTATAGGATGTGAATGACCACTTTAGGAAGCAATTAGAGATTATGAAAGGAATTAAGCAGAAATACTGGAGATGAAAAGCATAATTGAAAGCCATGTCAACAGATGAGATCAATCATAGGAGACATTCAGAATTTGAGGACAAGAATGATGTAGTAGATCAATTACTCAGTAATACTCTAGAAACAAGAAACCACAATAGATTGATTCAAGAGTGCCTATATAAATCTAAAAGAACACATCTAAGAATTGGAGATGTCAAGGAGAAATTAAAGGCATAGCAAATTTATTTTTTAACTGCATCCAGGATACATATTAAATTTTTTATTGTTTATTGGTACATTATCAATGTACATAATGATCATATTTAGCATAAGGAATATGTACCTGTACATGATATATTTTGATTTCTTTTTTCCCCAATTCCCTTCTTCCCCCTCAACTCCTCTTCCCCTACCTGTTTACAAAGCTTTGTTTCCATTTCATCCTTTTTTAAAAACATTATTTTGTTTTCCCTCCCCTCCTTTCCTTCTCCCTCTTCCTTTGTTCCTCTTTGCTTTTGAACAATTTCTTCCCATTCCGCAACATCTATTGTAAATTTTGGTCTTTATTCAGTCTTTCAGTTTCTCTCACCAGGGATACAATGCAATGTTTACACATATGAGTCTGACTTATTTCACTTAAAAGTATGGTCTTAAGTTACATCCATTTACCTAGAAATGCCTTAAGTTTATCCTTCCTTATGACCGAGTACTACTTTATTGAATAAAAAAACCACATCTTTTTAATTCATTCCTTGGTTGATGGACATTTGGGCTGTTCCAAAGTTCACTATTACAAACTGTGCTGCTATAAACATAGGTGCACATATATCACTGTATATGATATTTTAAATTCTCCTGAGCATAAAACATTCATACAGCAAAATCATTGCAGAACACTTCCCAAGTATAGAGTAAAATGAATGAGGTTTTCTAAAGAAACTCAAATAAGTATGACCAGAAAACAACTTTCCATTACTTATCATAGTCAAAATTCAAGACATTCAGAAAAAAAACAGAGAATATTAAAAGCCATTAGAGAAAAACATCAGGTAATTTATAAAGATAAGCCAACCAGAACAATAGCATATTTGTTAATGCAAATACTAAAGGCCAAGAGATATGAAGTGTTTTTGAGGGGTCATAAAAGAAAACAACTGCTAACCTAGAATTTTGCACAATTATCCTTTGAAATTGATATAGAAATAAGAATCTTCCATGACAAAATTTAAACATAAATAAACTCATGACCACTAAATCATAATTTCAGAAAACACTCAAAGGAACTCTAAACAGAGACAATGGAGACCAACATACCAAACAGCCCAAAGGAAAGAGAGAGTAGTGGAATAAAGATTAAATGGGTCAAAATGGTTAGATGTGGTATGCATACGTATCAATCTCCCATAATGAAGGTATTTGTTCAAACATATTCTAATAAAAAAGAAAGTGGCAAGATTAATGGAATAAGTATGTTTGAAGTAATGGAAAGTGTTTTAGGGGGAATAATAACTGCATTTTTTACTGAAATGATTTTAAAAATTTTATTTAAAGAACAAAGCAAAACAAAACAATAAAAGGGTACAAGTAACACAATTTTAAAAAACAGTAAGAAATCACTAGTTAATAGATGACATATTGTTATCTTAGAAATAGTTGTTCAAGTTACAAAATTAAAGCATGCAAAGTGGACATTCAAACAGTGAGACTGCAAACAGTTGTGTTCAACAATCCAACAAAAACTTAGTAATATGGTCATCTATCATACACACCTAAACACACTTGGAGTTGTGTCCTATAGAGCAATTTCTTTTCCTCTCTTTTTTACAATAACATTTACACATTTTGGGTTTTATTATACCACAGTTCTTATTACTTTTTTTGGAAGAGAATAAAACCAAATGTGGCAAAACAAAGCAGTCAGTCAGACAAAGGATGGACATAGTACACGATGTAAAAACAGAATACAAGGTAATCAACAATGGTTACCATAATGCCTCTTGGTACCTTAACAAGAATTGCCTATATCATCAGATATAATAAAATTGAATAAAAGAGTACAGAACAAAACCAACAAAACCTAAAGTTTGGAGACATTACTGAACTTCAAAAGAAGGTAATAGTCAAACCAGAATGGGCATCATAGCAAATCTTATTGCCTTCAAAGTAGTTGCCTATACCCTCAAACTTGATACTATCAAACAGAACAGAATAGAGTAAAATCAGTCAAAACAAGATGGTGAGAGCAATACAGGGCTTCAAATCAAGTTAACAGGAAATCAAAAGAGTTATTATAATATATTCTGCTAATTTAAAAAAATTTTCCCCTTAATTAAAATAATAATAATAATAATAATAATAATAATAATAATAAAATTTTAAAAGGGGGAGAATGAGATAAAAGAGGACATAACAACATAGCAATACAGGGCAGAACAGAACAATTTAAGCAATATAGTGTTTCACTACAAGATAGCCCGACTTAATACTAGTTACTACAGTGTCTCTTTCCTTGAAATATTTGAGTATAACTTGGTATATAGCATCAAACATATCAAGACAGTGTGAAACCATTCAAGAGGATGAAAATATTACAGGGTATTTAGAACCAGCTAATAGAAAATGAACAATGGTTTCTATATTATCTCTTTGCCTATAAAAATTTTTGTTTATACTACCACATATAATAAAATCCAGTAAGATACAACATGATAGAAGCAATGGAAACAGAAGAACAACAGTTTGGTGGGGCTTGAAAAGAAGATGATATATTAAATCAGTACTAGCAATTATGATGTCTTGTTTTCTTCAAAATAGCTGTTCACATTATCACAGATAATAATATCAAACAACCTAGAATAAAACCATTCCAGTTAATGAGTGAAAACTTCATTAAGCTTCAAAGCCATGTAATGATGAATAATGATTACCACATATTTTTATGTATTTGTACCACTTCTTACACTAGGGAAACTATTTGGTATTCATACATGTGAGTTTGATTTATTTCATTTATGAGTATGGTCTCAAGCTGTGCCCAATTTATTTATAAATATCTCAATGTGATCATTGTTTATAGCTGAGTAGAATTCCATTGTATGAAAATACCACAACTTTTTTATCCATTCATCAGTTGATGGACACTTAGGTTGTTTCCAAGATCTGGCTATTGCAAATTGTGCTGCTATAAACATGGGTGCATATATGTCACTGTGGTATAATGCTTTCAGTTCTTCTGGAAATATGCCTAGAAGTGGAATAGCTGGGTAAAATGGAACTTACAATGCCAGCTTTTTGAGAAATTTCCAGACTGACCTCCACAGTGGTTGCACAGTCTACACTCCCACCAACAGTGCAGGAGAGTTCCTTTTTCCCCACAGCCTCTCCAGCATTTGTTGTTGGTGATTTTCTTGATCCTGGCCATTCTTTCAGGAGTGAGTTGGAATCTCAGTGTGGTTTTAATTTGCATTTCTGTAAAGAGTAATGATGACGAACATTTTTCATGTATTTATTTGACATTTGTATTTCTTCATCTGAGAATTGTGTGTTCATGTCAGATGCCCATTTTTGGATCGGATCTTTGAATTTTGGGGGTCTGATTTTTAAAAATTCTTTATGTATTTTAGACAGAAGTCCTTTGTCTGAGGGAGAGTTCACTAAGACTTTTTCCCAGTATGTGCATTTTCTTTTCACTATGCTAGAGACTTCTTTTGACATGCAGAAACATTTTAATAACAGGTGATCCCAGTTATTGATTCTTGGAAGTATTTCCCATGTAGTTTGACTCCTGCTCATGAATTCTCTACCTACCCCTATATCTTCAAGGTTTTTACCCAATTTGTCTTCCAATAGATTTAGTGTTTCTGTTTTAATATTCAGATCTTGGATCCATTTAGATTTTAATTTAGTACATGGTGATAGGCATGGGTCTAGTTTTAGTTTTCGGCATATGGAGAGCCAGTTTTTCCAACACCATTTATTAAAGAGATGGTCGTTCTTCCAATGAACATGTTTGGCCCCTGTATCAAAGATAAGGTGATTGAGTGTGTTGTGGTTGTGGTTGTATCTTCTAATCTATCCTATTGATCTTTGGCTCTGTTTTGATTCCAGTACCATGTTGATTTTGCTACAGTTGCTTTGTAGTATAAATTCAAGTCAGCAATTGTGATGCCTCCTGCCTTGCCTTGGCTGCTTAGAACTGTCTTTGCTATTCTAGGTCTCTTCTCACTCCAGATGAATTTTTAGGAGTGATTTCTGAGATCTATGAGGTATGATGATGGTATTTTTATTGGGATTGCATAGAATATGTACAAAAGTTTTGGGAGAATGCTCATTTTCACAATACTTATTTTTCCTATTCATGAGTACAGGGATCTTTCCATTTTCTGAGATTGTCTTCAATTTCATTTTTAAATGTATTATAATTTTCCATGTGTAGGTCATTCACTTCTTTCATCAGAGTAATTCCTACATATTTCATTTTTTGGTTGCTAGTGTGAAGGGTGTGGCTTCACTTATTTCTCTGTCAATGATTTTGTTGTTAGTATATAGAAATGCTATTAATTTTTGAGTATTGATTTTGTATCCAGCTACATTACTGAATTTATTTCTTATATCTAGGAGTATTTCAATGGAGTCTTGGGCGTCTTTTATTTAGGGTATCATGTCATCTGCAAACAATGATAATTTAACTTCTTCTTTTCCTATCTTTACCACTTTTTATTTCTCTCTCTTGTCTAATTGCTCTGGCTAGTATTTCCAGTACTATGTTAAATAGGAGAGGTGATAAAGGACATCCTTGTCTTGTGCCTGATTTTAAAGTAAAGGCTTTCAATTTTTGGCCATTTAGTATGATACTGGCTGTTGGTTTGTCATAGATGGCCTTTATTATATTGAGGTAAAGACCATCTATTCCAATTTTCTGTAAAGTTCTTACCATAAATGAATGTTGGACCTTGTTGAAGGCTTTTTCTGCATCTATAGAAATGATCATGTGATTGTTACATTTGGCTTTATTGGTATGGTGGATTACATTTATTGACTTACATATGTTGAACCATCCCTGCATGCCTGAATATGAATCCCAGGAGGATGAATCCCACTTGGTCATGTTGTATAATCTTCTTGATGATTTGCTGCATCCTATTTGCCAATATTTTATTGAGGATTTTTGTATCTGTCTTCATTAGGAAGATTAATCTATAGTTCTCTTTTTTAGTTGGGTCTTTTTCAGGTTTTGTTACTAGAATAATATTTGCTTCCAGGAATGAGTTAGAAAGAATTGTTCCCTTTCAATTTCATTGAAGACTTTGAGGAGTGTCAACATTAAGTCTTTTTTGTATTTCTTATAGAATTCTACAGTGAATTCATCTGGAACTGGGCTCTTCCTTGTAGATAAGGACTTAATTTCATTTTCAATTTTTAAAATAGCGATTGGTTATTGAGCAGTTTTACATCTTCTTGACCTAGCTTTGGTACTTCATATGTTTCTAGGAATCTTTCTATTTTTTTCTGTGTTATCAAACCTATGAGAGTAGAGGTTTTCAAAATAGGTGCTGATGATCTTCTGTACTTCTTTTGCCTTTTTCATTTCTTATTGTATGAATTTGAGCTTTTTCTTCCCTTTTTAAAATAAGGTTGGCTAGGGGCTTATCAATTTTATTTATTCTTTCAAAGAACCAACTCTTTGATTCCTTGATTCTTTGGATTATTTTCTTAATCTCTATTGCATTGATTTGTACTCTGATTTTTATAATTTCCTCCCTTCTTTTGGCTTTGGGCTTGACTTGATCTTCTTTTTCTAGATGTTTGATGTGTAACATCAGGTTATTTATTTGTATTCGTTCTGTTTTCCTGATGTGGGAACTCAGTGCAATAAATTTTCCTCTGAGGACTGCTTTCATTGCATCCCATAGATTCTGGTAAGCTGTATTTGTGCTTTCATTTGCTTGTAGGTATTCTTTAATTTCCCCTGTGACCCACTGATTACTCAAGAGTGTGTTATTCAGTTTCCATATGTTTGTGGGATTTTTGAAGTATGTTTTATCATTAATTTCTAATTTCATGATGCTATGATCCGATAACATGCAAGGGATAATTTCAACTCTTTTGCATTTATTTAAATATTGTCTGTGATCTAATATATGGTCTATTTTAGAGAATGACCATGTACTGCTGAGAAGAATATGTATTCTGATGTTGTTGGATGGAACACTCTGTATCTATCTATCAGTTTTGTTATTTCTTTGGTGATTTTCTGTCTGGTTGATCTTTTCCTTGATGTCATTGGTGTGTTAAGGTTTCCTGTTATAATTTTTACTGATAATTTGGTTTTTTCACTTCTGTTAATACTTGTTTCATATAATTGGGTGCTGTGGAATTTGGTGCATATATATTTAAGATTGTTATCTCTTCCTCTTGAAGCTTTCCCCTAACCAGTATGTAATGACCTTCTTTATCTCTTCTGATCATTTTTGGTTTAAAGTTCACACTGTCTGCAAACAGGATGACTACTCCCGCTTTTTTGGGGGGGGGTGTGTTCCTGTTGCGTGAAGTATTGTTTTCCATCCTTTGACTTTCAGTCTGAGTATCCTTTTGCGTTAGATGGGTTTCTCTTTTTTTTTTTAAGATGGGTTTCTTGTAGACAGCAAATGGTTGGATGTTGTTTCTTAATCCATTCTGCTAGTCTGTTTCTTTTCATTGGTGCATTGAGACCATTTACATTAATGGTTATTACTGTTAAATGTTGGTTTATTGTTGACATGTTATCTCTCTGCTGTTGCATCTTTATCCTTCTGTTCTGTTTAATTATCTGCTTTGCTTGGTTTTTTTCCTTTGTGTATCTAAACTGTCTTTTAATATTTTTTGTAGGGTTGGTTTGGTGTTCATGAAGTTCTTCAGCTGTTTTTTGTCATGGAAGCATCGTATTTCACCATCAATTTTGAATGATAGTTTTGCAGGACACAGCAGTCTAGGTTGGAAATCATTTTGCTTTAGGATCTGGAATACTTCACTCCATGCTCTTCTTGACTTTATTGTTTGTGCTGAGAAGTCTGCTATGATTCTGATAAGCTTTCCTTTAAAAATGATCTATCTTTTCTCTCTAACCGCTTTTAATATTCTATTCATAACTTGGATTTCTGGGATGGTGATTATTATATGTCTGGGTGTAGTTTTATTTTAGTTATGACTATTTGGAGTTCTATATGCTTCACTGATCCTGATATTGGTTTTCCATCTCATGTTTGGGAAATTTTCAGCTATTACTTCTCTAAATATCCTCTTGACATCCTTTATGTTGTCCCCTTCTTTTTCATTTACCCCTATCAATCTTGTGTTGTTTTTCTTTTCATCATCTTGCAGGTGTTAAATTGTTATTTCCTATTCATTGTTATTTTTAAATGATCTTACCTTTCCTGTTCACTAGCTGCAATCCTGTCTTCGAGGTCTGAAATTCTATCTTCACTTTCATTGAGGTGGTTTTTATAGCTTTCAGTGGAACTTTTGATTTCCTGTATATCTCTGTGCATCTGCTTTATGTATTCTCTTTATTTCTTATATTGTTCATCCAGGGATGCTATCTTTTTGTTTAGTTCCTCCAACTTTTTAACTGTGTTATCTTTAGATATGTTCACCATCTCCTTCATTTCTTTTTTACCTGGGAGTTTATTTCTAGTTTGAATTCCTTTAAAGCTTCCCAGATTTGCTCCTTTATTTCAGTGGCTATTATGTTGAGATTTCAGGTGTATGGCATATATTTTCTTCTGTATACATCGCTCCTAAAGTTTCTTTGGATAGGCTGGAGGTTTGAGATTATAATTTGGTCTTTTGTCATTTTCCTATATTTCCATGTTTCAAGTGTTATTCCAAGGCTGCCCCAGGGTCCGTTGGAAATCCTCTTCTATGCCCTCAGCTCCTGGAACTCTGGCCACCCAGTTCCCTGGATTGAGAGAGGTTCACTGGGGCTGGGGCAGGCCAACTCAAGCACAGCCTCTGGAACCGATGGCGCCTGCTTGCTTGCTTAAAACTCCAGAGTCCACCAACACAGCCGGGGACAGGGAGGACATTGCAGGCCTGCTGAGGACCTGCTGCGCTTGTCCAGTGAGCCAGAAAGCTGCAAAGTTCCCTGTCTAAGGCTGAGCGAGGGTCCCAAACTAGCTGGACTCGGGGGAAAGTGTGAGGCACTCACCCCAGGCCCCCCAGCCTCTGGGACCAATGGTGCCCACTTGCTTGCCTAGAACTTCAGAGTACACCAAGAATGGCTGGGAGCAGGGAGGCTGTTGCAGGCCTGCCCAGGACACGCTGCACTGGTCCAGTGCACTGGGAAGCCACAAAGTTCCCTGTCCAGGGCTGAAAGAGGGTCCCAAACTAGTTGGACCCTGGGGGAAAGTGTGCAGGGCACTTACACCAGGCCACCCAGCCTCTGGAACTGATGGCTCTGCTTGCCTCCTCAAACTCCAGAGTCTGCCACGCAAGACCAGGAGAAGGGAGGCTGTTACAGGCCCGCCCAGGACCCACTGCACTGGTCCAGTGCACCCAGAAGCCACAAAGTTCCCTGTCCGGGGCTGAGTAAGGGTCCCAAACTAGCTGGACTCAGGGGAAAGTGCACAGGGCACTTACACCAAGCTGTCCAGCCTCTGGAACCAATGGCGCCCTCCTGCTTGCTTAGAACTCCAGAGTCTACCCAACTGTAAAACATTTTTTAAATTAAAAAAATGAAAATAAAAATGAATTAGCACTTTAAAAATAACTCAATGACAAGAATCAGTAAATAGTAATACTTTCAATAGTAATATTCATGTAAATGGTCTTAACTCCCCAAGTTAAGGACACTGGCAAATTGGATCAAAATGCAAAACCCAACTATATGTTATCTGTAAGAGACACATCTCATGCACATAAACATATAGAGATTGAAAAACAATGGGAAAACAACACTCCAAGTAATAGGAACCTAAAATCAAACAGGAGTAGCTATCCTAATTTTAGGCAAAGTGAACTTCAAGTCAAAACTGGTAAAAAGAGACAAAGAATGTTATCACATATTGTAAAGGGAACAATTCAATATAAAAATGACAATTGTCAATATACACTGTGTCATATACACTGAATGTTGGCATATCAAATTTTATAAAACAGAAACTACTTGACATTGTTCAGTGTGATGGCACATACCTATAGATCCAGCACTCGAGAGAGTGAGGCAGAAGGATTTCAGTGAGTTCATGGTCAGCTTGGACTACACAGCAAGACACTCTCAAAATGACAACAACAACAACTTACTTGACATAAAAGGATAGATAGGCACCAATGTAACCATAATGGGTAACTTCAATAACCAATTCTCATAAATAGAGCAATCAAACAAAATCTAAATATGAGTTGAACTATACCACTGAACAAGTAGACTTAACAGAGATCTAAAGAGATAACAGAGTATCTCACAGAACTTTCTCCAAAATAGATTATATCACAGATCATAAAACAGGTTTAAAAATAAAAATAATCTCTTTTACTTTATCAGATCACAATGCAATGCAGCTAGAAATCATTAGCAATAGAAACCACAGAAGCTATGCAAACATGAAAATAAACAACACATTCTTGAATAATTGATAGGTTACAGAAGAAATTAAAAAGTATCTAGAACTATAAGACCTGTATCAGTGCTATTAAAAATGAGAAAGATGAAATTACAACAGATATTGCTGACATCCAGAGGATTATAAGTATTTATTTTGAAATTTTGTGTGGAGAGAGAAAAAAATAGATACATTTATAGAAATATTTGACTTACCAAAATTGACATAAAAATCCTGGATATACAAATAACAGGCAATGAAATTGAGGCAGTAATAAAAAGTTTACCAACTAAGCAAAGCCTGGAACCCAACAGATTCACTTCTAAATTTTACTAGAATTTTGGAGAACTAATGCCAATACTTCCCAAAAGCCTCCATAAAATTGAAAGGGAATAAACCCTGCCAAATTCATTTCGTATAGCCAGCAACACCCAAATACCAAGACCAGACAAGGACTCAAGGAAAAAAAAAAAAAACACAGGCCAACCTACTTAATGAACAATCTTGAACAAATTCTTGCAAACAGAATGAAACAGATGGTTAAAAATATCATACATCATGACCAAATTGTCATGATGGGGTGAAAGGGATGAAAGGATGCTGCAACATATGTAGATCAATAAATGTAATACACCATGTCAAAATGGCCATATTGAAAAATAAAATGATACATAGATTTAATACCATTCTAGTAAACTACCGATATTATTACCAGAACTAGAGCAAAAATTCTAAAATTTATTTGGGACTGAACAAGATATAGAATAGACTCACACCCCTCCTGTGACTCCCACCATCTCCACAGACCACCTTGTGGGATCTGAGAAACCCAGCTAAAGGCATGCACAGGACTGGGCTAGACCCAGGCCTCTCATGCAACTCCCACCATCTCTGCAGATGACCTTGTGGGACCAGAGAACTCCAGCCAAAGCTCCCACTCTTTCCCCCAGAACCTTGGACTACAGAGACAAACTTTGCTAACTTAAGGGGAGATTCAGTGACTGCCTCACCCAAATGAAAGATCTTGGCAGGCTCCAGTCAGTGTGGTGAATATGCCCCTACAATAGATGTGTACAGTGAGTAAATAGGCCAGTAGTAAATCTCCTTCCAACTAACTGTAAGACCTTGGTGAGTCTGACAAGAGTGTGGGTGACTCCTTCCAGCACGCAGAAAACATCAAGCAGAGTGAGGAGTGTGCCTATAAGGACTCCCCCAACTTGGAGAAAATCAAAAGGGCTTACAACACTCACAGGCACACAATACCAACACAGTAGGGCCTCAGTCGACACAAATACAATAGACAGGGAGATTTGGTGACCTGGAATAACCTTAGGTAAAGTAACAGCAGGAACTAAAAGTTGACCTACATCAATACTACTAGGATTGACAATTGTCATGGTTTAGGCCTCTGGCCTCCAGGCCTCATGAGTTTGCATTGTGCATTTGTGATTGGTTCATTGTCTAATGCTTGGATTGATGGTGTCAGTGCTACACCCACCTAGGGGTGGAGCCAGGATGTGATGTAATGGCAGGAAGAAGGTGTGTCTTGCTCTTTGCTGGTTCCTGCTTGCTGTTTGCAGCCGCCATGAACTGCAGCCCAGCCATGCCCACCTGCCTTGGAGCCAACTGAGTATGGACTGAAACCTCCAAAAACTGTAAGAAATAAACCTTTCCTTTCCCAACTTTGAGCTTCAGGTATTTTGTCTCAGCAATGAGTAAAAAGTAACTAAGACAATAATCCAGGAAGAATATTGAACTCACTCCACAGACCCTGCAGTGGGAAGTCAGATGACTGGCCCACCTATTAATTGTGGAATCCAGTAATCAGACAAACATCAACCTTACATTAGGACCCCAAGATACACATTACCAACAGTTGACATTAGTGGGATTGAAGGACCAAATATTAACTCAAAAGGGGAAAATGGCAAAATGAAAATTAAAAATGAAATCTTAAACATCTAGTCCACCAGGATCAAGTAGAGAAGACATTGAAATAGAGGAATTCAAAAGTAACACACTGGAAGTCTCTGAAAAGATAGTGAGTGAAATAAAAAAACAACTCAAGGAGGATACAGAGGAAATCAAATTAGAAGTACTTTCCATGTAAAGATAGAAATAACAACCTTAGTAAAGGACAAGTTGCTGAGTGCAGCTATAGAAGAAATAGAGAAAAAAGTACAGGACCATGGGAAACTGATTGAAACCTTGAATGAACAATATAGAAAACATGCAGAAATCATGAAACAAACTCAAAGAGACATCCAAGAAACAAAAATTCTATACAAAGCTAGCAAAATCATTTAATAGAAGCTGAGGATAGGATTTCAGACCTTGAGGACAGGATTGCAATTAGTGATCATGAAAAGACAGAACTTTAAAAGATAACAAAGCATCATGAACTGACAATCCAGGAGCTTCAAGTTGATGCCAAGAGAAAAAAATATAAGATTAATAGGCATCAGTGGAGATGCAGGAGTCAATGCAAATTGACATAACCAAGATATTCACAAAAGTAATAGAAAATTTCCCAAAAGTAGAAAAAAATTCTGATATGCAGTTAAGTGAGGCATATAGAACACCAAGCAGTCACAACCAACATAAATCTACACCCAGGCATATAATAATTCAGGTCTTGGACATACATCCTAAAAACAGAATATTAAAAGCCACTAGAGAAAAGACAAAACTCACCTATCAAGGAAAGCCTATTAGGATCACAGCAGACTTTTCAGCATAAACCTTCAAGTCAAGATGAGCTTCGAGTGAGGTATTTCAAGCCCTGAAAGAAAACAGCTTTCAACCCAAGCTGATGTACCCAGAAAAACTTACTTTCAAATTTAGTGGAGACACAAGATATTCCATGACAAAGAACAACTGAAGAAATTCACATCCACCAAGCCAACCCTAGAAGAGCACAGAAAGACATACTAGATAAAGATAAAAATGACCACAATCACCAGAAAAAAAAAAAACAGAAAGAAAGGATCAAGAAACATGATCCCACAATACACTGTGTACAAGAAACACATCTGACCCAAAAGGAAACTCAAAGATTAAAAGTCAATGGATGGAAAACAGTATTTCATGCAACAGGAATGCAGAAAAAAAGGGGTAAGTGTTCTATTTGCAGATAATGTGAACTTCAAACCTAAAATGATTAAAAGAGATAAACAAGGTCATTGCATATTCATTAGTGGAAAAATTCAAGAGGAATGTTGAAAAATTCAACAGTCAGTGCAAAGAAGGGGCTGGGCGGATCTGGGGCATCTGCATCAGCCTCCCTGTGTGTCTGGAGGACTGTGGATGTCTCAGCAGGCAGGTTCCGGAGGCCCTGTGGCCTGTGGTGAGTGCTGAGCTCACTCTGCCCAAAGCCCAGACTGTTTGGTACCCTCCAGGCTTTCGGGTGCAGTGAAGAGGAGAAGTGGGTTTGAGACCTCTACATCCGCCTCCCCATCCCAGCTGCACTTGGAGAGCTGTGGAGCTTCCAACAATTAGGTGGGTGCACGCTATCCCAGGAGCCCAGCCTGTTTGGGACTTGTGCACCTCACCATCAGTGTGCAGAGGAGGGGCTGGGCAGATCTGGGGCGCCTGCATCAGCCTCCCTGTGTGTCTGGAGGACTGTGCATATCTCAGCAAGCAGGGGAGGATTGCAGGTTCCAGAGGCACCGCAGCCTGTGGTTAGTGCTCAGTGCACTCTGCCTAAGCCCAGACTGTTTGGGACCCACCAGGCTTCCGGGTGCAGTGAAGTGGAGAGGTGGGTTTGAGGCGTCTACATCCGCCTCCTCATCCTGGCTGCGCGTGGAGAGCTGTGGAGCTTCCAACGGGCAGGTGGGCGCACAGTGTCCCTGAGGCCCAGCTTATCTGGAACTGCAGAGTTCTGAACAGGCATTGGTTCTGCAGGCCCAGGGGCTTGGAGTAACGGGGTGCCAGAGTCACAGGAGCTGCAAACATAGAAGGGGATTTCCAACAGACCCTGAGGAAGTTTTCAAATAACACTTAAAACACAGAAATATAGGAAAATGACAAAACGAAAGACCAAATTACAACCTCAAACCTCCAGCCCATCTCAGGAAACCCTAGGAGCAATGTATATAGAAGAAAATATATCCCATCCACCTCATATATCGGACATAATAGCTACTGAAGTTGACAAACAACTCCAGGAAGCTTTAAAGAAATTCAAACTCGAAATAATCTCCCAGATAAAAGAAGAAATGATAAAAGAAATGAAAGAGATTCTAAATATATCTAAAGAAAACACAGATAAAAAATTGGAGGAACTAAACAAAAAGATAGAATCCCTAGACGAGCAATATAAGAAACAAACAGAATACATAATGCAGATGCACAGAGATATACAGGAAATAAAAAATTCCACTGAAAGTTGTAAAAACTGCCTTAATGAAAGTGAAGATAGAATTTCAGACCTTGAAGACATGATTGCAGCTAGTGAACAGGAAAGGAAAGATCTTTTGAAAATAACAAGGAATCAGGAAACAACAATTCAACAACTGCAAGACGATGCAAAGAAGAATAACATAAGAATGATAGGGATTAATGAAAGAGAGGGAGACAACATAAAGGATGTCAAGCGGATATTTAGAGAAGTAATAGCTGAAAATTTCCCAAGCATGAGATCAGAAACTGACATCAAGATCAGTGAAGCATATAGAACTCCAAACACTCATAACCAAAATAAAACTACACCCAGACATATAATAATCACCATCCCAGAAATCCAACACAAGAATAGATTACTAAAAGCTGTCAGAGAGAAAAGACAGATCACTTATAAAGGAAAACCTATCAGAATCACAGCAGACTTCTCAGCACAAACGATAAAGTCAAGAAGAGCATGGAGTGAAATATTCCAGATCCTAAAGCAAAATGATTTCCAACCAAGACTGATATATCCTGCAAAACTATCATTCAAAATAGATGGTGCAATACGATGCTTCCATGACAAAAAACAGCTGAAGAACTTCATGAACACCAAACCAACCCTACAAAAAATATTAAAAGACAGTTTAGATACACAAAGGAAAAAAACCAAGCAAAGCAGATAATTAAACAGAACAGAAGGATAAAGATGCAACAGCAGAGAGATAACATGTCAACAATAAACCAGCATTTAACAGTAATAACCATTAATGTAAATGGTCTCAATGCACCAATCAAAAGAAACAGACTAGCAGAATGGATCAAGAAACAAAATCCAACCATATGCTGTTTACAGGAAACCCATCTAACCCAGAAGGATACTCACAGACTGAAAGTCAAAGAATGGAAAACAATACTTCATGCAATAGGAATAAAAAAGAAAAAGGCAGGAGTAGCCATTCTGTTTGCAGACAATGTGAACTTTAAACCAACAATGACCATAAAGGACAAAGAAGGTCACTACATACTGATAAGGGGAAAACTCCAAGAGGAAGAGATAACTATCTTAAATATATACGCACCAAACTCCAGAGCACCAAGTTATATAAAACAACTATTAACAGAAATGAAAACTCAAATTATCAGTAACACAATTGTAACAGGAGACCTTAATACGCCATTGACACCAAGGGACAGATCAACCAGACAGAAAATGAGCAAAGAAATAACAGAACTGAATCACACCTGTGAACAAATGGGTTTGATAGACATATACAGGATGTTCCACCCAACAACATCAGAATAAACATTCTTCTCAGCAGTACATGGATCATTCTCTAAAATAGACCATATATTAGCTCACAGAACATATTTAAACAAATGCAAAAGAGTTGAAATCATCCCTTGCATGTTATCGGATCATAGAGCTCTGAAATTAGAAATTAATGATAAAAGACAGTGCAAAAATCCTGCAGACACATGGAAACTGAATAACACACTCTTGAGTAATCAGTGGGTCACAGTAGAAATTAAACAAGAAATTAAACAATACCTAAAAGAAAATGAAAATGCAGATACAACTTACCGGAATCTGTGGGATGCAATGAAAGCCGTTCTGAGAGGAAAATTTATTGCACTGAGTTCCCACATCAGGAAAACAGAACGAATACAAATAAATAACTTGGTGCTACACCTCAAACAGCTAGAAAAAGAAGAGCAAGTCAAGCCCAAAGCCAAAAGAAGAGAGGAAATTATAAAAATCAGAGCAGAAATCAATGCAATAGAGACTAAGAAAACAATCCAAAGAATCAACGAATCAAAGAGTTGGTTCTTTGAAAGAATAAATAAAATCGATAAGCCCCTAGCCAACCTTATTAAAAAAAGGAAAGAAAAAGCTCAAATTCATGCAATAAGAAATGAAAAAGGAGAAATCACTACAGACCCAATAGAAATACAGAGGATCATCAACACCTATTTCGAAAACCTCTACTCTCAAAAGTTTGATAACACAGAAGAAATAGACAGATTCTTAGAAGCATATGAAGTACCAAGATCAAGAGGATATAAAACTGTTGAATAACCCAATCTCTGCTAATGAAATTGAAAATGTAATTGGGTCCTTGCCCACCAAGAAGAGCCCAGGCCCAGATGGATTCACTGCAGAATTCTACAAGAAATACAAAGAAGACCTAATGCCGACACTCCTCAAACTATTCAATGAAATTGAAAGGGAAGCAATCCTTCCTAAGTCATTCCTGGAAGCAAATATTACTCTAGTACCAAAACCTGAGAAAGACCCAACTAAAAAAGAGAACTATAGACCGATCTCCCTAATGAACACAGATGCAAAAATCCTCAATAAAATATTGGCAAATAGGATGCAGCAAATCATCAAGAAGATTATACACCATGACCAAGTGGGATTCATCCCAGGAATGCAGGGATGGTTCAACATAGGTAAATCAATAAATGTAATCCACCATATCAATAAAGCCAAAAGTAAGAATCACACGATCATTTCTATAGATGCAGAAAAAGCCGAGAGGAGGAGCTGGGCGGATCCGGAGTCCCTGCAGAAGCCCGTTCCTTTGTCTGAAGGACTGAATACTTCTGCAAGCAGAGAGGCATCGCAGCTTCCTGAGGCACCTCAGCCTGTGGTGAGTGCCCAGCACAGTCTGCCCAAATCTCAGACTGTTCCGGACCCCCCAGGCTTCTGGGTGCAGTGAAGTGGAACAGTGGGTTAGAGGCCACTACAGCTGCCTCCCCATCCCCCCCGGCTACACTTGGAAGTCTGCTGAGCTCCTGACGGATGGGCAGGCCTACACTAACCCCCGAGCCCAGCCGCGCCTAGCCATCTGCCTGCAGAGGAGGAGCTGGGCGGATCTGGAGTGCCTGCAGAAGTCCCTTCCTTTGCCTAGAGGACTGTGGATATCTCTGCAAGCAGGGAGGGATCACAGGCTCCTGAGGCACTGTGGCCTGTGGAGAGCACCCTAACCCGGCTGCAATTGAAGAGCTGTGGATCTTCCAAGGGGCAGGTGGGCGCACAGTGTCCCTGAGGCCCAGCTTGTCTGGAACTGCGGAGTTCTGAGCAGGCAGAGGAGGGACACTGGTTCTGTAGGCCCAATGGCTTGGGGTAGTGCGGTGTCAGAGGCTCAGTAGCTCCAAGCATAGAAGGGGATTTTCAACAGATCCTGAGGAAGCTTTCAAATAACACATGAAACACAGAAATATACAAAATGACAAAACGAAAGACCAAATTACAACCTCAAACCTCCAGCCCATCTCAGGAAACCCTAGGAGCAATGTATATAGAAGAAAATATATCCCATCCACCTCATATATCGGACATAATAGCTACTGAAGTTGACAAACTACTCCAGGAAGCTTTAAAGAAATTCAAACTCGAAATAATCTCCCAGATAAAAGAAGAAATGATAAAAGAAATGAAAGAGATTCTAAATATATCTAAAGAAAACACAGATAAAAAATTGGAGGAACTAAACAAAAAGATAGAATCCCTAGACGAGCAATATAAGAAACAAACAGAATACATAATGCAGATGCACAGAGATATACAGGAAATAAAAAATTCCACTGAAAGTTGTAAAAACCGCCTTAATGAAAGTGAAGATAGAATTTCAGACCTTGAAGACATGATTGCAGCTAGTGAACAGGAAAGGAAAGATCTTTTGAAAATAACAAGGAATCAGGAAACAACAATTCAACAACTGCAAGACGATGCAAAGAAGAATAACATAAGAATGATAGGGATTAATGAAAGAGAGGGAGACAACATAAAGGATGTCAAGCGGATATTTAGAGAAGTAATAGCTGAAAATTTCCCAAGCATGAGATCAGAAACTGACATCAAGATCAGTGAAGCATATAGAACTCCAAACACTCATAACCAAAATAAAACTACACCCAGACATATAATAATCACCATCCCAGAAATCCAACACAAGAATAGATTACTAAAAGCTGTCAGAGAGAAAAGACAGATCACTTATAAAGGAAAACCTATCAGAATCACAGCAGACTTCTCAGCACAAACGATAAAGTCAAGAAGAGCATGGAGTGAAATATTCCAGATCCTAAAGCAAAATGATTTCCAACCAAGACTGATATATCCTGCAAAACTATCATTCAAAATAGATGGTGCAATATGATACTTCCATGACAAAGAACAGCTGAAGAACTTCATGAACACCAAACCGACCCTGCAAAAAATATTGAAAGACAGTTTAGATACACAAAGGAAAAAACCACTAAGCAAAGCAAATAATTAAACAGAACAGAAAGATAAAGATGCAACAGCAGAGAGATAACATTCCTACAATTAACCAGCATTTAACAGTAATAACCATTAATGTAAATGGTCTCAATGCACCAATCAAAAGAAACAGACTAGCAGAATGGATCAAGAAACAAAATCCAACCATATGCTGTTTACAGGAAACCCATCTAACCCAGAAGGATACTCACAGACTGAAAGTCAAAGGATGGAAAACAATTCTTCATGCAGCAGGAATCCAGAAAAAGGCAGGAGTAGCCATTCTGTTTGCAGACAACGTGAACTTTAAACCAACAATGACCATAAAGGACAAAGAAGGTCACTACATACTTGTAAGGGGAAAACTCCAAGAGGAAGAGATAACTATCTTAAATATATACGCACCAAACTCCAGAGCACCAAGTTATATAAAACAATTATTAACAGAAATGAAAACTCAAATTATCAGTAACACAATTGTAACAGGAGACCTTAATACGCCATTGACACCAAGGGACAGATCAACCAGACAGAAAATGAGCAAAGAAATAACAGAACTGAATCATACCTGTGAACAAATGGGTTTGATAGACATATACAGGATGTTCCACCCAACAACATCAGAATACACATTCTTCTCAGCAGTACATGGATCATTTTCTAAAATAGACCATGTATTAGCTCACAGAACATATTTAAACAAGTGCAAAAGAGCTGAAATCATCCCTTGCATGTTATCGGATCATAGCGCTCTGAAATTAGAAATTAATGATAAAAGATACTGCAAAAATCCCACAAACACATGGAAACTGAATAACACACTCTTGAGTAATCAGTGGGTCACAGAGGAAATTAAAGAAGAAATCAAACAATACCTAAAAGAAAATGAAAATACAGATACAACTTACCGGAACCTGTGGGATGCAATGAAAGCCGTCCTGAGAGGAAAATTTATTGCACTGAGTTCCCACATCAGGAAAACAGAACGAATACAAATAAATAACTTGACGCTACACCTCAAACAGCTAGAAAAAGAAGAGCAAGTCAAGCCCAAAGCCAAAAGAAGAGAGTAAATTATAAAAATCAGAGCAGAAATCAATGCAATAGAGACTAAGAAAACAATCCAAAGAATCAACAAATCAAAGAGTTGGTTCTTTGAAAGAATAAATAAAATCGATAAGCCCCTAGCCAACCTTATTAAAAAAAGGGAAGAAAAAGCTCAAATTCATGCAATAAGAAATGAAAAGGGAGAAATCACTACAGACCCAATAGAAATACAGAAGATCATCAACACCTATTTCGAAAACCTCTACTGTCAAACGTTTGATAACACAGAAGAAATAGACAGATTCTTAGAAACATATGAAGTACCAAAGCTAGATCAAGAGGATGTAAAACTGGTGAATAACCCAATCTCTGTTAATGAAATTGAAAATGTAATTATGTCCTTACCTACAAAGAAGAGCCCAGGCCCAGATGGATTCACTGCAGAATTCTACAAGAAATACAAAGAAGACCTAATGCCGACACTCCTCAAACTATTCAATGAAATTGAAAGGGAAGCAATCCTTCCTAAGTCATTCCTGGAAGCAAATATTACTCTAGTACCAAAACCTGAGAAAGACCCAACTAAAAAAGAGAACTATAGACCGATCTCCCTAATGAACACAGATGCAAAAATCCTCAATAAAATATTGGCAAATAGGATCCAGCAAATCATCAAGAAGATTATACACCATGAGCAAGTGGGATTCATCCCAGGAATGCAAGGATGGTTCAACATACGCAAATCAATAAATGTAATCCACCATATCAATAAAGCCAAAAATAAGAATCACATGATCATTTCTATAGATGCAGAAAAAGCCTTCGATAAGGTCCAACATTTATTCATGATAAAAACTCTACAGAAAATTGGAATAGATGGTCTTTACCTCAATATAATAAAGGCCATTTATGACAAACCAACAGCCAGCATCATTCTAAATGGCCAAAAATTGAAAGCCTTTACTTTAAAATCAGGCACAAGACAAGGATGTCCTTTATCACCACTCCTATTTAATATAGTACTGGAAGTACTAGCCAGAGCAATTAGGCAAGAAAGAGAAATAAAAGGGGTAAACATAGGAAAAGAAGAAGTTAAGTTATCATTGTTTGCAGATGAAATGATACTCTACGTAGAAGACCCCCTAAACTCCATTGAAAGACTCTTAGATACAATAAATAAATTCAGTAATGTGGCTGGATACAAAATCAATACTCAGAAATCAATAGCATTCCTATACACGAACAACAAAATTACAGAGAGGGAAATAAGAGAAACTGGACTATTCACATTAGCAAGCAAAAAAATGAAATATTTAGGAATTACTCTTACGAAAGAAGTGAAAGACTTATACAGTGAAAACTATAATACACTGAAAAAGGAAATTGAAGATGATCTCAGAAAATGGAAAGACATCTCTTGCTCATGGATAGGAAGAACAAACATTGTGAAGATGGCCATTCTCCCAAAACTGTTATACAGATTCAATGCAATCCCAATAGAAATACCATCAACATACCTTATAGATCTAGAGAAATCACTCCTAAATTTCATCTGGAACCAGAAGAGACCTAGAATCGCAAAGGCAATTCTAAGCAGCAAAGGCAAAGCAGGAGGCATCACAATCCCTGACTTGAAATTATACTACAAAGCAACAGTAGTAAAATCAACATGGTATTGGAATCAAAACAGAGGCGAAGATCAATGGAATAGATTAGAAGATACAACCACAACTACAAACACACTCAACCACCTTATCTTTGATAAAGGAGCCAAGCAGGTTCACTGGAAGAACGACAGTCTCTTTAATAAATGGTGCTGGAAAAACTGGCTCTCCATTTGCCAAAAACTAAAGCTAGACCCATGTCTATCACCATGTACTAAATTAAAATCTAAATGGGTCAAAGATCTGAATGTTAAAACAGAAACACTAAATCTATTGGAAGACAAAGTGGGTAGAAACCTTGGAGACATAGGAGTAGGTAGAGAATTCATGAACAGGACTCAAACCGCACGGGAAATACTTCCCAAAATCAATAACTGGGACCACATCTTATTAAAAAGTTTCTGCATGTCAAAAGAAATCTCCAGCATAGTGAAAAGAAAACCCACAAACTGGGAAAAGATTTTAGTGAACTCTCTCTCAGACAAGGGACTCTTGTCTAAAACATATAAAGAATTAAAAAAACTCAGATCTCCAAAATTCAAAGATCCAATCCAAAAATGGGCATCTGAGATGAATACGCAATTCTCAGATGAAGAAATACAAATGGCAAATAAATATATGAAAACATGCTCATCATCATTGGTCATCAGAGAAATGCAAATTAAAACCACACTGAGATTCCAACTCACTCCTGAAAGAATGGCCAGGATCAAGAAAACCAACAACAACAAATGCTGGAGAGGCTGTGGGGAAAAAGGAACTCTCCTGCACTGTTGGTGGGAGTGTAGACTGGTACAGCCTTTGTGGAGGTCTGTCTGGAGGTTTCTCAAAAAGTTGGGATTGGAAATCCCATTTATTCCAGCTATTCCACTTCTAGGCATATTCCCAGAAGAACTGAAAGCATCATACCACAGTGATTTATGTGCACCTATGTTTATAGCAGCACAATTTGTAATCGCCAGATCTTGGAAACAACCCAAGTGTCCATCAACTGAGGAATGGATAAAAAAGTTGTGGTATTTCTATACAATGGAATATTATTCAGCTATAAAGAAGGATCACATTGAGATATTTATCAATAAATGGGCGCAGCTTGAGACCATACTCATAAGTGAAATAAATCAATCTCCCATGTATGAATACCGAATAGTTTCCCTAATGTAAGTAATGATTCAAATATATGAAAATATGTGGCAATCATGATTCCCCATTATGTGGCCTTGAAGCCTTATAAAATTTTCACTTACTAATTAGAAAGGCTTTATTCCGGGCTTCTTGATATGGAAATATTTGAAGCTATAGTATATGAAGTTTTATCCAAATATCTCAAGGAAAAAGACAGACACTATGGTAACTATTATTCTTTAAAAAAAATATTTAGTTATTTCTTATGTTTATTTTAATTAAGGGGAAAATTTAAAAAATTAGGATATATAATAGTAACTCTTTTCGATTTCCTATTAACTTGTTTTGAAGTCCTGTAATGCTCCCACGATCTTGTTTTGACTGATTAGACTCTGTTCCATTCTGTGGGATAGTATCAGGTCCGAGGGTATAGGCAACTACTTTGAAGGCAGTAAGATTCACTAAGATGCCCATTCTGGTTTGACTATTGTCTCCTTTGGAAGTCCTGTAATGTTTACAATGTCTAAGTTTTATTGGTCTTGTTCTCTACTGTTTTGTCCAACTTTATAATATCTAATGAGATAGACAAATCTTTTTAAGGAAACAAGAGACAACGTTGATAACTATTGTTAATAACCGTATACTCTGTTCTACATCATGTGCTAAGTCTATCCTTGGTTTTCACTGACAGCTTTGTTCTGCCATATTTGACTTTATTCTCCCCCACCCCAAAAAGTAATAAGAACTAAGGAGTAATAAAATCTAAAATGTATAAATTTTGTTGTAAAAAGAGAGGAAGGGGAAAAAAGAGCTCTAACGGATATAACAGCAAGTGTGTATAGGGATGTTGAATAGCTGACTATATTAATGTTTTTGGATCATTGAACACAGCTGTTTGTAGTCTCTCTGTTTGAATGTCTACTTTGTATTCTTTGATACTGTGATTTGAGCAACTATTTCCAAGATTATAATATGTAATCTATTAACAGGTGATTTCTTACTGTTATGCTTTTTTTTGTAGTTCTGTATTATATGTAACCTTACACTGCTTTGTTTTGTTTTGTGTTTTTCTCTTTTTCATCTTAAATAAAAAAAAAAAGAAAAAGCCTTCGATAAGGTCCAACATTTATTCATGATAAGAACTTTACAGAAAATTGGAATAGATGGTCTTTACCTCAATATAATAAAGGCCATTTATGACAAACCAACAGCCAGCATCATATTAAATGGCCAAAAATTGAAAGCCTTTACTTTAAAATCAGGCACAAGACAAGGATGTCCTTTATCACCACTCCTATTTAATATAGTACTGGAAGTACTAGCCAGAGCAATTAGGCTAGAGAGAGAAATAAAAGGGGTAAAGATAGGAAAAGAAGAAGTTAAATTATCATTGTTTGCAGATGACATGATACTCTACATAGAAGATCCCCTAAACTCCATTGAAAGACTCTTAGATACAATAAATAAATTCAGTAATGTGGCTGGATACAAAATCAATACTCAGAAATCAATAGCATTCCTATACACGAACAACAAAATCACAGAGAGGGAAATAAGAGAAACTACACTCCTTACATTAGCAAGCAAAAAAAATGAAATATTTAGGAATTACTCTTACGAAAGAAGTGAAAGACTTATACAGTGAAAATTATAATACACTGAAAAAAGAAATTGAAGATGATCTCAGAAAATGGAAAGACATCTCTTGCTCATGGATAGGAAGAACAAACATTGTGAAAATGGCCATTCTCCCAAAACTGTTATACAGATTTAATGCAATCCCAATAAAAATACCATCAACATACCTTATAGATCTATAGAAATCACTCCTAAATTTCATCTGGAACTAGAAGAGACCTAGAATCGCAAAGACAATTCTAAGCAGCAAAGACAAAGCAGGAGGCATCACAATCCCTGACTTGAAGTTATACTACAAAGCAACAGTAGTAAAATCAACATGGTATTGGAGTCAAAACAGAGCAGAAGATCAATGGAATAGATTAGAAGATACAACCACAACTACAAACACACTCAACCACCTTATCTTTGATAAAGGAGCCGAGCAAGTTCACTGGAAGAACCATAGTCTCTTTAATAAATGGTGCTGGAAAAACTGGCTCTCCATTTCCCTAAAACTAAAGCTAGACCCATGTCTATCACCATGTACTAAATTAAAATCTAAATGGGTCAAAGATCTGAATATTAAAACAGAAACACTAAATCTATTGGAAGACAAATTGGGTAGAAACCTTGAAGACATAGGAATAGGTAGAGAATTCATGAACAGGATTTAAACTGCCCGGGAAATACTTCCCAGAATCAATAACTGGGACCACTTCTTATTAAAAACTTTCTGCATGTCAAAAGAAATCTCCAGCATAGTGAAAAGAAAACCCACAAACTGGGAAAAGATTTTAGTGAACTCTGTCTCAGACAAAGGACTCTTGTCTAAAACATATAAAGAATTAAAAAAAATCAGACCCCCAAAATTCAAAGATCCAATCGAAAAATGGGCAACTGAGATGAATATGCACTTCTCAGATGAAGAAATGCAAATGGCAAATAAATACATGAAAAAAATGTTCATCATCATTGGTCATTAGAGAAATGCAAATTAAAACCACACTGAGATACCATCTCACTCCTGAAAGAATGGCCAGGATCAAGAAAACCAACAACAAATGCTGGAGAGGCTGTGGGGAAAAAGGAACTCTCCTACATGAAGTGTAGACTGGTGCAGCCCTTGTGAAGGTGTGTCTGGAGATTTCTCAAAAAGCTGGGATTGGAAGTCCCATTTATTCCAGCTATTCCACTTCTAGGCATATTCCCAGAAGAACTAAAAGCATCATACCACAGTGATATATGTGCACCTATGTTTATAGCAGCACAATTTGTAATCGCCAGATCTTGGAAACAACCCAAGTGTCCATCAACTGAGGAATGGATAAAAAAGTTGTGATATTTCTATACAATGGAGTATTATTCAACTATAAAGAAGGATCACATTGAGATATTTATCAATAAATGGGCGCAGCTTGAGACCATACTCATAAGTGAAATAAATCAATCTCGCATATGTGAATACTGAATAGTTTCCCTAATGTAAGTAATGATTCAAATATATAAAAATATGTGGTAATCATGATTCCCCATTATGTGGCCTTGAAGCCTTATGAAATTTTCACTTATTAATTGGAAATGCTTTATTCTGGGCTTCTTGATATGGAAATATTTGAAGCTATAGTATATGAAGTTTTATTCAAATATTTCAAGGAAAAAGACAGACACTATGGTAACTACTATTAAGTCGGGTTATTTGGTGGTGAAGCACTAGGTTGCTGAAACAGTCATGCTTTGACCTGTACTGTTATATTGTTATGTCCTGTTTTATCTCAGTCTCTCCCTGATTCATTAAAAAAATTATTTAGTTATTTCTTATGTTTTTTTAATTAAGGGGAAAAATTTAAAAAATTAGCAGGATATATAATAGTAACTTTTTTTGATTTCCTATTAACTTGTTTTGAAGTCCTGTAATACTCCCACTATCTTGTTTTGACTGATTAGACTCTGTTCCATTCTGTATGATAATATCATGTTTGAGGGTATAGGCAACTACTTTGAAGGCAATAAGATTCACTAAGATGCCCATTCTGGTTTGACTATTGTCTCCTTTGGAAGTCCTGTAATGTTTACAATGCTTAAGTTTTATTGGTTTTGTTCTCTACTGTTTTGTTCAACTTTATAATATCTAATGAGATAGACAATTCTTTTTAAGGAAACAAGTGACATTGTTGATAACCATTGTTGATAACCTTGTACTCTGTTTTACATCATGTGGTATGCCTATCCTTGGTTTTGACTGACAGCTTTGTTTTGCCATATTTGACTTTATTTTCTCCCCCCAAAAAAGTAATAAGAACTAAGGAGTAATAAAACCCAAAATGTGTAAATTTTGTTGTAAAAAAGAGAGGAAAAAAAAAGAGCTCTAAAGGATACAACAGCAAGTGTGTTTAGGGGTGTTAAATAGCTGACCATATTAATGTTTTTGGTTGGATCATTGAACATAACTGTTTGCAGTCTCACTGTTTGAATGTCTACTTTGTATGCTTTGATACTGTGATTTGAGCAACTATCTCTAAGAAGATAATATGTAATCTATTAACTGGTCATTTCTTACTTTTTTTTTGTAGTTCTGTATTACTTGTACCCTTACACCGCTTTGTTTTGTTTTGTTTTTTCTCTTTTTCCTTTTAAATAAAATTTTAAAAAATTCAACAGTCATAAACATATATGCACCAAGTACAGGAGCACCCAACTATATAAGACGATACTAATGGACGTGAAAAACCAAATACACAAGAACACAATTATAACAGGGGCCCTTAACAGCCCATTGTCACAAAGAAATAGATCAACTACACAAAAATCAGCAAAGAAATAATAGAACTGAATCATACCTATGAGCAATTGGACTTAGTACATTTTTACAGAGTGTTCCACCCAAGCACATTAGAATACACATTCTTCTAAGCTGTGCATGGGACATTCTCCAAAATAAACCATATATTATCCCATAAAACATTCTTAAGTAACTGCAAAGGTATTGAAATGATCCCATGCATATTATGTCATCATAGTGCACTGAAATTGGAAATTAATGGCAAAAAATTGCAAAACATGAATACATACAGAGAAATTAAATAACAATTTTTTGAACAACCAGTGAGCTACAGATGAAATTAAAGCAGAAATAAAACAACACCTACAATTCAATGAAAATGCAGAAACAACATACTGCAACCAGTGGGACGCAATGAAAGTGGCCTCAAGAGGGAAATATATAGCAATAAATTGTCATATCAAAAAATACAGTGAGCACAAGTAAATAACATAATGCTTCATCTCAAGCTTCTAGAAAAAGAAGATCAAATTAAACTCGAACTCATAGAAGAGAGGAAATTGTAAAGATTAGAGCAGAAATCAATCAATTGGAACTAAAAAAAAGTACAAAGAATTAATGAATCTAAAAGCTGGTTTTTTGAGAGAATAAACAAAATTGACAAACCTCTAGTTAACCTTATAAAGAAAAAGAAAGAAAAAACCCAAATTCATGCAATAAGGTCTGAAAGGGGAGAAATTACTATAGATTCCATGGAAATTCAAATGATCATTAATACCTATTTTGAAAATCTCTGCTCGCATAGAGTGGAAAACAGAGAGGAAATGGACAGATTTCTAGAAACATACGAAGTACCAAAGCTCAACCAAGAAGTTATAGCAATTTTAAGTAACCCAATATCAGCTATTGAAATTGAAGACATAATTAAAAACTTACAAAGAAAAGCCGAGGTCCTGATTCAGGCTGAATTCTACAAGAAATTTAGAGAAGATTTGATGCCAATACTCCTTAAACTCTTCAGTGAAATTGAAAAGGAAGCAACCCTTCCTAAACCATTCCTGGAGGCAAGTATCACTGTCATACCAAAACCAGAGAAAGACCCAATCAAAAAGGAGAACTATAGGCTAATCTCACTAATGAACATTGATGCAAAGATTCTCAATATAATACTGGCAAACAGAATGCAGCAAATCACCAAGAAGATTACACATTATGATCAAGTGGGATTCATTCCAGAAATGTAGGGATGGTTTAATATATGAAAATCAGTAAATGTAATACATCGACAGAGCCAAAAACATAAACCACATGGTCATTTAAATAGAGGTAGAAAAAGCTTTTGATAAAGTCCAACACATAATCATGATAAAAACTGTTCAGAAACTCAGAATACATGGTATCTACCTAAATCTGATAAAACCATCTGTGAAAAACCAACAGTCACCATTATTCTAAATAAACAAAAACTTAAAGCTTTAACTTTACACTACTTTTTTTTTTTTTTTTTTTGGTACCAGGGATCCAACTCACAACTTAACGCTTGCCAGGCAGGCACTTATGCTGCTGAGCTAAATCCCCAGCTAAGCTTTAACTTTAAAATTAGGAACAAGACAAGAAGGTTCACTATGGCTACTCCTATTCAATATACTTCTGGAAACACTATCAGGGCAATCAGACAAGAGAGAGAAATAAAAGGAAGAAAGATAGGAAAGGAAGAAGTTAAATTATCACTATTTGCAGATGACATGATACTCTATATAGAAGACCCAAAACAACTTCATTAAAAGACTACTAGAGGTAATAAAAAAATTCAGCAATGTAGCTGGATACAAAGTCAGTGCTCAAAAATCAATAGCATTCCTGTACACAAACAAAAAACTTACCAAGAGACAAATTATGGAAATATGGCCCTTCACAATAGCATCTAAAAAATGAAATACTTAGGAATCAACCTAAGAATGTAAAAGACCTATATACTGAAAATTATGCTATGCTAAAAAAGGAGATTGAAGAGGATATTAGAAAATGGAAGGATATTCCTTGCTCATGGCTAGGAAGAACCAATATTGTGCAAATGGCCATACTCCCAAAACTGTTATACAGATTTAATGCAATCCCAATCAAAATACCATTAACATACCTCACAGATCTAGAGAAAACACTCCTAAAATTCATTTGGAAACAGAAGAAACATAGAATAATAAAGGCAATTCTGGGCAACAAAGACAAGGCAGGAGGCATCTCAATTCTTGACTTGAAAGTATACTACAAAGCCACAGTGATAAAATCAGCATGGTACTGGCAAAGAAATAGACCTGAGGATCAATGGAGCAGATTACAAGTTTCAGACACAACTACAAAGACATCCAGCCACCTGATATTTGACAAAGGGGCTAAACATGTTCACTGGAAAAAGGAGCCTCTTTAATAAATGGCACTGGAAAAATCAGCTCTCTACATGCCAAAGACTGAAACTAGATCCATGCCTATCATCATGCACAAAACTAAAGTCTAAATGGATCAAAGATCTAAATATTAAAACAGAAATACTAAATCTACTTGAAAACAAGGTAGGTAGAAGTCTTGGAGACATAGGGGTAGACAAAGAATTTTTGAACAAAATGCAAACTGTATAGGATACACTTCAAAATCAGCCAGTACCATGCTGATTTTATTACTGTGATATAACCATTTCTGAGGACAATATGTAATTTATCACTAGTGATTTCTTACTGTTTATATTTTGAAATTATGTATTATTTCTGCCCTTTTTCTGTTTTTTCTCTTTAAACAAAAAATAGAAAAATAAATAAATAAATAAAAGTAAAACAGACCACCTTCCAAAATCAGATGGCATTAGACATTCTAATAGCACAGGAGGTACTTCTACAATTGTAAAAACTAAAAAAAGCAAGGTAAATCTCAAGTTATACTATAAAGCTAGAGCAATAAAAATATTTAGTGCTGGCACAAAAATATGTGTGCCCACAGAAAAGAATAGAGCACACAGAAATAGTCCTATGCATATTTAGCATATACTCTAAGAGAAAAGAGGGATTCCTTAACAAATGATGCTGAGAAAACTGGTTATCCAAATGCAAAAGACTGAATCTAGACCCATGTCTCAAACTTGTACTAAAATCAAAGCAAAATACACCAAAGGGCTAGATATAAATGCAGATATACTAAACCTGCTGAAAGATAAAATAAGTAAAACTCATAAACACACACACACACACACACACACACACACACACACACATATATATGTGTGTGTGTGTGTGTGTGTGTGTGTGTGTGTGTGTGTGAATATATAAAGATTTCCAGAACAGAGCCCCAATTGCATAAAAAATAATACCAAGCATCAGTAAATAAGATAACAAATTAAAAAGCTTTTTTGGGCAAAAGAAACAATCCATAGAGAGACAACCCACAGAATGGGGAAACAATTTGCCAACTATTCCTACAATAGAAGAATAATATTTAGGACATATAAAAAATTCAAAAAATAGATCTCAATCCACCTTGGAGGGTGGCTACTCCAGCGCTCCCCTCCCATCTCAGACCTTGGACCTCCACTTCTGATGGCAGCCACTCTGGCTGCTCTCCCATTTTGGACCCCAGACCTCCAACTCTGAGGGCAGCCACTCCAGGACCTGCCCTCCCACTTTGGACCCTGGATATCCATACCTCACACCCTGGACCTTCACCTCAGAGGGCAGCAGCTCTGTGCCTGCCCTCCAACCTTGGATCCTGGACCTCCACCTTGGAGGGCAGCTGCTCCATGCCTGCCCCCACCAACATCCTGGACTTAGTAATATGGATCTTTGGCTCCCACTCCTCCTCCCAGAACCCTGGATTGCATTAGATTAACCATACTGGGTTGATGAGAGATTCAGTAACTCCTCATCCCGAAGACCTCAGCAGTCTTCCATCAGTGTGATAAGTTTGGCCCTAAAATAGAGGACTTCAGTGAGTAAACAGGAACAGTAGCAAAGTCCCCTCCAGCTGGAGGACCTTAGTGATCTTGGCAAGAGTTTGAGTGAGTCCTTCCTCCATACAGAGAACATCAGGTGGGCTGAGGAGTGTGCCAATAAGGCCTCCCCTAACCTGGAGAAAATTAAAAGGGCTTATGAGACACCCACTGAAACAGTAGGGTCCAGCCAAGGCAAACACCTTGGACAGGTAGATCTAGTGGCTTGGAACAACCTGAAGACATAGTAAAAGCAGATACTAATGGATGATTTACATCAATACTCCTAGGCTAGTCAGTGTAGGAAGAATATAGGACTCACCCAACAGACCCTGCCAGAGGAATTCAGGTGACTGGCCCTACTCTTCATTGTGGTACCCAGAATTTGGACAAACGTCAACCACACAGTGTACCCCAAGATACAGACTACCAACAGCTGAGACTAGTGGGAATGAAAGATCAAATATTAGCCCAAAAGTTAAAAATGACAAAACAAAAAAGCAAAATGCAGTCTCAAACATCTTTCCATCAGGAGCATGTATAAGAGACACTGAAATAGAAGACTTTACAAGTCATACACCTGAAACTTCTGAAAAGATAGCAAGTAAAATAAAGAAACAAAACCATGAAATTATAGAGGAAATCAAATTAAAAATAATTTTTCATGTAAAGACAGATGACAACCTTAAAAAAGGACTTGCTCAGCATTAGCTAGAGAAAACATAGATTTAAAAAGTACAGGAGCATAGGAAAATGATCAAAACTTTAAACAAACAATATAGAAAACAAGTAGAATACATGAAACAAATGCAAAGAGATATCCAAGAAATAAAAAATACTATTGAAAGCTGGCAAAACCATTTAAATGAAGCTGAGGATAGAATTTTGGACCTTGATGACAGGATCACAGCTAGTGATCATGAAAGGATAGAACTTTTAGAAATAAGAAAGCAGAATGAAATGACAATTCAACAGTTTTGAGATGATGCCAAAAGAAAAAATATTGCATCAATAAAGATGCAAGAGTCAACACAAATGACATCAGTAAACTATTCACAGAAGTAATAGCAGAAAATTTCCAAACATGAAGAAAGAATCTAATATAGAGATAATGGCATGTAAAATGCCAGACAGTCACAACCAACATAAATCTATACCCAGTCATATAATAATTTAGATCCCAGACATACAGCATAAAAACAGAATACCAAAAACTGTTAGAGAAAAGACACAACTCACCTATCAAGGAAAGCCCGGAATCATGACAGACTTTTCACCTCAAGTTAAGATAAGTTTAGAGTGAAGTATTTCAAGCCCTGAATGAAAACAACTTTCAATCCAGATTGATATATCCAGGAAAACTTGCTTTCAAATTTAGTGGAGAAGCAAGATATTCCATGACAAAGAACAACAGAAGAAATTCATGTCCACCAAACCAACCCTAGAAAGAGTGCTGAAAGACTTACTAGATCGAGATAAAAATGACCACAATTTCCATAACAACAACAGAAAGAAACTACCAGGCAAGACAATTAATTAAACAGGGGGGAAAAGCAGCAAGCCAACAGCAGGAACATAACATGAAACAGTTGAGCCAGTAAATATCAATTATGTCTATCCATGTAAATGGCCTCAATTCACCTATTAAAAGAAAGAGAGTGACAGCATAGATCAAGAAACAAGATCTCACAATATGCTGTATACAAGAAACACATCTGACTCAAAAGTAAACTCATAGACTAAAAGTCAAAAGATGCAAAATAGTATTTCATGAAACAGGAACTCAGAAAAAAGGAGGAGTAGCTATTCTGTTTTCAGACAACGTGAACTGCAAATCCAAAATTATTAAAATAGATAAAGAAGGTTACTAAATGCTTGTTAGTGGAAAAATTCAAGAGGAAGAACTAACAATCATAAACATATATGCACCAAGTACAGGAGCACCCAGCTATATATGACCCAGCTATATATGTGAAAAACCAAATAAGCAACAACATAATGGTAACAGGGGAACTTAATACCCCATTGCCACAAACAGATAGATCAACTAGACAAAAGTCAACGAAATGACAGAACTGATTCATACCCATGAGCAAATGGACCTATAAGATGTTTACAAAGTGTTTCATCCAAGCATATCAGAATACACATTCTTTTTAGGGATGTTCTCCTTGGGATGTTCTCCAAAATAGACCATATATTAGCCCATAAAACATTCTTAAGTAATTGTAAAGGGATTGAAATTATCCCATACATATTGTCTGACCACAGAAACTGGAAATTACTGGCAAAAGAAGTTGCAAAACTTGCATAAATACATAGAAGTTAAATAAAAACTTCCTGAACAATCAATGGGCTGCAGGTGAAATAAAAGAATAAATAAAGCAATAACTACAATTCAATGAAAATGCAGATGCAACATACTATGACTGGTGGAATGCAATAAAAGTGGTGCTAAGAGGGAAATAAATAGCAATAAATTGTCATATCAAGGAAACAATGAGCACAAATAAACAACATAATGCTACATCTCAATGTTCTACAAAGAGAAGAGCAAGTAAAACCCAAAGCTCATAGAAGAGTGGACATTATAAAGACCAAGGCAGAAATTGAAAGGGAAGCAATCCTCCCTAAACCATTCCTGGAGGCAAGGATTACTCTGATACCAACACCAGGGAAAGACCCAACCAAAAAGGAGAACTATAGAACAATCTCACTAATGAACATTGATGCAAAAATTTTCAATAAAGTACTGGCAAATAGAATGCAGCAAATCATCAAGAAAATTGTACATCATGGCCAAGATGGATTTAACCAGGAATGCAGGGATGGTTTAACATATGCATATCAATAAATGTAATAAACCACATCAACAGAGCCAAAACCATAAACCACATGATCATCTAAATAGCCATAGAAAGAGCTTTTGATAAAGTCTAACACTGGTTCTTGATAAAAATCCTACAGAAACTCAAAAAAGATGTTATCTATTTCAGTCTACAAAAGTCATCTATCACAAACCCATGGTCAACATACTCTAAATGGACAAAAACTGAAAGCTTTCATTTTAAAATCAGATATAAGGAAAGGACGTCCATTACCACTATTTCTATTCAATACAGTTCTGGAAACATTAGCCAGAGCAATTAGACAAGAGTGAGAAATAAAGGAATTCAGATGGGAAAGGAAGGAGTTAAATTATCACTATTTACAGACGATATGATACTCTACATAGAAGAACAAAAGCTCCATTAAAAGACTACTAGAGGTAAGAGACAAATTCAGCACTGTAACAAAGTCAACACTCAAAAGTTAATAGCATTCCTGTACACAAAAAACTCACTGAGAGAGAAATTATGGAAATAATGCCTTTTATAATAGCATTTAAAAAATGAAATACCTAGGAATCAACCTAATCAAGAATGTAAAAGACCTGTACACTGAAAATTATACTATTCTAAATAACGAAGATTGATGAATGTATTAGAAAATGGAAGGATATCACTTGTTTTGATTAGGAAGAATCAAAATTGTGAAAATGACCATACTCTCAAAATTGCTATACAGATTTAACTCAAATACCATCAAAATACCATTAACATACCTAGAAATCTAGAGAAAACATTCTTAACATCCATTTACAAACAGAAAATATGTAGAATGGCAAAGGCAATTCTGGGCAACAAAGGCAAGTCAGGAGACTTCTCAATCCCTGACTTGAAATTATACTACAAAGCTACAATGATAAAGTCAGTATGGTACTGGCAAAGAAATAGACCTGAGGATCAATGGAACAGATTAAAGATGAAAGAACAACTACAAAGACCCCCACCACCTTATCTTTGACAAAGGGGGCTAAACATATTCACTGGAAGAAGGATAGCCTTTGTAATAAATGGTGTTGCAAAACTTGGGTTTCCACATGACCTAGACTGAACTAGACCCATGTCTATCACCATGCACTAAACTAAAGTCAAAATGGATCAAAGATATAAATGCTAAAACAGAAACACTAAGTGTACTGGAAGACAATGTTGGTAGAAATTTTGGGGACGTAGGGGTAAGCAAAGAGTTCATGAACAAAACACAAACTGCACAGGAAATACTTCAGTCAACAACTGGGACCTCATCTTATTAAAAAAGTTTTGCACTTCAAAATAAATCACCAACAAAGTGAAAAGGAAACTCACAGAATGGGAAAGAATTTTAGCCAGCAGTCCCTCAGACAAAGGACTTATACCCAGAACATAAAGAATTGAAAAACATAAATTCTCCCAAATTCAATGACACTCTCCAAAAACAGGTGTCTCAGATCCAGATAAACACACATTTCTTAATTGAGGATATACAAATGGTAAATAAATACATGAAATGTGTGCCATCACTGTCATTTGAGAAATGCAAATTAAAACAGCACTGAGATTTCATCTCACTCCAGAAAGAATGGCTGCCATCAAGAAATCAACTGATAACAAAGGTGAGGTGAGGCTGTGGGGGAAAAGGAACACTCTCCATTATTGGTGGGATGTAGGCTGATGCAGCCATTGTGAAAATCAATATGGACATTCCTCAAAAAAACTAGGATTGAAAGTTCCATTCAACTCAGCTAATACCAAAGGTCATGTCACAGCAATATATGAGCATCTATGTTTATAGAAGCACAATTTGTGATAGCTAAATCTTAAAATGCCCATCAACCACAGAATGGATGAAAAAGATATGGTATTTTTATACAATGGAATATTACTCAGCTATAAAAAGTATGATCTTGAAGCTTTTATAGGTAAATGGAGGCAACTGGAGACTATCCCCATAAGTGAAATAAATCAGACTCACATTTGTAAATATCATATTGTCTCTCTAGTATAAAAATAATAATAATAAACTGAAAGAATAATAAGATCCAAAATGTATAATAGATATTGTAATAATGAAAGGGAAAGAAAGTGCTCTAAGGGATATAACTGTATATATGTTTAAGTGTGCAAGATAGATAACTATAGTACTAAGTTTTTGTTAGTTCATCACAGTATAGTTTGTACTGTCATTGTTCTATTGTCTGTCCATTTTTATGCTTTGATTTTGTAACTTAAACAACTACTTCTAAGATAACAATATTTAATTTATCAGCTAGTGTTTTCTTACTGTTATGTTTTTCATTAGTCATTTTTAATGTTTTTTGAAATTCTGTATTATTTCTACCCTTTTCTGTGCTTTACTTTTTTTCTCTAAATAAAGTAAAAAGATCTCAAAGACAAAGACCCAATAGAAAACAAGCAGTTGACATGGATAGACATTTCTCAAAAATAAATTAATTCATTAATTAAAAAGAAGCACAAATGGTCAATAAGCATATGAAAAAATATTCAGCATCTTTGGCCATTTGCAAAATGAAAATCAAAACATGAGTGAGAGTCCATCTTAGTTCAGAAAGAATGGCTATTAGCAAGGACTCAGAAGACAAATTTTGGATAAGCTGTAGAGAAAAGCAAACTCTTCAATACCGTTAATGATGAAAACTAGTACAATCACTGTGAAAATCATTTTAGAAACTATATATACATACACACACGTACACAAACACATAATCATGATTTGGTCTGACCCAAGTGCATCTTCCTTTGTATCTTCCCAACAGAGTTAGAGTAATCATATTACAGTGATACATGCATACCCATGTTTATATGCAACAAAACTCACAATAGCTAAACTATGGAAACATCCTAGATGTCCATCAACAGATGAATGGGTAAAGAAAATATGGTATATATACACATTGAAGCGTTAACCATAACAAAGGGTAAATTTGAGTCATTTTCAGGAAAATGGATAGATTTTGAGACCATAACATTACCTGACATAAATCAGACACAGAATGTCAAGTATCACATGGCTTCTCTTATCTGAGAAACCCAAACTATAAATAATTTAAAGGGTCAAATAAAAGACAGATGGTAGGAAATAGGGAGCTAAACTTTTTGGATATGGGAACAAGGATCTAGAAAAGGGGGAAGGAACGTGTACCAGGGAAGAAAGGAGATCAAAATGATAAATATATGAAAATATATATTTCCTAAAACAAATGCAGTTATTATATATAATAAAAAATTTTAAAAGAACCGAGGACCCACTTCTAGCACACACTGAAGTCTCACTTCCTTCAGGCCAGAGGCTACTTCATTTCTCTGCTTTTATAGATAATAGTAGTCTCTCATCCTTTTCCAGAGTATATTGTGGCCTTTCTTTTGTGATGAAAGTGCTCTGTTCTTCTTCACTATATAAAACCACGTGTCATATCCACCATCCAGTACCATCCTTTTCAATCTGTTCTCTACTGTGCAGTTAAAAAAATGAAAGAAAAGTCAGGCCTATGTGTCACAACTGCTCTCAACTGCTCTCCAGTTCTCAGCGTGCAGATGTTTAAGCAACAGCCCTATGCCTTTCTTGTACACACAATTTTCAGCATCATAGCTCAAATCCAGGTGTACAAATTTTAAAAATCCCCTAAGGTAATAGATCCAGATAGAGTACTTAACGTGTCTGGAGTCGGCTTCCCCAAGAACAATGAGTACTTACCTTCCATTTGCCTGATCGAGGACATCACTAAGAAGATCCTCTCTGTACACGAGGAGTGTCTTCTCAAATGTACTCGTGCTGTCCCCCCCAAGAGAGCAGGAACTGTTTATGTGTCCTCAGTTTCCAGTTTCATGCATGTGAATATATACTCACTACTGGCCATGTATTGACTTTATGACTCATTCACTCTGTCTATCCCTGATTCAAGTCCTGATATTCTTCAGAAAGTTTTACAAAACTTGAATATGTGAAAATGTCAAAACTGGTAAGCTACACAATTCTCACAAACATTATAGTGGTGCCTGTGATATGTAATGATCTATGTTTTTAAATAGAAACTTGATTATTTTAGCCTAAGCCTATGATTCCACATATAGTTGTATTGAATATGAAAATAAGTCACATTTTTAGCTTTCATGACAGGCAGTGACTAAGTGATAAACTAGTTCTTGAAAGAGTGAACCTCTTCAGTTATCCTAAAACTAAAATAGCTACGTGAGTTTACTTGATATAATTCAGCCTTTTAAAGTTGAGACTCCTAGAACACTGATAAAATGCACCTATGAAGTTGAAGTCTAGACCTCATCTATATGATGAATTCCCAGGATGCAGCCAACACATGAGGTCCTTTCTGAGCCATCATCAGTTTGTCTCCTTCCGCCCCAATGTCTTTAGCAACAGTAGCACACTTGTACCACTTGAGGACACTTTTTTCACTAAGTAGCAACAAGGACATTTTAATCAAATGCAATTGGAAGAAAAAGTCCTCTAATAGAAACACTGTATCAGTTAGGGTTCACTAGAGAGACAGAATGTATATGATTTACAAAGTAGGCTTCCAATAGAATTAGTGTATGTGAAGGGGAAATGGCCATCTGTGTGCTGGAGAGTTGGAGGATCCCATTGAAAGTCAAAGACCTGGAGTGTTTTGCAGAGTCTGTGAGAAGCCACATTGGAAAGTGGAAGTGTTTGTGTTGGAAGACTGAAGGAACTGGAGATGAACATCCAGAGGTGAGGAAAGACTGGAGCTCATCCAAACAAGCAAAAAGGAAAAATATCCTTCTACTTTTTCTTTTTATTCCACCCAGACTACAAGCCTACTGGTTGGCGATGTACCCATCTGCGGCATATCTTCCCTTCTTGGTTTGTGCCAGTGTGTCAATCATCCACAGCCATACTCAGAACTATGTTCCACTAATTTGCCAAGTCTTTTTAATCCATTTAAATTGACATCACAGTTAACTATAAGAAACATCCTAATATTTATTTTTAGCTCTTGATCATTTGCTGCTGATGTTAGCTATCATTCACTGAGACATAATTAAATATTAATCTCTGTGATACAGTAATTTCTATATATGTGTATAATCTCCAATCTTTAAGAAAATATTGTGCAGTGAGCATTATTTTCCTATTTTACAGATGATAACATACAATCTCAGAAAGATAAAATACCTTGCCTAAGGTCACAGAGAAGTGACAAAACAGATCAAATGCAAATGTGTCTAGCACCAAACCATTTCCCTTTCTTATTTTTGTTCTTGGAATCATCAGAGAATAAATATTAGTAGCCACCTATATAAATCAGAATCATATAAAGAGAAATATCACAGGGAAATTTGAATAAGGAAAAGTTCATTATTACTATTACAGTTAATTACTATTAACTGTAAGAAGATGTTGGATTAAGGTGAAATTCTAACTCTGACAGCTCAGTGGTAAGCAATGCATTTTTTTTTTTGTCTTTTTCGTTTTCGTTTTTATCAGTACCAGGGATCGAACTCATGACTGCCTGCTTGCAAGGCAGGCGCTTATGCCGCTGAGCTAAATCCCCAGCCCCAAGCAATGCATTTCTCTTAAAGTGAGCAAACAATCTAAGTATATATTAGTTTTATATCTAGATACCATCCAAGCCTCATACATTTATGGACAGACCTTTTGGGAAGTGATCATATTATGAGGGTTTATACCTGTCAGGTGGTAAGTTCTGTTTGAAAGAGGCAAGTCACTGGAAGGTGGCCTGGAAGAATTTCATTCTGTCCACAGCTGCTCCCTGCAGTCTCTCTGCTTTCTGTCTGCCATGCCATGAGAAGTTTTCCTCTGCCATGCTACCCTGCCTTTGAGCCAGCCAATTACCCTTGGGTTGAGACTACTAAAACATGGGCTAAAATAAACTTCTCCTTTATGTTACACATGTTATGATGAAGTGACAAAGAATATTTTACCAAAGAGATAGGGATGATTAGTAAACACATGAAAAGATAACATCATATTTGCCCTGTATGGAAGTAGTAGTTGATTCTCCACCATAGTTACTCAATGTGTTAATATGGTCTTAGAGTTACCAGTCTTCTAATTTTTCCAAAAAGTCTAGAAATTCAAATTTTTATTTAAAAATTTCCCTCTTTGTTTTAATTACTGGGATGATGCTTGTAAATTGTCTGTAATGGATTTCTTTAGTGCTAGTTTTTAGAACCTTAGGTAATGAAAACTTCTTTGAGATATCATCCAGGTATAGCTGGTTTTTTAGCTTAAAATTTTCTTTTGTAAATTTTTTAGCTAGTGCAGTCTTTCTTGTCTACTACTTCCCTCCACTACTGCATCTCTCTGTGGAGAACTCTGGGGTCACTAGCCATCACTGTGTGTCCACAGGTTTGAGCTGCTTCTCTCGCACAGTGAGTCCTGTCTCAGGGAGAAGGCACCAATAGGTACTTCCATCTTCTTCATTGAAATTTCCCTTCACTCTCTCCATGGGCTTCATTTCATGCTTCAAATTCATTCTGGGTCTAGAGAACACACTTTCCCCCTCCTTGTCTGGCCTTGCATTGTTATATTCCAGTATCTGGACGGCAACTCTCAGAGAGGCTCTTCTTCTCTGCTGCTTAGCACTCCATCATCTTGGTGCTCTCCCTTTCTCTTCTTCAATAGTGGAAACCTCAGAGTATTGTTAAAGACATTAAATAGATCAAATAAAGCATATCTATAAGACTAACATCATATGTCCTCTCACTGTAAGACCTTTTCTCTCTGAGGAAAGGCATGGTATAATTGGCTTTTCAGGATGTTTCTAGCAACAGTGCACACAATCTGGACTGGAAATGAGAGGGTAAAGCCAGGGAAACCTAGCTGAAACCAGGTATGGGAAGGAATGTATCCAGACCAGGGTGATGGCAGGGTAGCAGACCATACCACATATATCATCCACTCTGTAAATCAACTGGATAAAAACTCCATCAGAGATAGGATTCCTGTAACATCATTTTCCAAAGGAATCCAGCACACTTTAACTGCTGTCTCCATTTCAAAATCTGTTCATCTACTGACATTAGCCTACACATTCCAGTCCTGCCCCAACAGGTGCTTATAAGATTTCAGTACTGCTCACATGGCATGATGAGGACATTGCTTGCTAGCATCACAGTTACCATTATCTCACTCTGCTACCGGAGGTAAATGGCAGCCTCTTGGAATTGTTGCTCCACCTGGGAAATTGTCTGGACAACATGACTTCCTCTGAGACAGTGAAAGGAAACAATGAGGAAACATTTTCATAACCCCCAAGTGCACACATGCACAAACACACCCACCCACAACCCTTTTGCAAAGGAAGAGAGAGTTGCCATGTAAATTATTAAGATCAACCTAAGTCAAATGGAGTTGTGGAAACTTCATTGTTATGCATTGTTTTGCATGGTGTATAGCTGTGTTTCAAGTATTCTGCTTGCCTGGCTTCTAATTTTCTTTTCTTACATGAATCTTTCTCCTCATGAATCTTTTCATTTTAGTGTTCTACTCATGATTTTAGCATTTAGTCTATTCCTCCAAATATCACAGGTGCTCAGCGGCACTGTGCACAGTTATTGCTCATGAAAACAGGTGACACCTTTCTGTGTCTATCTTCTGGAAGGCCTGCTGCCTGAATAGCTAGTCAGGGAGAAAACAGAGAGGGGGTGACGTTGAGGAGAATGAGATGGACAAGGAATCCTCCTACACATCCCTCTTCCTCTCCTAGATACCCAAACACTCTCCAGACATTTTTATTAAGCAAGGTCCAGGAGATGCGTGTGTGTGTGTGTGTGTGTGTGTGTGTGTGTGTGTGTGTGTGTGAGAGAGAGAGAGAGAGACAGAGAGAAAAAGAGACAGAGACAGAGACAGAGAAAGAGACAGAGACAGAGAAAGAGACAGAGACAGAGACAGAGAGAGAGACAGAGAGAGAGAGAGAGAGAGAGAGAGAGAGAGAGAGAGAGAGAGAGAGAGAAAATCTGACAACCTGCTGATATTTGGAAGTATGACTTCCAATCCTCCGAATGGCCCTTAGCTGAGAACTAGCATCAGGCGCCCTCTAGTGGGAGACAGGTCCCTTCTCCATGAGGCAAATCGTATGTCCTGCCTGAACTAGGCACTTAGAGGGCCTTAGCAAATGATGCTAAAAGAGGGGCCAGCTGGTGTCTTTAATACCAATAACAGGGAAAGAATTGCTTTAATATAAAAAAGAATGTCAGGTATGAGAAAATGTGTGCTGTTCCAATTAGGTCTTATTTCCCTGGCAGCAGTAAGGTGCATGGGAGAGACCAAAGTGATCTTCAAATCTTGATGGAGCATGTGGTGGGTTCTGTTGGCCTTTCCCTGGGCATATGCTCCCAGAACAGAGTGCCAGGCTTTAATTTGCTCTCCCCTTTAGTCCTGCCTTTGATCTGGCACCATATTTAACTCTATGTTCCTAATGCCTATTAAGTACCTGGGTCGAATTTGTATTGCCATAAATTTGCTAACTACAAAACATGAAAAACAACTCAGGGAGATTATGGTTGAAGTTGTATTTCATCTTGTCTGCTTTCTCAGAGATGTCCTCCTTCCCAGAGCTTCTGCCATATTTCAAAAGAAAGTTGGTGCTAGATTTAATATTTTATGTCCTGAGAGTTAGTATGGTATTATCAGAAAATGCTAATGTCAGAATCAGACCCAGCAGGATTGCAATCTTAGTTTCTCCACTTACTAGCTGTGGGACTTGTAGAAACTTTTAAAGCTTTCTGTACATCACATTTCTCATCTTTAAGATGTAAATGTTAGTACCTATTCCACAACCTATATATTTCACTTAACACAGTAAACTTAAAGCATTTAAATCATGTTTAGGCATATTTAATTAGCATGGAAAAATATTCTATATTAAGCAAAAAAGACAACTATTGAATATTGCTATAGATTTTAATGGTACCAAACATATGGCATGTGTGTTTTTTTTCTTTTGTGATAAAATTGTAATCTATGAGTTGTTTTCGTCTAAACTAAATTCTCAGTATTCACAGTTGTAGTTTGGGCACTTTTTGATAAATAAATGGATTTTGGGTTTCAGTTTTGGTACTTATTTCTAAAAGGTTCACTATCACTGCTATAGAATATTACCATTTTGTAAAATTAAATAACATCACTGTGTGAGTATCTAAAGTTTTCTGCAGTGTTTGGATCCATTAAAAGTACATCCATCACACAACACTATGCTGGAAACTGGCAGACCCACCTAGAATATGGGGTCTTTATCCATTTCTGCTGGTTCTCTTCAAGACTGCTTCTCATCTCTATTGCTTGCCAGAGAGGAACCTCCATACCTTTACTGTCACCACCTGCTCCCTTCCCCACAAAGAAACAACACTGAGAGCTGGCACTCTCTACCTATGGGTAAGGAAACTGGAAGGCTGATAAGAAAAGCTGCCTTACACTTTTGGGTTCTTTATAGATTTGTCCAAAGGGAAAGGCCATGAATACTCAAGCACTGTCACAAATTAGACTTTAATTGGTAATTATCTCTTCTATAACAAGATAGATAAATGAAATGAAATTTACACTCATACTCTGTTGATAGTAAAAACTATTTCAAACCTTTAGAAGGCTAACCATGAAGAGTCTTTAAAATAGTATGCCATTAATTCATTATTTCTATGCCTGGAATCCATCCTAAAATTTTTAGAATACATAAAAACCTTTATGCCCAAAGATGTTCATTGTAGTATTGTTTATACTGGTGAGAAAGTAAAAGAAATCTAGAAAAAGTAATAATAATAAAGGGCTAGGTAAATTCTGAGATACTCAAAAGTTGGAACAGCCATTTGAGATCATGGAAATGATCCTCCAAAATAGTTGCCAATGCTGTGGTTTTTTCCTATTTAAGTATTCTTTTTGTATAAGCAGTAGAACAATTTGAATTTTTTAGAAAGTAAGCTTTATTACTTAATAAAGAGTTCAGATTAGGTATTTTTATTTTGAAAAGAGTAAAACCAAATGAGAAAGAAAAAAATGGGGTCGTTCAAAAAAATGATGGACATGGTACATGATTAAAACCACAATACAAGGTGATCTACAATGGTTACTATGATGTCTCTTGTTATCTTCAATAGAATTGTTTATATCATCAGGCATAGTAAAATTGAACATAGTAGTACAGAGCAATATCAATAAAAACAAAGCGTTGGAGACATTATAGGACTTCAAAAGCAGGTAATAATCAAACCAGAATGGATATTCTAGTGAATCTTATTGTCTTCAGTGTAGTTGCCTATACTCTTAGACTTGATACTATCAAACATAACAGATTCAAATAAAATCAATCAAGACAAGACAGTGATCTAACAAATCAGATTCAAATAAGATCAGTCATAATAAGACAGTGTAATTAATACAGGGCTTTAGATTAAGTTAATAGGAAATTAAGGATAGTTACCATAGTATATCCTGCTATTTTTGGAATAGCTGTCTGTGCCTGCAAATCTAGTGCCAATAGACAGCCTAGAACAGAATTTAACCAAACTAAACAAAGCAATGAGAACAATGTGGGTTTTAAATCATGATACAATATTAACAATGTCCTCTGCCTTTCCTTTTTAGACAATCTCTCTCCTTTCACTTTCACAGGGTGCATTGTACATTTTGTATCCCACTAACTCCTTTAGATTTTAGATTAAGGAGGCAACCTGCTATTTACCTAAGTGGTTCTGCACCTTTTTACCCCTGAGCTTGATCTTAAATTGTATTCCTTTACCTACAAAAGCCTCAAGATTTTCCTTCCTTATAGCTGAGTAGTTCTCCACTGCACAAAAGTGTCATGTCTTTCCAACCTGTCTGTAGCTGCTGGGCGAGCTACCTCTATTTCTCTCTGGTTCCATGTTACATAGAGAATTATTTTATCATCTTTGAATTTCAGTCCATAAACTCTCTTTTAGGTTGATTATATTTCTTATTCAGATCATCTTGATGAACCCTACCTCCTGATCTACTCTGCCTGTTTCTTTTTGTTAGTGTATCAAGGCCATCTATGTTAGTGATTATAGCCAACCTTCTTTGCTTCATCTCTGCTATGCTATTTTTCTGCCATTGGTTGTCTACTTTTCCCCTTCATTCCACTGTCTGTCCCATTCCACTGTCTGTCCCTTCATTCCCTTCACTGTCTGAAGCCTCTTTGCCACTGTTTCTGAAACCCTGGGTTTTTTCCTCTCTCTCTAGAATGTTCTTCAGTATTTTTTTGTAGCATTGGATTGGTAATCACAAACTCCCCCAGTTCTTTTTTGTCACAGAAACATCTTGTTTCTCCATTAATTTTGAGAAATAGTTTTTCAGGGTACATCAATATGGGTTGGAGGTTATTTTCTTTTAGGGCTTGGAATACTTCACTCCAAGCTCTTCTTGATTTGCTGTTTTGTGTCAAAAAGTCTGTCATGATTTCAATTGGTTTTCCTTTATAGGTGATCTGTTTCTTTTCTCTGACAGCTTTTAATATTCTGTTCTTGTGTTGAATTTCTGGGATTTTTATTATTATAGGTCTGGGTGAGATCTATTTTGGTTGTAGCTGGCTGGGGTTCTGTATGCCTCATATATTTGAATATCACTTCCTTTTCCTATGCTTGGGAAGTTTCCCTTAATTATTTCTGTGAATAGCCTTTGTATTTCATTTGTGTTTACCCCTGCTTCTTCATTCACATTTTTTGATCTTAAATTATAGCTCCTCTTGTCATCTTCTAACCTTGTATTGTTATTTCCTGGTTCCTTGTTATTTTTTTAGGAGATTTCTCCTTTCATGATCACACATTGCAAACCTGTCTTCAACTTTGATAGTCTATCTTTAGTTTCTTTCAAGCAGTTTTGTTAGCTTTCAATGGAGTTTTTAATTTTCTGGTAGTCTCTTTGAGTCTGTTTCATGTATTCTAGATTTTTAAATATTCTTCATTGAAGGTTTCCCTCATTTTTCTGTGCTCTTCCATTCTTTCATCTGTGTCTTTTTGAGAGGTGCTTAGCATTTCTTTTATTAATCTTCTTATAGCTTCCATTACTTGTATTAGTATTTCTGTTTTGAGTTCTCCTGTAATGTCACAAAGATATTTCTTTATGTCATATGATGTTGCTTCTGGTACTGCTAGTGTACTGCCCTCAATCTCTTCTGTGTTTACCTCTCCTGGACCAATATTATTTGGGTTGGAGCCTGGAGACTTTCTTTTTGTTTCTTTCTCTTGTCATGTTTCTGGTTTCTTCTGGGCAAGTGTATAGTAGAAGTCCCAGGCCCTTTTTGTATTGGTTATGATTACTCTGAAAATAGAGAAAACATAAATACATGAAGCAGGTTCAAAGAGATTACCAGGAAATTAAAATCTATATTGAAAGCCGGCATAACAGGTAGAAAGAAACTAAGGATAGGTTATCTGAACTGGAGGACAGATTTGTAATGTGGGGGCACGAAATGAAAAACTTCTTAAAGATAACAAGAAAACAAACAGAAATAATACAAAGGCTAGAAGATGATAAGAGGATCTATAACTTAAGAATTAAGAACATAAAAGAAGAAGTAGGGACACAAACAAATGAACTACAAAGGCTATTCACAGAAATAATCCAGGAGAATTTCCCTAATTTAGCAAAAGGTAAAGATACTCAGATGTATAAGGCATACAGGACCCCAGCCACCTACAACCCAAACAGAGCTACACCCAGGCATATAATAATCAAAATTCCAGAAATCCAATATAAGAACAGAATATTAAAAGCCATCAGAGACAAGAAACAGATCACTTACAAGGGAACACCCATCAGAATTACAGCAGACTTCTCGGCACAAACCATCAAATCATGAAGAGTGTGGCGGGGGGGAATAATTCAAGTTTTGAAAGATAATAACCTCCAGCCAAGATTGATATATCCTGCACAACTGTCCCTAGAAATTGATGGAAAAACAAGGTGCTTCCAGGATAAAGAGGAACTAGGGGAATTTGCAACCACCAATTCAACTCTAGAGAGAATAGTGCAGGATATTCTAAAAAAGGAAAATACCAAGATTCCAGAAACAATGGCAGAGAGGCCACAATGAATGGAGCAGAAAACAAAATGAAGAAGACAAACTGACAACTAACGACAGAAAAAGAGCTCAACAGAAATGAGGCAGAGAAGGTTGGATGGTAGGGATAGCTATTTTGGAGAAAACAAGACATCATAATAGCTAGTGCTGATTTAGTATAATCTCATTTTGAAGTCCCACCAAGCTTTTATTCTTCTGTCTCCATCGGTCTTAACAGGTTGTATCTTATTGAATTTTATTATATGTGATAATATAAAAAAAGTTTTATAGACAAGGAGATTATACAGAAATCATGGTTCATTTTCTAATAGTTGGTTCTAAATACCCTGTAATACTGTCATTCTCTTGAATGGTTTTACATTGTCTTGATATATTTGGTGCTACAGTATACGAAGTTATACTCAAAGATTTCAAGGAAAGAGACACTACGGTAACTACTTTTATGGCAGGGTATCTTGTGATGAAACACTATTTTGCTTAAATGGTTATGTTCTGACCTGCGCTGTTTTGTTGTTATGTGCTGTTTTATCTCAATCTCCTTTTTTAAATTATTTACTTTTTTATTTTTATCTTTTTAATTAAAGAAAAAATAAAAAATAGCAGGATATATTATAGCAACTCACTTTGATTTCCTATTAACTTGATTTGAAACCCTGTATTGCTCTCACCATCTTGTTTTGACTGATTTTCCCCTATTCTACTTTGCTTGATAGTACCAAGTTCAAAAGTATAGGCAACAACTGTGAAGACAATAAGATTCATTATGATGCCCATTCTGGTTGAATAATTATCTTCTTTTGAAATCCTATAATGTCTCCAGTGTTTTGGTTTTATTTGTTTTGTTCTTTACTGTTTTGTTCAATTTTATTATAACGGATGATATAGGCAATTCTTTTTAAGATAGCAAGAGGCACTATGGTAACCATTGTTGATCAACTTGTATTTTGTTTTTACATTATGTAATATGTCCATCCATTTGATTTGACTGACTCTGTTTTGTTATGTCACATTTGGTTTTACTCTTTTCAAAAAAAGGTAATAAGGCCACTGGTGTGCAGAGGAGGGGCTGGGCAGATCTGGGGCGCCTGCATCTGCCTCTCTGTGTGTCTGGAGTATTGTGGATATCTCAGCAAGCAGGGGAGGATCACAGGTTCCAGAGGCACCTCAGCCTGTGGTGAGTGCTCAGCACACTCTGCCCGAAGCCCAAACTGTTTGGGACCCTCCAGGCTTCCGGGTGCAGTGAAGTGGAGAAGTAGGTCTGAGGCCTCTACATCCGCCTCCCCATCCCGGCTGCACTTGGACAACTGTGGAGCTTCCAACGGGTGGGCAGGCCCACGATATCCCTGGAGGCCAGCATGTTTGGGAACCCTGCACCTCACCATCGGTGTGCAGAAGAGGGCCTGGGCGGATCTGGGGCACCTGCTTCAGCCTCCCCATGTGTCTGGAGGACTGTGGATGTCTCAGCAGGTAGTGGACCATCGCAGGTTCCAGAGGCCCTGCAGCCTGTGGTGAGTGCTCAGAGCACTCTGTCCAAAGCCCAGGCTGTTCGGGTCCCTCCAGGCTTCCAGGTGCAGTGAAGTGGAGAGGTGGGTTTGAGGCATCTACATCTGCCTCCACATCCCGGCTGCACTTGGAGAGCTGTGGAGTTTCCAATGGGCAGGTGGGTGCATAGTGTCCCTGAGGCCCAGCTTATCTGGAACTGCAGAGTTCTGAACAGGCAGAGGAGGGCCATTGGTTCTGCAGGCCCAGTGGCTTGGGGTAGCGTGGTGCCAGAGTCTCAGGAGCTGCGAACATAGAAGGGGATTTCCAACAGACCCTGAGGAAGCTTTCAAATAACACTTGAAACACAGAAATATAGGAAAATGACAAAACAAAAGACCAAATTACAACCTCAAACCTCCAGCCCATCTCAAGAAACCCTAGGAGCAATGTATATAGAAGAAAACATATGCCATTCACCTCAAATATCGGACACAATAGCTACTGAAATTAACAAGCAACTCCAAGAAGCTTTAAAGAAATTCAAAATTGAAATAATCTCCCAGGTAAAAGAAGAAATGATCAAAGAAATGAAAGAGATTCTGAATATATCTAAAGAAAACACAGATAAAAAATTGGAGGAACTAAACAAAAAGATAGAATCCCTAGACGAGCAATATAAGAAACAATCAGAATACATAATGCAGATGCACAGAGATATACAGGAAATAAAAAACTCCACTGGCAGAGGCCCCTTCCTTTGTCTGGAGGAAGAGGGGTCCCGGGTTCCTGAGGCACCTCGGCCCGTGCCCAGCCGCGCCTGGCCATCGGTGTGCAGAGGAGGAGCTGCGCGGATCCGGAGCGCCTGCAGAGGCCCCTTCCTTTGTCTGGAGGAGGAGGGGTCCCGGGTTCCTGAGGCACCTCGGCCCGTGCCCAGCCGCGCCTGGCCATCGGTGTGCGGAGGAGGAGCTGCGCGGATCCGGAGCGCCTGTGGAAGCCCCTTCCTTTGTCTGGAGGAGGAGGGGTCCCGGGTTCCTGAGGCACCTCGGGCCCGTGCCCAGCCGCGCCTGGCCATCGGTGTGCGGAGGAGGAGCTGCGCGGATCCAGAGCGCCTGCAGAGGCCCCTTCCTTTGTCTGGAGGAAGAGGGGTCCCGGGTTCCTGAGGCACCTCGGCCCGTGCCCAGCCGCGCCTGGCCATCGGTGTGCGGAGGAGGAGCTGCGCGGATCCAGAGCGCCTGCAGAGGCCCCTTCCTTTGTCTGGAGGAAGAGGGGTCCCGGGTTCCTGAGGCACCTCGGCCCGTGCCCAGCCGCGCCTGGCCATCGGTGTGCGGAGGAGGAGCTGCGCGGATCCGGAGCGCCTGCGGAAGCCCCTTCCTTTGTCTGGAGGAGGAGGGGTCCCGGGTTCCTGAGGCACCTCGGGCCCGTGCCCAGCCGGGCCTGGCCATCGGTGTGCGGAGGAGGAGCTGCGCGGATCCGGAGTGCCTGCAGAGGCCCCTTCCTTTGTCTGGAGGAGGAGGGATCCCAAGTTCCTGAGGCACCTCGGCCCGTGCCCAGCCGCGCCTGGCCATCGGATTGCGGAGGAGGAGCTGCGCGGATCCGGAGCGCCTGCAGAGGCCCCTTCCTTTGTCAGGAGGAGGAGGGGTCCCGAGTTCCTGAGGCACCTCGGCCTGTGCCCAGCCGCGCATAGCCATCTGCGTGCAGAGGAGGAGCTGGGTAAATCCGGAGTGCCCGCAGGAGGCTCTTCCTTTGTCTGGAGGTCTGTGGATATCTCTGCAAGCAGGGAGGGATCACAGGCTCCTGAGGCAGTGCGGTCTGTGGTGAGTACCCTAACCCGGGTGCGATCCAAGAGCTGTGGATCTACCAAGGGGCAGGTGGGCGCACAGTGTCCCTGAGGCCCAGCTTGTCTGGAACCGCGGAGTTCTGAACAAGCAGAGAAGGGCCATTGGTTCTGCAGGCCCAATGGCCTGGGGTAGAGTGGTGCCAGAGTCTCAGTAGCTGCAAACATAGAAGGGGATTTTCAACAGATCCTGAGGAAGTTTTCAAATAACACTTGAAACACAGAAATATAGGAAAATGACAAAACAAAAGACCAAATTACAACCTCAAACCTCCAGCCCATCTCAGGAAACCCTAGGAGAAGTGTATTTAGAAGAAAACATATCCCATCCTCCTCATATATTAGACACAATAGCTACTGAAATTGACAAGCAACTCCAGGAAGCTTTAAAGAAATTCAAACTTGAAATAATATCCCAGATAAAAGAAGAAATGATAAAAGAAATGAAAGAGATTCTAAATATATCTAAAGAAAACACAGATAAAAAATTGGAGGAACTAAACAAAAAGATAGAATCCCTAGAAGAGCAATATAAGAAACAAACAGAATACATAATGTAGATGCACAGAGATATACAGGAAATAAAAAACTCCACTGAAAGTTGTAAAAACCGCCTTAATGAAAGTGAAGATAGAATTTCAGACCTTGAAGACAGCATTGCAGCTAGTGAACAGGAAAGGAAAGATCTTTTAAAAATAACAAGGAATCAGGAAACAACAATTCAACAACTGCAAGATGATGCAAAGAAGAATAACATAAGAATGATAGGGATTAATGAAAAAGAAGGAGACAACATAAAGGATATCAAGAGGATATTTAGAGAAGCAATAGCTGAAAACTTCCCAAGCATGAGATCAGAAAATGACATCAGGATCAGTGAAGCATATAGAACTCCAAATAGTCATAACCAAAATAAAACTACACCCAGACATATAATAATCACCATCCCAGAAATCCAACACAAGAATAGATTATTAAAACCTGTCAGAGAGAAAAGACAGATCACTTATAAAGGAAAACCTATCAGAATCACAGCAGACTTCTCATCACAAACAATAAAGTCAAGAAGAGCATGGAGTGAAGTATTCCAGATCCTAAAGCAAAATGATTTCCAACCTAGACTGATATATCCTGCAAAACTATCATTTAAAATAGATGGTGAAATACGATACTTCCATGACAAAGAACAGCTGAAGAACTTCATGAACACCAAACCAACCCTGCAAAAAATATTGAAAGACAGTTTAGATACACAAAGGAAAAAACCACTAAGCAAAGCAAATAATTAAACAGAACAGAAAGATAAAGATGCAACAGCAGAGAGATAAGAATCCTACAATTAAACAACATTTAACAGTAATAACCATTAATGTAAATGGTCTCAATGCACCAATCAAAAGAAACAGACTAGCAGAATGGATCAAGAAACAAAATCCAACCATATGCTGTTTACAGGAAACCCATCTAACCCAGAAGGATACTCACAGACTGAAAGTCAAAGGATGGAAAACAATTCTTCATGCAGTAGGAATCCAAAAAAAGGCAGGAGTAGCCATTCTGTTTGCAGATAACGTGAACTTTAAACCAACAATGATCATAAAAGATGAAGAAGGTCACTACATACTTGTAAGGGGAAAACTCCAAGAGGAAGAGATAACTATCTTAAATATATACGCACCAAACTCCAGAGCGCCCAGTTATATAAAACAATTATTAACAGAAATGAAAACTCAAATTTTCAGTAAGAAAATTGTAACGGGAGACCTTAATACGCCATTGACACCAAGGGACAGATCGACCAGACAGAAAATGAGTAAAGAAATAACAGAACTGAATCATACCTGTGAACAAATGGGTTTGATAGACATATACAGAATGTTCCACCCAACAACATCAGAATACACATTCTTCTCAGCAGTACATGGATCATTTTCTAAAATAGACCATATATTAGCTCATAGAACATATTTAAACAAGTGCAAAAGAGCTGAAATCATCCCTTGCATGTCATCGGATCACAGCGCTCTGAAATTAGAAATTAATGATAAAAGATACCGCAAAAATTCCACAAACACATGGAAACTGAATAACACACTCTTGAGTAATCAGTGGGTCACAGAGGAAATTAAAGAAGAAATCAAACAATACCTAAAAGAAAATGAAAATACAGATACAACTTACCGGAACCTGTGGGATGCAATGAAAGCCATCCTGAGAGGAAAATTTATTGCACTGAGTTCCCACATCAGGAAAACACAACGAATACAAATAAATAACTTGATGCTACACCTCAAACAGCTAGAAAAAGAAGAGCAAGTCAAGCCCAAAGCCAAAAGAAGAGAGGAAATTATAAAAATCAGAGCAGAAATCAATGCAATAGAGACTAAGAAAACAATCCAAAGGATCAACAAATCAAAGAGTTGGTTCTTTGAAAGAATAAATAAAATCGATAAGCCCCTAGCCAACCTTATTAAAAAAAGGGAAGAAAAAGCTCAAATTCATGCAATAAGAAATGAAAAAGGAGAGGTCACTACAGACCCAATAGAAATACAGAAGATCATCAACACCTATTTTGAAAACCTCTACTCTCAAAAGTTTGATAACACAGAAGAAATAGACAGTTTCTTAGAAGCATATGAAGTGCCAAAGCTAGATCAAGAGGATGTAAAACTGTTGAATAACCCAATCTCGGTTACTGGAATTGAAAATGTAATTAAGTCCTTACCCACCAAGAAGAGCCCAGGCCCAGATGGATTCACTGCAGAATTCTACAAGAAATACAAAGAAGACCTAATGCCAACACTCCTCAAACTATTCAATGAAATTGAAAGGGAAGCAATCCTTCCTAAGTCATTCCTGGAAGCAAATATCACTCTAGTACCAAAACCTGAGAAAGACCCAACTAAAAAAGAGAACTATAGACCGATCTCCCTAATGAACACAGATGCAAAAATCCTCAATAAAATATTGGCAAATAGGATCCAGCAAATCATCAAGAAGATTATACACCATGACCAAGTGGGATTCATCCCAGGAATGCAAGGATGGTTCAACATATGCAAATCAATAAATGTAATCCACCATATCAATAAAGCCAAAAATAAGAATCACATGATCATTTCTATAGATGCAGAAAAAGCCTTCGATAAGGTCCAACATTTATTCATGATAAAAACTCTACAGAAAATTGGAATAGATGGTCTTTACCTCAATATAATAAAGGCCATTTATGACAAACCAACAGCCAGCATCATACTAAATGGCCAAAAATTGAAAGCCTTTACTTTAAAATCAGGCACAAGACAAGGATGTCCTTTATCACCACTCCTATTTAATATAGTACTGGAAGTACTAGCCAGAGCAATTAGGCAAGAAAGAGAAATAAAAGGGGTAAAGATAGGAGAAGAAGAAGTTAAGTTGTCATTGTTTGCAGATGACATGATACTCTACATAGAAGACCCCCTAAGCTCCATTGAAAGACTCTTAGATACAATAAATAAATTCAGTAATGTGGCTGGATACAAAATCAATACTCAGAAATCAATAGCATTCCTATTCACAAACAACAAAACCACAAAGAGGGAAATAAGGGAAACTGGACTATTCACATTAGCAAGCAAAAAAATGAAATATTTAGGAATTACTCTTACGAAAGAAGTGAAAGACTTATACGGTGAAGACTATATTACACTGAAAAAGGAAATTGAAGATGATCTCAGAAAATGGAAAGACATCCCTTGCTCATGGATAGGAAGAACAAACATTGTGAAGATGGCCATTCTCCCAAAACTCTTATACAGATTCAATGCAATCCCAATAGAAATACCATCAACATACCTTATAGATCTAGAGAAATCACTCCTAAATTTCATCTGGAACCAGAAGAGACCTAGAATCGCAAAAGCAATTCTAAGCAGCAAAGACAAAGCAGGAGGCATCACAATCCCTGACTTGAAATTATACTACAAAGCAACAGTAGTAAAATCAACATGGTATTGGAATCAAAACAGAGCTGAAGATCAATGGAATAGATTAGAAGATACAACCACAACTACAAACACACTCAACCACCTTATCTTTGATAAAGGAGCCAAGTAGGTTCACTGGAAGAAGGACAGTCTCTTTAATAAATGGTGCTGGAAAAACTGGCTCTCCATTTGCCGAAAACTAAAGCTAGACCCATGTCTATCACCATGTACTAAATTAAAATCTAAATGGGTCAAAGATCTGAATATTAAAACAGAAACACTAAATCTATTGGAAGACAAATTGGGTAGAAACCTTGGAGACATAGGAGTAGGTAGAGAATTCATGAATAGGACTCAAACTGCACGGGAAATACTTCCCAGAATCAATAACTGGGACCACTTCTTATTAAAAAGTTTTTGCATGTCAAAAGAAATCTCCAGCATAGTGAAGAGAAAATCCACAAACTGGGAAAAGATTTTAGTGAACTCTCTCTCAGACAAGGGACTCTTGTCTAAAACATATAAAGAATTAAAAAAACTCAGACCGTCAAAATTCAAAGATCCAATCCAAAAATGGGCATCTGAGATGAATACGCAATTCTCAGATGAAGAAATGCAAATGGCAAATAAATACATGAAAAAATGCTCATCATCATTGGTCATTAGAGAAATGCAAATTAAAACCACACTGAGATACCATCTCACTCCTGAAAGAATGGCCAGGATCAAGAAAACCAACAACAACAAATGCTGGAGAGGCTGTGGGGAAAAAGGAACTCTCCTGCACTGTTGGTGGGAGTGTAGACTGGTACAGCCTTTGTGGAGGTCTGTCTGGAGGTTTCTCAAAAAGTTGGGATTGGAAATCCCATTTATTCCAGCTATTCCACTTCTAGGCATATTCCCAGAAGAACTGAAAGCATCATACCACAGGGATATATGTGCACCTATGTTTATAGCAGCACAATTTGTAATCGCCAGATCTTGGAAACAACCCAAGTGCCCATCAACTGAGGAATGGATAAAAAAGTTGTGGTATTTCTATACAATGGAGTATTATTCAGCTATAAAGAAGGATCGCATTGAGATATTTATCAATAAATGGGCGCAGCTTGAGACCATACTCATAAGTGAAATAAATCAATCTCGCATGTATGAATACCGAATAGTTTCCCTAATGTAAGTAATGATTCAAATATATAAAAATATGTGATAATCATGATTCCCCATTATGTGGCCTTGAAGCCTTATAAAATTTTCACTTATTAATTAGAAAGGCTTTACTCTGGGCTTTTTGATATGGAAATATTTGAAGCTATAGTATATGAAGTTTTATCCAAATATTTTAAGGAAAAAGACAGACACTATGGTAACTACTATTCTTTAAAAAAATTATTTAGCTATTTCTTATGTTTATTTTAATTAAGGGAAAAACTTAAAAAATTAGGATATATAGTAGTAACTCTTTTTGATCTCCTATTAACTTGTTTTGAAGTCCTGTAATACTCCCAAGATCTTGTTTTGACTGATTAGACTCTGTTCCATTCTGTGCGATAGTAGCAAGTTTGAAGGTATAGGCAACTAATTTGAAGGCAATAAGATTCACAAAGATGCCCATTCTGGTTTGACTATTGTCTCCTTTGGAAGTCCTGTAATGTTCACAATGCCTAAGTTTTATTGGTCTTGTTCTCCACTGTTTTGTCCGGCTTTATAATATCTAATGAGATGGACAATTCCTTTTAAGGAAACAAGAGACAATGTTGATAACCATTGTTGATGACCTTGTACTCTGTTCTACATCATGTGCTATGTCTATCCTTGGTTTTGACTTACAGATTTGTTTTGCCATATTTGACTTTATTCTCTCCCCCCCCCAAAAAAGTAATAAGAACTAAGGACTAATAAAATCCAAAATGTGTAAATTTTGTTATAAAAAAGAGAGGGAGGGGAAAAAAAGAGCTCTAACGGATATAACAACAAGTGTGTTTAGGGATGTTAAATAGCTGACTATATTAATGTTTTTGGATCATTGAACACAGCTGTTTGCAGTCTCTCCGTTTGAATGTCTACTTTGTATTCTTTGATACTGTGATTTGAGCAACTATTTCCAAGATGATATTATGTAATCTATTAACAGGTGATTTCTTACTGTTATGTTTTTTTTTGTAGTTCTGTATTATGTGTAACCTTACACTGCTTTGTTTTGTTTTGTGTTTTTCTCTTTTTCCTCTTAAATAAAAAAATAAATAAATAAAAAATAAAAAACTCCACTGAAACTTGTAAAAACCACCTTAATATAAGTGAAGATAGAATTTCAGACCTTGAAGACAGCATTGCAGCTAGTGAACAGGAAAGGAAAGATCTTTTAAAAATAACACAGAATCAGGAAAAAACAATTCAACAACTGCAAGACGATGCAAAGAAAAATAACATAAGAATGATAGGGATTAATGAAAAAGAAGGAGACAACATAAAGGATGTCAAGAGGATATTTAGAGAAGTAATAGCTGAAATTTCCCAAGCATGAGATCAGAAACCGACATCAGGATCAGTAAAGCATATAGAACTACAAATAGTCATAACCAAAATAAAACTACACCCAGACATATAACAATCACCATCCCAGAAATCCAACAAAAGAATAGATTATTAAAAGCTGTCAGAGAGAAAAGACAGATCACTTATAAAGGAAAACCTATCAGAATCACAGCAGACTTCTCAGCACAAACAATAAAGTCAAGAAGAGCATGGAGTGAAGTATTCCACATCCTAAAGCAAAATAATTTCCAACCTACACTGATGTATCCTGCAAAACTATCATTCAAAATTGATGGTGAAATACAATACTTCCATGACAAAAAACAGCTGAAGAACTTCATGAACACCAAACCAACCCTGCAAAAAATATTGAAAGACAGTTTAGATACACAAAGGAAAAAAAAACACACAAGCAAAGCAGATAATTAAACAGAACAGAAAGATAAAGATGAAACAGCAAAGAGATAACATTCCAACAATAAACCAGCATTTAACAGTAATAACCATTAATGTAAATGGCCTCAATGCACCAATCAAAAGAAACAGACTAGCAGAATGGATCAGCAACAAAATCCAATTATATGCTGTTTACAAGAAACACATCTAACCCAGAAGGATACTCACAGACTGAAAGTCAAAGGATGGAAAACAATACTTCATGCAGCAGGAATCCACAAAAAGGCAGGAGTAGCCATTCTGTTTGCAGACAACGTGAACTTTAAACCAACAATGACCATAAAGGACAAAGAAGGTCATTACAGACTCATAAGGGGAAAACTCCAAGAGGAAGAGATAACTATCTTAAATATATATGCACCAAACTCCAGAGCACCTAGTTATATAAAACAACTATTAACAGAAATGAAAACTCATATTATCAGTAACACAATAGTAACAGGAGACCTTAGTATGCCATTGACACCAAGGGACAGATCACCCAGACAGAAAATGAGCAAAGAAATAACAGAACTGAATCACACCTGCGAACAAATGGATTTGATAGACATGTACAGAATGTTTCACCCAACAGATCAGAATACACATTCTTCTCAGCAGCACATGGATCATTCTCTAAAATAGACCATATATTAGCTCACAGAACATATTTAAACAAATGCAAAAGAGTTGAAATCATCCCTTGCATGTTATCGGATCATAGCGCTCTGAAATTAGAAATTAATGATAAAAGACACTGCAAAAATCCCGCAAACACATGGAAACTGAATAACACACTCTTGAGTAATCAGTGGGTCACAGAAGAAATTAAACAAGAAATTAAACAATACCTAAAAGAAAATGAAAATGCAGATACAACTTAACGGAATTTGTGGGATGCAATGAAAGCTGTCCTCAGAGGAAAATTTATTGCACTGAGTTCCCACATCAGGAAAACAGAATGAATACAAATAAATAACTTGATGCTACACCTCAAACAGCTAGAAAAAGAAGAGCAAGTCAAACCCAAAGCCAAAAGAAGAGAGGAAATTAAAAAATCAGAGCAGAAATCAATGCAATAGAGCCTAAGAAAACAATTCAAACAATCAATGAATTAAAGAGTTGATTCTTTGAAAGAATAAATAAAATCAATAAGCCCCTAGCCAATCTTATTAAAAGAAGGGAAGAAAAAGCTCAAATTCATGCAATAAGAAATGAAAAAGGTGAAATCACTACAGACCCAATAGAAATACAGAAGATCATCAATACCTATTTCAAAAACCTCTACTCTCAAACGTTTGATAACACAAAAGAAATAGACAGAGTCTTAGAAACATATGAAGTACCAAATCTAGACCAAGAGGATGTAAAACTGTTGAATAACCCAATCTCTGTTAATAAAATTGAAAATGTAATTAAGTCCTTCCCTACAAAGAAGAGCCCAGGCCCAGATGGATTCACTGCAGAATTCTACAAGAAATACGAAGAACACCTAATGCTGACACTCCTCAAACTATTCAATGAAATTGAAAGGGAAGCAATCCTTCCTAAGTCATTCCTGGAAGCAAATATTACTCTAGTACCAAAGCCTGAGAAAGACCCAACAAAAAAAGAGAACTACAGACTAATCTCCCTAATGAACACAGATGCAAAAATCCTCAATAAAATATTGGCAAATAGGATGCAGCAAATCATCAAGAAGATTATACACCATGACCAAGTGGGATTCATCCCAGGAATGCAAGGATGGCTCAACATACGTAAATAAATAAGTGTAATCCACCATATCAATAAAGCCAAAAATAAGAATCACATGATCATTTTTATAGATGCAGAAAAAGCCTTCAATAAGGTCCAACATTTATTCACGACAAGAACTTTACAGAAAATTGGAATAGATGATCTTTATCTTAATATAATAAAGGCCTTTATGACAAATCAACAGCCAGCATCATACTAAATGGCCAAAAATTGAAAGCCTTTACTTTAAAATCAGGCACAAGACAAGGATGTCCTTTATCACCACTCCTATTTAATATAGTACTGGAAGTACTAGCCAGAGCAATTAGGCAAGAGAGAGAAATAAAAGGGGTAAAGATAGGAAAAGAAGAAGTTAAATTATCATTGTTTGCAGATGACATGATACTCTACGTAGAAGACCCCCTAAACTCCATTGAAAGACTCTTAGATACAATAAATAAATTCAGTAATGTGGCTGGATACAAAATCAATACTCAGAAATCAATAGCATTCCTATACACGAACAACAAAATCACAGAGAGTGAAATAAGAGAAACTACACTCTTCACATTAGCAAACAAAAAAATGAAATATTTAGGAATTACTCTTACGAAAGAAGTGAAAGACTTATACAGTGAAAATTATAATACACTGAAAAAGGAAATTGAAGATGATCTCAGAAAATGGAAAGACATCCCTTGCTCATGGATAGGAAGAACAAACATTGTGAAGATGGCCATTCTCCCAAAACTCTTATACAGATTCAATGCAATCCCAATAAAAATACCATCAAGATACATTATAGATCTAGAGAAATCACTCCTAAATTTCATCTGGAACCAGAAGAGATCTAGAATAGCAAAGGCAATTCTAAGCAGCAAAGACAAAGCAGGAGGCATCACAATCCCTGACTTGAAGTTATACTACAAAGCAATAGTAGTAAAATCAACATGGTATTGGAGTCAAAACAGAGCCGAAGATCAATGGAATAGATTAGAAGATACAACAACAACTACAAACACACTCAGCCACCTTATCTTTGATAAAGGAGCCGAGCAGGTTCACTGGAAGAGTGACAGTCTCTTTAATAAATGGTGCTGGAAAAACTGGCTCTCCATTTGCAGAAAACTAAAGCTAGACCCATGTCTATCACCATGTACTAAATTAAAATCTAAATGGTCAAAGATCTGAATATTAAAACAGAAACACTAAATCTATTGGAAGACAAATTGGGTAGAAACCTTGAAGACATAGGAGTAGGTAGAGAATTCATGAACAGGACTCAAACCGCATGGGAAATACTTCCCAGAATCAATAATTGGGACCACTTCTTATTAAAAAGTTTCTGCATGTCAAAAGAAATCTCCAGCATAGTGAAAAGAAAACCCACAAACTGGGAAAAGATTTTAGTGAACTCTCTCTCAGACAAGGGACTCTTGTCTAAAACATACAAAGAATTAAAAATCTCAGACCCCCAAAATTCAAAGATCCAATCCAAAAATGGGCAACTGAGATGAATACGCAATTCTCAGATGAAGAAATGCAAATGGAAATAAATACATGAAAAAATGTTCATCATCATTGGTCATTAGAGAAATGCAAATTAAAACCACACTGAGATACCATCTCACTCCTGAAAGAATGGCCAGGATCAAGAAAACCAACAACAACAAATGCTGGAGTGGCTGTGGGGGAAAAAGGACCTCTCCTACACTGTAGGTGGGAGTGTAGACTGGTGCAGCCTTTGTGGAGGTCAGACTGGAGATTTCTCAAAAAGCTGGGATTGGAAGTCCCATTTATTCCAGCTATTCCACTTCTAGGCATATTCCCAGAAGAACTGAAACATCATACCACAGTGATATATGTGCACCTATGTTTATAGAAGCACAATTTGTAATCTCCAGGTCTTGGAAACAACCCAAGTGTCCATCAACTGAGGAATGGATTAAAAAGTTGTGGTATTTCTATACAATGGAGTATTATTCAGCTATAAAGAAGGATCACATTGAGATATTTATCAATAAATGGGCTCAGCTTGAGACCATACTCATAAGTGAAATAAATCAATCTCGCATGTGTGAATACCGAATAGTTTCCCTAATGTAAGTAATGATTCAAATATATAAAAATATGTGGTAATCATGATTCCCCATTATGTGGCCTTGAAGCCTTATAAAGTTTTCACTTATTAATTGGAAAGGGTTTATTCTGGGCTTCTTGATATAGCAATATTTGAAGCTATAGTATATGAAGTTGTATTCAAATATTTCAAGGAAAAAGACAGACACTATGGTAACTACTATTAAGTTGGGTTATTTGGTGGTGAAGCACTAGGTTGCTGAAACAGTCATGCTTTGACCTGTATTGTTGTATTGTTATGTCCTGTTTTATCTCAATCTCTCCCTTATTCATTAAAAAAATTATTTAGTTATTTCTTATGTTTTTTTAATTAAGGGTAAAAATTTAAAAAATTAGCAGGATATACAATAGTAACTTTTTTTGATTTCCTATTAACTTGTTTTAAAGTCCTGTAATGCTCCCACTATCTTGTTTTGACCGATTAGACTCTGTTCCATTCTGTATGATAGTATCAAGTTTGAGGGTATAGGCAACTACTTTGAAGGCAATAAGATTCACTAAGATGCCCATTCTGGTTTGACTATTGTCTCCTTTGGAAATCCTGTAATGTTTACAATGCTTAAGTTTTATTGGTCTTGTTCTCTACTGTTTTGTTCAACTTTATATTATCTAATGAGATAGACAATTCTTTTTAAGGAAACAAGAGACATTGTTGATAACCATTGTTGACAACCTTGTACTCTGTTTTACATCATGTGCTATGTCTATCCTTGGTTTTGACTGACAGCTTTGTTTTGCCATATTTGGCTTTATTCTTTCCTCCCAAAAAAAGTAATAAGAACTAAGGAGTAATAAAACCCAAAATATGTACATTTTGTTGTAAAAAAGAGAGGGAAAAATGAGCTCTAAAGGATACAACAGCAAGTGTGTTTAGGGGTGTTAAATAGTTGACCATATTAATGCTTTTGGTTGGATCATTGAGCACAACTGTTTGCAGTCTCACTGTTTGAATGTCCACTTTGTATGCTTTGAAACTGTGATTTGAGCAACCATCTCTACGATGATAATATGTAATCTATTAACTGGTGATTTCTTACTGTTTTTTTTTTTTTTTTTTTGTAGTTTGGTATTACTTGTACCCTTACACCGCTTTGTTTTGTTTTGTTTTTTCTCTTTTTCCTTTTAAATAAAATTTTAAAAAGGTAATAAGAACTGTGGGAGTAATAAATCCCATAATGTGTAATTGTCATTGTACAAAAGAGAGGAAAAGAAAGTGCTCTAAAGGATATAACTGCATGTATATTTAAGTGTATAAGATAGATAACCATATTACTGAGTTTTGTTGGATAATTGAGCAGAACTGTTTGCAGTCTCACTGTTTGAAAGTCCACTTTGTATGCTTTAATTTTGTAACTTGAACAACTGTTTCTAGGATGACAATATGTAATCTATTAACTAGTGATTTCCTACTGTTTATTTTTTCTGAAATTCTGTATAACTTGTACCCTTTTTCTGTTTTTTCTCCTTAAATAAAATTTTTAAAAAATGATTACTCTGAAGCATGCTGGCTAGGGATTGCTTCTCTTCCCTAGTATGCTGTTGACCACTGAGGTACAAGCAGGGGTGGTGCATGCTGGCCCCTCCCCTCTGATAAGTCAACCACTGGAGGTCTTCACTACCTTAGTGTGTGCTGTGCAGATGGAACTGATTCAGGACAGCTTCAGGGACAACTTTGTCCCTGGCTATTGGGTCTTGCACAGGGGTGGGACACAGTCCAAGTAGTTCCCACCAATCCACTCTGCACCAGAAGCAGCTATGGTTCTGGGTTCAGACCTGTCCTGCCTGATTCCAAAATGTCACCCAGCTGATCTCCCCCTCCTTCAGGAGGACCAAATTCTGAGCACTCACCAGAGGCTGGTGCAGATCTCCATGCCAGCTCCATTTTCCATTACTACAGGTCTCCTTGCCAAGGCCCTCAGGCTTACCATCCCCTGACTTCACTGCAAGTCCTCAGTCTCTAGTGGCACCTAGCACACCATGGGTCTAACTCCAGTGGGAGCACGTCTGGCTCCAGCCTTCCATCCATGTTTTTCTTTTCTTTTCCTTTTTCCTTAGTTTTTTCCTTGGTCACGAAACTACTTCTTTCATCCAATCTTCTCCATGATGTTAAATTCTAGCATCTGAGCTGTTTCTCTCAGAGAGGCTCTTTAAGTTGCTACTTATTGATCCACCATCTTTCCCAGGACTCTCTAATTCAGATTAGATAAGCAGTAAAATTACTTGACACAGTTTGGGTTGTTTGGAAGCAGATGTTGAGGCAGAGTTTGGATGTTATTTATTTACTTGGGATCAACTTCTAAGAAAAGAAGCAGAAGGAAAGAGGACTAGCAGAGGCAGAGCTAGGGGTGTAGTTGAAAGGTACAATGCTTGCCTCACAATCAGGAGAACTGGAGTTAAATTCCCAGTACAAAACAAAAAAAGAGAGAGGATAAAAATAAATGAATCTATACTACTAATCTGAGTAAATCTCTGCCATCTTGTGGTTTCCATTATTGGGGAACTGAAAAGCTTTAGAGCAAGGATTGTCCACCTTGTGTTGGAATGGTCTGACCCTCATCAATCACCAAATGGAGATTGCAAACAGGAAGAATGACCTTAGATGAGGTGGTTTTCTGTGCTGACTACTCTCCACATAAATGAGTGGCAAATCTTTCTTGGAAAGATCTGGTGATGCCTTTTCAGACCTACTACTTCCCTTCTGGGTCTACATTCTTATGTTCCAGTTTTATATGCTTATTTGTTGAAGACACAGTGACAATAATACAACTTTATACAGTTATGTATAATGTTTTCATATATAGCATGTTTCCCTAGTTCATAACACTAAGTACAGAATCAAGCAGAAGACTCAGTGATTTTTAAAACATCACACAGCTTTGTCATGCCATTTGCTTTTAATACACTTTGGTAATAATATCTTATCTAATAATAGTTAAGTTTATAATTTGTATGCTTCTCAATACATCACTATTTCCCTTCTAGTAACTCTTCTGTCAGACTTCTACTGTTCTCCAAATCATAAAAATCCCTTCCCTCACTTTAACATCCAACCCCAACCTGTCACTCAGGTCACTCATGTGTTCAGAGGCAGAGCTTTACAAGGAACATGAGGGTGCTGTGCTCATCTGTGGATTTGTAACCAATGGTTCAGAGGAAACTGTGCTGTTGGAGGTGGGGATGGTTGGAAGAAGATTACTGGGAGAGAAATCTGGAAGTATTTGTCTCCTTTTTCTATTCCTCTCTTCATTCTCTGATTGCTGACCATCATAATATGAGCAACTTTTGCTATGTTATGCCTCTCTCACATTCCATTTTTTTTGGAAGATGGCCAAAACATGGAGTGTAACCACAAGCTAAATCTCTGCTCCTTTAAATTGTAGGTGTCATATATTTTGTTCCAGTGAGAAGTAAGGTGTCTAAGACACTATTCCTGGGCAAATGGGTTCAGGATCCAAGGAAGTTCAACAGATGATGTTATGGTTTATGTTTGTGGCCCCCAGGCCTCATGCATTTGCATTGTGCATTTTTTATTGGTTCATTGTCTTGTGCTTGGATTGATGGTGTCAGTGCTACACCCACCTAGGAGTGGAGCCAGCATCCAATGTAATGGGTGGAAGAAGGCATGTCTCTCTCTCTTGCCAGTTTCTGCTTTGCTGTTTTGCAGCTGCTGTGAACTGTGGTCCCACCATGCTACATTGCTTTGAAGCCAACTGAGTATGGACAAAAACCTCCAAAAATGGTAAGAAATTAACCTTTCCTTTCCCAGCTTTGGGCATCAGGTATTTTGTCTCAGCCATGAGTAAAAAGTAACTAAGACGGAATCAATACCAATGAGTGGGGTTGTTACTGTGACTATAACTATCCATGTTTTATGAGATGCTTTGGAAATGGCTTGTGGGAAGAATTTGGAAAGGTTTGGATATGTCACCTGCATGCATAGAGCTGGAGCAGCTTAGGCTCTTTTGTAGGGGAGATTCTGTTCAGAGCTCAGGAGACCAGAAGGCTGATAGAAAGAGTGATGGTAAAGACCAGACTTGGGAGGTTTCTGTGGGAAGAAGGTCTTACTGGTTGTTTGACTCCCTGTAATGTGTGTTATGGCTTGTTAGAAAGTTGGTCTGCATTTTGCTCATGCCCAGAGATTTTGCCTGAGACTGAGACTAAGGACAATGCACTGATTAACCTGGCAAAGGAAATTTCAAGGTAGTTGAATGTTAAGGCTGTGGCATGGCTATTGTTGGGGGCTTTTAGCCAGCTTTATGTTGCAAATCAAGAGCAAAGAGCCCAGCAGGATAATTTACAATGCTATGAGTTTGGCCAGAAGGAAAACTCTAGTAAAGCTGTAGATTGTAAAGATAGAACTGAGACTTTGATTGCTGAGAAGAAACAGAGAGATAAGAAAGATAGCCACAGGGCATCCCAGGAAGCAGTGGGTCTCCACCCTTTGCAGCCTCAAAACTACAAAAGTGAAAGAATTTGCTTAGAGGAGAAAGCTGCAGAGCACCATGCTTCAGAATGGTGACAGAAGCCACATGAGGCAGCAGCCACACCAGCTTCCAGAATGGCAGCAGCCACACCAGGTCCCAAAATGGCAGCAATATAGAGAAGCTTTGCTTTACAATCAGATTTACAGAGCCCAGTGATCCAGCCAGTTGACCCCTACAGCCAAGAGAGAGAAAAGCCTAGCTACTGCTCCAGCTGGCAGCAGACCTTGGTGGCATCCACATGGTGCTGAGTTTAGGTGCAAGGAAAAGCACAAATTCTGAGGGTAAGACAGCTTCCACCTTGATTGCAAAGGGCCTGGGAGGCCAAGCAGTGTGCCTCTGAGAGGGCAATTTGTAAAGATGCAAGTATGAAGCCAAAGGTGCAGTGGAGACCCCAGAAATTTGGAAAAGCCAGGAATGTGCATCATCCAAGGAAATCTGCAAAAAAGCAAGCAGAGAGGGTTTAAAAGAGAAGCTACAGGAGCTGAAATTCTTGAAAGTGCTGTGGGGGTGGAATCACCCAAGCCTTTTGGCATCTGAAACCAGATTGCTACAAATGCTGAGAGCATGGCACTCTAGGATTTAATGTTTGGTCTGCTGGATTTTGGACTTGCTTTGTTTCCAATGCTTTATATTACCCTGTTTGTAACTTTTGGAATAGTAATGTTTGTCTAATGCCTTTGCATTTCAGAATTTTTAAACCTTGTTTGATTTGTACAGGGGTTACAGTTAAGAATTTGCCATAGATCTTGGAGGAGACTTGGGACTTGGACTTTTCAGCAATGCTGAAACTATTAGGACTTTGGCAACTCTTGGAGATGGACTAAATGTCTTTCATATGAAGGATGTGCATGAGTCCTGGGGGCCAGGGGTGGAATGTAATGGTTTATGTCTGTGGCCCCCAGGCCTCATGCATTTGCATTGTGCATTTTTTATTGGTTCATTGTCTTATGCTTGGATTGGTGGTGTCAGTGCTACACCCACCTAGGAGTGGAGCCAGCATCCAATGTAATGGGTGGAAGAAGGCATGTCTCTCTCTCTTGCCAGTTTCTGCTTTGCTGTTTTGCAGCTGCTGTGAACTGTGGCCCCACTATGCCACATTGTCTTGGAGCCAACTGAGTATGGACAGAAACCTGCAAAAAATGGTAAGAAATAAACCTTTCCTTTCCCAGCTTTGGGCATCAGGTATTTTGTCTCAGCCATGAGTAAAAAGTAACTAAGACAGATGAACTCAAAACCTTTAGTGTAGCTGTTACAGAATTTTTTCTGTAAGACAAAGGGCCAGCAAACAAACAGAATATAATCCCACAGTTGCTTGCAGTCTATGAGTGGAAAGCTCACTGGAAAATAAAATAAGGCACAGGAAAAAACGTAGTAATGAGATAGGGAACAATCTTGCATCAAGATGTGATCATCTAGTCCCCAGATCCTGAAGCCCATATTTGTACTTTTTGCTTATATGAACCAATACGTTTGATTTTTTTGTTTACATCTTTGATTTATTTTTTGTGATGCTTGAAACCAGAAAAATTACAACCAATACATTTACTTTGCTTTGTTACTGGAGAAAGTCAATACAATAATTACACAAAATCCAGCACATTCTACTCTGTTGTGTCATCTCTGAACCACCCAAAGAATGGTAAGTGCCTATCAGATTTTGTTGGATATATGAATAGAGTAAAAAAAAAAAAAAACCACAAAATTGGGATTTTAGGACCTGACTTCTTTTGTGTATGCAGCAAAGCTAGGTGCTGCCCTGAATGGTAATTTCTATTCATGGTATTAGATTTTTATCGTTCTAAGGTCAACATTTTAGGCTAAATGAATTGAACAATTATTGAGCACTTACTATGTACAAAGCACTGGTGAAAAGATCAGTGGGGAACACTAACAGACAAATGCAACCAAAACACTGGAAAAAGATTAGAGATGTGAAAAAGAATTGGACAATAAAAATGGAAGCCTGTCATATGCTGCCTATGGAACTAGAAAATGCATTTCTGGATGGAATGGGCATTTAAGTTGGGTCTTGAAAATAAGTTGCTCTCACACTAATATCACCTAGGAAAAGGATGTCCATGAGCAGATATTACACATCCTGTTTAAAGATAGCAGAGAAGCACCCTCTGCATAAATTAGCCTTTGGAGGGAAATGAGAAGATGATTCTTTGATTCTTTTCTAGGCATTTGTTTTCTTGTTTGTATATTTTACCACTTTTACCCATGGCTTACTCCTCCCTCTTAGGGAGAAAAAAATGTACTCTTTGACAAACAACTTGATCTTAGTTCAAAAATCATCACATAGATGCATGATACTTGTGATTAGCTAGATATCAGCTTAATCAATTAATTTCAGCAGCTGGAGGAAGGAGATGAATTGCTTCCCAGGTAACAACACAGTGCATCAGGTTCAATTTTTTGAAAGAATTAGGTGGGTGTGTAACACCTACATTTATTTTTTAGGGGTTTTTATTTTACTCTTATGGGTTTTATTATATTGTATAATGTGTATTTAACAGGAAAATAAGATATCAAGAAAATATTAATATTTTAATATGTATTGAATGTTTATAACAAACATCAACATTTTCAACATCGACTGCCACACTCATATAGCCCTTGAAGTTCCTTGGGAGAAGGACTGCAAGAGGATGAGAAAATAGAGACAAAATTGGGGTCAGGTGGAGCCTTTATTCTCCAGATGGGCGGAAAAGGGTGGAGCCCCTCACTACAGGGGCATTTATTTATATCTTTTTATCAATTAATGTAATATGATGCCCCTATTGTCCTATCAATCCACTGTTCAGATTGTCTTGGGGCTAAATGTTCTCTGAGCTAACTTAGCTTCTTCACATGGCTTGTCCCTGGTGCTCTTTGTTCTTGAGATGGCCACACCTCAGCCCTGCATGTGTGATCAATTTCCAGCTTCAACATCTCCCCTCACCCATCTGTTTGTTTAAAAAAATCTAAAAAATGAGTGTGGGGAGAGAAAACCAGAAAAAGACCCACCTCTGCCTCCTGGGCATTGCCACCAGAAGACCCTTTCTGCCACGTGCCCAGTGTGGGCAGAAAGAACCAGGTTTTCTGTTTCTGCCTGCTGAGTGCCACCACTGGAAGGCTCCTTCCTGCAGGCAGCCAGCAGAAGAAGGAACACACAGGTAATCCCTGTGCATCCATAGGCCATCATTTGAGGTCCTTGGTTCCCTCACACAGCCATCATCCACTAGCAGAATCAGACAAACACACCCCCGTGTGGCTGCCACCATCATGGGAGTCCCCAGTGTAGACACACAGCCTGAGAGAAGCAGCCCTACCTTCATGTACCCCCCATGTACACTGAGGCACCAGTGTAGCTGCATAGCTCTGGAGAAGCCCACTCCACATCCTGTTACCTCTCTGTAAATCTGGAATTATTGGAACCCAGGTGCCTGCTCCATCCCCCTACACTGTCTAGGGGCAGCCAACATGGGAAATGCCTGGGACTCCACAAGTAGCTTGTTGGGAGAATGTCAAGATAAGGAGCAAAAGACAAACTCAGACCTCTAGCCCACACACAATGTCAAGACAAGGAGCAAAAGGCAAACTCAGACCAGGAGAATGTCAAGATAAGGAGCAAAAGGCAAACTCAGATCTTTAGCCCACACCCAATAAGTCTGCAAGATACAGTCATGGAAGAAAACAGAAGTTACACACCCTTGAAATCTCTGAGAGGATAGCATCTGAAGTATGGAAACAACTTCATGAGACTGTAAAAGCAGTCAAATCAGAAATAATGTCTCAGGTAAAAGAAGAAATCACAAACATACTGAAAGAATTGTTCAGCAAATCTAAAGAACACATAGACAAAAAAGAGAGCATACGAAAATGATGGAAACCTTGAATGAATGTAGACAGGAATTACAATGCATGAAACAGATTCAAAAAGAGTTGCAGGAAATTAAAAAGTAAGTCAAAAGCTGCCAAAACTGCCTGAGAGAGGCTGAAGATAGAATTTCAAACCTTGAGGACAGGATTGCAGCTAGTGATTGTGAAAGGAAAGATCTCTTTAAAATAACATGGAATCAAGAAATAACAAAACAATGGCTACAAGATGATGCAAAGAAGCATAATTTCAGAGTGATAGGTATCAATGAATAAGCAGGGGTCAACACAAATTAAAATAAAAGGGTATTCAGAGAAGTCATAGAAGAAAACTTCCCAAACATGGGAAATAAATCTAGCATGCAGATAAGTGAGGCATAAAAGACTCCAACTAGCCATAACCAAAGTAAATTTACACTCACACATATAATAATCAAGATCCCAGAAATTAAGCATAAGAAAAAATATTAAAAGTTGTTAGAGAAAAGAGACAGATCATCTATAAAGGAAAACCAATCAGAGCACAACAGATTTGTCAACACAAATCATCACTCAGGGAGAGTTTGGAGTGAAGTGTTTCAAACCCTAAAAGAAAACAACTTTCAACCCAGATAGATCTACCCAGAAAAACTATCTTTCAAAAGTTATGTAAAAATAAGATATTTCCATGATAAAGAACCACTGGAGGAACTCATGACTACCAAACCAACCCTGCAGAGAGTGCTAAAGAATATTCTAGAGAGATAAAGATGACCATGGTTCAGAAACAGCAGCAGAGGAGGATTGTCAAACAAGACAGGCAATTGAATAAAAGGGGAAAGTGGAGGGCCAACAACAGGAGAATAGCAGGACAGAGACAAACCATTGTATGCTGGTTGTGGCCATTAGTGTGGATGGCCTCAGGTCAGCAATAAAAAGAAACACAGGGAGAGTGGATCAAGAAACAAGATCCATTGATATACTGTATACAAGAAACACATCTAACTGGAAAGGAAATTCATAGACTGAAAATCAAAGAATAGAAAACAATTGTTCCATGTGACAGGAGACCAAAAAAAAGTTACTCTTTAGAGTAACTTGCCTATCAAACACAGAATGGATAAGAAATATATGGTATTTTCATGCAGTGGAAAGCTAACCAGCTATAAAGTAGAATAACCTCAAGGCTCCTGTAGGTAAATGGATGCAACTGGAGATCATGTTCATGGCCAAAACAGTTTGAACTCATATGCATGAACAAAATAGCATAAGACACAGAAGGAATTAATGAGATCCAAAAGCAAAATAGTTAATGTAAGAGCAAAGGGGAGGAAACACCTGGGAGGGAAAGGTGGAAACTACTGTCAATGTCTTATTGTCTTATCTTGAACCCTCACATTGTTTACACAATTTTGTTAAGTTTGGCTTTGTTCTGTCTTGTTTTGTTAGATTTTGTGCTGTCAGATGGTAAGGGAAGTATTTTGGATATAATAGGATATTTTATGGTAATCATAGGTTCCTATTATATTGCTTTGAAGTCATAATGCTTTTGTTCATTGGTTTGATTGGTTTTATTCTGTTTTGTTTGATTTTATTATGTGTGATGGTATGAATAGCTATTTTGAAGAAAACAAGACATGGCAGCCATTGCTGATTTACTATCATCTTGTTTTGAAGTCCTACCATGCTTTTGTTCTTCTATTTTGATTGGTTCTATCCTGTTGTGTTTTATTTGATTTTAGTATGTGTGATGGTATGGACAACTTTTTTGAGGAAAATGAGATATATAGTAGCCATTGTTCATTTCCTGTTATTTGGTTTTGAAGTCCTGTAATGCTTTCATTCTCTTGAATGGTTTTATACTATTTTGTTATGTTGGATATTATTGTGTGTGAAGAGACATTATGGTAGCTACTGTTGATACCCAGTTGTCTTGTGAAGTGCTATGCTGCTTGCATTGTGCTAATTTGCTTTGTTATGTACTCTTGTTTTATTCTCTTCAAAATGCAAAAAAATTTTGTTTGATGAAAAAAATCTAAAAAATAACAACAGGGCGCTGGGGATTTAGCTCAGCGGCATAAGCATCTGCCTTGCAAGCAGGCAGTCATGAGTTCAATCCCCGGTACTGATAAAAAGGAAAAAGACCAAAAAAAAAAAAAAAAAAAAGATGTAAAAAATAACAACAGAAATAAATTTCTATGTGAACCACAATGATAATACAAATAAAACTTTACAACAAAAATTATCTTTACTTCAATTATCACTCTCAGGGCAGTCTTCATGTGTGAAAACCGTATGTGCCATACACAAGTATTGCTTCACTGACAGCATGTGCGTTTTATTTCCCTGTCTTTTTTAGTAGGAAATACTCAACATCTGCTGGTCTTCCTCTTTTTAGTTTTAGTGATGGTTAGATTTTAGTGATATTTCATCTGTCCTCTAGTCTGCTGCTGAATTCTTTTGTGGAATTCTTTGAGCAAATACATATTGTTCTTCATTTGTTGTAACTGATCATTTATCAATTCCCATCCTAATCCTCTAAGAAAATTTCTCCATAATATTATGTATGAGTCATTTTCTTTGTTCACTATAAAACTATTTGTGTGATGTGTTTAGGAACAAGTAAAATATAATCATTGACCAAATTTTGTGTTTTGAGTGACATCATAGTTGCTGTGTAATTCCTCAACAACAGCTATGAGATCCTTTTGTTTTGTTTTAAAATGTGACCATTACTGTTTGCATTTGTCTTGAGGATTCAGTATCAATCTTGGTCTGATTTTGCTTTTTGTGTATTCTTTTTTAAACAGGGTCTTGCTACATAGTCCAAGTAAGAAAAAAAAGTCACATAGCCAGACATATTTATCCCTTGGCTGGAGATACAATATTGGGAACAAAACAAAAATATAGACAAGAGATGAAACTGAAACACCTCCAGTATCAAACTAATAAGTCATTCAAATTTTGGAGTATAATTTCAGTATACTATTTATTTTTACACAGTATATTCAAAGTACATTGAGTATGATACTATCACTGGTCTTATCATTTGCAGGCTTTATTATGTTGAGGTATGAGTTAAGTACTTCAGTATTTAATACTTGTATTTTAACTGACAATTAAATTGTATATATTTATAATATGTAACAATGTAATATTTTAATATGTATATACATTGTAAAATGTCTAAATCAAATTAACAAGTGCATTATCTTATTACTTAACTTTTTTGGTAATGAGAACACTTAAAACCTACTAGCAATTTTCAAATATACAAATATTATTAGCTGTAGTTACCATGGTATTCAATAGAGTTCTTGAACTTATTCCCTCTGTCCAACTGAAGTTTTTTTTTTTTTTTTTTTTTTTTTTTTTTTTTTGTCTTTTTCCTTTTTTATCGGTACCGGGGATCGAACTCACGACTGCCTGCTTGCAAGGCAGGCGTTTATGCCGCTAAGCTAAATCCCCAGCCCCCCAACTGAAATTTTATGTCCTTTGGCTACATATCCTCAATTGTCCACCTTCAAGTCCTTGGCAACCACTGTTTTACACCTTATTTGTATGAGTTTTACTTTTTATACAGTTGACTTATATATCACATCATGCAGTATTTATCTTTCTATGCTTAACTTATTTCACTTTATTATTGCCAATTCAATCCATGTTGTCACAGTGACAGGACTTATTTTTAAGGCTCACTACTGTATTATTCATATATATATATATATATATATATATATATATATAAAATCTTGGAATACATTCTTTATGCATTGTATGTATTCTTTATCCTTTCACTTAATGATAAATACTTAAATGGATTCAATATCTTGAACATTGTGATTTATACTGAACTGGCCACAAGAATGCAGATATCCCTTCAACACGCTGATTTCATTTCTATTGGTATAAACCCTCTAAAAGGATTGCTGAATGGTAAATAGTTCCATTTATATTATTTTGAGGGATCATCACACTATTTTCCATAATATCTGTGCTAATTTACATTTCCACTGTGCACAAAAATTGCCTCTTATCCATATCCTTACAACATTTGTTATCTTTAGTCAATTTTATGATAGTCATTCTGACAGGCTTAAAGTGATTATCTCATTGTGGTTTTGATTTGTACCTAATTTCTCTGATAATTAATGATATTATTTTTCATATATTCAGTGGCCATTTGTTTGCCTTCTTTGAGAAATGTTTGAGAAATGTCTATTCAAGTCCTTTGCTCATCTTGTAATTAAGTTGCTTTCTTGCTACTGAGTTGTTAAATTCTTTACCTTTTTGATAACCCTTTATCGGATGTATGGATTTTCCCATTTTACAAGTTGCTTTCTTGGTTTCTTTTCTGGGTAGTTCATTACTAGTGTATAAAAACATTAATTTTTGCATGTTGATTTTACATATGGTAACTTTACTGATCTCATTTAAGAGTTCTAAGAGTTTTGGGTGGGATTTTTAGGGTCTTCTCTATCAGATCATTTTGCCTGCAAACAAACAACCTAACTTGCTGCTTATTTACTATGCTTCTTATTTTATTCTCTAACCTAATTGTTCTGACTAGGACTTCCACTGTGGTGCTAAAAAGAAATAGAAACAGTGGACATTCTTGCCATATTTCTGATCTTAGAGGAAATGTTTTTAACTTTTCACTGCTATGATGCTACCTATGGACTTGCCATAGAGCTATTATTGTGTTGAGGTACATTCCTTCTATAAATAATATGTTGAGGTTTTTAATTTGTAAAATGGCTTTTTGGCTTCTATTGAGATAATATGTGTTTTTATCCTTCAGAGAATGTAGTGTGTCACATTTTTTGACTCACATATATTGAACTGTCCTTGAATTGCACTTTCAAGTTCCACTTGATCAGGGTAAATGAGTCCTTCAAATGCTATTGAATTCAGTTTGCTAGTATTTTGCTAGATGAGGATATCTGCATGTATATTAGTTTTTCATTGCTGGGAAAAAAACACCTGACTTACACAACTTAAAGGAGGCAAGTTTTATTTTTGTCTTATGGTTCCAATATATAGTCATCTGGGTATAAGGCAGAAATGTCATGATAGAAGGGCATAGTAGAGAAAAGCTGCTTAATTCATCACAGCTAGGAAGCATAGCGCAGGGGAAGAGGCATAGAGGGGAGAGCCAGGAATAAGATATAGTCCCAAAAGCCATACTTGTATGACCAATGCAGACACACCCACAAGTGTGCTTTACTAATCTTCTAGGTATCTCTCAAGCCAGTGAAGTTGACTGTCATAATTAACCATCAGAGCACCTATGTTCATCTGGGATACTGACCTGTAATTTTTTTTCATGTAGTACCTTTGTTTGATTTTTCTACCTCAGTTTCTGAGTTTAAAATTAGTTTGGAACCTGTGTGTGGTACATACCTGCAACTCCAGCACTCAGGAGACTCAGGATAGAGGATCAAGGCTATTCTTGGTTGCAATGTGAATTCAAGGCAACTTGAAGTACATGTCTCAAAAAAAAAAAAAATAAAATAGGAGAATAAGTTTGCACTCCTCCCTTCCTCCATTGTTCCAGAAATGTGTGGCTGGTGTGAAGAATGTGAGTTCCCATTGCTGCCTTCCTACTTTTGCCTAGGGATAGATAGCAAGAGGAGAGTCAGTTCATCTCCTCCCTTCTCGATTGACCTGGGATGGTGCAGCCAGTGAAAGAAGTCTGAAATCCAGCCCTTCTTCCCTCAACTGGTGGGACTCAGGGCCTGGAGGCCTACAGGGATGCCAGAAACACAGTAGAACCCTGGCCAAGGTGCACATGATATGCAAAACTAGAGGCATAGAAATATATCATGCAACATTAGCAACAGGTAATCTCTAACCTTTCTTTTTATTTTATGCTACTCATCCTCTTCCTCTCCTTCATAAACTATCTCATTTAATTTTATGATACCTTCATGTGAATAAACATTGTCTTTTCTATTTCTAGTTCACTTCAAAACTCCTAGGCCTTCTCTTCCAATCCTTGCTTTCTGTGTCCTATAATTACTCAAAACCTGGATGATTATCTTGTGCCATCTAACATTGTTACTACTATATTTAACATCATTCACATCTCCATCCTACTCCCTATCCGCTTGAATGCCCCCAACAGAGTAAAATCATTTTGCTAAGTGGAAAATCACTGTGTGCAAGTTCCTGGTATAAACTGGATTATATTATATCTCTGTAGACCTTCCTCTTACAGTTATAAATATCAGGCTAATAGATACCACAGTTTGTCAGTACACAGGCTGTAACTTGAGTCTATTGATTTTGCCAGTACTCCTCAAATTCTTTACTAGAATATATAAATACTATAAATTCCCCCTCATAGGACAACATTGTGATTATAAGGGGGTCATAATCATTACCATACCCAGTATCAGTGTAACTGGCCCAAAGTCAAATAGATAGCAAGTCCTCAGCCTTAATATATTGGGAAGGTAGGTTCTTAGGCTAGACATAAAGATCAAGAACTACCTACATCTAGAAGACATCTGGAGGAACAAACATTTCCTAGGAAAGCCTTCACACCAGTGATAAGGCTATCTAAAATAAGAAATCTACAAACATCAGTTCATAAAACAAAATAAAATAGTAAGTAGAAAATGACATGACAAAGAAGCAAAATGCAATCTCAAACATACAGCCTACCCAGGATGAGTCCAGAACATAAATAAATAGAGGGAATTGTAACTTACCAAAGTAATTTTCTGAAATAATAATAGCAGAAGTGAAAAAAACAAATGGAAGACACTATAGAAAAAGTAATCTCTAAGGTGCAAAAAGAAATAACTATAAAAATAAAAGATATTAAAATAGACACAGATAAATCAAAGAGCTCAGGAAAATGTTGGAAACCATGAATACCAACCACAGACAAGAAATTAAATTGATAAAACATTCAAACAGAATTCAGTAGATTAGAAGCTCCACTGAAATTATACGCAGCAGATTGAATGTAGATGAGGGTAGAATATCAGATCTAAAAAATAAGAATGCAACTAGTGACCAGGAAAGGCAGATATCTTTAAAAAAATCATAAGACTATAAAAAAAATTTAACATTTATAAGATGAAAGTAAGAACAAGAACATAAGATTGATTGAAATCAGTGAGAGGGCTGGAGACAATGCAAAAGCCATTAGAAACCTCTTCACAGAAATTATGGCAAAAAATTTCCTAAACATGGATAAAGAATTTGACATACAAATAAATGAAACCTATAGAACTCCAAATACTCATTGCCAAAATGAGGTTCCACAAAGGCATATAATAATCAAGATTCTAGAAATTCAGTACAAGAACAAAATATGAAAAGCAGTTAGCAAAAAGAAACATTTCACCTATAAAGGAAAGCCCATCCGAATCACAGCAGACTTCACAATACAAACCCTCAAATCAAGGATATCTTGAAGTAAAATATTTCAAGCCCTAAAGGAAAACAATCTTCAACCCCGATTGATATACCCTGAAAAATTTTCTTTCAAAATTGATGGAGAAGATACCTCCATGATAAAGAACAACTAAAAAAATTATAATCACCAAACTAGCTTTACATAATGTTCTGAAGGACGTACTAGAAAGAGATAATGAAGACCTCAAACACATAAACACCAATAGAATCTGCCAGGCAGGACAAACAATTAATCAATTTGTTTAGTATGATGTTGGCCAAAGATTTGTCATACATAACTTTTATCAGATTGAGGAACAAACAATCTATTCTGATTTTCTCAAGGATTTTTTAAAATCATGAATCAGTGTTGGACTTTATCAGAAACTTTTTCTGTATCTATTGAGATGGTCATGTTTTGACTGTGTTGATGTGATGTATTACACTTATTGATGTGCATGTGTTGAACCACCCCTACATTCCTGGGATGAACCCACTTGGTCATAAAGTATAATCTTCTTAATGATATGCTAGATTTTGTTTGCTAGTATTTTATTGAGGAGTTTTGCATTTATGCTCATTAGGGAGATGAGCCTAAAGTCCTCCATTTTGGCTAAGTCCTTCTCTGATTTTGTTATGAGTAGTTCTTGCCTCCAGGAATGAGTTAGAGAGAATTTCCTACATTTTAATTTCACTAAAGAATTTGAAGAGTTCTCTAAGTTTCTTGTAGAATTCAGCAGTCAAACTCTCAGGACCTGCACTTTGCTTTCCTCATAAGTTTTTAATTTCAATTTTAATCTCCTTAACTGATGCTGAGTTATTCAGAATTTTTATATCTTCTTGATTTAGCTTGGGTGATTCATACATTTTTAGGAATTTCTCCATTTCTTCTGTGTTTTCCAGCCTATGTGAGTGAAGATTTTTTAAATAGGTATTGATATGAATTGCCACAGGATTTGTACTAATTTTACCCTTTTCATTCCTCACTGCATGAATCTGAGTTTTCTCTTTTTTTGATAAAGTTGGCTAGACAGTTATCAATCTTATTTATTTTTTCAAAGACCCAAATTTTTGATTCATTAATTCTTTGTATTGTTTTCATAGACTCAACCGTGTAAAATTTTGCCCTGATCTTTATAATATTCTCTCATATTTGGACTTTGGGCTTGACTTGTGTTTCTTTTTCTAGAAGACTGAGTATCATATCAGGCTGTTTATTTGTGCTCATTAGGTGTTAATGATGTCAGAATTTACAGCTATATATTTTCCTCTTAGGGCTGCTTTCACGGTGTCACACAAATTCTGCCATGTTGTGTCTGCATTTTCATTTGATTTTAGATACTGTTTAATTTCTTCTTTAATTTCATTTGTGACTCACTGGAGGATGTTACTTAATTTCAATGTGTTTATGCAATTTTTACAGGATTTTTTTCAGTGTAGTATGTTCAGACAATATGCATGGGATAATTTGGATTGCTTTTTATTGACTTAAGTATGTTCTATGGGTTAGGATATGGTTTATTTTAGATAACATTCTGTGTACAGCTGAGAAGAATGTGTATTCTGACATTGTTGGGTAGAACACTCTATAGACATCTAATAAGTCCATTTGTTCACAGTTTGGATTGAGTTCTGTTATCTCTTTGATGACTTTTTGATCTAATAGATCTACCTCTTGTGACAGTGGGGTATTAAGATGCTTCATTAAAACTGTGTTGTTGTGTATTTGATTTTTCACATCTCTTAGTATTTGTCTTATACTGCTGGGTGCTCCTGTATTTGGCACACATATATTTGTGATTGTTATCTCTTCCTTTGATTTTTTTCCCTAACAAGAATGTAGCAACGTTTTTTACCTTTTTAAAAAATCATTGTTAGTTTGAAGTTCACATTGTCTACAAACAGAAAAAATACCCCTGCTTTTTTCTGGGTTCCTGTCTCATGGGATATTGCTTTTCATCCTATGGCTAGCAGTCCATGAGTTTCTTTTTGAGTTAGATGTGTTTCTTATACACAGTACATTGTTAGGTCTTGCTTATTGATCCATTTTTGTAATCTGTTTCTTTTGATTGGGGAATTAAGGTCATTCACATTGATGATAGTAACTGACATATATCGGCTTATCTTTGTCATGTTATTTTTTTGCTGTTGATTTATTGCTTCCCCCCTTATTTAATTGTTTTCTCTGCCTATTGATTTCTTTCTGTTATTGTTCAAGAGATGTAGTCATTTTTATTTCTATCTAGAATATTTTTCAATACTCTTTCTAGGGTTGGTTGGACATGAATTTCTGCAATTGTTCTTTGTAATGAAGTATCTTATTTCTCCATTAATTTTGAAAGGTAGTTTTTCAGTGTATGTCAATGTGGGTTGGAAGTTGTTTTCTCTTAGGGTTTGAAATACTTCACTCCAAGCTCTTGTTGACATGAGAGTTTGTGTTGAGAAGTCAGCCATGATTCAAATGGGCTTTCCTTGATAGATGATCTGTTTTTCTTCTCTAACAGTTTTTAATATTCTGTTTTTATGCTGAATTTCTGGGATCTTGATTATTATATGTCTGAGTGGAGATTAATTTTGGTCATAGTTGTTAGGATCACTTATTTGTATGTCAGATTCTTTTCCCATGCTTGAGTTTTCTTCTGCAAATAATTTTTTAAATGTCATTTGTGTTGACTCTTACTTTTTCATTTACACCTAACTGTTAGAGGATTTTTTTGTGCTATAAAGGAGCAGAATATAAAAGTAAAAGTGGCCTTTATTCCAAGGACATGGAGAGGAGCCCACAACTGGGAGTCTGGGTTTTTCCTCTACCCTGGATATGGGGTATAGAATATATGTAACCTTTGACTGAGGGTGGTGCTTAGGGTGGGCACTAATGATGGATGAGAAGTTCATTGGAATTTTCTTCACATGCACTGGTAAAGGAAACAGGAAGTTGTAACAGGGAAAGGAGGAAGTGACCTCATGGTAAACATCACCAAAGTGGCCTTCCTTCACCATAATGTCCTGTAATTTATTCTGAGGCAAAACTCTTTCATTCCCATCTTTTTATTGTTAGGAAAAGAGTGAAGTCTCTCTCTTACTACTTCCTGCTGAAAGGGGGTGCTGTATTGGGGCTCAGGAAGGTTGATGGATGACACTTGATGCCCATGTAGAAGCTGGTACCAGGTGTTTCATCCAGGACAACTTTATCATTGGTGAATGCTCACATCCTAGACTGGAGAAACAAAGAGACAGGGTGCTATGAGGAGACAGGCCACTCTCATATTTAAGGGCCCAGAAGAGGTAGAAGGAAAGGTGACTTTGATCTAAATATGCCATTCCATCAGGGCCGTAGTGAGGTAGAATCTGAAAAAAGAAGTGTAGGGTTAGGAGGAGTGGAGTTATGAGGGGTAATTATTCCCCCATTTGAAAGGCAAAGGTAAAAGAGTAGGTAGATAAGGCTTGTCTTTGGTTCAGGAGTTTAGCTGGAAAGAATAAGAAGCATGAGAAGTATAAGGCCTGATGACTGAGTCATGGTTGGGAAATTATAGAGCAGGATTTGGAGATGGCTGTGACTGTGTCACTATAAGAGAGCTGAAAGCCTAGACCCACAGGGATCTCATGCTTCACTAAGCAGCTGAAGATATAGAGAACTAAGACAATATGCAGAACAACATGAAGACAATTTTATGTATAATGTGGGAGTCTTTAGGAAAGACTGTCAAGAGTCCTATTGCAAAAAATAATAATTCATAGGGTGTAAGGGATCAGGAACAAAATAGGATAGCAAAACATGACTTAGCCTGAAAGTTGTGGCTGTGAGGCCTTCTTGAGATGGAGATAGGTGGGAGGTAGAAGATGAGATGACCACTCAGGATGTTTAGATTCAGGATTAGGAGGGCACCACTTAGCTTGACTGATGTAGAGCCAATATGACAGTCCAGTGACTTTGACCACTCTTGGGGTTGCCAGGAAGACCAGGTAGGAGCCACCCCACCTTGGTTGTAGTGCTGTGGATTTAGAAGATTTGAAATAAATTAGATCTCCTGGGGATATGGGAGAATCAGGTTTGGTCTCAAAGGTTTGGGAAGGCAGAGATCAGCATGCTGTTGTAACAAGTATTGGAGGAAGGAGAGGATTGGGATGTAGTCAGCAAAAGGAGGGAGACTTTGGGGAGTAGGAAGATTGTGGAGTAGGAATGGTCAGCCATACATGAGTTTAAAAGGGCTTAAAAATTTAGGAGCCTGGGGAAGTGCCCTGAGCTTGGCTAAAGCTAAGGGCAGAAGTTGAGGCCAAGGTTGGTGTAGTTTTAAAATGAGTTTTGCAAGGTGTGTTTTTATGAGGCCATTTGCCTTTTCTCCTTTTCCTGAGGATCATGGATGGTACGGAATGTATAGGTGCTAGGTGATGTGTAATCTTGAGGATACCTGTTGAATGATTTGAAAAATAAAGGCTGGACCATTATCTGACTGAATACTCTGAGGTAAACCAAACTTTGGAATGATTTCTTGTAACAGAACTTTAGTAACTACATCAGCAGTCTCCCTGGAAGTACGAAAGACTTTTATCCATCCTGAAAAAGTACAAACAAAAGTGAGAAGATATTTGAGAGTTTTGTGGCAGGGCACATGTATAAAATCTACCTGCCAGTCCTGACCAGGGGTATGTCCATGAAATTGTTGAGCAGGAAATAAAGGGGGTGCTACATGTCTCTGAGGAGAGGTCCTAGCACAGGGATGACAGGTGTGAATAATCTGAAGAATGATAGCCCTCAGAGAAGGATGTGTAACTACTGAGGCTATGAGTCTGTATAGGGCCTGTGATCCTACATGGAAACAGTTGTGTAAGTCAGTGATGATGTCAAAGGCCTGGTGATCTTGGAGAACAAGTTTTTTTATTTAAAGACAAAAAAAAAAAACAAAGCAGTAAAAAGGCACAAGTAATACTGAATTTCAAGAAAAAATATACAGTAAGAAATCACTAGTTAATAGATTACATATTGTCATCTTAGAAACAGTTGCCCAAATTACAAAATTAAAGGATACAAAGTGGACATTCATATAGTGAGATTGCAGACAGTTCTGTTCAATGATCCAACAAAAACTCAGTAATATGGTTTTCTTTCCTACACACTTAAATATACATGCAGTAGTATCCTTTAGATCACTTTCTTTTCCTCTCTTTTTTACAACAACAATTACACTTTTTGGGTTTTATTACTCTCACAGTTCTTATAACTTTTTTTGAAGAGAAAAAAAAAAACCAAATGTGACAAAGCAAAACAGAGTCAGTTAGAACAGAAGGATGGACATGGTACATGATGCAAAAACAGAATACCAGGTAATCAACAATGGTTACCATTATGCCTCTTGCTATCTTAAAAAGAGTTGCCTATATCATCAGGTATAGTAGAATTGAACAAAACAAGACCAATAAAACCTACATTGGAGATGTAACAGGACTTCAAAAGAAGATAATAGTCAAACCATAAAGGGCATCATAGTAAATCTTATTGCCTTCAAAGTGGTTGCCTATACCCTCAAACTTGATACTATCAAACAAAACAGAATATAGTAATCAGTCAGAACAAGATGGGGAGAGTATTACAGGAATTCAAATCAGGTTAACAGGACAACAAAAAAAATTACTATAATATATCCTGCTATTTTTTAATTAAGTTTTCCCTTAATTAAAAAAATAAGAAAAAATAAATTATTTTTTTAAGGAAAGGAAAAAAAGGGGGAGATTGAAATAAAAGAGGACATAAGACATAAGCAACAGAACAACACAGGTCAGAACTGAACAATTTCAGCATCATTGTGTTTCACCACCAGATAACCTGACATAATAGTAGTCACCATAGTGTCTCTTCCCTTGAAATATTTGAGTATAACTTCGTATACTATAGCATCAAACATATCAAGGTATTGTGAAGCCATTTAAGAGAATGAAAGTATTACAGGGTATTTAGAACCAGCTAACAGAAAATAAACAACAGTTTCTATATTATCTCTTTGCCTATAAAAATTTTTGTTTATCCTATTGCATATAGTAAAATATAATAAGATACAACATGTTAAAAACCAATGGAAACAAATGAACAACAGCTTGATGGGACTTCAAAACAAGATGATATTAAATCACCACTAGCTATTATGATGTCATTTTCATCAAAATAGCTATTTGTACTATCACAGACAATAAAATCAAACAACCCAGATTAAAACCATTCCAATTAATGAGTGAAAACATTATATGGCTTCAAGCCAATATGATTGGGAATCATGATTACCACACACTTTTAGTATTCTTATCATTTAATACACTAGGGAAACTATTTGATATTTATACATGTGAGTTTGATTTATTTCACTTATGAGTATGGTCTCAGGTTGTGTCCATTTATTTATAAATATCTCAATGTGATCATTCTTTATAGCTGAATAGTACTCCATTGTATAAAAATACCACAACTTTTTTATCCATTCCTCAGTTGATGGACACTTAGGTTGTTTCCAAGATCTGGCTATTAGAAATTGTGCTGCTATAAACATGGGTGCACATATATCACTGTGTTATGATGCTTTCAGTTCTTCTGGGAATATGCCTAGAAGTGAAATAGCTGGGTCAAATGAGGCTTCCAATCCCACTTTTCTGAGAAATCTCCAGACTGACCTCCACAATGGTTGCACCAGTCTAAATTCCCACCAACAGTGCAGGAGAGTTCCTTTTTCCCCACAACCTCTTCAGCATTTGTTGTTGGTGGTTTTCTTGATCTTGGCCATTCTTTCAGGAGTGAGATGAAATCTCAGTGTGGTTTTAATTTGCATTTTTCTAATGACTAATGATGATGAACATTTTTTCATGTATTTATTTGCCGTTTGTATTTCTTCATCTGAGAATTGTGTATTCATCTCAGATGCCCATTTTTGGATTGGGTGTTGGAATTTTGGGGGTCTGATTTTTTAAAATTCTTTATATGTTTTAGACAGAAGTCCTTTGTCTGAGACGCAGTTCACTAAGATTTTTTCCCAGTTTTTGGGTTTTCTTTTGACCATGGAGGAGATTTCCTTTGACATGCAGAAACTTTTTAATAAGAAGTGATCCCAGTTATTGATTCTGGGAAGTATTTTCCATGTAGCTTGAGTCCTGTTCATGAATTGTCTACCTACTCCTATGTCTTCAAGGTTTTTATCCAATTTGTCTTTCAATAGATTTAGTGTTTCTGTTTTAATATTTAGATCTTTGATCCATTTAGATTTTATTTTAGTACATGGTGATAGGCATGTGTCTAGTTTTAGTTTTCAGCATATAGAGAGCCAGTTTTTCCAACACCATTTATTAAAGAGACTGTTGTTCTTCCAGTGAACATGTTTGGCCCCTTTATCAAAGATGAGGTGGTTGAGTGCATTTGTAGTTGTGGTTGTATCTCCTAAACTATTGCACTGATCTTTGGCTCTGTTTTGGTTCCAGTACCATGTTGATTTTACTACAGTTGCTTTGTAGTATAAATTCAATTCTAGATCTCTTCTCACTCCAGATGAATTTTAGGAGTGATTTCTTGAGATCTGTGAGGTATGTTGATGGTATTTTTATTGGGATTGCATTGAGTCTGTATAACAGTTTTGGGAGAATGGCCATTTTCACAATATTTATTCTTCCTATCTATGAGCAAGGGATGTCTTTCCATTTTCTGAGATCATCTTCAATTTTATTTCTCAGTTTATTATAATTTTCCCTGTATAGGTCTTTCACTTCTTTTGTGATAGTAATTTCTAAGTATTTCATTTTTTTGGTTGCTAGTGTGAAGGCTGTGGCTTCACTTATTTCTCTCTCTGTAATTTTGTTGTTCGTGTATAGGAATGCTATTGATTATTGATTTTTTATCCAGCCACATTGCTGAATTTATTTATTATATCCAGGAGTCTTTCAATGGAGTTTTGGGGGTCTTCTATGTAGAGTACCATGTCATCTGCAAACAATGATAATTTAACTTCTTCGTTTCCTATCTTTACGCCTTTTATTTCGCTCTGTTGTCTAATTGCTCTGGATAGTATTTTCAGTACTATATTAAATAAGAACAGTGATAAGGGACATCCTTGACTGTGCCTGATTTTAAAGTAAAGGCCTTCAATTTTTGGCCATTTAGTATGATGCTGGCTGTTGGTTTGTAATAGACGGCCTTTATTATACTGAGGTAAAGGCCATCTACTCTGATTTTCTGCAAGGTTCTTATCATAAATGAATGTTGGACCTTATCAAAAGATTTTTCTGCATCTATAGAAATGATCATGTGATTATTACCTTTGGCTCTATTGATATGGTGGATTACATTTATTGATTTACATATGTTGAACCATCCCTGTATGCCTGAGATGAATCCCACTTGGTCATGGTGTATGATCTTCTTGATGAACTGCTGCATCCTATTTGCCAATATTTTATTGAGGATTTTTGCATCTGTGTTCATTAGGGAGATTGGTCTGTAGTTTTCTTTTTCAGTTGGGCCCTTCTCAGGTTTTGGTACTAGAGTAATATTTACTTCTGGGAATGATTTAGGAAGGACTGCTTCCCTTTGAATTTCATTGAAGAGTTTGAGGAGTGTCTGCATTAGGTCTTCTTTGTATTTCTTGTAGAATTCTGCAGTGAATCTGTCTGGGCCTGGACTCTTCTTTGAAGGTAAGGATTAATTACATTTTCAATTTCATTATCAGAAATTGGATTGTTGAGCAGTTTTACATCTTATTGACCTAGCTTTTGTACTTCATATGCTTCTAGGAATCTATCTATTTCTTCTGTGTTATCAAACCTTTGAGATTAGAGGTTTTCAAAATAAGTGTTGATGATCTTCTGTATTTCTATCGGGTCTGTAGTGATTTCACCTTTTTCATTCCTTATTGCATGAATTTGAGCTTTTTCTTCCCTTTTTAAAATAAGGATGGCTAGGGGCTTATCGATTTTATTTATTCCTTCAAAGAAGCAACTCTGATTCATTGATTTTTTTGGATTGTTTTCTTAGTCTCTATTGCATTGATTTCTGCTTTGGTTTTTATAATTTTCTCTCTTCTTTTGCTTTGGGCTTGACTTGTCTTCTTTTTCTAGATGTTTGAGGTGTAGCATCAGGTTATTTATTTGTACTCATTCTGTTTTCCTGGTGTGGGAACTCAGTGCAATGGATTTTCCTCTGAGGACAGCTTTCATTGCATCCCACTGATTCCGCTAAGGTGTATTTGTGTTTTCATTTGTTTGTAGATATTCTTTATCTTCTTTAAAATTTCTTCCTTAATTTCCTCTGTGACCCACTGATTACTCAAGAGTGTGTTATTCAGGTTCCATATATTTGTGGGATTTTTGCAGTATCTTTTATCATTAATTTCTAATTTTATAACGCTCTGATCCAATAACATGCAAGGGATAATTTCAACTCTTTTGCATTTATTTAAATATGTTCTGTGAGTTAATATATGGTCTGTTTTAGAGAATGGCCCATGTACTGCTGAGAAGAATGTGTATTCTGTTGTTGTTGGGTGGAATACTCTGTATATGTGCATCAAATCCATTTGTTCACAGGTGTGATTCAGTTCTTTTATTTCTTTGCTGATTTTCTGTCTGGTTGATCTGTCCATTGGTGTCAGTGGTGTGTTAATATCTCCTTTTATAATTGTATTACTACTAATTTGGCTTTTCATTTCTCTTAATACTTGTTCTATATAACTGGGTGCTCTGGAATTTGGTGCATATATATTTAAAATAGTTATCTCTTCCTCTTGGAGTTTTCCCCTAACCAGTATGTAGTGACCATCTTCTATCTCTTCTGATCATTATTGGTTTGAAGTTCACATTGTCTGCAAACAAAATAGCTACCCCCACTTTTTTGGGTTTCTGTTGCATGAAGTATTGTTTTCCATCCTTTGACTTTCAGTCTGTGGGTATCCTTTGGCCTAGATGGGTTTCTTGTAGACAGCATATGGTTGGATTTTGTTTCTTGATCTATTTTGCCAGTCTGTTTCTTTTTTTTATGCTTTTTTTTCCTTTTTTCTTTTTTATCAGTACTGGGGATCAAACTCACGACTGCCTGCTTGCAAGGCAAGTGCTTATGGCGCTGATCTAAATCCCCAGCCCCCAGTCTGTTTCTTTTAACTGGTGCATTGAGACCATTTACATTAATGGTTATAACTGTTATATATTGGTTTATTATTGAAGTTATCTTTCTGCTGTTGCATCTTTATCTTTCTTTTCTGTTTAATTTTCTGCTTTGCTTAGTGTTTTTTTCCTAAGTGTATGTAAAATGTCTTTCAGTGTTCTTTTCAGGGTTGGCTTGGTGATCATGAAGTTCTTCAGCTGTTCTTTGTCATGAAAGTATCTTATTTCTCCATCAATTTTGAAAGACAGTTTTTCAGGGTACATCAGTCTAGGTTGGAAATCATTTTCCTTTAGGATCTGAAGTACTTCACTCCATGCTCTTCTTGACTTTATTGTTTGTTCTGAGAAGTTTGCTGTAACTCTGATAGGTTTTCCTTTATAGGTGATTTGTCTTTTCTCTGTGACAGCTTTTAATATTCTATTCTTTTGTTCAATTTCTGGGATGGTGATTATTATATGTCTGGGTGTAGTTTTATTTTGATTATGGCTATTTGGAGTTCTATATGCTTCATTGATCTTGATATCAGTTTTCAATCTCATGCTTGGGAAATTTTCAGCTATTATGTCTCTAAATATCCTCTTGACATCCATTATGTTGTCCCCTTCTTTTTCATTTATCCCTATCAACCTTATGTTGTTTTTCTTCACGTCATCTTGTAGGTGTTGAATTGTTATTTCCTGATTTCTTCTTATTTTTAAAAGATCTTTCCTTTCCTGTTCACTGGCTGCAATCTTGTTTTTGAGGTCTGAAATTCTATCTTCACATTCACTGAAGTGGTTTTTACAACTTTCAATGGAATTTTTGATTTCCTGTATATCTCTTTGCATCTGCTTTATATTTGCTGTTTGTTTCTTATATTGTTCATCCAGGGATTCTATCTTTTGGTTTAGTTCCTCCAATTTTTAAACTGTGTCTTCTTTAGATATGTTCAGCATCTCCTTCATTTCTTTTATCATTACCTGAGAAATTATTTCTACTTTGAATTCCTTTAAGGCTTTCCAGAGTTGCTTCTTTATTTTGGTTACTATTATTTCAGGCATATGGCATGTATTTTCTTCTATGTACACAGCTCCTAGGCTTTCTTGGGATGGGCTGGATGTTTGAGATTGCATTTTGGTCCTTCGTTTTGTCATTTTCCTGTATTTCCGTGCTTCAAGTGTTGTTCCAAAGCTTTGCCGGGGCATGTTGTAAATTGCCTCTTATGTCCTGGACTCCTGGGACTCCTCAGGTAGTGTAGCTCTTTCCTTGGGCAGTGAAGCCCCCAGATTAAAAGAAGGTTGTCAGGCTCCTCTCAGATAGACTTAAAGTGTTCTGAAGCTACACAGCTCCCCCCCTCTGGCAGCAAAGCTTCCTGAAGGAAAGAAGGCCACCTGGTGTGGTCAAGGCAATCCCAAATCCCACTAAGCCCAATCTAGTGTGCAAGCCCAGTGGGCCCCCAACTCCCTAAAGCAAGGATCTCATACTCTCCTGGGGATTGTATGTTGTGTAACCATCCAGATCCTTGGATGACATAGCTCCCCAGGCTGATAGAGGGTCCCCCTATGTAGGCCTCAAACCTCCTCAGCAGGGCTGCTCCCTCCTCCAGGTGGTGGCAGTAGTGCTGGTGCTCTCCAAGCTGAAAGAAGGTTGCAGGCAAGGTCAGAGCAATTTCCTTTAGCTTGGCCCAGTTCCCTTCTTCAGGTGGGGCAGCTGCCGTGTGCCTTCTCCATGAGAGAGTACAGCTGGCAAGGCTGGAAAGGGTCCTTTGGCTCAACCAACTCCCTCTTCCTGGCAGGCAGCTGCGGTGTGGCCGAGAACAAGTTTTGATCCCTGGAAAATCATCCCTAAGTGTTTTGTGTGTAACCTGGTCTATGAAGTGATTGTAGTTGCCTTGGTGAATAATTAGGTTGAGGTAGAGTGTTTGGGACTAATGGGAGAAAATGAGAAGAAAGGACTTTTGTGCAGCTAACTTGGCTTGTGTATCTGCAAAGGCATTGCCTTGAGCAATGGGATCTGCAGAATTCTGGTGTCCCCTACAATGAGTAACTGCTGTTTGCTTTGGGAGTTGTGCTGCTTCTAGGAGTTTGAGGATAAGAGGCACACTAATGATGGGGGTTCCCTGAGAACTGATAAAACCCCTTTTGTGCCAGATAGCAGCATAGGAATGTAAAATGCTAAATTTATACTTTGAATCAGTGTATATATTTATGACTTTGTCCTTTGCTAGTTTAAGAGCCCTTGTAAGGGCAATAAGTTCTACCCTCTTGGAAGATGTCCCAGGTGGCAGTGGACTAGTCTTTATGACTTTTGACTGGTTAACTATTGCATATCCTGCTCTCTTCTGTTTGTATGTGTTTGTTGAACTGCCATCTATAAACCAAAGGCTAAAGAGAGTGGTATGCTACAGATGTGAGAAAAAGGGGTGGGACCTGTAAGACCTCAATATGGTCATGGTGAGGGTGGCCTTCTGAAGTGAGAAGCAAAGTTGCCAGATTAAGAGGACCACTAGTTGCAATAGAGATACAGGGTTCCTGAGAGAGGACTAGATGTACCTGTTGAAGGCAAGAAAGGGTCATGAGGGCAGGGAGTGTCTTATGTGAGATAAGCTCACTTAGATGATGAGGTGAGTGTACTGTGATAAACTGCCCTAATGTAAACTTTTAACTTCCTGTGTCAGTAGGGCTGCAGCTGCAAGGGCTCAGAGACAAAGTGCTCATCCTTTTACTATGTTGTCTAACTTCTTCGACAAGTAGGCTACCACTGGAAAAGGAGGTCCTTTTTTGTGTCCTAGTACACCCATAGCATTGTGACCCTGAGAGGTAGTGTACAGAATGAAAGGTTGGGTGGGGTCTGAAAGGGTAAGAGCTGGAGCCCTTAGGAAAGCCTCTTATGGCCATAATGAAGTGTAGGAGTTATGATAAGGGGAATTTAGAAGCTTTGTAAAGGAGTTGGGCTAGAGCTTCAAAGTTAGGAATCCAGAGATGAAAGAAATCAGCTAAACCTAGGAAAGATATAACCTATTGTTTGGTTGTGGGCACCTGGAGATCCCAAAGAATCACCTTACAATCTGTAGTGATGGAGTAGTAGGAGTGAGAGAGAGACCTAGATATTTGACTTCTAGAGAAGCTATTTGGACTTTAGCAAGAAGAAACTCTGAAAATTAAAGAGACTAGCTGAATGATGTATGGCTAATGTATGGGATGGAGAACATAAGAGGTCATCAATGTATTGAAGGAGGGTACTAGATTTGAGGTCAAGTGCTGCAAGGTCAGAGGCAAAAGCTTGGCTAAAGAAGTGAGGACTGTCTCTAAACCTTTGAGGGAACACTGTCCAAGCAAGTTGTTGAAACCTGAGGGTGTCCAGGTCACTCCATGTAAACACAAAGAAATCCTGACAATCAGGGTGTAGGGGGATGTTTTAAAAAGGCATCTTTAAGATCTATAACTGTAAAGTGAGTGATGGAGGGGGATATAAGAGAGCACGGTGTAAGGGTTTTGCACTACTGGGTGAATTGGAGTAACAGCATTATTGATTACCCCAAGGTCCTGTACTATATGGTAAGACACATAAGGCTTGAGCACAGGGAGAGTGGGAGTATTATAGGGTGAGTGGGTAAGTTTAAGAAAATAATTGTCTAAAAGGTGCTTAATTATAGGTTTAAGTTCCTGTACATGTTTGGGAGATATAGGATATTGGAGAATGCAAGGAAAAATTGAAGGATCCCTGAGATGAATTAAAATAGGTTGGCATGGGTAGCACAGGTGGGACTGGAGGTATCTCATACTATGAGATTGACCAGAGAAGGAGGGAGAGGAGGAGATGGCTTTGTGGCATGTTGTGAGGTTGGCTAGAAGACAAGAGCAGTGGGGAGGGAGAAAGTAAAGAAGAAGCTAAGCTTTTTAAGATGATCTTTACCTAAAAGGGGTGTGAGACATGTTGGAATTACTAGGAAGCTATGGGTAAAGAAGAGAGTCTGGAACCTGCATGGAATAAGCCCTGTCTTCAGTCTGTGTAGGTTGCTTTCAACACCCACTAGAGAGACTGAGGACTTAATACAAACACCTGAAAATTCAGGAAGTACACTATAAGTCATCCCCCCATGTCTACAAGTACAGATAGTGTCTTACCTGAGATTTCCAGTGATACTCAGGGCTCTGAGAATGATATCTTAATGGGGGCTATGAGCCATGAGCCCCATCAATCTGCAGCAGCAAGACCAGGTAGATCATTCAGCAATGAATCTGGTGGTGAAGAGATTTCCTGTGAGGGCAAGGAGTTAGAGGATGGCTTACCCACTCTCTGGTAGTTAGGACAGTTACTCTTCCAATGGCCCTTGATATTGCAATACAGGAAAGGCCCCAAAGGAATGCCTGGGTTGGGGCACTCTCTTGTCAATGTCCTTCCTTGTTGCACTTGAAACATGGTCTGGGAGGGGCTCAGGCAGCTCCACCTTGTTTTGGTTTTCCTGTCTCAGGAGCCCCAAGTGCTACTGCTAAAAGATCAGATTGATATTTAGCAAGTTTTTTGTGCCTCTTTTTCCTCTTTTTGTGTTTTTTTCTCTGTTGTTGAAAACACAGAAAGCCACATTAAGAAGCTCTTCCTGTGGAGTTTGAGGGCCAAATTCAGCCTTTTGTAATTTTGCACAAATATCAGGAGCAGACTGAAGAATAAAATGAGTTAGTAACAATTGTTCCTTCATGAGAGTTTACATTAGTAAACTTAATTAAGGTGTCCCTAAGCCAATTTAGGAACACAGCTGGATTCTCATTAGCCTCTTGGACCTGTTCTAAAAGCTTGTTATAGTTAGTATGTTTGTGAGCTATTTTATTAAGGCCCACAAGTATACATTCAATCATCTTATGTATTTTATGAGAACCTTCTTCATTTTGGTAATTCCAGTTAGGATCCTATTCAGACACTGCAGTAGGCCTAGGGTCATTCTCAGCGGTATTTGCCTTGTGTCTGTGATTGGCTTCTTCTCAAGCTGCTTGCCACAGCTAAGCTTACTCTTGTGAACTGAGGGTGACATTCAGAATCACATAAATATTCTTGAAATGTAAATCATAACAATGACTTATAAATTCAAATTCTCTAATATAATTTTGTGGGTCAACAGAAGTAACCTAATTTATGACTAATCTGAGATAGGTCAGAGAGGGAAAAAGGAACATGAATATAAACTAATCCCTTTGGGCTAGCCTGTTCCAGAAGTGGAAGTAGAGATTGAGGCTGAGAAGGCTGTGGAGTAGGAGGTGCAGATGGCCATCAAGCAGCCAACTGACCAGCAGGCATGTGTGGGCAATTACCCAATGATTGACTACAAAGTGCCTACTCATCACCATGTGACAGGGAAACACAAGATGACTGATTACCATGTGACCCATAGCAAGATAGCTGTTGCTGGTGACATAGTGAGGAAGCACAAGATGGCGACTGGTCATCATGTGACCCACAACAAGATGGCTGCTCCTGGTCACATGATGAAGGACCTTAAGATGGCAGCCATTGACCCTGTGACCTGTTGCAAGATGGTGGTGCACTGTCACATGGCAGAGGGCCACAAGATGGCAGCTGTCCTCCATGTGAGCTGCAGAAGGTGGCTGCTGAGAACCATGTGGCCTACTAGATGACTGAAATGCACAAGACCAAGTATCTTCTTTCCCCTATTGGGAAGCTGGTGGAGGTAAGCTGGTATGCTGGTATGGTAAGCTGGTGGAGAAAATGGCAATACAGGGATAGGGGACAAAGAAGAGTCATCTGATAGATAGATGGCTCAGGTAGAGGGGATTGAGAAATCTGAGACTGTGGAGAGAAACTAAGGGAAGGATTAGAGGCCATTGTGGGTGATGAAGGGGGATGGGACAGTGCAGGGGGCACAAAAACCTATGGCTGAGAATGCTGTGGGGTTTGATCTTGGAGATATGGAGGAGGGGGACTAAAGACAAGAGGCACATCATCTAAGGGGTCTGGTGGGGAAAAAGGGAGAGTTGGTGGTGCAGTAGAGTTAGTTAGAAATATTTAGGCTGTAATACATGACTGAATGAGAGAAGAGCACATCATTAGGGAAAGAAAGGCCTATACATATGGGATTTCTGCTAACTTGCCACCAAGTTCCCAGTGCAACAGTGTCTTGAGGTAGGCTCCTTGAAGGCAGATGGTATTTCCCCTCAATGAATGGATTAATGTTGTCTTTGTGGGAGGGGACTAAAACAATGAGCTTAGCTCCTTCTTGTTCCTTCTTGACCCCTCTCTTTTCACCAGAGGATGATCAGTAAGAAGGCTCCAGCTGGATGCCAGTTCTTAGATCTTGGACTTGCCAGCATCTAGAACCACAAGCCAATCCATTTCTGTGCACATTATATTACTCTGCCTCAGGTATTCTCTTACAGCAGCACAAAATGAATTCAGACACCCATTATCTTCAAACAATCTCATCTCTGTTCATGATTTTGAGATTTGGGAGCAGGAGATGTTCTCTGCAGGGACAATAATTTTTTTAGTGATAATATGACAATGGGTTGAATGTTTTGCACCTCCAAAATTCATGCTGAATCCTAATCCATGATGCAGAAGTATTAAAAAGTAGGGCCTTCATGAGGTAATTAGGCCATGAAAGCTTCATTCCATGGATTGGAATTAGTTTCCTTATGAAGGAGTTGAGGGTCTGAGTTTTCTTCTTCCATTCTGGTGTCATGTGAGGACACCAACAGAAGGCACCCATGGAAGAGGATGTGCTCTTTCACTAGATACATAATCTTCTGGTGCTTCGATGTAGGATTTTATTCCCTCCAGAAGTGTTAGAAATAAATTTATAAAACTTACAACTTACCCAGTTTATGACACTTTCTTATAGCACCCAAATGGACTAAGACAATAGCAAACTGTTTTTCTTTGTTTAAAATAAAATATTTCTGTTCATCTTCATCTTCCTATCTCATATAAGTGGAGATTCTAAAGTGAATACTACAGTAATGCCAATAATGTTCTGTTCTTCTTCCATTTGTTGGAATATCTTTGCAGTTGCTAATTAGTCTTGCATTAGAAGCTTTCCTTCGTTGGACATGATTTTCCTCTCTGTCTCCCTGTCTGTCTCCCAATCTCTCTCTCTCTCTCTTTAATATGGAAGTATAGAAAACAAACCTACCTACATTTCATTCCAAATTTTAACGAAATCTTCTTACTATCTCTCATGATTCAAGTTCAGATTTTTTTAAAACTATAAAATAACAATATAATGTCAGCAGCAATATCAGTATTCCAGTGCCTTAAAACAGCATGGAATATGTAAAGAGTGGAACATTGAAAACTGACATTGTAAGTCCTCTGTGAGTGATGCTGGAATTGATAAAGATGTTTAAACAAGGAGATGACACAGATATATAAATATTGACATAGAGTTGCAAAAGTTGTTGAGTATTAATCTGGTCTCCCTCTTCCAAAATGTTGGCAATTTCAGCATGAGTCACTGATAATGCATAAGCACAGTTGGTTAAAGAGGGGTGGAAAGACAAGAGAAATACATGGAAGACATCTGTTGTTTTGTAGTCATTAACCATTTACCCTATTCAGTAAAGAAATTTTCCTGAATCTCTTTTGAAGAACTGCCTAAGCATTTCAGAGTTCATGCATCCGGGGTAGATTTGACTTTCCTTTGAATTTCAGAAATAATGGCAATGATTGGTTCAGGAATGAAGCATATTTTCTTAGGTCCAGGATTTCTGTTCAAGTAGCGAAATAAAAACTCTTTACTTAGACTGAGTAGCAAAAATAACAAAACTTTCAGAGCCATTTTGCAATGCAGGGAAGAGCTATAAGTTATCAGACAAAGTCTGAAAATAAAGGCAACGGAGTGGAAGATAGTGTTGGAGGATACCAATGAAATCAGAAATCAATATTATCTCAGCTACTATCCAGTTAAGCTTGAAAGGAGTTATGAATTTTTCAATTATAGAAGTTAAAAATTCTTTTTTCTTTTTTTCCTGTTAGGCCAGCCTGAGTGATTTTCTGTCATATGAAATAGAAATAATCCTAAATGATATTCAAGAGAAAAATTAGCCTGGATACCATCCATCAGAATTGAAATGGCAGTAGGAAGAGACTTACTGGAGAGAGTTTATTTATAAAGAACAACGTTTCAATCTCACATGTAAGAGAAGTTCCTGTGTTTTGAAGGTATCCCCTAAAAGTTCATGTATTGCAATTTTAATTCCCACAATATCGAGAAGTGCAGCCAGTAGGAGTGTTTAAGATTATTCTCATGCAAACAAGTTAGTTTTCACAAGAATAGCTTTATTATGAAAGTGTTCTTCTCTTACTCCTCCTCTTATTCCTTCCTCTCTATTTCTCTCTTTCTCTCCCTCCCTCTCTCCCTCACTCTAAGTGAAATACAATATCTGATACCAACCATTTAAAAGAAGAGAGTCCTTGTTTTTTGGCTCCAAGGCAGACCAGCATGGCAGAGGAGCACAGTAGAGTGAAAGTTTCTAATGTTGTGGCAGCCATGAAGCAGAGAGCATAGGGAAGAGACCAAAAGGGAGTTATATCCTTCCACTTCTTCCAAACATGCCCCACCAAACAACAAGTCAACTATAGCAAGCAACTTTAGAATTCAATCACTTTCCAAAAGCCCTGCCTATAAATGCATGAGGACATTGGGACGACATTCTTGATCTTCTCTCTCTCTCTCTCTCTCTCTCTCTCTCTCTCTCCTTCTCTCATTCCATTTGTAATATCCTCTGCCATGTTAAGATGCAGCAAGAAAGCCTTCACCAGATGCCAAGAAGATATTTATGCTTTTGGATTTCCCAGCCTCCAGAACCATGAGCAAAATAAATTTCCAGTCTTTATAAACTACCTTGTCTCAAGTATTTTCTTATAGCAACAAAAAGCTTAAGAATATTTTAGTTTTCCTGTTGCTAAGACAAAATACTCAATATTTACAGTTTAAATGATGTGAGGTTTAATTTGGCTCACAGTTTCAGACAATTCAGTTCAGGAGTTAGCTGGCTCTAAAGCAGAAAGATCATCATAGAAGGGTATGGTAGAGCAAAGCCTCTTAGTTCACAGTAGTGCAGAAACCAAGTAGGGGAATAACATCAGAGCAGAAGGGGCTAGTGAGCACACATAGTATCCAAGATCCATGATACACACATACGTACATACACAGAAGTATGCTTTACTAATCCCTAGGAGCTCCCAAGCCAGTTGATGTTGATGTAACTAAGCTTCACCACTGCAGAGATATTGTCCACCTTATAAATTATCACCTCTTTCTCATATATTATATTTTGCAGTATAATATCTGGAACTTATAGCATATGGTGAGATGTTAGACAAATAGACTTTGAAATTCAGATTACTGGAGCACTTAAGAACTGTGCAAAAGCCCCCGCCCCCCCCCAGGCCACCCTTTCCCCACACCCAAAATACCTCAGCAAGGGGAGACTTGGCCACCCCACTCCTGCCTGCGAAAGACCTTGGAAGCCCATCAGAGCCTCAGCTGCTCCTCCAGTGCACCCAAAAGACCTCAGCAGCCAACAGGAGAATTGACTGCCCTCCCATATATCTGAAAGACCTCAGCATCCAACCAGAAACTCAGCTACCCCTTCCTAACACTCAGATTACCTCACCACCCCATAGACATTCAATGACACTTCCACTATCTACAGTGGGGAAGTAAGAGCCTCAACAACCCTTCACAAACCCAGAGGACATCAGTGGGCCAGCAAAAGCATGGTGAATCCCACCCCAAACAGAGGAACTCAGTGGGTCAGCAGGAGCCTCAACAAAACCTCCCCAATGCAGACAACCTTGGTGAACCAGTGAGAGCATGGATGAGCCCTTCTTCCATACAGAGAACCCCAGGTTGTCTGGCAAGAGTGCTGTAAGGAATCCTCCCATCTGGAGGAACCCAACTAGGGCTAAAAGAGTCCTACTGAAATGGTAGGGTCCTGGTTGGGAGCACAATATAGACAGGTGGGTCTAGTGGCCTGGAACAGTCTAAAGCAGCAGTAACAATACAAATTAAGGGTTGGTTCACATCAATATTCCTAGTCTGGTAAGCCTAGGAAGAAAATAGGGCTCATACAATTGACCCTGCAGGAAGAATTCAGGTTACTGGACCCTCCCCTACATTGAAGAACCCAGTGAATGGGTGAATGTCAGCCATACAATAGGATCATAAGACACACATGACAAACAGTGGAGATCACTGGGATTGAAAATGTCAAAATATTAACCCAAGAGGTGAAAATGACAAACCAAAAAAGCAAAATAGAATCTCAAATGGCTTGCCCATCTGAAACAAGTACAGGAGACAAAAAAACAGAGGACATTGGAAGGCACATATGTGAAATTTCTGAAAAGTTGTCATGTGAAATAAGGAAACCAATTCATGAGGCTACAGAGGAAATTAGATTACAAATAATCTTCAGGTAAATAAATAAATGATAATCTTAATAAAGGAGTTAGCACAGCTGGAGAAGATATAAAAAAAGTACAGGAGCATAGAAAAATGATGGAAACTTTGAATGAACAGTATCACAAAGAAATAGAATACATAAAAAGTTTAAAAGTCATCCAAAAATTAAAAATTCCATTGAAAGCTGGCAAAACTTCTTGAGTGAATCTGCAGATAGATGTTAAGACCTTGAAGGCAGGATCATGGCTGGTTATCACAAAAGGAAACAACTCCTGAGAATAACAAGGGATCATAAAATAACAATTCATCAGCTTCAAGATGATGCAAATAAAAACAATGTAATGATGGTTAGGTGTCAATGAAAATGCAGGAGTCAATGAAAATCACATAAAAAACTGCATAAGTAATAGCAGAAAATTTCAGAAGAATGGTAAAAAGAATCTGACACACAGATACATACAAACTCTGAACATCCATAACCAAAATAAATCCACACCCAGACATATGATAATCAAGGTCTCCAAAATTCATCATAAAAACAGAATACTAAAAGCTGGTAGAGAAAATAAACAACTCACCTATTAAGGAAAGCAAAGTTAGAATCATGGTTGACAAACCCTCAAGTCAAGATAAGCTTGGAGTGAAGTATTTCAAGTCCTAAAGGAAAAGAACTTCCAACCTAGATTGACATACCCTGAAAAGCTAATTTTCAAAATTAATGTGAAAATAAAATATTTCTATGACAAAGACCAACTGCAGAAATTCGTGTCCACCAGATCAACCCTAGAAACAGTACTAAAAAGCATTTTAGATAGAGATAAAAATGACCACATTTTTTAGAAGAATGACAAAAAGAAACCACTAGGCAGGGAAAGCAATTAAATAAGGCGAGAAAACAGAAAACAAGAAAATGACAAAGATAAATTAATATGTATCAGTTATTACCATCAGTGTGAATGGCCTCAATTCCCCAATCAAAAGAAATGAATTAAGAGAATGGATCAATAAGCAAGATCCAACAATGTGCTGTGTAAAAGAAATACATCTCGCTCAAAAAGAAACTCATGGACTGCTAGTCAAAGGATAGAAAACAATACTCCATGAGATAGGAACCCAGAAAAAAAGCAGGGGTAGCTATTCTGTTTGAAGACAATGTAAACTTCAAACTAACAGTGATTAAAAAGAAGGAAAAAGGTTGCTACATTCTTGTTAGGGGAAGAATTCAAGAGGAAGAGATAACAATCACAATTTTATATATATATATGCCAAATACAAGAGCACCCAAAAGTATAAGACAAATACTAATAGAAATGAAAAATCAAATATTCAATAACACAATTATAATGGGGGACTTTAAAACTTTATTGTTACAAAAAGAGAGATCAACTAGATAAAAAGTCATCAAGGAAATAACAGAATTTAATCCAATCTGTGAACAAATGGACTCACTAGATATTTACACAGTGTTCTACCCAACAGCATCAATATACATATTCTTCTCAGTTGCACATGGGACAGTCTCTCAAATAGACCAATATTAGCCCATAGAACATGCTTAAGTAAATATTATCTGATCATAGTATACTGAAATTGGAAATTGATTGCAAAAGAAACTTTAAAACCTGCATAAGCACATGGAAATTAAATAACACCCTCTTGAACAACAAATGGGTCACAGGTAAAATTAAAGAAGACATTAAACTATATCTACAATTAAATGAATATGCAGATACAACATACTGGAACCTGTGGGATGCAATGAAAGTGATCCTAAGAGGGAAATAAACAACAATAAGTTGTCACATCAGGAAAACAGAATGAGCACAAATAAACAACCTAATGTTGCACCTCAAGCTTCTAGAAAGAGTAAAGCAAGTCAACACCAAAGCTCATAGAAAGCTGGAAATGAAAAAGATCAGAGCAGAAATTAATGCAACTGAAACTAAGAAAACAATGCAAAGAAGTAATAGATTAAACAATTGATTCTACCAAAAATATTCTTTAAAAAAATTGAGCCAGGGATCTAGCTCAGTGGTGTAAGTGCCTGCATGGTTGACATGAGGTCAAGAGTTCAATCCCTGGTAAACAAACAAACAAAACAAAACACAATTCCAAAGAGTTGGTTCTTTGAAGGAATAAACAAAATTGATAAACCCCTAGCCAAACCTATCAAGAAAAGGAAGGAAAAAATCAAATTCATGCAATGAGGAATGAAAAGTGTGAAATCACTACAGACTCCTCAGAAATTCGGAAGACAATCATCACCTACTTTGAAAGCTTTTACTCACACAGGCTGGAAAACAGAAGAAATGGACAGATTCCTAGAAACATATGAATTATCAAAACTGAATCAAGAAGATATAAAAATTTAGAATAATCCAATATCAGTTACTCAAATTGAAAATATATTAAAAACTAACAAAGAAAAGCCCAGGTTCTGATGAATTCAAAGATTATTACAAGAAATTTAGAGAAAATTTAATGCCAACACTTCCCAAAAATATTGAATGAAACTGAAAGGGGAGTAATTCTCCATAACTCATTCTTGGAGGAAAGTATTAATCTGACACCAAAAACCAGAGAATAATGCAACCCAAATGGAGGACTTCAGGACCACCTCCTTAATGAACATTGATGCAAAAATTCTCAATAAAATACAAGTAAACAGAATCAGCAAATGATGAAAAAGATTACACATCATAACCAAGTGGGATTCATCCTGGGAATGCAAGGGTACAAATCAATAAATGTAATACACCACATCAACTGTCAGAGATCATCTCATTAGATTCAGAGAAAGGTTTTGATAATGTCCAACACTTCTTCATGATAGAAGTCCTACAGAAAACTGGAATAGAGAGTCTCTGCCTAAATCTGATCAAAGCTATCTCTGAAAAAGCAACAGCCACCATCATACTAAATAGAGAAATAAAAGAAATAAGGATAGGAAAGGAAGAAGTTAAACTATCACTATTTGCAGATGACATGATCCTCTACATACAAGACCCTAAAATCTTATCAGAAGACTACTAGAGTTAATAAGACAGTAGAGTAGCTAAATACTAAGTCAACACTCGAAAATCAATAACATTCCTGTATACAAACAATAAACTCACTGAGAGAAAATTTATGGAAATATCACCCTTCACAATAACATCCCCAAAATGAAATATCTAGGAATTAGTCTAACAAAGGATGTAACATATCTATACATTGAAAACTGTATATACTCTATACAGTAAAACTGTATAGAGTATATACAGTACTCTAAAAAAGGAGATTGAAGAGGATGTCAGAAAATGGAAAGATATCCCTTGCTCTTGGATACTAAGAACCAACATTGTGAAAATGGCCATACTCCCAAAACTGCTATACAGATTTAATGCAATTCTGGTCAAAATATCATTAATAAGCCTCACATATTTAGAGAAAATATTACTAAAATTCATTTCAAAACAGAAGAAACCTAGAAGAGCAAACGTAATCTTGGGCCACAAAGGCAAGACAGGAGGCATAGCAATACCTTACTTGAAATTATAGTACAAAGCTACTGTAATAAATCAGCATGCTACTTGAAAAACAAAACACAAACCTGAGGATCAGTGGAACACATTAGAAGATGTAGGCACAACTACAAAGACATTCAGCCACCTTATTTTGACAAAGGGGCCAAACATGTTCACTGGAGGAAATATAGCCTCTTTAATAAATGGCACTGGAAAAATTGGCTTTCCACATGCTGAAAACTAAAACTAGACCCATGCCCATCATCATGAACTAACTGAAAGTCAAAATAGGTCAAAGATCTATTAAAACAGAAACACTAAATGTACTGGAGGACAAGGTAGATAGAAAGATTGAGGACATAGGGGAAGGCAAAGAGTTCATCAACAAAATGCAAACTGCCTGGGAAGTACTTCAAAGAAAATCATCAGCTTCCCAAATTCAAAGACTCAGTCCAGAAATGGGCATATGAAATGAACATGCACTTCTAGATGAAGAAATGTAAATGACAAATAAATACATGAAGAAATGTTCAACATTATTTGTCATTCAAGAAATGCAAATTAAAGCAACATGGAGATTCCACTGAGATTCCAGAAATAATGGCTGCCATCAAGAAATCAACCAATAATAAATGTTGGTGGTGTGTGGCGAATAGTGAACTCTTTTTCAGTATTGGTAGAAGTGCACACCTGATACAGCCACTGTGAAAATCAGTGTGGAGGTATCCCTAAAAAACTAGGATTGGAGGTTCCATTCCATTCAGCTATTCCCTGTCTGAGTATTCTCCCAGAAGAATTGAAAATGTCATGTCACAGTGATACATGTGCACCCATGTTTATAGCAGCACAAGTTGTAATAGCTAAATCTTGGGAACAACCCAGATGCCTATCAATAAAAAATGGATTAAAAAGATATGGCATCTTTATAAAATGGAATACTACTCAGATATAAAGAAGGATACACTTGAGGCTTTTGCAGGTAAATGGGCGCAACTTGAGACCATACTCATAAGAGAAATAAATCAAACTCGTGTAAATATCATATTGTCTCCCTAGTGTAAAAAACCTGAAAGGTTAACAAGATCCAAAATGTACAACAGGCTGGGGATTTAGCTCAGTGGCATAAGCACCTGCCGTGCAAGCAGGCAGTCGTGAGTTCAATCCCCGGTACTGATAAAAAAAGGAAAAAGACAAAAAAAAAGTACAACAAATATTGTAAAACTGAAAGGGAAAGAAAGTGCTCAAAAGGAAATAACAACTGGGATAAGGTCAGGGAAAAAGGAAGAATGAAAAGATTATATGTATACAGGTATGCATATATATGTTTGTGTGTGTGTGTATACTAAGATAACTATACTACTAATCTCTGTAAGTTCATCAGAAAAGTTTATGCTTTTATTGTGTGACAGTTTGATCATTTTTTATGTCTAAATCTTGTAATCTGAACTACTTCTAAGATAACAATATGCAATATATTAAGTACTGTTAATTTCCTACTTTTTTGAAATTCTGTATCATTTCTGCTCTTTTCATTTTGCTTTGGTTTGACAATAAAAAAATAGAAAAAAAAACTGTGCACCCTTTGGAAGTTACTTTTTTTTTTCTAACCTCAATTTTTAATGGAATACTGATAGGACCATAGGATCTCGAACCTAGGACCCAAGTTCCTGTAAGGATTAAATGGAATATTGCTACATATATGAAAAGAACTCACCATTTATTTACCATTACTGATTGTTTTTCTCTTTTCCAATTTTGTTGGAGCTATCACTGGGGAAAATGTTGGAGGTGAAACTACCAACTCCCACAAGATCTGTATCAGTATCTATCTTTACCTTTTCTATTTTAATAGAAGTTATGATCTTTCTGAACTTTAATGAAAGGCAGTCTTTCCATTGTCCAAAGTTTATCTTCCTCCTTCTCTTCTTTTTCTTTCCTTTTCTGTTTCATTTTTGATATTGTTTTCTTTTTTAAGTGTTTTTGCAGTAATAGGATTTGAGTTCAGGGATTCACACATTAAATAATTAATCTAACTATGAACTACAACTCCACCCCATTTATTTTTCCTTTTTATTTATTTATTTTTTGTTTGTTTGAGACAGGGTCTTGACTTCTGGAAAGATGGTGACATGGTGAGTAACACAGAAAGAGGCTGTTCAAGATTTGGTGTCCAGACATATATAGCAACATGAGGAAGACAAGAAGGAACTGAGCCATGGAAAGGCTCCAAAACAAGAAAGAAGTCCATGGGGAGAGTGAAGAGAGAGACCTTAATTAAGAATGAGGTGGCAGGCAGCACTTTCTCTCTCGCCCAGGCAAACAAAATGGGCAGGCAGGCTCAAACTTGCAGATTCATGGTGACTACTGGCAATGTAAGAGAACTCTGCACAGAAATGCCCCAGTGAAATGAATAGTGGATGAAGAAGACTGTGGTGACTGGTGGGTTATTTGGGTTCAGACACCCCCAAGGAGAGAATGATCAGCTAGTGGCCATCCTTTTGTTTTGTTTTGTTTTTAGGTAACACTAAGCAAAATAACACAGAATATACTCAATTAAATCAAAACAGTAAACAGGATTTCAAAATAAGATAATAGGAAATCAACAATGACTACTACATTGCTTCTTGTTATCTTCAAAGTAATAGCCTATGCCATCAGACATAATGAAAACAAAATAATAAAATCAATCAATCAAAACAAAACAATGAAAGCTATAAAGGGCTTCAAAGCAAGATAATAAGAAATTAACAATGGCTACCATAATATATCTTGTTATCTTCAAAATAGCTGCCCATACCATCTGATATAATAAAATTAAACAACACAAAACAATAAAACCAAACAAAACAACAATAAAAATGACACAGGACTTTAAAACAAGGTAAGAGGGAACTAACAATGTCTACCACCTTCCCTTTTCAGAGGTTTCCTCCCTTTTCACTTTCACAATATCTATTGTACATTTTGGATCCCACTAAAAATGTTAGTTTTTCTTCAGTTTTTATGCTGTGGAGACAACACCTATGTGAGTTCCAACTATTTCACCCAAGAGCATGATCACAAGTTACATCCATTTACCTACAAGAGCCTTGAGGTTATGCTTCTTTATAACTGAGGAGCTTTCCATTGTATAAGAATGCCACATATTTCTTATCCATTCTGCAGCTGATGGGTAAACTACACTTGCTTTTTTTCTGGTTCCCTGTCACATGAAGTACTGTTTTCTCTCCTTTGACTTTCAGTCTTTGAATTTCCTTTCAAGTTAATGTATTTCTTATATACTGTATATTGATGTTTCTTGATTCTTGTTTCTTGATTCACTCTGTCTGTGTCTCTTGTTATTGGTAAATTGATGCCATAGTCATTAATGGTTATGGCCAACATGCACTGCTTCATCTCCATCTTGCTATTTTCCTGCCATTGGCTCTCTAATTTCCCCCTCTGTTCAATTGCCTGCACTCCTGGGTGATCTCCCGCTGTTGCTGTTTCTGGAGCTGTGGTCATCTTTATCTCTGTCTAGAATATTCTTCAATACTCTATGTAGGGTTGGTTTGATGGTCATAAATTCTTTCAGTAGTTGTTTGTCATGGAATTCTCTTGTTTCTCCATTAATTTTGAAAGATAGTTTTTCAGGGTACCTTAATCTGGGTTGGAAGTTGTTTTCTTTGAGGACTTGAAATACTTCACTCCAAGCTCTTCTTGAATTGATGGTTGTGTTAAGAAGTCTGTTATGATTCTCATGGGTTTTCCTTTATAGGTGATCTGTTTCTTTTCTTTAACACTTTTTAATGTTCTGTTTTTGTCCTGAATTTCTGAGATCTTGTTTATTATATATCTGGATATATATTTATTTTGGTTATGGCTAGCTGGAGTGCTAGATACCTCACTGATCTGTATGTCATGTCCTTTTCCCATGCGTGGGAAGTTCTCCACTATTAGTTCTGTAAATAGTCTGTTTTATGACATTTCTGTTGACTCCTGCTTTTTCACTGACATCTATCAATCTTAAATTATTTTTCTTTGCATCATCTTGCAGCTGTTGAGTTGTTATTTCCTGGTTCCTTGTTATTTTTAAGAGATCTTTCCTTTCATGATTTCTAGTTGCCATCCCATCTTCAAGGTCTGAAAATCTATCTTCAGTTTCTTTCAAGCAGTTCTACCAGTTTCCAATGGGGTCTTAATTTCCTAAATATCTCTTTGAATCTGTTTCATGCATTCAAATTCTTCTTTATATTATTCATTCAAGGTTTCCATCATTTCTCTATGCTCTTCTTTTTTAACTGTCTTTTTAAGGTATGCTTAGCAACCCTTTTATTATGGTTATCATTTCTTCTTTTATCTGAGATATTATTTCTCATTTGATTTCTTTGACAGCCTCATGAAGTTGTTTCTTTACTTTGCTGTCATCATCCCAGGAATTTTAGGTGTATGTCTTCTATTTTCTTCCCTGTCCATATCTTCTTGACTTGTTCTGTTTGGGTTAGAGGCCAAAGATTGTCTTTTGCTTCTTCATCTTGACATTTTCCTGGGTTCCTCTGGATGATCCAGTTGTGAGGTCTCAGATCCTTCCTATGTTGGCTACCCATACATGATTTAGGGGGATTTTTCAGGCACCTGGATTTCTCTTAACTCAGGTTCCCCAGGAGGTGGTAGGTAGTGGGGTGGGCTTCTCCAGATATGCATGGCTACTCCAAGGTATGGCTGGCTGTTTCTCCCCACTTATGCTTGCTACCCATGGGAGAGTCCCAATGGTAGCCTGTATGCACATGGGGGCTGGGCTGGCTGTGTTTGCCTGCCATGCTCGGCTGTTAGCTATCTTGAAGAGGGGCCAAATGAGCTCAAAACTCAGAACAGCAGAAGATCAACCCCATCCAGCAGCTCTCAGTGTCAGGGTAAGGCTGCTGAGTTCAAGTTGGCAGGAGGTCAAGGAACAGAGTTCAAACTTGCAGTAGACACAGTTTCACAGACCAAAATCAGGCTCACTTTCAGTGCAACAAAAGGCTTAGAATTCCTGGGAGTTTCTGTAATCTACTCTTATATATCTTCCATCTTTACTGGAACCCCCCCCCCAATCCAGCATTTGTTACAAGATGCAAATAGTTACATAAAATTGATCAGAGATAATGAAAAATCAGGAGTTAGCACAAATGATCTAAAAATCTTCCTCTTGATATCATGGCAGAAAACTTTCCTGGATGTGAAAAATAATTTGACATATAGATTATTGAGGCATATAAAGCTTCAATTAGCCCTGATAAAAATTTCTACACCAAGGCATTTAATAGTCAAGATTCCTGGGCTGGCGATAATAGCTCAATGACACAGTGCCTCCCTGGAGAGCACAAGATTGATAAGTTTGATCCCCAGTACCATGAAAAAATCTAGAAATTCAGCACAAGAACAGAAGGGGGAAAAACATATCACCAATAAAGGAAAGCCCATCAGAATCAGCACAGACTTCTTGACACAAACCCCCAAGTGAAGGAGAGCTTGGAGTGAAGTATTTAAAACCCTAAAAAAAAAAAAAAAAACAATTTCCAACACAGACTAGTGTACTCTGCAAAACTATCTTTTAAAGTTGATGAGGAAATAAGATACCTCCATGACAAAGAACACCAGAGGAAGTTCATAAACACCAACATATCTCTCCAAAATGTTCTGAAGGTTATATTTCAAAGCAATAACTAGGATTACAACTACATGAACCTCAATGGAATCAATCTACTAGGCAAAGCAAGCAATTAAATGGAGAGGAAAAGAGAGAGACAACAACAGCAAAATAATATGATGAAGGTAAATCATTACATATCAGTTATAACCATTAAGGTAAGTGGTCTCAATTCACCAATAAAAAGAAACAGACTAGCAGAATGGATCAAGAAGCAAGATCCAACAATATGCTACATATAAAAACCACATTTAATTTTTAAAAATTAATAGTCTGAAAGTCAAAGAATGCAAAACAATTCAATGTGACAGAAACCCAGAAAAAAACAGGGGTAGCTATTTGTAGACAAGTGAACTTTAAGCCAAGATTGATTAAGAGAAACAAAGAAGGTCATTATAGTAAATAACCCGAGAGATATATAACTATATAAATATCAAATGCCAGTGCACTTAATTGTATAAAACAAATATTAATGGACATAAAACATCAAATAGGCACTAATACGATTGTAGTAGGGGACTTCAATTCCTCACTGTCACAGATAGATCAACTAAACAAAATATCAACAAAGAAATATCGTAACTAAACCAAACTTTTGAAAAAAATAATATAGTACAAGTCTATATGATGTTCCAATCCCACAATGTCAGAATACACATTCTCCTCAGCTGCACACAAGATATTCTCCAAAATAGACCACATACTAGCTCATAGAATATGTTTAATCAAAGCAAAGTAGTTGGAATTATCCCATGCACATTATCAGACCATAGTGCAATGAAATTGGAAATCAATGGCAAATGAAGCCAGAAGAATTTCATAAGCACATGGAAATTAAACTGCACACTCCTGAATAATCAGTGGATTACAGAAAAAACTGGAGAAGAAATTAGACAGTTTCTACAATTAAATGATAATGTCAATACAACATATCAAATATATAGGACACAATGAAAGCAGTCCTACTAGGAAAATTCATAGCAGTGAATTTCTATATTAGAATACAGAATAAGCTTAAACCACTTGTTAAACCTCAAGCTTCCAGCCACTGGGGGAAGTGTTGGTGAGCCCCTTTAATAAGATGGTGCTGGAAAAACTGGCTTTCTGCTTGCCAAAGACTAAAACTAGACCCATACCTGTCACCTTGCACTAAAGTGGAAATGGATCAAAGATCTAAATATTAAGACAGAAACACTAAAGCTTCAGGAGATAAAATAGGTAAACGCTTGAAGACATTGGTTTTAGGAAAATATTTTATGAACAAAATCCCGATTGTACAGGAAATATCACAATAACCAACAACTTGGATCTCACCTTATTAAAAAGCTTTTGCACAATAAAAGAAACCACCAACAGAATAAAGAGACAACTCACAATGTGGGAAAATTTTTTCCAGCTGCGCCTAAGCCAAAAGATTAACATACAGAATATATAAAGAACTAAAAAAAAAAAAAAAAAAAAAAAAAAAACTGGGCCCCTTGATATTAAAGACCCAACCCAAAAGTGAGCATCTGAAATTAATAGATATTTCTCAGATGAAGAATTAGAAATAGCAAATAAATACATGAAAAAATGTTCACATTTTTCAACTGGTCATTTGAGAGATACAAATTAACACAATGTTGAGATTCCCTCTCACCCCAGAAAGAATGGCCATTATCAAAAAATCAACCAATAGAAAATGTCGTGGGGATATGAAGAAATAGGAACTCTTCTCCACTGTTGGTAGGAGTGTAGAATGATGCAACTTCAACAGAAATCAGGGTGCAGATTCCCATTCTTGATATCTTCCCAAAAGAATTAAAAGCACCATACCACAGTGATATATGCATATTTGTATTTATAGTAGTACAGTTTGTAATAGCCAAATCTTGGAAACAACCCAAATGCCCACCAATCAATGAATGTATAAAGAAGATGTAGTTTTTTTAAACCATGGAGCACTATTCTGCCATAAAGGATAACCGGGATATTTCTAGCTTAAAAAGGGTAAACTTGGGATATTTCTAGCTAAATGAATACACCTTGAGACCATATTCTTAAGTGAAATATATCAACATATGTGTAAATATTGTATTGTTTCTCAATCAAAATGTAAATAAGGACCAAAATACATAATAGATATTGGGAAATAGGAAGAAAAGATTCAAATAAGAAGGGGAAGGGCTGGGGATATAACTTAGTGGCACAGCACCTGGCTGGAAAGCACAAGGTTGTGAATTCAATTCCTGGTACCAAAAAAAAAAAAAAAAAAAATAGAGAAGGGGACAAGGTACAGGAGAGGGGGAGAAGGAAGAGGCACCAAGAAACAGTAAGAATAGAAGGAAAAAAAATGAAAACAAAGCTTTTTTAAATAAAAAGGGCAAGAGGGTTGGTTGGGAAGGGAGGGAAATGGGAAAAAAGAAGCAAATATATCATGTACAAATATAACACTGTATGATGAATATTATCATATGTATATCTAAAATGTACCAATAGAAGAAAAAAATGAGACAAGATCTCCACAAGTAGCTCAGGCTGGCATTAAACTTGTAATTTTCCTGTTTGGTATCTCAAGTAGCTAGGCTTACAGATGTGAGCCGATATGCTCCTTTATTTTTGTATACTTTCTTCCAACTCTTTGAATCAATTTCTAGAAAATTTTCCCTACTGCTACTCTTTTTTACTCCCTTCTCACTGATAATTTCTCCTATTTTACAAAGTGTCTCCATATAAAATAGCCCTCCGACCCCATTGGCTCTGCACTGTACCAATCAACTTTCCATCCCTACAAATACCTGAAGCAATTATCTTATAAAGAGAAAAGGCTCACTGGGCACAGTGATGCAAATCTGTAATCCCATCATTCTTGGGAGACTGGGGCAAGAGGACTGCAAGTTTGTTCCCAATCTGGGCAATTTAGCAACTTAGCAAAATCCTGTCTCAAAATAAAAAATAAAAGAGAACTAAGGATATATTCAGTGTAAAGGTCCTGAATTCAATCCCCAATATAAGAGAAAGAAAGCAAGATGAAAGAAAGAAAGAAAGAAAGAAAGAAAGAAAGAAAGAAAGAAAAGGAAAGCGTATATTCTGACTTATTGGTTCTGAAGGTTCCTGTCTGTCATGGTTTATGTCGGTGGCCCCCAGGCCTCATGCCTTTGCATTATGCATTTACGATAGGTTAATTTTCTAGTGCTTGGATTAATGGTGTCAGTGTTACACCAACGTAGGGGTGGAATGGCAGGAAGATGTGTCTCTCTCTTTTGCCGGTTTCCACCTTGCTGTTTGCAGCCGCCATGAACTTCAGTCCCGCTATGCCACCCTCCCTTGGAGCCATCTGAATACGGACTGAAACCTCCAAAAACTGTAAGAAATAAACCTTTCCTTTCCTAACTTTGGGCATCAGGTATTTTGTCTCATCGATGAGGTAAAGTAACTAAGACACTGTCCAAAATCAGGTGACTGAACATTTGGGCCTCTGGGGAAGTCAGCACATCGTGGAGGAAGTGTATGGCAGGGTAAACTTCTTATTTCATGAGTAATGAAGCAAAGAATGAGAGGAAGAGCCAGGTGTAGTAGCACACACCTGTTATTCCAACAGTCTGGAGGCTGAAGCAGGAGGATTGTCATGAGTTCAAGACCAGCCTCAACTGGATAGCAAGATCCTGTCTCAAACAACCAAAAAACCCCAAAACAAACAAACAAACAAAACTCAAAAAAAAACAAAAATAACCTTGAGAGGAAAAGATGAGCATTCCCATAATTCCTTTAAAGTGCATGCTTTCAATTATCTAGTGACTACACATGAAGTCCAACCTTTCAGAGGTTTTAATGCCTCTCAATAGTGCTACCCTGTGGACTGATGGGTTTCTGCCCATATGAAATTCTCCAAGTCATCACGGCAGTGGTCCAACATTGCCAAAGAGCCAAGAACAAGAGCATAGCAACTTCTTTTTTCTTTTCCCCTTAGCCCAAAATAACCTTCCTGTTCCTTCTTTCGTGCATGTCAACACTCCTCCAACAAGTTGCTACTATGTCACCTGACCTACCTCCCAAACTCCACCACCAGCAGGGCCAAATAAAAGCCCAACCACCCCTTTGTTCTGGTCAAAGGGAACTTGCACTCTTCTGCAACCCTCATGTGCCCACAATAAAGGCCTCCTTATCTCTTTGAACTGTGCAAAAAAACCTAATGTGAACCAAGCTTTTACTGCATAGACTTTTGGAGAACACTCATCCAAACCATACCATGCATCCACAGATTCAACTATCCACAAATCATAAATATTTTGTTTTTTAAAACTGCATCTATACTGTGTATATTCAGACACTTTTCTTGTCATTCTTCCCTAAGCAATACAGTACAACAACTATTTTACATACTATTTACATTGTATTGATATTATAATATTCTAGAGATACTTTAAAATATATGGGAGGAGATATGCAAATACTAGGCCATTTTATATAAGGGACTCAAGGATCTGAGAACTGTGGTATTCAGGGAGGAGGAAAAGAGAAGGCCCTGGAACCGACCCTTTACAGATACTGAGGGAAAACTATAACCCTTCTCTAGACTTTCCATCAGTAATTCTCAAAGAATGATGTAAAGAGACAGCACATCAGAATCAGCTGGGTACCTAGAAAAGGTTTTTTTCTATGGTGTCTGGCAAGTATGTGCTGCCATGTTTCTCAAATTGTTAAGTGAATCATTCACCAACCCACCAGCTATTTTTCAGGAAAAAAAAAAAAAAAAAAAGAAAACAGAAAAAAGACCCTCTCGAATTCTTGAACTACTAATGTATTCTATTCACAGATATTTTTCATTCTTCCTGTCTTATTGATATACAGCATAGCGTACTTTCTCCTTCTGGGCCTAATTATGATATTTAAGTAATTTCTCATCGCCTATCCTACTAAACACTTGCGTAGACCTATTACCTCATCTCATATTTTCAACCTGTCTCCAGTCTTTTCTCTATAATCATTTTAAAAATATACACACTTCTTTCATTTTCTTTTATTTTTCTTTTTTTTAAATTTTATTTAAAGAAAGACTAAGCAAAACAGAAAACAGAAAATAGGTATAAATAATACATACATTCAGAGAAAAAAATAAACAGTAAGAAATCACTAGTTGATGTTTACATATTGTCATTTTACAAATACTTGTTCAAGGTACAAGAGTGGAATATGTAAAGTGGGAATTCAAACAGCGAGACTGCAAACAGTTCTGTTCAACTGTCCAACAAAAACTTAGTAACATCGTTGTCAATCCTATACACTGAAACATACATGCAGTTATCCATATCTTCATTTATGTTTAGATTAAACAAACTAAAGCAGGTTAAAATCATTCTGAACAAAGAATAATAGTATTACTGGATTTTACATCATGATACTCTGTGATCAGCGCTGGGTACCATAGTGCCTTTTTAAAAAAACTTAATTTAAAGAAAGACTAAACAAAACAGAAAATGGGTACAAATGATACATAATTTCAAAGAAAAAATACAGTAAGAAATCACTAGTTGATTATTACAGATTGTCTTCTTACAAATAGTTATTCAAGATACTAAAGTGGAGTATATAAAGTGGGGATTCAAACAGTGAGATTGCAACCAGTTCTGTTCAACTATCCAACAAAAACTTAGAAATATGGTTATCAACCCTATACACTTAAACATACATGCAGTTATCCATATCCTCAATTATATTGATATTGAATAAACCCAAGCAGGCTAATATCACTCTGAACAAAGCATAGTACTATTGCTGGGTTTCACATTATGACACTCCAGGATCAGCACTGGGTACTTTAGTGTCTCTTTTTCTTCAAAGTATCTGTTCATTTCATCATGTGTCATAAGATCAGTTCTCATAAACTGTTTATAGATTATACACATGCATGAGTCTTAACATGTATTTCTATCCTTTCTATATTAGAGGGAGAAACAAAACAAAGCAAGACAAAACAAAACATATTCCTATAAACACATGAAACAAAATAAAAATGTAAGACCACTGTACAAAGAGTTCTACCATGGTTCCTAGGTTGTCTCTTGTTATCTCCAATAGAACTGGCTATATCATCAGACATAGTATATTTGAATATATCAGTACATAACAGTATTAATAAAAACACAACTTTGTTATTGTACAGAACTTCAAAAACCAGCAGTTATCAAACTAGAATGTGTATCATAGTCTTGTCATCTTCAGTGTAGTTGCCTATACTCTCAGACTTGATACTATCAATCATATCAGTTTTGATTAACATCTTCTCTGCCTCATTTCTGTTATGCTCTTGTTTGCCATCAGTTGTTTGCTTATCTTCTTCATTCTGTTTTCTGCTCCATTCATTGAGGCCTCTCTGCCACTGTTCCTGGAATCCTAGTAATTTTCTCTCTCTATAGAATGCCTTGCAGGATTCTCTGTAGACTTGGATTGGTGGTTGTGAATTTCCCATGTTCCTCTTTGTCTTGGAAGCACCTTGTTTCTCCATTAATTTCTAGAGACAGTTTAGCAGGGTATATCAATCTGGGCTGGAGGTTATTTTCTTACAGGGCTTGGAATATTTCACTCCAGGCTCTTCTTGACTTGATGGTTTGTGTCGAAAAGTCTGCCGTTATTCTGATGGGCATTCCTCTATAGGTTATCTGTTTCTTGTCTCTAACAGCTTTTCATATTTTGTTCTTATATTGAATTTCTGGGATCTTGATTATTATATGTTATGTGTAGCTCTGTTTTGGTTGTAGGTGGCTGGAGTTCTGTATGCCTCATAAATCAGAATATCATTTTCTTTTCCTATGTTTGGGAAGTTTTCCTTAATTATTTTTGTGAATAATCTTTGTAGTTCCTTTGTTTATATCCCAGCTTCCTCACTTACATTCTTTATTCTCAAGTTATAGATCCTTTTGTCATCTTCTAGCCTTTGTATTGTTATTGCTTGTTTTCTTGTTATTTTTAAAAAGTTTTCCCTTTCATACTCCCACATTGCAAAATTGTCCTCCAGTTTGGATAATCTATCCTTAGTTTCTTTCAAGCTGATTCACCATCTTTCCATAGTTTTTAATTTCCTGTTGATCTCTTTGAATCTGCTTCATGTATCCTATAGTTTTTTTTATATTCTTCATTAAATGCTTCTCTCCTTTGTTTGAGTTTCTCCCTTCCATCTGTGTCTGCTTGAGGGGTGTTTAGTATCTCTTTAATTAATTTTCTTATATCTTGCTTTATTTGGCTAAATATTTCACGTTTGAACTCATCTATGAGGTCCCAAATATATCTCTTTATGTTCACTGGCGCTATGTCTGATATTGCATGTTTGCTCTTCTTGTTCTCTTTTGTATTTACCTGTCCTGGGTCAGTGTTCTCAGGGTTGGGACCTGGGGACTTTTTGTTGTTGCTTCCTGTTCCCATCTTTTTTGCTTCTTCCAGGAGACCCGAGTTGCTTTCTTTGTTGGTTACAATTCTTCTGAAGCGCACTGGCTAAGTGACCCTTCCATTGCAGTGTGCTAGTGAGTAGCAGACAGAGACAGCGTATCACTTCTTCACTTTCAAAAGACAATTCTTCCTTAGTTTCATGGATCAAACACCTCAAACCACTTCAATTAATCACTACTTCTCAGTTAAACTTGATGACATCTACATTACTCATGTCAATTCAGTCTCTATCCTATTATTTCACTGAGGCTACTCTCTAAAGTGATCAGAGATTACTTTTTTACTGAATCTTATTGATATTTGGGCCTTATATTGCTTGATTTCTCGTTCCATTAATACCATTGTCTAGTACTTCTTCTTAAAACCTTTTTTTCTTTTGGCTTACTTCATACTTGTCATTATTTTCTGTCTATCCCCAGCCACTCCTTTGCATGATCATTATCAGGTTTCTCTTTCTCTTTCTTTTCTTTATATGGTAGTTTCTCAGGAACCTGTCCTAGAGTTTTCTTTTTTCTTTCTCTATTCTACCACGTGTTCTGAGAAACATCCATTTCCACTATTTTAATGATTAACTATGTACCAAAGAGTCCCCCATATGTTTTTCTACCCCAAACTTATTCTGAGCTCCAGACTACATAACCAACTGTCTAAAGGCCATTTCTACCTAGGTGTCACACAAATACCTCTTCATCTATATCTTCAAAGTTACTTTCCTTTTTTTGCTTAATTTTCCCTGACAAATGGCATTGTTAGTTACCCAATCCAGAAACTTAGGCGACATCTTTGACTCATCTATCCACTCTATTGTGTTAACTACCTCCTATGTTTCACACCTGGGTTGTAGCAACAGTTTCCTAACTGACCTTTTCCCCTCCTAATCCAGAGTAATACAATGGAGGGAAAGAGCACAGTTATAATGGTCATTAAATTCCAAATACTTCCTATCACTTAGCTGAAAATTGGATGCCAACCTTCCTGGAAATCAAGGCAAAAGTGAAGGAAAACTTAGTTTCACATTTTTAAATATGATGTAAAGTTAATTCTTTGCTCTAAATCATATTTCCACAGATGAGATTTTTGTAGGAAGCAGTAAGCAATGTAATGGACAATGCCCTTCACCACACATATCCTATAATTTCATTTGACAAGAATTTATGGAGTACTTAATTATGAGTCAGGCACTATGCTCACTACTGGAAATTAAACAGTGAATATGATTATGTCTTGTCTAATCTCACAATTCAGATTTGGATAGTATCAAGTGTAACTCTCTGAAGACCATTCGGTGAAAAATGGGATTATTTCTCAAGCTATTCCTGCCTGGTAGTACAATCAGGGTCAAAATACATTGCAAGTGTTCTTCTTCCTCCTTTCCTTGTCTCCAGAGTACATTTCAAACTCTGGGAAGCTCTGCGTTTTCTTTTTAAACTGAAGTATGCACATGAAAAATACTTACAGGATTCCCCAAGAGTTCTTTCACATATGCAGACAAGGCGCACTTTGTTCTAGACAAGGAATCTGTCATTTTTCCCAACCTCACCTGCTCTGATTTTCTATAGAGCTCAACTGCCAACGCATTTCAAACACCTTGGCAGGAGAAGCCACTACTATAGCTCATACAGATTAAAAAGAATGTTCACTGTTTAGCAACCAGTCCAAGCTGGGAAGATTCACATTTAGAATCTTCCAGTTCATGAAGGAAGTTTAACTTCAGGTGTGACATTTGCATTCTATTAAGTATGTCCTCTTCTGTCCAAGTTTCACTTAAAGATACCACTGAGAATGATTAAAGAAATGGTTCAAAATCATATATTTATAGACTCTTTTTCACAACTTGACCCTTACCTTGCAATGATCACATACCGGTACAGATTGCATCCTGTTGCAAAATTCTGACAATGTAGACTTGGGATGACTGTATGCAATAGAGACCAGACCAACAACTGCTAAGGCTTGTCTTATCAGTTTGAGCAATGTTTTTGAGCAAGGTCTCGACTTTTTCCACAAGAAACATGTATTCCGGATGTAAGTAAACACAGCAGAGAATTTAAAGTTCCATGTGATTACGACGATTCATACCTGAGAATTTTCTTAACCATCCATAGTAAATGTAAACTAAACCTAAAGACTGAGGACCAAGTTTTGCAAGTGATAACCGCTTAGTAGGTGTCCCTTACTCTTGATTTCAGTAATCCCACTTCCAGGACTTCAAGAAAGTTTTCTACTTGTAAAACTGCAACCAAACTACTTCTCTTCACCATCCAGTTCTATTCTTAACCTTGTGCTTCCCTGTCACCCTCCCTTAGTAAACCTTCACTTCTTACAGATTTACAGAACCGCTTCAGCCCAGCCCACGCAGGGAAGTCCTGGGACTCCCTGCCTGGAGATAGACAGGAGACAGGAGGCGGGCCTAGCAGGGGACCTTACAGCCTACGAAGGTAGGGGGGAAACCCCGCCTGCGCGCTGCCTCATGGGAATTGTAGTTCTCACAGTTTCCAGTCTGTGGTCAGACAGTTACCACGGGACTCCTTTCCCGTGCTTCTCTGCGCGGTTCCACTTGGACTGGTTCTGAGAGGGTGAGGAGGTAGGTGCTTTGGGGTTTATAAGAAAGGGAGTTCTGCTCGAGAGATTTCAGTACCGAGAAACTCAGGGCTAGTTCCTGCAATAGTGGGTGCCAAATTTGAAACCTAAGTTTAAGATTTCCTAGAGAACCAAAACTAAACTGAGCTTCCCCAGGCCCAGTCTACACAGCGGGAGCGGCCAGTTCTGTCCCGGGTGAAAACTCCCAGGGCGGTTTTGTACCCTCACCTCCGCTTCTTCGGGTCTCTCTCAGGGCTGGTAGTGGCTGCGGTCTGTGCTTGTTCCAGGGGTTGGCTGTGCTTTCCCTCCAGTTTGCGCGAGCTTGGGAGCGGCCACTGAACCTCGCGGCGCCCACGGAGGGCTGCGACGAGGAGCTACCACCATGATCACCGGCATCTTCGGCATACGCGTGTGGGCCCCGGTGGGCGCCCTGACCTCGCTGGCGTACTTCTTCCACCGGCAGCGAGTAGCTTTGGCGGAGCGGCGGCCAGCCGACGGCCAGCGTCCTATTGACCGCAGCTTGCTGGAGCTGAAAATGGTACAGGTCGTGTTCCGACACGGGGCGCGGAGTCCTCTCAAGGCGCTCCCGCTGAAGGAGCAGGTGAGGGCTGGGCTGAGGCCAGGCTGGTGGGAAGGATGGGGGTTGGGCCAGGCGCCTGCCCAATCTCCCAATTGCGAGTTTTTTGCTGCGTGGAAAGGGGTCGGTTTGGGTCCTTGCTCTCTCTTCTTTACTTCCCTCAGCGGCCAGTGCGGGGACCCTCCAAGGTAGAAGGGTCCAAAATTTTGTTTCATCCCATAGCTGGCCTTCTTAAGGTCCAAAGGAGTCGCCTGGAGATATTGGTACAATGTATATTCTAATTCAGCAAATGTCTGGTGGAATCAGAAATTCAGCATTTCCTGAAAATGTCTGGGTGAACTTGTACAGGACTGCAGTGCGCTTTTGTATGACTTTTGGTGGTTGTCAGAATTGCCAGGACCTTTGAAACGGTGATAACAGACAGATGTCGATTTACAGGGAACAGCTCAGGGTTTGCTAAAAGCCATTTGAGATCTGACCTGACCGCTTTTTGGTAACAAGTGTTGTGTCGTGGTGTGCGTTTGCATTTTAGGATTCTAAACCTGTAATGGAAGGGACTTTTTGGAAAATTTAAATTTAAAATTTAAGTAAAAATGGGCTATGATGTCTTAAAATCTGCCTGCTTTGGCCAGGATAATTTTGATTAAAGCAAAATAATTAGTTGTTTTTGTTTTGTTTTGTTTTGTTTTGGCTTTAAATGATTATCCTGCCGGATTGTGACCTCTTGTAACAGAAGGACTTAGTGAAGAGAAATAGAGAACCACATATCCCTAAGGCCCCAACTGTCACACTTACCTGGCTGTGCTTTTGTATGGTTAGTTTTCCTTGATGTTGGAGCAGGTCAAACAGGTATTAGGTATATTCTTCATTATCATATCTGCTTTTCCAAAACTGTGAGGGTTGTATCTTCACATTGTACAACTGAAAATCCAGTTTTTAAAGTTGGCCACATACGAAATCAAACATTTAAGGCTCTTCTTTCACAAATAAATATATTTTTGTGGGCACTTAACGCTAGGACCATTTTTTAGTTAGTCTTCATATGATTGACCTTTCTAGCTGGAATTTCTTTTTTTCTTCTTCTTTATGATGCTTTGTTCTTTTTTTGGTCCCTTACCTGGTGTTTTAGTTACTTTTCTTGTTGCTGAGACAAAATACCTATTACCCAAAGTGATGGCATGAGAGAAGGACTTTGTGGAGGAGAAACAGTTTGGTCAGAAGGCAGCAAGCAGGTAACCTAGCAAAGCAGCAAGTGACAAGTGACAGGAGACAAAGTCTTTCTGTCATTTGTATTGTATCCACTCACACCTAGGGTGGGATCCCCTTAATTCTATGCCAAACCAATCAATGGAATCATTTTTTAATCACACATTCTTAATGCCAGCATCACACACTAGATTCTGCCACCTCTGAGGCTTTGGGGGAACATTCAGATGTAAGATACAATCGTTTTCTCATTCTTTTTTTTCTTTTTCTTTTTTTTTTTTTTTAAGCTAGGATTGAACTCAAGGACTTTACACTGAGCTACAATCCCAGCCTTTTTTACTTTTTGCTTGAAGACAGGGTCTTACTAAGTCGGTTAAATTGCCCAGGCTGGGCTTTAACTCCGGATCCTATGATCTCATCCTCCAGAGGCATGTGCCACGGTTCCTGCTTCTTACCTGCTTTTTACCTTAGAGTAGCCCATTTCTTATGTACTTCCTGCTCTCATTCATCACCATTTATTCTTATGACAGAGGGCTGGGAAGTCATATATTGGAATATATATTATATTCATATTAAAAACAAAGTTATTGGTGGTAACAGAGAATAAAAATTTGCCTGTCTACACCTGGATTTGTGCTGGGTCTAGTATAAGTCTGTGTGGTATACCTGACCCCTAAAGGCCCTAGAGAAAGATTTAGGTTCTTTTACAGATTTTTTTCTGAGTCAGTGGGGTGTGATAGGTATCTTCTGTTTTTATGGTGAAAGGGGTGGCTTTTACTTAGCATACCAGCTTCATTCATTTTCTGTCTGCACAGCTACAAAAAATGGAACATCTGATTCCATAGCCTCGCTTTGCGACGAGAGAAGGCACATATACCTCTCTTGCCCGCTCATACACTGAAGACTGTAGGCAGATTCTTTAAGCATTTTAGCTTTCATATATGAAAGCCAGGAATGGAATCAATTCTCTTTGAATTTAGGCTTTTAGTGAATGTCATCAGCTTTCTGTAACTTGTTTCTGGATATCTCAGATCTTTTTTTCTTTAGTATCCAATTTGATGGACAGGGTTTTTGGGATTTTCTAATCTTTCTGGTTTGGTCATTTATTTTAGTCAGATGAGACTGCCTGGCAACAATTCTGAAAGTAGAGTTGGTTTGATACATGTTTCCTGATTTCTAACTGGTCTATAGATGAAACATATATGCCCAGTCATTCAGTTATCTCATGAATCTTTAGAGTAGCACCATTTAGAACTATGTGTTTTGTTGTTTCTTGTGACTTGAACAGCTGTTGACTTAACCTGTCTTGCTGAAAGATTATGCTTTGGAAATAAAATTATGAAATTTGATCAACCATGTTTCTGATCAATAGAGTAGGTCCAAGTATATTTTCAAAAGAAAAATTGATCCTGCTTTCAGCTTTCCCAGAGCCGACCTCTGGACAGTGGCAAGGTTGCCCCCACCAGGGAGGTTTTTATTTTTATAGAGTTGAGTGTACTCCATATCCATAGTTAAGGCACTTTGGTTTTTATTTGTGGGTAGATGATCCGGGCAACATAATGTTGTATTGCTTTGTTCCTATCTGATATGGGCAGAAAAATCACGGACTCTAAAAAAGTAAAAAAAAAAAAAAAAAAGCGCTTTATTAGCCGAGTTCAGTGGCAACACTGTCCCAAAAGAGCAGCCAGGAAAGTGTGCACTGGAGCCAGGGCTGCAGGGAGTTTTAAGTAGCAAGCCCCAAGGGAAGGGGTGAGGGTCTTAGGATCAGTTTGACCCCATAAAAGGAACCAGGGAGGCCTAAGGAGCAGTTACAGGAACCAGGGAGGTAGGGAGGGGGTTACATGGTGGGTATGTTACAAGGTTGCAGCTTAACTGGCAATTACACAAGTTTTACAGGAAAAGAACAAGTTATAATAAGTACAGCACCCTTTTGGGTTTTTGAGTTAAAACTATCCAGAGGTAAGCTGAGAAAAGTGTTATCTAGGAAGCACTGCAATAAGGTTGTATCAGTCAGTCCATCCATTCCTCTGGATTGATGGTTCTTAACCTTGGAAACACATTGAACTCAACTGGGGAAGTTTAAAAAACACTAATGCTTAGTGAGCATGGTGGCAGATACCTGTAATCCCAGCCCTTGGGAGGCTGAAGCAGAACAATCATTGCTAATTTGAGGCCAGCCTAAACTACATAGTGAGACCTTGTCTCATAAACAATCAGACAAAATTACTGACACCTGAATGTTCCTCCCAGAAAGTCTGACTTAATTGGCTGAGAGTATCCAAACATAAAAATTTCTGGGGTGAAACTTTAAAATTATCTGGACGCTACAGTACGAGAAAGTTGAGACTCGAGCTCTATGACTAGCCAATATAATTAGTCCAAAATGGGGCTCAAACATAAGTAACTTTATAAATTTTCTTAATGATGCTACTGGATAGCCAAGTTTAAAATCATCACTTTATTCTAAAATCTATACCTGGAAATTTTTTATGTAGATTTCTTTCTTTTACCTAAAATGAAGATTCTTGATTCCCAGTACAGAATTGCCTTCAGTACAATATACCTCAGTGTTGAAGGAACTGGGAGAAATAGTCCCGCAGAACTCACTGCAGTGAGTACTGGAAAGATGTTCATTCTATTATTCTGTCTTCTTTATGAGGACCCTCGGGAGACATTTGTCTGTTAGCATTAGAAGGCTTAGTGCCAAAGCTGTGGCCCACCTGTGATAAGTATTTGGATCCTTGTGGTGTGCATTTTTAAATAAAGTTACCATTGTATTCAGTTTTGTCCTTGTACTTTCTTCCTTTTTGAAGATGGGCTGTAAATAAAACAAAATTATTAAGTTAGACCTTCCCACTAATTTGAAAGCTGAAGAGCAGGAGTGACAATGTGATTATGTGTATTGGGTGGGATGGAGGTAAACTGTATGTGAGACTGATATGTTGTCTATTCTTGACATCTGAAAATGCGTACTGGGAACTTGACGTGATGAACTTTGGAAATTGTACCCTGGGAAACATCAAAGATCCTACCTAAGAAGAGATTCCTCGGTGCGGCTAAATGGCCCTGTAGCCTGTCTAGCCTGTGCTAGATAGTGGATTTACCAAGAAGGATAATTTAATCTTGGCTTTAAAGGAGTTTACAACATGATAAAGCAGAGGGGCAAAACAGATTTTAATTATGGGAATATGCAGAGCCAGAGAGTACTGGGAATACAAAGAGCTATCTCAAACTTAAAATGACCAGAACTGAACTCAGCTTTCTAGAAGTTCTTCTGTCTTTGACTTAATGTTAGTCAAAAAATGGTTTCATTATCCACATTAGGCACACAGACTGAAAATCACACTGGTTTTTTTCTTTATTCCTCTTTGTTTAGTGACCAACCCATCTGCCAAATAAAGCTTTTGTTTACTTAAGCATCAAAACTAACATAGATATCTTGTATCTGCGTCTTTGTTTCTTCTGCCTTAGACAAAACCTTAGCTATTTATGTACATTATTGCAGGCATGGTAAAATTTGCTTTTTTGCTTCTGGTCTTTCCATTCCATTTGTGTGGTGGACTTGACCGAGGAGTGAATGGTTAACCTCTGGGGCAAAAGCACACAGGCTCTATGAGAAATGAATGATTAAACAACAAGAAGGTTAGAGTTCAGCATGTTGTGTCCAACCATTGCGCTCCCTGTTTCCACAAGAAAAACTGCCTTGCCTTGTAAGAGCACCTTGCCCAAGCTGCTTTCCTTTCACTTTTTTCACTTACACTGAATGATATTCTAAATAAAAGCCATAGAATTCTTGCTTCAGGGCTTCTCCTGGGAGTCACCCTTACACTGGGTGATCTCAGTTGAGTTAGTGATTTTGGTCTTGGTGATTGAGCTAAGTCTCATCTCCAAGTAATCATTCTTCCTCTATGCCTCCATTACACTGCCATACAGTTGTAATATGTGTGTACTGCCAGCTTTCTAACTAGTCTTTGGAACCATGGGCCACAGTGGTGCTGAATGGCTGAAGCTCTGCTTATTCCTACTTGAACTAGAGAAACTTTGCCTTTATATGTACAAATCTAAAATTAACCTTACTTGGTAATTGCTAATTAAAAAATTTGAAAGTCTTTCCCATGTTAGGGAACTAAACCACCTCTTTGCTGTAATTCTTTACCATCTCTACCTTTCTCAGGCTGTCCTTACCTATTTCTTACAACTTCAAGTTTGTGCATGTCTAAGTCCTATTCCTTTCAAATGCCATTCCTCCCATGAAACTTTTCCTGAATTTCTAGCCAAAAGAAAAGGTCTATCTTGCCTTTGAACTATAATGGCCTTTATCTGGCTTCTTATGGCATATATCTAGGCATTGCTATCATTTATATTCATAGTTTGCTTCCTCTACTGAAAAGAAGACCTGGAAAAGCCAGGAAAAGTTATCTCAGGCTTGATATCTTCCACAGGATTCAGCAAGTTGTCAGAACTATTAATTGAACCTGTGAAATACCAAGTTCTTTTAAGGCATCTAGAACATAGGGGTCCATAGATGACCTAGTCCCTTCTCAGGAAGCTAAGTCTGTCGAACAGGACAAACCAGTAGAGGACTTCTAGAACATTTTGGTAAAAACTCCCACAGAAAGTCACTGAGGTTACCGTGTAAGGTCAGGCCATGGTCAGGGCTTGCTGAGTTTTATGGAAGGAACGAGAGTCTTTGCAGATAAAAGAAGAAAATTTTCCAGGCAGAGGAAATAACTTTGAAAAAAGAGAGGAGATGTGAGACTGGTACTAAGGGAATTAAAGTTGTGTTTCTTGAGAATAAGTGTAGGGGACAACGATGAAGTGGTGAGGAAGAGGCTGAAGAAACTGAGCCATCATACAGCTGTGAGGCCTTGAAGGGTTACCCAGAGGAATTAGAGGATCAGAACTGGGAAGAAGGACTAAGGTGTCTTTTGTATGGAGTAATAAAGTTTATATTCTGATAATAAGATAGTAGAAGGGCCATTGCTAGGAACTTTTTTGCTAGCCAGTAAATCAATAGAGCTTGACACAGGAATCATGGAAAAGCAGGGAATCAGAGGTTTGAATTTTCAGACCTAGGAGAATTATTGCATTGAGAGAGACATAATTAGTTGGGAAGAGGAAAAGGTGTATAGGACTAGAGGGGGAAAAAAAGCTTGTTTTTAAAATTGAAGTCATCACATCTGACTCAGTGAGTGTTAAGAATTTTATGGGTAATTGGAACTATGAGATCTGTGGCTCCCTGTAATGATTGATTGATTGATTGATTTTTCCATTTGTGATGTTTTAAAAGCCATTACATTACAGTTGGGACAGGGACCAGATTGTGTGGTATACAGGGAGATGAGGAAGAAGCAATATCTTTGGATAAGATATGCTTGTTTCAGAAATCAGATGAGAAGAGAAAGGTATATGGTAGCAAGAAAGGATATTAAACAGAGTCCTAAGCAGGGGATTCCAAGCATGGAAACTTGCAGATTAATTCCTTAGAAATGTTTATAAACATGGTCTCTGAGATCATATTGCCTTCATTCACTTAGGTGTTTGTGTGCTGGATATTCCATTATTCCTCCCTTGTGCTTCAGTGTGAGCTTAGAACTAGAGAAGCCACTCAGAGATGAGAATTTAAGTAGCAATAACAGGACATGAGCTCAGGACAACCAGAATAGTAAATCATGATCATTTCTTCCTTTGATTGAGAGTAAAATTCTTTCCTTTCTTTCCATGGGAACATTATAGGGCTGCTGGCTGTTAATGCTGTTTCAAGAACCTTTGTTAAAAATATGCTTTTTTATGGTCACAACAGGTAGAATGGAGCCCCCAACTATTAGAGGTCCCTCCTCAAACTCAGTTTGATTACACAGTCACCAATTTAGCTGGTGGTCCCAAGCCACATTCTTCTTATGACTCTCTCTACCGCAAGACCACCCTGAAGGTGAGCAATACTTTTCTATCCTGGGAGGCCCACTGCAGAATGTCAGTGTTTCTCCATGGGCTGAGCTCAGCAGGCTGTCAGGTGTTTCATTGTTCTCCTTTCTTCCCCACTTCAGGGGGGCATGTTTGCTGGGCAGCTGACAAAGGTGGGCATGGAGCAGATGTTTGCCTTGGGAGAGAGACTGAGGAAGAAATATGTGGACACCATCCCCTTTCTTTCACCATCCTTCAAACCCCAGGAGGTCTTGTAAGTCGCCAGAAGAGATGCTGTACCTGATCTAAGGTCTTGAGTGTGAGCATATCTATACAGATCCCACAGAAGTATCAAATTCTGTGGGAGACACTTTGCCATGATGAAGTTCCTCTTATGTCATAGGATCCTGTGGTCACTGGAGATCACATTCATTGATCATTGAGTCCCACCATCCTGAGGGAAATCAAGCATTCTTTCTAGTCCCATCACACTCATTTGATCTTGAAGGATTCCCAGCTGTTTAGCAGAATGAGGTAGAACTTATGTAATTGGGTTTTCCTTTTATGAGCATCTCTGCTTTTTCATTTTTTTTCCAGTATTCGTTCCACTAACATGTATCGGAATCTGGAGTCTACTCGTTGTTTGCTGGCTGGCCTTTTTCAGCGTGATAAAGAAGGTTTGTGTTTGAGGTCTAAAAGTCAGTCCTTGTTCTCGAGCAGTTCTTTGTTTTCACTTCCAAAACACCCCTCATCCTTGGTGCCTGTTCCTTTGACCTTTCTTTTCCTACACATGTGACTCACAGATGCACTTATTCTAGAAGGTCCTTCCCAGTCTAGCCTTGTGCTTCCCTAGCCACCTGACCTCATGTACCTGGGGCTCCTAACTTTTCAGGCTTCTATGTAAGTTGCAAAAGTTAACCCTATCCAGGTTTCACGAATAGTACTGAAACACTGCTGACAATATAGGATGGCAGGGGGACCCTTAGTTGGGACCCTTAGTTGCTCCTACTCTGATACTGGTAGTAATCCATAGCATGATCCAGATGGTTTTGGCAATATTCTGTTGGCTTTCTTCGGTGAGGAAGTCTATCAAGTTTGGGTTTTGATGTATTCAACCAGTGAGTGATTGCAGTTAATGATTCCCAAATTTTTGACCACCAGTGGCTGCATTTCTTACTTTCTATGTTTGAGAACTTTTGGCTATCAAATGAACCTATATTTTGTCATTTGTAATTGATTCAAATTCACATTTTATTACTGATCTGGATTTCAGATTACCCCAACCTTACTAAAATACTAAATGGTATCATAAAGCAAAACTTCTTATTTTATTGTAGCTTCTTTCAATAGTAGCTCAAATAGAAACAAAATTTCCACTGAACTTTTAAAAATATGTAAAATAATGTAACCTTCAAACCAGCAGAGGCTCTCCTCGTCTTTCACTGGATTGGGAACTGGTGTTAATTCTGGCTGAAGTTGGCTGCTTAACACAGTGTATTTCTAGCTAACGTAAAGCAGACAGGGTGAACCGTCTATTACTTCTTGGGAGCCTATGAGCTTATGAATATTCCACAGTGCCTCATCTTCTGGATGTTCTTCACTTGCTCAACTTCAAAAAAGGAAATGTCCTCTTTCCAGAAACACCAAACATGTGGCTGAGGGAAAAAGATGGTGGCCTCTTTATGTACACATGGATTGTAGACCAATTAAACAATATTTGTAAAGTTCTTAAAACAATATTGGTACATACTGATTCCTTTCAATGTTAGAATAATAGTAACTATGGAGCTTAGACTGACTTAATTACTCCATGTTTTAGACTTGGCAAAATCCAAATCATTGCTGATGGGAGCAGTTTCTTTTGCTATGAGGCCCGAACTGTGTAGAAAGAGCCTGCCATAGACACAGAGCAGAACATAAGAAGATGTTGGGACATTTTCATTGGTCACTTGCAGTAGGGGACAAGGGCAGCCTCCTGTTTCTTCCGATAAAAAAATGGTATCCTGGTTTCTGGTAGGGCTGTTGGAATAACAGTGCCTTGTTTAGGACCCAAAGAACTTCAGAAAGTGCCACCATTAATGGAAGTGGCACAACTTTGGGTGCTGCTTTAGGAGTAGAGAAGTGCTGGAGAGTCCATGTATAAACTATAGAAAATCAGGCTGTGGGGGAAGCTGGTAATGGTTAGTTTGCCTGTTTGGTTAGTCATTTATTCAGTATTCATTTCAGTGTCTGCTCAAGTGTGTCTTATTTACCATAAACTATAGTTGTAATATTCTGATACCAATAGCAGACCCCAGATAAAATACTGAAGATTAATAGTGTTATAATCATAGTTACTACTCTAAAAGGATTCAGTATATATCAAACATTGTTTTAAGAACTTTACAAATACTGTTTAACTCCAGTGATAATACTGTGAGGTAGGTACTGTTATCCCCTTTTACAGATGAGAGGACCAAGACAAAGAGAGCCTAAGTGACTTGCTCAGGCACACAAAACTGGTAGTGTAGGTGGAATTGAGACTCTTGATATTCTGGATTCAGAATCCATGCTCTTTACCTTTATGCATGGCTGCTTCTGTGAGAGCATGTGTATTTGGAGAAAGGCTCTGATTGTTTGGTCTCTTTGATTTCATATGTTTTGCAGAACCCCTGCATCATTTTGGTGGGGGAGGGAGTGGTACTGGGATCCATAGTATAGTCTACTTGCATGTTCTGTCCACTTTTCTTTCCTACAACCCCTTTGAAGAGCTCCCAATGCTTTCTTTACAGATCCTCCTATATTGCATATTTCACTTTTTCTTGCTTTATGTGATGGTAGAGGACATTCCACTGCATTAAATTGTTGAAAATCGCTGATGTAGTCCTATCTTTTGATTTATGGATGAGCCCTAAAGGAGAGAAGTGACTTCCCACAGCAGCCTACTTGTTGTAGATTCGAGTCTTAACTCCATTAACTTTCAGCCTGATTTTCTTCCGTTCAGACCAATAAAGGATATCTGAATTCTGATATTCTCATAAATTACCGTAGCTACTTTTAGAGTCCTGGGACTCTTACTATCAGTAATTTGCTTTGGAATTAAATTGCTTTTGGGAGCTTAGATTGACCTAATTACTCCATAGATTGGACTCAATGAATTTCAAATCGCTGCTGATGGGAGCTCTTTCTTTTGCGATGAGCCCTGAACTATGTGGATAGAATATGCCATAGGCACAGAGCAGAACATGGGAAGATATCAGGACGTCTTTGTTCACTGAGAGGGAATAAGGGCAGTATCTCTATATAAGAAACATCGTTATAGTCTAATCATTGGTTCCTAGCAGTTTATCTGGAAGGTTGCCTTTTATTTTGCGCAGGAACTGGGTTTGGGCAGTCCTAGTTTGAGATTATTTGTGATCTTGTGGCTCCCTTTTTCAGGTGTCGTTTGATAAGTCACCATACTGCCCTATGGGGGGTTGATCTTTGGGAAGCAAGAAAATAATCTTGTTCTGATCAAGTTGGGAACAGCCTATTTGTGAGAACCCCCAAGTGCTGATAGTGCTTCAAGGCAGGGGTGCTTTGGAATGGGGAGGGAAATACCAGTCTTATCTTGGTCTCTATCTGCTCCAGTCCACTTGTGGCCCACTAGAAGGCATATGAAATAGAGAACAAGCACTCTCCAGTGCTCAGGCTATCGGAGCGCACCTGGTAGCAGAGCCAGGGTGTGTTGAAGGCATTGAGTATCCTTACGGAGTATCTTTGTGATCTGCCTGTTGGAGCCCTCTGTCCATAGACAAAGAGAAGTAGTACAGAGTGGGGTTGCTAGGAACAAAAAGTTTAAGCTTCTTCCTGCCTGAACGTCCTTCCTTTAGGATCCATCATCATCCACACTGATGAGGCAAGCTCTGAAGTCCTGTACCCCAACTACCAGAACTGCTGGGGCTTGAGGCAGAGAACCAGGTAACTGCCCTGAGGCTTTCCCTCACCAAGGGGAACAGCCTTTTCCCACCTCTGCTGGCAGACTGCTTACACAGGACCCTGCCTGGGTTTACCCATGTTTGGGTCAAGCCATTCTAGTTGGAGAGAGGATGGCATGTCGTGAACTGGGCTTTGCTTTACAAAACATTATTCCTACAACTCTGGACTGTAGAGTGGACCAGATGAGAAAACTGGCAGGTAAAATAAGATGATTAAGCTGGTTGTCTACTTGCAAGTCCAAATGCACAAGCATGAGAAGACACCGCCTTCCCTTCTCTTTACCAAGATGCCGTGGTGTAGGGTGGATTGGTCACGTTTTTGGGCCTCAGGTATTTCTGGGCTATACTAAGACTGTAATATCTGTTCCGTAGAAGAAAGAGAATGTTGTTTTAAGATAGATATAGGATTCAGAAAGTCTAATCTTTTATGCTAACACTGATTCATGCTAATTTACTTTTAAAAGTCATTTGACATTTTTGAGCCTCACTTTACTCATCTTTTCAATGGGAATAATACAGCTCATGACATTGGGTTGTGAAAATTAAATGAGATCTCAAGTGTTGAACACAGCATAGTGCCAACAGTTGGTCATCATACTATTTTAGGGGTTCCTTTTATTTTTTTCAACAGAGGCCGAAGGGAGGCTGCTGCTTTGCAGCCAGGGATCTCAGAGGATTTGAAGAAGGTGAAAGAAGAGATGGGCTCTGACAGTAGTGATGAAGTGGACTTCCTCATTCTCCTAGACAATGTGGTTGCTGAGCAGGTGAGATCCCTGTTTTCCCCAAGGTTGGGGGCTATGCGGTAGGCGCCTGAGAGGGCTGTCTGCTGACTGAGAACTGAGTGGAGGCTCACTGGTTTGCAGATAGGACTTGCAGATGGAGTGGACTTGGGGATGGAGGGGCCTAGAGCAATCAGGGAGGGATAGAAACAATCAGGGAGGACTCCTCACTCAGGAGCACAGACATTTAACTCCAGATCAGTTTCTCAAAGCATGATCCTTATAATGCTGAGACGTATGTATGTATCTTTCATAGGGCAGTCTTTGGGATAGAGTGGATGTGTAGTGAGGATTATTATAGAAAAAGGATAGTAAATCTTTACATGTAAAATTTACATTTAGCATCTTTTAGTTATAAACATTTTGGAATTCTTCATTGTGTCATTTTTTTATAGAGTCAATATACATATTAGCATATTTGGAAATCTTGAGATATTTATAAAAATCTGGTTAATCTTATGACTGTTTTCCTTAGACTAAATTAGCCACAAAAATTATGCAATCGGTATATAAAAATTACACAGTAAAGCCAGGTATGGTGGTGTACACCTATAATTCCAGTACTCAGGAGGCTGAGACAGGAAGATTGTCGCAAGTTTGAGGCCAGTCTAGGATACATAGTGAGCCCAAGACAGGAAGACCCTGTCTCAAAAAAAAAAAAAAAAGAAAAAAGAAAAATTACACAATGAAAAATACATCTCTAGATTCAAAAGCTGGATGCCTGAAAGTGATATAAGATCCTCTTTCCTTGTTTTATGAAAATGACAGAAGGCCCAAAAGGTATAAATGTACCTTTTTTTGTATGTATAAATAAACTTAAAAATACAATTTTGGGAGCCAGGAGTGTGATTCAGTAGGAGAGCACTTACCTAGCATATAAGGGGGATTCAATTCCAGTACAGGAAAGAAAGTTAAACTAAATTTCAAAGTTGATAGGAACATCAGAAGGGGCAGAAAAAGAATTCTTTAAATTCTAGGCCTTCAGAAATCAAGGAATACATAGCTTTAGGTGGGCGTTGGGGACACAATTTCTGTGCTGTGTGGGCCCTCCCAGGAGACAGGTCCTGGCAGGCTCCGTGGAAGCTGGTTGGCTGCCTTATTTCTAAAACTGCCTGTGGTCCTTTCAGGTACACAATCTGCCCAGCTGCCCCATGCTGAAGAGATTTGCACAGGTGATTGAACAGAGAGCTGTGGACACAGCCTTGTACGTCCTGCAACAGGAAGACAGGTAAGGGACCTGGTAGCTACTGGCACATTATGCTCAGTCAGGCCTCCAAGTGTGAGAGAATAAAGGGTTCATTAAGTTCTCTCACACCTGCCAGTGGCATCACTGTGAAGAGACTGAAATGACCCCATACTGCAAGCCTTAGTCCTTGTATTTCTGCGTTGGGGCTGGTGACCTAGTGCTTTCATTTCCTACTACACAGAACAATGAGTCACTAATCACTCACTTTTTCCTTTTGCTTTAAAATTCAAAGTATTTGGGTAGGGGAGCTGTAATTTTTTTACTTTATGCATATTACAAATTATGAACCAGTTTTACATTCTCGTTACAATAGGTCAAGTTATCCTTGTCTTTGTAAGTAAGGAAATTGGGGCCTAGATTACCTTGTTGGGTCAGCTAAAAGGTGGTTGAGCCAGAACTTGAATCCAGACCCCTGGACAGCAGTGGTATGTTTGCTTAGTCTTCCCAGTACCTAAGGCTGTCTTTCTAGAAAGCCTGTTTTCTAATAAAATGGAAGGTTTTTCTGTTACCAAATTTCAGAAGCTAACTTTTTCTGATGATAAACTTACTCAGCTTGTACTCACAATAGGTGAATTGGTAGAGCAGGGAGATGAGAAAAAGAATAGTTCTGCAAAAGACAGGGTGTGAATGTTGAGGAGAATATTTCACATTTCAAGAATTTGAGCCATCTGTTGCATTAGAGCTAGAACCCCTGACTACATTGACTCAGAATCAGCATGGCCCCTTATGCACTAGCCTTGGGCATCCAGGAGATTCCAGCCAAGCCACTCAACTTGGTACCACTCCCTAGGACTTGCTAGCTTCCCTGTAACACAATTGTACCAGACCCAAACTGGCACTAATTGCCCTCTCTCTCACCAGTTCACACACACACATTCAATTAATAGTTTAGGTTTTACAAGGCATGTTATATCTCTTGCAGCTACTCGTCCTACTTGCAGCTACTGCCCTTGTAACGTGAAACAATTATAGACATGCCAACGAATGGGCACAGTTGTGTTCTAGTAAAATTGAACTTACAAAAACAGGCAGGCAGGTCACATTTGGCCATACCATAGTTTGCTTCTCCTGATACATTGTCTTTTCCATTCAGGTAGCCTACCTTCATAAAATGGGTGTTTTTTTCAAAGACAGATGGTGACAAACTCACAATCCAACTTGGGTTGGGCTGCATACATTCTTCTGGAAGGCATATGTCACATAGTGTGGTTTAGTACCCTTTATCCATTGCTTCAAAATTCTTTGCCATAAAGAAGGTGGTTTTACCCAGTTAACACATGTAAAGATTAGTTGAAACTGGTCATAGCAAACTTGTTTCCTTTTGTTAGTGAATGAGTTTTGAGAGTTCTAGGAGAGCTGTTACTTTGGGATTTTTTCTTCTTTGATAAAAAATATATGACACTCTTTTTTTTGTCAGCCCTGATTTTCTTGCTTTGTTCACTTCCGTAAGAGGACATGCTTCTGTTTACAGTAGTCACCTTGTTATTGTGAAGTGACAAACCTGAGAATGTAAGTGGTAGACCTATAGAGCCAACACTGGGACACTTTGCTGAACTTATTATTAAGTCAAATAAGTAAGACAAATAAGAAATGTTTTTATGATCTAAACCTCAAAAACAGGAGTGCTGGCACATAAAAAATGTAATTTAAAATGTTATTCCTTCTACTTGTGCTTGTGGAATTTCTGGAAGTGATCACTCACATCCTTCCCATTTTTGTCCTTTTATTCTTCAAGGGTTAGTTCTTTATAATTTGTCCCCGTTCCCATTCACCTGCTCCCCCAGCCCCTTCCATTTCAGCTGTGTTGATAGCAGATCTGCAGATTGGAGCTTTTGTAGTTAGAGTCTTTGTTCACAGGCAGCTCAGACTGATTTCTTTCCTTCCTGCCCTTGGCTTTTCTTAGCTCCATCTGACTGGCCTCTTGAAGTCCTATGGAGCAGAACTCATTCTATATTGACTTAGTGCTGAGCACCTACGGACTCTTAAAGATTGTTCACTTTTCACAGGGAAGGTCTACAGATGGCAGTTGGCCCATTCCTACACATCCTGGAAAACAACCTACTGAAGGCTGCAGAACCCGCCTCTCCACCTAGTAAGACCAGGTATCTGACACAGCAACTCTTTGTGCAGATGACAACTCTGGGGGCCCTCTGGCTACAAAGAGGAAACCTCTTGGGGTTGGAGGCAGGCTGTCAGTAGATGTTTAAGGTACCACAAATCCCAAAGAGATACCCTTTTGCTTTTGTTTTGCTGCAGCTCTTGTGCCATGTCTTAAAAATTTTACTTTGGCCAAAAGAGCCCCAAACTTATTTTTCTATAATTGCTCAATAGATTAAACACCTTCACTCATTGTATAGAAAGTATGTGTGTGTGTGTGTGTGTGTGTGTGTGTGTGTGTGTGTGTGTGTTTTAACCACATCACTGGGACACCCACAGTTTAAAGGAAGAGAGTTTAATTTGGCTTATGGCTTCAAGGGAATTCAGTCATGGTTGGCAGGCTTCAAGGCAGAAATGTCATGGCAGCAGAGAATCAGAGCAAGGGAACATGCCAGAGAGGAAAGAGCCAGGGATCAGATGTAGACCACCAAGGCCACACCTCCATGATGCATCTCAGAAGTGTATTCTACCAATCTTTTGGCAATATCAAGTGTAATTGTTACAATGTGATATCCATAAAGCATTTTTTCAAATGTTGGAAATGTCTTATGAGCTTCCACTACTACTTTTTAGTGGGTAGTGGGGCAATTTTGGGGGTTTAACTCAAGGCCTTCGCCCTGAGTTACATATCCAGCCCTTTTCATTTTTGAGACAGAGCCTCACTTAGTGGCTAAGTTTCCTGGAATGGACTCATTACTGCTTTTGTGTAGCCTGGAGCTGCAAGTTAGGGCTAAGGATTTGAAATGTTTGTGTCCTAGGCATTTGGGAAGTAAAGGGTGGTCTTGACAAACAGCTTCACTGTCACCCATGTCCCCACTTGACCTACTGAAGCAGATTTCCCAGATGATTTGTCGGCATTCTGAATTGCAGAAGCGCTGTTGTAGGCTTACTTCTCAAGAGAAGACAGATTGCTTACAGCTAGAAACTCATGAACTGGGACACTGAGTTGAAACAGAAACATTCAAGATCTTTATCCAAGATTTATAATAGCAAATCACACAAATGCCCTTCTCTCATTTATAATACCTGCAGTGGTAATATGCTTCTTGTTGTCTTTTGCCACCTCACAACTCTCTGCCTTTGTATTTAAGAATGCTACAGAGCCCAATGCTAGTCTTTTAGGTTGGGGGTCATTAAATAAAAGCATTAGTCCTTGTTCGGAGATAGATACTGGCATCACACAAATAGGTTTAAAATGGCACCTTTATTTCTGATTAGAGCCATTTTGAGAATGAGTTGAGGACCAAATAGGTTTTTTCATATTCCTTTGAAATGAACTTAATTCTCCAAAACTGCAGGCTTCCAGCACAAAGAGCAGAGCCTGCCCCACTAAACTTGTCACATGGCTGAGTGTGGGAAGAACATTTGCAGGATCCAGAGAAAGGGAGGGATAGGGCATTAGCCACACATTGCTTCCATGAAACTCCCCACAAGGAGTGAGTGGATGGAAAGGACAGTTGCTGCAGTGGGACCCTTCCTGGGAAAACGTGAGGTACAGGTATAATGATTCTCCCACTATCTGTTTCAATGGAGTTTCATACCAGGGCTCATCTAGTTTCTGAAGTAAGTGTTTCTTACTCAAAGGACACAGGCAGTGTTCTGGCCTCCAGAGACCTGAGTAAGGAATTGTGGAAAACTATTTGCTTCTTGCAGAAAGCTGTACCTCTACGCAACTCATGATGTGACCCTCATGCCTCTCTTAATGGTTCTGGGGACTTTTGACCACAAATGGCCTCCATTTGCTGCTGATCTGACTATAGAACTCTACCAGCACCAGAAGTCTAAGGAATGGTTTGTGCAGCTCTATTACCATGGAGAGGTAAGACCTCTGAGTTGGGCTAGGGTAGTAAGTAGGCACCACCTTCTCCCTACACTTCCCACCTGGTTTAGTTTCCTTCCATAGGCCCAGTGGAATTTTCATTGGCACAATCAGGTCTTTGAGTCCTATGGGGTGACTGACAGCGGTGGCCTAGAACTACAGCAAAATTTTCCAAATGGTAGAAAGGTGGGACTTGGGCCTTGTCCCAGTTATGTTACAGACCTCCGGGAGCAGGGTTACCACCTTCTGCTATGCTCTTGAGTATCTCTGCCAAGCTATAACATCCTGACTGTGAGGTCAGTTTTGAAAATTAAAAATGACGTCTTTGGGATGTAATGTATTGTCAGCACCTTTGGTGTCTTAGCTGCTTTATCATTATTAATGTGCAAGGAGCAAACTGGTGCACTCACCAGGGATAAGACCTTTAGCCTTTTCAGCTCGGGATATATTTTCATTGTGTCTTCCCAAGTCAGTTCAACAAACATTTCTTGAGTGCCTTTCATAAGAAGATTGTATTTTTATTCTGGAGATGGACCAGGTAGTGGAGCCTTCCTGGGTGTTATATTTGTGCACATACGTACTGCTTGAGCCGGGGCCTCTCAGACCGCTGGTCTCAGCAGAAGACAGCAGAAGGATGGGATCCTCAGTGAACCTGCTTAGTTATGTCTCTTCCACAGGAGCAGCTGCCAAGAGGTTGCCCTGACAAGCTTTGTCCACTGGACCAATTCTTGAACACCTTGTCACTTTATTCCTTGAGCCCAGAAAAATACCACACACTCTGCTCCCAAGCACAGGAACTGGAATTTGGAAATGAAGAGTGACTGATTCACACAAATAACTTGATTTTTAAATACAAGCTTTCTATCATTCCTCGAGTTTTGAGTGTTTGGGGATGGGGCAGGAGTTAAAGTATGTTACTATAAGGTAAGGATATGTCCTTCTTATAAGTATAGTATATTCTTTTTCTAAAAGAAAAAAGAATGTATGTTGAAAAAGGAGTTTTTTTTCTCTGTTTTCTGGCTTGATGTCTAATATCTATGTGTGTGACTCAAGCTGGGGTATTATGATCTTCTAGAATTGTGTTTAGGACTTCAGTTCTTTTCTTCTTTCTTAACATTTATTGAGCCTCCTACTAACTAATAATTATTATAAAGGTGAAAAGGTTCTGTCTTCAAGTTATTTCAGTATGGTAAGACAGTCAGATAAATAAACCAGTGATTACAATACAGTATGTTTTATGCTATGATAAGGTATATAAGGGATTATTTGAAAAATACATAGAAGAAATCTAGTTTCACTTGTCAAGTGCTATAGAAAGCTGTCCTCTGAAAGTTCTGAGACAGCCTTCTGGGGAAGTTCTGTCTTCATCTGAGTAAAGAAAAGTGAGTAGGAATTAACCAAGTAAGCAAGGAAGAAAGAGCATTAGGTAACACATTTTGAGTTTCAGGGACATTGCTAAGTGGTAAGAGCTCTACGCTTAACTGTTCCCCTCCAGGGGTGCCTGATTAGCTCCTGCTTCCTTATTCACATTCTCATTCATCTGGAATCTGTTTCAGACCTTGTCTGATTTTAACCCAAAAGTCCCATTATGTCTCATAATAGCAATCATGAAAATCTGTCTTTGTGTAGGAAGATGACAAGAACTACTAGGTGAAGAACTTCAGATTTCTTAGGCTCAGATTTCTCTCGTGAGCTTCAGACAGTCGTATCTGTCTAGATGTTCCCTGTTCCATGTCAAAATTAAACTCTTCCGCTCCCAGACCTGTTCTCCCACAGGCAAGCATCCCTACCTCAATGGAAGACATTTCCATCATCCCTCCAGTTGCATTTTACAGCAGAAATTTGTCCTTGTTTCCTATGTCTCACATTTTTCTGTGTCTGATAAGTTAAATTGTATTATACCAACAGTTTGGTTCTTGAACTTAGTCAAATCTCTCCATCTCAGTCTTTAATATTCCCTCCCCATCCTCAGACTGCTGACTGGTATGTTTATTTCACTAAGAAAGTAAAAGCATTCAGGAAAATGTCCATATCCACATTTCCACCACAATCAAATCTAATCCATTTGCACTGGTGCTCATGAGCCCTGCCTGCCTGCCTGCCTGCCTGCCTGCCTGCCTGCCTGCCTGCCTGCCTTCCTTCCTTCCTTCCTTCCTTCCTTCCTTCCTTCCTTCCTTCCTTCCTTAAGAATGAATCACTTTTACTATTCAAGGCCAAATGCCAGCTTGGCATTGATACCTGTAATTTCCATTTTCCAATGTTGCCATTTGTCTTTTCCAATAGTTATTCCCATTACTTACAAGTATGCACCTGTCTTAAAGTTTTTTTTCTCTCCATCTTGAACATGGCATTTTCTTTTTCCCAATATAGCAAAATTCAAAAGAATTGCCATGTCTGATTCTTCCTTTCCCACTCTCCCTGGAGCCAGCTCTGATTAGATATTCACCTCCCCAAATCCCTCCCTGGAAACTGCCCTGGTCAAATTCTGTGATAAGTCCAGTAGTCAGTTTTCAATCTACTTACCTTCTCAGAATTCCTGAGATGTTTTCTTCATTTGGTTTCTATCAAGTCAGAAACACTTGCTTTTCCTCCAGTTTCCCTGTTTTTGCAGAATGTACCTTCTCTTTATCTCTTAAGGATTCGAGTGTTTTTAGTTTAGTCCTTTTTTATACCTTTTCTACACTTGTTGGGTGATCTCTAGCAGTGCCACAGTTTAAGTATTAGGCAGTATCTCCTAAATTTATACCTTCAACCTCAGCCTTTCCCCCTGAATTCCAGTCTCATTTCTAACTAACCATTGTCTCTCATAAACTGTAAATTCTCATGTCTTTTTTAAACCTACTCCCCTCACAGGTCTGCTCATCAAGGTAAATGAAACCACGTTGCTTGGGACAAGACTTTGGAATTACCATTGAGTCTTTCCTTACTCTGTTTTACTTGCTAACTCATGAGTAAATCCTGTTGTATCACTCTTCAGGCTACCCCCAGAACTGACCGCTTGTCAAGACTTTCATCACTACTTAGTTCCAGCGCCCTTTCTCATTTAGATTACTACAAAGGCTGCCTAACTACTCTTCTTGTTTCTGTCCTTCCTTTCTTCACCAATCTGTTCACAACAAGGTGTTGGTTTTAAAACTCCTGGGTCACTCTTTGCTCATCATGGCACTCTTCTCAGAATTCTCCACTGGTTTCCCGTCTGTCTTAGTTACGTTTTTACTCATCACTGAGACAAAATACTTGATGCCCAAAGTTGGGAAAGGAAAGGTTTATTTCTTACAGTTTTTGGAGTTTCAGTCCATACTCAGTTGGCTCCAAGGCAGGGTGGCATAGCCGGGCCGCAGTTCATTGGGGCTGCAAACAGCAAGGTGGAAACTGGCAAGAGAGAGAGAGACATGCCTTTTTCCACCCTTTACAATGTATGCTGGCTCCACCCCATGTGGGTGTAGCACTGACACCATCAATCCAAGCGCTAGACAATGGACCAATCACAAATGCACAATGCAAACCCATGAGCGTGACCCTGGCGTCACCAACATAAGCCATGACACCATTTCCTGTAAGGGCCACTTATCCTAATGGACTTACAGGAACTTGCACATCTTGCTGCATTCCCATCATGCTAGCCTTCTTACTAACTTTCTTTTTTTTTCCTTAATAAAAGTTTTAATTTTGTCTTTAATTGATAAAACATATATGTAGATAATATGTTTTGATATAGGTAAACATAGAATAATTAAATCAAGCTAACTGACATATTATTGCCTCACCTAGTTGCTTTTTTTGGGTAAGAATTGAAATCTGCTCTTAGAAGTACACAGTTGCCATGGCTTAAATGCTTTTTTCCTCTCCAAATTTCGTATGGAAACTTAGTCCCCAGTATAACAATATTGGGGAGTCGCGGATATATAGCTTAGGTGGGTCCTACCCTCTTGAATGAATTAATGTCATTATAAAAAGGGCTTCTAGGAGTGAGCTGTCTCTTGCTCTTCTGCCATGTGACAGCTCAAGGTTTCTTCTCCAGAAGATGCAGAAAAAGGCCTCACCTTGAAAGCTGGAAACCCAGGCTATAACCTACTTACATCTTGATCTTGGACTTCCTAGCCTCTGGAACTGTGAAAATAAGTTTCTTTTCTTTTTAAATTACTCAGTCTGTAACGTTCTGTTATAATAGCACAAAACAGATTAGGGCAACAGTAGTTTATTAATTATGGTCACCATGCTGTGCAACAGATTATTTAATCTCTTATCTAATCTAAGCCTTGTAGCCTTTAACCAATGTCTGTTTTCCCTATCTTCCCACCCCTTTTTTACTTTCTTTTTTTGTCTTTTTTGAGACGGGGTCTTACTATGCAGTTCAGGCTGGCCTTGAGCTCACTTTGTAGCCCAGGCTGGTCTCGAACTCGCAACGATCCTCCCACCTCAGCCTCCTGAGTGCTGGGATTAAAGGCGTGAGCCACCACACCCAGCTCCCTTTTTTACTATTAAAGATGAGTATGGCAGATAGTGCTGAGCCATGTCCTCATGTGTGCATCTTTGCATCAGCTGCTTTCTTTGCTTGGAAGGTTACCATAGACACCATATAGGTAATGCTCACTCTTCATTCAGATCTCAGCCTGTTGCCTTTTCAAAGATGCTGCCATATCATCCTATGCAAAGTATCTCAGATCCTTCTGTTTCCTCTACCTCTAATATTAGTTAGACTCCATCACCTTGTATTATGGACTTCATTACGTCCTCCAAAAAAATTGTATGTTGAAATCCTAACCACTAATATTTTAGCAGTAGTTAAGGTAAATGAGATTTAATAGGTAGGTCTTAATCCAATATGACTAGTATTCTTTCAAGAAGAGGAAAATAAGAGGACAGACCCTCAGAGAAACTGAGAGAAGACACTCCAAGCCAAGGAGTGGTCCCAGAAGAAACCAACCATACTAACCCCTGATGGTATTTGACTTTTAGCTTCCAGCACTGCAAGGAAATAAATTTCTGTTTTTTAAATCACCTAGTCTGTGGTTCTTTGTGATAGCATCCCCAGAAAACAAATTCTGTTTACCCACTCTTACCTTCTTTCTCATGGTATGTATCAGTGCTTGATATTACATATCTGTGTGGTTGATTATCTCCTTGATTAGACTATGAGCTCCATGAAGGCAGACTTCTCATTCTTTGATGTGTTCAGCAGAATGCCTAATGTATGCTAATGCTCAAACAGTTGAGTGTTGAGTCCTTTGTCACTACTCTCCTGGGTCTGTGATCACCCTCTTAGGTTACTGTTATGACTTCCTCATGGGTCAAACCTTTCTTGCTTTTTCTGCTCTCTGAGACATGGTGCCTGCTCACCTCTCCAGCCTCATCCTTCACATACCTCCTCAGTGTAACCAAACTATTTTAAGAAAAAGAAGCTCCACTTCTCTGGTCTCTATACCTTGGCATGTATTATTCCATCCTTTGACCCTAAAAACACATTTGCTTTGCCTGCCTTTGCCAGTCTTTAGGTTTCCCCTATTTCTCCTTGCTCCTCTTTAGGGAACTGTATAGATCCAAATTATAGGGGTGGGTGCAAAGTGGACCTCAGCACATATGTACTGAATAAATAAATGGATTCTGAACTCCAGTATTTTTTTGTGGGTATGAAGAAGGCTTCTGCACACTGTCCTCCCAGCCTGTTCACCACTAGGGGTTGGCTTGGGGTGGAGGAAAACAAGGCTTTTACTGGATTCAAATTCTGACATATAGTTGTTTCCTGTGACCCTTGGATGGGTATTTCTAGGGTATCTCATGTAAAATGGGAATAGTTATATGCAATAGAATGTTGTGAGAATTGAGAAAACATGAAGTTATTCAGGTGTCCTCTTTTCTCCTCTGTCTGTGTCTCTGCTGCTTTCTGCATTCTTCTTTCTGCAGTGCTCCTTTCACCTGCTCTCTCTGCAGGTTGTGCGTCTTCACCTGCCCTCCTTTGGGCAGTGTGCTCAGGCATACAAGGGATTTAGTCAGAACCCTTGCTCCCTCCTCCAGTTGTGTGATTGTGGGCAGATCATTTAATTTCTATGACATGTTCTCCCCACTATAAAACAGAGATGTTAATGTTTGCCTAGCTCCAGTTCAACCTGAGTACTAAATGGGGAAAGATGAAGCGAAAAGCACTTCATAAACTTCTACCCCTTCTCTTAACTCCTTTCTCTCAGGAGTCTTAAAAGTGATTTTTAAGGTTAAAAAAATTTTCAGAGGGGTGTGGATGGCAAAGTAAAGAGCCTCCCAGCTTTGACAAAGGTCGCTTCTCTTTACCCACGCATCTGGGCCTGCTTGGTTTGGGTTAACATGATCAGGGATTCACCTAAAGAATCTTCCCAAGGACCTCCTAGCTTATTCATAGAGCTCTTGGCTCAGAGTGGGAGAAATGAAATGATTGTCATTAGACAAGACTGGTTACTGTTAGGTGCTGATTCCCTGGTAACAGTTTAAAAAGGACAGCAAGCGGATAGAAATTCTGAAGGGTCATTTGGAGACAGACGGAGAAGGGTCCTACCTACCCCACCCCCATTCCTCAGAGCACAGGCCTGTGTCTACAGTTTATCATACTGTGTAAATGCAGGACTTTCAAAGTGGTCTTGGCAACCCTTCTATTCAGTGGAATCTTCTAGGACACTGCCTACCTACCTGCAGAGGATGCCAGCAGAAGTTTAATGTTTGCCAAGGAAATATCATTCTTCAACTTTGGGGCTAAGCACTATGTCCTGGGGCTGCTAGACAAAGTATGAGCCCCTTCACTTGGTGGGAAATTCTCCAGGAAACCCAGTGTGCTGTGTTCAGGCTCTGCCCTCTGGTGGCCAAAAGACTTTGAAGTTTTACCCTTCCCAGCCATTGGGAACCTGTTCTCTGTTGAAGGCTCGCTACAGAGAACTGAGAAAACTCTCCTAAATTAAAAAAAAAACCACACACACACAAAAACTGTTCTCATTGTTCTTTCTCTACACCTAGCCTATGAAATGTGTCTTTCCCTAAAGAAATAGGAGAGAAATAATAACCATTTCTGAAAAAAAGGTCCAGCCTAATGCCCGAGAACTTGAGAGAGCACTAATCATGAGTTCCAGATCTGTATAATTTCAGGCAAGCTCATTAATTTCCTGCTAGTAAATATAGGCCTAGGCATATGGCTCATGCTAAGACCATGTGCTTAACATGCACAAAGCCAAGGATTGGATCCCTAGCATTGCCAAAATAACTTAAAAAATCTGTGTATCTGCATTTGCAAAATGAGATTGTAATATATTATCTCCTCAACAACATTGTATATTAGGTATATGTATTTGCTTTCCTATTGCTGGAATACAATACCTCCAATGTAAAGGAAGAGAATTTTATTTTAGGTTTCAGGATTCAGTCCATGGTCAGCTGGCTCCAAAGCAAAGACATCTTGGTGGAAGGATGTTACAGAACAAAGCTGCTTAGTTCATGGTGTCCAGGAAGCAGAGCAGGAGAATAGTGCTAAAGAGGAAGCGGGAGGGACCATATAGGACCCAAGGTCCTGGCCTCCATGACCTAGCCCACACCACCAGGAGTACTGCTAGGCATTTTTTAATCCAATGAAAGTGACATTTCAGATTAATGATCACAATATGAAAAGCTCTTCTTAAGGTAACTGCTATACAAAAATAAAGCACTACTGAAGTTACTGCCGGAGACAACTCTTTGCGGTTCCTTTCGAGTGTTCTTCAAGCAGCTGGTGGCAGCTGGTGCCCGGAGTTGGATTGGTTGCCCCGAGTGGAAAGATCTTGGTGACTAAATACTAACATGTGCTAGGGTTGCTTGTGCCACACAAGGGTGATAAAAGAAGCACCTACGTTACTGAGAGTTTGGGCCAGTTATCTGAATTTTAGCTTTACCTCTTTCCTGGGTCCTGTAACCTTGGGCAGCCCTCTCAGTATTTCAGTCTCTTTTGCATGTCGAGTGATAATGCTGTCTCTAGTGGTGGGAAGGGGCAGAATAGGTGAGTTGAGTCAAATAAATTTATGGAAGTATTTGGGACATGCTAGCTGCTCAGATACAAATTTTAAATCTGCATTCTCTTGAATTTGGGACTTAAAAAAACTAGAATTCAATAAGTTCTATATGCCCAGAAACTTGAGTCACTCCTTGTGGTGTAGAGATTTACAGAGGAGGCAAGTATGTGCTTTGAAATAAAGATACGGCCCAGGTGACCCAGCAAAGGAAGTGTGCTATGAGACTGGGGCCAGTTTGTGTTGGTAGAAATGTTTATATTGGTAGGAAAGTGGGGCATTTTTCTCTGAGGCAGGTTTCTCACAGAGGAAAATGTGGATTCAAGGAAGATTAAAAGTCTCAAAGGTAAGGGAATAATGTAAGGAAATGGCCTGCACTGAATCACTGCAAAGGACAGTATTCATCAGAGAATTAATTTGGAAGGAAATAGAGTATGAAATAGCAGTGAGGCTTTCAACTCTGGGAATTGTGGCCTTAGAAACCCAGTCAGTGCTTCACAGTCTTGCCAAGGTCCAGCCTGGGGGGAGCCACCTCCAGCAAACAGTCAGGCAGTGCCCAGAGACCACAAATTGCTGAGTTTAGGAGGAACTGATTGAGTGTGTAATTAAGGGGAGGGTTATATAACACTTGGGTAAGTAGAACTTGATGGGGTCAAACCAGCTTCTGAGAGAGGAGAGTGTGGTCCCTGGGGCTGTTAGCAACTGAAGCCAAATGCATGAAGACAGAGCTTACCTGGGCCTTGTGGAGAGAAGGATAGAAGAAATCAAAAAGGAGAAAGGTTGAAGGAGGGTTTGCTGTCTGGGTCATAGTAGCCCCAAATGCTTCATACCCTAGTGGTTCAGTTCTTGGAATGAGATAACATTTATTGAGCAATGGGGAAACCACTGGAAACTAATAATGAAAGACTGTGACTTGGTCATGACCACATAGCAGGAGAAAGGTTAAATGCATTCTGAACTGTGATTCCAAAGTCTTGCTGTGTGTATCCAAAGTCTTGCAGAATCGCACTAATGGTAAGGGCTGAAAGGGAGCCATTTAGAGTGTAGGGTGGGTATTTGATCATGTGTAGGAATAAGAAAATCTTTCATAGTATAATGATTTGCAGTGTATTTATGGATAAGATGGATATAGGTAGGCTGGTTACTGAAGCAATTGAGGATTTTCATAACTGGCTCCATTACTATCCCAAATCCCTAGTATTTGATGCCTTATAATAGGCCCTCTAAGGGGCTGGGGATTTAGCTCAGTGGCATGAGCGCCTACCTTGCAAGCAGGCAGTCGTGAGTTGAATCCCTGGTACCAATAAAAAGAAAAAAAAAAAAAAAAAGAGAGAGAGAAAAAAAGAAAGAAATAGGCCCTCTGAGTACTTCTCTAACCTCATCCCCTAACACACTCTCTTTTGTGCTTTGGGAAATTGATTCTTTGTTGTCAGATTAAAGATTACTGTCACTGGGCATAGTGATGGAACTCTATTGTAGCACTCTGGGAGGCTGAGGCAGGACGATTGTAAGTTCAAGCCCAGCCTGGGCAACATTGTGACCTAGTGAGACCTTGCCTCAAGATAAAAACAGGCGGGGGATATAGCTCATGGGAAGGTCCAGGATTGAATCTCTAGTACTAAAAAGAAAGAGAGATTTCTGTCTTTCTCATACATGGGAGTACTTATGTATGTATGTATGTAAAGTTTAGTGAATATTTTTACACAGATGCAAAAGTCCAGTGATTAAGTACATAGGCTCAGATGCCAGACACCTAGGCTGATGTTCCATCCTTCATGGTCTGTATGACCTTGAGAAAATGACAATTTCTCTGTGCTTTAGTACACTTAATCTATAAAATGGGTATAATCACACTATTTACTGTATAAGGTTTTGTCAGGAATAAATACATAAAAATGCATTGACAACAATGCATATCACATGACATTTGCACAAGTTATTTTTTAAAATTTCTGTTATCCAATATAATAAGCAGGGACTGTTTGGTTTGTTCATTGCTGTTTGCCATGATCACGTTTGCTATATGTAGGTCATGACCTGACACACTGTAGGGACTCAGTATGTGGTTATTGGATGAATAGTATATTAATAATTACCCAGGGCCTTCACAATGAACTACCTCCCTACTTCTTTTTACTTTTTATTTTGAAGAAGGGTCTCACACACTAAGTTGCTAGGCTCAAACCTGGGATTCTCTTGTCTCAGCCTCCCAGAGTTCTGGGATTCCAGGCATGTCAACATGCCCAGCTCAGTGATCCATTATTTAAGAAGGTGGTGTTTCATGTTGTTTAATAGGTCTCACCCTATTTAATATGCTTTTTCAATTATTTGCATAAAAATATAACTGAATAAAGATATATAGTGCAGACTGGTCACATTTATCAAACATTAACTTTGGGAAGAATGCCTTATTAAATGACTGAGAGAATAAAATGATATGTGTATTAGAAATATTTATGCTGATACCATTTTTAGATCCTATGCCAAATATTGTAAGGTGTAAACTAACAAATAAATGCAGGGTTCTAATCTTGGAAAATCAGTTGCCCACAATTGGATAGTTTTAGTGAGCAACTTGTTCAGTGTAGATCAATATTACAATGGGTTTTTCAAAATTCGAAATGTACAATGATTGTGCTGGTGCTTGAAATGAAAGGTATGATGTTCCTGTTCTGCCCTGCTCAGTTTAGAGCACATCCAGGGAAGTGTGCTCAGATCCGAGAGCCAGACTTGATAGCAGAGCCAGAGCAACTTGTCAATTGGAGAGTGACCACCAAGAAGGATAAATCAAAGGGATGGAATGCATATAAAATATATCAAATATTTGATTCATGTGGGCCCTGAAGACTACACTCAGTACATTTAAGTTACTATGGATATAGACTTTAGAGGGAAATCTTTGAAATAATCAGAGCTGAGTATAAATGACTTGGGTTACCTCAGAGGATTCTTGTCACTGAAGCACTGGGAGCTTATCCTAGCATTTAGCTAAAGTATTTGTAGAGAGCGACACCACAGCCAGTCTGTCTGCTCTGAGTGTCTGCGGTTCTATGATTCCCTCTGATCAGTTTGAGTCAGAGGCAGGCCTCATTTTGCTTTTTGTGTGATCAGGGATGAGATCTGGCACTTTAAGTTGATGATTCTGAACTTTAAAGAAGGGGAGAATCTAGTGGCCTGAGGGTAACCCTTTTAAAGTGTTGCTTTATACTCACCTGGAGCTGGTTGGGTTTTTGAGGTTCCAGAAGATTGCAGCTAAGGATAACACCTTCTTGCTGCTGTCTCCACCATCCCATCATGGAATTTTCTACTCTGACGCTTTTTTCTATAAGGCTTTTCAGTGTCCAGGAGAGCTGCAAGAAGGCTCTATAGATCTTCCTTCTCCAAAAAACCCCACGATTTTGATTCTAGCTAGACCCTTCTGATTGCCCAGTCTGTGTATCTTGTGAAATTTTCAACTGATTCGCTGGAGCAGTCACTCCAGATTTTCCCTTTGCACTGCAAACTCTGAAGTTACTCTCAAAAATGCTCTGATAACTCAATAAACATATGCACATATGTTATCTGGTAACCAGTTTCACAGAAAACCTGTGATGTCCAGTGTGAAGCTCAAAAAAGTCAAAATCTATCACTGAGAGAAAGGGAGAGGCAAGGCTGAGATTCCACTGCTGACTTTGGGACCAGCTTGGTTTTCTCCACATTGGTCCTCTTGGATGAACTTTCCTTTTGCTTTGTCTTCTTCACCACATGCAGTATTTGCTTCTTTTCACTTTCTGTTATTTTCCTTCCCCCATGCTCACCTCTACCTTGCTTGGATTCCTTTTCTTTTTTCTGGCTTCCCTAAGTTTTCACTTTTGATACTAAAGATGGGACAGGGAGGAGAAGCTAGGGTTTTGTTTTGTTTTGTTTTGTTTGTTTGTTTGTTTTTCGTCTTTTTCCATTTTATCGGTACGAGGGATCGAACTCACGACTGCCTGCTTGCAAGGCAGGCGCTTTATGCCGCTGAGCTAAATCCCCAACCCCAAAGCTAGGGGTTTTTAAGCTATATTCTCAAGACAAAAATAATTAAAAAACAAGCCCAATATGTTGGGGAAAGGATTTAATAGAAGAGAAACAATGAGGCCAGTTAATTCCAAAATCATCTCTTTTAAAACAAATGAATCTGTCTTCAAACTACAAATGGCCAAAGACACATTGTTGGGAGGGACTGAAACCTTAAGAGACATGAGGACATCATGTCTGGTTGCTTTTAGTGAGTTCAGATCTTTATATCTGAATAATATCCCAAATTAGGTAAAGAAGTTAACAAATGTCTCATCAGATAGCAATCTATGAGAAATTAAGGTACTTTCAGAGTTCTAGTCTCAGAGAACAAAAACACAAAGGTAAATGTCCCAGTTTTAAAAATCCTTGATGGGGCTGAGAACATAACTCAGCAGCATGATCGCCTTCCTGGCAAGCCCAAGGTCCTGAGTTCAATTCCTGGCACCCAAACAACAACAACAAAAAGCCCTGGATGGATCCTACACTCTGAAGACAGGTTATTTTCTTGATCTCCAGTAAAGCTAGAATAGACTCAAACAAAAGTATGTGAGCATTTAGGGGGAAAAAAAAGCAGTGACTGCCACTGAGAATCAGTACTCTGCTAAATCATTTCTCTGTTCCTTTGGTTAACAGACTAAAGATTCCCAAGAAATTTGATAAAGTCGTTAAAGTTGTATGTATTTCCCTGTTTTGTATGTCAGCAGCTTCCTTTTCTTTGGTTACACTTGTGTGTGTAATCACTTGTTCAGTGTGTGATTTCTTCAATAGACTCTGAGTTTCATGAGCAGAGTTTGGGGCCATCCCTGACCAGTTCACTGCTATATCCATAGTTTCTAGTCTTACTCGTACAGATTAAAAGAAAAAAGAACTAATATTCAGTGGATAAATGAATAATGTGAATAATATGTAGACTTACAAGTGATTACACAAGTACATTTTAAAGTGTAATTATTAAATCAATGACAGTCTAATGAACAGAACTAACTATATCTTTCTTAGAACAAAAGATGAGGCAACAGCTCCATAAATTGGGTTTGACAATGATTTCTTGGCTGTGACACCAAAAACAGGCAAGAGGATGAAAAATAGATAAGGTAGACTTCATCAAAAATTGTAAAAAACTTTTGTGCATGAAAGAACACAAAAAAGTGAAAAGGCAGCCCATGGAATGTGAAAAAATATTTACAAATCACAAGTCTGATAAAGATTGATATTCACAATATTAACAAACATTAGCAACTCAGTAACAAAAACAAATCCTGTTCAAAAATGGGCAGTGGACTTGAATGGATATTTCTCCAAAGAAGATATATAGATGGTCAATGAACGCATGGAAAAGATTCTGAACATCATTACTTATCAGGGAAATACAAACCAAAACTCAGTGAGACATCACTTTATGCCTTCAGATGAAGACTTTCATTAGCAAGGCTTTTATTACAAACAAAACAACCAAAGAAAATAACCAGTAATGACAAAGACATGGAGAGGTTGAAATGCTTTTTACATTTCTGGTAGGAATATAAAATGATGCAGCCGCTGTAGGAAACAGTATGACCATTCCTAAAATATTAAGCATAGAATTCTCATATGATCTCTTGATTACACTTCTTGTTATATATTGTACTCAAAAGAGGGGACTCAGACGTGTGTACATTCATAGTTGGCAGCGTTATCACAGTAGCCAAAAGGAGGACATACCATAGTGGTCTCCTTATGATTAATGGATAAGCAAAGTATGGTATATACATATAGTGAAATATTCAGCCTCAAAAAGGAACATAATTCTGACACATCTACAACACGGTCGAACCTTAAAGATGTTATGCTAAGTGAAATAAGCAAGACACAAACAAGTATTATGTGATTCCACTTGTGTGAACTACCTAAAGTAGGCAGAGTCATAGAGACAGAAAATAGAAAAGGGGTTGCCAGGGTCTCAGGGAGGAAAGAATTGGGAGCACTTTCACATTTACAGAGTTTCAGTTTTGCATTATGAAAAAGTTCTGGAAGTAGCAGTAGTTGTTGCACAAAAACGAAAATACTTAAATGTCATAGCACCTTTATATATACTTAAAAATGTTTAAAATGACGATTTTATACTATATATATTTTTACCTTAATTTTTTAAATGGGGGAGGAAGCAGCTCTTTGAACCTCAGGACTTTATTCTGGGGCTTTTCATCACAAAGAAGAAAATAACTGCTTTTGATACAAAAATTACAGAAAATCAATACAAAGAGTGTTAAGTTTCTAAGGATGTTAAGATACCAGAACAACAAATCAAAATTAATACTAAAATAGGAACAGTGCTATAATTCTGAATACAGGGTAAAAATGAAAAGTATAGAACTAGAAGTAATGATTTTTATGTGAAAAAATCTTGGGGTTTCTAATCCTTTAGTGGGCGGTAGGGGGGGAGTACATTTTACCTATTAGTAAAACTGTGTTCAGATAAAAGGGTGCATTAACCTACTAAGATCTGAGATGATTGATCAGACTAGGGCACCAACCAAACTACTCCCTTTGTGGCTTTGTATAAACTCATGAAACTATGATGATGGATAGAGAAATCAAAATTGGGTCATACTGGTTTTGATTGCTGGAGTAGGAGATCAAATTTGGGGAAAAGATAATTAGGAGGGACATAACTGTTTTCAGCTATCTGAAAGGCTGTCATGTGAAATAAGAACTGTCCTTATTCTGTGTCTACTCCTCAAGGCAGAATTAGGACCAATTTTTTAGGTAAAAATCCAAAAGAGCTGATTCATTATATGGCAAAAATTTGTAAGCATTAGACTGATGACATTCAATGGAGTAGCCTCCTATTACTGGATGGCTCAATAGAGGCCCCATCTGGGATCCCTGGAGAGTAATAGGTTTGTGCTTTCTATCACCATGATTCTTGTTTCTTTAAAATCTTGGTATTGTATTTGACTCCTATCTCTCTTCCCCTGCAGTATCTACTGAAGTCCTGGGAATCCTTCAGTTGACTTTACCTTTTACTCTCCATCACATTGGGAAGATCCTCAGCTCTTTGACTACACAATATTGTGTGTTGCCAGCCTCACTTTGTAAAATACCTATCATGTAATTATTTTGATCAAGACCAAAGAGTGGGTCCCAGTTACTTTCCATATTAAGATAAAATTCCTTTTGGGGCTGTTCAGCCTTCCCTCCCTTCTCAGTTTCACATACTATTACCCAAACAGTTGATTTTGATTAAGCTGTTCCCTTCAGTGCCATCCAGCTTCACTGTTACCTTTCCATTCCCTCAGGTATATTGTCCCCCTGTGTTTTTTTCACTCCTTGCTGTTTTATAGGGTGTACCCAATACTAAAACTACCACAAAATCTTCCCTGGCCACCCAAGCTCACACCAATCCTCCTTTCCTCACATTTCACTAATGTTTATTGACCTTGCAAATGTACAGGCATTATGCTATATGCTGGTAAACAAATGACAAGAAAGAAAAATTGGGCTTTTGATTTCACACAGTGGACAAGATAAAATAATTTCTATGAAGGACACAAACAGATACTATAATACAAAATGACATTGTGTGCATATGTGTGTTAGGGATAAGTTGGTATTTTGATGGGCATCTTTCAGCAGGTGACAAATGAGTTGGAACCTGAAAGGAAGCCAGCTTCTGGGAAGGGCTGGAGTCAGTGTAGCCAGGCTGAGGAGCCACAGTGTGAAGACTCCTGAAGCAAGAAGAGCTCAGCACGTGGATAACTGAAATCAGAAAGGTTTGGCTAGAGCATAGTGAATGAGGGAAGAAGGGCATGAGGTGAATCCAGAGATGCCTGAGGCCTGGTAGGCATATAAGAGACTGAATTTCACACTAGCTACATGAGAAGACATTAAAGGACTTGAAGGAAAAAAGTGGTATGATTTATACTTTGTTTTAAATTGGGGGTTGAACATCCCCAGTTCCCACACCCTTTTTAAATTTGCTTAGGCTGGCCTTAAACTTGCCATTTTCTTGCCTTAGTCTGCCTACTAGCTGGGATTACAGGTGGGTGCCACATGCCTGGTTATGACTTACACTTTTCAACAGTATCTACAATGTGGAAAATAAGCAAAATGGGAGTACAAATAGAAGTAGAGGTTATGAAAACAATAGAACAGGTGAAGGATGGTAACTTGTACTACAGTAATGGAGAAAAGTGATTAGATTTCAGGTGTGTTTTGGAAATGGATAATAAAAACATTTGCTAATGATTTTATACAAACAGTGAAGAATTAAGAGTGACTCCCAGGTTTCTGTGTGACAATTATGTAGGTAAATGGACACTGTGTAGTATTATGATGGGGAAGTGAGATAATGGCAGTTAGATTTTGAAGAAATTGAACAATGAGACATACTGTATTTGAAAGCTTTCTGTGAGACACCCAAAAGGCACTGTTAAGGTACCAATTTATTATCTAGCACTCACAATGAATAAACTGAGAGGAAGGAATAGCATTACCAGCATACAGATAGTATTTAATGATTATGATTAGATGAGTTACAAGAGTAAGGAAAAGGTAAGAACCAAGCCAAGGCATGTTTCTATACTGACGGTGAAGATGATCTAAAGGTTAAGGGAGAGATAAGATAATGCAGATAGTGAATCACATGTGTGATAATAGTCTTATGTCTAGTCTGTCTTTATTTCCAATTTAGTAGTTATTTTTATATGGAATGTAAATATAGAACATGCTAATGCTAAGATAGAATACAGACTTGTTCTGCAGTTATTTCTCCTATCTCTTCAATTAGAGGTAGGTTCCTTATAAGCAGCTAGTGTAATCCATTGTGCCTAGCACAGGGTCATGGGATGAGGTCCGTACATATTTCTTAAGTGATAGTAATACTTTCTTTAAAGGTTCTAGCTAAAATCATGGATTTTATGTTGCACAAAGCTAAATGTTAGATAATTTCTCCTGGTTCATCCTTTGAATGAATGTGATCTTTGTATTTTTGCATTGTGTTATCACTTTTAAATAAGGTTCATTGTATGTTAAAGGCACTGTAGGTACCAAGTACAGCAGGAATTAAGAGAGCAAATTAATCTTCATTGCATTGGGTTGAATAGCATTTAATCGACATATTTACACATTTTAGCATATTAAAGGTATATATACACATGTAAATGTTTGTAAAATTTTTTAATATCTCAATATCTAACAGCAATTTAAGTGAACTTTACCAAAGCCTAAGAGACCATTTGTATTTGGAGAACAAAAGAAATCACAGTAATCAACCCACAATCCCCATTGACCACATACATTTTGACAGAACAGTGGTAATGATTCAGTCTGTAGTGAGGTGCTGAGCCCAGCCCAACTATATTTAGCACTGAGAACTGAGCAGGCAGAAACCAGGACTCCAGTGTTCTTGAAGCACAGATGAGAGCAAGTGCTTAGATCGCAGATTGACTCATGGATGGGCAGGAGTCTCCAGGACAGGTGCTCACCAGGTAGCTGTGGAGTTACTATGTATGCGGGAAGTGAGGAAAACGAAAACTACTAGACACTTGGTAAAGATGACAAATAAACACAGCCTCCCAGGAGATTTTTACAGGAAGAACTTGGCTGTAGCAAATACATAAATTTATCTTAAAGATTCCAGAAACTTAAATTCATCCTTATACACATTAATTAAACACTGGTTACTACTGAGATTTATAAGCTGCTTCTGCCCTCTAACCCTACTGTGGCCACTGGAGAATAGCTAGTATAAAACCATAGGCAGAAGGCTGTTTCTCAAGGCGTTTTGTTGTTTTGTTTTGACTCACTGACTTTGCCTTTTACAAGATGTGAGAATCACATCTTCTAGACCCACACACAAATACATCAAGTTAGCTGCCTTAGCTTCACCAACATAATGTCCCACCCCAGCTCAAGCAAAGATTTGTACTATACTTTCCTTTTGCTTAAGCTGTTTCTTAAGCCTGTTCTTTTTTTGTAATATTTTTTCCTTTAGCCTACTGTTTGAGACCCTAAGATCCCTTATAATTGCTCTGGGGCTCTGAAGTAGTGTTTTTGTAAGGGAAGCCTTAGCTCTTTTCTCTTTGATAAAATAACTGAATTTCTTCATGGTTTAAGTATATGTGAGAACATTTCTGAACCTTCTCTGACTTCTTCCTGTGATCACACAAGAGCTTACCTTATTCCTCTAGCATTTGGTTGCCAAGTACAGTTATGCATTGATCCAAAAAATGGACAGATGAAGTGTAGTCACCTATAGGGCAGAAAGCAGATTCATGTCTGTTTAGTAGTAACACAGATAAGCCATATTAAGCAGAGACAGTTTTATTAATTCTCATAGCATACCTTCAGCATTATTATCCCTCCAGTAGGAAATGTTTGGCCACTAAGTGGTTTTTGGCTTTATAAAACCATTTGCTTTAAATGTGTTATTAAAAATTTACTACTGAATTGACATGTCACGACTTTTCTTAAATATGAGTTTGTGACTTTGAAAAGAATTAGATCTGGGCTAGAGAAAAGAAAGTGCAGTAAGATTCAAGATGTCTAAACAGCATGAGACATATAATTTGATATCTTTTAAAGCAAAGGAGGTAAATCCAAAGATTTGTAGAATAAGCACATTTTTACAAATGATCTTGTGGTCCTCTTTCTGTATCTCACCCTGTCCTCCACGTTTCAGTTGCATAATTTTTCTGAAGATTCAGTCTGATCACTTGATTGCCTTGCTTAAAACTTACTTTCCTCTCTTCCTCTCTCGCCCTTCCCCTCTCCGCTTCCCTTTTCTCTAACACTCTCTCAGGATCAGAGGACCTCACACTTGCTAAACTTGAGCTCCACCACTGAGTGGCACTCCCACACCGCCATGCTTAAAACTCAAAATTCATCTCCTTAGTGAGTTCTTCATGAACTTACCCCTTTTTCTAAGCTCATTCATTTTTTACGTCTACCTCCCTTAAAGAGTCTATCCTGTGCTGTGGGCCCTTGCTGTTCCCATTTCCTCTTACCAGTATTTTCCAGGAAATCTCCCTCCTCTAAGACTCAGCTCAAAGATCCACCTTTTCTTTGAAACTTCCTCTCTGACCTGTTGTACCCTATTCACACCTTCACTGCATTAAATATAATGTATTGGCTCATTTGCATACCTGTTTCATCCTAGCCTCAGACACCCATTTCTTCTTTCCAACCTTTCTTGCTACACAGGAGGTAGCAAGTATATGGTGAGTATATGGTACCTTGGCTTAAGTACAACTTCCCTCTCCTTTCAGCACTTTGAAAGTAGATAGAGAACAACAAGGAAATGACTAAAGTATACACAGTTTAAATGGGACACAGCGACCACCTTGCATGGGGTTCTCCAGCTACTGGTTAAGTAGAAAGAGAGAGAGAGAAACAGACAGATAGACAGAGACAGAGAGACAGAGACAGAGACAGACGAAGGAAGGAAGGAAGGAAGGAAGGAAGGAAGGAAGAAAAGTAAAGAGAGAAAAGGAAGGAAGGAAAAAATACAGCACCACTGTGTAGCTGCTGTGATTTCTTTTGTTTGAAACAGCCAAGTATAGCTAAAGCAATTTGTGTGGACCAGTGAAAAATGGGAGTATTTAAAATATTCCATATCTGCAAATTTAGAACTTCACACAGTGACAGCAAAACCATTAAGCTAACCTGTCTCGCTGCACAGGTGGCGTATCCATGAAAACAGCCCTAATGAAACCCCTCAAGTGCAGTTACACCAAGCTACATAAGAGAGTAGGGAGGTTTGGAGAACTGCTTGATCAAGACTACTACAACTGTTTGTTTTCATTTACATATGCAAACAAGTTACTTCATATTGTTTTACAGAAAATGTCACATAAAGTACTCTTTGTTAGTCTTAAGAAATAATGCTATAACATCCCACTACTTTCAGTTGGAGTAAAATAGGAAGCAAATTCTAAACTTTGGGAGAGGAGAGGAAACTGGCTGAGTTTTCACAGGGTTACATGAATCTGAAAATCTTTTATCATTTCCACTGATTTTTAAAAATCCTGTCAGTTTTCCATGCAGTTATTGTAGTCTCAAAATATTTAACAACCCTAATATATTCAAAATTCTTCTATTTCAACCCCAAGTAAACTTGGCTTACCAGAAACCATCAAGATGAATTGTTAGTATATACATGAAGTACATGAAGGAAGATTTATGAGAATCTTTTAAGAATTCAACTAGTTTGAAATGGGAAAGTTATCTGCAGAGCTGCTCATTCTCCAGCAGGGGGCTATAGGAGATGAGCAACCCATCAGCTATGGCAGCCTCCTACAGGGGCCACCCATCTGTTTGCCAGCCTAGTGGGTACCCAGTCTGATCCTCTCCTGCCTTGACTTTTCCACCTGGGAAAACAGTAGCAGGACCACACACCATTAGTGACTCAACACTGTATGTGCAGCAAAAAGTAGAGCTGCCTTCAAAGCCCAACAAGTGGACAAATGCCACCTAACCTTTAGCCTTTCCTCTGAGGCCACCCATGGCTGGCTGTTATGTAGTTCTGTCTAGTCAAGGCCAAAACTCAAGAAAGATACCTAAATTTGTGAGAGGAAAGCAGTCATATTACTGTCCTAGTTTCTCTACAACATAATTTTACTACCCAATAGAAATCTAATTAAGAAAACTTAAATTTGTGAACTCCAAGATGCTTAGCGCCTACTTCAAATCAGCAAGGTAACACAGAGGGGATGACAGTTGTACTCAAATATTCATCTCTACTTTTGTTATCTGTGGCTCTTGTGTTACTAAAGACAGGACAGCTGCTGAAGGTGGGAAGAGAAAACAGCTTTCAAAAACATTCTGTGAGAGACTGCAACATTCACAGGTAAAACTCAAGACTGTGAAACACCAGCAGAGCGCAATTTATACAAGTTTGTCTGCAGATGACTCTGCACCTGCTGCTCCTTGCTTAAAATTCTCTCATTTAAGAGCAAACATGTGCACAGACACCCACTCAGTGAGCTAAAAACACTGACAACAACTCAAAGCAATACACATACCAGAACAAAATTAACCACACAGAAACATAACAGCAAGCCCCTTAGATACGTACCTTGTAGGATACACAGTGATGTGTTGAAGGTTAGTGTGGTAGGAAGTGAATGGTGCATAGACTTCAGTGGTGCTGGTAGATGTGACAGGCAGTAGGAGGCACAGAAGGGACTACAGAAACCCAGTGACTGCAGGTATAGTAGTATTTCATCTTAGCAAGAAGCAGGTTAGCAAGAAGCAGGGACATCACATAGCTTATTTAAATGGCTAAAAATACACCACTGGCCTTTTACATTGCTTCATACCTTTAAATTAACTCTCACAAAAAATTCCTAACATACACCATTAACTGCCCCAGAGGTAAAGGTCAGCTGTGGTAAAGACTCTATTGCTTATAACCGAGGCTTAGGGACTGAGAAAGGATAAACCTGCACGAGCACTCCTCACAGCAAGGAATAGGCTTTATCTGAGAAGGCCTTTTAGACATCTTCCTGTCATGCTACACATGAAAGCCAATACAAAGTTTGTTTCTGGATCACAAACAACCAATGTGCCCAATACTAAGCAAACAGGAATTCAAGTGAACAACAACAAAAAAAGGCAGTTCAATTTTGTAAGAAACAATATATTTTATTTTTCTGACACCACAGCTCTGGCGAGTGGTTTTGTACCAAATTTAATGGAGGTTACACAGAACGTTTTACGCATGGGAGGAGGAAAGGGAACCACAAAATTTAAAACAAAAACAAAATCCTGGGTAGCTTTTAGCATCTGTTCCACTCCCACATTAATAAAATTCACTTGGTACTTTCTAATAAAAGGAGAACAGAAAACAAGTTGGGCAGGAAAGAGTATACTGGGAAAGAGAAAAGCTAAGGGGAAAGGACCAGAGGGCATCCCCAGGACAGAGCCTTTCCTGCCAGGCCAGGAAGATGCTCAGCATGAAAGGTGAGGCTTCACTTGAGTTACTTTCCCAAAAGGACAACAGGTATTGCAGCTGCCAAAGGGTAGAGGAGAGGAAGCAGAAGGTTGCCAGTGGGGAACACAAGGGACAAAGACACTTAATAAAGGAGAGAGGGAAGGTGGAGGAAAATGAAAAATATGACGATTGTTATATTGGGAGAGACAGTGCTGAAGAGCACTTGAAATGAAAAACAAATGTCCTAAGCTTCATTATTTTTAAAAAGAAAAATTTCCCCCCTCCCACACCCCTCGCTGAACTTAGTTCCTTTTTTTTCTTTCTTTCTTTTTTTTTTTTGTTTTTTTTTTTTTTTGTGCTTTTCATTAATACTCTGCTCTGAGGTCGTAGTTTGGTTTTTCTATACACTGGAGTTGAAAGAAAATAGTCCAAAGGTCTGAAGATGGATTCTCCACCTAAAGTAAACAGCCCAGCATTCCTGTTCTCCTCTTGTCCCAAAGACTAAAGTCTCTGCTAAAATCCCTTTTACAATATAGTACAGTACACATAAAAAAGCCCAAATCAAAAAACAAAAACAGAAAAAGAATCCTGGGAGAAGTCAGTCCAAAGGACGTAAACATACAGAGAACGGTGCAACACATGACCGATGGCAATTCTCAAAGCACAGCTACAGATTTCCAAAAGTAGGTGCCATCATGGGATACCCAAGTCCACAAAAATAATTTTTAAAAAATAAATCTTAAAAAAAACACACCTGTTGATTAAATGAATAATTTGTTTTTAGGTAAATCCATACATTCTCAAGTTCCCCCCTCCCCCAAAGCAGCCCTCAGGTCTCTGTTCTCTCCTATTGCATGACCAATAGTAAGTATGCCTGGAACTCCCTTCAAAGCAGCTCTCAGGACCTGGAATCTCATCTTGACAAGGATCGGCACATCCAATCTTAGCAGCTTAAAACATCATGTTTCCTGGGTTGCCAGGTCCTTGGCTAAATCCACCCATGCCCACATCAGCAGCCATGCCCCGGGGCCTCATCTGTGGGGGGATCATGATGTTCTGTTGGGGTCCCATCATGCCCTGCATGGACATCATCATGCCTGGAGAGCCCACAGGCCCAGGGTGGGTGTAGAGCCCTGCAGGCCCCCTATCTTTGCCAGGAATCATGCTCACGGCAGCAGCTGGATTGCTCATCAGGGTGGGCTGGCCAGGCATTGTAGATTGTGCTGGTGACATCATCCGATGGTGAGGTCCTATCATGCCTTGCTGGAGAAAGGCTGGTGGTCTCATTGGGTTATGGCCTGGCATGGATGGAGCTGTACCAAGAGGGATGTCTGGAGTTCCTACTGGCCCTGGACCTCCCATGCCAGGTAATGCTAGTCCCATTCGGGGGGCTTGATCACTCATCATCCCCTGCATGTGCGAAAATCCAGGTCCAGGACCCTGGGGCTGTTTACGGCCTGGAACTTCTCCTCGAGGGAAATATTGCAGTGTCTGGCTAGGCTTCTCAGATGGAATAATGCGGGACAAATCAAACTCAGGTATTCCGGTGGCTCCAGGTCGGATGACCTCTTGTAGATCTGGGTCTGTAAACACTGAAGGCATGCTGTTCCCTAGGACAGTGAAGGAGTCAGGACCCCCTGGGCCTCCAGGCTTACAAAGTGCTGCATCTGCTGAACTTTGGGGCAGGTTGCTGGGACGGCCAAGGGGGCCTTCTCCTGGGAAGCCCATCCCTCCTGGGAAGTTGCCTTGTCCACCACTGGGACCATTGTGAGGGAATGGAACCTGCTGTGGAGGAGACTGCACTGGTGGGAAGCCCTGGGGAAAACCCATTCGTCCTTGAGGTACCATCGGAGGCTCCTGGGACCCGTGCCCCATGATAGGATTGTGTGACATCAAGCCAGGCCCCATTGGGACTCCATGAGGTGGTATGTTGGGTCCCATGGCATTTGGAGAGGGCATCTGATTGGAGTGAGAAAGTGGCTGGGTCATTCCCATTGGGCTGAGGGTCGGCATCGGAACCACGGGGTTTGGACCTGAAATTCGAGGATTCTGTGTATTAATGCCCATTCCTAGAAAAATAAAGATATCAAAGGAATCAACTCAACCAAAAGCAACTGAGGAAAAAAAAAACTGTAATAAAGCAATTTAACGAAAAATCATTGAGCACCTATTGTAAGTAGTCTTACCCTGGAAAATATACAACACAGAATCTCTACCATCAGTAAGATTATAACATACTTGGAGGCACACAAACCAACACCTCTACAAGGGAATAGATTCTGAAAAACTATGATATGATTGTAAAGATAGCAAGGGAGAAATTCTATATGAAAAGTTCTAATAAGCAAATAATATTCAAAACAGAAAAAAGCAATGTGCCTTAAGGATTTAAGTATAACCCTTTTCTGAAGAAATGATAAATCATTCTATGGGGCCAATTTAAAAAAAATAAAAAGACAAACCAAATAGGTCTTTTTTCCCCCACTGACATTATTTTATACTGCCTCATAAATAGAGCATTTAAAACTTTATAGATTACATAAAGTGCTAAAAAACTGTATCTTTTAATAAAAAAAGAAATGCACAGTTTCTGCAATAAGTCTCTAGACATTTAACTATTTGGTTTCTCTAAGAAATTACACCAACTGCAGGAGGAATGGTGTTTGTGCCACTCAGGGAACATGTCCTAACCTGGTTAATTTGGGCTGCTGATGAATAAACAGCATTCCTAACCATCAGAATACCAACTGGAACCAGACACCTATGGTTGAAACCCACAGTCATTTTGTGGATCACCTTCACCCTTCCAGATCATTTCCTGTTGGTGAAGTTGGGGTTGGGGTGCGGGTGGGTATAGGAATGCAAACAGGAAAAGGAAAAATTTGCTCTCTCCACCCCTAAACAACGTGCTCCTCTAGGAAACAGGGATTTTCCATTGTCTGAAATTCTGCAGCTGGCATATGGTTTGAGATGGCCTTTCCAGGAAAATACTTAAAAACTAAAGAGATTCCAATCAGCATGTTAAAAAAACCAACAAAACAAACAAACAAACCTGGCTTATTACTGCTACAAGAGAACCACAAAGAAAAACAAAACAAAACAAAAAACAACTAAAACCAAAACCAACAATCCAGGTAGAAGCAACAGAACTACAAGGAACCTGGCATTCTCACCAAAAATACAGAATCAAGTTAATGCAGTATTATCTTTCTCTAGTCAGGCACTTTAACTCTACCTGAAACTAATTTAGATGATACATTTTTTAACTTGTTTAACTTCCACCTATTTACAGCTATTGAGAAAACACTTCATGCAATTTCTCTTTTGTCCAGCACCAGCTCCACAGCCCATTTTTCTTATTTATTACCTGGCATATTATTCATTGATGGCAAGTTGGGAGAACGAGCTGGAGGGGAGTCGTCATCGGAGCTGGCCACAGTCTTGATGGCATCATGGTATAATGGGGTAGAACTGGGCATTGCAAACTTGGACATTCGAGACATCATAATCGAGAGTGGGTTCTGGGAAAGAGTTGGCTCTGGAGGCATTGTGTAAGGTGTACTAGAAGGAAGACTTCCAGGGATATTCACAGAGGCAGGCTGGCTGGCTGTAGGAGGTGGGGGGCCACCTAAGAGAACAAAGCAAAATTAAACAAAAACGGGCAGAAAATTAGATTCCTTTTGAAGGCTATCAGGATCTATGATTATGAACTAGCAAGCCCAGAATGAGACAGATGAACAGGACAGTGTTATTAGACCCAGAACACAATCATCAATCTTCTAGTCAAGTTCTGTGTGTGTGCAGAGAGAGATGGCAGTGTGATACAGAGGTGACTGATCAGCAGATGTGAAGACAAACATGCCTGGAGTGCATTAGAAATACTAGTTCAAGGTTGAGGAAAGCAAGATTAACAGACCAATCACAATCAGAGTCCAGAATTGGCTCGGGTATTAGAATGCCATTAGCCAGACTAGTGTTCCAACCCCAGGTACTAGCCACATCACCCACATACTCTCTTGATTAATTCCTCCAACCAAGATGTTTGAGCTAAAAAGGTCTAAGGGGGCTGGCTATTCCACTCTATTGCTTCAGTGAATTGCTATCCCACAGAGCGAGAGACACTTTAGCTTGGTGGGATAAATCTTCTGTCTTATTCTGATTCTAGTATTTCTCAAATGGAGACGAACCAACCCAGTATTTATACCCCAGTGCTACTTCCACTGACCACCTCTGGTCCCATTCACAAAACCACCAGCAGTGAGAGTCTCTCCTAGGAAGAAAATACCTATAAATTGTAGTTGATATGTGAGAACATCAGTCTGTCAAAGACAACATTCTGGTAACTGTTTACATGGACAAGAACCCTGCAACTCTTTTAAAGAACCCTCTCCTGTCTTTGCTTAGCATTATACTCAGAAGTTCCTCACCTGATGGTAGCCTTCCTGGGTGGGTCCAGTATTTAAGGAAGCTGTGTTTCTCCACTATTTAAACATTTTATTTTACCAGTTTATGTTCACTATATAAATGTAGTCTAGGAACTGACATATATTTCTCATCTTCCCTTCTTTCAACAGTCCCATCTAACATATGTATTGTTTGCCAGGATTGGACACCTACATAACCCTACAAAAGTATTATTATATACCTTGCCATAAATTTGGACAAAGACTGCTACCCCTGATTGCATAACCAAGTTAACACACCAATTTTCTTAAAGTAACTAAATCAGGCTCTGATAATTTATAGCTGCAAGTGAACTGTGAGGATGTAAGCATACTGACCTGACTCTACACTTCCCAGCATGGCTGGGGAAGCCATTGTGAGGGGCGCTTTATGGTTTGGAGGGATCCCAGGACTCTGAAGGGGAGGTTTGGGAGAAGAGGTCCATCCAGGTGACGGAGCAGGAAGTGATGGAGACTTGAGGTGAACAGGTGAAGCAGCAGCAGACCCCAAGACTGGGGGGGACTTAATGGAAGCAGCAGCAGCTGGGCCTGCCAGCATGCCTGCCAGCTGTGATGGAGTCTGGGGGGACTTGAGGTTGCCCGAGGGTGAGCCCAACATTGGGGACTGGACTTGATGCATCGTGGGAGACTTCAGAGGGTTAATGCCCGGGGAATGCACCTGGCTGCCTGCCACAGATATATCCAAGGGCTTTCGTCCCAGGCCACGCTGAACTGGAGGAGCTGTGTTGAGGGTAGTGGGGTTACTAGAAGGGTTGAGAGGTAGTGGTGGCATATGACTGAGTCGGCTGTTAGTCCTTTGGTCGGGCCCAATTGGTTCTCTGAGATTCCGTAAGCCACTGTTGCTGCCTGGACCCTGAGACATGGGAAGGAATGGCCTGGGGCCCATACCATACTCCTGCTGAGGGTGCTCACCAAATGGTAGTGGCACCATCTTCTGCTGGGCAGGCAACATGTCTGAGCCACTTGGGCGTAATTTCATCATCTCCTCAGGACCCGCCCCAGCCTCTCTCATCTTCTGAGGTATCATCTGAGAGTTGGATGCCATGTTGACATTTAGACTGACATCTGCCTTCATCCCACTAGAAACCATCCCAAACTCCAGGTCCCGACCAGGGCCGATCTGTGGAGGCATTCCTTTAGGAAAGTCCCCTCTTGAAGGACTCAGAGGACCCTCAACTGGTATTCGAGGAAAAATGGGATTATTTCCAGGCTCCATATGGCGCTGGGAACCTGGGATCATCCTATTCATCTCCATGCTGGGCCTGATGCCTTCCATACTCATCCCTGGGGGAAGACCCAACTGTTTTTCTGCCAGCTGCTGTTGAAACATTTCTTCAGACAATCCTTGGGGATTCGGAAAGCGTTCCCCTCGGCCAGGACCACTGAATACACCCTGGCCAGGAGGGAAGTTTCGGCCATCTGGGATTTTTGGCACATCATCTGGCCAATTGATTCCAGAAAGACCTGGTCTAGATGCTGGGTTGGGGACATTTGGCCCCTCTATTTCAGAGTTTATCATTCCTGCAAATCCAGGGAGGCGCATTTGGCTCCCTGGCATGTTGGGGTGAGGAGCCATGCCTCTTGGGGGCAGAGAATGTGAAATGTTGATGCCATCAGAAAATGGCTCTGTACCTCCAGGGACCCAGCCTTCACCAGGGGTTATCTGGTATGGAGGCGGAGGCCCTCGGACCACTCCCCGTGGCCCATGCTGATGGACCATCATATCCTGCAAGGAGCATTGCTGGACAACCACTTGTTCCTGCTTCCTCCTCTTCTCTTCATAGAACTCCTGCTGCAATTTCAGCCACGCTATTTGCTCAGGAGTCATATGGTCCAGGTGGTCGGGTCCTATGGGCCCAGACTGGGTGTTCATAGAAGGCGGAACCATTTCATCTGGAGAAAAGGGTACATCTCTATGTCCTTGAGGGCCAAATGGAGCTCCCACATCTGTTCGGGGCCCAGGTCCCTTACCTAGGCTTTGGGATTGAGCCATCATGGCCTGTATTGGCCCTTCTGGTTTTTTCTGAGGTCCATCTAATACCCCAGTATTCTGCTGAGGTCCTCCACTTTGTCCTCCTGTGAATTCTTTCTCATCAGGGAAAAGCATTCGCTGGATATCTCTGAGAGTTTGTAAGGAACGCTCCCGGTGCTCCAGCTGCTCCTGAGACAGGCCATCAGGATTCTCTCCCAGTGTGGCGGGCTCACCACTGGACACTGGTGGAGGTGGGGGGGCTTTGGGATCTGCTGAAGAGCTACTGCTCCCCTGGGAGACAGGGGTTACTGCTCGATTGTTGGGTGTCGAGTTTGGCCCAGTACCATCTGGGGGCAGTGGAGTAGAATTGGCAGGACTTCCCACTGAAGGAATCAATTTATTTTCTACCCCAGGACTGTCCCGGTCTAAGGGGCGTGGAGGTGCTGCAGGCTTGGGTGCTGGTGCTGGAATGGGTGGAGTTGGCTGCAGTCTGGTGTTCTGAACAGAATTCTGGTCCTGGTTGGCTGGAGCTGGGGGTTGTTGTGGAAGAGGTTTTATATCATTCCGAAGAGTAGATACTTGTGTGTTCTAAAGATAAACAAGATTTTTAAATCATTGGTAAACTGACCAGAAGGTCAATTAAAAGAACAAAGTATGTTATAAGGACTTGTTTCAGTCACTTAAATCTACATTGATACCTGCTTTCCAAAGTGATGGTATACAAGCCTTCTTTGGCCTTGGAGATCTTTTTATTTTTCAAACCTTACTGTCAAATAGCATCCTTTCTCCTATGCTGAAGATGAGGTTTCAATAACTTTATAAGCATACCAGGTGAAAGCCACTCTGCCAAAGTGAATACATTTGAGTATCTATTTCGAGGAACAGGTTTGATATCACATGTCTACTATGTATTTTTGATTCAGTCAAAGATTACTTTCTTGGTATGTGGGAGGCTATGTTCAACACCTTTTTCTTTTCTCTGAAGTACAACTGGGTATGCAGACTTCTCATTGTCAGTCAGAAGGTCTGATGTTTCTAACTGAAAGGGAAAGTGTAAGTCACTTGCAGCTTTACAGTACCAGCCACAGGCAGCAGGGAAGGCTGCTTCACTTTAACATTTCCTCTAGCAAGATGACTACTAACGAACTGTCTTCCTTGAGTTTCCAGGGGGCTTGACTTCTCTAGTTTCTGTTTTCAGTTTGTGATCACTGATTCTGTATTTGATAAGAATTTGTACACTAATTGCAGTAAGATAATCTGCAAGCAGGAAGCATCTGGGAAGAAATCTGAGGCTACCTTGCTCATGGTGTCTCTTGATCTATTCTTTCCAATAGACATCAGGCTACCCTTTTCAACAAGTTGGATGATTGCCTTATTATTATTTATTAAATACCACTGCTATGTTAAGTCCTGGATATATGCACACTCACCTACAACAGGTGATGTGGACACCATGACTATTTGGAGGATGATGTACATGTTCTAAGTCTCAATTTTAGTAAAGTTGAGACTTTAGGGTACAGAAAGGCCTAGTTTACAAACTGTCTCAGCAATCTTTCACTTGCCTCTAGTGAGCTGCCTGATACATTTCCTTTTCTTATTCTCTTAATGTAACTGTTTTCCCAAACTCCTAAGGCTTGCCCTCACCATCCTATTTACCTGTATATGAATCTGTACACAAGTCATTATGTTTACCTATGCCCATGAAGAGTTTGGTTTCATATACACAAAATCATAGCTTGGACCGTTTGCGTTTTGTGGGGGGAAATATATTTCACTTCGAGGTAACAATACAATGCATACTTGTCTGCAGATTTGTGAAGGTAAGATTTGCTAAATTTGTTTGATCAAAAGTGCCTTCCGCACCTGCAGTTCATTTAGTGGTCACCTTAATTTTCTTTCTAAAACCATTTTACCCTTGATTTTGTTGATCAGGATTTGTTTATTGCAGTTGAGTACTGATTTCACTAAGCAACTATAACAGAAGAAATCATTTAGCCCCATTTGTCTTTCCTTTTAGGTTTGGAGAAATGGATTATCATGAATTCCCTCTTTAACTGTTATTCTGATTTCATTTTAGTACCAGAAAAAGTGGAGGTGACAACTGTATTAAGTACTCTCAATACATCAACAGACTACTGGACTGAGTTGCAATGTACTCATGCACTCCAGGACAAGAAGCATTTCACATACAAGATATCCATCCTCTACCCTTGAGTAGAGATGCATGAGGAATAGGAAATCCCTTCTCTAAATCTAGGAAAGCTCAAGCTCTGCTAATCCACAGAGATGGAGATTTCTGATACATAAAATATACAAGGTGTCATCTATTTTATCTTGAATTATAACTTTGATCACTTAAGGTTATTTAACTTTTCTCTTATTTTTAAGACCCAGCAGTGTCAGATTTTAGGCGTTCTAAAAGCAGGGGCTGTCTTGATGGGCTATCCAAATGCTATGAATACAGTCTATCCATAGCATTTGGAGCATGCACTAAAAATGCTAGACATAAGAAATGTTATTTCAATTTGGCCACTTAGATGTGTTAAACTAAATACCACATGCTTTTACAAATGCAGCTGTAGTAGGTGCTTAAGATCCCAACAGGAAATAGATTAATATTTATTATAATTTTAGAAATAGCAGTTAAGAAGCATTTCATCATTCTCACTTGAAATAACAATGATCTCAATCACTAAGATTCTAACTGCAGAATTATCATGTCCTACAATAGCACAGTTTTAATTGTTGCTTTTTTCTGTGTTCAACTAACTCTAAGGGTGTTTGGGGACTTTAAGGGGGCTGTTTACACTGGAAATTGAGCCCAGGGGTGCTCTGTCATGAGCTAAAACCCCAGTCCTTTTTTTTTTTTAATTTTGAGGTAGGGTCTTGCTAAGTTACCCAGACAAGACTAATTTGTGATCCTCCTACCTGAGCCACCCTCAGTCCAGGGATTACAGGTGTTTGCCACTGTGCCCATTTTAGTTGTTTATTAAAACCTGCTCTGTCAATGGGTTTGGAATTTGGATTTTCCTAGGGATGGGTTACACAAAGAAAATCCTAAACAATTTGTAAGATTCTTCTTTATTTTGCATCTTTTTTCCTCTAGTAACTCATCAGGCTCCCAGCATCTCGGTTAAAAATCTAGTACAGAGACATGCTTAAGACCCCATAAGGCCAGGTTAAGGGCCCAGAATGCAGCTCATGCCAACAAGACTAACTATCCCCTGACAATTTAACTCACCACCCACCCTCATTGGCAGTCACTGTAGAACTTAGTCAATATTCCATAACTAAAACAACATACCAGAGGGGCTGTGCTTCTCTCTGTCTTGCTGTTAGAGATGTTCTGAATGTGGAAAGAGACGATCGTTTCAACCTGGCCCTTCAGTACAGCTTCTGCAGCTCTACAAATACAGAAGAGACAACACATACTAGGACTCATTTTTGTTTTATTTACTGTAATCTCAAACACTTAAACCCAGACTGGACTTGTAAGGGAAGGAAAAGAGACATACATATAAAGAGCTGTCTGAAATGCTGAATGAGAAGAAATCAAGAAAAACGCATTTTCGTTATTTGTTTTATAGAGAATATTACTTCAAAATCCCAAACTGAGAAGAGTGAACACAAAATCTTAATACCGAGGGACAGGACTAGTCTAAGGTTGTTGATATATACCTTTTATCTGATGTGAAAAAAAAAAATATGTGCAGGGTGTTTTTTGACAAATAAATAAAAAATTCATTGGTTCACCTATCCATCAGAAACACAGATAGCAAGGTGTTCACAGTAGTTATCTGTGAATCGTAGATTTTTTCCTTTTTAGTTGTATTTTCTAATTACCTTACTATGTTTATTATTTTGGTATCTGAAAAGGAACAACAGTGGACCATGATGGTGCAAATCTCTAATCCTAATACTCTGGAAGGCTGAAGCAAAAGGATCACAAGTTCAGGCCCAGCTTGGGCAACTCAGTGAGACCCAGTCTCAAAGATAGGAAGGGATGTATGGCTCAGTGAGAAGGCCCTGGGTTCAATCCCCACTACCGTTATCAATCAGTTGATAAATAGTAACCTACACAACAGTAGAAAGAAAAGTGTGTATTACTCAGTCAAGCTTTTCTGTATTCAAAAAAGGTGTATGTGTACACTTGTGTAATTACAAAAATTTCTGAAAGAAAAGCCAAGTATTATCAGCAGATGCTTCTTGGAAGTAGGGTAGAGATTTGTATTTTATTTTACCTCTTTTTGTTCTATTAACTTTACACGATATAATACAACTGAGTTAAAAAAAAAAAAAGACCACTGCAATGGGAATTTAGGTTCCCACACATAGAAGCCAACCCAGCCATCCACTTACTTATTGGCCATCTCAGTAGAAAACACATATACCACTTTGGCTGGTGTCTTCGGAGCAGGTGTGGGCTCTGGGGCAGTAGTTTGGCCATGGGAGGGAGTGGAAGACCTGGGAACTGTAGTAGTTGATGCGGTCATCGAATGTGGTGTGTGCTGGGAATCCTGGGACTTTATGTGTTCCGTGGAATTACATTCTAAAGGAATGAAAAGACTCATTGTCATAGAGTAAAACTCCTTTTCATTTCTGCCAGCATTTACAACATCACAACACAAACCCACCATGAGGATTTCAAGGAGCAAGTTTCTTACTAAGAGAGAACCTTTTCTTCTATTCATAACATTTCAAATACTCATCTCCTTAAATGCCTCATTATAAAGCACTCCTCCTCTTCCTAATTCTGTTACATATCTTTCAGATTAACATAGCTGTTTCTCCTTCTTAGCAACTTTCTGAACTTGACTAGATGCCACTAACTGATCTCAAGGTCCCCTAACTTCTCTTATTCAGCATTTATCAAATTTTATTCTAATTGTTTAATGATCAGTTTTCTAGATACACTCAAATCTTTAAGCAATTGTTGTCTGTCTTGCTGATCATGGCACTCTCTAAACCAAGGAAGCCTTCTCACACCTGGGGAAGGAGTAAGGAGAGCAGCATGCAGGAAAGAAGAGAACAATCAACCAGGTTTGCATTTTTAATTTGGGTTGGGAAAACATACTTCCATTTCCCAAATACTATCTTCATTTTCTGGCCTATAGTTTAAGATCTGTGGTCTTATACAAGGGAGGAAAATTACACATACCATACTCCTTTCCTGGCTCACTCCATTTTGGTGCCTGCCAAATCTCCACCACATCTGGTAGCCACTCATTCCTGTCACACTAAAACTGGCAGTGACAAATCTGGACTAGTGCCAGGGTCATTAAGGCTTCCTCTGTGTCTACAAGTCTGACAAAGTGGCAACCAGAAAGCGCAAAACCAAAGGCTTGGAGGATTGCTCTGGAGAAGAGGAATGGATGCCAAAATAACTGTTCTGGTGTGGGCCACTGGCATAGACAGAGATAATGGCTTGAAAGTGAGGCAGGATAGCACACAGGCCAGAAACATACATAAGAATGTGGTTAGACTCATGAGACATCCTACCAAACCATGTACATCTTCAAGAGTGGGAACTCTTCAACAAGGTAGTTCCATGCTATGGCAAGTAGAAAAAGAACTCCTAAATCTGATACCTATTCTCCCCACTGACTGATACTAGCCTCTCTGGCCTTTACCAAATGTCAGCGGTCTTCCCTTAGGAACACCTACTTCTCAAAGATCTTATAGACATACCTTTAATGTCAGAGTCATCGTTTGGAGTCCCAGGATCTCTCTGATCAAAGGAGTCGGCGGAAATACTTCGCTCCCTTCTCCCCTTGCCCTTGGCACCATTTCCAGCCCCATTCTTCAGCCCCATGCTCCCACCTGGGCCAGAGAGTGCTTTAGGGGTATGGCCCCCACTCTTGGAGTCACAGGGGGATGGCTGGGATTGGCTGGCTGAGCCCCCCTGTTTACCCTGATTGGAGAATTTGGAATCCAGCTGGGGGTTTCCAGATGGGGACATCACTGTAGGGGGACGGACCATCACCTCCTGCTTTGACTTAGGGCTACTAAAAGAAACAAATAACAAAGGGAGATCAGATACCCGGATACAGCTGACCAGCACAAATTAGGGAATAGCAGTTTCCACTGTGGGTCACAAAGAACCCTAAGGACTATACCACCATCCCACATTTCCCTTAAGCCTTGCTTGTTCCCTCCACCCTGGCTCCCATATCAGAGGTATCAACAGAGAAGAGGATCAAGCAGTGGCCTGCCAGGTCTCAGGAACCCTACAGTCACATGGGGACCCATCTCTAAGGCTTCTGTCAATACAGGAAAATGGTTTCTATGTACACAGAGAAGTGACTCTAACACTAAGACTAGCTCAGGGTAAACAAACAGGCATCATTCAGATCAAAATACTACCCACCTCCCAGCTAAAGACAAAGAACAGCTATAATGAGAGCCTAGTTTGCCTATTGGAAAATGTGAGCAGATCAAGACAGCAGGCAGAAAATCTACAGAAGCCTGTCAGGTCGAGGAAACCCTCCAGGATGCAAATGTTTCTCAGCAGGCAGCTTTATGCCACAATAGTATCAACCAACCATTGCCCTTGTGGGGAGGAAAAATTCTTTTGGTGGAACAGAGGAAAGTCCTCACACGGCAGGTAGAATCTTAGGCCTCCTCACTACTTTATACCTGTTCTCTCATACACCCCGCTTAGCAGGTTGTACTAGTTCCGTGGTGGCAAATTTATGGCACACGTGCAAAAAATGTTGATGTAAAGTTGTTTTTTCTAAACAAGAACCTCAGTGTTCAGGTTGAATTGCAGCATTGGTACTTGGCGATAAATCAGTGGATTTTGGGTTGCAGTTTGGGCATTTGGTCTCTAAAAGGTTTACCATCACCTTACTAGCTGGTCTTTTAAGTTTTTTTTGTTTGTGCTTTGTCAAGGAGGGGGCTGGTACAGGGGAAAGGTCAGGGAATGATGGGTAAAAGAATAACACAAGAAAACTCTAACAAGTTTTACTAGCCTATACTATTCTATTACTATTTATTTTTTTCTCTTCCTTTCCCATTTGGATCCCATTTGCTTCTAACTCAACATACTATTTCTTCACTGAATATGGTTCACCTATGACACCCCAGTGAGTGGCAGAGAGAGACTCTGGCCCTTACCTCTGTGTATTTCCTGATGGAGAGTTCCTCACTTTAGGATTACTGGAATGCATTGATTGAAATCCTGAGCTTGCAGTCTCAAGTGGGGATCGGCTCACCGAGTTCCTCTCGGGCTGCAGCAGAAGGAGCTGCTGGAAGTAGCAGCAGTGGCTCACTGCTTTCTTGGTGCGTCCCTTAGTGCTGGCTACCTGTATGCCTTTTTTCTCTTTGTTTTTCTTTGCTGTGGAATTGGGTCCTTTCCCCTTGCAGCTCCCGCATTCTCTGGGTGTGTGCCTCCTACTGCCAAAGGAAAATCTCGCATCTCCAGGGTACACTGTGGAAAAAAAGCCACCCCCACAAGAAAAAAGAAAAGTTGGAACAAAAACGAGACATAGAACACCTATACAACAGGACCAAGGTCAAAACAGCAACTCAGTAAAGTAGCAGCTAGCTCATTTCTCAGCTTTCACCAGGGTTAAAGGAAAGGGCAATGCTCTTGTTCTGTCCCATAGGCTCTAATGCTAAAGCAACTAAATAGTGATTAAGACTTTGTATCCTGCATACATTTCTCTCCTACCAGCAGAATTGACCAGACATTTGTAAGCAGAGGAGAAAAACAGTTTTACCTTTAGTTATATAGTCTCTCTTCTATTTCTCTATTTCTGAAAACTAGTGTTTTTCTTAAAAAAAAAAAAAAAAAAAAAAAAGAACAATGCTTTGGAAGCATTGGATCCAGGAAATCCACAGTGACTCTGGTTTTCAGCTCTGGTGGCAAACAATGGCACTGAAATGTAACAAACTCACCCAATTTCAAACCATGAAGTAAATGAATCTATGCTTATTTTTTCAGAGCCTCAAGGGTAAAAGGACATTAAAGGAGGTACTTCTGAAAACAAAGACTGAGCCAATACCAAATGCAATCAGTTCTGTCCTCTCATTTCTATGATCTTTCTATTAAATTATGCTGAAACTAAGTCTTGAATTCCCACTGCTTAGTAACAGGGACTAAAGGCATGGGTATGCATGGGAATGATTCACAATTTTGAAGGTAAAAGAACATCTTTGAAAGCTAAGGTATTTTTTGAGTCAATTTTTAAGGTACCCTGACGTATAAATGTCAGGGGCTGGGGATTTAGCTCAGCGGCATAAGCACCTGCCTTGCAAGCAGGCAGTTGTGAGTTCGATCCCCAGTACCGATAAAAAGGAAAAAGACAAAAAAAAAAAAAAAAAAAAAAAAAAAATCAAATAAATAAATGTCAAGAAAATATTCTCATGCCTAGCTAGAGGGAAAACCTTTCATTTAGGGAGACCAGGGCTAGTTCAGGGAAAACCCAGGTATTCAAGTTACTGCTCCCTCCAGAGGAATTCCACTATGGTTTTTCCTAATCATTCATCGTCCTCCCCTTCATCTACAACTCTCTTCCTGATGGAGGGATTACAGTTTTGAAGGTAAACCTTAGGTACAGAATTAATAGCTAAAGAATGAAAAGTTGGAAATAGCTCAGGTGTTATAGCCTACGGATATTTTGAGGGAGGACTGGTTAAAACAGTGGTGATGAACCAATATCATGAGTGCCATAGTGGGCTATCTGGATCACTGAAAGCTCTAAAAGGTTTGTGACCACTGAGTTATGATCTACGTATTGGCAGTATGGTCACTGTCAAGTATTAAATGTCCATTTCTTCATTTAGAAATTTGCAAACAGTCCCAACCATTTGACCTGGAACACTGAAGGGATTTGTGTAAGTTGTAAGTGCACAAAATTACATTTTCTCCTTTTTTAATAAAGCAGGAAACAGTACTAGAATAAAGCATTATGAAATGTGTTTATGCTGACCTCGGGAGAAAGCATTCTAGAAACATTTTGGTCTTAATTATATTTAAGGTTATATTTTTATCCCCTACTACCTTTCAGAATTTTTTTTCCAGTTTAGAGTACATATAATGGATTACAGTTGTCAAATTTAACACATAGGATCATAAACCATTTTGTGACTTCTCACTAAACATCAGAAATTACAGGTAGAATAGAAGTAGCAAATGAATCGTGCGTGGACAAAACCATCAGAAAGCCTTTACACCTTGGGAAAAGAAAGCAGTTACCATCTATATACCTGTCCTGTAACTCGTTGGTACTTTCTGTCTGTATCACATATTACAAAACTCAATTCATACAGTAAATAATCCTATGTGTACATTTCACCTCTCTTGGAAGACTGTGTGTTCTTTGAGGACAAGAACCTTGTTTGCAAGGCCTTTGGTTTTTCTATAATACTCAGCATGATGTACTAAGAATACAGTTGGGTCCTGTGACTATTCAGTGTCTCCTAGAATATAAACACCTGGCATTTGTCTTTTTCCAAACACATACAAAACAAATTACAAACATCAAATCATCTTATTTATTTTCCAGGCATTTATGATGAGCTGTTAGCAAAGGTTGTTTCTAATAGTAATGCTGTCAACATAAAATACTTTAATTTTCAAAGTATTCCTACATAAAATTTCTTCTTGTCACAATTCACCTGACCTTGATCAACAGGTATTTTCTACATAATGAACAGAGCACATCGGGCACAAATAGTTTTATCTCAGGTTTCTAATTAGTGCTCCCAGGCTTTGGATCTTTACGCCTTACCCTTACTTTATGGATGGAGAGACAGCACAAAGGCAGAAATAAACATGAGTGCTATCCAGTAAATTGGGAATAAAGTTCAAGTTTTCAACCCCTAATCCAAGTGAGTTGTTGAAAGAAAATTGTCCCTAGCTTTAGTGTTTCTGACGGTAAGAACAACTGAGCAAAAGCTCTTCCATGTATCATATCATATATTGTTCCACCGAATAAAATTACTCTTCAACAGGTTAGCTCTTAACTGTTTGCCTTTAGGGACAGGAAAAGATCTTCTACAGAATCATTATAGCCAGAAAGAGAGTATTTTCCCACAATATAACTAAATCAATCAATCTCTCTCTCTACACACTCACTCACTCAGTCTCTCTCTTCTTGTTAAATAATACTTTAAATTCTTACTATGTACCAGCCACTGTGTAAGCCTCGGGACATACATCTTAACTCACACACAGAGACCCCATGAGGCAGGTACTGACCCCTGCTTTGAGATGAGGAAACTGAGGCTCACACGACAGCAAGTGGTAGAGCTGGTGTTTGGCCAAACACTCAGCATTCTTCATGCGATAGTGCCTTGGTGGAAAAAGTAAACTAATTCTGTGATGACTACCACTCTCCAATTCACTCTGCAGGATGCCATTTCATACCTTCAACACTGCCTACCACACCCTTCCAGCTTCCCTCCCTCCCCATTCCCTCTGTCATCTTGTGTTACTTAAGAGCGAGAAGCAGTATCACAGAGGATGTCCTCACCACTAAACATGCAAACTCATTTTTGATCTGTACCTAACCCCTCTTCTCTAGTCCTGAAACAAACAACAGAAAACAGCCCACTTCTCCCCAAAAGGTCAGTTCCCCACAGGTGGCCTAAGTCTAGTAGAGACTCTCACTGTCCCCTCTGGTGTTATCTTCTTGTCTATTCTCTCCTTCTAATCAGATGTGCTGTAGTATCTTCCAGAATTTAAAAAAGAATTAAAGCCAAACAAAACCTGGTTGTAGTATTTGATTCATCTTTACAGCCAAGTTTCCCCACAGAACCAACAAGACACAGGGTTCATTCCTCACTTGACATTTGCCCTTTAACCATTTTATTTTTTTTTTCCTTTTTAAAAAAATTTTATTTAAGGAGAAAAAAAACAGAAAAAGGGTACAAGTTATACAGAATTTCAGAAAAAATAAACAGTAGGAAATCACTAGTTAATAGATTACATATTGTCATCTTAGAAATAGTTGCTGAAGTTACAAAATTAAAGCATATAAAGTGGACAAACAGTGAGACTGCAAATAATTCTGTTCAATGATCCAACAAAACTCAGTAATATGGTTATCTATCTTATACACTTAAATATGCATGCAGTTATATCCTTTAGAGCACTTTCTTTTCCTTTCTTTTGTACAATGACAATTACGCATTTTAGGCAAACTCTATTCCCAGGTTACAGAAACCACAACTTTTGCTGACGTTACCTCTGGCCACTTGTCTAGCTCTTCTTCTCTATTTATCATCTAGATTTTGCCAGCAGTTCTCTTCCTTCTTAGAAACTATCTTCGCCTGTTTCCCCTAACACTACATTTTGTTAGCACACCGTCTCCCTCTCCAGTTACTCTCTGTCTTGCTTCCTTTGAGGCCCCTCCTTTACCCAGAATCTAGGATTCTGACATACTCAGGATTCTACTCTGGGTCTTCGTCTCTTCCCAATCTTACTCTATGCTAGCAACTTTATCCTCTACAGACCTTCGTCAGAATTAGTAACTGACACCTCGATAAATGTCTCAAACTTGACTTGTTTCTTGAGTCAGGGTCTCACTATATTGTTCAGGCTGATCTTGAACTACACAGCCCAGGCTGGGCTCAAACTTGTGGTGATCTTTTTGCTTTAGCCTCCCAAGTGCTAGGTTTACAGGTGTGCACCACCACGCTGGCTGAACATGAATTCTTCATCTCTGCACAGCCTTCCTGTCCAAACTATTTTCCATGCAGTTTTCCGCATCTTAATAAAAGCCTCTTTTATCTGTCTAGTTGCTCATGCCAGGAAGTTGTGAGTATGAATATTCAGGTTAGGCATTTCTTTAGAGAGTAAAGATCCCTTAACACCACCAATATACATTAAATTCTTCATTACTCTCGTTTCACTGCATCTGGGGATTTTCCTTCAAAACTTTTCTCATTTTCTAAATGTATGTGTCATTACGTGATCATCTGTGTAACATTCATCTTTCCCAGCAGACCACAAGCTCCATAAAGGTAGGGACCAAGAATGACTTGTTTATCTTTCTATTCCTAGCACTTAATATAGTGTTTAGAACTACTTCCCATTCTTACTTAATGCCAGCAACTCCCAGCTTGGCTTACCCTCTACAGACCTCCAAGAGAACTAGTAACTGACACCTCACTAGATGAGTCTGTTCAAATAAATTTGTTAAACAAAGAAAATAAAATCCATATGTTGAAAAGATAATGTGCATTCTCATGTTCACTGCAGCATTATGACCTATTACCAATACAGCAATCAACTTTGTCTATGAATGAAGAAAACATCACTCTCACACACACGTGTGCACATATACACATGCATGCACGCATATGCACACACTCACTGTTCAAGCCTCAAGAAAAAAGAATGAAATTCTATCATTTACAACAATTCAGATGAACCTGGAAGAAATATTAAGTAAAATAAGGCCAGAACAGAAAGACAATACATGACCTTAATCTTATGCAGAATCTAAAAGTTGAACTCACAAACATGTAAGATAATGGTGGTCAGGAACCATGGGATACAGATGGGGAGTTGGGTGATATAAGTAAAAACAAAATCTACTGAATGAAATTGAAAGCTTTTCCCCAAGACCATTTTTCTAAACCAGAAGTGGGTTCCATAGTATTACCATCACCGTACTCACCAAAACCCCAAGGGTCACGACACTGCAGTGTTCATCCTGGAGGTGAGGAGTCCAGGAACCCCTTTCTCAAAAATGATTCTCACCTGAAAAGGGTAAATTGAGGGAGAAAAATTCCTAAGTGGATTTTTAAAAGACAGTAATATCAATTTGTCACAGAATATCTTAAAATAGGCTTCCTACTTATTCTAGAATATGAGTTTAAGAAGTTGTCTCCTACATAAATAACATCAATACTCAATTATTAAAGGCCATACACACACACAAAATATGATATTTCAACATGTGGCTTTCCTTCCTTCCCAAACACACTTTATTTTCAGAGGTTAGAAACATAATAAGTCAGTGTAAATAAAATCAAATTTTCTACAGTGGTATCTCAATACTGTACTTGTAATTAATTGGTTTCAGGAACCCTGATAAGTACAAAAAACAATGAGTACCAAACAAGTTGTTTTGGCTGAAAAGGGCAAACTGACAGTGAAAAGTTTCTGTGTGTAGAGTGTCAAACAAATGACAAGTACCAGCACAAAATTTTCAAGTTAAAATTGAGTCAAGCAACAACTTTACAGAGCTTCAAGGTTGCTGAGTATCAAGCTATAAATGTATTTTTAAAACTTCTGGGCATTTAAGACAGAGAAAATAAACTCTCATGTATTTGCTTCTGTTCATTTCTTACTAGTACAGAAAACTAACTGTAAGGTGAGAAGAAAAAATTCCAGATATGTTTCCTAATTTATAAAGTGAAGACCATTCATAGTTCCTCCTGCCTCTCAAGTATGTGGCCCACATCCAGCAAAAACATTTATTTTCATATATCTTAGAAGGAACTTAGGTATGAACGATATGGCCAGATGACTTCTTTTTACTGAGTACCTACTATATGCAAAGTGCTGTGTTGGACTGAGTTAGGTAGTCATTAAAACTCTCAGTGACTGGTCAAAACTATTTCCAATATCAGTCCTTGTAAACTAGAATTATGACACTAAGCCTCTCTCTTTGCCAAGGATTTAGTTTTGAAATTGCAAGGATGAACCAAGTTCCAGACTGTCTTGGGGCCAAATTATTCAGGAATGTTTAAAAGGAGGCCCTATAAGGCTGACATAAAGGTATAAGTCAAGTCACAAATTAATCTGACCAAGGTCAGAATCACTTCGAAAATTTCAATTTCAACTCTTCCAATGATGCTTTCCCATTTCCCTCCTCTAACAAGTCAAGTTTATTAGAACTATGTCATGTTTAACAAATTTCATTTTTATGTTATGACCACTACTCCAAAAAAGGCATAGTAGCACACTTAAGAATGTGGAACTAAAAGGCCTCAGGATTCCATTGCTAGCTCATTCTTAACTTTGGCATGCCAACTACTGAAAGCCTTCTTCTCAAAGTACACAATAGGATGAACCATTCTTTCCCCAACATGTGGAGGAAAGCAAACTATATAATGGGCATATATGGAAAACCCTGGTCCACACAAAATATTAATATAAATTTTAACACTCATGGGTTAAAATGCATCTGTCTTTCAGTAGCTAATGAGATTTATAGAAACAAATAAAAATTCATGTTAACCTAAACAATTTTGAAAAATTCAAGGATGTAAAAATAAATTTCAACTATCATCATACAAAATAATGGGTGCCAAAACTAATATTTCAGCACAAATGTCCTTTCTCTGTGAAATTTTCTCCTTGATTACAAACTATTTCTTGTATGTCTTCCACACGCCCATTAACATTATATGCATAACACTACTATAGTATTTATAACAACTATAGTTTGGGTATGCGTAATTGAAGCACCTGAAACTCAATAGAAAATCAATTAATGATGGTTAATCCACAAACTACAATGAGCTACGAGTTCATGCATTATTACTCTTATCTTTCATTCATACAAATTAAAGGTGACATGATGAATACCTATTTAACTTTTTCCTCAACCTGAACGGAGTTATGCACAAATCCTTGCTCATAAGAAAGTATAGGAATCTACTGGTAGTCTTGATTTGGTATTCAATTTGATGATTTTACCTTGAATACTGCTAGAATATTGAACAAATGTAGTTTAACTTTAAAGAAATCCTGTAATTACAGAAATAAAATTCCAATATATTCAGACTGAATCACACAACTTATGGACTTTTGTCATCAAGTTCTTTACCTTTCAAGATGTCCGATTTGCTCTCTCTTCTACATCAGTACACAAAAAAAACTTTCCAAGAATGATCTGGGTCACCCCAATCAGAAAGGCTATCTTAGGTCAAGCTGGAGTGATATCAACAAGTCTCACAATTCAGTCCTACAAGGACAAGAAAGGAAAAAAAATCATACCTAAGTCCACACTGATTCCAAAGGAGGCTACCTATTCGCCAATGCCAAAGCAGTATTTCGAGAAGTAATAGTAAAGAATCAGTTATACCAAAAATGGGGAAGGCAGACAAAAATCACAGAAAATCAAAATACAAGTCAGACAGGGACACTACAACCTAAACCTATTCTAGTGAGGCCTCACCATGCTAACAGTGACTGGGTTGCTCAGAAAAAAGCAAACTCTACAAGACACACAAATATCATTTGAGTAACTGTTTTTAACTTTTCCACAACCCAGAAACAACAATCACTGGTTGTAAAATAGACTTTTTTCTCCTGTCTTCTCTTTGCTCTGTTCTTAACATGGTGGGAATATTGAAAAACACCACAAAGCCTAACAGGAAAGTGGCTATAATTTAACTTTCAAAAGTCAGTTGGTCTAGGAAAAAGAAAAAAAAAAATTAGCTGGTCTAGAGTTTTTAATTTGGGACTCACCAGCTCCCAAAGGATAAAAGAATATCTATCTGTGAACAGCTTGAGAAAAACATAGATCTTCCCTAAGTAAAAGTTACAGAGCCTTCAACTGAGGGTGTAGTTGTTAACAACTTACAACACATGAGCCACCCTGTAATTGCATCACCACCAGAACCACAGTTGTTGCAGATACCCCAACATAACAGGTACACTCACCACTGCTTCAAAATTACAGTATTTTTTACAGATAGTTTATTTTTTGATGTTATAAAGAAGCACATATATTACTATATCACAATTAACATTTTGGTAACTTTCCATTTCATTTGTAATTTTATGTATTCTATTTTGTGCATCTAAAAATATTCCCATAAAAGAATTCCCAGAAGTGTCCTATGCTTTCTAGATTGCCAAAGGAGTAACAGGAGATATTAAAGTTAAGAACTCCAAATCTTGAGCAAGTGAAGTTTCCACAGACTCTACCATCATCACTCTACTCAACCTAAAGCAGACAGAGAAATCAGTCATCCCACCAATACTATGTCATAGCTGAAGAAAATTAGCTTCCAATTCCAGGAAGATGAGAAAGCTGTCCAAGAGTTGGCATAGCCTAGGCTAGCATCACAGCATCTATTTTTTTCACTGTCTTCTGAGGTCCTTTGCTTACATTTTATAATTGTCAACACTATTACTGTTCTGCCACTAAATGGAGATGGGTATTACCTTTCAAAATTAATAGAAAGCACAAACTCAGACAACAGAGCAAGACGGATGTAGAAGATGGCTCTTTTTGTTCCTTGATCAAGCATATTGCTATAATTATTACAAAAGCTGAATCTGGTAGGTTAGTGGGATACCATAGTAGTCTTGCAGATAAAAGGGAAGAGTTAGGCTATATAATCTCTTATTCTCAGAGGTGTTCAAATCATTTTGCTGATAGGTCTTAACTTGTCAGGCTGAGATGCAGTTATGAGTGATCAGAGCAGGCAGCATCACCACTTCATAGATGAGAGATGTGGAGCAGTATGAAATTTGTTCAAGGTCACACCTAAGTCAAGGGGAGAGCTATCTTCTTGATTTCAAATTCAAGGCTTTAACCAGTCACCATGATCAAACATTTAGCTTGCTACAATGTTTGTGAAGCTTCTGGGTTTTTTTTTTTTTTTTTTTTCAAAAAACCAGAGAGCAATTTTTATTTTTTATTTATAGGACCAGACAATTCTAAAGGCTATAAGAGAAATATTCCATAAATTCTAATGTATGTAAGTGCTTTTTTGCTTGTGTTAGTCATCTAAAAATCCAGGTCAGGAATCCTTTGCTCAAGAGCCAGTTACATACTACTTACCTACTTAAAAACAGAACTATATGGAAATTGGTTTTTCATCTTTCAGTCAACGACCCACGTATCTATATTTTGAAACTATTATCACAGTACAGTGATTACAGAATAACAGTCTAATGGTTTAACACCAATCTCTAAGTCATAAAACTACCAAATCCTATATACACTCACTCCCAAACTTTTCTTAACTTAAATTTTCTCTTCTTTTCAAACATCAAACAAGTAATGGGATCCTCTTTCTCAAAGTAAAGTATCTGGGTGCCACTTAACACATCCTCCTATTAGCCCGCCTCTCTCTAACAGTTTGGATCTTTTTCAATAGTGAATAAAGAGTCTTTAAATATAGAGGCCTTAAAATTTTACTTAGGACTATCACATAAGTACAAACACTTCTTTGTTAAACTTCCTGATTACCAGTCAAATACCAAAACCAACAGGATAATCATGCTCCACAGTCTCCACAAAGAGTTACAGGTCCTAAACATACTTAAATCTTACCCCTCAACATCGCCTACCCATTTCTCAACTACTTCACTAGTTATCCTCACTACCTACTAATTCTAATTCTGATTCATCACTCTGTGCTCAGTGCACATGAATCCAAAGCTCTGGCCCAGGAAAGAACACTTAATTCCTCAATATGTCAAATGCTAACAAATACTCCATCACACATCATTACCCAAACTGTAACTTTTTTCATAGCGGTTCATTTTCCCACGAAAACCACTGCCAGAGATTAAACATATTTGCCTTAACCAAAGTCTAACTTTGCATCAGTTCTCTCCCACCTTGGGACTCTCTCCACTAATGCCCATTATTCTGCTTTGTCTAGTAACTTTATTGGTCCCTAACTGGACTCCCAATTTAGCCTCTAAATCAGTCCTCTTCTTCCTTTCCTCCTGTAGACCCAAGCAGATTTCAGGCGTCCTCCTTCATGCTTGGTAGCCTTCACACAAGGCCCCCAGCAATGCATTACAGGCCTTGGCCCTTCCCTGTGGACATAATAACCAACCCTGCTGTTGCTTTCCTTAGGATATCTCCATTTCACCAGGCTCACCCAAACTAACCAGTGACATCTTAATAGTCCGTGCAACTTTGAAAGACCAGACTCCACTTTGAAAATCACTGGAGTGTTCCACGACCCCCACAATGACTCAGTGACCGAGACACCGCCAGCTCACCTGCTGGAGCCCCTTACTACTCACGCATTCTTCTTAGCTTTCACCAACCCCCACCCTTCAACAAGTCACCGGCCTGCAAAGTCTCCTCTACCTTTATCCATTTTGAGGTCTTACAGACCCTACCAAACTCAACCTGAATCCTCTTATTTCGCTACCTCGGTCTTCCAAGGCCCCTTCATCCCAGTACGGTACTATCTTCTCGTATAACCTCTCCAAACACTGTTTGGGTCACAGCCTCCAAAAAATCCGAGAGCGATGCTCCCCCCAGTCTCTCCCCACCGCTCCTGAGGCACCCTCACCTCCCCCCCACAGGTTCCTCGGAACTCAACTCACTAAATCCGCAACCCTGACCCCCGCCCCTGCCCCCGCCCGGGCTCTCCCCTTCAATGGGCGCCCCTGCCCTCAAAAATACTCAAAACACGCGGGCACCCCCCCACCCCGCGCCGGCCCTGCCCCTCCCCCTCCCCCGAGGTGCCACTTACCCCTGAGGCAGGCGTGGGGGAGGGGAAAGGAGGAACGACAGAGGGGAGGGGGCTCCGGTGCGGGGCGGCTCTCAGCCCCGGGGGGCTGGGGCCGGGGCCAGCGGCAGCGGCGGCGCAGCGTCTCCCCCCGGTGGCGGCGGCGGCGGCGGCGGCGGCGCCGTCCCACTCCCGCAGGCACACATAGGCTCCATTGTCCGCCGGCGCCTCCCCCTTTCCGGCTCCCCCCTCTCGGGACCGCCCCTTCTCCCTCCCCTCGACCCTCCCCCAACTACACCGAGCCACGAAAGGTACAGCCGGCTCAGCCTCGGACGCGAACGAAGACGTGCCCCCTCCCCCGGTCCCGACGTCCCGCCTGGCGAGGCGCTAGGGACCGCCCCGCCCCGCCCCGGCGCCCGGCCCCGCCGCCGGGAAGGGCCCGCCCCTCCCGGGGAAAGGCGCCGTCCCCCTCCCGGAACACGCGCAATGGTACTAACCCGGCCGCTTCCTCCGCCCCCTCCCCCGCCTTCCCGGGGAGGCTCCGCCTCCTCGCCCCGCCCACCGGGTCGCCAAACTGCATCTGCCTCCACTCGTCCCTCCAACATCTTACTATGGGACCGCCCTTCCCCGCCCCCTGCTTTGCATGGGCACGCCTATAAGGGCCCCCTCCCCAGTTCCTCAGGGGTGACGCCCACTCCCCACTTTAAAGCGGCAGAGCCCGCTTTCTCAACTAAATCTCCCAGAGGGGCGGCCCGGTGGGAGGCGCTACCAGAAAGGGGCTCCTCTTTCCTCACCTTCCTCCCCACTCACAGGCACCCTCATTCCCTATCGCTTTCTAGCCTCTGAAGGGGGCTAGAAAAGGCGCGGAGGGGGAAGGGTAGCGTGGAATTTGGCCATCTTTGACAGAAACCGATTGGGAGCTGCTGAAAGAACCGGTCTTTCTCGCGCTCTTCCCTGCCCTCCTTGGACCCGGCCTAGTTCTCAGTCTTCAAGGCAGCCTCCTCACACCGCTGAGATGCAAGTCCACCCTGCCTTTCACGGTCCCTTTCCTTCATCTCGCTGTCTGCACTGCCACTGCCATTGCTGGCTCTCAAGCCCCTTTAGGTTGCACTCTCCTCCACCGGCTCCACGGCACATTCTTGCCAAGATCCTAAGGACTTGGTGTGAGGGTCTCGGTCCCGGTACTGGTCCGGCCCAGCCCGGCCTCCACCCCGCCCCGCCCAGGCGTAACTACCTGGAGCTCACGGAGGTGATCTTCAGTTTAGGTCCTTCAATCGCTCCACAATCTCAGTGTCGCTCGCCTAGTTTTTCGAAAGATCTTTCTTAGTTCTGGAAGGCTTAAAGCCCAAGGATCCCAACACTGTCCCCAATGAAGTGAGAGAGCAGCTCGTTAGACTGCACTTTTTCTCAGAAGGAAAAGCAACGGCAGCATGGTTAGCGCACGTTACTGAATGAAAGCTCAGATTCGGGCTACTCCTTGCTTTATTTGTGTGGCCCTTGTCACTGCCATGACCGTTTTTACACACCTGTCTGCTCTGCAGCCCTTTTCAAACACACTGTTGCTAGTCTGCATTTGTGCTCTGTGGAGTCTTGTAAGATTGCTTCTGAAATTCTGCCCACTGGCCCAGGAGCTCTTCTAACTCAGTTAAGTGAAGTTGCCTACATCAGAACGCACTTCATTCTCTCCCCAAAGATAGATGAAGGCCACACAGCTTAGAGATTTAGATAAATTTTCTCCCACTCTAGCTTCTGGTGCCCATGCTTTTAACCAGGGTATCTATTTTGTGTCAGTTTTTCTATCTATGAAAACTTTCGTGGAAAATACTGGTATCCAAAAGGATTGTACAATGGAACTCCAAATGATAAAGCTGATTCTTCAGTTTTCTAAACCGCTGAAAACTCTTAACTGGCCCTGTAAGTTTTTATGTCAAGCCTCCTCTGCTTAGCCCCTGTGAAAAACTGTAGCAAGATGTTTTCTGTCTTCTCTCGCGACTGACGATATGAATGAATAAAGAAAAAAAAAGCAACAGAGGGTATAAACAATAAAATCTAAGAGCAACTAAAGAATTCCAAATAGGAAATAATTTAAATGCTTTTTTTTTTTAAAACTCGGGTTTTTTTAAACTTAAATTTTAACTATAGAATATTTGATATTTGATGTCATATAGCTAAGAATCTTTGTAAACAGTGGTGGGAGAGCTTAGATATGGACTAAGAAAAGATAGTCAAGCCAGGATTAATTATAGTTACTAATTTAAGTGGAAAAGGCTCACATACTGTAGAAGTACATAGTACCTATAAAGGAAAACCACTGTCTAAGTGAGCCCTGGGCTGGGGTATTCCAGACCAGATTACTGCTCAGAAAGTTTAAAGCAAACTCATTATAACAATAATTCATGTATAAAAAAAAACCACTATTTTTGCTGGCATTAAGCCCTCAAGCAACCGGATATATTAAAGTTCAAAAGTTTTGTATTTACTGAATCAGAAGAAAAATGCAAGAGAATATTAAATGCACAACACTAGAGTAAGAACAATAATATCAATTAAAAAGTGTACTAAAAATCATGAAATCTGAGTTAGAATCTCTGTAGTAATATTGGAATAAGACATGTGTTTTAAAATATTCTATTAAACAGTTTATTTTACTAGAATGTTTATTCTCTAAATTTTCTAACTTCCATCCATTTCCATCTCACTTGAAAAAGAATTCTATTTCAGTGTAAAAGGATCTAACATATTATATATATATATATATATATATATATATATACACACACATACACTAATGGATAATGGTGAAATCATTTGTAAAAGCATCCTACAAATAAAAGCTTTAAAATGTTTCTGCTACTCCAGAAATTCTAAAATAAGAAATCTCTTTTTTTTAAAAACCCAAATGGTAAAATTGTTTTTTTTTTTTAAAAAAACAAAGGCTTTTGACACTAAAGAAACCTGGTTTTGATTTCCTTACTGAAATTTTCTCATAAAAATGATAAGCCCTTTTTGTACTACAAACATGGGCGATAGAAGTTTGGATTCTTAATTCTTCAACTAATCATAGCACTTGTGTTATTATTTAAGTTTGCTTCCATTCTTTTCTACCTGTTCACTTTCAAGTTGAAGGAACAAGTGCTTTTGTTTCTTCAGCTCTTGATAAACACACCTAGATATTAGATCTGGAAGGGACTCTATCCTGTTTCCAGATGAGAATTCTGATATAGAAATTTAATGGTTTTTGCAAAGATTATGCTCCCTTTTAGGGACCAGAATTTGAGTATAACACTCCACTCACTTTCTAACGTCCAAGGGTTGATCTTTCCTGATAGTATTTATTATTGTAGGAAAGAACATGAAGTTATACCTTAAGAATAATGAAATTAAAACTAATGAGCCCACTCAACCAGCTGGTGTTAGGGTTACAAAAGGTCCTAACAAATTCTTGCCGTGGTCAAAGCCCTCAGCTTGTCCATGGATTCCTGCTGTTTGTACTATTTATTACTGATTCATCTACCTACCTCATTGTCCAAACAAAAGCTGGTAAATTTCAACACCAAAGGAACACTACCAAGAGAGTCATAATAACTGAAAATGGAGGGTTAGAATAGAATGGCATCTCTTGACTTTCATAGTGCTATAATAATGGTAGTCAGGGAAATTCTTCTTTGGGTTGCGCATGATGGAGAAACCTCCCTGTCCTAGCTCTCACCCATCCATTGAAGTCCGAGAGGCAATACCAGTACTTCAGCTCTGCCTCAAAAATTTAAAACTAATTATCTCTCATATAAGGTAAAAAAAATCTATAGATTTTTAGTGATTCTGTATTCCCACCTCCTTCACTCCTACAGCTTTACTTGGGGCCAGTGGCATGCTGATGCCAGAGGAGGTGTTGTTCTGTGTTACCACATATGTGCTCTGCACAATCTGGAAATGAGAGACACAATATTTGTGAGGCTCTGATGGATCTGTCAGAACCTTGAGAATGCACCACCAGTGTGTCTTTTCTTTATTTGCAGGCTCTAACCTATGTGCTTGTGCTTTTTACTCTCATCATTCTCCTTCTAAATTCCAACTTTGTGACATTCATCCCACTATTTTTCTTAAGCTCTAAGTGACTGTTTAAATCTAAAAATTTTTAAAGTTCATGTTATTAAGAGATAACATGCATGTTCCATGTGGTCTGTTTCTCCCCAAAGCACTTAATCTTCCTATCAGTTCTTCACATTTGTCCTAATGAGCCCTTTTCCCACCTCAATTTCCACTAATTTACTACTTCATTTCTTATTCTTAGTTGCTTTCCTCACAATCATCCTGAGTAAATGTTCCTACTACTTTTTGTTCCTACTACATTCTAGGCATTACATACCTAGGAATTCTGTCTTTCAGGTACAATTATTTTATTTTTCCTGAATTCTGCCTTTGCTGCTGGAGTCTTCCCATTTCACACAATCAGCCTCTTCCCAGTTGCTCTGGAATTGCTCCTCAACTATTTCAGCTTTAACTTCACCTCCATGGTTTGCATCGAGTTGTTCTCACTAGGTGGCTCAGAATTCTTGACCACCCTCTAATCTAGTAATGGTACTTCCTAATGCCAATGTGGACCCACTCTTTTCTCTTTACACTCCTGTGCTGACATGAAACCGAGAAAATAGATCCCAACCAAAATTCAGGTATGTAACTTAAACTGAACTTTGTTACTTATTGCTTGGCATCGTTTTTTAATTCGGTACCGGGGATCGAACTCATGACCCACACTTGCAAGGAAGGTGCTTATGCCCCTGAGCTGTATCTCCAGCCCCATCAATCCTTTTTATATCTCTTCATTATTACATCTGTCATTTATGATAGAAATTATTCCAAATTTTACCATTGCTTCTCCTATATTGCAAGATTAACCCTGTCATCTATCTCATCTACCTTGGCAGGTCTAGCTCAGTTTTCTCTCTTCCACTAGCTTCTTGCTTCTTTTGTTTGTTTGTTTTTTGTCTTTTTGAGGCAAGGTCTCACTATATAGCTCAGGTTGGCCTTGGACTCACTTTGTAGCACAGGCTGGTCTCGAACTCACAGCAGTCCTCCTGCCTGAGCTTCCCAAGCACCGAGGTTACAGGGGTGCACCACCACATTTGGTTTTCTATTGGCTTCTCACCCCTAGCTTTAGTGCCTTTCTCAAAATCCTTCTTTACAGCAATACCCTCTCTTGCTTTTGTATTCCAAATTTATCCAAATGTTAACCTGTGTTCTCTTCCCATATTTCTGTCTCCCCCTCTGCAAATAACCCAGTCACTCTACCAAAATGCTCCTTCCAAGATGGTCAAACCTAATTGTTAATTCCATCCAATGAAGTCTCCCTCCTTTTACCCTTCAGTTTTGAATTCCTAAAAGTGATGATATTCTGGTTTTGTCTTCTTTTTCGATTTAAATTCTTCCTTTTGTCTCATAATTGTTAGTGTTCCTTAAAGTCTCTCCCTGTGCAGTTCAGGCTGACTTTGGGCTCACTTTGTACCCCAGGCTGGTTTTGAACTTGAAACAATACTCCTGCCTCAGCATCCTGAGTGCTGATATTACTATTCCTCTCTAATTAATTCCTCTGTAATTCCTCTCCAGGGTCTTACTACCCTAAGATCCTAACAGTATGGATAAGAGAAATAATACTGGCTTTGCAGTTATATAGACTTGGTGTCTTGGTTACTTTTCTCTGGTTGCTGAGACAAAATATCTGATGCCCAACATGAAGGAAAGAAAGGTTTATTTCTTACAGTTTTGGAGGTTTCACTCCATACTCAGCTGGCTCCAAAGCAGGGCAGCATGACTGAGGAACAGCTGTTTATATCAGCTGCAAGTGGCAAGAGGAAAAAACATGCCTTTTTCCCACCCTTACATTGCATATCAGCTCTGCCTCTGGATGGGTGCAGCACTCACCCTGCCAATGCCAGTGCTAGACAACCAGCCAACTACAAATGCTGGATTCAGCTGCCTCCACAACTGCATGAGGCTTGGAGGGCCACCTAGACACAAACTATAACACTGGAGTTTAAACTTTGGACTTTTTTGTGGTACTAAATATTGAACCCAGGGCTTCCACACTGAGGTATACTCCCAACCTTTTTCAATTTTGGGGCAGGGTCTTGTTAAGTTGTTACAGTGGCCAGCTTGATCTTAAATTTGTGATCTTCCTGACCCTCTACATTTTATTATCCAAGTAACTTCAGGCAAAATAAAAAAATATTATTCTTTTCAGTAGTTGTTTATGTTACCAATTTTAAAACATAGCCTACATATGCAAACTTAATGTCATCTACCTTTTATTGTAGGTCTGTCTTCCCCTTATATCCCAAGAGCAGAATCCTATACTTCTTTCATTTTTGAATAATTTATCACTGCTATATTTATCAAGCATCTACTAAGTGCAGGGCATCTTAAGAGATCCAAAAAAATGAATCAGATGTGCAATGTCTTTGAGGTTCAATCAAACTTGTACTGAAGATTCATTCAAAAAACACAAAAAGTTTAGTAAGTGCTCACTGTGTGCCAGGTGCAGAATACTGAAGATTTCAGTGTATATAAAGGGTCATAAGACATGCACCCAAATGTTGGGATGTGAAAATCTATCTAGTTATGAACACTGACAGGTAAATATTTATAATTAATTATAATAAGGGCTATGATACAGAAAATACCAGGTGTTGGGGGGCACACAAAAGAGCAGTATCTACCCAGACAGGAGAGTGAAGAAACCATAAAAACCTGAACAGAATCTTAAAGAATGCGTAGGAGTCAGCCAGGCAAAGGACTCAGCAACGTACAAAGCTCAGCTGCATGACAATGTATATAAATAACCACAATGCAAGAAAGAAGGTAATAAATAAGAAGCTGTGCAGAAGCAAAAAGTGAAATGGCAATCAAAGGAGAGGCATTATTTGAGGGGGAGGGTATAAGCAAAGACTGCCTCATGAAGACGAGGCATCTGAGGTGACCTGAAGGTCAGACTTATTCAGACATGTAGTGGGGCCAGAGGCCTCCGTCTTCTCAGCACTCTATATGGTGCCTGCATGTGATACACACAGGATCTTGGCTGCTGTGATGGTGATGGTGATGATACCTTCTTTATGAAGTTTGTTCCCCTGTTTTCCCAGAATGCTTCTACAGAGAGACTTATGATTCAACAGAGCCATTTCTAGGAGGTCAGACTCTGATTTAGGATCCTAGCTCTGCCATTAGTAAGCTGTATGTTCTTAGAAAAATTACTTACATGCTAAGGTTCATAAGAATAGTAGTAAGAATAATAGTTTCCTCTCAAGGCAGTGTGAGAATAAATAAGTGACTACATGTATACACATATGAATATTGCATGGCACACAGTAAATGCTTAGTAAGTATTATTATTAAGTATTATTGTTTGTTACCTTTGGATTGTCCAAAATAGAATTGGCCATAGGGGAGATTTTAGGGGCAATGAAAGGCCACATTTCACTTTATCACAGCCAGTGTCACCAGCACGTCTGTAATGTTCCTGGCAAACTCTTTTAATTCACCCAGAGAAATTTATGCCTTTGGGTTTAAGATGTCACTTCTCCATACTTTTGGATTTAAGAGGTAACCCTTGAGAAATTAGCACAATAAAGGGCTAGCTCTGTTTTATTTTAGGAAGTTATCTGACCATACCTCTATCCTTAACTATTATCTGCACTCAGAATATTGTGGGGAAGAAAGAAAAGGCTAATTCTGAAGCTTACAGATCTTTTCACAGAAATTAAAGCCAGTGGAGAGATATTCAGAAGGCTTTCTGATGGCAATAAATCCTCTGGGATTGTAGAAACGAGTTGAAATTGGACAGAGATGCCAACAAGTGAGGAAAACAAAAACAAGGTAATTGATGCTGATAAAGAGAGGCTTTACTAAGTTAAACGTGCTGATCTTGATTTTGAATTCTTTACCAAACACCCTTTTCTTCAGTCTGTGCTATGTTTTGGAATAAATACTTTTGCCCAGGATCAGTCTTTGTTATAGCTTGTATTTAGATGTCTCCCCAAAGCCTCATGCAGTCTTAGGTGGGTGGAGTTTTTCAGAGGTGGCTGGTATATGCTGCTGGGATCAAGGATGTGATGCTGGGATTGCTTCACAGTGTGATACTAGGATTAAGGGTACAAGTGCAGGCAGGTAGCTTGGATAAGATATAAGGGACAAAAAGAGGGTCGTGCTTGTTGCCTGTCCCTTGTAGCCTGCTTTGTTGCTGGCTTCTGTCTGCCCTACTTTTGTCATGAACTGTTTCTCCTCTGTGATGCCCCCCTACCACACCACCCTTTCTTGGAGCCAGCTGTCTATGTACTGAAATCTTTATAAACTGTGAGCCAAATAAACCTTTCCTTCTTTAACTTTGGGTATCCAGTATTTTGTCTCAGCAATGAGAAAAGTAACTAAGACAGTCTTGATCCATAGGAATACACTAACCAGGTAATCAAGAACCTGGTTTTTAAATCTCAATGGCATTTATATTTTTTGCTTTCTTAATTTTACCAATAAGGAATTAGTAAGCACATAAGGTATCGTCTAGTACTTAATTAAGTAAGGGTAAGAGTTTCATTAGAAACTGAAAACATCTTACAGACTAGCTTAAGAAAAAACAATAATAAAATGTCTAATAAATGTTTCATAAATACACAAAGTATAGACTTTCAGAAAAAAAATGACAAAAAAGAAAAAGCAATGCTCTGGAATGATGAGTGATAATTTCATGAAGGGTCAGAAGTTGAAATGAGCTGAGCACAGTGGCACATGCCTGTGAATCCTCTGCAAGGCCAGGCAGAAGACTCAAAAGTTTGTGTTCATCCTGGGCAACTTAGTAACTTATGAGACCATATCTTAAAGCTGAAATAAAAGGGGCACAGGGAAGAATATACTTCTGTGTAAAGGCACCGGGTTCAGTCTCAGCACTGCAAAAAAAAATTTTTTAACAGATCTCAAAGAATATGACTAGGTAGATTCACCAAGAGGAAAGAATGATCCAGCAGGGAGAGATAGGGAGCCAAGCCAAACCACTAAAAGGAGCAGTGTATGTGTAGGTAGTGCATTAGGAAATAACAAAGGCAAAGGAGATTTTAAAAAATTTTTTAAAAGATCATAATGACAGCGGCCGTGTGTGTGTGTCTTTTAACATAGTCTCACTATGCAGTTTAGGCTGGTTTTGAGCTCACTTAATAGCCCAGGCTAGTCTTGAACTTGCAACAATCCTCCTGGCTCAGCCTCCAAAATGCTAGGATTACAGGCATATACCACCACACCTGGCTATTTGATATTAGTATATCCTCATGACAAACACTATTCTAAGGACTGTCCCTTATTTAATGCACATAGTAACCCTGTGTGTTTATGAATTGTCCTTTCTGTTTTGCAGTTGAGAATCCTTTCTTATTTAAAAAGGTAAGTGACATCCAAGATAAGTGACTCACAATCAGCAAGAGAGTAGTAGAGCTGAGGTTAAAACCAAAGTTCCTCTGAGGTGAAAGAATTTAATCTCTATTGTAGCCTCTCCTCCATGTGCATAGAGAGTTTGGGAGGAATACAGTTGGATAAATAAGATAAGTAATTATAAAAAGTATAATTTAGAGAAAATATGTAAGAAGGCTACACTGTGAATTCTTTCTTAAAAAATTAAAAAACTAGTTTACTGAGCACCATCTGTGAGACAGGTTTCTCAGATGAGAAAATCAAAATGGAGAGACTAATGACTTGTTCAAGGCTCACAACTATACAAAAAGCATAGGATCTAGACTTGAATGCTAGGCTAGTGGCAAAGCCTGCCATCTTGGTGCTGTTTTTCACTGACTATCTCCTTGAGCAAGGGAAAAACGTTGTAAAAAATAACACCATTGCAATTTTTTTTTCCATTTGATACTGGGATTGAACTCACAACCTCAGGCTTACCAGGCAAGTACTTGGGTCACTGAGCTAAATCCCCAGCCCTTACCATTGCAATTTTTATGGTATTCTTCAAAGCATTTTCAAATTCACAGCCATACCTACTCCTGATAAAAACCATGTGAAGGATTGAGGAGTGGCTCTGCCATAATGAATAATAATATTCGTCATGATAATCATCAAAATAGTACAAGCCAGCACTGAATGATTGCTTTCCCTATACCTGCACTGTGCTAAGAGCTTTATAAGAAGTTCTATCATTTTGGACAACTCTATAAGATAGGTTCTATTAGTAACTTATTTTGCACATGAAGAAACAGGAGATCAGAAAGCTTAAATGATTTAATGAAGGGTGTGGACTCAGACAAATGACAGGACTAGTTTTAGATCATGTGTCAATGAGTGGTGATTCCCAACTATTACACAACTCCTGACTCCACATCTACCCATGCCCTTTTCATGGTACTATTCTGACCATTATTCTGCAGTCCCAGGAAGGAAGATTTGAGGAGAGAATACAGTAAACAAGCTAGAAGACTGCAGAAATTTAGGTGTGAAATGATACAGATTTAGAGAGGGAAGGGGAATGCAGTAGCGATGTCAAGTGCTAGATGAAAGGAAGGTGGTGGCAGCTGACTTTTGTATCACGGTAAGCGTAAGAGGAAGGAAGAAGAGCATAAGCTTTGTTTCCAGTCATTAAGTTGACTAGAAACTTTGGGGCATCATGGTCAGAAATAAAAGGGGTTCACCTGGAGATCTGGTAAACAGTAAGATACCACAAACAGGATGGTGATATTAAAAACAAACAACAACAAGAACAGGTAGATCCTACCAAATAGTGAAAGTAGAGAGAAATTATAACTCTTACATATTTCTGTATGTGTAAATAAAATGCTGCAGGCACTTTAAAAATAGTTTAAAAGTTTCTTCAACAGTTTAACATCAATTTACTGAATGATCTAGAAACTGCACTTCTAGTTATCTACTTAGGAGAAATAAAAACATATATATATATATATATATATATATATATATATATATACACAGACTCACCATGAATTTATAGCAGCATTATTTCTAATAGCCAAAAAGTGGAAACAACCTATGTGTCCATCAACTGATGAACAGATAACTAAAATGTAGTTTATCTACACAGTGACATGTTATTCAGCAATAAGACTGAGCTCACCAAAGGAAAAAGTATGTAAAAGAAAAAAGAAAATGTCATAAAATTAGAGGATAGAATGATGATTTGTCTAGGCTAATATGTTATGCATATGTACAGCTAATATTCAATTTTACTTGTATCTTGTAAGTACCCATTCATTGACAGCAGGGGTATATGCCTCTCAGATGATAGGCTGGAACTGTCTAGGAGAAAATTTTCTTTGAGTGACTAATACATATAACTAGGAAGAAACTGAATATGTTTCCTGTATAAGAGTACTGCACACTTTTACCAAAATTAGAAGAAACACTGGCATTTGGGAGTGTGGTGCTTCAAGAGCAATGAAATGATATTTCACGTTGGCATTAATGACCAAAATGGATATTATGCTGGATCATCCTGGAATAGGGCTCTTTAACTCTAATACTGACTTCTGAATTCTACAGATACTCTCAGGGAAACTCTGCAGCTGCTTCCTTGCTTTGGAATTTGGAGTAAACCCTATTCCTCCTGGCCCCACCCTCTTCCAGGTCTTTTTTCCCCCCAAACCTGATATCTGAATGCCTTAATTGATAAAGGAGACCCTAACACCTTCCCACCACCATCACCATAAGGCCCACAGTACTAGGGATTGAGCCCAGGATATCCACACTGAATTCATCCCAGACCTTTGTTATTTTGTACTTTAAGATGGAGCCTAGCAAGTCACTAACTAAGCTGCCTAGTTGTACTTGAACTTGATCTTCCTGCCTCAGTCTCCCAGAGTGATTGGATTATAGGAGTATGCCACCATGCCCAGTTTGAACATCATTTTGTTTCTCTTTTTTTATGTCTTGTGTAAAAGAGTAAACCTGGGAATCTGGGAACTCCACTAGAGAGAGGAGAATACAGGAAAGACAGACTAAGGTCTGGAAAACACTGGATTTGGGACCACTTAGATTAGGGGACTCAGCTAAGCAATGTGTTTTAAAATCTGGTTCCAGGATGGAGACTAAGACTAGAGCTCAGATGAAGAAAAGGGAGCTTTATTTTTGTATGGAACTGAAGATTGAATCCACAGCCTTCACATTAAGCTACATTCCCAGTTCTTTCGTTCACAAACGTTTAACTGAGATTTATCTTTTCCTTAAAATATGAATATATCTAACAGCCCAAGGTAGTATGAACAGTCTATGGCTTTTTTACCAATAGGATCATAGGTATTCCAAATATCATTAGTAGTCATCACTATGACAAAATTACAATAGTAATTGGACCAGCTGATAGACTTTATTAATGCTTTAATAAAGAAGTATAAATATTACTGTACTGAAAATTGGATGCATTTAATGTTAAGATTGCTATAACTATTTTTGTAGCCTTATGTATTTACATGTTTAAAGATCATTATTCTGTCCATAGGTTTCACTGGACTGCCCTAGGAAGCCCATGATAGGAAAAAAAAAAAAAAAAAAAGGACCCTAGGCTGCTAGTTCCCATCTACTACCACCACCACCACCACCACCACCACTACCACCAAAAAAAAGGCCTCTCTACAAATCCCGAAATCCACCATTAGAGAACATTTCCTTTGGGTTTTTAAGATTCCCATTAAAATGCAAATACCCCCAGAGGAGCAGAACTTCTCCAACTGTTATTAGTTAACCCTTTAAATGGGTTGTTCAGCAGCTAGCTGAGCACAACATCCTACACTTCAGTCACACAAATGTGTCGTGACCTGCAGCCAACGCCGAAGAGCCAGGCATGGAAATAGGGAGCAAAATCTTGCAAGGTTTCTTTGCTCAGGGGTTTTGCAGTATAATTCATGGCACAAAACAAGTATAGAAGACTCAGAGGAAGAGAAAGGATCCCAGAGAACTGTAAAGATGTTTCAGGCAGAGGGTGGCTGGGGAGGAAAGGATTCTTTCCGGTATATCCCTGTGTCAAGTCCTGAGAGTACAGTCTTAGCCAAGTTCAGAGTCTAGGGTTGGAGGTAAACAGGCGAACACAAGTTAGATACAGTACTGTCCTTTGCTTCTCTCCCAGGCTACAAAGGTTTGGAGAAGTACTGGAAACAGGGACTTAGTGCCTGTGGAGAATCAAGAAAGACGTGGTGATTAATGTGCCAAGGAGAAAGTGACATAGGAGCTGAATTTTTCCAGTAGGACTCAGTTTAGGAGGCTAGGAAGGGTAGGAGAGAGAAAAAGAGCAGGAGCTCACTAGTCCTGGAGAGGTCTGTGTGAAGAGCCTGTAGAGAAGTTGCATTTCAGAATGCTGGGAGCTCAGGGAATGGTGTAAGAACTGTAAACTGGACAATACAGTGAAGATACCTTAACTTTAACACTAAGGAGTTTACACTCTACCCACCTGGACTGATAAGACGCTTCAAGGAGATATTTGAGCTGGGCCTTAAAGCATGAAAAAAAATCTCAACAGGTAGAAATGAAGATAGTGAGTTTCAGACTGAGGAGATAGCACCATTGGCCAGGGCTGTGATGAGAACTTGGGCTTAGTGGGACCTAAAAACCTGGCCAGGGTAACAGGCCCAGAGCAGACGGAGTTCAGCATCACCTGGAAGCAAGTCAACTGCTTAGGGGACAGGGAGGGGAGGAAGACTTTAAAACACAGCCTCAGCAGGCAAGCACTGGTTTGCCTTACTCCACAGGTGCTCTGGATGCACAATAACATTGTTTAGGTGCCTAGTAGGAGAGGAGACTAAAAATGAAGCAGGGCATGGAGTGCAGAGTGAGAATCTGGAAATGAACCTATAGGGCAGGAATCTTTTTTTTTTTTTTTTTTTTTTTTGGTATCGGGATTGAACTCACAACTTTGTGCTTGCCAGGTAGGCACTTGGGCCATTGAGCTAAATCTCTGGCCCTGGACAGGGATCTTTACTGGTTAGGCTTAAGGAAAATTTAGGGAACAGAAGAGTTTAGGATGGAAAGGGAGGAACCTAGCTAAAGGGTATTCCAGTAGGTTAAGTGGGAAGTAATGAGGCCTACCTTTTGTTAGTGGAAAGGGAAAGGGACTGGGGGAGAAAATGTAAATGGTATTAGGTGGCAGACTACAAGGCTCACTGGGCTACTGAGGTGGGTGGGAAGGCTGAGTAACAGATTCTGGTATCTGAGCTAGGCAATGGGAAAAGCAGAGGCATAAGATGACTTTGGGAGGAAGGGGATGTGTTTAGACTTATCCTGCTGGCACAGTAGCCAGTAAGTGATGGTTTTTATTTTGAGTAGGCACCCCATTGTGGTTAATGGGACATAGAGCAGGCCCAGGCAGATGAGGGGTGCAATCAGAGGAAGGCAGCATGGGCTGACTGTATCAGTATTTTGTTGTGAATTCCCTCACAAGGTGGCAAAAGCTCTGAGCTGTCAACCCAGGCAAGTCCCTTCTCTTCCCAGGAGCTCTTTTTGTTGGAAAAGCAGGCGATAATAAAACTTATCACCCACTCATCTCTTGGGAGTGCTGCAAAGAGCAACCAATATACATACATAAATAAGTTTAAAGCTCTCAGCAAGAACAAAGTGTGCTAGAAATGCTAAACAATAATAAATTCAGCCATCTCTTTCAGCATGATAGTAAACAAGGTGTCTTTTTTTTTTAAGAGCAGTTGTAGTTAACCATGTACTAACTTTGAGACTGTCTAGATAGCCTCTAATAACAGGTAATTAAATCTAAAATCTTGATTTCCAACAATTCTCTCATTAGAGGGTCTCAAAGTGACCCTAATACCTCCATCAAACTGAGGCCCAGACGATATAGCAATTAACATGAAAATTACTTTCTCATCCTGTCCTTAGTATTATATGTGTGATTAGTATCAACACCCAAACCACAGGCAGTTCTCACCACCCCCCTATGCTGTACTCTTTGTCACACCTCTGGGGTCCATCTCTTGGCAGAATGGTGCCATATAAAATATTCAGTTCCTAGATAGGATGTGTGCAACCTACACAAGGAGAAGGCTGTCAGACAGCAACACTGAAAAAAAAAAATGGATTTCCAAAATGACAAAGATTGCAAATCCAGTTTTAAAGGAACATGTCGCCAATTATATGCTCCATGCATAGAAAATCTCTTTTAATAAATCCCATCACAATCTCTGCTCCCCTAAAGAGCAGACCTGATAGGTAATAACTCCCCTCCTCTGTGGTAAAATCCAATTTTCACACCTGGTAAATGAAATGACTCCACTGTGAACCAAGGGCAGGTTGGGGTGAGCCGTTAACAGAAGGTTAGGGGCGATGCATCATGTAACAGCTCTTCTGGGAACCCCTTCCAGAGATTTGCTCTTTTTATGCCAGTTGATGCTATTGGGCCAGAAAACCTCCAACCTCCAAGGTTGCAAAGCTTAAGACTTTATCACTCAGTGCACTTATGAATGAGGTCTATGGTTCATGGTTCACACATGTGCAAAACCTGGCTCTATCCTTTATCTCCTGTTTGGTAGGAAGGTTCCTTACTGTTTATATACTTTCAGGAAATAATCTTCTATCCTACATTCCTACATAAGGACCAAGAGAAGAAGTAGTGCTACCAAAATTTACAATTACAAAGGAAGAAACATAACCCTCAAAATCCAATCAGGATCTGTTTTCTGTGTAGATCTAATAGGAAACAACAAAATAGATATTGCAAGGAATCAGAGATGAACACACACACCCCTACACACATACATATCATTTAAGATAATTGGACCACCCCAGCGACACATCCCAAGATACGTAAGAGTTCAGTAAAGGTGACTATACAAGTAAGTGGCAAAAAGAAGAATTATTCAACAAATAATAATACAGTAATTGTATTAGTGTTTGGATGAGAACATACAGTCCTCATCTCACACTATATAATAAAAACATCTATTAGGATTAAATAGAAAAATTAAAAAATAAATCAGTTAAAATAAATAGAAAATACAGGTGATGACATCTAAATTTGAGGGACAAAGTAAGATATTTTTAGAATAAAATCAAAGGAAAAATATAAAGTTGAATACATTTGATTTGAAACAAGTGTAAAATTCCGTATGTAAAAAAATCAAAATTAAAAGGTAGGCAACATAATGGAAACAAAGTATTTTCAACAAATTGTAGATGAAAATAAAGTAGTATTTTTAGTATATAAACCTTTTACAAAGAGATATGAAAGATGTAAATACCTGAGTGGAAGTTTAATATTTCACACAGTATTAAGAGAAAAAATTCACTTGATTTATAAAAAGAACCAATAATCAAAGAAACAGAAATAAATCATATTTTTATGAGATTTTGGCACATAGGAAACACTTGGTAAATATTTGTTGTTGCTTCAGTTAACAAAAATAGGAACATTCCAATGTTCAGCATTAATATGTATGGTCAAATGGAAACACAAGAAGCATCTAGGATTACACACTACAGCAAGAACCAGTGATTTATTTTTGTAAAGGGCAGATAGTAAATATTTTGGGGTTTGACCATATAGTCTCTGCTGAGACTACTCACTGTAGGATAAAAGCAACCATGGACAACGAATGATCTACCTTTTTGATGAACAGTTAAATGTTAAGTTTCACATAATCTGCATGTGTCATGAAATACTATTTTTCTTTTGATTTTTTTTCCAAACTCTAATCATGTAAAAACCACTCTTAATTCATGGGTAGTACAAAAACAGGCCACGGGACAAATTTGGCCTTGTGTCTTAGCTTTCCAGGTCCTCTATTAAAGCAACATTTCTGGAAATCAGTTTAGCATTCATATTAAGAGGCTTTTAAAGGGTTATACTCAGTTTATCTGCATTAATACAACTAAGTACATGTCTGACATGATGATACACACCTGTAATCCCAGAACTCAAGACACTGAGGCAGGAGGATGGCTATGAATCTGAGGCTAACCTAGGCTACATAGTAAGTTCAAAGCCAGCCTGAGCTACATAGTGAGATCTTATCTCAAAAAAACAAAACAAAAACAACAAAACTAAAATAATCAGATATAAATCATTTTTTAAATAGAAAATTTAAAGTTCATTTGCTTTGTCTTAATTGCGCTAATAATTCTTTTTCTGAAAATAATTTACAAGGCAAGAGGAAATGAGAAACTTACACAAAGAAGCATCTAGACATGTGGCAGAAAGGAAATGGTACATTAAACCTTTTGTATATTCATATGATGAATTATTATATAGATATAAATCTTTTGCAAAAAGTATTTTATGACATGTTAAAAAGTCCATAACACAAATTTTATAAAAATAGGAAATGAGATATGTACACAGTCATACTTCAGTTTCACCAGACATATGTGCAAATACAAGTTCTACAGATTAGAAATATATGTATGCGTGTACAGAGAACAGATAGAAGGAAATGCAGTAAGGTATGAATAGTGCTCTGGATGCTGAGTATATAGGTTATTAAAATTTTTTTTGTTTTATTCTGATTTTCTACCATGCCTGTTTATCAGTGTTATAATCGGGAAAATATGTATAAATATTATATTTAAAATAAATGGAAAAAGCCAGAATTGGAAGTTCACAGAGTAGTCAGAAAAGAAATACAGAAAATCTTTTCAAATGCAACCTACATGTAAAATCCTAAACTACAATGAAAAACAGACCTTGGCAACTGAAAGTCTCCAGGGTCTAAAATTCATGCAAAATCACCATAGGAGAAAAAAAATTTCTGATCAAAAGCAGCTGAGATCTGGAATCTACAACTGGCCCTACGCTGAACAGATCCAGAAGCAAGAGAGTTAAGTTGTAGATGTAGCTAGGTCTTTTTTTCTTACCCTCCTATTCCCCTGCCTTCTAAAAAACAAAAAACAAACAAAAATCTCTTTCCTTTCAAGCCTTGGAAAAATGGAATTCTATGACTAATCCTTAACTCTTTTGTTTTATTGTTCAAAGAGATATGATTTCTCTGTTCCAAGTGTTAACAACCAATTAAGCCTTGAGGTAGCTTTTCCTGCAAAGCGAGGGCAATAGGAATTGGGGACAACAGCTTGTCCCAGAGCCTGAATTATACACAACTAGTGTATGACTATCAGTCTGGAGAGGTCACTATATGCCAGTCTATGTGCTGTACTTGTACATCTGTTGCTTTTTTTTTTATTCTAGTAAGCCATAAGGAAAGCTTTTTCTGAGCGATTATTACCTGAGCGATTGTCTTACCAGACAAGACCTACCACATAAGGCTTATAAACATCAAAAAATTTGTCTGGGATTATTTTGCTACATTCAAAATCTGGCTTTCAAGTTTGTGAGTCCAATAGCTGAAATATTTTAAAAGACAGATTTTGAAAAGGCAGGTCTGTGTTACTAACAAACATCCCTGAGAAGAACATTCAAAGTCGTATTGACTATTATTGTTTCGTTTCCGTTTTCTTACCTATAAAAATAGGAGAAGTAATGAAATCCGTCTCCTAAAAAATAATGCAAAAAATTGCCCAGCACACAGTAGATCCTTAATAAAAAATGGCCTTTAGAGAACCAGAACTACTAATGATTTCCTTTGTGAAGGCAAGATAGTCACAAGATTTCTACCAGGAAAACAAAGAAGAATTAAGAGCAAGGGAATTGCATAGGTAACTTGGAAAGAAGATTTTTCCTTCTCCATTTCCCAGGGAACCTTAATTCTTTCCTTTTCTATTTAAGGTAAGGGAAGCACATTTGGGAAACAGGTTTAGAAATGAAGGTGGTTTATAATATGCTATGTTCTAAAAATCAAACTTAAACTCTGTACGACCACAAACCGCTGTGCACCATGCCTTTCTAGATGGGTTGGAGTAATGAACATTTTCCTAGAGGAAGACGTCTCACAGAGCCCATGAGATGAGCCAAAGGAGAATCTTCTACCCACAAGAGGAAAGTGGTAATGTCCTTCACTTCCTTTGTGGTTTTAACCTAAACCACAACTCCTCCCCTATAGTTACAAATGTTTGCTTTACATACATTCAGATATGTGTTCACTTTTTTCCATCTGATACGTCACTCCTTTCCTTCCATATGGAAACATTCTCTTCCTCCAGGGCGAGTTTCAGCCCATAGGAATGGTTTGGAGCTGCTTTCCTAGCCATCTAGTCTAGACCTAGCTGCCAGCATGGGTCTGTGCCTGGAGGCTTGGGGAAGACTCCAGTTCTTTGATGCTCAGGCTGTTGTGTGGAGATAGGAACAGTGGATAAAAGAACAAATGGAAAAGCAAAAGGGGAAAAAAGAGGAAAAGCCTTCTAGTCTGAGATGAATGAAAACGTTGGAGGTTCCAGTTAGAGACAAACGGAGAAAGCATAACATCTTGTTTTAGGTGGGCAGACTGCTGTCTCCTGACTGCTGCGGTGGTTCCTGAGTTAATATTTGCCAGACTTAGCATTCCTGCGAGTGCCGTTGGGATAATGGGCCCCACTCAGCATCACGTGAGTTCTCCATCTCAGTCCAGGGACAGGATTTCAACCATATCACACACAGCTCTCATTACTTGCAAGAAAATGATCTTACTGAGAAAAGCGGCACAAACCATAAACACATTTACTTTAGAAGGCAAAGCTGTTAGGTGTGCCACTATTCATAACTAATACAGAGTGCTGGTATCCGCAGCTGATGTCCAAGTCCAGCATGACATTTCCCAGGGTGGGCATGAGAGCCTCTGCACGATGTGGACTGTAAGAACACCCTCAGGTTTAACTTTTCTGCTGGAAGGGGTGGAAGAATAGTCACTTTTCAAAGGAGAATTTATTAAGCACTATCTATGTCAAGAGGATTTCTCTTCTAAACAGTGAACAAAGAAAATTTTTATGTCTTTAGGAAGTTTAAGATCTCATTAAGGAATGCAACATGTCAGAAATTAGAATTCTAAGATAAGAAAGGACTACAGGTATCATTCAATGCATTTCAACCTCACTTCTTTCCATCTAAAAATATGGATAAAAAATGAAATCTAGGGAGGTTGAATGACTGTTCTTAGTCACTCAAGTAGTAAATTGGCATAGATGGAACCAAGTTTTCTAACTCCAAGTCTGAGTAACTTTCTCTTGTACATAATTTATACTCTAAAAGAATATATAGAACAAATAACTATGCAAGTTAATGTGATACAAACCATGTGCACAAAGTACTGTGGAATGCAAAGTCTGCAGTGAGTTAGTCCAGAGAACTTTCTCAGGGGGAAGGTCTGAAGGATGTGATATGTGGGAATCCTCAGAAATTCAGTGCAAAATTCAACAACTATTTTTTGAATGCCTGATAAACGCAAAGCACTCTACACAGAAAAAAGCCCAATAAGATGAACATCACATATTTTCTTCCCTAAAAGATAGTTATACTAACTAAATTTCTTAGGTAGGGAAATAATAAAGTAGTTTACGTAGGCATTAGTCAGCAAGAGAAGGAAATATTGTGATAGGAAAGGTGTGTGTGTGTGTGTGTGTGTGTGTGTGAGAAAAGTGGAAGGTTAACCAGGAACCTTAAGAGAGAGAATTCAAGCGCTATTAAGGTATTAAGGTGGAGAAGTTCTCTAAACTTAAATTGGATAGGAGCTAGTACAGTGGCACATACCTGCAACCCCAGCACTCAGAAAACTGAGGCAGAAGGATGATCATGAATTCAAGGCCAATCTGAACTATATAGTGACTACAAGCCCAGTTTGAACTACATAGTGAGATATTGTCTCAAAACAAAACAAAAGTATATTTAAGTTGAGTAAAAAGGGAAACAATCAGCTAACTTATATTTAAAAATACTTAAAGTTTTTCATGATTGATACAATGTTTTGATTCTTTACATTGATCATAGCCCCATTCGCTTAGCTTGATACACACACACACACACACACACACACACACACACACACACAAACACACACACACGCACACATGACATTGGTAGAAAAACCAGAAGCACTGTTCAGAAGCTCAAATGGTAGCCTGGGAAAATGACTAACATACCAAAAAGGGCTTTAGAGATCAAAGGGTCCAAAATATTACAAATAAAAAGATGAAGCCCAGAGAAACAGAGCAAAACTTTACTTTTCTACAAAGAAAGAAAAAAAAAATTATACCAGTTTGTGTCCAGTTCTAGCAGTCATATCCTCTAAGTCAAAAATTGAAATACAAAATGCACGTGCACTAATAGACACAACAGAACAAAATTTTTCTTTCAATACTGGAGGTTGAAATCAGAGTTTTCACACGAGGTAGATGCCTTTAAAATTTTGAGACCGGGTCTCTTAGGTCACGAAGTTGCCTGAGCTGGAATTGAACTTGGTATCCTTCTGCCTCAGCCTTCCAGGATACTGGGATTTCAGGTGAAAGTCACCATTCCTAGCTTGGAACAAAACATTTAAAACAAAAAGAAACAGGTAATGCGCCCCTAGTGACACCCACAGGGCATTCCACTGCAGCAGTTCTTTGTCTGGCAAAGATACTTTCAGAAGAGAATCAGTCATAAGAGCCCTGCATAGTCATACAAACGCGTAAGAATCTATCTCTGTCCAAGGCAAATCTTGGTGAAGTGTAAAGACACAGGAATTACTGGCAAGTCTTTGATAAATAAAATGAGATGATTAATAATGTAAGACCATTTGTTCATAGGCCACCAAGTTTGCTACACAGCCCGGCATGTGTAAGGCTCAATAAATTCTAAATATAAACTCTAATAAGCTACTGATGACCTCAGCTAGTGTGCTTCAGTACCCATAATCCTCCCACTACAATAATTTTAACCCTGTTTATCTGCTAGTTGCTCAAATGCAAATCTAATGATTTTAATGTCATGGTTTGGTTGTTTCTGATTTTCAAAAGCCAAAAACAGTCCCAATTTTTAGTGTAATAACAGTGGGAAGCTTTTTGGATTTGCATTTGCGCTGATAGTTCTCCAATATATTCATCAACCCTGTCCACACAAAATAATGCAGCGATGATGCCCTTTGTAAAGGAGGCATTCCTCTCTCGATTGTAGTAAAGCGTGAATTCGTCTTCTTCACCTTCTCACCTCTCTCCTCTAGTGACAAGGTCAGCAGAAGTGAAGTTGCCAGCTGCTGATCATAGCCTATTGCTTAGCTTCATTACTTGCAGGTATTGAAAGAAATAGCCACCTAGAAATATCATCTTAGAAGTTAGTCAAAAAGGAAAGCCAAGGAAGATTCAGGACCCACACTTGATAATGTCACATTGTCAGGAGTCAAACATTTCTTATTCATTAGTAACACATTTCAAATTCTAATACATCACCACAATGTTTAGTAATAGTTTTGCAAGAAAATAGACTTATAAAACTTTGTGCTTTTGGTTTCTACGTAATGAATTATCACTTCTGTTTTTTTTTAAATCCATGCCTTGACTACAAAGTGAGCTAATTTTTGTGTTTACCATGTATTGTAGCTGCCATTAAGAGCTAATTCCTTCTAAAATGTCACTGGGTACGGTAGCACGTGCCTGTGATCCCAGAATTCAGGAGGCTGAGGCAGGATGATTGCTGCAAATTCAAGGACAGTCTGGGCTACATAGTGAGTTCAATGTTAGCCTGAACTACATAGTGAAACCCTATCTCAAAAAAACTAACTAAATAAAATGTATATATTTACATAAAGTATATTTGCATAAATATATACAAAACGTATATATTTGCATAAAGTATGCAAACTGGTTATTGCTAGTGGCTGGGGAAGGAAAAAGGGGTCTTTTCAATTATATCTTTTTGTGAATTTTATACTTTATGCAAGTACCATCTACTCCTTTTAAAAAATTACAGTTTATGTTTTTAACTAGGTGTGTTAGCATATATCTATAATTCCAGTTATTGGGTGGATGAGGCAGGAGAATTACTTTGATCAGGAATTTTGGAACAGTTAGGCAACATAGTAAGACTCTGTTTCATAACAATAATGATTTTTATATGTGTGTATGCGTGTTTAAAGTGTCTTCAATGAATACACAAAAAACTCTAACTAAGCTTCTTAATCCCTGAATGTGATTCAGCAGTGAATAAGATTAAATAGCAATGATTTTCAATGTTTTAGAGGCATTGGCTCTATTCTGACCTAGCTTGCCTCTTATTTCCCCACAATGTATCAGGTGGCACATTTTCATTTAAAAATCTAGCAAAGTTAATTTGAAAAAAGAAATTGCAGAGCAGTTTGTGTGACTGTTCATGATAATCTGACATTCTTCAATCATGTCAAAAACATAAGTAGGAATCACTAAAATATAGATTCTGAGAACGTTAGGAGCGTTCAAAGAACCTGCAGGATCAGTGATGTATAAATGTACACACATTCTATCTGGTTTATGCCAATTCTCTTGGGATTATTAAATTCAATTATCACGTATTAGAGTATAAGCAAAAATCTCTAAATTCTAGTATAAAGTTGAAGCATTAAGCAGATAAATATTAATAAGTGGTTAAGGGATCTACTGCAAAATTTTAAGGGAGCATTTTGAAATGAGAAGAAAGAAAATATTTCTTTATCCTCTGCCGAGATACACATTTATTATACTTAGACTATCTGGAGATTTCACTTTAGTTTTTTGTTTGTTTTTAATATTTAAAAAAGGAAGTATGACATACTGGAAAAAGCAGATGAGAGGAGAGAACCACAGACAGCTAGATTTGGATCTGATAAGTCGGGTGACTAGTAAGTTGTGTGACTTCTGACGATTCATTTGCCTCTTAATTCTTCCACATCTGCTTTGTGGCCAGTGTTTTGCTGAGCGCTGGGCAGTACATACAGCCGCTGCTCTATGATGCATAATGAGCTTATAGTTTGGTGGGGAAGATGAATTGTTAAGATATAGTAAAGGATGCGAAAAAAAAGTGCCAGGAGACACGTGGGGAGCTAGACTCATCTGGGGGTCCAAAGTGGCCTCCTGACAAATGATGTTCAAGATGAGACCTAAAGAATATCCCAAAGTTAGCCTGGCGAAGCAATTCCTTTCTTTTTACATCCTCACTTATGAAATAGGGGTTTAAAATAAGCTAGCTCAGGGGCCAGGGATGTGGCTCAGTGGCACAGAGCCTTCCTGACAAGCGCAACTTTCTGAGTTCAGTTCCTGATACCATACCAATCAATAAATAAAGTCAATCAATAACCACAATGTTACCTTATACAAGTATTAAAATAAAATAAAATAAGCTAGCTCAGAGGATTTCTTTAAAGTTTTAATGGATTTTGATATTTCAATTATTTAGCACAGCATCTGGCACATAGTAAGTGCTCAATAAATAATAGCTATTTCTATTCTCTTTGCAGTGTTCTCTGAATTATATCTAGATCTGCTCTCCAAAGTATCAAACTTAAAAAAGACCCTTGAACCAAACACTTGATTTCATGGTAGTGGGGGCGGGGGGGGCAGACAGACTGAAATTGCAGCCTCTTGGCAAAATGCCCTTAGCTCAGCCCAGGACATTCACCTGGACCACTGAGGCAGGTCTCCAAATCTCTTTTGGTCTGAGGTTGATAATTTACGTGACTCCTATCTAAAATGCTGGCCCCCTCAAAGGCTGCTGGCTCTCCCTGTTTAATCAGACATGAAACAAATCGCGTGCTGCGGCAGAGGCGTACAAACACGCTTTAATTACAATATTGTAACACCAATTAGAGATCTATCTAATCGAGGACTCGGCACTTCCTGCTCGGATATTACTCCCATGTTGGGATAATTACTGCTAATTAAGCTTGGAACTAATTAGGCTAAATGATCTCATTTATACCAACAAAGATGACTTCTAGGAGTTCATAAGAAAAACTAGGGTGATTTTATCATTCCTGGACTTATTTGGCATTTCACACTGGAAATAAAACACCTTGCCCCTGACATCAAGGTGCAAGCAGTTTGTTCCTCTGGAATTATGGTCCTAAATCGTAGTAGGCTCTTTGTGTATGCAGATTCACATACAGTGAGACAAGCACTGTCCACTCCAATTATACAGTGTTCTTGCATGAATGACAGTCTCAGGGAAAGGCAGCCACTGAGAAAGTGACAGCTGCAAGGGTATCTACCCACAGTTTTGTTCTCAATCCCTTTTGCCTTGCAGTTACGTGGGCCAATACTCTTACCACAGTGTGAAGTAAGCCTGGGCTTGAGGGTCAGACGGGCCGAGATCTATGTAAATAAGTTACTCTACTTAAGCCTCAGTTTTCCATCTCCAGGCCAGGGATTATAAAAAGGTCATGGGAAGTTTCTGTGATGATCAGTGAGATCACATATGTGGAACACGGGATAGTATTTGACACATGGTAGCTCTCAATAAATAATAATAGATTTTATTCCTTTAAGGGACCACGATATCCACTTCTGAATTAAGTTCCATGTCTCACCTATCCTGCTGCTTTTTTTCTGGCATAGTGCAGTGGAAATGGAAAAAAAAAAAAAAAGCACATGACAGGGAGTTCAAATAACTCGTTTATCTCTAGCTAGATGTGTGACTTGGGAAAGTCACTTTTCATTCCTAGAAAATGACAACACTCACTTCATATACTGACCAGGCACTGTGTTGCTGTGCTGAATGTTTTATTTTAAATTTAACCTCTACAGCAAGATGTTCCATTTTAGAGCAAAGCAAACTGAAAACTAAATAACCTAAAAATGAAGCAATCCTCATCAATATTAAATGATGATGTCAGGAACTGAACCACGTGTCACTCCAGAGCCTGCCCTTTTTGGGCACTGGAGATTGAACCCAGAGCCTTTGCACTGAATTACATTGACAGCCCTTTTTATTTTTGTTTTATTTATTATTTATTTATTTTTGGCCCCAGAGATTGAACTCACGACCTTGTACTTGCCAGGCAGGCACTTGTGCCACTGAGCAAAATCCCCAGCATCCTTTTTACTTGGAGACAGGTTTTCACTAAGTTGACAAGTTGCCCAGGTGGAGCTCAAACTTGAGACACTCCTGCCTCACCTATCAGAGTGCTGGCATTGCAGGTGTGTGTCACCATGCACAGCTAACCACTACTCTCATAATCACTGTTATGATGGTTGCTCCCCTCTTGCTATTTGTAACTGAAGGAACTGAAAAATTTCCAAAATCCTTTCTGATTGTAAGAGTCTGGTTCTTATGGAATAGTCCTCCCAATTTTATTTTTAGCCAGCAATATTCATTAATTATGAAGTCTTTATTTCATCTAACACATTTTCCACTCCATAGAAGAAACTCCATGAACATACACACACACACAACACCTGGTAAATAAGTGTAGGAAGATACTCCACAAAAATGCGGATGCACAGACATATGCACATATGCATATTCACGCATGACACATAGATATTCTTTGTTGGATTGTTCTGCCAGGTGTGTAATGGCTTATATTTAGATCCCCCCCCCAAAGTCTCATGCACTTATAGGTAGGGCATTTGGAGCTGGCTGAATCCTAGATGTGTCATGCTAGATTAAGGGTTTGTAGTACTAAATTAGTCCACTGATTGGTTTAGCATAGTTCTGGATATGGATAATGGGAAGGCTCACTCTGACTGTGGGTGGCACCAATCAATCGGCTTATAACCTGGATGGGATATACTGAGAGAAAAGAAAAGCAGGCTTGCTGTTTTTGATGCTTACTGCCTCCTGCCTGCTCTGCCATGAACTGTTTCTTTTCTGTGATGCCCCTCTGCCATGCCACTCTGCCTTGGAGCCAGCCAACTATGAACTGAGGTCTCTACAAACTCTGAGAGGAAATAAATCTTTCCTTGTTCAACTTGTGAGTGTCAGGTATTTTGTGTAAACAATGCAAAAGTAAGACAAAGGGAAAACAAAAACAAACAAAGCTGCTGTTTCTATTCTTAAATATTACAGAGGATTGAAATCTTTAACCTGTGAACTTTTCTTTCGGAAAGGTGTGAAGGGAATCTGAACATAATACTGATTAGTTGAGGTCAAGAGTTTCCAAGCCACTTGAGCAGTATCCTATCCCGGAAGTAAATAAGATATCTATATGGAAGAGGCTAGTCATCTGGTTCTTAGGGACTTTTGCAGAGAAAAACCTGCTCTAAACCCCTGATCTTAGACTATTCCCTGTTAGCATGTAAACTCTAGGAAGACAGAATTGTTTTGTATATTTTATCCTATCTTGCAGAACAGAGCCTCGCAATAGATGTTCAATACTTATACAGTGGGTGGAACAGATGAATAGAAACAGAGAGTACTGTGCAAGAATGTGGGGCAAAACCAAGGAAATTTTCAGAACTCAAAGAACTTGAAAGTCTGGACAGGCGTACCTTTCTTCTGCTTGCTGTGTTTTCTGTTCAACAAGAAACTCAATAGTTTGGGTTGTTCCTTGACTCCTGTCTGGAACATTACCTTTAGCTATACCTAGTGGTAAAGTCAGTCATTGGTTCTGATTTCCATTATTTTGGGGTCTCTTTAGAGGAAAATGGGAAGCGGGATATAAGGAAAGCTCAGGGACTTTCACATAAGGGGGTTAGGGACTCTGCCCCAAATTCCAGATTGCAGAGCTTCTCTAGGGACTTAGCTTTGATAGGAAGGGAGGTTTTTGTCTGCAGCTAAGTCTTAGGAAATTAAGAAACACTAGACCACCTTTGCTGCTGAAATATGCCACCCAGGGATGATGTTATCCCTTGCCAGGTGGAAGCATCACTGATGGTTGGCAAGAAGGTTCTGAAGGAATCAATCAAGAAGACTTAGGTTGAAGACTAGGCAGCTTTCTTTCTATGTAAAATAAGGATAACAGTAACAATTGTACCTGCCTCAGAATTATGAGGACACAAAAGGGGTAACAAATGCCACAATTGGTCACATAAGTGCAGTGGTCATACAATGGTGAATTATTATCTCTTCATCATGAATTGTCTCTAGCGATGGAAAATGCCTAAGAATGGTGTAAGTGTTATACCCTCAGAGGCACTGCTGGGCCCCCTGGTGGACAGGAGATACAGAGACCGGGTCCTCTGATACCAAGTATGAATCTTCCTCTCTCAGAGATGGGTACTGGCTGTCCAGCTAGCGGAATGGCTCAGGACTTAAGTAGAGATAACACAGTCTTCTTGGCCTCTGTGTATTTCTTTACTGAAGATGCATTTATGTGGATGAAGACCAGTGGGGTCCAAGGATTCTGTCTTCATTTTCTACTGTTCACAAGGATTGGTTCCAAGTGTGACCAGCTTTGACAAGTGAGGGACTCAGGAAAAGACCCTCAGTCATAGGGAACCCCAATATGAACCATTGAAAAAGCATATTTTTAAGGATTCCATGGGCTGGGGATTTAGCTCAGTGGCATAAGCACCTTCCTTGCTAGAGTGCGGTTGTGAGTTCGATCCCTGGTACCAATAAAAACAAAAAGGATAAAAAAAAAAAAAAAAGGATTCCTGAAAGAGCAAAGGCATCTGCCTCTTAGAACAGGCTTTAAAACATAATCGGTGAATAAAAAAATAAATAAATGGCCTTGCAAATTAAGAAACTTTTTATAAAGTGAATCATTAGTCCATTCTTCCGATTCTCATGTTGTCTTTTGTGTACATACAGTTTTAATATATCATTTTTGTTTCCTTAACATAACTAAGATCCTCAGTTTTCTACACTGCTGAGACATGCCAGAGAAAGACCTCTGTGGTGAGGAGGATGAAGCAAATATTTAGAACCCCAAATCACAGCATAGGAAAATTTGGTTAAGTCAGTCAACTCCTTCATTTGACACATGAAAAGCTTGTGGTCTAGGAAGGTTACATGATGTGCCCAAGTTTACACAATGATGCCTCTCTGAAAACAGGATGTTGGGATATTGACCTGAGAAATATACCAGCTTTCCTCATCTCAGGAAAAGAGAAACAAAAATGTTTTACATTTGTTGCATTAGGGGAGAAAAGTCAAAAAGTTGCCAAAACAAACAAACAAACAAAGGTCCCTTAAATTAGGGGCATCAGAAAAATCTTCCAGTGAATGTGGGCCTCTTAGTAAAGTAAGTTTCCCAAGACAGGGATGTTAGGGTGCCCAAGTCCTAGCTATCCATTTCTTTTCCATGTGGCCAGTATAAACCTTAAAGAGGACTGATTTCTTCAGGACTGTCCAGTCCACTTTAAGAAATATGCCTGTCGCTGAAAATATCATCCACCATATACAAACAAACATTTCGGAGAACAAAGAAGGGCTGGGTATCGTCCCGTCCCCTGGTGGTATGAAAGTGGTGATTCTTTGACATCAGAAATCAGATTTACATTCTGCTATGCACTCAAGCTTTTGATCACTGGTTTGTTTATTCATTTAACTAGCACTTACTGGGTTCCTGTTCTGAGATACACTAGGTAGCCCTTGGAAAGATAGTATCCTTGCAATGATGGAATAATTGCTCTCCAGTAATTACTCACCATATCTGTTCTCTAAAGACTAGGTTATCTATGACTCTTCTTATCTGAATATGCTTTCTGAGAAGCACTTTCTTCTGCTGGAGGGAAAAACTCATAACCTGTTGGTTTAATGATCCAGTCTTCTGCAGGTGCACACACCTGTCACCCAACTACAGCGAAGGCAAGGGACCTAGGTTCACAGGCAGCACAGCAGGGAACATGGGCAGCAGAGCCATAAGGACAGAACAGTCGAGAGGCTTCTGAATATAAAGAAAATATATAAAGAAAAATATATAAAAGTCAAATATAAAAAGGCATCATTCATTCATTCACTCACTCCAACAGTATGTAATATACGTCTACAGTGCCGGGGACTGTGCTAGGGGTAGGGTTATAAGATAAGACAATGACATCAAGAAACTTAGAGTTTAGAGGAGGACACACAGTAATACTCAAAATTAAGACAAAACAAGTCCAAAAAGGAGAATACATGACGTGTGAAATGGAGAATGAAAATACAAAATTTGGAGACATTTCTAAGGTAAAGTCAATAAACTTTCACGATTACTTGTATATAAAAACTAAGAGGCAAATTTGATTTGTTTGAGATTTTTTACCTTCAGGGACTAGAAGAAAGGTGGTATTATTTAAGTAGGAATAGGAATATAAGAGACCACATGAAAGTATTCTTTGTTTGTTTGTTTAAGGTAGCAACAGAAGGTCAAGGTTGAGGTGTTCATGGATAACTACAAATATATTTGGAACTCAGAAGCGTAAGTGTTAGAGAATCATATAGACAGTTGAGGAAACCATAGAAAAACCTTGGGAAAAGTAAAGGAATCTCTGAGTAGAAAATCAGTTAATATAAACTGGGCATGGTGGCACATTCCTATAATCCTAGCACTCAGGAGGCTGAGGCAGGAGGATTGTCCCAACTTCAAGACACAGCCTGAGCTACAAAGTGAACCCAAGGCCAGCTGAATTGCATAGTCAGACCCTGTCTCAAAAAGACAGGAAAAAAAGAAAGAAAAGAAAAGAAAATCAGTCAATAATGTTGCATTAAAGAGAATGAGAGAATAGGACAAAGAGATAGAAACAGGAACAAAAAAGAGAAACAGGAACAAAAGATAGTAGACATATATAAGAATTTGAAAATATAATTGCTGCACCTAATAACATGATCCTACTGTGCTTCCTTCCACTCCACTTCATAGACTCTGCTTTCACCAAAGTCATAAATGCCTTCAAATTGTCAAATCCATATGGCACTTTCTAGAGTATATCTCGCCTTGATCTCTTTGTGGGATTTGTATTACGGACTTTATAATAGTTCTGAAAGTTCTCTCCTGAGATGATTGTTGTGACACCATCTTTCTACTTCCCTTCTTTCTTCTCACTTTTCTCAACAGTTCCTTCTACCCTTTCATTTAGTGGACAGTGATGGCATGGTGGTGTACTCCTGTAATCCTAGCACCCTGGGAGGCTGAGGCAGGAGGACTGCAAGTTTGAGCCCAAGCTGTGCAATTTAGTGACTTATCTAGAATCTATCTCAAAATAAAAAATTAGTAGAGGATGGAAACACTGAGGATATAGCCCAGTATGAAAGGCCTATGTTTAATCCTCAGTACTGTAAATACATACATACAAAATGTGGAGGATCCCCAGAGTTCCATCATAAGATGTCTGTTTGCATCGTGGCAATCCAACCCTACAGAGAGTGCTGAAGGACATTACAGAGAAAGAGAGGAAGAGATACCAGGATTCCAGCAACAGTGGCAGAGAGGCCTCAGTGAACGGGGCAGACAATGGAATGAGGGAATAAGGTGGACAAATTATAGCAGAAAAGTGGAGTAGCAGACATGAGGCAGAGACGGTAAGCTATAGTCTTTAGTATAGACAGCTCTGAAACTATATTAAAACAAAAGGCAGAGGTCATTGTTAATGGTGTATAACGATTTAAAAGACACAGTAGTCCTATTGCCATATTTAGTTTGAATTTAATTTGTTCTGGTCTGTCCACTCATGTCAGATTTGAGGGCACAGACATCTTGACCCAAAAATAGCAGGTTATACCATGGTAACTATCCTTACTTTCCTATTAACTTAAACTGAAATCCTGTATTACTTACATTGTCTTACTATGACTGATCTTAATTGAATCTGAATCATAAGACTATGGGTTGGCCTTAGCATGCTCTTTCTAGGTGATTTTGCAGTTTCAGTTGTTGCTTACAAAATGATTGCTCTCAAGCCAAGCATCTCTGTCCTAGACATCCTGCTGAACATAAGATCTAGCATGTAGAAAGTAAGTACTACAATACATGCCTGCTGAAACTAAATATTAGCTAGAGTTTTCAAGCCACAGGCTCCACCAGACACCACCATCAGACTGTCCAGTAGATTCTTCAGGTACAACATAAACAGAAATAATCTTTTGTGTCTGATCCTTCAACTCTCTCTTTTTTTTTTTTTTTTTGCCTTCAGAAAATGGCATTTGTTCAGCAAAATCTGCTGTGTTAGGGTTTAAAGCCTCTCAAAACTGTGGAATTACATCTCTTAGGAAATGATTTGACCACAGTACACTTTGCCCTTAAGCACCTCCATCCTAGACAGAGCCCTACTGGGAGCAGCAAGACTGGGACTTTTGTGGAGATAAGAGGATCTCTTGGACATTTCTAGCAAGATAAGGCACTGGCCACAGAGGTGCAACTGTCAGCATATCTAAAGCTTGATGTGCACAAGCTTCAGTAAAAAAGGAGACAGGGATCTTTGTCACAGGGAGAATGCCTTATGTGCATTTGCTAATTTTCCTGTGCATCACAGAGCAGTATGGTGTGGACTTTGAAAGTGTGATTGTTAGAGCTGCAGTGCAACATTAAATTTCAAACAGCCAGCAGTTGAGTCAAAAGGCAGTCAAACCTGCTGGGTCACTAGCAATGCCATCTTCTAAGCAGATAGGGGATCTCTCTCTGCATGGGGAGGAGGGAAAGATTGGTTCCTGAGACTGAGGTTCCTAGGACAAGCATGTGTTTAAGCTTCCTTGAACAGGAATGCTTTCACTTCTTATCATCTCATTATTTCCCTCACATATTTCCTTTCAACAGAATTAGGCATTATTTTCATTGAGGGACAATTAAATACCAAATTTGATGCTTTAAAAAAATAATGGGCTTTGTATCATCAATTGTTGAGCATATATTTTTTTATAGGTGAAATATTTTCTCCTTGCATCCATCTGACTCAAATAAATAAGTGGGTCTATCCAATCTTTCCTGCCTGAATTTCCCTCAGGCATTTTTCACTTGTAACTATGTATGAACTGTCAACTCAATTAGGATATTTTGAAATCATCTATGATTACAAAAAGCAGGCCAGAGTAGAATTGTCTTCCTAAACTCACTGTGAGAATATTACTACTATTGGTAAATAAGCAATAATTTCTTATGAAGGAGATTTTAAAAAACTACAGCAATGATAACAGCAACAACAACAAAAAACCCCTCTCTTATGAAAAGCTTGATTTCTTACATTCATCCTTATAAGACACCATTGTTAAAGGCATAGGTTTCCATTTGTGGGAATTGTGAGTTTGTGAGTGCCTGTGTATGTGTACTGGGGGTACTGCAGGAGAAGGCAGGTTGGGAAGGGGTTATTTTCATAGAAAACAAGAGCGGGGGAAAAACCTGATTGTTATTCCTTCATTAAGTGAAATAAAACTGCAAACAGACAAATGCAGACTGTACCGAGGTGGAGCCCCTTGCCCACATTGGAAGAGATCCTTGCCCTCCTCTTAGGCATCCCAGCCACCCAGACTTCCTCAGGAACCAATTTACCCTTCCCCAGCCCAGCTTCTGTGCAAAATGAGGTAATAAAAAGTACCTGATGCAATAACTTCTTTTAATTTTTTTTCTATTTTTTTTTTATCGGTACCAGGGATCGAACTCATGACCGCCTGCGTGCAAGGCAGGTGCTTATGCCGCTGAGCTAAATCCCCAGCCCCCACAATAACTTCTTGTATCCAAAATTCTCCCACCTAGAATCTCTTCTCCAGTCCCACCATGGCCTATATTAAGCACGAAGAAACTGTCATGGCAAGGCCTATCCACAAAAGCCAGTGGAATATTAGCTTCAGGCCTGTCCCTTTCCCAGGCTCCTTCAAGGCTCTGTGTCTAAATAAGTTTTGATTATTCCTTTTCTCCGATTGGCTGCCCAAATTGAAGACGCTTCTGGTTTCACAAACCTTGGACTTGGTCCTGCTAATACATATATTTTATTCTCAAGTTCCCAGCTTCTTTCAAGTAAGGCACCGACATCCATTTCACCTAAAGAATGGGCCCTACAGCTAATAGATCCAGATACACAGGGGAGGAACAGAGCAACCACATTGAAGTTTCTGGTATATTTGCTACTTTACATGCTGTGCTCTGTTATCTCTAGATGTGCTTTTATAAAAATAGGATCCTGTGATTTGATGTTAAATAGCTACTTACTTATTTACTTATTTTGGTGTTTTGAGTAGAATCCCACTATGTTGCCCAGGCTGGGCCCCACATTCACAATCCTCCTGCCTGCACCTCCCAAAAAGCTGAGATAAAGTTGTTTGCCATGGTGCCCAGCTTATGCTAAGGTCTTGATGATAAATTTAAAATATATGCCACCTCATATCTTCATAATAATGAGTACAATGGTCATTTGCATGGCCTCTTAAGGTTAAAAAAGAAAAGCCAAGCATGGTGGCACAAGCCTGCAATTCCAGCACGTGGGAGGCTGAGGCAGGAGGATTCCCACAAGTTCAAAGCCAGTGGGCTACACAGTGAATTCAAGACCAATCTGAGCTGCATAATGAGATCCTGTCTCAAAAACAAACAAAAATAACAACAAGAGATTAATCAAAGAGATAAGAGTTTTAAGAAATGAAATTAGAAGATAGAAATTCCAAGTGTGGGTTATCTAGGAAAGGACTGGCAGCTAGTGAGAGAAAGGAGGTGAAAGTGATGAACCTAGAGAGAAGGGAATTAAACATCTACTGGTACCTACCATGCACCAAGAGTTAGGTACAATAGCATCTTACATCCATCCGGCGTACAATCCCGAAGAACAACAATGCCCATTTCAAAATCCCTAAAAGTTTGCTTAAAGATCCACTGTTTCATGAATTAAATGAATGTGCAAAGGGGAAACAAGACCTGTCCCAGGGAACTGAGCTGCTCTGGGGAATTTATTCAAATTCTGATTCAGCGACAGTTCTGCTCTAGTTTCCAAGCAGTCAGAGCACTTGTAATTTCATAGAGGTGGCGGTGGAAGGTGCCTTTCCCAGCTATCAACATATCTTTGTTGTGATGCAGTGAGAGCTCAGCAACAGCTCTTGGTTAGGTAGGCAGTGTTCAATGACACTGAGCGCGATGGCCCATACCTATGATCCCAGCACTTTGGGAAGCTGAGGCAAGAGGGTCACAAGTTCAAGTCCAGCCTGTGTAATTTAGTGTCTTAGCAATACCCTATCTGAAAATAAAAAGTAAAAAAGCCTGGGAATGTAGCTCAGGGCAAAGGCCCTTCATTAAACTTCCCAGTACAAAGTGGGAGGGGGACAAGAATGTCTACTGACTGTAGCAGGCAATGTCCTAGCTCTGTCTCAGGTGAATCCGATTCTACAACAGGTATTATGAGCAGCCTTAGGAAAAAAATGCAAGCCTATTCTGTCACTCATTTATACTTACACGGGGCGGGGGGGGGGGAACAGTAGGAATCCATTGTGGAGTTGTATGGCTTAGAGGATGGATCTCCCCACTTTGGGTTTAAATTTTCTCCTGTATAGAATTAAGAAGTTGGACTAACGATGGCTAACATCTTTAACTCTTGATATTCTGTGATTTAAGTACCGGTGAATACATTGAGTAATTAACTGAAGGGCAACTAGCTTAGCTTCATCAGGGCTGTAGAGTCATGAAAAAGGATGGAAAAATGGAATTCAAGGAGATCAACAACAGTGCTATCCAGCAGAACTTTCTGCAAAGATGGAAATGTTTTTTCTATGCGTGGTCACCAATATAGTACCCACTAACTATGTGTGACTACTAAGTTCTTAAAATGCAGCTAATGTAATCGAGAAATTGATTTTTAGATTTCATTCCAATCATTTTAAATTTAAATGGTTACATGTGAGTGGATACTGGTTACCGTATTGGACAGGGCCAATGTCAATTTATTTAAACTAGACATCAGACATAAAGATCAAAGAATAAAAGAGTGGACTGAGAACTGTTTTAGTTAAAGAATAACTGAAGGCACAGGTTTAATTTGGGCAGTTTACAAATAGAGAATTATTATTTTAGTCCTTAAAAAAAGAATAGACTCTCTCATTTTGTAATGAAGGCAATGGTAATAATACCTTGCAATTATAAATAACTTTATGCTCTCCAGAAGTCTTTTGTGACCTCTGCAGAGGTCTTTCTGTGATACAGAAGGCAAAGAATATTTTGTTACAGATAAAGAAGTTAAGACCCAGATGTTTGCTCAAGGTTCAAGACTTCAAACAGCAACAAACAGTATTTCAAACCAGTCACTTCAGACTTCATTTTCCTAGCTCCTTTCACAGAAATCCAAATCCCTCCCCTTTGTTAACTTCATGTAAATAGTAACAAGTTATAGACTACCCCTAAATATAATAAGAATAGAAGAGAAAAGAAAAAGCGAGTGATTAAATAATCCACCAACAAGATAATTAAACCACAAACAGTGAGCTGTGTCTTATGAAAAAAGTGAAGGGGTGGAAATGAAGTCCGTGCTCTGTTGCAGGCATTTCACAGACCACACTGGACGCCATAGTCCAAGAGAGACAGCTGGCCTCTGAGCATCACTGTCTGAGAAAGATGCTGATCAAAGATCACACAACTACCGAGCGGCCCAGCCTGGCTCCGCCTGGCCCGTCTGTCTCACACCTTCACTTGCTGCCTTTCTGTCTCCGGAAGTCTCTTACCTACACTCAAGGAACTGACACTTGTTCCCTTTGCCCTTATGGAGAATACTCCAAAGTGTTTAAGCATCCATCCAAACTCTGGAGTCAGACTGAATTTGAACCTCCAATCTGATGCTGTTCAAAGGATTTAACACTTCTGAGTCTTGATTTTCTCATTCCACCAACTTTACAGGATTCCAGGGTGGATTCAATGAGATAAGGAGTGGAAGCACTTTTAGCATAGTGTTTGGCACAAGTGCATAGTGAACGGTTGTTGTTATTAATATTTTACATTACTGTGGTGCTGCAGACTCTGTTGGCAATTCTAAAATAGGAATTCCAAAAATGTTTCCAGACAAGGTAGCATTTTTACTAAGTCTACCAAATATACCATCTCTAGAGGACAGAAGGACACTCTCTGGGATGGGACACTGAGGGTGAAGATCGATGGACGTCATGGGTTTTTAAACAGGCACTGGCAGGATTGGTGATGAAGCCAAAGCAGTGAAGAGATAACCTTCGATCTCAATGGCCCAGGAGTCGCCATTTCCCATCTTCCCATAGATGATGCCAAATCTTACCCCTTCTTGAGTTCTAACCCTACATAGGCAAATCCTTATCACCAATGTCTCCCTAAATGTCACACGTGTGTGAAAAACCAATATTCCCTAAAGAGAACCCACTTTTATCATTTGATAGCCGTTTATGAAGTACCTCACATATGCTTTGCTCTGCTCTTATTAGGGCCCAACAATGGACAAGGCATAGTCACAGAGCTTATTTTTGGTAGTGAGAAACAGACACAACATAAATGAATAAATAAGATCATGGCAGATTATGGTAAATTCTGTGAAGAATAAAAAAGAAGGATGATGTGATGAGGACTGGCTGTGGGTAAAGGGCATGAAAATCGCGAGGTTAAGAAAGCCTCTTTGAGGAAGTAACATTTAAGCTGAGGCCTGACTGGCAGGAAAGCCACAGCCATATGTGGATCTGAAGGTGGAAGGTACTGCAAATGCAAAGGCCCTGAGGCAGAGGTGAACTTGGTGACCTTAAAGGACTGAAAAGACCAGTGTGGTTAAAGCTGAAACAGATTGTTAAGAGATGAGGTCAAGGAAAAGCAGCATCCAGATTACCTGCAAGGCTTATCCTGGACATGGGAAGGGGTTTGGATTTTTTTGCCTATGAATATTCTTTTTCAAATTAGTACATGCTTGTAGTATATGACGATCACATTTTTTGTGGGATGTTTGCACAGGTACATAACACATCTTTTCTCGTCCCCTTTCCCATCTATCCCTCTTGGCTCCCATCAGCTCATGAGTTTGGATTTGTTCTAAATGCAGTGGAAGACCATTAGGGTATTATTAAACAGGGGAGCAGTGAGAGCTGATTTTCCCTTTAAAACGATTAGTCCTAATCCTACCAGCCCCCCTGCCCAAACTTGATGTGTGAGTGCGCAGGTGCATGCAATCATTTCTCTTAACATCATCTGTCTGAGAAAGATGCTGATCCAAGATCACACAACTACCAAGCAGCTCAGCCTGGCTCCGCCTGGCCCCATCTGTCTCAGACCTTCACTTTCTACCTTTCTGTCTCCGGAAGTCTCCTACCTACACTCAAGGAACTGACACTTGTTCCCTTTGCCCTTATGGAGAATACTCCAAAGTGTTTAAGCATCCATCCAAACTCTGGAGTCAGACTGAATTTGAACCCATAACCTAGTCCTGCGAGTCTCTCCCAGCATTCCCACTCCAGACTGTTGCCAGATCCCGTCAAGTTTGCCTCTAGTGTTTATGAAGCTCAACCTCTCCTTTATGTTTCTGCTGCCATCACCGTAATCAAAGTCCTTCAACAAAGATCTGCTTGTATCACTTTCCTACTCAAGAACTTTCAACAGCCCTCCAGTGCCCAAGAAACCAAACTGTCATTCTCCATTCCTCCACCACGTAGCCTGAGCTGCTTTTTTCTCTTCTCTCCACATGTATCCCATACTCTAGCCAAACTGGTCTACTTGCTCTTCTTGCTTGTATTTATGAGCTGACACCCCTACTGACATCTGCTGAGATTCTATCCCAGTGAGAGCCAAACTTTTAGATAGTGAAACTGCAACCCAACTCACTTATTTGTCACAGTGCCTACACTACAATTAAAACTCAATGCCGAGGTTTTAGTTTAGAAAAAAAACAACTCAGACATTAACATCTTTTATCTTAAAAGGAAAACAAATAACACATGTGCTATAAATTCTCAGTCGCTGTATACCATTCAATCCCTGCAGTCCAATGATACCACATCCATGATATTTTCTTCTTGCTTTCTGATTGGATGTGTACCTCCAACAGGCTTTTGTCTAAACCTTTTAAAAGTATTTTTTATATTCTTTGTATTACAGTTGTCTATGTACATGTCTTACTCCCATACTAAGTCATTAGCCCCTTGAGGATGGAAACTGAATCTTGTTCGTTTTTTATGCCTGTTAGTATCTATTAAGCAGGATGGCATCCAAGAAATGCCTGATAAATATGTGTTAAATGAACAAATAGACAGATGCTAAAAAGTATTTTGGGATACATCACTCAATAAGATGATTTATGAATAATCGTAAGAGGTGCCTAGCCCTTCAATCTTCATGATTGCGTTTAAAGGCTACCAGAAAACACAAAATATGCATAGGTATAGGTTTCCATTGTTTCACATGGAACAAGTGTCAGAAAAAGTCACTTGAGAGTTCCTGAAAATTATGCACCATGTTAACAATGCCCTAGGACATCATATATTTCATGTCTGGAGGTCTGTGGGTCACAGGAATCTGTAGACATGAAATCTATGACACAGACCTTCAGTCCCCACGGTGAGCTTATGGGAAATAATGTAAGATCATTCCTCTGAGCAAAATTTTGAGTTGAGCAGTTTCTTTTCAGAAAAAAAAAAAAAAAAAACAATAACTAAATAAAAGTTTCAGCCACTTTCCTAATTTTTCACTCTCATTCCAGAAAGACTAAATTAGCATGTTGAGGTTTACCTCATTCAATTGCATTGGTGAGTTCATTTATCTTTAGTAACTTGGTTTTGGAAGAAAGATACTGAACTTTCTTATGGAACAAAGGCTGCTGTTTATTTTATTTATTTATTTACAGTTTTTTCAGATAGGATCTAGAACTCAGAATGTAGCCAGCACAGGCTGGCGTCAAACGTGTGGCTATCCTCCTGCCTCAGCCTCCTGGGTGCTAGGGAGACTTCTGATTATGTTGAAAGTGGGCATTTGTTTAGAAAGCAATAAGACAACTTTCCTTACTCTGTTTTGATTCTGCATTGACTCTTTTTATGAATAAGACAGTAATTTCATGTACTTGTTGTTCAAATTATATCTCCTGATTGTGCATTATTTGCAAACCATCTGTTATTATGTCAGAATCAGAAAGAACCACTTAATTAACGGTGTCTTGTTTTCATTCTTTTTTTAATAGTTTACAAGCTCCTTCCAAAAAGTTAGCGAATCCATCCCATATCAGTCCCTTTCATGAGAAAGAAACATGGCAGCTGACACTTCCTGGACATGAGACAACTTGTTGTGCATTGTGCTCCTTGTGAACTTCAACTGTGTCTGCTCGCGTGTTTGTCTACCAAGAAGCTGGACACCAGTCATAGTCTGAATAGCAGGAGTGGTGCCCTAGATCATTTATGTCCATTTTCTTTTAACTTTACAACAGTCATTTATTCTGACATGTGGAGTCCTCTTCACATATCCTAGAAAAGAGGAAAGGCAAGCATTCCTAATTCTGGTTTCTAGAGTATAGCATTGCACATGTGTGTGAGCGTTTGCTACCAAGAGTTTAGGTTTAGTTTAGATCAGAAGCACTAGTTTTTTGTCAGCTTCTTAAAATCTGTTTTCCCTTGTTCCTAGCTCTTAATCTTATTATCCTGACCTGACAGTCCAGAAAAGAATCATCTTTTTCAAACCGTTTCTAGATCTGAGAGAAGCCAATAGGAAGTAAAATGCTAGTGCTGGTCTTGGGAATGCAGCATCTCCGCTTACCTGTGGTTCTCAGGGAAAGCAGAGGAGAGTCCATTTCTCAATGACCTTGAGCTCTTTGGGGTCAGAAGCACTCTCCTACAGTTCAGGAAAATTAAGTAAAAATACAGCCTCTGCTGTTCAGCAAGATCATTCACAACGAGTGGAAATACTGTTTAGTAAAAGGAATATGGAAAATGGGGGTAGAGTGCTGGCGGTATAGAGGATATCCTCTTTCCTAAAAGGAAAGGGTGATCCTGGGCATCCTATCCGAGGTTCAATTTACCTAAGTATGAAAGAGGAACAAAAACACCAGTGTGAAGGTTTTGCACAGGTTAAATGCGATGGTATATATTAAAGTACCTATTATTCTCATAATCAAGATCTAGAAATACGGGAGGGGGGCTGAATAATCCACTGGACTGGTAACTGAACAAGTGAAAGATTTCTAATGACCTCCCACAGGGCTCTATTTTGGGATCTGTCCTACTCAATTTCTATAGTCATGATTTGGCTAAAGCCATGGAAAGCACATAAAAATCTCATTTGATGGAGAAAAAAATAAGGAATTATCTATGGGGTAAGTGTCTTGCCACAAAGTTGGAGCTCAATTTATTGAGTTCTGTAAAACTCTCATTTGAAAATGCTACAAAATTGAGAGAAATGAGTATCGAATGCAAAATAAAACTAAAAACTTCCACAAAAATGTCAATCCTACAAAATGAATTTCAAAAGTGATAAAAACAGAAATAATTTAAATTCACATATACATGACAAAGGTCTACCTCACAGCACGTGTTACAAAATAATAGGAGAAAAAGAGAGTAAAGGAGGGGGAGCAGCGACTGGAGAAGTTTACATTTGGGATGAGATGCTGAAAATATGAAACACACTCTCAGTCTGCACCAAATGTGATACCAAAAGCAAGGGAGGTGAGAGTTTTCTACTGCTTTGGAGCCAATGGATTGATTTTGAATGCCTCTCTTTAAAAGAAAACTGAAACCATCCAGTACAATGGCTACAGAGAAAGAGATTCTGCGCCATGTTTAAGGAATTCAGTGTTTCTCCTGGAGAAAAGAAACCCCAAAGGTTACTTCACTCCTATTTTCAAATTGGGAAGGACCGTGTAGTGTTCAAATGGGTAAACCTACCTATCTCCACAGTGAGAAGCAGAACCAGTGAACACACAAAAGCAAACCTCACAAATGTGCACAGACCTGTCCATAAGACCTGGCCTATGCCCGCTAATCCTTCCTCAAATCCTGTGTGGCCCCTTGGGGGAGTGTGGGCACCAACAGTTCAGGCACTAGACAGGAGACCGGATGGAGAATCTCAAATCTTCTACCTTGGAAAGGCACGACTGTCACTGATGCCAGTGCTATGTTGTTTTCCTCTGAGGAAAGGTTTTTGGGAGATGGTCCCAAAGGTAAATGCTTTTAGTAGAACCCAATATTTTAATTTATTTTTTTAAAAGTCTCAGTTCTAGGTAAGTACAGGTTTCAATCAGCAGCACAAGAATATGGAAAAGGGATTGGATTTGGAAACAGACCGCTTTGGGTCAAACTCCAGCTCTGACATACAATTTTGACTTAAAGCAAATTACTTGACTTCTCTAAGCCTCACTTTCTTCATCTACCCACACTAATACTTAGTTTAAGGACTGTTAGATCAAATGAGATACTGTACCTCAATGGTTCTAAGATACATATTTTTTTCACATTTTAATACCTCTAAAGTCAAGTTATTAAACATTCTAATTTTGATGGTATGTATAGCATACATGCAACTTAATTGGGAGCAGTTTTTTCTTTCATAGTGCCCCCCCAGAGTACTATAGGTCTTACAAAAATCAATGGCAACTTATATTGAAAAGGAATATGCTAACATGCATTAGGCACTTAGTATAATGGTATGCGTGAGTGCTCAGTATATTAATTCCGTTCTTCCTTTCCTAGACAACTGCTTCACAAATTCTAGAAGCAGGGAATCCCTCCAGGAATCATAATTGTACCCAGACTACAGATTCCGAATAAGAAAAATTAATGAGAAAGTTCACATCATCCTGATTTTATGGAGGATTATTTCTGTTCTACCCACGCACATGCACAACCACAATGTAGTCTTTCTCATCTGTTTTTCCGATGGTCACATAAACATTCTGTAACTTTCCAACTTGGCTCATTCAGTATATTTTGGTTCAAATTGAAACTCACTCATTGAACACAAGGATAAATGTGTTTGGCTGCTTTATTTTAGGAAAGAGGATATCCTCTATATCACCAACACTCTACCCCCATTTTCCAAACCAATCACCTATTAGAGAATGTCTTTGTCAAATTTAATGTCCCTTAGATCTGATTTCTTCTCTCTCCTGTGTTCAATTCAAGGTGCTTTACTTTGTCACAAAAAGCATATAATAAACTCAATGCTGCAAAGATATACCAGTAAGGAAATTTTTTTTTTTCCTTGACCAGGCTGGTCCTGAACATCATCATCATCAGAGAGGCTTTTTGCAGTCAGATCTTGTAATTGTAAGTGGGGATTTTTCCTCATGTCAGAACCTATCTAATCCTTTACAAGAAGGTATCAAGTGTGTTGCCTTGCTGTTATCTTATGATAGTGAGTTAAATGAGTTAATCCTATATTAACCTCAATCTACTTCTTTATAGCTGCCTTACATTTTTCATATACACACCAATTACTCTGGAAGTAATATTAGAAATCCAGTTGCTAGCTCTGTCTCTTTCTTCCTAATCTAAATTATAGACAGGTGGATTACTGCTTAGTTCCCCTCCCACCAGAGGGTGTGCAGTACTAAAGTCGAGTTTTGTTTTTATTTGTATGATCAGTAAGCCAATTAGTTATTCAGTGTTCATGAGGGCCTACTGTATACCCAACTCTATGCTAGGTTCTGGGACTAACTCAAAAGGTAAAAGCTAGACCTTCAAGGCATTCATCTTTTAGGGCAGAAACATGAAACAGAAACCAAACAGCAGGCACCCTGTCAGGTGACGGTACTCAGCGGAATCATTTGTGGTCTCCATTCCCCCTTTCAAGGTACAGATGTAAGGCACATGATATTTTGAGCCACCACTGCTGGTGGCAGCTACCCTGCGGTGACTGCACTCTACTGGAGTTGTCCGCTCACCACAAGTCAGTGTGTGCATTCCTAAACCTATTAGACTAGTTCTTCCCATTCTTATTACATAATTTAATTAAAATTGTTTAAAGTAATGAAATATAGTACAAAAAGAAATTGTTTCTATCAGATCTAAGTTGAATGCATGAGACAGGTATTAAAAGTGACATTAAAAATGTGCTATCGACTTAGGTGTGGGAGAGCCAACTATAAAACATCTTTAAATATGGAAAAATCTGATCGCCTCACAAATATATTTTAAGATCTGGCTCCACTTTAAAGAAATCAAGACAAAAACAAAACAAAAAATCAAGAGTGCCTCTGAGGCATGGCTCCCATGTAAAATAGGATGCACACTTCTATTGGGAGGCCCCAAATTCCAAAGAGAAGGCCTTAGTGCTACATAAAAAACATGAGCAATGGTTTAAGTTAAACTAAAGGCTGAAGGAATGATTCCATTACTTTGTATCATTCCAAGTTAACCAACTTGTTCAACTAAATCACTATTGATTGAATTTGGAAAGGAATTTCTACTGTTATTAACATAAAAATACGATAAGCACTAAAACACAAGATGACCACTGCAGAAGAGAGGTCTGGGAACAGCCTGTATGGTGGGAGATGAGTGCTATACTGAGTGTTAGAGGAGCCAGGAGTTCCTACAGAACAGAAAAGGCCAGTCAGTTCCCAGGGCAGCAATCAGTATACTCACATAACTCAATTTTCTAAACCTTATGTATCAACCCGGAGGCAAGATAGCACTCTTTATTCTACTTTGACTGTATATTCTTAAACAAGTTGTCCATGCCTCAGTTTCTGCATTTGGAAGATGAGGATAATAGCTATGTTCACCTCACTTGGGCTACCATGAAGATGACATGAGATGCCATCAAAATAATCATGTGCTAATAAAAATGAATGAAAAATTACTTTAAGGTTTTCCAGGAGCAAGAGAGTAGTAACGCTGAGGATGATTCTAGAGATGAAAGAAATGTTTCATTTTTCCTCTAAAATCTCCTGCCAAGAACAATAGGAAGCAGGAGACGGAGGAGAAGGAAGGTGGGGTGTGGGTTCCCTGATGCTCTAGTTATGTCAGCTTGTGAGGCTTGAAGGCCAAGTGGAAAGCAGGCACTCTTCATGACCACCACTGGACATAGTATATCATAACTTAACCACTGCCAAAGAGCTCATTTAGTTCTTCCAACAATTTTTCCATGTATTATCATTATGTCCATTCTGCAGATGTGAGAACTGAGGGTCACAGAAGTTAAGCAGATCACTCAAGATGGTACTGATGATGAACAGGGAGCAGGACTAGAACTCAGATCTAAGGCTGCCTTTCTCATGACCTCAGACTGTTGTGCCTTGTATCTATTCATTTGTTAAAACTTTTCATAGGACAGGATGATGGGACTAATGGCTAAAGTGAGAGCTGGAGATTATCAGGGATTTCAATTATCCTCCCTATCTGACATCCATTACCAAGGATAATCAGAAGCTAGCTTTAGCAATTTTCTGAAAACTTTCACTAATTTTAAATAAGTTTATATGACGTCATTTCTCCCCCTGCTTTACCCAAATTAAAATATCCTTGTCTTTTCAGTTTTTATGAGCAAAACCCTTGCATGTCTTTGAGACTGTCTGCTGTTTTTCTCTACATCCTTTGTTATTTCTGCTTTGTTTTCGGTGAAATAAAGGGATTCAATGTAGAATTCTAATTCTAAGGTGAAGTCATAACATCAATGTATATCATTAAAATGTTTTATTGCAATTACAGAAATAGTCAATGCCAAATTATGTGTGCTATATTATTTTCTGCATTATTCTTTATTCCATTCTGAAAGTTAATACAGTCTATTATATCTCATTCATTCTTCCGACTGCTGCTGCACAGCAAGCAGATGTCTCCATTGAGCAATCCACAATGAATCTGAGATCTTTTTCCTGAGCACTTACAAGTAGAGTAATTCAGAGCCCATCAGAGAGTATGAGCTGTTTCAATTGTTCCTTCCAGTGTACATTAGCTTGCACTTGTCTACATAAAATTTCAAAGAATCATAGATATTACAGATGGAAAAGACCAGTCGTTTATCAAGCCTTCCTGCTTTTCCAGCAAAAGCAAGCAAAAGAATGAATTCTAACAGTTCATATTATTTTAATGATGCTTATTAATAATAATTACAATTACTGCTTATAGTATGTAATCTCTTTCATCCTAAAATCAGTTAAGACACTTGTTTTTAAAAAGGAGTGATTCTTTTCCAAAAGAGAACAGGCATTGACAATAATGTTACCATACCCAGAGCCAATCTAATGAAGCCAACAATACAATTCATTTGAGTGCAATAAACAGCCCTGAGCATCAATCACTCGTAAAGCAGAGACTCTGTTGGTAGCTCTGAGGGATGCATAGGTGAAGAGAACCTAAACATTTGCCTTCTTGTGTTTTGTCCTCTTGTGTTCTTGTGACTGTGGGTAGTTAATATGCGGTTAGTTATATGGCCCCTCTGAGAAGAGCAGAAGACACAGACACTGTGATGCTGGGGGTCCTCTGGCTGTAGGAACTGAGGAAAACTTAAAGAGGAAAGTGATATTTGAACAAGCACTGTAAGGAATGGAGAGCATAATGTCGTTCACCAAGAATTTGGCACAAAGGAACTTTAAAAACCAACCAAATCAAAACAAGAGATCTTAACTGGGTTTTTATTTACAATGTAAGGACTAGTATTCACTTTCTCATTTATAAGTAAATAATGCCCATACAGAAAGTATCGATTTAGCCTCTTTAAATAGTATTATGATGTAAAAATTTGACTCAATTATTAACCTGAAATAACCAGAAAGCATACCCTATCAATTGTGAATATACGTGTGGAGAAAAGACAGAATGCTTTAAATTAGAAGAGTCTAGGAAAAAAACTCATAAAATCCAGTAATATATGGAAAATTGAGAATTCCCAAATCAGAATAAAATTTCCAATCAAGAGTAGATAAATAAATGGCCTACCAGCTAGTATCTTAATACTATCTAGTACCATTCAAGAAATGAGACAAGGAGACCCTTCAATTGCTCCAAGGATTTGTAGAGTCTTGATGGTTGCTATACAACTCTACAGCCCCACCTTGGAAGACAGCATGGTCGATTTTATTTTTGGATTTCTTCAATATGTGTATCTAGCATGGTTTGGATCTTAAATATATCTCAAAGGTTATGTGTTGAAGACTTGGGCCCCACCTGAATACACTATACAGGAAGGGGATCAGAAACTTTGGGTGATCGAGCCTCATTGGAGGCAATAGGTCACTGAGGGTGTGCCCTTGAAGGAAATATTGAATCCCTGACCCTTTCTCTTTCTCTTTCTTTCACTTCCCAGCCACCATGAAGTGAGCAGCTTTATTCTACGACAGGCCTTCAGCTGTGATGTTCTGTTTTGATACAGGCCCAAAGCCACAAAGTCAAAAATCATGGACCAAAACCTCAGAAACCATGAGCCAAAAAAAATTTCTTCTTTTAGAGTTGTTTATCTCAGGTATTGTGTTACAGTAATGGAAAACTAACAAAATATCTGTGTAACTGGCAATACTTCCTTATGACAGTAAGAATAGATATTCTCCACTTTGGCTCAAAGAACATACACACTCTTTGATATTATTACCAGTCAATATACTACTTTATTAAAAATTTAACTATTTAACACTGCATTTTATAAGATCACTCACGTGAGGAAAAAGGAAACTATGTGAAGAGAAACTATAGTATAGAGGCTTCTGGTACTTCCTTATTTGTCCCTCAGGGACCACTGCAAATGTCATCTCCTGCATGAAGCCTTCCCTTGTTCTACCTCCACTCTCTTCATTGACAAATCAATTATTCTCTCGTTTGACTACTGCAGTCCTTTGATCCACTGCTTTATGCTTTATAACTTTTTTTTTATTTTGAAAGTATACAACACAACAAGTCAGAATAAAGCCAACTAAGATCGTACAGTGAAATTGGTACAGAACTTCACATCAAGTTACCAGGATTACAGTAATAGGTATCACAGTATATTTTGGTATCTTTATAATAGTTGTTCTTTCAATCACATATATCAAAATGAGATGAAATATAGAACACTATAGAACTAATCAAAACAGAAAATTGAATAGAGCAGTACCATTAATCAGAAAACAGCAAAACAGTAATAAAAATATTTGCCTTCAAAGAAATGGTAGAAGAAAGTCCCCCTTATTTGCTATGGCCAACCTCCCAGAAGATGCTCAGATATCTGGTTCCCATTTGCTAATAGGTGTGGGGGGGGGGGTAGGAGAAGGAGGATAGAAGAAATGGGATATTTGACTCTAGGACATGTAGAGTAGGTTCACTATTGCTAAGCAGGGAGGCAGGATGGTCATTTGTTTTCACAGCGTCCTCAGTCCCAACATGGCATGGATCTCAGGAGACACTGATGGTTCTCCCCCTGGCAGTCTGCCACCCTGCCTCCACTTACCAGGGAGGGGAGGTGCTTGCTTGGCTTCCCAGACTCCTAAGTTCCAACATGGCGTGGATCTCAGGAGACATTGCTGGTTCCCCTGCTTTATAATTAATTGTGCTATCATCTGTCTCCAGGTGGGCCAGGATGACAGCATCTTGAAGGCAGAGATTCAAACCACACTTATCTTGGATATTCTACAATGCTAAGTTTATTTTCATTGTTGGACACACAATAGATATTCATTGCATTTGTAAAACCACTTCATCAGATCTCAGCGATCTTATTTTGACATATTTATATTTTAAAAAATTTTGTCTGAACCCTTTGGAAATTTTTCCCTGTTTAATTATGGTACTCAGGTTCAGAAGCAAGATCTTTTAGAAGTGTGCCTACCACTACCCTTCATCCAAGCAGCATGCACCACTGGTACTGAACTGGAGAAGTAATGCTCTTAACAAGACCTAAACCTTCATTTCATCATTTATGACTTTGGAAAACCTTTGGAGTCAGACTAAGCCTAACACACTTATACTAACCATATGTTTGTCATTTACAGTTGTTCCATTCTGAGCAAGTTATACCATCTAAATTTCAGTGTCCTCAGTTACCAGATAAAGATAGTAAGTGCACCTACTTCAGTTTAAAAGACACAATGAAAGCATTTGGCTCAGTCCTTGGCACATAGCAAATCCTCAATTATTAGTATTATATTCTTATCTCATAAAATGAAAATAATAATATAAATCTCTCAGGACTGTTATATGGGAAAAATGACATAATGTGTGAAATTTTACACAGCACATTATTTTGTCAAATTATTTTCCTTCCTTCTTTTGTGCCAGAATAATTGCTACAATTGAGTAAAGAACTATTATATATCAGGCAATGTATTAATCACTATTTAATTTTTGTAACAAGATATTGAAATAATAATTATCCATATCTTAATAGATGAGAAAATTGAGTTGGGAAGAATAACCATTTCAGGGTCATATATTGGTTCAGTTCAGACTGTTCCAGAAGCTACAAGTAAGAAAGATCAAGAGGAGACTAGAGGAGAAAAACACAAGAAAGTCCAAACAAAAATTCCCTACAGAGTTTAGTGTTCCTATTTCTCCTCATTCTGACCCCCAATTCAGGATTATGCTTCCTCTGTTAACTAGCTTCTGAGGCCCACGTCAATACATGCTCCCCCTCACTATTCCCCTACTCTTGGGTTTATGAAATGTATGAAATAATATTAGCCACCTAAAGAGCTGACTCTAATATTCTTGCCTCTAAATTTCTTTTTTGGTTATAAATTTAACATCCCCTCCCCCACAAGATCTTCTAATCTTAGTTATACTAATTATCACCCATGAACTATTTTAGTTTTTAATAAACTGGTTATCCTTCACTTCCTAGGTTTCCGTAATGGTCCTAGATATGTCAAACAACACATTTGTTTTTTTTTTTTTTAGAGAAATACTGATTTTAATTAAACAGAATAAGGTAAACTCTAGGTATCTATTATTGTTCGGCCAAAAACTGTTGAAACAAGGCACAGTATTCTCCCCATACTTGTTACGTGGCTCCACTTTAAAAAATTTTAATGAAAACATTAACATAAAAATAGAAGTTTGAGATTTTTAAAAACCAAATATAAAGCCCCACAAACTTGTCAAAAAGTTGTTCCTTATTCTATGAAATAGCACCAGCAAGAAGAGTAAAAAGGTGTTAAAAACCATTACGACAGCATTTCTGAAATGCAGCTTGCCTAACCTCCCATCCCTCTAAAAAATGATGTATTGTAGAATAAAAAAGTATTTTAAAATCTCTGGAAGGAGGGTCAGGCTTTTATTGCAGTTGTCCTGCCATCTCTTAGATGCAAGGACAATGTAAGAAATGTGCTTCTGGTTCTAGCTGTCACAGCTTCTTGAAGACAGAGGAGGAATTAAATTAGGGCTTCAGGGTTCTCACGGGACCTGTGCCTATAGGGGACCTGTGCCCAGAGGGTGCATTGTTGGGGGGGGGAACCTCTTGTCTAACTCACTCACCCTTCCATGCCACTCACAATGGGAAGAAGGGAGGTGGTGAGGGGTGGAACTTGTCCACGTAATATATGGCAGCTTGTATGACACAATTTGGCCATCCTTTCCTGAGCTCCTCAGAGGGTTCTATTGCAGTCAGGGGGAGGGGTTTAGCTAAAGATAGCCCTTGCCCTTAGGTTTGTGGGGAAAAGCAGCCCTGAATGTGGTGATGATGACATCATCCCTGCTGAAATCATCATCAAGGGAAACACTCTAAAGGCAGACTCTACGCCCTGCAGCCACAGCAAGGCAGGGAAATGTGGGGGTAAACTTCAAGACATATACAATACTTCGTCCTCCACTAGCCCTAGAAAAACACATCCTGGGCCCTTAAAATGTCCCTCAAGTGTCAAGTGTCTACAACTGAATACTCCTATAAATATGGAGTTGCAGACGTTCCTAAAAAAGTTTTGCAATAACTGGTTTGGGTTATTTTGCAGCATTAACCTGAGTCTTGGAGAGTTGTCAGCACTGTAGTTTTGGTATCTTAGCTATCATTTCTCTGAGTGGTATAAACAGGAGAGGGGAGAAAAACATTTTACTACCTACTTCAACAAACAACACATTTGTTAGCAGCAACATGGGAGAGATGGCCCTTCCACAACTCCTATTAAAAGGCATGTTTTGGGGCTGGGGATTTAGCTCAGCAGCATAAGCGCCTGCAAGTGTATGGTCATGAGTTCGATCCCTGGTACCGATAAAAAAGAGAAAGACAAACAACAACAACAAAAAAAGCATGTTTTAAATCAAGCAACAATACCCCTGCCCCTGCCCACCTTCCTTTGCTGCAGCATCCTATGCTAGGGATGAGTTTCAGATCCTTGGCCAGATTTACTGAGAAGTTGACTAAGGACTATAAAGTATGGAAAAGAAAAGATGAGTTGGGTTAATTGGATCCTTTCTTGGTAATCTATATGAGGGAATTCCAAGAGAATGAAGCAAATGATCAGGAAAACTACTACAGGAATGAATACAAGGAAAAAAAGCAGAGTTCCGTATCTGAGTGTCTCAGCAAGTTGAAAGAGCAACAATCAGAGATAAGCAAAAAGCTAGGAGATTGAGAGAGATTATCAGGAATAAAGCTAGAACACTAAGGCAGCAGGTAGCCAGAGGAACCTGAGTACAGCAAATTGGGTGGAGGGTATAGAAAAATGAGCTTGATCTGAGCCAGGAGTTCTTTTCCTTAGAGCTGGCTCAGTACCCAAAAGGTTTTCAATTCTGATTTCCAGTGATTTCTCTGAGACTTCTTGCACTAAAAGCCCTTTTTCTTGGAGAAATGAGAGTGAATTCATTCTTTGCAACTGGAAGCACTTTTTGAGAGAGTTCAGCACTTAAAATCTTTTTTAGAAAGTTAAAGTGTATTATCCCTTTTTTAAATTTCTGATGGCCACAACTGCAGATTCCAGGAAGCCAGGCATTCACCTACCACTCTCTAGCTGTCTAGACTTCCTCAAATATCCCTTTATTTTTCATTTCTGAGACAGAGCAAACTCCCTTTCAGCTACTACCTAAATATCAACAAATGGTTCTACCAGGGGTGAAACAAGCAAATGCAACCAATTTATTTGTCATCAGTGATTCTTTACATAAAAAATAAATTCCTAGTAGGGGCTCACAAAGCTCAAGAATTGGATACATAAAGAACAGAAACTTTTGGGTAGAAATGCTAGACATAATAAAAGGGAGGATTTGGAGGTATATAAAATATTATAAATGCCTAATTTATTCTTTGAAAACAGGAAAAGGATGGATACTTTATGAGAAATTTTCTGTTTGTGAAACAAGATCGCAATTTGCATTTTTGTCATCCTTTTTGTAAATTTATTAAAAAGTTATGTTTCAGTGTAAATGTTTATTCATTCAACACATTTACTTACTGTCTGCTCTGTTTTATTCTAGGCATTAAGGATACAAGAAAAAAAGTCTCAACCCTTGAGGAGACCACAGCCCAAAAGGGAAGGCAGAAGAACCTGGCACAGTGTGACAAGTTCCACAAAAGCACATGCTTAGTTCAGGCAGTGGAGCAGGGATGGGGTATGCGGCTCCAGGAAGCTTTCTAGAAGAAGAACTGAAGGTCAATTCAGAGGAAGCAGTAGGAGTTTGCTTGGAAAAGACAAAGCACAGGGGCGTTCCAGGAAGAAGGATCAGCTTGGGCACCAGCACACGAGTTGACAGTTCTGTGTGGTTTAGCCTTTTTGCCTTAAGCACCCAGGTGTGTCACAGAGTTGTACATCCATAGAGCACACAAGCCCTCTACCCTCACTCGAAGCGTCTCAGAAACTTCTTTCCTCAAACATGTTTTGGCTGAATGTATGAGAAGAATAACGCACAGTCCAACATATCTAATATCAGAGAAGTAAAGCCTCCTCAAGATTCACAAATTATTCTTCTGAGTCAATGATGGCTTGGCTTCTTTCAAATGCCACTAATGGCACTTTGAGTTTGTGTACTGTATTTATTGCTCAGAAAAAAAGAGTGATTTTTATTTTCATGAAATTATTAAAGTTCTATACCACTTTAGACTAAAAGCATTTAAGCAAATAAAAGAGCATTTTCAATAATACTTAGATCATTAAAAATGAGATTGGAAACAATAATGTATAGAATATACTTTTTTCTTTATAGTAGTTGCATTCATCAATAGCTGGACATTTTACACATTTCTGCAGAGTACCTTCCTGTATTCTAAACAGCTTGCTGATACACCGATTCCTGTGTGCCCATGCTTAAAGTCAATAATGCTTTCTCTTATGTATCTACATTTTAGGATGGTTATGAAATTAAGCAAGATATACAATGTTAAGAAATATAAGCAACACACCATAAAAGATCAATAGAAGTGAAAATAATTATCAATGGTCTTCAGAATCCTCTTTTCCAATTAAAAAGTAATCATATTTTACATACTATTTTTTTTCTACTTAAAAAGTCATTGATTTACTAACCATCAAAGCAGCCTTGCTACTAGCAAGATGATATTCTCAAAACCTGGCAGAAGAATTTACTGTGGGGTTCTAAACATTAAATTGGGCTATTGTATAAAAATTTTAAATTATATCTTTTTAAAAGTTTAATCAAATTTAAATGAACAGTGCCTAAAATTACTCATAGAGGTGATATGCTTAATGAAAACATTCATTCTGTACCTTCTCTGTCTCTCCCTCAACCACATTTCAGAAGCAGTTTATTATTTACATCCTAAAGGTATATATAATACATGCACACACACACACATAATATATATGTAACACATCAACAAGTCTTCAATAATATCCTTTGGGAGTTGCATATCACAAAGACTGTCATCTCCGGAAGCATAGTGTTAAACACTTAGCATGTATCATCAGCACTACAGTTACTTAAACTGGTCCTTTGCACCCTCAAAATAATATGTGAACATAATACAAAACAAACAAAAAACCCAGCACAGTTTCTGTGCAAAAAGCATGTGAAAATGGTGAAGCTAAGAAACGTGCCCAGTGCTCGCCCATTTTAAATTTATACTTATTATACAGGAAGACATGCATTCAAAACAGCCTATTCTTTTGAAAATGGTTCTTTAGTTTCTTGCACATGTGCCTGCATGCTGACTGGCAAATTCTCTTCAAATCCATAAATTAAAATCGTTCCTTTTCCTAACGTGACTTTCATTTCAAGATAACAATATAATTTGTATGGCAGATGTGTATAGGAATGAATCATACATCCATGAAACCAGCTACATTTTCCTTCGGTAATCATAATTCTTGACTTGTGTTTTGTAGAAGGTGACCAAAACAACCAAATTCATAGAGTATACTATTCACAGAGCCAGAGAAACACTTAATAGACGAGCTGAAGAGAACTTAAGGATGATTAAGCTCAATTCCTTCATTTCAAAAGAGATCCAGAGAAGGAGAATAGAGTTTGACAAAATCAGAAACTGGTACTTGTTTAAAAAAAAAAAAAGTCATTAGTAAATCAGAATTAAGGACCCTTTTGGTGATCAACACTCTAAATTCTAATTTTGAAGAAAAAGGAGTCTGAACTCAGGCAATTATTTTAATGCTGTGTCAGCACGGTATATTCAATCTGAACAGCACAGTTGATTGCCTGTTTTCCACTTCTCATTCTTGAAGAGGTGAAACGAAAAGAAACTTTAATCGACTACCTAGCTCACCTCTACTGTCTTGTGGGGCCTTGGCTGAGTCACATAACCTTATCTCAATATAACGGAAGGATAAAAATATTATTTAATTTACAGGCCTGTTGTAAGAGGATACTGAGCAGATATTTTAGAGTGTTAAAATGTCAAGGCTTAAAAAGAATGAAGAAAATTTCCCTTTTTTATCTTATATTTATGTCTCTTGTGGGGAGCAAAACCACAAAATTCCCATCAATAGACTACATGCAAAAGTTGTATTTGTGACTAATGAGTTTGGGGAGTGTCCTATGTATTGTATTGGTTTTGCCTTTGGAGGAACTAAAGACTCCAGCATTTTTCCTTATAAACAATAGGGGCACACTGCACCTTATAAATATCCTAATACTCACTTTTATTCTCCTAGAGTTAAGGATAACTTGCTTCTCTTCTCTGCTTTCTCTATAGAAAATCTTTCCTTTGACCAATCCTTGTTTTATTCACTTCTCAACCCCCACTTCTTTGGATTACTCTTCTAGTACCAACTGAGACTGCCTCCCCCAGAGGCAGCGCCTAGTGAGTAACACATTTGAAGGAGAAAGTATGTCGGAAGTGATCAAATAATTACAAATACAGTGCGTACTACTCAGAGGTGGGGGCACTGGTCACAGGTGCCAGATGCAGACCAGGGCAAGGTCCGATTCAGGTTGTTGTTGCTGCAACATGAGCTGAATTGTTGCTCTCTGCGTAACAGTGTTGAGAGCATAGAAATGACTCTCATTTTGCTCATGACATGACTTAACCACACAACGTGTGTGGGTTCCCAAAGTATAGACACCAAACCTATGATTTATGTGTGGGTGGGCACGTCTGTCTTCTTTTTAAACTATTAAATTAATCTTAAAGGAAAAAAAAAAGATAGATTGACAACACCGAAGACAACAGTCCCTGGAGTACTAGAAATACGCAATGCACGAAATGGTGACAGGAACAGTAAAGCTAACCTGCCTCCTTGGAAATGACTGGTATTTTAACCATATATTCTCTCCAAAGATTAACATAATTAAGAGTGTACCTTGTGTGTGTGTGAGTCTGTGTACGTGCAGGGGAGTGGCCCTACTTTTGATATTGCCAAACTAGTAAGGTTTTAATAACCCAACCAAAATGGAATCTTTTGAAGAGGTTTCAAAAAACAATCTTTTCTTTTTATAAATAGAATGTGTGTCCTTGCTGGGAGGGGTGGGTAAGGCCATTTCATTACAGTTATTGTTTTGGAATTCCGAGATGACAGTGATATGGTGGTTTCCTGCAGTTAAGCATTTAATATCAGCCCAGGAACTAAGTAAAATGAGCTGGGAGCCTCATCTCACTATCACCCATTGGGGTTTAACAGAGCGCAGAGGCTACCGCTCAAGTGAATTATCCAGATAATGACTGTTATATAGGCTGTCTCACAACAAGTGTGAAGTTACTTAATAGTACAAGTGTAAAGGTTTGGTAGATGTTGTTTGTGTCTCTTCTATATTCTGTGCTGAGAGAGAAAGAGGAGGGGAAAGCAAAGCACAGAATGTTTACACACTCTGCAATGGCTGGGCTCTCTGTGAGTAGGAAGGACATGGGGGGGGGCAGTGGGGTGGAATGGGGGATGACGGGAGCAAGGGGACCTCAGGCACAAAGAGCAAGGACATTTAACTCATGTCTAGTTAAAAGTTTAAGTCAACAACAGGGATGACTTCCTTTTAATTATAATATCCACAGGATGTTCAATATATATCCTTAATGTTATAACTACTGATTTGTGTAACTGTGCGGTTAATGTTACCATCAAGACTGCAAGCTCCTTGAGGGAAGGGGCACATCTGCACTGCTTTTTGCTACATCTTCAGTGCCCAATAAGGTGCCTGAAACACAGTATAGTAGCTGAGTACGCAAATGAATATGTGAGTGAAATTATGCAAATTTATTTTCTGACCCATGTTTACTATGTTTGTGCAACATTGAGACATGAGCAGGGCAGAGTTTGCTGCTAGAACTTAGCACAGTAAGCAGAGCTGCAGAGGTGCCTGCCCTGGACAATTCAGCATCTCAGACCATTCTTTCTTTTGCTTGGGCCTAAAAATCATGATAAATAACTTTTCTTTTCCCCTTATAGTTCTAAAATTTGAATGTTTTAGGAAGATATGTGGAACCTAGAATCACACAAGAGACAAACCATAGTTAAGATCTTCTGTGTACAAAGTAGAATAATTAAGTTTTAAGATAAAGTGCAGCTTCATGCTAATAAAACATTAAATGGGAGGTTATGGGGAGGCCGTCTTCCCATATCGAGCCCAATTGATATCTTTCATCCTTTCCCACACACGGAACTCAGGTTTTAGGCCTCTATGGGAGGAACATAAATAACCTCAACTAAGACTGGCTCTTTGCTTAACTAAAACTGGCTCTTTGCTTCAATACCTAGTTGTCACAGGGAGTCAGGCTGATAAGGATTTGCAGTGAGGATGGAAAGAATCACAGCCTCTAAGACTTTTACAGAATTTTTTGGACAAGTAGCAGAGTCACAGAAAAACCTAGAATTAGGTACAAAAGGAAAAGTCCCCCAGAAAACTAAGAAAAAGCTACAATTGAAAGACTTAAAATATTCACTGTAGAAAAGCTGAAGAAAGGAAATGTATAATTCAAAAAGAAATAAACAGACATTTTTTCACCCATTTTTAAAAATGAATATTAGGTACTGATTTTAGCCTGCTACTCCCATCTCTCAAGATATCACTTTAAAAAAGCAGAAGGTTTTATCCACAAAACCACCAGTGAGTAAACAGCCTCCACATTCTTACCCTCATACACACACAGTAAGATATTTACACTCTGATAAAAGGCAATTGTAAATAAATCTCACTTAATCTCTAAAAGCCACAATAAAAATCTTTAACCTCTAAGGTAGAGTTTACAGATGTGTATGTGTACCCGCCAGCACCAGAAAAGACAAGGTCTTGAATAAACTACTATAACAGAAGGCACATTTTCTTTCTCAAGCATCTTATGTTGACCTTCTTTTAAAAAAAAAACACACACACACACACACACACAAGGGAGGAGGACAGGGAAAACCCACTCCCTCCCACCCCATTCTCTGTACAAATGACCAATAAATCTAATGAAAAGACACAAGAGAAAAGGACAGAAGCCAACAGGTGGAAAGAGGCTTTTTGTTTCCTTAGAAAAGCTCAGACACTTGCTCTGTACATCCCAGTCTATTTGTATCAGAGTGTCTTTAATGATGGTTTTATCATGATGGTGATGATCAAAAATAAAGATAACACTTCAGTGATTCCACAGCATTTCCAGCTTGAAGATCTCTCTACGCCTTTTGGGCATAGTTATCTGTTTGGTTTTACTCAATCCCAAGAAAGCACACAGCATCACCAATCAGTTCTCTCAATTTCACAGATGGGGAAACTGAGATGCAAGGCAACTCTTTTACCGAGTCTATAACCTGAAAAATTCCTGAGACTGAAAAAGTTTCTGAATCGTCTTGTGGCAGAGTTCTCTTGCTTTCCCTTCCTGCCTGCCATGCCGCTCTTCCTTGAAGAGTCCGGTTGGAGTGATAAAAATTTGGGTACCACCCCTTCACGCCAAGGCACGCCAAGGCAGTGCGCACACCCCCCTCACTCACACACACACTCACGCACACACAAAGCTCGGTGCAATCTCTGCAGTCACTGAGCAGAGCCCCAGCCAGCTCTCGCCCAGCCTGAGATTGTAAAGCTCCAAGTCTGCAAGGCCTCCTTGGGCTCCGGGCTGGGCTTCTCTGAATGAGGGGTCTGCCAGTCTCTCTTTCAGGCGTCTCTCCCCCTCTTTCCTTTTTTCCCTCCCACCCTTCACCATCCCACCCTCCTCCCACCTCTCTTCTTCCACCCCTTTTCCCCCACCAACCCAGAGGCACAGATCGTGTTACTGGGGTTCCCTGGAAAGAGGGGCCATCCTCAGCCCTGAGCGCCTTGGAAAGACTTCCAGAGGCATTGCAGGAGCTCCAATCGCAGGACCCCAGCGCTCCTCCTGAGCAGCGCAGGAATGAGACCTCCACTTCCAGGCACAGGCACAAGCCTGCCACAGAAGAAGGAATTGTTAGGGCTCTTACCTTTTTTATGAGGAGAAATTCTGGAGAATCATTTCAGAAACTGAGGGGGAAAAGTGAATGAAGACAAAAAAGACCCTTTTCCTGCAATCCCTGGCCTCCTGGTATCAAGACACCAGGACAACATCAAAGCAACTTAGGGGGAACACTTTAGGGGCCTATTGTCTGCTCTGGTCTGATCTGTTTTTCTTCTGACTCCCCCTCTTGCTGCGGTGACACTTGGTACGGCCCAGGCATTCATGCCAAGTAGCTTTCACACATGGAAGCTTGTCTCAAGCAATTGCTGACAAGCCACAAACAAGACATTCTCCCTCCCTTCTCTGCATCCCCCCACTCCTCCCCCCTCCACCTTTTCCTCCTCCCCTCTTGTCTTCCCTCCTCCTTTCTTCTGAATGCAAACTAAAACTCTCCAGTGACTGGCAGGCTTGCAAGCTTGGCCTAGCTATGCATGCAGACACACACACACACACACACACACACACACACACTCACATGCAAGCAGCTCAGCTAGTTGCTGCTGCACTGGTGGAGTTAAGAGACAGGAAAAAGCCCAGGCTGAGTTGGGGGCAGGGATTGAAAGAGAGGGAGAGGAGAGCCGCCTCCTGTGTCCTAGTAAAAATGGCAGAAGAGAAGTGAGCCTTTTGGAAAGCCAGCAGTGGCCACACACGTGTGCACACTACACAGACTCGGAGGCCATTTGAGCTCCAGGAAGAGTGAAATAAATGATCTGACAAAGAAAAAAGCCAAGCCCCATCAGCTTGGGGTTAGGGGAATGGGAAGAGGGAGGGTGAACCCAGGACTGAGGGGTTCTATTGAATGTTTAGGTGGTTTTTCTTCCTGTTGGTCCTTAAAAATCTAGTCTCCCTTCACTGCATAATTGAGCATAAACCTGAACCACTAGTTAAAATAAAACCATGAAATGTGTAAATGTGAGAGTAAACTTAACTGTAGGTTCAGCTTGGACCCAGAATATTTTTAAAGTGGAGCATTTTTTTTTTTAGCAGAAACCCTAGAGAGCAGTATCAAGGAGAATAGTAACAAGTAGTGTAAACTATGAGAGCTGTGAAGTGTGATGCTGAAGTTACTGATTGCCAGGCTGCAGGAATTTATGGAGGGTGGGCATGTGAGTTGGAGGGGGGAGGGTGAGTCTCTGCAAACTGTTTTCTAGGAATGAGAGGGGATGGAGTAGGATAATGAAAATGGCAAGAAGCAAGCAGGAATTTGATTGGTGTGGCAAGGGGAGTTTAAAGGGAGGAAGAGAGAAAACACTACATCAAAAACAACAACAACAAAAAAAGACTAAGAAGAAAAATGGAAGCCCAGAGATTAAAACCTGAGAAGTAAATGAGATGGCAAGGAAAGTTACAAAATGTGAGCAAAAGGAGCACAAAGAATGTGCAAATTTGCAGATGGTATGAAATCAGGAGGGCTGATTGAGCTCAGGAAGAACGACAGGATGATTACATGACATTCGCATCTTTAGCATGCTGCGGTGGCCAAGATGGTTATCCCGGTCCCCCAGGATCTGAACAGAAGTTTAGCCCTTGACTGGGGCAAAAGCTGACCTGTGTTTTGGCACGAAGGTTGTTTATATAATCTATTCCTCGGAATTTTCTTTTACAAAATGGCAATTATGTATATACATAGCCCTCATTCCCTTACAGTGAGGAATAAATTATGATTTTTTTACACTTAATACTAGCCAATGGCTTGTTGATACCTAAAACTCACCACGTCCAAAAGTTTTTGTTTCTGGTAGTTTTTCCCTCTAGCTTGCTTCTCCCTTACTGTTAATCCCTAGAACACTCTGATGAGGCTCCCATTCCCAGTGATGGTGGTGGAGATAATGATAATAGTAATTACTTTTAAACTGAATATTTACTTGATTCTCAGCATTTTCCCAAGCCTTTATACCATGAAGTAGTTTGTCTAAGTCAGTCTCCTTTTGCAAGTAATTTTGAAAATGAGGCCAGAGAGAGGTTAAGCATCTGAGGCTACAGCAAGGTAGAGGTTGGGGCTGAAATCAGACAGATCTCTGTGTGATCTGAAGTGCTTATCTACCACATTATGCCCACTCAAGTAGTCTAGCTTCGGCATGACACTCCACACAAGTGTACTGTTTCTGTACCCCCAGGGGTTGGGTTTGAAACCTTTCTTTTTTAACCAGGAGAACTTCTGAACTCTCTTTAACAGGCTACTGACTCACCACCCACTTTTAAGTGATAATGACTTACTGTACACAATGAGGCCTTCTAGACAATAACTTCAAAAAGGGTCACCTTAACCTTTAATGACGACTTACAGATTGCTAGACATTGGAAGAAAGCGCCTAAGTCCAAGAAAGCTTCCCTTCCTTAAATATAAAAATAGATTTTCAAAATGAGAAAAGCAAACTAAATGTGTTGATACGATGATGATACCTAAAATTTATTAAGCGTTTGTATGAAGCAACTCTATAAGGTATAAACTGTTTTTTCTCCCACTACCCAGAGAAAGAAGCTGAGACACTAACACTAAGTAACTTGCTAATTTCTTTCTCTTTTTTTTTTTTGGTACTGGGGATGGAACTCAGGACTGCATGCTTGCAAAGCAGGCACTTATGCCACTGAGCTAAATCCTCAGCCCTAACTTGCTAATTTCACTTAGCCAGGAATTGGTGGCTGAGATACAGCCTTCTAGAAAGACTATATCTTTAGTGATCACTGTGCTTATTGCCAAGGGAGTAGAAGAGTGGTTCCAATTATAATAAAAATCTAAATTCTCAGTGAGAAAAAGAAGAGAGAAGAGCTCTCATTTACCAATTCCAAAGAAAAAAGAGAAAATCCAAGGGAGTCATTGAATGGGCCAGTGAATGAGCATTTCTAAATTTTATTTTTGTTTTTGTTTTTCATTTTCTTTTTCACAAGACCCATGAATGCCAGTCATAGAGTGCAGAAGAAAATTCCCCATTATGTGACCTGAAGACTGGATGCTAACACCAATGCTGTTTCTTACCAGTGTGACCCTGGGCTTTACTATTGAGCCTTTATTATTCATTGTAAAGCGATACACTTTCTAGGTTTGATTCTATCGTTCTAGTAATTGTTCAGTTGATGAAGAAAAGACTGGAAGCCAAGGTAGCTGATGAGATGTGTGTTTGGGCTCAAATGCTTATTTTTATTTGGGAAGACAGTAAATAAAAAGATGGAGTAAAGGAGACCCTCCTTGAGTTCCTCTACCTTATATTACAACACATTTCTCTCTTCTGATGCTTAATGGCCATTTCTCACTTAATTTTGTTTCACTGCAAGAATTCCCACCAATTACAAATTCATTTTGAATCCATAATAATCTTAATATGCAAAAACCTCTAAAGAGCATGAAGGAAATCAGCGTTTCATACTTTTGTGTGAATTATTTCATTACTTTCCTGAAAACACATCGTCCATATCAAATAGCCATTTAAATTAGTGCATAAAGAGGAAAACATGGGGCAAGTAGACAGTTTAGTCTGCTGTATGGCTGTCCTTATTTGGGAATTGCACAAGCCAATAGGAAGATAAGGAATACTAGGAAATGAGACAGCTTTGAGGGAGATGTGGAGATATAAAAGGCAAAGACTCCAAACTTTATCTGGGACAAGCCTAGACGTAAGGGAAGAAGGAGGGACCCATGTTTCATCTTTCCACATACTCCCTTTCCTCTTTTTTCTGCATCTGGCTTGAGCTTATGATAGATTTCCATGAGTTCATTATGAGACTTAAATTCTGTTTGAAAACAAGGGAAAAATGCTCAGATTTCCAAACAATGAACTTACAAATTAACCTTTAAAAACACAGCTCATTCATAATTTGACATTTACCTACCCGTACAGATTTAACTGTGGAATAGAATGTGGGTGTCAGACAAATGAGGCTCTCTCTTCCACGTTCTGAAAGGAGACTTGCCACATTCTGAAAGGAGAATCAAGCAAAAAAAAATCAAGAAACAGATTTCAAGATGTACAGGAACTTAGAGGCAGGCAAGATTAGAACCCACCTAATCTGAAAATAGCCATGTCTTCTAGTAATAAATGAAATACATTACATAAAAACATAGCCCTCCCCAGTGATTAAAAGCAGAGTGAGATTGCTGTGCTCTGGAATTAAAAGATTTAGCATGTGATAGAATGATTCAAACTAAATGACCTCAGCCAAGTCTTTTAACATTTCTGAACCAGTTTTCAATGAGTTACTGTGTAAATGAGTATCATAAACATAAAACACTCTACAGAATTTACTAGTAGTATGTAATAAGAAGTAATAATAATAAGAACAACATGTAGTAACACTCTTGTCATCTCAGCACTTCAGAAGGTAAGGCAGGAGGATCAAATTTGCAGCCATCTTGTGCTACATAGCATAACCCTTTCTTCAGAAATAAAAGAGAGTAATAACACTAACTATGTGCAGGACTGCCCTTTATGTGCATTATCCCATTTAATCCTCCCATCTCACTCTGTCTACTACAAGGGTACTATAACGTGGTGTTTATGAACTTGGTTTCTAAAGCCAGACAAATATGGCATTGAATTATGAGCTCTGTCACTGTGCAGTTTTGCAGAAGATGCCCAAATTTTTATAGCTTCTTTTTCACTTGTAAAATGAAGATATTAATAGTACCTTCCTCATAGGATTATTTTTGAGGATGAAATGAGATAATGAAATGCATATGACAGGATTAGGACAGGGTCCAGCACACAAAAAGTAAACAACAAATGTTAGATGTTATATTTGTTCTCATTTTACAGCCTTGGTGAGGTTAAGCATCTGGCCCAAGGTCACAAAATTCATAAACATGAAGGGTTCCCATTTGATTATTTTTGACTCAAAACCCCTGTTCTTTACTACTGTTTTACATTGTGTGTCTTGCCATCTACTTTTTCTGACCTACAGATAATTGAAGGAGCATACTATTTCCACCATTGTTTGTTTTGCTCTTGAACTGTTAGCCTATAAATATACTCAAGGAAATATTTTCTGTACAAGGTATCTAAAGGAATGGCACTATTATTTAAGGACATTATTTGAAAAGACCCCATAAAATGTAATCTAAAGTGGGGTCCAAGCATCTTAGAGGTACATTGTGACAAGTTCATGTTTTAGGACTTAAAAATTTATTGGTTTAAATTTCCTCTTGTTACGTAAGCTTCATGTCATTAAAGAACACTTAGTGGCCAAAACTTCCAATATAGAAGAAAGAAGAACAATGATCTATAAATTGCAATATTGTCTCCCGTAAAACTTTAAGAAATGGGTAGAAAATTGAGAACTGTAATTTTTACAGGCAAAAAAAAGTGTTTCAGGGAATACGAGTAACCTAAAAAATATGTATTAACAAGTGAGTCAAATTACTGAGCTCCAGTGAGAGGTGGCAGTTAAAAATAGACCATTATTGTAGTGAGGAATAGAAATTCCCTCGCCTTCAGAGTAGATAAGCACAACTTCCTCAATTTTTTTAAATAAACTACAATAAATCAGAAAAATACACTCATATAAGTGATTGGCCAATTCTAGAATTGGTCAACTGACTAAATGCCCCAAGATCATTACAGATCTTTTTTTTAAAAGCAGTTATTAGTTTTGATTTATCTGGGAAACTTCTTGATTGAATTCTAACATTTACCAAAGACCTATAAAATGCCTTTAAAGGATCTTGATTAATTGATAAGGATAATCAAAGGTATTTGCTTAAGTTCGCATGTATTTGACTCATATTTATAATTATTATATAGATGGTCTAAATAATATATGTTAAGTTTGTGCTATATAAATTTCATTAAGAGATACGATATATCTTTGGAAGCACACTCACAACCAATCCTCTTGGGCAGAAAACCAGCCTTGATCATGTCTTATTACATACCCCACATATAAAGGTTTTAGAGTCTGTTGACTATGAACAAAGTAAACACCTAATAATATGCCTGGCATTTCAGCAGGACAGAAAAGACATTTAGTCCTTTCCCCTCTCCTTCCTAGTCAGGATGTGAAAGGGAGCTTAGAAAATCCTTAGAAAAGTCTTAGGAATTAATGTTAACCAGGGCAAGGAGGGCACAAACTGGAACACCATGTATTTGCTGTGGGCTGTGTTTGTAATACCCCTTCTTGAGATTTGTTTCTGCATGAAGCTTGCAGCTCATCAGAGCAGAAAGAGGCGGCAGAGCTACCATGGGAGCAACTGGCTTTGGTAAACAATGAGCCAACTTCTTCCCCAAGGGAGAAGATCAGCGGAGGTATAATAAGCTATGGAGAGAAACTCTCCAACAGTTTATAGAGGCAGCCAGGAAAGAGACGACCTCTCCTGACTGACCTTGGCTGTTGGAGCGGCGCTGAACATGAGTGCACCCCAGCCTTGGTTAATGAGCAGAAGGAGTTAGGCATGACCTGGGGCACTTAGGGATTTTCAGAGCTGCTTAGAAGTTTGCGTAAGCAACAGCTACATAGGCCACTAACCACTGCTAAATAATTTTCTGCTCAAACTAGACTTGGATTCATTCTCAACAGGTTATGAGGAGCACTTAGCAAAAGACCCCTTGCTAGCCAGGCTTCAGAGTTTTAGTTGCTCTGCCCAACAGAGCTTGAAGGAGATAACTGTTCAGAAACTATCAGAGTTGTATTTGTAGTTCATGTGGACCTGAGATTGTTTGACTGCCGAACCCCTGAAATAAAAATAGTGTAATTATCTTTGCTAAAGACAATTTAATAATAATAATAATAACAATAATAGTAAACACTGAAGTCAGAAGTAGGAAATTTATTTTTGTCACATTTTTGCCTAGTCATGGAATGTATACCTTTCATAAAGATGAAAGATGCCTTAAATGCTGAATAGAAGGTACAATTTTTAAATTCAGTTCAATAAGTTGCTTGCTATAAAAAAAATCCTGTGCTAGGACTGAGAGTACCAAAATGAGTTCGATTTTGTCCCTGTTATGAAGAACACACTCATATACAAACAGACGATGAGGGGAGACTTACACCAGGAACAATGCCACAAGCCATGATGAGATAAATGAAATCAGCAAATATTACAGGCATTTAGAAGAGTCTACCAGCATATTTACCATTTTTGGAAAATAATCCCAAGAATACCCATTTAGCTCCTTTGCTTATATTTATATCATGCAAACAGTTTCTCTGTTCAATTAGATCCTCTATTCCAGAAATTTAAAATTCAGATGCTTAGAAACTAGTTGATCTCTCTGAGCTCTTGAACTAAGAGAATTGGTAAGGAAAAAAAGTAACAAATCTCAGAGAAGAAGAGAAGAGTATAATTATTATATAGATGGTCTAAATAATATATGTATTATATAATAATATATAATATGGCCTGGGAGGAGCTGAGGCTCTAGTTGAAGCTTCCTGAATTTAGGTTGCATAAACTGTTCCTGATTCTAGTTATTCCCTCTTCCTACCCACTCTTAGATTAATTCTAATGCGCTCCCTTTTCATGTACCTAATAGAGTTTGGGTGAAAGTCAGTGGTCAAGTTCAACTCTTCTCGGTTGTTAAGCACTGTACAGCGGCAGCTCCAGATGTGTGACAGATAACCAAAAACACAAGGAGTTGGAGGCCAACTAGGGGTTTTCATAGGCCAAGAAGTACAGTACCTAGAGGTATGAAAGAAGCACAGAGAAAACTCTGAGGGGGGCATAGCTTTTAACTCTTCAGAGGAATTTTTAGACAGCTTCACAGAACCTGTGGCATTTGATCTAAACCTTGACAGGTGAGACAGATTTTTAACAGATTTGGTGGGATAATGCTTCTCAAGGAGAGAAGGGACAACTTATTGTCCCTCCAACTCTCAACAAAGCTCCAGAATGACAGTTTGGTTGGCTTCCTGTGACCTGAAGGCCAAATCTGGTCTGTCACTGGTTTTTGTACAGTACAACCTACAAGTTGAACATTTTTTAGAAAATAGTTCAAGTAGTGGTTTAAAAAAAATCAAAGGAATAATAGTTTTTGACATGTGACAATATGTGAAATCCAAATTGTAGTTTTCATAAATAAAGTTTTATTGGAACACTGCTGCTTTCATTCATTCATGTGTATTGTTTGTTTACTTTCCCACGACAATCACAGAATTAAATAGTCATATTCCGAGTTGTACGACCTGCAAAGCCCAAACTATTTTTATCTAGTCCTTTGCAGATAAAGGCTGTTGGGCTCTCCCCATATATTTCATCCTTCAGAGGTTTCTTTGGAATATTCATGATATGAAGATGCACCCTTCAGAGGGAATATAACAAGGCAAAATGGTTTACCGTTTTATATTTGTGGGTCAGGTTTGAAAGTAATACATAATATTTGGCAGGCAAAGACATGTGAAATGGGATGTATGTACTTTTTGGATCCTGTGGAATGTGTGTGTGTGTGTGTGTGTGTGTGTGTGTGTGTGTGTGTGTGTGCATGTGAGGATATAGTTTGAAAAAGTATGCAAAGAACTATTAACATCAATTACTTCTGAGATCTAATTTATGATTATTACAACATTAATATCAAGAGTAAGCAATGAATATTGTGTGTTGTGTATCAAGAATTGTGCTTAGTGTTTTATGTAGATGTCATCATGTTTAAATTTTCCAAGACCCTGATAATGAAAGAAGTATTATTGTTTTCATTGAACAAATAAGCAATATAAGGCACAGAAAACTTAAATAATGTGTCCAAACTCACAGTTAGTATCAAGAGAGTCAGAATGCATACATGGGAAACCTAAATCAAGCACTTTTCCTCTTTCCAGCCTACAACACTTTGACTTTGGTTATGAGTGCCTTTTTTGTTAGAAATTTTAAAAACACAGATCATCTATTTTGTAATCAGGAAAAATATGGTTCCTGGCACGCAGTAATAATGATAATGAGAAAAGGAGGAAGACGATGAGAATACTTCATTTACAGAGTTCTTCTCATGATTCAGGTTCTGATACGATATACTTAACACTCTGCACGCTCATTGAGTTGAAGAGGCATTTGACAAATTGTTACTGCTATTATTATTTCTATCCTTGTCAAGTGTTTCTGAGAGTCCCAGAGATGGGCTGGGCCTGTGTGAAGGTCTGGATGAACCACAGCATTCCTAGGCTCTGTTCTGAAGAAGATGTTCTTAATCCTTCTGCCTGTTCCTTACAATGTAGATGATTAGAGAATAAATGAGTGTGAATGGGTGGATCAGATGACTATTGGCTTTAGACAGAGAGAGCTTCAGTGGCTGCCTCCAAAACTATCTGCTCTATGACCTTGCTCTAGTCTTCACATTGTCACGGTTTATCCCATTTTCTAAATCCTATCTTGTAGAGCAAGGCAATAGGTATTTGAGGCCAGTGGGAAGCCTTCACTTCTTCCCTGGCATGCCTCCCATAGGGAGACAGTCTCTCATGAAAGATTCACTTCTTCAGGTTATTGCTCTGCCAAGGAGAGGTGACATACTAAACCAGCAACACCATGGCAATTTAATTTCATGGAATCACAAGATGTTAGAGCTAGGAGTTACTTAAAGTCTAAAGCCTCAGTATTCCTATGTCTAAACCTACCCTTTCCTTTTTCCATCTACAATGAGAAATGTATCCCTGTTCCTGCCTAAGCTCATCTTTTCTCTTGTGGCCTGTGGCCCTTCTCAGAGACCTCCTTCTGTCCATGAGTCCTTCTTTCCTACACTATCACCCCTTCCCTGCCCTGACTGCTCTCCATGAATACTTAAATAAGCTCAAGTGTCTCTCCATCTTAAAATAAAATTTAAAAAAAAGATTTCTGGGGTCTCATACCTCTCTGCAGCTACTGCCTCACTTTCCTTCACTCCTTCTTAGCCAAACTTCATGTAAAAATTATCTATAAACTTTGAGGCACAAATAGGAGGGCCCTGATTGTTGGAGGAAGGCATATATTTATTGGGGGTCTGGGTGAGTCTGAAGGAGGAAGAGCTAGTAACACAGACATTGGTAGAGAAATGGAAGAGAGTAAAGTGGCAAGTTCCTGTGAACAAATTGTCTACATCATAAATTGTACCTAAAATCAACACTAATTCTTCATGTTGACCACTATATTAGATTGGATGTCTGTTCTGAGTGTGCTAACTAGGTACTGTGAGGAACACAGTCCAGTGTATATTCTGCCTTTGAATTACTCATGGATTCATCTAGATATTCCTGAGGTTAGTAACACAGGATAGTGCAGAATTAAGGATGAATGAATGACATAGTTTAGGATCCACAGACGATAAGCATCAACATCATTTGGAATCTTATTATCAATATAAATTATCAGGCCTCTTCTCATCACTCTGTTTAAAATGTATTTCACACAATTCTGGTGCTTATAGAATTTAAGAATCACTGGTGCAAGCAGTAGAGACCACTAAGGTTAAAAGTCAGATTCATAGGCTATTTGGCACTTGCATTTGATTCTGATCAATGAGGTAGAACAAAGGATTGATGGTAATCTAGAAAGGGTGGACTAGATTATCTACCTTACAGAGGCTGGAATACATATGCTGTAGGAAAGGTAGAGGGAGGGGATACTGTGGGGTAAAAGGAGGGGAAGAGTGGGGACCCATGGTAGGAGCCTGGCTAGTACAATGTCCCTGCAGAGGATGGTGGTGGAACCAGGAAGCTGTAATCACCAGCTATCATCCGGATAGATACAAAACTCTTCTGCTTCTCCCTTCACTTCTAATTTCTTTCTCTCTTGCTTTCATAGGTATTCTTTTTCTGCTTGTCATCTTCAGAAGTGAAGATCACCTTTCTCCTTTGATCTCTGCGGCTGCGATGCAGAATATTTTTACCTGCCTCCTCCTCCTCCATCAGTGCTTCCTCCTTCCTCCTCTGAATCCACTCTCTCACCACTGCTGCAGATGAGAAATTAGAAACCAGTCTTTTGAAAAATTGTTCCTAGAGAAGCTACATCATTTGAACAAGTTTCTATTCAAAGCGCCAGTGGAGCTACACCTGCCTCTTAAATTCTGACAGCGTATACCAGGGATTCATTCAGCATGAATCAGAGGATGGTTTTTGGAACCGGCTTTCTACAGTGCCTCAATAGTTAAGCTACACAGGGACCCTGCAGAAGGCTCAGTGTGGTATGGTTGGATGCAGCTCTCTGTGGGAAGTCCCTTCCAAAGCCCAAAGGAGTTCTTCAAGGCAGCAGAACCTTGTTGCCCAGTGGGATCTTCTCCAGACAGAGCCTCCATATGTACCTGCAGGCTCTGATGTTTAGAGCATCCTCTTCCCCAAAAGGAAACTTGATGCATGGGATGGGGGGGGTGATGAATACACTAGATTACAAGATCCTTTTTCCTCTTAAAGGTTGTTCTCAAAGGACCAAGGTGTTAAACCTGAGTTCTTCTATTTGCTGGCTGGATAATTATGTCTAATTTGTTTACGTCCTTTGGTTGCCCTGTCTTTAAAACAGGCATAATAAAACCAACTCACAGAGTTACTGTGAGGACCAAATAAGGAGTGCATAATGAATTATTTATGAATCGTGTGGCCCCATATGACACGTTGTTACCATGGCATTCTCTGAATTGGCCTCCCTGTTCCTCTGGTCTCTTTCTACTCCATCAGGCCTTGTCCAATGTTGTGAACTGATTTTTTACAAAATGCAATTTTTAAATTCAATGGCAGGGTAGTATTTTAAGACCTTCATTCGTATTTCCTACTTCTGCTTTATCTTCAACCTCTTTTCTCATCCTTCACGTTTCAGACATCAGGTAACATGACAGAGCTCGTAACTCGTGAGTGCTGGGGCTGTGGTCTTTTAATACCTCCAGACCAGGCGAGACATATTGTCTTACAAGAAACCCATAACAGACCCTTCATCGAAGAGGTCTCAGACCTTCCAAGAATCAAGATGGCCTAGGTGTGTGGGTATGGGGGTGATGGCAGCCAAAGGTCACTGTCTCAGGCACTTTCTCATCTCTGAGACACAGTACTTAAAGGAGGGCGGGTTTGTTTTGGCTCATGTCTCAGTAGTCTCGGTTCTTACACTGTTGGCTGGCTCCGAGACAGGGTGGCATGGCAGAGAGGCATAGCAAAGGAGAACTGCCCACTATTGTGGCTAAGAAGCAGAGAGACAAAGAAGAGAGGACCTAGGAATGGAGAGACATACCCTACTTCAGGCTATGACCCAATGGCTGGCTGCTTCAGACTAGGCTCACCTTCTAACAGCCAGTCAGCTATAAATCCCCTTAATCCTTAGTCCCCTCAATCCAATTACTGTTCAAAAGTCCCTCCTTTGAGCACTTGAGGTTTTGGGGACATCCAGATATAAAACACGGCAGCCAGCCTCTTCTCTAATACTTGCAGAACTCTGTAGAACTTGTGTCTGCTCTGAGCATGGGGTGCTGGATGACCCTTTCTGAAGGGTTATCTTCACTGCGCCATGGAATGGGGTTCAAAATAAAGTTCTGTTTTATTTCTTGGAGATATTTAGTGTGAGATTTGCCATTTAAATTGCTATTATAGATCGTGTCTCTTCCTCAGTTGAAAGGTCTCAGGGGCTCCTTACAGGCTTCAAACTCAAGTCCCAACAAACTCAAGTGTGTTTTCCTGTCATCCACGTTCCCAGGGTCTAATCAGCTCTCTTGTCCTAGCCTGTCAGGCAGATTCCCAATCTCTTCTTCCAGCACAGCCCTGTCCTGAGCTCCTGCTGGGTCCATCCTGTTTTCTACTGGGATCTCTGCCATCACACCCCACAGCTCATCTTCTCCTTACCTCCTTCACTTTCTAAAGTTCCTCTTACTGACGGTCCCCAAGAAATTAGTTAGAGGAGGAGAAACCTGGGGGGCATGCTAGTCCTCCTTTCCTGTTGTCCTCCACATAGCATTAATCACAGCATCCAGTAGTGCTCATTACAAAATATTTCTGGATTATCTCTGTTTGTCCTCATTCCCAGTCCCACTGCTTTTGTTCTGGCCTCGTCTTTCATTCTGACTTTGGCTTCTCCCTCTTTTTTTGCCATCCACTCCCTGTTCCTCCTCCACAGTGTACGGGGTAAATGTTTGGCCCTGGAGACAGAAAATCTTCTTTCTGCTCCTTACTATTTGGCTGACTGTAGGCAAGTTTGTGCATCTCTCTGGAAATAATAAAGGTTGCTATGAGGTTGGGTGTTTATAAATCACAGTTGGCCCTGAATACAGTTACGTATTAATGACAGGATATGTTCTGGGATGTGTACCACTAGGGACCACCATATGAAGAGTCAGGATTTACCAAAATATTGTTACTTGGACTGTGACTGTAATGTATATAATAAAACATGACAATTGTTATTTTTCTAAAATGCAAATGTGATATGTTCTTTCTCCTAAAGTCTCAGAATAAGAGGTCTCCTACCAGTCCTCAGAATAAAGCCCAAATTCTATAAATTGTCCTCTAACAAACTTTATGATGTGATTTCTACCTATCTTATTTCTGATCACTTTTCACCATCCTGAGCACTGTCCTACAAAGTGCTTTGGAAAGAGCCTCTGCCCTTGTCTCTTTGTACCTGCAGTGTCCCTGGTCCCCTTGTCACCCAGTGAGTCCCTTGCCCAATACCCTTCCCCTTGCTATCTGTACACATATCTTGATTATTACCCTCATCACAGTGACTTTTCTTTTTATGTGTCTGCCTTCTGTGTGAAGGAAAGATGCTTTATTTTTCAAGAACAGAAAAGCTTGTTCAGAGCTTTGATGAAACAGTAAAATAAAAGTCACATTCATCTTGATGCTGAGTTTCTTTCTAATGCTCTTCTGCTTGGCATGCCACCCCAGCCCCTAGTTGTTTAGATTACACCAAGTCTTCAGGTTCCACCATGCTCAGAAAGCCACACCAGGCTGCTCAACTGAGTAACTCTGTTAATGTTAATAAGTGAGCTTTCTGGCCTCTTCAAGCATGATCATATTCTGCCCTATGTTGGAGCTATTCTTGTACAGCTTGACACCAGATCCTTTTAAAGTACAAGTTACTCAAGGTCATGAATGTAGTTCCCATAATCCTTATCTCTAAGGGTTTTCAACACAGTGGACATAGTGGAGACTCAATGTTATTAAATAATGAGTTGGTAAATAAATGTATGAAAGAAAGAACAAATAATGTGATATCTCCTGTCTTAACTCACTGTAATACTTACCTGTTTGGGGTATAATTATTTATTTATTTATTTATTTATTTATTTATTTAGGTCTTTTGCAATAGGGTTTCACTATGCAGTTAAGGCTGGCCTTGAACTCACTTTGTATCTGAGGCTGGCCTTGAACTCATAGAAATCCTCCTGCCTCAGCCTTTCAAATGCTAGGATTATATGAGTATGCCACCATACCCGGCCTTGGGGTATAATCTTATACAATTTTAGTTAATTATCTAATGTTTTCTCTCAACAAGATAGTGTAAGCCTAAGAGAAAGTGCTACCTTATATTAATTTCCTTTTCTGACAACTCTGATGACAGTGCTGAAAAACAGGGCAAAAGTTTTACAAAAAGTTGAGGAATTGGAGCTGGGGATTTAGCTCAGCGGCATAAGCACCTACCTTGCAAGCAGGCGGTCGTGAGTTCGATCCCTGGTACCAATAAAAAAAAAAAAAGAGTTGAGGAATTGTGCCAGCCCTCTGACTAGCAGTAGAAGTGGCTGTATAGAAGAAATCATGTATTATCAACCAGTTCTATGCAGTATATGTGCCTCTTCACGCTTGTTTTCCTCCTGTTTGCTCTTATTCAAGTCTGTTTCTCTAGCCTGCGGCTAAGTTAAACATGACAACCAGCTCAGCTCCCACTGTGCACATTCAGTTTATGCCAATAGCAGTTTTCCTGGGAATCCTTCCTCCATTAATGCCTGCCATTGCCTGTTCTTATTCTAAGATGATCTTCAGGATAAATCTTTGTCTGTATCACCATCTTGTACCTCTGGTAAGATTAGAATGATTTACTTATAACAATAGTTGTAGCAACAACAGTAGTAAGACCTTACAATGTAGCGGGATGAGCTAAATGCTCTAAACCTTACTTTTCCATAAATTCTCTTGACCTATCTCTTCCTATCACTTTCCTGTACCTTCTGATACACTGTGTAGGGCACTCTGGACCAGAGAAATGGATGAGAACAAGCCCACCTCCACTACCGAACCCAGGCATTTCTTTATTCACCCTCAAACTAATCTGAACACTACTAACTGTCATCTGAAACAAATCATCAGTAATCCTTCTCTCTTCACACTCCCTGATGGGCTTTCTGCTCCCACCTTCTTACCAAACCCAAGGCTTTTATAGTTGTGTCTTGCCTCAGTCTCCCTCCCATGTTCCTCTCCTGTGAGCTGAGTGGATACCCCAGCACACCTTGCATTTTCAGTAAAGTCAGTCATCTTTTCTGCTGAAAACTGCTTATAACTGATTCTCAAGCTCATGGTGTCTTAGATCTGCTTCAAGTTCTTGTTATCACGCATCACTTTGGAGGTATAGAACTCAACATGATCTATGTTCAGAGAGTCAATCTTATTGCCAAGAAAAGGTCCAGTGGCTGGTTGGCCATTCTGAGAAGAGTTTCTGCTGATACAATGGGCCTGAGTGACCTGGTCAGCATATCTATCTGCAACCAAAGTATATACCAATTTGGGAATAGGCTTCAGGTGCTGGGAAGATCCAAGCTAGGTGGTAGGACCTGGGGACTTGATGAGGGATCCCCCAGAGGTGTTTCAGGCAGGCTGAAGGTTGTTTCTCTTTGCCAGCTCTCTTAGGTCTTGGAATACGAGAGCCTCCTTCAGCTTTCACAGAAGTGTGAAGGGATAGGGGTTTGGCTGCTTTGCTCTTGGTAAAGTGTCCCTTACCACACAGCTGTGAGCTTCCCCGTTGTACAGGCCTAGGGAGCTCCCTAAAGACTCCCAGGTGACTCTAAGTGAATCTCTGGAGTAGAGAGCATCTACTCTCTCCTCCTGTGCCATATCACTTCTCTCATGTCTCTGGAATACTTACTTTTCAGTGATGGAGAGTAAACAACACCAAGCTTATTCTTTTTTATTTTGCAGTGCTAGAGACTGAATCCAGTGCCTCGTTCATGCTAAGTGCATCAGTCAACCTTCCCATTGCTTAAAGGAGGAGATATTTCTTTTGGTTTGTGACTTCAGAAGATTCAGTCCATGGGAGTCAGTGGCCCCCAAAACAGAACTGATATGGTGGAACCTCTTGGAGGAGAAAAGGTGTTTAACCTGTGGTGACTGGGGAGCGCAGCACGGTAACATGCAATACAGGAAGGGCTGAAGGAACAGATATAGACCCAGCTTTATGCTTCCATGACCCCTTAGTGACTCCCAAAGCAAGAAAATTGACAGTTAAGGTTAACTGTGTCATTAGGCAAACACTCTACTACTGAACCACATCTGTAGCCACAACAAGGTCGTGTTCCCTTCAAAGCAAGGGTTTCTGTTGAGATAGTTGATTGGGAGTGTGATGCTCCAAAATAGGACTGGTAGGCTTGAGCTTTTTGAAGATCAAAATAGGGAAAAATGAAGCCAATCCATGATTACTTATCATCCCTGCAAGCACACAGAGCTCCACTCTCCATAGGAGATTATAGAATATGTCTTACACTAAGGAGCCCCTGGGGTAGAGGAATGATGTATGAATCCAAGGACTTGTGCTCTATGTTGACACAGTGTTGTCTTTGGGTGCTTAGTTTCCTCAGAGTGTCTGAATGGCTGAGCAGATTCCTACAGGCAGCAGTGCCAGAGAAGCAAGTGCTCCTCTGGGCATCTGAAGATATATCAAGTACAGCCAAATTTCTCTTGCTCATAGCTGCTGGTAGTAGCAGTGGCTGAAAGTGTAAGATGAGTCCAGAGAACGTAGGTGAGCTACTGGATTCAGGAGGTGAATGTAAATCTCCCTTCAGCTTTCAGATTGAGATCCTACTGGTTTTCAAAGCCCACTTTAGTCCTCTTCCATGAATCTTTTCTGAAGGAATCTGGTCACTGTCAACTTTTCACTTTAACCTCCTTGAGCACATTAACCTAGTTGTGCTTAATTTTACTTGATTTGTACAATATACTACAATCATTTCATTCTTTAGATGATAATGTAAGGACAGTGATTTCACAAACCCTGTCCCTTATGGAGCAGTGAATGCACAACAGGCATGTCATTCAGGATTCATTGACGTGAATGGTATAAAAGTTACTAGCAATAAGAGCCCTTTGGTTTCAAGCACTTGCTTCTTTGTCAGCACTGCAGGTTAAATTGTAAGATGAAAACTTGGTTAAAGAATTTTCGGGGTTCTGGAACTTAAATTTAGCTATCAGAACCATGAACTTTCCTACTTCTTGGAGTGTTCTGGTTACCTCTAACAAAAGATGTACTCTGTAGTCGTCTCTTTGCAGGTCTTGTCCGGCTGCACTAGATTTGCCAGCAAGCTGTTTATCGCATCTCTTGCCCTCGCTGTAGCCTGGCACATTCCCCTTCCAGGAAACCTTTCTGGGCGGGACTCCCCCAAGCCACTGAATTCATCTCCACTAAGATTAACCTGGACACCACCACAGATAATTGTAGTGATTCTCTGTCACATCTCTTTGCAAAAATGGAAATAACTAGATTTTCTTGCCTACGCCTCCTGGATATATTTAAACTACTTCAAATTTAAATTTAGGTCTGGTGGTGAATCTATCCTGCTCCATTGAAATTCTTTTGCCCATTCTCAGTTGCCTTACTTCCAGTCTCTGGGACACAATACCCAACATGCACAACTAAAAATTCAGCGGGCAGTTTCGGTGCAGTGTTGACTGCACAACACAGTTAAAGAGCACGGCAGAGCCATGTTCAAGCCATCAGAGCCAAGAAGCAGAGTGAGAAGGGAAGAGCCAGAGACAAGAATATACTTTCCAGATCATGGACCCCACCTCCTAACAGGACATTAAGTTACTGAATTCCTAGATGGATAAATCCACGGGTAAGTGTGTCATCCCCTTGACCCAACTACCCTCCAAACACATGAGAATTTTGGAGGACATTTTAGATCTAAACCATAACACCAGTGCTTATAATGGTACTACCCATGGGGAGTGGCCTGTATCACTGGAACTGAACGAGGTGTTATCTTGAGACAAAGGGAACTGGTCTTTTGGGAGTTGAATGAATAGCCTTGACCTCATTGGTACAATGCTTTAAGTGTCACAGACTACCCTATCATCTACTCCTTGTTATCTCTACTAAAGAAGGTGAACACTTGAAGTGAATAATAGAAACTATAAGTTGAGGGAAGGAACCTAAAAAAGAATTCAAATGTTTCAAGCATATGTACCACATACCCACAATAAATGTAATCACTATGTATTGAAAACATGTACTAATTTACAAATAAATAAATAAGGGCACATCAGAAGAAGAAGGAGGAGGAGGAGGAAGAGAGGGGGAGAGGAAATGAGGCATCTGGCATGTTGGACCTTGTGCTACACAGCAGGTGCTCTGAAGAGAACTTTGTATTTGGCTTCAGAAATCCTGGGTTTAAATCATGGCTCTACCATGTGTTAAGGATGTGAAGTTGAAGGTGAGTCACTTGATTTCCAGCTGTCTCAATTTCCTTATGGGTAAAATGAGAACAATGATTTTTTTTCACTGAACCTTTGTGAGGATCAAATGAGGAAGCACTTTTAAACAGCTGAATATATGGTATTACTAGTTTTTAAGCAAAGATGAACAAAATCAATCATTATCCTGAAGGGTCTTAACTTTTAAAATTGTCAAGTCTGACTGGGTTGCATTTTTCCAGAGAGAAAATTTCCTTGAAAAATAAACTCAGGGTCCCAACTGACTTCAGCAGAAGGGTACTTCCTTGTGGGGATAACTCCTTGCTTGCGCATGATTCTAACTGTCTAGTAAAGAAGTCATTTGTGACCATTCATCTGAGAAGGTGGCAGCCAACTGCTATAGGCAAGGGCTCCTAAACCTGGAAAGTGAATATTCAGATCCACATTCATTTGTCCTTCAAGTGAATGGATGGCATTTCCGAGACCTCTTTCAGATACCAAAATCTGCGGTCTTTTATTTAAAATGATATAATATGTATATAAGCTACAAAGATGATTTTACTGAATTTTTTTGATCCCTGGTTGGCTGAATCCACAAATGCAAATCCACAGGTAGGCAAGGTGCCTCTAAAATGACAGAAAACTGACAGATATCTTAGGATAGATTCCCAAATATACATAGATATTTCTGGAGCAAATTATTACAGATAAATAACTTTAAAATCCAATTGACCAATAATAAAGAAAATCTTGTCCCCATAAACTCTATTTGATTTGAGATGGCGCATATTTTCCAACTAGGGGGCAGTCAGACCTTTAGAGGCTAGTTAAATTGCATCAGTTTTAATGGTCATGGTCATTAAACATGGTCATAAAACACATGGTCATGTGTTTTAAAAAAACACAGGACATAAGAAATAGATTTATCAGGGCTGGGGATTTAGCTCAGTGGCATAAGTGCCTGCCTGGCAAGCATGAGGTCATGAGTTCAATCCCGGGTACCACCCCCCCCCCAAAAAAAAGAAATGGATTTATCCAAGTTTGGAAATCCTGTACAGTGCTTAGAGGTTAGAGAAAATGGAAGAAAATTAGGAGACTTTTAAAAACTTGGGGAGATGAAGGGATCTAATCCACTAAAAATTCACCCTGTCAACAAATGAGAAATAGACAAAGGAAATGCCATATCATTTATTCCTTTGCGTTTATTGCCTATGCTGTAGTAAGACATGTTCTAGCCACTGGGGTATGTAGAACCCCATTACCTGATGATGCCCATAACCTGGCTTCTAAGGACTTAGAACTGCTCATTTTTCTGGAGACCTCCAGGGGAAAGTACTCTCCCCAAGGATGACTGAGGCATTATGGTGCCCCTCATGCACAACACAACACTGATGGTGGGAATTAGTAGAAAGCATGTCCCCTTGCCCCTGTGGTGTGACTCAAAGCCCCAGAGTTTCTCCCAGAATCAGGCTGAGGCTAGATCTGATACCCATCCCTTTTCCCTCACCTCTAGCGTGCTCCCTTCATAAATCACTAATGTAAGAATCCTCATTTCAGAATCTGCTTCTTGGGAACCCAAGTTAAGACAGAGGGCATTGCTGAGTAAATCAGAAGCAGTCTCCTTCCTCAAGGAGGTTCTTCTGGGGGAAGCTGTGGACAAATACATAGTAACCATACAGTAACAGTGATATCCTCAGAATATACAGGAGTGGTCCACTGTGTGCTCCTTAGAGGAGAAAATTTTTGAGCCAAGAATTGAAGTATGACCAGGAGCTAGCTAGAGAAAGAGACACAGAAAGAATTTGCCAGAAGGAGGAAAAAGAATGTATTGAAGCGCAAATAGATGGTACTGAGCAGTGTGCCCCTCCCCAGTTGCAAGTAGTTCAGTGTAACTGAAAGTAAAGTAACAGTGGCAAGAAAAGATACCAGCCACGTTAATGTGGTAAAGATTATGAAAAGGCTAGTGAGCTATTAACAGGTGTGTATTGTATCACTAGGCAAAGGGTGTTACCAGGCAAGGGTTTTAAGTAGATGCTAAGACCTCTGCTTAGAAACCAAAACTAAAGCAAATCAAACCAATCTCAACCCAACTCAACACTGGAAGGCAATGTGGAGAAAGACCTTAAAGGGCAAGGTTGATGACAGGGACAAAACACTAGGCATCATTACAATTGTGATATAATGGTTAAAAGCTAGAGTCCTGGCATTAGAGAAACAGTCTAAGTCTCATCTCCAAAACCTATCAGCTTGTCCAAGTTATTTCTAAACTTCACTTTCCTTAACTGTAAAATGAAGCCACTAATGGTTCATAACTACAGTAGGGATAAACATGTAGGTAATAGATAAAGAGGATTTTATTTATTTATTTATTTTGGTACCATTTGGCCTTCTGAAAGTAACATCAAATGAATTCTATCTATGATCTGAATTTGAGTGACATGGAAATGAAAATATGTAGACGGAGTTAAGAATCGTGACAGGAGGAATGAAAAGGACATGATGATGAGTTAGAAATGAAAGACAAAGGCGTCAGGATCCCTGGCGTGGGCAGCAGGTAGGTTGCAGCATCCTCTATGGCAATGAGACTTCAGAAATACACAGAAAGAGTAGAGGAGATAGTGCAGGTGGTGTGGGCTGAGAATAGAGAAGAGAGCCATGGGAATGAAGGTAAGAAGGAGTCCTCTCAGGGAATTCGGCCTGGTGGAGAAAGCACATAATTAAGACGCTCACTAGAATACAGTGGATGGTTTCTGAGCCGAAGCTCTGGGGTGGATCCCAGAGACTGAAGGAATTGAGGCTGGGACTAGAGCTCCAAAGATCAGAGCTAAAATTGGAGACAATCAGCAGGGTGGGGTGGGAAAGGAAAGGATGGAACATCTTGGAAAGGAGTTTTTAATAATCTTAACCCAGGCAAAATAATTGATTATAATATCCTAATGTAAGGAGTTTTAGTACTCTTGAGTTGTCTGCTTCTCATACAACTCTCTAACACTGAACTCCTCAGAGTTCTGTGGGACCTTATAATTAGAGGCCACCTTAGAGGGGAGCTGAAACCATGGAGGCACCCTACTACACACGAATGTCTGTTTTCCTTTGCAAATCAGGACTGTATGAAAACTTCGTTTTGAAAAAAAAAAAAGATGAAAGTATTGACGTAAGATCAATGTACTGATGAAGAATCTGAGGCCCAGAGATCTTAAGAAACTTGGTTCAGATCATATCGCTAATTACAATTAAGCATCAAGGTGGGCCTAGAGCTTAGGTTTTTCGATTCTCAAGCCAGTATTCTTTCTTGACATGTCTAAGACCTGGTACTTCTAATTTGCCTAGTTCATATTTATTTGTATCTTCAGATTTTTCTGAATGGTGACAAGAGAGATGTGTACTTTTGAATATAGAAACAAAGTATGGGAGTGATGTTATAGTTTATCAATTAAAACCATTGCTGGCATGTGATCTTTTACAGTGAAATTCTCCCCTCTTTTAATTCCTTTAAGATCAGAAGCAGAAAGTTAACCCAGAAAGAAGTCTGTCAATCTTTGGGGATCCAGGCTTGCTTTCCTGCCAAGGGATTCATTTAATTACAGCTGACCTAAGTTGGAATGAACCCTACAATCTGCTGCATGAAATCCTTTCCATGACCTGTGTTAAAAGATTCTTTTCCCAAAAAATAGTAGAATCATGACTCCTTAGATTTAAAATGAACACTTGCTACAGATTTTATTTAACCCAGTCAACAAGGGAATTAAGCAGATGCTATAACTTCAAAAAACATGCAAAAAAAAAAAAAAAAAAAAGAGGCGAAATTGGCTTTTGGGGGGGTATGCAAGTCAATTAAAATCCTACCAAAAGGGATAGAATTTGCATATCTATAGACAAGAATTACCTCACAATGCTATCAGTTGTCTACAATTTACAGAATTGTAACATAGCTCTCATGGATTCAAAAGCAGGAGAGTGCTATAGAAAACATAGTTTTCCAAAGACATACTTATTTTTGACCCGTATCTGTCAGAAAAGCAGAGGTACATTCTACAAGTAAAACATGAAGCACTCAAATTTTTTAAAAATTTTAAAGAAAGACTAAACAAAACAGAAAATAGGTAGAAATAATACATATATTCAGAGGAAAAAATAAACAGTAAGAAATCACTAGTTGATGTTTTCATATTGTCATTTTACAAATAGTTGTTCAAGATACAAAAATGGAACATGTAAAGTGGGAATTCAAACAATGAGACTGCAAACAGTTCTGTTCAACTGTCCAACAAAAACTTACTAACATGGTTGTCAATCCTATACACTTAAACACACATGCAGTTATCCATATCTTCATTTATGTTTAGATTAGACAAACTAAAGCAGGTTAAAATCATTCTGAACAAAGAATAATAGTATTACTGGATTTCACATCATGACCCTCCGTTATCAGCACTGGGTACTGTAGTGTCTTTTTAAAAAAATTTAATTTAAAGAAAGACTAAACAAAACAGAAAACAGGTAGAAACAATACATAATTTCAAAAAAATAAACAGTAAGAAATCACTAGCTGTTGATTGTAAGATTGTCCTCTTACAAATGGTTATTCAAGATACTAAAGTGGAGCACATAAGGTGGAGATTCAAACAGTGAGACTGCAACCAGTTCTGTTCAACTATCCAACAAAAACTTAGAAATATGGTTATCAATCCTATACACTTAAACATACATGCCATTATCCATATCTTCGATTATGTTGAGATTGAACAAACCCAAGCAGTCTAATATCACTCTGAACAAAGAATAATACTATTGCTGGGTTTAATGTAAGCATCACAAAACAGCTCATTTTTATTACATGCAATGTACCCTAATACTTTCGATTACACTGGGTTGTTGTTGGTACACACACAAATTAATTTCAGAACTTTTTGAGTTGCTACCCACTAATGGATCAGTGATTCAAGTTTGGAAACAAGAGAGTGCTCCTCAAACTATCTGTTGTGAAGGATAAGTTTTAAAATAGTTTACAATTTCTGGTCCTTTATATATTAGTTGATAGTTTTACAAAATAAACAATTGGAAAGAATAGTGAGAAAAACCCCACCAATTTACTGAACACAAACCCAGCTTCTTATGAGATTCAATAAACAAATTTGGATGTTGAGGTAAGGTTGAATTCCTGTTTAAAACTTTCCAAAAGGTTACTCTCAGCTTTCATACTTAGCTCCCACCTACAGGCACTGTGGTGGATGCCACTGGTCCTGGACCACACTTCAAGTAGTACTTAGGAGATGATCCCTAAGTCCGAACAGTGCTGACAGTACAGGGACTTTTTGTTTGCTGGCAAGGGAACCACCTCAGACTACTTCAGGAGCAGTTAGCAATATGTGCACACCGGATGGATCTATCCCTAGGAGTGGTCTTTCTTCTTTGCTCTGTACAGCATGAGCATGACTAGGCAGTTCTTTCATACTGTGGCTCAGGGTTCACCTTCTGGGTATCTCACAATACTGATCCATTCTGTTCTTGGAGTATCCTAGTGGAAATTCCCCAGAGAACCTTATTGCCCGATTTAATTATCACTTTGTTGCCTGCAGAACTTTGTGCATTTCTAGAATACTTGCCAAATTTCAGATGGGCTACTTCAAGTACAGGGGTGACTACACATCCATCTGAGGGCAGAGAACAGGGTCTTGTGGGACAGAAATAGTCATTTTCCTTCAAGAAACTGCCAGAGTCCTCTCTCTGCAACACATTAGGCAATGGAGAATAGAAAGCTAGTTTTCCTTTAAAGAGGACTCTAAGGAAGGACTGACTCAAACACATTTAATAAATCTCTAGTCCCCTGAATAATATCTAGAGGTTTCCATCCAGGAGAATGGATCACAACACCAGGGCACAGCTCTGGTGGAATTGTGGGAGCAACCCTCTCCCGTACACACCTTTTCTATCCTTCCTAGAACCAAATTAAAGAGAGACCTTGAAGGATTCATCCTTACCCAGTAAGCTACTTCTACATTTCTCCAAAATCAGGAGATCTTTGTCTTCATGAAGTATATTTTCAAATCTTCAACTTCTCTGTTAAACATGGGTTTGTGTTATTCCCCACCAAAAGTAAATAATGTTGACAAACTCAATGAACTACACAGAATAATGAGGTGTACTGAGGGTAGACAGTGGGTAGTGAACAATTTTCTTCCAAAGCTATCAGAGAATCACTGCTTATCATAAGTCAATTTCAAGTCTGAGAAAAATTACTACTTAACCCATGTCCTATCCTTTAAAGGTAAATAATCACAATTAAGTTATGTTACATTCTTGAATGCAAGAATGTGTTCTTATATCTCTATCCCATACCATTTCATGAATGGGCATATTACTTGATGCTTAGACTTCCTAGGCATGTCCACATAATCAATATATAAGTAATGTGTATAAAGTGCTTAATTCAATGTCTACTGTACAATAAGCACTCAAAAAATGTTAACTCTGACATACATGTGTTAAATCTATACTACATTGCTTGAATTATTTTTTTGTCCATGTGGTTGTGTTGATGCCTGTATAGATTATACCTATTTTCATTATCCAATATTATTCTATTTTCCTTGTAAGTTCAAGGGGGTGTTTTTCTACAGTGGTCTCCACTAGTTTTCAGGCTTCTCTTGGAGGCTCTTCTCACAGCATTGTAGTTGTTAATACTAAGAAGGCTCTGTGCACTGTGGGCACCTAGCAAATTCTGCTTGGTGATTGATTTGGTATCACCTCCTCTCCAACCCATTATAAACTTTCATCACTGAATATAAGAACCCCTTTATCTATCTGCCATCCAGAACAGACTTCCTAGACCTCCCTGCCTCATTGACTCACCATTTCATTTCAAGGGGGCTTCCAACTTCATTTTCCACTTCAGACTATCATTTAAAAAAAAAAACCCTGAGCATACATGCATTATTTAGTTTTGGAAAATATTCCCCACTTGCTCTTATATCTTAATTTGGCTGCACCCATTTCTAGGCTGCCTACCAGTATAAATGAGACAATAGCTCAGTGAACAACTTGCAAAAGAAAAATGAAAAGCTCCAAGCAGACTTTCAGGGAAATTGAACTCATACTTTAGACCACAAGCTGAATGCGTGGAGAGAAAGCTTCCCCTGCACATCTTCTCTGTGGAGCTACATTTGGGGGAGTGTTGTTAAAGGAACTCTGAATGTAGAGGGGGGTGGGGTGGGATGAAGCCTTGGCCATCTGGATGAGAAAGATTCAGATGCTGCAACAGATCTGGAGTTAATGAATTTCACAGTCCTGTGCCCTTACTTTGCTTCAGTCTCTGTCTCGGAACAGACACCTGGCGTGAGCTTGTTAAGTGCCAGCCTAAGTAAAGAAATGAAAAAGAGCCAAAGCAAACCTCTCTGTGAGCCCTTCTCCCTCCAAAATAGCAGGTAGGTCTATGAGTGAAGAAAGGAACTCACAGCCTCTCTGTTCAAGCAGCCCTAAGGTTCACACATATTTATGCACCTGCAGGTTTTTTTTTTTTTGATAAATCAAGTCTTCTCTAATTACAGGATTTCATTGTATTTTCATACATATAATAATCTAGTTTACTCTGTAAACGATTCATTTACAATTCAATTAAACAACCAAGGAGAACCAAATGTTAAAATAAACATGTGTTAAATAAGATACAATGTGAATAATTAGACAGAACACATACACACATTTTAGCATTTGATTTGCATGATAATACAAATAGGTCACTTGAGGATATGCCAGATATCAGAGATTAGATGACCTTTAAGTTCCTGCCAAGCTGGGGAGTATGATTTTGTGATCTGAATGAAAAATGAAAAATTTAGTATGTCATCCAAATGTTTACAAGTTTCCAGCTGTTTGATGTCAGGTAGACAAAACACCCAGACAACTGACAGAGGCATTTCATTTTCATCCAGATGTTTTTGTGTTGTGTTGGTTTAGCCTGACACAGCAAAGTTAAGACACTTACCCAAGATCTGTGACAAAATTTTCCGAGTATATTGGCAGTAAAATTATTTAGAGGTTTGCCATTTTAGTACCAGTAACAAATATTTTTCTACAGCCCCATTGATGTCTCTGGATCCATGAAATGAAAATAGTCAATTTGGTTTTCTTCTTTCTCCAGCTCTCTGCTCTCCTCATTGCCTCCTGCAGCTACCCAAAGATCTCTGTTAACCTGAGCTCCGGCCTATCACAAAGTGGGTACTTCGATTACAGGGATGCCCATTGTGTCCTTTCTCTTTGAAGCTGCTTTTGTTCAGTGATCACTGTCTCTGAGACACCAGTGTCTGGGCCAAAGGCTGGCCAGATGAAAATTTCTAGCCATCCTAAAGGTTGATTGCTGTACAGGCAATCATAGCTACCATTCGTCTTCCTATTACCATGGTCAATAATACAACTCATCTAGATTTGCTTGTGATTCAGAAGCCTGGCTGCAATGACTGATACTGACCAAAAGTCCTCTTTACACACCCATAAATCTAAACAATGTCCTTGGATTTGCAGCTGTAGCTACTATATGCAGAGCCTGTGCTGTTTACCAATCAGCCTCTTTGACTCGGCTCTTTCTGGTTGCCTTGACGCCCGGTGAATCCCCTGGTTCCTGATTACTGGCCATCCAAAGCCCATCTGGTACCTCTCTTGTCCTGAATGTCTCAAGCTTGACCATTCAGTTTGAAACTGTGCTTCTTTAGCATCTTCCTCTGCCATCTTTCCTGGCTTCTTTTCCTCCAGCACCTGCAGCCTCTCTTCCTTTATCATCATCATCTCTCTCTGGTTTTCTGCACAGATCTTATTGCTGCCTTTCAAGCCTGGAGTGTGACCTGGGGTATCCAAGGAGTAAGTTGCAGGCCAAACTCCCTATGTGCCCTTGAGCAAATCACAAAACATTCCTGGGCTCCACTATCTGAATCTTAACATGCGATTCTAAGACTAAAAATCAGGTCTGAGGTCCCCTCTAGTTCTAAAATTACATTAATTCGGTTAGACTGGCTGCTTTCCAAGGTGCCATTGCTCATAATTCTATCTTGTTATTCTGAAGGGATGATTTTGAGGGTGAAAAACTCAGACTCTACGACTAAGATCTTGAAAAATTAGAAAATGTGCCTGCCTGCTACCTTTTCATCTTCACGAGCCCCCCCTTTTCTTCTGTGTTGAGTTTCAAACTCAGAGTTAAACATGCATGTTATGACAGTGCTGTCATTTCCTCAAATTGCACAGCAGAAACCAAGAGAGGTATAAGTAAGCTTAACACCACTGGTGTTGTATGAGCAAACCTCCGTGGCCCAGATTGGGAGTTGTATGGGAGAAAGAGGCTCTGCACACAGGATCCGGAAGAGAGTGAAAGCAGAATGGAGAAGAAATACATAAAGTTTTGGGCCTACATTGAGGGGCTAGATCATTTTACCCACTCCTATCGACCCAATAACTCTTTCGGCTTCATATATACTTCTTGGTTCTCTCTCTCTCTCTCTCTCTCTCTCTCTCTCTCTCTCTCTCCTTTTTCTCATATCTATTGCCACTTTCCTCAATCAGCAATCCATTGATTGAGGACTTGCTTTAAAAATATGTCAATAGTCTATAGTTTTCAAAATCATCTTTCTTATGACAAAGAGGACCTTACCCCAGAATATCTCCAAAGTTTCCACAGCAAGTGAAAATAAGAGAGACCCACAATGGTGGTAAGAATAGAATGATCATCTTTACAACAAAGGCAATTGCTTAAAGTCCTATTGAATTTGAAGGTAGAATGATTGGGGCGAATCAGAAAAAAGAACCAAACTGGACTGGACCGCATAAGAGCTGAATGCATGAGAGGATGAGTGTAAGGTTTGACAGCAGCTGCTGATTGAGTCAAGTTGGAGATGGAGCTAATAGAGATGAGACAAGTGACAACCTACTAAGTAGGTCCTGGATTATGAAGGAGCCTCAAAGTCAGAGAGCATGGAATGCATCTCAGCTGGAATCACCCGCTGAGCCTTTTTATGCATCAGGATCTCTTGGCTGTTGAGGAGATAGTGAGTTCAAAAAGAGGATGAGGAATCTGGAAAAGTGAGGGAGATGAGTCACATAATTTTTTATGCATATGGGGTTTGTTCTATAATTTTATGGTTTATGAAGCATAAGCATGCATATTATCTCATTTTCCATGATTGCTCACTCTAATGGACAAGTAGTTATAATTAACTCTATTTTGCAGTTTATTCACTCAACATATTTTGGGAGCCTTTCATGTACACGGCATTAGATGTTCAACATACCACAACAGACAAGACTATACCAATTGTTGATAGGAATTGCTGTAAAGTATGGTACATTAACTTTTGGGGAAGTAAGGTACCTTTAAATCTAAGGATATCAGGAGGAACTAATCTAGCTTGGGGAAGTATTCCCTAAAGAAATGACATTAAACTGAGATATGTAAGTCTGAGCTAGGATGGAAGAATGATCCAGTAAGAGACAACTTATAGAATGCTTAGAGAGAGGAGAGCCAGAACACCAAGCAAGTGAATTTGGATCACTCCAGGAACTGCAATGCAGTGATTACAGTTGGTGAAGAACAGATTAGAAGAAATGAAGCTACAAAGAGAAGCAGGCACCAAGACTTGAAAGACTTTGGAAACCATGTTAAGGAAGATGAATTAGAAGTGAAAAGATGGCAAAGAGTTTTCTTACTTGGGCCAGTTTGTAGCTGGATGGTTGTAGGATTTCACTGAGGGAGAAAGCCTTCAAGGAAGAGCAGGTTTTGAGGGAAATAAAACTGATCCCACTTCATGGTATGTCATGATTGAGACATCATACATCACTCTTTAGTGGAGACAAAAGTCTATAGCATAGGAGAGGAACACAGACTGGATAGCAATGGAGCAGTAGATCTGCATGGATGTTTCTTGAAGACAAAGAAGTAGGTGAGGCTCCCCACAAAATGTAAATAGAAGAGAACTGGGCCCAGGAAAAACCTCTAAGAAACTTCCAATAAAAAGAGAAGAGTAGAGGAAAAGAATCTGTAAAGGAAATTAAGAGGCATACCGTTTTTACTGGGACAATGTTCTTTGGAATCAGAAAAGTCTGGTTATGTCTCTGGCCAACGCATGTTTTTCTCTGAGCTTTGGTCTCTTCACCTCTGCTTAGGGCAATTATAGCACTCACTTTATAGAACAATCTCTGGAAAGGTTATCATAATCCTAGCGTACAGGAAGCATCAATTGATGATAGCTCTTATTTTAATTATTTGAATAATAACAAGAATGATAAAGAAAAACAGTAGTAGCTAGAGAGGTCAGAAGAATATCAGACAAAGGCAGCATTATGAAAGCCAAGAAAGGAGTGTTGGAACAAGGAAAAACCTGTCAATACAAACAAGTGTGCTGAGAGATCAAAATAAAAAGGCTGAAAAGGCTTTATTGGATTTAGCTATGGGTAGGACACTGATGACTGTTGCAAGTTATTTTTCATTAGCAAGGTCTGAGCGAGGAAAGGTGTAGAGATATTTGTGGGAGAAATGGACACTCAGAAGAGCTTCGCAGCCTAGTCAAATTCATACAGCTGAGACTTCATTATGAGTGACACAAACAGATTATCAGACTTCAAATTTGGTTTACTTTTTATCTGCAGGTAACTTAGCAAATAAACATAATTCCATGTCTTCTGCAGAGTTAAGTGAAAAGAGGAAAAAGTAAAAGAAGAACAAAAGTGGGATAGTCAGGGCACAGATAGACAGGAGTATCTAGCAAGGCACAGACGTGTCAAGGAGAGTAATTAGGCAGACCCATTCCCAGGAAGGGCAGGAAATTAGATATAAAAGAAACAAATACATACTGAATGCCTATCATGTGTCAAGCATATGTGGTTACAGATGAAACACACAGAAGACATGAGAACGAGATATAAACACAAGAAAGGAAAACTTGCATCAACAGAAGACTTGCTACATAGGAATATATAATTTATTATGAAATGAATGATAGTGCAGAGTGACTGGGCAAACTTTTTCAGATCTTGCCAAGGAAGGTGCATATATTTTCATGGAGATGAACCGGCCTCCTTAGCAGGCTGAGATAGAGAGAACCCTGGCAGTGGGTACTAATGAAAGGCAGGGCTGGAGGGGTGAGGGGAAACAAATCTTTGTGAAGTAAGGCCCAGATTTCAGTTATAATATGAGTACTGTATTGTATTTGGCTCAAGGTGTGCGAGTGTGGCCAAAAGACTGCAAAAGACACAGAGAAACATACTTACAGATATATACAGACACAAACATAGATAAGGACAGGCAAGAAGAATTAAAGAAACTGGTTGCTGCTGAATAGATAAATAAATAACTAGCTGGAGGAAACAATCCAAAGTATGTGTGAGAGGTTGAGCCACATATTGGGAAATTTTTGAATCAGACTCAATATGGATTCTTTTTGCCTATATATATTTAGAAAAGTTTATTTAACTTTTCAAAATGTCAGACAGAGATAGCAATACCTACTTTACTAGGCTGTAGGGAGAGCAAAGAACTAAATGGAAAAATATGAAATATTATATGTATGAAATAGTATAAAGTCTGATCCAAAGTCAATATTTGATAAATATCAGCTGTCAATAAAAGTTCAAGGTCTTTGCAGGTTGTCAACTTTTGCTGAAGAAGTTTGAGATGCTCTATAAATATTAGTATATGAAGCCTCACACGACATTAAAAACGTGGAAAACAAATGTCATCATCCCTGTTTTACGCATGGAGAACCTTGGCACTGAGAATCAAGTTTCACCAGAGGAATAAGCAGTTCTGTGGGAAGATACGGAAGAATGGGGAGGAAGTAAAGCCTCTATCAAGTTTCTCAAACATGGCCTGCCTGCTTTCCCCACCCGCTTTCCAGCCTCTCTCCTGGCACTGGAAGATCAGGTTACATTTGCTCTCCCTCATTTGAGCTCCAGCCCAGACTGGGCTTGGCTGATTGGAGGGTTAGCAAGGATGCAGTGTAACCCTGGGCATTTGTTTCTCAAAAGATCAGGCAGTGTTAACAAGGGTGAGGTCTGATCACACCAGCATTGGCTTCTTCGGAGAATGGTCAAGAATCAGACTCTCTTTGGCAAGCTTTTGCTACTCACTATGTGACAGCTTGATAATACTCTGTCCTGGCTGAATTTTCTCCCCCAGGACATTCCTGAGTTGCTTCACCCTTTAAAAATATATGTAAGCAGAACTCAGAACTTCAACCAGCCTTCTGGTCTCAGTAGCTGGCTATGTTTCTGTTACTCTGATTTGCTGCTGTGGTTCTTCTGCATGAACGTGCTCACTTGTTAAAATGACCCATTTATATAAGTCTTTGTAATTTCCCCACATTACTCAGCACCTGAGAAATAGAAGAAAACCAGTGTGTTGTGTAAATCATTTCCAGGCCTTTGGCTGCTAGGTGGCACGGGGGATGAGACCCAGGCCCTGAGGATTCTCTGGTGTCTGAAAGGAGTCACTGCCACCTCCTGCAGCCTGTTTGCAGCACATACTTAACAGGAAATACCACAAGCTGGAAATAAGCTCCTGGAGAAATGCACTAGCATTGGAGTTGAACAGAGATTCAATGTCCATGTGTACAGTTGTACTTCAGAAAGACCGGGAAGCAAAAGAGACCTTAGAGGCTGCTGAGTACATAGTAGGTGCTCAGCAAATGGTGGTACCATGTGAAACACTAGAGTTCAGCGACCTCTACAGTGCTTGTGGCAATGGGCTCTTAACTCTGGTGATTCACTACAAGTCACTCCCAGGCCTTAAGACCAGGGTTAGTAAAATAAGAATCTACTTACGTGAAAAAGCTCCACAAACTAGGAAGCAGACCCCTTGCCTCCTTTGGAATTCTATACCTACCTCCCTAGCAGGAAATTCTTCCCTGCTCTGTCTGAGCAAGTTCATTCCTCTGGTTCTGCCCTCAAATGAGATGGAAGGCTACAGTTGGTAAGGTTTTTTTAAAAAACTTCTTTATGTCCATGTTACATGTTCATATGCCTCAACCTTCCTTCTCCATTAATGCTGGTCTCGGTCTCTTTAGCATTTGTCACGGATCTTATCAGCCATTTCCAGCACCTTTTACCACTGCCACAGCTTCTATCAGGGAATGATCCAGCTGCCATGATGACAAGATACCGGGTACTGGTGCTGCCAGTATTCCTATCTGGCTGTTTTACGAGCCCCAATTTGGAAGCAGTAACTTAGCTAGGGTGATCATGTTCTTACTGTGTGTAGGGTTTTTTGTGCATCACATCAATTTACCTTCAGCATTCCTATGAAGAAAATACTAATATCATCCCCAGTGATAAGAAAGGAAAATGAGGCACAGAGAAATTGAGTGACTTGCCTAGCACCACAGTCAAGAGTAGCAGAGTTAAAAGTGAACTTTTTTTATACTGGGAATCCAACTCAGGGACTTTGCTTGCCAGGCAGGTGCTGTGCCACTGAGCTATATCCCTGGTCTCCTATTAATCTTTTTTATCTTCAACTGTAAGCACTTGGAAGCTGGCACACAGTAGGTATCCCACAGATTTGTTTTTGAATGAATGGATATGGCATTTGCATATTTGTGTCCTTCCCTCTCCTCCCTGCCTGTTCATCATCACTCCCAACTTTCCTCCTATTAGGAATGTATGTGTATCCTTAATTTTTATCTCTAATAAGCCACTGAGTTTAAACCAAAGTATAAATTGTCAAGTGCAGCCAGAATTATGGTCTATACAGAAACTATAAAAAGGAACATGTCAGTAAACATTAGTCACAAGAGACCAGTACCACAGAAAGCAGAATGTAGACAGAGAGTATCAGCTGTTTAGTTCTAAATCTAGAGAAACAGGACAAACAAGGGTGCCTAAGCACATCAGTTTTTATAGTCAGAGGTACCTGGACTTGAGTGAGTATGCTGATCTCTAAGTTTCTGCTTTATTCCCAGTAAAATAAGACTTTATAACTAGCGCTCTATGCCTGAGCTCTTGCAAGGACAAAAGGAGGTCATTCTCCTTCAGTGTCCAGAGCTCTGAGAAGCCATAGTAAGTATTAGCTCTAAAGGAGGAGTTGTGGAATGTCAATGCATATGACCATGTCACCTGTAAATAATTATTTTTTCTTTTCCAAATCTAATATCCTTTATTTTTCTTTTATTGTGGCATGATGTCTATGAGCCAGTGCAACATTGAATGGAAATGATAACATTCAGTATGTGCCCATTTTATACAATGAAATTTGTGTCTAATTTGTTTGCGAATACCTATTATCAGAAGAGAGACATTCTCTTGTATTCTTAGTTTTTAATCATAGAAAGGAGTAGCATCTGTTACATCCATGTCATCCTTTGATTAAAATGATTGTACTACTTTTCTTCAGGCAGGTGGGCTGGCTCCTTCAGAACAGCTCACATCTTTTATTCTAGATCTGTAATTCTGCAGTGTTTAGTCTCCTACGGTACCTGAGGATGGGGAAGAAGGGCCCCACTCCTCAAACCAGTCTGGGAATTGGGGAAGATCTCTCCTTGTCTACAGGGATGTGTTTGCATTCTGGTTATCAGTCCTATCTAAAAGCCATTTCTCTTGAGCTTGGGCCTGAACTGATGAAGGCTGGAAGCAGAGAGTGGACCTTAGGTGACTCTCTCCTCTCTCCAAACACACACACACACACACACACACACACACACACACACACACACACAATACTGCCACCTGGAGAGAATCTGCCAGAAACAGCCAGGCATAGCTCTCCACATAACAAGCAACAGCTGTCATTTTCATCATGCTCGCTATCATCACGATAGGTTAATAGGGCACTTGTGCATTACAGACGAATGTAAGCTATAAATATAAGAATAATTATTTAAAAGAAATAAGACCATTCCTTTAAACTCTATTCTTCACTCTCCTAAGCATCACTGAAATTATACAACCAACAAAGCAGCAGACAGACACCCGGTTGAATATGGTTACCAGAAAAACTCCCTGCTTTTGTCTTGTGATTGGTTGAGCATCTCCTGAGGGCCGAGAGCTTTTTAAGCAGCTGGTGCAAATGGATGCCTTTCTGAAATAAATCAGTTGATGAATGTCACCGGCATCAGGCTCCATTCCAGGGCTGGACCAGGCTGTGCTCAAACTGCATGTTTCCCGCACAGCCTCCAGCATCCATGACTAACAAGACAAATCATCCAGCAAGGGTAGGGTAGAAAGGAGGTGGGGGAACCAGTTAGAAGTAGCTCTAGTATGTTCAGCCCATGGGGACTGGCACTTTTCTCCCTTCTGCATCCTTGGATCTGTGTGCAGCACCTGCCATGCACAGTTCCTGGATGTTTGTTGAAAGAAGCATCAGTTCAGGTGGAGGGGCAATGTGGTTTATGTATATAGCACCAAGTCTTGGGTGAGAGATCCAACCATGGCTCAGGTGCTCGTTAACTTATGTGAACTTAAAAAGTCAACTCTGAGTTTCAGTGTCCATATTTGTGTAAGAAGAAAAGAAAGGCTGCATCAGATGGGCATTAAATGACCCAGGAAGTATGTTTCACATTACCTAAAACACACTGAGTGTGTTCTGACAGGTAAACGACAGGTAGATATTATTGCTGTTATTATTGGTTATTAATGGAGGACTCAAGGGCAGCTGAGTTGAGATATCACAGACCCAAATCTTGTTATTGGAGATTTATTTCTTTGAATTCTTCTCTTGATATGTCCTCTTAAAAAATGGGTATGGATTTTTCATGCATCAAGGTATTGGTAATGGATATTAGTAATGCATCTAAAGCTTTTCTTCTGGACCGAACAGAAGTGAGAGGCTATAAGACTTACTTTTGCTTTCATTGTAATTTTTGTTCAAGGTTGGACTCATACTCAGTGGCCACTGAAATGAGCCTAGTAGCTATGAGTTGCACCAGTTTGCATTGAGAATGGAACCTGCATCTGCTGATGCTTCACTGTCCTGGCTGAGAGGACCTGACAGAAGGCTGGGGTGAGATGCACCCCAGGCAAGTCACACTCTGGACTGCTGTCTCTTCATTTGAAAAACGAAAGGGTTGTATTTTATTAGTTATTCCCATGTGGTAGATAGGTGAACTTCTCTGTGACAAGTATCAGGAGTGAGGAAAAAGAGAGTTAGAAGAGCAGAGAGGGACAACTAAGGCCAAAGTTGCTGAAAGGGGAAGGGCAGGGATTAGTAAATTTGTCTACAAAGAGTAAATCCTGCTTCTCAAGGGACCAGCACATGGGATACTACACGAAATATTTCTGTGGTCACTTTGAGAATGTGACAGCCTACTCCAGGGTAAGAAAAACTATATGTAACTCAAAGAAGCAAAAGCTGAACAGCCAATCTGAGATGAAATTAGATTTCACTCTCTGAGTTTGACCTGCTGTGTAGCCAAGGGCTGCATCTGTCTCCCTCTGTTTTTCTGTGAACACAGGATGCCCTTCCAACACCTTCTGACCATTAATTAATGGCCAACAGATAAGCTGATATGTTAATACTAACCACTCAAAGAGTTTATGTAATAAACTATATTCTTCTTAGGAATTGTTAGCATATTCTGAGGTCAATTGTTGAGGCCAACAAGTGATTTTTTAAAAATATCTGCATACTTATTCTGGCTTCAAGGTTCTATAGCCTAGAAAATTCTTGATGGGAACCTTTAAATAAATAAGCAGTGCATCAACCTGGCCCAGTTTTAGGAACACTGACAGTCATCAGCTGAATGATGGATACATTTATGGTAGGTAGATCCACCTCTGGTGCTGCCCAGTTTACTCTGTTGGTTCTGCCCCCTTGCTATGATGCAGTTATGGTGTTCTCTGCACCTCTTCTTTAAATGTTGTTCCACGACATGAGAGCAGGCGTCTTGGAATCAGAAAATCTAATTCCTGTGTCCATTCTGCTGCTTACCTGCTGTGTGACTTTGGGCAACCACAGACACTCTCTGAGCATTAGCTGTGAATAGGACAGTAACAATATCCTCTCAGATTGGTTGTGAAGTCCAGTTAAGATCACCTGTTGGGAGAAAACATAAAATTGCAAACTTCAGTGCTCCTCAGGACTGTAAGCTCCTTTAGGCCTGGTTTGGTTTTGTTTCATATATCTAATGCAGTCCTTTGCAACCACAGGAGAATCACCCAGAGAGCTTTTAAAAAGCACAAAAGCCTGGGCTCCACTCCCAGATACACTTATTTAATTGGTTGTGGGTGGAGCTGTGGCATTGATATTTGTAAAAGTTCCCAGGTGATTCTAGTGTACTGTGGGGGATTGAAAACTACATTTGGCTCTTTGCTGGAAGCCCAGTTATGTTGAATGAATAAATGATTCTAATTAGGATTTCCTCATCTCTATCCTTTGGAGTAGTGTGCTTTGCACCGGATGGAAGGATGTTTCCCGTGTCAGGTTACATTCAGGTGCCTGGCTATTTCAGGGGCTGCTTTGGAACAGCATCTGGACATTCTTGCTCAGAAGATGCACATAGACTAATCCAGCTCATCAGCTGGCAGGCAGCACCTGGGAGGTCCTGGGACGCTGTTCTGCCCAACCACCAGTATCTTTAGGTGGCAGTCTGCCAGGTGGGTAATGGGAGGCGGAAGGGAACTGGGATTCCCTGTCTCCCTCCTCCTGCCAATTAGGTCAGGTCAGCCTTTAAATGCTTTAGGAAGTTCCTGGAGCCTTTCTTATTGTTTACTGCACAGAGATACTTCAGGCAGAGTTTTAAAAAAAATTTTTTTACTACTTTTTTTTACTAGAACAACTCAGTGTGAAATTACTTTCCAGGGTGAGCTGGTAGTGCAGCAAAACAGTGCTCCCAATGCAGCATTACCTTTTCACTGTAGCCTTTAACTTTGCTTCCTTTCAGGAAGAAATGTTCTGCAGAACTCAGCCCTATGTATGTATGTGTATGCTTATGTGTTTCCAGAACTGGGATTGGTCCCAGGGCGTTTCACACTGAGCTACATCCTCGGCCCTTTTTTATTTTGAAGACAGGGTCTTGCTCAGTCCCTAAGTTGCCACCTGCCTCAGCCTCACAAAGTCCTGGGATCTCAGGTGCACACAGCCTGCCCAGCTATGTGTATGTTTCATCTGCCAAACACACCGTTTCCGTACACCATGTGGATGTGCCACTGTTTCTTTTCTCTTCCAGTTGCCCCCTGGTATCTCCTGGGTGCAGAATAGCCTGCCTCTCCCAGGACTCTCCGGTGCTCAGGTTTACCTGGTGAGGGCATCATTGAAGATCAAAGCAGGGGCACTGAGAAAAGGCAGCAAAGCGAAAAGGCTTCGGATAACTTATTTAACTCCTCAGATTCCTCACCTCTGAATCACACACATTCATGACGCCCGATTCACAGCACTGTTGTGGAAATAAAGTAAGATAAATCATGGCAGTGTTTGGCATGGAATGGTGTTTGTTGGTGAGGGAAGGATTCCCGTATCCTCCTATGATGTCTTTAGTGGCAATCTACACCTTCCTTTGCCTTTAGTGGCAGTCTACAAATATCTACTGACCACTGGTGGATGAAAAGAGAGTCTGGAAAACCAAACTCTAGGATTATGGCCAGGAGGTCGGTTTATTTCCCTTCTCTCCGGTTACAGATACACCTACCTCCTGTGGTTTTGGTTGTGTTTTTAAAAGCAGTATGTAATGCTCTTCATAAATAATACTTCAACATGCAGAAAAGCAATAGAACCAGACAAGATTGTTGGTGCTTGTTCCCAAAAGCTTCTTCATGAAGTTGAGCTATGTCAGAGAGGATCTAGGGCCTCAAAAGGAAGATAGGAAGACCAGGCATTCAGGTAGTGTTTACTAAGTGCCAGGCCACAATATATGACACGGCAGAAGCACTCATCACCCACCAACGGAGGAGGATACAGAATTTCAGAGAAGTTAGGAAATTCACCTGTTTGACTTTGCGGCCTGCTCGGGTCACCGCGAAGCTCTGCAGCCCTCTAGTGGCGCGCTGCGGGAAGGCGCGTGCCTCACCTTGCCGTGGCCGCACTCGCAAGGGCTGAGCAAAGCGCGCGAGCTTCTGTGGCTTTCCCAGACCGAGAATTAAAGCTGCACACTACTCCGAGAAGCCTTGGAGGTAGAGGTGAGCGGACTGCCTCCCGGAAGGAATTATTATTTTAAGATCGTGGGACCCCTTTGTTCTGTGCTAAACCCAGAACTCTCAGCCTGGAATGATAGAGGACGAACACTCCCCAAACAGACTTGAAAGTTAATATTAACTCACGGTGCGTCCACGTACCTGACCTTGTTCATACCCCGTGGCCCTGATTACCGACCATCCTGGTAGTAGCAGCAGTGCTGAGGCGACACCCTACAGGGGCTGACACACCAGGTTCCAGTGCTGGTGGAGCTGTGCATCTGACGTGCGCGGTCCTTTAAGCTCTCTGCGCTCTCAGCGCATTGGTGACGGGCGAGCCCGCGGCAGCGCCCTCGCGAGGCTGACTTGTTATGCTTGTGCACGGGGTGACTTTTGCAGGACGGCAAATTTTCACCACACCTCTCAGTCTTTCACTTCGTAAATACTGCAGTGGAGTTCCGCCTTTCTGAGCGCTGGGTCAGAGGGGATCAGGTAAAGATATTACGCAGAGCTATGAGGCAGAGTAAGGTGAACAAACAATGTCATGAGCTATCTACATGCTGGCAATGCTCACCACTCCAGGTTGGATTTAGTATCTACCCTATTTTCGTCATCTGGAAATTGAAAAATCTCAATCCTAATTTGGCCAAATAGAGATATTGATTCCCCACTCCTCCCTCACATTTTCCTCCCCACCTCAGCCTTCCCATCTTAGCAAAGGGTAGCGCTATGTACCTGCTATGCCCTAGGAGCCCTATTTGATTCCTTTTTTTGTTTTGTATCTTCATGTCTAGGTCTCCAATATATCCTTGGACTCTACATACAAAATAAAGAGTATCTCAAAGCTGAAAAAGTGTTTCATCATTACTGTCTGCTGTAACATATCAACCTCTCTCTACCATGGCCTTTTAACTGGACTTGGACTGCCACTTCTCCACCTGTAATCCATCCTCCAGAGGAATCAGTCAGAAGAGCAAAGCATTGTGTTATTCACCTACCTATTTTCTTTTTTTTAAAATTTTATTTAAAAGGAAAAAGAGAAAAACACAAAACAAAACAAAGCGGTGTAAGGGTACACGTAATACAGAACTACAAAAAAAAAAAAAAAAAGACAGTAAGAAATCACCAGTTAATAGATTACATATTATCATCTTAGAAATAATTGCTCAAATCACAGTATCAAAGAATACAAAGTGGACATTCAAATAGTGAGACTGCAAACAGTTGTGTTCAATGATCCAACCAAAAACATTAATATGGTCAGCTATTTAACACCCCTAAACACACTTGCTGTTGTATCCTTTAGAGCTCTTTTTTTCCCCCTCTCTTTTTTACAACAAAATTTACACATTTTGGGTTTTATTACTCCTTAGTTCTTATTACTTTTTTGGGCGGGAGAGAATAAACTCAAATATTGCAAAACAAAGCTGTCAGTCAAAACCAAGGATAGACATACCACACGATGTAAAACAGAGTACAAGGTTATCAACAATGGTTATCAACAATGTCTCTTGTTTCCTTAAAAAGAATTGTCTATCTCATTAGATATTATAAAGTTGAACAAAACAGTAGAGAACAAGACCAATAAAACTTAGGCATTGTAAACATTACAGGACTTCCAAAGGAGACAATAGTCAAACCAGAATGGGCATCTTAGTGAATCTTATTGCCTTCAAAGTAGTTGCCTATACCCTCAAACTTGATACTATCATACAGAATGGAACAGAGTCTAATCAGTCAAAACAAGATAGTGGGAGTATTACAGGACTTCAAAACAAGTTAATAGAAAATCAAAAAAAGTTACTATTATACCTCCTGCTAATTTTTTTTAAATTTTTCCCCTTAATTAAAACAAACATAAGAAATAATTAAATAATTTTTTTTAAAAAGAATAAGGGAGAGATTGAGATAAAACAGGACATAACAATATAACAATACAGGTCAAAGCATGACTGTTTCAGCAACCTAGTGCTTCACCACCAAATAACCCGACTTAATAGTAGTTACCATAGTGTCTGTCTTTTTCCTTGAAATATTTGAATAAAACTTCATATACTATAGCTTCAAATATTTCCATATCAAGAAGCCCAGAATAAAGCCTTTCCAATTAATAAGTGAAAACTTTATAAGGCTTCAAGGCCACATAATGGGGAATCATGATTACCACATATTGTTATATATTTGAATCATTACTTACATTAGGGAAACTATTCAGTATTCACACATGCGAGATTGATTTATTTCACTTATGAGTATGGTCTCAAGCTGCGCCCATTTATTGATAAATATCTCAATGTGATCCTTCTTTATAGCTGAATAATACTCCATTGTATAGAAATACCACTACTTTTTTATCCATTCCTCAGTTGATGGACACTTGGGTTGTTTCCAAGATCTGGCGATTACAAATTGTGCTGCTATAAACATAGGTGCACATATATCACTGTGGTATGATGCTTTCAGTTCTTCTGGGAATATGCCTAGAAGTGGAATAGCTGGAATAAATGGGATTTCCAATCCCAGCTTTTTGAGAAATCTCCAGACAGACCTCCACAAAGGCTGTACCAGTCTACATTCCCACCAACAGTGCAGGAGAGTTCCTTTTTCCCCACAGCCTCTCCAGCATTTGTTGTTGTTGGTTTTCTTGATCCTGGCCATTCTTTCAGGAGTGATATGGTATCTCAGTGTGGTTTTAATTTGCATTTCTCTAATGACAAATGATGATGAACATTTTTTCATGTATTTATTTGCCATTTGCATTTCTTCATCTGAGAAGTGCGTATTCATCTCAGATACCCATTTTTGCACTGGATCTTTGAATTTTGGGAGTCTGAGGTTTTTTTAAATTCTTTATATGTTTTAGACAAGAGTCCCTTGTCTGAGATAGAGTTCACTAAAATCTTTTCTCAGTTTGTGGGTTTTCTTTTCACTATGCTGGAGATTTCTTTTGACATGCAGAAACTTTTTAATAAGAAGTGGTCCCAGTTATTGATTCTGGGAAGTATTTCCTGTGCGGTTTGAGTCCTGTTCATGAATTCTCTACCTACTCCTATGTCTCTAAGGTTTCTACCCAATTTGTCTTCCAATAGATTTAGTGTTTCTGTTTTAATATTCAGATCTTTGACCCATTTACATTTTAATTTAGTACATGGTGATAGACATGGGTCTAGCTTAGTTTTCGGCAAATGGAGAGCCAGTTTTTCCAGCACCATGTATTAAAGAGACTGTTGTTCTTCCAGTGAACCTGCTTGGGTCCTTTATCAAAGATAAGGTGGTGAGTGTGTTTGTAGTTGTGGTTGTATCTTCTAATCTATTCCATTGATCTTCGGCTCTGTCTTGATTCCAATACCATATTGATTTTACTACAGTTGCTTTGTAGCATAACTTCAAGTCAGGGATTGTGATGCCTCCTGCTTTGTCTTTGCTGCTTAGAATTGCCTTTGCTATTCTAGGTCTCTTCTGGTTCCAGATGAAATTTAGGAGTGATTTCTCTAGATCTATAAGGTATGTTGATGGTATTTCTATTGGGATTGCATTGAATCTGTATAACAGTTTTGGGAGAACGGCCATCTTTACAATGTTTGTTCTTCCTATCCATGAGCAAGGGATGTCTTTCCATTTTCTGAGATCATCCTCAATTTCCTTTTTCAGTGTATTATAATTTTCACTGTATAAGTCTTTCACTTCTTTTGTAAGAGTAATTCCTAAATATTTCATTTTTTTGCTTGCTAGTGTGAATAGTCCAGTTTCCCTTATTTCCCTCTCTGTGATTTTGTTGTTCGTGTATAGGAATGCTATTGATTTCTGAACATTGATTTTGTATCCAGCCACATTACTGAATTTATTTATTGTATCTAAGAGTCTTTCCATGGAGTTTAGGGGGTCTTCTATGTAGAATATCATGTCATCTGCAAACAATGACACTTTAACTTCTTTTTTTCCTATCTTTACCCCTTTTATTTCTCTTTCTTGCCTAATTGCTCTGGCTAGTACTTCCAGTACTATATTAAATAAGAGTGGTGATAAAGGACATCCTTGTCTTGTGCCTGATTTTAAAGTAAAGGCTTTCAATTTTTGGCCATTTTGTATGATGCTGGCTGTTGGTTTGTCATAAATGGCCTTTATTATATTGAAGTAAAGACCATCTATTCCAATTTTCTGTAAAGTTCTTATCATGAATAAATGTTGGACCTTATTGAAGGCTTTTTCTGCATCTATAGAAATGATCATGTGATTCTTATTTTTGGCTTTATTGATATGGTGGATTACATTTATTGATTTGCGTATGTTGAACCATCCTTACATTCCTGGGATGAATCCCACTTGGTCATGGTGTATAATCTTCTTGATGATTTGCTGGATCCTATTTGCCAATATTTTATTGAGGATTTTTGCATCTGTGTTCATTAGGGAGATTGGTCTATAGTTCTCTTTTATAGTTGGGTCTTTCTCAGGTTTTGGTACTAGAGTAATATTTGCTTCCAGGAATGACTTAGGAAGGATTGCTTCCCTTTCAATTTCATTGAATAGCTTGAGGAGTGTCGGCATTAGGTCTTCTTTGTATTTCTTGTAGAATTCTGCAGTGAATCCATCTGGGCCTGGGCTCTTCTTGGTGGGTAAAGACTTAATTACATTTTCAATTTCATTAACAGGGATTGGGTTATTCAACAGTTTTACATCCTCTTGATCTAGCTTTGGTACTTCATATATTTCTAAATATCTGTCTATTTCTTCTGTGTTATCAAACTTTTGAGAGTAGAGGTTTTCGAAATAGGTGTTGATGATCTTCTGTATTTCTATTGGGTCTGTAGTGATTTCACCTTTTTCATTTCTTATTGCATGAATTTGAGCTTTTTCTTCCCTTTTTTTAAATAAGGTTGGCTAGGGGCTTATCGATTTTATTTATTCTTTCAAAGAACCAACTCTTTGATTCGTTGATTGTTTGGATGGTTTTCTTAGTCTCTATTGCATTGATTTCTGCTCTGATTTTTATAATTTCCTCTCTTCCTTTGGCTTTGGGCTTGACTTGCTCTTCTTTTTCTAGCTGTTTGAGGTGTAGCATCAAGTTATTTATTTGTATTCGTTCTGTTTTCCTGATGTGGGAACTAGTGCAATAAATTTTCCTCTGAGGATGGCTTTCATTGCATCCCACAGATTCCGGTAAGTTGTATCTGCATTTTCATTTTCTTGTAGGTATTGTTTAATTTCCCCTGTGACCCACTGATTACTCAAGAGTGTGTTATTCAGTTTCCATGTGTTTGTGGGATTTTTGCAGTATCTTTTATCATTAATTTCTAATTTCAGAGCGCTATGATCCGATAAAAGGCAAGGAATCATTTCAACTCTTTTGCATTTGTTTAAATATGTTCTGTGAGCTAATATATGGTCTATTTTAGAGAATGATCCATGTACTGCTGAGAACAATGTGTATTCTTATGTTGTTGGGTGGAACATTCTGTATATGTCTATCAAACCCATTTGTTCACAGGTGTGATTCAGTTCTGTTATTTCTTTGCTCATTTTCTGTCTGGTTGATCTGTCCGTTAGTGTCAGTGGCATATTAAGGTCTCCTGTTACAATTGTGTTACTGATAATTTCAGTTTTCATTTCTGTTAATAGTTGTTTTATATAACTGGGTGCTCTGGAGTTTGGTGCATATTTATTTAAAATAGTTATCTCTTCCTCTTGGAGTTTTCCCATTATGAGTATGTAGTGACCTTCTTTGTCCTTTATGGTCTTTGTTGGTTTAAAGTTCACGTTGTCTGCAAACAGAATGGCTACTCCTGCCTTTTTTTGGATTCCTGCTGCATGAAGTATTGTTTTCCATCCTTTGACTTTCAGTCTGTGAGTATCCTTCTGGGTTAGATGGGTTTCCTGTAAACAGCATATGGTTGGATTTTGTTTCTTGATCCATTCTGCTAGTCTGTTTCTTTTGATTGGTGCATTGAGACCATTTACATTAATGGTTATTACTGTTAAATGCTGGTTTATTGTTGGCATGTTATCTCTCTGCTGTTGCATCTTTATCTTTCTGTTCTGTTTAATTATTTGCTTTGCTTAGTGGTTTTTTCCTTTGTGTATCTAAACTGTCTTTCAATATTTTTTGCAGGGTTGGTTTGGTGTTCATGAAGTTCTTCAGCTGTTCTTTGTCATGGAAGTATCGTATTGCACCATCAATTTTGAATTGTAGTTTTGCAAGGTACATCAGTCTAGGTTGGAAATCATTTTGCTTTAGGATCTGGAATACTTCACTCCATGCTCTTCTTGACTTTATTGTTTGTGCTGAGAAGTCTGCTGTAATTCTGATAGGTTTTCCTTTATAAGTGATCTGTCTTTTCTCTCTGACAGCTTTTAATAATCTATTCTTGTGTTGGATTTCTGGGATGGTGATTATTATATGTCTGGGTGTAGTTTTATTTTGGTTATGACTATTTGGAGTTCTATATGCTTCACTGATCCTGATGTCAGTTTCTGATCTCATGCTTGGGAAATTTTCAGCTATTACTTCTCTAAATATCCTCTTGACATCCTTTATGTTGTCTCCTTCTTTTTCATTAATCCCTATCATTCTTATGTTATTCTTCTTTGCATCGTCTTGCAGTTGTTGAATTGTTGTTTCTTGATTCCTTGTTATTTTTAAAAGATCTTTCCTTTCCTGTTCACTAGCTGCAATCCTGTCTTCAAGGTCTGAAATTCTATCTTCACTTTCATTAAGGCGGTTTTTACAACTTTCAGAGGAGTTTTTTATTTCCTGTATATCTCTGTGCATCTGCATTATGTATTCTGTTTGTTTCTTATATTGCTCGTCTAGGGATTCTATCTTTTTGTTTAGTTCCTCCAATTTTTTATCTGTGTTTTCTTTAGATATATTCAGAATCTCTTTCATTTCTTTGATCATTTCTTTTTTTATCTGGGAGATTATTTCGAGTTTGAATTTCTTTAAAGCTTCCTGGAGTTGCTTGTCAATTTCAGTAGCTATTGTGTCCGATATTTGAGATGAATGGCATATATTTTCTTCTATATACATTGCTCCTAGGGTTTCTTGAGATGCGCTGGAGGTTTGAGGTTGTAATTTGGTCTTTCATTTTGTCATTTTCCTATATTTCTGTGTTTCAAGTGTTATTTGAAAGCTTCCTCAGGATCTGTTGAAAATCCCCTTCTATGTTTGCAGCTACTGAGACTCTAGCACCACGCTACCCCAAGCCACTGGGCCTGCAGAACCAATGGCCCTCCTCTGCCTGCTCAGAACTCCACAGTTCCAGACAAGCTGGGCCTCAGGGACACTGTGAGCCCACCTGCCCCTTAGAAGCTCCACAGCTCTCCAATCGCAGCCGGGATGTGGAGGCAGATGTAGACGCCTCAAACCCACCTCTCCACTTCACTGCACCTGGAACCCTGGTGGGACCCAAACAGTCTGGGCCGAGACATCCACAATCCTTCAGACACACAGGGAGGCAGATGCAGGCGCCCCAGATCCCACCGGCAGGCAGCCCCTCCTCTGCCCACTGATGGCTAGGCACAGCAGTCTGAAATAGGCTGGGCTCCGGGGATAGTGTGGGCCCGCCCACCCATCTGAAGCTCAGCAGTTCTCCAAGTGCAACTGGGATGGGGAGGCGGATGTAGAGGCCTCAAACCCACTTCTCCACTTCACTGCACCCGGAAGCCTGGAGGGTCTGAAACAGTCTGAGATTTGGGCCGAGTGTGCTGAGCACTCACCACAGGCTGCAGTGCCTCAGGAACCTGCGATCCCTCCCTGCTTGCTGAGATATCCACAGTCCTCCAGACACACAGAGAGGCCGATGCAGGCGCCCCACTCACCTAGCTATTTTCAATGACCCATCATTGCCAGTTAGAATTCCTACTTTGGAAACACACACACACAAACACACACACACACACACACACACACACACACACACACACATTTCTGGTGAAGATATGGAGAAAGGGAAACTCTTATGTACTGTTAGCAGGAATGTAAATTAGTACAGCCATTATGAAAAATAACATTGAGGTTCCTTTAAAAACTAAACATAGAACTACCATTGACCCATGGATTGTACTATTGGGTCTGTATCCAAAGGAATTGAAATTAGTATGTTGAGTGACATCTCCCCCACGTTTATTGCAACACTATTCACAGCAGCCAAGAAATGGAGCTAACTTTCCTAAGTGTCCAGAAGATAAATGGGTTAGAAAAATGTGGCATAAATACACAATGGATAATTATCCAGCTACAAAAAGAATAAAATCCTCCTGTCCTTTATGGCAACATGGAGGAGTCTGGAAGATATTATGGTAAATAAAACAACAGGCACAGAGAGGCAGATACCTGAACTTCTCATATATAAAGCTGAAAAGGTTGATCTCATAGAAATTGAGAGTAGAATAGCGGCTACCAGAGACTTCTAAGGGTAGCAGGCTGGGAGAAAGGGAGAGGGTGGTTAACTGTTACAAAATTACAGTTGCATAGGAAGAATGCCTTCTACGGTTCTGTAGTATAATTGGGTTCCTCAAATTTATAACAATTTACTGTAAATTTTAAAATAGGTAGGAGAGAGGACTTTAAACATTCCCAATGCAAAGGAATGATAAATATTAGAGGGGTGTGGATGTACTAAGTATCCTGATTTGATCATTACATATTATATACATGTATCAAGATATAACACCATTCCACAGCAATGTATACAATTATTTTGTGTTGATTAAAACATTTTAAAATGACTATAGTGATTTTGCTTTTGCATACACAGACATCTCTTGTTTTTGATGGGAGATTAAGTTTGGGATCCCTTTTATATACTGAGATATCCAGATGCTGAAGTTCCTTATATAAAATTTTATAATATTTGTATACATATAACCTACACATTTTCCCATATGTTAAATTATTCTAGATTATTTATAATCTATATAATAAATACTGTGTAAATAATCCTTGTAGAGTTTAGAGGATAACAAGAAAGTCTGCATCAGTTTAGCACAGATATAATTTTCTTTTTCCAATGCCTGCAATCTCCAGTTGGTTGAAACTGAGAAGGGGAGCTCATGAGCTGGAGGGCTGACTGTAGAATCAAAACAAATCCATGGTCAGCAGGTGCTTCCTAGTCCTCCCTGCCTCCCTCTCCAGCCTCCGCATTCTCCACTTACTCTTCACTCAGCTGTGTTGCTCTGGTCTCCCTGGCCTTCCCACAGCCCCTGAAAATGGCAGTGTTTTCCTTCTGGGACCTGTGCTGCCCTTTCTGCCTGGAATGCCCTTCCCTCTATTGTGGTATGGCTCCCTCTTTCTCATCATCAATATCACCTCCTTATCTCAAATGAGACCTCCTCTGAATGGCTGTTCTGGGCCACCACAATTGGAGCAACATCTTGGCTACATCTCTTATTTTATGTATGTTTTTCCCTGAGTCCTGCCTGATATTATTTTACTTATTTGTTTAGGAACTTAACAGGACGCTCCACCGTATGACACAACTTCTTTTAGAGCAAGGAATGTATTTCTCTTGTTAACCAGAGCTTTGAATTGTGTCGCTTACATTATAGGTGTCCAAAAATATTCAATGATGAAGTAACTAACAAGCTCATGCTTCATTAGCATTTAACTCTGCATAGCTGAATTCATTATCATAGCACAACTTTGTCATCTAGAAAATATTTTTTTCTAGTCACAATATCTTTACTCTTCTGTTAGCATTTCATCACTGTCACAAAATGCCTATGATAATCAACTTGTAAAGAAAAAAATTTATTTTTACAGCTTTGGAGTTGACCCTGTTGCTTTGGGCCAGGGGTAAAGTGGCATATCATGACAGAAGCATGTGGAAGAGCAAAACTACTCACTTCATGGCTAGAAAGTCAAAGAGAGTGAGCAGGAGGACAGGATTCCACAGTCCCCTTGGAGAGAATGTGCTAGTTACCCGAGAACCTCCCATAGGCCTCGTCTCCCAAAGTTCCACCATTTCCCACTAGCACCACCCTGGGAACCCAACCTTTAAGCACATGTGGCTTTGAGAGACATGTACATAAGCCATAGCAGCCCCATTCTCTACCCTTGAATGAACATAGTTCTTTATCACAGCAGAGGGTAAGGTATAAAGAAATAAAAGATGGAGCCATATGTGCACTGAGCTAGCAGAGAGAGAGACAATGAAGGGGAGAAAAGGAGGGAAAGTGAGAGAGGGGGGGGAGAAAGAGACAGGTAGACAGACAGACAGAGACAGAGACAGAGAGAGAGAGAGAGAATTTACATGTGTGTTAGGGGATAGGGTTGCATTTTGCTTTGAACAAGGCACATGACTTTCAGTAGCATCATCTACTATTCTGAGTGTGACTTAGTGTGAATAAAGCACCAGGTGGCAGCAGGGGAGTGTTGTTATACTTTTTAAAAAACACTTAAGGGACTTCCCCAGTGGATTGGCTACTACACAAAATGGATAATTAGACACAGCCTTTGCATAAAGTGTTTGCAATCTATAGATGGGTTAGTTGTCATTATATATGTCTATATCTTCATTATCAAAAACATACATACTGAATGCCCTTCCTTGCAAGACTGTAGGCAGGGATTGCAAATCCTGAGCAAGCCAGGGTGAGATTTGCTCTGTGGAGATTGCAACCAAAAATTAAGAAATAGCAATGGCTACATGAGACTTGAACAATTTAAAGGATGGTCATGTGTTGCAATTACCGACCTATTTTTTCTTTGCAGTGCATTGTCTATTTCTTCCTAGAGAAAGATGTGAAAGAATTTTCATCTTTGAACCTTGAGACACTTAGCAGATGACTTATCACATAAAGAAAGCTTAAAAATGCTTATTGAACAGTGAGGAAAAAAGTAAAAACAGAAAAATAAAAATGAGAAAGAAAAGCAATGGACAATGCTCTTCAGAAAGAAATTAGGAACGTGCCTGGTAGGAAGTACTCAGTTTGCATGCCCTTAATCTCACTTCATGACTGTGTTCATCGTTTCTTCTTTTCTTCTCTTCATGAAAAGATAGAATCTTTCCATCTGATTTCAGTGGCACATGGGCCACTTAGAGCTTTCAGATGAGGAAATCCAATTAAATGAACGAAGTTATTATTCAGCAAGAACTCCTTGGAGGTACTGCTTTCCTATTTAGCTAAAGTATCACCGCCCATCTTTTTTTTTTTTTTATCTAAAAAGCATCAATATGGACCTAGACACCGTGTTCTGTGTATTATAGTCTATTGTCCAAGTATTGAAAGACAAAGTGCGTGCATGTTTTCAGCAGTTGAGCTTGTCTTGAGATGAGGCTCTCTTTATTTCTTCTCTATGCCAGCCCAGTACCTCTTAGCCCCACATCAGGGGATCCTAGAGCAATTTCTCCCTCTGAGTGAAAGTTAGCAGTATGGGAAGAAGGGAAGCCTGAGGGAGCCTATGAAAGAAAGAGAAAAAGCAAACAGGAACAGAGCTTCTGTCCAGAGCCAGCTCTGGTAACTGGAAGGGACAGAAGAAGATACTGAAGAAGAACTTGGGCATCGTTGGCATATCACACTGCCTAACCCTGTAAACGCGAGATGAGGTTTCAGATTAGATTAGTAATAGGCTAGAGTTCATTGATATGTACAGTTTAATTTCTAGGTGTGGGTATGATATTTTCTCATAAATTCTTTTCCTGCCCCAAATCTAGACAATTTCTCTGGCCCAGGAGTCAAAATTGGAATTTTCTTTAACAGGGGAGAAAGAGAGACAGCAAAGAAATGTGCAGAAACAGTATCTTTCCTCCACAATAATAAATTTTTTAAAATCTTGAAAATTCAAATGCAAGAAGCACATCAGTGGGAATGAATATCAATATACCTGGCAGTGAGCTTCTCTTATTTGTGTTTATTTTTCTGGTGCTGGGAATTGAACTCATGACCTTGTACTTTCCAGGCAGGTACTTATACCACTAGGCTAAACCTCTAGTTAGCTTCTTTTAAAGGAGAGAGAAGTACACAGGAAGAAAGGGGAATTGAAAATTTCAGGAGAGCTGTTTCTCTTTATCCCTGGGCAGAGAAGAGATATTCCAATCCATTGACTCTGCAAACATACTGCTTCTAGTTGCTTAAAACATAAAATTTTCTATATTATAAATAATTAGCTTAAAAGTTAGATATGGCCAGTTTTGTATGTTAATGTTCATGTTCCTACCAAGTAAAGCTCAATTAAATTCCTAGAGTCATCTATGGGTGAAAGTTCTGTACTGTGTCGAGAGAGTAAAAGAGGTGGAGAATTGTCCTCACCATCTTATAACTGAGAAGAATGGAAACATCAAACTTAAAAGTACCTGTAGGTATTGGGGAGCCCAACATTCCTTTAGTAGCAAAATTTTAAGTATTTTAATCGTACACTTTGTGCATGCCGACTTGCTATATTTCAATGACAGAATAAATCAATATGTGCTAATTAAATGTTTTCCTTAAAGGGATTTTTAGAAGTTACAGTATTTTGTTTGTACACAGTGAGCCCTTACATTGGCTGACTTATTTAACAATAAATTTTGACTGAATTCCTTTATTTAACAGAAAATTACTGAAAAAGATTTGGTAATGATTCAAATTCATTATGCACAACATTAGAAGAATAAAGTTCATAAAAGATGTTACATTTTTATCAAAAATCTTTGTGTTGATGATTTTACTTAAACAAAACAAGATTACGTTTACGTGTACCAACTTCCCACAAGGAATGTAAATGTTATGTACTATGCATATGTACTAATCAACTAACCCAAGCAGAACTAAAAAATAAGATTAATGTCATAATAACATAATGTGGTCAGTTTGAATTTTGTCTTGATTATATATAAGGTGTTATTGATTTGATTCTGTAGTGGCTTATACAAGATATGTAAGCATAAGGGGATAGAGTTTAAAACTATATTATGGTTGTATATGTTTGTATAAATTTATAATAGAAGTAATTTAAATCAAGATATTAAATTTTTAAAAATTTTATTTGTATATATTTGTAGTTCACGTAGTTTACAATTGTCTTGAGGAATGGTACATGTAGATATTATAGCATTTTTCTTTCTTTATTTTATTAATTCTCTCCTCTCTTCTCCTTTCCTCCTCCTCCAGTTCCCCTATTTTTCATTCTTCTTGTTATTATTTGTTTTAACTCATGTTATAGCATATAATATTCGTGTTAGTTGGAATTATTCGATTTCTGACATGACACATCTTTATTCCTCTTATTTCCCTTCCCCTTCTCCTCATCCCTCATCTTTGTTCCCTTGGACCTCCCTATTACAAGAGATCCTTCCCTTGTCCCATTCTAGCCATCCTTTATCATTTTCTTTACTTATGATTTTTCTCACTGAAATGAGAGAAATCACATGGTTTTAAGTTTGTATGTCTGGTTTATTTCACTCAACATTATATTTTCCAGGTGCATCCCTTTGCTTACAACTGTCTCAAATGTGTCATTATCTATAAATAGGTAGTATTCCATTACATAGAGATACCATATTTCCTTTCCAATCATCTGTTGCTGGGTATATAGGCTGCTTCCAGGACTTAGCTATTACAAATTGTGCTGCTATAAAGATTGTTATGCATGTATCACTTTAGTATGATGACTGAATCTTTTGGGGGAAGATACCTAGCAAAGAGGTATCTGGGTCATATGGAATTTCTAGTTTCAGTTCATTGAGAAATCTCCATGTTGATTTTCATAATGGTTGCACTAATTTGCATTCTACCAACAATGAAGGAAGTTTTTTTTTCACCACTGTCATGCCAGCATTTGTTACTGTTTGATTTCTTTTTTAAAAAATTTTTATTTAAGGAGAAAAAGAAAAAAAAAAGCAGAAAAAGGGTACAAGTTATACAGAATTTCAGAAAAAATAAACAGTAGGAAATCACTAGTTAATGGATTACATATTGTCATCTTAGAAATATTTGTTCAAATTACAAAATTAAATCATATAAAGTGAACATTTAAACAGTGAGACTGCAAACAGTTCTGTTCAATGATCGAACAAAACTCGTAATATCATTGTCTATCTTATACACTTAAATATACATGTAGTTATATCATTTAGAGCACTTTCTTTTCCTCTCTTTTGTACAATGACTATTATACTTTTTGGGTTTTATTACTCCCACAGTTCTTATTACTTTTTGGAAGAAAGTGAAACCAAATGTGACATAACAGAACAGAGATGGTCAAATCAAAAGGGTGGACATAATAGATAATGTAAAAACATAATACAAGGTGATCAACAATGGTTACCATAATGCCTCCCACTATCTCCAATAGAATTGCCTATATCATCAGTTATAATAAAATTGAACAAAACCGTAAGTGAAACCAACACAACCAAAACATTGGAGACATTACAGGTCTTCAAAAGTAGATAATACTCAACCAGAATGGGTGTCATATTGAATCCCACTATCTTCACAGCTGTTGCCTAAACTTTCAAACCTGGTACTATCAAGCAAAACAGAATAAAGGAATATTAGTCAAAACAAGATGGTGAGAGCAATACAGGGCTTCAAATAAAGTTAATAGAAAATCAAAGTGGGTTACTATAATATATCCTGCTATTTTTAAATTTATTTTTCCCTTAATTAAAAGGGTAAAAATAAAAAAGTAAATTATAAAATGGAGATTGAGATAAAAGAGGGCATAACAACAAAACGGTGCAGATCAAAACATAACTATTTAAGCAAAATGGTGTTTCACCACAAGATAATCCTGACATAAAAGTAGTAACCATATTGTCTCTTTCCTTGAAATCTTTGAGTATAACTTTGTATACTGTAGCATCAAATATATCAAAACAATGTAAAACCATTTAAGAGAATGACAGTATTACAGGGTATTTAGAATCAACTAACAGAAAATGAACAATGGTTTCTGTATAATCTCCTTGTCTATAAAAGTGTTTGTTTATACTATCACATATAATAAAATCCAATAAGATACAACATGTTAAGACCAATGGGGGCAGAAGAACAAAAGCTTGATGAGACTTCAAAACAAGATGATATTAAATCAGCATTACCTATTATGACATCGTTTTCTCCAAAATAGCTGTTCCTATCATCCAATATTCTCTGCCTCATTTCTGTTGAGCTCTTTTTCTGTCATTAGTTGTCAGTTTGTCTTCTTCATTTTCTTTTCTGCTCCATTCATTGTGGCCTCTCTGCCATTATTTCTGGAATCTTGGTATTTTTCATTTTTAGAATATCCTGCAGTATTCTCTGTAGGGTTGAATTGGTGGTTGCATCCTGGAAGCACCTTGTTTTTCCATCAATTTCCAGGGATAGTTGTGCAGGATATATCAACGTTGGATGGAGGTTATTATCTTTCAAAGCTTGAATTATTTCCCCCCACGTTCTTCGTGATTTGGTGGTTTGTGCTGAGAAACCTGCTGTAATTCTGATGGGTGTTCCCTTGTAAGTGATCTGTTTCTTGTCTCTGACAGCTTTTAATATTCTGTTCTTATATTGGATTTCTGGTATTTTGATTATTATAAGCCTGGGTGTTGCTCTGTTTGGGTTGTAGGTGGCTGGAGTCCTGTATGCTTCATACATCTGAGTATCTTTACCTTTTGCTAAATTAGGAAAATTCTCCTGGATTATTTCTGTGAGTAGCTTTTGTAGTTCATTTGTTTGTGTTCCTACCTCTTCTTTTATGTTCTTTATTCTTAAGTTATAGATCCTCTTATGATCTTCTAATCTTTGTATTATTGCTGTTTGTTTCTTTGTTATTTTTAAGAAGTTTTTCATTTCATTCTCCCATATTACAAATCTGCCCTCCAGTTCAGATAATCTATCCTTAGTTTCTTTCAAGCTGTTATGCCAGTTTTTGATAGAGCTTTTAGTTTCCTGGTAATCTCTTTGAACCTGCTTCTTGTATTCTATGTTTCTCTATTTCCTCCATCAAACAATTCTGCCCTTTTTTTCTGTTCATCCATTCCACCGTCTGTTTTTTCTTGGGTAGTGCTCAGCATTTCTCTAACTATTCTGCTTATGTCTTGCTTCAGATCATTAATAACTTCATTCCTGAACTTGTCTATGAGGCTCTGGAGATAGTGCTTTATGTCTATTGGTGCTGTATCTGCTATTGCCTGTTTCTCAGGATTGAGGGCCGAGGAGCCTTTCTTGTTGCTCCCTCTTCCCATATTCTTTGTTCCTTAAATACAAGCATATATAGGAGGCCCAGCTTCCTTCCCTGTCGGCCACAGTCTGTTTGAATTGTGCTGGCTAGGTGTTCCCGCTCACCACAGCACACCAGGGAGTTATGGACTGGGAAGCCTATGTGGGGCCTGCCCCTCCTGGTCAAACTACCAAAAGCTTCACTGCTAGGGTGCACCTCCAGGCACTGGGACCTGGGTTGTGCTAGCCTACTGGGTCTCAGCAAGCAGCATCACGTAGGCTAGGCACTGCTCACCAATCCTGCTTAAGAGGGGGATATGTGACTGAGGTCACTACAGCACCCTGTTCTGGCAAGCCTGCCTGGTCCCAGAATGTGCTCTGTTGGAGCCTCCTAGATTGTGGAAGAGTCCCAGTTTCCCTCACTCACCACAGGTCGATGCACAGCTCCCCACCCATACCACTCTCAACTCTGTTCACCGATTCCCATTCTCAGAGCTTTTGCGCGTCTCTCTCCCTGCCGAGCCAATTCAGACGCAGCAGGGGTGGCAGGAAACCCAAATCGCGTCTTCTAATGGTGCAGGCTCCAGCTTCCACGCTGAGGCTTTATCTGTTCCTGTTATAGCACCAGGATTGCACTCACAGTTGCTTCTCTCAGCCCAGTTCATTCTTGGGCCAGCAGGGTATATCTCCTCTTGCTTAGGATTCCTCACTCCGCGCCATTCCTGGATTCTAAGCTGGGTCTCTCAGAGAGCCTCGGTAGCTGCTGCTATCTGTCTGTCATGTTCTCCTGGAAGTCAGTTGCCTGTATTTCTTTTTTTTTTATAATTTATTTATTTATTTATTTATTTAAAGAAAAGGAAACGAAAAAAAAATACATGGAGATTAAAAAAAAAGGGTAGAAATAATACTAAATTACAGACAAACAAAAGGTAAGAAATTGCCAGTTGATGAGTTACAAATTGTCTTCTTCGAAATGGCTGTTCAGGTTATAGAATTAAAGTATTTAGAATGACATTCAAAAAAGTGACCCTACAAACCATTCTGCTTTATGGCCGAACAAAAGCTCCATAATATGATTATCAGTCCCACCTATTTGTTTTACATCTCTAAGAGGATAAGGTTAACCATATCAAAACAGAACAGAACATTTAAAAAAAAATAAAAAACAATTTAAAGAAATACAGATTTCAAAGCAAGTCCACTGGAGATCTACCTTATCTAACTGTCTCTAGGTTCTTACAAATAGTTGTCCCTAACTTCACCCACTTTCTATACTTATTGCATATTATAGAACAAATCAAATCATTACAGGATGATGGAGTCTTTTTAGGTCCTCAAGTTCCAGATTAGGGAAGACATTTCCAACTACCATCGCATCTCTCATTCTCTTTGTGATAGCCGTCCCCATCTCTGCATATGCTGAAGTTGAGCTGAAGAAACCAGTCCAGAGTCATTTTAATCAGCAAGCAATAGATTGCTAGAATTTATATTATAATGCTACAAAATAAGCCTCGGGTTTTTCAGGTCTCTTCCTCAGAGTATTTGTTCCTATCCTCTCTGTATTATAGGGAAAACCAAGTCATAACAAGACAGCGAAACAATTTCCTAGATAAACATACAATGGATAAGACTTATAAAACTATAATATAAATGATCTTCCGTAGCTACTATGTTTTCTCTTGTTATTTTCAATAGATTTGTCGACAACACTGGCTTATTATAGTTAAATATACTATCACCTATTTTTATAAAAACTTATCTTTGACTGCATTGTAGTATTTGAGAGCTGTTACTGATTCATACCAGTATGGATATCCTTTACATCCTGTCATGCTCAGAGTAATTTCCTCTACTTTTAGGGTTGATTCTAACACGCATACCGATTTCAAATAGGATCAGTCAAGGCCAACCAATAGTCTTATGATTCAGATACAATTAAGATCAGTCATAGTAAGACAATGTAAGTAATACAGGATTTCAGCTTAAGTCAATAGGAAAATAAGGATAGTTACCATGGTATAACCTGCTATTTTTGGTTCTAGAGGTCTGTGTCCTCAAATCTGATGTGAGTGGACAGACCAGAACAAATTTAATTCAATCTAAATATGGCACTAGGACTACTGTGTCTTTTAAATCGTTATACACCATTAGCAATGACCTCTGCTTTTTTTTTTAAATATAGTTTCAGAGCTGTCTCTACCAAAGACTAGCTTACTGTCTCTGCCTCATGTCTGCTACTCCACTTTTCTGCTATAATTTGTCCACCTTATTCCCTCATTCCATGGTCTGCCCCGTACACTGAGGCCTCTCTGCCACTGTAGCTGTAATCCTGATATCTCTTCCTCTCTTTCTCTGTAATGTCCTTCAGTGCTCTCTGTAGGGTTGGATTGGTGGCCATGAACTCCCACAGTTCCTCCTTGTCTTGAAAGTATCTTATTTCTTCATTAATTTTTAGAGAGAGTTTTGACGGATATATGAACTTAGGTTGCATATTTTTTTCCTTCAGGACTTGGAATATTTCTCCCCACTCCCTTCTTGACTTAAGAGTTTGTGTTGATAAGTCTGCTGTTATTTTGATAGATTTCCCGTTATAGGTAACCTGCATCTTTTCTCTGGCTGCTTTTAATATTCTGTTTTTTTGGTGGATTTCTGGGATCTCGATTATTATATGCCTAGGCGTAGATCTGTTTTGGTTGTAGGTAGCTGGCGTTCTGTATGCTTCTTTTATCTGGATATCATTTCTTTTTGCTATATGTGGGAAATTTTGCTTTAATATCTCTGTGAATATTTTTTGTATTTCATTTTTGGATGTTCCTGCTTCCTCACTCACATTCTTTATTCTTAGGTTATGCATCTTTTTATCATCTTCCAGTTTTAGAATTGCTTCTTTCTGGTTCCTTGTTACTTTTAAGAGGCTTTTTCTTTCACGTTCATAAGCCCTAAATCTCTCTTCAAGTTTCAGAAGGTTGTCTATAGTTTCTGTCAAGGCATTTTGCCAATATTCAATGGAGTTTTTAGTTTCCTGATATTCTCTTTGGATCTGTTTCATGTATTCTAAGTTATGCTTAAATTCTTCTTCAGATGCTTCTCTTTCTTTTCTGATTTCCTCAGTTCTTCCATCTGTGTTCTCTTGGGCGGGGCTTGTCATTTCTTTAATTAATCTCTTTATATCTTGCCTCACTTGGATCAGGAGTACATCTTTAAATTCCTCTATGAGATCATGTAAATACTTTTTAATTTCGGCTGATGCTGTGTCGAGCAATGGATGGTTACTGTGTTTGTTCTCTTCAGTGTTTAGTTCTCTTGGGTTTAATTTCTCCTGTTGAACAGCTGGAGATTTTTTTTTATTTTTATCTCTTGTCATGTTTCTGGTTTCTTTCAGACTGTCCTGGAGTTCTCTGGCCCTCTCCGAATTGCTTAGGGCCTTTCAGAAGCGTGCTGGCTTGAGTTTTTGCTGTCCTCCCCAATTTGCTGTTATCTGGGGTAGGCTGGGATGCAGGGGCGGTACAGTCTAGTCTCTAGCCTCTGTGTCAGTTAGTTCATAAATTAGGCTGTACTTTCTGGTTGTCACTGAGTTGTGACCATTCTGCATCCGCCCATTGGGCCCCAAGCAGAGGCCTGGTCTAGCCCCAGTAGCTCCTGCCAGTTCTCCCTGAATCAGAAGCAGCTGGGTAATGGCACAGGATTCTGCCCAGGTCCCAGCCATTCTCTTCCAAACCTCTCTGTGATAGGAGCTCTAGAAAAGCAGATCTGCCCAAAACCAAGATGGCTCCCACTAAGTTCTCCATGCGGAGCTGAAGCCAGCAAGCAATCAGACTCTGCCAGGACTCAAGATGTCTTCCACCAGCCCTCCCTACAGGGGGACCTGGTGATGTCACCAAGCTGCGGTTTCTGCTGCCAGGCTAATATGTCTGCACCAGATTCTGTGTTATTGATTTCCCTGTGGTGGCGGGCCAGCTGTTCTCTGGTCAAACCCAGCAGCCGCGGGGTTTTCTGTACTCACCAGAGTCCGGTGCAAGTCCCCACTCCGGGACCGCCGCACACCAAGCCGTCCACTTTTCCCCACCTCGCGGCTCAGCGCTGACCAGTCAGATTTCTGTGCACCGTTTAGATTCGAAACGCCAGAACTCTGTACATCTGCTCTGGTGCAGCGGTGCAGAACTGGCTGCCACCTGGAGTCTCGATCTGGGTCTCAGTTTCCGCAGTCCCCAAAAGCAACTCAGCTTTTCGTGCTGGGTCCACGAGTCTGTTCGTTGATTTAAGGGCGCGGGATTTGCAGCCTCCGGTCTCAGCACGACTTTAAATCCTCCAGCTGTACTGTCTTGGTTAATAAGAATCACTATCGATTTGTCTGGTCCTCTCCATGCTGTCTTTTTTTTTAGTTTTGAGTTTGAATTCTCTGGAGAGATTCTTCGCTCGATCCCCTAGCTCGCCGCCATTTTCAGACTCCCAGTTGCCTGTATTTCTAACTAACTCAGCTGCCAGTTGTTTGGGAAGACTTCCTCCACTGAGGCACATCACTACACATCTCTGAATTCTCAGGACCTTTGCCACCACCACTCCATAGCTTGGAGGTCTTCCAGGTTCTTTCTAAGCAGTCCACAGTGAATAGAAGCCACAAAATGCAGTCTAGCAAACATCTAGCTCTCCCTTTTTTGCCCGGGACTCACGATTGACCTACTGTTTGATTTCTTAATGATTGCCATTCTTTCAGAGGAAGATAAAGCCTTAGCACTGTTTTAATTTGCATTTCTTTAACGGCCAGACATGTTGAACATTTTTCATATATTTGTTGGTTATTTGTATTTCTCCCTCTATCAAGTCATTTCTCTTGCCCATTTCTTGACTGTGTCTTTAATTGTAGATGATTTAATTTTTTTGTGGTTTTTTTTTTTTGTGTGTGTGTGTATTCTAGATGTTAGTCCTACTGGAAAGCAGCTGGCAAATTGTCTTCTTCATTCTGTAGGTGGTTCTTCATTCTACTGATTGATTTTTTTGTGCCATACAGAAGTTGTAATTCCATTTGTTGATTCTTGATGCTATTTTTTCTGTGATTGAGGTCATGTTCAGAAATTCGTTTCCCATACGTATGTCTTCATATGTTTTACCTGTTTTATCTTCCAATAGATTTAATGTTTCTGTTTTAATGTTTATGTCTTTGATTCACTTTGGGGGAGAGATAAAGTTCAATCTTCTGTACAAAGATAAAGTTTTTCCAACACCACTTGTTGAACAAGGTATCTTTCCTCCAACATATGCTTTAGGTCCCTTTATCAAAGATTAAATAGTTGAATATGTCTGAAAAGATTTCTGTATCCTCAATTCTGTTTCACTGATCCATTTGCCTGTTTTTGCTCCAGTACTATGCTGTTTTTATGACTATTGCTTTGTATTATTGTTTGAAGTCAACTATTGCTATGTCTCCTGCTTTGTTCTTATTGCCCATATCTGCTTTTTCTATTCTAGATTTCTTCTGGTTTTGTATGAATTTTAGGATTTTTTTTCTTTAGATCTGTAAAGTATGATGCTGGTATTTTGACTGGGAATTGAATTTATATAGCAGTTTTGGGAGTATAGCCATTTTGATAATATTGGTTCTATGTATTCAAGAAAAGGGGCCATCTTTCTGTGTTCTGATGTCCTCTTTAATCTCCCTCTTCAGAGTAATGAAGTTTTCTTTGTAGTGTTAGGCCTTTCACTTCCTTATTTAAGGTAATTCCTAAACATTTCATTTTTCCCAAAGCAACTATGAAAGTATTGTCTTCATAATTTCATTCTGATCTGTTCATCATCGATATTCACAAATGCTAATGATTTTTGTATGTCGATGTTATATCTTGTGGTGCTGAAATTGGTCATTAATTCTGAGAGTTTTTTGGTGTAGTTCTTTGGGTCTTCTACGCAGAGTATCATATCATCTGCAAGTGATAATTTGAGTTTTTCCTTTCCTATATATGTATCTTTTTTATTTCTTTCTCTTGCCTAATTGCTGTCACCAATGTTCAAGCACTATGTTGAATAGCAGAGGTAACAGGTGGACATCCTTGTCTTGTTCCTCTTTCTCTTTTCAACTCTAGTCAGGCTTTAACTCTCATATTCAAAACTGCTGGTCAAGATTACCAGTGACTTTTAGATGGCTAACCCCAATGGTGAAGCCTAATTTCTCATCTCCCTTATCTATAGCATTTGACATTATTGGATTATTTCTTTTTTTCTTTTTTTCACTATTGAGACAAAATACACAACATCCAAAAGTTAAAGGAGGAAAGGTTTGTTTTGCCTCACAAGGGTTTAATTTATAACTAGCGTTTAATCTATAACTAGGTAGCTCTAAGGCAGGATGGCACAGCAGAGGAGAAATTGTTCATGGCAGAGCAGGAAGAAAAGCAGCCAGAGCAGCAACCAACCTGCTTTCTTCCTGTCCCTTTATCTCCCATTCATGCTACAAACCTAGTAACTGGCACCACTCAATCCAGGATTGAGCTTCCATTATCACCCACAGAACTATGCTGAACCAATTTAGTTATCACACAGCCTTAATCCCCCATGATCCAGCCATCTCGCAGAAGGCTCACCTATGAGCACATGAGACTTAGCAGGGACATCTAGACATAGCCATACCGTTGTCCCTGGAAACACTTTCTGCACTGGGTCCCTAGTTACTGCCCCTTAGCTTTCTCCATCCCTCACTGGCTGCTCCATTTCAATTTCTTTGGTTGGTCTCCACTCTTTCTTTACTCTAACTGTGAAGTGCTTCAGGGTCCAGAGTTTTGATTGCTTCTCTTAATTCCCTTAGTGACCTCCCCCAGGCCCATGGCTTTACAATGTCACCTAAAAGCTGTTGACTTCAAATTTACCCCTAACCCAGCTCTTTTCTTGGTGCTTTGAATTCTCATAGCCCCTTTCTAGAATTTTCCTTCAGATGAAGAAAGCTATCCTTTCCAACAAGACTTTCTCTTTGGAGGCAGCTCCCATGCAATGCCTGGCTAATGTAGGGTGTAGCAAGGTCAGGTCCCAGAGCCTCAGTTTGAGACAGCCTTAAAAAGTCATTGCAGCTGAATGTGGGCTAAACTGAAGCCACTTTCATAACTGGATCACAACACAACCCAAACTTTTTTATGTTCCAGACCCAGCATATTCCATGTTTCCATGTCTCTGGAAATACTAATTCATGTTTCACAGTCTGTTTCCTGGGGGAATTTGACTCAAACGATAATACTGGAAACAGAGTCTCAAAAAAAAAAAAAAAAGATATGGGAGACTGGGCATGGTGGTGTATACCAGGCTGAGGCAGGAAGATTACAAGGTTGAGGTCAGCTTAGGCAATTCAGTGACTTGTTGAGATCTTGTCTCAAAAAAAAAAAGTAGTAAAAGAAAACCATGCCATCAGTTTTTGATGTGCTGTTATTAAGAATATACACACTTAGGACTGTTATATCTTCTTGAAGAAATGACATTTTTATCATTAAAAACATTCATCTTTATTTCTGAAGTTGTTTATCTTATTCTGAAATTTTTTTTTTGTTTACCCCTGACTAGTTTAGTGATGTACAACAGTGAGTCTCATTTGGGGCATCAGTTATCATATTTGCATATATTTCTTATCTTCTTTTTTATTCAGGGCTGCTTTGGATATAGTCTCTGTGCAGCTTGATTGAGTCCAGACTGTATGCGTTTGTTTTAAGTCTAGATTGGCTGTTGGTGTGTTGACACACACCTACTATTCAAAGTATGCGGAGGGTGATGGGGTCAAGTGATGTAACATTATCCTATGCTTAGGGCCTCTGAATGTGGCCATTCCCTTAAAGTAGATAACAGTAAATACAGTAAATTGAAGGCCAAATGAATATAAGGACAACCTGATGTATAAAAGGATCTCCCTTCTGTTTGTAAGACTTCCTCATATTATTGAAAGTAACTTGTTCATTCTTATTAATACTGCATTGTATGAATATAGCATAATTTATTTATCCATTTTTAAGGAAGATCACTAATTTCCAAAGGAGTCTTTAAATTGTGTTTATACTGTCATACAAAAGATAAAATTGCAAATTCACACTTTTAGGAGAAATATTAACTATAAATTAGTCTCATTCACCATTTCCATCAGCATCTCTCCTGGATATCCAGTTATTATTATTTGTTTAGTGTCATTTAAACCTTGTTAATCATTCTTCACCAAGAGTACTTAGTAATTCAGAATACAATAATTAGGATAATATCACATCACATGAGACAATTTAAAAATAACCTTTCTGAGTGAGAAAGTGGCAAGAGAAATGAAAAACCTGTTCACAAAATATTTATATACAAATATTTAAAGCAGTCTTACTTGTAATAGCTCCAAATTGGAAAGGATCTGATTCTCTACCCATAAAGTGAGTAGATAAATGTATTATGTTATATTCACACAATAGAATACTTGTCAATATTAAAAAGCAACAGCATTGATTCACAGAACCTCAAAAACCTTTAATCATGTTTGGAAAATCCATGTTTACATGTCTTTATTCACTAGGCTGTGACATCAAACAAGGCATAGAGTGTACTAGGATGGGGATAGGATGCTCATGTTAAATGAGCAGAACAATTTCTTTAAGGAAGTGAGAATGAACCAATATAAGCAGGAGTAGGAATAAGAGCTTTCAGCTAAAAGAATAACAAGTGCAAAAGCCCTGAGTCAGGGAAAGTCTTATTTTATTGAAGAGAAATCTCCTATGGCTGAAACAGAAGAACAAAGACCATTTATGAGCTAGGTAAACAATGGCACGTGATAAGGGTAAGAGAGGACAGGAACCAGATTACTTACAGCACTATCTCCTATGGTAAGGAACATGATTTTGAAAGCAACCTTATTGGGGCTATTTATTATAGTAAAATATGAGCATCTGTAATACATTACATAGTTTTCAGCAATTATTTCCATTACACTCAAAAAGTCTCTCCTTCCTAGCTAGTCTCCTCTCAGGCTCAGCTCTAGACAACTACTTTCATATTTCTGTAATTATAGTTTTTGTGTGTGGGGTATCGGGGTTGAACTGAACAGACTGATTGCAGTTGCACTTGGCATCCTCCTGGCTCAGCATTCCAAAGTGTTGGTATTACACGCATGTGCCGTTGTGCCAGCCCATTCACCATAAATTGATCTGTGTACAGAGAAGAGAGCAGCTGGACCTGTGATTAGATGAAACACAGCTATCACCAGTCATGTATGTATAAGAATCTGTCTTCCTAGCAGAGGGAAGGACAAAGTTCATTCATACAAAGTTCTCCAAAACAGGTTATAGCCCAGTTAAAACAATGCTAAATTTCACTAACTTGATCTTGTGAGATAAGCAACAGTATAAAATTATGTGAATTTCACCCCTAGGACAGAGCCCATATTACTAATCCTGGAGGCAACCAAATGCTTTGATGAAGAGCTCGTGATAAACCCCAAAGTCTTGTTGAGGATTAAATGAGATGATTTATTGGAACTGTTTAACAGTGTGTGGCTCATTAAAAATCAACAGTTTTGACATAATGGAAATATTTTAAAATAGTTACATCAGATGCACATAAAATTTCCTATATGTACATCTGCACACACAAGATTGTGTTATTTTCTGATTTAATCATTGAAACAAAATTTGGTAGTTCCATCATGAAAAGCACAGTCCTTAGAGATTTAGGCTTAGTAGGCTACAGAACATTGCAAATATGATTTCACCTCAATATTCTTGTACTGGCCATAAAATAAAAAATATAAAATAAAGCCCAAGTAAAGCTACAGCTGCATGTTTGTCTGGCTCTAGGCATACAAATTTCATAATGAGAAGGAACTAAAAATTTGAAATCTATGATATATATGTACATATACTTATATATTTTATTTCCATATTTATATTTATATCTAACAACAAACCACATATTTGCAATGCACAACCCAATGGATTTTAACAATATTAAAGATGGTTAGTTGGCATAATAAGATCAAGAAAAAATATTTCTATAACTCAGAAAGTTTCCTCTTTGTATCATTTGACATTATTCTCAGTACTAGGAAACATTTTTATAATTTCTACTACGGTAGATTGACTTTGCCTGTTTCAGAAATCATATGGTATGACACTATGCATTCTTTTGTATCTGGTCTTATATTGCTCAGTACAAAGGTGCTAATCCAGTTGTTTGGAAAGGCATAGTCTTTTTCAAGGAATAATCATGGAGAAAAATACATCATACAGAGAAAAAAAAGCCCTCAACCTTGTGCACTATATTCAAGACTTAATGTAAATTCAATCAAAGGCCTGAAAACAGAAAAGTTATAAAGTTTCTAAAGGAAAGTATAGATAATCTTTATAACTCAGGTGGGCAAAAATGTCCTAGTTAAGACATGAAAAGGAAAAGCCCATCAACCAAGGCATGGATAAAAAAAGATGTGGTCTTTTTATACAATGGAATATTATTCAGCCATACAGAAGGTATTATAGTTGATACATTGTGTCAACTTGAGAAGCTCAAGTAACTCAGCAGCTCTCAATCCTGGGGTGTAAAAGACATATGTTTACCTCCCAAAGATGTTGTCTATTGTGTGAATTTAAGGTCAGAAGTTTAAGCAATTCAGCAGGGAGCCTGGGCCCTTACTTTGTAAACATCATAGCCTTTATAAGAGGAGGGTACCCAGACAATGTGAGTGCTTTAAGGGACGGCCTGCATATAGTACAAAGGAGGAAAAAACTCTTGTTCTTCCCCCTTTTTGCTCTTGCTGCCTTTGCTATCTTCTGCCACCTTGTACTAATATCATTTAGAGAATATTTTATGTCCACATTTTGTACTCTGAGCAACTACTTTAAAGATAACAATACTCAGTGTATTAACTATTATTTTGTTATGTAATTTTGTTTTACTTTTTTTGCACAAAAATCATGAAAAGGAAAGTATAAAATAAAATAATGAAATAGACTTCATCAAAATTCAAACCTTCTAAAATGCCTGCTTTTCACAAGATACTTAGTCAAATGACAAGGTGAAGTGCTGCACAAAATAGTCACAATACATAGAGCTGACAAAGAGTTGTGTTTAAAACGGGAATGGTGGTGCATATCTGTAATCCCAGCACTCAGGAGGCTGAGACAGGAGAATTTCTCTAAGTTCAAGGTCAGCCTAGACTACAAGGCCAGCCTCAACTCATAACCCTGTCTCAAAAGATAAAAGACAAAAAAAGATTTGTATACAGAATATATAAAATAATTCTTACAGGCCAATAATAGACAAAAAATATGAATGAACAACAATTTGAGCAGACTCTTGATACACTCATTGGAATGGTTAATAAAAAAGATTGACATTTGCAGGAATATGAAGCCACCAGCATGTTCACATATTGTTATGAAACAGTAAAATAGTGCAGCTACTCTAGAAAATAATTTGGCAGCTCCTGCTGATAATATTAAACATACATTTACCATATACTGAAAAACTGGACTTCATTTTATCTTCCTTATTAGTTTATTAGCTATGATTTTGAAATTTTTAAATTTGGGGACAGGCACAGGAGATTGAACCCAGGGCCTTCATACTGAGATAACTCTTTGTTTTTCAGTATGAGACAGTGTCTCATTGGGTTTGTAAGTTGCTCTGGCTGGACTTGAACTGGTGACCATCCTGCTTCAGTCTCCCAGAGTGCTGGGATTACACCATATCCAGCTTAACTGTGCTCTTTTAAAGTGATTGCTTTAAAGTTTATAATATACATCTTTTGTTGATCATAGTCTGCTTTAAGATATTTTACTATTTTCCAAATAATATATGAACTTACAATATGACCTTCCACATCCTCATTCCATCCTTTGTGCTATTGTCATCATAGATTTGACTTTTACATATATTATAGACTCCAAAATAAATTGATATTGGATTTACTTTAACAAGTAAATTATCTACCAAAGAAATAAAACAATAAGAAAGTTCCTTATATATCTCACATATAATTTCTGGCATTTTCATTTCATGTAAAAGTTCAAATTTATATCTCATGTCTTTTTTCTTGTACTTGAAGAATTTTCTTTAATGTTCTTTGCTGTTTAGATTGATAGCCAATGAATTCTCCTACTTGCCTTGTTTCTTCTTTTCACCTTTATTTTTTTAAGTTATGAATAGTTTATTTACAGGACAATATATTACTGTATAATATTAGATATTTAATAAAGGTATTCAAATTAAACATGAATTAGTGAGATTCTAATAAACTTTTAGTAATCAGAAAAACTAAATATTCTCATAATTACTGCCAAGTAGAATCCTAATATGAAGTACTCATTATTTTTGATTTTTATTGATTAAGGAAATAACTAGGAAATGACACCTTAAGAAGACTAAAAGGAACAGAGGAGCAAAGATAGATAACAGCTGGCTGCAGAGGCTCCCTGAGATAGTCAACTTAGAATTCAACATACAGAGTAGAGAGCTGCAAACAGAGAGAGATGAATTCTCTTGTCCCAAGAAGAAATTAAGGCAACTTGCCAACCATCCAAGATCCCAACGTAACTTGTCGAGGTTCTGCAATGACTTACAGAGCCGTTTGAGGTCCCACCACTTCAACTCACTGGAAGAGCAGTTACATTGAGTTCAGGGGGTCAGCGAGGTGAACAGAGAGCAGAGTTAGCAGGGAGCCTACATTGAACTGTGGTGAGTGACGGGAGTGGAGCCATTCCATAAATTGGGGGCCTCTGGCAGATGACATTCTGGGACCAGGCAGGACTGGCAATTACAAGGAGCAGCAGTGACTTCAGTCAGTTGTTCCCTTCCCAAACAGGATCGGTGGAGTGAGCTAGGCCTGGGTCACGTGAGCTGGCTGAGACCCAATAGATTATCTGAAATCAAGTCCCTACAGCGGTGGTGCACACTAACCACACTAACGCAGTGCAGCCTTGGAAGTTTGACTGATCAGGAGGGAAGGTGGCACAAGGTGGTACAGTGCAGGCCACAGCAGCTTGACTGATCTGGAGGGGAGGGGTCAGCATATGCTGTTCCTGTCTGCAACTCACTAGCACATGACAGTGGGAAGGGTCATCTAGTCAGTGCACTTCAGAAGAATTGTAAACAACAAAGAAAAAAACTGGGGCCTCCAGGAAGAAGCAAAAAAGATGGGAAGAGGAAGCAACAACAAAAAGTCTCCAGGTCCCAACCCTGGGAACACTGACCCAGAAGAGGTAAATACAAAGGAGAATGAGAACAGCAAACATGCAATATCAGACATGGCACCAGTGGACATAAAGAGATATATTTGGGACCTCATAGATGAGATCAAATGTGAAATATTTAGCCAAATAAAGAAAGATATAAGAAGATTAATAAAAGAGACACTAAGCACCCCTCAAACAGACACAGAAGAAAAAGGGAGGAACTCAAACAAAGGAAAGAACTATTTGGTGAAGAATATAAAAAATATAGGATACATGAAACAGATTCAAAGAGATCATCAGGAAATTAAAAACTCTATGGAAAGATGGCAAATCACCTTGAAAGAAACTAAGGATAGATTATCCAAGCTGGAGGACAATTTTGCAATGTGGGAGTATGAAAGGGAAAACATTTTAAAAATAACAAGAAAACAAGCAGTAACAATACAAGGCTAGAAGACAACAAAAGGATCTATAACTGGAGAATAACGAATGTGAATGAAGAAGCTGGGGTACAAACAATGGAACTACAAAGGCTATTCACAGAAATAATTAAGGAAAACTTCCCAAACTTAGGAAAAGGAAATGATATTCTGATGTATGAGGCATACAGAACTCCAGCCACCTACAACCAAAACAGAGCTACACCCAGACATATAATAATCAAGATCCCAGAAATTCAGTATAAGAACAGAATATTAAAAGTTTTTAGAGACAAGAAACAGATAATCTATAGAGGAACGCCCATCAGAATAACAGCAGACTTCTAAACACAAACCATCTAGTCAAGATGAGCCTGGAGCAAAATATTCCAAGCCCTGAAAGAAAATAACCTCCAGCCCAGATTGATATACCCCACTAAACTGCCTCTAGAAATTAATGGAGAAACAAGATGCCTCCAAGACAAAGAGGAACTTGGGAAATTCACAACCACCAATCCAGGTCTACAGAGAATACTGCAGGGCATTCTAGAGAGAGAAAAAGTACTAGGATTCCAGGAACAGTAGCAGAGAGGCCTCAATGATTGGAGCAGAAAACAGAATGAAGAAGATAAGCAGACAACTGATGGCAAAATAAAAGAGCATAGTAGAAATGTGGCAGAGAAGATTTTATTCAAAATTGATATGATTGATAGTATCAAGTCTGAGAGTATAGGCAACTACACTGAAGATGACAAGACTCTATGATACACATTCTGGTTTGACAACTGCTGGTTTTGAAGTTCTGTACTATATACAAAATTGTATTTTTATTAATACTGTTATATACTGATATATTCAATTATACTATGTCTGATGATATAGCCAATTCTATTGGAGGTAACAAGAGACAAAACAGGAACCATGGTAGAACTCTTTGTACAACAGTCTTATATGTTTATTTCATTTCATGTGTTTATAGGAATATGTTTTGTTTTGCCTTGCTTTGTTTTGTTTCTCCCTCTAATATAGAAAGGATAGAAATACATGTTAAGATTCATGCATGTGTAGAATCTACAAACAGTTTATGAGAACTGACCTTATGACACATGATGAAATGAGCAGACACTTTGAAGAAAAAGAGACACTAAAGCACCCATTGCTGATCCTGGAGTGTCATAATGTGAAACCCAGCAATACTATTATCTTTTGTTCAGAGTGATATTAGCCTGCTTGGGTTTATTCAGTCTCAATATAATTGAAGATATGGATAACAGCATGTATGTTTAAGTGTATAGGATTGATAACCATATTTCTAAGTTTTTGATGGATAATTGAACAGAACTGGTTGCAGTCTCATTGTTTGAATCCCCACTTTATAAGCTCCACTTTAGTATCTTGAATAACTATTTGTCTGAAGACAATCTGTAATCACCAACTAGTGATTTCTTACTGTTTATTTTTGCTTTGAAATTACGTATTATTTCTACCTGTTTTCTGTTTTGTTTAGTCTTTCTTTAAATTAAAAAGAAAGACACTACAGTACCCAGTGCTGATCACAGAGTGTCATGATGTGAAATCCAGCAATACTATTATTCGGTTCAGAATGATTTTATCCTGCTTTAGTTTGTTTAATCTAAATATAAATGAAAATATGGATAACCACATGTATGTTTCAGTGTATAGGATTGACAACCATGTTACTAAGTTTTTCTTGGACAATTGAACAGAACTGTTTGCAGTCTCGCTGTTTGAATTTCCACTTTACATGTTCTACTTTTGTATCTTGAACAACTATTTGTAAAATGACAATATGTAAACATAAAAAGAACACTGGTAGGGCAGAAAAGCTGAGAGGTGAATAACATAAAATATTTGGTAGTTAGGTTGCTGATCACTAGAGTGGTTGATAGATGAAACCTACACTATTAAAAATTCTATACAAATGCCAGGAGCCACTACATGTTAAGCAGCGTCACCTGAAGTCCTCCACAGAAATCCCTACCTAGCTATGCAGCCTCTCAACTTTGCTTGGAGCCTGGTAGAGCCCTACCCAGCATCTCCAAACAGTCTGGCATCTTTGAATCGTCACTGAGGTCCTGGTTGGGCCCTGCCCAGTAACCCCCAGGTAGCCATGAGTGACTGTATGTTGAGCAGTGCAAACTGAAAACCTTACACAGTGAGCTCTAACCAGCTGTGCAGCCCCAGGATCTTACTCAGAATCTGGTTGGGCCCTGCCCAGTGACCCTAAGAAGTGGGGGAGTTTTGGAGCACTGCATGGCATGAGCTGAAGGCCTGCTGAATGTACTCCACATACCATTTAGCCCTAATATACCACTCAGAACCTGGTAGGGCCCCGCCCAGTGGCCTCAAGCAACTAGGGAGCTTTGGTGAGCAACATGTGATGAAGATCTATCCAGTGCACCCACCTCCATATGGGGAAGCTTTGAGAGCCACTAAGGATCCGGTAAGGACTGCCTAATATCACCCACTCAACTGGGGAAACTCCATGCAGTACAGACAATCTTCAATCCAAGAAACAACTGAGACTTTACATTCAACTGCCCCAGGGGAATACAGGAAAAAGACAAAATAAAGAGCAAAATGCAATTATAAACCTCCAGCCCATCCTAAACAAGCCTAAGAGACATGGTCATAGAAGAAAATGTAAGCTATAATCTGAAACTTCTGAAATGATAGCAACTGAAATAAACAAACAACTCCAGAAAGCTATAAAAGAACTCAGATCAGAAATAATCACCCAGGTAAAAGGAAAAAATGATAAATATAATGAAAGAAATGCTGAACACATCTAAAGTAGACATAATTTAAAAAATAGAAAACATGGCAAAATGATGGAATCTTTGAGTGATCAATATAAGAAAGAACTAGAAGGCACAAAACAGATTCAAAGAGATATACAGGAAATAAATTTCATTAAAGTAAAACTGCCTCAATGTATGTGAAGATAGACTTTCAGACCTTGAAGACAAGATTGCAGCTAGTGAAGAGTAAAAGCAAAGATCGTTAAGAAATAACAAGGAATCAAGACATAACAATGCAACAGTTGCAAGATGATGCAAAGAAAAACACTATAAGGTTAACAATTGTAAATGAAAAAGAAAGTGACAATGCAAATGATATCAAAAGACTATTTACAGAAGTAATAGCTGAAAATTTTCCAAACAAGGGAAAAGAAACTGACATACAGATGACTAAAGTATATTGAATTTCATATAGCCATTACCCAAATAAATCTACAACCAGACATATAATAATCAACCTTTCAGAAATTCAACATACGAACAGAATATTAAAAAGTTAGAGAAAACAAACAACTCACCTACAAAGGAAAATCCACCATAATCACAGAAGACTTCTCAGCACAAACAATGAAATCAAGAAGAGCATGAAGTATTTCAAATCCTAAAGGAAAATGAATTCCAACCCAGATTGATGTATCCTGAAAAACTATCCTTTAAAAATCAATGGAGAAATAAGATACTTCTATGATAAAGAACAGCTGAAGAATTTCATAATCATGAAACCCACCCTACAAAGAATACTGACAATATTCTAGATAGACATAAAAATAACTATGAATTTAAGAACACCAACAGAAAAACACCAGCAAGCAGCACAAACAAACAGAATGGAAAGAAAGAACCAACAACAGAAAGATAACATGACAAAATAAGCCAATATATCACTTATAATCATTAATTTAAATGACCTCAATTCACCAATTAAAAGAAACAGATGGCAGAATGGATCAAGTAACAACATCCAAGCATATGCCATATACAAGAAGCCCCTTTAATCTAAAAGGAAATTCATGGACTTAAAGTCAAAGGATGAAAAACAATACTTCATGCAACAGGAACCCAAAATGAAAAAGCAAGGGATAAGCTTTTCTGTTTGCAGATAACATGAACTTCAAACCAAGAATGATGAAAAGACATAAAGAAAGTCACTATATACTGGTTAGAGGAAAACTTCAAGAGGAAGAGATAAATTTAAATATATATGCTCCAAATATGGGAGCACCCAGCTGTATAAAACAAATATTAACAGAAATGAAAAATCAAATAAGAATAATACAATTATAACAGGAGATCTTAATGCCTCATTGACACAAACAGACAGATCAACTAGACAGAAAATCAACAAAGAAATAAAGGAATTGAATCAAACTTGTGAACAAATGGACTTAATAGACATATAGAGTGTTCCACCCAACAACAAAGGAATATACATTCTTCTCAGCTTCATATGGGACATTTTCTAAAATAGACTATATACTAGCAAATAGAAAATGCTTGACTAAATGCAAAAGAATTAAAATTATCGGGGCTGGGGATTTAGCTCAGTGGCATAAGCTCCTGCCTTACAAAGCAGGCAGTCATGAGTTCGATCCCTGGTACCGATAAAAACGAAAAAGGCAAAAAAAAAACAAGAATTAAAATTATCCCATGCATACTATCTGATCACAGTGATATAAAACTGAAAATTAATGACAAAAAACTCCATAAACACATGGAAATTAAATAATACACTCCTGAACAATCAATGAGTCACAGAAGCAATTAAGCAATGTCTACAGGTAAATACATATATGAGGTATCAGAACTTGTGGGATGTAAGGAAAGCAGTCATCAGAGGGAAAATTTATTGAAGTGAATTCCCACATCAGGAAAACAGAATGAACACAAATAAACAACCTGATGCTGCACATTAAACATCTAGAAAAAGAAGGGCAAGTCAAGTCCAAAGCCAAAAGAAGAGAGGAAATTATAAAAATCAGAGCAGAAATCAATGCAATAGAGACTAAGAAAACAATCCAAAGAATCAATGAATCAAAGAGTTGGTTCTTTGAAAGAATAAATAAAATTAACATCCTGTTAACCAACCTTATTTTAGAAAGGAGATGAAAACTTCAAATTCATGCAATAAGGAATGAAAAGGGTGAAATCACTACAGACCCTGTGAAAATACAGATCATCAACACCTAATTTGGAAACTTCTGTTCTCATAGGCTTGATAACACAGAAGAAATGGACAGATTCCTAGAAGCATATGAATTACCAAAGCTGAATCAAGAAGATGTAAAACCAGGGCTAGGGATTTAGTTCAGTGGCATAAGCGCCTGCCTTGAAAGCAGGCAGTCGTGGCTTCGATCCCCGGTACTGATAAAAAAGGAAAAAGACAAAAAAAAAAAAAAAAAAAAAAAAAAAAAAAAAAGAAGAAGAAGAAGAAGAAGAAGAAGAAGAAGAAGAAGAAGAAGAAGGTGTAAAACCTTACATGTTTGAATGACCCAATTTCAGTTAATGATATTGAAAATGTGATTAGAACCTTACCAATAAATAAAAGCCCAGATCCTGATGGATTCACAGCTCAATACTACAAGAAATTCAAGGAAGACTTAATGCCAACACTCCTCAAACTATTCAGTGAAATTCAAGGGGCAGCAATTCTCCCTAACTCATTCCTGGAAGCAAGTATTATTCTAAAGCCAAAACCAGGGAAAGACCCAGTCAAAAAAGAGAATTACAGGCTAATCTCCCTAATGAACCTAGGGGTAAAAATGCTTCAGTAAAATACTGGAAAACAGAATGCAGCAAGTCATCAAGAAGATTATATACCAAGTTCTGGGCCCACCAGCTCCATCTGTTCCAGAGGCTGGATGATCTGGGGTGAGCATCCCTGCACCATTCTCCAAGCCCAGCTAGTTTAGGACCCTCACGCAGCCCCAGACAGGGAATTTTGCAGCTTCCTGTTGCACTGGACCAGCTTGGTGGATCTTAAACTGGCCTGCACAGGTCTCGCCACTCGCTGTTGGGCTTAGCAGACTCTGGAGTTCTGGGCCTGCCAGTACCATATGTTCCAGACATTGGGCAACCTGGGGTGAGTGTCTCCATACCATCCCCTGAACCCAGCTAGTTTGGGACCCTCACTTGGCCCGGGACAGGGAACTTCATGGCTTTCTGTTGCACTGGACCAGCTCAGCAGGTCTTGAGCTGGCCTGCCACACCCCCAGTGACCCTCTCTCAATCCGGGGAACTGGGCGGCCAGAGTCCCTGGAGCTGAAGGCATAGAAGAGGATTTCCAGCAGACCCTGGGGAAGCCTTGGAATAACACTTGAAACACAGAAATATAGGAAAATGACAAAACGAAAGACCAAATTGCAATCTCAACCCTCCAGCCCATCCCAAGAAACCTTAGGAGCTATGTACATAGAAGAAAATATGTGCCATACATCTGAAATATTGGACATAATAGCAACTGAAATAAAGAAACAACTCCAGGAAGCTTTAAAGGAATTCAAACTAGAAATAATCTCCCAGGTTAAAGAAGAAATGATAAGGAAATGGTTCATCTTGAGAAGAAAAAAATGGCGGCTTGCTATAGGGCTGGATGGAGAGCTTGTGTGGAGAAATCAGATCAGATGCTAGAATTTGACAACATGGAGAGGGCCAGATGATTGGATAATGATTCTTATTGACCAAGGCGGTAACTAAAGGGAAAGATAAAACTAGGAAGAGGAAGGAAAAGCTGAGGTGGAGAACTGAAACCTGACACACTCGCTGAGACCCATTGTGTGCTGTACTAGGCATGCCCGGAGGATCCAAAGTTGCGCTGAGACCACAGCTGCCAATAACAGGACTCAGTGAATACTTGGCCCTTAATGGGAGGATGTGGCACAGTGAGCAGTGGATCCAATGGGAACAGCTTTATTGGCTCTCGGTGAGTGCTGGAAATTGGGTCCTGGGGACCTGCAAAGCAACCTGAGCTACCTGGCCATGCTGGAGGAGAATGTGAGAGGACCATTCACCTGGGTTCTGAAGGCAGGCACTGTGCAGTTTTCTGACTGATTCATGCTGTGCTGGGAGTGCAGTGAAGACACACGGTGCAGTGTGGAGTCGACCCAAGAGGAAGGACTACATTGATTCCCAGTGAGTGCTAGGATTGGGTCCCACGGCTGCTGTTGCTGACTGGAGGACATCTTGGAGTTGGCCAGAGCCCGGTGCCGCAGTGACGTCAGTCAGACACCCCTGGCCAGAAAGAACTGGTGGGATTTTCTGGGGTTGATCTAGGCCTCTGGTTGGGACCCAATAAGCAGATTCAAAGTTGTCACGATTCTGACACCCACATAGTACAGCCTAACTTGTGGATTGACTGGCTCAGAAGCTCAAGGCTAGCCTGTTCCACCCCTGGAACCCTGCATGTACCTCAGATAATAGCAAATTGGGGAGGGCAGCAAAACCCCAGTTAGCTTGCTTTGGAAAGACCCTAAGCAATATGGAGAGGGTCAGAGACCCCCAGGACACACCAGTCTGAAAAAAACCAGAAACATGACAAGAGATAGAAATTTAAAAACCCTCCAACTGCTGAACCTGGGAAAATAAGCCCAGGAGAAGTAAATACAGAAGAGAACCAGTGCAGTAACCAACCAATACTAGACACAGCATCAGCAGACATAAACAAACACCTTCATGACCTCATAGATGAATTTAAAACTGTACTTCTGATCCCACTGAGGCAAGATATAAAAAGATTAATTAAAGAAATGATAAGCCCCTCTGAAGAGAACACAGATGGAAGAACAGAGGAACTCAGAAAAGAAAGAGAAACCTTTGATGAAGAATTTAAACATACAATAATCAAGATTCTAGAAATCTACCAAAAGAACAGAAAAGCAGCCAGGGAAAAGAAGCAGATTACCTACAATGGAAAAATTATCAAAATAACAACAGACTTATCAACACAAACTCTCAAATCGAGAAGAACCTGGGGGGAAATAGTCCAAGCCCTGAAAGAAAATAATCTGCAACCAAGACTGATATATCCAGAAAACTCTCTCTCAAAATTAGTGGAGAAATAAGATGTTTCCAAGACAAAGATGAACACTGAGAGTTCATGGCCACCAACCCAACCATACAGGAAAGGAAAGATCATTTAAAAATAACAAGGAATCAGGAAATAACAATTCAACAACTGCAAGATGATGCAAAGAAAAATAACATAAGATTGATAGGGATTAATGAAAAAGAAGGAGACAACATAAACCGACATCAGGATCAGTGAAGCATAGAGAACTCCAAATAGTCATAACCAAAACTACACCCAGACATATAATAATCACCATCCCAGAAATCCAACACAAGAATAGATTATTAAAAGCTATCAGAGAGAAAAGACAGATCACTTATAAAGGAAAACCTATCAGAATCACAGCAGACTTCTCAGCACAAACAATAAAGTCAAGAAGAGCTCGCAGTGAAGTATTCCAGATCCTAAAGCAAAATGATTTCCTACCCAGACTGATGTACCCTGAAAAACTATCATTCAAAATTGATGGTGAAATACAATACTTCCATGACAAAGAACAGCTGAAGAACTTCATGAACACCAAGCCAACCCTGCAAAAAATATTGAAAGACAGTTTAGATACACAAAGGAAAGAACCACTAAGCAAAGCAGATAATTAAAGAGAACAGAAAGATAAAGATGCAACAGCAGAGAGATAACATGTCAACAATGAACCAGCATTTAACAGTTATAACCATTAATGTAAATGGTCTCAGTGCACCAATCAAAAGAAACAGACTAGCAGAATGGATCAAGAAACAAAATCCAACCATATGCTGTTTACAGGAAACCCATCTAACCCAGAAGGATACTCAGACTGAAAGTCAAAGGACGGAAAACAATACTCTTGAGTAATCAGTGGGTCACAGAAGAAATTAAAGAAGAAATTAAACAATACCTACAAAAAAATGAAAATGCAGATACAGCTTACTGGAATCTGTGCAATGCAGATACAACTTACCGGAATCTGTGGGATACAATGAAAGCCATCCTCAGAGGAAAATTTATTGCACTGAGTTCCCACATCAGGAAAACACAACGAATACAAATAAATAACCTGATGCTACACCTCAAACAGCTAGAAAAAGAATAGCAAGTCAAGCCCAAAGCCAAAGGAAGAGAGGAAATTATAAAAAATCAGAGTAGAAATTAATGCAGTAGAGACTAAGAAAACAATCCAAAGAATCAACAAATCAAAGAGTTGGTTCTTTGAAAGAATAAATAAAATCGATAAGCCCCTAGCCAACCTTATTATAAAAAGGGAAGAAAAAGCTCAAATTCATGCAATAAGAAATTAAAAAGGTGAAATCACTACAGACTCTACAGAAATACAGAAGATCATCAAAACCTATTTCGAAAACCTCTACTCTCAAAGGCTTCATAACACAGAAGAAATAGACAGGTTCTTAGAAACATATGAAGTACCAAAGCTAGATCAAGAGGATGTAAAGCTGCTGAATAACTCAATATCTGTTAATGAAATTGAAAATGTAATTAAGTCCTTACCTACAAAGAAGAGCCCAGGCCCAGATGAATTCACTGCAGAATTCTACAAGGATTGCTTCCCTTTCAATTTCATTGAATAGTTTGAGGAGTGTCAGCATTAGGTCTTCTTTGTATTTCTTGTAGAATTCTGCAGTGAATCCTTCTGGGCCAAAGAAATTTAAAAACTGCATAAACACATAAAAATTAAATAACACCATCCCAAACAACCAATGAGCCACAGATTAAATTCAAGAAAATAAATAATATCTACAGTCAAATAAAATGCAAATACAAGTTATTAGAACCTGTGGAATGCAATGAAAGCAGTGCTAAGAGGGAAATTTATACTCAATAATTCTCACACCAGGAAAATAGGATGGTTGTTTCCATGGCAAAATGGTGTGCACTCTGGACTCTGAATCCAGGAAAATAGGATGAGCACAAATAAAAACCAAATGTTGCACCTCAAACTTGTATAAAAAGCAGAGCAAGATAAGCCCAAAGCCCACATGAGGGAGGAAATTCTAAACCTCAAAGCAAAAATTAACACAGTTGAGACTCAAAAAACAATAAAAAGAATAAATTGAAGATCTGGTTCTTTGAAAGAATAAAGTTGATAAGCCCCTACCCAAGTTTACCAAAAAAAAAAAAAAAAAAGAAAATAAAAACTCAAATCCATGCAATAAGGAATGAAAATGGTGAAACCACTAAAGATCTTGTGGAAATTCAGAAAATCATTAACACATACTATGAAAATTCTTACTTGCATTAGGTGGAAAACAGAAAAATGGATAGATTCCTAGAAATGTATGAATCACAAAAGCTGAATCAAGAAGATATAAAAGTTCTAAATAATACAATATCAGTTAATGAAATGGAAAACATAATTAAAAACTTACCAAGAAAAAAAAAAAACCCAGGTCCTGATGGATTCATGACCCAATGCTACAATAAATTTAGAGAATATTTAATGCCAGTACCCTTCAAACTCTTTAATGAAATTGAAAGGGAAGCAATTTTCCTTAACTCATTCATGGAGGCAATATTACCCTAATAAAACCAGAGAAACACTCAACCAAAAAAAGGAACTATAGACCAATCTCCATAATTAGAATAGATACCAAAATTATCAATCAAATATAAGCAAATAGAATGCAGCAAATCATCAAGAAGATGACCAACTTATGATTCATCCCAGGAATGCAGGAATGATTCAACATACAAAAATCAAAAATCATACTGCATCATATCAACAATAAAGACAAAAATCACATTATCATTTCAATAAATACAGAAAAAGCTTTTTAAAAAGTTCAACATTCATTCATGGTGAAAAACCTCACAGAAAATCAGGATAGATGGTCCTTATCTCAATCTGATAAATGCCATCTATGACAATTCAACATCATACTAAATGGTCAAAAACTGAAATCCTTCTCTTTAAAATCAGGACCACAGTGGGGAGAGCCAGATGCTAGCCTTCTCCCATGAGTTGCACCATTCATGGACTCTGGGGGTTGAGAACAAGAAGTCACCAAGAAGCAAGCCCACTTTGTGAATCAGCACAAGCCTGGGCCACTTGGGGGACAGCCAGATGCCAACCTTTTTCTGTGAGTCAGTGCCATTTATGGACCGTAGGGAAGAGAAAAAGATGCCACCAAGAAGCAAGCCCTCCCTGAAAATCAGCACCATGTGCTGGCCACTGTGGGGAGAACTAGATGCTCTCCCCTTCTGGCACACAGGCTGGGAAAACAAAAAGCACTAGTTCCCTCACCCCCATGCCATAAGTGACACGCTGATCTGGAGAAACACAGGCTGCAATGATAGCTATTGAGGTAAAATAAAAATTAATGCTTGTAGTGTTTAGTGTTCACTGACTTTGCAGGTCTAAAGCTGGTAGTCTGATCATCTATTCAGAAGATAACAGTATTCAATGTATCATCCATTGGGGATGTCCTTCTAAAGTTGGTAGCCATTGTTAATTCTCCATCATCTTGTTTTGGAGCCATGTATCATTTTTATTATTTTGTTGGGTTGAATTTTATTCTTTTTTGTTTGATTTTATTATATCTGAAGGTATAAGCAGTTACTTCAAAAATAATAAGATGTGGGGAGAACATGGCAGATAGATAACAGCAGCTACGGAGGCTCTCTGAGATAGCCAGCTTAGATTCCAGGAATGGTGCAGTGTGGGGAGTCCTAAGCAGAGGGAAGATATACCCTGCTGACCCAGGAATGAACTAAAGCTCAGAGAAACCAACTGGAAATGCAATCCTAGTGCTATGACTGGAACAGCTAAAGTCTCAGTGCCGAAGTTGGAACCCGCGCCTCTGGAAAGTGCGGCTTGAATTTCCTGCCACCACTGCTGCATCTGAATTGGCACAGCAGGGATAGAGACGTGAAAGCTCTGAGAGCAGGAATCAGTGAACTGAATTGAGAGCAGAGCTGGCCAGGAGCCCTGCATCCACCTGTGGTGAGTGAGAGGAACAGGGACCCTTCCATAGACTAGGAGACTCCCACAGAGGACATTCTGGGATGGGCAGACTAGCTGGAACAGGACACTGCAGTGACTTCAGTCACATATTCCCCTCTCAAGAGGGGTTGGTGGGGAGTGCTTGACCTGGGTGACACCATGGACTAAGACCCAATAGGCTAGCCCAAACCGGTCCCTTTGCCTGGCAGTGCACCCTAATGCAGTGAAGCCTTCAGCAGGTTGACTTACCTGGAGGGGCGGGCCCAGCATAGGTTGCCCAGGTCTGTGTCTTCCTATTATACTGCAGTGGGCAGGAACACCTAGCCGGCACAATTCAAACAAACTGTAACCGACAAAGAATGAAACTGGGCCTCGTATATACATTTGTATGGAAGAAACAAAAAGTATGGGAAGAGGGAGCAACAAGAAAGGGTCCTCAGTCCCCAGTCCTGAGAACACTGATCCAGGAAAGGAGAAAGAGGACAGAGAACATGCAATATCTGGCATGGACCAATAGACATAAAGCAATGTCTCCGGGACCTCATAGCCAAGTTCAAAAGTGAAGTATCTTATAATCTGAGCAACTTCTTTGAAGATAAGAATACTCAATATATTAACCATTAATTTCCCTTTATGTTGTTATGAATTTCTCTATCACTGTTTCTTTTTTGTTTTTTCTCTTTAAAATACAAAAATTCATCCATGTTGCACTATATATCAGAATCTCTGTTCCTTTTTTGCCAGATACTATTTCATTGTGTGTATGTGTCAAATTTTGTTTACCATTCTGTATTTGGTTGTACTTGGAATTTTTTCCACTTTTGGGTTACTATGAATAATGTTGCTATTAAAATGTCTGTACAAATTTTTTTCTGTACAAATTTTTTATTGGACATAATTTTTTTATTCCTCTTGGGGATAAAACTAAGAATGGAAGTTCATTCATAAACCCTTATTATCTGTTTTATACAAAGTTCACCAAAAAAAGTATGTATCCGGCATAGATAAACTTGTATAAAATATTTTAATACTAAATTTATTGAGACATCATAAAATTAATACAAGTTATCTTTGGACTTTACAGTTATAAGAGGTATCCAAAGCTATGTAGCTTCTTGTCACTTGTTAGTATGGTGAACTGCTGAAGTGTGTACACAACTTTTGGCAGACTCTGTATTACAGCTGTCACAGTAGATGTGAAGTGGTACATCACTGTATTTTGTTTTGTATTTCTCTAATGGCTAAGGATGTTAGCATTCTTTCATGTGCTTATTGATCATTTGTGTATCTCCCTAGGAGACATACCATCCCAGAAACTGTCCATCTTAAAATAAGATTCTTTGAGCATTTATTGTTTAAATGTAAGAATTATTTATATATTCTTGATACAAGATCCTTATCAAATATGTATTTGCAAATATTTTCCTCCCATTCTGTGGTTTGTCTCTTCATTTTCATGATGATATCCTTTGAAATACAAAATATTTTAATTTCATCAAATCTAAAAATGTGCTTGTTTGTGTTTTAGGTGTTATACCTAAGAAACCATTGCCCTAACTCAAGTTTCTGAATATTTATTCCTATTTTTTCATGACCTATACAATTTTAGTGCACATTTAGATCTATGGTTCTTTCGAGTTTTCATACATCTTACAAAACCCATTTGTGAGCTGGGAACTACTCATAATGTGTAATCTTTTGAAAACACGTGTTCATTTTTACATTAATTAAAAATATGTTAAACAGCTACCCATTTGGAAGGACAAGCAAGAAAATGGTTCCTCATGAAATCTATTTGTAATTGTCTGAGGTAATGAAAAGTACAATTTTCCAAATTCAATTTTTTTTTTTGGCCAGGCAGGCATTTACGCCGCTGAGCTAAATCTCCAGCCCCAAGATCAAACATTTTAAAAAGTATTCAGCTGGATTACTTGACTCTCATCATAGTATTTCCATTTTGGATTCCTTTGGGCTATATTCAGAATTCATATAATCACATGTCTCCATTATAATGTCTGAGATCTCCAAATAGGCACTATTGCTCCATAACAAAAAAAAATCAAATATTAAAGACATCTGCATTTTTGATATCTAAATCTGACCCTATGTTTTTACCCTAGTTTTAGAGCATTGAAATATTGCAAGATAATCCACCCTACTGCCTTCCCTCCATCCTGAAGGTACAACTTTGCCTTGAAAAACTGCTCATTTATCTATTCTTTTTTTCTTTTTCTGTTTCTGTTTCTTTTTGTTTTTCCTTTACTTTTTCTTTTCCCTCCCCCTCTCCCTCCTTTTCCCCTCCCCCCCCTCTCTCCCTCTCTCTCTGTCTCTCTTTCTCTCTCTCTCTGAGACAAGATTGTGCTATGTAGTGCAGGCTGGTCTTGAACTCACTATGTAGTCCAGACTGGCCCCAAACTCACAGCAATCCTCCCATTTTTTAGCTTACCAAGTGCTGGGATTATAGGCTTGTGCCATCACATTTGGCCCTGTTTCTTTTCTTACATTCTGATGGCAATAGGTCCATAAATCCATCCTGATTCTCCCTATTTCGTGCACTGGCTGGCTCATAAGTGGGGGCTTAGTTTCTTTCCTGGTATTCCTTGATCCTTGCTGTCCTGTTATTGGTTTAATAACCACAAATGAAAGAGCTTTTGCAAAATAAGTTAAAAGTGAAAATGTGCAGATACTGACATTAATGTGGAGAGAAAGCTTCATACTCTAATTTTAGTCTACAGATATTTCATATTTTGACAAAAGAACATTTTTTGTTATTTAAAGTCTCTAGAGTTTTATATTCCCACCATTTAAAATCAGCTTTAAGAACTAACCCATTTTGGGTTGGGCATGTAGCTCAGTGGCACAACACCTACCTGATAAGTACAAGGACCTGAGTTTGATTCCTGGTACTAAAAAAGAAAAAAAAAGAGAACTTTTTCACTTCAACCTTAGAATCAAGTTTCTGTTGAAAAATAAATACTTTTCTGGCCCTGAATCAAGGCCAGAAGCTTCCTGACACTGTTGGTTTCAAGCAGAGCATAAAGAGCTGTCTTTTTATGGACTGTTGGCCATTTCAGAACTTGGGCAGTGAAATGGTCAATTCATTAGAAAGAAACAAGCAACCCTTTCTCCCCTGGTGAGTAGCTGTGAGTGTGGCAGGCTGCGGTGGCCCAGGCTGGGAGCCACTGCATCTACTGGGACCCATGCCATGCTGGGACCTGGGAAACCAAGCAACCCCTCCCCCCATGGTGAGCGGCTGTGAGCATGGCAGACTATGGCAGCCCAGGATAGGAACCACTGGTGTTTACTGGGACCTGTGCCATGCTAGGACCTGGAGTGCCAGGAAACCAAGCAACCCCTCCCCCCTTACCTGTTTTGTTTTGTTGAGCTTCAGTATACATGAAGGTCTGGACAGCTATTTTGAGGCAAATGGGAGACTCTATGACAGCCATTAATGACTTCCCTATTGTCTAGTTTTGAAGACCTAAAACACCTTTATCATTCAGTTTGGATCAGTTTTATACTATGTTGTTTTGTATGAATTCTCTGTATGTGAAGACATGGACAACTATTTGGAAGAAAACAAGAGACAATATGATAGTGAAGATCTCAGACAGTGAAGATCTCATCTGGCTTTGAAATTTATATCTCTTACATTGTTTTATTATGTCCTATTTTGTTCTATTTTGTTGTGTTTAATTTTACCCCCTTTAAAATAAAAAAATGTAGAAAAGTATAATGCAAACTCTACCCAAGATAATTTAATGTGTCCTTTCATCATCCATTCACTGTTTTAGTTAAAAACAAGTGATATCAATATATCATTAAATTGCTTCAAAAATTTTAAATATAACATAATCATCTTCATCTGTGTTCTTATACTTCAATACAGTTGTATACCATTATCTTTATTACATAATACATATTTATCAGTGATTATATCTTGCAGTCTATCTTATATTTTTATGTGTAGTTTTCCAAATCTTTATATTTTTCCTATCTACAAAGATTATGTACTTTGATTGTGAAAAAAATGAAATACATAGAAATGTACCATTGTCCACTTAATAGATCACTGTTAATAAAAACAAAAAAGAAAAATAAATACTTTAAGATCCTTATGGCTCTGAGATTTGGAATTTTTAACGAAAGCTATGCTTACCTATTAATAACAATATGCTTATTTGATTAGAATAAAGAATAAGAAGTGACTCATTTTATGTGATTTGAATATTTCAAAATATTTTACAATTATTTTGTAATCAGATAATATGAAGTATGATTACTAATAACATTATTATGCTTTGAATTTTTTTCTAAAATTGAAGGAGAATGCTACCGCAGGGTTGTTATAAGGATTAAGTAACTAATTCATGTGAAGCAATTAAAACCAATCCTGGAACTTAGTGTGCAATAAACATTAATAACAATAATATGTGATGCATCCAACAGAATTGGAAGATCTAAATTGAATTCATGTATGTGGACTCTGGCATTATTTTGAATTTAATTAGATTTTATTTGACTGTGGATTTGTTGACTTATAGTGAACTAAATATAGAAATAACAAATCATGATAAGAATAAATAGAACAGCATTGACAACATAGACTCTGGAATCTGATGCTCTAAGTTTATATCCCAACTCTGACACTTATTTAATTAAATGAACTTGAATACCTTATTTAATTTCTTCATCATTTGTCAAATTTAGTTCATAGTCAAATTTAGTTATAAAGGTTAACTGGAATCATATGTATGACTTTTATAATGGTGAAGCCTATACTAAACTTTACTACCATTATTACTAGGTCTACTATCATTTTTCAGTGTTTACCTTTAAATAAATAAAAGACTTTTATTGAAGAATTTACAATAAATACTTTATAGTGCCTGCTGTTTTGTTTTTCCTGCTCAAGATGGCTTTGATTATTCATGTGGTTTGTGGTTACATATACACATTAGGATTGTTTTTCTAGTTTTATGAAGAATGTTGTTGGTGATTTGAAATAGATTATACTGAAACTGTACATTGCTTTGAGAGTATGAGCATTTTAACAATATTCATTCTTTCAATCCATAAATTCAAAATATGTTTCCATTTTTGTGTCTAATTCTTTCAACAATGTTTTGTAATTTTCATTGTGTATCTCTTTTACCTATTTGATTTTTGTCTATTGATTTTGTATCCTGTAACTTGGTTGAATTCATTTATTCAAGTAGTTTTTGTGGAATTTTACATTTTTTCTGTGTATAAGATCATGTCATCTGCAAGCAGTGACAGGTTGAGTTCTTCTTTTTCAATTTGGATGGTTTTTATTTCTTTCTCTTGCTTGATTGATTGCATAACGCTGAATAAAAATGGTTGAGTGGGCAATCCTTGTTTCTTTCCAGATCTTGTATGTACCTCTGTCAGGTTTTTTCATTCAGTATAGGAGAAGCTGTTAAAAATTATAATTTATTATGTTGAGATGCATTCTTTCTATACTTTTAGTATGAAGAGATGTTGAATTTTATCAAACACCTTTTCTATAATCAGGTGGTTTTGTCCTTCATTTTACTGATTTCGTGTTTCAAATTTATTGATTTATACATATGAATCATCCTTGCATCTCTGGAATAAATCCTAACTGATCATGGTGAATAATCTTTTTAATGTGCTATCAGTTTCTGCTTGCTAATATTTTGTTGAGGATTTTTAAATAAAAATAAAACTACCATTTGGGGGGCTGGGGATTTAGCTCAGCGGCATAAGCGCCTCCCTTACAAGCAGGCAGTCGTGAGTTCGATCCCCGGTACCAATAAAAAGGAAAAAGACAAGAAAAAAAAAACTACCATTTGACTCATCAGTCCCACTACCATGTATACTCAAAATAAATGAAAAGACACATCTGCACTCTCCTGTTCATTACAACAGAATTCACAATGTCTAAGAAATGGAAACAACTGAAGTGTTCATCACCTTATGAGTTGATGAAGAAAATATGACACATATATATGACAGAATACTACTGTACTTTGAAAATATGAAATTTTATCATTTGCAAACAGCATGGAAGTAACTAAATTCTTATGTTAAGTGAAATAAACTAGGCCAAAAACAAGTACTGCAAGATTTCACTCACATTAGAATATAGAATACTGGATTCCATAAAAATTAAATGTCAAGTGATATCATGGTTTATGTCAGTGGCCCCCAAAAGCCTCCTGCAATTATGGAACTGACCAAATCTAGTGTTTGCGATTGCTTCATTGTCTGGTGCTTGGATTGGTAGTGTGAGTGATTCACCCTCCCAGAGGTGGAGCCAGGATATGACGTAATGGTGGGAAGAAGGTGTGTGCCTCTCTTAGCCGATTGCCTTTGCTGTTTGTAGCCAGCCATGAATGGTGACTGCCATGCCACCCTGCCACTGGGAGCCAACTTGAGAGTGAACTGAAACTTCCAAGAACTGTAAGAAATAAACCTTTCTTCCTCTAACTTTGGGCATTAGGTATCTTGTGTTAGCAACAAGTAAAAAGTAACTAAGACAGTGGTGTTTACCAAAGGCCAGGTAAGGGGATGGTAAAGAACAGGGAAAAGCTGATCAATGGGTACGCAGACACAGGTAGTTCAAAGAAAGAAGTTCTGGCATGTTATTGCACAGTAGGTTGTTTGCAGATAGCAATAATGTACTGTACATTTCAAAAAGCTGGAAGGAAGAATTTTAACAGTTGTTATCACAAAAAAAGTCTGAGAGTCATGTTTAACCCAATCTAAACAATATATGTAATCTATATATATGCTAAAATATTAAATACCTCATTAATGTATATAATATTGCTTTATGTATCCATTAAAATATATTTAAAAGCAATAAGTAGTGTGAGTAATTCCAAATTATAACCACTCAACCCCTATTTATATTCTTTTTGGTTACGTTCTAATTTGGTTACATGAGAACCACCAGGTGCATCTCACAATAATTCTATATATAGAGACTCTGAGTATTTATATAATGGGCTTCTTTTCTTCCTACAAATGTACCTATACCAAATCAGGATGTTCTTTTGAAATTTTCTAGTCATGAGATAAAGCAACATAGAAGTTCTCAAGACAGCAGGAACTTGAAGTTTGTCCACAGAGATAATAAAGACCACAACATAGCAGCATTCTCCTGATGGAGGAATTTGTTGCTAGTACACAGATTCCTTAGTTCAGTTGTGGATTTACTGAAAAATAAATACCTAAACCCTGGGGGATTTGCAACCAACTTGAGATTGTAGAGAGCATCTGGGAGCTGTTGAGACCCTTCTCCAATAGGCATTTTAAAATGTAAGGACCCTTTTCTCAGCTTCATCCTTCTCACTCTACCAGTAACTACTCTTTTCTGTTGCATTTTTTATACAGCCATGGCTTCAACTCCTGTCTTCATTCCAGTGATTCTTAAACTGCTATCTTCAGCTTTTTTGAGTACCAATCCTCAATTTCAGTTGCTAGCTGTGCGCTTCCTTCTGGATGTCTCAGGGTATTTTAAGTTTCATTAGGAATTTATTACCTCCATTCCAATACTTGTTCTTTCTCAGTAATTCTTGCCATCAGTTAAAGACATCTTCTTATTCCTACACTATTTTCAGGTATGAAAATATCACTATAGTGAGTTTTTTAACTCACAGCCTTATCTTTATTTTTCAAATTTTACTTTTTTTCATTTTTTGTTCCCCACTGCTCCCCTTTTATTACTACTACTAGTAAGCTTTATTAATTTATATATATATATATATATATATATTTGTCACTTATTGACAGATTTGTTTACTGATTGGACTTACAATTGAGACACATTGTTTGTATTTATGAACTACCTCTAAGATTAACCACTCGTCTTTTATTGTAGTCTATACATCTCATTTATAAAGACTCAATTTCTTTTTTATAGTACAACTTTTTTTATATAGTACTGTAATTTTTGCTGTTTATAGTGTATAGTATGGTATGGTAGTTTCATATTGTGTTACATATTATAGTACTTCATGTAAGAGTTAATCAAATAAGAATAAGGTTATCAATTTGGAGTTTCCTTAGATCATTTCTTTTTTCTTACTATTGTAATGTATATACCATATACAATTATTAATTTAGTGACATTCATTTAACAATCTTATTGAAAGGAACAGAACTTGGTTATTAAATGAGGAATGTCTGTATTTAGCTGACGCTATGCTATTATTGTTGAATTCATTTATATTGTTTATAGCGGCTTAGTGTTGCATTTAGTAGATATTTATTCTATGTTAATATTTGGTTTACCTTTGTCTCCTATCCAAGTACTAACCAGACCTGACCATGCTTAGCTTTCGAGATCAGACAAGATAGGGAATGTTCAGGGTGGTATGGCTATAGACAATCTTTGTGTCTATATTTTTATTGCAGATCTCTTTATTGTTAAGGGTAGTACAGTGGTAGCTTTTATTGGTTCTTATGGTGTGTTGATATGTATCGACATACATACATGTATTGTTTTTGAGTGCATTATTATTGTCAATTTCTTTGCTACTGCCAATGGTGTCAAAGTTTTTACTATTGATTAAGTTTTACTCTATCCCAATATCTTGTTTTACTTTGTGTCATCAACATTATTGTAATTCATTTCCAGGAAATTGGGTGCTAGGACTATTACACTGTATCCTCTACTGTTGTGTCTTGGATTTAGAAGCCAAAGCCTTATGCAATCATAGATGGGGAATTTTTACAGTGGCTGTATCTAGGGTGTGTAAATGTGGATTAAGGGTATGATGATGCAATTAAGGGTATGATGCTGGGGTTAGGGGGTAGATAATGGAAGCCTCACAACCTGAGGCTTCAATCAATCAATACACTCACAACTTGAACGGAATATAAAGAGACAGAAAGGTTTCTGCTGCTGATACTGCTGTTTGTTGCTTTGCTATCTACTACCTGTTTACCATGAACTGCTTTACCTCTGTAATGCTTCCCGTGCTTGGAACCAGCTGACAATGGACCCAAACATCTACAAACTGTAAGCCAAATAACCTTTCTTCTCTTACCTTATAAATTTCAAGTATTTTGTCTCAGCAATAAGAAAAATAACCAATTTTTAACCAATTTTTAATGGTGTGTTTAACCAACACACCGTAAGAACCAATAAGATACCTGCTCAAACTAACAATGGGTAGATCTGAGGACAGAGACCTATAGTTAGCCATGCCCAGAGCACATCACTGGAAAAAAGACACTAAATAAAGAGATCTCTATACACACAACAAAATCTTTTCATGTTAGTTAACTTTTAAATTTTAGTAAACACACATACACACACACACATGCACACACGCACACACACACACCAATAGGAACATGAGAAAATAAAGAAACAAAATATCTCTAAAAACTCATGAGTTTCTGAAAACTGACCCATGGGGCATCAAGACAGAAAAAAACCCAAATCAATAAGCTTCCCAGAAAGCCCAAAAATTATATAACTAGACAGACAATGGACTTATTAAACAAAGTGATCAATGAACTTACAGAAGACACACTAAGCTAGATAAGCTAAATGGAATGATACACATGCAAATAATTAGTAAATATTCAGAGTCCATTAAAAGGTACAAAAGAGAAATGAAGGAGATAAACAATTCTATTGGGCAGCAGAAGTGACCAGCATGACAACAGATTTGCAGAACTATCATCAGGGCTGGCGCAGGTGACCATATGCTCACATATACCTTGAAATCAATAAGGGAACATGAAAAATAGACTAACTCTTAATTGATACAAAGAACACTAGTATAATATTAGTTGTAATTAATGAAAAATCAGAAAGTAGCATGAATGACATAAAAATTACATAAATCATAGCAGAAATTTTCCAAAAATGTGAAAACAATTTAAAATACAGATAAATGAGACACATAATACTCCAAACAGCCACAGTAACCTGCTCACAACACATCATACTCAAAAGTCCAGAAGTCCAATGCAGGGATGAAATCTTAAAAGTTGTTGAAGAAAAGCAACAAATTATTTATTAAGATAAACTCATTAGATTTACAGCAGACATAAACCTTTAAAGACCAGGAGAACTTGGAGTATTTCGAGCCTAAAATTAAAAAAGCCTTTTAATCCAGACTAATGCATCCTGCAAAACTATCTTTTAAAATTGAAGCCAACAATGCCCAAAAATCTAATAAAATGAATACACCAAGTAAGGTAAGCAGTTAAGTAGGTGGAGGAAAAGGCAAACAACAAGAACATAATGCAATGACAGAAATGTCGATATTATCTAGTAATGACTCTCAATATGACTGACCTCAATTTGCCAATCAAAATACACAGATCGATGGAACAAATTAAGAAACAAAATCCAATGAAAAGCTACATGCAAGAAACACATTTAATCTAAAAAGCACTTCATAGACTAAAAAGCACAAGAGGAAAAACAATATTCCATACAACAGGAACTTCCAAAAAAATCAGAAGTAGTGATCTTATTTTCACATAATTTGACTTCAAGCTAACATTGATCAGAAGAGGAATAGAAAATCACTACATTTTGATTAAGACAACAACTCAACAGGAAAATATAATAATTATAAATATATATCCACTAAATGTTGGTTCACCCAACTTCAAAAAACGGATACTACTGGAGGCAAAAGATAAGATAGACATCAACACAATTTTAGCAAGAGTCCTCTGTATTTCACTGGCACAAACACATTAACTACACCAAAAAATATGAGAGTTGAACAAAATCTTTGAACAAATGGACTTAATGGGTATCTGCAGCCTTCCACCCAACAATAGAATATAATTTTTTTCAGCAGCACCTGGAATTTTTTCCATAGAGGATCATAAACCAGCCCATAAAGTATATTTAAGCAAATACAAAAGAATCAAAATTATCCTGTGTATATTATTAGATGATAGTGCAATGAAACTGGAAGTCAGTTACTAAAGAAACTACATAAATTATGCAAGAATAGATGGAGGTTAAGCAATACATTCTTGAATAATTATTGGGCCATGGAAGAAATTAGACAATTCCTAGAATCACCAGTATGCCAGTACAATATATCAGAACCTATGGAATGCAAAGAAAATAGTCTAAGAGGGAAGTTTATGGCTATGAATGCCCACACTAGGAAAAACAATGAACACAAATATTTTTTATTTAAAAAAAGATTAAGATAAAAGAGGACATAACAACACAGGTCAGAACAGAACAATTTAACAAACATAGTGTTTCACTACAAGAAATCCGACATAACAGTAGCTACCATAGTGTCACTATCCTTGAAATATTTGAGTATACCTTGATATACTTTAGTATCAAACATAAAAAGACAGTGTAAAACCATTCAAGAGAATGAAATTATTACAGGGTATTCAGAACCAACTAACAGAAAACTAACAATGGTTACTGTATTATCTCCTTGTCTATAAAAAATTTTGTTTATACTATCACATATAATAAAATCCAATAAGATACAACATGATAAAACTGATGGAGACAGCAGAACATAAGCTTGATCAGACTTCAAAAAAATGATATTAAATTAGCACAAGTGATTATAATGTCTTATTTTCTTCAAAATAGCTGTTCATACCATCACAGACAACAAAATCAAACAACCCTAAATAAAACCATTCCAATTAATAAATGAAAACATTATAAGGCTTCAAAGCAATATAATGGGGAATGATGATTACCATATACTTTTATGTATTCTTACCATTTCTTACACTAGGGAAACTATTTGGTATTTATACATATAAGTTTGATTTATTTTACTTACGAGTATGGTCTCAAGCTGCGTCCATTTATAAATATCTCAATGTGATCATTCTTTATAGCTGAGTAGTACTCCATTATATAAAAATACCACAACTTTTAAAATCATTCCTCAATTGATGGACACTTAGCTTGTTTCCAAGATCTGGCTATAACAAATTGTGCTGCTATAAACATGGGTGCATATATATCACTATGGTAGGAGGTTTTCAGTTCTTCTGGGAATATGCCTAGAAGTAGAATAGCTAGAACAAATAGGACTTCCAATCCCAGATTTTTGAGAAATCTCCAAACTGACCTCCACAATGGTTGCACCAGTCTATGTTCCTACCAACAGTGCAGGAGAGTTCCTTTTTCCCCACAGCCTCTCCAGCATTTGTTGTTCATAGTTTTCTTGATCTTGGCCATTCTTTCAGGAGTGAGATGGAATCTCAGTGTGATTTTAATATGCATTTCTCTAATGAGTAATGATGATGAATATTTTTTTCATGTATTTATTTGCCATTTGTATTCCTTCATCTGAGAATTTGTATTCATCTCAGATGCCCATTTTTGGATTGGATCCTTGAATTTTTGGGATCTGATGTTTTAAATATTTTATATGTTTTAGACAGAAGTCTTTTATCTGAGGGACAGTTCACTAAGATTTTTTTTCCCAATTTGTAAGTTTTCTTTTCACTATGCTAGAGATTTCTTTTGATGTGCAGAAACTTTTTATTTAAAAAAATGTATATTAAAAAGGGGGAGATTAAGATAAAAGAGGATATAACAACACAAGTTAGAAAAGAACCATTTAAGCAACATAGTATTACACCACAAGATAACTCGACATAACAGTAGTAACTATAGTGTATCTGTCCTTGAAATATTTGAGTGTACCTTCATATACCATAGCATCAAACATAACAATACAGTGTAAAGCCATTCGAGAGAATGAAAGTATTACAGGGTATTTAGAACCAACTAACAGAAAATGAACAATAGTTTTTATATTACCTCCTTGTCTATAAAAAACTTTGTTTATACTATCACATATAATAAAATCCAATAAGATACAACATGATAAAACCAATGAAGACAGAAGAAAAAAGCTTGGTGGGACTTCAAAACAACATGATATTAAATCAGCACTAGCTATTATATTGTCTTGTTTTATTCAAAATAACTGTTCATACCATCACAGACAATAAAATCAAATAACCCAGAATAAAACCACTCAAATTAATGAATGAAACATTTGTGGCTTCAAAACAATATAATGGGGAATGATGATTACCACATACTTTTATGTATTCTTACTATTTCTTAACTGGGGAAACTATTCAGTATTTTTTTATGTGAGTTTGATTTATTTCACTTACGAGTATGGTCTCAACCTGTGTCCATTTATTTATAAATATCTCAATGTGATCATTCTTCATAGTGAGTAGTACTCCATTGTATAAGAATACCACAACTTTTTTATCCATTCCTCAGTTGATGGACACTTAGGTTGTTTTCAAGATCTGGCTATAACAAATTGTGCTGCTATAAACAGGGCGGCACATATATCACTGTGGTATGATGTTTTCAGTTCTTCTGGGAATATGCCTAGAAGTGGAATAGCTGGAACAAATGGGACTTCCAATCCCAGATTTTTGAGAAATCTATAAACTGACCTCCACAATGGTTGCACTAGTTTATACTCCCACCAACAGTGAGGGAGAGTTCCTTTTTCTGCACAGCCTCTCCAGCATTTGTTGTTGGTAGTTTTCTTGATCCTGGCCATTCTTTCAGGAGTGAGATGGAATCTCAGTGTGATTTTAATATGCATTTCTTTAATGAATAATGATGATGAACATTATTTCATGTATTTGTTTGCCATTTGTATTTCTTCATCTGAGACTTGTGTATTCATCTCAGGTGCCCATTTTTGAATTGGATCTTTGAATTTTGGGGGTCTATGTTTTAGACAGCAATCCATTGTCTGAGGGGCAGTTCACTAAGATTTTTCCCAGTTTCTGGGTTTTCTTTTCACAATGCTGGAGATTTCTTTTGACATGCAGAAACTTTTTAATAAGAGGTGATCCCAGTTATTGATTATGGAAAGTATTTCCTATGCGGTTTAATTCCTGTTCAGGAATTCCATACCTACTCTTATGTCTTCAAGATTTTTGCCCACTTTTTCTTCTAATAAATTTAGTGTTTCTGTTTTAATATTCAGATGTTTGATCCATTTAGATTTTAATTTACTACATGGTGATAGGCATGGGTCTAGTTTTAGTTTTTGGCATATGGAGAGTGAGTTTTTCCAACACCATTTATGAAAGAGACTGTCTTTCTTCCAGTGAACATGTTTGGCCCCTTTATCGATGATAAGGTGGTTGAGTGTGTTTGTAGTTGTGGTTGTATCTTCTAATCTATTCCATTGATCTTCAGCTCTGTTGTGATTCCAGTACCATGTTGATTTTACTACAGTTGCTTTGTAGTATAACTTCAAGTTGGAATTGTGATGCCTCCTGCCTTGCCTTGGCTGCTTAGAACTGTCTTTGCTATTCTAAGTTTCTTCTGGTTCCAGATGAATTTTAGGAGTGATTTCTCTAGATCTATCAGGTATGTTGATAGTATTTTTGTTGGGATTGCACTGAATCTGTATAACAGTTTTGGGAGAATGGCCATTTTCACAATATTTATCCTTCCTCTTCATAAGCAAGGGATGTCTTTCCATTTTTTGAGATCATCTTAAATTTCTTTTTTCAGTGTATATGATTTTCCCTATATAGATCTTTCACTTCTTTCGTGAGAATAATTCCAAAATATTTCATTTTCTAGTTGCTAGTTTGAAGGGTGTAGTTGCTCTTATTTCTCTGTCAGTGGTTTTGTTGTTAGTGTATATAAATGCTATTGATTTTTGAGTATTGATTTTGTAACCAGCTACATTGCTGAATTTATTTATTATATCTAGGAGTCTTTCAATGGAGTTTTGGGGGTCTTCTATGTAGAGTATCATGTCATCTGCAAATAATGATAATTTAACTTTTTCTTTTCCTATCTTTACCCATTTTATTTCTCTCTTGTCTAAGTGCTCTCGCTAGTATTTCCAGTACTATATTAAATAGGAATGGTGATAAGGGACATCCTTGTCTTGTGCCTAATTTCAAGGTAAAGGCCTTCAGTTTTTTGCCATTTAGTATGACACTGGCTGTTGGTTTGTCATAGATGGCCTTTATCATATTGAGGTAAAGACCATCTGTTCCAATTTTCTGTAAGGTTCTTAACATGAATGAATGTTGTACCTTATCAAAAGCTTTTTCTGCATCTATAGAAATGATCATGTGATTCTTACTTTTGGCTTTATTGATATGGTGGATTACATTTATTGATTTACATATGTTGAACCATCTCTTCATGCCTGGGATGAATCCTACTTGGTCATCATCAATCCTACTTGATGATTTGTTGCATCCTATGTGCCAGTATTTTATTGAGGGTTTTTGTATCTGTGTTCATTAGGGAGATTGGCCTGTGGTTCTCTTTTTTAGTTGAGTCTTTCTCGGGTTTTGGTACTAGAGTAATATTTGCTTCCAGGAATGACTTAGGAAGGATTGCTTCCCTTTCAATTTCACTGAGGAGTTTGAGGAGTGTCGGTCTTAAATCTTCTTTATATTTTAAGTCTTCTTTGTATTTCTTGTAGAATTCTCCAGTGAATCCATATGGACCTGGGCTCTTCTTTGTAGGTAAGGACTTAATAACATTTTCAATTTCATTAATAGAAATTATGTTATTCAGCAGTTCTACATCTTCTTGACCTTGCTTTGGTACTTCATATGTTTCTAGGAATCTGTCTCTTCTTTATTATCAAGCCTATGAGAGGAGAGGTTTTCAAAATAGGTGTTGATAATTTTCTGTATTTCTACCGAGTCTATAGTGATTTCAGCTTTTTCATGCCTTATTGCATGAATTTGAGCTTTTTCTTCCCTATTTAAAATAATGTTGGCTAGGGGCTTATCAATTTTATTTATTCTTTCAAAGAACAAACTCTTTGATTCATTGATTCTTTCGATTGTTTTCTTAGTCTCTATTGCATTAGTTTCTGCTCTGATTTTTATAATTTCCTCTCTTCTTTTGGCCTGGAGTTGACTTGCTCTTTTTCTAGTGTTTGAGGTGTAGCATCAGGTTATTTATTTGTATTTATTCTGTTTTCCTGATATGGGAACTTAGTGCAATATATTTTCTTCTGAGGACAACTTTCATTGCATTCCACAGATTCTGGTAAGTTGTATTTGTATTTTTGTTTGCTTGTAGGTATTGTTTAATTTTTTCTTTAATTTCCCCTGTGACCCACTGATTACTCATACTCATACTCAAGAGTATGTTATTCAGTTTCCATGTGTTTGTAGCATTTTTGCAGTATCTTTTATCATTAACTTCTAATTTCATGATGCTATGATCTGATAATATGCAAGGGATAATTTCAACTCTTTTGCATTTATTTAAATATGTTCTGTGAGCTAATATATGGTCTATTTTAGAGAATGATCAATGTACTACTGTGAAGAAAGTGTATTCTGATGTGGTTGGATGGAACACTCTGTATATGTCTCTCAAGTCCATTTGTTCATAGGCGTGATTCAGTTCTGTTATTTCTTTGCTGATTTTCTGTCTGTTGATCTGTCCCTTGGAGTCAATGGTGTGTTAAGGTCTCCTGTTATAATTCTGTTACTGATAATTTGGTTTCTCATTTCTTTTAATACTTGCTTTATATAACTGGGTGCTCTGGAATTTGGTGCATATGTATTTAAGACAGTTACCTCTTCCTCTTGAAGTTTTCCCCGAACCAGTATGTAGTGACCTTCTTTATGTCTTCTGATCATCATTGGTTTGAAGTTCACATTGTCTGGAAACAGAATAGCTACCCCAACTTTTTTTTGGTTCCTGTTGTGTGAAGTATTGTTTTCCATCCTTTGACTTTCAGTCTGTGAGTATCCATATTGGTTAGATGAGTTTCTTGTAGACAGCATATGGTTGGATTTTGTTTCTTGATCCATTCTGCCAGTCTGTTTCTTTTAATTGATGCATTGAGACCATTTACATTAATGGTTATAACTGCTATATGTTGGTTTATTGTTGGCATGTTATCTTTCTGCTGTTGTATTTTTATCTTTCTGTTCTGTTTAATTGTCTGCTTTGCATAGTGGTTTTTTCCTAAGTGTATGTAAACTGTTTTCCAGTATTCTTTGCAGGGTTGGCTTGGTGATCATGAAGTTCTTCAGCTGTTCTTTGTCATGGAAGTATCTTATTTATCCATCAATTTTGAAGGACAGTTTTGCAAGGTACATCAGTCTAGGTTGGAAATCATTTTGCTTTAGGACCTGAAATAATTCACTCCATGCTCTTCTTGACTTCATTATTATGCTGAGAAGTCTGTGATTCTGATAGGTTTTCCTTTATAAGTGATCTGTCTTTTCTCTCTGACAGCTTTAAATATTCTATTCTTATGTTGGTTTTCTGGGATGGTAATTATTATATGCCTGTGTGTAGTTTTATTTTGGTTATGACTATTTGCAGTTCTATATGCTTCACTGATCCTGATGTTGGTTTCCAATCTCATGTTTGGGAAATCTTCAGCTATTAATTCTCTAAACATCCTCTTGACATCCTTTATGTTGTTCCCTTCCTTTTCATTTATCCCTATCGATATTATTTTGTTTTTCTTTGTGTCATCTTGCAGTTGTTGAATTGTTATTTCCTGATTCCTTGTTATTTTTAAAAGATCTTTCCTTTCCTGTTCCTGCAATCTTATGTTTGAGGTCTGAAATTCTATCTTCACTTTCACTGAGGCAGTTTTTTACAACTTTGAGTGGAATTTTTGATTTCCTGTATATCTCTTTGCATGTGCTTCATGTATTCTATTTGTTTCTTATATTGTCCATCCAGGGATTGTATCTTTTTGTTTAGTTCCTTCAATTTTTTAACTGTGACTTCTTTAGATATGTTCAGCGTCTCTTTCATTTCTTTTATCATTTCTTCTTTTACCTGGGAGATTATTTCTAGTTTGAATTCCTTAAAAGCTTCCCAGAGTTGCTTCTTTATTTCAGGTGTATAGCATATGTTTTCTTCTATGTATATAGCTCCTAAGGTTTCTTGGGATGGACTGGAGGCTTGAGATTGTATTTTGGTCTTTCATTTTGTCATTTTCCCATTTTTCTGTGTTTCAAGTGTTATTCCTAGGCTTCCCCTGGGCCTGTTGGAAATCCTCTTCTATGTTCTCAGCTTCTAGGATTCTGGCCGCCCAGTTCCCTGGATTGAGAGAGGGTCACTGGGGGTGGTGCAGGCAGGCTCAAGCCCTGCTGAGCCAGGCCAGTGTAGTAGGAAGCCACAAAGTTCCCTGGCAGGCAGGAGCAATGATCTTAACTCCCTCCTGGGGCTCGGGATGGTGTGGAGACACTCACCCCAGGCTGCTCAGTCTCCAGAGTTGAGGGTGCAGGCAGGCAGGCCCAAATCCCCAGAGTTGGCCGCACAGCTGTAGGAAATTTAGTGAAGGCAGGCCCGAGCCCTGCTGTACTGGTTCAGTGTGGCAGGAAGCCATAAATGTTCACTTACTGGTGGGAGCTACGGGGTTTGGGATGGTGCGGGGACACTCACCCCAGGCTGCCCGGTCTCCAGAGTTGAGCATGCAGGCAGGCAGGCCTAAATCCCAGAGCTGGCCAAACACACCTCCCAGAAAGTTGGTGCTGGCAGGCCCAAGCCTTTTCTTTACTCTTTCAAGTCAAGCTCAAACCTCAGTTCCTTCCGGCCACTTGACATTGTCAATGAACAAAAATTAATATGTAGTTGTGCACCTCAAGTTCCAGAAAAACAAGAACAACCCAAATCCAATCTAGAACAAAGAAGAAAATTATGAAGATTAGAACAGAAATCAATGAGCTAAAAAATGCAAAGAATCGATTAATTAAATTGCTGATTCTTTAAAAGAGTAAACAATATACATGCAGTTAGCCAATTTTAACTAAAAAAGGAAAGAAATGACCTATGTCAATAAATTAGAAACAAAAAATGAGAAATCATAATAGATACTTTTGAAATCCAGAAAATTATTAGCAACTACTTGAATAACTTGTGCTCTGATAAAGTGAAGAACCTAAAAAAAATATATTATGAAATACATATAAATTGCCAAAGTTAACCAAGAATATATAAAAAGTCTTAGTAATACACAATGAAATTAAAGCAGTAATAAAAAATCTTTTCAACTAGTAAAACCCTGAAATTCAGTGACATCTACAAGAACTCTACAAGAACTACATGGAAGGTCAAACACCAAACTCCTCAAGCTAATTAATGAAATTAAAAGGAAAGGACTACTGCCCAACTCATTCTTGGAAGCTAGTATTACACTGATTTCAAAGCCAGACAAGGACTCAAATAAAAAAAAGAAACTATAAGCCAGTCTCTTTAATGAACACAAATGAAGATATCCTCACAAGACACTGACAAATAAAATGCAACAAATCATTAAAAAGATCATACATAATGACCAAATAGGCTTCATACCTATTTTTAAGTACAATACCATAATTATCATTCCAGATGTAACAATTCTTATGCACAGCAATAAAGAAAATACCTTAAAAACAGAGCAAGGACAAATATCACATAATCATCTCAATAGAAGCAGAAAAAGCCTTCTAAAAAATCCAACATTCATCCATGGTTAAAAAAAAGCTAGAAGAACCTTATCTCAATTTGATAAAACTCAGTTACAACAAATCAACTTCCAACACAATATTAGACAGAATTGAAATCTTTCCCTCTAAAATCAAGAACAAGAACAGGACATCCACTATCACTACTTATTTCAGTTGCTTTCTCATTGCTGGAACAAAATACCCAGCACACAGAAGTTAAAGGAGGAAAGGTTCATTTTATCTCACAGTATGCAGAAGTTTTGGTCCACAGTTGGCTGGTTCTAAGGGAAAGCAGCATGACAGCACTGAGAAACAATCCACAGCAAGGTAGGCAGGAGACAGTGAGCCTGTCCCTTTACAGTTCTTCTAGGCTAAAAGCCTATTGATTGATGCTGCCTAAGCCCAGGGTGGGGCTTCCCTACTTAGTAAATCCATTCAGTAACAGCCAGAACTATGTTAATCCAGTTAAGGAGCTAATCCAGATATCATATACTCTTAACTCATATTCATGCACTCTAGATCCAACCTCCAAAAAGCCCCACCTATAAGCTCATGAGGCATAAAGGGAACATCTAGATACAAACAATAACACCATTCCTGTTTAATATAGTATTTGACAGAACAATTAGGCAAGAGAAATACAAGGAATATATTAGCAAAGAAGAAATCCAACAGATGACATCATCCTTTAAAAGAAGGACTCAAAAAATTCTACCAAAGACTTCTAGAACTAATAAACTCAGCAAGGTAGTAGGATACAAAATCAACACACAGAGCTCAGTAACATTCCTGGACACCAGTAATGAATCCACAAAAGGAATTTAGGAAAATAATACCATTCATAAAACTTCAAGAAAAGTTGAACACTTAGAAATTAAACTAATCAAGAAACTGAAAGACCTTTAGAATGATAACTATAATATTGTACTTCATAAAGGAGAACAAATAGGACATCAGAAAAGCAGAAACTACCCCCCTGTTCCTGGATAGGCATGACTATTGTTGTCAAGTGACCATAGTTCCAAAACTGATATGCAGATTAAGTGCAATCCCAATCAAAACACCAACAGCAAACCTTTCAGAATTAGAGAAAGCAATTCTAAAGTTCACATGGAACCAGAAGAGACTCAGAAAAGAAAAAAAAATTCCTGCACAATAAGAGTAAAGCAGAAGGCATAAGAATCCCAGATTGCAAGTTGTATTATAATAATACAGTGATGAAAACACCATAGTACTGACACAAAAACATAAGTGTGAATCAGTATAACAGACTAGTACAGCAATGAAAAACCAATGGCAGTGTGCCACAGTGGGCATGCAGAGCCTCCTTGTTGCCCAGCATCACCCCCACAACCAAGTATCAGATAACAGCACACAAGGGACAATGTTGGCACCTTGCAATAAATAAGTAGGTTTGTGGTTGCAGTTTGAGCATCCAGTCTCTAAAAGGTTTGCCATCACTGGACTAGAGAACATAGAAACTGCCTTAGGCACATTCAGCCATCTCATTTTTGACAAATAGGCATGTTTGCTAAATGAAAGATAGCCTCTATATGTGGTGCTGGGAAAATTGACTATCCACATGCAGAAGATTGAATCTGGACACATATCTGTCATCATGCAGTAAACTAAAAGCAGTGTGGATCAAACATCTAAATATTAAAACAGAAATACTTTATCTGTTAGAAAAAAATATATAAAACTCTTAAAGACAAAGGCATAGGCAGGAATTTTCTGAACAGAACCTCAGGTGCACAAGAAATAATATCAGAAGTCAACAAAAGGGATTATGTCAAATTAAAAAGCTTCTATACAACAAAGGAAACTAGCAGAGTAAAGAGAAAAACTACAGAAAGAAAAAAATTTTCCATCCACTCCTCATATAGAGAATAAAGATCTAGAATATATAGAATTTAACCCCCCAAGTTAGACACTCCCCCAAGAAAAACACAATCTGAAAATGAGCAATTGAAATAAAGGAACACTACTCAGAAGTACAAATGACCAATAAATACATGAAGTACAACTTTGGCCATTAGAGAAATGCAAATCAAAACAACACTGAGATTCCATCTTACTTCAGAAACAATGGCTATCATCCAAGAAATCAAATAATAGCAAATGCTGGTGAGGCTCTGAGGGGCAAGCAAGAACATTCCTACATTGTTGGTGGGAATGTGAACTAATACAACCATCATGGAAATCAGTATAGAGCTTCCTCTATATACTAAAAATCGAATTTCCATTTGACTTAGTTATTTTCCTTCTTTTGATATCTTACCAAAATTGTTAAAGATATTGTATTACAATGATACATGCATACTTAAATTTATAGCAAGGAAGGAAGGAAGGAAGGAAGGAAGGAAGGAAGAAAGGAAGGAAGGAAGGAAGAAAGGAAGGAAGGAAGGAAGCAAGGAAGGGTTAAGAACATGAACCAACTCCAAAGAATGGAATCATTAAATACTGCAAGCATGTAAAATTTTTTTAATTTTAATAAAATAAATTAAAATGAAGGTATCTATTTTGTGAAGATATAAAAAATATATAGATATACAGAGAGACACACATAGAGAGAATAAGTGAGGGGGGAAAAGAATGAGAGCATTAAAATTAATCCTTTGTTCTATGATTGTTAAGCATCTCATAACATTTTAACTCAATCTATTATATTCATAATAATAAATTTAATGAGATAAATGTAGATAAATTTAATATATTGAAGACAGTGCTAAGAGCAAAGTGTTTGCATAGTTGTTGAGAAATGGATCTGCTCTACCACAAGGAATTAGGTATGTTTGAACTAAGGGCCTTTATTTTCTCCTGTCACAACCACAGAAACCCACATGGGGGATACCTGTGCCTGAGCTGCAGGGTCTGCTGAGCTGGGAGAAAAGGCAGTCTTCCCAAATGTAGCCTTTTGCACTTCTCTCCACAACCCAGGCTGCTTTGCAGCAAAAATTTTGTGACCTAACCACATAAGCTTACAAAGCCACTTGTGGTTGCAGTTGTACATTTTCATTGTTCTTTTTCTTATTGTTTTGTAACTTTAGCACTATTGAAATAATCAAGTAAAATGCCACCAAATTCATCATCTTTTTGAAATTTTTCCAACCATCCAATCTACAGACCTTCTTCTTCTTCTTCTTCTTCTTCTTCTTCTTCTTCTTCTTCTTCTTCTTCTTCTTCTTCTTGCTCTTCTTGCTCTTCTTATCCTCCTTCTCCTTCTTCTCATTCTTCTTCCTCCTCCTCTTCCACTTTCTCTTCCTCTTCTACCTCCTTCCTCCTTTTCCTCCTCTTCTTCTTTTTTTGTCTCCTGTTATTTACCTGACAACTCTCTTGGGGAACATGCTCATAACAATGGTTACCAGGTCAGTCCTCTTTTTCACACTCCAACATATTATTTCTTCAGCAACTAGACTTTCTTGGATGTCTGCCTCATGCCCATACTGACCTCCTCTGCACTGACCATCCCATACATATAAGGCCAATATCTGCTTGACCTTCTTTTGTCTCCAAGTTTAAATATTTACTGACAAACTAAGAAATGTATATGTTATATTATGTTTTAGTTAACCACTCACTCTATTACCCATTTATATAATTTGAAAACCCATATGCTTACAACTCTCAATTTGTTTAGAGGGGAGGAGGATAGGGAATCAAACTCAGGACTTTTTACTTGCCAGGCAGGCACTGTGCTGCTGAGCTACATCTCTCGCTTTGTAACTCTCAATTTTATATTTCCAATTATACATCTCTCCTCAGATTAAGTCTGAGTGCTTATTTTGCATCTCCTCTTAGTCATCTAATAGACATCATATATACTGTTTCAAATGAAGATACTGTTCTTCTTGCCCTTTATCTGACCATCTATCAATTTCCAAACCACACTGAACACTCAGTATGTAACTTAATTCTGTATTTCTAAGGAGTATCTTATCTACTCCACTACCAACCTGGGCCTACTCACTAACAGTCCTTACTCAGTCCTTATCCCTACAATATTTTCTCAGTTTTTTCTGATTCTACTTTTAATGTTATTCTGATTTTTTCCACAATAAAAATACATGTTAAATGGGTAAAAGTTAAAAGGTATTTTTTCTAATCTGGAACTAAGCAAGATGCTTACACTTACCACTCTTATTCAATATAGTACTGGAATTATACAAAAGAAAAAATGAAATGCACACTGACAGGAAGAGAATAAAATAATATTATTCCTATTTGCCGATGATGTATTTCTATATAAAAAACCCCTAACATCTCCACTAAAAGACTTGTAATTGATAAATAAATTCAGTAAGATTTGCAGGATATAAAAACCATATACAAAAATTAGTAGAATTTTTATAATCAATTTGCTAGGAAATAATCATGACAACAATCCTGTACACAACATCTATAAAAAGAAAAAACATCTATTAATATATTTAAGCAAGGAATTAAAGGAACTCTACAATTAAAATTATGAAACACAGGGACAGCCACCATAAGCCTGCCCTTGGACTGCCATCATGAGCCTGCCCCTCGGCCCAGCATGCCTGAGATGCCCCTGACTGCAGCCACGGGCTCGCCCCTTGAGGAATCCACTCACCTCTTGGACCTAGTACTGTGGTTGCTTTCTAGACCCAACCCTTTCTTCCAGAACCTTGGATTAAAGTAGACTATCATGCTGGCTGAATGGGAGAGTCAAGAATCCCTCACCCAAACAGAAGACCTCAGTAGGCTCCAGTCACAATGGTGAGTTTGCCCCTAAAATGGAGGTCTGCAGTGGGTAAATAGGAGTGGAAGTGAAACTCCCTCCACCTGTAATGCCTTGGTGAACCTGGCAAGAGAGTAATTTCCTCCTCTACACAGAGAACATCAGGCAGGTTGAGTAGTGCACCAATAAGGCCTCTCCTAACTTGGAGAAAATTAAGAGTTTATGAGACCCCCACTGACACAGTAGGGCCTCAGCTGACACAAACACTATAGACAGGGAGATCTGGTGACCTGCAATAGCAACAGCAGGAACTAAGAGCTTACCTACATCAATACTACTAGGCTAGTTAGCCCAAAAAGAATATAGGACTCACCCAACAGGCTCTATAGGAGGAATTCAGGTGATTGGCTCGTCTCTTCATTGTGGTACCCAGCAATTAGACAAACATCAACCACACAGTAAGACCCTAAAATTCACACTATGAACAGTTAAGAGTGTTGGGATTGAAGGACCAAATATTTACCCAAAATATTTATTTGAAAATAACAAAACAAAAGGACAAAATTCAGTTAAACATCTAGTCCACCAGGAGCAAGTACAGGCAATACTGAAATAGAGGACTTTAGGAGATCTGGCCATGTTGGACTTAGGTAGCTGTACAAGAAAGCAATTTGCCTGCCCTCTCAGTAAGCACCCCTGGCATGGGCTGGGAGGAGAACCAGTGATTACCCATGATCCAGCCATGGTGGGACTTAGCCAGCTGCACAAGAAGGCAATTTGCCTTCCCTCATGGTAAGCACCCCTGGCACGGTCGGGAGAAGAGACAGTCAGTTGTTCCTGTGAGCCTATCAGTGCACAGGCTGAAAGTCAAACACCTTTCTCTTCTCCTCTATCAGCACCTGGGCACAGAGGTCTGAGCATCTCTTGGGAGGATGACCATATGCAATGTAGCAAATATGGGGGATTTCCTTCTATCTTCTGTTTGAAGGCAAATATTATTTTCACTGTTATGTTTTGTTTGATGGTTTTGCTCTATTCAACATTCTCCTTCAATTGGTTTTTTAATACTCTGTTATTATTTGATTTCACTATACCTAATTGACTGGACAACCATTATGAAGATAATGAGATATGCTATAGTACCTACTACTACTATGCAGTATCCTGCTGTGAAGTTCCATACCAGTGTCACTGCATTGTCTCCATTGGCTTTGTTCTGTCTTGTTCTGTTATATTTTTACTACATTCCTAATAAAATTTTTAAAAAAAGAAAAACAATAGAGGACTTTAAAAGTCATACTCCAGAAATCTCTGAAAAGATAGCAAATGAAATAAAGAAACAAATCCATGAGGCTATAGAGGAAATCAAATTAGAAACAATGTCTTACATAGAGACAGAAATAACAGCCATAAAAATTTTGAGTTGTTCAACATAGGTAGAGAAAAAATAGTTTAAAAAAATACAAGAGCATGGGAAATTGATTGAAACCTTGAATGATCAATGTAAAAAACAAGCAGAATCCATGAAACAAATTCAGAAAAATATCCAAGAAACAAAACATTCTACTGAAAGCTGGCAAAACCATTTAAATGAAGCTGAGGATAGAATTTCAGACTTTGAAGACAGGATCACATAGAATGATCATGAAAGGGTAGAACTTATAAAAACAACAAAGCAGCATGAAATGACACTCCAGCAGCTTCAAGATAATGCCAAGAGAAACAACATAAGCTAGTAGGCATCAGTGAAGTAGCAGGAGTCAATGCAAATAACATAACTAAACTATTCACAGAAGTAATAGAAAATTTCCCAAACATGGAGAAAAAATCTGATATACAAATAAGTGAGACATACAGAATGCCTAACAGTCATGGCCAACATAAAGCTACACCCAGACATATAGCATAAAAACAGAATATTAAAACCTTTTAGAGAAAAGGCACAGCTCATCTATCAAGGAAAGCCTATTAGAATCATGGCAGACTATTCAGCACAAACCTTCAGGTTAAGATGACCTTGGAGTAAAGAATTTCAAGCCTTAAAATAAAACAACTTTCAACCCAGACTGATGAACCCAGAAAAATTGTCTTTCAAATTTAATGAAGAAACAAGATACTTCCATGACAAAGAAAGACTGAAGAAATTCATGTCCACCAAACCAACACTAGAAAGAATACTGCAAGACATGGTAGATAGATTTAAAAATGACCACAATCTCCAGAACAACAACAGAAAGAAACCACAAGGATGGCCAAGAAATTAAACAAGAGGGGAAAGCATGAAACCAACAACAGAAATACAACATGGCAAAGTCAAGCCAGTACATATCAGTGATATCCATAAATGTAAGTAGGCTCTATTCACCTATCAAAAGAAACAGGTTGATCAAATGGATCAAGAAACAGGATCCCATTTAGGATAGATAATAGCAGCTGCAGAGCTCTCTGAGATAGCCAATTTAGATTCCAAAAATAATACAGCATGGGGAGTCCCAAACAGAGGGAGATACAACCCAGGAACAAACTAAGCTGAGGGAAACCAATTAAAAATACAGTCCCAGTGCTATGATTGGAACAGCTAAAGTCTCAGTGCTGCTGCTTGATCTCGCAGCTTGAATACCCTACTGCAGCTGCACCTGAATTGGTGCAGCCAGGATAGTACACTAGTTTCAACTCACTGGAGATGCAAACACTGTGAGAGTGGGAATTGGCAAACTGAATTGAGAGCAGAGCTTTCAGGGAAACTTGCATCAACCTGCAGTGAGTGAGGGGAATAAAAACCCTTCCATAGACAAAGAGACTCCAACAGATGACATTCTGGGACCAGGCAGACTGGCCAGAACAAGGTGCTGCAGTGACTTCAGTCAGAAATTCCCTTCTCAAGTGGGTTTGGTGGGGAGCACTTGACCTGGGTGACACCACAGACTGAAACCCAATAAGCTAGCCCTAACCAAGTCCCTATGCTGGACAGTGCACTCCAATGCAGTGAAGCCTTCGGTAGGTTGACCTGGAGGGGCAGACCCAACATAGGCTGGGTCTGTACCTCCTAGTACACTGCAGTGGGTGGGACCACCTAGTCAGCATGCTTCAGACAAACTGAAACCAACAAAGAAAGAAACTGGGCCTCCTATAGACGCCAGTATGGAAGGAACAAAAATATGAGAAGAGGAGGCAACAAGAAAGAATGCTCAGTCCCCAGTCTTGAGAACACTGATCCAGGAAAGGTAAATGCAAAAGAGAATGAGAACAGGAAACATGCAATATCAGGCATAGCACCAATAGACATAAAGCAATATCTTGGGACCTCATAGACGAGTTCAAAAGTGAAGTATTTAACCAAGTAAAGCAAGATAGAATAATTAAAGAAATGCTAAGCACTTCCCAAGAAAAAACAGATGGTAGAATGGAAGAACAAAAAAAGAAGGGGAGAATTGTTGGATGAAGAAAATAGAGAAAGCATAGAATACATGGGTCAGGTTCAAAGAGATTACCAGGAAACTAAAAACCCTATTGAAAGCTGGCATAACAGCTTGAAAGAAACTAAGGATAGATTATCCGAACTGGAGGACAAGTTTGTGATGTGCGAACATGAAAGGAAAAACTTCTTAAAATAACAAGGAAATAAGCACTAACAATACAAAGGCTAGAAGATGAACACAGGATCTATAACATAAGAAGAAAGAATGTGAATGATTGGGTTCTTTGATTTTATTGTCTGCGATGGTATGAACAGCTATTTTGAAGACAACAAGACATCATAATAGCTAGTGCTGATTTAATATCATCTTGTTTTGAAGTCCCATCAAGCTTTTGTTCTTCTGTCTCCATCAGTCTTATCATGTTGTATCTTATTAAATTGTATTATACGTGATAGTACAAACAAAAATTTTTTAGACAAGAAGATAATATAGAAACCATTGTTTATTTTCTGTTAGTTAGTTCTAAATACCCTATAATACTTTCATTCTCTTGAATGGTTTTACACTGCCTTGATATGTTTGATGCTATAGCATACAAAGTTATACTCAAATATTTCAAGGAAAGAGATACTATGGTAACTACTGTTATGTCGGGTTATCTTGTGGTGAAACACTACATTGCTTAAATTTTTCTGTTCTGTCCTGTGCTGTTGTGTTCTTATGACCTCTTTTATCTCAATCTACTTTTTTATTTACTTATTTTTTATTTTTTTAATTAAAGGAAAAAATAAATTAAAAAGGCAGAATATATTATAAGAACCATTTTGATTTCTTATTAACTTGATTTGAAGCCCTGCATTGCTCTCACCATCTTGTTTTGACTGATTTTACTCTATTCTGTTTTGCTTGATAGTATCAAGTTTGAGGATATAGACAACTACTTTGAAGACAATAAGATTCACTATGATGCCCATTCTGGTTTGACTATTATTTTCTTTTGAAGTCCTGTAATGTCTCCAATGTTTTGGTTTTATTGGTTTTGTTCTTTATTGTTTTGTTCAATTTTATTATAACTGATGATATAGGCGATTCTTTTTAAGATAGCAAGAGACATTATGGTAACCACTGTTGATCACCTTGTATTCTGTTTTTACATCATGTACTGTGTCCATCCTTTTGATTTAACTAACTCTGTTTTGTTTTGTTACATTTGGTTTTATTCTCTTCAAAAAATGTGTAACTGTTATTTTAAAAAGAGAGGAAAAGAAAGTGCTCTAAAGGATATAACTGCATGTATATTTAAGTGTATAAGATATATAATTGTATTGCTAAGTTTTTGTTGGATCATTGAACAGAACTGTTTGAAGTCTGACTGTTTGAATGTTCACTTTGTATGCTTTAATTTTGTAACTTGAACAACTATTTCTAATATGTCAATGTAATCTATTAAGTAGTGATTTCTTACTGTTTATTTTTTTTGAAATTCTGTATTACTTGTACCCTTTTTCTGTTTTGTCTTTTTTCTCTTTAAATAAAATTTTTTTTAAAAAATGTGAATGAAGAAGCAGGGGTACAAACAAAGGAACTGCAAAGGCTATTCACAGAAATAATTAAGGAAAACTTCCCAAACATTGGAAAAGGAAAAAATGCTCAGATGTATGAGGCATACAGAACTCCAGCTACCTACAACCAAAACAGAACTACGGCCCAGCATATAATAATCAAGATTCCAGAAATCCAATATAAGAACAGAATATTAAAAGCTGTCAGAGACAATAAATAGATCACTTGCAAGGGAAAACTTATCAGAATTACAACAGACTTCTCAGCACAAACCATCAAATCTAGAAGAATGTGGGGCAAAATAATCCACGCCTTGAAAGATAATAATCGTCCAGCCACAATTGATGTATCCTGCACCATCGTCCCTAGAAATTAATGGAGAAACAAGGTGCTTCCAAGATAGGGAGGAACTAGGGGAATTTGCAACCACCAATCCAACTCTGCAGAGAACACTACAGGACATTGTTTTTTTTTTTAATTTTTATTTTGAAAGTGTACAACAGAACAAGTCAGAATAAAGCCAACTAAGATTGTACAGTGAAATTGGTACAGAGCTTCACAGCAGGTTACCGGGATAACAGTAATAGGTATCACAGTATATTTTCTTATCTTTAAAATAGTTGTTCTTTCAATCATGTATCTCAAAATGAGATGAAATATAGAACACTATAGAACTTATCAAAACAGAATATTGAATAGAGCAGTACCATTAATCAGAAAAGAGCAAAACAGTAATAAAAATATTTGCCTTAAAAGAAATGGTAGAAGACAGTCCCCCTTATTTGCTATGGTCAACCTCCCAGGAGATGCTCAGATTTCTTGTTTCCATTTACTAATGGGTGGGTGGGGAGAAGAAGGAGGATAGGGGAAGTGGGGTGTTTAACTCTAGGCCATGTAGCAGTAGGTTCACTATTGCTTAGCAGGGAGGCAGGATGGTCATTTGTTTTCAGAGTGTCCTCAGTTCCAACATGGTGCAGATCTCAGGAGCTGCTGCTGGTTCTCCCCCTGGAAGGGCTGCAGTCAGCCAGACCACCACCACTTACCAAGGAGGGGAGGTGCTTGGTTGGCTTCCCAGAGTCCTAAGTTCCACCATGGTGTGGATCTCAGGAGACACTGCTGGTTCTCCCCCTGGAAGGGCTGCAGTCGGCCAGACCACCACCGCTTACCAGGGAGGGGAGGTGCTTGCTTGGCTTCCCAGAGTCCTACATTCCAACATGGCATGGATCTCGGGAGACACTGCTGGTTCTCCCCCTGGAAGGGCTGCAATCTGCCACACTGCTGCCGCTTACCAGGGAGGGGAGGTGCTTGCTTCACTGTAGGACATTCTAAAGAGAGAAAAGCACAAGGATTTCTGGAACAGTGGCAGAGAGGCCCCAATGAATGGAACAAAAAGTGTAATGAAGAAGACAAACAGACACCTAATGATAGAAAAAGAACACAACAGAAATGAAGCAGAGAAGGTTGGATATAATTTCTAATATAGATGGCCTAGATACACTAATTTAAGGGAAAAAAGAGAATCACAGGCAGAGTGGATCAACAGGAAGGGTCCACCAAGAGGTTCTTTATAGAAAATATAATTAGCCTGAAGAAGGTTATATGGACCAAAATCAAATACGCTGGATCTGAGGGCACAGACACCTGTCCCAAAGATATCAGTACATACCACAGTGGTCATTTTTAATTTCCTATTAACTGAATCAGGATCCCTGTATGACTTATACTGTATCATGACTGAACTTAGTTAAATCTGACTTGTTTGATTGCTGCTTATTATTGACAGATTTTATTCAAAATTGTTAGGTTGCTGGTATCAAGTTGAAGAGTATAGACAACTATACTGAAAATGACAATGATTCACCATGATATCCATTCTGATTTGATTACTACCTGTTTTTGTACACTATCTACAAAGTTGTATTTCTATTAATTCTGTATGTACTGATATATTGAATTATACTTTATCTGATGATATAGACAATTCTGTTGATAATAATAAGAAACAGCACAGTGACCATGGTAGAACTCCTCATACAGCAGTTTTATATGTCTTTTTAGTTTTACGTGTCTATAAGGATATGTTTAGTTCTGTCCTGCTTTGTTCTGTTTCTCCCTCTACTATAGAAAGGATAGAAATACATGTTAAGACTCATGCTTGCATAAAACCTATAAACAGTTTATGAGAACTGATCTTATGACACATGATAAAATGAACAAATACTTTGAAGGAAAGAAAGGGGCACTGTAGTACCCAGTGCTGATTCTGGAGTGTTATGATATGAAATCCTGCAATATTATTAATCTTTGTTCAGAAGGATTTTAATCTAATAAGTTTAGTTAGGTCTCAATTTAAATGAAGATATGGATAAATGCATACATGTCTAAATGTATAGGATTGATAGCCAGGTTACTTAGTTTTTGTTGGATAGTTGAACAGAACCTTTTGCAGTCTCCCTGGTTGAATTTCCATTTATATGTTCCACTTTTGTATCTTGAACAACTATTTGTGGGGAGACAATATGTGTACATCAACTAGTGATTTATTACTGTTTATTTCTTTTCTTTGAAATTATGTACTATTTCTGCCCATTTTCTATTTTGTTTTGTCTTTCTTTAAATAATAATAAGAAAAAAAGAAACAGGATCCCACAATATGCTATATACAAGAAACACATTTGACTAAAAACGAAACTCATAGACTAAAAGTCAAAGGATGGAAAACTATTCCATGCAATGAGAACCCAGAAAAAAGCAGGAGTAGTTACTCTATTTGTAGACAAATAAACTTCAACCTAAAAGGATTAAAAGAAATAAAGAAGGCCACTACACACTTCTAGTGTAAAACTACAAGAGGAAGAACTAAAAATTATAAATATATATGCACCAAATACAGGAGTACCCAATTATATAAGACAAATACTAATGGACATGAAAAGCTAAATACACAAGAACTCAATTGTAAAAGGAGACTTTAGCATACCTCTGTCAGAGATAGATCAACTAGACAAAAAATCAGCAGAGAAATAACAGAACTGAATCATACCTGTGAATGGACTTAGTGGATGTTTACAGAGTGTTGCATCCAACCACATCAAAATATACATTCTTCTCAGTTGCACATGGGACATTATCCAAAATAGACCATATATTAACCCATAAAGCATTCTTAACTAAATGAAAAGGGAACAAAATTATCCCATGTACAATATCTGATCATAGTGCACTAAAATTGGAAATCAATAGCAAAACAACTGCAAACCCTGCATAAAATACATGGAAATTAAATAACAACCTTCTGAATAACCAGTGGGTTACACATGAAATTAAAGAAGAAATAAAACAATACCTACAATACAATGAAAATGCAGACACAACATAGTGCAACCTATGGGATGCAATGAAAGCAGTCCTAAGAGGGACATATATAGCAATAAATAATCACACCAAGAAAATGGAATGAATACAAATAACCTAATGCTACATCTCAAGCTTCTAGAAAAAGAAGAACAAGTCAAATGCCAAGCTCATAGAAGAGAGAAAATTGTAAAGATTAGAGCAGAATTTAATGCAATTGAAACTAAAAAAATACAAAGAATTAGTGAATCAAAAGCTGGTTTTCTGAGAGAATAAACAAAACTGATAAGCCCCTGGCCAGCCTTATCAAGAAAAAGAAAGAAAATCTCAAATCCATGCACTAAGGACTAAAAAGAAGGAAATTACTACCAATCCCATAAAAATTCAAAAGATCATGAACACCTACTTTGAAAATCTCTACTCACATAGGTGGAAAACAGATGAAATGGACAGATTTCTAGGAACATATGAACTACCATAGCTCAATCAAGAAAATATAGGAATTTCGAATAACCCAATATCAGCTACTGAAATAAAAAACGCGACTAAAAACTTACCAACAAAGAAAGGCCCAGGTCCTCTTAGATTCACAGTTCAATTCTATAAGAAATTTAGAGAAGATTTAATGCCAAGACTCCTTAAACTCTTCAATGAATTGAAAGAGAAGCAGTCCTCCCTAACTCATTCTTGGAGGAAAGAATTGCTCTGATACCAAAACCAGAGAAAGACACAACCAAAAAGGAGAACTATAGACCAGTCTCACTAATGAACATTGATGCAAATATTCTCAATAAGATACTAGCAAATAGAATACAGCAAGTAATGAAAACGATTATACATGATGACCAAGTGGGATTTATTCCAGGAATGCAGGGATGTTCAACTCAAGCAAATCAATAAATATACTACATCACATCAGCAGAGCTAAAAATAAATACCACATCGTCATCTCAATAGATGCAGTAAAAGCTTTTGATGAAGTCTAACACTTTTTCATAATAAAAACCCTACAGAAACTCAGAAAAGATGGTATGTACCTCAATCTCACAAAAGCTCATTATGAGAAAGCAACAGACATCATTATACTAAATGGGCAAAAACTGAAAGCCTTCATTCTAAAATCAGGAACAAGACAAGGATGTCCACTATCACCACTCCTATTCAATATAGTTCTGGAAATACTAGCCAGAGCAATCAGACAAGAGGGAGAAATAAAAGGAAGAAACACAGGAAAGGAAGAAGTTAAATTATCACTATTTGCAGATGACATGATACTTTGTATAGAAGACCCAAAAACTCCATTAAAACACTACTAGAGGTAATAAACAAATTCAGCATCATAGTTGGATTACAATGTCAACACTCAAAAATCAATAGCATTCCTGTATACAAACAAAAACTCCATGAGAGAGAAATTATGGAAATATTGCCCTTCACAGTAGCATCTAAAAAAGTGAAGTGTCTAGGAATCAACCTAACTAAGAATGTAAAAGACCTATATGCTGAAAATTATGCTATTCTAAAAAGGAGATTGAAGAGGATATTAGAAATGGATGGATATTCTTTGCTTTTGGTTAGGAAGAACTAACATTGTGAAAATGGCCATACTCCCCCTCCCCCCCAAAACTGTAGTACAGATTCAGTGCAATCCCAGTCAAGAAACCATTAACATATCTTACAGATCCAGAGAAAATATTCCTAAAATTCATCTGGAAACAGAAGAAACCTAAAATAGTAAAGGTGATCCTGGGCAACAAAGACAAGACAGGAGGCATATCAATTCCTGACTTGAAACTATACTACAAAGCCACAGTAATAAAATCAGTATGGTACTGGCAAAGAAATAGACCTGAGGATTAATGTAACAGATTAGAAGATGCAAACACTACTTACTACAAAGACACTCAGCCACCTTATATTTGACAAAGGGGCTAAATATGTTCACTGAAAAAGATAGCCTCTTTAATAAATGATGTTGGAAAAATTGGCTTTCCACATGCCGAAGACTGAAAATAGACCCATGCTTATCACCATACACTAAAGTCAAAATGGATCAAGGATCTAAATATTAAAACAGAAACACTAAATCTAATGGAGGACAAGGTAGGTAAAAATCTTAAAGACATAGGGGTAAGGAGAGAATTCATGAATAAACCACAAACTACAAGGGAAATACTTCAAAGAATCAACACCTGGGATCTCATATTACTCAAAAGTTTCTGTACTCCAAAAGAAATCACCAACAAAGTGAAAAGAAATCCCACAGAATAGGAAAGAATTTTAGCCACCAATCCCTCAGACAAAGGACTTATATCCAAAACATATAAAGAATTCAACCCCTCCAAATTCAAAGACGCTCTCCTAAAATGGGCATCAGAGATGAACACACAGTTCTCAGTTGAAGATATACAAATGGCAAATCAATATATGAAGAAATGTTCATCATCAATGTCATTTGAGAAATACAAATTAAAACAGCATTGAGATTTCATTTCACCCCAGAAAGAATGGCCAAGATCAAGAAAACAACTGATAACAAATGTTGGCAAGGATGCAGGAAAAAGGAACACTTCTCCACTGTTGGTGGGAGTACAGACTGGTGAAACCACTGTGCAAATCAATATGGAGATTCCTCAAAAAACTAGGACTGGAAGTTCCATTTAATCCAGCTATTCCCCTCCTAGGTATTTTCCCAGAAAAATTGAAAAGGTCACATCACAATGATATATATGCACCCATGTTCATGGCAGCACAGTTTGTGATAGCTAAATCTTGGAAACAACCAAAATGCCCATCAACTGCAGAGTGAATGAAAAAAATGTAGTTTTACACAATGGAATACTATTCAGCTATAAAAAGGGTGACCTTGAAGCCATTATAGGTAAATGGAGGCAACTTGAGAATATCCTCAATAGTGAAATAAACAGCTCACATTACTATATATAAAACATTGTCTCTCTAGTGTAAAATATAATAACTGACAGAATGATGGAATCTAAAAAATAAATAGATATTGTAAAAGTGAAAAGGAAGGAAAGTGCTTTAAAGGATATAATGGTATGTATAGCATAGAACATAGATGTCCATATTGCTAAATTTCTGTTAGATCATTGAACAGAAGAATTCACTCTGTCAATGTTTGAGTGTCTAACCACTTTTTATGCTTCAATTTTGTAACCTTAACAATTACTGTTAAGATGACAATATGTAATGTATCAGCTAATGATTTTATGACATTAATTTTTTCAATTCTGTACTCTACTTTTTTCTATTTTTTAAAATTTTCTTTTCTTTCTTTAAATAAAAAATAAATCAAATGAAAAAATTAGGAAATACAAATGAAAAGGTTGATAAGGACAAAACATAAAAAGATCTCCTATGCTCATGAATTAAGAAAATTAAATTATTAAAATGACCATACCACTTAAGTGATTTACAAATGTAATGCAGTCTTTATTACAATACCAATGATTCCACTGAACTAGAAAAATAAAACCTAAAATTCATATGAAAGAACAAAAAAATCCTAAATAATCAAGGAAACGTGGAACAAAAAGAATGAAGTTGGGAGTGTGACAATATGCAATTTTAAGACCGACTACAGAGCTATAATAGCCAAAGTAACATGGTACTAGCATAAAAATAGACATAAAGAACAAATGAAATAGAATAGAGATACCAGAAATAAATCCATGACTTTAACTAAAGGTTTAAAAAACATATAATATAAAAAAGTCAGCCTTTTCAAAAATTATCAGGCAAAAACTGGATATCCATAAGCAGAAGATTGGAACTGGACTCCTATCTATCACCCACTATAAAATCATCTCAAATTGGAGCAAATATCTAAATATAAGACCTGAAACTATGAAACTACTAGTGGAAGGGACTGGAAAAACATTGCAAGACATATATTAGATAATAATTATTTTTGGATAAGTCTCCAAAAACACAGGTAACAAAAACAAAACTTGAAAAATGGAATTATACAGCCATGCTGGGACTGGGAGGAGACCACCAGGAAGCCAGTTTGCCAGCCTTTCTTGTAAGTTGCACAAGCTATGCAGGGCCCAGGAAGAGAAAAGTCAAATAGCACCTCCAGTGAGCCTACTAGTGAATGGGCTGAAAATCCAACACCGCTTACCCACCGCGCCCCTGTATGCAACAGGCTGATTCAGAGGACAGGCTGAATTGATAGCTGCTGAGGTACAAAGGCAGATGAATGCTTATATTGTTTGGTTGATTTTGCAGGCCTGGAGCCAGCAGCCCAGGCATCTGTTGGGAGGATGACTGCTATATGGTGTAGCAGATACGGGGGATTTCCTTCTATCTTGTCCTTGAAATCCTATGTTGTTCTCGCTGTTTTGTTTTGGTCTGATTAATTGTTTTTGCTTTATTCAGTGTTCTGTTTTGATTGGTTTTATTCTGTTTTGGTTTGTTGCTATACCTGAAGATAAAAAGATATACTGTAGTAGCTATTGTTGTTTTGCTAGTATTCTGCTTTGAAGTTTTGTGCCAGTTTTGCTGCTTTGTTTTGATTGGCTTTGTTATTTTTTTATGTTATTGGATTTTATTATCTTTAAAAGAAAAAAAGAAAATGGAATTATATCAAACTAAGAAAGCTTCTGGGGCTGGTGATTTAGCTCAGTGGCATAAGCACCTGCCTTGCAAGCAGGCAGTCCTGAGTTCGATCTCTGGTACCGATAAAAAGACAAAAGACAAAAAGAAAAAAAAACTAAGAAGCTTCTACATACCAAAGGAAACAATAGAGTGGCAAAAAGCCTACAGAATAAGAGAAAGTATTTGCAAACTATTCATACGATGTAGAATTAATATACATGTAGGAACATATAAGAACTCAAAAGACTTAAAAACAAAAAAATTACAATTTTAAGAGAACAGGTATATGAAGAGATAGTTCTCAAAAGAAGAACTAGAAATGGCCAAGAGATTTATGAAAAACTGTTTAATATCATTAGCTATGAGGGAAATACAAGTTAACAGTTGCAAAGAGAGATCTTCTCATTCCAGTTAGAATGGATATTATCAAAAAGTTAAAATCATGAGTTTTTGTGAGGATGTGGAGAAACTACACTGTGGGGGGGAACAGAGTTCAGTTCAGCATTGGTGGGAATATAAATTAGTAGAGCCATTATGAAGAACTTTATAGAGATTCTCCCAAAAACTAAAAATAGATTTCCATATGATTTAGCTGCCCAACCCCTAGGTATAAATTGAAAGAAACTAAGTCAGTACATCAAAAACATGAGCTACCCTCACTTTTTTGCAGCATTATTCACAATAGTCACAATATGCAATCAACCAATATGCCCATCAGTGGATGAATGGATAGAGACAGTGGGGTATAATACACAATGAAATGTTATTTAGCCACAAAAAAGAATTAGATTCTAACACTTGCAGTAGAATAGTTGAAACACAGGAATGTTGTGTTAAATAAATAAGCCAGACACAGATAAATACCTCATGTTCTTTTTCATATATGAAGCTAATAAGAAAGAAAGGTAAAGAATATTGATTCTTAGAAGCTGGCAAGAGGAGGGAGACTGAATAATAGGACCAAAAAAGTCAAATGGAAGTGATACAATCTGCTGCATCATGGTATAATGGAGTGAGTACGGATAACAAGTAATACATATTTATGAAGAACTCAAAAAGAAGAAATTTGAAGTCTCCTAACACAACTTAAATAAATGATAAGGAAATGAAAATGCTACTTACACTGATTTGATCAGTAGTACATGATGTATACATGTATTGAAATATCACATCATACCCCATAAATATGCATAATAAAATTAAGAAAAAAATCAAGCAAATATTGAAAAATCATATTTTATATCAGAATAGGAAGTTTCCACATAGCAAAGAAAACAACAGAATGACCATCCTAACCAATAAGATATCTTCTGAAACTTCCTATTTCTCTAAAATAAAATAAAACATATAATTCTGGAATTATTCTAACCATGCATGAATAAGGAGGCCTATAGTCATAAACACTATTTAAAAACTAAAGATACAGGAAAACAACCATATTCATACATTGGATGAGGGATAGTGTAGGACTATAATTACTAGGAAAATATGAACAAATACAATAGATTCTTCCAAGGCTTTCTGCCAGGAAGTAATTTCCCAACTGAACTGCAGCGTGAGAGAATCCAAACAAATCCCATGTCTTATTTGAGATGAAACAGAAGCACAATGGTTGTCAAGAAAACTGAAATCAGTGGGAAGGGATATTCAAGAGTTGGAAGTCATGTAAAGAGAATTCCATGAATTTATACAATTATCCCCTTGAGTCTTTGACTAAATATCAATATATGCATGCACAATGTGAAATCCCATGAAAGTGAGGAAGAATAATTTCTAAAGAAGAAAATTACCAGGGAGAACTACAAGCCAAATAAATCCCAGAGTCAGAAAACATTCCAATTCATCTGAGGTGCAGAGACATTACTGAATACACAGGGCAGTCAGTGAGACAAAATGGCAGCCAAACCTTAGAAAGGAGCCAGCTTAGCTATAAAGGCTCCTCAAGATCATTATTAACAATAGGTCTTGAAAAAATAATAAGTCTTGAGGGGATAAAATGGACCTGCAACTAACTAAAATGATGAACAAGAAAAAAAGTAAGCCCTCCTTGAAGAAATACAACAAAATATAGAATTCAAGAATATGAAAATTCATAATTTCTAGCATTTGATTAAAATTTATGACATATAAGAAAAAAGAGGTGGGTAGCTTTGTGAGGACAGTAGCTTTGTTATGTTAAAAGAAAACTTTTATCATTTTTAAAGGACTGGGGACACAAGTCTGTGGTAGAGCACTTGCTTAGCATGTGTAAGGTCCTGGATTCAATCGTCAGTAGAGAATAAAGAAAAAAGCGGAGTAAGAGGAGGAGGAAGAAGTTCAATTTGATGACAAAAAAGTTAATTTAAAAGATTCAAAATTGATAGAGATAATATATTTAGCAAATACTATATTGAAATAGTTATACATATGCTACACATGTTTAATAATGTAAAAGAAAACAAATATAGTGATTAAGATAATGGAAGATACAAACAGGATTTTCAATGAAGCTTGTTCGAAAAATGAAAAATACCATAATTAAGATACAAATTTCACTATATAAAAGTAATGGCAGATAAGTACATTTCATACATATTTTATTATATATATATGTATTTATTATATCTTTTATATCAGCTGCCTTAGACAGTATAACACTATCTAATTGTTCTTGGAAAATAAAAGCCTCTCTGCTATAAAACTAGTCCAGTGGAGCCAGGTATTTAGTTCAGTGGCATAAGTGCCTGCCTGGTAAGCACAAGGTTGTGAGTTCAATCCCAGGTATCAAAAATAAATAAATAAATAAAACTAGTTCAAGAAAAAAACCATGAATATTCGTGTCAATAGCCCTCAGATGCAGCTTTTACAGAACTAGGTCCTGTCTCAGATTTGCAGTTCAAATGATAGAGTTGTTCTAATTTCTGTGTATCAAATTAGTTGACAAACATCTATCTTTGCCTGACAATGTAAGATACTGTACCTTTCTTGTTTGAGAACAAAATTTTAGAATTTCTTAAACTTTTATTGTTTTCTATGGAATTTTTAATTTTAATTTTAATTTTTAAAAGAATAAAACAAAACAAAGCAAACCAAAACGAAACAACAAAAGAGATCAGAGTAAAGCAACACAAATAACATAGGACTTCAAGACAAGAAAATAGGAAATTAACAGTGGCTACCATAATGTCTATTGCTTTTTTCAAAATAGTTGTTCATACCTTCACATACAATAAGTTAACACAAGACAAAATAGTATAAAAGCAATCAAACCAAAAAACAACAACTTTACAGGTCTTCAAAACGAGACAATGGGAAATCAATAATGGCTACCATATTGTCTCTTGTTTTCTTCAAAATAGCTGTCCATACCTTCACACATATTGAAATCAAATAATCAAAAACAGACTAAAACCAGTCAAAATCAAGAATAAAAGCATTATTAAACTTCAAAATAAAATGACAGGAAATCAAAAATGTCTAACACTATGTCATATTTTCTTCAATGTAGCTGTTCATACCATCACAAATACTAAAATCAATTCTTGTAAAGTCTTTAGGTGAAGTTCTAGGCATATATAAGCCTGTACAAGTACATCTATCCTTTCTATATTTGAGGGAAAAACAAAACAAAACACCACAAAATATATGAAAAACAAGAAGCAAGAGTCAAGTAAATAATTATAACAAAAAAATCCAAAACAATAACAATGTAGGCTTTCAAAACAAGGTGGTAGGAACATAACTAATTTTGTTGTTTTGTACAGTTATCATCAAAAGTCTTTCTCAAATTACAAGATATAGTCGTGCAATACTGATCTAATCCTACAGATGTTAACTGTTTTGTTCCAAGAACTAACAGAATTAGTAGTATAATCATTTTAGTACTCTTAAGTGTATATATATATATATATATATATATATATATATATATCTTTTTTCTTCTCTACTTCTTTGAGTTATTTTTTCCTCTTTGAGTAATTTGTTAGCTTTTAACAATATTTATTGAAGATTTTGTATCTTACTCTTTCAGTTTTTTATACTAGGGAGACAGTACGGTATCTACACATGTGAGTTTGATTTGCTTCAGGTATGAATATGGTCTCAAGTCACATCCATTTACCTATAAAAGCCTCAATGTGGTCCTTCTTTATAGCTGAGTAGTGTTCAATTGTATAAAAATACCACATCTTTTTTATCCACTCCTTAGTTGATGGACATTTGAATTGTTTCCAAGATTTAGCTATTACAAATTGTGCTTCTGTAAACATAAGTGCCATATATCATCGTGATATGATGCTTTCAGTTTTTCTGGGAATATGCCCAGAATGGAATAGCTGCATCAAATGGTGCTTCCAACCCCAGCTTTTTGAGAAGCTTCCGGACTGATTTCCACAGTGGTTGCACTGGGTCTGCACCCCAAACAGCAGTGCAGGAGAGTTGTTCAAGTTACAAAATTAAAGCATGCAAAGTGGACATTCAAACAGTGAGACTGCAAACAGTTCTGTTCAATGATCCAACAAAACCTTAGTAATATGGTTTTCTATCTTACACACTTAAATATACATGCAATTATATCCTTTAGAGCACTTTCTTTTCCTCTCTTTTTAAAGTAACAATTACACATTTTGGGTTTTATTACTCCCACAGTCCTTATTGAATTTTTTGAAGAGAATAAAACCAAATGGACAAAACAAAACACAGTCAGTCAAATCAAAAGGATGGACATAGTACATGATGTAAAAACAGAATACAAGGTGATCAACAGTGGTTACCATAATGCCTCTTGCTATCTTAAAAAGAATTGTCTATATCATCAGTTATAATAAAATTGAACAAAACAGTACAGAACAAAACCAAAAAAACTGAAACATTGGAGACATTACAGGACTTCAAAGAAGATAATAGTCAAGCCAGAATGGGCATCATAGTAAAACTTATTGTCTTCAAAGTAGTTGCCTATACCCTCAAACTTGATACTATCAAGCAAAACAGAGTAAAATCAGTCAAAACAAGATGGTCAGAGCAATACAGGGCTTCAAATGAAGTTAATAGGAAATCAAAATGGTTCCTATAATATATCCTGCCATTTTTATTTATTTTTCCCTTATAAAAAAATAAAAAATAAATTAAAAAAGGAGACTGAGATAAAACAGGACATCATAACACAACAGCACAGGTTGGAACAGAACAATTTAAGCAACATAGTGTTTCACCACAAGATAAACCAACATAACAGTAGTTACCATAGTGTCTCTTTCCTTGAAATATTTAAATATAACTTTGTAGACTATAGCATCATACATATCAAGACAGTGTAAAACCACTCAAGACAATGAAAGTATTTCAGCGTATTTAGAACCAACTAAAATAACAGAAAATAAACAATGGTTTCTATATTATCTCACTGTCTATAAAAATTTTTGTTTGTACTACCACATATAATAAAATCCAGTAAGATACAACATGATAAGACCAATGAAGACAGAAGAACAAAAGCTTGATGGGACTTCAAAACAAAATGATATTAAATCAGCACTAGCTATTATGATGTCTTGTTTTCTTCAAAATAGCGTTCATACCATCACAGACAATAAAATCAAACAACCCAGAATAAACCATTCCAATTAATGAATGAAAACATTGTAAGGATTCAAAGCAATATAATGGGGAATCATGACTACCACACATTTTTATGTATTCTTATCATTTCTTAAACTAGGGAAACTATTCGGTATTTATACATGTGAGTTTGATTTATTTCACTTATGAGTATGGTCTGAAGTTGCGTCCATTTATAAATATCTCAATGTGATCATTCTTTATAGCTGAGTAGTACGCTGTTGTATAAAAATACCACAACCTTTTTATCCATTCCTCAGTTGATGGACACGTAAGTTGTCTCCAAGGTATGGCTATTGAAAATTGTGCTGCTATAAACACGGGGGCACATATATCACTGCGCTATGATGCTTTCAGTTTTTCTGGAAATATGCCTAGAAGTAGAATAGCTGGAACAAATGGGACTTCCAATACCAGCTTTTTGAGAACTCTCCCGATTGACTTGCACAATGGTTATATCAGTCTATATTCCCACCAACAGTGCAGAAGAGTTCCTTTTTCCCCACAGCCTCTCCACCATTTGTTGTTGGTGGTTTTCTTGATCTTGGCCATTCTTTCATGAGTGAGATGGAATCTCAGTGTGGTTTTAATTTGCATTGATCTAAAGAGTAAAGATGATGAACATATTTCATGTATTTGTTTGCCATTTGTACTTCTTCATCCGAGAAGTGTGTATTCATCTCAGATGCCCATTTTTGGTTTGGATCTTTGAATTTTGGGGGACTGATTTTCTTTAACTCTTTATATGTTTTAGACAGAAGACCTTTGTCTGAGGGACAGTTCACTAGGATTTTTTTCCCAGTTTGTGGGTTTTCTTTTCACTGTGCTGGAGATTTCTTTTGACATGCAGAAACTTTTTAATAAGATGTGACCCCAGTTATTGATTCTGGGAAGTATTTCCTGTGTGGTTTGAGTCCTGTTCATGAATTCTTTACCTACCCTTATGTCTTCAAGGTTTTTACCAAATTTGTCTTCCAATAAATTTAATGTTTCTGTTTTAATATTCAGATCTTATATCTATTTAGATTTTAACTTAGTACATAGTGACAGGCAGGGGTCTATTTTTAATTTTTTCATATGTAGAGCCGGTTTTTCCAACACCATTTATTAAAAAGACTGTCCTTCTTCCAGTGAATATGATTGGCCCCTTTATCAAAGATAAGGTGGTTGGTTGAGTGTGTTTGTAGTTGTGGTTGTATCTTCTAATCTATTCCATTGATCTTCAGCTCTGTTTTGATTCCAGTTCCATGTTGATTTTACTACAGTTGCTTTGCAATATAACTTCAAGTCAGGGATTGTGAAACTTCCTGCCTTGCCTTTGCTTCTTAGAACTGTCTTGGCTATTCTAGGTCTCTTTTCGCTCCAGATGAATTTTAGGAGTGATTTCTCTAGATCTATGAGGTATTTTGATGGTATTTTTATTGGGATTGCATTGAATCAGTATAACAGTTTTGGAAGAATTGCCATTTTCACAATATTTATTGTTCATATCCATGAGCAAGTGATGTCTTTCCATTTTCTGAGATTTTCTTCAATTTCTTTTTTCAGTGTATTATAATTTTCCCTGTATAGGTCTTTCACTTCTTTCATGAGAGTAATTCCTAAATATTTCATTTTTTTTTTGGTTGCTAGTGTGAAGGGTGTGGTTTCTCTTATTTCTCATCAGTGATTTTGTTGTTAATGTATAGGAATGCTATTGATTTTTGAGTATTGATTTTGTATCCAGCTACATTGCTGAATTTAGTTATTATATCTAAGAGTCTTATAATGGAGTTTTGGTGGTCTTCTATGTAGAGTATCATGTCATCTGCAAATAATGATAATTTAACTTTTTCTTTTCCTATCTTTACCCATTTTATTTCTCTCACTTGTCTAATTGCCCTGGCTAGTATTTCCAGTACTATATTAAATAGGAGTGGTGATAAGGGACATCCTTGTCTTGTGCCTGATTTTAAAGTAAAGACCTTCAATTTTTGGCCATTTAGTATGATACTGGCTGTTGGTTTGTCATATATGGCCTTTATTATATCAAGGTAAAGACCATCTATTTGAATTTTCTGTAAAGTTCTTATCGTAAATGAATGTTGGACCTTATCAAAAGCTTTTTCTGCATCTATAGAAATGATCATGTGATTCCTACTTTTGGTTTCATTGATATGCTGGATTACATTTATTGATTTATGTACGTTGAATCATCCCTACACACCTAGGATGAATCCTGCTTGGTCACCACATATAATCTTCTTGATGATTTGCTGCATTCTATTTGCCAATATTTTATTGAGGAATTTTGCATCTGTGTTCATTAGGGAGATTGGCCTATAGTTCTCTTTTTTAGTTTGGGCTTCCTCCAGTTTTGTTACTAGAGTAATATTTGCTTCCAGGAATGACTTTAGAAGGATTTGTTCCCTTTCAATTACATTGAAGAGTTTGAGGAGTGTGGGCAATAAGTCTTCTTTGTACTTCTTGTAGAATTCTGCAGTTAATCCGTCTGGGCCTGGGCTTTTCTTTGTAGGTAAGGACTTAATTACATTTTCAACTTCATTAATAAAAATTGGGTTATTCAGCAGTTTTACATCCTCTTCACATAGCTTTAGTACTTCATATGTTTGTAGGAATCTGTCTATTTCTTCTGTGTTATCAAACCTTTGAGAGTAGAGGTTTTTGAAATAGGTGTTGATGATCTTCAGAATTGATTCTGTAGTGATTTCACCTTTTTCATTCCTTATTGCATGAATTTGAGCTTTTTTCTTCACTTTTTAAAGATATGGTTGGCTAGGGGCTTATCAATTATATTTATTCTTTCAAAGAACCAACTGTTTGACTCATTGATTCTTTGGATTGTTTTCTTAGTCTCTATTGCATTGATTTCTGCTCTGATTTTTATAATTTCCTCTCTTCTTTTGGCTTTGGACTTGACTTGCTCTTCTTTTTCTTGATGTTTGAGGTGTAACATCAGGTTGTTTATTTGGGTTTGTTTTTTTTCTGATATGGGGACTCAGTGCAATAAATTTTCCTCTGAGGATGGCTTTCATTGCATCCCACAGATTCTGGTAAGTTGTACTTGTATTTTGGTTGGCTTGTAGGTATTGTTTAATTTCTTCTTTAATTTTTCCTGTGACCCACTGATTACTCGAGTGTGTTTTTCAGTTTCCATGTGTTTGTGGGATTTTTGCAGTATCTTTTATCATTAGTTTGTAATTTCATGGTGCTATGATCTGGTAACATGCAAGGGATAATTTCAACTCTTTTGCATTTATTTAAATATGTTCTGTGAGCTAATATATGGTATGTTTTAGAGAATGACCCATGTATTGCTGAGAAGAATGTTTATTCTGATGTTTTTGAATGGAACACTCTGTATATGTCTATCAAGTCCTTTTGTTCATATGTGTGATTCAGTTCTGTTATTTCTTTGCTGATTTTCTGTCTGGTTGATCTATCCCTTGGTGTCAATGGTGAGTTAAGGTCTCTTGTTATAATTGTGTTACTATTAATTTGGTTTATAATTTCTGTTAACACTTATTTCATATAACTGGGTGTTCTGGAATTTGGTGCACATATATTTAAGATTGTTATGTCTTCCTTTTGAAGTTTCCCCCTAACTAGTATGTAATGACATTCTTTTTCTCTTCTGATTGTTATTGGTTTGAAGTTCACATTGTCTGCATACAGAATGGCTACTCCGGCTCTTTTTGAGGGGGTTCCTGTTGCAGGAAGTATTGTTTTTCATCCTTTGTCTTTCAGTCTGTGAGTATCCTTTGGGGTTAGTTGGGTTTTTTGTAGACAGCATATGGTTGGATTTTGTTTCTTCATCCATTCTGCCCATCTGTTTCTTTTAATTGGTGTCTTGAGACCATTTACATTAATGATTATAACTATTATATGTTGGTTTATTGTTGACATGTTATTTTTCCTCTGTTGCATCTTTATCTTTCTGTTCTGTTTGTCTGCTTTGCTTAGTGGTTTTTTCTTAAGTGTATCTAAACTGTCTTTCAGTATTTTTTGCAGGGTTCTCTTGGTGATCATAAAGTTCTTCTGTTCTTTGTCATAGAAGTATCTTATTTCTCCATCCATTTTGAAGGACAATTTTGCAGGGTACATCAGTTTAGGTTGGATATCATTTTCCTTTAGAATCTGAAGTACTTCACTCCATGCTCTTCTTGACTTCATTGTTTGTACTGAGAAGTCTGCTGTGATTCTGATAGGTTTTCCTTTATAGGTGATCTGTCTTTTCTCTCTGACAGCTTTTAATATTCTATTATTTTGTTGGATTTCTGAGATGGTGATTATTATATATCTGCATGTAGCTTTATTTTGGTTATGGCTCTTTGGAGTTCTATATGCTTCACTGATCCTGATATCAGTTTCCAATCTCATGTTTGGGAAATTTTCAGCTATTACTTCTCTAAATATCCTCTTGACATCTTTTATGTTGTCCCCTTCTTTTTCATTTATCCTATCAATCTTATGTTGTTCTTCTTTGCATCATCTTGCAGCTGTTGAATTGTATTTTCCTTAAAAATAACAAGGAATCCTTTGCTTTCCTGTTCCTTAGCTGCAATCTTGTCTTTGAGGTCTGAAATTCTATTTTCACTTTTATTGAGGCAGTTTTTACAGCTTTCACTGGAATTTTTGATTTTCTGTATATCTGTTTGCATCTATTTTATGTATTCTGTTTGTTTCTTATATTTTTCATCCAGGGATTGTACCTTTTTGTTTAGTTCCTCCAATTTTTTAACTGTGTCTTCTTTAGATATGTTCAGCATCTCATTTCTTTTCTCACTTCTTCTTTTTTATTTAAAGAGGAAAAAAAAGCAAAACAAAAAAAAAACCAAAAAAGGTTAAAAATAATACAGAATTACAGAAAAATAAACAGTAAGAAATCACTAGTTGATAAAGTACATATTTTCATTTTAGAAGTAGTTGTTCAGGTTACAAAATTAAAGCATACAAAGTGACATTCAAATAGTAACTCTGCCAACAGTTCTGTTCAATGATCCAACAGAAACTTAGTAATATGTTTATCAGTCCTACACACTTGTTTTTTATCTTAAAGAGGGTAATATTAAACATATCAAAACAGAACCGAATACTTCATAATGTAACAACTTAAAGAAATACAGATTTTAAAGCAAGTCCACTGGAGATCTTCACTGTGTATCTTATTGTCTCTTGTTTTCTTCCAAGTAGTTGTCCCAATCTTCACACACATTGAATACATACTGCATATTATAGAAGTAATCAAATCATTACAGGATGATGAAGGCTTTTTAGGACTTCAAGACCTGACTTTGGGGAAGTCGATAATGACTACCATAATGTCTCTCATTCTCTTCATAGTAGCTGTCCTTATCTTTATGTTAGCTGAAATTGAACTTAAGGGACTAGACTAATATCACTCTGAACAATGAATAATAGTATTGCTAGATTTTATATCATAATGTTACAGAATTAGCATTGGATTTCTTAGTGTCTCTTCTTCTTAGGATGATCTGTTCATTACATTGTGCATTATAGACTCTGTTGTTTAAGAAATTCTTCCCATGTGTGAATTTCTACATGTATATCTATCCTCTCTGTATTATAGGGAAAAACAGATCATAACAAGACAACAAAACAAATTCCTAGAAAAACATGCAATGAAAAAGACACATAAGACCACAATATTAGGTGAGCAACCGAAGTTACTATGCTTTCTCTTGGTATTTTCAATAGACTTGTCCACATCATCAGGCTTAATATAGTTAAGCATAGTATTACATAGCTATTTTTATAAAAACACAACTTTGAAGACATTGTAGGACTTGAGAGCTGTCAATAATCAAAACTGGCATGGATATCTTTTACATCTTGTCATCTTCAGAGTAGTTGCTCTACCTTAGAGTTGATCAAGTATATCAAATTCAAATAAAATCAGCCAAGGCAACACTGCAGTCTAACAAAGCGGATTCAAATGGGATCAGTCATAGTAATGCAATGTAAGTAATACAGGCTTTCAGTTTAAGTTAATAGAAAATTAAGGATAGTTACCATTGTATAACCTGCTATTTTGGGGTTAGATGTCTTTGCCCTCAAATTTGATATGAGTGAACAGACTGGAACAAAAAAAAAATCAAACTAAACAGAGCAATAAGACTACTATGTCTTTTAAATCCTGATACACTATTAACAATGACCTCTGCCTTCCTTTTTTAGGCTGCTTTTCACCTTTCCCCTTCTCAGGATGCTTCGTACGTTTTGGGTCCCACTAAGCCCCTTTAGTTTTTAGATTAGGGGGCCAGCCTGTTGTCTATTTGAGTGTTGCTGAACCTTTTTAAAAAAATTTTATTTAAGAGGAAAAAGAAAAAACAAAACAAAACAAAGTGGTGTATGGGTACAAATAATACAGAACTACAAAAAAAAAAACAGTAAGAAATCACCAGTTAATAAATTACACATTATCATCTTAGAGATAGTTGCTCAAGTCACAGTATCAAAGCATACAAAGTAGACATTCAAACAGAGAGACTGCAAACAGTTGTGTTCAATGATCCAACCAAAAACATTAATATGGTCAGCTATTTAACACCCCTAAAGACACTTGCAGTTGTATCCTTTAGAGCACTTTTTTTCCCCTCTCTTTTTTACAACAAAATTTACACATTTTGGGTGTTATTACTCCTTAGGTCTTATAACTTTTTGTTTGGAAGAGAATAAAAACAAATATGGCAAAACAAAGCTGTCAGTCAAAACCAAGGATAGACATAGTACATGATGTAAAAACAGAGTATATGGTAACAGTGGTTACCATAATGCCTCTTGCATCCTTAAAAAGAATTGTCTATCTCATTAGGTATTATAAAGTTGAACAAAACAGTAGAGAACAAGAGCAATAAAACTTAAACATTGTAAACATTACAGGACTTCCAAAGGAGATAATAGTCAAACCAGAATGGGCATCTTAGTGAATCTTATTGCCTTCAAAGTAGTTGCCTATACCCTCAAACCTGATACTATCATACAGAACAGAACAGAGTCTAATCAGTCAAAACCAGACAGTGGGAGTGTTACAGGACTTCAAATCAAGTTAATAAGAAATCAAAAAGTTACTAAAATATATCCTGCTAATGAGTGAAGTGGAGAAGTGGGTTTGAGGCCTCTACATCCGCCTCCCCATCCTGGCTGCACTTGGAGAACTGCTGAGCTTCCAATGGGTGGACGGGCCCACTCTATCCCCGGAGACCAGCCTGTTTGGGCCTCCCGCACCTAGCAATCGGTGTGCAGAGGAGGGGCTGGGTGGATCTGGGGTGCCTGCTTTGGGCTCCCTGTGTGTCTGGAGGACTGTGGATGTCTCGGCGGGTGATGGAGCATCGCGGGTTCCAGAGGCCCTGCAGCCTGTGGTGAGTGCTCAGTGCACTCTGACCAGAGCCCAGACTGTTTGGGTCCCTCCAGGCTTCCAGGTGCAGTTAAGTGGAGAGGTGGGCTTGAGGTATCTACATCTGTCTCCACATCCCGGCTGTGATTGGAGAGCTGTGGAGCTTCCAATGGGCACGTAGGCGCACACTATCCCTGAGGCCCAGCTTGTCTGGAATTGCGGAGTTCTGAGCAGGCAGAGGAGGGCCATTGGTTCTGCAGGCCCAGTGGCTTGGGGTAGCGCAGTGCCAGAATCTCAGTAGATGCAAACATAGAAGGGGATTTCCAACAGATCCTGAGAAGCTTTCAAATAACACTTGAAACACAGAAATATAGGAAAATGACAAAACGAAAGACCAAATTACAACCTCAAACCTCCAGCCCATCTCAAGAAACCCTAGGAGCGATGTATATAGAAGAAAATATATGCCATTCACCTCAAATATCGGACATAATAGCTACTGAAATTAACAAGCAACTCCAGGAAGCTTTAAAGAAATTCAAACTCGAAATAATCTCCCAGGTAAAAGAAGAAATGATAAAAGAAATGAAAGAGATTCTGAATATATCTAAAGAAAACACAGATAAAAAATTGGAGGAATGAAACAAAAAGATAGAATCCCTAGACAAGCAATATAAGAAACAAACAGAATACATAATGCAGATGCACAGAGACATACAGGAAATAAAAAACTCCACTGAAAGTTGTAAAAACCGCCTTAATGAAAGTGAAGATAGAATTTCAGACCTTGAAGACAGGATTGCAGCTAATGAACAGGACAGGAAAGATCTTTTAAAAATAACAAGGAATCAGGAAATAACAATTCAACAACTGCAAGATGATGCAAAGAAAAATAACATAAGATTGATAGGAATTAATGAAAAAGAAGGAGACAAAATAAAGGATGTCAAGAGGATATTTAGAGAAGTAATAGCAGAAAATTTCCCAAGCATGAGATCAGAAACCAACATCAGGATCAGTGAAGCATAGAGAACTCCAAATAGTCATAACCAAAATAACACCCAGACATATAATAATCACCATTCCAGAAATCCAACACAAGAATAGATTATTAAAAGCTATCAGAGAGAAAAGACAGATCACTTATAAAGGAAAACCTATCAGAATCACAGCAGACTTCTCAGCACAAGCAATAAAGTCAAGAGGAGCACGGAGTGAAGTATTCCATCTCCTAAAGCAAAATGATTTCCAAACCAGACGGATGTATCCTGCAAAACTATCATTCAAAATTGATGGTGAAATACGATACTTCCATGAAAAAAAAACAGCCGAAGAACTTCATGAACACCAAACCAACCCTGCAAAAAATATTGAAAGATAGTTTAGATACACAAAGGAAAAAACCACTAAGCAAAGCAGATAATTAAAGAGAACAGAAACATAAAGATGCAACAGCAGAGAGATAACATGTCAACAATCAACCAGCATTTAACAGTAATAACCATTAATGTAAATGGTCTCAATGCACCAATCAAAAGAAACAGACTAGCAGAATGGATCAAGAAACAAAATCCAACCATATGCTGTTTACAGGAAACCCATCTAACCCAGAAGGATACTCACAGACTGAAAGTCAAAGGATGGAAAACAATACTTCATGCAGCAGGAATCCAAAAAAAGGCAGCAATAGCCATTCTGTTTGCAGACAATGTGAACTTTAAACCAACAATGACCATAAAGGACAAAGAAGGTCACTACATACTCATTAGGGGAAAACTCCAAGAGGAAGAGATAACTATCTTAAATATACATGCACCAAACTCCAGAGTACCCAGTTATATAAAACAACTATTAACAGAAATGAAAACTCAAATTATCAGTAACACAATTGTAACAGGAGACCTTAGTACGCCATTGACACCAAGGGACAGATCTGGAATTTTTATTATTATATGCCTGGGTGTAGCTCTGTTTGGGTTGTAGGTGCTTGGGGTCCTGTATGCTTCATAAAACTGAGTATCTTTGCCTTTTGCTAAATTAGGAAAATTCTCCTGGATTATTTCTGTGAGTAGCTTTTGTAGTTCATTTGTTTGTGTCCTTGCTTCTTCTTTTATGTTCTTAATTCTTAAGTTATATATCCTCTTATCATCTTCTAGTCTTCGTATTATTGCTGTTTGTTTCTTTGTTATTTTAAAGAAGTTTTTCATTTCATGCTCCCATATTACAAATCTGCCCTCCAGTTCAGATAATCTGTCCTTAGTTTCTTTCAAGCTGTTATGCCAGTTTTCAATAGAGTTTTTAGTTTCCTGGTAATCTCTTTGAACCTGCTTCATGTATTCTATGCTTTCTCTATTTTCTCCATCAAACAATTCTCCCCTCTTTTTCTGTTCTACCATTCCACCATCTGTTTTTTCTTGGGTGGTGCTTAGAATTTCTCTAACTATTCTGCTTATGTCTAGCTTCAGGTCATTAATAAGTTCATTCCTGAACTCGTCTATGAGGCTCTGGAGATAGTGCTTTATATCTATTGGTGCTGTGTCTGCTATTGCCTCTTTCTCAGGATTGGGGGCTGAGGAGACTTTCTTGTTACTCCCTCTTCCGATATTCTTTGTTCCTTATATATGCAAGCATATATAGGAGGCCCAGCTTCCTTCCCTGTTGGCCACAGTCTGATTGAATTGCACCGGCTAGGTGTTACCACTCACCGCAGCACACCAGGAAGTTGTAGACAGGGCAGCCTATGTGCAGCCCGCCCCTCCAGGTCAACCTACCTTCAGGTGCTGGGACCTGGGTTGTGCTAGCTTACTGGGTCTCAGCCAGCAGCATCACGTAGGCTAGGCACTGCTCACCAACCCCGCTTGAGAGGGGATACATGACTGAAGTCACCACAGCACCCTGTTCCCACAAGTCTGCCCGGTCCCAGAATGTCCTCTGTTGGAGTCTCCTAGACTGTGGAAGAGTCCCAGTTTCTCTCACTCACCACAGGTCGATGCACAGCTCCTTGCCCATCCTGCTTTCAACTCTGTTCACCAATTCCCGTTCTCAGAGCTTTCATGCGTCTCTCTCCCTGCCAAGCAGATGCAGATGCAGCAGCGGCGGCCAGAAACCCAAATTGCAACTTCCAATCACGCGGGCTCTAGCTTCCACACTGAGACTTTTCTGTTCCTGTTATAGCACCAGGATTGCATTCCCAGTTGGTTTCTCTCAGCCCAGTTTGTTCTTGGGTCAGCAGGGCATATCTCCTCTTGCTTATGAGTCTTTACTCCACACCATTCCTGAATTCTAAGCTGGGTCTTTCAGAGAACCTCTGTAGCTGCTGCTATCTGTCCTCCATGTTCTCCAAAGTCCCTCTAGAATGATTTTACACTGTCTTAATATGTTTGATGCTATAGTCTACAAAGTTATACTCAAATATTTCAAGGAAAGAGCCATTATGGTAACTATTGTTATATTGGGTTATCTTGTGATGAAACACTATGTTGCTTAAACTGTTCTGTTCTGACCCATGCTGTTTTGTTGTTATGTCCTCTTTTATCTCAATCTCCTTTTTATTTATTTATTTATTTTTTAATTAAGGGAAAAATAAATTTAAAAATAGCTGGATATATTATAGTAACCACTTTTATTTCCTATTAACTTGATTTGAAGCTCTGTATTGCTCTCACCATCTTTTTTGGACTGATTTTACTCTATTCAGTTTTGCTTGATTGTAACAATTTTGAAGGTATAGGCAACTAATTTTTTGTTTTTGTTTTGTCTTTTTCCTTTTCATTGGTACCGGGGATCGAACTCATGACTGCCTGATTGCAAGGCAGGTGCTTATGCTGCTGAGCTAAATCTCCAACCCCTTAGGCAACTACTTTGAAGACAATAAGGTTAACTATGATGCCCATTCTGGTTTGACTATTATCTTCTTTTGAAGTCCTGTAATATCTCCTATGTTTTGGTTTTATTGGTTTTGTTCTTTACTGTTTTGTTTTGTTCAATTTTATTATAACTGATGTTATAGACAATTCTTTTTAAGATAGCAAGAGATATTATGTTAACCATTATTGATCACCTTGTATTCTGTTTTTACATTGTGTACTATGCCCACCCTTTTGATTTAACTGACTCTGTTTTGTTTTGTCACATTTGATTTTATTCTCTTCAAAAAAAGTAATAAAAACTGTGGTATAATAAGACCCAAAATGTATAATTGTTATTGTAAAAAACAAAGTGCTCTAAATGATATAACTGCATATATATTTAAGTGTGTAAGATAGATGACCATATTACTAAATTTTTGTTGGATCATTGAACAGAACTGTTTGCTGTCTCACTGTTTGAATGTCCACTTTGTATGTTTAATTTTGTAACTTGAATAACTATTTCTAAGATGACAATGTGTAATCTATTAACTAGTGATTTCTTACTGTTTTTTAAAATTCTGTATTACTTGTACCCTTTTTCTGTTTTGCTTTTTTCTCTTTAAATAAAAAAAGATTAATAGCTGCATATCAGGGGTCAGGCATTGTATTAATTTGTTCAAGCAATGAATCATCTGTTATAGCAGTTATGTTTTTAAACTCCATTTTATGTGTGTTATTTAAGGAAATTATTATTTCTTGCTTTCTATACTTGTTTTTTTTTCAAAGTTTGTCCCACTTATTTATTTAAAAAATTTTTATTAGTACTGTTTTCAATACACAGTGACATTCATCATGGAGCATTAGTACACATACATAACACATCATAATTTATTTTTACTTGCCCTTCCCCTCCTCTCTTTTCTTTATCTGAAAGTCCCCTTCCCATTTCCCAAAGATTTATAACTGTTTGCTACTATTTTTTGCTCTTTACTTATAACTTAGGTTTCTCATACAAGATAAACAATGTAACATTTAAGCTTATGTTTTTTTTTATTTCACCTAACAATATGATCTCAAGGAATATCTATTTTCCTACAATCCACTGTTATTGTCTAAGATCCATCTGTCTCTCATACAAGTTGAATGGACAAGTTTTGTGGAAATGTATCAGGAATCACCATTGCTGTATCCTCAAGTCCTTTTCTCTAAAATTGCTCCAGGAATGCAGGAGTGCTTTTGGTTTACTCTTTTCCTAAACAGAGGATTTTAGTGGTGTTTAATTGGCTTTTACCATTATAATAAATCTCACTACACAGGCCAAGGGGCTAATTTGAGAATTCTACTAGCTGGTGAATATGTCTATCCAATTATGCAATTTCGAACTGGAGAAATTACTACAGTAATTTAGCGCACCGGGAAAATTTGGAACTTTGCTCCCAGGCAGTAAGAGCACACCCTACATCTGAAATCACCCTAAGACTCACAGGAGGTACCCATGGGCCTAACCAGGCCATGCCCAGCCACCTCCAAACAGCAGGCAGGGCCCAGAATCCAGTCCCAGGCCCTGACCTCACAGGGGTTTAATTCCAGTGCCTGGGGAAGCCTTAGAACTTCCCTCTCAGGCAGTAAGACCATGCCCTGTGTTTGAAATCACCAAAGGACACATGGAGTCTCCACAAGCCCAACAGGCCCACTCCCAGTGAGCTCCAAGTGGCAAGCAGTTACCAGCAGTCTGCCCTGGGAGCCAAAAGTAGGTCAAGTGATTCCCAGTGCACTGAGGAAACTTTGAAACATGGCTCAAAATCCAGAAATAGGCATGACTCCAGCTGGCATGAGGAATGCCACACTGCCCTGGGACCTTGGCCCAGGCCACCTTGAGCCTCCTTTATGACTCCTGCTGGCTCTGGGGAACATGTGCTGCTCTCAAACCTTGACCTGCACACTGCCTGCTTCCTGTGCAACTCCAGCCAGCACTGAGGAATGCCACGCTGCCCAGGGGCCTTGGCCTGTGCCCATTGTACGCCTGGACCCAGGACATTTGCTGGCCCCTTGGGGGCACTCCCTTCCTCCTGTATCTAATACTACTGTTGATCTTAAGCTCCCACCCTTTCTCCCAGAACCTTGGAATACAATGGATTAAATGTGCTAGCTTGAAGGGAGATTATTCAATAACTGCCTTACCCAAAGAGAAGATCTCAGCAGGCTCCAGTCAGTGGGGTGAGTAGGCCCCTAAAATAGAGGTGCACAGTGGGTAGATAGGGTCAGTAGTAAAGCTCCCCCCCCAACTAAGACCTTGGTGAGTCTGGCAAGAGTGTCAGTGACCCCTTCCTGCACACAGAAAACATCAGGCAGGGTGAGGATGTGCCAATAAGGACTCGCCCAACTTAGAGAAAATCAAAAGGACTTATGAGACACACAGTCACACAATAGGGACACAGTAGGGCTTCAGGTAACACAAACACTATAGACAGGAAGATTTAGTGACTTGGAATAACCTGAAGATAAAATAATAACAGGAACTAAAAGCTGACCTACATCAGTACCACTAGGCTTGTCAGCCCAGGAAGAATATAGGACTCACCCAATAGGCCCAGCAGTGGGAAGTCAGGTGGCTGGCTCATCTCTTTATTGAGGGACCCAGCAACTGGACAAACATCAACTCTACATTAGGACCCCAAGATACACATTACCAACAGTTGACACTAGTGGGATTGAAGGATCAAATATTAACTCAAAAAGGGAAAAATGACAAAATGAAAAAGCACAATGCAATCTCAAACATCTAGTCCACCAGGAGCAAGTACAGGAGACATTTAAATAGAGGACTTCAAAAGTAACACACTGGAAATCTCTGAAAAGATAGCAAGTGAAATAAAAAAAACAACTCCACAAGGCTCTATAGCAAATCAAATTAAAAGTACTCTCCCATGTAAAGATAGAAATAACTTTAATAAAGGAGTTGCTGAGCACAGCTAAAGAAGAAATAGAGAAAAAATATAGGAGCATGGGAAACTGACTGAAACCTTGAATGAACAATATAGAAAACAAGCAGAATTCAGGAAACAAACACAAAGAGACATCCAAGAAACAAAAGTTCTCTTCAGAGCTGGCAGAACCATTTAAATGAAGCTGAGGATAGGATTTTGGAATTTGAGGACAGGATTGCAATTAGTGATCATGAAAAGATAGAATTTTTAAAAATAACAAAGCAGCATAAAATGACAATCCAACAGCTTCAAGGTGATGCCAAGAGCAACAATGTAAGATTAATAGGCATCAGTGAAGATGCAGGAGTCAATGCAAATGACATTATTAAAATATTCACAGAAGTAATAGCAGAAAATTTCCCAAAGATGGGGAAAAATCTGATATACAAATAAGTGAGCATATAGGATGTCACAGTCACAACCAACATAAATCTATACCCGGACCTATGAAAATTAAGATCTCAGACATACAGCATAAAAACAAAATACAAAAAGCTGCTAGAGAAAAGACACAACTCACCTATCAAGGAAAGCCCATTAGAATCACAGCAGACTTTTCAGCACAAACCCTCAAGTCAAGAGGAGCTTGGAATGAGGTATTTTAGACCCTGAAAGAAAACAACTTTCAACTCAGACTGATGTACCCAGAAAATCTTTCTTTCAAATTTAATGGAGAAACAAGATACTTCCATGATGAAGAACAACTGAAGAAATTCATGTCCACCAAACCAACCCTAGAAAGAGTATTGAAAGACATACTAGATAGAGATAAAAATGACCACAATCATGCAACAGGAACCAAGAAAAAAATCAGGGGTAACTGTTCTATTTGCAGACAATGGGAACTTCAAACCTAAAATGATTAAAAGAGATAAGAAGGTCACTACATACTCATTAGTAGAAAAATTCAAGAGGAAGAGCTAACAATTATAAATATATATGCACCCAATACACGAGCACCCAATTATGTAAGACAGATACCAATGGACATGAAAAACCAAATACACAAGAACACAGTTATAACAGAGGACCTTAACAACCCATTGTCTCATACAGATAGATCAACTAGACAAAAATTCAGCAAAGAAATAATAGAATTGAATCATACCTGCGAGTGGACTTAGTAGATGTTTGCAGATTGTTCCACCCAACCACATCAGAATATACATTCTTCTCAGTTGTGTATGGGACATTCTCCAAAATAGACCATATATTGTCCCATAAAATATTCTTTTTTTTCTGTTTTCTTTTTTTTTATTTAAGAGGAAAAAGAGAAAAACACAAAACAAAACAAAGCAGTGTAAGGGTACACGTAATACAGAACTACAAAAAAAAAAACATAACAGTAAGAAATCACCTGTTAGTAGATTACATATTATCATCTTGAAAATAGTTGCTCAAATCACAGTATCAAAGAATACAAGGTGGACAATCAAACAGGGAGACTGCAAACAGCTGTGTTCAATGATCCAAAAACATTGATATAGTCAGCTATTTAACACCCCTAAACACATTTGCTGTTATATCCGTTAGAGCTCTTTTTCTTTTTTTTCCCCTCTCTTTTTTACAACAAAATTTACACATTTTGGATTTTATTACTCCTTAGTGCTTATTACTTTTGGGGGGGGGGAGAGAATACAGTCAAATATGGCAAAACAAAGCTGTCAGTCAAAACCAAGGATAGACATAGCACATGGTGTAGAACAGAGTACAAGGTTATCAACAATGGTTATCAACATTGTCTCTTGTTTCCTTAAAAAGAATTGTCTATCTCATTAGATATTATAAAGTTGGACAAAACAGTAGAGAACAACACCAATAAAACTTAGGCATTGTAAACATTACAGGACTTCCAAAGAAGACAATAGTCAAACCAGAATGGGTATCTTAGTGAATCTTATTGCCTTCAAAGTAGTTGCCTATGTCTTCAAACTTGATACTATCATATAGAATGGAACAGAGTCTAATCAGTCAAAACAAGATCCTGGGAGTATTACGGGACTTCAAAACAAGTTAATAGGAAATCAAAAAGAGTTACTATTTATATATCCTAATTTTTAAATTTTTGCTTTAATTAAGACAAACATAAGAAATGACTAAATAATTTTTTTAAAAGAATAAGGGGGAGATTGAGATAAAACAGGACATAACAATATAACAATAGAGGTCAAAGCATGACTGTTTCAGGAACCTAGTACTTCACCACCATATAACCAGACTTAATAGTAGTTACCATACTGTCTGTCTTTTTCCTTGAAATATTTGGATAAAACTTCATATACTCTAGCTTCAAATATTTTCATATCAAGAAGCCCAGAATAAAGCCTTTCTAATTAATGAGTGAAAACTTTATAAGGCTTCAAGGCCACCTAATGGGGAATCATGATTACCACTTATTTTTATATATTTGAATCATTACTTACATTAGGGAAACTATTTGGTATTCACACTTGCGAGATTGATTTATTTCACTTATGAATATGGTCTTAAGCTGCGCCCATTTATTGATAAATGTCTCAATGTGATCCTTCTTTATAGCTGAATAATACTCCATTGTATAGATATACCACTACTTTTTTATCCATTCCTCAGTTGATGGACACTTGGGTTGTTTCCAAGATCTGGCGATTACGAATTGTGCTGCTATAAACATAGGTGCACATATATCACTGTGGTATGATGCTTTCAGTTCTTCTGGGAATATGCCTAGAAGTGGAATAGCTGGAATAAATGGGATTTCCAGTCCCACCTTTTTGAGAAATCTCCAGACAGACCTCCACAAAGGCTGTACCAGTCTACACTCCCACCAGCAGTGCAGGAGAGTTCCTTTTTCCCCACGGCCTCTCCAGCATTTGTTGTTGGTTTTCTTGATCCTGGCCATTCTTTCAGGAGTGAGATGGTATCTCAGTGTGGTTTAATTTGCATTTCTCTAATGACCAATGATGATGAGCATTTTTTCATGTATTTATTTGCCATTTGCATTTCTTCATCTGAGAATTGCGTATTCATCTCAGATGCCCATTTTTGGATTGGATCTTTGAATTTTGGAGGTCTGAGTTTCTTTAATTCTTTATATGTTTTAGACAAGAGGCCCTTGTCTGAGAGAGAGTTCACTAAAATCTTTTCCCAGTTTGTGGGTTTTCTTTTCACTATGCTGGAGATTTCTTTTGACATGCAGAAACTTTTTAATAAGAAGTGGTCCCAGTTATTGATTCTGGGAAGTATTTCCCGTGCGGTTTGAGTCCTGTTCATGAATTCTTTACCTACTCCTATGCCTCCAAGGTTTCTACCTAATTTGTCTTCCAATAGATTTAGTGTTTCTGTTTTAATATTCAGATCTTTGGCCCATTTAGATTTTAATTTAGTACATGGTGATAGACATGGGTCTAGCTTTAGTTTTCGGCAAATGGAGAGCCAGTTTTTCCAGCACCATTTATTAAAGAGACTGTCGTTCTTCCAGTGAACCTGCTTGGCTCCTTTATCAAAGATAAGGTGGTTGAGTGTGTTTGTACTTGTGGTTGTATCTTCTAATCTATTCCACTATCTTCGGCTCTGTTTTGATTCCAATACCATGTTGATTTTACTACTTTTGCTTTGTAGTATAACTTCAAGTCAGGGATTGTGATGCTTCCTGCTTTGTCTTTGCTGCTTAGAATTGCCTTTGCGATTCTAGGTCTCTTCTATTTCCAGATGAAATTTAGGAGTGATTTTTCTAGATCTATAAGGTATGTTGATGGTATTTCTATTGGGATTGCATTGAATCTGTATAACAGTTTTGGGAGAATGGCCATTTTCACAATGTTTGTTCTTCCTATCCATGAGCAAGGGATGTCTTTCCATTTTCTGAGATCATCTTCAATTTTCTTTTTCAGTGTATTATAATTTTCACTGTATAAGTCTTTCACTTCTTTCGTAAGAGTAATTCCTAAATATTTCATTTTTTTGCTTGCTAATGTGAATAGTCCAGTTTCTCTTATTTCCCTCTCTGTAATTTTGTTGTTCGTGTATAGGAATGCTATTGATTTCTGAGTATTGATTTTGTATCCAGCCACATTACTGAATTTATTTATTGTATCTAAGAGTCTTTCAATGGAGTTTAGTGGGTCTTCTATGTAGAGTATCATGTCATCTGCAAACAATGATAATTTAACTTCTTCTTTTCCCATCTTTACCCCTTTTATTTCTCTTTCTTGCCTAATTGCTCTGGCTAGTACTTCCAGTACTATATTAAATAGGAGTGGTGATAAAGGACATCCTTGTCTTGTGCCCGATTTTAAAGTAAAGGCTTTCAATTTTTGGCCATTTAGTATGATGCTGGCTGTTGGTTTGTCATAAATGGCCTTTATTATATTGAGGTAAAGACCATTTATTCCAATTTTCTATAAAGTTCTTATCATGAATAAGTGTTGGACCTTATCGAAGGCTTTTTCTGCATCTATAGAAATGATCATGTGATTCTTATTTTTGGCTTTATTGATATGGTGGATTACATTTATTGATTTGCGTATGTTGAACCATCCTTGCATTCCTGGGATGAATCCCACTTGGTCATGGTGTATAATCTTCTTGATGATTTGCTGGATCTTATTTGCCAATATTTTATTGAGAATTTTTGCATCTGTGTTCATTAGGGAGATCGGTCTATAGTTCTCTTTTATAGTTGGGTCTTTCTCAGGTTTTGGTACTAGAGTAATATTTGCTTCCAGGAATGACTTAGGAAGGATTGCTTCCCTTTCAATTTCATTGAATAGTTTGAGGAGTGTCGGCATTAGGTCTTCTTTATATTTCTTGTAGAATTCTGCAGTGAATCCATCTGGGCCTGGGCTCTTCTTGGTGGGTAAGGACTTAATTACATTTTCAATTTCTTTAGCAGAGATTGGGTTATTCAACAATTTTACATCCTCTTGATCTAGCTTTGGTACTTCATATGCTTCTAAGAATCTGTCTCTTTCTTCTGTGTTATCAAACTTTTGAGAGTAGAGGTTTTTGAAATAGGTGTTGATGATCCTCTGTATTTCTATTGGGTCTGTAGTGACTTCACCTTTTTCATTTCTTATTGCATGAATTTGAGCTATTTCTTCCCTTTTTTAAATAAGGTTGGCTAGGGGCTTATCGATTTTATTTATTCTTTGAAAGAACCAACTCTTTGATTTGTTGATTCTTTGGATTGTTTTCTTAGTCTCTATTGCATTGATTTGTGCTCTGATTTTTATAATTTCCTCTCTTCTTTTGGCTTTGGGCTTGACTTGCTCTTCTTTTTCTAGATGTTTGAGGTGTAGCATCAAGTTATTTATTTGTATTCGTTCTGTTTTCCTGATGTGGGAACTCAGTGCAATAAATTTTCCTCTGAGGACGGCTTTCATTGCATCCCACAGATTCCGGTAAGTTGTATCTGCATTTTCATTTTCTTTTAGGTATTGTTTAATTTCTTCTTTAATTTCTTCTGTGACCCACTGATTACTCAAGAGTGTGTTATTCAGTTTCCATGTGTTTGCGGAATTTTTGCAGTATCTTTTATCATTAATTTCTAATTTCAGAGCGCTATGATCTGATAATATGCAAGGGATGATTTCAACACTTTTGCGTTTGCTTAAATATGTTCTGTGAGCTAATATATGGTCTATTTTAGAAAATGATCCATGTACTGCTGAGAAGAAAGTGTATTCTGATGTTGTTGGGTGGAACATTCTGTATATGTCTTTCAAACCCATTTGTTCACAGGTGTGATTCAGTTCTGTTATTTCTTTGCTCATTTTCTGTCTGGTTGATCTGTCCCTTGGTGTCAGTGGTGTATTAAGGTCTCCTGTTACAATTGTGTTACTGATAATTTGAGTTTTCATTTCTGTTAATCATTGTTTTATATAACTGGGTGCTCTGGAGTTCGGTGCGTATATATTTAAGATAGTTATCTCTTCCTCTTGGAGTTTTCCCATTATGAGTATGTAGTGACCTTCTTTGTCCTTTATGGTCATTGTTGGTTTAAATTCATGTTGTCTGCAAACAGAATGGCTACTCCTGCCTTTTTTTGGATTCCTGCTGCATGAAGAATTGTTTTCCGTCCTTTGACTTTCAGTCTGTGAGTATCCTTCTGGGTTAGATGGGTTTCCTGTAAACAGCATATGGTTGGATTTTGTTTCTTGATCCATTCTGCCAGTCTGTTTCTTTTGATTGGTGCATTGAGACCATTTACATTAATGGTTATTACTGTTAAATGCTGGTTAATTGTTGGCATGTTATCTCTCTGCTGTTGCATCTTTATCTTTCTGTTCTGTTTAATTATTTGCTTTGCTTAGTGGTTTTTTCCTTTGTGTATCTAAATTGTCTTTCAATATTTTTTGCAGGGTTGGTTTGGTGTTCATGAAGTTCTTCAGCTGCTCTTTGTCATGGAAGTATCGTATTGCACCATCTATTTTGAATGATAGTTTTTCAGGATATATCAGTCTTGGTTGGAAATCATTTTGCTTTAGGATCTGGAATACTTCACTCCATGCTCTTCTTGACTTTATCGTTTGTGCTGAGAAGTCTGCTGTGATTCTGATAGGTTTTCCTTTATAAGTGATCTGTCTGTTCTCTCTGGCAGCTTTTAATAATCTATTCTTGTGTTGGATTTCTGGGATGGTGATTATTATATGTCTGGGTGTAGTTTTATTTTGGTTATGACTGTTTGGAGTTCTATATGCTTCACTGATCCTGATGTCAGTTTCTGATCTCATGCTTGGGAAATTTTCTGCTATTACTTCTCTAAATATCCTCCTGACATCCTTCATGTTGTCTCCCTCTCTTTCATTAATCCCTATCATTCTTATGTTATTCTTCTTTGCATCGTCTTGCAGTTGTTGAATTGTTGTTTCCTGATTCCTTGTTATTTTCAAAAGATCTTTCCTGTCCTGTTCACTAGCTGCAATCCTGTCTTCAAGGTCTGAAATTCTATCTTCACTTTCATTAAGGCGGTTTTTACAACTTTCAGTGGAGTTTTTTATTTCCTGTATATTTCTGTGCATCTGCATTATGTATTCTGTTTGTTTCTTATATTGCTCGTCTAGGGATTCTATCTTTTTGTTTCGTTCCTCCAATTTTTTATCTGTGTTTTCTTTAGATATATTTAGAATCTCTTTCATTTCTTTTATCATTTCTTCTTTTATCTGGGAGATTATTTCGAGTTTGAATTTCTTTAAAGCTTCCTGGATTTGCTTGTCAATTTCAGTAGCTATTGTGTCCAATATATGAGGTGGATGGGATATATTTTCTTCTATATACATCGCTGCTAGGGTTTCTTGAGATGGGCTGGAGGTTTGAGGTTGTAATTTGTTCTTTTGTTTTGTCATTTTCCTATATTTCTGTGTCTCAAGTGTTATTTGAAAGCTTCCTCAGGATCTGTTGAAAATCCCCTTCTATGTTTGGAGCTACTGAGACTCTGGCACTGCGCTACCCCAAGCCATTGGGCCTACAGAACCAGTGGCCCTCCTCTTCCTGCTCAGAACTCCACAGTTCCAGACAAGCTTGGCCTCAGGGACACTGTGCGCCCACCTGCCCCTTGGAAGCTCCACAGTTCTTCAATCGCAGCCGGGTTAGGGTACTCACCACAGGCCGCGGTGCCTCAGGAACCTGTGGACCCTCCCTGCTTGCAGAGATATCCACAGTTCTCCAGACACAGGGAGAGGCCGATGCAGGCACCCCAGATCCGCCCAGCTCCTCCTCCGCACACCGATGGCTAGGCGTGGCCGCAAAACAGGCTGGGCTCAGCTGATAGTGTGGGCCCGCCCACCCGTAGGGAGCTCAGCAGTTCTCCAAGTGTAACCGGAGTGGGGAGGCTGATGTGGAAGCCTCAAACCCACCTCTCCCCTTCACTGCACCTGGAAGCCTGGGGGGACTCCAGCAGTCTGGGCGGAGATATCCAGAGTCCTCCAGACATGCAGAGAGGCCAGTGAGGGCACCCCAGATCTGCCCAGCTCCTCCTCTGCACACTGATGGCCAGGCGAGGCAGCTAAACAGGCTGGGCTAGGCTGATAGTGTGGGCCCGCCCACCTGTCGGGAGCTCAGCAGTTCTCCAAGTGTAACCGGAATGGGGAGGCTGATGTGGAAGCCTCAAACCCACCTCTCCCCTTCATTGCACCTGGAAGCCTGGGGGACTCCAACAGTCTGGGCGGAGATTACCAGAGTCCTCCAGACACGCAGAGAGGCCGGTGAGGGCACCCCAGATCTGCCCATAAAATATTCTTAAGCAACTGCAAAGGTATTGATATTACCCCATGCATAATATCTGACTATCATGCATTAAAATTGGAAATTAATGGCAAAAGAAATTGGACAACATGCATAAATATGTGGAAATTAAATAACAATCTTTTGAACAACCAGTGGGCTATGGATGAAATTAAAGAAGAAATAAAGCAATACCTACACTTCAATGAAAATGCAGAAACAACATACCACAACCTGTGGAATGCAACGAAAGCTGTCTTAAGAAGGAAATATATAGCAATAAATTGTTGTATCAAGAAAACAGAATGAGCACAAATAAACAACCTAATGCTACATCTCAACCCTCTAGAAAAAGAAGAGCAAGTTAAACCCAAAGCTCATAGAAGAGAGGAAATTGTAAAGATTAGAGCAGAAATCAATGCAATTGAAACTAAAAAATTATAAAAGATTAATGAATCAAAAAGCTGGCTCTTTGAGAGAATAAACAAAATTGACAAGCCTCTAGCTAACCTTATAAAGAAAAAACACAAATTCATACAATAAGGACTGAAAAGGGGAAAATTACAACAGATCCCATGGAAATACAAAAGATCATAAATACCCACTGTGAAAATACTCACATGGAGTGGGAAACACAGAGGAAATGGACTGATTTCTAAAAACATATGAACTACCAAACCTCAACCAACATGATATAGCCATTTTGAATAACCCAGTATCAACTATTGAAATTGAAAACATAATTAAAAACTTGCCAACAAAGAAAAACCCAGGTCCTGATGGGTTCATGGCTGAATTCTATAAGAAATTTAGAGAAGATTTGATGGCAATACCCCTTAAACTCTTCAATAAAATTGAAAAGAAAGCAATCCTCCCTAAATCATTCTTGGAGGCAAGTATTACTCTAATATTAAAACCAGAGAAAGACCCAAATAAAAAGGAGAACTATAGGCCAATCTCCCTAATGCACATAGATGCAAAGATTCTCAATAAAATACTGGCAAATAGAATGCAGCAAATCATCAAGAAGATTATACATCACAACCAAATGGGATTCGTTGCAGGAATGCAGGGGTAGCTTAACATATGCAAATCAGTAACTGAAATACACCACATCAACAGAGCCAAAAACAAAAACCACGTGGTCATCTCAATTGTTGCAGAAAAAGATTTTGATAAAGTCCAACAAATGTTCATGATAAAAAAAAAACCTTCAGAAACTCAGAATACCTCAATGGTATCTACCTTATAAAGGCCATCTATGGCAAACCAACAGCCAACATTATACTAAATGGACAAAAACTGAAAGCTTTCACTTTAAAATCAGGAACAAGACAAGCATGTCCACTATCACCACTTCTATTCAACATAGTTCTGGAAACACTAGCCAGAGCAATTAGACAAGAGAGAAAAATAAATGGAATAAAGATAGGAAAGAAAGAAGTTAAATTATCACTATTTGAAGATGACATGATATTTTATATACAAGATCCAAAAAACTCCATTAAAAATACTAGAAGTAATAAATTCAGCAGTATAGCTGGATACAAAGTCAGTGCTCCAAAATCAATAGCATTGCTCTACACAAACCAAAATCTCACAGAGAGAGAAATTGTGGAAATATTGCCTTCCACATTAGCATCTGAAAAAATGAAATACTTAGGAATCAACCTAAGAATGTAAAAGACCTATATGCTGAAAATTATGTTACGCTAAAATAGGAGATTGAAGAGGATATTAGAAAATGGAAGGATATTCTTTGTTCTTGGCTAGGAAAAAACAACATTGTGAAAATGACCATATTCCCAAAACAGTTATACAGATTTAACACAATCCAAATCAAAATACCATTACCATACATCACAGATCTAGAGAAAACACTCTTAAAATTCACTTGGAAACAAAAGAAACCTGAAATAAAAAGAGGCGGTTCTGGACAACAAAGGCAAGGAAGGAGGCATCTCAATTCCTGACTTGAAACTATACTACAAAGCCACAGTGATAAAATCAGCATGGTACCGGCAAAGCAATAGACCTGAGGATCAATGGAACAGATTAGAAGATGCAAGCACAAGTACAAAGACACTCAGCCACTTGATATTTGATGAAGGGGCTAAACATGTTCACTGGAAGGAGAGCCTCTTTAATAAATGGTGTTGGAAAAATTGGCTCTCCATATGCCGAAGACTGAAACTAGATCCATGCCTAACACCATGCCCTAATCTAAACCTAAATGGATCAAAGACCTAAATATTAAAACAGAAACACTAAATCTACTAGAAGACAAGGAAGGTAGACATCTTGGAGACATAGGGGTAGGCAGAGAATTCACAAACAAAACCAAACTGCACGGGAAAAATTTCCAAGAATCAACAACTTGGGTCTCATATTGAAAATTTTGTTTCTGCACTTCAACAGAGTGAAAAGAAAACTCACAGAGTGAGAAAGAATTTTAGCCAGCAACCCCTCAGACAAAGGACTTATATTCACAATATATAAAGAATTGAAAAACATCAAACCCCCCAAATTCAAAGACCCTCTCTAAAAATAGGCATCTGAGATGAACACACAGTTCTCAGATGAAGATATTCAAATGGCAAATAAATACATGAAGAAATGTTCACCATCACTGGTCACTCAAGAAATGCAAATTAAAACAGCACTGAGATTTTATCTCACTCTGGAAAGAGTGGCTGCCATCAAGAAAACAACTGATAACAAATGTTGATGAGGCTGCAGGGAAAAAGGAACACTTTTCCACTATTGGTGGGGGTGTAGACTGGTGAAGCCACTATGGAAATCAAAATGGAGAATTCTCAGAAGACTAGGATTGGAAGTTCCATTCACTGCAGCTAATCCCCTCCTGGGTATTTTCCCAGAAAAACTGAAAAGGTCACATCACAGTGATACATGTGCACCCATGTTCATATCAGCACAATTTGTAATAGCTAAATCTTGGAAACAACCAAGATGCCCATCAACTGCAAAGTGGTTGGAAAGGATGTGGTATTTTTAGACAATGGAATATTACTCAGCTATATAAAAGGATGATCTTGAGGCCTTCATAGGTAAATGGAGACAACTTGACACTATCCTCATTAGTGAAATAAACAAGAATCATATTTATAAATATCACATTATGTCTCTAATGTATAAAGTAATAATAAATATAGGAGTAACATAACCCTAAATGTGTAATTGCTATTGTAAAAAACAGGAAAAGAAAGTTCTCTAAAGGATATAACTGCATGTATGTTTAAGTGCATAGGATTGATAACCATATTACTAAGTTTTTGTTGGATAGTTGAACAGAACTGTTTGCAGTATCACTGTTTGAATGTTCACTTTGTATGCTTCACTTTTGTAACTTGAACAACTATTTGTAAGAGGATGCTATGTAATTACCAACTAGTGATTTCTTACTGTTTTTTTGAAATTATGTATTATTTTCACCCTTTTTCTGTTTTGTTTTTTATTCTTTAAAAAAGACATAAAATTAAAATAAATTAAACTTCATCATAGATGTTTATCCACAAGCAAAACACATTTTTCATAAGAGATTCAGCACTAGCTGTGGTTTCAGGCATCCAGTGGCAGTGTTGGAATATGTCCCCATGGACAAGGGAAAGCTACTGTATTGCATTTGTCAAAAGCATTTCAGTGTTGCAAGGTCTTGTTTCCAAGTTGGCACCTCAGTGGATCTTCAGCTGACAATTCTTACATTCTGTTTTCCTTTTGGTTATAAGGTACATGATAAGAGCAAGGGGATACATTTATTTTTCTGTATGAGTTCCTGAGTCATTAAACAATGTCCTGTGTGACAATATGACTAAGGCATCCCATAAACTCATAAATGAGGTGGCACTGATAGATGTATGCATATCTGTCTTAGTTACTTTATGCCTGGGCCAAACACCCACAACTCAAGAAAGGATAGGGTTTGATTTGACTCATCATTTTTATAGGTTCCAATCCATAGTTGGCTGTCTCCAATTCAGGATGGCATGGAGAGAATGGTTGCTAATGGCATGGCAGTCAGGAAGCAGAGTGAGCTCAAGGAAGGAGAGAGGGAAATATACTCTTCCAAGCCATGTCCCCAGTGACCCACCTCTTCTGCCCAGGCTTCCCCTCCCAACTTTCCATTTAGCTATAAACTCATCAGTGGACTAATCCATCACACCCTCATGATCACATCGCCTCTCAAAAACCCCACATTTAACCACATACAACTATGGGAGAAATCTAGATATAACTATTAAAATGCCTGTTTCAGGATGAAAATGTCTTCCCTTTCTGTAGTTGAAGTGGTCTAATATAATCAATATTTCCCTGGTTGACAATAGTGCCATTATCAAGGAATCTAAAGTGATTTCTACTGTTGGCGTATTAGGAACTCAAAACTTGTGATTATCATATAATCCTTGAAGGAGTCTCTATAATAAGGGTCATTTATGACTAGTTCCATAGGATAACCTAAGTCTTCACAGTCTTCTCCCTTCTGAGAGATTGCATCATACATCTGTTCTTCTCTTGCTAGATTTTCTTGTTAAGAACATCCCATTCCCATTTCCTTTTCCCATTTCCATCAATCCACATCATTATCCACTCCTTGTAGATTAGCTTTAATTCATATTTCTGATAATCTCCCTTTCTGATGAGAAGGGACAACCAGATTTGTTACTCAAAGTTTGTTCACTGGAAGGATCATAATTACCCACTGTCCTTCAAGGCACCTCGGCGTAGAATTGCAATCAATGCTTTATCTATCCCTCTATCTGTGTATCCTAGGTGGTGCCAGAGTATTCTGGTTAGGTGGTTAATCAGCTTCCAATTTTTTTTTCTATAGTAAAACTGGCCTTTGAGAACTATCCATAAGACCATTGATTTGTGTCAAGAGGTAACCACTATCATGCAGTTAATTTATGCCTTCAAAGTGTTTTGGGCCTGATCTTGTCATCACCTCTGCTTGTTGATGATGTATTGCTCAACTCACCCACATCTGTGGCTTGATGAGTCACAAAACTCACATGTTAGTTCAATTCATAATATCACTTTGTATCGTCTGAGCAAGTGTTCAGGCCTAGTGGTAGTCCGTAGTTATTTCTCAAAAAAAGAAGAGCTATTCGAAGGCATGGCTTTGGCTTAAATTCTAGTAGATTAGCATTATGATTCTTCTATTGGAGATTCAGAGGTGTGTGTGTGTGTGTGTGTGTGTGTGTGTGTGTGTGTGTGTGTTTTCTATACGTCACAGAATTGTTAAACCTCATTGGGTCGATTGATTCAGAAGGTCCAAGAACTGAATGAAGGTGATTCTCCTTTATAACAATTTAAATCATCATTCTAATAATTAGACTCAAGAATTACCCAAGAGTTAGCGGGTGTAGCTCAACAGTAGAGTACTTTTCTATTATGCTTCAGGTCCTTGATCCCTAGCACCATGATAAATTAAAAATTTAAAAAGGGCTTTTCATGTGTGTGTGTGTGTATATATACATATATATACAGACATACACATATATCTACATATACATATATACACATAATGATGGAATACTTTAGTAAGGGGAATATTATTTCAAGTCTATAGGCACCATAATCATTTAACCACTGTCAAATCTGTAGATTATTCTGAGTACTGCTCAACCAAATGACCTCCCCTACTTCAGAATCTCACCATTGACTGAAATCAGAGCCCATTTCAGTGGTGATATCTCCCAGTGCCATTTCTAGGATGCAGAGGATTGCCACTACAAGAATTACAAGGATGCTGATTCTCCCTTTATCAACAGGTTTTACAAGAGGCTTTTGTAAAGGGGTCAAGTTCTGGTTTCTTTTTGAGTGCTTAAATTTGGAGTTACTGTAAGAGCATCACATAAAATATACTCATTCTAATGTTTTTATTTCTCTGGACCTTTTGCTTTTCTCCTTTGTATTATTCCAAAGGTATTCCAGGCATCTCATTTTTATTGAGCTTATACCATCTTGGAATCTAGGCTTCAGCCAACTGAACAAAAACAAAAACAAAACAATGACAATAGAATGTTAGAGACACTCCCAGCTTCTCAGTATAACACCTTGAACCAAGGTTTCTGAAAAGTGCACTCATTAAGAATATATTCAAGATGGTTCAACAATATGTACTGTCCTCTTTGATCCAGTATTCTAAGGGTACATTATTATGTATATTGTCAAGACCTTTTTCAATAAAAATGAGTAAAATGTCAAAATTTTATTTTGGTGTAAATGTTATAATCTTAAGGGCACTTTGTGCTATTCCCATGGGGTATTTTCAGACTGGTCCTCAATTAAGAGTCTGGCAGTGGGGCTGGGAATTTAGCTCAGCGGCATAAGCACCTGCCTTGTAAGCAGGCGGTTGTGAGTTCAATCCCTGGTACCGGTAAAAATGAAAAAGACAAAAAAAAGAGTCTGGCAGTAATGAGGAATGATGAATGAGGATCTTAAAAGGATTAGCCTGACTTACAAGTACATTGCCTCAGGTGAGGTCATCACAGTCTTTAATTTAAGGAAGGCTGGTCCTTTCAGATAGGAGAGGTGGAACTGCTTTGCACGGTAAGAAACGTTAATGGAGACTTGGGGATTTAAAGCTATAAGATATATCTAAATGCACTGGTATTTTTCCATTCTAATGAACAAGTTTCTATTTATTCTCCAGTTAATGCCACAGTTGACACATAAGAGAGCTGGAGAAATTGTGGACTTATAATTTACTTTGTAATTTTGCAATTCAGAGAATAAGACATTTTGTTGAGATATTTGCCTTTATCAGTTTCAAGAGACAAAATATTTTCTGATTATCTGATCTTTATTTGAGTGAGGAATACAAGGCTTAACTAAGACTATCACTTTTCTCCTATAAGCTTTCAACTGCAGTCAGTACTAGCTGTATACTAACTATGCATTCCCAACACAAAGATTTAAAGTATTCTAAAACTTGATTGTCAATGGACATTTTATTTTATACAATGACTGCTGATAATTTTTAAGCATTTGTTTTGTAATTATCAGATAACTGTAACTATCAGATTTCTATTTTCCATTGGGTATGATATCTTTAACACACTGGAACACATTAGATCAGATATTCAATCCCACTTTTGAGGATCTATTTCCCAGAACAATTCCTGATGTAAAATGATAGTTGTTCACATTCATAGCAAAAAGGAGAGCTATATATTTCATCAGAGAGTAATTCAATGCCAGAAAGTAATTACAAAAATTTTGAGGAAGCTAGAAGATGGAGAGAATTAAAAGGAGATTAATGCTATTTTCTATTTGTAAACATCTAGTCTCTCCATAAATACTCATTTAATATTTCTGTGACCTTATGTTTGGATCAGGAATAGCTACTATAAGAGACCATATGCATCAATTGCTGATACCCCAGGAGTCTATTTCTCTCACTGCAGTGCTAGTCTGCTATTCCTGCTGCTATGAGATTTGGGAGGAGACATTTCCGTTTTCCCCTTTCTACTCTAACAGAAAAACAGATTCTTCATGATTCCAAGTTTCTTCTAATATCACATGCATGATTCTAACTGGAAAAATATAAAATGGAAGTCTGCTATCAAGGAGGTCTGGAAGATAAGATTTCCATACTTTCTCCTTGTGTAATGTGGGGAGAATGTAGGAGAATAGAGATGTGCTGAAAACCAATACAAGACCCGAGACATACTACAACATGGAAAAAGGGCAATGTAAAAAAGAGTGAAGAGATCTTGGGAAGATCAATTTCAGGAGCTAGCAGGCAGGAAATGAGAATCTAGATAGAGATACACACTCTAACATTATCTACATTGCAGTCTTCTTGTAGACGTTCTCAGGTGGATATCTACTTCAGTTTGAAGACTATTGCTCTAGACATTGATATTGTCGGGGAGTACAAACCATTTAATCAGCTTCATCAATGCGTCCTTGACATCTTTATTTCTCAAGCTGTAGATAATGGGATTCAACATGGGGGTTACTACACAGAAGAGAACAGAGATCAGGATGTCCATGTCCAAAGAGTATCCTTCTCTGGGCCTGTCATAGTTGAAGTTGGCCATTGTATAAAAGACCACCACCACAGTGAGGTGGGATGCACAAGTGGAGAAGGACTTGCTCCTGCCTGTAGCAGAAGGAATCTTAAGGATGGCTGAGATGATGAGCACGTAGGACCCTGCAGTAAACAGGCAGGGGCTCAGGCCGATGGTGGCACTGGCCACATACAGCACAGATTCATTGACAGAAGTGTCTGAACAGGAGAGCTTCAGGAGTAATGGAATGTCACATAAAAAGTGGCTGATCTCGTTGGGCCCACACAGAGTAAGCATGGCTGCCAGCACTGTATGTGTCACAGAATTCACCAGTGCACAGAGCCAGGATCCAGTCACCAGGCAAACACAGACCTTCACACTCATGAGTACTGGATATTGAAGAGGATGGCAGATGGCCACATAGCGATCATAAGCCATGGCAGCCAGTAAGACACATTCAGTGCCAGCACATGTCACAAAGAAAAAGATCTGGGAAAGGCAGCCTTCATAGGAGATAGTCTTTTTCTCCCGGAAGAAGTTCACCAACATGACTGGAATGGTGGTAGATGTATAGCAGATGTCTAAGAAGCTCAGGTTGCTGAGGAAATAATACATTGGGGTGTGAAGAGCAGGACAGACCCTGGTAGCCATTATTATGAGGATGTTCCCCAGGAGAGTTGTCAAGTAAATGACCAAGAAGACCAGGAAGAAGAAGCCCTGCAAGTTGGAGTGATTTGAAAATCCCAAGAAGATGAATTCAGTGACAAATGTCTGATTGTTCATTTCAAATGGTGTCATAGCTATGAAACAGAAAGAAAGAAACCACAATAACACATTAAGAACACCTAAAAATGGGTTTATAAGTGGACAGAGCTAAGTTGAGTAATGTTACATAGTCTTCCCATAGATTGTTTATTATTACTGTTTAGTAAGAATAAATAGATACTTGGACTAAACCTATAAGAAGTTACTAAGTTCTGCATGTTACAAGGTATGCAGTAACTTTCTTACAACACTGTATCACATGTATTAAACTATTTTATCATCATTTTAAGTGATAAAATGATTATGAAAAGTTAAGAAAATGCAGGAAGGTATGAAGAACAATATAAACATTCACAAAATCAGTACTAGTTTTCTCTGTAATACTTTCTGGCTATTGTCCTCCATAAAAATATTTATATATACTCATAAATTTAATATATTAGAAGCACAAATCCCCAAACTTGCATTGTATTCTACAGCACAAAGAAATTTAATAGTTTTTTGATTGAACATTTACATAGCTTCTACTCCTTTTGCTATTATAAATAATGAAATTAAAAATTCTCATATATAAGATCTGTGAACATATCTGATTATTTTTCAGAGTAACATTTTAAATCAGTATACTTTTAAATAAATTGATCTCATTTTCTCAGTAGGAATTTCTACCCTTTCAAAGTTTGTAAGATATGGGCTTCCTGTCAGGACCAGTAAGTCCAGCAGAGACGTGGAACCCCGCCCCAGTCCAGCAGAACTCTCTTCCTTGCCTGGGGGCCAGGCCAAGGCTTCCTGTCAGGACTAGTAAGTCCAGTGGGGGCACGGAACCCCGCCCAGTCCAGGGGAACTCTCTCCCTCACTTGGAACAACACTTGAAGCTAGAAAATATAGGAAAAGGACAAAATGAAAGACCAAAATGCAATCTCAACCATCCAGCCCATCCCAAGAAAGCCTAGGAGCCATATGCATAGAAGAAAATATATGCCACATACCTGAAGTACCTGAAATAATAGTCACTGAAATAAAGAAGCAACTCTGGGAAGCCTTAAAAAATTCAAATTAGAAATAATCTCTCAGGTAAAAGAAGAAATGATAAAAGAAATGAAGGAGATGCTGAACATATCTAAAGAAGACACAGTTAAAAAAATGGAGGAACTAAACAAAAAGATAGAATCCCTGGATGAACAATATAAGAAACAAACAGAATATATAAAGCAGATGCAAAGAGAGATACAGGAAATCAAAAACTCCATTGAAAGTCGTAAAAACTGCCTCAATGAATGTGAAGATAGAATTTCAGACCTCAAAAACAAGATTGCAGCCAGTGAACAGGAAAGGAAAGATCTTTTAAAAATAAGAAATCAGAAACAACAACTCAACACCTGCAAGATGATGCAAAGAGGAACAACATAAGGTTGATAGGGATAAATGAAAAAGAAGGGCACAACATAAAGGATGTCAAGAGGATATTTAGAGAATTAATAGCTGAAAATTTGCCAAACATGAGATTGGAAACTGATATCAAGATCAATGAAGCATATAGAACTCCAAATAGCCATAACCAAAATAAAACTACACCCAGACACATAATAATGGCCATCACAGAAATCAAACAAAAGAATAGAATATTAAAAGCTGTCAGATAGAAAAGACAGATCACCTATAAAGGAAAACCTATCAAAATTACAGCAGACTTCTCAGCACAAACAATAAAGTCAAGAAGAACATGAGTGAAGTATTTCAGATCCTAAAGGAAAATGATTTCCAACCTAGACTGATGTAACCTGAAAAACTGCCCTTCAAAATCAATGGAGAAATAAGATACTTCCATGACAAAGAACAGCTGAAAAATTACATGATCACCAAGCCAACCCTGCAAAGAATACTGAAAGACAGCCTAGATACATTTAGGAAAAAACCACTAAATAAAGCAGACAATTAAACAAAACAGAAAGTTAAAGATGCAACAGCAGAAAGATAACATGTCAACAATAAAGCAATATATAACAGTTATAACCATTAATGTAAATGGTCTCAATGCACCAATTAAAAGAAATAGACTGGCAGAATGGATCAAGAAAAAAATCCAACCATATGCTGTCTACAAGAAACCCATCTAACCCAAAAGGATACTCACAGACTGAAAGTCAAAGGATGGAAAACAATACTTCATGCAACAGGAAACCAAAAAAAAGTGGGGGTGGCTATTCTGTTTTCAGACAATGTGAAATTCAAGCCAAAAATGATCAGAAGGGATAAAGAAAGTCACTACATATTGGTTAGGGGAAAACTCAAAGAGGAAGAGATAACTATCTTAAATATATATGCACCAAATACCACAGCCTCCAGTTATATAAAACAAGTACTAACAAAAATGAAAAATGCAATTAGCAGTAACACAATTCTAACAGGAGATCTTAACACTCCATTGACACCAATGGACAGATCAACCAGACAGAAAATCAGCAAATAAATAAAAGAACTGAATCGCACCTGAACAAATAGACATATACAGAGTATTCCACCCAACAACAACACAATACACATTCTTCTCAGCAGCACATGGGTCATTTTCTAAAATAGACCATATATTAATTCACAAAACATATTTAAATAAATGCAAAAGGGTTGAAATTGCCCCTTGCATGCTATTGGACCATAGCCCTATGAAACTAGAAATCAATGATAAAAGATACTCACAAAATTCTCAAAACACATGGAAACTGAATAACACACTCTTGAGTAATCAGTGGGTCACAGAGGAAATTAAAGAAGAAATCAAACAATACCTAAAAACAAATGAAAACACAGATACAACTTACCAGAATTGGTGGGATGCAATGAAAGCTGTCCTCAGAGGAAAATTTATTGCACTGAGTTCACACATCAGGAAAACAAAACGAATACAAATAAATAACCTGATGTTACACCTCAAACATCTAAAAAAGAAGAGCAAATCAAGCCCAAAGCCAAAAGAAGAGAAGAAATTATAAAAATCACAGCAGAAATCAATGCAATAGAGACTAAAAAAAAATCCAAAAGGTCAATGAATCAAAGAGTTGGTTCTTTGAAAGAATAAAGTTGACAAGCCCTTAGCCAACCATATTTTAAAAAGGGAAGAAAAAGCTCAAATTCATGCAATACGGAATGAAAGAGGAGAAATCACTACAGACCCTATAGAAAAACAGAAGATCATCAACACCTATTTCAAAAACCTCTACTCTCAAAGGTTTGATAGCACAGAGGAAATAGACAGATTCCTAGAAGCATACGAAGTACCAAAGCTAGATCATGAAGATGTAAAACTTCTGAATAACCAAATTTCTATTAATAAAATCAAAAACGTAATTAAATCTTTACCTACAAAGAAGAGCCCAGGCCCAGACGGATTCACTGCAGAATTCTACAAGAAATACAAAGAAGAATTAATGCCAACACTTCTCAAACTCTTCAATGAAATTGAAAGGGAAGCAATCCTTCCTAAATCGTTCTTAGAAGCAAATATTACTCTGGTACCAAAACCTGAAAAGGACCCCACTAAAAAAAGAGAACTACAGACCAATCTCCCTAATGAACACAGATGCAAAAATCTTCAATAAAATATTGGCAAACAGGAAGTAACAAATCATCAAGAAGATCATACACCATGACCAAGTGGGATTCATCCCAGGCATGCAGGGATGGTTCAATATACATGAATCAATAAATGTAATACACCATATCAGTAGAGCCCAAAGTAAGAATCGCATGATCATTTCTATAGATGCAGAAAAAGCTTTTGATAAGGTCCAACATTCATTTATGATAAGAACTTTGCAGAAAATTGGAATAGATGGCTTTTACCTCAATATAATAAAGGCCATCTATGACAAACCAACAGCCAATATCATACTAAATGGCCAAAAATTGAAGGCCTTTACTTTAAAATGAGGCACAAGACAAGGATGTCCCTTATCACTGCTCCTATTTAGTATAGTTCTGGAAGTACTAGCCAGAGCAGTTAGACAAGAGAGAGAAATAAAAGGGGTAGAGATAGGAAAAGAAGAAGTTAAGCTATCATTATTTGCAGATGATATGATACTCTATATAGAAGATCCCCAAAGCTCCATTGAAAGACTTAGATATAATAAATAAATTCAGTAATGTAGCAGGATATAAAATCAATACTCAAAAATCAGTAACATCCCTATACACTAACAACAAAGTCACAGAGAGAGAAATAAGAGATGCTACACCCTTCACAATAGCAACCAAAAAAATGAAATATTTAGGAATTACTTTCATGAAAGAAGTGAAAGAGCTACACAGGGAAAATTATAATACACTGAGAAATGAAATTGAAGATGATCTCAGAAAATGGAAAGACACCCCTTGCTCAAGGATAGGAAGAATAAATATTGTGAAAATGGGCATTTTCCCAAAACTTTTATATAGATTTAATGCAATCCCGATAAAAATACCATCAAGAAATCACTCCTAAAATTCATCTGGAGTGAGAAGAGACCTAGAATAGCCAAGACAGTTCTAAGCAGCAAAGGCAAGGCAGGAGGCATCACAATCCCTGACTTGAAGTTATACTACAAAGCAATCGTAGTAAAATCAACATGGTACTAGAACCAAAACAGAGCTGAAGATCAGTGGAATAGATTAGAAGATACAACCACAACTACAAACACACTCAACCACCTTATATTTGATAAAGGGGCTAAACATGTTCAGTGGAAGAACGACAGTCTCTTTAATAAATGGTGTTGGAAAAACTGGCTTTCCATAAGCAGAAAACTAAAACCAGACCCATGCCTATCACCATGTACTAAAATAAAATCTAAATGGATCAAAGATCTAAATATTAAAACAGAAACACTAAATCTATTGGAAGACAAATTGGGTAAAAACCTTGAATACATAGGAGTAGGTAGAGAATTCATGAATAGGACTCAAACCGCATGGGAAATAATTCCCAGAGTCAATAATTGGGATCACCTCTTATTAAAAAGTTTCTGCACATCAAAAGAAATCTCCAGCATAGTGAAAAGAAAACCCACAAACTGGGAAAAAATCTTAATGAACTGCCCCTCAGACAAAGGACTTCTGTCTAAAACATATAAAGAATTTAAAAAATCAGACCCCCAAAATTCAAAGACCCAATCCAAAACTGGGCAGCTGAGATGAATAAACAATTTTCAGATGAAGAAATACAAATGGCATATAAAATATGAAAAATGTTCATCATCATTAGTCATTAGAGAAATGCAATTTAAAACCACACTGACATTACATCTCACTCCTGAAAGGATGGCCAGGATCAAGAAAACTACCAACAACAAATGCTGGAGAGGCTGTGGGGGAAAAGGAACTCTCCTGCACTTTTGGTGGGAGTGTAGACAAGTGCAACTATTGTGGAGGTCAGACTGGAGATTTCTCCAAATGGGAGTGGAAGCCCCATTTGACCCAGCTTTACCACTTCTAGGCATATTCCCAGAAGAACTGAAAGCATCATACCACAATGATATATGTGCACCCATGTTTATAGCAGCACAATTTGTAATAGGCAGATCTTGGAAACAACCTAAGTGTCCATCAACTGAAGAATGGATAATGGCAGTGTGGCAGACTGCTGCCCTTCCAGGGGGAGAACCAGCAGCATCTCCTGAGATCCACACCATGTTGGAACTTAGGACCCTGGGAAGCCAAGCAAGCACCTCCCCTCCTTGGTAAGCTGTGGTGGTCTGGCAGACAGTGGCCCTTCCAGGAGGAGAACCAGCAGTGTCTCCTGAGATCCACGCCATGTTGGAACTTAGGACCCTGGGAAGCCAAGCAAGCACCTCCCCTCCCTGGTAAGCTGTGGTGGTCTGGCAGACAGTGGCCCTTCCAGGGGGAGAACCAGCAGTGTCTCCTGAGATCCATGCCATGTTGGAACTTAGGACCCTGGGAAGCCAAGCAAGCACCTCCCCTCCCTGGTAAGCTGTGGTGGTCTGGCAGACAGTGGCCCTTCCAGGGGGAGAACCAGCAGTGTCTCCTGAGATCCATGCCATGTTGGAACTTAGGACCCTGGGAAGCCAACCAAGCACCTCCCCTCCCTGGTAAGTGGTGGTTGTCTAGCAGACTGTGGCCCTTCCAGGGGGAGAACCCGCAGCAGCTCCTGAGATCTGCACCATTTTGGAACTTAGGACGCTGTGGAACCAAAAGACCATCCTGCCTCCCTGCTAAGCAATAGTGAACCTACTGCTACATAGCCTAGAGTCAAATATCCCACTTCCCCTATCCCCCTTCTCCTCCCCCTCCCTGCCTATTAGCAAATAGGAACCAGAAATCTGACCATCTCCTGGGAGGTTGACCATAGCAAATAAGGGAGACTTCCTTCTACCATCTCTTTGAAGGCAAATATTTTTATTACTGTTTTGCTCTTTTCTGATTAATGGTACTGCTCTATTTAATATTCTGTTTAATATTCTATAGTGTTCTATATTTCATCTCATTTTGATATGTGTGATTGAAAGAACAACTACTATAAAGATAACAAAATATACTGTGATACCTATTACTGTTATCCCGCTAACCTGCTATGAAGTTCCGTACCAATTTCACTGTACGATCTTAGTTGGCTTTATTCTGACTTGCTCTGTTGTATACTTTCAAAATAAAATTTTTAAAAAAGAATGGATAAAAAAGTTGTGGTATTTTTATACAATGGAGTACTACTCAGCTATAAAGAATGATCACATTGAGACATTTATAAATAAATTGAAGCAGCTTGAGACCATACTCATAAGTGAAATAAATCAAACTCACATGTATATATACTGAATAGTTTCCCTAGTGTAAAAAAAGATACGAATACATAAAAGTATGTGGTAATCATGATTACCAATCATATTAGTTTGAATGCATATAATGTCTTCCCTTATTAATTGCAATGGTTTTAACTCGGGTTGTTTGATTTTAGTATCTGTGATAGTATGAATAGCTATTTTGAAGAAAACAACACAAATTTATAAAAACTAGTGTTGATTTAATATCATCTTGTTTTGAAGTCCCATCAAGCTGTTGTACATCAGTTTCCACTGGTTTTAACTTGTTGTATCCTACTATATTTTACTATATGTGATAGTATAAACAAAATTTTTTATAGGCAAAGAGATAATATAGAAACAGTTGTTCATTGTCTATTAACTGGTTCTAAATGCCCTGTAATTCTTTCATTCTCTTGAATGGCTTCACACTGTCTTGATATGCTTGATGCTATAGCATACGTAGTTATACTCAAATAATTCAAGGAAAGAGGTACTATGATGACTACTATTATGTTAGATTATCTGGTGGTGAAACACAATGATGCTTAAATTGTTTGGTTCTGACCTGTGTTGTTCTGTTACAATGTTCTCTTTTATCTCAATCTCTCCCCACTTTTTTAATTAATCTATTTTTTCTCATTTTTTAATTAAGTGAAAACTAAATTAAAAAATAGCAGGATATATTGTAGTAACTTTTTTGTTTTCCTATTAACCTGACTTGAACCCCAGTGTTGCTCTCCCCATCTTGTTCTGTCTGATTGTACTATATTTTGTTTTGTTTGATAGTATCAAGTTTGAGGGTATAGGCAACCACTTTGAAGGCAATAAGATATACTATGATGCCCATTATGGTTTGATTATTATCTTTTTTTGAAGTCCTGAAAGGTCTCCAGTGTAAGTTTTATTGGTCTTGTTCCGTACTGTTTTGATGATATAGGCAACTCAATTTTAAAAAAGCAAAAAGCACAATGGTAACCACTTTTGATCACCTGGTATTCTATTTTTGCATCATGTACTATGCCCATCCTTCTTTTCTAACTGACTCTGCTTTGCTCAGTCACGTTTGGTTTTATTCTCTTCAAAAAAAGTAATAAGCACTGTGGAAGTAATAAAACCCCAAAAGCATAATTGTTATTGTAAAAAAGAGAGGAAAGGAAGGTGGACTAAGGGATATAACCGCAGGTATGTTTGAGTGTGTAGGATGGAAAACCATATTATTGAGCTTTTGCTGGATCATTGAACAGAACTGTCTCCAATATCACTGTATGAATGTCCACTTTATATGCTTTAATTTTATAATTTTGACAACTGTTTCTAAGAAGACAATATGTAATCTCTTAACTAGTGATTTCTTATTGCATATTTTTTGAAATTCTGTATTACTTCTACCCTTTTACTTTTTGTTTTTTTATGTTCTTTTTTTCTCTTTAAATAAAAAAAGAAATACAAATGTTAAATAAAAATATGAAAAAAGTTTGTAAGACATAAAAATTTTAAGCAACTGTATAGACTTAAGTATTTTTCTTTATTAGCATAAATCTTAGCAATCTAAGATGGAACTTTAGCAAATATTAAAATTTCTGAAAGTATAATTGACAAAACTACCAATTTTCTGTTAAATTACTCATACGTTTCTCTGAACTGTTACTGGGAACTGAAATTTCTACTTTTTTTTCCAATCTTAAAGACAAAGTATTATAGTAAAAACAATGAGCTCTTGAACCAGACAGATGTGGGTGAAAATTCTACACCTGCTGATTATTAAGTAGGTAGTGGGAAAGTTAGTTCATCTCCATTCCTCAGTTTTCTCAATGGGTTCTCAATGTTTTAAAATCAAATTAGAAAGCTCTCATTTATCTTCTCTTTATTGGTAGTTTGTGTTTTCTTTTTTTGTCTATTGATGTTGGGAATTGAACTCATGGCCTTGCACTTGAGTGTTGTTTGGATATCTCTTAGTCTTTTCAGAAAGTGATACAAACACAATACATGAATCATTGTTAATCTCCTATTATCTCATTTTGAAATTCTGTATCATTGTTTTTGATTTTTTTTCTTTAAAATAAAAAAAACAAAGTGGTTTTGTTTTATGTTGCTGAGTTTGGAAGCTCAGAGTTGTAGCATTTCATAATTGTCTTGTTAAGATTGTATCAGTATCAACATCTCTACTTTAATACCTGATATTTATAATTTGTCTTTTTGTTCTTAATCTGGTAAGATGCTTATTATTCTTTTTTTTTCTGGTATCAGGGATTGAACTCAGAACCTTGCACTTGCCAGACAGACACTTGAGCTGCTAAGTTAAATCCCTGACCCTTATTCTTATGGATCTTTAGAAAGAGCCAGATTATTTTCACTATTTTTTCAATTTAATTGAATCTTTATCTAGTGTTTATTATTCCTTTTCTTTTGATTGCTTTGAGTTTAATATACTCATTTCTCTTCTTTAAGGTAATTTTCATATTAGACAGTTCAGTGACATACTACATTTCTTGTAACTGTGAGGTTTTTTTTCCCTTCTCTCGTGTTTTGGTTTGGGTAATTTCTATTGACCTGTTTTTATTTTTTATTTTTGTACTGTGTATCAAACTCATGACCTTGCACTTGCCAGGCAGGTGCTTGTACCTCTGAGCTCTATCCCTAGTCCTTCTGTTAACCTATCTTTATATTTACTAATTCTTTTTTCATCTTTGTTAGGGCCACTTGTGAGTTTTTTAAAGGGATTTTTCTTATTTAGTTAATGTTACTTTTAGTATTTAAAATCCCCTCTGCTTAAAGGGTTAAAGCCTATTATTATTATTTTAAATTCGTTCTCTGATAGTTTAAATAGCTTATGTTTAAGTCAAGTTCTGATGTTGTCTCTTGGACTATATGTTTCTTTCCTTTGTTTATGTCTTTTGGTACTGGAGAGTGGAACTCAGGGCCTTCATACTGTGTGGCCTTTTTATTTTAAGACAGGTTTTCACTAACTAAGTCACGAAGTTGCCTGGGCTGTCCTTGAATTTTCGGTGCACCTGCCTCAGTCTCCCAGAGCACTGTGGTTACAGATATGGAGGAAGATGGGAAGGAAAGGAAGGAGAAAAAGACTTTTTAAATGCAAGTGAATTCAAGAGAAGTATGAAAATACAGCTTTTGCAAAGGGGAAGGGAAATGAAGACTGGAGGGAGTAAGGAGATACTGAAGGGTAGGGGATCAGAACAGAACTGAGATGTGTTATATATCTGTGCAAACTCCCCATGGGAAGTGTAATGTATACACAAATTAATAAAAATGAAAAACATTAGAAATTGAATTTTAAAATGCATCATAACTTTTTGAAAGCAAGATATATTATACAGGATAGTAGATACTGAGGCAAATTTTTTTTCTTGGAGAAACCATTGCTTTTGCTAATCCTTTGCTATATGATCGAATAGGCAGAGTTGGGTTGAGTATGAAGTTTGTTGGTCCTACATTCACCACATGCTTCCAATTGCTACTGTAGTGATACAATCACTATAGAGAGGCAGCTAGGGTGCCCATAATTCTATTCTCTCATTGACCTTCACTCTTCTCTAGAGATAATGCTTCTTGAAAAATTCCAGTGATATTCTGCTCTTTTTTTCATTCGATGTTAGTGGATATTAGGGGAAAAGAGCAGAAGTGATCTCTGATGTTCTGGTAAGTCTGAGTATTAGGTAATGTAAATTCTGTGTATGATATGGGTTTCATGAGTGACCTTGTACATATTCCCGCTCCTCCCTCATTGTTATGCATTTTGGCTCTATTCCCTTACTCATCTCTGATGGTTTTCCAAAATGCCATTACATGGCAGTTTTTGTTGGCCTTGCCATTAAAGATTATGTTCATTTGTCTGTAGGAAAAATACAGGAAAGGGACTTCCGGGAGAACATGGTGGACAAATAACAGCAGCTATGGAGGCTCTCTGAGATTACCAGCTTAGAATACAGGAGTGCTGCCGTGTGAAGAGTCCTAAGTGAGGGGAGATGTACCCTTCCGACCCAGAAACGAACTAAGCTGAGAGAAGCCAACTGGAAATGCAATCCTGATGCTATAACAGGAACAGATAAAGTCTCAGTGCAGAAGCTGGATCCTGTGCCACTGGAAGCCACAATTTGAATTTCCTGCTGCTGCTGCTGTGTCCCAATCGGCATGGCAGGGAGATACACACACAAAAGCTCTAAGAGCAGGAATCGGAGAACCAAACGGCATTGAGAGTGGGACTAGCAGGGAGCCCTGCATCAACCAGCAGTGAGTGAGACAAATAGGGACCCTTTCATAGACTAGGAGGCTCCAACAGAGGAGACTCTGGGACTGGGCAGACTAGCCAGAACAGGGCCCTGCAGTGACTTTAGTCGTATATTCCCCTCTCAAGCAGGATTGGTAGGGAGTGCTTGGCCCGGTGACGCCACGGACTAAGATCCAGTAGGCTAGCCCAAACCAGGTCCCTGCATCTGGTGGTGCACCCTAGCAGTGAAGCCTTCACTAGGTTGATCTAGAGGGACGGGCCCAGCAGAGGATGCCCAGGTCTGTGTCTCCCTAGTACACTGCAGTGGGCAGGAACACTTAGCTGGCAGATTCAAACAAACTGTAACAGACAAAGAGAAAAAAAAAACTGGGCTTCCTACATACGCTTGTATAGAAGGAACAAAAAGTATGGGAAGAGGGAGCAACAAGAAAGGGTCCTCAGTCCCCAATCCTGAGAACACTGATCCAGGAAAGGTAAATGCAAAAGAGAATGAAGACAGAAAACACGCAATATCAGACATGGCACCAATAGATGTAAAGCGATATCTACACAGCCTCATAGACGAGCTCAAAAATGAAGTATTTAATGAAATAAAGCAAGAAATAAGTAGAATAGTTAGAGAAATGCTAAGCACCACCCAAGAAAAAAAAAGATGGTGGAATGGAAGAACAGAAAAAAAGGGGAGAATTATTTGATGGAGAAAATAGAGAAAACATAGAATACATGAAGCAGGTTCAAAGAGATTACCAGGAAACTAAAAACTCTATTGAAAGCTGGCATAACAGCCTGAAAGAAACTAAGGATAGATTATCTGAACAGGAGGGCAGATTTGTAAGGTGGGAGCGTGAAATGAAAAACTTCTTAAAAATAACAAGAAAACAAACAGCAATAATACAAAGGCTAGAAGGTGATAAGAGGATCTATAACTTAAGACTTAAGAACATAAAAGAAGAAGTAGGGACACAAACAAATGAACTACAAAAGCTACTCACAGAAATAATCCAGGAGAATTTTCCTAATTTAGCAAAAGGTAAAGATACTCAGTTGTATGAAGCGTACAGGACCCCAGCCACCTACAACCCAATCAGAGCAACACCCAGGCATAAAATAATTAAAATTCCAGAAATCCAATACAAGAACAGAATATTAAAAGCTAAACAGATCACTTACAAGGGAACATCTATCAGAATTACAGCAGACTTCTTGGCACAAACCATCAAATCATGAAGAGTGGGGGGGGGGATAATTCAAGCTTTAAAAGATAATAATCTCCAGCCAAGATTGATATATCCTGCACAACTACCCCTGGAAATTGATGGAAAAACAAGGTGCTTCCAGGATAAAGAGGAACTAGGGGAATATGCAACCACCAATTCAGCTCTACAGAGAATACTGAAGGATATTCTAAAAAATGAAAAATACCAAGATTCCAGAAACAGTGGCAGAGAGGCCACAATGAATGGAGCAGAAAGCAAAATGAAGAAGACAAACTGACAACTAATGACAGAAAAAGAGCTCAACAGAAATGAGGCAGAGAAGGTTGGATGGTAGGAACAGCCATGTTGGAGAAAACAAGACATCATAATAGGTAGTGCTGATTTAATATCATCTTGTTTTGAAGTCCCATCAAGCTTTTGTTCCTCTGTCTTCATCGGTTTTAACCTGTTGTATCTTATTGGATTTTATTATATGTGATAATATAAATAAAAACTTTTATAGACAAGGAGATTATACAGAAATCATTGTTCATTTTCTGTTAGCTGATTCTAAATACCCTGTAATACTGTCATTCTCTTGAACGGTTTTACATTGTCTTGATATGTTTGATGCTACAGTATATGAAGTTATACCCAAAGATTTTTAAGGAAAGAGACACTATGGTAACTACTTTTATGACAAGATTATCTTGTGGTGAAACTCTGTTTTGCTTAAATGGCTATGTTTTGACCTGTGCTGTTTTGTTGTTATGCCTTCTTTTTTATCTCCATCTTCTTTTTATTATCTACTTTTTCATTTTTATCCTTTTAATTAAGGGAAAAATAAATAAAAAATAGCAAGATATACTATAGTAACCCACATTGATTTCCTATTAACTTGAAACCCTGTGTTGCTGTTACCATCTTGTTTTGACTGATTTTCCTCTATTCTGTTATGCTTGATAGTACGAAGTTCGAAAGTATAGGCAACAACTATGAAGACAGTAAGATTCATTATGACACCCATTCTGGTTGACTATTATCTTCTTTTGAAGTCCTCTAATGTCTCCAGTGTTTTGGTTTTATTGGTCTTGTCCTTTACTGTTTTGTTCAATTTTATTATAACTGATCATATAGGCAATTGTTTTTAAGATAGCAAGAGGCATTATGGTAACCATTGTTGCTCACCTTGTATTCTGTTTTTACATTATGTATTATGTCCATCCTTTTGATTTGACTGACTCTGTCCTATTATGTCACATTTGGTTTTACTTTCTTCAAAAAAAAGTAATAAGAACAATGGGAGTAATAAAACCCCAATGTGTAATTGTCATTGTACAAAAGAGGAAAAGAAAGTGCTCTAAAGGACATAACTGCATGTATATTTAAGTGTATAAGATAGGTAACCATATTACTGAGTTTTATGGATCATTGAACAGAACTGTTTGCAGTCTCACTGTTTGTCCACTCTATATGCTTTAATTTTGTAACTTAAACAACTATTTCTAAGATGACAATATGTAATCTATTAACTAGTGATTTCTTACTGTTTATTTTTTCTGAAATTCTGTATAATTTGTACCCTTTTTCTGTTTTTTTTTCTTTTTTCTCCTTAAATAAAATTTTAAAAAAAGAAAAATACAGGAAAGGAGTCTAGGAGCAGTTTTGGGGTTTGCTGTTGCTCTTCCTTCCTCCAAAGTAATAGCACTATCAATAAAACTTCCTCAAAATTCTTCCCTATATATATTACTTGAGAGCATCTGATAGAGTTCATCAAGGAAAAGAAAGAAAAATGTACAAGTTGTAGTATTTTTATGCCCTGAAGGACTTCATTTTCTTATATTGTCTACACTTGTCCTTAGCAACTCATTAAATATTTTACTTTAGCTATATTTTTATTTTTATCAGCTTCTATGGCCTTTAATGGTTTCTGCTCTGGGTTAAAAAATGTATGGATTCTTTTGATTGCCTATGACTGCTAATATTTCAGTTTAGTTATTTGTACTGCAGTCTCAGTTGCCTAATAAGTTCAAGAAAAGTGACTAATTTGTATATTCTGCTTTTTTTGGTGGTTGTAATGATGGAAGCAATAAACTTTCTAACTCCACAAATCTCCAAGCTGAAATTTGAAGACTATACAGTCATTCTTAAAAACTATTCCTAATAAAGTTAAATACAGTTATTCTATGACTCAACAATTCCTCTTTTAGAATATTCTCAAGCTCAGTGTGGCCCACAGGAACCAGGAGGCAGCACCCAGAGACCTGTAGCCATGGGCCTATGGGGTGAGGCCTATGGGGACCTGAAAACTGTGTTCAGAGGTCCACTCACACCTAGGAACCCTGGATGAGGCCTGTGGGGATTATGATGCAGGACCCAGAACTGGGGCCATCTGGGGACCCTCAGTGAGGCCTGCAGAGAACAGGAAGCTGTGCCTAGAGACATCCAGCCATCTGAGAATCCATAGTAAGGCCTGAAGGACTAGGAAACCATGCCCAGAGACCCCAAACATTGGCAACCCTCAGTGAACCCCACTGTGGGACAGACCACCAGCATGGGACAAAAAGGATAACGTGGCTTTGAGTTGAACAGGAGGAACATAGGAAACGCCAAAACAAAAAAAGTCCAACAGACCTACATGTAAAAGAAATTGGATAGTATACACCTGAAATTTATGAAATGATAGCAATGGAAGTAAAAAAATTTCTATGAATCAGTAAAAGAAATCAGATCAGAAATAATCTCTCAGGTAATAAAAGAAATGATAAGCATAATTAAATAATTGGTGAGCATATGCAAAGAAGAAATAAATAAAAAATAGAGGAGCATAGATAAATGATAGAAATCTTGATGAACAATATAGGAAAGAATTAGAACATATGAAACAGATTCAAAGGAGACATCCAGGAAATCAAAAATTCCATTCAAGGTGGGAAAAACTGTATGAATGAAACTGAAGATAGACTCAGACTTTGAAGACATGATTGCCACTAGTGATAATGAAAGGAAAGATTTCTGACAAATAACAAGGAATCAGAAAATAACAATTCAATGGTTGAAAGGTGATGCAAAGAAAAGCAATATAAACTGATAGGTATCAGTGAAAAAGCAGAGGTCAACACAGATGACATAAAAAAAAAAAACTATTCGCAGAAGAAATAGCAGAAAATTTTTCCAAGCATGGGAAGAGAATCTGATATGGCATATGGACTCTATTAGACATAAAGTAAATTTACACATAGATACACAATAATTAAGATCTCAGAAATTCAGCATAAGAACAGAATATTAAAAGCCATTAGAGAAAAGAAACAGATCACCTGTAAAGGAAAGTCTATCAGAATCATGGCACTCTTGTAAACATAAACCATCAAGTTAAGAAAAGTATGGAGTGAAGTATTTCAAGTTCTGAAACAAAACAAAATTCAACCCAGGCTGATGTACCCTACAAAACTAACTTTCAAAATTAATAGAGAAATAAGATATTTCCATGACAAAGACCAACTGAAGAACTCCATGACCACAAAAACAATCCTTCAAAGTACTGAAGTATATTCTAGAAAGAGACAAAAATGATCAAAAATGATCCAAGATCAACAAAAAGAAACCTCTAGGCAGTGCAAGTAATTAAACAGGGGAAAAGTAGGGAACTAACAGCAGAAACATTACATGACGAACATAAGCCAATAAAAACCAGTTATAACCATCAATGTAAATGGCCTCAGTTCACCAATCAAAAGAAACAGACTGGCAGAGTGGATCAATATCGGGTTTTGACCTAGATGCCCGATCTCCCAAACAAGTGTACCATGGAGGTTAAATTAAAAAGAGACAAGTTGTATGATTTTTTAGGGCTCCAGAAAGGTTTAAACCTTTTAATTAAGCTTGAGACTTCGAGGGTTAAGACAGAGGATTCTCTGGATTAGTCCACTTATATTAGGACCAAGGACAAAGGGCAGAGAGACTGAGGAAAGAAAGTTCAGGCAATGAGCAGGACCTCGGGAGTCACTTCAAGGACATCTCCAAGTAATGAATCAAGTCAACTCAGAAGCTTATCATGAAGTAGTCTTATCATGAAGACATGGTAGAAGTGAAACTATAGGAATAATCTTTGTAGCTGCAGTCTCTACCTAGTTAACTGGGGTTGGAGCCAGAATGTCCATAGCTGTGGCCTTATCTTGCCCTTTGGGGTATCTCTGGCCACTATAGGCCTCAGCCAGGACCAGTGATTCTTAAAGATTCACTTACTATGGATCAACTCCCATCACCAAGCAAGGGGCCTAGACTTAGGACAGACTCACAGATAAACATAGAAAGCCAATTAGTAAAATTTAAATCCTGCTCAGAGCCACTTCATAGTGGTCTCCATTAGATCAAGAAACAAAATCCAACAATATTGTACATACAAGAAACACATCTAACTCAAAAGGAAATTTATAGACTGAAAATCAAAGGATGGAAAACAATATTCGATGTGACAGTAACCTAGGAAAAAGTAGGGTAGCTATTCTGTTTTCAGACCATGTGAACTTCAAACTAAAAATGATTCAAAGAAAAAGAAGGTAACTACATACTTTTTAGGGAAAAAAAATCAGGAGGAAGGGATTATAATCATAAATATATATGCACCAAGTATGGGAGCATCCAACTATATTAAACAAATACTAATAGATATGAAAAATCAAATAAACAATAATACAGTTATAACAAGGGACCTTAGCACTCCATCATCACAAAGAGTCAGATCAAATAAACAAAAAATCAGCAAAGAAATAACAGAACTGAAGCAAACTTTTGAACAAATGGGCTTATTAGACATTTATGGAGTAATCCACCTAATATTAGAATAAACATTCCTCTCAGGTGCACGTAAGACATTCTGTAAAATAGATCATATACTAGCCTATAGGCCATGCTTAAGCAAATGCAAAGGAATTCAGATTATCTCATGCATATTATCTAACCATAACGCAATGAAATTGGAAATTAATGACAAAAGAAGCGGCAAAAGCTTCATAAACACATGGAAATTAAATAATACCCTACTGAACAACTAATGGGTCACAGATAAAATTAAAGAACAAATTAAACAATGTATACAGTCAAATGAAAATACAAATATAACTTACCAGAACCTGTGGGACACATGAGAGTGATCCTCAGAGAAAAATTTATAATGGTGAATTTCAAGCACAAAAAACAACCTAATGCTGCACCTCAAACTTCTAGAAAAAGAAGAAAAGGACAAGCCCAAAGCCCACACAAGGGAAAAAATTATAATGATGAGAGCAGAAGTTAACTCAGCTGAGACTAAAAAAAAAAATACAAAGAATTAATGAAACAAAGAGTTGGTTCTTTGAAACTAAATAAAACTGATAAACTCCTAGTGAACCTTATCAAAAAGGAAAGAAAAATTCAAATTCATGCAAATAAAAAATGAAGAGTGAGAGCATTACAGATTCCTTGGAAATGCAGAAGGTCATCAATATATACTTCAAATACCTTACTCTCATAGGATTGAAAACACAGATGAAATGGACGGAGTCCTAGATACATACGAATTACCAAAGCTGGATCAAGAAGATATAAAACTTCTGAATAACACAAAACCAGTTAATTAAATTGAAACCATAATTAAATACTTATCAACAAAGAAAAGCGCAAGTCCATGCAAGGAACTTAGAAAAGATTTAATACCAATGCTCCACAAACTCTTTAATGAAATTGAAAGTGAAGCAATTCTCCCTAATTCATTCTGGGGGGCAAATATTACCCTGATAGCAAAACCAGGGAAACACTCAACCAAAAAGGAGAACTATAGGCCAATCTCTGTAATGAACATAGATGCAAAAATCAACCAATAACAAATGCTGGTGGGCCTGTTGGGAAAAGGAACTCTTCTCTATTGTTGGTGGGAATGTAGAATGCTACCATTAGCGTGGAAATTGGTATAAAGATTCCTCAAAAAACTAGAATTGGAGGTCCCATTCAACCCACCTATTTCTCTCTAAGTATTTTCCCAGAAGAATTAAAAGCATCATACCACAGCAGTATATATGTACCTGTTTATAGTAGCACAAGTTGTAATAGCTAAATATAGGAAACAACCCAAATGCCTATCATCTGAGGAATGGATAAATAAAATCAAACAGAACAAAACCAACTAAAAGAAAACAATGAAAGCATTACAGGACTTCAAAATAAGCTAACAGGAAGTCAACAATGGCTACTATAATCCCTCTTGTTTTCTTCAAAATATCTGTTCATACCATCACATATAGTAAAATTTTAAAAAACAAAATAAAATAAAGTCAATCAAAACAAAAGAATGAAAGCATTATAGGACTTCAAGACAAGACGATAAGAAATCAACAATGGCTAACACATCTCATTTTCTTCAAAATAACTGTCCATACCATCACACATAATTAAATGAAACAAAACAAAACAGAATTAAGCCAATCAAAATAAAAGAATAAAAGCATTACAGGACTTCAAAACAAGGTAATTGGAAATCAACAATGATTACCACAATATATCCCATTATCTTCAAAATAGCTGCCCATACCTTCAGATACAGTAAATTTTAACAGAACAATACAGAATAAAAGCAAAACTAACAAAATTATGAAAACAAGATAACAGGAAATTAACAGTGGTTACCGCTTTCCTTTTTTAGGTGTTTCCTCCCCTGTCACTTTGATAATATCAGTGGTGCTTTTTGGATTTCACCAACTCCTTCAGTTTTTATGGTAAGGAGATAAGTCAGTCTTCACCCATTTGAGTCTAAACAGTTTCACCCAGTAGTGTGATCTCCTGTTGCATCCATTTACGTACAAGATCCTTGAGATTATCCTACTTTATAGCTGGTAGCTTTCCATTGTATGAAAATACCATGTCTTTCTTACCCTTTCTGCAGTTGATGAGCAAGTTATCCTTGCTATTTACTGGTCTCCTGTTATGTGGAACCATTGTTTTCTCTCCCTTGATTTTCAGTCTATGAATTTCCTTTCAAGTTAAATGTGTTTCTTGCATACATGTATTGATGGATCTTGTTTCTGGATCCACTTTCCCTGAATTTCTTTTTATTGGTGAATTGAGGTCATCTACATTAATGGTTACAAACAGCATGAATTGGTTCATCTCTGCCATGCTATGCTCCTGCTGTTGGCCCTCTACTTTTCCTCTCCATTCAGTTGCCTGCCCTGTTTGGCAATCCTCCTCTGCTGCTGTTGTGGAACCACAATAGTCTTTCTCTCTCTCTAAAATATCCTTCAGCACTCTCTGTAGCATTGGTTTGGTGGTAATGAATTCCTTCATTGCTCTTCATCATGGAATTATCTTTTTTCCGTTTAATTTTAAAATATAATTTTGCAGCATACATCAATGTGTGATGGAAGTTGTTTTCCTTCAGTATTTGAAACACTGTACTCCAAAGTATTCTAGACTTGATGGTTGTGTTCACAAGTGTGCCATGATTCTGATAGGTTTTATAGATGATCTGTTTGTTTTCTCTAACAGATTTTAATATTCCATTCTTGTGCTGACTTTTTGGAATTATTATTATAATTGATTATTATATGTTTGGGTGTAGGTTTAATATATTAATATATAATTGATTATTATATGTTTGGGTGTAGGTTTAATTTGGTTATGGCTATTTGAAGTTCTATATGCTTATCTGCATTCCAGAGCTTTTTCCCATGGGAAGCTTTGATTTGGGAAGCTTTCTGCTATTACTTCTGTAAATAGTCTTTTTATTTTATTTGTATTGACCTCTGCTTCTTTGCTGACCCCTATCACTCTTAAATTATTTTTCTTTGCATCATCTTGTAACTGATGAATTGTTATTTCCTGATTTCTTGTTCTTTTTAGAGATCTTTCCTTTCACAATCGCTAGCTAGAATCCTGTCTTCAAGATCTGAAAGTCTATCTTCAGTCTCTTTCAAGTGGTCTTGCCAGCTTTGATTTCCTATATGTCTCTTTGAATCTGTTTCATGTTTTGTAATTCCTTCCTATATTGTTCATTCAAGGTTTCCATCTTTTTTATCCTTCTCTTTTTCTATCTATTTCTTTAGATATGCTGAGAAATTCCTTCATTGTTTGTAATTTTTCCTTTTACCTGAGATATTATTGCTGATCTGATTATTTTTAAAGTTTCATGAAGTTGTTTCTTTACCTCAGTTGCTATGCTCTCAGAAATTTCAGGTGTGTGATTTCCAGTTTCTTGCATGACTGTATCTTTCAGACTTGTTCTGTGTGGCCTGGAGGTCTGAGATTGCCTTTTGTCCTTGACATTCTCCTGGGTTCCTCCCAGCAAGCCAGTTGTGGGGTCCAAGGCACTTCCCACATTGGCTGCCCCTATGTGGTGCAAGGGAATGGAACAGGCACCTGTGTGTCTCTGAACCCAGGTTCCCAGGGAGATAGCAGGGCATGAGATGGGCTTCTCCAGACCCATGAGGCTTCTCCAATGGCCAGGGATGCATGGTGGCAGGGCTGCTTCTTTTTTCAGCCTATGTGTCTCTGCCAGGACTCAACCAAAGAAACACAGGGGTGTGTTTCTCTGATTCTCCCAGTGGGTTGTGGACATGCAGGCACAGATCTGGATGTGTTTCCCTGCCTTCACTGGCTGCCCACAGGAAGCAAGCCTTCCGATGACTGCCATGGACACGCAAGGGCAGATCTTGTTGTGTCTTCTTGCCCACACTGGCTGCCCAAAGGAATCAAGCTTTCTGATGGTGGCAGTGACATCTGGGGGCAGACCTGGCTCCCTATCTCCCTGCCAGCACTGGCTTCCCACAAGAAGCCTATAGCTTAATTTTGAAAAATAATATAAAGAAAGGGATAAAAGCAGGGGGCACTTTCAATGCAATTTTTTTGTGCCAGGGATAGAACTGACAACCTTGCATTTGCCAAGTAGGCGCTTACACTACTGAGCTAAACCCTTGGCCCTTTTCAGTGCAATTTTTATCTTAGTATTGGTTGGAACCAGACCTACTTATTTTTTAGGTTACCAAGGCTTAAATATTTTCTCCCATGTTTTGCATATCTCCCCTAAAATTGTAATTCCTTACCCATCATACTTATAAATGACTTCAAATTATTTTCTGACAGTGATCTAGGAGGATTGAACGTGATTGTGGGCAAGTCTGGGCCACAGATAAAAAGTTGTGCTCACAATGGGTGTGTGTGTGTGTGTGTGTGTGTGTTGGAAGGAGTCATGTTTGAGAAAACTGCTCCATGGTAATGAGACAGAAAGTTACCATTCTAGGCAGCATTAATGGTAGAAATCAGAAGGAAAATCAGAAGGTGAATCTGTCTTTATAATGCCAAGCATAATTGAAGGACTTGTGTTGTCCTAGCTACTCTAGAAAAAGGACCTTGACACTAGTGAACTTCTGTGAAAGTTACATCACTAGTAGAGGAGGGAAGACTGCTAGAGTGTGAGTTTTGACTTTTCTCTATAACTGTGTCCACTGTTCATGAAGGTTCCTGCTTGCAAGTAGGCAGTGGAGTAATCCTAGCTGATTGCTGCCAAGCTCTAGAAGATTATTTATGAGTAGTTTGGTGATTTTTTTTTACTTCAAGCACAATCTCATTAGCTATCCAAGTGGAAGTGGAAAGGAAAGCCTTTGAGGCACAAGGTCTTTGGGAACAAACAAACTCAGTGCTTCTGTAATAGGAAGTTCATAAAATATTATGCCTACTTTATGGGCCATCAGGAAGCCTTCATGTTTTCCTGTAGCAAGATTTTGGTGTGAAAGTGGGCAGAAATGGTTGCAGAGTATCAACAATCACAGACCACTGTTACTTAGGTGGAGGCAGACTGAAAACAGGTTACATCTTCAAGGAAATAGCCTGGCTTTGGGAAAATCATCAGCTTTGAGAAACTAACAGAAGTACCGACAGAGAAATGCACATACACTCATTCATGAAATTTTATGAAATTTCAAGGAGGATGAGAGAAGTCAGATAGTTATAAAACCCACGTCCAAAGTCCCTTATAGTTCCTCTGTCTCAGGTCTAGGCACTTTTGTTCAGTCCAAGAATCTCTGTGCTAAAAAAACTTGAAAATAAAATGGTCTATAACTGAAGATTTTGGATATTGCAGAAAATCTGTGAAACAGTCATGGAGGAGAAAAATTTAGGTCACTTTCAAATCCATCAATGCAAAAGGTATAGAGAAGACACTGATTTAGTTTGGGCAGGTTGGCTGGCTAGTGGGATCACTTAGTAGATAAGCTATGTATGAGGTGTGGTATGTTTGGGAGGAGGATAAAGGATTAGATTTGAGTACAATGCTGAATATTGGGTTTCTACAGGATATCACACAGAAATGCCCTCTAGAGACAAGGTAAAAACACAGCTGTGAATTTGGAGTCATTGTCATAAAGGTGATTTTTGTAGCAATAAGTATACATAAAATCCACCAAAAAGAATAGATATGGTAAGTGGAAAAAGAAGAATAAGGCAGGGCTTTATGATCCTCAATTATTTATAAGAAATACCCTGACATTGTACCCTGAAGGAGACTGGAAAACACTTAGCATTCTATCTACATTAGTTAGAGGCCTTACCTTCTCTAAATAATTTTACTAAGTAATAAGTACTTTACTTGTTAGCACTGATTTACAGTAAATTAACGCTGGAATTGAGCTGGTGATCTGTACGTACTCTTAGAAATTTCTTATGTGGATGTTATGTTTATTTCTATCAACTGCATAAATGAACTTCAAGTTATTTGAAAATCAGAAACATGTATTTTCTTTTAATTCCCCATATGAAATAGATATGATAATCTTTTTTACAATAAGTATCTTGAGAGAGCACAGAGAGAAATGAAATTGTTCATAGAAAATAGTTCCACCATTTTTTACCATGTGAAACTGATGCATGATCTGTGAATATCTACTCTAGAAAAGTGAATATAAATGTTAAGAGATTTTAAAATGTGGTTTCTGAAGTTGCATATATTACTTATGTTTGGTAAATAAAATGTGACTTCAAACTAGAAGTAAGTTCCTGGGAACATCTGTACAGGGCATTTTTAAAAATCTGTCTATGTATCTGTATCTATGTACAAGTTTTTCCTTGGTGTGACTGGCTAATTTATTGTAGACCAGTGGGATGCTTTTGAAGTGACATGTCCAATCTGTTTGTTTTATCCATGATGCTCCTTTTGTCAGAAAAGGACAACTAAGTTGATATTTCACCATTATGTCTTCATCATCAAAATCCATCATTAACAATCACTACTTATGCATGACTTTTTTATGGTACAATATATATTTTCCTCAGACTTTACATGCTGCTGCATAGGAATCAGGCAATCTTAACAATACACCCTCTTTATACAGTAATGACCTTTTGCTCCACAATCATATAAGGTTTTATAGAAAAAATAATTTGAGGGTGAGTTGCCTTAGGCTGGTTCAATGCACATGAATTTCTGACTTTAAAAGTACTTGTTTAATGTAGTTTGACAGGAGTACATTTTTAAAAAGATTAAATTGAGTTTACTGTAACATAGCCAACCAAAACTCAGTGAGTTGCTTTGAAAAGACATTTTTACATATTGGAATTCAATCTACATTTTCCAATTTGAGTATTAAATAGAGGCACGCATTAGATAAAAATAACTAACACTTATTAAATGTCCCAAATATTCCAACCTTTTATGTGTATTACATCTAAGATTTTTACATACATGTATTAACTCACTGGATTTATACAACAATCAGACAGCCTATGATTCCCATTTTGCAGTGAAAGAAACTGAGACAGAGAGTTTGTCATATGATTATTATTTATCATGATACTTTATGTTATCTATAATGTTATTGTATATTTGTAAACCCTTTATTAGTTTTCAATGCCTAAGAACTCTTATCTTTTATACTAAGAATTCAATGCACATGATTAATAGTTCAACACAGTGTTCATTAAAAATTCCAAATCTTAAGGCCTTAAGGAGCTTAAAGTATTTAAATTTCAATAGAAATCTGGTCTTGAACTTAAACATAAATAATTTTTAAAACTAAATATAAATCAACTGGAAAATAAATAAGCCTAGCAGTCTTTAAAAGGAAACTTTTTCTTTGCTTTGGCAATAAATGAAATATTTCTTTAACTAACCTTAAGGGGTTTCTTTCCTTAAAGGAAATAAAACAAATATAAAATATGCCATGAAAACTGATGTGATTGTATAAATCTTTACAGCACATTAGGGAATATCTATTCATATTTCATTTCAGTAACAAAACAATTACTACATTTTTAAAATCTAGTTTTTATAAGTTGCTGATCTACTTAACACAATTATTAGCATAAGTAACATAAGATAATTTACTTTAGAAAAATATAAATGATTTCAGATGCTTGTGAGGAAGTTAATTTACTGCTGTGGAGCTCTGGAAGGGATGAGCTGTTTTGACCTAACCCAGATTTCTATTTATAAACTGCCTTATAACATAGGTACCTCGGACCAGATGGAAGATCAGAGGTCCTGAGCAGATCCACACTTCTCAAACTTTAATGTACACATTCCCCACTAGCTGTACATGACAGTGGTGCTACTGGTGCAAGGACCAGGCTTTTTTAGGGGCAAGTTTAGGCTGTTACAATCTAATAGGGAGAGCGGCACTTACCACTAGCTAATAAGCTAAAAGCCTTTGTTTGACAAATTCACCATGAAAAAGTCTTCATCCTGTCCCAGAAATTCACTGTGGCATTTAACATTTCTTTCAGCCTTGTATATGTGACCTGTGTTTCTCCTTGTGTGAAGAGGAAAGGGAAGACTACATGATACATGAATTACAAAATTCTTCAAACTATGAAATTCTCATTTCCTGTCAACATTTTCCACCAATCTTTTCCTGGTAGTGGTTAGTTTCAATTCAAACCAATTCGATTCCTTTGTAAAGGTTAATGCATGCCTGTGCTAGTATTAGGAAAAAATTCAAAGGGGAATAAGATTTGATTCTTGTTCTTTAAAGAGCTTACAATACAATATAAATATAAAATTCACTAGCAGAGAGCAATTTCTGTCACATTTTGTTTAATTTTAAAATTATTATCGTTACTTTTTACTTAGTTTTGTTTGGATAGCCTCTACTTGAACACTTCAAACCCCTCCTTCCTTCTTTTTTTTTTTTTTTTTTTTTTTTTTTTGTCTTTCTCCTTTTTTATCAGTACCAGGGATCGAACTCATGGCCACTGAGCTAAACCCCCAGCCTCCCACCTTCCTTGAATACACACTTTTTGAGGTCCCAGTCTTGGCCTTTCAGTCTGTGCTAACGCTCGCGTGGAGCTCTCTGTAAACGTACAGTTAGTAAATGTTTGATGAATAAAAAGGGCAGTGAAGAACATCTATGGGAGTAAAAAATCACAAAAGATTCTTTAAAGACAGCAGTGTGTGAGCCCCAAAGGATTAAAAGAGCAATTTGAGAACTCTGGAAGACACTTCTATTCAGAGGTCTTTGGTGCAAATACCTTAAAGATCTATGAAAAAGAAAAGCCCATGGGGGCATAGCTGTGATGTCTTAGCCCCACATCCAGAAACTGACTTAATGAGGGACTTAGTGTCTACTATCCTAAGAGCAATGATTCCAGATGGTGTGTTGACCTTGATCCGTTTCTAAATGAGAACAGCATCTCTGCTTCTTTGTTATCAACTCAAGGGCAAATTGTTGAGAATAGGATTATTTCTAAATAACCCCTGAGATACGTTTTTTTCTTAGAAAAAGGATTGTGGGTGAAGTAAATCACTAACCAGCTTCAGGTTTTATGACAGGTAATATGTTGCTTATAAGCACACCCCAAGGATCATGTGTTACAGTGTAAAGATAAAAACCAACAGTTAGTAACTAAATATGTTTCTAAACATAAGTTCATACTTAGTTAATTATATTTATTTAAACAAATATTTTTGTGTACCTACAATCACACTGTAAACCAGCATAGTGGAAATATGTACCTATCCGTATTTCTCAGTTAGTACTCTTGGTTCTGCTTGTTAAAACAGAAGATTAGCACATAGCATTATGCATTATTTACCATGAATAAATTTCCTGCTCACATTACATGAAATAATTCAGGCATTTCTCAGGTTTTGGAAGAGATAGTCTCTGAAGTTATTTCTATTCTGATTCTGTAAGTACTATTTCAGAAATCTGTACACACCCAGAAAATATATTAAAACTGTTATTACAGAAATGCCATTAAAATGATAATGAAAATATGTGCAATATTCTATAATATGTTCTTAAGGAGTAAGGGATATATCCTGATGTTGGAAGAGCTTTTAAAATTCTGATGATAAATAAATAAAACTACTTACCACAGATTCTTTCTGAAAGGCTTGGATTTCTGATTTGATACGGAGCTTGATGTTGTTCACACTAGTGTCTGGGCTACAAAGCACACCCTTTGGAAAAAACGGGCTGATGACATCTATGCATCATAAAAGGAACTATCACTCCCAAAGCTACTGGAGCATGTCTGTTGTCTAATGAAGGAGTCAAAAATCCCATTCACAATTCAGTTTTCTAAAATGGCCACTTATAAATGCTCATGGGCCAACCTTTTGGGATTATACTTCTAATTTCTCTCTGAGCAGCTGTTCTGGGATGCCTCACTATGCAAACACAACTCAAGGGCAACAGCCTGAATAGAAAGAAACTGTAGAAATGAAGAGCAGTTAATTTGCTCTCAGATCCAATAAGGTTCTGGCCTTCATCTTTTCCCAGCAAGAAATGAGATGATCAGTTTCCCACCTCTTTGGGGGACATTTGTGAGTAAAGATCAGCAAAGAATTTTTTCCAAGGAATTATGGGTGGCTGAAATCTTGTGAGAAGCTTCTCATTCTTCTTAAGGAGAGAAGGAGTAAGAGTGGATGCGTTATTACTGTATTTAGTTATATTTCATATAGCACAGAAAGTTTCCCCCTTAGACCTGGACTTTCACACTACCTGCCTTACCAGTTGGACAGGTCTCAAGAGCCACAATACAAGGGATGATCAAAAACTGCAGTGATGTTTAGATTAAATAACATTATAATAAAAGATTCATTATCAAGAACAGCAAGATAAGTGTATTCAAGTATTCAAGTTGAGGGAGAGTATTCTAATGACAAGGTATCTTATATTGTAATAAATTTTAAAAATTAAACATTCACTATATATTTTGACCACACTGCATACCAGCATTATCTTAGCACTAAGCCCTTGTAGTTAGGGATACTAACCTGGACAAAGCACTTTGTTCCTTGCCTACCAACACCTTCCTATGCCCTAGATTTCTGGTCCTGCCATTGCTCATAGCTACTGATGACTGCTTGCTGTAGAGTTTAAAGGAGAAAAAAGGAGACCCCTCAAGTAGCTTTGTATTAAGATAAGGCTATAATCTTGAATGTCTTGTCACATTTTAGTGCACAAAAAGTAAAATACAAGAATTAGACAGTGTCAAAAGTTAAGTTTCTGAGTTTAAAGATGTCTTAGTAACATTAGATTCTTCTATATGGGTAGGAAAAGCACAGGAATAGTTCTTTTCAAAGATATTGCAATCACTAGCCATTAGGAAAATATAAACCTAAACTACATTTGATATATCACTTCATACAACCTGAGATGGCTATAATGAAAGGACAGATAACAAGGTATTGGTGAGGAGGTAGAGATTTATTGCTCTTAGTAATTATATACGATCATATTATTGCATTGAAAATAGTCTGATAATTCTACAAAATGTTGTATGCCAGGTTATCACAGAAGCTACCACTTGTACTCCTAGCCATAAACCCAAGATAGACATCTTGTCCACAAATAATTTGTACATGAATGTTCCTTCTAGTCCAAAAGTTTTGTTGCTACTAGTCGTAAAAATGACCAAATTTTCTTTTTAAAAATTTTTATTCATTTATTTTGTTTTATTAATATATATTTACAGTGCAGAATGTCTTTGTCCTCTGTGTGGAATTGGTACACAGCATACCCTAATTCTTTTTTCATTACCTCCCTTGCATCTCTTGGTCCCCTTCCATTTCAGAAAGAAAAAATCTCCTTACTTCTTATTATCTATTTGTTATTTTGCACTTTATAATTTGAGCTTCTCATATAAGAGAAACCATGTGATTTTTAAGCTACTTTGTCCATTTATTTCACTTAACATTATGATATCAAAGTGTGACCAAAATTTCTATCCAGTGAAAACACATAAATCAATGTAGTATACTCATAAGATGCAAATTATTCAGCAATAAGATGGAATAAAGTACTGATCTAGGCCATAAAATGGATGAATCTGGGAAACACTGACCTAAGTGAAAGGAGTTAAACTCAAAAGATACGTTAAATTATTGCCTATATAGCAAGCATTCAGAATAGAAATATTTTTAGATAAGGAAAGTGGATATGAGTTTTTCCATATGTGAAGAAGAAACACAGAGTTATTAAATACCTTAGAATAATGAATTATTGGGGAAATAAGAATGAAAGTCACACTTCACATATACTAGTGTTAGGCTGGAACTGGAAAATTGGAAAGAAATGGCCAATGACTGCCATTGGTATAGGGTTTCTGGGGACAATAGTGATGAAAATATTATACCATACCGGTGGATTGATGTACATAATGTATAAGATTACAGTGTGTAAATGATAGACATAAGTGTACTTGGATGCTCTGGGATATGGCACAACAGATGTCAAGAGATGCTATATATATTGAGAAGAGTACTATAATTATGGTTGGAATGTTTATATTTTTTAACTAAGAAATTTTTTGAAGAAAAAAACATTAACTACTGATCTCACCAGAGAATCCTTAATTTCCAATCAATTTCCCTAGGGCATCCTTTACTTCTTTGTTTCTCAGGCTGTAGATGATGGGATTCAACAAGGGGGTCACTATACAGAAGAGAACGGAGATCAGGATGTCCATGTCCAAAGAATAGCCTTCACTTGGCTTGTCATAGTTGAAGATGGCTGTCCCAAAGAAGACCACCACCACAGTGAGGTGGGATGCACAAGTGGAGAAGGACTTGCTCCTGCCTGTAGCAGAAGGAATCTTAAGGATGGCTGAGATGATGAGCACGTAGGACCCTGCAGTAAACAGGCAGGGGCTCAGGCCGATGGTGGCACTGGCCACATACAGCACAGATTCATTGACAGAAGTGTCTGAACAGGAGAGCTTCAGGAGTAATGGAATGTCACATAAAAAGTGGCTGATCTCATTGGGCCCACACAGAGTAAGCATGGCTGCCAGCACTGTATGTGTCACAGAATTCACCAGTGCAAAGAGCCAGGACCCAGTCACCAGGCAAGCACAGACCTTCACACTCATGAGTACTGGATATTGAAGAGGATGGCAGATGGCCACATAGCGATCATAAGCCATGGCAGCCAGTAGGACACCCTCAGTGCCAGCACATGTCAAAAGGAAGAAAATCTGGGAAAGGCAGCCCTCATAGGAGATAGTCTTTTTTTCCCGAAAGAAGTTCACCAACATGACTGGAATAGTAGTAGATGTATAGCAGATGTCTAAGAAGCTCAGGTTGCTGAGGAAATAATACATTGGGGTGTGGAGAACAGGATAGATCCTGGTAGCCATTATTATGAGGACGTTCCCCAGGAGAGTTGTCAGGTAAATGGCCAAAAAGACTAGGAAGAAGAAGCCCTGCAAGTTGGAGTGACTTGAAAATCCCAAGAAGATGAATTCAGTGACAAATGTCTGATTGTTCATTTCAAATGGCATCACAACTACAAAACAGAAAGAAAAAGTCACAATGAGAACATATGAAGAACACCGCCAAATGGATTGGAAAATTTATAGAGACATACTAACTAATGTTGTGTAAGCAGCAGTCTGGATAGTGGTAATCTTTCAGATTAACTTTTGGAAGAATATTACTTTTCACTTATTGGGTCTAGCTAGCTCAGGCCAAAAACTTCCTCCAATTCTCAGTGGTTAATAATGATTGAAAATAAATGTGGACTTGCTTAAAGTCAACAGACAGTCATTAACCACTGCATTGGTATGAGCCCATTTCTCTCAGTAATATCTCCCTTTTATTTCATTGTTTCTTTTAAGCATCTAAGTTTTTGGGAAATAGTTTCTCATTAAAATTAAGAATATAAAAACTTTACAAAGAAGAATTTAGTCATCTGTAGTAATCTGCAAAGTCAAATTCCAATGAAATTTTTTTGCATTTCATATAAATCTTGATTTCTGTTTATAGCTTTAAAATATTATGAACACAATTTTCCAAACTAGAGAAAGAGAAATTCACAGATGATATAATCCTATATATGAAAAGTATCAAAAAATCCACTTGAAAGTTATAAGAACTCCAAGTTCAACCAAGTTGCACATAAAAAGTCATGTTTTTAGATACTTGCAATGACAGTTTAAAAAGGAAGTTTCACTTACAATGTACCCAAAAGAATTATTCTTACTAATGAGGTTAAAGACTTCTATACTGAGAATCATATAATATTTCTGGAATAAGAAAACTTAAGTAATGGAAAGATATTCTGTGTTGGTTGACAGGAAGACTTAAAATTGTTAAGATGTCCATAATACCCAGGTGATCTAGAGATTCAACACAATTCTTATTTTATACTAATAGACTTTTCCCCCACAGAAATGGAGAAGCTCATCTTCAAATCTGTATGCAGTTTCAAGGAAACCTAAACTTCAAAACAGTCTTTAAAAGGATGAAACTAGAATATTCCTACTTCCTGACTCTAAAACTTACTATAAAGTTATAGTAATTAAAATACTATCATACAGGCATAAGGACAACCATTTAGACCAAGGGAGATAGAGAGCCCAATTAAAGCTTTATACATGTGGTTAATTGATTTTCAAGAAGGTTGCCAAGATGATTCAATAGGGAAATGGTGGTCTTTTCAAAAGAGTAGTTCTGAAAAAATAGGATATTCACAGGTAAAATAATAAAGTGGGATTTTTATCTTATACTATATATAAAATTAACTCAAATTAGAACTGTTTGCAGTCTCACTGTTGGAATGTCCACTTTACAAGCTTTAACTTTGTGACTTGAACAACTATTTCTAAGATGACAATATGTAATCCATTAACTAGTGATTTCCTACTGTTTATTTTTTTCTGTAAATCTGTATAACTTGTACCCTTTCTCTGCTTTTTTTCTTCCTTAAATAAAATTTTAAAAAAATAGATAAAAGCCCTAAATTTAAGAGCTAAAGCTGTAAAATTCTCAGAAGAAAACATGGAGAAAATCTTCGTGATACTGGATTTAGCAACTACCTCATGAATACAACACCAAAGGTACAGGCAAGCTATAAAAATAGATGAATTGTGCTTCATTACATTAAGAAAGTGTCATCAAAGGATGTTACACAAAAAACAAAATGATGGTAGAATGGGAAAATACTTACAAATAAGAATTATAATAAATGGTTAATATTCAAAATAATTATAAAGAATGGCTGCAACTCAGTAACAATAATAAAAAACAATTTAAACATGGGAAAAGGAATTGAATCGACATTTTTCCAGAGAAGATATACAAGTAAGCACCTGAAAAGATACACAACATCTTTATTCATTAGAAAATACAAATAAAGTCCCCAGGAGATACCACTTTGTACCTGAGATGGCTGAAATAAAACAGAAAACAACCAATGTCTGTGACAATTTGGAGAAATTTGAAATCTCATATATTGCTGATGTGAACATAAAATGTTGCTGCTGTTTTGGGTGTTCTGTGGCTCCTCAAAAAATTATATATATAAAATGACCACATGACCCAACAATTCTTCTCCTAGGTATATATCCAAAAACTCATAATCAGATACTTACACATTCTATTTTATAAAATTAGTATTTATAGGACAAATGTTGGAAGCAACCAAATGTCCATCATCAGATACAAATGTGATATATATTTTCAATGGGCTATTATTCAGCCATAAAAATGAATGATGTTTTGATATATACTATATAGCAAACACAGATGAACTTTGGAAATATTGTGCTAAGTAAAATGCCAGATACAGTAGGACAAGTATTATCTGATTCTATTTGGATAAAATACTGATAGCAGGTAAATTCATAGAAAAAGGGGGCAGTCAACGTGGGAAGTGTCTGGGGCCCTACAATCAGCTTGTTGGGAGGAACCCAAGAGAATGTCAAGATGAAGAAGCAAAAGACAAACTCAGACCTCTAACCCACACAAAATAAGTCTGGGAGATACAGTCATGGAAGAAAATGGAAGTCACACGCCTGAAATCTCTGAAAGCATAGCAACTGAAGTAAAGGAAACAACTTCATGAGATTGTAAAACCAGTCAAATCAGAAATAATGTCTCAGGTAAAAGAAGAAATCACAAACATACTGAAAGAATTGTTCAGCAAATCTAAAGAAGACATAGACAAAAACAGAGCATAGGAAAATGATGGAAACCTTGAATGAGTGTAGACAGGAATTACAATGCATGAAACAGATTCAAAGAGAGATCCAGGAAATTTTAATAGTCAATTGAAAGCTGGCAAAACTGCTTGAAAGAGACTGAAGTTAGACTTTCAAACCATGAAGATATGACTGCAGCTAGTGATTGTGAAAGGAAATATTTCTTTAAAATAACACAGAATCAGGAAATAGCAACTCAACAGTGGCAAGATGATGCAAAGAAGATTTGTCAAAAATAAATAAATAAATATTCCTATAACAAGAGACTCAGAAAATATCCCCTCTCTCCTTGTGGACATCAGGAAATGAAGTCTGGCTGCCCAAAAGCCAGGCTTTGGTGTAGTAATAGGCAGAGATGGCTACTAATAATGACCACCTAGGACATATTCTAGGTGAAGGTAGACTCAAAACAGAGGCCATATTAAGGGAAATGGCCTAGATTTTAGAAAAGCATCAGCTTTGAGAAACTGACCAAGATCTACAGAATTCTGAAAATACATGTATACCTGTGCTCAGAATCCGTCATGTAACTCCAAAGGGACCATATAGTTGTGCACCCATTTTCAGAGTCCTTTATAGTTCACGTATCTTAGGCTAAAACACCTTGGTTTAGTATGAGATTAGTGTGACAATTAAAACCAGGTCAGAATCAAATGGCCTGTAACAGAAAATGTCATATTTTAGAGGTAGCAGAAGATCTCTGAAGAAACAGTTCATAGAAAATGAACCAATGTGATACCCTTTAAGTCTCTATGTGGTGAAAACATGGTGAAGGGATGGTGTGAATCATAGAATAATTTGCTAAGATAGAAAGTAAGTAAGGTGTAGCAGGCTTAAGAGAGGAGATAGGGGAGATTTGAGTAATGTGGAATGCTGAGTACTTGTGGGATATCCATGGAGGAAATTCCCAATAAGCAGTAGAACATACACACCCAATCCCACCCCAGAAGACAGGAAATACCTGTTTAGATACAGATTTTGGAGTCATTGTCTTAAAAGGGACTCTTGAAACCATAGATGTACCTGGAATTTCCAAAAAATAATCTAGAGTGAGAAAAGATGGCTAAGGTGGAGCTTCTGTAATTGAAAAGGTTTACAGGGATTATGGTATAAGAGTTATCGAGGAGGGAAGTTTACCAACACCCACTAGGTTTGCTGTGGGCATTACTTCGCTGTAAGGTAACATTCTAGGTGGGCTAGGAACTGATGTACCCCTTCAGAAAATCCTTATCAATATACCATGTGATATGGGTGTACTACTCTGTTTTCTTTATAAATCGCATAAATGGAAGTAAAAATGAGCAACATGCATTTTCTCAACTTATGCCACGGAAAAAGTGGATGCTACAGACCTTTTTAGAGGTAGATTAGTAGTTTCAAAACCCATATAAAGTCCTTCATGAGAGACAGATTCAAAAAGTGAAAGCAATATACGATCTGTGTAAAACTAAATTGTAAAAGTGATTTTTTTAATGTTCGGGGTTTAAACATTATAGCTTCTTAAGTTGCATATGTTGCTTACTTATATTAAATATCTTGAAATATATATACAAAAGAATGAGAGCCATAATATTATTCTTTTTATCAACCTTACAGGCCAGTCTAAATTTTTGTGGACCAGGAATCAAGTAAGAGTTATGTTCATTTTGTTTTCATATTCTTCATAGTCAAATTCTTTGCATAGCACAGTAATGACAAATCATCATCATCATCCAAATCCACCATTAATGTGTCCCACTTATTCACTACAGTTTACGTGACACCCTGGATACTTTCCTTTTATAGTTAAATGCCATTGATATGCATAGATAACCTCAATCTTAAAGTCTACTTTACAGTAATGACATTTTTCTTCCTATTAGATGAGAAGAAATTTCATAGAGAAATAGAAAATGAGTTTTTATAAGGTGGGCTCTATCCACAAAAGCATATACCTTGAGCTGGGGATGTGGTGCAAGTGAGGCCGAGGCAGGAAGAGCTCTATGAGTTTGAGATCAGCTTGGGGTACATAACAAGACTGTTTTTCAAAAAACAAAACTAACTTAACCTAAAACTAAAAAACAGCAAACAAAAAATCAGATAGCTTGAAAGGAATCATTTGGAATTTAATTTAAAATAAGTATGTTTTCCTTTAAATATTAAAACAAAAAATTCAACATAACCTATCCAATAAAAACATAAAACAAAACTCAATGAATGACTTTGAAAACATTTATATATATATATATACATGAGTTCAATCAGGACCTTGTAACCTAATAATATGTAGAGACACACATTGGATAATAATAGCAAACACTAATGAAATGTTTTATTAACTAATCTTAGGGACTTATATCCTTAAAAGAAAACAGATACACATACAATAAACCAAGATAATTGGTGCGATTTTGAAAATCATTCAATCACAAAGGGAAAATAGCACCTCTATTCATTTTAAGTCCAATAACACAAAGCAATGATTATATTTTTTACATTTAATTTTCATGTTGCCTAATAAATAATTGCCTGCCTGAACTCTCCCCATTATTTGCAGCATTCAGACAGTTTTTTAAAAGAAAGTCTAGAAAATTTTAGATGCTTGTGATAAAGTTAATTTATTTATTCCTATAGAATATAGATTATATTCACTTTGCTCCAGGCTGTTAATGTACACCTCCATATAACATGGGAGTGGAGGAGCAAATAAAATATTTAGAGGTCATCAAATTATTGAATGTTTATCAAACTTTACTACATAAATTAAAAATATTTCTATCAGGTGAGAAGGATGAAGGTCTCTTTCATTTCTAGCAACCAGTTAACGATGATAAAATGATCTTCTTGTTCCCCCTTGTTCAGCTTTGGAAATCTTCCTAAAAATCTGTGATTAGAACTGGGGATGTATCTCACTGGTAAAAAACAGAGTATGATTCCCCCAGCCAAGGCCATCTGAAGGTGCAGCACTGTGTTTCCTTATCCTCTCATGGATATTGCTGGTACCATCACTTTGCCTCCAATTTGGTACTTATCAAATGCAAATGTCAGATACTCCTTGCAGAATACTGCATTGATTCTCAAAATAACTTCAAAGTAGTAGTATTAGTGCTCCTGTTTTTCTAGTTTTTTGTATAGCTTTCTGAATGTATAAAAAAAGTATAGCTTTCTGAATGTATACCCTGTAATCTGATGTACTGTCTTGGTTTTAACCACTGAGAAATATTCCTTTCCATGCTCATGTATGAATAATCGAGAGCCCGCTCACAATTCTACTTGCTTACTTCTTTTCAAGTTATTCTTGGTAAGTCACTTGGCAAAATTGTTACACGACCTAAAATTGAAATGTCCTTACTCTTGGCCATAATGCTCTGTCATCTATTTTTCTTTTGTTTTCATTAGCTTTGTAACTTTTTGTTTCACTAACATAATTTGAGCTAGATAAGATACCACTTCATAATCTATAGAAAATAAAGAGATCCTATCACTGGAGATGATCAAGCAAAAGTTAAGTCTCCTACTAAGATGACTGACTTACGTCTCAAGATCATTTCAGTAGACTCTTAAACTTCCTTTCAGCCCTGAGATTCCATTGTTATTTCAACACCAATACACAAGATAAAACACATGTATTTTAGTTATTAAGATCATGAAAATTTCATGTTTCATATTATTAGATAAAACCTAATGTATAAATGTACTCCTTTTTTATTGGAACATGTTTACCATACATAATCAATACATTCTTTATGGGAGTTGTTATGTGTACGCATCTTGGTCCTTTTTATTTCCCCTTCCGAACCCCCACCTCCTTCCTCCTTTCATCCTTAGATCCTCTTTCAGTTTGCAAAGGGTCTTCATCCCTGTTTCTTGTCAACTTTTATTTTGCTCTTTAAATTATTTATAGTTTGGATTTCACATGTAAAAGAAATCATGGCTATTTAACCTTCCATGTCTGATTTCTTTCATTTAGCATAACAGTTTTAATGTACTTAATATCTACCTACTTTGGGGAAATCCTTTCTTGGTTTAAATGTTTCTTGGTAACTTCTAGTGACTGATTCCCAGAGCCCCCTCAGATGTTTATCTCTTACATAAAACGGTGTAGTATCTCCTATAACCTATGCATACACTCTTATATATTTAAATCATTTCTGATTACCTGTAATATGTAAGACATTGTGCTATATAAAGAGTTGTTATATTTTTAGAAAGCAATTACAGGAAAAAGGTTTGTACTTGTTTGATGCTGGGTAATTTAAAAATATTTTCAATTTCTGGTTCATTCAATCAGTAGACATGGAACCTTCAGATACAGAGAATCAACAGTCTTACAAAGATTTTTCTGAGACAGTACACATTCATATGACACAAAGCTTTTGTGATTTAATGTTATAGCAGAGAGAGGTAGATAGATTTCATACTTTATTAACCGTTGGCATTTCAGAAACATTTTTATTTTGAGATACTTAAAGTTCCGCAGGCTATTACTAAAACACATAATGAGTTTTCATGTTTAAAATTAAAAATTTATGTGATTTTAAATTTAAAAGTAACACTTGATCACTGAAAACTCAAGTCGACATACCCAATAAAAATGAAATGCTTTGAGAAATCTCCATGTTGATTTTCATGTGGTTATACTAATTTACATTCTTACCAATAAGGGTTCATTTTTTTCCCACAATCTCATCAGCATTATTTTTATTTTGTTTAGTCTTTGATGATAACCAGTCATAAGATAGACTCAATGTTGTTTTATTTTTTATTTGTCTTAAGGCCAAAGATGCTGAATATTTTTCATATATTTATCAACCTTGTTTACATCTTCTTTTGAGAAGCATCTACTCATTTCAATTGCCAATTTTTTTGGAGTGGGTTTTTTTTTAATTTGAGGAGTCTAATTTTTTGAGTTCTACAGTGGAGTACTACTCAACATGAAATAACATAAATTTGAGTCATTTGTAGGAAAATGAATGTATCCTGATATCATAATGGTAAGTTAAAGAAATTAGACACAGAATGATAAATATCACATAGTTACTCCTATGAGAAACCTAAAATAAAAATAATGTAAAGAATAAAACAAAATAAAGATGATAGGAAATATTAAAATAGACTGTAGAAATGGGAAGAAGGTTAGAGAAGGGGCAAGACAGAAGGGTAGGATCAAGATGTAATATACATAAGTACTAATTCACTAGAATAATTATAATTACTATGTATTGAAAACTTACACTAAACATAAAAACAAAACAACAAAAGAAAATAAATATCTTTACAGTCACACCGTGATCTGCTCAATACCACTGTTCAAAGTTTGGTATGTATCCTTTCAGTACTTTGTTTTTAATGAATATATGGTTGATCAAATAAGAAATCAGCACATTGCCAGTCCTTTCCCTGTCTTATCCAAATGTCCCACAATTATTAGTAATAAGAAACCAAATATATTTGGTTACTGTTTACTATTTATGATATACTTGGTATCATGCTGGGTGCTATGGACACTCAATCTTGTGTATTTATCACACCCTTGTATATTTTATTGACACTGGCAAATAAGGAAATTGATACTTAAAGCTGTATGATAAACCCTACCAGAATCTGGAATTTAATCCTGTCTATTTAACTTTGAAGGCCATAATCACTTTAGTATACTGCCTTGTAAGGAAAATTCCACAGAGTAAAATAAATAAGAACAATGGGAAAATATATGACTGTTTAATTTCCAAAGAACTTAATCAAATCAGTTGCCTCCAAACCTCCACAAATACCAAAAAATATACTGGCAATATAAGTCCAACAAGTTTCTTGGATTTAGAATTATAAAAGATAATCAAAGCCAGGCATGATAAAGCATCTATGCAGTCTCACTACTCTGAGGCAGGACAGTTTAAGGACTTAGAGAGACCCTATTTAAAAATAAAAAAGAGGTAGGGATGTAGCTAGATGCAATGCCTTTTTACTTCTCAAAAATTGTTCTGGTTCTTAGGAAGCACCATCAACAGAGCACATAGTATTTATTAGCATAAATTTCTAACATCTGTCTCAAATATTATATAGATTACAATTTCTTAACCAGTATATTTGGTCTCAGGGTTGAGAAGAGGTAGCTCTGTAAGGATCTCAGAAAATCACATCTCTACTCCAGACTATAGCATGGACAGAATAAAGCTAATAATACAATTTTTGAGTTTCGTTACATGAATGTGTACATCAGAGTGGGAAAAGACTGGATTCCAACAACTTCTCCATAAGAGTACACCCCAGGTCCTTAACTTTGTTATCACAAATACTGATGTTCTCAGCATCATCTGAACAACCTGTTTGCTGAGGCTGAACAGAGAACCAGAGCTGGAAGAGCAGAGTACTCACTGGCAAGTCAGTTGAAATCAATAGAAAGGAAGATACAAAAATTCAACACTTCAGTTAGATTCATTGAAGAAAAAAAGAAATCAAGAAAGGGCATCTTGGATAAACTCTGGAAGACATTAATGTTCAATGGTTCTGTTCCAATTTTTCTAAAGATCAGAGAAAAGCAACAGCTCGTTGGTACAAAAATGTAGCACCCAGATCCTCAGTTTGTGGGAACTAACTAATCTCAAGACCAGTATTTCCAATGAAGCCACATGGCAGTCTCATTTTCCAACTGAGCGTAGCAACTCTTTGTTTCTAGATCAGTAAATCATCTCATAAGAAAATGATCGTGAGTAAAATTAGGATTTACCTCTAGTCTGTAAGAGTTCTTTAACAAACAATTAGGGGGAGTAAATAATTCACAAATTTTATAGTAAATATTATAGTAAATGCAACACCTCCCAAGCATCAGTGTGCTGCAGTATAAAGATGAGAACCCCTAAGACAGTGAATAAAATTTCCAAATCTAAGTGCTATATAAATTTAATTGTACTTTATTTTAACAAAGTTCTGTTTGTCTCTACTACCATACGACAATGAATCAAAGGAGAAATGTGACATTACGCTTTCTCCCTGAAAATTGCTGTCGCTCTTCTGCTTATCAAAATAAGTGTGGGAGAGATATTTTGTAGTATATACTATTTACCATCAACATATCTTCTGCTGATATTATCTTCCTTAAGGAATTCAGGCAATCAAGACTGTAAATAGGCCATCTTTAATGTCATATCAAATCTGGCTTTATTATTACTATCTATGTTGTTTAGAAGTTGGTACAAACAGAAAGTTGTATTAACCCTTAGTAATTAAATATCATGAAAATAATAATAAAATGTGCACTATGCTTTATAATTGCTTTTAAGGGTGGAAATACTGAGGTAGGCAAACTATTTCTCATTTGTGATAGTAAATGAACTACTTACCACTTACTCTTGTTGAAAGCCTTTGATTTGGCTTTGATGATGGGACTTGTGGCCCTCTACAATAGTAGAGAAAATGGAGTTTGGTAAAACTATCTTATCATCTATGCTTCTTGATAGGGACCTGCTTCGGTAGGAGTTGCCTACAGCATAATTACTGCCTCATGCAGGAGTCAAACAATCTTCTTTAATAGCTCCATAATTCCCTTTTCTAGGATGGCCATTTATAAAGTCCCGTGGACTAACCTTTGGGAATTATCTATTTAATCCCTCTCCAAGGAGCTACTTAGGAACTTCTTAGTGTGCAAACATGATTTAAGGGCAAAACTGTACTCATGACTGGATAAAACCTGTAGAAATTAAGAACAATTAACTCTCTCTCTTGGATTCATTAAAGACTTAGCAATCATCTTTTCTCAACATTCAAGATCAATGTCTTATCTCCTTTGAGACATCAGAGGGGGATAGAGACCATGGCTATACAACAAGAACCTAGATATTTTGCGCTACTCATTCTGCCTTTTGGATGTATTTGTCTGTGCTATGTTTTCTTAGCTTTCAGCTACTCCTGGATAAGGCTTCTATCTTGGAGTAAGTACTTTCCTTTCTTCTCATAAATTCATCTTTTGTCTTCTTACACCCTCCTTTGTGACTGAGCTATTCTTCATGGCCCAGTGATACACTGCTTGCTATGGAGTTTAAAGGAGAAAAAGGTAGACCTATTGACTAGCTATGTAGGGTACAGGTGGAAAGTTATAACTTGAAAATATTTCAGTATTTTATTAGACCAAAATTTCAATGAAAACATCAGAGAGTGTTAAGTCTTTAAATTCAAAAATCCCCTTAACAATTTGAGTTTTCTATATATGAAGAAATACAGAAATGGACCTTATTAAAGATCTTGGGGAAATAAAAAATCAAAATGGTAAATTACAGCTTTACCAATGAAGATGGTTATCATCAAAAAGCAGACAAATACTGATGAGGATGTGAAAAGATTGGAAACTTCATTCATTGCTGCTAATATTGTAAAATTGTACAGCTATTTAGAAAACAACCTGATACTTCTTCAAAAGATTAAGCATAGTTAAGTAAGTTCCACTCCTGCTTACATACCCAAGAGAAACAAAAACACGTCTACCAAATACTTGTGTGTAAATATTACCATTATTATTCATAAAACCAAAAAGTAAGCACATTTTAATTTTTATTAACTGATGAGTAGAAAAATAATAAGTAATACTGTATATCCACGCAACAGAATATTGTTTGACATAAAAAGGAATGAAGTGCTGATATATGCTACAACATGAATAAAGCCTGAAAATTACTTACAGAAAGTAACCAGACAGAAAACACATTAAATGTTCAGAATAGGCAAAACCATACAGACACAAAGTAGATTACTAGTTGCCTATACTTACAGGTTTTCAGGAAGAATAAGTGATTGCTAATGGATATGGACCTTCTTTTTGAAAGTGATGAAAATCTTCTAAAAGTCCAGTTAATTGGAGAGAACACAATGCCCCTGAAATGGCAAAGTATAAAATGTTCAGCACACATATAGTTCTTGTCCTGGTGGGATGGGTCACCACAGTTGTTGAGAGATATCATGCATAGAGAGAAGACTATTATACTTCTGACTTAAATGTTCATTTTTTCTGCAATTAAGAAATTTATTTATTTATTTATTTATCTTTTACAAAATGGCATAACAGTTAATGCCAGCAACTCCTCTTCTCCAGGACAAAGTGCTAGTGTCTGGAAAACAATAATTTGGAGAGGAACCAAAGTGATAGGAGGGTACATGGGAACCATTAGGGAGCTAACAAAAGGGAAGTATGTTGAAATAAGTGATACAGAAAAGGCTTTCACAGAAGGGTGCCATGATATTACCACAGTGACTGCTAGCTGCCAGCCAAGAGGCAAAAGGAAACAACTTCTCTGCTTATGGAGAAACAGAACTACATCAGGACCAGGAAAATCTTATGCAGTTGGTGACAATATACAATATATTAGCCATTGTTAATCTCCTGTTATGTTGTTTTGAAATTCTGTATCATTTTTTTGTTCTTTATTCATTAAAAAACTGCAAAAAATTAATGTATTGAAGAACTAGTTCTTCAAAAGAATAAATAAGATAGATGACACGATGACACAGGCAGATTCACAAAGAGGAAAGATTAACATCAATTCAATTATAAATGAAAAGGGTGAAATCACAACAGATGTTGTCAAAATCCAGACGATAATAAGTACTTCAAAAAATGATACTTTCATAAATCAAGAAATTTTGAGGAAATGGACGCATTCCTTAAAGAAGAAATACATGTGCTTCACAATCCAATAACAAGCAATAAAATTGTCTCAGTAGTAAAGAATCTACCAACTAAAAAAGAACAGAATCTAATGAATTCACTGTTGAATTCTTCAAAACTTTAAGGATGTTACATCACCAATTCTTCTAAAGCTCTTCAAAGATACTGAAAAGGATGAGTGTCTCCAACTTATTTATGGAAGCTGGAGTTATCCTGATCCCAAACTGAAACCCAAATAAACATCCAACTTAAAAAAAAAAAAACTGTGGGCCAGTCTCCTTAATGAACATAGATGGGGAAATCCTCCACAAGGTATTAGTAAAAAGAATGCAACACACTATCAAAAAACTCATGCATCATTATCAAGTAAATTTCTGCCTAGAAGAGCAAGTTGCAACATACTTGTCAATAGATGTAATATATTAGATAAACAGGAGAAGGTTCAAAAAACAGATGATCTATCTATAGATACAGAAAATTGCTTTAATGCCACTTCATGATAAAAACCCTGAAGAAAACAGGTAAAGAAGGTATTTAATTGAATATAGTAAAGGCTATGTGTGACATACCAATAGGCATCATCATACTAAATGAGGAAAACCTAAAAGCATTCTTCCTAAAATCAAGAATAAAAAAAATCACCATTTTGTTCAATATCACCACTTTGTTCAAAACAGTGCTTAAAAAGTTAGCCAGATAAACAAGGCAAGAGAAAGAAATACAAAGGATACCTTTAGGAAAAGAAGAACTCAAGTTATTATTACTTGCAGATAACCTAGTACTGTACATAGAGGATCCAAAGAACTACTCTAAAAGCTCTTAGAATTAATAACCAACTTAAGCAAAGTATCAGGATACAAATCAACACACAAAATCATTAGCATGTGTGAGTACTTATAATGAATAAGATGAGAAGGAAATCATGAAAATAATATCCTTCACAGAGGCTTCAAGAAAAATGAAGGACCTGGGAATTATCCTAAGCAAGGAAGTAAAAGATATGTAGAAAGAAAACTGCAGTACTCTGAAGAAGGAAACTGAAGAGTACATCAGAAAATGGAAAGGTGTTCCCTGCTCCAGGATAGACATAAATGCAGTCCCATTCAAAATACCAACAGCGTATTTTACAATTCTAGAGAAAACAATCCTCAAACTCCTATGGAATACTAACAGACCCAGAAAAGCAAGTGTAATTTTGGGCAACAAGAGCAAAACAACAGCATAGCAATACCTGACTTCAAGATACATTATGAGGGGCTAGGGATTTAGCTCAGCAGCATAAGCACCTGCCTCGCAAGCAGGCGGTCATGAGTTCGATCTCCGGTACTAATAAAAATGAAAAAGACAAAAAAAAGATACATTATGAGCCATAATGATAGAAACAGTATGGTATGGAATAAACACAGACACATAGAAGAGAATGGAGGACAAAGAAACCCCACCAGAATACTCAACTATTTGATCTTTGATGTCGAAAATATATGTCGAGGAAAGCCAGTCTAGTCAACAAGTAGTGTTGGGAAAACTGGTTATCTGTTCGTAGAAAAATGAAACTGGACTCTTATCTCTCCCCATATACTAAATTAAAATCAAAATGTATCAAATATCAAAACATTAAAACAGAAAGAGTAAATCTACTGGAAGATAAAATAGGTAAAATACTTGCATGTATAGGTATAGGAAAGAACCTCAGAAAACACAAAAAATAGCAGCAAAAATTAACAAATGAGATTTTATCAAACTGAAAACCTTCTGTATAGCTTAAGACTCAGTCAGTATGGCAAAGAGACAACTTGTTGAATGGGAAAACATTTTTGCCAGCTAAGCTTCAGACAGAGAACTAATGTCTAGAATACAGAAAAAGAACTCAAAAAATTAAAACACCTAAGACCCAGTCAAGAAATGGAAAACAGAAATGAACAGACATTTGACAGAGGAAGAAATATAAATGGTCAATAAATATATGAAAAAATGTTCAGCATCACTGTTTGTTTGAGAGATGCAAATTAAAACAACACCGAGAGTCCATCGCATCCCAGAAAGAAGAATCATCATCAATAAATCAACCAATAACAAATGCTGGAGGGACTGTGGGGAAAAAGGAACCCTTCCTCACTGTTGGTGGGAATGCAGACTTGTGAAACCACTTATAAATCAATGTTGATATTCCTTAAAAAGTTAGGAATAGTAGTCCAATTTGACCCAGCTTTTTCCCTTCTGGGTATATTTTCATAACTAAAAACATAATGGTACAGCAATGTGTGTGCATTGGACCAGCATAATTTGTAATAACTAAATCTTGGAAACAACACAAATGCTCATCAACTGAGGAATGCATAAAAACATGTGTTTTCTAAAATAGTTATTACTCAGCCATAAAGTAGAGTAAACTTGAGACTTTTATAGGTAAGAGGACACAACTTGAAATCATACTCATAGTGACATAAGAGAGGTCGATATGTGTAAACCTCATATTGTCTTACTAGTGTGAGAAACTGAGTAAGTAACTAAGATTCAAAATTTGCAATGTATATTAAGAATTGGGAAGAAATTGTTCAAAGTAAAAAAGAAACTGTGATGGGGGAAGTGAAAAGGAAGGAAGGGAAAAAGAAAAAAATATACAGAGGATAGTTATATAGCCAGTTACTTTTAGTTCATTGGAAAGAAAGGTTTATGCTAACATTGTTTGGATAAGATATCATGATATATCTTGTACTCTGAGTAACTGAAGACAGCAATATGAAATGTATTAATTATTGGAAATCTCCTAGTAACCTGTTTTGAAACTGTTTCATTGATAATTTTTCTCTTTAAAATAAAGAAGAGGGGCTGGAAATTTAGCTCAGAGATTCAAGCTTTGGCCTGGTAAGTGTAAGGTCATAAGTTCAATCTTTAGTACCAAAAATAATAAAAATAAAAACAAAAAATAGAAAAGAGTTGTACAGAAATTATTTAGAATTCCCCTGAAACTGTAGACATCTACTCAGAAACTACAGTAGTAGTGTGCAGAAGGGAAGAGGTGAGTAAACCTGGTGATAAGGTGAAAATTCATCTGAAGTTCTGAATCAAGAGAAGTGAATGATAGCTACAAGCCTGAATTTATAGAGATAAAGAAGTGGCTAAAAGATAGGAATTTTGAAGACACAAATTAAATACCTGCTTGATTTTCAGGATCCACCATTGGGACCCTCCTGCAGGTAGCCGGCATGGGCCAGGAGAAGAAGCAGCCAACCCTGCTTCCATGAGTCCAGTGGCCACTATCAGGCACATGTAGCCAGAATGGGTTTCAGAGAAGCTACATGTGTCTGGGGAAGCCCACTTTGTGCCCTGTCACCTCCCCAGTAACCCTAAGTTAGAATAACCCATCTGCCTGACACCTTCCCCTACACCACATAAAGGCAGCCAATGTGGGAAGCACCTGGGACCCACAACTGGATCATCCAGTGGTAACCAGGAAAATGTCAAAACAAAGGAGGAAAAGACAATCTCTGATCCCCAGCCTACACAGAACAAGCCCAGGAGAAATAGACACAGAAGAAATTGGAAATTGCTCACCTGAAATATCTGGAATGATGGCAACTGCAGTAAAGAAACTATTTTGTAAGACTGCAAAAGAAATCAGACAGGAAATAATATCTCTGGTAAAAGAAGAAATGATAAACATAATGAAAGCCATTGCTGAGTATAGTTAAAGAAGACATAGATTTTAAAAAAGACAAACGTAGAAAATAAAAGAAACTTTGAGTGAGCAATATAGGTAAGAATTGGAATTCAAGAAACAAATTCATAGACATATCTGGGAAATTAAAAACTCCACTGAAAGCTAACAAAACTGCTTGAAAGAAACTGAAGAGACTCTCAGACTTTGAAGACAGAATTGCAGTTAGTGATAACAACAGGAAAGATCTCTAGAAAATAAAATGGGACCAAGAAATAGTAATTCAATAGCTGTGAGATAGTGCAAAGAAAAATAATTTAATAGGTGTGAGAAAAAAAAGTAGGAGTCAACACAAATGATATTTAAGAAAAAGCTATTTACAGAATGAATAGTAGAAAACTTTCCAAGCATGGGGAAAGGACTTGGCATACAGATAAGTGAGACATATTGAACTTCAACAAGCTATAACCAAAACAAACCTACACTCAGACAAATAATAATAAGATTCCAGAAATTCAACACAATAACAGAATATTAAAAGCTGTTGGGGAAAAGAAACATCACCTATAAAGGAAATCCATCAGAATCATGATGGGTTTCTCAACAAAAATGATCAAGTCAAGAAAAGTTTTTGGAGTGAAGTGTTTCAGCTCCTGAAAGGAAATAACTTCCAACCCAGATTGAGGTACCCTGAAAAACTATCTCTCAGAATTAATGGAGAAATAAGATATTTCCATGACAAAGAAAAACTTAAGGCATTTATGACCACCAAACCAACCCTATGAAGAATACTGAAGGACATTCTAGAGAGAGATAAAAGTGACCACAGTTCCAGGAACAGTGACAGAGGGGGATCACCACGTGGAGCAGGCAATTGAATGGAGGGGGAAAGTAGAGAGCCAACAGCAGGAAACTAGCATGGCAGAGATGAACGAGTGCATGTTGACTGTAACCATTATTGTAAATGGCCTCAATTCACCAATAAAAAGAAACAGGCAGAGTGAATCAAGAAAAAAGATCATTAATATGTGGAATACAAAATGCATTTTACCAGAAAGGAAATTCATAGTCTGAAAGTCAAAGGAGAGAAAACAGTGTTCTATGTGACAGGGAACCAGAAAAAAAAAAAAAAAAAAAAAAAACAGGGGTAGCTTTCCCATCAACCATGTAATGGTTAAGAAAAATATGATATTTTTGGACAGACTGTGACCCTCCCAGGGGGAGCACCAACAGTGTCTCCTGAGGTCTGTGCCATGTTGGAACTTAGGACCCTGGGAAACCAAGCAAGCAGCTCGCCTCTCTGGTAAGCGGCAGTGGTGTGGCAGACTGCAGCCCTTCCAAGGGAGAAGCACCAGTGTCTTCTGAGATCCACACCATGTTGGAACCTAGGACCCTTGGAAACTAAGCAACCAGCCTGTCTTCCTGCTAAAGCAATAGTGAACCTACTGGTGCACGGCCTAGAGTCAAACATCCCACTTCCCCTACTCTCTTTCCCCTGTTCCCCCATTAGCAAATGGGAACCAGAGATATGAACATCTCTAGGGAGGTTGACCATAGCAAATAAAGGGGATTTCCTTCTACCATCTCTTTGAAGGCAAACATTTTTATTACTGTTTTGCTTTATTCTGATTAATGGTATTTCTCTAATCAATATTGTTTTGATAAGTTTTATAATGTTCTGTATTTCATTTTATTTTGATATACATGATTGAAAGAACAACTATTGTAAAGATAACAAAATATACTGTGATACCTATTACTGTTATCCTGGTAACCTGTTGTGAAATTCTGTACCAATTTCACTACACAGTCTCAGTTGGCTTTATTCTGTCTTGTTCTGTTGTATTTTACTACTTTCAAAATAAAAAAAAAATATGGCATTTTTATATAATGGAAAACTACTTGGCTGAGGATAATTATAAGACTCTTATAGGCAAATAGGTCCAACTCCAGATCATGCTCATGGGTGAAATGGTTTAGACTCACCTGGTTGAACACTGTGTCACCCTAGTATTAAAAACTGATAGAGTTAGTGGGATCCAAAATGTATCATATACATTGTGAAAATGAAAGGAGAGGAAAGGTCTAAAAAGGGAATTGGTAGCTATTGTTAATTTCCTAATTATCTTGTTTTATTTTATTTTTTTTTTAAATTTTATTTAAGGAAAAAAGAAAAAAAAGCAGAGAAAGGGTACAAGTTATACAGATTTACAGAAAAAAATGAACAGTAGGAAATCACTAATGGATTACATATTGTCATCTTAGAAATAATTGTTCAAGTCACAAAATTAAAGCTTGTAAAGTGGACATTCCAACAATGATACTGCAAACAGTTCTGTTCAATGATCCAATAAAACTCTGTGATATCATTTTCTATCTTATACACTTAAATATACATGCAGTTATATAGTTTAGAGCACTTTCTTTTCCTCTCTTTTGTACAATGACTATTACACATTTTGGGTTTCATTGCTCCCACGGTTCTTATTACTTTTTTGAAAGAGAGTAAAACCAAATGTGACATAACAGAGCAGAATCGGTCAAGTCAAAAGGGTGGACATAATAGATAATGTAAAAACATAATACAAGGTGATCAACAATGGTTACCATAATGCCTCCCGCTATCTCTAATAGAATTGCCTATATCATTAGTTATAATACAATTGAACAAAACAGTAAAGAATAAAACCGATGGGGCGGGCCCACACTATCAGTCTAGCCCAGCCTGTTTACCTGCCGTAGCTGGCCATCTGTCTGCAGAGGAGGAGCTGGGCAGATCTGGGGTGCCCTCACCGGCCTCTCTGTGTGTCTGGAGGACTCTGGATATCTCCGCCCAGACTGTTGGAGTCCCCCCAGGCTTCCAGGTGCAGTGAAGGGGAGAGATGGGGTTGAGGCTTCCACATCAGCCTCCCCATTCCGGTTACACTTGGAGAATTGCTGAGCTCCCGACAGGTGGGCCGGCCCACACTATCAGCCCAGCCCAGCCTGTTTTGTGGCCACGCCTAGCCATCAGTGTACAGAGGAGGAGCTGGGCGGATCTGGGGTGCCTGCATCGGCCTCTCTGTGTGTCTGGAGGACTGTGGATATCTCTGCAACCAGGGAGGGTCCACAGGTTCCTGAGGCACCGCGGCCTGTGGTGAGTACCCTAACCCGGCTGCGATTGAAGAACTGTGGAGCTTCCAAGGGGCAGGTGGGCGCACAGTGTCCCTGAGGCCAAGCTTGTCTGGAACTGTGGAGTTCTGAGCAGGCAGAGGAGGACCACTGGTTCTGTAAGCCCAATGGCTTGGGGTAGCACGGTGCCAGAGTCTCAGTAGCTCCAAACATAGAAGGGGATTTTCAACAGATCCTGAGGAAGCTTTCAAATAACACTTGAAACACAGAAATATAGGAAAATGTCAAAACAAAAGACCAAATTACAACCTCAAACCTCCAGCCCATCCCAAGAAACCCTAGGAGCGATGTATATAGAAGAAAATATATCCCATCCACCTCATATATCGGACACAATAGCTACTGAAATTGACAAGCAAATCCAGGAAGCTTTAAAGAAATTCAAACTCGAAATAATCTCCCAGATAAAAGAAGAAATGATAAAAGAAATGAAAGAGATTCTAAATATATCTAAAGAAAACACAGATAAAAAATTGGAGGAACTAAACAAAAAGATAGAATCCCTAAACGAGCAATATAAAAAACAGAATACATAATGCAGATGCACAGAGATATACAGGAAATAAAAAACTCCACTGAAAGTTGTAAAAACCGCCTTGATGAAAGTGAAGATAGAATTTCAGACCTTGAAGACAGCATTGCAGCTAGTGAACAGGAAAGGAAAGATCTTTTGAAAATAACAAGGAATCAGGAAACAACAATTCAACAACTGCAAGACGATGCAAAGAAGAATAACATAAGAATGATAGGGATTAATGAAAGAGAGGGAGACAACATGAAGGACGTCAGGAGGATATTTAGAGAAGTAATAGCTGAAAATTTCCCAAGCATGAGATCAGAAACCGACATCAGGATCAGTGAAGCATATAGAACTCCAAACAGTCATAACCAAAATAAAACTACACCCAGACATATAATAACCACCATCCCAGAAATCCAACACAAGAATAGATTATTAAAAGCTGTCAGAGAGAAAAGACAGATCACTTATAAAGGAAAACCTATCAGAATCACAGCAGACTTCTCAGCACAAACGATAAAGTCAAGAAGAGCATGGAGTGAAGTATTCCAGATCCTAAAGCAAAATGATTTCCAACCAAGACTGATATATCCTACAAAACTATCATTCAAAATAGATGGTGCAATACGATACTTCCATGACAAAGAGCAGCTGAAGAACTTCATGAACACCAAACCAACCCTGCAAAAAATATTGAAAGACAGTTTAGATACACAAAGGAAAAAACCACTAAGCAAAGCAAATAATTAAACAGAACAGAAAGATAAAGATGCAACAGCAGAGAGATAACATGCCAACAATTAACCAGCATTTAACAGTAATAACCATTAATGTAAATGGTCTCAATGCACCAATCAAAAGAAACAGACTAGCAGAATGGATCAAGAAACAAAATCCAACCATATGCTGTTTACAGGAAACCCATCTAACCCAGAAGGATACTCACAGACTGAAAGTCAAAGGATGGAAAACAATTCTTCATTCAGCAGGAATCCAAAAAAAGGCAGGAGTAGCCATTCTGTTTGCAGACAACGTGAACTTTAAACCAACAATGACCATAAAGGACAAAGAAGGTCACTACATACTCGTAAGGGGAAAACTCCAAGAGGAAGAGATAACTATCTTAAATATATACGCACCAAACTCCAGAGCACCCAGTTATATAAAACAATTATTAACAGAAATGAAAAGTCAAATTATCAGTAACACAATTGTAACAGGAGACCTTAATACACCACTGACACCAAGGGACAAATCAACCAGACAGAAAATGAGCAAAGAAATAACAGAACTGAATCACACCTGTGAACAAATGGGTTTGATAGACATATACAGAATGTTCCACCCAACAACATCAGAATACACATTCTTCTCAGCAGTACATGGATCATTTTCTAAAATAGACCATATATTAGCTCACAGAACATATTTAAGCAAACGCAAAAGAGTTGAAATCATCCCTTGCATATTATCGGATCGTAGCACTCTGAAATTAGAAATTAATGATAAAAGGTACTGCAAAAATTCCGCAAACACATGGAAACTGAATAACACACTCTTGAGTAATCAGTGGGTCACAGAAGAAATTAAAGAAGAAATTAAACAATACCTAAAAGAAAATGAAAATGCAGATACAACTTACCGGAATCTGTGGGATGCAATGAAAGCCGTCCTCAGAGGAAAATTTATTGCACTGAGTTCCCACATCAGGAAAACAGAATGAATACAAATAAATAACTTGATGCTACACCTCAAACAGCTAGAAAAAGAAGAGCAAGTCAAGCCCAAAGCCAAAGGAAGAGAGGAAATTATAAAAATCAGAGCAGAAATCAATGCAATAGAGACTAAGAAAATCATCCAAAGAATCAATGAATCAAAGAGTTGGTTCTTTGAAAGAATAAATAAAATCGATAAGCCCCTAGCCAAACTTATTTTAAAAAGGGAAGAAAAAGATCAAATTCATGCAATAAGAAATGAAAAAGGAGAAATCATTACAGACCCAATAGAAATACAGAGGATCATCAACACCTATTTTGAAAACCTCTACTCTCAAAAGTATGATAACACAGAAGAAATAGACAGATTCTTAGAAGCATATGAAGTACCAAAGCTAGATCAAGAGGATGTAAAACTGTTGAATAACCCAATCTCTGCTAATGAAATTGAAAATGTAATTAAGTACTTACCCACCAAGAAGAGCCCAGGCCCAGATGGATTCACTGCAGAATTCTACAAGAAATATAAAGAAGACCTAATGCTGACACTCCTCAAACTATTCAATGAAATTGAAAGGGAAGCAATCCTTCCTAAGTCATTCCTGGAAGCAAATATTACTCTAGTACCAAAACCTGAGAAAGACCCAACTATAAAAGAGAACTATAGACCGATCTCCCTAATGAACACAGACGCAAAAATCCTCAATAAAATATTGGCAAATAGGATCCAGCAAATCATCAAGAGGATTATACACCATGACCAAGTGGGATTCATCCCAGGAATGCAAGGATGGTTCAACATACGCAAATCAATAAATGTAATCCACCATATCAATAAAGCCAAAAATAAGAATCACATGATCATTTCTATAGATGCAGAAAAAGCCCTCCATAAGGTCCAACACCTATCCATGATAAGAACTTTACAGAAAATTGGAATAAATGGTCTTTACCTCAATATAATAAAGGCCATTTATGACAAACCAACAGCCAGCATCATACTAAATGGCCAAAAATTGAAAGCCTTTACTTTAAAATCGGGCACAAGACAAGGATGTCCTTTATCACCACTCCTATTTAATATAGTACTGGAAGTACTAGCCAGAGCAATTAGGCAAGAAAGAGAAATAAAAGGGGTAAAGATAGGAAAAGAAGAAGTTAAATTATCATTGTTTGCAGATGACATGATACTCTACATAGAAGACCCCCTAAACTCCACTGAAAGACTCTTAGATACAATAAATAAATTCAGTAATGTGGCTGGATACAAAATCAATACTCAGAAATCAATAGCATTCCTATACACGAACAACAAAATCACAGAGGGGGAAATAAGGGAAACTGGAGTATTCACATTAGCAAGCAAAAAAATGAAATATTTAGGAATTACTCTTATGAAAGAAGTGAAAGACTTATACAGTGAAAATTATAATACACTGAAAAAGGAAATTGAAGATGATCTCAGAAAATGGAAAGACATCCCTTGCTCATGGATAGGAAGAACAAACATTGTGAAAATGGCCATTCTCCCAAAACTGTTATACAGATTCAATGCAATCCCAATAGAAATACCATCAACATACCTTATAGATCTAGAGAAATCACTCCTAAATTTCATCTGGAACCAGAAGAGACCTAGAATCACAAAGGCAATTCTAAGCAGCAAAGACAAAGCAGGAGGCATCACAATCCCTGACCTGAAGTTATACTACAAAGCAACAGTAGTAAAATCAACATGGTATTGGAATTAAAACAGAGCCGAAGATCAGTGGAATAGATTAGAAGATACAACCACAACTACAAACACACTCAACCACCTTATCTTTGATAAAGGAGCCAAGCAGGTTCACTGGAAGAATGACAGTCTCTTTAATAAATGGTGCTGGAAAAACTGGCTCTCCATTTGCCGAAAACTAAAGCTAGACCCATGTCTATCACCATGTACTAAATTAAAATCTAAATGGGTCAAAGATCTGAATATTAAAACAGAAACACTAAATCTATTGGAAGACAAATTGGGTAGAAACCTTGGAGACATAGGAGTAGGTAAAGAATTCATGAACAGGACTCAAACCGCACGGGAAATACTTCCCAGAATCAATAACTGGGACCACTTCTTATTAAAAAGTTTCTGCATGTCAAAAGAAATCTCCAGCATAGTGAAAAGAAAACCCACAAACTGGGAAAAGATTTTAGTGAACTCTCTCAGACAAGGGCCTCTTGTCTAAAACATATAAAGAATTAAAGAAACTCAGACCTCCAAAATTCAAAGATCCAATCCAAAAATGGGCATCTGAGATGAATATGCAATTCTCAGATGAAGAAATGCAAATGGCAAATAAATACATGAAAAAATGCTCATCATCATTGGTCATTAGAGAAATGCAAATTAAAACCACACTGAGATACCATCTCACTCCTGAAAGAATGGCCAGGATCAAGAAAACCAACAACAAATGCTGGAGAGGCCGTGGGGAAAAAGGAACTCTCCTGCACTGCTGGTGGGAGTGTAGACTGGTACAGCCTTTGTGGAGATCTGTCTGGAGATTTCTCAAAAAGTTGGGACTGGAAATCCCATTTATTCCAGGTATTCCACTTCTAGGCATATTCCCAGAAGAACTGAAAGCATCATACCACAGTGATATATGTGCACCTATGTTTATAGCAGCACAATTTGTAATCGCCAGATCTTGGAAACAACCCAAGTGTCCATCAACTGAGGAATGGATAAAAAAGTAGTGGTATTTCTATACAATGGAGTATTATTCAGCTATAAATAAGGATCACATTGAGATATTTATCAATAAATGTGTGCAGCTTAAGACCATACTGATAAGTGAAATAAATCAATCTCGCATGTGTGAATACCGAATAGTTTCCCTAATGTAAGTAATGATTCAAATATATAAAAATATGTGGTAATCATGATTCCCCATTAGGTGGCCTTGAAGCCTTATAACGTTTTCACTCATTAATTAGAAAGGCTTTATTCTGGGCTTCTGATATGGAAATATTTGAAGCTAGAGTATATGAAGTTTTATCCAAATATTTCAAGGAAAAAGACAGACACTATGGTAACTACTATTAAGTCTGGTTATATGGTGGTGAAGTACTAGGTTGCTGAAACAGTCATGCTTTGACCTGTATTGTTATATTGTTATGTCCTGTTTTATCTCAATCTCCCACTTATTGTTTTAAAAAAATTATTTAGTCATTTCTTATGTTTGTCTTAATTAAAGAAAAAATTTAAAAAATTAGGATATATAAATAGTAACTCTTTTTGATTTCCTATTAACTTGCTTTGAAGTCCTGTAATACTCCCACGATCTTATTTTGACTGATTAGACTCTGTTCCATTCTATATGATAGTATCAAGTTTGAAGACATAGGCAACTACTTTGAAGGCAATAAGATTCACTAAGATACCCATTCTGGTTTGACTATTGTCTTCTTTGGAAGTCCTGTAATGTTTACAATGCCTAAGTTTTATTGGTGTTGTTCTCTACTGTTTTGTCCAACTTTATAGTATCTAATGAGATAGACAATTCTTTTTAAGGAAAGAAGAGACAACGTTGATAACCATTGTTGATAACCTTTACTCTGTTCTACACCATGTGCTATGTCTATCCTTGGTTTTGACTGACAGCTTTGTTTTGCCATATTTGACTGTATTCTCTCCCCCCCTAAAAAAGTAATAAGCACTAAGGAGTAATAAAATCCAAAATGTGTAAATTTTGTTGTAAAAAAGAGAGGGAAAAAAAAAAGAAAAAAAAAAGAAAAAGAGCTCTAACGGATATAACAGCAAGTGTGTTTAGGGGTGTTAAATAGCTGACTATATCAATGTTTTTGGATCACTGAACACAACTGTTTGCAGTCTCCCTGTTTGAATGTCCACCTTGTATTCTTTGATACTGTGATTTGAGCAACTATTTTCAAGATGATAATATGTAATCTACTAACAGGTGATTTCTTACTGTTATTTTTTTTTTTTTTGTAGTTCTGTATTACGTGTACCCTTACACTGCTTTGTTTTGTTTTGTGTTTTTCTCTTTTTCCTCTTAAATAAAAAAAAAAAAAGAATAAAACCGACAAAACCAAAACATTGGAGACATTGTAGGTGTTCAAAAGTAGAAAAAGTCAACAAGAATGGGCGTTATAATGAATCTCATTATCTTCACAGCTGATGCCTAAACTTTCAAACCTGATACTATCCAGCAAAACAGAATAGGGGAACATCAGTTAAAAACCAGATGGTGAGAGTAATACAGGGCTTTAAATCGAGGTAATGGAAAGTCAAAATGGGTTACTATAATATATCCTGCTATTTTTTTCCTTTAATTAAAAGGATAAAAATAAAAAAGTAAATAAAGGAGTGGAGATTGAGATAAGAGAGGGCATAACAACGAAACAGCACAGACCAAAACATAACCATTTAAGCAGAATAATGTTTCACCACCAGATAATCCTGAACTAAAAGTAGTTACCATATTGTCTCTTTCCTTGAAATCGTTGAGTACAACTTCGTATATACTGTAGCATTAAGTATATCAAAACAATGTAAAACCATTTAAGAGAATGATAGCATTACAGAGTATTTAGAATCGACTAACAGAAAATGAACAATGGTTTCTGTATAATCTCCTTGTCTTTAAAAGGTTTTTGCTTATACTATCATACATAATAAAATCCAATAAGATACAACCTATTTAGACCATTGGAGACAGAAGAACAAAAGCTAGATGAGACTTCAAAACAAGATGATACTAAATCAGTATTACCTATTAAGACATCATTTTCTCTAAAATAGCTGTTCCTATCATCCAATCTTCTCTGCCTCATTTCTGTTGACCTCTTTTTCTGTCAGTAGCTGTCAGTTTGTCTTCTTCATTTTGTTCTCTGCTCCATTCGTTGTGGCCTCCCCGCCTCTATTTCTGGATTCTTTGTATTTTTCTTTTTTTTAGAATATCCTGCAATACTCTCTGTAGAGTTGAATTGGTGGTTGCAAATTCCCCCAGTTCCTCTTTATCCTGGAAGCACCTTGTTTTTCCATCAATTTCCAGGGACAGTTGTGCAGGATATCTCAATCTTGGCTGGAGATTATTATCTTTCAAAGCTTGAATTATTTCCCCCCACGCTCTTCATGATTTGATGGTTTGTGCAGAGAAATCTGCTGTAATTCTGATGGGTGTTCCCTTGTAAGTGGTCTGTTTCTTGTCTCTGACGGCTTTTAATATTCTGTTCTTGTATTGAATTTCTGGAATTTTTATTATTATATGCCTGGGTGTTGCTCTGTTTGGGTTGTAGGTAGCTGGATTCCTGTATGCCTCATACATCTGAGTATCTTTACCTTTTGCTAAATTAGGAAAATTCTCCTGGATTATTTCTGTGAGTAGCTTTTGTAGTTCACTTGTTTGTGTCCCTACTTCTTCTTTTATGTTCTTAATCCTTAAGTTATGGATCCTCTTATCATCTTCTTGTCTTTGTATTATTGCTGTTTGTTTCTTTGTTACTTTTAAGAAGTTTTTCATTTCATTCTCCCATATTACAAATCTGTCCTCCAGTTCAGATAGTCTGTCCTTAGTTTCTTTCAAGCTGTTATGCCAGTCTCCGATAGACTTCTTAGTATCTTGGTAGTCCCTTTGAACCTGCTTCACGTACTCTATGCTTTCTCTGTTTTCTCCATCAAACAATTTTTCCCTCTTTTTCTGTTCTTCCATTCCACCATCTGTTTTTTCTTGGGTGGTGCTTAGCATTTCTCTAACTATTCTGCATAGTTCTAGCTTCAGGTGGTTGATAACTTCATTCCTGAATTGGTCTGTGAGGCTCTCTATATGGCGCTTTATGTCTATTGGTGCGGTGTCCGCTATTGCCTGTTTCTCAGAATTGGGGGCTGAGGAGCCTTTCTTGTTGTTGCCTCTTCCCATATTCTCTGTTCCTTATATATATACAAGCTTATATAATCGGCCCAGCTTCTCTCCCAGTCAGCCACAGCCTGATCGAATTGCGTCGGTTAGGTGTTCCCGCTCACCGCTGCGCACCAGGGAGTTATGGACCAGGCAGCCTATGCGTCGCCCCTCCCGGCCACTGTCAGGCTCTGGGATCTGGGTTGGAACAGCCTACCGGGTCCGCCGGCAGCATCATGTAGGCCAGGCACTTTTCACCAATCCTGCCCGAGAGGGGGATGTGTGGCTGGAGTCGCCACCGCACCCTGCTTCCGCAGGACTGCTCGGGCCCAGAAAGTCCTCCGCTGGAGTCAAAGTGTGGTAGAGTGTCAGTTTCTCTCACTCACCTCACCACAAGTCAGTGCACGCCTCCCTGCCCGTCCTGTTTTTGACTCCACTCACAGATTGCCGTTCTCAGAGCTTCCGCACGTCTCTCTCCTTGCCGAGCCGCTGTAGAGGCAGCCAGCCGCTGTAGAAGCAGCCAGCCGCCGCGCGGCGGGAAACCCAAATCGCGGCTTCCAATGGCGCGGGGTCCAGCCTCCACACCGAGGCTTTTCTGTTCCTGTTTTAGCACCAGGACTGCATTCCAAGTTGGTTTCTCTCAACCCAGTTCATTCCTGAGTCAGCAGAGCATATCTCCACCTGCTTATGTCTCCTTAGTCCGCACCATTCCTGGCTTCTGAGCCGAGTCTTTCAGAGAGCCTCTGGTAGTTGCTGTTATCTGTCTGCCATGTTCTCCCAGAAGTATGTTTTATTTTATTTTAAAGAGAATAAAACCAAGCAAAACAAACAGAATAAAGCCAATCAAAACAAACCAGTGTAAGTGACACAGGATTTCAAAACAAGATAATAGAAAATCAACAATGGCTACCGTCATGCCTCCTGTAGTCTTCAAAATAGCTGGCCATTTCTTCAAACACAGTAAAATCAAACAAAACAGAACAGAACAGAATCAATAAGAACAAAACAATGAATGCAATAGGGGACTTCAAGGCATGATAATAAATCAAAAATGGCTACCATAATTTTTCTTGTTATCCTTGGAATAGACACCCATGACATCAGATATAATAAAATCAAACAAAACAGAGTAAAACCCAACCAAACAAAACAACAAGATAGTAGAGAATTAACAGTGGCTACTGTCTTCAGAAGGAGATCCCCCAGATATGTTACACTGAGGATTGTTATCTTCTTATAGATAATCAGACTATTGACTTTAGACCTGCAAAATCAGTGAAACACTAAACACTGCAAGAATTAAGTTGTAATCTTACTTTATTAGCTGTCATCAGAGCTGTGTTTCTCTAGATCAGGTGGTTGATTATGGAAGGGAGGATTTTAGCTCTTTTTGTCTCCCTACCCACACACCAGAAGGGGCTGGTTGCTGGCTCTCCCTCAGTCTGCCTATGCATGGCACCAACTCACAGAAGGGCTTAGCTTCTTGTTGCCTTCTTGTTCTCCTTTCCCACAGTCCACAAATGATCCTGACTCATGGAGAGGGCTCATGTCTGGCTCTTCCTTAATCAGCCATGCATCATGCTGACTCACAAGAGGTCTTAGCTTCTTGTTGTCATCTTGTTATCCTCCCCTATGTCTGCAAATCCCTATTATCTTGTTTTGAAGCCCTAGATCATTTTCATTGTTCTAGGGTTTGTTTTTGTTGTTGTCGTTGTTTTGTTTTGTTTGATTTTATTATACCTTATGGCATGGACAACTATCTTGAAGAAAATAAGATATATTAAGGTAGTCACTGTTGATTTTCTATTATCTTGTTTTGAAGCCCTGTATCATTTTCATTGCTTTGTTTTGATTGATTTTATACTGTTTTGTTTTGTTTGATTTTATGTCTTATGGTATAGGGAGCTATTTTGAAGATAACAAGAGGCATTATAGTAGCCATTGTTATTTCCTATCATCTTGTATTACGTTCAGTATTTGGTTTTATTTTCTTTAAAAGACAAAAACAAACAAACAGAGAAAGAAAGAGATAGTGTGGTATCTTTATATAATGGATACTACTTGGCTATATAGAATGAAACATTTGAGGCTTTTTTTGGGAAAGGGATATACCTGGAAAATATAATTTTGAGTGAAATAAACTAGGCACAAGATTAAATACCAGGTAGTACTGCTCATTTGAGTGAATCAAATTATAAATAAAGAAAATGATAAAAGATGACTACAAAAGGACAAGGAAATGGATCTCCTCCAATAGAGAGATGGTAAAGGGAACAAGGGCATTGGGTGAGAAGGAGGGGAGAGAAAAATTAGAAAAATAAAGATGTGTCTTGTATAGGAATCTAATAACCTCAATTTGTGTAAAGAATATGTGCCACAATATAAAGTAAGACCAAAAAATCAGTAAGTATGATAAAGTGGGTAGAGGAATCAGAAGAGGATGTGCAAGGGGGAACACTGAAGAAAGAGATTAATAAAAAAGACACAAGTTGTAATATGTACATGTAACCACTCCCTGAGATGATTTTAAATTTCATGAGTTACAAATACCCGCTGGCAAAAGTGTTTTAAAAAAGAAATTTTCCAGAAGGAAAACATTATTTAATGGCTGAACTCACTACTAAATCCATGATTTCCAGCCAATTTCTCCAATGCATATTCAAACTCCTTGTCTCTCAGGCTACAAACAATAGAGTTCAACATAGATGTCACTACACAAAAGGGAACAGAGACCGGAATGCTCATGCCCAAAGAATAGCCTTCTCTGAACCTGTCATAATTAAAGTTAGCTGTTCCAAAGAAGACTATCACCACGTTCAAGTGGGATGCACATGTGGAAAAGGCCTTGCTCCTGCCTTGAGCAGAGGTAATCCTAAGGATTGTTGAGATGATGAGTAACCCCGCAATAAACAGGCAGAAGCTCAGACCAATGATGGCACTGGCCACATGGAATGAAGACTGAATGACAGAGATGTCTAAGCAAGAGAGCTTCAGTAGCAATGGAATGTTACATAAAAAGTGGCTGCCAGCACTGTCACAAGTTTACCAGTCTACATAGCTAGGACAAAGTCACCAGGCAAACATAGACCTTTACCCTCATGAGTACTGGATATTGAAGAGGGTGGTAAATGTCCACATAGCAACCATAAATCATTGCAGGCAGTCGGACACATTCAGTGCCAACACATTACAAAGAAGATAATCTAGAAGATACAGTCCTCGTAGGAGGTGGTCTTCTTTTCCCAGGTATTTACAAGCATGACCTGAAATATAGTAGTTATTTATCAGATGTGCAAGAAGCTCAAATTTCTGAAAAAATAATACATTGAAATGTGGACTGCAAGACTTATTATTATGATGTTTCCAAGATGAATGGCCAAATCAGTGGTCAAGAAGACAAGGACAAAAGCCCTTGTAATTCAAAATAGTTGGGAAATCCTAGGAAGAAGAACTCAGTGACTGTTGTTTGAAATTTCTATTGCTTTCAATTCTTTCTCAACTAAAAGTAAAATTGAGAAATAAATTCTGAAAATAAAGAGATATGGTGACAAACACCAAAAAACCTGACTATCTCATCTTTTATTCTTGAATCAGGTGAAATTTGTTCTAGACACTATGACTTAACCCTGAAAATAGGGTGTGCAACATTTCCCTCACTGCTGTATTTTTCTGCCTGATATTGATATTCATGCATATCAATATTTTTTCTAGCTTGTTTAGCTCCCCTATCAACATGTAAGTTTTTAGGGCAAATAATGTGTCTCTTTTTTTAATCAATAGTTATTGTGTAAAATTTTTGTTAGAAGGAAGGAAAAAAAGGAAATTCAGTCTTCAGCACAAATACTGCAAAATCAGTAGCTGTTGAAGTAAGCTAGGCCCTGAATACTTTTCCTTCCAATTTCTCCTTTCTATAAGAAAAGTCACAGTACCACTTTCTACCCTATAAAGTATGAAGTTACTCCTTGATCTTTGACTTACTTGTGATACTCCAGCAAATACACACACATAGAAAGGAATTTGCAGATGCAATTAAAGTTATTCATCATATGACTTTAAAATTCAGAGGTTATCTTGGATTATTTTGAATGTATATAATCTAATCACATGAGCCCTCTAAAGCAGAGCTCATTTTCACTTAAAGATGAGGTTAGAGATTCAAATTGCAATTAGGATTCCACATGTCATCATTGTCTTGAAGATGAAGGGAGCTACATGCTAAGGAAATGCTAATCTTGATTTTATAATTTTTTAAAAATTGAATTTTGCCAACAACTTGGATAAATGTGGAAGTCAGATCTCCGCAGAGTGTCTACATAAGAACCCAGCTCACTGGACATCTTGTTTTCAGTTGAACCATGATGTGTGTGGCCTTCTCACAGAAGTCAAAGATAAATGGGTATTTAATGGGTATGTATGGATAGAAAATGAATACACTGATACCTATTTGGGATGTGAAAGTTTTTATTATTTGGGGCTAGTTAAAACAGATTACCAATCTAGAAGTCTTGGAAGCGACATCATCCAATATGCTCTCAATCCTGTGGTCAGCCTCCTTTCTATCTTTGTTTTTCCCCTGAGAGAAGAGACAAAAATAATGTACAAGAAACTGTCAAATTTATTCTACTCAGTTTCCTCTTCTGTAGCTCCAGGAAAAGATAGGGCAAAGGCAATTTCAGAATTTTTGGTTAGGGTGATATTACTGGATTATTTTAAAATTTTAATTAGTTTCTTTCCATTCTGATTTACTAAGAACAATAAATGCATGTGAGGTTGTGACAGCAATCATAAGTTCTAGGAATCAAGAGAGCCCATTAAGTTGCATCAGAAAATAATAACTTTTGTAACATGTCCTTCAATGTAGATTTGGCTGTCTTGCTTTCCCTATTTTCTATAGAAACTGCTATCTCTTTTTCATAGAGTAAATTAGTGGTAAGCAGACAAATCTAGCACCCTACATATTTTTAAAACTAAACTTTTATTGGGTTACAATCACACCATAAAACCTACAATATTTACTTTCTGACCCTCTCCAGAAAAATTTCTTCAACTCTTAGTGTAAACAATTGAGTTTGGAAGCTTGACAGCTGAGTTTAAGTTATGACTTTATCATTTGTTAACCATGATCTTGAGCAGCTTATGTAGCATCTATGAAATTTATTTTGCTCATGTTTAAAATGAGTTAATGTTTATATTATAGAATTTTTGTCAAGATGACATAGTGAATAGTAGAGCAGTGACCATAGCTAAACTACAAAACCTTAAGTTTCTCCACCCACTGTACTACTGCCACTTAAGTTCACCTTTAAACATGTTATTTCCCCCCCAAGAGTTCTTCTATACTATTGGTAAGAGCATAAATTAGTTAAGCATTAGAAAATTTCTAAGAAGGTCCCTCAAAAATGTAAGGTAAAACAGCAATTTTTAAAATTTTACTTTAAAGGGAATAAAACCAAACAAAACAAAATGGAATAAAGCTGATCAGAACAGAACAATGAAAGTGAACTTCAAAACAATATACTAGGGAATCAACAATGGCTACCATAATATCTCTTGTTTTCTTCAAAATAGCTGTCCATAGCATCAGATATTATAAGCTCCAACAAAACAAAACAGAATAAAATGTATCAAAACAAAAGAATGAAAGGTCATTTTAAAGAGACTAAAACAAAAGAAGACCAGAATAAAACCAATCAAAACAAAATAGTGAAAGTGATACAAAATATCAAAGTAGGATAATAGGAAATGAACAATGGCTACCATAATGCTTCTTGTTATCTTCAAAATTGTTACCCATACTTTCAGACATAAACAAAACAGAATAAAAACCAATCGAAACAGAACATTGAATAAAACTAAACAACAAAATGGAACAAAGCAAAATGGTGAAAACGATGTTGAATTTCAAAACAAGACAGAAGGAAACCCCCATATTTGCTATATTGTATATAGTTATCCTCTTAATAGATGCTCAGACTACCAGCCTTAGGCCTGCAAAGTCAATCAAACAATGCAAGCATTAAATTGTCTTGGTATCTCAGTTTCTATCATCTTAGCCTGTCCTCTGAATCAGTCAATTGTCTACAGGGTGGAGGTGGGGGCAGGGAGTTGTCTCGCAACCCAAGTGCCAGTTGGCTCATGGGAAGGGCAAATTGACTTGTTTCTCCTCTCAGGCCTGCATAACTTGCACCAACTCATGGCAATGGTAAATTGGCTTCTTGTTACTCCTCCTATATTTCCTAAATCATGGCTTCCTAAAGATGCTATTCAATCAAGCTATATTCCTTGAACTACCCTGAAAGGATCAAGTAAAATATACTATATTGATATTTTAGTAAATATCAATAGTAAAATATACTATAGTGATACCTGTGTACCATGTATACGGTAGAAATTTGGAGTAGTTAAGAAATGGAAAAAGCTTAGGTGTTTATTAGCAAATGAACTGATAAAGAAAATGTAATTTAACAGTAAATATTCACTATTCATTATGTAATCATAAAAAAGAATTAAAATATACAATTTGCAGGAAAATGGATCAGACTAGAATCTATAATGTCAAGTGAAATAAACCAGAACTCAGAAAGTCAAATACAATGCATTTTCTCATATGAGGATACTAGAAAAATAAAATAATTTTTAAAAAGAGAGATGACATGAAAGCAGAAAGGGATAAGTCTTCTTATCCCATATAGGTGGAAGGGGCACAGGAAACAAGTACAAAAATAAAGGGGAATAATAATAAATATTGTATTTGTGTAGAAATATGCCAAAATAAAATCCAGTATTGTATATAACTGTGCACTAACAAAAAAGAAAAACCAAAAATAATATTTTTCCCATTGTCTTTATTACTTTTCTCTTGTTGTTAAGACACAATACTTGAGACCCAAAATGAAGGAAGGAAAGATATATTTAGCTTACAGTTTTTGGAGGTTTCCATCCATACTCAGCTTTTTTTTTTTTTTTTTTTTTTTTGGTCTTTTTCATTTTTATTGGTACTGGGGATCGAACTCACGACCACCTGCTTGCAAGGCAGGTGCTTATGCCGCTGAGCTAAACCTCCAGCCCCTCCATCCATACTCAGCTGGCTGCAAGGCAGGGTGGCATGGCAAAGGGGCAGCTGTTTATGGCAGCTACAAGCAACAAGGGCAAAAAGGGCAAAAATGGGCAAAGCAGGACTTTCTTCTCTCATACAGCATGCTGGCCACCCACACCTGGGTGAGTGCAGCACTCATACTGCCAATCCCAGTACTATACAATAAAAAAAAATCACAAACACTAGACTCAGCCACCTCTGTGGACTGCACGGGACTTGAAGGAGCATCTGAAAATAAACCATAACATTCCACCCCTGGCTCCACAAAGACTCATGCACATCCTTTATGCAAGACATTTAGTCATCTCCAAGAGTTGCCAAAGTTCTAACAATTTCAGCATTGCTGAAAGTCCAAGACCCAAGTTCCAAGTCTTCTCCAAGATCTAAGATAAACTCTTAGCTATAATCCCCTGTACAAATGAAAACAAAGTTAAACATTTCCAACATTCAGTGGCACAAAATAAAATTACCATTCCAAAACAATACAAACAGAGGATATAAAGGAAAGAGGCCAAAGGAAGTCCACAATCCAGCAGGGCAAACATTATGTCCCCTACTTGCACATCCAGCATCTGAAGCAATCTGTGGCAAATTGTGAGTTCCAAAGGACTTAGGTGACTTCGCCCCTAAGGCACTTACAGGGGTTAGAGCTCCCATGGCTTCTCTTTTAGGCACACTCCATTCAATCCTTGCAGCTTTCTATAGACGATCCATATGTCTGGATTTTCCAAATTTTTTAGTTTTCCATTGCACCTTTGGTTTTACATTCACAGCTTCACACACTGTCCTCTCAGGGCCACACTGCCTGGCCTTCCAGGCCCTGTGCAATCAAAATAGTAGCTGCCTTTACCTCAGAATTCATGCATTATGCATGTACCCAAGACTAGGACCATGTGAATGCTGCCAAGATCTGCTGCTAGCTGTGGCAGGAGCCAGACATTCCCTTCTCTTGGCTGCAGGGGTAAAGTGCTTGGATCACTGAGAACTCTGAACCTGATTGTGTGGAATAGCTTCTCTATGTCACCTCCATTCTGAAACCTGGTGCACTCAACACAACTTTGGAGCACTGTGTGGCCTCTGCTACCATTCTGGAACATAGTGCTCTGCAGTTTTCTCCTCAAAAAAAAAAAATCTTTTACTTTTGCAGTTTTGAGGCTGAAAAACATTGGGACTTGCCACTTCCTATGATGCTCCCAAGCTATCTTTTTAAAAATTTTACTGTTCCTTTGCAGCAATTGAGATCTCAGCTCTAATTTTACAGTCTATAACTTTACTGGAGCTTCCTTTCTGGCCAAACTCACAGTGCTTATAATCAGCCTGCTGGGCTCTGTGCTCTTGATTCACAACATAAATCTGACTGAAAGCCACCAATAATAGTCATGCCACTGCCTCATCTTTAGACTGCCTTGAAATTTTTTATGCCACATTATTCAGTCTACCACCATCAATCTTAGTCTCAGGTAGTCTCTGGACATGAGAAAAATACAGGCACAAACTTTCTTCCAAGCCATAACACATATCATCTGGAGTCCAACAACCAATGCAGTCCTTTCCAGCAGAAACTTCCCAAGACTGGTCTTTACTGGCAGGATTTCTATCAGTCTTCTGGTCTTATGAACTCTAAAAAGAATCCCCCATACAGAACAGCCTAAGACATCCCAGCTTTAAGGCCATATCTATGAACCTTTCCAAATTTTTCCCACAAGCCATTTCCAAAGGCTCTTGAGCCACATTGTCAGGTATAGTCACAGCAACAATACCACTCCTGGTACCAAATTCTTCCTTGGTTACTTTTCTCTTGTTGCTGGGGCAAAAATGCTCAACCCTCAAAATTAGAGAAGGAAAGGTTTATTTAGCTTACAGGTTTTGGAAGTTTTAGTCCACACTCAGCTGGTTCCAAGGCAGGCTAGTGTGGCTAAGGGGCAGCCATTAATGGAAGCTGCAAGCAACAAGAGTGAAAAGGGAAAAAGAAGGGAAAGTAGTAAAAAGGGGAAAAGCATCCTCCTTCCCTCTCCTATATTGTATGCCAGCTACCCACCTCTGGGCAACTGATATGTATGCATACCTGTGTATTTCTCTCTTAAAACAAATATATATGATCCAACCTTATTATTGTATTTCCTTTTTTTATTTTACAATTGCATTTCCTGGACATATTTTTCACAAGTCAGTGAAGAAGGAAAGTAGATTTCATTATCACTTCTGGATAAGATTTCCTCTGAAAATGAAAATTAAAATATTCAAATCCATGAGTTATATCTAGTACTACAAAGCAGCTGGTAAACTTAAACCCAGTGCTGCCAAACTTCCTTCCCACAATATTCCCTAATTTTCAATAGGAAACCTAGCACTTTTTTTAACCTACTCTCTCTCTACTTCCTTATCTAATTCAGCAAATTCTTCTGATTCTCTCTCAAACATGTATCAGTTGCTTAAAAGTAAAACTGGTCGAGATGGTAGAAATTAAAATAGCATTTGCTTCAGGATGTAGAAATATGGTGATGTTATGGATTTTGTTTGTGTGTCCCCTGCAAAACCTCATGCAGTAATAGAGGCAGCTAAGTCTGACATGCCATTTAATGGTCATCTAATATCTTGAATAGTTATTGAGATATTAGCAGAATGATCAGGAATGTACACACACTTAGCTTTTACAATTTCATAAGTATCTTCAGCGCTCTTAGAATGTCCAGTGTCATCCAAGTTTGGAGGATAGCCTGTTTTATTAATTTTAACTTTTTTATTCAGGAGAGTGAGACCAGCTGTGGTGTCATTTATAGCCCAGTGAATATAATTAGTTAAGGCCTTAATACACATCATATAACCTTTTTCTAGACAAGATTTGCTGCATCCCATTAAAGGGAATCTAAAAGGAATTTAACATATATGTTATTGGTTTCATCTGGATGATGCCTTGTGGTTTGGCACCTTTTACACAAAAACACATTGTAATCAAAGCATGTATAGTCAAAGTATGCATGCAAAGGCATGTATAATCAAAGCATGAGCATTAGAGCTAATATGTAAGTTTAGAAACTGTTTCTAAATTATAGCCTTTGTAAAGCATTGGCCCTTAGATCCTTTCGTTGATGGAGTCTGATATTTTGTTATAAAGTCCTCTAGCTTTAGTTATAATTATCTTTAAATTTTTGACAATGTTTGTGAACTAGATTAATATATTATTTTTACAAATAAAAATTCTCTTTTTTAAGTTTTTATGAAGATGGTGGATAGACAACTGGCTACAGAAGCTCCCTGAGATAGTCAACTTAGAATTCAACAAAATACAGAGTGGAGAGCTCCAAACAGAGGGAGATGAAGTCTCTCATCCCAAGAAGAAATTAAAGCGACTTGCCAACCATCCAAGGTCCTGCTGCAACTGGCCTACACTGTGGCTTGCCAGGGTCCTGCTGCAACTTGCTGAGAGGTTCCACCATGACTGGCTGAGTTCCCAACATGACTTACTGAGGCCCCGACATGACTGGCCAGGTTCCCACCGCACCTGGCCGGGGGTTGTGCCATAACTGGTCAGGTTCCCGCCGCTACTTGCTGGGGTCCCACCGAAAAGGCCAGGAATCATGCCCTGACTTGCAGGGGTCCCGCCATGACTTGCCGAGGTCCTGCCATGACTTGCCGAGCCATCCGAGTTCCCCTCACTTCGACTCACTGGAGGCACAGTTACATTGAGTTCAGGGCTCAGCGAGCCGAATGGAGAGCTGAGTTGGCAGGGAACCTACATCAAGCTGTGGTGAGTGACGGGAGTGGAGCCATTCCATACATGGGGGGGGGGCCTGGCAGACAACATTCTGGGATCGGGCAGAACTGGCAAGTACAAGGGGCAGCAGTGACTTCAGTCAATTGTTCCCTTCCCTAATGGGATTGGTGGAGTGAGCTAGACCTGGGTCACATGACCTGGCTGAGATCCAATAGGTTATCTAATGTCAAGTCCCTGCAGCAGTGGCACACACTAACCACACTGGCCAAGTGGCTGGTCCAGAGGGAGGCAGCACAAAGTAATACAGTAGTGCAGGCCACAGCAGCTAGACTAATCTGGAGGGGAGGGGCCAGCATACACAGTCCCTGTCTGCAACTCACTAACACACTGCAGTGTGAACGATCATCTAGCCAGCATGCTTCAGAAGAATTTTAACCAACAAAGAAAGCAACTGGGGCCTCCTGGAAGAAGCAAAAAAGATGGGAAGAGGAAGCAACAACAAAAAGTCCCCAGGTCCCAACCCTGAGAACGTTGACCCAGGACAGGTAAATACAAAGGAGAATGTGAACAACAAACATGCAATATCAGACACAGTGCAAGTGGACACAAAGAGATTTATTCAGGACCTCATAGATGAGTTCAAAAGTGAAATATTTAGCCAAATAAAGCAAGGTATAAGAAGATTAATAAAAGAGATACTAAGCATCCCTCAAGCAGACACAGACAGAAGAAGGGAGGAACTCAAACACAAGAGAGAACCATTTGGTGAAGAATATTTAAAAATATAGAATATATGAAGCAGATTCAAAGAGATCACCAGGAAATTAAAAACTCTATGGAAAGATGGTGAATCAGCTTGAAAGAAACTAAAGATAGATTATCCAAGTTGGAGGACAATTTTGCAATGTGGGAGTATGAAAGGAAACCTTTTTAAAAATAAAAAGGAAACAAGCAGTAACAATACAAAGGCTAGAAGATGACAAAAAGATCTATATCTTGAGAATAAAGAATGTAAATGAAGAAATTGGGGTACAAACAAAGGAACTATGAAGGTTATTCACAGAAATAATGAAGGAAAACTTTCCAAACATAGGAAAAGGAAATAATATTCTGATATATGAGGCATATACAACCACCTACATATCCAGCCACCTACAACCAAAACAGAGCTACACCCAGGCATATAATAATCAAGATCCCAGAAATTCAAAGTAAGAACAGAATATTAAAAGCTGTTAGAGACAAGAAACAGATCACCTACAGAGGAAGGCCATCAGAATAACAGCAGACTTCTCGACACAAACCATCAAGTCAAGAAGAGCTTGGAGCGAAATATTACAAGCTCTGAAAGAAAATAACCTCCAGCCCAGATTGATATACCCTGCTAAACTGTCTCTAGAAATTAATGGAGAAACAAGATGCTTCCAAGACAAAAAGGAACTTGGGAAATTTGCAACAACCAATCCAACTTTACAGAGAATACTCCAGGGCATTCTAGAAAGAGAGAAAAGTTCTAGGATTCCAGGAACAATGGCAGAGAGGCCTCAATGCATGGAGCAGAAAACAGAATGAAGAAGATAAGCAGACAATTGATGGCAAAAAAAAAGGGCATAACAGAAATGAGGCAGAGAAGATTTTATACAAAACTTACATGATTGATAGTATCAACTCTGAGAGTATAGGCAACTACACTAAAGATGACAGGATTCAACAATAACACATTCTGGTTTGATAACTGCCGGTTTTTGAAGTTCTATACTATATACAAAGTCGTATTTTATTAATACAGTTATGCACTGACATACTCAATTATACTATGTCTGATGATATAGCCAATTCTATTGGAGATAACAAGAGACAACACAGGAACTATGGTAGAACAATTTGTACAATGATCTTATAGGTTTATTTCATTTCATGTGTTTACAGGAATATGTTTTGTTTTGCCTTGTTTTGTTTCTCCCTCTAATATAGAAAGGATAGAAATACATGTGAAGACTCATGCATGTGTAGAATCTATAAACAGTTTATGAGAACTGATCATATGACACATGATGAAATGAACAGATACTCTGAAGAAAAAGAGACACTAAAATATCCAGTGCTGATCCTGGAGTGTCATAAAGTGAAACCCAGCAATAGTATTATTCTTTGTTCAGAGTGATATTAGCCTGCTTGGGTTTATTTAAGTGTATAGGATTAATAACCATATTTCTAAGTTTTTGTTGGATAGTTGAACAGAACTGGTTGCAATCTCACTGTTTGAATCCCCACTTTATAAGCTCCACTTTAGTATCTTGCATAACTATTTGTAAGAAGACAATCTGTAATCATCACCTAATGATTTCTTACTGTTCATTTTTTTTCTTTGAAATTTATGTATTATTTCTACCCATTTTCTGTTTTGTTTAATCTTTCTTTAAATTAAATGTAAAAAATAGACACTGTAGTACTCAGTGCTGATCATGGAGTGTCATGATGTGATATCCAGCAATACTATTATACTTTGTTCAGATTTTAACCTGCTTTAGTTTGTTTAATCTAAACATAAATGAAGCTATGGATAACTGCATGTATGTTTAAGTGTATAGGATTGACTACCATGTTACTAAGTTTTTGTTGGACAGTTGAACAGAACTGTTTGCCATCTCGCTGTTTGAATTCCCACTTTACATGTTCCATTTTTGTATCTTGAACAACTATTTGTAAAACGACAATATGTAAACATCAACTAGTGATTTCTTACTGTCCATTTTTTTCTCTGAATGTAGGTATTATTTCTACCTATTTTCTGTTTTGTTTACTCTTTCTTTAAATAAAATTTTAAAAAAGTTATTATACATGAACAACAATATGTACTATGTTTCTAAAAAACCATTTGGAGCATCATTTTTATGAGTGGGCAACCTGGTTGTACGTATTGCAGCATTTAGACAGAACAAAATCTCCCCCAGATTGGAGTCAGGCTTTTAGGCATAACTAAAGGAATAAAAAAAAGAGACGGTTGTCACAGTTACAGTTTAAGCAGCATATATTTTAGTGACTGTTTATTGAGGTGTAATTCTGGAAGGAAGACCAGAGTTGAGAAGGACAAAGAGACATGTCAATGTCCAGCAATTGGCTAGTTTTCACCTCTTGTCATGATTACCAGGGCTCCTACATGGAGATGATAAGTAGAGATGACAATCTGGTCAGAGGGAGGAGGTAATCTAAGGCCCTTCAGTCTTTTTGGACCAAATGATAGGATGGGTCTGAACTATGGGTCCTTCACCTCAGAGGGCATTCTGACCTCCAGTGATCACCTTTGCAGTTAGGGCATGGCCTGGTGGGGCCCCTTAAGGCAGACAATATTAAAGTGGCCTGGCTTGGGGCAGCAATAGCAGATTAGCATAGACTTCAGGTTATTCTCGAAGCCCTGAAAATCAGATTTAAAGTCTGTTTTTTTTTTTTTTAAGGCCACAACAAAGGCAGCTACTTTTTGATCTCTTTGTTTTCTCTCTTTGGCTTTCTCCCAGCCCTGATTTTAGAATACTAAGGAGGCAGCTTTTACTAAAGAATCAACTAAACTATCTGGAGCAAAGGCTATCTTTTGTAGCTTTTTTTTTATATCTGGAATTGACTGAGTAATAAACATGTCTTTACAATTTTCCCTTCTACTGAATCAGGATCTATGGACATAGGTTATACTAGTGCCTCTAATACACACTCTAAGAAGTCAGAGGGGTTTTCATATTTCTCCTGAAAAATAACTGACAATTTAAAATAACCAGAAGGATTTGTTTTTGTCCCTTTTGGGTCTTCAATAATACACACTTGAAAATGTCTCCTATTTTGCTGTCAGACCACTTGGGATCTTGGATGAGAACTGTTTGTGTGCCATTGGGAACTGGTTATTCTCTTGGCTATTTAAAATTAACACTATGATATTTATCTCCAAAGGCAGTAGCATCTTGTAATGCTTCTTGCCTCTCACTAGAAGTTGATCTTTGATTTAAGAGTGACATTACATCTTTTCAGCCTAGTTTGTAGATTTCAGTAAATCCTCTAAAGATATCTTACTAAAGTACTTAAGTACTTACTAAAGTCATTGGAAAATTTTCCTAGTTCTAGCTTAATTTGCTTTAAGTCATTTAGAGAAAGAGACCTATGAATGGAAAGAGACCTAAGATTACAGTTATACCTGGAACATAAATAAGAATTATCTCTTAATGTAAAGAAAATTTGAACATAAAGCAATTCTAACCATTTTTTTCTCTTTCTTACAGTATGATTTTAGTTGTAAAAGAACATCACAATTAATATTTCCTTTTGTGTTCCATTTTGGCTCTGGGTGTGTAGTTGGCCACACACACACATATGCAGAGAAGTGTCAAATAGCTATTTTTCAACATGGAAGTGTCAATCATTTTCCAGTGCTTAAGAATGTATTCCAAAGGAATAAGGTGCTTTGGCATTGCATTGCCCACGTCTGTTATGTAAAAAAGCAACATGCAGGGCATGAGACTTTTTTGTACCAGGAATTAAACTCAGAACCTCTTTCTGAGCTATGTCTTTAGTCCTGTAGTGCATGAAACTTTGACACTGAGCCACCTAACTATGAAAAAATGGAGATAATTAGGCATTCCTTTCTTATCCCTATTTGATAAATGTCCTCAAGGTGTCCCTCAGAGTTGATTCCACTCCAGGGTAGGTGGATGCCATCTGGAGAGAGTAGAAGATAAATTTGGCCAGCCTATCCACTCTTGAAGTGGTCACAATCTCATCTTCCCAAGTAGCTCATGAATTTTGTTTTCATAAGCCTAGTTGTGACAGGAATGCTTAAAGAAGAAAGCATAACTTTATAATAAGCTATTGCTTTTTGTTCAATGTAAAAAAGTGAGTTAGAGCATTTCCGTATCTGTTCTGTGAAAGAGATTCCCTTGGAAACAGATAAAAACCACAAATAAACTTGAAGAATTCCACCCTGGATCTTTGGGCAAAGTTTCTAATGCATTTGTGTCCTCTATCTAATTAGGTAATCTTTGGGACATAGCTGTGCTTTACTTAAATTTCTGTATCTTTGAAGCTCACAGATTAAACTTACTAATTATCATCTAGCAATCACCTTTTAGATGTTAGCAAAAAAGCATCACTTTTCTATGCACATACACAAGAAAAGACTATTTACTCTTAATTAACATAGGTAAGACAAATTGAAATCATCCCTCTATTAGCTGCTGAGAAATGTAAACAATTGTTGCCATGCTGCCTCAGTGTAATCTCTGAAGGGAGGGGTAGTCTAGATGATTTTAAAATACACTGTAAAGTTTAGGGAGAATTTCTATCTAGTAGCAGAGAAATGAGTATGATATAAGAGTGGATATTTTCTGCAGTTGTGGAACCAGTTCCTACTGAGGAAACTTTGAGTGTCCTGATCATGATCCCAAAGTTGTTCTCAGTTTGTATTGGCCCACACAACCAGAGATCAGTCTCTAGAAAGAATCCAACTGTCTGTCTGGCCAACATTCCATTGACTTCATTGGCCACTGGCTTCAGTGAGGATTCACCAAACAGCTGCTGGGGAAGCCTGTCCTCTGCTTTTAAGAGTGACAGCTCTTAATCACTACAGGGGTGATCAGCTGCAGAGTAACCACTGTCTGTCAAAGTTATAAGAGGGATAGTTAAAAGCCTGAGCAAGATCATTACCCAGTGTTCTATAAATTTACAATAAAGTTTTAAAGTCCACAACTTGAAAAGCTGGAGAGCCTCCTTAGTCTACATGTGTTTTGGTCTCGTAAGTGTGCTGCTTTTGGAAATAGCTTCTTCTGGTTTCATCCAGAAGTTGGTCCTTTCTACTGTGTCTCAGGGTCCATCTCCTGAGGAAGACTGTCACCCAGAACACTAAGCTGGTACACGATTTTTATATTTATGTTCTTCTGGACAGGCAAAATTCCAATGTCTCATCTGACCCAGAGAGAGGGCATGCATCCCTCATCTAAGATAACTTCCTTGTCTTTGACATTAACAATTGATCATTTTCTATGGACTTAACTTAGGAGAAAAAAATTTTAACAGTCCACAACTCTTTTCTTTCTAATTTTACATGCCTCTAAAAAGGAAAGGACAAAGTGGGGGAAATGATTAGAAGTAAAGCCAAAGAAAGGAAACTGAAGCAGAACAGGCTTGACATTTCCTCTAGCGTGTAGGGAAGGATCAGAGTCAGTCTGCCTCAGTGAAACTTGTCCTCCAAGATTGGAGGCTGTTCACCAGCTTAGTGCTGCTTAAATGAAGGAAGGAGTCCCTGTTTGACTGTAAGTATGTATATTTTCTATGTATGAGCTAGACCTCATTTTTTAAAAAAACCATTTTACAGAAGTTTGTATTGAAGTCTACTAGGGATGTTCTAACATTACTCTCTCTAGCACTATTGTCTAAATAAAGTCAAGCAAGGAGTACTAGTAAATTTAGTAACTAATTGAAATGCAACATGTACAAGAACAAAGTAATAAAAATGTCCCATTAAAGAAATATCATAATCTTATAACCTTCCCATGTTTTAACTTAGATTTATCATTGTTTTAACAAAACTATATAAGAGACAGAGCAATTATAAACAATGGGCAAAAACAAATAATAAGCAATGGACAAAGACAAGGCACAAATTATTATAAGCAATAGGCAAATAAAAAGAAAATTTGAAGAATAAGAGTTTGTTACCTGAATGAGTGCCAACAGTGCAGAAGAGTTCCTTTTCCCCATAGCCTCTTCAACATTTGTTATTGGCTGTTTTCTTGATCATGGCCATCCTTTCCGGAGTGAGATGAAATCTCAGTGTTATTTTCATTTGCATTTCTCTAATATTCAAAGATGTTGAACATATTTTCATGTGTTTATTTGCCATTTGTATTTCTTCAGCTGAGAAGTCTGTATTCATCTCAGATGCCCATTTTTGGATTGGGTGCTTGAATTTTGGGGGCCTGGTTTGTAAAAATTCTTTATATGTTCTAGACATAAGTTCTTTGTCTGTGGGACAGTTGACAAAGATTTTTTCCCAATTTGTGGATTTTCTTTTCACTTTGTTAGAGACTTCTTTTGATATGCAAAACTTTTTAATAAGATATGATCCCAGTTTTTGATTCTGGGAAATATTTTCCATGCAGCTGGGGATTTGTTCATGAACTCTCTGCTTACCTCTATGTCATCGAGATTTCTACCTAATTTCTCTTCCAATAGATGTACCATTTCCATTTTGAAGCCTAAATCTTTGATCCATTTTGACTTTACTTTAGTGCATGGTGATAGACATAGGTCTAGTTTTAGTCTTTGGCATATGGAAATCCAATTTTTCTAGCACCATTTATTAAACAGTTCATCTTTTTTCCAGGGAATGTAATTGGCTCCTTTGTCAAAGATAAAGTGGCTGATTGTCTCTGAAGTTGTGTCTGCACCTTCTAATGTGTTCTATTGATTCTCAGATCTGTTCTTTTCTTATTTTATCACAGCAGCATTGTAGTGTAATTTCAAGTCAGGGATTGCTTTGCCTCCTGCCTTGCCTTTGTTGCCCAGAATAGCCTTTGGTATTCTAGGGCTCTTCTGTTTCCAAATGAATTTTAGGAATTTTTTTTTTATCTCTATGAGGTATACTAATGGTATTTTATTGGGATTCAATTAAATCTGTATAACACTTTTGGAAGTATGCCCATTTTCACAATGTTAGTTCTTCCTATCTATGAGCAAAGGATATCTTTCCATTTTCTGATGTCTTCTTCAAATTTTTTTTCAGAGTACTGTAATTGTCAACATATAGATTTTTAAAATTTTATTTAAAAGGAAAAAGAGAAAAAACAAAACAAAACAAAGTGGTGTAAGGGTACAAGTAATACAGAACCACAAAAAAAAAAAAAAAGTAAGAAATCACCAGTTAATAGATTACATATTATCATCTTAGAGATAGTTGCTCAAGTCACAGTATCAAAGCATAAAAAGTGGACATTCAAACAGTGAGACTGCAAACAGTTGTGTTCAATAATCCAACCAAAAACATTAATATGGTCAGCTATTTAACACCCCTAAACACACTTGCTGTTGTATCCTTTAGAGCACTTTTTTTCCTTCTCTTTTTAACAACAAAATTTATACATTTTGGGTTTTATTACTCCTTAGTTCTTATTACTTTTTTGGGGGGGAGAATAAAGTCAAATATGGCAAAACAAAGCTGTCAGTCAAAACCAAGGATAGACATAGCACATGATGTAAAAACAGAGTACAAGGTTATCAGCAATGGTTACCATAATGTCTCTGGTTTCCTTAAAAATAATTGTCTATCTCATTAGGTATTATAAAGTTGAACAAAACAGTAGAGAACAAGACCAATAAAACTTAAGCATTGTAAACATTACAGGACTTCCAAAGGAGACAATAGTCAAACCAGAATTGGCATCTTAGTGAATCTTATTGCCTTCAAAGTAGTTTTCTATACCCTCAAACTTGATACTATCATACAGAATGGAACAGAGTCTAATCAGTCAAAACATGATAGTGGGAGTATTACAGGACTTCAAAACAAGTTAATAGGAAATCAAAAAAAGTTATTATAATATATCCTGCTAATTTTTAAAATTTTTCCCCTTAATTAAAAAAACCATAAAAAATAACTAAATAATTTTTTTTAATAAATAAGGGAGAGATTGAGATAAAAGAGAACATAACAGTATAACAATACAGGTTAAAGCATGACTGTTTCAGCAACCTAGTGCTTCACCACCAAATAACCCGGCTTGATAGTAGTTATCATAGTGTCTGTCTTTTTCCTTAAAATATTTGAATAAAACTTCATATACTATAGCTTCAAATATTTCCATATCAAGAAGCCCAGAATAAAGCCTTTCCAATTAATAAGTGAAAACTTTATAAGGCTTCAAGGCCACATAATGGGGAATCATGATTACCACATATTTTTATAAATTTGAATCATTACTTACATTAGGGAAACTATTCGGTATTCACACATGCAAGATTGATTTACTTCACTTATGAGTATGGTCTAAAGCTGCACCCATTTATTGATAAATATCTCAATGTGATCCTTCTTTATAGCTGAATAATACTCCATTGTATAGAAATACCACAACTTTTTGATCCATTCCTCAGTTGATGGACACTTGGGTTGTTTGTAAGATCTGGCGATTACAAATTGTGCTGCTATAAACATAGGTGCACATGTATCACTGTGGTATGATGCTTTCAGTTCTTCTGGGAATATGCCTAGAAGTGGAATAGATGGAATAAATGGGACTTCCAATCCCAGCTTTTTGAGAAATCTCCAGACTGACCTCCACAAAGGTTGTACCAGTCTACACTCCCACTAACAGTGTAGGAGAGTTCCTTTTTCCCCACAGCCTCTCCAGCATTTGTTGTTGTTGGTTTTCTTGATTCTGGCCATCCTTTCAGGAGTGAGATGGAATCTCAGTGTGGTTTTAATTTGCATTTCTCTAATGACCAATGATGATGAACATTTTTTCATGTATTTATTTGCCATTTGTATTTCTTCATCTGAGAAGTGCCTATTCATTTCAAATGCCCATTTTTGGACTGGATCTTTGAATTTTGGGGGTCTGAGTTTTTTTAATTCTTTATATGTTTTAGACAAGAGTCCCTTATCTGAGAGAGAGTTCACTAAAATCTTTTCCCAGTTTGTGGGTTTTCTCTTCACTATGCTGGAGATTTCTTTTGACATGCAGAAACTTTTTCATAAGAGTGGTCCCAGTTATTGATTCTGGGAAGTATTTCCCGTGCGGTGTGAGTCCTGTCCATGAATTCTCTAACTACTCCTATGTCTTCAAGGCTTCTACCCAATTTGTCTTCCAATAGAGTTAGTGTTTCTGTTTTAATATTCAGATCTTTGACTCATTTAGATTTTAATTTAGTACATGGTGATAGACATGGGTGTAGCTTTAGTTTTCGGCAAATGGAGAGCCAGTTTTTCCAGCACCATTTATTAAAGAGACTGTCATTCTTCCAGTGAACCTACTTGGCTCCTTTATCAAAGATAAGGTGGTTGAGTGTGTTTGTAGTTGTGGTCGTATCTTCTAATCTATTCCACTGATCTTTGGCTCTGTTTTGATTCCAGTACCATGTTGATTTTACTACTGTTGCTTTGTAGTATAACTTCAAGTCAGGGATTATGATGCCTCCTGCCTTGCCTTTGCTGCTTAGAATTGCCTTTGTTATTCTAGGTCTCTTCTGGTTCCAGATGAATTTTAGGAGTGATTTCTCTAGATCTATGAGGTATGTTGATGGTATTTTTATTGGGATTGCATTGAATCTGTATAACAGTTTTGGGAGAATGGCCTTTTTCACAATGTTTGTTCTTCCTATCCATGAGCAAGGGATGCTTTTCCATTTTCTGAGATCATCTTCAATTTCTTTTTTCAGTGTATTATAATTTTCCTTGTATAGGTCTTTCACTACTTTCATAAGAGTAATTCCTAAATATCTCATTTTTTTTGCTTGCTAATGTAAGGAGTGTAGTTTCTCTTATTTCCTTCTCTGTGATTTTGTTGTTCGTGTATAGGAATGCTATTGATTTCTGAGTATTGATTTTGTATCCAGCTACATTACTGAATTTATTTATTGTATCTAAGAGTCTTTCAATGGAGTTTCTTTCAATGGAGACTTTCAATTGAGAATCTTTCAATGGAGTTTACTTCTATGTAGAGTATCATGTCATCTGCAAACAATGATAATTTAACTTCTTCTTTTCCTATCTTTACCCATTTTATTTTTCTCTCTTGTCTAATTGCTCTGGCTAGTACTTCCAGTACTATATTAAAAGGAGTGGTGATAAAGGACATCCTTGTCTTGTGCCCGATTTTAAAGTAAAGGCTTTCAATTTTTGGCCATTTTGTATGATGGTAGCTTTTGGTTTGTCATAAATGGCCTTTATTATTTTGAGGTAAAGACCATCTATTCCAATTTTCTGTAAAGTTCTTATCATGAATGAATGTTGGACCTTATCAAAGGTTTTTTCTGCATCTATAGAAATGATCATGTGATTTTTATTTTTGGCTTTATTGATATGGTGGATTACATTTATTGATTTGCGTATGTTGAACCATCCTTGCACTCTTGGGATGAATCCCACTTGGTCATGATGTATAATCTTCTTCATGATTTGCTACATCCTATTTGCCAATATTTTATTGAGGATTTTTGCATCTGTGTTCATTAGGGAGATCGGTCTATAGTTCTCTTTTTTAGTTGGGTCTTTCTCACGTTTTGGTACTAGAATAATATTTGCTTCCAGGAATGACTTAGGAAGGATTGCTTCCCTTTCAATTTCATTGAATAGTTTGAGGAGTGTCAGCATTAGGTCTTCTTTGTATTTCTTGTAGAATTCTGCAGTGAATCCATCTGGGCCTGGGCTCTTCTTTGTAGGTAAGGACTTAATTACATTTTCAATTTCATTAACAGAGATTGGGTTATTCAACAGTTTTACATCCTCTTGATCTAGCTTTGGTACTTCATATGTTTCTAAATATCTGTCTATTTCTTCTGTGTTATCAAACTTTTGAGAGTAGAGGTTTTCGAAATAGGTGTTGATGATCTTCTGTATTTCTATTGGGTGTGTAGTGATTTCACCTTTTTCATTTCTTATTGCATGAATTTGAGCTTTTTCTTCCATTTTTTAAAATAAGGTTGGCTAGGGGCTTATCGATTTTATTTATTCTTTCAAAGAACCAACTCTTTGATTCGTTGATTCTTTGGATTGTTTTCTTAGTCTCTATTGCAATGATTTCTGCTCTGGTTTTTATAATTTCCTCTCTTCTTTTGGCTTTGGGCTTGACTTGCTCTTCTTTTTCTAGCTGTTTGAGGTGTAGCATCAAGTTATTTATTTATATTCGTTCTGATTTCCTAATGTGGGAACTCAGTGCAATAAATTTTCCTCTGAGGACAGCTTTCATTGCATGCCACAAATTCCGGTAAGTTGTATCTGCATTTTCATTTTCTTTTAGGTATTGTTTAATTTCTTCTTTAATTTCTTCTGTGACCCACTGATTACTCAAGAGTGTGTTATTCAGTTTCCATGTGTTTGCGGGATTTTTGCAGTATCTTTTATCATTAATTTCTAATTTCAGAATGCTATGGTCTGATAACATGCAAGGGATGATTTCAACTCTTTTGCATTTGTTTGAATATGTTTTGTGAGCTAATATATGGTCTATTTTAGAGAATGGTCCATATACTGCTGAGAAGAATGTGTATTCTGATGTTGTTGGGTGGAACATTCTGTATATGTCTATCAAATCCATTTGTTCGCAGGTGTGATTCAGTTCTGTTATTTCTTGGCTCATTTTCTGTCTGGTTGATCTGTCCCTTGGTGTCAGTGGCATATTAAGGTCTCCTGTTACAATTGTGTTACTGATAATTTGACTTTTCATTTCTTTTAATAGTTGTTTTATATAACTGGGTGCTCTGGAGTTTGGTGCATATATATTTAAGATATTTATCTCTTCCTCTTGGAGTTTTCCCCTAATGAGTATGTAGTGACCTTCTTTGTCCTTTATGGTCATTTTTGGTTTAAACTTCACGTTGTCTGCAAACAGAATGGCTACTCCTGCTTTTTTTTGGATTCCTGCTGCATGAAGTATTGTTTTCCATCCTTTGACTTTCAGTCTGTATCCTTCTGGGTTAGATGGGTTTCCTGTAAACAGCATATGTTTGGATTGTGTTTCTAGATCCATTCTGCTAGTCTGCTTCTTTTGATTGGTGCATTGAGACCATTTACATTAATGGTTATTACTGTTAAATGCTGGTTGATTGTTGACATGTTATCTCTCTGCTGTTGCATCTTTATCTTTCTGTTCTGTTTAATTATCTGCTTTGCTTAGTGGTTTTTTTCCTTTGTGTATCTAAACTGTCTTTCAATAATTTTTGCAGGGTTGGTTTGGTGTTCATGAAGTTCTTCAGCTGTTCTTTGTCATGGAAGTATCATATTTCACCATCAATTTTGAATGATAGTTTTGCAGGATACATCAGTCTAGGTTGGAAATCATTTTGCTTTAGGATCTGGAATACTTCACTCCATGCTGTTCTTGACTTTATTGTTTGTGCTGAGAAGTCTGCTGTGATTCTGATAGGTTTTCCTTTATAAGTGATCTGTCTTTTCTCTCTGACAGTTTTTAATAATCTATTCTTGTGTTGGATTTCTGGGATGGTGATTATTATATGTCTGGGTGTAGTTTTATTTTGGTTATGACTATTTGGAGTTCTATATGCTTCACTGATCCTGATGTCGGTTTCTGATCTCATGCTTGGGAAATTTTCAGCAATTACTTCTCTAAATATCCTCTTGACATCCTTTATGTTGTCACCTTCTTTTTCATTAATCCCTATCATTCTTATGTTATTTTTCTTTGCATCGTCTTGCAGTTGTTGAATTGTTGCTTCCTGATTCCTTGTTATTTTTAAAAGATCTTTCCTTTCCTGTTCACTAGCTGCAATCCTGTCTTCAAGGTCTGAAATTCTATCTTCACTTTCATCAAGGCGGTTTTTACAACTTTCAGTGGATTTTTTTATTTCCTGTATATCTCTGTGCATCTGCATTATGTATTCTGTTTGTTTCTTATATTGCTCGTCTAGGGATTCTATCTTCTTGTTTAGTTCCTCCAATTTTTAAACTGTGTTTTCTTTAGATATATTCAGAATCTCTTTCATTTCTTTTATCATTTCTTCTTTACCTGGGAGATTATTTCGAGTTTGAATTTCTTTAAAGCTTCCTGGAGTTGCTTGTTAATTTCAGTAGCTATTGTGTCCAATATCTGAGGTGAATGGCATATATTTTCTTCTATATACATTGCTCCTAGGATTTCTTGAGATGGGCTGGAGGTTTGAGGTTTTAATTTGGTCTTTCGTTTTGTCATTTTCCTATATTTCTGTGTTTCAAGTGTTATTTGAAAGCTTCCTCAAGGTCTGTTGGAAATCCCCTTCTATGTTCGCAGCTCCTGAGACTCTGGTACCCCGTTACCCCAAGCCACTGGGCCTGTAGACCAATGGCCCTCCTCTGCCTGTTTAGAACTCTGTAGTTCCATATAAGCTGCCCTTCAGGGACACTGTGAGCCCACTTGCTTGTTGGAAGTTCCACAGTTCTCCAAGTGCAGCCGGGATGGGGAGGTGGATGTAGATGGCTCAAACCCACTTATCCACTTCACTGCACCCGGAAGCCTGGAGAGTCCCGAACAGTCTGGGCTTTGGGCAGAGTGCGCTGAGCACCTACCACAGGCCACGGGGCCTCTGGGACCTGCTATGCTCCCCTGCTTGTTGAGATATCCACAGCCCTCCAGACACACGGGGAGGCGGATGCAGGCGCCCCAAATCCTCCCAGCTCCTCCTCTACACACCGATGGTGAGGTGCAGGTGTTCCAAATAGGCTGGGCTCCGGGGATAGCGTGCGCCCGCCTTCTTGTTGGAAGCTCCACAGTTCTCCAAGCACAGCCAGGATGGGGAGGCGGATGTAGATCAACATATAAATCTTTTACATCCTTCAGTAGATTCATTCCCAGGTGTTTCTTTTCTTTGGATGCTATTGTGAAAGGTATTGTTTCACTAGCTTCTCTCTCAGTCAGTTTGTGTACAGGAATGCTACTGATTTTTGAATGTTGATTTTTGACCCATCTATGCTGCTGAATTTGCTTACTAATTCTAGTAGTCCTGTGGTGGAGTTTTTGGTGTCTTCTATGTATAGTATCATGTCATCTGCAGATAGTAATAAATTAACTTCTTCCTTTCTTATTCTTATCCTCTCTGTCTCTCTCTGTGTTTCTCTCTCTGTGTGTGTCTTGCTCTCTCTCTCTCTGTTTCTCTCTCTCTCTGTTTCTCTCTCTCTCTGTATTTCTCTACCTATCTATCTATCTATCTATCTCTCTCTCTTTCTGTCTAATGTTTCCAGAACTATATGCAATAGGAGTCGTAATAGTGGGAATCCTTATCTTGTTCCTGATTTTAGAGTAACAGCTGTCAGGTAAGTATGATTTTTGGCTATTGGTTTGTCATTGATGGCTTTTATCAGACTGAAATAGATACCCTCTATTCCATTGGTCTGTAGGGTTTATCATGAATAAGTGTTGGTTTTAACAAAAGCTTTTTATACATCTATTGAGATCATCATGTGATTTTGGGCATTAACTCTGTTAATTTGGTGTATTACATTTATTGATTTGTATAGGTTGAACCATCTCTGCATTCATGGAATGAATTGCATGGATTTGAATGCTTTTTTCTTGATAAAGTTGGCTAGCCATTTATCAATTTTGTTTGTTCTTTCAAAGAACCACCTCTTTGATACATTATTTTTATTGTTTAATTAGGCTCAATTGCATTAATTTCTTCTCTGATTTTAATAATTTCCTCTCTTCTATGAGCTTTGGGCTTAACTTGCTCTTCTTTTTCTAGAAGCTCGAGGTGCAGAATTAGGTTACTTGTGCTCATTCTGTTTTCCTGATATGAGAATTCATTGCTATACAGATTCCTCTGAAAACTGCTTTCATTGCATCCCACAGATTCTGGTATGTTGTATCTGCATTTTCACTTGATTGTTAATTTCTTCCTTAATTTCTTCTGTGGCCCAATGGTAATTCTGGAGCGTTTTACTTAATTTTACTAATTTTCATATGTTTATGGAGTTTTTGCAGTTTCTTTTTGCCATTAATTTCCAATTTCATTGTAGTATGGTCAGATACTATGCAAGGGATAATTTCAATTCCTTTGCATTTACTTAAGCATGTTCTTTGGCCTAGGATACATTCTATTTTAGAGAATGTCCCATGGATAGATGATAAAAAAAAAAAGTGCATTGTAATTTTGTTGTGTAGAGCACTCTATAAACATTTATTAAGTCCATTTGTTCACAGATTGGATTCAGTTGTTATGTCTTTGCTGACTTTTTGTCTAGTTGATCTACCGCTTTGTGCAGTATTAAGATCTCCTGTTATAATCATGTTATTGTTTATTTGATTTTTCATGTCCTTTAATATTTGTCTAACATAGTTTTGTCCCAACATAGTTTGGTGCATATATTTTATTTATGATTATTATCTCCTCTTGAATTTTTCCTATAACAAGTATGTATTGACCTTTTTTATCTCTTGATTTCTTGAAGTTCACATTATCTTTAAAAATAGATACCTGTGTTGGTTACTTTTATCTCATTACTGGGACAAAATACGCAACACCCAAAATGAAGCAAGGAAAGGTTTATTTAGCTCATTGTTTGTAGAGGTTTCAGTCCATAATTAGCTGGCTCCAAGACAGACTGGCATGCCACCAGGGCCACACTTCAAGGCAGCAGCCAGCAAAAGCTGCCAGAGCAAAAGCAACAAGCCTCTTTTCCTCCCTTGTATTATATGGAGACCACCCCACCTCCACCCCCTACCCCAGGGCAGATGTAGTGCTTACAAAATCTCTGTGCCCTCTTGTTGTACAGGATGAGGAATCTTACAAGTAAGGATCCTGGCTCCCTGCTGAGTCTCTTAGTTAAACTTCTGAATTTCTCAAGTTGAGACTGTATAAAGTATATCTATATCTCTTCTTTTTTTCTGGGTTCCTGCTGCATGAAGTATTGTTTTCCAACCTTTAACTTTCAGTCTATGAGTTTCTTTTTGAGTTCAGTTTGTTTCTTGTATACAGTATATTGTTAGATTTTGTTTCTTGATCCATTCTGCCAATTTGTTCCTTTTGATTGGTGAATTGAGGCAATTTACATTGATGGTTTTTACTGATATGTATTGGATTATCTTTATCATGTTGTTTTCCTGTTGCTGGTTCTGCATTTTTCCTCTCTGTTTAATTGCTTTCCCTGGCTGGTGGCTTCTTTCTGTTGTTGTTCTGGGGATTGTGGTCATTTTTATCTCTATGTAGAATATCTTTGAGTACTCTTTTAGGGTTGTTGATGGATATGAATTTCTTTAATTGTTGTTTGTGATGAAATTATCTTATTTCTCCACTAATTTTGAAAGACACTTTTGTAGGGAACATCAATTTGGTTGGCAGTTGGTTTTTTTTTTCTTTCTTTTTAATTTTTATTTTGAAGGTAGAAAAATAGAACAAAACAATAAAGTCAACTGAGACTATGCAGTGAAATTGGTGCAGAACTTCACAGCAGGTTACTGATAACAGTAATAGGTGCCATAGTATATCTCATTATCTTCACAATAGTTGTCCTTTCAACTAGGTACGACAAAATCAAATGAAATCCAGAACATCATAAAAACCTATCAAAACAGAGTATTGAATAGAGCAATACAATTAATCAAAACAAAGCAAAACAGTGATAACAATATTTGCCTTCAAAGAGATGGTAGATGGAAATTCCCCATATTTGCTATATTGAATATGGTCATCCTCCCAAGAGATCCTCAGACCTCTGGCTCCCATTTGCTAACGGCGGGGGGAAAGTGTTTGATTCTCAGCCTGTGTGTCAGTAGGTTCAAGGCTACCTACCAGAGAAGTGAGAGGTTGTTTTGGTGCCCAATGGTCTAAGTTCCAACATGGAGTGGATCTCAGGAGATGCTGGCTGCCTGGTTCTCTCCCTGAGTCACCCATTGTTTGCTTGAGCCACGGCTGCTTACCAGGGAGGCGGGCAGGCAGTTGTTTTCTTTCAGGGTTTGATATACTTCAAGTTCTTTCTGACTTGATGGTTTGTGTTGAGAAGCTGACAATGATTCTAATGGACTTTGCTTTATAGGTGATCTGTTTCTTTTCTTTAACAGCTTTTAATATTCTGGTTTTTTTGCTGCACTTTGGTGATCTTGAATACTATATGTCTGTGTATAGATTTATTTTGGTGTTGGTTGTTTGGAATTCTATAGCCTCACTTATCTGAGTATCAGATTCTTTTCCCATGCTTGGAAATTTTTCTGCTATTATTTCCAGAAATAGTTTTTTTTTTTTTTTTATGTTGTTTCTCTTTGCATCATGTTGGAGCTGTCATATTATGGTTACTTGTTTCTAAGATATCTTTCTTTTCAAGATCAATAGCCACAATCTTGTCTTCAAGGTATGAAAATCTACCTTCAGCTTCATTCAAGCAGTTTTATCAATTTTCAATGGAATTTTTAAGTCCCTGAATATCTCTTTGAATCTGTTTCATTTATTCTATTTTTTTCCTGTATTGTTCATTCAAGGTTTCCTTCATTTTCCTATGCTCCTGCATTTTTGTAAATCTATGTCTTCTCTAGTTATGCTGAGCAACTCCTTTATTAAGGTTTTCATTACTTTTTTGCCTGGGAGATTATTTCTGATCTGATTTCTTTTGTAGCCATGTGGATTTGTTACTTTACTTCACTTGCTATCATTTCAGAAACTTCAAACATGTGTCTCGCAATATTTTCTTTGGCAATGTGTTCTGTATTTGTTCTGGCTGAGCTGGAGGTATGAGTTTGCACTTTCTTTTTTATCTTGTCATTTTCATCTCTTGGTCCATATTGAAGTCTTTTCAATGTCATCAGTCTTGCTTGTCCATCATATATCCTAGTCAGGGTCCTACTCTGTGACTGGCATTCACTCAGTTATGAAGTCTCACAATGTAGAGGAGGGGTAGCCACTGGGTTCCTCCTGTGGGGCCAGTAAAGTGAGTTCCAGATTCTTCCTGGGATGACTAGCCTAGAGTATTAATGTGAACCAGCACTCGGCTCATATTGTTACTGCTGCTTCAGCTTTTCCAGGCTGCCAGACCCACCTGTTCATAGTGTGTGCCCCCATTGGGGCCTTACTGTGTCACTGGGGTCTCACAGGCTCACCTGGGGTCCTCTGGCTGGAAGGACAGCTTATTCATACTCTTGCTGGCCTGCCAAGTTCCTCCAGGTGGGGTGAGGGGCTGCTGGCTCTCTCACCAGCCTGCTGAGCAACTCAGGTGGAAGGAGGGGCCATCAGTTCTGTCCTCAATATGATTTTCTTTTCTTTTCTTTTCTTTTCTTTTCTTTTCTTTTCTTTGTTTTTCTAGTACCGGGGATAGAAATCACGATCTCATGCTTGCCAGACAGGCTCTTGTGCCACTGAGCAAAACCCCCAGCCAGTATGATTTTATTATTCATCTAAATTTTTATTTTATTTTATTTTAGGTACTGGGGATCAAACTCACGACTCGCAATTATCAGGGGAGTGCTTGAGCTGCTGAGCTAAATCCCTGCCCCCATCTAAATTTTTAAATTTGTCAAACATAAAGCATAGTGTTATAAAAATACTAATAAAAGTCTCAAATTCACAATTAATATAACTAAACTATTCAGTTAACCAGTAAAGTCAGTCAACAGAGGACCCATATGCTGATGCAGCATAGACTTCTACAAAACTTGTAGAATAATGATAACAACAACAATAATATCAGTTAGTATTTTGTACTTATGATATGCCAAATATAGTAGTACATTAAATGATTTACATACATTTGTTTCCTTTAATTCTTAAAACATCATTAGTATTCTCATTTTGAAATTAGTAAACTGAAATTTAAGAGAAATTAGGCAAATTCCCAGTCATGTAGATTAGAAAAACACCACATATTGACAAAGATTTGGAGATCCAGAATAAATGCTCAGCTCTATTTCTTAGGTTTATTTCGGCACAATAAAGAGGCAAAAAAGAAAAAGACCTTTATTGAGGAAATGGAGAGTAGTATACAGATCACTGGGCATGTTCAGCTGCCTGAGACAAAGAAGTATGTATAAAGTCTGGTCAGAGGTAGGTTTTAGGGTTGGGTGTCGATGATGTGTTAGGGACTAATTGGAGTTTTCTTTAGATATCTGAGAAAAGAAAGAGGAAGTTGTAATCAGGGATGAGGAGAGAAGAAAAAAAATGGTCTTCAGAAAATAAGCTGTGGCTCTGGCCTTCAGTCAAGTTGGACCACCACCATAGTGTTAGGCAACTTATACTCAAGCAGAAACCTATTAACTAGTCAGAGTACTGTTATAGCTCTGAACATCAGTTTCCTGTTCTATAAAATGGAGCTGGACTAGATGCTTAACGTTCTTTGGACATTTAATATTTTGCAGTGATATTTAACGTTTAGTTGTTTATCAGATTCCAAAGTGAGATGTATGATAGAGCAAAGGTGAGAAAGTCAAATGTCTCTTAGGGATGGAGTAGTTGTGTATTCATTTGTCCTCATGTAGTATAAAGATCAAGGATAGGATGGGAATTTTAGCATGTATGCTGGTATGATAGATCAAATAATTTCCTCCTATAAGAGGTCCATGCTGTAATCCCTACATCCTAGGAGTGTGTGACATTACATGCAAGATGCACTTTGCAGTTACATTTAAGATTGTTAACCTTACTATAAAGAAAGTTATCTCTAGATTATCTGGGTCAGCAAAATCTGATAATTTGAGTACTTAAAAGCAGACCAATTTCTCCAGCTAAAGAAGAAAGGCAGCAAAAGAGGTAATCCAGAAAGAATAGAGTTAGGAAGATTCAAAACATGAGAGACAATACATCATTGCTGTCTTCAAAGGGGCTCACATGCAAGGGAATATAAACAGCAACTGGAAGCTGAGAATGACTGGAGACTGACAACCAGAAAGGTGACCGTGACTTATGCCCTATAAACTCATAGAATTAAATGGTTCCAACAACCTGAATGACCCTAGGAAAAGATTGTCTTCTAGAGCCTTCAGAAAGCACTACAGCCTTTCTGCCATATTGAGTTTGACGAATCAAGTCTTACTGCCCTAGATGTATGACCTACAGAGCTGTGAGATAATAAATTTGTATTGTTTTAAGATGCTAAATATGGTAATATATTATGTTTTCTCAGGTGGGGTACTTAGGACACATTCAGTCTTTATTGACACAGTGTGTTCATAGACATGAATCTGAGGTCTAACTATACTTCCTAATGCTCAAAATTCTGAACATCATTTATGGATTGAGAGTTGATAATTAAGCTCTCGTTTAATTTAAATACAACAAACAAAGTTTCCAGATCTTTTTTTTTAACTTCCCTGTCATTGAAGCCTATTGAACCCAAATCTAAACATAGAGTTGTGCATTTTAAGAACCTGGTCTTTTAATTTCTGTTTCTACCCATGTTAGAATACCTGCAAATAGATTCTCCCCACACTTTAACAACTAAAAAATTGAAAGGCATTCCATTTAATAGACAAAGATTTTAAAGGCACTATTACAAGTGAATTAAAAGAACTAAAGGAAATTATGTTTAGTTAAAACACAGTACAAAAACTGTGTTTCACCACATAAACACCATCTCTAACACTATGTAAATTATAGAAAGTACTACATAGATTTTTTGAAGTTAAAAAGGATAACTGAAATGAAAACTTTACTGCATAAGCCAAACAGCAGTTTTAGAAGAAAGAAGAATGAATTAGGAAATAGGAAAATAGGTCAATACACATTAATCAGCCTAAGAGAAAGAACCAAGAATAAGGAAAAATGAATACAGCTTCAAATATGTGTGAAGCACTATCAAAATAATGGCTATCCAAGGTTTAAATAATAAGAATACCCAAAGGAAAGATAGGAAAAATATCCAAAGAATATAGGAAGGACAAGAGATATAACCCAATGGTAGAATGCTTGCCTACATGTATAAGGTCCTGCAAAAAAACCTCGCCAAAACCTTTTTTTTTTTTTTTTTTTTTTTTTTTTTTTTTGTTACTGGGAATCACACTGATGGCCTGGCACTTGCTTACACTGCTGAGCTAAATCTCCAGCCTATCAAAACATTTTTGAGAAAGATTTTTAAATTTCCCAAATTTGATTATAAACACTATTCTACATGTGTTGGGGACAACAATGGCCCTCCAAATATATCCATATTCTAATCAACAAAACCTATGACTATGTTGATTTATGTGACAAAAGGAAATTCACAGATATGACTAAGTTAAGAATATTAAGATGAAGAGGTTGTCCTGGATTGTAGGTGTGGGCCCAATGTAATCACAAGGGTCATTATAAAGTAGAAAAATGAATATATCATGATGATTTAAGAGGCAACTGATGGATTTGAAGATGTAGGAAGGAGCCACAAGCCACAATATGTAAGTCAGTATCATAAGGCTTTAAAAAAACAAGGAAAAAATTCCCCTTAAAGCTTCAAGAAGAATGAGGCCCTGCTAAACCCTGATTTTAGTCCAATGAATACATTTTGGAATTCTAAACTCCAAAGTTCTTTTAAGTCACTATGTCTATGATAATTTGCTATAGCAGCAACAGGAAACTAATACGTTTACATCCAAGAAGCTGAATAACTCCCAAATTAAAGTTTTAAAGATCTGTAATTACAAACATCATTGTCAAATTATAGGAAAGCCAAAAAAATTCAAAAACAAACAAAAACAAAGAGAAAATTCTAAAAGCAGCAAGAGACAATGACTCATCTCACAAGAAATCATAAATAAGATTCACAGCTGATTTTTTTTTAAATCAGAAATTATGGAGACCAGATGGCAGTGAGATAACATAAAGTACTGGAAGAAAAAAACTCAGTAAAGAAGTCTATATTCATTAAGAAGAATTCTGTCTTCTTCAGAATGAAGGACAGGGAGATTTCTTCAGAAAGATGCAGAAGTACTTTTCTCCTTCTCTAAGTGGAGATAAAAACACTGAGCATTCTGTTTTAGAATACAGAAAAGAAGGAGAGAAAAAGGCAAGTTACCTAAGGCCATTGGGACCCTTGAAACATGAGGAAATACTGTGCATGGTAGTGACTTTTCTGGGTTTTAATTTTGCTTTATGAATCAGACTCAGTGCTAGCAACCTAGAAATATCCGTGAACACTGACAAAAGGGAAAAGGAAATTCTGCTCTCTCCACCCAAAGGAGCAGAAAAAGGGCAGCATAGGAGGACAGAAGATACTATCCGTTCAAATCCAGACAAACATCACAGAAAAGAGTTGCAGCTCCCCACACCCACAGCAAAGGCCAACTGGGGAAAACAGACTAACAGAATCTCCAGGTAAGACTGTTCTTCACTTACGTTTGCCTCAATGGAGACCATGTAAGGAGTTTGGGCATCCATCCCTCCCAGCAGTAATGAAAAGCCCTTCCATTTCTTGAAGCAAAGGGTAAGTGGATTTTTCAGAACTTTTGCCACAGCTTAGCAGTAGCAAGGGAATCCACTGCAGTATCAGTGAACTTTGGTGAAGACATAATGGGACATCCTTGCTTTTTTCTGGCCATGATGGCACAATGCCCTCTTGAGGGAAGCTAGCTTTCCTGCTGCAGCCTGCAGTGATGAAGATTCCCTTCTCTACAACCACATGCCATAACAGGCCAAGTGAGAAACCTGTGCTTTTACCTTACCTACCAGTAAGGTGATAGTGCCTTTCTCCCCCTACATCACACTGGGGTGGATAATATTAGAGGGTGCAGTATTATAAAATGTTGTACACAGGACCAGATGTTTAAATAGAGTATTGAAGCATACTACTGAAATGTACAGAATTCAAGAAAAAATTATTATACTAGAAAATCATTAAGATCTCAATTTTAAAGAGACAACACCAAAATGATACCACCCACAAAAAGACACATGTTAAAATTATCTGGCAGGGCTTTTAAATCATGCATGAAAGAACAGCTTAAAAACATCCAAAACAAGCAGGGTATGGTGGTACATGCCTGTAATCCCAGCACTCTAAGAAGTTAGGGCAAAAGAATTGCAAATTCAAGCCAAGCCTGGGCAACTGAGACACTTAGTTAAACCCTGTCTCAAAACATAAAAAGGAAAGGGGAATGTAGCTCAGTATCAAAGCTCTGTATTTCATCTCCAGTACTGAAAAAAAGACTCCCCACCCAAAAGAAAAAGAATGAGGATATAAAAATGAATATGAGAATTTCAGTTAAAAAAGAAAAGGTAAAGAAAACCAAATAGAACTCATCAAAAATAGTCACCAAAATTTAAGAAATTCATCACATGAGGTAAAAAGCTAAACAAAGGGAACAAGGGGAAAAATGATGGAGAGAGGAAGGCAAGTTAGACATACAAACAGAATAACAGAAATTTTTCAATCTGAATAGCAAAGAAAAATTAGATTAGAAGCACATAAAGCCTCGGGGTTCATGGAATTAAAAGAAAGGAGCTAACACTCATATAGTTGTAGGTTCAAAAGGCGTGGCTAAAAAAGATATTTAAAGAAAAAAGAGCTGAAAACATGCCAAACCAGCAAAAGATAAAGCTACAAGTCAAGGTGACTGAAGTTAGAAGAGGATAAACCCATAAAAATCCATGCCAAGAAGCATAACAGAAAAACTACAAAAACCTAAAGAGAAAGTCTTGCTAGTAGTGAAAAAAAAGAACATCTTAATTACAAGAGAAAAGCAATTCTAATGACTATGAATTTCACATCAAAACACTGGAGACCAGAGGCAGTGTGTGCAATACTCTGGATAAGTCTCTCCTCCAAAGGCCCAGGAATTAAAGGCTTAGTTGGCAGTCTGTGACACTGTTGGGAGGTGGTGAGCTTTTAAGAGGGTAGGTCTGGTGGGACAATACTAGGTCACTGCAAGCTTTCCCTTTAAAGGGATATTGCGATCACAGCCCATTTCCAATTTTGTTACAGTGACTTAATCTCTAAAATATTAACATATCTTTCTGAGACAGGTCTCTCTATGCAGTTCAGGATGGCCTTCGGCTCACTTTGTAGCCCAGGCTGGCCTCCCACTCAGCCATCCTCCTGACTTAGCCTCCCAAGTGCTGGAATTACTGGCGTGAGGCACCATGTCCAGCTAATGCATAGTATATTAAATTTAAAGTGTTGAAGTATATGAAGTAAAAAACAAACATTAGTAAAGCAGATTTTAAAAAACAAAAGAATATAGTGACCTATTGAGTATATGTCTACAAGAAAGCTACATTAAATATAGCAACAATTTGTATATTGAAAATAGATAAAGATTACAGATATCACATGGAGAATAAAGAAATATGACTAGTATCTTTACATATACAAATTTAGCAACTTAGGCAGGGCTCAGGAAGAGAGAAGCCAGTTAGCCTTTCCCATGAGCCATGCAGAACATGAGGGGCCGGGGACAAGGGAAGCCAGTTCACTATTCCTGAGTCAATAGAGGCTGTGCCACATTTTGGAAGAGCACATGAAGAAAACAGTTGGATCTTCCCATAAGCCAAGCAAACCAGGTGGAGCCCAGGAAACCCCACCCCCACCCTAACCCACTGAGCCAGCAGCTGGATGAGAGGACAGACTGAGTTGACAGCAACCAAGATACGAAAGCAGCTGCATGCTTGTGCTATTTGATGGGCTTTGCAGCAGTAGGGCCAGTAGTCTGGACGTCGATTGGGAGGATGGCAGTGTGCAAGGAGGCAAGTATGGGGGTTTCTTTTTGCATTGTTTTTGAAATCCAACACTATTCTGTTTGTTTTGTTCCGATTTATTGTTTTGTTTTATTCAACACTCTGTTTTGATTTGTTTTATTCTGTTTTGTTTTGTTCAATTGTACTATATCTGAGGAAGTGAGCAACTATTGTGAAGATGGCAGGACATATTGTGGGAGCCATAATTACCTATTATTTTGTTTTGAGGTTGTGTACCACTTTCACTGCTTTGTTTTGATTGGTTTTATTCTGCTTGGCATTGTTGGGTTTTATTCTCTTAAAATAAATAAATTATATATATATATATATATATATATATATATATATATATAAAACAGCTTAGAAGAAATGGGCCAATTCTTTAAAAAACATAAACTACCATAATTTGTATAATGTGAAATAGGTCATTTGAATAACTCCATCTATTAAGGAAATTTTTAATTCCAAAAATTGATTATAAGAAACTTCTATGACCAGATGTGTGCACTCAAAAATTCTACTGAACTTTTAAAGAATTAATGTCAATTTTACATATTGCACAGAAAATACATTTCCCAATTCACTTTATGAGCTGAGTATTATTTCAATACCAAAATTAGAAATCTCAAGGAAAAAAACTGCATACCAATATTCTTCATACATGTAGTGTAAAAATACTTAAGAACACATTCACACATAGAATTTAGCAATACGGAAAATGTAATATGACACTGTCCAATGAATTCTAAGCCAGGAAGGTAAGGTTGATTCACTATTACAAATTAATCAGTGTGATCTACCATAAAAATAGGCCAAAAAAGAAAAAATACCACACAATCATAGCAACAAATCATCACAGAAAAAGTGTTTGACAATATACAACACTCATTCATGGTTAAAAACTAAATCTTAGAAAAATAGAAATAGGAAGGATCATCAGATGATACTTGATAAGAGCCTACCAACCCAGACTCTATATCCAACATATTTAGTGGTAAAAATTAGATGCTTTCCTCTTCATATCAGAAATAAGACCAGGATCCCAGCTATCACTAACTACTCTTGCTCAGTATTGTGCTGCAAATAATAGCACAAAACAGAAATGAAAGGCAAATAGATCTATAAAGAAGAAATGGAAGAACACAGCGGACAGATAGCAGCAGCTGCAGAGGCTCTCTGAAAGACCCAGCTTAGAATTGAAAATGATGCTGAGTAAGGAATCATAAGCAAGAGGAGATATTCCCCGTTGACCCAAGAACGAACTGGGCTGAGAGAAACCAACTGGGAATGCAATTCTGGTGCTACAACAGGAACAGAAAAGCCTCAGTGTGGAAGCTAGAGCCCGCACTATTGGAAGCTGTGATTTGGGTTTCCTGCCGCCACTGTTGCGTCTACATCAGCTCGGCAGGGAAAGAGATGCGCAAAAGCTCTGAGAATGGGAATCAGTGAATGGAGTTGAAAGCATGACGGGCGGGGAGCTGTGCATTGACCTGCGGTGAGTGAGAGAAACTGGGACTCTTCCACGGTCTAGGAGACTCCAACAGAGGACATTCTGGGACCCGGCAGACTTGCGGGAACAAGGTGCTGCAGTGACCTCAGTCACGTACCCCCTTCTCAAGTGGGATTGGTGAGCAGTGCCTAGCCTACAAGTGACGCTGCTGGCTGAAACCCAGTAGGCTAGCACAACCCAGGTCCCAGTGCCTGAAGGTAGATTGACCTGGAGGGGCGGGCCCTGCATAGGCCGCCTGGTCTGCAACTTCCTGGTGCACTGCGGTGGGCGGGAACACCTAGCTGGCACAATTCAATCAGACTGTGGCTGACAGGGAAGGAAGCTGGGCCTCCTATATATGCTTGCATATATAAGGAACAAAGAATATGGGAAGAGGCAGCAACAAGAAAGGCTCCTCGGCCCCAATCCTGAGAAAGAGGCAATAGCAGACACAGCACCAATAGATATAAAGCGCTATCTCCAGAGTCCCATAGACAAGTTCAGGAATGAAGTTATTAATGACCTGAAGCTAGACATAAGCAGAATAGTTAGAGAAATGCTAAGCACCACCCAAGAAAAAACAGATGGTGGAATGGAAGAACAGAAAAAGAGGGGAGAACTATTTAATGGAGAAAATAGAGAAAGCATAGAATACGTGAAACAAGTTCAAAGAGATTACCAGGAAACTACAAACTCTATCGAAAACTGGCATAACGGCTTGAAAGAAACTAAGGACAGATTATCTGAACTGGAGGGCAGATTTGTAATATGGGAGCATGAAATGAAAAACTTAAAAATAACAAACAAACAGCAATAATACAAAGACTAGAAGGTGATAAGAGGATCTATAACTTAAGAATTAAGAACATAAAAGAAGAAGTAGGGACACAAACAAATGAACTACAAAAGCTACTCACAGAAATAATCCAGGAGAATTTTGCTAATTTAGCAAAAAGTAAAGATACTCAGTTGTATGAAGCATACAGGACCCCAGCTACCTATAACCCAAACAGAGCAACACCCAGGCATATAATAATAAAAATTCCAGAAATTCAATACAAGAACAGAATATTAAAAGCTGTCAGAGACAAGAAACAGATCACTTACAAGGGAACACCCATCAGAATTACAGCAGACTTCTCGGCACAAACCATCAAATCACGAAGAGCGTGGAGGGGAAATAATTCAAGCTTTGAAAGATAATAATCTCCAGCCAAGATTGATATATCCTGCACAACTACCCCTGGAAATTGATGGAAAAACAAGGTGCTTCCAGGATAAAGAGGAACTAGGGGAATATGCAACCACCAATTCAACTCTACAGAGAATACAGCAGGATATTCTAAAAAACAAAAATACGAAGAATCCAGAAATAGTGGCAGAGAGGCCACAATGAATGAAGCAGAAAACAAAATGAAGAAGACAAACTGACAACTAATGACAGAAAAAGAGCTCAACAGAAATGAGGCAGAAAAGATTGTATGATAGGAACAGCTATTTTGGAGAAAATGACATCTTAAGAGGTAATACTTATTTAGTATCATCTTGTTTTGAAGTCTCATCAAGCTTTTGTTCTTCTGTCTCCATTGGTCTAAACAGGTTGTATCTTATTGGATTTTATTATATATGATAGTATAAGCAAAAACTTTTATAGACAAGGAGATTATACAGAAACCATTGTTCATTTTCTGTTAGTTGATTGTAAATACCCTGTAATACTGTCATTCTCTTAAATGGTTTTACATTGTTTTGATATATTTGATGCTACAGTATACGAAGTTATACTCAAAGATTTCAAGGAAAGAGAAAATATGGTAACTACTTTTATGTTGGGATTATCTTGTGGTGAAACACTATTTTGCTTAAATGGTTATGTTTTGATCTGCGCTGTTTTGCTGTTATGCCCTCTTTTATCTCAATCTCCATTTTATTATTTACTTTTTTATTTTTATCCTTTTAATTCCAATTTTGATATATACAAGTTTAATGCATTTTCAGCAAAGTCTAGGGATAATAATTTTATTCTAAAATTTAAATGGGAAGCTAAAGGAATTAGAATATCTAAAACAGTTTTGAAAAAGTATAAAATAAGAATAAAAACTGTGTCCTATAAAAGAAGGCTGTTGAGGTGGTGGAAGAGTAGACAAATAGATCAATGGAGCAGAATAAAGAAACCAGAAGGGCTTACACTACTATAAGAAAGTCATTTATGACTGAAGTAGAAAAGCAATTTCGTGGAGGAAGACAAGTCTCCCAAATAAATGGTGCTGGGGTAATTTGATGGAGAGAGAGAGAGAGAGAGAGAGAGAGAGAGAATATTTGGGGAACCTATGATTTATTGAAAATTTGTCAGGCAAAATCCTAATTCAAATAAGAAAAAGACAATAAATCAACTTCACAATTGAAAACTTTTGCTATGTGGAAAATGAAAAAAGTTACAGAATTGGATGAAATGTTTTTGAATGACACATCTGCCAAAGGACTAATTTAGAAGATATAGGTAAGTCTCAATGGGCAGTAAAACTCTATAATTAAATATTTAGATACATAAAAAAGAACTTTTTCTAAGGAGGCAATCAGATAGTAATAGTGTACAAGATAACTAGCAATTAATAGCAATCGCAAAAGCAATTTAAGAACATGATAATATATCATAATATGCTCATTAAAATAGTTCAAATAAAAACAAATAATACCAAGTTATTAGCAAGCTTGTGGAGAAAGTGGATCTATCTCACTATCAGGAATGCAAGATAATAAAATGACTCTGGAAAATAGCTGAGCAGTATTTTTTAAAAATATATATTTACCATACGATCATCATTGTTCATCAGGGCATTTATCCATGAGAAATGAATACTGATGTTCACACTAAAGGCTATACATTATTGTTTGGACTAGCTTTATTTGCATAGTAGGTGAAGGCTACAAGCAGCCAAGACATTCTACAATCAATAACTCATTAATCTGTGATATCTCCATATAATGAAATAATACTCAGCAACCAAGAAATGAATTGCATGAATCATAATGGAATTATATTAAGTGAAAAGATTCAAACCCAGAAGCTCCTATATCAACCAATTTTATTTGTATAACATTCTTAAAAGGACAAATTTATAGATACAGGATTAATCAGAGGGCTAGAAGAGTTGGGAGGAAGTGGGTTATATGGCTATTAAAGAGAAGAGATCTTTGTGGTGATAGAATAGTTTATGTCTCTATTGCAGTGTTGGTGATTCACGAAAAGATAATACATAACTTGGGGCTGGGGATTTAGCTCAGCGGCATAAGCGCCTGCCTTGCAAGCCGGCAGTCGTGAGTTTGATCCCTGGTACCAATAAAAAAAAAGGAAAAAGACAAAAAAAATAGTACAGAACTCTAACACACTTCATATCACTGACAGTATTTTGGCTTTCATATTGTGCTGTGATTTTATAAGATGTAATCAACAAGGGAAAGTTGTTGAAGTTTACTCATATAGGAGATATTTCTGTACTACCATTATAATTGCTTTTAAATTTATAATTATTTAAAACAACCTAAACTGACACTTAAACTAACAAGTTTCAGAATTTAAACAAAGGGAAAATAAACTTATTCCTGGATAAGTAAAACAGAGTTAATTCATCACCAGCAGTCCTGCCACCCTAAGGGAAATACTAAAAAGTGTCATGTAGTCTTAAAAGACACTAGGGAATAAATCAAATGCACATAAAAAATAAACAATACTAGTAACAGTAATTAAATGGTAATTAAGTAGATAGACATAAACATATATTTAAAGTTATTTTTTCTCCTAATTAAATTAAAAGATGACATAAAATAATAACTATGAATCTATATTAATGGCTTTGCAATGGGAAGGGAAGAGAATTTAATGAGAGCAAAATTTTCATGTACTATTGAAATTAACAGCATTAATCTGAATCATTTTAGATTTTCAGTTAAGATACAGATTGCAATACCACAGCAAATATCAAGAAAATAAAATTTAAATACATAGTAAAAAAACCTGAATATATGAGAAACCCCTGTATTTTCTGCCTAATTTTTTAAATAATCTATTTTTAAAATGTATACTCTAAAATAATCGATTTATTACTTTAAAACTACTATAAAGTAATCTATTTTTAAAAATTACAAAACCAAAACTGAATCTAAATAATACACATCAAAATATTTATTTAACACATAAGATAATATTAGGGGTACAGATGAAGTGCCATATTAATGGTTGCACTAAATGTAACTAGACTAAATATGACAAATAAAAATCAAGGATTATCAGATTCCATTTAAAAGGTGTGTGTTTCTATAAAAGACATACTAATTTCAACAACACAAACAGTGTGACAGTTAAGGGTGGGAAAATATACATCATACAAACCATAAAAGAGCTAAAGCAACTATATTAATATTGAGAAAAATTAATTTTATGACTACTTACATGAGACAGAGAGACATTTTAAATGATATCAAGACCAATTCAGAAATAAGATAAAATGATTATAAATGTTTATTTAAAAACAGAGCTGCAACATACACAAAATAAAAGCTAGCAAATTGAAGGAAAAATTAGACAATACAATAATATTTGGAAATTTCAAGACTTCACTTTCAATAATGTATTAAACAATCAGACAGAAAATCAAGAAAGATAGAGTAGACTTTAATTACACTCTGAACAAACATGATGTGTATTTATGAAATGTGCATGCTTTCAAGGTTATATGAAACATTCTCCCTATAGACTAAATAAAACAATAAATTTTAAATAATTTGAACAATATAAGGTACATAGCCTGATCACAATAGAATTTCATTGCCAAACAACAGAATGAAATGTGTTAACTATTCAAATATTTGAAAATTAAACAACATTATTTCTGAATAATTCAGATCAAAGGCTCAAAATTTTACCTGTAGGAATGCTAAAAGGGTTGGGAATGGTGATTCATGCCTATAATTCCCCTTCAGGGGCACAGGCAGGAAGATTGCTGCAAATTTGAGGCCAGCCTAGGTTACATACTGAGTTCAAGGCCGGCCTGAACCACACAGTGAGATCCTGTGTCAAACAAAACAAAGCAAAACAAAACAGCAACAACAAGATCAAGAACTGCAAAAGGCAAGGATATCCAATTTCATCTCTTACATTCAAGTTGTTCTGGAGGTTCTAGCCAGTGTGACAAAGAAAAGGCACATAGATTAGAAAGAAAGAAAGAGAAAGAAAACTGTATCTATGTGCAGATAACATAAAGGACAATTTAGGAAATCCTTGGGAGTTTACAAAATAAATAGAGAAAAAGATTTTTAGAACTCATAAATGAATTCAGTAAGGTTGCAGGATACATGATCAGTGCATGAGAAATCGATTGTATTTCTATATACCTTCAGTGAACAATCAAAATGGAATTAAGAATTCATAAAAGTATTAAATAGCATAACATTTAGGAATAAATTTAAGAAAAGTTATGCATGTATTTTACATTAAAAGTTTCAAAACATTGCAGATTTTCTTAATCCAAGGAAATGGAAAAACATTCAATTTTCTGGCTACTGAAAGACTCGATATTGTTAAGGTAGAAACTGCTTTCAAATTGCATCTGTAAAGTCAATGTAATTCAGAATTCCAGCAGGTTTTGTGAAAAAATTGATAATCAGATCCTCAAAGTTTTATGAAAACACAAAGGCTTCAAGATAGTCAAAATCATTTTTAAAAAGAACAAAATTGAAAATTTGCTTATGTAAAGCATACTCAATATTTCTACGATGTCAGTTCTCCTCCAATTTTTCTAAAGATTTTTCACAATCCTATTCAAACTAATAGCAGATTTTGGTAAACATTTTTGTATTTTGAATTTATATGGTAATTCTAAATACCTACATAAAATAATTTGTATACTACCCAAAAATTATCAGACAATGGATCATAGACCTAAATATGATATATAAGCTATTTAAAATTCTAAAGAATATATAAGGACATGATAACAACATTAGTGAGGCTGAAGAATCATTAGAGTAATTAAGCAATTTACACAGAATAGCATAAGCTTGCATGAAAATACAGGATCCTCCATAAACTGTATTCATAGCTTAGACCAAAATACAGTGCACAGAACTGTCCACATAGGGAAACACAGAGTATCGATCCATACTTACAACTTGAAACACTCTAAAGTCCTCTAACTGTTGCCCTCACCATCCTACTTATATATATAATAGTCAGAGAACCAAATCTCAAATTCTCCTAGGAAAACCATTTTAAAATAATACTTTTATTATTAAAAGATTAATACTTGATAATAATTAGTTAATAGTTATAGTATTATTTTAAAAGATAATTCTCTCTAGGAACTTGACAGCCTTTCCTACACCTTCATTTCACCAAGTGAACTTAGTGTAACTTCACAAGTTTAAAAGGCTCAGAAACTAAGTATTGTAGGAAACTGGAAAAGGGGGTAATAGTACATTTTCAACCCAGATATTTTATAGAATGTGAAGAATGGAAATTGTGGAACTTGTAGCCCATTTCTATAATTCATTGCCTTCAACAATGTGTTGAGAGTCTAGGAAATCACACCTATCATTTCCAAGAAGAGCTCCTGTGAGAACTCCGTGTGTTGCAGATTGCTCTACTTCTTCTGCATTCTGAAGTGTATCAAAATTGTTCTACTCTTCTACAAAAGTAGCCTCGGGGCAAAAGCAATATGTTTTCTTAACAAAAAATCTATGTCTTACCAAATTGCTATTTTCAGAGTAAAAGAATAAAGAAAGTAGATGAGAAAACTATTTGGCCAATAAAATGCATTGACATGTTTCTGGCAATTAAAAGAATGATAACTACTCCCATCACTGGCACTTTGATATTGACAATGAATGTATAAATGTATGGTTCTCAGAGTGCAGAAAGTTTAACTGAGGATGTGAAAGACCTGTGCTCAGGCTAATTCCATTTACTACCCTTAGATTTAGTCTTCAATATAATAAATGATGCATAATTAAGTCCCTAAGTCTGAGATTGATATGAAGCTCTATCAGAAAGTGGAAAATAGGTTTAGAGGTAAATTCTAGGAGCATCCATAGGTTCTTGACAGTATGTACATGAGTCCTTAGCAAATTATTCTTGATTAAGGAGTTTACAGTATTAAGGATGACCCAGGAAAAGTTTCCAAGAGAAATTGGGAGTTATTCTGTAAAGATTCATTCCATGAATTGCTTCAATTTTTATAGAAAATAAATGAAAATATTATCACTAACAAAAAGGAGTGAGAAATGAAACACAATATTCTTAGAAACTGTGGCTCTTGGAACAGAATATGAAGTTCTGGTTGCTAACCATCAATAAGAAGAAAATGTAGTAAGTAAAGAACAAGAAAAATTAGCAGGACAATCAGCAGTCAAATTTAGAAGAATGGAATGATAAAGGAAGAAAGAGATATAACCAAAACCATCAAATAATGATGGTTATGGATAAGGTAATTATAGATTTATTTAACATTCATGGTTGGCAAAAATCTTGTAAAGAGGCAGGCTAATCATTAGTAATCCCAGTTTACAAATAAGGAAATCAGGACGCAGAGTACTTAAAATAACTGGGTAACACATGCATCAAGTAACAGAGGCATATCATTTACTGCAGTGTGTTTTTTACTCAACTTCTTGTACTTAATTACTATATATTCATCACTCCCAACAAAGTAACATTTTAAGGAACTGCAGGTAGACAGAATGAAACAGGGTTAGACAAACTGATGAACAATTAACGGCAAAAACCAAAGTGCACTAACTGAATTAAGTAGAAATGAAATAAAATAAAAAGGAAGTCTAATATAATACGACTCCTGAGTTGTGTACTAAACAATAAAGGAGTGTGGCATAAAGACCCAAGAAAGTCAAAGAAAGAAAATCAGGTTCAAAGACAGTTTCACAATTTTAAATAGAGCTGATCAGCTATATCTAAAAGGGTTATAGAGGCATTATGAAACTGCACACCAGTTGAATCAGACCTTAAAAATCAGTCTGAATTTTCTGTTTTCAAAGATTTTGAGAGATTAAAATTTTTTAAAAATATTATGAAAATAAAATTCTTTATATATGGATGGTTTCAGGGAACATGCCCAAGTCATTTGAAACAAGTTGGTTGGGAAGAAATTCAGTAAAATACATGAGCAAGTGCTGGGAGTTTAGCTCAGAAAACATGAACAATAAAGTTGGATAGTATCATAAAAGTGTATATGGTTCTGAGACTTGTGTTGCTGTGCGGCTAGAAAATTGGCTTGACAATTAGGCATGTTCATACATGCTTGTGATCCAGTATTTGGGAGGTGGAGGCAGGAGGAACATTGCAAGGTTGAGACCAGCTGGACTACAAAGTGCATAAAGATCCCGTCTAAAAAAGACGAGAGAGAGAGAGAGAGAGAGAGAGAGAGAGAGAGAGAGAGAACTGGATGCCACAGGCAACTATTTCAAAGATGAAAAGATATATTATGGCAGCTATTATTGATTTCCTATTATCTTCAAAGTCCTATATCACTTTCATTGTCTTGTTTTGATTGGTTTTATTCTGTTCTGTTTTGCTTGATTTTATTAGGTCTAATGGTATGGGCAGCTATTTTGAAGATAAGAGGCATTATGGTAGCTATTGTTGATTCCTATTATCATGTTTTGAAGTCTGTATCAGTTTCACTGTTTTGTTTTGATTGGCTTTATTCTGTTTTATTTTGTTTGGTTTTAGTCTCTTAAAAATAAATAAAAATTAAAAATAAAGAAAATTGGCTTGAAGGGAACAGAGTCAAAAGATTTCTTTTTAAGACCTCTCAGTTGGGACTGTGGTCCCACTTCTTCACATCATCAACTTCCCACAGAAACCCAATTTCTGGGTGGATTTTCTGGAAGAGGGTGGGTGTTTCATGATTCCCTTCGTTGGAGTGAGTAATTGAAAGTGAAGAGTGACATCTTAGTGCTTCTCTGAAGGATATAATTAGGTAATATCATGCAAGAAGGAAACTCTCATAAAGCTAATAAAATGCAGATGAGAAGGAACTGCAGTACTGCTCATCTGCAGCAACTCATTTGCAGAATTTAAGATGAAACAATAGAGATAAACCAAGAAGTTACATGTATTCAACAGAATTGCTACAGAGTCCTGACCTTTGCCATCAATCAAAAGGGAACCTTCACTACTGAAAGTTTGTCTCCACTGTACTTGGATTTGTACTAGAAAGGACAAAAAGTGGCATGCTGAATGTGTCAGAGGTAATATTTTGATTATATCAATAGTTCTCAAACTTTTCTAACTCATGAGCTGTTTGAGAACATTTGAACATATGGTCTATCCACACCTGAGTTCTCCTACTCAAAGATATCAAGTAAAATACTTTTACTATCCCTTCTGAAACCACCTTAATTATAAAAGCTGAATATATTTTAAAATCATTGATGACTATCGTAGGCATTATTTGTCCAAATGTTTTGAAATGCAATTATGTGTTTCCTACTACACATATTTCTTTGGCTTTTGAATTCATGACTCTCAAATATTCCCCTAGGACTTTGAGTTTGGTGATAAGCAAACCTTGGTTCATTTTATTCACAATACTCATGATTAAATACATTTAATTACTTTCAATTAGATTCCTCACTTCCAGGTTGAAAGCTCAAATCTAACCTTAAACAAATGAAACTGCCTGTTTAAAATTTTCCAATACTTGTAATTTTTTGGGTCCTTCTCTGAACATGTTCACTTTATAGAAAACTTATTTTTGAGGCATAGAAGATGGAATTATATCAGTCCTTTTAAGTAGAGACATAGAAAGATAAATCTTTGTTTCCAGTGTAGTTTTTTCTTCTTCATTATGTATGAGTTGTCTTTATTTATGGTTTACTGTATTCCAGGAACTGGGGTAGGTGTGCAACTTAAGTGTACTACTCTATATACACAATTTATCTGTAAAATAACCAACTGTGTACCATTACTCAATTTAGGAAATAAAATAAGACCAGCACCCCAGAAATTGTACCTCTGCAACCAAACAAAATAATTTTTTTCTCCCCCTCAGAGATAACCACTTCATTGCTTTAAAAACAAAAAGTGGTGGGTGCTCAACCCAGGCCCTTAGGTATGCTAGATAAGCACTCTCTTTCTGATCCACATACCCAGTCTCATTTTTTTAAAGTGTGTAATGGCTGTCTTAATTTTTAGGCCTCTTTGATGCTGATATTCTGGAGTAAATCAATAATGACCTTTTAAAGTTGAATCAGATAAAGAATAATCTTTTAGTTTAGAAGTATGTTTTAGATTGTTCATTTCTAATTTCATTACTTTTCTCTCATATTCATTGTAATCTCTTAATGCTCTACCCACTGTGTCAGGATAAGATTATCCTGTATTATGTCTCTCCTCTTGGATGACTGTTCACTGTCTGGAGATATTCATGTATGTTGAATTCTTACTTCCCTGTAAATTTTCTTTTATCATCTTTTATAAATGTATTCAACAGATTCTTCCCTGTTAAGTATTATTTTTATTAATCTTGAATAATTAAACAATCATTTAAAGACAGTGATTTCAGGAGAGTAAAGTCATTGGGTACAAATAGTTACTAAAAATATGTAAGACCTAATGTGACCAAAACTTCTGGCTGGAGGTTGTCTTAGAGATAACAGAAATGCCCCTGTAGGGTATAACAGCTACTATACTACATTGCTAGGTTGAACATTTGAGAAGTTTACATCCACTGGATTTTGTTTGCTTTTAAAAAATCTATTCATTCAAATAATTCAGGAAAAAATGTTTCCATGGTTAAAGTAAATTTTTGTTTGTTTGTTTTAGTCTGGAATGATTTAATCTTGCTCAAATTTCCCCATAGGATGGCAAATTCACTAATTGACCACTCCTGGGGCAATTCGTGAGTGCGAATTATATCTGTAATCCTCTGAATTCAAGGTTCAGAAGTTCTTTTATTTCCTTGTGATCCTATGAAATTTGCAGATTGATAGAAGAATGTCATTTTTTCTTAGAGAGGTATTGAATCCCTTGGCAATTTGACTATGAGAAAGATTAAGTTGAATATATTTGGAATATGTTGGATATTTATTCCTTCATTTATAGCTTAACTGTTTCCTGCATGATAAAGGTGAGGATAGATAGAAAGATGATAGATGATAGGTAAACAGATAGATTGATAGATAGAGATAGATTTCTAGATCTCTGAAATTGTTAGAGGGCTAAAAGAAGTGGATTTGTTTGTCTACTATCAGAATTTATTAATACTTATAGTCAGCTATCGAGCATCTATTTTTCTAGACAAAGAAATAATCACATTATTTCCTGGAAATTCTGAATGTAGGGTCAAGTACAGGTGAGGCAACATGATCATTGGAATAAAGAATGCACAGAGTAAGAAAATTGGCCAGTAGTGATGGCAGTGATCTGAGAATGAAGAAGGAAGGAAAATTTCCAGAAAGATAGTGCAGACAATCAACACATTCCACCCGGCCACTCTGTTACACTCTTAGAACTTCTCAAACCAGCAGATTTGGTCATTTGGTTTTAAAATTATTAATAATTGCCTATAGACAATAATCTTGCTTACCTGAAACTATAAATGTCTTGTTGCCTATGATACATGCCCATCATCTTCCTCTGTAGAGTATCAGAAACTGGAAAATTCAGCGTGCCTTCTTGAACACCAGCCTTGTTCCAGGCACTTTAGTCAGTGAACTAGTGCCTGTGGGTGGTCACCAGCCTCCACCAGCTGAGTTGAACACATACACATGGAAGCAGAACTGTCCAAGACTGCTAAGAGCCAGCTGGTGTGGGGGGTGGCACACACCTATAATCTCAGCACTTGAGAGGCTGAAGCAAAGGGATTGCCAGGAGTTCAAGGATGACCTGGACTACATCATAAGTTCAAGGCCAGCCTGAACTACATAGCAAGATCCTGTCTCAAAATAAAAAAGACTGGTAAGAAGTCATAGTGCAATGTCTACTGAACCAGCACCTCAGACTGAAATCAAGTAGTCTCTTATCCTAATGTGAGCCTGGGGAGTCTTATGTGACAGCACTGAACATGATCTATACTGAAAATGAATAAATCTTCACCTTTTTTGGTAGTGCCTTGATATCTGAGAGAGTTAATTTGAGTACTGATTAATATTTACTTAGAACTAAGAAAACTATTGAGGTAGTTAAGGTGGGATCTTGACTTGATTTGTTTTGGAAGCTACCCTGGGGACTGGAGTATACTTCTAGGTGTATCAAGATGAGTCACGAAGTGTGGCCTTGAGGTATATATCTTGTTCCTTGTCCTTCTTTTCTGGCAGTCTTCCTTTTCCGCTTCCTGACCACCATGAACTAAGAAGTTACACTCTGCAGTGCCCTTTCCCCATTATGACCATTATATCTATGTGCCAAGTGCCTGTAGATTGAAACTGTGAGCCAATTACATCTTGCCTCCATTAAGCTGTGTCAGGTATTATATCTCAGTAATAGGAAAGCTGACTAATACAACTATCATCACTAAATAAGCTGTGCAAGTGTCAACTCAACAGAGATTCTCAAAAAATTAAAAACTAATTGAGGAGTATCAAGCACTGCAATGGGAATATGCAGTCCTAGTAAACTGTATGCTCAATGAAACTAGGGCAAAGTTTTAAAGGCAAATGAAGAAAATTACATAAGTTACTTTGAAATAATAAACTTTGGCTATGAGGCTCAATAACAAGAGTGAAATTAGTTGTAGATTAGACAGCAGCTCTGGATAGATGTCCTTTTCTGTGTAAGGTTCCCATAGCCTTTTGCAGGATTGTGGTTCTGGCTGAGTTTTTGCTTGTTTGCTTTTTTTTTTTTTACTTTTTTTTGACAGTTCTTGTTTTCAGGCATAAGCATTAAATCCTTTCCTCCATAACCTCATGAGTTTGGTTACTTTATTTTTTGGTCAGAACTTCACATGAGTGGCTTGATTTTGATTATGACTTTTATTACAAGGGTTGAAGAATGGAAAGGGAAGAGATATAGGAAGTCAATCAGTAAACAGCTTTTGTGGAAACCAACAAAAAAGTCACATCCCTGACTGAATGCTGAAAATGTAAATTGTATCATAACCAACCACAGTGGCCACTATCTACACATAAACTTCCCTAACTGTCGACCGCAATCAGTCCAGAAGTAACAAAGTATGTCCCAGAGCTGTCCTCCTATCCCAAACCTTGCTCTGTTTTACAATTCTACCTCTCTTATCTATTGTCAATGTAGAGTTAGCGAAAACAACATGCTTTTCTGTCCCCAATTTTATAAACATACTCTTAGCTTTAAATCTAAACATTTTCCCAAATTCTTTCAAGCCCTGCTGTGGGGGGTATTAAAAAGCTATCCCAGGACTAGTCTTTTTTCCTGGCCATCTGTACCAATACAATAAACACTTTTATCTCTGAACACTTGGGTATCAAGTAGGTATTCAACTATGCAAGTTCAATAAATTAGGATGAATGTCTTAATGTATGTCCTTTTCAGGTGCTTATCACACTTAACTTCCAGAATTCACTGCTTACTCTGAAAAGAGCAGAAATGGCATTAACTAGTACCACAGATTAATTGTAAATTATTCATGTTTGTTAAGAACACAAATAATAATAGTTTATATTTGTAGGGTTCCCAACATGTACCAAGCTTTGTACTACATACTTTATGTATATTATATTACATAATCCAATGTTACCACGTGGTGGATCTGATAGATAGATTCCAGGTTCTTGTGTATGACAAGCAATGAATTGCATAGAGTTCACACGATAGTGGATAAAAAGCAGTACATTTATTGAAGGCAAGGGGAAAGCAACTAACTGCATTTATTTAGTACCACTTTAAGTTACTAAATTGCCCAAGCTGGGCTGGAATTTGTTATTCTTCTGCGTTAGGCTTCTAGAGTTCGAAGATGACAAGCTGCACCACCACACTGGCTTAAACAAGATTTGATGAGCTTCTGGCTTGGTGAATGCATCAAGAAAGTGGGAGAATAACTCATTCAGAGGGGATATAGAAGTTCCACACATTTTTCGAGTTTAGTAATCACTGTAGCAATTACTGATGCTGCAGAAAGCATTGTGGGAGACCCTGATTTACAGCCAGTCAAAAGTGTGACAAGCTTCCGAAGTGGGGAAATTCTTCAGGGAATGAGCCTGTAATGTCTGGGACTGATATCACCTCCAGGTAGATAGTGTCAGAATTGAATTGTAGGACATCCAACCCATATCAGAGAATTTGATTGGGATGTGTCTTGTATAACAGTGTAGAGAAATAGTGTGTGTTTTCCAAAATGGTGCACTTATGAAATTTATAATCAGAAAAGATCACGAAGTATGAGTTGTTCTGTTCATACTATCATGCAAACAAATAGTATTGACTATTTTGATCCAGAGTCATAGGATAAAATATTTTTAGAGCCCTGATATCCCGCATACTAAGTATATTTTTTACAAATGAGATGAAGGATTTTATGTCACACTTATTTTATATCTTCTCTTTATTTATTTCTCCATGCTTTTTTTATTGTGTGGTGTCTCACCCCCATTGCATTTTTTCCCTACAGGGAATTGTTGATAGCAGCAATATTCATTCTAAATATTTGGGTCAGAATAGTTAAACAGAAAGGACTTCTTTGATGAAAATAGATGTATGAAAAGAGACATTAAAAGTGATTAACTACTCTGTGTTAATTTGACAGTAAATTATCTGGAAGTTAACCTCTCAAAATTCACTGTCAGTGAGTTTGTTATGACTTTATATTAACCATCTTCTTGGTGCAAACATAGAATGAGGGAAAGCATACCATAGAGTTACTTACAAAACAATCAAGTAATGACATTCTTGCTTTTTGGTTCAACAAAAGCCATAGAAATAAGGCTTGTTTGCTTTGTTATTGCTTTTATGGTCCAAACTGCAAGCCGTCTAAGCCCCTTAGTTTAGATTACCCACACTGATACTGCTATGTATTAATTCTGACCAGTAGGATCACTGTATAAGACATTTGGTCACAACTCTGATTCACAGGGAGTAGGGTGTCTAGGGGCTCAAGACAGACCTGGGCTGCCAGAGGATGAACCATGATTCACATAGCTATAACAGTTTGTCTGTACAGGTCACTGGTTGGTGTACAAAATGCTTGTGCTCAGGAGTCAGACAGGCCCCGGATTTGAATGCCAGCTTGTCTCCACTATGATTATATTAGAGGCAACACTATCTGGCTGACATTTAGTCTGCCATAGCATTCTGCCCCTCCCTACATCCTCATCTAATGCCTTCATCTCTCTTAGGAAAGATGGCTTATGCCTGAGCCCAAGGGCTCACGGTTGCCTTTAAAAACATATCTGGAAGTCACAAGTTGCTAGAAATAGATGGCAAAATTATTCCACTGGAGAATTTTTATTATTCCCCAACTTTTCTAAGAGGTACCTGAATTTACATTCTCCCCAATTATGTCAAGACATAAATGCACATAGATAGGCCCTATCTAGTATCTATCATAGCATGAATGGATACATAGTTCATACATAATATGTATATGTAGCTGCAATGGCAAGCAGATACACCAAAATAACACCTAGGATTTGAAGGCAGATTTATTTAACATCAGTTGGGCACTGAGAAGGAATCAATCCTTAGAAAAATGTCAGGCCTTGAAAGTCCAGGGAAGGAGGTATAGTTATAGAGTAGTTGACTGTCTTTGATTGGTTTTTACAATGGGTATCACAGTGACCTGCACTTCTAAAAGATAGAAACAACTGGAACTGTAACAGGAACCATCACGTGGGCAACTGCTACACAGTAACATGGAAACCATACAACTAAAATATGTCCAAAATAGACATATATAGTCAAGATATTACAATTAGATTACTGTATCACTTTTTTCCAATTAAAAAAAGATATATTGTGTAACCTAGAATACATGTTATTTCTCTAGGGATTAGGTTCCCAACAACCGCAAACATCTTAAGCAAATAGAGAAAAGTATTTTTAGCCATGCATTTGGAGCAAACAACTAGGCTGAAAATGCCTCACCTCCACAACTACTGCTTCACCCCTACCAAAGAAAAGTTGCTGATGGCTGACAAGAACTGTAGAACTGTACTCCTTGCAAGTATCTTGACAGGACAAATGATAGTAGAGAGCCTGACAGCAAAGTGGGAGCCAAAAGAACCCTCTGAAAATGGAGGATAATTATTTTTATAAAGTAGAGCAATTTGGCCCACTCAGCAAAAGGACAAATTTCCTATTATTTTAACTTTGGTTAAGAACATCATCATATTATTGAGAAATATATTTTCCCTCAAAAAGCAACTTTCAACCATCAATAAAATTTTGAATTATTTTTAACTTATTTTGCTTAACAATGCAGAGAAATGTCTAAGATTACTTTGGAAGAGCATTCAGAAAAAAATGTTAGCAAGGGGATAGCCAGACCCACACCTTTCCCCATGAGCCAGTGCCGTTCATGGACTGTGTGGGAGAGAACAGGATTAATTAAGAAGCAAGACCTCCCTGTGAACAAGTGCCATGTGCAGGCTGTCATTGGTGGGGGACAGCCAGACCTCAGCCCCTTCTGGTGCGCAAGCTGGCAAACAATAAGAGCCAGTCCTTCCCCTGCCCCACTTAAGTGACTAGCTGATGTGGAGAAGCACAGGCTGTGATGATAGCTATTGAAGTCAAGTGCAATTTGATGCTTGGGGTGTTTTGATGTTTCACTGACCTTGCAGATGTAGGGTCAGTGGTCGGATTATCTATTCAGAAGGTAGCAGTACACAGTGTGGTATCCAGGGGGATCTCCTTCTGCAGATGGTAGCCATTATTACTTCCCTATTATCTTGTTTTGAAGTCCTGTATCATTTTCATTGTTTTGTTGGTTTGGGTTTTGTTCTGTTTTGTTTTGTTTGATTTTGTTATATCTGATGGCATGAGCAGCTATTTCAAAGATAGCAAATATATTATGGTAGGTATTTGGGTTTACTATTGTCTTGTTTTGAGGTCCTTTATTGCATTCATTGTTTTCTTTTTATTGGTTCTATTCTATTCTATTCTATTGTATTTTTGCTGTTTATGAAGGTATCTACAGCTATTTTCAAGACAACAAGAGGCATTATGGTAACTAATGTTGATTTCATATTGTTTTGAAGTCCTATATCACTTACACTGGTTTATTTTGATTGGCTTTATTCTGTTTTATTTTCCTTGTTTTTATCCTCTTTAAAATAAAAAAATTTTAATTAAAAATGTTTGAAGTGTTGGCAAATGAAGAAATGTTCTCAAAAATATAAAAATTAATGTTCACCAATTTATCCTGAAATAATTGAGGCATTTCTTCATTTGATATGCCTTATCAGTGTATCTCACAATATTTTTATTTTTTCTCACAATATTCTTAATGTGAACTTTTTTCTTCCTAAAAATATGGAAGTGACAAGTCATATGTGGACTTGCAATTCTAAGTACCTCTGTTCTTCAAATGGGAACTATGAGTACTTCTTTGTGTAAGCACTTGTTCTAACCACCTGAATAAATAGTTCAATGGCCTTTCCTGAGACTTAACCAGGCTTAATTACCATCATCAGTATATCTATGGCATATAGAACCTGGGATGCACTCACTCATACATGTTAGATAATATGGCTCATGCAGGATTAAAATAAAGAGATATAACCATGCATTATGGAAGCTGGACAGTGTTAGAGACATACAACCCATGAATTTTAGAGGTAGAGAAATTGAATTCTAGTTGTTTGCTCCAAATGCATGGCTGATAAATTTGTAGCTTAAGGCCAGAGCCCAAGATTCCTGGATCCAGTCCTTGTACCATGCTTCCATCAAATGTAGGGTAATAACAAAGCTCCTGTGGCAACTTGAAAATATCTTCAAAAGTGCCCCAGAATCCATAATCAATTCAAAAATCATTATGTAGCCTTTAATGAAAGCTATTATTCAAAATAACATCTTCAATTAACTACTCTATAAAGGCTTAATTAAATACCTCATGCTGACAAACTGTATTTTTACTGAAGGAAAAGTCAGTAAAGAAAACATTTAAGTGAATGTTAATAGTTGGTTAGTAGACTGTTTCTCAAACCATGTTCCAAGGCCCAAGTTCCAAAACAGCAAAATGAGGGGTGAGGGACACGAGGGCTCCACCCATGGAGCAGCTCTTCGTTATCTATACTACATTTTAGAATTCTACATGAAATTTCTCTACTAAAAGAATTTTTTGCTACAAATAATGTCCAAAGAGCCACCCTGTGTTAACCAAAGTACTGGACCCAATTCCTTACTATGAATTCTCCTGTAGTTGTCACTGGACCACAAGCTGGCATTTCAAAAGCTTTGTTGATAGTTGCTCACATTTTGGCTTTTCTTCACCTAGCAATGCTTTGTGAATTTTTTTTACCTCATTGGAAAAGAGAGCTTTGTTTAGGAGAAGTTTCAATAGAAGCTCCTTGCTGAGTGGATAAGCAAGTACCCTTCACCTCTTGGAGATTCCTAGTAATCTTCTAGCAAAAAATAGTTTGTCGCTTTCATCAGTGTCAAGCCGTCAATGCAATAATCAGTCCAGCTACTTCAAGCATTGCCTTTATAACACGAAAAATTATGTTCAACAGTTTGTGCTCTGTGAATATTTACATAAACTACTGTAAAATATTCTTATTGTGGTAAAATATACAAAACATAAAATTTATCATTTTATCACTTTTAAGTGTACCAACTAGTACTACTAAGTACATTGACAGCATTATACAATTCTCACCACTGTTCATTTCTGGAACTTTTTTATTGCCACAGAGAAACTTGTATTCATTAAACAGAAACTCCACTCTCCCCCTTTCTCTTAGCATCATCACCTCTTACCTATGTTTTGTCTCTGTAAATTTGCCTATTCTGAGCACTTCATACAAATGCAATTATAAAACACATCCTTTGGTATAACTTACTTCACCAAATACAGTGCTACTGAGGTTGGTACATATTGTATATTGGAGGGGTTTTTTTCTTTTCTTTTCTTTCTTTCTTTCTTTTTTTTTTTAACCAGGAATTGAACTCAGGACTTTGTACTTGCCAGGCAGGCACTGCACCACTGAACCATACACCAGCCCCAAGGAATTTTATTTATTTTTAAGGGGGAAAAGTATTTTGTTGTATATATTTTCTATCTTTTTTATCCATTCATCTGTTGACAGACAGTTGGGTTATTTCTACCCTTTGGCTGTCATGAATAATACCACTCCAAATATTGGTGTATAATTACTATCTTTACTTTCATAAATTTTGAGGAACATACCCAGTGTTTAACTTTTTCAGAAACTGTCAGTATCTTTTGTACATGCCTGGACCATTTTATAAACTCTAAGAATATACAAGAGTTCCAAATTCTCCATATCCTTGCCAATACTTATTTTTTCTTCTTTTTTCCTTTTCTTTTTTCTTTCTTTTTTTGTTTTTTGATCTTTTTAGTAAAAATAACTCTAATGCATATGACATGGTACCTCACTGTGACTTTGATTTGTATTTATTAATGGCTAATGATATTGAGCATCTTTTCATGTGCTTAGTAGTCATTAATATCTCTTCTTTGACGAACTGTCTATTCAAATCCTTTGTTTATTTTTGAACTGAGTTTTTATGGTTTTTTCATATTGAGTTGTAAGACTTCTTTATATATTATGGGTGTTAATCTATACCTCAGTTCATTCAAGCTGCTATAATAAAATTCCACCAACTTGGTAGTATATAGGCATTAGAAATTTATTTTCACAGTTTGGGAGATTAGGAAGTCCAATACCAAGGCATCTGCAGATTCATAGCTTGTACAGGGCCTATTGCATCAGAGAGAGAAAGAGAGTACCTTTTGCTATGTCTTCCCAGGGTGGAAGAGGTAAAATAAAAAAGTTGGTGGGGCCACTTTTACTAGGGCCTATTTCCATTTTTGAAGACTCTTCCCTTATGACCTAATCACCTCTGGAGGGCCAAACCTTTTAATACCATTATTTTGGCATTTAGGATTCCAACATAGGAATTTTCAAAGGACCATATTCAGACCATAGCAGTCCTTTCCCAGATTTCCAGTGTGCAATCTACTCTTCCACTGTGTAAGTTTTGGCTTCACTTTGCTGATAGAGTCCATGGATGAACAAAAGATTTTTTTGAAGTATAACTTGCATTTTTTTTGTTGTTATTGTTGCCTATGCTTTCAATGTCATGATAATCCACTGTCAAATTTACTATAAAATCCTGCCCTATTCTTCTTTTGAAGAGTTTTATGATTTTTAGTTCTTATATTTAGGTGTTTGCTTCATTTTAAGTTAATATTTGTTCATGTTTTGAGATAGGGGTCCGGCATCATTCATATATATATATATAGTTTCTCTAACACCACTTATTAGAAAGACCATCCCCTTCTCATTAAATGTCTTGGCATCCTAATTGGAAAACAGTTACCAAATACATTTTTGTGATTTTGATAGGGACTGCTTTGATTCTGTGTATCACTTTGAATAACATATTCTTCATTCAGCTAGCTTTGATTTTAGTTCGCCATTTTTCCTAAGATATACAGTTAGATTATTTTTTATGTTTCTTATTTTTAATGTATGCATTCACAGCTATAAATTTCCCTCTTAACACTTTTTGCTGCATCTCATAAATTTTGGTATATTGTGCTTTTGTTTTCATTCTTTTCACTGTATATTCTAATTTCTTTTGTGATTTCTTTTTGACCTATTGGCTATTTCAAGAGCATGTTATTAATTTCCATGTATTTGTGGCAGTGAGAATAGGGCAACCCAGGAGCATACAACAAGGTCTGAACTGACTATTGAATTTAAAACAGTAATAAAACTGGTGGAAATTGGTCTGCTTTCTATTACTGTCATGTGTCAGAAACTCTAAACAATGTAAGTGATAAAATACTCCTTCCTGAAAATAAAAGCCTTTATGGATTAATAATTTAAATATTCATTGTATTTACTTTTGAGCTTTAATAATATATAGTAAGCTTCAGTAGGCATATTTTCATTATTTATCCTTCAATAACCATTGTATTCTACATAACTTTTAATTCAAACAATTTACAGCAAATATGTAAGTTCTTTTGGGAAGGAAGTACCCAAATTATGTTTGTTTATCTCTATAATGAAGGTGTTATCATAAAGTTTAAATTTTAAATTCAAAGATATAATACCACTGAGATTAAAGATAGAAACAGCATCAAAAGGAGGCTTGAAAATCCATGCTACTGCTTGGCTACGGCTTCAGTAATTTTGACAGTAATTTTACAATATTAAAAATAAAGAAAAGCATGTACCATCCTATCCATATTGTTAAATAAGTTCATATATATTGCAAAACTATGTTTATACAGTTAGTTTTAATTAATGTTACTTATAAATTTCTGTCAATCAAGAAAGTTTCAGTGTGCACTCAATGTAAGTAGGATAAAATATTAGTTGATTTTTATATCTCTAGCATCTTGTTTTATATACTTATAAAGCAAATCATTTCTTTATAATGATGCTAATAAAATGCTTGTAACAGAATGTTTTTCTTGCTTCTTTTAAATCTGTCACTAGCAAGTTCTTTTACTTTCAGAAAACAGGATTGGACGAGGTATCATATATTTTGTCTTATTAAGTGCTGTGCAAACAAAAACATTTTTTTAATTCCATTGATAGGAAAGGATCAGAAAATAGGCTGTTACAGGTCAGATCCTGCTATCTAATTTCTTGAAATTTCTTTCTGTCCATGCCTGTTCCATTGCCACTCTAGGCTCTTCCAATTTCTTTTCTTTTCTGCATATCAACTAGAGAAAAATAAACAAGGTTTTATAATTTGGTTTGTAAATGTGCCTGAAAAGTCCATGTGTTAAAGGTTTGGTGCCTATGGAACAGGAACTTTAAGTGGAGGTGCATAGGGGAGGACTTTGGGTTATTGAGAGTATTCCCTTAGAGGAGGCTGTAGCACTGTCTGTTCCTTTTTCTCTTTTTGGTTTATTGGTTATAAGTGAATAGTTTTGCTCAGGCTTCTACAATGATCCACCACCACAGGACCAAGGCAATTGGGCCACCTGATCCTGGACTAAAATCTCTAAAACCATGAGTCATGATAAACCTTTTCTCTTTTTAGGATGAATTATTTCAGGTATTTGTTATAATAAGAGGAATATGACTAACATAGAGGGTCAAACAAAAAATATCTTAATTGGGGCTGGAGATTTAGCTCAGCAGCATAAGCGCCTGCCTTGTAAGCAGGCAGTCGTGAGTTTGATCCCTGGTACTGATAAAAACGAAAAAGACAAAAAAAAAAAATATATATATATATATATATATCTTAATTGTAGAAAATAAAGAAATTATAGCAAAACAGAGAAAAACTATTTTATTCCAAAGTTACAGGGAAATAAACCCTACAAGACAGTTGAGTGCCTCCATTCTCATTGATTTCACATCTGTAAACTCAACCAATAGAATATCATAAATATTTGTTGAAAAATAAAGTATATGCCAAATATATTCAGATTTTTCTTGTCATTAGTCACTAAATAAAATATTTGCAGAGCATTTACTTTGAATAAGTTATTGTAAGTAATTAGAGATGGTTTAAAGTATACCCGAAGTATTTGCATTGAGTATATGCAAGTACTTTGTTAGTTTCTATGTGACTTGTGCATTTGTGAATTTTGGTACTTAGTCCACCAGGATATTAAGTGATACTTACCCCATGCACACACATACACACCTATATATGAAGTTACATGTGTATATAAATATAATTTTATTATCAGACTCTTTCCATTAATGTAAAAAATTCTTATTTTGTTATATCATCAGTCCTATGACTCTGAATGACATATAATGAATTTAACTTAGTTTTTATTGAACATTAGCATGCTTATCTATTATAAATACTGATGTGTGAACACCCTTATAAAACAGGTATACATACAAGCACATATACAATACAAAATTATTTCCAAAATTATAGTTCAAATTGATAAAATCAAATTATATATCCATCTCTAAAGCATTTTAATCCTATTACTAGCTTGCTTTTCCAAAGGACATGGTAACTTACACTACCTGCAGTGACTTAAGATAATTTCCCTTTCTTCATAGACTTTTTCCAACTTTAGTGTGAAAGAGAGACAGGTTTTATAAATGCTGAATGTGAAAACTCAATTGAGTTCCAAAGGCTGATTATGGGGAAAGAATTTGATACAGTAGGGTTTTTGAGAAAGAAAACAAATGATGATGTTTGTAGTATAGAACAGATCAATCTTAGAAAAGAATGTTGACATAGTCAAGAATGTGACATAGTCAAGAATGTGAGAGCAAGGGCAGGAAGATGAGTGACTTTCTCGTTAGCAGCCTCTTAGTTTATCATTCAGGTAACAAGCAAGGCTTAGAACAATTGATTTTCTTCGAATACTGTTGTAAAGGAGGGATCAAGCCAAGATTTGAGGTCATTTCCTCCAACTCCTTGATACACTGAAGCACTTTCATTAGAATCATGTTTAAAATTTTACTTTAGATAATTTAGTTTCAGCTAACAGTAATCATGAGAGATGCATGTATGCTCAGAAAAAGGTTAGTGGCCCACTAGTATTTTTTTTCTCATGATGTTCCTTAAATAATTTTAAAAATTAATACCACATCAGCCACATTTTAAAATCATATCTAAATATTTTTATCATAATTTTAAAGGATATAATTTCCAGGATTGCATATCTACTGCCATGTATGCATGTGTGTGTTGCTCTGTCAGTGAACTCTACCCCATCTCCTTGTCAAGTGTAGTTAAAATGGCTGCATCACTCCTTTAAATTTTTAGCCGACTCTAAATAATAATTTGTTTGCTACCATAATTCATTGTAAAACTAAATGAAAGTACTTTTAAGAATTGGAAATGCACATTAACTTTCATATTACACTAAACTTGTATTTTATAAGAATTTTATCTGAATGTAACATGTTCAATGCTAATAAATCCAAACTAAAATATAAAATTTTCTATTACTTAAATCCCTAAATATTAAAAAAATTATTCTGGATGAGTAAAGAGAGTCTACAAAGTGTGAGGAAATTTTTATCAGGTACTCTACCAAGACAGGATTAACATTTACAATATGTAAAGAACTCTAAAAATTTAACACAACAAAATAACAAGAAGAAGCAAAGGAGCCCAATCAATCAACAGACAAATGAATTGAACAGATACTTCATAAAAGGAGAAGTACAAATGACCAACTATACAAAAGATGTTGAACTATTAGAAAAATGCAAATCAAAACTACATTGAGATTACATCTCACTCCAGTAAGCATGGCTATCAAGAGTATTTTAAAAATCACGTTGGAAAGGAAGTGAAGAAAAAGGAATCCTTCTATTCTGTTGGTAGGAATGTAAATAGTATAGTCACTATAGAAATCAACATGGAGATTCTTCAAAAAACTAAAATTTGAGCTACCAAAATTTGATACATCTACACCACTCTTTAATATACTACTGAAAGAATTGAAGTCAGCTTATTGTAGTAACACCTGAATACTCATGTCCGTTGAGGTTCAGTTCACAGGAGCCAAGCTCTGGACAGAAATAGTTTAGATGACTCAATACACGAATGGTTAAAAACATGTGATATATATATAGAGAGAGGGTTAAACAAAAATGATATATTAGAAAATAAAGAAAATATAGCAAAATACACAGAGAAAAATAATTTTATTTCATAGTCAAAAGGAAATAAACCCTATAAGACATAGTTGGCCCTCCAGTCCCATAAGTTTTACCTCCATAAATGCAACATAGAACATCATAAATACTTTCTAAAAAATAAATACATGTATGCATATATATATTCCACAAATATATATGTATGTATATATATATATATATATATATATATATATATATTCCACAAAGAAGAATGAAATCATGTCATCTGCAGGAAAATGGATGGCACTGAAAACCATCATGTTGAACAACATAAACCAGACTCAGAAAGTCAAATGTTGTATGCTTTTCTTTCTTGTAGAATCTAAATAAAATAAAGAAAAAACTTGACAGGAAAACAGAAAGGAGACTGTTCGAGATGAAGAAAGAGAACAAGAGGGGAGAGAAGAAAAAAGAAAGACAATGAGAGGTAAAATATGTTACATGCATGTATGAATATACCAAAATAAAATACATTTTTCTTATAAGTAGTATGTCATACTACAAAGAAAATCTTTTAATTTTAAATTTTCTTCTGAATTGAATTATTACTGTCGTAGTATACAGTTGGTCAAAATAGTTTCAAATTTTGAAAGATATTCCTTAATATAAAGAAGTAAAATTTTACTGGAAACATACTTTTTAAAGGGTTGTTCATGTATCTGGTATTACTTATTGCTGGAATGACATAGAGTTTAATATTAGTCCTACTTTCAACTTTTTCATGACATCCACTTGAGCTTAAGTAAATGAGGAGCTAAAAGTAGAATTTTGCTATACTATTGTAAGTTCTTTTAACTTCTTCTGAGATACATGCCCAAGTCACATAGTACTATATAATCAATGATATTAAAGTATTAATATCTAAATTTTATTGAAAGCAATGAATTAGAAGCCATGTGACTTATAAATTGTTTTGTAAACAATTCATAATCATTTACTTTCTTATTTTCTGAGAAGTAACCCAAAAAGATTTTATCAAGACTTGTCAAATTACTGTTGATTATGATCATTAAAGGTACTTGCTAAAGTCAATAGATGCAAAAAATGTTCATAAAATGAAATTGCTATTCATTTAAGTCTCTTCAAGTAACTTTTATAAAGTGCTTTTATGCTATGCTTTTATCAGAGTCTTTAATCTGCATTTTGATACCCACTTCAATCAATTTATAATAAATATACTGTGCTTAATCTAATTGGCAGAGTTCTGTTCTCATTGCCAAACCCAGCAGCCAAGTCATTTTTTGCTTCCTTTTAAAAATTTAAATAAACATATTGTTGTGCATTTCTATGACACCCATCCAACTCTTGATTTTTTTCTTTTAAGATAGACAAATAAATACATAAAACTATAGGCTTTCCAAGAATGAAAATGAGTTTTTTTCTGCCTTCATTAATTCTTTCTGATATTCTCCTTGCTTTATTTCCATAGGGCCATCTCTCAGGAAAGATGTGTTTTGGGACAAAGAATAGAAAAGATCACATCGAAAAAAGCTTTTCACTTTTGCTGTCTCTATAATATAACTGAATTAATATCCTTGCATAGCTCCAAATAGCAGCATTTTTAAAATGAAGTTTCTCTCCTGACAAAAATATGTGAAAATTTGGGAAATACAGACAGCCACATTAAGGGGCCTTGAAGATGAGGTTTTATTCCAGTCTGTATTTTAGCTTGTTCCTGGTAACCCCAGGGCAATGAATGAGCTCATTAGATTGGATATAGGTAAGATACCTTTTCTCATAAATATAAGGCCAAAAGTAAAAGTAGGCATGAAAAAGTAGAAACATCAGAATGCCTCAAATGTGGAAAAATTCACCTAGCATAAAAAAAGTCACTCTGTACATCAGGGAGGTTTAGTCTTAAAAGAAAAAATTACAGATGATACACAGTAGGCAAAGGCAAACTGATCTGTAAAGGGCAGTATTAACTGTACTTCATAACAAGTTGATAGACTAAGACCTGAAATACTGGGAAAGACTTGCAAACAGTACCAAAAAATTGCTACTATTAACCAGATGGTTTCTGTCCTAAGCAAATACACTATCAGTGATTTCCTAAATATTTATCAAAATTAACTAATCAAAAAATGAATAAATGGCAGATGAATTTTTCATTAGTCGTTTCATATAAACATACAAGACTTGCCTCAGAATGTTTTAGTTATATTATTTCCTGCTTTTGTAAAGGACAAATGACAAAGAATTCACAAGACTAATTATTCAGAAAAATATGATAAAAATTATACCACCAAAAAAGTTGAAAGAATTCCCCAAATGATTAGTCTGGTGGTCATATTTATAAACAATTGAGTTCTCTGAACCAGCAAGGATATTCCTCTTTTCCCATTTCCTTGTATTTACAGGTCCTGTCCCGATTTATTTATTTTTTAACCTGACCTAGGAATCTATATTTTTTTATTTTGAAGAAAATAAGATCAAACAAAATAAAATAGAATAGAGTCAATGAAAACAAAAGAGTAAATATGATACAGGATTTCAAAATGAGACAATAGTAAATCAACAATGGCTACCAGAATGCCTCTTGTTATCTGCGCAGTAGCTGCCTATATCATCAGATATAATGAAATCAATCGAAACAAAACAATGAAAGCAATATAGGGCTTTGAAACAAGATAATAGGAAATCAACAATGGCTACCATAATATATTTTATCATTAAACCAAACAAAACACAACAGAATAAAACCAATGAAAACAATACATGACAATGGTGGAACTTAGGTGGCTGAACAAGAAAGCAATTCACCTGCCCTCTTGGTAAGCACCCCTGGCGCGAGCCAGGAAGAAAACCAGTCAGCATCTCCTGTGAGCTTATCAACGTGTATGCTGAGAATCAAACATCCCATCCTTCCCCGCCACCCCCGCAGTGGCAACTGAGAACAAGAGGTCTGAGCAGCTCTTGGGAGGATGATCATATGCAATATAGCAAATAGCATTTTGAAGGCAAATGTTTTAACTGTTTTGTTTTGTTATGATTGTTTTGCTCTATTCAATATTCTCTTTTGATCGGTTTTATAATGTTCTGTTTGGGGTTTGATTTTGCTATATCTAATTGACTGGACTATGAAGATAACAAGATATACCATGGTACCTATTACCGTTATCCTGGTATCTTGCTGTGAAGTTATGTATCAGTTTCACTGCATTGTCTTGATTGGCTTTGTTCTGTCTTGTTCTGTGGTATTTTTACTATCTTCAAAATAAAATTTTTTAAAAACCCAGGATAATAGGAAATTAACAATGACTACCACCTTCCCTTTTCTGATGCCTCCTCCTTTTCAATTGCATGTATCCATTGTGCATTTTGGACCCTGCTAAATCCTTCAGTCTGTTATACTAGGGAGTGTTCACCCATGTGACTCTGAACCATTTCACCCATAAGCATGATTTCAAGTTGCATCCATTTACCTACAAGGACCTTGAGGTTATCTTTCTTTATGGCTGAGTAGCGTTCCATTATATAAAAATGCGATATCCTTCTTATCCATTCTGCAGTTAATAGGCAAGCTACCCCTGCCTTTTCCTTATTCCCTGTCACATGAAGCATTTTCTCTCTTTTGACTTCCAGCCTATGAATTTACTTTCAAGTTAAATGTGTTTCTTGTATAAAACATATTGATAGATCCTGTCTACCTATCTACTGTGCCTGTGTTTCTTTTTATTGGTGAATTGAAGCCATCTACGTTAATTGTTACAGCCAACATGTACTGGCTCATATCTGCCTTGCTATTTTCCTGCCATTGGCTCCCTACTTTCTGCTTTCATTCAACTGCTTGCCCTATCCCCCTCTGCTGCTGTGCCTAGTTCTTTGTCATGGAAGCATCCTGTTTCTCCTTTAATTTTGAAACATTGTTTTGCAGGATACATAAAGCTGGGCTGGAAGTTGTTTTTACTTTATTCTAATCACTTCTTGACTTTATGTATGAGAATTCTGTCATGATTCTGATGGATTTTCCAGGTGATCTGTTCCTTGTTTTAACAGCTTTTAATATTCTGTTCTTATGCTGAATTTCTGGGAGCTTTGATTATTATATGTCTGGGTGTAGGTTTATTTTGGTTATGGCTATCTGGAGTTCTACATGCCTCACTTATCTGTATGTTAGCTCCCTTCCCCATGGTTGGGAAGTTTTCTGCTATTAGTTCTGTAAACAGTCTTTTTATTTCATTTGTATTGACTCCTGCTTTTTTAGTGACACCTATCACTATTAAATTACTTTTCTTTGCATCATCTTACAGCTGTTGAACTGTTATTTTCTGGTTCCATGTTATTTTTAAGAGATCTTTCCTTTCATGATTGCTAGTAGCAAACTTGTCTTCAAGGACTGAAAGTTTATCTTCAGTTTCTTTCAAATGGTTTTTCAAGCCTTCAGTGAAGTTCTTAATTTCTTGGCTATCTCTTAGAATCTGTTTCATGCATTCTAAATCTTTCTTATATTATTCATTCAAGATTTCCCTCATTTTCCTAAGCTCCTCTATTTTTTATCTAGGTCCTCTTTAGATACACTCAGCAATTCTTTTATTATGTCCTTCATTTCTTCTTTTACCTGAGATAGTATTTCTGATCTAATTTCTTTCACAGCCTCACGAAGTTGTCTTTACTTTGGCTGTCATAACTTCAGAAACTTCAGATGTGTGACATCCATTTTCTTCCTTTTTATATCTTCTGGTCTTGCTCTGCATGGATTGGAGGCCAGAGACTCTCTTTTGCTTCTTCGTCTTGACATTTTCCTGGGTTCTTTCAGACAAGAGGTTGTGGGGTCCCAGGCACTTCCCATGTTGGTTGTCTGTCTGCAGTGTAGGAGTAGGTTAGGCACCTGGGTTTCTCCTATCCTAGGTTCCTAGGTTGGCTTTGGGTGGCTAGGATGGCTTCACATGCAGCTACTTGAGTCTTTTCCAATGGTGTCATGTGCACAGTGACTTGGCTGGCTTGTTCTCCCCTCCAGAGTTGGCTACTGGTCCCTTGGTGGCTGGTGGGCTCAAGAGGGCATCTATGTTTAGTTTCTTCTTCTGGTGTTTACAGTTCTGTGCTAATGTCCATATTGAATCCCAGAGATGTGTTGGGTATGGAACTTATTTTGGCCCCTTTCCAGAGTCTACCTGGTGACTTCTTACTGCTGCTTCAGATGCTTCTGTGTTACTGGCCTCACTGATTACTTTGTGCTCCTGAAGAGTGTGTGCATCTGTGCACCAGGCTGTTGTCATGACTCTTGGGGTTTTTGTCAGTCTTATACTATTCTAGCTGGCCCAACCTCCAGGATGCAATGGGAGAGGCCCAGATCACAAACTCACTGTCTTTAAGATGGCCCACCTTCAGCGATGGAATAGAAGGGCACAGAGTGCAGACTCACTCTCCTCCAGCTAGCCACTCTCCAGGATGGAATGGGACATGTAGTTTGGACTCACTCTCCTCTAGCCAGCCCACACTCTGAGATGGAATGGAGGTATGCAAAGCACAGACACACTCTCTTCCAGCTCCAAAGTTTATTTTTGATAAGTTCATCTTTATATCTCTGGTCTTCTTTCCTTAGTGGGAAGAAATCTACTAAATCTGAAATATCACCATTAATTAATTGTAAAAAGCACATGCCTTACTTCCTCCATTTATTCCTGTTTCATTAAAATTTGCCCACAATTTTCCAAAGCCCACTTCTGATTTTTAATTGCATTACTTATACTTACTCCAAGTTAAATGTAACTTGTATAACAATATTCTGATATAGGAATACAGTGATATTCTCATTCAAACCTGAGCTGGTGAACATGATGAAATTTTAGGATTAGGACTTATGGTATAAAAGAGAGATAAATCAGGGCTAAAGAGACTTGAATAGGAAGAGGTAAGAAATTAAATTTTTAAACTATGAATTATTTTGTCAGAATTTAGAATAAATGATAATGTTCTTTGCTTTCTGCTCTGATTTCTGGCTTTCAAACAGGTGATGAGATAGGGTAAAAGTAAAAAATAAGTTGAGGAGATCTTCACAAAGTGGTATTGAACCCTTTGTGAAAAAACAAGGTAAAAGAAAGACGAGAGAACTCTGGTTTTCATGTATCTTCATCAAGACCTTTGCAAGTATTCATTTACAGAACCAAGCTGTATCTCCAAATAGCCAGCCTCAGTAAGCCTAAACGCTAATCAGTGGCAATTAAAAGTTTCATTGGGCACTATTAAAACTTTCAAAGTCAATGAGTTGGAGAAGCAGTGGCAAATGAGTGGCAATGGGGATTGTTAAATAGTCACTGTTTGCAAGATACATCAGCCGTAGGAGTGTGCAAATTAAAAGATTTCTCCTGCGACACCAAGTCACTGGGAAACTCATTTAATCACATCCCTAAATAATTAGAAGCTCCGTGCATTCATTAAAAACCAAAAATAAGTACTTGCACCATGTGCAGGTAAATGACAGCAGGGACATGCAAAAGTTGTTTTCTAGTTCAGACTCAGAAAAAAATGTGTCATTTTTATTGGTTGAAGAAAAAAATTCCCTATAATAATTTTGTGATTATACTCTCATTAGGAGCCACAAAGGAGCTGAAGATGCCCAGAGCTCTCATAAAATATTCTGTTATTTCCATTTCCTCCTCAATAACAGTTTTATGGTAAAACTAACATAATGAGATAGTACTCTTTAGCCCTTTGCCTGGGGATGCTTAGTGACATTATACATATTAAGGTTAAGATAAATTTCATATCAAAATATTAGAAGGCTGGAGATGTACACAGTTTACATTGGATAGATTTTTCAAAGAAATTATGTCCAAATATCTTTGGAGGTTGCTATAGAAAAAAAGAATAAGGAAAATATGTCACCTTTTAGCCAATGTTTTATAAGAGGAATATTTGTACATGGCCACTGTTGGTGCTCTTTTGTAGCAAACTGTCAACTCAGCAAGGATGAGCCTATAATACTAGTGCTAAGCAGGGCATTTGACCATAGCTTTAGTTTGGATAAGAGCAAGTGGTCACATTCCATTTACAGATGTAGACTGTTCTCCTTCATGGTCCAGTGTTTTGGGATAAGCACCAAGGAGGTGCAATGTTGGATCACTCGCAAATCTTGACTTGAAGAGTTGCACATAGATAGAAAAGATAAAGCAGTTCTTCAACATATAATGAAGGTATTAAGAGGTAGGGCACTATTTAGTGCCTAAAAGGTGTCTAAAAGACACTGTCAGAGTTGAGAAAGACAGCTAGGGACCAAGAGCTCACACCAACTGTCCTTAAAAACTAATGGTGATTTTCATAGCCTTCATTATGTGTCAAAAACTGTTCCAGTGGTGACCATTGTTGATTTCCTATTGCTTTAAAGTCCTGTGTCACTTACACTGGCTTGTTTTGATTAGTTTTATACTGTTTTACTTTGCTTAGTTTTATTCTCTTTAAAATAAAAATAAGTAAAAATAATAAAAAAACTGAAAATAAAAGATGGCAAATACGACAATGATCAAAATGGGTACCTGGATCAAAGAAGGTGGGTTGTTGTTTTATCTTGTTTAGTTGAAAAAGGGAGGAACTCTTGTTGTTTGTGCAGAAGGAAACAGTTAAAGAAAGTTATATGTATTGAAATTAGTTTTCTGATAAAGCAAGAAGGGTACAAATTAAATTAGTGTTTAAAAAGAAAATCTTTAAAATCCAAAGAAGGGAAATGAGTTGTAGGATATTATTTAGTTAGACATATTCACATTGTTTGATCTTTGTCTGAAATGAGAGAAAAGATTATTCATTAGAAGTAGTGTAAATATGTAGAAAAATGTAAAGGGATCCAGAGATTGATGGAAAGAGGAAGGAAAGGAAATGGAATAAAAGAGGAATTCAAATGTATGCATAGGAACAGTTTCCCCACAAGGAATGTAAACATTATATACTACAAACATGTACTAATAAAGACACTCATCTGAAAAAAAATGATGATAGAAAATATGAAGCAATTATTACGGGTGTGTGTACTAGAAACAGTGAATTATTGCTATAATGGATCAACAAAAATTGTTAAGACTTCATAACTCCAAGGCCCCTGAAAGGTAATGATAATAAGTAAGGGATAACAGAAGGCTAGCTACTGGTAGCGGAACGCAGATACATGCTTAAGAAAGATATCGTTAAAGTAATGTACATGAAGTCCTTTGTAAGGAAGGACTAACTCCTAAGACTTCATAGAAAGACAGCATTTGAGAGTACACACCTATTTTTACTAAATAAAAATGCTCAAAAATGAATCATTTGGATAAAAATACAAAGTATGTGATAGGCAGAAAACAGCCCAAGTATCCGTGTTTAATCCATTCCTTGGGCTTTTTTCATTTGGAATCCTGATTTGGGTTTGCTACTATGGGCTCCACTACACTTCAGCCGAACTGCTTTACAGGTGTGTGGGATCTTTCTAAGCAGATTGTTATCTTCTGGGGAGAGATTCTGTTTCCCTAAACGTATGGGTTTTTTTCTAGTGTGGTTTAATTTGTGTGTGTGTGTGTGTGTGTGTGTGTGTGTGTGTGTGTGTGTGTGTGTGCGTGTATGTGTTACATCCACAAAATCTCATTTTAAAAGGCTACTTGAGTAAATGGACTTGCTGTTTATATGAGGTTGATAGAAGATTAGCAGATGGTCTGCTAGCAGAACTCTAGTGCGTATCAGTTATAATGTAAAATGTCATTATTAGACAAGATATAAAGGGGTTTATATTTCCATCATGAAGTGCAACTAATACATAAGAAATAGAAACTGTGTTACCTGTGTTTGGCGATGGTGGCCAGCGCTGGAACTACTACTGGGATTGTGCCTACTCTTCTAAATATGTTGTCAACAATAAGACTTCTTCCAAACATTGAAAAATAAAGTGTTTCTATATGGTTTACAATAAGACCAACAGAAAAAATGAAAATCTAAGGGCAAGAGAAACAAGAAGAAAGGGAAAGAAAAAGAGAGACATTAATTCATTTTATGTCTCTTTGTGTCTGTACCACAAAAAAAAAAAACCACAAAGAACAAACAAAAAAAGCCTGTTTTTAAATAAAGAACAATTATTGACTTGCTCTTGAATGTCATTTAAGAAAACCCATGACAACACAATAGAAAGGCATCCTGTATTCAGTGCTTAGAAAAATTATTGTCAAGTTAGAAGCTACAATGAACAAAATATTGGATTAATGAAATAAAATTGAGAGTCCACAATATGCTTATATATTTATGGTCAATTTATTTTTAACATGGATACTAAAACAGTTTGATGATGAAACAATAGACTTTTCAGTAAATGTTTCTGTAAATTTAATAAAACCTTATACTGTATAAACATCTAAAATGAATGAAAGACCTACACACAAGAACTAAAACTGGAAAGTCTTAGTACAAAATATAGATGTAAATTTTCATGGCCATGGATTATGCAATGGACTCTCAAATATAGCATCAATAGCAAAACATAAAGCCATCAAAGACAAAATACATAAATCAGATTTCTTAAAAATTAGAGACTTTGGCATTTTAAAAGATACTATCAAGGAAGGGAAAAGATAGCCCACAGAATTGGAGAAAATACTTTCAAACCATATATCTGACTAGACTGTCTATAACTCTTAAAATGGAGTTAGAAAGAAACAAAACAACTTAAAATGGATGGAGGATTTTATAATAAAACTCTGAGGAATTTATAATGGTGGTCCAAAAGTATACTCAAGATGCTCAGCTGACCCAGGACATGGAAGCACAAACCTATAATCCCAGGACTCAGGAGGTTGAGGACAGAAGGTCCCTGCGAGTTCAAGGTCAGCCTGAACTATATAGTGAAACTCTGTCTCAAAAAGACCAAACAAACAAACAAAAGCAGTCATCATTAAGCATCAGGAAAAAGTAAACCGTGAGCACAATAGACCAGGATGACTATAATCAGAAAGATAATGAAAATGTGGGGAAATTGGAACATATACATATTATTGATGGGAATGCACAGTGGTGAAGCATTTTGGAAAACAGCTTGGCCATTTCTCAAAATATTAACTATCGGGTGATGATCTAGCAGTTCTGCTCTTAGCAGTGTACACAAGAAAAAGAGACATGTGTCCACATTTAAAACTTTGTACTCTAATATTCCTAGCAAGAACAATCCAAACGTCCATTAATTGATGTACGGCTAATCAGAATGTTAGATATCCTTCCGAGGGATATTATTCAACCAAAAATGATTGAAGAACTGATACAGGCCAAAATATAGATGAATTTTGAAAACATTATATTAAGTGAAAGAAGTCAGACATAAGATGCCACTTACTATAATATCTCATTTATCTAAAATGTCCAAAATAAGCAAATCCACAGAGAGAGACAGTAGAGCTGTGGAAAGATTTCATGGTTTTGTGTGTATACATACACATTTCTTTATTCATGTATCCATTCCTAGACTTTGAGGTTGATTCCATATCCTGGCTATTGTGAATGGGATGCAATATGCAAGAGAGTTCAGACAGATATTTTTTTCAGCTTTTCTCTTTGAAATTTGATTATGTTGGGTACTTATCATAGTAATGGAAGATCAACTAACTAACTAACTATATATATATATATATATATATATATATATATATATATATATAAAAAATGTGTCAGTCGAAAATTAAAATAATGAAAGTATATTAGTGTTTGTTAGGGGCTGAGAGGAAGAATGGAAAGATAAATACCAATGGGTATGGATTTTTTTTTTAAGTGATAAAATGTTCTGCCATTATACAGTGGCAATAACCACACAACTTTGTGAATGTACTAAAAACCAGTGGATTGAATACTTTAAAATGATAAATTTATGGTATCTGAATTGTATCCCAACAATTTTTAAAAAGAAAAATATATCCTTGAGTTTGGATTAGGTAAAGGGAAAGTAAAGCAAAGCAACCACTTTATTACATTATCTGGTTATTTGACTGGATTATGTTGTGTTAGCTACTCAGTGTGGTCCAATAACCAACCAAATACTCACATAGTCTCAGTCAGGTAAAGAGAAAAGGTGCATTCTGTGTCTTGACTGCCTGTTAGAATGTACAGTATAATGGTCAAACCTGGCTGTTTTTATTGAACTTGTAAACATGCACTGAGGCTCTCAAATAATGGATAGAGCCAATAAACAATGAATAGCTTAATATAAAACCAAATCATGAAAGGAAAAGAGAGAAAAACTGGCGTGCACTGCTGTCAGAACAAACCCACTGGAGTGAGAAAAACAGCCTGTAGGATTTAGCTGTTAAGGAACTGCAATTTACTTAGAAAGCAGCTGCCTTTCCAGAATGGATTATCTTCTGATAATAGTGATGAATATGCATGTATGAAAGGGGAAGGGGCTAGTTAAAGACTGAACTCAGGATAACTCAATTGGTTTCTTTCAGAATTGTGTAACTGGTCCATAAATCAGCATTATCAGCAGATTATTCAGCCCACTTGCTGTAGTTCAAGCACACTCTTCTACCCTGCTCTCCATATTATATTATCAGATAGCAACACACAAAATGAAAGACTATTCCCAAAAGGATTTAGGTGTGGGTGACTTTTTACATTGTTTTGTCATCAATATATTTTAAAGTAATTTTATTATTGCTTATTTTTGTAAAATATTTTCATGCCTTCATATAACATTTCAACCACATTGAAAGACCATTCCTTACACTCCTTTCTCCCACTCTTGTTTCCTTCCTGTTATCTAATAATATCACCAACATATTTTATGAACCCAAAATATTCTTTCTACCTCCTTGAACTACTCAACTGAAAAAGAATATTAAAGAGCAGGTCTTGTGCGATTAAAAAAAATCCAGACCCTTGCATATAATCTCAACAACAACAAAACCCAACAAAACAGAAATGGTACAAAATTAACAATAATTTTTCCCACCACAGCTCCCCAACAGCAAGTGAACTGAATGAGCAGGTATGTCTGGAACTGGGCCTTGGGGTTGTGAGTAGTTATGAAGCTGCTATTGTTTCCATGTTGAATGTCCCAAAAGTTTCCTAAGCAAAGATTTGGTCTGGTCTCTGATGTGTGTTAGTAGGAGGTAGTAGAAGTTTTAGGAGGCAGAACCTGGTGAGAGTACATAGGTCACTGGAAGCACATGCTCAAAGAGCATTGTAAGCCCTAGTCTCTTCCTCTTTGCTCTGCTTCCTGGCTCACAAGGTGAAGGATTTTTCTCCGTCATAATGTTCCTCCCATGATGTGCCACACTTCAAGACCCAAAGCAGTAAGGTCCTTGACCTTGGACTGGAACCTCCAGAACGCTGAGCCAAAATAAACCTCCTCCCTTCTTAGGTTAATCAAGTTGGGTACTCCGTTTTATTGATGGAAAACTAACTCAGAATTCCCTCGTATATTCTTGGTATTTTTTTTTCATTTGCTTTGCAATCATAAAGAGGCAAAACTCTCAGCTTCTCCCAGGACCAAAGAAATATCTCCATTTAGCAGAGACAAATATTGGAGGACAGAACCACTTTCCCTTCCCTTACTCTTCTGGCCATATCTTCATGAATTATGCCAGACAGGAGCTATGAAAGAGCTGAATGGAGGCAGAACAAGGTTTTAGCCCATTCTAATCCCAAATCTATATCTGATTGCAAAACAAACTGGAAAAGAACTGAATCAAATTTTCCCCCATTAAGTCAAAATTGAACCTAACTATTGAATTGGATTCATTTCTCATCCAATTTGGTTTGTGACCAGAATTGTGAAAAGAATCATTTCATGAACCAAACTATCACTCTATTTGACTTTGGATATATTGCTATGGTACACAGAAATACCAAAACTATACCCAGGGTTTGGAGGCAAATTTATTTATCTGAGTGGACACCGTGATTGGGATCATTCCCAGAATATCAAGCCCTGATCTCTCTCTGGTGGTCTTGGGCTTATACGAGAAAAGCAAGCAGGAAGTAGAGAAGCAGAATGGTTTGTTGATTGTGGACTGGTTTATACTATGTGCATCATAGTGATAAGCTATGCATCACAGTGACCAGCTGTTTCTAAGAAACAGAAGCAACTGGATCTGGAATAGGAATTATTACCTGCACAGCTAAGAAACCAAAATACATGGCAGGATGGGGCATTTTGTGCTACAATATTACAAATGTTTTAAGTCTTGGCTTCTTCATCTGCACAATAGAGATAATGATTATATTTAATCTATAGGAGCATTTGGGATTAAATGGAATAAATGTAATTTTGAACATCAAGAACTCAGTAATTATTCCTATCAATCTTAAGTATTCCCTTTTGCAAGTATAAAAGAGGAGAGGTTTAGTTACTAGTTTAAAATATCAAGTGATACGTGTCAATTATGAGAAAAGGAATGATTACCTATAAGGTTGAACAATGTTTGGAAAATATGCAACTCTATTAAATTAATGAATTCTCTTCCTGTAATTCACCTCCAGTGGAAGCATGTTTATCAATTTAACAACCTACAAGTGACTGTTAACCTGTGTATTAAGCCCTCCATTAAGTGTCCTGCATGCCCTTCAGAGTCCAAGAAAAGATGCTGAATGTGAGAGAGTGGAGAGAAGAGGCCTTTAACGTGGCTGCTCTGTTTCCATGAGTGATCCTAGGGCAGAGAAGTCTAATCAGTTACCCAAGAATGGATCAAAGGTTCATTGACTCAATGGTTCAACCAGGCATTTTGTTAATATTTCAGCTGTTTTGGAGGTAGGTAGAAAAATAACATTAGAAACCAAAGGAAATGCTGTAATAGTTCATTAGGCATATGAGTTGTTCATATGACTTTCCTCATAGAGACTGGCAAAATGAGATTACTGAGTGACTTTGTTACTAAGCATTGCTAAATCAGTAAATTCAAAAAGTTTATATTACATGGGAAAGTTCATATTCTTTTAACTAGAAACACTCCCTTTCTTCAAACATTTCATAGAGCAACTGCTTCGAGAAATAATTTTATACAAATTTAAGGGCATTCTGGTAAGGAAAAACTGTTTCAGAAGACAAACACCTCCAGTTATTTTTCTGAGGAGGATAAAATATTACAGTCAAGAGGCTCACACTACTGACAGAGACAGCTAACATAACTAATTATTCTCTTTCCCCTTATGTTGTTTATTAAAAAAAAGAGAAGCACAAAGGAAACAGGAGATGAGCTAGAGGGGAAGGCAATACTGCTCTATATTTAGTCCTATTAGTTAGGCAGGGTAAAGATACACTTTTGGCTATGGCCAAGGAAAGCTGTGTCAGATGGGTAAACTTTTGATATTACAATAGCCTGAAATCTTTGATTTATGCCAAAAAAGTATTTCAGGAATAATGGCAAAATAAGATGAATCAAAATGAAATCTGCTGATACAAATCAGAATTATATTGAGGAACAGGCAGATAATCATATAAGAAAGAATTTTGATTCTGCCTGAGTACATGATTTCTTTGATTTTTGTTAACTTTTCATATATTTGTCATATCATTGCAAATAGTCACATTTAATATTGGCTATTCAAGTCAGGAAATTTGCCTTCATTTTAAACACAAAGAATGAGGCGATAAATATCAGGGCAATCTTGCTTATTCAATTGTCTATGCTTAGAGGTTTTTTTTTATATTGGGCTGTTGGAAGTAGATGATTATAAAATCAAGGATGTGAAGGGAAATTTAAGAAAGCAATTGATTTACATTGTTTTTTCTTTGGAAAGGATTATCTTAGTATGTTTCATCTCTATTAAAAAATATCTGTGGCTATATAACATATAAGGTAAAGAAGTTTATTTTGTTTGTGACTTGGGTGTCTGGAAAATCCAAACAGTATAGTGCCAGTGTCCTGGTGAGGGTCTGCTATTTGTATCACAACACAGAAAGAAGAGGAGGGATTAGGCTCATGCAGACGAGATCAGTCCATTCTTAGAAGAACTAATACAGTCACACAAAAACTCACTGCTGCAAAAGCACTAATCTATTCATGAGGGTGGAACCCCCTGATTGCCCCACCTTTTAAAGGTTTCACCACCTCCCAAGTTTCCAGCACAAGAACTTTTGGAAGAAAACCCATATCCAAAACATGGCAAGTCGTAACCTCAATTCATAACACTAGACAATTTCAGACGTTTGCCTCACATTTTACTTGTCTCTTGGTTCTTGTTTGCCCTTGATTATCTTACTTCAGTTGCTCTGACTGCTCTGAGTCCAGCCCCCAACCTCACCCCACAGGTAACTGCATCCCACAGTGCTTCCAGCTCTCTGGCTTTTTTACCTACCAGACTGTATAAATTAGTGATGCACCACACTACCTCCTTCTCTATGTCTACTCTGCTACTTCCCATCTTCTGTTTTGTGGGTCAAGGCATTACGAAAGCAATGGACTTTGGCTCTGAAGCAATTGGACCACTATTAGAAACAAACAAAAGTTGCTGCTCATGTCCCTCTGGGAATGCACTTTGCTGAGCAAAGTCCCCAGTTGAAGAGATCAGAATCCACACCTACACTGAATACCAGTTGTCCTGTGTATGGTCTTACAAGATGTTTTTCTTGTCCTTTTCTCTCAAACCTTTGTGACTCTGATTACTCCCCCATTGGGAAGGTCATGGTGAATTAACTAGTGAAATTAACCTCTCTCCTTTTCCTATGCCTTTATCTAAGGAAAAGCTGGAGGACCTCTGAATCTAGAGGACATAGGAGTACAGGGCAAGGAAACTTGAAAGTGCTGGCTTTTTGCTGCAAGGACTCTGAAGATAGCTTGAATATGTGCCTTGTGAAGCCCGCCTTAGGCTTCAGCTTGGTTCAGCCTATTACTGTAGGTTGAGTGTCTTGCTGGGAAGTGTGGGATGTCCTGGGATGTCTTGGGGGCTTTTGGAGTTTAGGAAAAAGTAGGATACCTTTCCAGTATCTTCCTTTTTCTCTGTATATTTTTCCTCTCAGGTCCTCTCTTTGCCCTAGGATGGTAGGATGGAGGAGAGACAGCTATTCTCTACTACGTCCTGTGTGCCTCCACTGTGTCCTCAGCCCTGGAAGTTAAAGCCCCTACTTGAGCATGTATGAACTCTTTTTACTGGACTTTATATTCAGTGTGGTATATATATATATATATGTAAATTGACTGAGCATAAACTATGTAGCAGGCATATGCATGATTGTACCTAATAAATCACAAAGTTTATTCTCCTATTAACTCTGTGATTTAGAAATTCTTACTAAGATAATGATATGTTTTGCTCCAGTGTTATACAAATATACTTTCATTCAAGCTGTGGCAAAGCATTTAAGCACAAACTTCTGTAAGAACAGTCCTTAGTAATCTGAGGTGTGCTTAGTTTGAAATATATGTTTGATCTATACATATTTCATCTATCTTCTTTGCCAATACCAAGTCCTGTGTAATTCTTTCTTTCTCTTTCCTCTGCTGCTATTCCTAGACTGCTAGAATGTCTGTGAGTAACCAGAAAGCCATGCTGCCAGAGTCCACTCGATACATGTCACCTCATCTAGGCTGAACTCTCACTACTACTGTTCAATCACCTTATCTCTTGTTCAGTTACTGATACATCCTTCTTAGTATCTATTCAATTTTTCCACATTGTTTACCCCTCCCACATCCCTTTCTCCAAGGCTACTTTATTCTTAGTTGATGACTACTTTGCCAGAATATTCCTCCCCCGTTTCTTCAAATGGATGCTCTCCTGACTTCACTCTAGAGAGACTCAGTCACCATAGCAACCACTACCAGCTTTGGTTCATTTCCTCAGAAATCCCAAATGGCAGAGATGGCCAAATCAGGGAACTTTTGCAAAGAAATTCTGAGAGCTTTTGATACTGGGAACTCAAATCTCAATAGCAGCTCTAAATTTAAATAGCCAGATGCCAATCCATAAGCACAAAGGAGAAGCAAAACGAGGTCAAGGAACAGCTATCTCTTATCTGACTAGCTGCTTGGGGGAGTCACAGGTTCCATGAAAACACATACCAAATGACATTAGTATGTCTTGTTTTATTGCTTCAAATACACATTGAGGGTATAACCTTAAAAGGAAGAAAATGAATATCTAACATTGTTTCTCCCTGAAGTATTAATTATGAAACTGATTTATGGAGTTATGTGAGTGGAATGTGGTAATATAAGCCTAGCCAGCAAGCATTCATTGCTGTTCTCTCTGTGTCAGATACCATGCTCAGTTAGGGGAAGGAATGGACAAAGTATATAGAAATCTGTGTTATCTGGAGAAACATACACAGTGGGAGAAAATAAGCGTTTCAAATTAGACCACAGTCAACTCTTCCAGAGACTCCTAGATCATAAACCACATGCATTTGCAAACCTGCATGAGAAAAATGTGAATTTGGGAATTGTTGTCTGTATTAGCTAGCTTGCCATTGCTGTGACAAAATACTCGAGATAAACAATTTAAAGTAGGGAGAGCTTGTTTTTGGTTCATGGTTTCAAGGGTTTCAGTTTGCTGTCACTTGGCTGCATTGTTTTTGAACCTGTGGTAGGACAGAGCATCATGGTGGAAAGCACATGGTAAAGCAAAGCTGCTCATCTCATGGTTGCCAAGAAACATAAAGGATTGGGGGAGGGCACTCCAACTTTCTCTTCAATGGAAGGATCCAATGACAACTAGTTTCTGGTTCCTAAAGTTTCTACCACTCAGTAGTGCCACCACCTGGGGACCAAGCTATCAACACATAAGGACATTCCAATCAAACTATAATGCTATGCTATAGAAAAACCACTCAGCCTTTACAGCACATCCAAGTTACCAAAGCAGTACATCCTGAGTCAGTTCACCTTAGGGACATACGCTCCCCTATAAGGGGCTCACCCTTCACAGCTTTGGGATGTTTGAATTTTCTTTCCTTCTTTACCCTTCCTTACTTGCATAGCAGTTGAAACTGAAGGTGTTTTTTACTCAAAATTTGAGGACAACAGGTTAGGGATGTACAACAAATAATAAAATGTATTCACTCTATAATTTATGTAACAAAAAACAAAATATAGGAAAGAAGGCATGTATTTACTATAGGGATTTGGGAAGGGAATATTTTGGAAAATCTTAACAAAGAAAAAATATTTGAGCTATAATGTGTCTTCTTCTTTTTACTCCTAGGTGATATTTTGAGGCATACTCTCATTTTCTGGGAAATTAAAAGTAACATAGGTTTTCTGTCACACAAAATACATTCACTCACAGAAGTAAGAAAACCTCATAACAGTTAAGGTTCTAGCCTTTACTATGCATAGGTGGGTGACCATGAAGCTAATGAAGACAATGTCAGAAACTTTGAGTACAGTAGGCTTAGAAGACAAAGTAAAACAAATAAAATAAAGCATTTGTTATAATCAGGTCTTTAAAAAATGAAATAAGAAACACTACAATAAAAATAACACTAAGTGGGAATGGAAAATTTGAGGGGAAGAAAACATCCAGAAAGTTAATTCCTTTATCATTCTTGCCAGTCTAGGTCTAGACTTGCCAGAGGATCTTTGCAAGGTTATGGATTTAGGCATTTTTATTAAGAACTGTCTGAGATAGAGCTTTATTCCTTCTCAGCCCCAGAAGGCAGAAAACAGTCACTGATTCACTCTCTCTGTATCCCTTAAGCTTGTATGACTTAATTTCTTTTTTCCATTAAATTAGAATAAAAAATCTCTTATTAGTTTCCTCAAAGGGTTTTGGAAAGATAAAGAAACCATGAAGTCTTAAGAGTGTCATAAACCTTGGGGACACACATGGCATTCAAATACCAGAGATAATGTCTAATGATACCATTTTTAAAATGTCTTTCATTATTTTGCTATGTCTTGAAATCCCATAAAAGTACTACAGAAATGGGTTTGGGAATTTTACTAAATTAAAATTGGTGAGAGAAAAAAAAAAAGGCAAAGGGATGAAGGCTTCTTTGATTTTCATTATTGTTCATTCCGGATTCCAAGCAGAGAAAAATGTTATCTGAGATGTACAATTAGATGAGTCTGTGTCATAGAAGCCAACGCAAGGTACTTGAAATAAACAAGGCTCATAAAAAGCCAGGAAAAAAAAATCAGCTACCAAAATCTCCAGTTTCTTATTGGAAGCAGTTTTTATACTACCTTCAAAAATGTTTCTAGAACTATACCTAACATATTTGGATTACTAACATTGCTGAAAGCACTTTAAAGGGTATTAATTATCTGACTCACTGTCTCAATTAGTTATGGCACGTATCTCTGGAGAACTGGAAAGGGATGGGTACCAGGAACCACTTTGATAACAGGAAACCAAGTGACTAAAGAGAGTTGATTTGTCCTAAGACATCTATAAGGCAGATTGAAAATGACAGCTAGACTCATTTGGTTCAGCCCAAAGACAGAAAAATGTCACTTCACACAGTGACACCGAAATATTCGCCTTCACCTGCAGAACGATATTTTTTTCTTTTAGTTCAGCCTCAGAGATAACACTAATGATTACCAGCTATGGTAGTGAAAGCCAAGCTTAATCACCATAATTGACAATTAAGTTGGGTAGCAACACAGAGACAGGTGATTTCACACAAGGCTAATGAAAATGGGCTATTAAAATCCACACACGTTTGGCAGCAATTATGAGCTCCTGGAGCCATTTGCCTTGAAATGTGCACATTTCACAGGCAGCTGCCTGCCAACAAGACAACTCTGAGCAGAACCAAGAAATAAGGAAAAGACAGGGTTACTGGAGATCCCTATAGTGCCATTTCTTTCTAGCGCTTGCTGAATCCTAACATACAGGTCTGATTTTTTTTTTAACTAGGATTGAACTACATGCTACATCCTCAGTCCTCTTTATTTTATTTTTTTAATTTTAAGATAGAGTATTACCAGGTCTGTAAGTTGACCCAGTGAGGCTCAAATTTGCCATTGTCTTGTATCACAGGCTTGCACTGCCAGGCCCAGCTTGTGTTAAAGCCAAAGAAACAGACAAAATTAACAACCCTGGAGACTTACTCTCTGTTTTCCTACAGAAGTACAACAAAACTGGCCAGGACAGGGAATATCGAGGGTAGATTAGAGGAGATCCCATGGACCATGTGAGAGACTGCTGGACTTACTGTCTAAAGTACACTGAATATACTTTAACAGTTTTCACAACATGTAAAGTAGAAGTAATAAGCTCTGCTTCCCAAAGACGACAAAAACATAGTTACATGATTTCAGGTCTTTAAAGGACATTTACATTTCAGAAGCTGAGTTTATTAGTTTCGTGTGTGTCCTGGTCTGTCATTCTTACTCCCTTATATTGTCTGTCACCATTCTACCAAAAACCCCTCTCCTTTTAGCTTATGAATATACCAGTTAATAAAGAAGATAATCAGCTTTTATTAATGACAGGAAACTAAATAACAAAGAGCAGGGACAATTTGTCTTAAAGTAGTTTTGAAAGGACTATCTTGTATTCAAATATAACAGTTGAATGTTATTTTTAATCTACTCTGACAATCTCTATCTTTTGGTGCATTTATATCACTTAAATTTAAAGTGACTATTGATATTGTTGGATTAATGTTTATCATGTTTTCTATTTATATTCCTTGTGCTTTTTCAAAATCTTCCTTCTTCATACACTTTACTGTTATATGATTGCATTTTATCTTGCTAGCATATCAGTTACACTTCCTTTCAATTTTTTTAGTAGTTATCTATTCATTTACATGGAACATGTCTATCTATGTGTAGTATAGGTACCATGCAACAGATTTCTCATTTTTTCTCTCCCATCTCATGACACTGCTGTCACTCATTTAATGTCTCTACATGATATAAACCCACTGCATAGTTATTATTTTAAAAATCAACTTTTAAATTAAGATTAAGAAAACTTATATTTTACTACTTATATTATATTTTACTTACATTATATTTTAACTTCATTTATTCTTTCCTTACATAGATCCAAATTTCTGATCCATAATATTTTCCTGGGCCATAAAGAACTTTAATATTTCTTTGAGGGCAAATCTGCTACTGCTGAATTCTCTCATTTTTGTTTGCAAGAAATCTTTAGGTTTTTTTTCTCTTTGGAAGGATAATTTCATTGGATATAGACTTCTAAATTAGCAAATTTGTCTCTTTCAATAGCTTAAATATTCTACTTCACTTTTTTTTTTGCTTTCCTCTTTTCTGATGAGAAGCCATCAAATACTTTTTCTTATTTTTCCATAGGTAAGCTGCATTTCCTTCTTGCTTATTTTTTGTAGGTTTTCTCCTTGTCTTTAGTTTTCTGACATTTGAATATGACATTTGCAGTATAGTTTTTAGGTATTTATCCGGCTTGGTGGTCTCTGAATTTACTATATTTGAGGTTTAATATCATTATTTATGGGAAAATGTTAGCTATTTTTATTTCAGGTACATCGTCGGCTCCGTTCTCTTTTTTCTTTTTCCTTACAGTATTCCACGTTGACAGTTTTAAAATTGTTGCACAGTTTTTAAGTATTTTATTGTCATTTTTAAATTTTACTTTTTATTTGAATTTCTGTTTGGCAAGTTTCAATTAACATATTTGAGTGTACTGATTTTTCTTCAGTCACTGTCTTAGTTACTTCCTTGCCGCTCAGACAAAATATCTGACAACCACAAGTTAAAGAAGAAAAGAGTTAATTTGGCTCGCAATTTGTAGAGGTTTCAGTCCACAAGTGTCTGGCTCCAAGTCAGGGCAACATAGCAAACAGTCCTCATAGAGGAGAAAGAGCTCAGGACACGAGACAGAAGCAGGGCCAAGACTGAAGAAGGAGAGAGGATGTATTTCATTACAGGTCACACCACAGTGACACTCCTCTTCCCACCGTCCTCACTTCTCAGCATCATATCCAGATATAAACTCATCAGTGGATAATCCATTGATGAGTAGCACACACCCATGATCCACTCACCTGCTGCAAGGCTCTCTATGAGTACATGAGGCTTTGCAGGGTCATCTAAATACAACTATAATAGCCATGTTCAGTCTACTAAGCCTATCCTCACTTATGTTACACAATTTTCATTGCTAGTATTTCCTTTTGATTCTTTCTTACATTCCAGGATCTATATCTTCAATATATTAATGAGTTGTTTTTACATTCCCAATCTAATAAAAATAAAATCCATGTCATATTAATTTGTTTCTAACGTTTTCATTATTTCTCAAACTGTTTTATTATCTATGTTTTAGCATGACTTGTAGTTTTGTTGCTGTTATTATTGAAAACAGATACAAAATATTGGGTAATGTGAACAGACATAAAAAGGGCTATGGGACCTGAAGGCCTCCAAAGTAAACTCTACCCAACTATACAGCCATGGAACTTTGCTTGGAACCCAGCAGAGTCCCACCCAGCACCCCCAAACAGTCTGAGACCTTTGGGATGTCACTCAAGTCTTGGTTGGGCCCTGCCGAGCAATCCACAGATAACCAAGAGCTGCCAGGTGTTGAGTAGCATGACCTGAAGGCCTCCACAGCAAACTCTACCTAGGTGAGCAACCACAGGACTGTTCAGAAACTGGTAGGACCTCACCCACTGTCAACGAATAGTCTGGGACCTTTGGATCATCACTTGGGTCCTGATTTGACCCCACCCAGTGACCCACAGATAGCTGGGAGCTGCCAGGTGCTGAGTGGCATGACCTGAAGGCCTTCACAGTGAACTCTAGCTAGCTGTGTAGTCCCAGGACCTTGCTCAGAACCTGTTTGAGCCCTGCCTAGTGACCCCAAAAAGCCAAGGAGCTTTGGTGCACCCCCTGGCATGAGCTGAAGGCCTACCCAGTGTACTCCACATACCATTCAGCCTTAGTATGCCACTCAGAATCTGGTAGGATACTGCCCAGTGGCCTAATGCAGCTGGGGAGCTTTGATGAGTCATGTGGGATGTGCTAAAGGTCTCCTCCATCTGGGAGCCTTTGAGTGCCACTAGGGACCCAGTGAGGACTATAACAACACCCTACTCAACTGGGGAAACTGCCTGCAGCTACCCTCAATCCAAGAAACAACTGAGGCTTTGCATTACACTACACTAGGGAAATACAGGAAAATGACAAAATGAAAGACCAAAATGCAATCTCAAACCTCCACCCCACCCCAAGAAAGTCTAGGAGCCACATACAGAGAAGAAAATATATGCCATACACCTGAAATACCTGAAATAATAGCAACTGAAACAAAGAAGCAACTCCAGGAAGCCTTAAAGAAATTCAAATTAGAAATAATCTCCCAGGTAAAAGAAGAAATGATAAAAGTAATGAAAGAGATGCTGAACACATCTAAAGAAGATGCAGTTAAAAAATTAGAGGAACAAAACAAAAAGATAGAATCCCTGGATGAACAATATAAGAAATAAACAGAATACATGAAGCAGATTCAAAGAGATATACAGGAAATAAAAAATTTCATTGAAAGTTGTAAAAACTGCCTCAATGAAACTGAAGATAGAATTTCAGACCTCGAAGACAAGATTGCAGCTAATGAACAGGAAAGGAAAGATCTTTTAAAAATAACAAGCAATCAGGAAATAACAAACAGCTGCAAGATAATGCAAAGAAAAATGGATAAGATTGATAGGGATAAAAGAAAAAGAAGGGGACCACACAAATGATATCGATACTATTTACAGAAGTAATAGCTGAAATTTTCCCAAACACAAGAATGAAAACTGACATTTGGATTAGTGAAGTATATAGAACTCAAAATAGCCATAACCAAAACAAAACTACACCAATACATATAATAATCAACATTCCAGAAATCCACCATAAGAATAGAATATTAAAAGCTGTCAGAGAAAAAAAAACAGATCACCTATAAAGAAAAACCTATCAGAATCACAACAGAAGTCTCAGTACAAACAATGAAGTCAAGAAGAGCATGGAGTGAAGTATTTAAGATCCTACAGGAAAACGATTTGTAACCTAGACTGATGTACCCTACAAAACTGTCCTTCAAAATGGATGGATAAATAAGATACTTCCATGACAAAGAACAGCTAAAGAACTACATGATCACCAAGCCAACCCTGCAAGGAATACTGAAAGACAGTATAGATACACATACGAAAAAACCACTAAGTAAGACAGATAATTAAACAGAATTGAATGATAGAGATGCAACAGCAGAAAGGTAACATGTCAACAATAAACCAATATATAACACTTATAAACATTAATGTAAATGGCCTCAACTCACCAATTAAAAGAAACAGACTGGCAGAATGGATCAAGAAACAACATCCAACCATATGCTGCCTAAAAGAAACCCATCTAACCTAAGAGGAAACTCACAGACTGAAAGTCAAAGGATGGAAAACAATACTTCATGAAACAGGAAACCAAAAAAGTAGGGGTAGCTATTCTGTTTGCAGACAATGTGAACTTCAAACCAAGAATGATCCAAAGAGATAAAGAAGGTCACTACATACTAGTTAGGGAAAAACTTAAAGAGGAAGAAATAACAGTTTTAAACATTTATCGACCAAATGCCAGAGCACCCAGATATACAAAGCAAATATTAACAGAAATGAAAAATCAAATTAGCAATTACACAATTATAACAGGAGACTTTAACATATCATTGATACCAAGGGACAGATTAACCAAACAGAAGATCAGCAAAGAAATAACAGAACTGAATCACACCTGTGAACAAATGGACTTGATAGACATATACAGAGTGTACCATCCATCAAAATCAAAATACACATTCTTCTCAGCAGTACATGGGACATTCTCCAAAATAGACCACATACTTGCCCACAGAACATATTTAAGTCAATGCAAAAGAGTTCAAATTATCCCATGCATGTTATCGGATCATGGCGCCATGAAACTAGAAATTAATGATAAAAGAAACTGAAAAAACCCACAAACACATGAAAATTGGATAATACACTCGAGAAATCAGTGGGTCACAGGGGAAATTAAAGAAAAAATTAAACAATACCTACAAGCAAACAAAAATACAAATACAACTTACTGGAACATGTGGAATGTAATGAAAGCAGTCCTCAGAGGAAAATGTATTGCACTGAGTTCTGACATCAGGAAAACAGAATGTATACAAATAAATAACCTGATGCAACACCTCAAACATCTAGAAAAAGAAGAGCAAGCAAGCCCAAAGCCAAAAGAAATCAGGAAAATATAAAAATCAGAGTAGAAATTAATGCAATAGAGACTAAGAAAACAATCCAAAGAGTCAATGAATCAAAGAGTTGGTTCTTTGAAAGAAGAAATAAAATTGATAAGCCCCTAGCCAACCTTATGTAAAAAATGAAAGAAAAAGCTCAAATTCATGCAATAGGAATGAAAAGGCAAAATCACTACAGACTCTGTGAAAATACAGATCATCAACACCTATTTCAAAAACCTCTACTCTCATATTAGAGGTTTCGATAACACAGAAGAAATGGACAGATTCCTAGACACATATGAAGTACCAAAGCTAGGTCAAGAAGATGTAAAATTACTGAATAACCCAATTTCTATTAGTGAAATTGAAAATGTAATTAAGTCCTTACCTAAAAAGAAGAGCCCAGGCCTAGACGGATTCACTGCGGAATTCTACAAGAAGTACAAAGAAGACTTAATACCAACACTCCTCAAACTCTTCAGTGAAATTGAAAGGGAAGCAATTATTCCTAAATCATTCCTGGAAGCAAATATTACTCTATCCCAAAACCTGAGAAAGACCCAACTTAAAAAAGAGAACTATAGGCCAATCTCCCTAATGAACACAGATGCAAAAATCCTCAATAAAGTATTGGCAAACAGGATGCACCAAATCATCAGGAAGATTATACATCATGACTAAGTGAGATTCATCCCAGGCATGCAGGGATGGTTCAACATATGTAAGTCAATAAATATAATTCACCATATCAATAGACCCTGAAGTAAGAATCACATGATCATTTCTATAGATGCAGAAAATGCATTTGATAAGGTCCAACACTCATTCATAAGAACCTTACAAAAAGTTGGAATAGATGGTCTTTATCTCGATATGATAAAGGCCATCTATGACAAACTAACAGCCAGCATCATATTAAATGGCCAAAAACTGAAGGCCTTTACCTTAAAATCAGGCACAAGACAAGGATGTCCCTTATCACCACTCCTATTCAGCATAGTACTGGAAATAGTAGCCAGAGAAATTAGACAAGAGAGAAAAATAAAAGAGGTAAAGATAGGAAAAGAGGAAGTTAAATTATCATTATTTGTGAATGACATGATACTCTACATAGAAGAACCCTAAAACTCCATTGAAAGACTCCTCGATACAATAAATAAATTCAGCAATGTAACTGGATATAAAATCAATACCCAAAATCAATAGCATTCCTATATGCTAACAAAAAATCACAGAGAGAAATAAGAGAAGCCACACCCTTCACACTAACATCCAAAAACATGAAATACTTAGAAATTAATCTCATGAAAGAAATAAAAAATCTATACAGGGAAAATTATAATAACATGAAAAAAGAAATCAAAGAAGATCTCAGAAAATGGAAAGACATCTCTTGTTCATGGATAGGAAGAATAAATATTGTGAAAATGGCCATTCTCCCAAAATTGTTACACAGATTTAATGCAATCCCATTGAAAATATCATCAACATACCTCATAGATGTAGAGAAATCACTCCTAAAATTCATCTGGAACAAGAAGAGACCTAGAATAGCAAAGATAATTCTAAGCATCACAATTCCTGACTTGAAGTTATACTACAAAGCTACTGTAATAAAATCAACATGGTACTGGAATAAAAACAGACCTGAAGATCAATGGAATAGATTAGAAGATACAACTGCAACTACAAACACACTCAGCCACCTTATCTTTGACAAATGAGCAAAACACGTTTCCCAGAAGAAAGTGTCTTTTTAATAAGTGGTGCTGGAAAAACTGGCTTTCCATATGCAGAAAACTAAAACTAGACCCATGTCTATCACAATGCACTAAAGTCAAAATGAAATATTAAAACAAAAAATACTAAATCTGCTGGAAGACAAAGTAGGTAGGAACCTTGAAGACATAGGGGTCAGCAGCAAATTAATGAACAAAATCAAACAGCATGGGAAAGACTTCCTAGAATCAAAAACTGAGATCTCATCTTATTAAAAAGTTTTTGCATGTCAAAAGAAATCTGTGATAGAGTGAAAAAAAAGCCATGAATTGGGAGAAATTTTAGCCAACTCTCCCTCAGACAAAGGACCTCTATCAAGAGCATATAGAAAATTTTTAAAAATCAGGGCCCTGAAATTCAAATATCTAATCCAAAACTGGGCATCTGAGATAAATACACCCTTGGTCATTAGAGAAATGCAAATGAAAACAACACTGAGATTCCATCTCAGTACAGAAAGAATAGCCAAAATCAAGAAAACCACTAAAAAAAAAAATGCTGGAGAGGCTGTGTGGGAAAAGGAACTCTTCTGCACTGTTGGTGGGGGTGTAGACTGGTGCAGCCACTGTGGAAATCAGTCTGGAGCTTTCTCAAAAAGCTGGGATTGGAGCTCCCAGCTACTGCATTTCTGAGAATATTCCCAGAAGAACTGAAAACATTACACTACAATGATATATGTGAACCTATATTTATAGCAGCACAATTTGTAATAACTAAATGTTGGAAACAACCCAAATGTCCATCAACTGAGTAATGGATAAAAAAGATATGGTATTTCTATGCAATGAATTACTACTCAGCTATAAACATGGACCAAATTGATGCTTGTACAGAAAAATGGATGCAACTTGAGACCATACTTAAGTGCAAATAAATGAAACTCATATGTGTAGATACTGTATTGTCTCCCTAATGTAAGAAATTGAAACAGTAAATAAGATACAAAATCTCCAATAAATATTGTGAAAGGGTAAGAAATTGCTCAAAGAGGAAAAATAACTCAGGGAAAAGGAGAAAAGAAAAAAGATACAAATTTGTATACATACACTTAAGATTACTAAAATGATTATACTATTAATTTTATTAGTTCTTGAAACAAAACAGTTAACAGTAGGATTAGATCAATTTTAAATGAGTATATCTGGTCAATTAATACTTTTGAAGATAACTATGCAAAACAACAAAATTAGTTATGTTCCTATCACCCTGTTTTGAAAGCCTACCTTTGTTATTGCTTTGGGCTCTTTGTATTTATTTGACTCTTATTCTCATTTTGTTTTGTTTTTCCCTCTCATACAGGAAGGACAGATGTACTTGTATAGGATTATATATGCCTAGAACTTCATCTAAAGAGCTTATAAGAATTGATTTTACTATTGTGATGGTAAGAACAGGTGCACTGAAGAAAATAAGACATCGTGGTAGCCATTTCTGATTTCCTATCATTTTGTTTTAAAGTCTCAAAATGCTTTTATTCTTGGTTTTGATTGGTGTCAGTCTGTTTTCACTTACTTGATTTCAATATGTGTGAAAGTATTGACAGCTATTTTGAAGAAAACAAGGGTCATTGTTGCCATGGTAGCCATTATTGATTTCCTATTGTCTGGTTTTGAAGACTCAAAAGACTTTCATACTTTTGATTGCCTTTACACTATTTTGTTTTGTATTAATTTATTGTACATAAAGGTATGGACAACTATTTCAAAGAAAACAATAGACATTATAGTAGCCACTGTTGATTTCCTGTTGTCTTATTTTGAAGTACTGTGTTGTTTGCATTGTTTTGCTCTCATTTGTTTTGTTCTGTTTGTTTTGCTTTATTTTATTTTATTCTCTTTAAATTTTAAAAAAGGGGCTTTAGTTGGCTTTACTTGTTTGGCTATGAGTTAGTTTAGTACTTAATGAAGCAGTAGGTATCAGATATTTCAATTTTCTTTAATGTCCCCCTTTTTATCTCTCTTGTTTGGGTTCCCCAACCTTTTTGGGTTCCCCTAAAAATTGAGGTAGGAGATTAAGGTATGGCAAGCTGACTGGACAAGCAGATATAACCTGTGAATCATGGAAAGCAATGACACTATAGCTGGGACGATGTTCACAGCATCTTCAAAACCCTACGTAGGATTGCCTCACTTCTTAAGAAGATAAAAAAGAGGAGTTACCATTGACTTTGCCACCACTACCCCCATATTCTCGCAGTGGCCCATCCTGTGTTGTGGGCACATTTCGTCTTTTTTTTCACAGCACTTCTTCCTGTTGAGTATTTCTTTTTGTCCTCTTTTTTCTTCTTGAATAAACACTGAACTTTTATATGCATTAGTTGTCCTATTGAATTCTTTGACAGGACAGCAAGAGCCTGGAAAGGACCACTGGCCACCTCACTACTTGATAACAGTCTTGGCCAGCTAGCCAGAAGATACCAAGCAAAGCTAAGAATTGATGGAGCACTGTTGTTGTCAGGGGTTGTACACAGAGAACAACTAGGATTAGGACATGGAGTTTATAATATTTTTATAGTGGTCACCAGAAGTTAACACAGGAAAATGCAGGAAATCTATCTGCAACACCAAAGATACAGATTATTTAGTCAAGACCCTAAACCCCATGGCAATGTCCCACATGAGTCCAGATAAAAACTCAGAGCTCAGGACAATGCCTTCCACAAGTCCAACTGGAGGTCCAGAGCCCACAAGAAGGACTCATGCCAGTCTCTTTTATGGATCCATGCTGGGAAGACCCAACGTTCGGCGGTGGAAGCCAGAAAGTCTATGCCAGCAGGATGAAGGAGCTGTGCTAGTGGGATGAGGGTTCTACGCTGGAGCCAAGAAGTCACACTCACAAAGACCAGGGCTGTCCTGAAAGGCACCACAGCTGTCCTCAGCGACATGGAGGCCCCAAGCTCCTCCAATGGCAAGCACAGTCGGGTATGTGCCAGGAAGCAGCGTGACGAGTTCATCCTGGAGACCAAGCAGCATATGTCTTCCCTTCCAGAGCCAGGAAGCAATGCTCGATGTGAGGACCAAAGCCTCTCCAGGAGAACCAACAGCTCAGACAGCAACTCATAGGAAAACCCAGCATGCCTCCTTAACGCCTCAACCCCTCAACACCTCCCTTCTTTTCCACCTATTTATCCTGGCAATTTTCCTCAGGTGGAGCATCTTCACTCAATGCCATGCTGATGTAATCCAGCTGGCATTAAGTTGACCAGCAGTTCTTAATCCATAACAAGCACAAAATGGGTAACACTTAGAAGTGCAGCACTATGCATTTGCTTGCTGGAGTCCTGCTGCAGTGCCAAACCAACCTAGTGCTTTTGCCTATGCCATGCACTTGGCTGAGAACACAACCTTAGCACATCAGCTGGCGGTCCTGCCTGGGAGGAGTGGACAGCCTGCCCCATAAGGGTGGATGGCCAAGAAAGTTGGGAACTGGGAGTCTCTGAACTCAGTGCAAGGGTAATGCAGCTGAGCATGGTGTCTCAGGAATACATTGATACACCTTGAACCTCCATATGCTGGCCAAAGGAAAGCAGTACCTGTGTTAAGTTTTGATGTCAAACTTTGGAACCATGACCATACTCCAAGGCCTGTGGTGGCAGCAGTAGTAGAGTCACATGGTGAGGAGGTGGGCATACAGCCATGGCCACTGAGAACTTGAGCAGCTGTCCCAGCTAAAGCAGTGTTGTGCTACACTACACCTCGTGCCAGTGCTGCTAGCCTGCACTTACTGCCCTCTGCAAGGTCAAATGGAAGCACAGGGCTTTGCCAGGTGGAAATGAAACCACTATCCACTTGTTATTGCCAAATTCTTTCTCCGGGGAGGGCAGGCTAGAGGCAGATTTCCACTAGCCTGCTTCCTGACAAATTTACTTCCTGGAAAAGAGAGTTATTTTCACTCAGCCCAATTCCCTTGAGGAAATTGGCCAGGGTTTCCCTCCAAAATTCTCTTCCTGGGGGCCAGGCCAGAGAGGCTGCCCTAATCATGCCATGGCAGAAACAGCCAGCATGGGATTGACAGGGAGAACCAAAATAGCAGATGTCTTGCCAACTTGCTTCTTGCTTCCTGCAGCCACTACTGCAAGGCCACAGTCTGAGTATATAATGGCATGCATCCAAGCTATAGCAACACTGCCCACCAATTGTGTATGGCCCCTTCTACACTTTCCCCTTCACTTTCTCCTTTCATGTTGCTGGCCCCATGAAGCTCCCACTCCACTCCACACTACACCAGGTGCTTCCCATCTGTGTCCTGTGAGATAAGCCCAGCTAGACACTCAGCACCCTGGAACTCCCATTCTTCTGCCTTATCTGCTACTTCCCCTAGTGTGGCATACGGCAGGGAACTGGGGCAAAATGACGCATTTCCACCATACTCCCTCCCTTTGGCAAGCAGAGGGAGCTGTTGTACTTCAAATAATTTATCTGTCAAAAATCTAATTTAACCTGAGACCCTAGCAAAGTTACACAAACTTTCTATCTGCTGTAGTTCTAAACTGTAATTACCTTGTAGATCTGGAAACTTTGTATTCAGAACTCAGCTGTGATTTTCCCTCTGTGAGGCTTTTATCTCTCCTGCTCCAACATAAAGATCTGTTTTCTTGTACTAGAGAATAAGATTCCTGGGAGACTTTATCTAGTTCTCATCTTTGCTCCTAGAACCTAAACAGTGTGGCAGAATAGGGGTTAGATAACTTGTTGGGTAAATGACATTCTGGGATGTATTACCCTGACACAAGGAAATAAAGTCTCCCACTTTAATGAAAACCCATAAGATTTAGGACTTTTTGAGGTAAGGATTATTGGACTGCAACTGGTATTAAACTTTCTAGATCCCATCTTACGTGAACAATGCAGAGAAGCATTTTTTTTTTCAGTCTTTTTGAGACAGGATCTCACTACGCAGTTCAGGCTGGCCTTTGGCTCATTTTTGAGTGACTCCAGTCCAAGCATCTGCCATATCCTCAAGAGACAGTGTTTGGATGGATATCATTTTATAGAGGGACCAATTGAAATTTGGGACTTAGAGCAGCCAAATGGTGGCTTCATCATAGGGTTTCCAATGTTAAATTCCTATGGAGAGGGAGAGGAGCAAAGATGGTGGATAAATAACAACTGGCTACAGAGGCTCCAAGATAGTCACCTTAGAATTCAACATAATACAGAGTGGGGAGCCCCAAACAGAGGGAGATGAATTCTCTCATCCCAAGAAAAAATTAAGGTGACTTGCCGACCATCCAAGGTACTGCCGTGACTTGCAGAGGCCCTGCTGAGGTCCCACCGCAACTTGCCGAGCTGTCCAAGGTCCCAGCACTTCAACTCACTGGAGGCACAGTTACATTGAGTTGAGGGGTCGGTGAGCCAAACTGAGAGCTGAGTTGGCAGGGTGTCTACATTGACCTGTGGTGAGTGACGGGAGTGGAGCCATTCCATAAAAGCAGTGGGCTCTGGCTGACAACATTCTGGGACCAGGCAGGACTAGCAAGTATAAAGGACAGCAGTGACTTCAGTCAATGTTCCGTTCCTGAACAGGATTGATGGAGTGAGCTAAGCCTGGGTCACATAACCTGGCTGAGACTCAAAAGATTATCCAAAATCAAGTCCCTACAGTAGTAGCACACACTAACCACACTAACCCTGCAAAGCCTCAGAAGTTTGACTGATATGGAGGGGAGGCAGTGCAAAGTAATACAGTGCAGGCCACAGCAGCTTGACTGATCCAGAGGGGAGGGGCCAGCATATGCTGTCCCTGTCTGCAACTCACCAGCATATGGCAGTGGGAAGGGTGATCTAGCCAGCATGCTTCAGAAGAATTGTAACCAACAAAGAAAGAAACTAGGGCCTCCTGGAAGAAGTAAAAAAGATGAGAAGAGGAAGCAACAACAAAAAGTCCCCAGGTCCCAACCCTGAGAACGTTGACCCAGGGCAGGTAAATACAAAGGAGAATGTGAACAACAAACATGCAATATCAGACACAGTGCAAGTGGACACAAAGAGATTTATTCAGGACCTCATAGATGAGTTCAAAAGTGAAATATTTAGCCAAATAAAGCAAGATATAAGAATATTAATAAAAGAGATACTAAGCACCCCTCAAGCAGACACAGACGGAAGACAGGAACACAAACGAAGGAGAGAACCATTTCATGAAGAATATAAAAAACAGAATACATGAAGCAGATTCAAAGAGATTGCCAGTAAATTAAAAACACTATGGAAAGATGGCAAATCAGCTTGAAAGAAACTAAGGATAGATTATCCAAACTGGAGGACAATTTTGCAATGTGGGAGTATGAAAGGGAAAACTTTTTAAAAATAAGAAGGAAACAAACAGCAACAATACAAAGGCTAAAAGATGACAAAAGGATCTATAACTTGAGAATACAAAATGTGAATGAAGAAGCTGGGGTACAAACAATGGAACTACAAAGACTATTCACAGAAATAATGAAGGAAAACTTCCCAAACATAGGAAAAGGAAATGATATTCTGATGTATGAGGCATACAGAGCTCCAGCCACCTACAACAAAACAGAACTACACCCAGGCATATAATAATCAAGATCCCAGAAATTCAATATAAAAACAGAATATTAAAAGCTGTTAGAGACAAGAAACAGATCACCTACAGAGGAAGGCCCATCAGAATAACAGCAGACTTCTCGACACAATCCATTAAGTCAAGAAGAGCCTGGAGCAAAATATTCCAAGCCCTGAAAGAAAATAACCTCCATCCCAGATTGATATACCCTGCTAAACTGTCTCTAGAAATTAATGGAGAAACAAGATGCTTCCAAGGCAAAGAGGAACTTGGGAAATTCACAACTGCCAATCCAACTTTACAGAGAATACTGCAGGACATTCTAGAGAGAGAGAAAAGCTCTAGGATTCCAGGAACAGTGGTAGAGAGGCCTCAATGCATGGAGCAGAAAACAGAATGAAGAAGATAAGCAGACAACTGATGGCAAAAAAAGAGCATAACAGAAATGAGGCAGAGAAGATTTTATTCAAAACTGATATGATTGATAGTATCAAGTCTGAGAGTATAGGCAACTATACTGAACATGACAAGACTCTATGATACACATTCCAGTTTGATAACTGCCAGTTTTTGAAGTTCTATACTATATACGAAGTTGTGTTTTTATTAATACTGTGATGTACTGATACATTAAATTATACTATGTCTGATGATATAGCCAATGTTATTGGAGATAACAAGAGACAACACAGGAACCATAGTAGAACTCTTTGTACAAGGGTCTTACATGTTTATTTCACTTCATGTGTTTATATGAATATATTTTGTTTTGTCTTGCTTTGTTTTGTTTCTCCCTCTAATATAGAAAGGATAGAAATACATGTAGAGACTCATGAATGTGTAGAATCTACAAATAGTTTATGAGAACTGATCTTACGACATATGATGAAATGAACAGAAACTTTGAAGAAAAAGAGACACTAAAATACCCAGTGCTGATCCTGGAGTGTCATAATGTGAAACCCAGCAATAGTATTATTCCTTGTTCAGAGTGATATTAGCCTGCTTGGGTTTGTTCAATCTCAACATAATTGAAGATATGGATAACGGCATGTATGTTTAAGTATATAGGATTGATAACCATATTTCTAAGTTTTTGTTGGATAGTTAAACAGAACTGATTGCAATCTCACTATTTGAATCCCCACTTTGTATGCTCCACTTTAGTATCTTGAGTAACTATTTGTAAGAAGACAATCTGTAATCATCAACTAGTGATTTCTTACTGTTTATTTTTTCTTTGAAAGTATGTAATATATCCACCCGTTTTCTGTTTTGTTTAGTCTTTCTTTAAATTAAATTTTTAAAAAAAGACACTATAGTACCCAGTGCTGATCACAGCGTGTCATGATATGAAATTCAGCAATACTATTATTCTTCGTTCAGAATGATTTAACCTGCTTTACTTTGTTTAATCTAAACATAAATAGAGATATGGATAACTGCATGTCTGTTTAAGTGTATAGGATTGACAACCATGTTACTAAGTTTTTGTTGGACAGTTGAACAGAACTGTTTGCAGTCTCACTGTTTGAATTCCCACTTTATTTGTTCCATTTTCGTATCTTGAACAACTATTTTTAAATGACAATATGTAAACATCAACTAGTGATTTCTTACTGTTTTTTCTCTGAATGTATGTATTATTTCTACCTATTTTCTACCTATTTTCTTTCTTTAAATAATATTTTTGAGAAATTCTTATGGAGAGTGGAAAAAGGAAGAGCACAAGATATGTCCATAGCCAGGGACCTGTGGTCAGCCCAGGAAGAGACACCAAGAATATTATATGCTGAATGACAGCGCCCATCCCCAGGACCATAGGCCAGGTTCGTCCTGAATTCTGGGGATCTAAAAGTTTCAGAACTGGCCCCCTACTGCTGACTTTCTGGTGATTATCAAGAATGTATCTAGGCTCTGGCTGCTTCCCTTCTCTACTAGTGAGAGCAGAGCATGCCTTGAATTGGACACAGTCACAAAACTATAACAAACAAAAGATAGTCACAGGCTTGAAATCACAGAGAAACTTCATTTCTTCTTCTTTGCTTTTAGTTTCTTTTTAATTTATGTTCATTTTAAAATTTTATTATTGTTTTTGTTTGCGAGTAAAATATTGTTTTCAGTGTTTTGTTTTGCTCTTGTTCTTGTTTTTCTTTATTTCCTTCCCTCCCATTTTCTATACAAGTTTCCTAAGGCATGGGTGATCCTTGTCCTTCAGCTTGCTTCTAATCATTTTTACTTTATTCATTTCTATATTTTTTCCTCTTCTCTTTTTAAAATTTTTATCCCTTAGTGTAAAATCTCCTCCTTAGTGGATATTTAATTTATGTAACTTTCTGATTTATTTTAGATTTTGTTATATAAATATAAATCTTGTATCTATGGTTAAAGGTAACAAATTACTAGTTATCCCAATTTATCATTCTTGAAACTATTTGATGTTATTGTTATTATGGATTGTACAGCTTTAGCTAAGGTGACATAGTTATTATGATCAATTGACCCTCCTTGTATGCCAATACCTGGATTGCCTGGTGGTCATAAACAATGCTACAGTCTAGTGTCAGAGAACTGGGTACTACACAAAACTGACACTTCTGTTACCTAATAAACAGAAGAGACTGGATCCTAGGACAGACAAAAAGCCAAAAGTCTTCTATGCCTAGGAGACATCTCTGAAAAGTACTCATTTCCTTAAGAGATCATGATATTAGTAATAAATATATCTACTGTAAGCAATTTACAAGACTCAAGGCAGAAAACAAATAACAAAAATATAGAAAATGACAAAACATAGACACAAGATGAAACTCAACACATCCAACTTACTCAAGGCAAGTCCAGGGGGCACTGCTGTGAAAGAAACCAAAAGCCACCACCTGAATTTTCTGAAATGGTAACAGAAGTTTCAGGGATCAGATACTGTAATAAATGAGTTTAGAAGTCTGAGACTGGTATGTATTTTGCCCTATGAACCAGGAGGTTTGCAGAAGCTTTGCTTGACTCCAGTTGTGGCAGGAAGACCCACAGAACATTGAGGCTCATAGAACAAGATAGCATCTATTGAGGAAGCTGTGGCTCTTTAAAACAATATGGCAGTTGCAAAGGTTTGGCTTGGAAGAGAAACAAATTCTCAACCCATTCCTTATTGTTTGCATATATGTTGTTTCACTCTGACTACTTTACTTTTACCACCTGTGCTGTTCCAAGAAACTATCACAATGCCACCCCAGTTGCTTAATACCTGCTAATAAAAATGTGTTAACTGAGGAGGTTTTTGTCTTTATCCAACCTGAGGCACTGATCTCCCAGTCCCTCCAGAATCCACAAATTTAACTTTGTCTTTCTTTATCCTTCCTTTCCATACACCTCAACCCCTGGCAGCTGAGGGTTTGGCCAGCCCCCAGCAGAAAAGTAACAAAATAGATAAATAAATCACATGACAAAGCCAAGGCAGAAATAAATACATAAATAATTAAAGAGATGATGACCAAAATGAGGAAAATGGTTAGCAAATCTAGACAAATTTTTAAAAAAAATAGAGGAGCTCATGAAACACATAAAACCATAAATGTGCAACATAGAATAGAGCTGGATTCTATGAAGCATACTTAAATGTAAATGCAAGAAATTAAAAATTCTACTGAAACTATACCAAACAGAGCCAATCAATGTGAAGAGAGAATATCAGATGTAGAAGCAGGGTTGTGGCTGGTGAACATCAAAAGAATGAGTCTTTAAAAATAGAAAACAACCACAAAAGGTCAATACAACTGCAGCTATATGATGCAAAGAATATCATAAGATTGATCAGAATCAATGAAAAATCAGGACACAGTGCAGGGAACACAAAAAAATCCTGTTCAAAAAAATAATAATGGTAGAATACTTTCCAAGCATGAAAAATGAATTTGACATATAGATAAATGAGATATATACAGAATTCCAATTAACCATGATCAGATAAAACTACACCAAGGCATATAGTAGTCAACATTCCAGAAATTCAACACAAGTACAGAATACTAAAAGCTATTAGGGAAAAGAAACAAATCACCCATAAATAAAAGCTCATCAGAATCACAGCAGATGTCTCAACACAAATCCCTACGTCAAAGAGAACTTGAAGTGAAGTATTTCAAACCCAAAAAGAAAACAGCTTCCAACCAACATTGATGTATGCTGAAAAACTCTCTTTCAAAATTAGTGGAAAAACAAGATACTTCCATGACAAAGAACAATTGAAAAAATCCATGACCACCAAACCAACCCTACAAAGAATACTGAAGAACATTCTAGAGAGAGATAAAAATTATCATGGTTGCAGGGACATCTAGCAGGGTAAACAATTAAATGGAGGATAAAAGTAGGGAGCCAATGACAGAAAAATAGCAATGCAGAGATGAGCCAGTGCATGTTGGCTGCAACCATTAATGTAGATGGCCTCAAATCACCAATGAAAATAAATACAGGCAGAGTGGATCAGGAGACCATATCTATCAATATGCTTTACATAAAAAACACACTTAACAAGAAAATAAATTCATCTATTGAAAGTCAAAGGAGAGAAAATAATGCTCCATGTCACAGGAACCAGAAAAAAGCAGGGGTTTTTTGCCCATCAACTGCAGAATGGATAAGAAAGATATGGAAATTTTATACAATGGAAAGCTACTCAGCTACAAAGGCTCTTGTAAGTAAATGGATGCAATTTGAGATCATGTTCATGGGTGAATATTGTGTTATCTCCCTAGTACAAAAACTGAAAGAGATAGTAGGATACAAAATGCACAATAGATATTGTGAGTAAAAGGGGAGGAAATGTCTAAAAAGGAAAGGAAGTAGCCATTGTTAATTTCCTATTATCGGTTTTAAGGCCCTGTATTGTTTTCATTGTTCTGTTTTGTTGGATTTTATCCTGTCTTATTTTGTTTGATTTTATTATATCTCATAGTATGGAAAGTTGTTTCAAAGATAACAAAATATATTATAGTATACATTGTTGATTTCCTATTATCTTGTTTTGAAGTCCTATATTGCTTTCACTGTTTTGTTTTGATGGATTTTTTTCTATTTTGTTTTGTTTGATTTTATGATGTCTGATGGTATAGGCAGCTACTCTGAATATAACAAGAGGCACTATAGTAGCCACTGTTGATTTCCTATTATCTTGTTTTGAAGTCCTGTATCTCATTCACTGTCTTGTTTTGATTGACTCTATTGTTTTATTTTGTTTTTATTCTCTTTAAAATAAATATCTATCAGTTATAACCATCAATGTGAATGGTCTCAATTCACCAATCAAAAGAAACAAATTGGCAAAATGGATCAAGAAACAAGATCCAACAAGATGCTGCATATAAGAAACATATTTAATTCAAAAATAAATTAATAGACTGAAAGCCAAAGGATGAAAAACAATACTCACTATGACTAGAACCTGGAAAAAAGTATGGTTAGCTATCTTATTTGCAGACAAAGTGGATTTCAAGCCAAGATTTATCAGAAGAGACAAATAATGTCCCTACGTACTTGTTAAGAGAACAATCCAAGAGGAATAATATATGCACCAAATATTGGCACATCCAACTACATAAAAGTAACACTAATATATATGAAATGTTAGATAAGTAATAATGTAACTGTAATAAGGGACCTCAATACTTCACTGCCACAAATGAACAGATCAACTAGACAAAAAAATCAAGAAATATCAGAGCTGAACCAAACCTTTGAACAAGTGGGCTTAGTAAATATCAGCTATAACCATTGAGTTTTCTACCCCACATCAACAGAATACACATTCTTCTAAGCAGCACATCCACAACAGATGACCTAATAGCTCAAGGACATAGTTAAGTAGAATAAGTCTTAGACTTGTGAACAAATTATATTCTGGGAGAACGTTTGTAAGTTGAATTCATTATTAAGTCTGTTGAAGTGAGTATTACACAAATTGACACAAATACACAATGTATATTGATTTCCGCTCCCTAGGAGCCACAGTCCACATCTCCAGTGCTTTTCTCAAAAGTTGTCAAGACAGCAAATGATAAAGATCAGAGCAGAAATCAAGATGATCAAGACAAAAAAAATTAATCAAAGATTGGTTCTTTGAAAGATTAAGTAAAATAAACTCTTGGCCAACTTTACCAACACCAATAAAGACTCAAATCTGTGCAATTAGAAATACAAATGGTAAATCACAATAGATTCCGCAGAATTCCAGAAGATCATCAGTACTTACTTTAGGAAACTGCACTACGATGGAAAACTTAGAAGAAATGGACATATTCCTAGACACATATAAATTACCATAGCTGAACTAAGAAGATATAAAAGTTTTGTCTAAGGCCATACCACCCTGAACGTGCCCCATCTCGTCTGATCTTGGAAGCTAAGCAGGGTCGGGCCTGGTTAGTACTTGGATGGGAGATTGCATGGGAATACCGAGTGCTGTAGGCTTAAAAAAAAAAAAAAAAAGAAGATATAAAAGTTTTAAATATTCAATATCCACCAATGAAATTGAATTAGTAATTTTTTTAAAACTACCAACAAAGAATAGTCCAGACCTTGACAGATTTACTGCTGAATTCTATAAGAAATTTAGAAAAGGACTAATGGCACTCTTCATGAAGCTTTTTCATGAAATTGAAAGGGAAGCAATACTCCCAAACTCATTCCTGGAAGTAAGCATTAGCCTGATACCAAAACCAGAGGAGCCAACCAAAAAAAGACAACCACAGCTCAACCTCTTTAATGAACATAGATTCAAAAATCTTCACTATTACCTTGGCAAGTAGAATGCAGGAAATTGTCAAGAAGATTACACACCATGGTCAAGTAGGATTTAAGCAAGGGAAGTAGGGATGGTTTAGCATACACAGATCACTAAATGTATTATACCACATTAACATAATTAAGCACAAAAACCACATGACTATTTCAATGGATGCAGAAAAAGCATTTGTCAAGGCCTAACACACATTCATGATTTAAAACCCCTAAAGAAAATAGCAATTTTATCTCAATCTCATAAAAGTCATTTATAATAAACCAATAGCCAACATCATGCTAAATGGTCAAACTGAAAGTTTTTCACTCTAAACTCAGGAGCAAGAAAGAACACCCTCTCATATTCAATATAGATCTAGAAAAATTTGCCAGACTAGTTAGACAACAGAAAAAAAACAAAAGGAATATGAACTGGCACACAGACTGAGGAAACTAGGAAGGAAGCTATGCCTCTGCCTGTAAGTCAGCCTGCATGCTGATTGGGGAGAGAAGAAGAACACCCCAACCCCTGTAAACAACCAGCTGATTCAGAGGAACTGCATTATTTGATTGACTTTGCAAACCTAAAACCAGTAGTCTGAGTGAGTATTTAAAAGATAAAAATATGCAATGTAGTAACTATTATAGATTTCCTACTGTCTTATCACTTTACTGCTTTGTTTTATATATATGTGTGTGTGTGTGTGTGTGTGTGTGTGTGTATCAAAAAGAATATGGATAGGAAAGAAAGAAGTTAAATTATTATTTGCTGATAACATAATCCTCTACATATAGGAGATGCCAAAAGACTCCTAGAATTAATAATCAAATTCCATATCATACCAAGATACAAAGTCAACTCTCAAAAATCTATAGCATTCCTGTACATAAATATCAAACTCACTAAGAGAAAAATTAGGGAAATGACGTCTTTCACAGTAGCATTAAAAAAAAAGAAATATGTAGGAATTCACCAAACTAAGGAAATGAAAGACCTTTAAATGGAAAACTATAGTACTCTAAAAAAGATAAAAAAAGACATTAAAAAATGAAACATATCCTCTGTTCCTTGAATAAGCAGAACCAATATAGTGAAAATAACCATATTCCCAAAATTGTTATACAGATTTAATGCAATCCCAATCAAAATATCAACAGCATACCTCACAGAATTTTATATATTCTCACTGATTTTCTGGAAGAGTGAATAAGTAAAACTCTGGAAGACATAGGTATATACAAAAACTTTATGAAAAAAGAAATCTGATAACATAGGAAATGTTACAAACTACCAACAAAATATCAACTGAGATTACATCAAATTAAAAAACTTTGGCACAGCAAAAGAAATCACTAACAGAGTGAAAAGATAACCCACAGAATTAGAAAAAACTTTTACCCATTACTCCTCAAAGGACTAGCATCTAGAATACATAAAGAACTCAAAAAGTAAATCAGACAGCCCTTGTGCTGGACTGACAACTGGTGGTCAACTTGTAACACTCACCTGAACTGAATCAGTTTGGCACTGGGCGTGGATGGCCTTCCTGAGGATTGTTGTCAACAACATAAAAGGAGACCTGGAGAGGAAGAAGTGGTGTTGTTGGTTCTTGTGTTGTCATTGGTTCTCCTGGAGGAGCTTGTTGAGCTTCTTTTCTGATGCGAACTTAGTTGTTGTTATCAGAGGAGCTTGGGACCTTGTCTTTGAGAAGGACTATAGTTTACTTTGGGGGAGCTCTGCTCCTTATTTTAAGCATTGCTTCCTGGCTCCAGAGGGGAAGACTGTGCTGTTCAATCTCCTGGAGAAGCTTGTTGTATTGGATTCCTGATATGCCTCAGTTTTTATCATCAGAGGAGCTTGGGACCTCATTGTCGTTGAGTGAGGATGGCTATGGTACTCTTCAGGGGAGCTCTTGTCTTCACTTTGATCATTGCTTCCTGACTCCAGTGCAGATCCCTCAGCCTAGTGGCACAGATCCTTCATCCCACTGCACAGACTTTCTAGTTTCCAGAAATAACCTTTGGGCCTTCCCAGTGCAGATCCATGAAACAGAATTGCACAAGACATTGTCATGTGCTCTAGGCCTCCAGTTGGACTTGTTGGGGACATTGTCATGGTCTCTTGGTCTTCAGCTGGGCTCATGAAGGATGTTGTCATGGAATCTGAGCCGTCAGCTAGATTCTTTGGGTCTTTAGTATGTGGAAAGATTTCCTGCATTTTTTTGTTTTTGACTTTTTAGGTGACTATTATAAAATAATTCTATAAATTATGAGTCCTGTATTAAATTGTTTTCCTTGGAACTCTGGATACAGCACCCCTCAATTTAAAGACCCAGTCCAAAAATAAATAGACATTTCCCAGATGAATAAGTACAAGCAAAATAAATACATGGAAAAAATACTCAGCGTCACTGGTCATTCAAAACTGCAAATTAAAAAATATTGAGATTTCATTTTACTGCAGAAAGAACAGCTGTCATCTCGAAATCAACCAGTAACAAGTGTGGATAAGACTATAGGGAAAAGGAACTCTTCCCCACTGTTGGTGGGAGTGTAAATTGGTACAACCACTATACTAATCAATATGAAGATTACTAAAAAAAAAAACTAAAATTAGAGGTTCATTTTGACCCAGCTTTTCCACTTCTAAGTATCTTCCTGAGTTGAGAGCATGATAACACTGTGATATATGCATACCCAATTTTATAGCACCAAAATTTGTAACAACTAAATCTTAGCAACAGCCCATATGCCCATCAACAGTAGAATGGATAAAAATATTGTGGTATTGGTCCCACGGCCAGCATGCCTGGATTGCTTCAGACTGCTGCCGTGGGCCCACCCCTCAGCCCAGAACACCTGCGAAACCACTGGCACAACTGAGCTGCCTTGGACTCCTGCCCATCCATGGGCAGGCACCACTGAGCTGCCTCAGACTGCTGCTGTGGGCCTGCCCCTTGACTGGCATGCCTGGGATGCCCCTGACCACCGCTCGGTGCCTAATCCTTGGTGAACCCACCCACCTCCTTGACCTAGTACTGCAGTTGATCTTTGGATCCAACTCCTTCTCTCAGAACCTTGGAGCACAGCAGATTACCTTGCTGGCTGGATGGGAGACTCAGGAACCCCTCATCTAAACAGAAGACCTTGCTGGCTCCAGTCACTGTGGTAAGTTGGTCCTAAAATAGAGGTCTGCAGTAGGCAAATAGGAGGAGAAGTAAAGCTCCCTCCAACTATAAGACCTTGGAGAATCTGGAAAGAGAGTGGGTAATCCACTTCTCCACAAATAGAACACCAGACAGGTTGAGAAGTGTGTCAATAAAGCCTCCCCCAGCTTGGGGAAAATTAAAAGAGTTTATGAGACCCCCCAGTGACATAGCAGGGCCTCAGCTGACACAACCATTAATGACAGGGAGATCTCATGATCTGTAATAACCTGAAGACATAGCAACAGCAGGAACTAAGAGTTGACCTACATCAATATTTCTAGGCTAGTTAGCCCAGAAAAACAGGACTCACCCAACAAGCCCTGTAGGAGGAATTCAGATGACGGGCTCTCCTCTTCATTGTGGTAGCCAGCAACTGGTCAAGCATCAACCACACAGTAGGACCCTAAAATTCACAATATGGCAGTTGACACAGTTGGGATTGAAGGACAAATATTTACTCATAAGGTGAAAGTGAAAAAACAGGACTTCTGGGAGAACATGGCAGATAACAGCAGCCATGGAGGCTCTCTGGGATTGCCAGCTTAGAATCCAGGAATGATGTGGTGTGAGAAGTCCTAAGCAAGGGGAGATGACCCAAGAACAAACAAAGTTGAGAGAAACCAACTGGAAATGCAATCCCAAAGCTATAACAGAACAGATAAAATCTCAGCTCAGAAGCTGGAACTCACATGTCTGGAAGCTACGATTTGAATTTCCTGCTGCCACTGCTGCGTCCCAAACAGCACAGCAGGGAGAGTGCATGAAAGCTCTGACAGCGAGAACCAGCCAACCAAACGGAGTTGAGAGTGGGACTGGTGGGGAGCCCTGCATTGACCTGCGGTGAATGAGAGGAACGGGGACCCTTTCATAGATGAGGAGGCTCTAACAGAGCCCAGTCCCAGACATTCTGGGACTGGGCAGACTAGCCAGAACAGGATGCTGCAGTGACGTTAGTTGCATATTCCCCTCTCAAGCAGGATTGGTGGGCAGCACTTGGCCTGGGTGACGCCATGGACTAAGATCCAGTACACTAGCTCAAACCAGGTCCCAGTGCCTGGCAGTGCACCCTAGCAGTGAAGCCTTCAGTAGGTTGACCCAGAGGGGTGGGCCCAGAAGAGGCTGCCCAGGTCTGTGTCTCCCTAGTACACTGCAGTGGGCAGGAATACCTACTTGATGGATTCAAACAAACTGCAGCAGACAAAGACAAAAAAAAAAAAAAAAAAAAAAACTGGGCCTCCTATGTATGCTTGTATGGAAGGAACAAAAAGTATAGGAAGAAGGAGCAATAAGAGAGGGTCCTCAGTCCCCATCCTGAGAACACTGATCCTGGAAAGGTGAATGCAAAGGAAAATGAAGACAGAAAACATGCAATATCAGACATGGCACCAATAGACATAAAGCAACATATCTGGAGCCCCATAGATGAGTTCAAAAATGAAGTATTTAAAGAAATAAAGCAAGAAATAAATAGAATAGTTAGAGAAATGCTAAGCACCACCCAAGAAAAAACAGATGGTGGAATGGAAAAACAGAAAAAAAGGGGAGAATTGTTTGATGGAGAAAATAGAGAAAACATAGAATATGTGAAGCAGGTTCAAAGAGATTACCAGGAAACTAAAACTCTATTGAAAGCTGGCATAACTGCTTGAAAGAAACTAAGGATAGATTATCTGAACTGGGGACAGATTTGTAAGGTGGGAGCATGAAATGAAAAACTTCTTAAAAATAACAAGAAAACAAACAGCAATAATACGAAGGCTAGAAGATGATAAGAGGATCTATAACTTAAGAATTAAGAACATAAAAGAAGAAGTAGGGACACAAACAAATGGAATACAAAAGCTAGTCACAGAAATAATCCAGAGAATTTCTCTAATTTAGCAAAAGGTAAAGATACACAGATGTATGAGGCATACAGGATCCCAGCCACCTATAATCCAAACAGAGCTACACCCAGGCATATAATAATCAAAATTCCAGAAATACAATACAAGAGCAGAATATTAAAAGCCATCAGAGACAAGAAACAAATCACTTACAAGGGAATACCCATCAGAATTACAGCAGACTTCTTGGCACAAACCATCAAATCACGAAGAGCATGGGGCGAAATAACTCAAGCTTTGAAAGATAATAAACTCCAGCCAAGATTGATATATCCTGCACAACTGTCCCTAGAAATTGATGGAAAAACAAGGTGCTTCCAGGATAAAGAGGAACTAGAAGAATTTGCAACCACCAATTCAACTCTACAGAGATACTGCAGGACATTCTAAAAAAGAAAAATACCAAGATTCCAGAAACAGTGGCAGAGAGGCTACAATGAATGGAGCAGAAAGCAAAATCAAGAAGACAAACTGACAACTAATGACAGAAAAAGAGCTGAACAGAAATGAGGCACAGAACGGATGGTAGGAACAGCTATTTTGGAGAAAACAAGACATCATAATAACTAGTGCTGATTTAGCATCATCTTGTTTTGAAGTCCCATCAAGCTTTTGTTATGTCTCCATCAGTCTTAACATGTTGTATCTTATTGGATTTTATTATATGTGATAATATAAACAAAAACTTTTATAGACAAGGAGATTATACAGAAACCATTGTTCATTTTCTGTTAGTTGATTCTAAATACCCTGTAATACTGTCATTCTCTTGAATGGTTTTACATTGTCTTGATATGTTTGATGCTACAGTATATGAAGTTATACTCAAAGATTTCAAGGAAAGAGACACTATGGCAACTACTTTTATGTTGGATTATCTTGTGGTGAAACACTACTTTGCTTAAATGGTTATGTTTTGACCTGCGTTGTTTTGTTGTTATGTCCTCTTTTATCTCAATCTCTTTTCTTATTATTTACTTTTTCATTTTTATCCTTTTAATTAAGGGAAAAATAAATAAAAAATAGCAGGATATATTATAGTAATCCACTTTGATTTCCTATTAACTTGATTTGAAACCCTGTATTGCTCTCACCATCTTGTTTTGACTGATTTTCCTCTATTCTGTTTTGCTTGATAGTACCAAGTTCGAGAGTATAGGCAACAACTGTGAAGACAATAAGATTCATTATGACACCCATTCTGGTTTGACTATTATCTTCTTTTGAAATCCTCTAAATGTCTCCAATGTTTTGGTTTTATTGGGTTTGTTCTTTACTGTTTTGTTCAATTTTATTATAACTGATCATATAGGCAATTCTTTTTAAGATAGCAAGAGGAATTATGGTAACCATTGTTGATCACCTAGTATTTTGTTTTTACATTATGTATTATGCCCATCCTTTTGATTTGACTGACTCTGTCCTGTTATGTCACATTTGGTTTTACTCTCTTCCAAAAAAAGTAATAAGAACAGTGGGAGTAATAAAACCCAAAATGTGTAATTTCCACTGTACAAAAGAGAGGAAAAGAAAGTGCTTTAAAGGACATAACTGCATGTATATTTAAGTGTATAAGATAGGTAACCATATTACTGACTTTTGTTGGGTCATTGAACAGAACTGTTTGCAGTCTCACAGTTTGAATGTCCACTCTATATGCTTCAATTTTGTAACTTGAACAAGTATTTCTAAGGATGACAATATGTAATCTATTAACTAGTGATTTCCTACTGTTTATTTTTTCTGAAATTCTGTATAACTTGTATCCTTTTTCTGTTTTTTTTTTTCTTTTTTCTCCTTAAATAAAATTTTAAAAAAAGAAAGTGAAAAAACAAAGGGCAAAATGCAATGTCAAACATTTAGTACTCGTGACATTGAAATAGAGGACTTTAAAAGTCATACACCAGGAATCTCTAAAAAGATAGAAGTAAAGTAAAGAAACAAATTCTTGAGGCTATAGAGGAAGTCAAATTAGAAATAATGTTTTATGTAGACAGAAATAACAAGCTTAGTAAATAAGTTGCTCAACATAGAGAAGAAATAAGTAAAAAAAAATACAGCAACATGGGAAATTGACTGAAACTTTGAATGAACAATGTAGAAAATGTGCAGAATCCATGAAACAAATTCAAAGAGATATCCAAGAAACAAAAACATTCCATTGAAAGCTGGAAAAACCATTTAAATGAAGCTGAGGATAGAATTTTAGACCTTGAAGACAGGATCCCAGATGGCGATCATGAAAGGGTAGAACTTATAAAAACAACAAAGCAACATGAAATGACAATCCAACAGCTTCAAGATGATGCCAAGAGAAACAATGTAAGACCGATAGGCATCAGAGAGGATGGAGGAGACAGTGCAAAGGACATAACTAAGCTATTCACAGAAGTAATACCAGAAAATTTCCAAAACATGGGGAAAAAATCTAATATACAAATAAGTGAGGTGTATAGAATGCCAAGCAGTCATAACTAACATAAATCTACACTCAGACATAAAATAATTAAGATCCCAGACATACAGCATAAAAAACAGAACACTAAAAGCTGTTAGAGAAAGCACACAACTCACCTATCAAGGAAAGCCTATAAAATCATGGCAGACTTTTCAGCACAAACTCTCAGGTTAAGATGAGCGTGGAGTGAAATATTTCAAGCCCTAAAACAAAACAACTTTCAATCCAGACTGATGAATCCTGTGAAACTGTCTTTCAAATTTAATGGACAAACAAGATACTTCCATGACAAAGAACAACTGAAGAAATTCATATCTACCAAACCAACCTTAGAAAGAGTGTTGAAAGACATGCTAGAAAGAGACAAAACTGACCAGAATCTCCAGAACAACAACAGAAAGAAAACACCAGGCTGGACAAGAAATTAAATAAGGCAAGAAAGCAGGAAACCAACAATAGAAACACAACATGGCAAAGTCAAGCCAGTACATATCAAATGTAAGACTAATATGTATCAACAACATTGGCTCAACTCACCTATCAAAAGAAACAGGTTTATGGAGTAGATCAAGAAACAGGACCCCCACAATATGCTGTATACAAGAAACACATCTGACCCAAAAAGAAACTCATAGACTAAAAGTTAGAGGATGGAAAACAGTATTGCAGGCAACAGGAACAAAAAAAGCAGGGGTAGCTATTCTGTTTGCAGACAAAGTGAACTTCAAACCTAAAATGATTAAAAGAGATAAAGAAGGTCACTACATACTTGTAAATAGAAAACTATACGAGGAAGAACTAACAATTATAAACATATATGCACCAAATACAGAAGTACCCAACTATATAAGACAAATACTAAAAGACATGAAAAAACAAATACAAAAGAGCACAATTGTAATAGGAGACCCTAACACCCCACTGTCACAGAGAAATAGATCAACTAGACAAAAAGTCAGCAAAGAAATAACAGAACTGAATCATACCTGTGAACAAATAGACTTAGTGGATGTTCACAGACTATTCCACCCAACCACATCAGAATATACATTCTTCTCAGCTGCACATGGGACATTCTCCAAAATAGACCATATATTAACTCATAAAACATTCTTAATTAAATGCAAAGGGAGTGAAATTATCCCATGCATAATATCTGATCATAGCACACTAACACTGGAAATAAAAAAAATCCCTGGCAAAACCTTCATAAAAACATGGAAATTAAATAACCACCTTCTGAACAACCAGTGGGTTACAGATGAAATTATAGAATAAAGCAATACCTATAATACAATGAAAATGCAGATACAACATACCATACCCTAAGGAATGCAATGAAAGCAGTCCTAAGAGGTACATATATAGCAATAAATAGTCATGTCAAGGAAATAGAACAAACACAAGTAAATAACCTAATGCTACATCTCAGGCTTCTAGAAAAAGAAGAGTAAGTCAAGTCCAAAACTCATAGAAAAGAGGCAATTGTAAAGATTAGAATAGAAATTAATGCAATTGAAACTAAAAAAAAAGAATTAGTGAATCAAAGAGCTGGTTTTTTGAGGAAATGGAGAGATTTCTAGAAACATATGAACTACCAAAACTCAATCAAGAAGACATAACAATTTTGAATAACCCAATATCAGCTACTGAAATAAAAAATGTGATTAAAAACTTACCAACAAAGAAAAGCCCAGGTCCTGATGGATTCACGGCTGAATTCTATAAGAAATTTAGAGAAGATTTGATACTAATACTCCTTAAACTCTTCAATGAAATAGAAAGAGAAGCCATCCTCCCTAACTCATTCTTGGAGGGGAGTATCTCTCTAATTTCAAAACCAGAGAAAGACCCAACCAAAAAGGAGAACTATAGAACAATCTCACTAATGAATATTGATGAAAAAATCTCAATAAGATACTGGCAAATAGAATGCAGTAAATCATCAAGAAGATTATACACCATGACCAAGTGGGATTTATTCCAGGAATGCAGGGATGGTTCAACATATGCAAATCAATAAATGTAACACCACATCAACAGAGCCAAAAATAAAAATCACATGATCATCTCAATAGATGCAGAAAAAGTTTTTGATGAAGTCCAACACATTTTCATGATAAAATCCCCACAGAAACGTGGAATAAATGGTATGTACCTCAATCTCATAAAAGCCATCTATGACAAAGCAATAGCCAACATTATACTAAATGGACAAAAACTGAAAGCCTTCACTCTAAAATCAAAACAGGACAAGGATGTCCACTATCACCAATATAGTTCTGGAAATATTAGCCAGAGCAATCAGACAAGAGGGAGAAATAAAAGGAATAAAAATAGGAAAAGAAGGTAAATTATCATTATTTGCAGTTGACATGATACTCTAAATACTCCATTAAAAGACTACTAGAGGTAATAAATAAATTCAGCAGCATATCTGGATACAAAGTCAACACTCAAAAAACAATAGCATTCCTGTACACAAACAAAAAATTCACTGAGAGATAAATTATGGAAATATTGCCTTTCACAATCGCATCTAAAAAATCAGATACTTAGGAATCAACTTAAGTAAGAAAGTAAAAGATCTATATGCTGAAAAGTATACTACTCTAAAAAAGGAGATTGAAGAGGATATTAGAAAATAGAAGGATATTTCTTGCTCTTGGTTAGGAAGAACCAATACTGTGAAAATGGCCATACTCCCCAAAACTATTATACAAATTCAATGCAATCCCATCAAAATACCATCAACATACCTTACAGATCTAGAAAAAATATTCCTAAAATTCATCTGGAAACAGAAGAAACCTAGAATAGCAAAGGTGATTCTGGGCAACAAAGGCAAGACAGGAGGCATCTCAATTCCTGACTTGAAACTATACTACAAAGCCACTGTAATAAAATCAGCATAGAACTGTCAAGAAATAGACTTGAGGATCAATTGAACAGCTCAGAAGATACAAACACTACTATAAAGACACTCAGCCACCTTATATTTGACAAAGGGGCTAAACATGTTCACTGGAAAAAAGATAGCCTCATTAATCAATGGTGTAGGAAAAACTGGCTTTCCACATACTGAAGACTGAAAATAAACCCATTCTTATCACCATACACTAAACTAAAGTCAAAATGCATCAAGCATCTAAACATTAAAACAGAAACACTAAATCTACTGGAGTACAGAGTAGGCAGAAATCTTGGAGACATAGGGGTACGGAGAGAATTCATGAAAAAAATGCAAACTACACAGGAAATATTTCAAGGAATCAACAACTGCGATCTCATATTACTAAAAAGCTTTTGCACTTCAAAAGAAATCATCAACAAAATGAAAAGAAAATCCACAGAATCGGAAAGAATTTTAGCCACCAACACCTCAGATAAAGGACTTATATCCAGAACATACAAAGAATTGAAAAACATGAAGCCCCCAGATTCAAAGATCCTGTCCAAAAATAGGCATCTGAGAAGAACACAGTTCCCAGATGAACACAGTTCCCAGATGAACATATACAAATGGCAAATAAATATATGAAGAAATGTTCCCCATCACTAGTCATTCAAGAAATGCAAATTAAAACAGCATTGAGATTTCATTTCACTCTGGGAAGAATGGCTGCCATCAAGAAAACTGATAACAAATGTTGTCAAGGATTTGGGGAGAAAGGAACACTGCTCCACTGCTGGTGGGAGTGTAGACTAGTGCAACCACTGTAGAAATCAGTGTAGAGATTTCTCAAAAAACTAGTTCCATTCAATCCAGCTATTCCCCTCTTGGGTATTTTCCCAGAAAATTTGAAAAGGTCATGTCACAGTCATGCACCCATGTTCATCGCAGCACAGTTTTTTGATAGTTAAATCTTGGAAACAACCAAAATGCTCATCAACCACAGGTGATGAAAAAAATATGAAATAGAATACTAATCAGCTGTAAATAAAGGATGATCTCGAGACCTTTATATGTAAATGGAGACAACTTGAGAATATCCTTCCTCACTAGTGAAATAAACAAGACTCAGATTAGTAAATATCACATGGTCTCTCTAGTGTAAAAAATGGTAACTGACAGAATTTGGGATCCAAAAAAATATAATATATAGTGTAAAAGTGAAAGGGAAGGAAAGTGCTATAAAGGATATAATGATATGTATAGTGTGTAAGATAGATGACCATATTACTAAATTCTTGTTAGATCATTGAACAGAAGGGTTTGCACTGTCAATATTTGAGTGTCTAGCCACTTTTATGCTTTGATTTTGTAACTTTAACTATTTTTAAGATAACAATATTTAATGTATCAACTAGTGATTTTATGATGTTAATTTTTTTGAATTCTGTATTATTCTACCCTTTTTCTCTTTTTTTCTGTCTTGTTTTTTCTTTAATTTTTGTTTTTTCTTTCTTTAAATAAAAAAGTTGGAAAAATGTGGTATCTATATACAAAAGAGTACTATTCTCAAGGACAAATGAGTCATTTTTAAGTAAACAGAAGCACTTCAAGACCATAACTATAAATGAAATAAATCAAGCATACAATTTAAATATTGTATTGTTTTTCTTGTGTGAGAGATCAAAGGGAGAAATAAGGAGCCACATAAGGGATAGATATTGGCAAGAAGGAAGAATATGTTGAAATAGTAAAGAGAATAAGGGAGGAGGTAGGGAGATAGAAAGGAAGGAAAAAGGGATTTTATCTTGTACCATGAACAATTACTTTAAAGATAACATCTATTAACTACTGTTATTCTATTACTCTGTTGTGAAATTTTGTCTTACCTTTTTTCCATAAAATTAAAAAAAGAATGAAAGCAAAAAGTGAGAACAAAGCTTTTGTAAATGAGGAGGGAAAGAGGAATCAGGATTAAAGTGAGGGGAAGAAAATGGGAAAAAGAGAAGAATTGAGATTATATTACGTACAGGTACAAATTCCCTATGATGAATATGATTATTATATATGGTAAGTATGTATGAATAAAAAAATCAGGACTAAAAAAAAGGCAACCACAACAATGTGAAGCTATTTTATTATTATTATCAGGTACTCCTGGATATGGAAAGACTACTATTATAAATATACTACCAAAGGATCAACATCAAGCCTTGCTCAGTCTTAAGCTCCAACTTCCTCGGTTTTTCCATCCAAAATATATTTTTCTCCCAAACCTCATACATTTAGCAACATTATTTTAAAAGTTTTATCTTTCCTCTTCCTTTATCATAGCTGTTTCTGAATGGAGTTAAATTTCAGGTCTTGTGATTGTACAGCCATTGGACCCCTTTGATTTCTATCTTGACAGCAGATACTTTGTGCTACAGGAAGGGCTGTAAAAGTTAGTTAGTTCTTATCAGTAGACACGACTCTCTGAAAGCTCATCACCTCTCTTTGTTAGAAATTTTTTTGAGACTGGTTTTAGGCTCAGGAGATTTCACTGGTGGGTTTCTTTCCATTGAGAGACTTATTTTTATATTTTGATTGTTTAAATGAAAAACACAAATGTGAACATTGTGTAAGTTTTGAGTAGAGACTCTGTGCTTAGAACCCACTATGATTTATGTTAAGAAGTGAAGAAATCTAAATGAATATAGCAAAGACTCCACATCTCTAAAGTTTTGTACCTAGGTATACATGTATTAAGAGCATTTGAATTCTCACTTTATTGTCCCCAAGGTCTGCTAAGTTAAGAGTGTGATGCATAGTGACCTTTACCAAACCTACAAGGATATGGTTACTTAAATAATTCATTTTTTATTAAAAAAAAAAAAGACTAAGATAAAAGAGGGCATAACAAAAGTCAGAACAGAAGAATTTAAGCAACACAGTGTTTCACCACAAGAAAACCCAATGTAACAGTAGATACCACAGTGTCTCTTTCATTGAAATATTTGAGTATACCTTCATACACTATAGTATCAAACATAATAAGACAGTATAAAACCATTCAAGAGAATGAAAGAATTTCAGGGTATTCAGAACCAACTAACAGAAAATGAACAATGGTTACTATATTATCTCCTTGTCCATAAGAAATTTTGTTTATACTATCACATATAATAAAATCCAGTAAGATACAACATGATAAAACTGATGGAGACAAAAGAACAAAAGCTTGGTGGGACTTCAAAACAAGATGATATTAAATCAGCACTAACTATTATGTCTTGTTTTCTTCAAAATAGCTGTTCATACCATCACAGACAATAAAATCAAATAACCCAGAATAAAACCATTTCAAATAATGAATGAGAACATTACAAGGCTTCAAAGCAATATAATGGGGAATCACGATTACCACATACTTTTATGTATTCTTACCATTTCTTACACTAAGGAGACTATTTGGCATTTATACATATGAGTTTGATTTATTTCACTTGAGTATGGTCTCAAGCTGTGTCGATTCATTTATAAACATCTCAGTGTGAGCATTCTTTATACCTGAGTAGTATTCCATTGTATAAAAATGCCACAATGTTTTTTATCCATTTATCAGTTGATGGACACTTAGGTTGTTTCCAACATCTGGCTATTACAAATTGTGCTGCTATAAACATGGGTGCACAAATATCACTGTGGTATGATGTTTTCAGTTCTTCTAGGAATGTGCCCAGAAGTGGAATAGCTGGGTTAAATGGGACTTCCAATCTCAGCTTTTTGAGTTATCTCCAGACTGACCTCCACAGTGGTTGCAACAGTTTACACTCCCACTAACAGTATAGGAGAGTTTCTTTTTCCCCACAGCCTCTCCAGCATTTGTTGTTGGTAGTTTTCTTGATCTTCACCATTCTTTCAGGAGTGAGATGCAATCTCAGTGTGGTTTTAATTTGCATTTCTCTAATGAGTAATGATGATGAACATTTTTTCATGTATTTATTTGCCATTTGTATTTCTTTATCTGAGAATTATGCATTAATCTCAGATACCCATTTTTGGAGCAGGTCTTTGAATTTTAGTGGTACGACTTTTTAAATTCTTTATGTTTTAGACAGACATCCTTTGTCAGAAGAACAGTTGACTAAGATTTTTTCCCAGTTTTTGGGGGTTTTTTTCACTATGCTGAAGATTTCTTTTGATGTGCAGAAACTTTTTAATAAGAGGTGATCCCAGTTATTGATGCCGGGAAGTATTTCCTGTGTGGTTTAATTTCTGTGATAGGTATGGTTCTAGCTTTAGTTTTTGGCAAATGGAGAGCCAGTTTTTCCAACACCATTTATTAAAGAGACTGTTGTTCTTCTAGTGAACCTGCTTGGTTCCTTTATCAAAGATAAGGTGGTTGAGTGTGTTTGTAGTTATGGTTGTACCTTCTAATCTATTCCATTGATCTTTGACTCTGTTTTTATTCCAGTACCATATTGATTTTACTGCAGCTGCTTTGTAGTATAACTTCAAGTCAGGGATTGTGATACATCCTGCTTTGCCTTTGCTTGTTAGAACAGTCTTGGCTATTCTAGGTCTCTTCTGGTTCCAGATGAATTTTAGGAATGATTTCTCTAGATCTATGAGGAACATTGATGGTATTTTTATTGAGATTGCATTGAATCTGTATAACAGTTTTGGGAGAATGGCCATTTTCAAAATATTTATTCTTCCTATACATGAGCAAGGGATATCTTTCCATTTTCTGAGTTCCTCTTCTTTTTTCAATGTATTATAATTTCCCCTATATAGATCTTTCACTTTTGTGAGAATAATTCCTAGGTGTTTCATTTTTGGGGAGTGGGATGCTAGTGTGAAAGGTGTGGCTTCTCTTATTTCTCTGTCAGTGATTTTGTTGTTAGAGTATAGGAATGCTATTGCTTTTTGAGTATTGATTTTGTATCCAGCTACATTGCTGAATTTATTATATCTGAGTTTTTCAATGGAGTTTTGGGATTTTCTATGTACAGTATCATGTCATCTGCAAATAATGATAATTTGACTTTCTCTTTTCCTATCTTTACCCCTTTTATTACTCTCTCTTGTTGTATTGCTCTGGCTAGTATTTCCAGTACTATGTTGAATAGGAGTGGTGATACGGGACATCCTTGTCTTGTGCCTGATTTGAAGGTAAAGGCCTCTAGTTATTGGCCAGTTAATATGATACTGGCTGTTGGTTTGTCATAGATGGCCTTTATCATATTGAGTTAAAGACTTTCTATTCCAATTTTCTGTAAGGTTCTTATCATTAATGTTTGACCTTGTCAAAATCTTTTTCTGCATCTATAGAAATGATCATGTGATTCTTACTTTTGGCTTTATTGATATGGTGGATTACATTTATTGATTTACATATGTTGATCCATCCTGCACGCCTGCGATGAATCCCACTTGGTCATGGTGTATAATCTTCTTAATGATTTGCTGCATCCTATTGACCAATATTTTATTGAGGATTTTTGCATCTGTTTTCATTAGGGAGACTGGCCTGTAGTTCTCTTTTTTAGTTGAGTCTTTCTCAGGTTTTGGTACTAGAATAATAATTGCTTCCAAGAATGACTTAGAAAGGATTGCTTCCCTTTCAAGTTCATTGAAGAGTTTAAGGAGTATTGGCATTAAGTCTTCTTTGTATTTCTTGTAGAATTCCACAGTGAATCCATCTTCTTTGTAGGTAAGGACTTAATTACATTTTCAATTTCATTAATAGAAATTGGGTTATTCAGCAGTTTTACATCTTCTTGACCTAGCTTTGGTACTTCCTATGTTTCTAGGAATCTGTCCATTTCTTCTGTGTTACCAAACCTATGAGAGTAGAGGTTTTCAAAATAGGTGTTGATGATCTTCTGTATTTCTACAGAATCTGTAGTGATTTCTTCTTTTTCATTCCTTATTGCATGAATTTGAGCTTTTTCTTCCCTTTTTAAAATAAGGTTGGCTAGCTTAGTGGTTTTTTTCCTAAGTATATCTAAACTGTATTTTAGTATTCTTTGCAGGGTTGGCTTGGTGATCATGAAGTTCTTCAGCTGTTCTTCGTCATGGAAGTATCTTATCTCTCCATCCATTTTGAAGGACAATTTTATTTATTCTTTCAAAGAACCAACTTTTTGATTCATTGATTCTTAATTGTTTTCTTAGTCTCTATTGCACTAATTTCTGCTGATTTTTTAATTCCTTCTCTTCTTTTGGCTTTGGGCTTGATTTGCTCTTCTTTTTCTAGATGTTTGATGTGTAGCATCAGGTTATTCATTTGTATTCATTCTGTTTTCCTGATGTGAGAACTCAGTCAATAAATTTTCTTCTGAGGACAGCTTTCATTGCATCCCACAGATTCTGGTAAGTTGTATTTGTTTTTCACTTGCTATCCCTACTTTTTTGGTTTCCTGTTGCATGAAGTATTTTTCCATCCTTTGACTTTCAGTCTGTGAGTTTCCTCTTGGGTTAGATGGATTTCTTGTAAACAGCATATGGTTGGATGTTGTTTCTTGATCCATTCTGCCAGCCTGTTTCTTTTAATTGGTGAGTTGAGGCCATTTACATTAATGCTTATAACTGTTATATATTGGTTTATTGTTGACATGTTATGTTGCATCTTTATTTTTCCATTGTTTAATTATCTGTCTTGCTTAGTGGTTTTTTCCTAAGTGTATCTAAACTGTATTTTAGTATTCTTTGCAGGGTTGGCTTGGTGATCATGAAGTTCTTCAGCTGTTCTTTGTCATGGAAGTATCTTATCTCTCCATCCATTTTGAAGGACAGTTTGGCAGGGTACATCATTCTAGGTTGAAAATCATTTTCCTTTAGGATCTGAAATACTTCACTCCATGCTCTTCTTGACTTTATTCTTTGTGCTGAGAAGTCTGCTGTGATTCTGATAGGTTTTCCTTTATAGATGATCTGTCTTTTCTCTCTGACAGCTTTTAATATTCTATTCTTATGTTGGATTTCTGGGATGGTGATTATTAAATGTCTGGGTGTAGCTTTATTTTGGTTATGGCTATTTGGAATTCTATATGCTTCACTGATCCTGATGTCAGTTTCCATTCTCCTGTTTGGGAAATTTTCAGCTATTACTTTTCTAAATATCCTCTTGATATCCTTTGTGTTGTCTCCTTCTTTTTCATTTATCCCTATCAATATTATGTTGTTTTTCTTTGCATCAACTTGCAGCTGTTGAATTGTTATTTCCAGATACCTTGTTATTTTTTAAAAGATCTTTCCTTCCTATTCCTTAGCTGCAATCTTGTCTTCAAGGTCTAAAATTGTATCTTCACTTTCGTTGAGGTGGTTTTAACAAGTTTCAATGGAGTTTTTGATTTCTTGTATATCTCTTTGAATCTGCTTCATGTATGGTTTGTTTCTTATACTGTTCATTCAGGGAGTCTATCTTTTTGTTTTGTTCCTCTAATTTTTCACTGTGTCTTCTTTAGATGTGATCAGCATGTCTTCCATTTCTTTTATCATTTCTTCTTTTACCTGGGAGATTATTTCTAGTTTGAATTTCTTTAAAGCTTCCTGAAGTTGCTTCTTTACTTCAGTGCTATTATTTCAGATATTTCAGGTGTATGGCATAGATTTTCTTCTATGTACATAGATCCTGAGGTTTCTTGGGATGGGCTGGTGGTTTGAGATTATATTTTGATCTTTCATTTTGTCATTTTCCTATATTTCCGTGTTTCAAGTGTCATTCCAAGGCTTCCCCTGGGCCTATTGGAAATTGTCTTCTATCCCCTTAGCTTCTGGCATTCTGGCTGCCCAGTTCCCCAGATTGAGAGTCACTGGGGGAGAAGCAGTCAGGTGGAATGTGGCAGGAAGCTGGAAAGTTCCTTGGCTGGTGGGAAGGATGATCTTAAATTCCCAGGGCTCGGCATGGTGCGGGGACGTTCACCTCCGGCTGCCCAGTTTCCAGAATCGAGGGCACAGTCAGGCAAAAGACCTCTGGGGGGCTAGGCGTGTCAGGAAGCTCTGAAGTTGGCACAGGCAGCCCCAAGACCTGCAGAGCCAATCGAGTGTGGCGGGAAGCTGGGAAATTCATTGACCAACATGATGATGCCAAACTCCTGGGTCTCGGGATGGTGCGTGGACACTCACTTCTGGCTGCCCAGTTTCCAGGATTCACTAAATAATTCTTGATAAATTCCTGTTCCTTTGTTTATCCACTATATTTTTAAAACATCCCTCCTGTCTTTATTTATGAAGATTTTCACTTAGAATGTAACACAGAAGTATCTATGAGCTTTCATTTATCAATCAATCAATCAAGGAACCCAGTAAGAATACAAATGTTCATTGAGATTCCAGCTTTAGGATGGTAGATCAAGCATGTTTTTGCTTCACCTTCTGCATATCTTTGTAACACAGGAAAATAGATTCTTTGAAGGTGGAAGATGTCCCTTAAAAGAAATCTTCTCTGGAAAGAGAGATTTAAACAGTTTATACTCTCTGGTTTGCTCTAGCAATTGATAACATGGTGATTTCAATCCTCATGTAAACCAAACCTACCACCTATCTTTAGGAGCTTAGCCCTTCTAAGCCTTGCCTGTTTATTTCAAAGAGACACTAGCATCTTTTATGAGGAATTCCTTAAACGTTCTACCCCCAGATGCCACCTACTTGACTATTTCCACATGCCACAGGGAAAGATATCCTTTTTAAGGCTGACCTTTTCATATTAAAAATGGATAATAAGATATAGGAAAATGGCATTCTCGTAATTTCCATTGCAAATATAAATTGGCATTTCTGTATAGCAAATTGGCAATAGGAATCCAAGCTTTAAAAATGAATGCACTGAATTGTGACAGAAATTTTAAAAGTTTAAAACTAACTAGGAGCCTGATAGCACATCAAGACAAGTTATACTCATCCTGCCCACCATGTGACTGGACCACTAAACTGCCTTACCCAATTGCTTTAAATAGATGTCTGACTCAGGTCAGTTTGACCACATATAGCTGCACTATCTGTACTTTTTCTCCTAAAACTATTCTGTTTTGCTATCATATCTCCCATGCTTTCTACCCAGCAACAGGCAATGATTAACTTAACCCAATGAAAACCCACCACTTTCAAGCTTCTATACTTCCTGCTTGAAAAACCTATATAAGCTAAACCCAAAACTGACTCAGCACTTGTGATTTGGAACTGGTTCTCACCAACCCAGTGACATAATAAAATGTTGCCTTCCAACTCCTTGGTGCATAGCATCTTCTTTTCAGTTTGGTACTACAGCAACAATATGGTTTAACAAGTTTAGTTAGCACTATATCCTTAGAAAGTAATCTAAAAAGGTCTTCACATGTATACCTGCTTTAAGGTTTAGAACTAAACTGTTCCCCCAGAAGCTTCATTCATGTGAAGGCAATTAGATCATGGGGGTGCCAAACTCCTCACTGCATTATTCACTGATAAATCCATAGCTAAATGAACTGTTTGGGAATTTTTTTCCCCTTAAATATTGGCTGTACCTTGCAGCTCTTCCAGCTGTAATCTATGGTTATTATACTGCAACTCTATTGTATGATAAGATATGAGGGAGGAGAAACATGTTTGCAGCCTTCTGCATAAAATCTCAATGTTCTGCATAAAATCTCTGCATTAAATCTCAATGTTTTAGTAGGTTTGTGTCTCTGTGATGACTCCCCCCCCCCAGTATTTTTTAGCTTCTTCGGTGGGATTGGAAGACTAGAGGTAAAGTTTTCTCTAGGTAAGATAAGGCTCTGCTCTTAGACCATATGTCTTTGTATGGAGAATGTTTGAAAATGTTTCAAAATGGTTACTCATTCCCTCCATTTTCTGCAGCCTTCCAGGAAAAAATATTTTTTTTTTGAATTTTCAACATAGAAACTCAATAGAGTATCTAAAAGTAAAACCCATGAAAATATGGGTGGAAGAGGCCCTAAGTCTGTTGCCTCCAGGAGTTTCTGACTCACTTTAAATCATGCTCAGCCTCCAGAAACTCATTGAAATTACTATTTAAAGATTTCTAATAGTACAGAGGCATCTGCTGGAGGCAAACAGAACTGCAGACAAGTTCTGTTTGCCTCTCTCCAGATATCACCATGGGATTTCACTGTGTCACTTTGGTTCTCTGATAGGTGTAAGTGATTTATAGGATTTTTTTTTTTTAGGTTTTGCCTTATTGTTAAAATGGGAGTCACTATTTCTGAACTCTTTACATGTTAGAGCTAAAAAAAGCAAGTCCAGTGTATTTAGCATCAGTTAATTTAAGCATAAAAACTAATACGTGACTCAGTTACTTAAAAATGTTAAGAATATTGAGAACTCCCGAGATCCGGCCATGGTGGGACTCAGGCAGCTTATTCACCCGCCCTCTTGGTAAGCACCTGCAGTGAGGGCCTGGAGGAGAACCATTACCTGTGAGCCTACTGCCACATGAGCTGAAAATCAAGCACCCTCCCCCAACCGACCTCCCCATAGCTACTGAGGATAGATGTCTTAGTATCTCTTGGGAGGATGACCATATGCAGTATAGCAAATATGGGGGATTTCCTTCTATCTTCTGTTTGAAGGCAAAGGTTGTTTTCACTGTTTTGTTTTGTTATGTTTCTTTTGCTCTATTCAGTATTCTCAATTGGTTTTATAATGTTCTATTTTTGGTTTGATTTTGCTATACCTAATTGACTGGACAACTATTGTGAAGTTAAAGAGATATACCATAGTACCTATTACTACTATCCCAGTATCCTACTGTGAAATCCCGTACCAATTTCACTGCATTGTCTCAATTGGCTTTGTTCTGTCTTGTGCTGTTGCATTTTTACTATCTTCAAAATAAAATTTTAAAAATGTTAAGTATGTTTAGTATAATTTGAGTATGGGAATCTATTTTTTCAACTATTTTTTTTATTTTAAAGAGAACAAAACCCAACAAAACAAAATAAACCCAATCAAAACACAGCAGTGAGAGTGGCACAAAATTTCAAAACAGGACAATAGGAAATCAACAATGGTTATCATAATATATCTTGCTATCTTCACAATAGTTGTCCATACCATCAGACACAGCAAAATCAAACAAAACAAAACAGAATAAAACCAATCAAAACATAATACTGAATAAAATAAAACAATAAATTAGAACAAAACAAAACAGTGAGAACAATACCACACACTGTTATCTTCAAAATAGCTGCTCAGGCTACCAGATGCAGGAATAAAACAAAACAATAAAATGGAACAACACACTGGATTTCAAAAACAATACAAGAGGATATCCTCCACAGCTGACACGCACACTGCTATCCTCCAGGTAGATGCCCAGACCACCAGCCCAGGCCTACAGAGTCAACCAAACAGTACAAGCATTGAGCTGTTCCCTTCCCTTCAGTTGCTATCATCTCATCCTGAGTCCTCACTGGTTTCTCAGCCCATGGACTGGCTGGCTCACAAGAAGACATAGTTTCTCTTCTGGATAGGGCTCTTTTCAGATCAGCCTGGTGGCACTTACTTCATGGGAAGGCATATATTTTTTCAACTACTAATTCTATTAAATCCATATAGAGATTGTGTTTCCAATGAAAATTTACATCTCAGTGAAATTAAGATGTGCTGAAAGTATAAAATACATACCAGAATTCAGTCTTGGCATGAAAAAATATTCTACTAATATTTTTTGTTTTTTACTGAAATGATAATATTTTGAATAGATTAAGTTAAAGTCATTAATTTTGTTTACTTTTAGATTTTAATGTGGCTACTACAAAATTTCAAATTACATTTATGGCTCAAAGATTCCCACTTGCAAGCACTGCTGAACAGTTCAAAAAGGCACCTTTGACTTAGTGCAGTGTCTTTAAAAATGTAATAATGCTTAGTATACTTTGAAACTCTTAGAGTAGCATTTCCACTTCCTCCTGAACAGCACAATATAACAATTATGCATACATCACTTATATTACACTACTATTAGTGCTTAGAAATGACAAAGAGTACAAAAGCATTACGTGTACCTTATGCCATCTTAAGACACCTGAACATTCATGGATGTTCGTATCTAGAACAAATTCCTGCAGATAACAAGGAATGACTATTATCTTAAGGATGACTTAATTTATCATCCCATTTTTTAAAAAGTTTCCAATTATAGGAGATAATTAGAGATGTAGTGCTTTTTAAAAGGGATTCTCTTCTCCTCTCTTCTCTTCTCTTCTCTTCTCTTCTCTTGTGTTTTTTCTCTCCTCTCTTTCCCTTCTTTCTCCTCCATTTTGTTTTTAGTTTCTCTGGAATCAGTAATGTAACCAAATTTTTTGTAAATGCCACGTGACATATGAAAAACTCATACATTCTTTCTTTAAGGCATGCTAGATTCTATATATTCTATATAATATATAAGACAAATATATAAGAATTTGCCCAATAGCTGTAGCTAAAGCTAAAAGACTTCTTTTCCATTTCCTTGGATTTCTAATTTTTTATTTACATATTTACCTACTCTGTTTGTGGATACAAATGGACTTCTGTGCTATGTTTTTCTAAAAATTGTATATTTTGTCTTTACATTGTTTGGTGATTTTAACTTTTCATCCCATTTTGTCTAGTTTTAGTATAATTGTCCTTATACATCTTATATTCTGACTCCAAGTAGGAATCTTACAATTCAGTTCAATTCTGGCACTATCTGAAGACTGTCAGATGCCAGCCATAAACGGGGGTTGCCAGGCTTTCCAGGTCAGACTACAGATATGAATTTATATGAAGCTTTCCAGGTTTGATAATTCAGGAGAATGACTCACAGAACTCACTGAAATCACTATCCTCACACCATAGTTTATTAAGGATACAAATCACGGACATGCAAATAAAAAGATTCACAGCCACAGAGTCCTCTTGTCCCTCTCCCATGTGATCAGGGAATGCCAGCCCCCACCCCCAACAATGTGTTCAATACCAGGACACTCCTCTAACTACCAAACTCAGGTTTGGAAGCTGTCCAAGAGATGAATATTGGGGAGAAAAAAATTGCTTTATTCATTAGTCAAAGAAGAGTGAAGAAGAGGGAGTTTGGCTCACAAATCAGCCTCTGTACTCCAAGGGTACTGAGAACTGCAAACATAAGATAGGAACAATGAGGGCGAGAGACAGGCTAATAAAGGGGGGAATATTCTTGTCTTTTCTGGGAATAGGCAGAGATCTTTCAAGAACTTGAGGCCAGCCTTTTTGACTCCTTTCATAGCCTTATATTTCTGGCTGTCTTGGTTACTTTTCTATCATTACTGAGACAAAATACTTGATGCTCAAAATTCAGGCAGGAAAGAATTATTTAGCTCACAGTCTGTGGAGATTTCAGTCATAATCTGCTGGGTCCAAGGTAGGGTGGCACATGGTAGAAAGCAACAGTTCATGGTGGCAGAAACAGCAAAAGCAGCAAGAGCAAAAAGGAGGAGCACAGGAGACTATTTCTGTCCCTAATATTATATGTAAGTCTCACCCACTGAATGTAGCAGCCACACCCATAATCCCAGCATTAGACCATGAATCAGTCACAAATGCTAGAAGCCTGCCTCCATGACTGCATGAAGCTTTGGAGAGGCATCCAGACACAAACCATAACACTGGTCATGGCAGCGATAGGTGTCTTTAACAGTGAGGGTGGGAGAGACAGACTAAGCAAATCTAGGTCAGATTAACCTTTCTTAGAATTTTGGACAAAACAGCTCTCAAATTGTTACAGGCAACTGAGTTAGACAAAAATATTTTAGGCAGTTAGGCAGGGCTAGGTCCTTGAAGGAGCCAGTGTCAGAGGCTGGGGATTTAGCTCAGTGGCACAATTCCTGCCTAGCAAGCACAAAGTTATGAGTTCAATCCCCAGTACAAAAAAAAAAAAAAAAGAAAAAAAAGCCAGTGCAGAAGGCTTATACCTTGCAATCTTGGAGAAGACGGACACCTCCCTCTGTGGGCCAGGCCTCAAAACAAAAGATCAAACAAAATACACCCACATCCTAAGGACTGACATTCTAAATAGTTCTCTATCACCCCGAGGAAACCAGGAGTCACCATTCCAACGCCCTACCACAAGAGTCTCTCCTCTTTAAGGATATCCACTTGCTACATGATTCACTTCTCCATTTGTCCCCAATTCAGTCAATTTTACTTGAGCAATTAATCTTGCTGATTGATCATAGTTTTGTCCTACCTCATACCCACCTGCCTTGTGAGTTCCCATGTTTCCCCCACCTTAGACCTGCCTCACTTTGTGGTTTTACTCTATAAAAGTCCCAAGAAAAGACAATCTTTGGTAACCCACTCTGGTCCTATTCTGTCTCTCTCTCTCTCTCTCTCTCTCTCTCTCTCGGACTGAAGCTTTCTTTCTCTCAGTAAATATATTCTGCTTTTAATCTCTGGTCATGGTTTAATGTCGGTTACCCCCAGGCCTCATGCATTTACATTATGCACCTGTGATTGTTTCATTGTATAGTGCTTGGATTGATGGTGTCAGTGCTACACCCACACAGGGGTGGATCCAGGATGTAATGTAATGGCAGTCACCATGAACTGTGGCCCTGCCATGCCACCCTGCCTTGGAGCCAGCTGAGTATGGACTGAAACCTCCAAAAACTGTAAGAAATAAACCTTTCCTTTCCCAACTTTTGGCATCAGGTATTTTGTCTCAGCAACAAGTAAAAAGTAACTAAGACAGAATTTGGTACCAAGAGTGGGCTCGTTTGCTGTGACTATATGTGACCATGCTTTTCAAGAGGCTTTGGAAATGGCTTATGGGCAGAGTTTGGAAAGGTTCAGACAGGTCACCTGGATGCAGAGAGCTGGAGCAGCTCAGGCTATTCTGTAAGGAGATTCTGGTCAGAACTCAGGAGACCAGAAGACTGATAGAAAGCCTCATGGTAAAGACCAAGCTTGGTAGGTTTCTGCTGGGAAGGACTGCATCAGTTGTTGGACTCCCCACCATGTGTATTATAGCTTGCCAGAAAGTTTGTCTGCATTTTGCTTATGCCCAGAGACTTTGCCTGAGACTGAAACAAAGGGCAATGGACTGATTAATCTAGAAAAGGAAATTTCAAAGCAGTCAAATGTTGAAGCTGTGGCATGGCTATTGTTGGGGGCTTTTAGCCAGCTTTATGTTGCAGAAAAGCAAAGAGCCCAGCAGGATAATTTACAACACTGTGAATTTGGCCAGGAGGAAAATTCCAGGAAAGCTGTGGATTGTAAAGACAGGGTTAAGACTTTGACTGCTGAGGAGAAACAAAGAGATAAGAAAGATGTACCTGGGGCAACCCAGGAAGCCACAGGTCTCCACTCTTTGCCTCAAAACTGCAAAGTGAAAGAATTTGTTCAGAAGAGAAAGCTGCAGAGCACCATGCCACATGAGGTTTCAGAATGGCAGCAACATAGAGAAGCTTTTCTTCACAATCAGGTTCAAGGAGCCCAGTGATCCAGGCAATCAACCCTTACAGCCAAGAAAGAGAAAAGCCTGACTACTGCTCCAGATGGCAGCAAACCTTGGCAGTATCCACATGGTGCTGATTTTAGGTACAAGGAAAATGTACAAATTCTGAGGGTAAGACAGCTTCCACCTCGACTGCAAAGGGCCTGGGAAGCCAAGCAGTGTGCCTTTGAGTGGGCATTTTATAAAGATGTAAAGGTGAAGCCAAAGGTGCAGTGGAGACCCCAGAAGTTTGGAAAAGCCAGGAACATGGATCATCCAAGGAAAGCCGCAAAAAGTGAGCAGAGAGTATTTAAGAGAGAAGCTGCAGGAGCTGAAATCCCTGAAAGTGCCAAGGGGATGGAATCACGCAAGCCTTTTGGAGCTTGCAACCAGATTACTTCAAATGCTGAGCATGGAACTCTAGGACTTAATGTTTGCCCTGCTGGATGTTGAACTTGCTTTATTCCCAATGCTATAGATTTCCCTGTTTGTAACTTTTGGCATGGTAATGTTTATCTTGTGCCTTTGAATTTCAGAAATTCTTAATCTTGTTTCATTTGTACAGGCGGTTACAGTTAAGTTTGTCATAGATCTTGTAGGAGACTTGGGACTTGGACTTTTCAGCAATGCTGAAACTATTAGGACTTTGGCAACTCTTGGAGATGGACTAAATGTCTTTTGTTTAAAAGATGTACATGAGTCCTGGGGGCCAGGGGTGGAATGTCCTGGTTTATGTTGCTGGCCCCCAGGCCTCATGCATTTACATTATGCACCTGTGATTGATTCATTGTATAGTGCTTGGATTGATGGTGTCAGTGCTACACCCACACAGGGGTGGAGCCAGGATGTGATATAATGGCAGAAGAAGGTGTGTCTGGCTCTCTTTTGCCAGTTTCCACCTTGCTGTTTGCAGCTGCCATGAACTTTGGCCTGGCCATGTCACCCTGCCTTGGAGCCAACTGAGTATGGACTGAAACCTCCAAAAACTATAAGAAATAAACCTTTCTTTCCCAAATTTTTGGCATCAGGTATTTTGTCTCAGCAATAAGTAAACAGTAACTAAGACAATCTCCAATGTTCCTAAAATTCATTCTTCAGTTTTAGAGAACACAAACTCATACTAGACATATAATAGGTTGGAAGTTTCATTTCCCTGTATCAAAATGATCAGCATGTCTGCACAGATGAGAACTGATATAAGGGTTAAGCAACTAAGGAGACAGACACAATACTAAGGCAGAGATGCCAAGCATTATCATCTTGTTTAAGTTACCCATTGGATTTCTGCAGGCTCACTTGAAAAGCTATTGTGGGTACTTCCTACCCGTGAATAGGGGCTATATTTCCACTTTCTGGTATCCTCTTCGATCTCCTTCAGAGTATTATAGTTCTTTGATCTCCTTCTTGAGAGTATTATAGTTTTCAATGTAGACATCTTCTACTTCCGGTCAAATTGATTCCTAGGTATTTCAATTTGGGGGGGTGCAACTGTGAAAGGTGTTGTTTCCTTAATTTGTCTCTCAGTGAGTCTGTAATTTGTAATTTGTATAGAGGAATGCTATAGATTTCTGAGTGCTGACTTTGTATGTAGCTATGCTACAAATTTGGTCATTAAATCTAGTCTTTTAGTGGAATTTTGTGTCTTATATATAGAGTATTATCTGCAAATAATCTAATTTCTTCCTTTCGTGTGTTTATTCCTTTTGTTTCTGTTATCTAATTACTAGGCTAATGTTTCCAGCACTATATTGAATACGAGTGGTGACAGTGGACATCCTTGTCATGTTGCTGATATTAGAATGAAAGCTCCCAGTTTTTGTACATTTAGTGTGTCAGCTGTTGGTTTGTCATAGATGGCTTTTATCAGATTGAGACAAAGACATCTATTGCAATTTTCTGTAAGGCTTTTATTATACATGGATGTTGACCTATCAAATGCCTTTTCTGCATCTATTGAGATGAACATATGGTTTCTGTCCTTGACTGTGTTAATAGGTGTATTAGATTTATTGATTTGCATATGTTGAACCATTTGCACATGCCTGTGATAAATCATGTTATGGTGTATAACTGTCTTGATGACTTGCTGCATTTTGCCACTATCTTTTTTGAGGATTTTTGCACCTACATTTATTAGGGGATTGGTCTATAGTTCTTTCTTGGTTGAGTCTTTCTCTGATTTGGGTATCTCGGTAATAGTTGCTTCCCTTTCTATTTCATTAAAGAGTTTGAAGAGTAGCAGTATTATGTCTCTAAATTTCTTTTAGAATTCAGCAGTAAATCCATAAGGGCTTGGGTTTTTCTTTGTTGATAAATTTTTGGTTACATCTTCAATTGCATTCACTGATACTGGTTTGTTTGGAATTTTTGTATCTTCTTTATTCAGCTTTAGTAATTCATAAGTATCTAGAAATCTATTTCTTCTGCATTTTTTCACCTTACTGGCATACAACTTCTTGATGTATATAGAAATGTCCATTTTTTCTACATTGTCCACCTTATTAGAATATAATTTCTTGAAGTATGTATAATCTTCAGTATTTCTGCAGGATCTTTTGCAATTTAATCTTTTTTCATTCCTAATTGTGTAGATTTGAGTCTTTCCTTTTTTTAAAAATGAGACTCGCTAAGGATTTGTCAACTTTAATTAGCCTTTCAAGGAACCAATTCTTTGACTCACTGATTTCTTGTACTGTTTTGTTAGTCTCCACTGTATTAATTTGTGTTCTGATCTTTATAACTTCTCCTGTAGGAGTGCTGGACTTGACTTGCTCTTTTTCTAGAAGCCTGAAGAGTTCATCATTAAGTTGTTTATTTGAGCTGTTTTCCTGATATATGTATTTATTGCTATAAATTTCCCTCATAGGACTTCTTTCATTGTGTCCCAAAGGTTTTGGTATGTTGTACTGGCGTTACTGTTTAATTACAAAAACTAATTTCTTCTTTAATTTTCTGTGACCCATTGGTTGTTCAGTAGGATGTCACTTAATTTCCATGCATTTATGAAGTTCTTGTGGTTTCTTTTGCCATCAATTTCCAATTTCATTGCACTGAAATCTGGTAATATGCATGGGATAATTTCAATTCCTTTGATCATTTGTTCATGCCTCTATCTTGTAATCTGAGCAACTTATGTAGAAGATAACAATATGCAATATATTAACCATTGTTAAACACCTGCTATGTTGAGTTGAAATTCTGTACCATACATCTGCATCATCAGCACATCTACATGGGTGATGCTGCAGTATGAACCAAGATATTCCTGCCTCACCTCGTCAGTATCTAGTGCTTGAAACCAATGCGGTGGGGAGAAAAAGTGGGAACACTGGTCATCTGCCTTCAGGCATGCAACCAGCAGAACAATCCACTCAGCTTGCTTCACCCTTAGAGGGTAATTACATCTTCTGATTCTAGAGGGAAGCTCCCTTCTATGTCATACCTGTCCCCTATAACGAAGACTCCCACTAGGCTTAGGCTGGTTTCTACTACTACTACTGGAACAACTTAAGCTCACAGGATGATTTTCACTCAAGCCAGTGCAATGTAAGTTCATGAAGTCTTTTGTTTTGTTTTAAAATCAAAGAAGCATACTGTTAGTTTTCCAGGTGCTTTTGCCTTTTATAAGACTCCTGTCACTGATTTCTATTTTTATTGCACAGAGAACTGACAGTATACATTGGTTAACTTGTATTATTATTATTTTATATTCATTTAAGTTGGCTTTGTAGACCAGAATGTGATTTATTTTGTAAAAACACCATCTGCTGCTGAAAAGAATGTATATTCTATTAACTGCATATGGTCAAGGCTCTGCAATTTGTTTTGTTGTTTAGTTGATCTCTTTGTGAAACTGGACTGTTACAATCCCCTCCTGACTTTGTGTTTATTTGATCTTTTAATTTCAGCAGTTTTTGTTTTATAAAGATAGGTGCTCCTGTTTCACTTTCCTCTCTTATCTATTCTCTATGCACACCATGACAATTTATTATTTGTGGTTGTTCTACAATGGTTGGGTGAGAGGAGTGCTAGACACCAAGGTAGAGGTTAAAGGAGAAAATAGTGGTTGATGAGAAGAAAAGGTCAATGTGGAGTCTGATTTTACTGGTGTACTTTTATTTGAGTTGAAGGGTTAGTACTGTAAGTTTTCAGAGGATATTTTGTGGGAGCAATAGCAACATATGGGGAAAGGGGATTCAGTTGTGATTGAGGAATTATATGGTTGTCACAGCTTGCTGACAAGACAGTAAGTTAGGTATCTAAGAGCTAGGCTTAGGATGGGGAGGAATGAGGAACGACACTCAAAAAGATGGGAACCACTGTGAGGGAGCTAAGTATGTGGAATTTAAAAACATGGGAGAAGTTGTCTGGAAAAAGAAATATGTTAATAACAATTATGTCTCAGGGGTTTGAGGTAAAGAAAGTAGATAGGAAAGTAGGAATTGTGATATTCCACTTTGCTGCTAATTGTCATAATGCCTCCTGGGAAGTGGGACCTTGGCCAGAGCTGGGCAAAGTTGCTCTCAGTGCTCCCAGCCATGCAAGCTCTGGGGCAAAGCAAAAGTTCAAACTACAGAGTTACTAAAGGTCATCTCAGCACATCTACATGGGTGATGCTGCAGTACAAACCAAGATATTCCTGCCTCACCTTTTCAGTATCTAGTGCTTGAAACCAATGCAGTGGGGAGAAATAGTGGGAACACTGGTCATCTGCCTTCAGGCATGGAACCAGCAGAACAATCCACTCAGCTTGCTTCACCCTTAATCTCAGAGGGTAATTACATCTTCTTGCTCTAGAGGGAAGCTCCCCTCTATGTCACACCTGTCCCCTATAATGAAGACCCCACCTAGGCTTAGGTTGGTTTCTACTACTGCTGGAACAACTTGAGCTCACAGGATGATTTTCACTCAAGCCAGTGCAGTACAGGTTCATGAAGTCCCAGAAATGGGGATGTGCAGGGATTTCCTAGCCGTTGAGCAGTTCAAATTTAGACAACAGCCCACTTCTCAAGATAGCTCCTAGCTAGAGTACTCTAGAGATCACTAGGAGATGTGAAATCCTCTTCCAAAGTGAAGCTACCTTGCTGATTTCAGGTTACTCACCTAGGCGGGTTGTAAGCCTGTGAGGATTGTGAAACTTTCTAGTAGATAGGCTTGCCATCGACTGCCAAACGTTTGCTGAGACTCCCACGCTCTCACATGTGTAGCAGAAACTCTGCTCCCCTGGTGGAGTTGAGGTGGCAAATGCCAAGGTGCTTTGTTTCCTTTACAATGCTTCTGTCTCAGGTCTCTGATTCTTAAAAGTTCCAATTTCTGTCTTACTAATGTCCAGTATTCTCCCAGTCACTCATGTCAAAATGCAGGCATACACCTGCTACTCTGATTCTTCCTTGAAGACGTGCAAGGGCTGGGTATCTCTATCCCACCATTTTGAGTCCAGTCCCCAATGACCTTGTAATAGAAAGACCAACAAAGTAAGTGTTATACATCCAGTTGTCATTTGTAGTACAAAGATATTACAAAGGGAATGTAGTAACACCTTTTTCTGCATTTTTATAGACTTGATTTGATAGCGAACAACCGAGGGTAGAGGAGTCAAGAGGTTAAGGCACACCAAGGAGAGGTATCAGCACAAGCAAAGGCCCAAACGAGAAACAACAGATTCTCTGGGAAATATGTCAAAAAGCAGATTATGGTAGAAGGTAATGTAAGTTTATAGTTTAATTACTAGACAAGAGAGAAAACATATGGTCTGCAGATAGTGTAGGGCTCTATGAGAGCTCCTTTTTTTTTGAGACAAGGTCTCACACTGTAGTCTGGGTTAGCCTTGAACTCACTCCACAACCCAGCTGGTCTTTAATTTATGTAGCAATCCTCCTGTTTCAGCCTCCTGAGTGCTGGGATTAGAGGAATGTGCCACCACACTCCCCTCTCAAGTTATTTTTAAAGGAGATTAATTAATAGAATGCAGTTGAAATCCATGGGGCAAAAAAATATAAGTTGTAGGCTTGTTACAAGATAAATTTTTATTGAAAGTCAAGAAAACATGAGATTGTCTGGAAAACATTTAAAAGGCTTAGCTTCCTGTCTCAACAAGTAGGGTTTTTATACAAGTGTTTAGGCCTCAAATACCACAATAAATCCTCAGATAAAATACTATATGTCCTCTTGACTCCAGCCTCAGAGGGGACAACTATGTGGCACCAAATATATGTGAAAAAAATAGAACAAATCCTTGGGATAAACACCATAGTAGCTTTTCTCATTTTCCCTTCCCAGAAAATACCCCCTCAATGGGAGGAATAAAACGATTATAAGACAGGAAAGGTTTCCAGAGGAGGACAGTGTTTTTGACTTTGAGTTAAGAGGTAAACAGGCAAGGCAGGTCACCTCTGAGACGTGCCCCACATTTAAGGGATAATATGCTCTATGAGATTTCTGATCTCCTTCTGTGATGTCTGGCCTAGCTTATCAGAAGACAGTGGTGCATGGCCCAGGGCCTGTTGAAAGTTAATTATGGGTATCAACAATTCTGAATGTCTATGAGACTATTTCTAGGGAAGATTGGACTTGGAAGACTCATTTTGAACATCAGAAGCACTATCCAATAGGTGGGAATCCAGATTAACAAAAAGCAGAAGGGGAAAATTTATTTTTCTCTTGTCCTAACTCTTTCAGAGAAAACATATTCTTTACTGCTGCCCTTGCACATGTGATTTTAAGTTTTTATGTCTTTGTATTTAGGCTCACACCAAAAGCCCTGTTGGGCCTTCACTCTCAAGATGAAGGCTGCATCATCATTCTCTCTTTTTCTGGCTTTCTAATTCTTGCACTGAATTGTTGCTTGACTCCTGTGGCTCTTTATGAGTTTTTCAGGTAGCCACTGGGAACTTTTTGGCTACTATCATCATGTGAGCCAATCTAATAAATTCCTTTTATAGATGCTATTAGTTTTATTTCTCTGAAGATCCTGATTAACACAGGCTCCATCCATAGATAAACCTACATGGGTAGGGTATGGTAGACAGTTCAGGGTGAAAAAGTAGCCCCTCTGTCACTGCAAAATCACTATGCCCCTGAAAACGTTGCCTGTGATCCTTTAAGAGTATGTTCCTTGTGAAGCATCTCTCAGGTGTTCAGAAACATTCCCTGCTAGTGCAATGTACTCTGCTGTCAGATATCAATACAGTTTTTCCAAAAGGGTCTGCATAGCCCCTGCATAGGGCCAATCAAGCCATCCTTATATTTGTTAATATCTCATTCATGTGTACTTTGTGTCTGAAAAGAACAGTAATTTACCTGTGCAATAGGCTAGATTTCACTGTATTCTCCATTTTATGGAGATCCAATTCAGTTTAATTGTAAGAAAGACTTCATATACAAGTCAGAGGTTATTAATAACCTACATACCCATGTTCCCCACAGCACTATTTATAATCACCAAGATAAGAAATCAACCAAGATGTCTATTAATGGATGAATGTATACAGAAAAATATTTTACAGTGGTGTCTTGGTTTATAAACTTAAATTGTTTTATGATTTTGGGAAGATGGCTACATTTGTGTTAGTGTGGGGAAGATGATCGTGGCTATGTTTGTTACCAATGAAGAGTTTGGGAACAAAAGCAAATGCTTGTTTGCAAACCAAATTGTCTATAAACAGAAGTGTTCACTACCCAAAGTTTTACTGTATATACACACAATGGAAAATTATTAAGTCATAAAATGAGTAAAATTCTGTGCATAAAAAAGATAGAACTGGGGACATCACAGTCAATGAGATAAGCCAGGTACAGAAAGAAAAATATCACATGGTTCTCATTTGTAGAAGCTAAAGATGATCACATAAAAATAGTAGAACAGAGAGTAGCAAGGAAAGAAAAGTAGCGCTTTAGAAAGGATAGCAAATAAGCACCATAATACCAGGGAGTAGGAAGACTAGTTCTAATAGTCTATAGAACAGTAGAGCAAAAATAATCTATAACAATTAATTATACATTTCAAAATAACTGGAGAGAAGCTTGAAGGTTTCTACCACAAAGAAATGACATTTTAGGAGACAGAAATGCTAATCAATCTTACTTGGTTCTATACACTGTATACCTGTACTGAATGACTAACATTGTACTCCATAAATAAGTACAGACATCTTAAGTCAGTTAAAAAACTAATGAATACATTAAAGGCTGGTGGGAAGGATAGTGGACAGTAGTTTTGTTTTATTGTCTTTAAAATAAAAAAAAAAATAGTGGACAGGAAGCAACTGGAATCACTGAAAGAGGTTTTAGAAGAAAAAAAGGAATCCTAAATTTGGAATCTAATAGATGCTAAACTTCTGAAGGGAAATGTTGTGGGCAAGGAACCATACAGAACTGTAAAACTCAGGTGCTAAAGGCACTAGCTTCCTCAGGTCATGGTCCTAGCTCTGTACTCTAGTAGTCTAGGTTCCCTACATTAAGCTTCTAATGAATTCCCTTGAGCCTTAGTAGTGTGGAGGCCTCAAAGGAACAGAGATTAGGCTGCTTGACAACAGTTGTCCAAAAGTGAGATTTCACCCACAGAAATGTGAGAAGCCACTACTTATACAGTCTTCCCTCTACAACTCTTCCTCTAGTGGTTCTTGATCCTTGGCCTTCTTTAACACTACTAGTCATTATGTACAGATTTTATGCTATTTCTGCAATTCTCTCTTGTATTGAAGCTTACTTAGATTTGAAAGGTCAGAGAATGGAGATTTTCTGGTGTTTTTGAAGTCATACTGAACAGGCCTCTAAGCCAATGGGTTTTATTCTGGACCCTGGTGCTGGGTAATGCACAAAGGGCAGGTGCTCCACTTGACTGGATCAAGAATTTTATTTCTTAGACTCTACCCCTGAGTACTGTTTTCTGAAGATGCTTCCTTTTCCCAGAACTGCTATGCTCTATTACCTCTCCTATCTCTTTAATCTAGACAGTCTTTCCTCTGGAAAGAATGTCTGGTGGTAAGGAAGAAAACTAGATACAGAGGAAAAAAAAAACAATGACCATAAAACTATCAGAAATACAAAATTTATTAAGCAGATATTTATGTAAACTAAGGCCCAGGGGCTTTCCCAAACAAGTAACGCATCCCTGTATTATAGGTACCAGATCAGAGTAACACATCCAGAAGAACAAAGTTCAAATCTAGAAAACAGACCATCTCAGACATCCACCAGATCCTGATACATTTTTCAAGCCCTCTGACAGTTACTCTAAGCAAACTGCTTACTAGTTGGTTGCTAAAGACCAGGTGTGGTACTTGGCCAACTGTTAAGGCACCGGCTGTGTTGAGGAGGAAGATGGGGACTGTGAATGAAGGACAGGAGAAGCCTTGCTTCTGGGAAAGTAGTATCTAGTAAGGATGGTCAAGGAAAACATACTTCAACTTTAAACTCTACTTTATCCAAACTATGAGTTCCCTATTTTAATAAATATTGAAACAATCATGTTAAAAGTGGTATGCTTTAATTACTTTTCTCTGTATCATAAAACATTTCCCATATTGTTAGGACTAATTACTGCTAGTCTTGTACTAAACTCTTCAGATTCTGCTTGAACTGTGCAAGTATAAAAAACATGACTTCTGTAACTTCTTTTTTCTGTAAGTTATTTAAATAGTGACTTAAGTAGAAGACTATCATTGAGTGAACTAATTTCAATAAAGATCTATGTAAAAGATGGAATTCTGTATGATTTTTGCAATTGAGGATTAATTTAGCTTTTTTTTTAGTGCATTTGGATATAGTATAATAGTTCTAACAATGCTAACATACAGCAAGGAGGGCATGAGAAATACATAGTAGGTTGGCTGGGGATTTAGCTCAGCAGCATAAGTGCCTGCCTTGCAAGTGTGCAGCCCTGAGTTCAATCCCAGTACTGATTAATTTAAAAAAGAGAGAAATACATAGTAGCCTTGCTAGATTATGACTTAATGGTTAGAATGAATTTCATACTGCCTCAAAGAAAATATCAAAAGATTCCAAAATAAAATAGTTCTCTGGTTTATTTTAGTGAACATAAAGATCTTAGAATTACATCCTAGTCCACAGATCTGAAGGATCTCTAAAGAAGTGATGAGAATAAAATACTATCAAATAGCAATTGTTCGATAAATTCTCCACTTTATATCTTTTTAACCTTTCCCTTGGCATCCAGAATGCTTGGGTGTATTTATCTCCTTTAGTATATTTATCTCCTTGGTGTACACACCAGATATACACAAGATAGAAAATGCTTCTTAATTTTGTCTCATTTGAAGAGAAGCAGAATAAAGAATGTGCAGGAAAGAACATGACTGTGGATTAACCAGCGACAACAGAAAATATAACACATTTTCTTTCTTCAGAACAAAATATTAAGACTACAAAAGGATACATGTAAGTTGGGATGCCCCTTGCAGACAAATGTTTCCGAATAAGGCGCTCAGTACCGTACCAGTTAAAACCCTTTGTGGCATATCCAATACGTGGAAGATGAACACTTGCTATTAAAACAAAAACAACAGATCAAGATCAAGATGTCTTCCCTCATCTCAAACTGACTAACGGATATAAAATATATACAGGAGAAAATCACTGTTGACTGTTCCACTGAGATTATAAAGTTATAAATGTCAAAAATATTCTGGGAAGAGGTTGGAATAGGGAAAAGTTAATTGTGTTGAACATAAATACCTACAGCCCCAGAAATAAGTATGTGCAATGGCAAAAGAATGTTTGGTGGGGGAGTCATAATCTAAAAGGATTCTTAAATAAGCAATTACCAAACACTACAGCATACTAAGTCTGAAAACAAAACTAAATGTTTTGGCAGTAAACTATCCACTAAGGTTGACTGTGACTCTAACAGGAGACATAAGAAACATTTCCCAACCATACATGACAAAGCTGCTATGTCTCTAGCCCTGTATCCTCATCTATAAAATCATGATAAAAATATCCAGTGGATGGACATGGTCCACAGAGGTAATGGATACAGAAGTGACCTAAAAAGGAAAAAAAGGCTACACAAATACAATATGGCGTGGTTATTACTTCTGGTGTTTACATTTGCCTCACAAATTGAGCAGTCTTAGCATTTCTCACCTCTCTTCAAAAGTCACTGCAATGTCTAGAAACAGAAATCTGGCTCCTCCTAAGCACAAATATAAAAACTTACCTTTCTTTTTCTTTGCAGCTAAAAATATCTTCTTTAGGCCCTCTTCTAGGGCTGCCATCTTTATGCCAGACAGGACATTGGCACAATCACGGTGCTGAGCCACAATCAGAGCCAACTAAGAAGAACAACCATTAAAAAAATGAAGTGACATGAGACAGCTACATTATCCACTAAGTGACCTGCTCTTGCAGGGAACACAGTTGTGCATGGGTCACTTAGACTTTGGCTCTACCTATGGATGTTCTTCATGAACAACAATGCCCACTAAATGTATGACTCTGTGCCCCATCTTAAGTGGTCTATCTCATATTTTCTATCTTATGTTTTAAGATGTATTTGGTAAAAGTAGCTAGGCATAGTAGTACATGCCTATAATCCCAGTAGTTAAAGAGGATAAGGCTGGAGGATGGCAAATTTAAGTTAAGCCTGGGTAACTTGACACCTTGTCTCAAGAAAGAAAAGGGGAGGGTAGGGGAAGGGAGGGGAAGAGACAAAAAGGGAGGGAAGGGAGAGAAGAGGAGGGAAGTGGAAGGGAGGGGAGGGGAGGGAAGGGAAGTAGAGGGAAGGGAAGGGAAAGAAAAGGAAGGGAAGGGAAGGAATACAAATATTAAAATCAAAGTCCAAACTTTGATTGGACTTTGACAGTTTGATACTTTCTAAATGCTCTCAAGGGTAAAGAAGGATTTTTCAGAATCTTAGAAGGAGACATTAAAGGTTCTTGTATTCCAGCCCTCTGAGGCTTTAGTCAGCTCCAGAATATGCAGTTGCTCCATCTCTATCACCCAGAACATACAGTCGTTCAATCTCTGTCCCAAAAATCCCTATGAGGGCAAAGTGCCATAGCTCCCATGCTATCCTAACTGGGTAGAGCTAGAGAGAGGCAAAGGCACTTCTGGGATCAACATAACTGTAGTCACATCCTAGACATGATGTCCAGTAGCCTTTAAATGGCTTTCTTGAGTCATTCAACTCTGAGATTCTTTTGCACAAACACTGGTGTTTTTGGGTATTTGGTTTTGTTTTATTTTATTTTGTTTTAGCATTTTAGAAATAAATGACTAAACAGGAACCCCTCTGCCAACTAAGCCACACAGACCACCAGCTTCAAGATGATGAACCTTCAGCCTAAATTTCTTCTTTTCTACATCAGTAAGATGTGGCTCAAAATTCAAACATGAATTTAGGCTTTGGAAAGAAAACTCCCAGGATTCTAAATTACAAACAAGAGGTAGTTAAAAAAGGAAGGGTTTGATATTAAGCAGAGGAAATGTGGGTTATTTCTACTCCTCTATATATAGTTGACTAGAAACACAATCTTTTACAGAAATTTTCATATGATAAATAATGAATCCCCCAGAGTTTTCGGTCATGTTTTCTTTATTGACGCACTGAATGTTCACTGAGCATTTCTGAGCCAGTACTGCAGGAGTATTAAGGACCAAGATAGAGTATGAGTCTCTGCACGTGGAGGGACACGTTGCCTATGCCAGAAGATGGAAGGAGTAAGTACAGGACAGTGTCGAATAGGGGAGAGAAATGGAATATGGGGCCCCTCTTGATTATGGGCTGAACTATGTTACTCCCATATTCACATGCTGAAGTTCCCAGTACCCCAGAATGTGACTGCATTTCCAAAGGGTCTTTACAGAGATTACTCCATCAAAATTTAAGCTGTTACAGTGTAACTGAATACAGTTCGATTTGTATCTTTGTAAGAGGAAATTTAGACACCGAACGACACCAGGGATCTGCACAAAGGAAAGATGATATGCAGATATATAAGCTACAGAAAGAGGCCTCAGAGAAACCAAACTTCCTGACATTCTCATTCTGAAACTGCAGCCTCCAAAACAGTATGCAAAGCACTTTTCTATAATTTAAGCTTCCCAGTTTGTGGTTCTCTGATATGGTATCCTTACAAAATTACTATAATACTAGGGACAGCAGTAAGGGATGGAGAGGTTTCAAGAGACATTGATATGAATCAAACTTTAATTCTAGTGAAGATGAATCTTCTAGTTTTGTTTTTACATACCAAATCTTGCCCTTTGTTTCTTGACTCTTTATCATCAATAGGAAATAAAAGGACAGCTCCCAAACTCAAGTCTAAGATTAAAAAAAAAAAATGAAAAGAAAATATTAAATTTACTAAGAACTCTGAAAGGTTATTCTGCATGCTCTTTATGCTTTCCTTTTCCTTACTCCAATTAGATTTTGACTTCCAGGTCACTTTAGAATCTTTCATATTTTTATGACTCTCCTGACCTCAGTGATCACCTTAGGTATTCATCTGTTTCCCTCCTTAATTCAAATGCACCTGGAGGCTTTGGAAAGTGAATACAAAAGTTGGAGGTATTTGGGGAAAGAAAAGGGTAAGAATCCTATGAGCTTAAAATTTCTTTGGAAAAGGGGGCTGGGGATTTAGCTCAGTGGCATAAGCGCCTGCCTTGCAAGCAGGCAGTCGTGGGTTTGATCCCTGGTACCGATAAAAAAGAAAAAAGACCAAAAAAAAAAAAAAAACTTCTTTGGAAATCTTGTCTTAAATCATTCAAATATAGCACTCTACTGCTATTCTATTTGTGTTTGTGTACTTTTCTGTCTGTTATGTCTTCCAAAGGCTTTGTGTTCAGAGGTGAAGTTGTGGAGTAACTATCATAGGAACACTAAACTCATCAGTGGATTAATTTATTAATAAAGCTGGATTTGAAGGCTCATGCCTATAATCCCAATGCCTTGGGAGGCTGAGGCAGGAGGATGTTAAGTTCAAGTCCCACATAGGCAATTTCACAAAACCCTGTCTCAAAAAACAAAAAAACTAGGATGTAGCTCAGTACATATGCTCTGAGTTCAATCTTTACTAATGGAAAAAAGAATTCATTGATGAGTTCGTAGCATAATGAGCTCTTAGAAGGTAGGCTCCTGCTGAGGAGGTAGGTCTCAGGAGTACGCCTGAAGGGCGAATCTTTCCTCTTTGTTCCTTCTCTGTGCTTTCTGGCCGCCAAGAGTTGAGCAACTTCCCCCCACCAAACCCCTCTGCTGTGATGTTTTTGCTTTAGAACCACCAATTACAGACTGACACTTCTGAAACAGTGAGCCAATTGAATGTCTCCTTTGTTAAGCTGCAAATATCAGGTATTTTGTCCTAGAGCTGGAAAGGTAACTAACACACTATCACATCCAAATCAAACTGAATGCATGCTCTAGACAAATGTGCTAATTTAATTCTGGGCTTTATATAACTTACTTTGAATTTTTTGTCCAAATAAAAATGATAGGCATCTTGCACACTCCCATCTTTTAAGTCATCAGAAAATACTGACCATATTATGCCTTTATTCTAGTCCTATTTCCCAAATAACTAGTCATTATCTAGGGGCCATAGTCTTGCTTAGCACTGACTCTCTGGACGAGCTGTGTACAGGCTTCTATCATGCAGACAAACATCCCTTTAAAATCCAGCTCTCCTCTTTTCCTTGGTCTAAACCCTGTATCCCAGCCTGTTTGGCCCGTGCACATGAACTGTGTCACTGACCAGGTCTTCAATAATCATATACTGGAAACAAGAGACACTGTAGGGATATCACAAGAATGCAGCCATCAGGCATCCTCTTGCCATTTCTCTGTACTTGTTCAAATTCAGCTCATCTTTCTAGACCTAAGATAACTCTTTCTAGACCTAAGATAACCTCCATGAAGCCTTCCAAGTTCCATCCCAGCCATCTGCTCTGTTATTTCAATCTTGCTTCAGAGAAGAATCTACACTCCCAACTCCATTTCCTACTGACCACTTAAGTCTGTGCCACAAGTACTCTCAAAGTACTCCATGGTCAGGTGACTAAACTAGGGTCAAATCCAGTGACCTTTTCTCAATTCTCACTTTAGGGGGGATGACCTTGGTCTGACACTGCATACCACTTTTGTCTTCTTGATATCTGTTCTTCCCATGTACAGGCTGAGCATTCCCAATCCAAAAACCTGAAATTCAAAATGCTGCTAAAACTCCAAATTTTTGAACAGTGACAAGATGCCACAAGTAGAAAATTCTACACCTGGGTTTAGGTGGCATGGAGTGCCATGAAAACACAGGTGCACTAAAAATACTGCATAAAATTACCTTTAGGTAATATGGTCTCTCTTAATTTTGTGTTTAGACTTGGATCCTATCCCTAAAATGTCTCTCTATGTGAAAATACTCCAGAATAAAATCATTTGATTATTTGAAATACTACTTTTGGTACTAAACATTTTGGGTAAGGGCTACTCAACCTTTACTTCCAAACACCAACTCCTCTAGATTCTCTCATTTTCCTGATACTCCTTGCTGGCTCCTCTTCTTACGTTAACTCTGCACAGAGATGTTTTCCATGTTTTGTTTTGTGTCTTCTCATTTACTACGTAATTTTATTTATTTTTAATTTTTGTTCTCTCATAGCTTTAAATAAGAACTTCAAAAAGACTCCTCAGTCTTTATCTCTGGTTCTGACCTTTCTTAGGTTCCTATGTTCTCTGTTTCTCCAGCTATCAAATCATTATCTAGATCTGGGTTATCTATTTCAACACATATTAAGCCTTTCTTTCAGAAATCTGTTTTACTACAAAAAAATTTCACTTTATGTTCTTGTATCTCTTTACACTTTAGAGAACTGGGAGAAGAATTAGGAAAAAACAATTCGGAAAAAATCTGGAGGGCCTTTATTGAACAAGGTCTTTTAAATACTCAACTCCCCCCAAAATAACAACAATGATAATTTTACTCTCCTTGCCAGGTTGAGGTTTCCACATGTACAAGGAAATGTTCTTTCCCCTTCTTTGTGCCAAAGGACAGTACTGTACTGTGCAGCCTTCAAAACTGCTCTAGTTCCAAACAACTTTACTTCTGTGTACAAGGAACACTGTACCCCAGGCTGCATGGACCTTATAATATATCTTTCTCCCCTCAGTACCAAACCAGAGCTACTAACAGTGTATCTAATTTCTCTTCCAAAGACTCTGACATGTTTATGAGATAATCCCTTAAGAAAATGGAATGAGCTGGACAATGCAATAATTTTCATTTAATATTTTAAGATACATGCAGTGATTGGCATTGTTCAAAGTACCTGCCCACTCATTATCCTAATTAAGTCATGTGAAATAGGTAAGTATTATTTACAAATTACAACAGAGAAGACAGGGCAGTAACAGTACAGTACTGCTCTAAGTCATACAATTAGTTAATAAATGATAGAATTCAGACTCCAATTGGTTCTTTTGACTCCTTACCCAGTGTTTTATAACCCACATGATATCATTTTAAGTGTTCTTTTCTGTCTTACTCCATCCTTGATCTTCCCTTCTCCTTTGCTTCTTACCTTTCATTTTTCCAGCCAGCTCATAAATTTTTCTTGGTTCAGCTGATCGTTTTTCCAGAGCTGTGAATAAACCACCTCTGCCCCAGCGGCCAGAGTCATCTGATAGAAGGAAGAAAATTTTTATCCACAGAAAGCAAATTCTAGCCCGCAAGTTAGAAACCAAAGACGTTCAAAATATGCTTGGAGGAGTAACTTTTAAAAGGAAAAAAAAGTTACAAATATTCCAGTTGGATTGCCTAAATATGTTCAGGTTTTCTGGGAGACAATAGATCATCATTTACAAGAAAGCATCTAGACTCTGGTATGTTTGTAACTTTAGGGAAATGACTGAGGAAGGATGGAGACTACATGAGACTCAGTAGTAAATGAGCTCTGACTCCTTACCATACAAGTCCCATTTTACAGGTGAGGAAGAGGGGAAGTTAAATGACTTATTCAAGTTGGTACTAACATAGCTGGTTAGCATCTGCTCACATAGTTGAGTTTATTATGTATTTGTTCATAGGTATTAGATGTCAGGCACCATTCTAAACACAGTTTAGAGCAATGAACTAAAACGGGGACAAAAAACAGCCTTCATGAAACTTATTTTCTAATCAATGAGAGACAGTCTAGATGACAAATACATGTTAGTAAACCAAGTGGTGATGTTCATGACAAAGGAAAATAGTATACAAAAGAGGATAATAGGTGAGGATGGAGACTGTTTTATATGAAGTAATGAGGGAAGATCTCTCTGAGAAGATACTGAGAGAACAATTCTTGACTTTCTTATTTGGAGAAAGACTATTTAAGCAGAGGAAGCAAAAAATTGCAAAGGTCATGAAGGGAAACCCAGTTTGGAGTTTTGCTTCTTCTAAAAGGGTGCATCTGTCTTCTAAATGTGATCTCATTTCACCCTCTTAAAAATTTTATGCAGAAGGTGAGGCTGGTATTACCCCATTATAGATAAAGAAGCTGAGGCTCAGAAAGGATGGGTAACTCAACCAGGTAAATGAAAGACCCAAAAGTTAAATCTTCATCTCTTGATTCTAAAATCCATGCTCTTTTGACCATACAACACAGCAATAGGCCATAACACTTCAGTCATAATTCTGCCCCACCCTCTACATTTAGCACCATGAAGTCTGAGGCACCCACCCCAGTCCCATACCACTTCTCATACCAACGCAGTGCACAATGAAAGCATCCTCTTCCCCAGCCTGTGGGTGGGTGACGTCACCGCTGACATACTTGATGGAGGGAGAATCTTCATAGTCCAGCTCAGCAGCACTCTCTTCTTCCCCATCCCCAAGGTCCTCTGGCTCGCTCTCTTCGGAGGGTAGGCAAAAAGACTGGTAATTGTTGGACTCCCACCAGGCCATCCTTCAACAAGCCAGACGGACAAGGAAATCAACCTCCTTTTAAAGCACATTTTTACACTGCTATTCACAAATAATAACTGCCAAGTGGAAATGCAATTAGAAGCTAACCCTGACTGAAGTTTTGTGCTTAATTTGTAAATAAACAAGTCTTCCTGATTAGCCTATCTGCCTCTTCAATAATGAGCACCCACCAAATGTCCCTGTTTTTAAGAACATGACTCAAAGGGACTCTTAAAATAAATGACTCCTTGTCAGACAGCTATAATAAAATCTTCAGATTTTCTTGTATCAACAGAATGTATCTTCTCTGAAAAACTCACAGTTTTCACTAAAGTAGACTAAATGTTAAAGTAAAATATTTTAAGAAGTATTCTATTACCAACAGGAACTACCAGCCTGATAAAAGTTTTTGTCCTTAAACTTACGGGCAGCCGTACTTTTCTAACTGTGACCCTTAGCTTGGTTAACAACAGACATACTTTTTCTTATGTTCGGTTTCTTCCTTCTCCCTCTTCTTCTCCTCTATCAGTCTCTTTCTCTTGGCTGCTGCTTCTTGCCTTTTCTTCTGTCGGTCCTCCAGTTCTTCAGGGCTCAGAATCCGCTTCCTTTTGCTAGACCCCTCCACAAGGCCTGGAATAAGAAGCTGTAGGAGGAACAAGACTTACAGCCAAGAAGGCCAGGAGTTGCCTGTTCCTCCATGAAATTCATTCATTGCTAAAGCACACGTTGTACAGAAGCAACATGCTTAGTGTTCCACAAAAACACTATGTTTCCATGTTGTCCTGCATGCTACCTAGCCTGTGGCAACTAGCCGCAAGAGCCTGCAATTTGTTGTTTATACACCACATCTCACAGGCATGGTAGCCACTGTGCCGTGCACTCAGCAAGAGCACTGGTAGGGACTGGGACAGTCACTTTGATTCATTTCATTAGGAATAAGGAACTTCAGAATAGCAGCTATTTTTTTCTTGATTGAAAGCATACCCTGTAGGATGCCATGTTAAATTTAACCAATTTTAATGCAAATCTTCAGCAAATGTATTATACAATTCCCTCTAAACCAGAACATTTCAACATCATTATTATCTTCATGGTAGCTAACATTTAGGGGGCACACATTAAGCACCAAACACTGTGAGTATTACATACATCTTTATGACTGCCATCCTCTCTTAATGACTTAGGGTCATGATTACCAACAGCAGGATTTTGGTATATTTTGGTGTAATACAGCAATTTCTTTGGAGTGGCTGCTTTTTATCAGTGTTGATCATATAACACACTCACCTTTTTAATGTTTCTTATGCCAGTTTTTCATAGTTTTTATACTAAGACTTAGTTAACTGATCACATTTCAACAAACACAAACTTATTTCTTAATGAATCATCCTAAGAGAACAAAATGATTCCAGCTTCTTTTTTTATTCTCTTAGGATGACAGTTTGGAAATACGTATGTTTTTAGATAAATTATCAGTTCTCACACTGCCTTTATTTCGGAGTGATCGGCCCTCTTGACTTGTTTTTTCCAAAAGGGTTTTCTGAAGATTCACTAGTTGTTCAAACGATCTTCTGTCTTCCTTAGTGGGCTCTTTAGAATAGTCTTTACCTTCAAATAAGTACATATGGTTTTCTAAAAATGTAAAACACAAAGGGTAAAATGTTCAGACACTAAAAGACAGATTAATATTATTCAAAGTAGTAATTAGGGTAAACAAAAGAATAGACCATATTTTAAATAGGCCAAGACAAGCCTGTGACAAAGATATTTCATTTCCCATCACTTTTGGCTTCTGCATGAAAATTCATATATTCAGTTTTCAGAGGACAAAGCATGGCTTAAAACATGTTTGAAGCCAGGTACAGTGGCATGCACCTATAATCCCAGCTACTCAGAAGGCTGAGGCAGGAAGATCAAAGACAGCCATATAAACTGAGTGGACCTGGTCTCAAAAAAGGGTTAGAGGGGCCAAGGATTTAGCTCAGCAGCATAAGCGCCTGCCTGACAAGCGCAAGGTTGTGAGTTTGATCCCTGGTATACGCCCCCACACCCTGCAAAAAAAGGATTAGAGATACAGCTCATTGGTAGAAGTCCCCTGGGTTTAATTTCCAGAACTGGAAAAAACTGAAATAAAACCCCTTTTGTTCTACCCAGATGACCCATGAATTAATTGCAGGATCCTTCTACCTCGTTGAGCCTCAAATTACAGTATATGCTCATTCCACGACTACTCCTCAGCAAAAATCAAATTACAGTATATGCTCATTCCACGACTACTCCTCAGCAAAAATTTGTTTTGTTCTGGTATCAGGAATTGAACTCAGGACCTTGTACCTGCCAGGCAGGCACTATGTCACTGAGCTATATGCCCAGCCTCACCGATTTTTAAAAACACAATCTTCAATTTTTTAAAATTTCAAACACTGTTAATACTCAACACTTTACTCCCTTTTCTATCATATTAAAAGGAATAAATATGAAGTCTATGAGAAAATGAAGAACCACAAAATAGTTCCTTGGACTCACAATACTCTACAGATCTTAAAAGGCTTCTCCATGATCCTTGCCCCGGTCCTGATATAACTGGTAATCCCTCTTTGGAAAAGTGAAACTGAAGCTCATATGGGGGTTAAAAACTCAATTCTCACTGCTAATAAATGAAGAAGGCAGGACTTGCTGACTCTAATGCCAGTGTACTCTTTTCAGTACACAGATTACCATCTATAGAAAAGTAGAGAGAACAGGCTGGCAAACAATGATCGTGGTGGTAACAATAAGGACAATTGTCTAGTCCTGAATAGCACTTTACGCTATCAGAGCACATTCACTTCTGTTCTCATGCTTGAATTCTGCAATTGGGTAAAAGATAAAGTGGACATTAATAACACCATTTTACAGATGAGAACACAAAGATTCAGTAAGGCTAGAGATCTGCTAAGACCATGAATCAAATGATAACCAGCCACGACCAGCAACCACGGACAGGTTAAGACAATGATTCTATAGTGCAGTATATTTAATAGCCCATGTTACCAAGTAATGTATTTTCACAGCATTATGAAATCAGCTCTAAGTATGTTTTCCCTAGAGAGCATGAAAGCAAAACATTTTCATTCTCAAGAGATCAACAGCTTCACACTTGTACCCAAATCTAACCAGCTGTAATTCTAATTGGTATTTGCTAATTAAATCAGCAGGGGGCTTGCAATGAGGTACTCAATCAACAAGTAGGGGGAGAAAAAGAGCTGAGAAGTGTCAGATATGATCAACATACGTAGCTTCATGCTGCACGAACTTCTTAACTTAATGAACACATGTTTTAAAAACATGTTTAAAAAACCTTGGCATTCAAGATAAAATAATCTCATTTTTTATTTAATTTTGATTGGGACTGCTTAAATTACTAGGTTTCACATTCACTCGTGTTATCTTTAATTTTCCTCCCTGGCTTCAATGTGCAGTCAATAGGAAGTTAGAGCCCACAGGTCTGGATCTGCTTCCATATCCTGCCAGCAGAACCATCCACCACGGACAGAACCCAGACCCATTCATCAAAGACAACATTCCAAATTTTAATCCATCTAGGGAAGTTTTGGCAGCTGGACTGGTTAAGAAATATAATCATCTTTCTGAAAACACTGCAAATTTATCTTATTCTAGTACATGTTAGGTGAATAAATTGAAATTATTCTAGATGAATACAGTTATGGGTTTAAACTTTAGTATTTAAGATAATCAATTAAAAATGACTACATGCATCTATTTCTTCCCTCGTCTAAAACTACAAAATGATAGTAAAGGGATTTTTAAAAAAGTGTATGAGGCAATGGTAAAAAAAAAAAAAAAAAAAAAACTCAACAGCTCTCTGCAAAATGTTAAGTGAATGAAAGAATAACAACAGATTAAGAACAATGGATGCATAGGTGCCTAGCTAAGGGGTGATTCTGAGAACATGGACCCTCTCAATTCTCCCAAAAGCTTAGGCCTTACAAATACACGGACTCAGAGAAGATCTGCACATCAAATATAATAGAAATACCATGAGCCCCCAACCTATCCTTTTTTCTCCCTCTCTCCATTTTTTTTTTTTTTAATTGTGTATTGAACCCTTGGCCTCAACACTGAGCTACAACCCTAGGCTCCTTTTTGAAACAGGGCCTACCTAAGTTGCTAAATTGTTCAGGGGGAAATTGAATTTGCAGTGCTCAGAGTGTTAAGATTATAGGAATGTGCTTATATCTGGATTGTCTTTTTATCCAAGTAGACAGGTTTTACTCTAATCCCTGCCTCTTCCAAGGAAGATATTAAATAACTTGACTTTGGAGAAAAGGAGCTACTCACCATAGACCTGCCCTTCCATTTTGTGGGCTTTTACCAGCATCTGTGTTGAGACAGCCAGAGCACACCTGGCATTTTAGGAAAACTATGAACAACAACAACAAAAAGAGAGATTCCAAAACAAACTTCAAATAAAAAGAAAAAGAAGAAGCAACTGGAGGAAAAAGACACAATGCAGTTAGGAGGCGTTTTAAAAAGATACAATAAATATCCTCCATGTGTTATATTTTTAAAAGCTGTAATAACAGTCACAAGGTAGGACGTTATGTTCTTGAAGTGAAAACAGAATACAAGTAAAACAAGCAGAAAACAAAAAGGGTTCTTACAGAATATAAATTGGATTATAAAGAATTTGAAGGCTAAAGTATGAAAAAAGTCAAACAGCAGGGTCATACAAAATAGTATCAGCTATCTAAATTCTAGTTTTTTCACATATTCTATAAAAATCACAAAGATCATAACAAAATCACTAACCCATATCTACGACAAAATTAGGAGCCAGGGAATAAAACTTCCATTATTCAGGTTAGCAGAGAAATGAGCATCCAGAACCAACTAAGTCAACTTCAAACCCACACGAGAGGAGAGAAAGACAAACGAGAGATTAGACAAAGTGTTCTAGCAGCACCACACAGATAAACTCTGTCCCCTGAAATGAGGATCACACTCTAAGTGAGACAACAAGGGGTCTGAGATCTGCAAGATCAGAGAATTGGAACAGAAGGGACTAGAACACAGATGGAACCAGAAATGTGGAAAGGCACTGCTTTTTGAGGACAGAAAGGTAGATAAGGAAAGGGAGAGATCACTTCAGTTTTATGACAAAGAGAAAGACAGAAGTGATTAAAATTCAAGTTCTATGGAAACAAAAGAGAAAGAAAAAACCCGAAGGCAGGGCCAGGCCCTTCCTACCAAAACAAGAAGACACCATCTAGAAAGACATCATGCTTTCCAGAAGAAGGTACTGCTGAACTAAGAAACCTGGTGAGCCTGCCACATCTGTCAGCCTGTCTATACTGACTCCCAGGGCTCCTAGAACAGGCAAACTGTCATTTCACAGTAACCATGAGACACTAGGAAACATTCTTACAAAGCTACTATGTGAAAAATAACACTTCGAGTAATCCCAGCACTCAGGAGGCTGAGGCAGGAGGATCATTGTGGGTTCGAGACCAGCCTGGGCTACAAACTGAGCTCAAGGCCAGCCTGAACTGCATAGAGAGACCCTGTCTCAAAAAGACAAATAAATAAATAAATAAGCAACACTTCAAATTCCAACTTCAAAAATTCAGAATAGATGCTGATCATGTGTGAGGGCGAGTGCAGTCCCCAGCAGTACAAATAAAAAAAAAAAAAACAAAAAAAACACAGAGTAGAAAGAGACAGACAAATGTTGACCAACTTCAGAAAGAAAAAGAGGAAAGAAAGAGAAAGAGACAAAACCATCTCTTATACCTTAGGTGATTCCATACATAGAAATGGAAAGAAGAACAAAGCACATAACAGAGTCTTCACTATGGCTGTGCACAAATAAATGCTCAACATTAACTCTAATTATCTGTAATTTAAACAAGTCATTCATCTATGCATAAGAAGGATCAATTCATGCATAGCAGCATTTTAATCATTTAGCAGTCCAATTATTTAAATACAAGATAAAAAAAAAATAGCATATTTTTCATTAATTATAAAGATAATATTGCAGGAAATATAAAAGTGACAATTTTATTAAATTTATTCTGTAATTTTTGTGTATGGTATATCTTAAAACATTAAATACATAATACATTACAATCTGGATAGTAGTATCTAGTTTTCTGAATTTTTCTAGGCCATTTTTCTTTTTCTTTTTTGGTACCAGGAATCAAACTCAGCACCTTGTGCTTGTCAGGCAGGTGCTATGCCACTGAGCTATATCCCCAGTCTTTCTTTGAACAACACATTTTACACTGTCCTTTCTGTGGGTGGTATGCTTTCAATACAATGTCTACCCACTAAATGTAATGATGAAGACATAAATGATGGATCTTGGATGGTGTTTTACTATCCTATATTTTTCAATTATTTGTTCTATTAGACCTACTTTAAACTGTAAATGACTTTTTGAACCCCCTTGTTTTAATAACAAATGAGTTCCATCTTGTTTGGTCCAGAAGGTACACATGTATTTTATAATGATTTTTTCCTCGCTTTTAATTACAGTATAGCTTCTTAAATGTTGGTCCACTTTGTCATACCATTTATTAGCATTATTATAATCACTGCTCACTACTGAAATTTTTTCAATTTTGTTTCTCCTTGTAAGCTCTGCCATTTCTTTATTATGAATGGTTGACAAGAAGGAGGTGTCTTTCTTATCTTTCCATTTCATAACACAGACTTTTCCTCTCTACTCTGCTAACATTTTTCCCTTTTCAGTATTTTCTTTTTCAGACTTCTGGCACTTCCTTCTTATTTAGTCTCAGGTCCTAAATCTGTCTGTTTTGTATTGTAAAAGAGTATCACTGAAAAAAAAAAAAAAGAGTTCTGGAGAAGTATAAAAATTATACCTAATGCACTCAAAAGTTTTTATAAACTGCAGCACAAAATTGTATGTTATTTTTCACACATATGAATTAATAAAAGGAAATAACCAAAACATTATTATATTTCACAAAAACAAATACCAAAAGTGGATATAATGTTCTATATAAAAAATGCATACAATAGTCAATATAAAACAAATAAACATACGCACAAGTGTATCTTGTGTAAACAAGAATCAAACAGTTGAAATGACACCTGCCTGACTGACATCTGGGATAGTCAGTACATAAACAGACGTGCTGCCTCAGTAACTGTGGGGTAAACTTTTAAATGCTTAAAAACAGAAAAATAGTTGGCTTTACTAATAAGTAAAGGAGAAGATACTACCAAGGGAGGAAAAATACAAATTTAATCCTGGATACTGATATGACCTTTAGCACTAGTATCTTGAGTTCAAAGTTCAGCTACCAGAGAAAAGGCAGATACATTTCCAGTTATTTTAATACAGGTTCTTAGACCAAAAATATCTTGAGGATTATGCTCAAGATGGCAACAGGGCTGGATAAGGAAAAGATGTCCCAGACACCAGGACCCAGAACTGCCATGCCCTAGTTTAGGGGACTGCGCCACTTGCTCTGTCTTAACCACTCACTTCCTTCCGCTTGCTCTTCACTCCCTTCTCCCGCGGCAGGCAAAGCATCAGAGACCCACTGGCCATCTTTCGTTTCTCCAAGGATGGACTCCAGGTCGATTTCATCCATAGTGCTCCCCTCAGAGAACAGCAGTTTGTCCAAGCCAAATTTAAGTATTTCAGTCAACTTGAATGGATAAAATAAAAGAATGTGATTAGTTCTCCTGAAAACAAACACTGGGCTATCAGCAATTTGTTAAGTAAACAACATAGGCACTCTCCTTCCTTAATGGACAGTCAGCCTTTCTTCTCTCCTGTCACAGACAACTCCAGCCAGGGTGTTTCATAGCTGGACACTGGGTAGGCAGACAGGTGACAAATGATGATGACAACCACTGTTTTGACAATTCTCCACAAAACAAAAAAATTTATAAGCCTTCCTCTATTTATGTATTTATTTGTATATTTACTTATTTCAGGGTAAAAATAAAACTGATTTCATTTGTTTTCTATAGCACTCGTGAATTCTTTTGCACAGGCATTCTGAGCAGCCACAAGAGAAGCCAGAGATTCTGGTGGCTACTCTCCCAACACTCCCACTGCCAGGTATCTTAGAAAGAGGAAGCTCCACAGAGTATTTCACCTCATCATAAGCTGACTCCTTCCTTTGGCATTCTGCTTCTCTATCCTAGTGGTCTAAGGAAACCCCCTGACAAAGACCAGTAATAACTGATCACCAGACCAGAAAGGTTTTCCCAGGATGTGTCTTTCTGGCTACTCCTCAGCACTCACTATCCTGCTGTCTCCCTTTATCCCTCCCTAGGGTGCCCTCAGCCTACTTTTTACTACAGGAACCACCCAGAGAGCTTAATATACTCTGCCTTTCAACTGCTACTTCCCTTGTGACTCTCCTTCTAAGCATTGAATCAAAAATTCTGAACTAAACTGGATTCACATCCTGGATCTTCATTCGCATCTTGTTCTTTTACATTTGAGTTAATCATCTCTAGATTGCCTATTTTGTGTATAACTTGCAAACCTTCAGGTATTCTGTAACAACTCACTAAACCTTAGCTAGCTCACCTAAGCATGAGCATTCCTGGATATGCTTATGCTTAACCCTGCTATCACCAAGACACATTTGGTACCAAAAACAGAACATAACCATCTATTTATGGTAAGGATTAGTACACAGTGGTACCCTTCCTTCAGTATGCTAGTATTGATACTTGCCTCCTGGCTTCCCTTGCTGTTACTCTCTTACAATATGCTTAGTCATTAGGGAACCACCTGTGTTTTAAGAGACGCAGTACATTAAAGAAATTAAGGACTGTGGTTGGAGTTTAAAGAAGGCTTGGATTCATCCTAAATCTGAATGATTTTAGGTAAATTACTAAAGATGGGGATAAAGGTAGTGCCTAGCCATTATTATTTTTATTCAATGCAACACCTGGAAAGAAGCACATGAGATAGTAATTAGTATACAGTAATCATTCAATAAATATTTTATATCTACATCTCTCTTTTCTGTTGCTATTGTAGGATGAACCTGCTTCACCTTTTCATGGCTTTCCAACTCCTTATGGCTTAAAATTGCTTCATGCTAAAAACTATGTGGTTTTTTTTTACTATTAAATTCTTTTTATTAAAAACTCTCTTGCCTTTTTTTGAGATGAGGGTACTGGGTTAGTACCTATATTTTTAGCAACGACAAATAACTCACAGTCTGGATGAGGAAGAGAATTCAGACAGTGGAGGCAGAATACAACTTTCCAACAACCACATGTCAGGAAGAAAGACTCATGGAAGCCTGTCCACCACCCACTAGTCCATGTGGCTGTAAGTATGGGCAAGAGCTACTCTGCCTACTATCAATATTGTATAAGTTTTTCCCCTACCTGTTGTATTTCTTAGTAAGCTATTCCTTCTAAAGCCTGGTTTTTCGTGCAAATTTTTCTAAATGAAATCCTTTTTTCTTGTCTCCCTTTGACAACAATTTCTTTATATTGTTTTTCCACAAACCCCACTGAATAAAGCCTACACTGTCTTCATCTTTCTGCAACTCTGCCCTACTGTCTATTTTTTCTAACTTTTGTTCTCATTATCCAGGTTTAAAGCCTTACGGCCACCTTCGAGTCTTCTATGTCCCTAGCTGCCCACCTCAGGACAACTTCTATCATTTCTTCTCTGCAAAGTTTTCCACACCAGACCTTCCTCTGCCACTACTCTTAGCAGACATTTATCTTACTTCAAGCCTGTGTCTTCCTACAACCTTAGGAGTTGGTCTCTTTGTATCCAACACCTCAAAAAAGACCTGGGATATATTATAACATATGGGTTCTAATTTTAACTTCAGGAGTGCTATAGAGTGCTTCTTCCAAAAGGAAGTCTTCTCCAGAATCTTCAACACCAGCACTTAATTTGCTGTGATTTTCCCTTCTCCATGCAAATTAAATCTTTCATTTATTTCTCTACTGAATGTTTTTCAGCTCTTGGTCTTATTCATCTCCCTCTGAGTATGAAATGAGAATTGTAAATCACTGATTAAAGGGTCTGGGATTGAGGAAAGGAATTAATCATTATTGATTACATTCAGTTCTTTTATTCAAGCTAATATTTTTAGTAACCCTCTGAAGCAACAGCGGCATCCTTATTTTTAAAACAACAAAAAGAGTGGATCCATGCCTATTCAGAGCCACAGTGATGAATGATGAGGTTTCAATTCAAGTCCAAATGTGATGGCTCACAGTTCATCCTCTCCATTCCGTGTTCTACCACTTTACTTCCCTTATTTATTTTTACCTCCCATAGCACTCTGCACATAGTAGGTACTATGGCAGGTATGATTTCAGAAAACAAATGCATAGCTGAAGATGGTAGATGTTTAATGCTGGTGTCTTTCACTTACATACTTATCCACAGACAGCACCAACTATAATTCATGACTATTCTAATGAGGACAACATACTCTACCTGGAGGTCAGCATCAACTGAAGGCTTCTGGGCTCCCAGAGTAAAGTGTCCACCCTCTATGATCATGTTCGTGAGCTGCAGCTTGGAGGCTGCTCTCCTATACACTATTTCTTCCACGGTGTCTCGGCCAATCAGCCGAATAACTTTAACAGACCTGTACATACATCAAACAAGTACAGTGTGCTATAAAAGTCTATGAAGCAAGTGACCTTCTTTCAATCCAGAGATCTGGGGCTGCCGGAGGTGAGTTCCAGGCCATTAGCGAGGGCCCAGGTAGAGTTTAAGATCATTGCTCCCAGTGGTTAAGGACCCCCCCAGCATTTAGCTACACTAGACTAGGCTTGGGAGGTTTTGTGGGCTGACTAGACCACGCCCAGCGACCTTCTTCAATCAGAGGAGCTGAGGGCATGTGAAGAGAGTTCCAGCACATCAGTGCTTGCCCGGGGAGAGCTCTGGACCATCACCCACAGTGGTTAGGAGCCTGCCCAGTTTCCTCGAACACCAGAGGTGGCACGGGAGGTCCTGTGAGCCTGACTGGACCATACTCAGCAACCTCCATTCAGTCCTAGGAGCCAAGGGCATAGGAAGTGATTTCCAATACACCCAGGGGAAGTTTTGGAACATCACTTGAAACACAGAAATATAGGAAAATGATAAGATGAAAGACCAAAATGCAATCTCAAACCTCCAGCCCATCCCAAAAGTCTATGAAGCTGAGGGAAAGCATGCCAGTAAAAACACCTAATGGTATGCAAAACTAAATACCATGTTCAGGGTACAGTTAAAAAGACTGTTGAATTTGGACTGGAGCACTTTTTAGAGAGAGAGCTGGCATCACTAGTGGCATCTTTGTTTTTTGAAAAGCAAAACTAGAACAAGTCTAGGAGGTTAACATATGTGCTCAGAGTCATATAGTCATCACAGTAAGTAATGAGGCTTGCCTATGAACCCATGTTAGACAGATCAAAGCTCTCCTCTTAACTCTACATTAACTGCCAGCAGGGTGACCATATATAGGATTCCTTATCTGTGGCAAAATTTCTTATCTGGCACAAATTCACCATCTCAGGTCAAAAGATAACAACTATCTTTTAGCTTGCCCATAATCCTTTAACTTCATTTTTTTAAACTGAGTTAGCCCCTACTTTGAGAAATGAATTTTAATAATTTTTGAAGGTTCCTTTGAATCTTTTCACAATTTTAACTTTTCTCTTTTCAACAAAGTTGGTCTGGATTGATAATGTGACACACCCAACATGACGTGAAGAGTCAGCATCAAAGCTGACTCAGGACCCAGGAGTCTCTTGAATCCCAGTTTGACATCACCACCAGTACTATAATGTTCACCTTCTTCCCCAGACTAGACCCAAACAAGTTAAGGACGCACAAAAATGCCAATGCATAACTCACTCACTTATTCTGGCCAATTCGATGAGCCCTGGCAACAGCCTGCAAGTCATTCTGGGGATTAAAATCACTGTCAATAAAAATAACGGTATCTGCTGCCGTTAAGTTCATGCCAACTCCACCTGAAATAATGCAAAAAAGGAGAATGGTCAGCAGCACACAAATGAGGAACTGGAAAATACAGATAAGGCTATCCTGGGTCATGCCAATAAAGTGCAATCAGTCAAGTCAACCAGCTTCACCCTTCAAAATGACATGCTCACCCCCAACTCCACAGCCTCACAGTGATCCAAAGAGCTACCCAATTTCATATTGTCTGACTTGGCAACATTTAATCCAGTACAACAACAATAGCATAATACTCAGCCAGAAAGATAAACTTGAGTCATTTGTAGGGAAAGAGATGCATCTTGAGACCATAATGTTAAGTGAAATAAAACACACACAAGCTTAAATACTACATAGTCTTTCTTGTATGAGAAAACCGAAGTATAAATAAAGAGCAAAGTAAAAGATAATAGGAAGTAGGGAGAAAGCTCTTTCTCAAAGGGGGAAGGTACAAATAGATGCAGGGAGAGTAAAAGAATTGGGCTATGTAGTGTACAGGTCCCAACTCCACAGGAATATAAACCCTAGGTACCGCAAACATGTACAAAAGGGGGGGGGGGTCAAGAAATGGATGGAATGGGGAAGGAAGAGGAAAGAAAGGAAAAAGAGAAATTAAAATGTGTCATAAAATTTAAAATAACAAATAACTACAAAATGAGGGGAGCAGGGGTATGCTGCAAAAAAAGTGCTTAATTTAGTGCCATGTCTTCTGTTTAAAAATATCAATTGTATTTTGCTTAGAATAGTCTGGGAAAAAAGACCCATGTTCTTGCAGAAAATAGCTCTACATATGAGCCAGGTCTGTTGTGAGCATTACTAAGAGAATGGCACTTAGCCACATTTGCAAGCTATAACTAAGAAGACCCTTAAAACAGCTTAATGAGAAGAAGGGTGATATAACCCTGAACAGAGTGCAAAACTCCCTCCCTCTCACTAGAGAAACCTCAGCCAGTCTTGCTGAACTATCTATCACATTAATCAAAGGCAAAGAAACAAAACCAATTCAAGACGAGAACACTTCATGCAACACCCTTCTGATCTTTCTCCAGTGTTACAAGAAAAGGGCTGAATGGGTGTCTTGAGTTCCAGGAATTAAGAGAATCATGAAACAAATTACAGCCTTCTCTTTGATTAATGTGAAAACTAGTACAAAACAAACGCACTCTTGCCAGGGATGTTAGAGCTCACTGACAAAACCAGCAAGCCTGAAAGAATTTGTTCTAAGAGCTACAATGAGGGACTGCTTCTCAGAAGGACTACCAATTCGCACCTGGATCTCAAAGCAAGTCAGACAAGCACTATTTTATTTTATTTTATTTTGGATCAGGGATTAAACTCACGACCTTGTGCTTGCCACGCAGGCACTTGTGCCACTGACCTCTATCTCTGGCCCCAGACAAAAACATTCTTATTAAAATCTTCACATAAAACTAATGTTCTAATAGAGATAATAATGATTGATTACTAAGAGGTGCTAAATATTGTGTCTTATAACGACAGCTACACTTATGTGGTTTACTACTTGCCAAGCATTATTGTAAGCAAAGTTTTCTACCATGGTCAGAACACTAGAATCATTTCTATTAATTATCCCTATTTTTAGACATTGAAATAGAAACACAGGGCCAGGGATTTAATTCAGCAGCATAAGCCCCTGACTGGCAAGCACAAGTTCATGAGATTGATACCCAGCATCAAAAAAAAAAAGGAAATACAGAAAAGTTAAAGGACTTTCTGAAGTTGTACAGCGGAAGACAAAAGAGCCATGATTCAGTTCCACATGATCTGCCTCCAGAATCTGTGGTTTTTGTCTATTTGTTTTTAAGATGAGGGTCTTGCAATGTTTCTCAGGCTGGCCTTAACTTATAGGTTCAAGCAAAAGCCTCTCAAGTAACTGGGACTACAAGTGAATACCATAGCACTTGGCCCAAGACCCTGCGTTTTTATATACTACTTTCATACTCCCTAGGCACTATTTCATTTAAAAACATATTCCATAAAAATTACCTTCTCCTTGGGCTACCATTGTTTAAAGAATCTAGCTCTTGTTCAGTAACAGTGGTATTTATTTTTATAAATATGCTATGGTTAGTAGCTTTCAACATATTCATGAGCTATCAATGCCACCTGGTGGCAATACAACTCAATCAGAAATATCTGAAAGCTGGAGGGAAATCTGTTAATTGAAAATGCTGCAAAACTCTAGAAAAATGTGTTCATAAATAAAACAGCACTTGGAAAAGACTAATGTCTGCATCTGTTTCAGTTCCTAAATTGTCCACTAGTGTCCTACAAGGAGATTAACTGAAAAGTAGAGATCATTTTTCTCTTAATTTTAGACATTTCAAACATAATGTTCTTTGAATATGATAAAAATTTTTAAAGCATAACTGCACCTGATCCTTCTAGTTTTTCCAAAGATTAGCCAAGACAGCTGTTCAAATGAAGAAATGACTGAGATGTGGAGCACAGCTCATGACCTTGGAGGAGTGAAGCCAAACGAATTATGATTCTGTATTACTTACTGATTTTACTACAGACACAATACACACGGTGGTAAAAGAGATCTCATGGACTGGAACTGTATCTAATATTCTTTTATAAGCCTTTATAGTACTTAATAAACTTCCTAAATATGACTGATCTCTCTGTAGTAAATGACACATCTCTTTTTTGTCCTGGCAACTACTCCATCCCAATTTGGGTCTACAAAAGCAAAAATAATGAAACTACATTATGAGTTCAAAACTAATTTAAATCTGCTTAATTCAGGGTATACCATAAAGCTCATGTCCATAAATTGATTTCAAACTGTTTTATAGTACAGAAAGGGACTTTCTAGCAAGTTAAGCAACATATTTATCATATATAATATTTATGATTTAAATTTCACATAGACAAGGTCACAAATAATTTGAATGGCTGGCAATTTCATTATGATCGTCACATTTTAAATAACTAGATGTTTATTAAGCTTTTGTCACACTGTTCTTCTGGAGAAAGGCAACTAGCAAAGAGTTTACCTTATTTCTCAAATTCATGGGAAAGAACTGCTTCCATTAAATGTAAAAAAAAAACTTTCCACAAAATTTTAATAATCTTTCAGGACATTTCTTGGTTGAGGAGTAAAGCAGATTAGAAGTACTTTCCAATACTACCAGGTTTCAGTCTCAATTGTCTAATGAGACCATAGCTTGGACAGAAAAGAGCACCATGCTATAAATTCAACACTTTGATAAATCATGTTAATGACCTCAGGCCCTTGTTTGGTAATAACCTTTGGTAATAACCTCAACTTTCAGAAAACTGCCCTAATGACTGGGATGTGAAAGCACTAAAAAATCTTTTTTTCCCCAATACTGATGTGGCCTACCTGCTCTGGTACTCAGGAGAAAAACAAAAATGGGCTGCTGTCCAAAGTTCTTAATGGCCAAGTGTCTCTCTTCTCCTCTCACAGAACCATCCACACGCTCGTAGCTGTAGCCTTTCCATACACAGAAAAAAAAAGAGAAGAAACACAGAAAAATCTTAAATCTTTTCACGGACTCTGGGAAATAAGAAGTCAGTCCAAACCAAATCCAGGCCAGGCGTGGTGACACATGGCTGTAATTCTAGCACTCAGGTGGCTGAGGCAGGTGGATCACTGTGAGTTTAAGGCCAACCTGGGCTACACAGTGAGATTCAAGGTAACTCTGAACTACATGGCGAGACTGTGTCTTAAAAAGAAACCTGAATGCAAACTTTGTCCCTATCCCTATGTAGGTATGGTCTATGTGAATTTTTCTCATGTGAAAAATCAAAATTTAGGGGGACAATTCATCATTTTATAGAAGAACACACCACAACATATTATTCTTGTGTTTTTTAAATATATACTGTTGAGGTCTTTGGATTTATGGAGTTAACGCTCAGCTTTGACCATTCCCTGATGACCTTTCAGGTTCATATATATGGCGTTTGCACTTGCTTAGACACAGTTCTTACTAAGGCAATCAGTAAGACAAGCACACGAGACCAAGTGAGTGAGCCTGCCCGAAGGCCCAACAAGTGACTTTTGTCCAGTGAAGCCGTAGAGTCCCCCACTTATCACTAGGTGCCATACCGGGAAGGTAGACATGAATGCAGACTACATTTGTGCCTTGGAGTTTCTTCAGTGTGCTGCTGTAGCACTGCTGCCTGTGTTTGCTAGATTAGGCACACTGTAGTTCTGGGGGCCATGAAGTGGATTTGAGAGACCTACTCTGCAGCAAATTTTTAAACTGTAAGATTTAGAGCCAATACTTCATCACTGGGCTCAAGTTAAACCAAAATGTTACAGCTTTTCCCCTTTATCCCACATAAATTTACTATATATTACACAGAGTTCTATCTTCCCTATTACCTATACAGACATAGCTGATCTTATCTTTCTGCTTCCTTGGTTAGTGGAACTTCTATAATTTTAATATTCATTTTGTTTACTAATCTCAAGTGCTCAAATGTTGAGATGGGTGTTATAACACATGTAAGTCCCTGTTACTGAAACTCCTTATCATACATTTTCAAAACATTTTTGCAACATTTGCTCCAGTGTCCACAATGTTAAGTCCCATAATTGATAATAATGTGGATATTTATTTCTGCTTATGTGTCTCTATTTTGCTGTCAATCCTTGCTTTACAAAGCACTCTCTACAGTCTTTATTTTTGATTTTCTTTTGATTCTGAGTAATTTTCTTGCATTGTTTTCCTCTTTTAACAGTCTCATACCTCACATCACTTTTCAGGGACCCATCCTACTATTAAATCTAAAAAAGGTTCAGATAATGTAATGGTCAAGGAGCATCACCTCTGTAATCCATATAGTCTTGAAGAATATCCAACATCTGGGTCATTTGGGAGAAAAGTAAAACCCGATGGCCCCTGGGAAAGAAAACAAAAAGGAGAAACTGCCAAGAAAATAAAGTAGAAATGTGTGATATAATTTACAGTCTTTTTCAGAAATTCTGAATGCTTTATACAAGAATATACTTCTACACACAGCTGTATCCTTCAAAGAGGCAGTTCTTAAACCAGAGCAGAGATATTCCCAGAGGCAAACATCACTGTACCAAGGGGTATGTGAAGCCCTAAAATAAATAAGCAGCTCCTTCCTGGAATGTCAATCTACTCAGTGGAAAAAAATATAAACTTTCACTTTAACAGCAAATTAAATACACACACATGAACAGTAAACAGTGAAATTCAAATATATGCATGCACACACATGTACACACACACTGAGACCCCAAAGCTAACTACAGCAGCTCCTTACTCAGGAATGTAACTCATTACTGCATATGGGCATAGTGGTTGAAAATCTGAGAAGCATCACTTTAGAGAAAAAGAAGCAGCTGACTCCCCAAGGCATGAAAAAATATTATATGTAGGGAGGGGACAGGAAAGAAGGCAAAATCATGGATTAAGTCAAGAATGCGATTAGGGCTCTAGGCGGGACCCTAGAACAGACTCAAAAACCAAAAGCCAGCTCTGCCTACAAAATAGCTCTGAAAAGCAGACATTTCAAAAAGAAGTCTTGGTACTAGAAACACTACCTACCACAAGCAATTTAGAAGCCTCAACACAGAAAACAAAGTAAAAAGAAAGAAAGAAAGAAAGAAAGAAAGAAAGAAAGAAAGAAAGAAAGAGCAAGCAAATAAAATGTGGAGGCTAGATGCAACCTATAATCCATAATTCACCTAAGGCAAATCAAGGGGGCAATGACGTAGGAGAAATTAAGTCACTCAGCTGAATTTTCTGAAATGACAGTTAAAGTAACAAAACAGAATAATAAGTCTCATGACAGAAACAAAACAGAGATAATTAGAGATGATGACCACAATGAAGAAAACGAACAAATCTATAGGAGCTACAGATTAAAAAAAAAAAAAAACATAAAAAAGAAATGGAAACCATGAATAATAAACATGGAAGACCTGAATTATATAAAACAGATTCAGATGGACAGCCAGCAGATCAAAAGTTGTATTGAAAGTATACTAACCATGAATAATAAACATGGAAGACCTGAATTATATAAAACAGATTCAGATGGACAGCCAGCAGATCAAAAGTTGTATTGAAAGTATACTAAGTCGACTTCATGGAGAACATGGTGGATAGATTACAGCAGCTATGGAGGCTCTCAGAGAAACCCAGCTTAGAATCAAGGAATGGTGCGGTATGAGGAGTCCTAAGCAAGGGGAGATATACCCTGCCGACCCAGGAACAAACTAAGCTGAGAGAAACCAACTGGAAATGCAATCCCAGTGCTATAACTGGAACAGATAAAATCTCAGAGCCGAAGCTGGAACCCGCGCCTCTGGAAACCATGATTTCAATTTCCTGCCGCTGCTGCTGGACTGAATCAGCACGGCAGGGACAGAATACGAAAGCCCTGACAGCAGGAATCGCCGAACGGAGTTGAGAGCAGGAATGGTGGGGAGCCCTGCATCAACCTGCGGTGAGTGAGAGGAACGGGGACCCTTCCATAGACTAGAAGGCTCCAACAGAGGACATTCTGGAACCAGGCAGACTAGCTGGAACAGGACACTGCAGTGACTTTAGTTGCATATTCCCCTCTCAAGTGGGATTGGTGGGGAGCACTTGGCCTGGGTGATGCCATGGATTAAGACCCAACTGGCTAGCCCAAACCAGGTCCCAGCGCCTGGGGGTGTACCCTAGTAGTGAAGCCTTTAGTAGGTTGACCTGGAGGGGCGGGCCCAGCAGAGGCTGCCCAGGTCTGTGTCTCCCTCGTACACAGCAGTGGGCAGGAATACCTAGCCAGCGGATTCAAACTAACACTAACCAACAAAGAAAGAAACTGGGCCTCCTATATACACTTGTATGGAAGGAACAAAAATTATGGGAAGAGGGAGCAACAAGAAAGGGTCCTCAGTCCCCAATCCTGAGAACACTGATCCAGGAAAGGTTAATGCAAAGGAGAATGAGGACAGAAAACACGCAATGTCAGACACGGCACCAATAGACATAAAGCACTATCTCCAGAGCCTTACAGATGAGTTCAAAAGTGAAGTATTTAACCAAGTAAAGCAAGATATAAGTAGAATAGTTAGAGAAATGTTAAGCATCGCCCAACAAAAAACAGATGGTGGAATGGAAGAACAGAAAAAAAGGGGAGAATTGTTTGATGGAGAAAATAGAGAAAACGTAAAATACGTGAAGCAGGTTCAAAGAGATTATCAGGAAACTAAAAACTCCATTGAAAGCTGGCATAACAGCTTGAAAGAAACTAAGGATAGATTATCTGAACTGGAGGACAGACTTGTAATGTGGGAGCATGAAATGAAAAACTTCTTAAAAATAATAAGGAAACAAACAGCAATAATACAAAGGCTGGAAGATGATACGAGGATCTATAACTTAAGAATTACGAATGTAAAAGAAGAAGTAGGGACACAAACAAATGAACTACAAAGGCTATTCACAGAAATAATCCAGGAGAATTTCTCTAATTTAGCAAAAGGTAAAGATACTCAGATGTATGAGGCATACAGGACCCCAGCCACCTACAACCCAATATAATAATAATAATCAAAATTCCAGAAATCCAATATAAGAACAGAATATTAAAAGCCATCAGAGACAAGAAACAGATCATTTACAAAGGAACACCCATCAGAATTACAGCTGACTTCTTGGCACAAACCATCAAATCACAAAGAGCGTGGGGGAAAATAATTCAAGCTTTGAAAGATAATAACCTCCGGCCAAGATTGATTATGTCCTGCACAACTGTCCCTAGAAATTGATGGAAAAACAAGGTGCTTCCAGGATAAAGAGGAACTAGAAGAATTTGCAACCACCAATTCAACTCTACAGAGATACTGCAGGACATTCTAAAAAAGAAAAATACCAAGATTCCAGAAACAGTGGCAGAGAGGCTACAATGAATGGAGCAGAAAGCAAAATCAAGAAGACAAACTGACAACTAATGACAGAAAAAGAGCTCAACAGAAATGAGGCACAGAATGGATGGTAGGAACAGCTATTTTGGAGAAAACAAGACACCATAATAGCTAGTGCTGATTTAATATCATCTTGTTTTGAAGTCCCATCAAGCTTTTGTTCTGTCTCCATCAGTCTTAACATGTTGTATCTTATTGGATTTTATTATATGTGATAATATAAACAAAAACTTTTATAGACAAGGAGATTATACAGAAACCATTGTTCATTTTCTGTTAGTTGATTCTAAATACCCTGTAATACTGTCATTCTCTTGAATGGTTTTACATTGTCTTGATATGTTTGATGCTACAGTATACGAAGTTATACTCAAAGATTTCAAGGAAAGAGACACTATGGTAACTACTTTTATGTTGGATTATCTTGTGGTGAAACACTACTTTGCTTAAATGGTTATGTTTTGACCTGCGCTGTTTTGTTGTTATGTCCTCTTTTATCTCAATCTCTTTTCTTATTATTTACTTTTTCATTTTTATCCTTTTAATTAAGGGAAACATAAATAAAAAATAGCAGGATGTATTATAGTAACCCACTTTGATTTCCTATTAACTTGATTTGAAACCCTGTATTGCTCTCACCATCTTGTTTTGACTGATTTTCCTCTATTCTGTTTTGCTTGATAGTACCAAGTTCGAGAGTATAGGCAACAACTGTGAAGACAATAAGATTCATTATGACACCCATTCTGGTTTGACTATTATCTTCTTTTGAAGTCCTCTAAAGGTCTCCAATGTTTTGGTTTTATTGGGTTTGTTCTTTACTGTTTTGTTCAATTTTATTATAACTGATCATATAGGCAATTCTTTTTAAGATAGCAAGAGGAATTATGGTAACCATTGTTGATCACTTAGTATTTTGTTTTTACATTATGTATTATGCCCATCCTTTTGATTTGACTGACTCTGTCCTGTTATGTCACATTTGGTTTTATTCTCTTCCAAAAAAAGTAATAAGAACAGTGGGAGTAATAAAACTCAAAATGTGTAATTTCCATTGTACAAAAGAGAGGAAAAGAAAGTGCTCTAAATGATATAATTGTGTATATTTAAGTGTATAAGATAGATAACCATATTACTGAGTTTTGTTGGAGCACTGAACAAAACTGTTTGCAGTCTCACTGTTTGACTGTCCACTTTATATGCTTTAATTTTATAACAAACAACTGTTTCTAAGATGACAATATGTAATCTATTAACTAGTGATTTCCTACTGTTTATTTTTTCTGAAATTCTGTATAACTTGTACCCTTTTTCTGTTTTTTTTTTTCTTTTTGTCCTTAAATAAAATTAAAAAAAAAAAGAAAGTATACTAAGTCAACTCAACTAGTGTGAAGATAGAATACCAAATCTATAAGACAGGACTCTAGCTGGTGATTATCAAATGAAAGATCTCTTAAAAATAGCAAGGGACCACACAAAAAAATCAGTCCAGCACATGCCAGACAACACAAAGGAGAATAACATAAGAGTAATAAGAATCAATAAAGAATCAGAAGATAGCACAAAGGGCATAAAAAGTTATTCACAGAAATAACAGCAGAAAATTTTCCAACCATGGAAGAAGAATTTGACATACACATAAATGAGGCATATAGAACTCCACAGTCATAATCAGAAAAAAAAATACACCAAAGTATCTCTAATAATCAAGATTCCAGAAATTCAGCATAAAAGAATATTAAAAGCTGTTAGAAAACAGAAACAAATCATCTATAAAGGAAAATCCATCAGAATCACAGCAGATTTCTCAATTTAAATTCTTAAGTCAAGGAGAGCTGGGAGTGAAGTACTTCAAGCCCTAAAAAATAACAACTTCCAAACAAGATTGATGTATTCTGTAAAATCACGTTTCAAAACTGACAGAGAAGTAAGATACTTCCATGATAAAGAATAACTGAAGAAATTATGACCACCAAAGCAGTACTCCAAAAAGTTCTAAAGAACATTCTAAAAAAAGACAACAATTCCAAGAATCCCAATAGAATGCATCTATCAGGCAAGGTAAGCAATTAAATAAAAGGGAAGGAAATGGAATAAAGAGGAAAATAATATAACAAGGGTATGTCAATACCTATTACTTATACCCATCAATGTGAATGGTCTCAATTCACCAATCAAAAGAAACAGATTGGCAAAATGGATCAAGAAACAAAATCCAACAATATTCTGCAAATAAGAAACACAGTTAGCTCAAAAATAAATTCACAGACTGAATGTTAAAGGATGGAAAACAATACTCCATGCAACAAAAGCCTGGGAAAAAGCAGGGGTAGCTTTTCTATTTGCAGACAAAGTACATTTCAAGCCAAAACTGATCAGAAGAGAAAAAGAATGTCACTACATACTTGTTAAAGAGAACAATCCAAGAGGAAGAGGTAACAATCATAAAATACATGCACACTTAATTACATAAAACAAACACTAATGAATATGAAAACTCAGATAACCACTAATACAACTGTAATGAAGGATCTCAATACCCCACTGTCACAAATGGACAGATCAACTAGACCAAAAAATCAACAAATAAATATCAGGGCTGATACCTTTGTACAAATGGACTTCGTAGATTCTACAGAGTGTTCCACCCAACAGCAACATAATATACATTCTTTTCAGCAGCATCTAGGACTTTCTCCACATATAAACTCACAGCATATGGTTAAGTAAATGCAAAGAAATTCAAATCATCCCATGCATATTATCAGATCACAATACAATGAAATTGCAAGTCAATGGCAAAAGAAACCACAAAAAACTACATAAACAAATGGAACTTAAATAACACCCTCCTGAACCAATGGGTCACAGATGAAATTAAAGAAGAAATTAGACAGCTTCTACAATTAAGTAACACCAGTTCAATATACCAGATATATGATACACAAAGAAAGTGGTCCTATGAAGGAAATTAACAGCAGTTAATTTATCACATCACAAAAACAGAGTGAGCTCAAATAAATAAGCTAATGTTGAACCTCAAGTTTTTAGAAAAAAGCAAATGAAACTCAAAATATGTACAATGGAGAAAACTATAAGGAGCAGAGCAGAAATTAATGCAATGGCGACTAAGAAAACAATACAAAGAATTGATAAATAAAAGAGTTAGTTCTTTGAAAGTTTTAATGAAAGACACTTAGCCAAACTTAACAAAAAAAGAAAATACCCAAAATCAATGCAATTAGGAATGAAAAGGTTAAAATCATAATGAATCCTGCATAAATCCAGAAGATCATGAATACCCTCTTTGAGAATCTATATTCCAGTAAGATGGAAAGTGTAGAAGAAATGGACAAATTTCCAGATACACAAAAATCATTAAAGCTAAATCAAGAAGACACAAAAATTCTAAATAATCCAGTATCAGTCAAAGACATTCAAGAACTAAAAAAAAAAAAACTATCAAAAAAGAAAAGCCCAGGTTGTGACAGAGTCACTACTGAATTCTGCAAGAAGTTTACAGAAGATCCAATACCACTATTCATCAAGCTCTATTGAAATGGAAAGGGAAACTACTCCCAAAGTCATTCCTGGAAGCAAGCATTACCCTGATACCAAAATCAGAAAAGGATCCAACCAAAAATGAGAACCATAGGCCAATCTCCTTAATCAATATAAATATAAAAATCCTCAATAAGATATTGGACAAAGAGAATGCACAAAATTTCTATACTATGACAAACGGGATTCATCCCAGGGATACAGGGATAGTTCAACATATGCAAAGCAGTAAATGTAATACACCGTATCTACAGAGCCAAGAACAAAAACCACATTATCATCTCAACAGATCCAGGAAAAGAATGTGACAAAGTCCAATACCCATTTGTGATTTAAAAAAAAAAATACAGAATATTGGAATAGATACTCTTTATCTCATTCTGATAAAAGCCATCCATGACAAACCAACACCCAATATCATACTAAATGGACAAAAACCGAAAGTTTTCATTCTAAAGTCAGGAATAAGACAAGATGTCCACTATCACCATTCTTACACAATAGAATTCTGGAAACATTAGCCAGAGCAATTAGACAAAAGAAAGAAAGAAAATAAGGATAAGAAAGGAAACAGTTACATTATCATTATTTGCAGAGGACATAATACCCCACATAAAAGACTCCAAAAACTGTACTAAAAGACTTTTAGATTTAATAACCAAATTCAGACATAAACCTGGACACAAAATCAACTCTCAAAAATTAATAGCATTCCTGTACACAAACAACAAACTCATTGAGACAGAAATTTTAGGGAAACAACATCTTTCACAACAGCATTCAAACAAAAATGAAATACTTAGAAATCAACCTAATAAAGGAAGAAAAGGTGTTTACATTAAAAACTACAGTACTCTTTTAAAAAAAAGATTAAAGAGTATATCAGAAAATGGAAAGATTTCCCCGGTCTTGAATAGGTAGAATCAATCTAGTAAAAATGGTCATATTTCCAAAGCTGTTATAAGTATTTAATGCAATCCCAATCAAAACACCAATAGCATACCTCACAAAATTAAAGAAAACAATCCTCAAATTCATTCAGAATCAGAAGAGACCTAGAATAGCAAAAGTAATTCTGGGCAACAAAGGCAAGGCAGGGGTATCACAATCCCTTACCTGAAATTATACTACAAAGCTACAGTGATAAAAACAGCATGGTACTGGAAAAACACAGACTTGTGGATCAATGGAACACATTAGAAGATACAGACACATATATACAAACTTAGCCATCTTATCTTTGACACATGTTTCAAACATCTGCACTGGAAGAAAGATGGCTTCTTTAATAAACGGTACTGGAAAGCTTTCTGTAAGCTGAAGACTAAAACAAGACTCATATCTCTTACTGTGCACTAAACTAAAACTGAAATGGGTCAAAGATCTAAATATTAAAACAGAAACACTAAGTCAGCTATCAGGCAGAACTCTTGAAGACATATATATAGGCAAAAACTTTATGAACAAAAAACCCCAATCACATAGGAAGTATCACAAAGAATTACCAACAAGGATCTTGTCTTATTAAATAAACAGCTTTCGCAAAGCAAAAGAAAGCACTAACAGAAAAAAATTTTGTCAGCTGTATTGCAAAGGACTAATATCTACAATATATAAAGAACTCAAAAAAATCAGATTCCCCCTAAAATTAAAGACTAAATCCAAAAGTGGCACCTGAAATAGATACTTCTCAGATGCAGAAGTACAAATAACAAATAAATAAATGAAAAATGTTCAGCATCACTGATCATTCATAAAATGCAAATTAAAGCAACACTGAGATTCATCTCACTCCATAAAAAATGACTATTAGCAAGAAATCAATCAATAACAAATGCTGGCTGTGGGGAAAAAGAACATTTCTCCATGACTGGTGGGAGTGTAGACTGGTGCGACCACTGTGGAAGTCAGTGTGGAGATTCCTTAAAAAATTAGGTGTAGATGCTCCACTTAAGCAAGCCATTCCCCTTCTACATATCTTCATAAAAAGATTAAAAGCATCATATAATATACGATATATAAAAAAACCCATGTTTATTTCAAAGAACAGACACTGGGAAGTAGGAAGAACATATTCAAATGAGAAGAGGAACAAAGGAGGAAGGAGGGGAAGGTAAGGAAGAGAAAAAGGGAGAAAAACTTAAAAGGAAAAAATTAGAGGAAAAAAAGCTTTTGTAAATGGGGAGGGGAACAAAGGTAGAAGGGAGGGCAATGGAATGGGGAAGAAAAAGAATCAAGATAAAGGGCTGGGGATTTAGCTCAGTGGCATAAGCACCTGCCTTGCAAGCAGGCGGTTGTGAGTTCGATCCCTAGTACCGATAAAAAGTTAAAAAAAAAAAAAAGAATCAAGATAAATTCCCTATGATGACTGTGATCAATACTTATGACAAATATATACTACTAAAAAATAAAAAGTTTTAAAAAAAAACTAAATGGAGACATCCACCTAAATGAGTAAACAGGAACCTACCACGCTTCTCTCTCAAGTAGTTTAAACATAGCCCATTTTACTTGTTTAAGAACTGACCTCAGGGGGCTGGGGATTTAGCTCAGCGGCATAAGTGCCTGCCTTGCAAGCAGGCAGTCGTGAGTTCGATCCCTGGTACTGATAAAAAAATGAGAAAGACAAAAAAAAAAAAAAAAAAAGAACTGACCTCAGAGGAAATAAGAATATGCTTTGAAAGACCCAGTTAATCAATATAAAATGTGACTTGAAACCTTACTCAGGACAACTACTATTTGAGTGCTTACCCATTTTCATGCTTCAAGGTATATTTTCTCTTTTGTTCGATGAAAATCTATCATTCTGCAATAAACTCTACCTATACTCCTATGCCTATGTGTTTTGTGTGAAATCTTTAATCAAACACACAAGCCAGATGTGGTGGCATGTGTCTATAATCCCAGAACTTTTGGGGAGGGTGAGGCAAAAGGATTGTCAAAAGTCTGAAGCCAGCCTAGGCTACATAGTAAGCATGAAGTATATATTAAGACCCTCTCTCCAAAACACAAATAAAAAAAACATAAATAATCAAGGTGGGCTGCAGTTCCTTATGGTGTTAGGATCTCACCAAATTGGGAGTCGCCTCCCAGTAGCATTACCTACCTAGAATACAGGAATGCCAACAACTTATCCAGCAAGTAAAGCTTCCCACTTGCTTCAATCAGGTGATCTCCAACTTCAAAAGGTTCTGGCTCCACACCTGGGAAAGAAAGACCCCACTCACAGTAATGTGCCCCAATAAGGAAGTTGCCATGAGTAGAAAAGCCAACAGCTAGGTTATAGCAAGAGAGCCCAAGCTCCTTCTACTGGAAAATATGCCCAGGCTCATCATGTGTGCAGCATTTTATAGTTACTTTCTTGCGTGATAGTTTCAGTGCTGCCTAACACCAATCACACAGCAGAGTATACCCAAAAGCCTAACAGACATTTATCTAGGAACAAATCCACTCTTCAGGAAATTGAGGCACAGGATAATGCTAAAAGTAAAGAAAATCCCAAATTGAAATCTTCAGAATCTCTAGATAGTGGAAGACAGACTATACGGAATGGGCTCTGAGGATACAGAGTAGGGAGGAGAGGAGAAATAAAAAGATCAAGATGTATTTTATATATATACATATATATATTTCCCCTGATGAAGGTATTTATCATGTATCACAAACATATAAAGGGAGCCATTATCAGAACACACACTTAGATACACATACTAATGATTCCTAGGCAGCTAGGTTTACCTGTAAAGTTTCCTTTAAAATCTACATGTTTCTAATGTTCCCTTTTCCTTAAAAGAAAGTTTTCTAATGTGCATCTAATTAAGATTCAGTACAGCCAGTTGTGGTAGCACACACCTATAATCCCAGCACTGAGAAGGCTGAGGCAAGAGGATCACCTCAATTCAATCCAGCCTGGAGTACATAGTGAGTTCAAAGCAAGCCCAAACTACATGGTGAGGACCTGTCTTTTTTTTTTTTTTTTTCCTTTTTATCGGTACCAGGGATCAAACTCACGACTGCCTGCTTGCAAGGCAAGCGCTTATGCCGCTGAGCTAAATTCCCAGCCCCTAGAGAACCTGTCTTAAAAAAAAAAAAAAAAAAAAAAAGATGCTGTGCAATTTTTAGGGATTAAAGATGGCAGAGTAAAATCCAGCCACAAATCACTGACCCTAGGAACTGAGATACCTGGAAAACAACAATTAAACTAAGACAAAAAGATGTAGAGTTCCAGGAATCTACAAAGAGGGGATGAGATATCTGGAAATCACAGAGAAACTTAGACACTGAAGACAATGCCAAGAAAAGAATAAATCAGCCGGGAACACTAACCCCAACCTTCAGAGAGGAGAAGGAAGCCCTGTTTTCACAAAGACTAGCTAAGTCCAGAGAAGGTCTGAAGCCCAGTGATAAATAACAGATTGAACTGGCATTCTAGCCCCAAGCAAAGTTTATGGTGATTGTAAGCTTCAAATCGGAGGTGGGGTTACTCTGAAATTCTTCTGAGTGGCTAGGCTAGAGTGGGAAGAGAAATTTACTGCAACATTTGCCATTTTGGGGAGAGATAAGATCAAGATTTGGGGAAGGGGTTTACAGTTTAAGACTGAACTACTACAGGAATCAGAAGTCACAGAACAACTACACTTCAGGGTCTTTGGAGTCACACTCCTGCAGTGATGGAGGGAACAAAGTCACAGAGAAGGGGAGGCTAGACACACACCTCCTGAGAAGTTTACACAGCCACAAGCTTGGGTTGTGAAGGACACAAAAGTCCCACCCTCTGTAGTGAGACACCAAACAAACCATTAAACAAATAGATTTAACAGATATCTACATTGTATTATTTCACAACAGAATATTTTTCTCACCAGCACATGAAAATTTTTCTAAAACTAATCCCTATCTTAGATACAAAGCATGCTTAAATAAATACAAAAGAATTAAAATAATCCCCTCTACAGTACTGAATCACAGCAGAATTAAAGACAGAAATCGACAGAAAAAGGAAATGACAGATGCTATGCAAGCACAAGAGGTTGATTAATGCATTGTTGGGTAAACAGTGGATCACAGAAGAAATCTGGGAATAAAAATTTCCTAGAATCAAATACCAAATCTATGGGACAAAATGAAAGCAGCTATATGAGAGAAGGTTATAGCTGTGACTATATAAGTCAAGACAACAGACTAATCCCAAATAAATAACCTAATGATATTTCTCAAGGTTCTAGAAAACAGTAACAATCCAAACTCCAAACTAAAAGATCATGGTAGAAATTAATGAAATTGAGAATAAAAAAAGCAATACAATGAATCAGGGTTGGTTCTCTGAAAGATTAAATAAGATTGATGAACCTCTAGCCTAATTACCCCCCAAAAAGCAAAGAAAAACCCTTTATCAATGTATTACAAATGAAAAAAGGTGAAATCATAACTGATCCTACCAAAATATAAAGGATTATAAGAAATTATCACAAAATACTATATACAAAAAACTGAAGAATGTAGAAGAAATGGAAAAATTCCTAGAAACATGTAAGTTACCAAAATTAAACCAAGAGGACATTAAAACTATTAACAGACTAATGAAAGGAAATGAAATAGGGGAAGCAATAAAAACTATGAACAAAAAAAAAAAAAAAAAAAAAAAAAAAAGCCAAGGTCCCAAGGATTCACCATAGAATTCTATCAAAACTTCAGGAAAGATATAACACCAATACTTCTCAAACTCATCTAGGAGATTGAAAGGGAAGAAGATTGCCAAACTCATTCCTGGAAGTCAGTATTACTCTAACACTGAAGCTGTCTAACAAAAAAAAGAAAACCACAGACCAATATCCTTAAAAAACATAGAGGCAAAAATTCTCAACAAGATACTGCCACACAGAATGCACTAAAAAACAAACTAACAGATCACTAAAAAGATCACACAGCATGACCAAGCTGGGCTTATCCTGGGGATGCAAGTATGGTTCAAAATATATAAACTGTAAATGTATCACATAAACAAAAGGAAAGACAAAAAGCACAGAGCATTTTAACAGATGTAGAAAAAGCATTCGACGAAATTCAACATTTATTCATGATAAAAAAAAAAAAAACTACACACACCTTGTTGAAAATACATAGAGGAACTTTATCTCAACCTGATAAAGCCATTTACAACAAATCCACAGCCAATATCACACTAAATGGGGAAAAATTGAGAGCATTCTCACCAAAATCAAAATCAGGAACAAGACAAAGGTGTCCAATCTTACCACATCTGTTCAACAGAGTACTTGAAATGAGCTAAGCAGTCAGGGTAGAAAAACAAACAAAAGGGATGCATATAAAAAAGGATGATATCATCCTTCATGTAGAAGACAAAATAAAAATCCTTTTGCCATGAAGACTCTGGAAACTAATAAGTTCAGCAGTGCAGCATGATTCCACCATGGAAAAAATTAGAAAAACAATCCAATTCACATGAGCTCAAAAAAAATTTTTTTAAATACCTAGAAATTAGTCTAACCAAAGAAGTGAAAAACCTCTACAATGAAAACTATAGTACTCTGACAAAAGATCTAAGAGGACAGCACAAAATGGGAAGACATCCTCTGTTTCTGGATAAGCAGAACCAATACTATCAAAATGGCCACATTATCAACAACAATACATATAGTTAATGCAATGCCAATCAAAATACCAACAGCATTCCTCACAGAACTAGCAAAAACAATCCTTAAATTTATATGCAACCAGAAGAGACCTAGAATAGCAAAAGCAATCCTAGACAAGAGCAAAGCAGGAGGGATCACAATCCTTGACTGCAAGTTATACTACAAAGCTATAATAATAAAAACAGCATACTACTGTCACAAAAATAGACATGTGAATCAATGCAATAGGATTGAAGAACATACAATAGAAACAACTTCAGGCACACTTAGCCATCTGACCTGTAGGAAAGATAGTCTCTTTAACAAATGGTGCTGGGAAAGCTAGTTATACACATACAAAAGATCTGTATCTCTCACTTTGTAATGAAATCAATCAAAATAGATCAAAGTCCTAGATATTAAAATAGAAACACTGGATCTCTGGTAGATAAAATAGATAAAACTCTTGAAGACATAGGCAAGTACTCTCTGAACTGAACCCTTAACTATATAAGAATACCAAGAATCAACAAATGGTATTATAGCAAATTGAAAAGCTGTTACACAGCAAAAGGAATAATACATAGATTTGGAAAAGTTTTTTTGTCAGCTATTTCTCAGGGGACTATCTATCTACAATACATAAGAATTCAAAAAAATTTTTTTTCAAAAAATAAAAGACTCAGGGGCTGGGGATTTAGCTCAATGGCATAAGCGTCTGCCTTGCAAGTGTGCAGTCGTGAGTTTGATCCCTGGTACCAATAAAAAAAAAGAATACATAAAAGAAAAATAAATAAAAAATAAAAGATCCTGTCAAACAACAGGGAAATGAAATGAAGAGATACTTCTCAAAAGTAGAAGTACAAATGGTTACCGACTATTATCTTACTGAAAAAATGTTTATCTTTGTCATTAGAGAAATGCAAATCAAAACACTGAAATTCTATCCTACTGCAGAAATAATGAGCATCATCAAGAAATCGCACACCTGTAATCTTTCCACTTGGGATGTTGAGGCATGGGGTCTATTGTGAGTCTGAGGCCCCCACAGGTTACAGATGAGTCTAAAGACAGCCTGAATTACAGAAAGACTTGTGAAAGAAAGAAGAAAAGATAAGATTAAAAAAACAAATGCTGGCAGGGTTGTGAGATAAAAGGAACTCTACTATATTGTTGACAGGAATACAAATTAATACAACCACTATGGAAATCAGTATTGAGATTCCTCAAATAGAAATTCCATTTGATGAAGTTATACTTCTTGTAGGTATCTTCCCTGACAGTTAAAGACACCATAGTAATAGATGCACAGTCATGTTTATAGCAGCACAATTCACAATAGCTAAATCTTGGAAGCAGTCTCTTTTTCCATCAATGGACTGATTAAAAAACACACACACAAAATGGAGTACTACTCAGCCACAGAAAGCTAAATTTGAGTCATTTGTAGGCAAATAGATTTATTTATAAACAACAATGTGAAGTGAAATAAATCAGACACATACTGTAGTTTCTCTTATATGAGCAGTCTAGTGTATTAATAATTAAAGAACAAAATAAAAGAAGACAAGAGGCAGACAGACAGTGTAGATATTAGAAGGGGATCTAGGTATGGGTAGGAGACAGGAAGGGGAAAGAAATAAAATAGGCCAAGATATGATAGGTATGCATACTAATACCACACAATTAATGTATGTATAATATACAGCAAACATACTAATCAAAAAAAGAGAGAAAAATAAACTAAGATTAATGTTCAAATCTATCTTACACAACCATCCAAAAAAGATTCTGTGCGTATTTTAAATAATTCATAGCACTATTGACAAAGACACCCTTCAAGGGTCACAGCAAACCTTTGGCATTAATCCTGTCTATCTCTAAGGCCGCCATGCCCTGCTCTAAACCAGTGCTGATAGGGAAATTTACAGAAGTTGGTAAGATGAAGAGGAAGCAGCAAAGGACATTGAGAAGGAACAGATGTGGACAGGAAAAACAAGAGAAAGTGCTACCCTAGCACCTGAATACAGGAAATATTTCCAGGAAGAAGTGACCAACTATGTCAAAGGTTTCTGAGAAGCTAACTAAAATGAACCAGGAAACAAGAAGCAACATAGTGGTCATGAGTGGTTCAAAAAAAGGGAAACATAATCATCAAGACATGATCAGGTAAATTCACCTTATGACCTATCATGTAAAATGATTAGCTTTGATCTCTAAAATTGTCACTATCATAAGACATAAAAGGCAAACATCAAAAGTTAAAGAATATTTATAAATTATAGGAGAATAAAGACGTGACAATTTCTATGACTTTTTCTGGATTAAAAAAAAAGAAAAGAAAAAGTCATAAGGACATTTGGGTGGCCTTTGAAGAAATCTATGAACAACATATTAGATTACATTAATATACAGAACATGAGAACCAAGTAGACAGTAAATTCAGATAAGTCTTTTGAAGAATTTTGCTATGATTTTGGCCACAGGAATATTAGTGACAAATAATGTGGAGAAAAAGAGCACTGTCTCACCATCAAACAAATACGGATGATCCACACATTTTCGAAGCTGAGACAAAATGTTCTGAAGTTTAACTTTCTTTGCCATCTCATTTTCAAATGCATCTGAAATTTTAAAGAGACAGAAAAATGGAAAATCAAACCAAAAAAAATTTCCACGAATAACCTTACTCATTTCACAGACTATCCCTCACATGTATGTTCACTACCCAAACTGCCATGAACTGCATTCAGAATTCACGGCACATTCATATGAAATATTCTTAGCCATCACTTTGTTTTGAAAAGGAAATCTAAACTATAAATTAAACTAAGGATACTTTGATATTCCTTTTGCAAAATTTCCCTCTTTAACTTTATGGAATCAAAAGACGAGACAAAACTGAAACAAACTCACAAACACTAAAATCAGACTGTCCCACACCTGTCCCCCCCTGCCCACTCCTAATTCCTCCCAGTGAATCTGATTCAGTGTTACTATCTGTTAAGCATCTGACAGGGTGGGAAACTAAAAATCACATCAGGAGCATTTGAAAGTATTTTAACTTACAGGCAATAAGGAAACCTGAGTGAGAGGAAACAGATTTTTCACTGCTGCCACACCTATCTGAGTCACAGAAAACAGACTCTCCTAGGTCTCACTGCAGCAGACCCAAGTGTCGAGCATGTTCAAAATGCAAAGTGAGTATGATCATACGACTCCACTCTGCATGAAAATCACATCCCCCTCTCGTCTCTAAATGGACAAGTGTGCTCCGATTACCTAGGTCTTTCATCAGAATAGCCTTGTAGTATTTTTTCTGCAATGGTGACATGCCATGGTATATCACTACTTCAGTCTTCTTGGGAAGCTCAGTAGCTACTTCAGCTTTCACTCGCCTCAACAGAAAAGGCTGCAGGAGTTTGTGTAGTTCACTTGCTACATAAGAAAAAAAAATAAGAGTGAGATAAAAGTATAACTGAGGTATTCAAATACCAGAGAATACATAGCAATCTATTTTTATTTCTCATTTTCATGCTAATTCTCATTCTAGATCACACAGAAATTTTTATAGTACATACAGATGCTCCTAGATGAGCTGTCTTTCTCTATAAATCCATCAGAGCTGAAAATCTAGGCTGATATTCCCCTAAAAAAATAAAAATACTCCCTTTAAAATAAAAAAAAAGTCAATTTACAACTGGAAAAAAACCCTCAAAGATGAAAGTGCATTTAATACATCTAACTTATCTAACATTATAGACTGGCCTGCTTAAAATGTGCATGGAACACTTACATTAATCTATAGTAGGGAAAAATAATTTAACATGAAGCTTGTTTATTAAAAAGTATTAAACATTCCATGTAATTTATTGAGTACCTGTCTCCAAACAACACCAGCAACACAGAACCCTGTGGAGTACCAGTTATTTACCCAAGTGATCACCTGGCTCACTGGGGACGGACTCACGACTGCCACCACCATCTCCAGGAGTATCTCACCCCATATCTAGCATCTAGCTTGGGAAAGATCAATTAGAATTAGAAAGAATTCCCTCTGAAATTGCTCCTGGCTCTTAACCCAAGAACCAAAAACACTCAAAGAATCTGATTCTTACTGATCATCTCATTTGCATGAAGCTGTTTTATTTCTAGGTTTTTGCATTAAACTCATTAGTGGCAAAACAGTTTAGAAACACAGAGCAAATAAATAATACAGTCACTATTTTAATAAGAGTTCAGTGAGGCTCAGGAAAACTAGGCAACTTTATCCAAGCTGAATGTAAATGTTTCCAGCAATCAAACTTGGCTCTTCTGATTTCAAATCCTTGTGTTCTTTCACCAAGTTTTCTGAACTTCAAAAACTAATCTGATTAGAGCTATACTATACATTGGATTGCCACATACAAATAATAAAAATACAAGTAACTAGTTAAATTTGAATTTCAGGTAAACAATGAGTAGTTTTGGAATATATGGCATCTTTACCTGGCAATTTTAAAAATGGGAATACTAAGAGTAGATTCCCTAGGTAATCTTTAGCCTATGAAGAGATTTTTGTCATAAGACAACCCTCCAAACTATACTTACTCAACACACATATAATCACTAGCCCACATGTGTGCCTTTGTTTTGAATTACCATCACAGGATAATATCATAGGGATATTCAGGTAACTCTACAAAACAGAGGGACAAAGGTACTGAAGAAGACGAGGGATGTGGCTCAGTGACAGAGCTCTTGCTTTGCGTGCATGAGGCCCTGGGTTGGATTCCCAGCACAAAAAAAAACAGAAAAGAAAAGGTACTAAAGAAAGCAGCTAGCTGCATGAATGGTAAAGTTTCCATCCTTCACTTTTATTTACCAGCTCACAGTTTTGGTTTCAGTAAAGTGTTAAAAAGAAACACCAGTAATGCAGAATGCTGAATAGCAGGTTGGAACTATAGTACCTATTGTATATCCTAGGAAGCAGTAAGGAAAATTGACAAAGTTTTACAGATATTACAAGTGGAATGGTCTACAAATCAGCAGGAATTTTCTACTTCTTTCAAAAATAAACCAACTATGTCCTAATGTAGAATCATATAATAATTAGTGAATAATTCCTTTATGGAGCGCACACAACTAGATACATGAAGGATCCAACACCTGCCTTACATCCTGGCTCTTTATCTTCCTGGAGGGTGTCTTCGATGATCAATTCTCTTTCTTTTTTATCTATAACTGCTATGCACCAGCACAGTTTCTGTGCTAAGACCTCTTGGAGGTTTTTAAAAGGGAACTTGCCTGATTTAGATTCTTTCTCAATATCCTGATAACGGTGAACAAAATCTTCCACCTGCTCCTTGCAAAAGAGATCAGGCTCCACAAAACTGAGGAGAGAGTAGAGCTCTTGGAGGCTATTCTGTACAGGAGTTCCAGTCAACAGGAGACTGAAGACCACTGAGAACTCAAATACATAAATAAACAAAAGTTAAAATCATGGGAAGCAAGACTGTTACCCATCCCAACCTTTATCCATACAAAAAGCAGTATGATTTAATGGAATGAGCAACGCACATGAAATCAAAAGGCTCAGGTCAAGTACAGCCTGATGTAGGAAGTAATATCTCTGTAGTTTCAACTCCAAGAAGGGGGTAATAATCCTGTGAAGACACTGTTATAACAATGTGAGCATAGGGGCTAGGGATTTAGCTCAGTGGCATAAGCGCCTGCCTTGCAAGCAGGCAGTCATGAGTTCGATCCCTGGTACCGATAAAAAGGAAAAAAAAAAAAAAAAAAAAAGAATGTGAGCGTAGAAGGGGTTCTGGGTTTGATTTCCATTATGAAAAGGGAAAGAGAAGGAGGAAGAAAGAAAAGGCAGAGAAGAGAGAGAAAAGAAAGGAGGAGGGTAGAGAGGAAGAAAAGAACGGGAAGGAAGGGAAAAAGGAAGGAAGGGAGGGATGAAGGAAGGAAGGAAGGGAGGAAGGAAGGGAGGGAGAAGAAGGGCACTTTGTAAACTCTAATGTATTACATGAGCAATACATTACTCATGTAACAATATGGTTATTGTTATTCAATCTATGTGGGGATTCAAACTACTGGTAAGTGCTATAAGCTATATACGGGAATTTGCTGAAGCATCAGAGACACTGTACATACTCATGGAGGCTAAGAAGCCAAAACTATAGCATCAAAGCTGAGACTCTTACTACAAACAAGAAATACGATCTACACTAAAAGAACATCCCTTTGTAAAACTTTATGTTCATCAGATATACGATATCAATATTTTTGATAGTTTCTGGACATTCTGCTATACATCCCAAAATGGAAAGCAATTCTTTCAACCTTCAGAAACAGATGAAAACATCAAGAATAAAGACTAATGAAGCAAAAGGTAAGGAAAAACAATAAAAACAAGTATTAGGTCAGGCAAGGGCAAACTCTAAACTGACATTAACACGTACTTATTCTATCAGAATAATATAGAAAAGTGGGAAAGCCTTATTTTATATAGGTAAATGATTTTAATTATAAAATATAGCATATAAGGATGCTTGTATACATAGACTACTTCTATACATACCATATTTTGACACTTAGAATAGTAAATATTTGGACGTTTAAAATATATATGCATGCAGAGCAGTATCTTGGTTCATGAACTTCATTTGCTTATGATTTGAGGGAAGATGGCCATATTTGTGTTTGTGTGGGAAAGATGGCTGCCGTTATATTTGTCATCCAATGTAGAATCTGTTGAATGCTTTTGAGAACCAAATGTTTTGCAAACACAAGCATTTGTGATCTAAGGTATACTTAAGTCTGAGTATATGCATGCACGGCAAGGCATATGGCAGCATGGACACATAACACTAAATTATTAACTCATTCACAACACAGCCCAATTCACATGTACTGCTGCTGGATGGCTTGAACCACCACTGGTACACACATGATTGTCCCAGTAGGCCACTTTTTATTAATTTTATCAGTAAAAACATCAATGAAAGTGATTAGATCTGTTTGCACCACCAGTCATGCATATACCACAGGTGGTTCAAGCTGACTGAAATGTGTTAATGAAGGAGTAGGATTATTGGTAAATGTTCATTTATTTTATTTTGGGGGTGGTCCTAAGATACTGATTTTGTAGTAAGAAAAGTGATCAATGAAACAAAGTAATCAATTAAATCTAATTTAATATTTTTGTAATCTCTCTTTTTCTTGCATCTTTCTAAAATGTTTATTCAAACTCTTCTTATTCTTGCCTTAACTGCTTGTTCAGCATTGTTCTCCAAGTTCTTCAACTATGGGAACAGGTAAAAGTCAAAATGTTTTTAATACCCAATTCACACTTTCATAGTATGTGCTCACCAAATAAGAGATGAAGTTATCAAAGACAGTGCAGTCACAATGGTAAACAATGTGGGTCACTACAATCCCATGACACAAATTAACTTTGCTGTTTCAAAGTAAAATCCATTTTGAGATCATATACTAGGAATAGAAATATACTAGGAATAGAAAAATTTTATGATGTGACTGTGTCCTCTCCAAATTCCAGATATTACCAATGTGATAATCTTAAGAGATAGAGCCTGAAGAAGTGATCAGGTGGAGCCTGGTGGTACAAGCCTGTTATCCACTACCCTAGAGGATTTCAAGTTCAAGTCCTGCCTGGAGAATTAAACAACATTGCCTTGGTTTCTTCTCTCTGGTTGCTGAGGCAAAATACTTGACACCCCAATTGACGGAAAGAATGGCTTATTTAGCTTACAGGGTTTTGTTTTGTTTCGTTTTGTTTTGTTTGAAGTTTCAATCCATATTCAATTGGCTCCAAAGCGGGTAGCATGGCTAAGGGGTAACCAGCATGGAGGCCTAAGTGACAAAAGCAAAAGGGGCAAAAGGGGAAAGCACATCTCCTTCCTTCCCTTATACTGTATGCCACCGGCTACCCACCCTGGGTGGGTACATCACTCATACCACCAACCCCAGCACTAGACAACAAGCGAATCACAAAGACTAGACTCAGTGCTTTTGAAAGCTCACCGCACATGACCACATGAGGCTCTGGGGGGACACCCAAATCCAAATCATAATCCAAATCATAAACCTAAATCATAACAAACGATCTGTCTTAAAATAAAACAAAAAGGCCAAGAATCCAAGCAGTATGGCAAACACTTATAATTCCAGCATTCAGGAAGCTGAGGCAGGAGGATCACCACACATTTGAGGCCAGCCTGGGCTACATAGTTCAAGGACAGCTTGAACCATATTGTAAGACTGTGAGACTGTCTCAAAAAAAAAGGGAAGGGTAAGCCCTCCCTGTGAATCAACACATGCGTAGGCCACCAGCAGCTGGGCGACAGCCCAGACCCAAGTCCCTTCTGGCACATGGGCTAGCAAACAAGAACAGCCAATCACCCTCCACCCTAATCCCCGCCACCATAAGGAACCAGCTGATGTGGAGAAACACAGGCTGCGATGACAGCGATTGAGGTGAAGTGCAATCTGGTGTTTGTGGTGTTCTGGTGTTTCAGTGACCTTGAAGGTCTAGGGCCAGTGGTCTGATTATCTATTCTGAGGATAGTAGTATGCAGTGTGGCATCCCTGGGGCATCTCCTTCTGAAGGCGGTAGCCATTGTTAATTCCCCACTGTCTTATTTTGAAGTCCTATATCATTTTCATTGTTTTATTGGTTTAGGTTTTATTCTGTTTTATTTTGTTTTTGTTATATCTAATGGCATGAGCAGCTATATCAAAGACAAAAAGATATATTATGGTAGCTATTTTGGATTTATTATTGTCTTGTTTTGAAGTCCTTTATTGTACTCACTGTTTTGTTTTTATTGGTTTTATTCTGTTCTGTTTGATTTTTACTATGTATAAAGGTATCTGCAGCTCTTTTGAAGACAAGAAAAGGCATTATGGTAACTGTTGTTGATTTCATATTGTTTTGAAGTCCTGCATCACTTATACTGGTTTGTTTTGATTGGTTTTACTCTATTTTATTTTCCTTGGTTTTATCCTCTTTAAAATTTAAAAAAGGGTCAGGGGACAGGTGGCTAGAAATACCTCTTAGTGTGAAGACCCTACGTTCATTCCCAATACAGGAAAAAAAAAAACGAAGTGACTAGGCCTGTGGACTGCTTGCTATAGTAGGATCAACTTTCAGGCCACTAAATACAGAATTCAGACCTGAGATTTTCCTCCAAATGACCTCCCAAGTGCCTTTTCAAAAATGCATCTTAGGGACTGGGAATTTAGCTCAGCGGCATAAGCACCTGCCTTGCAAGCAGGCGGTCATGAGTTCGATCCCCAGTACCAATTTAAAAAAAAAAAAAGGCATCTTGTTGCAGTGAGCTAGTTTTCTCTTCTCTTTCTTACCCATTGTACTCTCGCCAAATGCTGGCACCTTGATCTTAGACTTCCCAACATTCAGATCTTTCAGAAATAAATTTCTGATGATTATATAAGTCTGTGGCACATGTAAATGCTGCCAAAACAGACTAACATAACAACCCCTTAAGAACAGGCATATTAAAGACCACTAAAGAATTCCAGAGCGGAAGATGCCCTACCAATGGATAACAATCTAAGACTAATAGACAGTGACCATGTTTGCATTAAAACTCTAAAAACTGCAATTTTTAGGCCAGTACTACAGAATTTAGACCTGAGGTTTTCCTCCAAATGATCTCTAAATTTAAGTGATTTACTACAAAATGGGGAACACACTTCAAGTATCACCACAGAAATTAACATTGTTTGTTTCACAAAGGAACAAATCTTAACCAGATCAAGAAGGGACACAGTTTGCACTCCACCGTTCCTCAGAAAATAGGACAAATATAGCTAGCATCATATTTCTCTTCTAGTTTGCCAGAATGATCCAAGAGATCAAAAGAAAAGAATGAGAGCAGTTGGATCATACTCAAAAATATGACAATGATAAGCAAGAGAGATTAGATATAATATTCAATGGTATGAAATTGATCTCTTCATGATTCTATATGAACTGTCAGCTTTAAACACATAAACTGGGGGAAGGGCATCATATGCCCAATATATCTGCTGTTATAAACAGATGAATTATAACAAAGGTTATTTTTGTAAAGAAATAGAGAACAAAAAAACAACTGAGATATTTCCAAAAATATGATGCATTTTATCTGAGTAAAGCATTACTCATTTGATAACCAGATTTTAGCAACACAGTCTCTTATAGAAAGGATGTACGAAAAGAGAAGTTGGGTCATATTAAATACTACCTGGTTACCCAAAAAATGTTCATTTGTCATTGCTGAAATCTGACTGAAAAAAAGAAACTGGTTCAATTAAATTGATTCTGTACAAACCTAAACTAGTATTTCTTTTTAAAGAGGAGTTAGACAGAGGAAGAGATAAACAGATGGAACATAGAGGATGTTTAGGACAATAAAGGAAACTGCACTGTATGACACGAAAATGATGGATTTAGCCATCACATGTGTCCAAACCCACAGAATGCACAATACTGAGTGAACCCCTAAACTACGGGGTATTCCAATGTCCAGGGTAGGTTCATCAGCTGTAACAAATTTATCACTCTGGAGAGACACATTGAAAATGTAAACAGTAAAATGTAAAAAGTAAACAGATAAGGGAACTCTCTGCACCTTCATTTTGTTGTGAACCGAAAACTGCTCTAAAAGTAAAATCTAAAAGCAAAATCTACTAAAAAGGGAGGAGTGTCCATAAAAACTAAAATGACCATGGAAACTTACCTCTGAAAGTGTCTTATGCAGCAGAGAGCTTTGGTTTTTCAATCTGTGAGCTTCATCCACAACAAGAACACTCCAAGAGAAGCTGTGAAAGAAAATCCAAGCTTTCAGCTTTGTCTGACTCATCCAAACATCTCACAACCAAGTGTTAAACAAAACTACAACCTTTGTTAGAAAGACTAACAGTAAGCCCTCTTTTAGAAATACCTACCGGGGCTAGGGATTTAGCTCAGTGGCATAAGCACCTGCCTTGCAAGCAGGCGGTTGTGAGTTTGATCCCCGGTACTGATAAAAAGGAAAAAGACAAAAAAAAGAAAGAAAGAAAGAAATGCCTACCTATCAGAGAGGATGCTGTGTACATAAGGCAACATCTGGAAAAGGTAGTAAAAGGAATTTTTCCTAAGGTGGGAAAGACATATACAAAAAGGAAAAGAGCCAGACAGAAGGAAAAGAAAACATAACTTTCTACCACATGCCAGACACTGAGCTTACAGTTTTATATGTTATTTGGTCCAAAAGAATATGGCAAATAGACATAATTGTGCCACCATGGAGACTATAATTCAAAAAAATTAAGTGACTTGCTCAAGGTCCTAAAAGTAGAACTGAACAAAATGACAAGAAAAATCAGAGACAGTGATGTCATAGTAGCAAAAGATGTAGGTTTCAAAGTGGAGAAGTGATGAACTAATCACCACAATCAAGAACAGTATCAAAGATATCCATGAAGATATATCCATTGCATTTATAAATGTAAAGGCCATGAGTATCTGCTGCCAAAGCATATTTTATAGTGTGATGGGTAAGAATAGCAATCACTCAAGAAGTTTCAGTCATGTAAGTGGTAAATGCCTGCAAATCTCATGCTTGAGAGGCTGTGGCAGGAGGTTCACAAGTTTGAGGCCAGCCTTGACAACTCAGTAAGATCCTATCTCAAAATAAAAAAGGGCGGAGATCTTGCTCTGTGAGAAGGCCCTGCGTTCAATCCTCAGTATAGAGAAAGGGGAGGAGAGGATACAGGAGACAAGGGGGGGGGGACAAGCTGTGAGGGGAGAAAAAAAGAGGGAAGGAAGGTAGGAAGACAGGAGGGAAGCCATAAAGGAAGCCAGGCAAGCAGGCAAGTAGGTGGGAAGGGAGAAACAGACAGACAGACAAGAAAGTATGTCAAAAACATCATCAAAAGGCACTTTAAAGCCAGATGCGGTATAGTGATAGAGTACCTGCCTAGTACGCATAAGTACTTAGACAAGAGAGAAACCCTCTATGGAGAGGAAGAAGTGGAAGAAACCCCAAGTTTGAATGGGAAGTCTAATGAGATAGCTCCTAATCTGTGATCCAAAGATTTTACAAGTCTACTGTCCAATACACTTCAATGTTTTCATATGATCATCATGTGCCATCTTTACTGTCCATAACTCTCTAACTGGTACAGAAATTATATTGTGTTTCCTTGCTATTTTCAGAATGTACAATACAGTAATAAACATAGAACCTTGACAAACACATTAAAAGAATACACCTATGTTGTTGGGATTTTGTGGGTCAACTCTACAAATGCTTCTCTGTTCCTAAGGTTCTTGCCTGCCTACCTGGATTTTCATGTAGTTGAAATGGAGTAATTTATATAATGTACTTTACAACACTTATGTCCCAATGTTGTTGTCTTTGGAGACTTCTCACATATTGCATTGTTCTGTGAATATCTATGTCCTTGTTATCCCTCTACTGGACTTCACGCCGTCTTAGCATACTGCTATGATTTACTTTCCTGGAATTATCAATAACTCCCAAAACAGTTCCTTTCCAGGAAGACTTCATCAAGTGTAAGCAGGATGTTAGGAATTTTAAAAACAGGCTGAAGAAATGACTCAGTAGTGGAACATTTGCCTACCATGTGTAAGACCCTGGGTTTGATCCCTAGTGCCACAAAAATCAAATAAAATTTAAATAAATATATAGGGAGAGCATATACTCTTCAGAAAAGATAATATGCTCACCTAAATGAAACTGATAAAACAAAATATTAGACGGAAGTCACAAAATCTACATCCTAACCTTTAGTACTTCAAGGTGATACAAGCATAAATTCACTCAAAAAACCTGGATGAGAAAAAAATGTAAATATTGATGAAGCACTTTGAAGACAATAATTTCTGAACATTAAAGATGCAGAATTCCAACTTCACTATGTCATAACTACACAGGTTACAGGAAATGAAACTGCCAACGAATCTTTCTTTCTTACTTAACGTAGCTTTTTAATTTTGCAGCTGCTAATGTGACTATATAATATAACCAATAGTTAAATCTCAATTTCTGGTACTTTGTGAGTGAATACGAGGCCCCAAAATTAAGTAATTAGAAATGTATTTCAAATTCCCTTTTTAAAAAGTTAATTCTGTAGTACTGTCTACTACTGCACTTAGTTATGTCCATGAAAGGATTTAAATGATTCACCTCCTACAGTATAATAAAAATCTCTGAACAACAGTCCCTGTGTCTATGCAAGTTGCAATATAAACTACCTAATATCTATTAACCAAACAAGCATTTTTCATTTTATGTTTCACAAAAGCCACCCACAGTAAGAACTTTAATTATCCTCATTTCACAACTGAAGAAGCTGAAGGTCCTGGAGATTAAGTAACTAACCCAAGCACACACAGCGAAAGAGTAAAAGGCTACACAACACAGGAGGCTGAAACATCTGCCTCTTCTTAGAGAAAACTCACAGAAGACACACAAAAGAAGGCAGGAAAGAAGCACGTGAAGGCAAGATGACTTCCATGACACAGTCTACAATTTCTGAAGTAGTACAACTTACTTACGATTTTAGAAATAATGCATCTTTCAAGCAAATCTGAAAAATTAAAGAAGACAGATTAAAAACACTGGTACTGAATATATCTTACTTGTTCAGTAAGTTTTTTTAAAAAAGAGTTCTGAGCATAATTTTTGTTTTTTCCTCTTACTTTCTTTTTTGTTTTGTTTTTTTTGAAACAGGGTCTCACTAAGTAGTCCAGGCTGGCCTCAAACTCATAATTCTCCTGCCCCAGCCACCTGAGTACTGGGATTACACACATGAACCACTACACCCACACACCAGCTCCTGAGTATAATGTCTAGCATTACCGTTCAAGTAGAAAGAAAGAATGACTAAGGAGAAAGTCTCACTTATAGTGACCCAGTCTTAGTCCAAAGATCAAGACTTTGCGTCCTCCACTCCTATCCTCCAGTAGATATGATGCCTCAATATACAAAACCCTTTCCATCCTGCCTGCCTTTCTGTTCATTAACCAAGAGCAACTCAAGGACTGCCTCTCTGGGAAAGCTTCCCCCTTGAGCCTAGGCAAGAGAAGAAAAGAAACCTAACTGAAGCACAATGATCCTTCACTTTTTTTTGTCAGTTTGTCTTCAAGTATATAATGAAGACAGACTCTCCTTTCAGAAAATGTATGCTATCAAAACAAGTTAAATATAATTTCAGTGGGATCTGAGAATTTATAAAGGTCCCAGGTTAGGAGTTCCTGCCACAGAGAAACAAATGAATACCTCATAAGTAGTCAGCAGCACATGAAAAGGAGAGTCCTCTGTTAAGTCTTGCTGAAGGTGGGCCCTTTCCTCCTTGTCACCTGCATATGTTACACAGGAAAGACCTGGAGCACATCTGAATCCAAGAAAAGAGAGAGGCAAATAAACCCAAATACCACAGCCATGGAATAGGGTACGCGTATCTGGAAAGTTACGTTGTAGTGTGAAGACCTCCTGTGCTCTCGGACAGTTAAGCTGACTGCTGGATTGTCAACCTGATTGATTTTGGGTTTCACCTAGGGGATTGGAAGACCACACTTACATGTATGTCTAGGCGGGTCCCAGAGGCCTGACCATTGGTACTATATCTGAGCCTTAGCCAACTCTTCCCTGGTGCTGTTCCCTGGCTCTATTTCCTGTTTCCAGCTACCAGGAAGTGAGCAGCTTTCTTCTGCCACTCCTTCAACATGATGGTCCTGCCCTGAAGCTAGGTGATTGTGGACCAAAACTTCTAAAACCATAAGACAATCGAAAACTCTCCTTTCAAGTGTGGGTCTCAGGTACTTTGTCCCAGTAAAAGAAAATTTACTATTATAACCCATACCCAGAAAAAGTCCTGAGGCTTTAAACCTTACCTATAGGAATGGTTAAACTTTGGGGTAAAGTCCTGTATAAGAAGGGCCAAGTCTAAGAGGCTCTTGTGCTGGCTCTAAAAATAAAACTATTTTTATCCATGTTATTTCCTATGCCATTACAAAGAAAAAAATGGTTCCTTTCTCCATTAGTTCAGCAAAATTTTTAAAATAAGCACTGATTTTTGAACTGCCAGGTAACAACAATAACATCAACTGGTTCCTCCCTCTATCAGATCCTCAGAGCCTACTTACACTGCTTCAGTTCAGAGCTTTCTGAAACACTAAACTCACTGATTACGGCAAAGTGACTTTTTAATCATATTTTATACACCATCTAGAAAAATATTTTAGCCAACATAAACATTCAAGTTTCAGCCAAATCTACTTCTGTACCTTTGCATCTCTTCTTTCCAGTTGCTCAAAACAGACAAGGGACAAAGAATCAGAAATGGTCCTTCATCGTTCAGTCTTCCTGCCAAGTAAATGAAGAGAGCAATAGTCTGGAACACAGAAGAAGGCAGTTTTGATCAGATTTCCCCATGAGAAACAAGCAGAAAGCTCTCGTAGCTGCAGGGAACACAACTTATTTATGTCTCACTTTACAAAGAAATTATGTACAATCTTCTACACATTCGGAGAGTAATCCGTTCCTAGAGTAAAATCTTGTAAACCTCAGTAAACTTGCCAAAGGAATTTATGTTCTTAAGTTATTTCAGTACTAACAAAAATGAGGCTCGATATTTATATAATTGGACCTTTAACGCAAAGGAAAAATAGAAATCAATAAAAACAAAGCATTTAATGAGCAACACTAGGAATAGTCTAAAAACAAAAAGCCAGATATGCCAAGAGAGGTTGTAAAAATGACCCTCGCCCCAAAATGACCTAAAAATAAGCCTGCTGCTTGCCGGCTCATCTGTTAAAGATATTTTCCTCGATTCTTAAATTCTTCCCTCTGTAATTTCCTCTCTCCTTCCCCTACTATGTTTCCACCTCCCATGTATAAGATCATCTTAGCTGAACAGAGCTAAGCTTCTGCTAAACAACAGTAAACAAAACTCCTTGCTCTCCTGGAGCATACATTCAAACAGCAAAAACAGACAATAAATTATCCTCATAAGCTGAAATATGGATACAAAATGATCTTTGTAAAGCCAAATGGGCATATGTCAAGAGATGCCACATATATTTATGACTTGAAAATAGCTGTGATACACAGAAAAAAAACACTTCTTATAAAACAAAAATGTGTGAGGCACTTCCATTCCTAAATGCCAAGCTACTTCCATGAGAACTCTATCCTAAGCTATAACTCTATTAAGAAACCCATGTGCAGTGCTTTGAAATTAGAAATTAATGATAAAAGATACTGCAAAAATCCCACAAACACATGGAAACTGAATAACACACTATTGAGTAATCAGTGGGTCACAGAGGAAATTAAAGAAGAAATTAAACAATACCTACAAGAAAATGAAAATACAGATACAACTTACCAGAATCTGTGGGATGCAATGAAAGCCGTCCTCAGAGGAAAATTTATTGCACTGAGTTCCCACATCAGGGAAACAGAACGAATACAAATAAATAACTTGATGCTACACCTCAAACAGCTAGAAAAAGAGCAAGTCAAGCCCAAAGCCAAAACAAGGGAGGAAATTATAAAAATCAGAGCAGAAATCAATGCAACAGAGACTAAGAAAACAATCCAAAGAATCAACAAATCAAAGAGTTGGTTCTTTGAAAGAATAAATAAAATCGATAAGCCCCTAGCCAACCTTATTAAAAAAAGGGAAGAAAAAGCTCAAATTCATGCAATAAGAAATGAAAAAGGAGAAATCACTACAGACCCAATAGAAATACAGAAGATCATCAACACCTATTTCGAAAACCTCTACTCTCAAAAGTTTGATAACACAGAAGAAATAGAAAGATTCTTAGAAACATATGAAGTACCAAAGCTAGATCAAGAGGATGTAAAACTGCTGAATAACCCAATCTCTATTAATGAAATTGAAAATGTAACTAAGTCCTTACCCACCAAGAAGAGCCCAGGCACAGATGGATTCACTGCAGAATTCTACAAGAAATACAAAGAAGACCTAATGCCGACACTCCTCAAACTATTCAATGAAATTGAAAGGGAAGCAATCCTTCCTAAGTCATTCCTGGAAGCAAATATTACTGTAGTACCAAAACCTGAGAAAGACCCAACTAAAAAAGAAAACTATAGACCAATCTCCCTAATGAACACAGATGCAAAAATCCTCAATAAAATATTGGCAAATAGGATGCAGCAAATCATCAAGAAGATTATACACCATGACCAAGTGGGATTCATCCCAGGAATGCAGGGATGGTTCAACATACGTAAATCAATAAATGTAATCCACCATATCAATAAAGCCAAAAGTAAGAATCACATGATCATTTCTATACATGTAGAAAAAGCCTTCGATAAGGTCCAACATTCATTCATGATAAGAACTTTACAGAAAATTGAAATAGATGGTCTTTACCTCAATATAATAAAGGCCATTTATGACAAACCAACAGCCAGCATCATACTAAATGGCCAAAAATTGAAAGCCTTTACTTTAAAATCAGGCACAAGACAAGGATGTCCTTCATCACCACTGGAAGTACTAGCCAGAGCAATTAGAGAAGAGAGAGAAATAAAAGTGGTAAAGATAGGAAAATAAAAAGTTAAATTATCATTGTTTGCAGATGACATGATACTCTACATAGAAGACCCCCTAAACTCCATTGAAAGACTCTTAGATATAATAAATTCAGTAATGTAGCTGGATACAAAATCAATACTCAGAAATCAATAGCATTCCTATACACTAACAACAAAATCACAGAGAGGGAAATCAGAGAAACTGCACTCTTCACACTAGTAAGCAAAAAAATGAAATATTTAGGAATTACTCTTACGAAAGAAGTGAAAGACCTATACAGGGAAAATTATAATACACTGAAAAAAGAAATTGAAGATGATCTCAGAAAATGGAAAGACATCCCTTGCGCATGGATAGGAAGAACAAACATTGTGAAAATGGCCATTCTCCCAAAACTGTTATACAGATTCAATGCAATCCCAATAAAAATACCATCAACATACCTTATAAATCTAGAGAAATCACTCCTAAAATTCATCTGGAACCAGAAGAGACCTAGAATAGCAAAGGCAATTCTAAGCAGCAAAAGCAAGGCAGAAGGCATCACAATCCCTGAAGTTACACTACAAAGCAACAGTAGTAAAATCAACATGGTACTGGAATCAAAACAGAACCGAAGATCAATGGAATAGATTAGAAGATACAACCACAACTACAAACACACTCAACCACCTTATCTTTGATAAAGGAACCAAGCAGGTTCACTGGAAGAACGACAGTCTCTTTAATAAATGGTGTTGGAAAAACTGGCTCTCCATTTGCCAAAAACTAAAGCTAGACCCATGTCTATCACCATGTACTAAATTAAAATCTAAATGAGTCAAAGATATGAATATTAAAACAGAAACACTAAATCTATTGGAAGACAAATTGGGTAGAAACCTTGAAGACATAGGGGTAGGTAGAGAATTCGTGAACAGGACTCAAACCACATGGGAAATACTTCCCAGAATCAATAACTGGGACCACCTCTTATTAAAAAGTTTCTGCAAGTCAAAAGAAATCTCCAGCATAGAGAAAAGAAACCCCACAAATTGGGATTGCAAACTGGAAAAAGATCTTAGTGAACTCCCCCTCAGACAAGAGACTTTTGTCTAAAACATATAAAGAATTAAAAAAACTCAGACCCCCAAAATTCAAAGATCCAATCCAAAAATGGGCACCTGAGATGAATACGCACTTCTCAGATGAAGAAATACAAATGGCAAATAAATACATGAAAAAATGTTCATCATCATTGGTCATTAGAGAAATGCAAATTAAAATCACACCGAGATTCCATCTCACTCCTGAAAGAATGGCCAGGATCAAGAAAACCAACAACAACAAATGCTGGAGCGGCTGTGGGGAAAAAGGAACTCTCCTACACTGTTGGTGGGAGTGTAGACTGGTACAACCTTTGTGGAGGTCAGTCTGGAGATTTCTCAAAAAGCTGGGATTGGAAGTCCCATTTGTTCCAGCTATTCCACTTCTAGGCATATTCCCAGAACTGAAAGCATCATACCACAGTGATATATGCGCACCTATGTTTATAGCAGCACAATTTGTAATCGCCAGATCTTGGAAACAACCCAAGTGTCCATCAATTGAGGAATGGATAAAAAAGTTGTGGTATTTCCAAATGGCAAATAAATACATGAAAAAATGTTCATCATCGTTAGTCATTAGAGAAATGCAAATTAAAACGACACTGAGATTCCATCTCATTCCTGAAAGAATGGCCAGGATCAAGAAAACTACCAACAACACATGCTGGAGAGGATGTGGGGAAAAAAGAAATCTCCTGCACTGTTGGTGGGAGTACAGACTGGTGCATCCACTACGGAGGTCAGTCTGGAGATTCCTCAAAAATCTGGGATTGGAGGTCCCATTCGACCCAGCTATTCCACTTCTGGGCATGTTCCCAGGAGAGCTGAGGGCATCATACTACGGTGTTATATGTGCACTCATGATCGTAGCAGTACAATTTGTAGTGGCCAGATCTTAGAAGCAACCTAGGTGTCCATCAACTTAGGAATGGATAAAAAAGATGTGATATTTTTGTACAATGGAGAACTACTCAGCTATAAAGAATGATCACATTGAGATATTTACTAATAAATGGGTGCAAGTTGAAACCATCCTCATAAGCGACATAAATCAAACTCACATGTATAAATACTGTATAGTCTCCCTAGTGTAAGAAACAGTAAGAGTACGTAAGAGTTTAGAGTAATCATGAATCCCCATTACATTGTTTTGAAGCCTTATAATGGTCACAGTTATAATGTGTTTGTCCTGTGTTTTTATTTTATTATCTGTGATGGTATGAACAGCTAATTTGAGGGAAACAAGTTATTATAATAGCCAGTACTGATATAATATCATCTTGCTCTGAAGTCCTACCATGCTCTGGCTCTTCTATTTCCATTGGCTCTATCATGTTGTACCTTATTGGATTATATTACATGTGAATGTATAAACAAATTTCCTATAGACAATGAGATAATATAGTAGCCATTGTTTGTTTTCTGTTATTTGGTTCTGAAAACACTGTAATACTCTCATTCTCTTAAATGTTTTTATACTATTTTGTTATGTTTGATACTCAAGTATTTCAAAGAAAGTGACATCATGGTAGTTACTGTTAATTATGGGTTGTCTTCTGGTGAAATATTGTGTTACTTACATTGTTATGTTCTGATCTGCTCTGTTATGTCCTGTTTTGTCTTAATGTCTTTAAAATAAAAAATAATTTTAAAAAAGTTGTGGTATTTCTATACAATGGAGTATTACTCAGCTATAAAGAAGGATCACATTGAGATATTTATCAATAAATGGGCGCAGCTTGAGACCATACTCATAAGTGAAATAAATCAATTTCGCATGTGTGAATACCGAATAGTTTCCCTAATGTAAGTAATGATTCAAATATATAAAAGTATGTGGTAATCATGATTCCCCATTATGTGGCCTTGAAGCCTTATAAAGTTTTCACTTATTAACTGGAATGGCTTTATTCTGGGCTGTTTGATATTATTGCCTGTGATGAAATGAACAGCTATTTTGAAGAAAATGAGTCATCATAATAGCTAGTGCTGATTTACTATCATCTTGTTTTAAAGCCCCACCAAACTATGGCTCTTCTGTCTCCATTGGTTTTATCATGAGGTATCTTGCTGGATTTTATTATATGTGATAGTATAAACAAAAATTGTTATAGGCAAAGAGACAATATAGAAACCATTGTTGGTTTTCTGTTAGCTGGTTCTAAATACCCTACAATGCTTTTATCCACTTGAATGGTTTTACACTGACTTGATATGTTTGAAGCTATAGTATACGAAGTTATATTCAAATATTTCAAGGAAAAAGACACTCTGGTAACTACTCGGGTTATTTGGTGGTGAAGCTGACACTATCATGCTTTGACCTGTATTGTTATGTTGTTATGTCCTCTTTTATCTCAATCTCTCCCTCATTCATTAAAAAAAGTATTTACTTAAAAAAAAAGAAAGCTATGTGCACAAAGATGTTCATATCAAGATTAAATATCCCCAAAAAAGGGAAGAATTCACCAGTTCACCTCTGTAGAACATTCAAGTAAATTATAATAAGTTCCCTTGATGAAATATATATGCAGCTGAAAATAATGATTGTGAAGAGTAAATGAAATGTAAAATTTCAATAGCAGTATTAGATTAACAAAACACAAACTATATGAACTATACCACACTATAGTTGTAACACACATTGCTACTTATAGTTGTGTCTAGAGTGACATGATTAATTCTTTAAATATGGTATTAATCTTATAATGAAAATAATTTTCTTTATAAATTATCTATAGCTTCCCAGCACAAACTATGCCTACAGCAACCTCTAATAAGTGATTTAACTGTATTAAAAACATTCTGTTTCACTTTCCCTGAGAATCCAATTTAGAGAAAGTTTATCTTTCATTACCATAAACCAGATTTGTTTGCAAAACAACCTGAAGTCACCAGTGAATTCTACCAAACATTTAAGGAAGGAAGAAACAACACCAATTCTATATATACTTTTCCAGAAATCTGAAGAGGAAATATTTCTCAACTCATTTTGAGGCCAGCTTTAACTCGATACTGGAATCAGACAAAAATATTTTAAGAAATTACTGATCAATATTGTTTATGATATAGATACAAAAAATTCTGAACAAGCTTTAAATGAAACCAATGTGGAGGTAGTATGTTTTTAGGGATTTGTTTTGTTTCATTTTGTTTTGTTCTAAGAGAATGTCTCACTATGTATTGCAAGCTAGCCTCATCATGTAATCCTTCTGCCTCAGCCTGCTGGGACTACAGGTATAAGCCATTATACTTGGTATTTTGAGGGATTTTTGAAGGAAAGCTGGAAAGGCTAAGGACATGTAGAATTTCTGGCTCTGAATAAAGTCAACAGGACGATGCTACTAACTGATGCAAAGGAGTGCAGGAATGGCCCTTGATGGGTCCAAGAGCCTCCTAAATGAGCTGCCAGAGAAATCCAAAAAACTGAGCTTTGATCTAATTCCACAATTCTCAGTTCAGGAATGTACAAATGACAGACAGATTAGCCTGAGAAAGTGAAAGGTGGTTAAGTGAAATATCTCAGTGTGTGGTTGACAAGATACACCCGGCTTAAATAGTCTCAAACACATCGTCAAACTAGCCTATCTGCAGAACTGCTCCAGCTTAAAATTTATGTATATAAGGTGAGCCTTAGAGGAGATAGTTGAGTTGATGAGATCTTGGCTCATTCTAAAGCTTTTTTTGGCTAAAGCCTTTCACTGATAAAGCCTCTTTGGGAATGCAAAATTTGTATCTCCACTTCACCTGAACAAGTTGCCTCTGAGGCATTGGCTTCTTTGCTATCCTATAGGTAAGTAAACCTTGAGTGATTAACCTAAGAGATGTCATGACTACTAGACTTTTCATTCATCCAAGCCCACTAAAAACATCTGTCAATCCAGAGCAGTGCTGCTACTCATCCTGACAGAAACATCAATCTCAACATACCAATTGCTTAGTAATGCCCAAGAGGCCACACTGGACTCCCCAGGTCTTTAGGCTCTATCTCGCTTCCTTTTAAGGCAGATGGTCAAGATATATTAGGAAAAACAGTGCGTACTTCTACTGTACCACTCTACCATGGTAATGAAATGAAAAACAGCCCCATTCCTGTGAGAAAAAAGTAGTCCTTTCTGTCAAAGAAGATACAAATATCTCCATTTTATTAAAAAAAAAGCTATTTTTGTAAAATGTACACATGCTTATTTTACTGTTCCTTGAAAACCTGAGGCAAAGAGCTACCTACCTGTCCACCTTCCATAAAACTCTGTAACAAAGGGCTTTTAAGAACACAGAATTTGTACTGCTAGCAACCACAAGTTCATTAAACTAGCCATCAGGTAAGACTACATTCCCACAGAGGCAATAGCCTATCAGGAATAAAACCCAGATGGGCTGCCCACTCTGTGCCTGCTTGAGTTATCTGGCTGTTTACCTTTCTGCAGAAGTAAAGTTTGTCTTGCCAAGAAACTTTCAAAAGTTTGTTTTCTTTTGTCCTGTTTGCAACACCAGAGAATTCATGCCAAACACCCCAAGCAAGGAAGGGAGACTTGTATGGTATTATTATAAGCAATCCCATTAACTATGTAAAGTTTTGCTATGGACATCAGGATCAACTTGATTCCTGGGAAGGAATATTCGCTTTACATAGAGAAAAGTATTGTGCCTGAGCCATTAAATGCACTTTTAACCCATAAATGTCTTCTCACAGATACCAGATAAGACAAGGGTAGTGACACAACCATCCCCACAACTATAAAAATCAACTCCAAGGTTTTGACATCTTAAATGTTTACATATTTCACAACCTACTATAAAATTACATATCGCAGCTACCAGCTAAAGATGGTAATGAGTTGTGAGGAAGTACATCAGGGCAGGGAACAGTGCACAGTCCATAGTAACATACCTGGCAGGTCTTACCCAGGCCCATCTCATCTCCCAGGATGCAACCATTCTGACAGTGGAAGCGCTGGGCTAGCCAATTGACTCCCTCCAGTTGATAAGGGCGTAAATGAATTCCTAGAAATGGAAAATACAGCAAATACAAAAGCAAACACTTTAGCATATAGATAGGTCAAGTTTTAAGATTTAATGAACAACAAGTGGACTGTACATTTGCCTACTTAATAACACCCATCTAAATTTGCCAAACACACTAAAGGAAAATGGAGATGATTATACTAAATCATGCTTCAACAGAGAGATGCAGGGCTAAAAATGGAAATCATGCTTCACAATGGCTATTTAACAGCACACAAGGATGGCAAAAAAACTCATTTCAAATATAATTATACATCAAAAGTAAAACATAGGCAAAACAATTGCCCCCTTAAAGGCACAATCCATCTCCTGATTCCAAGATTAGTAAGTATGTTATCTTACATGGCAAAGGGACTCTATGGATACAACAAAGGTTACAGGCCTTGAGATGGGAGATTTTTTGAAATTATCCAAGTGGGCCAATCTAATCATACGAATCCTTAGGAGAGAACATTTACCAGCTGTGATTAGAGAGGGTGAGGACCACAAAGATACAACGCTATTGGCCTCAAATATGGAGGAGAGCTGCGTCAGCAATGCCTCATTTCTGGAATGAACGCTAGTATAAGATTCAGGCAGTAATGAGGCCAAATCCTAAATTGACTGACGTAACAGTGGAAGACTATACTACAGCTTTGAGTGGCAGTGAGTAAGTGTGATTAAAAGGTAGTTTGGAATTAACAATATAGCTAGTAAAGCATGAAGCTATGAGAATAAAAACATGAAGCAATGGGGACCCCAGGGAGCTGAGATCTAAGGAAAACGTCTGCTGAAAAAAGCTGCAGGCAGCAAACAGGGGAAGCTCATGAGAGAGGTCATGCGGGCTCCAGCTGGCAAGGGGGTAAGAGTCAGGTTGCCCGTGGCCTTCGCAGCTCACATCTTCCTATCAGGTGCTGGACATGAACTAGAGGATTTAACAACTGCCCTTGCTGAGTGTCAGTCTTGGTTTGGTCCAATTCCTTTCTAGGCCTCAATTCCTCCCTTTTGGAATGGTACTGTTTACTCCATGCCATTGTATGCTGGAAATATTTAACTTTCTTTTTTATTTTTATACAGGATCAAAGCTAAAAATTTGCCTTAGGTCTCAAAAGAAGACTTTGGACTTGACTTGCAATTGTTAAGAGTTTGGCAACTCTTGGAGATGGGCTGAACATATTTTGCACAGTGAGATGATGGGCAAGAGTCTTTTGGGGGTTAGGGACTAATGCTATGGTTTATATCCAAAACGTCACTCAAAAGGTTCATGTGTTCAGAGGCAAAGCTTTAGGAAGGTAACTGGATTAATTCGCTGATGAATTCATAACTGAACAGACAATTAGAAAGTGAGGCCCACTTGAGAGTAATAATGCACCTTTGAAGAGTACTGCTCTCTTTTCTTCTCTCTGTTCCTGTCCCTGACCCTGTCTCTCTGTTTCCTGGCTGTGATATTTTGAAGTTTATCTCTACTATGACCTTCTGATGTTTTTGTCTCCGAAGCAGCTGATCATAGACTGAAACCTCTTAAACATGATCTAAAATAAACCTTTTCTTGTTTAAGTTGTGGGTATAGGTATGTTGTCCCAATGAAATGAGGATGACTAATACATGAACTTAATTCTAGACAAGTGTAGTGGCACACACCTATAATCTAAGCACTGTAGGAAGCTGGGGTAACGGGATCCAAGTTCAAGTCCTACTTAGACTACACAGTGTGGCCCTGTCTCAAAAAAAAAAAAAAAAACAACTAAGAAGGGCTGGAGATGTAGCTCAGTGGTGAAGCGCCCCGGAGTCTGACCCCTAGAACCACACAAACACTCTCTTTCTCTCTCACACACACACAGACTCCTTCAGCCCCCCACCTGCTTGCCAGCAGAAGTAGTGCTCTGTAGGGAACTCAGCACAGTACTGAAGTTGTCATGGCAAGCACAGGAAAGGAGAGAAGATGGGACAAGAATTTTGCAGGTCTTGGGGACATGGGAAGACACCTGAGAATTTACATTTCAAAGGCTGCCCATTGATGTGCAAAGACTACCAGGGAACTTGGACCAAAGATACTTCTTATCTACCTGTCCAATGTCCTTGCCTTCGTCTTTCTGTCCCTGGGAAAAGGACACAATTCTCTCTGCTCAGGGCCAATGGTCTTATCCCACTTTCTGCCTGCCTATACTCTAAGCATAATAAATTCCACACAGTGTTGCTTTTACACAAATCTGAGGGCCTTTGCTGGCCCCTCCATGTGTTACATATGCCATATAGATCTATCTAGGAGGAGGCAAGGCATTATATAATAAAAATTATATATGAATTATATATTATATAGTTATTATATCATTATTATATATGAATTATATAATAAAAAGTTTAATTTTTAAAAATGATAAGAAATTATATCCACAATGATTACAGAATTTAACAATTAAGAGTCAATTGCAAAAAACCAGAGTTACCTTAGATAGGATTTAACATACATCTAACATCCCAAACCACCTTACCATCTAAAACAGGAAAAACTGACCATACATAGTGTGGTCCATGCCTGTAATCCCAGCCCTCAAGTGCCTAAGGCAGGAGGATCACTATGAGTTTGAGGCCAGTTTGAGCCATATAGTAAGTTCAAAGCTAGCCTGAACTACATAGCAAGACACTGACTCCAAATACACATATGGGAAAATTGGTTAATTGATGAATTTTAGTCAAAATTTAATTCTTTTATAAACCATATATCTGAGGAAAATTCTAATAACTCTCAAAACTCTACAATGAAAAAACAATTTGATTTAAAAATGAGAAAAATCATAAAGAAGTTATGTATATCAGACAGGTTTTAATAACATTAGCCAGCAGGGAAATTTATTAAAACTATGATGAGATACCATTGCACACATATTAGTCAAACATTGGAAAGGTCTCAGAAACTAGATCATGCATATCTTGCAGGTGGACATGTGATATGCACTCCAGCAATAGTCTGGCAGTTTAAAAATTAAACATACAACCCACCACTTGACCTATTTATCCCAAAGAAATGAAAGTTTATTTTCACATAAAACTTGTATATATATACTTATGAACATCTCTTTTCTTTTCCCAAAAGCCAAAGAAACAACTCACATATTCTCAGAAGGTGAAGGATAAGTAAACCGCAATAATCCAAATTTTGTAATATTACTTAACAAAAGGAAGAGAAGGGGGAAGAGGAGTGAAAGAGGAAGAGGAGAAGAAGGAGGAGGAAGAGGAGGAGGAGAAGGAGCAGGAGGAGGAGGTGGTGATGGAGAAGGAATTCCCAGAGAATTACCAGCTGAGTGAAGAATCCCGTCCGGAAGAACATGGCAGATAGACAGCAGCAGCTACAGAGGCTCTCTGAGATACCCCACTTAAAATCCAGGAATGGTGTGGTACGAGGAGTCCTAAGCAAGGGGAGATACACTCTGCCAACCCAGGAATGAACTAAGCTAAAAGAAACCAACTGGAAATCCAATCCTGGTGCTATAACAGGAACAGATAAAATCTCAGCACGGAAGCTAGAACCCGTGCCACTGGAAGCCGCAATTTGAATTTCCTGCTGCGGCTGCTGCGTCTAAGTCTGCTGGGCAGGGAGAGAGACGCGCAAAAGCTCTGAGAGCAGGAATCTGCGAACAGAGTTGAGAGCGGGACTAGTAGGGAGCCCTACATCAACTTGCGGTGAGTGAGCGGATGGGGACCCTTTCATAGAGTAGGAGGCTCCAGCAAAGGACATACTGGGACCAGGCAGACTTGCCAGAACAGGACACTGCAGTGACATTAGTCACATATTCCCCTCTCAAGCGGGATTGGTGGGGAGTGCCTGGTCTGCATGACGCCACTGACTAAGACCCAGTAGGCTAGCCCAAACCAGGTCCCAGTGCATGGAGGTGCACCCTAGCGGTGAAGCCTTCGATAGGTTGACCTGGAGGGGCAGGCCCAGCAGAGGCTGCCCAGGTCTGTGTCTCCCTAGTATAACGCAGTGGGCAGGAACACCTAGCCGGTGCAATTCAAACAAACCGTAACCAACAAAGAGAAAAAAATTGGGCCTCTTACATTCGCTTGTATGGAAGGAACAAAAAGTATGGGAAGAGGAAGCAACAAGAAAGGGTCCTCAGGCCCAAATCCTGAGAACACTGATCCAGGAAAGGGAAACACAAAGGAAGACAGAAAACATGCAATATCAGATACGGTACAAAAGACATAAAGCGATATCTCCAGAGCCTCATAAACGAGTTTAAAAATGAAGTATTTAATGAAATAAAGCAAGATATAAGTAGAATAGTTAGAGAAATGCTAAGCACCGCCCAAGGAAAAACAGATGGTGGAATTGAAGAACAGAAAAAAAAGGGGAGAATTGTTTGATGGAGAAAATAGAGAAAACATAGAATACGTGAAGCAGGTTCAAAGAGATTACCAGGAAACTAAAAACTCTATCGAAAGCTGGCATAACAGCCTGAAAGAAACTAAGGATAGATTATCTGAACTGGAGGGCTGATTTGTAATTTGGGAGCATGAAATGAAAAACTTCTTAAAAATAACAAGAAAACAAACAGCAATAATACAAAGGCTAGAAGATGATAAGAGGATCTATAACTTAAGAATTAAGAACATAAAAAAAGAAGTAGGGACACAAACAAATGGACTACAAAAGCTATTCACAGAAATAATCCAAGAGAATTTCCCTAATTTAGCAAAAGGTAAAGATACTCAGATGTATGAGGCATACAGGATCCAGGATCCCAGCCACCTACAACCCAAACAGAGCTACACCCAGGCATATAATAATCAAAATTCCAGAAATCCAATATAAAAACAGAATACTAAAAGCCGTCAGAGACAAGAAACAGATCGCTTACAAGGGAACACCCATCAGAATTACAGCTGACTTCTTGGCACAAACCATCAAATCACAAAGAGCGTGAGGGGAAATAATTCAAGCTTTGAAAGATAACAACCTCCAGCCAAGATTGATATATCCTGCACAACTGTCCCTAGAAATTGATGGAAAAACAAGGTGCTTCCAGGATAAAGAGGAACTAGGAGAATTTGCAACCACCAATTCAACTCTACAGAGAATACTGCAGGATATTCTAAAAAAGGAAAATACCAAGACTTCAGAAACAGTGGCAGAGAGGCCACAATGACTGAAGCAGAAAGCAAAATGAAAAAGACAAACTGACAACAAACGACAGAAAAAGAGTTCAACAGAAATGAGGCAGAGAAGATTGGATGGTAGGAACAGCTATTTTGGAGAAAACAAGACATCATAATAACTAGTGCTGATTTAGCATCATCTTGCTTTGAAGTCCCATCAAGCTTTTATTCTTCTGTCTCTATCGGTCTTAACAGGTTGTACCTTATTGGATTTTATTATATGTGATAATATAAGCAAAAACTTTTATAGACAAGGAGATTATACAGAAACCATTGTTCACTTTCTGATAGTTGGTTCTAAATACCCTATAATACTGTCATTCTCTTGAATGGTTTTACATTGTCTTGATATGTTTGGTGCTACAGTATACGAAGTTATACTCAGAGATTTCAAGGAAAGAGACACTATGGTAACTACTTTTATGTCAGGATATCTTGTGAAACATTAAATGGTTATGCTTTGACCTGCACTGTTTTGTTGTTATGCCCTCTTTTATCTAAATCTCCTTTTTTAAAAAATTATTTACTTTTTTATTTTTATCCTTTTAATTAAGGGAAAAATAAAAAATAGCAGGATACATTATAGTAACCTACTTTAATTTCCTATTAACTTGATTTGAAACCCTGTATAGTCCTCACCTCTTGCTTTGGCTGATTTTCCTCTATTCTGCTTTGCTTGATAGTACCAAGTTCGAAAGTATAGGCAAAACTGTGAAGACAATAAGATTCATTATGACGCCCATTCCGATTGACTATTATCTTCTTTTAAAGTCCTGTAATGTCTCCAATGTTTTGGTTTTATTCTTTACTGTTTTGTTCAATTTTATTATAACTGATGATATAGGCAATTCTTTTTAAGAATGCAACAGGCAGTATGGTAACCATTGTTGATCACCTAGTATTTTGTTTTTACATCATGTATTATGTCCATCCTTTTGATTTGACTGACTCTGTTCTGTAAACATTTGGTTTTACTCTCTTCAAAAAAAAGTAATAAGAACTGTGGGAGTAATAAAACCTAAAACGTGTAATTGTCGTTGTACAAAAGAAAGGAAAAGAAAGTGCTCTAAAGAATATAACTGCATTTATATCTAAGTGTATAAGATAGATAACCATAAAAAAAAAGAAAAAGGTCAATCCCTACAAAACATATGATACAAGTTACATATCATTTTCAAAAATGACAACACCATAAAAAGACAAGCAGTCTTCAGGAGTTAAGGAAATGATGGGGTAGACGATAAGTGAATGTAGCAAACAAAGGGCCACTGGAGGAATTCTTGTAGAGACGGAAATGTTCTGGATCTTGACTGTGTCAGTGTCAACACTGAAGCTGTGACCCTGCTATAGTTTTACAAGATGTCACTATTCTGCCATGGAGAAAACTAAGTAGAGGTTACACAGATCCTGCTGTATTATTTCTTACAACTGCATGTGAATCTTGAATTATATAGTAAAAAGTTTAACTTTTAAAAATGATATCAAATTATATCCACAATGATTACAGAATTTAACACTTAGGAGTCAATTGCAAAAAACCAGAATTACCTTAGATAGATAGGATTTAATGTAAGAAATTAGGTCACCACAAAACTGTTGAAAGGGCTGAAGAACTACTCTCCAGGTTTTGTTTCACCAACAACTGCTGAATCTGTATCACCGAACTGGCTCACCAAAGAAGTCTATCTCTGACTAGGAAGCCAGGAACCAACCAGGAGCCCATGGCACCAACTGTCAGCTCTAGATCTAATCACCTCTGCTGCAATCCATGACAGCAAAACAGATGCTTCACATACTTCCCAACAAAGTAGCAGTTAAGAGGGAAGCTGAAAAATCCAAATTCTCCCCAACTTCTGTGGTGCTTCTCTTTGTAATCTCCATTTGGCTAGAGTCAAGTTACCACAGAATCACAAGGAGTCTGGGAAAAGTAGTCATTTGTTTTCTAACCTCCAGATTGTAGAGTGCCTTGCCTGCTCCTCAGAGATAACATTTAGTGAAAAAAATCATGAAGAGATAGGTCTGCATATTCTAGAAAGAAAAAGGTCACATAGGGCTGAGGATATAGCACAGCATCCTAAGCATCTTCCTAGCAAGCACAAGGTCGTGAATTTGATTCCCAGTATCCCCACACACAAAAAAAGAAAAGGTCACAAATACCTTTCTAATTCAAAGATCCAAAATATCCAATGTCCATCATTACTAGTAACCAAATAAACATTAACTTAAACAATAAAAGGGCAATTTTGACTTCTCAATTTAGGAAATACCAGCATGTTGGATGAATAAAGATATGTACAAATATTTTCCACATTCTCTTTTAAAAATACTGCCTTTGAGGGATTAAGAATCCATACCACAATAAATATTTACTTATAAAGACATTTGTTAGTATTAATTAAGCAGTTGTTGGTGAAGCTAAACCTGGAGAATAGTTCTCCAGCCCTTCAACAATTTTGTGGTGACTTAATACCTTATGTTAAATCCTACCTAAAGCAATTCTGTTTTTTGCAGTTGACTCTTAAGTATTAAATTCCATTATCTTTGTGGATATAATTTCACACAATTGCAAAAAAAAAAATATGAAACCTAAGTAAATACCTAAGAAGGACCAGATAAACTACAGAACATTATTATATGAAATCACCCAAAATCATGATTTAAAAAAGGTATATAATAAAACCCTATTTTTGTGCTCCCTACTCCCCCCAGAAAGAAAGGAAACTAGAGATTCACACCCACGTAACACACCACATACACACACACCAATGACCAGCAGGATAGAAAACATGTTAACAATTAATAGGATTGTGGAAATTAAAATTTCTTTTTTTTTTTAACCCATGGGCTATTTCCTCAAATGTTTTGCAGAGAACATGTATTCTGTAATAAAGAAAAAATCAGCCTGGATTTTTTAAAATAAAATCAAAAACAACAGAGACGGAAAATATTTATTTTGACAAACAGAAATAGAAATTACAAGTTAGAATAATCAGCAGTTATTCCTTTGGTTACTTTTGTTTTGTTTCCCTCCTTCCTTATTACCAGTTAATAAACACATTTTCCCCTTCATGTTTCCCATACAGTAATCTTCTGTATTTACACACACTATCCTATCCACGCAAGCCTGCAATCTCTTGCCCACTCGCCTCAATAAACCACACAAGTTCACAAGGATGTTTCTTACGACCTGCCGCTGACTATCAATGTGCACACCTTGCTGAGACCTCTCTCACACGCTTATGAAGCTACCATTCCTGACACCACTTGGAAGAACGGGCAACACATAAATACACACACTTCAAGCCGGGTGTGTTGGCCCAAGTTTATAATTCCAGCAATCAGGAAGCTGTGACAGTCGGCACTTGCAGCATGCTGAACTACATACAACAAAAAGTATACCTTAAAATATGCCGAAAACAAAGGTTGCTCCACAATCTCATACTTGAACGGAATTATACACGCCTCTGAACTCTGGGACTGAAGGTGGGACAGGCCTTCGTCTCACATCTGCGCCTTTTCCACTCACCTGCACCTCTTCTAGGCTAAACACGGCACCCCTTCCACTTGCACCCCTTCGAGAATAACCTCTGACTGCCGTGGTGTTTAGCACAGCGTGAGCTAAACAAGTACTTGCTTATACTTTTAAGAGCGCTCCTTCGCTAGCCTAGAAACTCTGGGTCGGCTCACATGCCTTTTGCTCATCCCTACTGAGCACCCAAGGGCGCACTCTCCAAGGTATTTCGGTAAAGTCGTGAATACCGACTGGACCCTGACCCCGGTCCAGATGAGCGACTCCGCCGCCGCACTGCACCGCTGCGTCTCCAGCGGAGAACCCGGAGGTCGGGCGCAGGGGGAGGGGACAGGGACTGGGACTGGGACGGGGACAGGGACGGGGACGGGGACGGGGACGGGGCGGCGTGACACAGCGTCTGCCGCGTGCGTCCGAGTCCAGCGTCGGGGAGGACGGGCTCGGGGAAGGCGGGCTCAGGGCGGTCTGTCCCACGACCGCGCGCGCAGAGTCCACGGAGAAGGAAACCTAAAGTGCAATGCGATTTTCAGAGGCGCCCGGAAGCAGCTAAGACCGCGTGGCCGGTCGCAGACGACCGGGACGCACAGTCGAAATGCGGGCGCCGTCTCCGCAAAGACTGCGACTTCTCACTTCCCACGGTCCCCGCCGCCGACCCGCCGATCCCCAGGCCCGGCCCCGCCTCAGTCTCGCGGCGGCCCGGAACTCCCCCCCGCCGGCGCCCCAACCGGGTCAGCGCTCCGGGCGGTCCCCGAGCCACTCACCCGTCAGGCCCCACTGTCGTAACTCCTGCTCCTGCACCCGCGACCGAACCGCCTCGGGTCTGCCCCGAGCCTGGAGGGCCAGCAAGAAGCCGGGCACGTCGCCATCCATCGGGCTGCGACAGGCTCCGCCCCGCGGCCCCGCGGCCCCACGCGCTTTTCCTTCACTTCCCGGCGTGCCACGGCGTACGGGCAGGCGATGAGTCGCCGCCAGGGGGCGCGCGTGCACAGGCCTGGTCTCCCCGCTGGCTCCCGAGTCTCCCTGCGAGACGCCCATAGTGCCTCCAGTGTCCAACGCGGGATTCCTGCGGAGGAGCTTCGGACCGTGTGCACAAGGAAGTGCAAATCAGGGTTTCAGTTTGGGCGTCCCAACTCTTATTAACATTCCCTACCCTCCCACAGTCAGCAAGACTGTAAAGTATAGTGCGCTCGGTTCTTTTTATGCTAATGATGCATTAGATGTATACCCTGAAATCCCCTTATCTATTCCTTGCTAGTTGAAGGCCAAAGTTGGGAACTCCGTAGAGGCAATAAGTGGTAATCACCAGAGTTCACAGGGCTGTGAATGGGGAGAAATTAAAACAATGTTCTGTCACCATGATTCATTATCAGCTTTAAGTGAATTTATAATGTGTGTCACTAATATAAATATTTTAATAATAAAGTAGCTGCTTTTATCAATGTGGTTAATTTTCTTAACATTCACAATAACCCTATTAGTAGATGCTATTTACCATTACAAAAAATTGGATTGATTATGGGCGAAACTGAAACAGAAGCTGTATTATTCTCTGGGTGTCAGCGAATGCTTGCTTGTCAGAATGCTTTTTCCATTTGGGTGACTCCTGGTGTCTTCCTCTTTGGCAACTTCTTTTCAAAGACGCATTTCCACCTCCACCCCAACCTACCCTCATCCTTATTTTACAAAAGAGATGGCTTCAGGTTGGTTTATTCATTTAAAAAATCAAAACACTGTTTTATGAGGCAAATTTGTGTCGAATCGTTCTATAAATGCTGAATCGTGTTGTAATCCTCAGCCCAAATTCATTGTTACCCCTCAAAGACCAATGACTCCAGGACAAGTTGTTAGGGCAAGGAAAAAGATTTATTTGAGAATCTAGCAAACAAAAGAGGACGGAGGCTATCCAGCAAAAACCCCTTTGCACAGGGGCTGCAGGCACAAGGCTTCTGTAGGGAATTGTGGGCAGGCACATCAGATGTGCAGAAACCAGGGTAGTTACAAGTTGGTGGTCTGCCTTTCCGAAGTTCCAACTATTGTGATCTATAGGTTTAGTTGTTCTGGGTATTGTACATCAAAATTAGTTGTTCTGGGTATTGTACATCAAAAAACAATGTTTGTTTATTTTGGTACTGATGCCACTGAGCTATATCACTGGCCTTGTAAATCCTAAAATGTGCATAAACCCTTAAATTTATCTAGTTGCTGTTCCTCTAGTCAGGTTTATTTTAGTACAAAGCAAAAAACAAAAACAAAAAAAACTTTATCAAATATTATGATGCTAAAGAGAGAGAAAAACTTCAATTTTTTCAGATGTGTAAAATGGGCTTTTTGAAGTCAAAATCGTTCAACTTTATCCATGGTGCTCTGTGCATGCTGTGTGACTATTGCTGTAATTCAGTGTTGCCTTTGATGTCTTTTTTCTTAGCTTACCATTTTTCTTTCTATGCAGTGTGAAGTGCCATATACTTTTCTATGAATTCCACTTTGACTTTTTTTTCTAAGGAGAAAAAAATAAAACAAGATAATAGGAGAGTATAATGATTAATACATTGCATATTGTTATCTGTAAATTAGTTATTAAGAGTACAAGATATTGGCATTTAATTTTCCAAACAATATTAGCACAATACTTTCTTTTCAATGGACTAAGAGAAATTAGTAGTATATATCTTAACTATCTTTTATACAAACACATATATTTTGTTTTTTGGTGTTATTTGGTTTGGTTTTGCTTTTGGCTTTTCTCTTCCATTTCTCTATTCCCCCATCCCAGTTTCTCTTTCCTTTTGAAGTTTCTTCCCATTTCACCATATCTATTGTACATTTTGAATCTTACTTATTTTTTTAATTTCTCACACTAGGCAGACAATACAATGTTTACAAATGTGTGTCTGGTTTACTTCATTTAAGAGTATGGTCACATGTTGCATTCATTTACCTATAAAAGTCTCCAGTTTATCCTTACTAATGGCTGAGTTTAACTCCATTGTATAAAAAGACTACACCTTTTTTATACATTCCTCAGTTGATGAGCACTGGAGTCATTCACAAGATTTAGCTATTACAAATTGTGCTGCTATAAACATGGGTACACATATGATGCTGTGGTCTGATGTTTTTAATTCTTCTGGAAACATACTCAGAGGAGAATAGCTAGGTTGAATGGAACCTCTGATCCTAGTTTTTGTTTTTGTTTTTTCCCTTTTTTTTATCTTTTTTCCTTTTTATCGGTACCGGGGATCAAACTCAGGACTGCCTGCTTGAAAGGCAGGCGCTTATGCCGCTGAGCTAAATCCCCAGCCCCTTGATCCTAGTTTTTTAAAAGAGAAATTTCCACACTGAGTTTAATAGTGATTATACCAGTCTGTACTCCTACCAACATGGGAGTTTCCCCACAGCCCCTCCAGTATTTGTTATTGATTTCTTGATGATAGTCATTCTTTCAGAAGTAAGACAGAATCTCAGTGTCATGTTAATTTATATCTCTCAAATGATAAATGATGTTGAACACTTTTTCATATCTTTATTTGCCATTTGTGTTTCTTCATCTGAGAAGTATGTCTTCATCTCAGATGCCCATTTTTGGGTTGAGTCTTTGATTGGGTTTTTTTAATTTGGGGGGCCTGATTTTTTTTCAATTCTTTATTAAATTCTAGATATAAATCCTTTGTCAGGGATAACTGACTATAATTTTTTCCTATTCTGTGAGTTATTTTTTTCACTAAGTTGGTGATTTATTTTGTTGTGTAAAAGCTTTCTAGCAAGTTGAGATCCCAGTTGTTGATTCTTTGTGATAGTTGCAAAGGCTCTGTTCATAAAATCTTTGTTTTTGATCTTAGATCTGTTTCAGTTTTAGTTTAGTGTGTGGTGAAATGTATGTGTTCAATTTTAATCTTCAGCATGTGCAAAGTCAGTTTTTTCAATACTACTTATTAAATAAATAAAAGAGGCTTTCTTCCAGTGAATGTGTTTGGCACCTTTGAAGGTGGCTGAGCGTGTTTAGAATTGTTTCTGTATCTTCTAGTCTGTTCCTTTTATCTTCTAGTCTGATTTGTTTGTTTGTTTGGTTGGTTGGTTGTTTGGTTGGTTGATTTTCTTTTCTTTTCTTTTTTGCTAGTACCATACTGTTTTTATCATAGTAGTTTAATAGTACAATTTCAAGTCAGGGATTGTGATGCCCCCTGCCTTGCCTTTTGTTGCCCAGAATTGCCTTTGTTATTCTAGGTGTCTTTTGGTTCCAAATGAATTTTAGGATTGTTTTCTCTAATTCTATGAGATGTACTATTGGAATTGTGATCAGAATTGCACTAAATCTATATAATAGTTTTGGAAGTATAGCTATATACTTCCATACATTTTCACTATATTGATTCTTCCTACCCAAGAGTAAGGGATATCTTTCCGTTTTCAGATATCTTCTTTAATCTCCTTTTTCAGAGAACTGTAATTTTCAATGTAGAGGTCTTTTACATCCTGTGTTAGAATGATTCCTAGACATTTCATTTTTTGGATGCTATTGTGAAAGGTATTGTTTCCCTGACTTCCCTCTAAGTGAGTTTGTTATTCATACACAGGAATGCTACTGATTTTTGAATGTTGACTTTGTATCTAACTATGCTACTGAATTTCCTTATTGAATCTAGCAGATTTTTAGTGCAGTTTTTGGGGTCTTCTATGTAGTGTATCATGTCTTCCACATATGATAATTTAACTTCTTCCTTTTGTATCATTATGCTTTGTATTTCTTTCTCTCATCTAATTGCTCTGGCTAAAATTTCCAGGGCTATGTTAAATAAGATTGGAGACAACAGACATCCTTGTCGTGTTCCTGATTTTAGAGAGAAAGCTTTTAGTTTTTGTCCATTTTAGTATGATGTTGGCTGTTGGTTTGTCATAGAGAGTTTTTATCAGATTGAAATAAAGACCATCTATTCCAACTTTCTGTAGGATTTTTATTATGAATGGGTGCTGGACTCTATCAAAAGCTTTTTCTGCATCTATTGAGATGATCATATGATTTTTGTCCTTGACTCTGTTAATATGGTCTGTTAAATTTTTTGATCTATGCATGTTGAACTATCCCTGCATCCTTGGAATGAACCCCACTTAGTCATTGTTTATAATCTCAATGATTTGCCAGGATCTTATTGAAGATTTTTTTCTTCTATGTTCATTAGGGAGATCAGCCTGTGGTTCTCTTTCTTAGTTGAGTCTTTCTCCAGTTTTGATATCAGGGTAGTGCTTGCATCCAGGAATGAATTTGGGAGTATTGCCTCCCTTTCAATTTTATAAAAGAGTTTGAGAAGTAACCATGTTAGGTCTCCTCTAAATTTCTTATGGAATTGACTAGTAAATCCATCTGGGCCTGGACTTTTCTTTGTTGGCAGGTTTTTAATTACATCTTCTATGTCATTTGTTGATATTGGTGTATTTAGAATTGTTATATCTTCTTGATTCAGCTGCCTTAACTCTTTTGATACTGTAACTGTTTCACTAAAAGTTCAAACTGATGACGTAGAATGCTTTGACCAATGAGCTGGTCTATTGTGCCCTATAAAGCTGCAGCATGGGGCTTTTAAAAGACAGTGAATAAAAGTTACTGAAATTTCAGCTTTTTAAAAAAGTATAGCAGATATTTTAAATGAATTTTGATCTAATATGCAAAGTAGTGAAATGTGAGAAGGAAAAAGACACATACATTTTTTTGCATGAAATATATTTTCTGACCAGGAAACTTTAATAGGGTAAATTTTAAGACTATACACCACGTTTCTTCTGGTAATTTGACTGATGTAGTATTTCTGCTATATGATGCAATGTAAAGTCTTTTTTTTTTTTTCTTTTTTCAGGAAAAAAACTAACTTGACATTCTAGATTTACTGTGGTCAGTGTTTGTGCTGAGTGAAGGTGGGAAAATTTTTGAATGTTTTGTCCTTCTTTTTTTTTTTTTTTTTTTTGGTACAGGGAATCAAACTCAGGACCTGGTGCTTGCCATGGAGGTGTTTCTGGCGCTAAGCTGTATCTTGATAAGATTATATCCAAAAGATAAGAAGTATAAAACAAAAGAGGCCTTTATTCTGGGAACGCGGAGAGAGAAAATCAAAACACCCCCTGACCGCTAGAGTCCGGCTTTCTCTCTGGTGGACACGTGGCGTGGGGGGTATATAAGTAGCCTCGGTTTGGGGTGGAACCTAAGGGGGCATCAGGGATGCACGGGTAGCCCATTGGTCTTTGTTTGGGGCCAGAGGTAAATTCCTAGGGGCGGGGAAGATGGAGTCACTGGTAAATTCCTAGGGGTTGTGTCTTTATAAAAAAGTTATAGTATTATTGATTCTGTGCTTTCTGAACTATTACTACTGTGTGAAAGTCCAGACTAAACACAACACGCTCTATGTACCTAGTATATTTATTAACCTAGTTATATAACAGCTTGACATTTTTTGCAGGCAAAAATTTGATAGCTTAGTTAGAGAAAGGGAAAATTTGCTGCTTGAAATGTTTGTACCAAGTGTCTCTGGTAAGATTTGAGAAATATAATTTTTATACATTAAAAAATCAGGTAAGCATGAAAGAGTATGCGAACATTAAACTATATGTTTTGGTTTGTGTCTGTGTGTCCCTTAAAGCTTCATGTAGTCATGGAGGTGGCTGAATCTAGCATTTGTGATTGGTTCGTTATCTAGTGCTGGGATTGACAGTGTGAGAGCTGCACCCGTCCAGGGGCGAGTAGCAGCATACACTGTAAGGGAGTAAGGAGACACACTCTTCTCTTTTGCCCTTCTTGGTCACTTGCCACCATCATGAATGGCTGCACCCTAGCCATGCCATCCTGCCTTGGAGCCAGCGGAGTATGAACTTAAACCTTAAAAGCTATAAGCTAAATAAACCTTTTCTTCCTTATTTGGGGGCATCAGGTATTTTGTCCCAGCCACAAGAGAAAACCAAAACACTATGAAAAATTAATTTGCACCTTTTGTGCAAATAAAAAAGGCTAAGGAAAAGATAAAAAGATAGGGCTAAGGAAAAGATAAAAGCTAATTCCCAGGGATTTCTGCCTTGGATAGCTTCATACACAATGATAAACTGGTGAGTGATAAAATCTGATTGAGGAAGGCAAGATAATGGGATTCACCTTCAGGATATGTTTGATTTGTACCAAGCACCATGTGACTATTAATCCTGGCATGTAAACTTCATTGAATTAAGAAATGAGTAACAAGCTAGTAATATACACACGTGAGCGGGTGTGGGTGGGCCATAGAGGCATAACCATGGGTCCTATATAAGGTCCTTGTCTCATCGTGTCTGGCATTATTCTCCTGCTCTGCTTCTGGGTCACCACAAACTAAGCAGCTTTGTTCAATCTAGATGTTCCTCAAGAGCCTCATGTACTCATAGCTGGGGGTCTGAAAGATGATTGAATCACGGGGGCACGATAGCTAAATGCGATGTTCAGAGGTGAAATCTGGTTAGAAGAGGCAGGTCACTGGGTGCATGATCTGGAAGGGTATATCTCTCTCTCAGATCTTCTCTTCTCTCTCTGCTTCCTGGCCAACTACGGGCTGAAATTGGCACTTTTAACCTGCTAGATGTCAGATGTGCTGAATTCATGTTCACTGAATATAGAAGAATGAATTCCAAGGGACAGTGGAAGGTAAGGGTAGGAAAAGTTTATTGAGAGCTCCTGAGAAACATGAGGGTTCTCAAAAGAGACCCAGAGACTCTTTGTCAGGGTAATTTATACAGCAAAGTCACAATGTGAGCACAATGTAGTCAAACTACATTCAATCTATAGGATTACAAGTATAGCTCTTTAGCTGATATTGATCCAGTAGGGAAAAGAGTCATTGGGCAAGGATATGTATAAGGAACCAAGATATTTTTTTTTTTGGAAAAGATAGGTCCAGATACTTTGGTCACACACAGAGGTGTCTGATGCCTATCTGGACCTCCTATTAGATGATGCTAATTACAATATAATCTCATGTTATTGTTTATCCCTTAAGGAAGCATGTAGGCTTGGCCATTGCATCTTTATCTTGAGGCTTGGCCTTCTTTAAATGTGCCTCCAGTCACAATACTGATGTCTTTTATTTTCCACTGACTTTCTTGAGAGTCCAGTCCCTCTCTGGCTGTATTTTAATTTCTATTAAACTTAACTGCACATACTAAAACCTCTAAAAACTTGCAAGTCAAAATAAACCTCTCCTCCTAGCAGGTTTCAGTGTTTTGTTCCATCCACAAGAAAAGTGACTAAGACACATCACCACAAATTTCTGTCATGATGTTCCTGCTTTGAAGCCTGCTAGCCATGGACCGAATCCGCCCCCCCCCAATCATGAGCTAAATTAAATCTTTCCATTTTTATGTTGTGAGTGTTGGGGGTTATGTCCAATAGAAAAGCTGACTAACACAAATAGTGCCTGGATCTCGGTATACATTCGGTAAATATTGTTAAATTTTTGAGTCAGCTGGAGTATTCAGTTCTAAAATCTGGACACATTAATATATATAATACAACTGGGGCCACAGAAGTATTCCATACTCATAATTGAAATAAATCAATCTCGCATGTGTGAATACTGAATAGTTTCCCTAATGTAAGTAATGATTCAAATATATAAAAATATGTGGTAATCATGATTCCCCATTATGTGGCCTTGAAGCCTTATAAAGTTTTCACTTATTAATTGGAAAGGCTTTATTCTGGGCTTCTTGATATGGAAATATTTGAAGCTATAGTATATGAAGTTTTATTCAAATATTTCAAGGAAAAAGACAGACACTGTGGTAACTACTATTAAGTCGGGTTATTTGGTGGTGAAGCACTAGGTTGCTGAAACAGTCATGCTTTGACCTGTATTGTTATATTGTTATGTTCTGTTTTATCTCAATCTCTCCCTTATTCATTAAAAAAATTATTTAGTTATTTCTTATGTATTTTTTAATTAAGGGGAAAAGTTAAAAAAATTAGCAGGATATATAATAGTAACTTTTTTTGATATTCTATTAACTTATTTTGAAGTCCTGTAATACTCCCACTATCTTGTTTTGACTGATTAGACTCTGTTCCATTCTGTATGATAGTATCAAGTTTGAGGGTATAGGCAACTACTTTGAAGGCAATAAGATTCACTAAGATGCCCATTCTGGTTTGACTATTGTCTCCTTTGGAAGTCCTGTAATGTTTACAATGCTTAAGTTTTATTGGTCTTATTCTCTACTATTTTGTTCAACTTTATAATATCTAATGAGATAGACAATTCTTTTTAAGGAAACAAGAGACATTGTTGATAACCATTGTTGATAACCTTGTACTCTGTTTTACATCATGTGCTATGTCTATCCTTGGTTTTGACTGACAGCTTTGTTTTGCCATATAATAAGAACTAAGGAGTAATAAAACCTAAAATGTGTAAATTTTGTTGTAAAAAAGAGAGGGAAAAAAAGAGCTCTAAAGGATACAACAGCAAGTGTGTTTAGGGGTGTTAAATAGTTGACCATATTAATGTTTTTGGTTGGATCATTGAACACAACTGTTTGCAGTCTCACTGTTTGAAAGTCCACTTTGTATGCTTTGATACTGTGATTTGAGCAACTATCTCTAAGATAATAATATGTAATCTATTAACTGATGATTTCTTACTTTTTTTTTTGTAGTTCTGTATCACTTGTACCCTTACACCGCTTTGTTTTGTTTTGTTTTTTCTCTTTTTCCTTTTAAATAAAATTTAAAAAAAAGAAGTACTCCATCTCCACTCACCTGTCTATATGACTAATAGCTCACAGCCAATTTGCTCCTTTGTCCTAAGGGAGGTAGAAGTATATATAACAAAAACCTCAGGAAATTCCTAATGTTCCAGACCAAGGCACACATGCATGCATTAGACCAATTGGCATGACCTACAACATTTCCTCATCCAGAACTCATTAATGGTTCATACACAGAGACTGTGTGTCGTGCCTCTAGTTATAACCGACTTAATTATGAGAAAGGACTTGTGCGGTAGATACAGTCAAGATGACTCAACATTCTGTCAGTCGTATTGGCCGTCATATCCTGAAAGACCCAATGAGAAGTGCCCTGGGCAGAGCACTCGTTTTCAAATCCTAAACCCCAACTTATTCCCTGTCCATTGCATGCTTCCTGCCACCCATGACGTTTTTAACCCCCGCTTATGCCATTTTCCTTTTAAACTGGCATGAGCCAAATTACTCCAAACACATTTTCCCCATTAATTTCATTAAATGTAGTTACTTTTTCCATATCATTGTGTGTGTTGTAAAGAGGCCACACTGACTCCATTTTATCCCAGACACATCAGGTTGACAATGTTTTGGGAAAAATACAGGCCTTGAAACATTGCCCCCACCCAGGGTAAAAACATGAGGTCCTATAAGGACAAGGAGCAAACAAGTTATGTAACCTGAGCATGCACAATTTGAGTTTCTTTGTTCTTTATCTCAATAAAAGCTGCTTGCTTATGCTGGGCATTTTGCTGCAGCCATTTTGCTGAAGCTTAGTGTATGCGACCCTATATCTTCCCTTTGCTTGCAGAACTCCAACATCTTGCACCCAAACAAGGACTCAACAATGGAGGGTGACTTGCTCTTGGGGTGGAACAAGGTCCTGAATGTATCAACTTCATTTTTTTCAGAAAATCCCTGGGTAAGTCATGGGGAATTCCCTGTCTAAAGCACAGTAGAAAACATAAGGTAGAACTGCTTTTTCTCCTTAAGAAGGTGGGCCATGTGCCCCCTGAGAATAATTTAGTACAACTTTAGTGAGAAATTCATGATTATTGTCTTTGGTATCCTGGGCAGGAATGCTCATTATGGAGGACTGGGAAGAGACAGGCAAACTGCTGCATGCAGAGCCTCGAGCTCCTGTCTCTGTCCTGCACACCTGGCCTGTCTGCCAGGATGCTATCACAACATTTGGCAGGTGAGCAAACCAAACACTGTATGGCTAGCTTCCAGGTGCACAGCTTCTGCTGCCTTTAGAATCCCCTCTGACTCCTCACAACCACCACCACAAGATACAAGCCCCACCAAACCTTTGGGCCACTCCCCACCAGTTCTAACTTCCATGCAAAACTAGCCCAGAAAGCTAAACGACATGGGGAACTAATCGCTTGTCCTGTTTTGTGTCAACAAGGGCAAGGGCCCCACTTTGAAAACTTGCAATATTCCAGTTTTAAGGAATTAAAAAAGGCTTTAAAAAATATGTAATTTTGTAATTGGCATTATTGAGAGCATTGGTCAAAGTTATGAAATGACCCCTTTCGATTGGAGTAGTGCATACTGTTGTCACTCCAACACAATATTAGGTATGGCTTCAAGAATATAATGGTGCTGCAGACACATAAGCTATAGATAATTTAGATCCCTACATTCCTGTAGGAGTTACTGAATTATGGGGTGAAGGAGCTTTTTCAGATGTCTGCAATGAAGTTCGTTGCCACCCCCAAGCTTATCCTCAAATGGCTCAAATTGCTGTAAAAAGCTTGGAAAAGAATCCCTGAAACAATTGGCAGTCAAGTTTCCTTTAGTGCCATTAAACAAGGGGCTACTGAATCTTTCCTTGCCTTTACAGAGAGATTATTAGAGCTATTGAATGCCAGGTGGACAGTCCAGCAGCAGCCTATATTTTGTCAAAGCAATTGGTGTACGAAAATGCAAACCAAGACTGCAACAATGATCTAAAAGTTATTTATATAAAACCTGCTACTACTTTGGCCCAAATGATTTTGACTTGTCAAAGTAGGGACTCAAACACATAAAATGCAACTGTTGGCTGCTGCTTTATGGCCCCCTTGTTTTAACTGTGGAAAATATGCACATGTACACAAAGATTGTAAGGCAACAAACCAGATACTCCATGTCCCATTTGCAAAAAGGGACATCACTGGACCAGTCAATGTAGTCAAAATCCTCAAAATAAAAATAATAAACAAGGTCAATCATCGGGAAACCAAATGACAGACGTGTTCCCAGCCAGGAACAACAGGGAACTCTCTGCCCTCCAACCTCCTTCCAACAATCCATTCATGCCACCAGGGGAAGCTCTGACATAGATTTGCTGTTAGCTGAGCCTATCAATTTGGAAATTCCTGGTACTATTTATAAAGTTCCTAGTACTTTTCTTGGTCCGTTACCTCCTGAAACAACTGGACTAGTTCTTTGCTCACATGCATCAAAAAGAGGCACTTTTGTGATTCCTGGTGTCATTGACGCTGACTATACCGGAATATTATTGCTTTGATGTGGCCTCTTTTGCCCATTCAATTAAATGTTTCTGAATCTGTAACTCAACTAATTATCTTACTTTGTGTCTCCCCTAAAGCTTGAGATGTTACTTGTGGAAATCAAGGGTTTGACTCTACTATGGTGGTTGCTGCTATTCCCTTGGGAGATGAACTGCCAAGCCTCTCTTGAATTATTGACATTTCCTTTTTAGGTTTGATAGATACTGGAGCTGATGTCTCTGTATTTCCTCACTCATGCTGACCTTGTCATTTATCTTTTTCACCTGTTCATTACTTGTGGGGCACCAGAGGCCCTACCCACAATGTGTTCTGCAGTGATAGCCCTATTACTTGTACTCACAATAGACAAAAGGAAGTGTCTATTCACCCATATATTATGGACATCCCTATCGTGAGGACATAATGTTCTTTCTCAACTCCATGCTTATGTGGAAACAAATTTATCCTAAGGTCCTCCACTGCCCCTTACACCCCATTTCTCAAATGGAAAACTAACAGTCTGGTCTGGGTTGAATAGTGGCCCTTACCTAAACATAAATTGTCAGTGGTGGAGGCCTTAACTCAAGAACAATTGGCTGCAGGTCATATGGAACCCACTACTAGTCCCTGAAATACATCTATTTTCACTATATGAAAGAAATCAGGTAAGTGGAGGTTATTACATGACCTCCAGGAGATTAATAAATGTAGAGTCCTTATGGGCCCCTTACAATGTGGTCTTCCTAATCCTGACCTTATTCCTCATAAATTTCAACTCTTTATATTGATTTAAAAGACTGGTTCTTCACTATTCCTTGACACCTACAAGTCTGCCCTCATTTTGCATTCACTGTTCCCATCTATAACAATCACAGGCAAAGGCTGGGGATTTAGCTCAGTGGCATAAGCGCCTGTGTGTTGATCACAAGCCTATGCATAGGTACACCATTGGTGTATATTACCTCAAAGCATGATAAATTGTCCAACCTTCTGTCAATATTTTGTTGATACTGCCCTGCTTACCTTCAGAAAACATTTTCCTAGTTTACAGATCTATCATTACATGGATGACGTCCTTGTGGCTCATCTGTCTCTAAATCCCTCCATTCCCCATGATCTCCCCTCCTCTTTAGCAGAATGTGGGCTCCATATCACTCCATAAAATGCTGAGGATCCTTTTCCTATTTAGGACATCGACTTCTTCATTCCTTTTCACTGCCTGCCTTACATACCTTGCACTTAGCTTTCCAGCTACACTTTCTAATCTGCAGTGGTTTCTAGGTCACCTTAACTGGGCAAGGCCCTGCTTTTGTTAGACCACTAAACAGTTAGCTCCTTTATTCGATGCTTTACAGGGTCTCACAGATCTGCTGATGTGGTGGTCTCTGACTCTCCTTTACCGCAGGACCTCCAGAGCACTGCTCACATGCTCACCACAGTTACAGTGGATCGAGTCCTGAAGGACTTGCCCTGTCTCCTTATTCATTTTTCATTCTGCCCCCTTTCCCGCTGGGGCTCTTGTTGCCATCCAGAGCAGCAAGTTATTTATTGTTGGATGGTTACATTTACCCTACTCACCTGGTAGTCCTTTATTCCCCATTATCAATGCTATTTCTTCTCTTATCTCTCGAGGACATACTCGTTCACTTATATTTCTTGGAGTTGATCTCACTGATATTTTTTACCACTTACCAAGGCTGACTTCTCCTTTCTGCTGTCCTCTACGTTTCTCTTTAAGTTGCTCTGGCTGATTACCTTGGTTCCATTTCTTTCCATCTGCCCCATGACCCTCGTTTGTCTCTGTTTACCCTACTTCTTTTTTCTCTTCAAACTTGTTTGATTTGTACCCTTTTAAAGGGTGCCTTCATTGTCTTCCCTGATGGATTCTCCCATTGTGGATGATAGGATTGTCTTCAAAGGATAAAAGATGCTTCCAAAAGTTGAGGAGTATAAGACAAAAGAGGCCTTTATTCTGGGAACACAGGGAGAGGAGACTGGTGCACTGGCCGCTGGAATCTGGTGATCTCTCTCTCGGACACGTGGCATGGGGGAATATAAATAGCCTAAGCTTAGGGCAGTGCCCTAAGGCCATTAGAGATGCACAGGTATTTCATTGGCACACGTTTAGTGCCAGAAAGCAGGTTCCTAGGGAGGGGGTATAGGGTTACAGTTAAATCTATAAGGGGCGGGGGAGTCGGGAGGCCTCTAACTTGGCTGCAGCTTTTCCTGGTTAAAGTGTCCGGTCTGGGCCAGCAACTCTTTCATATCCCGTCTTATGATTATTAGGAAAAGGGGCGAAGATTTCTCTCTGTAACTATTTCCTGCTGGTAGGGGGCGCAGTATTGGAGCCTAGGGGAGTCAACGGGATGAAGGTTGATGCCCAGGTAGACACTGATGCCAGGTGTTTTAGCCAGGACAACTTCACTGGTGAATGTACGTATGTCAGACTGGAAAAACAAAGAGACATAATGTTATTAGGAGACATGGCACTATTATATTTAAGGACCCAGGTGAGGTAGATAGGAAGGTGACTTTGATTTTGAGATGGTATTTTATCAGGGTGACATTGAGGTAGGAGCATCATCATGGTGAGGTAGAATTCTGAAAAATAAGTGTGAGGTTATTGAAATTATGAGAGGTGATTACTCCCCCATCTGAAAGCATAAAAGTTAGGAGGGTAGGTGTGTAAAACTTGTCTCTGGTCTAGGAGTTGAGCCGGAAAAAATAGGGGGAGTATGGGAGACGGTGGCTGTACCAATATAGGGAAGGTGAGAGCTTAGGCTTTCAGGGATGTCACGTTTAACCAGACAGCTGAGAGTGGAAAGAACCACGACAGTTATCACATAGAACATTATAAAGATGATCTTACGCATTATGTGGGAGTCTCTAGGAAAGACTGTCAAGAGTACTGCTGCAAAAATGATCATTAATAGAGCGTAAGAAATTAGGAACCAAATCGGATAACAAAACATGACTTAGCCTGTTAACTGTGGCTGTGAGGCCTTTGTGAAACGGAGATGGGTGGGTGACAGAAGGTGAGATTACCACTCAGAATGATCAGATTTGGTGCTGGGAGGGCACCTTTTAGCCTGAGTGATGTGAAACCAGGATGGGAGTCCAGCAACTTTGACCGCTGTAGGGGTAGCCAAGTAGACCAGGTAAGGGCCACTCCACCTTGGTTGTAGTCCTGTGGATTTAGAACATTTGAGATAAATTAGATCTCCTGGGGATATGGGAGGATCTGGTTTGGCCTCTCCAGAGGGCTGTGGAAGGCAGAGATCAGCATGTTGTCGCAACAGGTGTCGGAGGAAGGAGAGGACTGGGACATAGTCAGCCAAGGGAGGGAGATTTTGGGGAGCAGGAAGATTGTGGATTAAGAATGGCCTGCCATACGTAAGTTCAAAAGGACTTAAGAAAGTAGGAGCCCGGGGAAGTGCCCTGAGCTTGGCTAAGGCTAAGGGCAAAAGTTGAGGCCAAGGTTGGTGTAGTTCTAAAGTGAGTTTTGTAAGGTGTGCCTTTATGAGGCCATTTGCCTTTTCTACTTTTCCTGAAGATTGTGGATGGTATGGGGTGTGTAGGTGCCAGGTGATGTGTAAGCTCGAGGATACCTGTTGAGTGATCCGAGAAATGAAGGCGGGACCATTATCTGACTGAATACTCTGAAGTAGACCAAACCTCGGAATGATTTCTTGTAATATGACTTTGGTAACTACATCAGCAGTTTCCCTGGTTGTGGGAAAGGCTTCTATCCATCCTGAAAAGGTGCAAACAAAAGTGAGAAGATATTTGAGAGTCTTGTGGCGGGGCATGTGTGTAAAATCTATCTGCCAGTCCTGACCAGGGGTGTGTCCCCGAAATTGATGGGTAAGAAAGGAAGGGGGTGCCATGTGTCCCTGAGGAGAGGTTCTGGCACAGAGATCACAGGTGTGAGTCGTTTTAAGAATGATGGCTTTTAGAGAAGAGTGTGTGACTATTGGGGCCAAAAGTTTGTATAGGGCCTGAGATCCTATATGAAAACAGTTGTGTAAGTCAGTGATGATGTCTGAGGCCTGTTGATGTGGGAGAACAAGTTTAGATCCCTGAAAAATCCATCCCTGAGTGTTTTGTGTGTAACCTGGTTTATGAAGTAGCTGTAACTGCTCTGGTGAATAATTGGGCTGAGGTAGACTGCTTGGGACTAATGGGAGAAGATGAGAAGGGCAGGGCCCTTGTGCAGCTAACTTGGCTTGTGAATCTGCAAAGGCATTGCCTTGAGCAATAGGATCTGTAGAGCTTTGGTGTCCTCTGCAATGGATGACTGCTGCCTGCTTTGGAAGTTGGGCTGCCTCTAGAAGCTTAAGGATAAGGGGGGCATTAATAATGGGGGTTCCTTGAGTGGAAATAAAACCCCGTTCTTGCCAGATAGAGGCATGAGAGTGTAAGATGCTAAATGTATACTTTGAGTCAGTGTATATATTTATAATCTTGTCTTTTGCTAGTGTAAGGGCCCTTGTAAGGGCAATAAGTTCTGACCTCTGGGAAGAGGTCCCAGGTGGCAGTGAATTTGCCTCTATAACTTTTGACTGGTTAACTATTGCATATCCCGCCTTATTTTGGTTGTCTGTGTTTGTTGAACTGCCATCTATGAACCATGTGTCAAAGGCCAAGGAGAGAGGTGTGCTACTGATGTGAGGGAAAGAAGTGGGAGTCATCTGTAAAAACTCTATACAGTCATGGTGAGGAGGGCCTTCTGAGGTGGGAAGAAAGGTCTCTATATTAAGAGGACCACTAGTTGCAATAGAGATGCAAGGGTCTTGAGAGAGAGCTAAGTGTACCTGTTGAAGGCGAGAAGGGGTCATTAGGGCGGGGAGCACCTTATGTGAGATAAGGTCATGTAGGTGATGAGGTGAGTGTACTGTAATAGATTGTCCTAATGTAAACTTTTTAGCTTCCTGTGTCAGGAGGGCTGCAGCTGCAAGAGCTCAGAGACAAGGAGCCCATCCTTTTACTGTGTGATCTAACTGTTTAGATAAGTAAGCTACTGCTTGAAAAGAAGGTCCCTTTTTGTGTCCTAGTACACCTATAGCATTGTGGCCCTGACAAGTAGTGTATAGGATGAAAGGTTGGGTGGGATCAGGAAGGGTAAGAGCTGGAGCTTTTAGGAGAGCCTCTTTTAGTTTTTGAAAGGAGGCATGTATGGGCCTAGTAGGGTCCAGGGGTTCTGTTAAGGAACCCTTAGCAGCCTTGTAGAGGGGTTGAGCTAGGGCTGCAAAGTTAGGAATCCAAAGACGAAAGAAATTAGCTAAACCCAGGAAAGATGTAACCTGCCATTTAGTTGTGGGCACCTGGAGATCACGAAGAATTGCCTTACGATCTGAGGTGATGGAGTGAGTGGTGGGGGTGAGAGCAAGACCTAGGTATTTGACTTTTGGGGAGGCTATCTGGGCTTTGGTGGGAGACACCCTGTATCCATGGCTAGCAAGGAAATTAAGAAGACTGGCTGAGTGGCGTATGGCCAACATATGGGATGGAGAGCATAATAGGAGGTCGTCTATGTATTGGAGCAGAACACTAGGTTTGAGATTGAGTTCTGTGAGGTCAGTAGCAAGAGCCTGACTAAAGAAGTGGGGACTATCCCTGAACCCCTGCGGGAGTACTGTCCAAGTAAGTTGTTGAGACCTGAGAGTGTCTGGGTCAGTCCATGTAAACGCAAAGAGGTTCTGGCAATCAGGGTGTAGGGGGATAGTGAAGAAGGCATCTTTAAGATCTATAACTGTAAAGTGAGTAGTGGAGGGAGGGATATGAGAGAGCATGGTATAAGGATTTGGCACCACTGGGTAAGTTGGGGTAACGGCACTGTTGATCACCCTAAGGTCCTGTACCAGGCAATAGGACCCATCAGCCTTGAGCACCGGGAGAATGGGAGTATTGTGGGGTGAATGGGTAGGTTTAAGAAATCCATTGTCTAAAAGCCGCTTAATGATGGGTTTAAGCCCCCTTAAATGTTGGGGGGCTATGGGGTATTGGGGAACGCAGGGAAAAATTGAGGGATCCTTGAGACGGATTAAAACAGGCGTGGCATGTGTAGCCAGAGTGGGATTGGATGTGTCCCAGACCGTGGGGTCAACCAAAGAAGGAGGAAGAGGAGGGAATGGCTTTGTGACGCATTGTGAGGCAGTTTGGAGGATTAGAGCTGTGGGGAGAGAGAAAGTGAAGGAAAAATTAAGCTTCTGAAGGAGGTCTCTACCTAAAAGGGCCGTGGGACATGTTGGGATTACTAGGAAGCTATGGGTAAAGAAAAGGGTCTGGAATCTGCATGGGATAGGCCCAGTCTGTAAAGGTTGATTTGGCTGGCCGTAAACGCCCACAACAGAAATCTGAGACTTAGTACAATGTCCTGAAAATTCAGGAAGCACACTATAGGTGGCCCCCGTATCTACAAGCAGAGATATTATTTTGCCTGAGACCTCCAATGAGACTCGGGGCTCCGTCAAGGTGACTGGAGTGGGGGCTGTGAGCCCCAAGCCCCATCATTCTTCTGTAGCAAGTCCGAGCAGGTCAATCAGCGATGAATCTGGCATTGACAAAGCCTCCTGTGAGAGCAAGGGATTAGAGGATGGCCTAGTCGCTCGCTGGCGCCTAGTACAATCGCTCCTCCAATGCCCTTCATCTTTGCAGATTGGGCAGGGCCCAGGAGGAGTGCCCGGTTTGGGGCAGTCTCATGCCCAGTGTCCTTGCTTGTTGCATTTGAAGCATGGTCTGGGCGGGACTTGGGCAGCCACACCTTGTTGTGGATTGCTTGTTTTGGGAGGCCCAAGTGCCACTGCTAAGAGGTCAGACTGATATTTAGCAAGCCTTAATTTTTGAGCTTGCTTTTCCTCTTTTTGAAGCTTGTCTCTGTTGTTGAAGACACGGAAGGCTAATTTAAGTAGATCTTCTTGTGGAGTCTGAGGGCCTTGTTCAAACTTTTGTAGTTTTGCACGAATATCAGGAGCAGACTGTGAAATAAAATAGGAATTAACTACAATCATCCCTTCATGAGAGTCTGGGTCTACACTGGTATATTTAATTAAGGTTTCCCGAAGCCGATTCAGAAACACAGCCGGGTTTTCATTAGCCTCTTGGACCTGTTCTAAAAGCTTGTTATAATTAGTATGTTTGTGAGCAATCTTATTAAGGCCCACAATCAGACACTCTATCATCTTATGTAATTTTCTTGAACCTTGACCATTTTGATAGTTCCAGTTAGGGTCTTGGTCAGGCACAGCTACAGGGCCAGGGTCATTATCAATCATATTTGTCCTGTGTCTGCAGTCAGCCTCCTCGAGAGCTGCTTGCCACAGCTGATTCCGCTCTTGTGAGCTAAGGGTGGTATTTAAAATCACATAAACATCTTTAAAATGTAAATCATAGCAATTGGTAATAAATTCAAATTGTCTGATATAATTTTGTGGGTCGACAGAAAAGCTGCCCAATTTATGGGTAATCTGAGACAAATCAGAAAGAGAAAATGGCACATGAATATTTACGAGGACTTCAGGGCCAGCTTGCTCCCGAAATGGCAGCAGAGCCTGAGGAGAGGGATGCAGAGGAGAGTGCCACTGGGCAGCTATCCGCCCGGTAGACGCGTGTGAGTAGTTATCTGAAGAGCAGCTACAGAGCAGCTGCTGTTTACCCTGTGAGGAGAAAATATAGGCAGAGGACATTGTATTGTGTGGCTTAAAATAAGCGTGACAGGGCGGCTGTTGATGTTTACAAGGGGAGCCACAAGAGGGCGCCCGTTTATCGTGAGACCAGGAAGAACATGGTTGTCCCCTGTCGCCATGGTAACCAAACGAACATGGCGGCATGCCATGTGACCCCTCTAAGCATGGCGGTGGCCCATCGCCATAACAATGATCTGAACCCTGTGGCGCTCCGTCGCCATGCGCCTCACCTGAACTTCCGGAACATAGCGGCGCCCTGTTACCGGTATAGCTGCCAGAGCACGGCGGGCATGGCGGCTGTCCGCGCAAGCTAGAAAAATCATGCTGTGTGCCGGCGGGGCACAATGAACGTGACCTAGTGTGGTACGCGGGCCGTGAGAAGGTATCAGAAGGCGGAGCAGAGCCGCCAGGAGGAGCCTGCATCTCGGAAGGCGGAGGGGGAGACGATCGCACAGCAGAAGGCAACTGTGACACATGGTGACCCGCACAACTGAGGGAACCGGGCACAGGGGGATGGCCGGCGAGGGGTAATGGGATAGAACGAGCTGTGTAAGCGGGTGGCAATGACCTAAAGATCAGTGGTACATCTTCAAGCGAATCTTGAGGGCAGGATGGAAAAGTTTGAGCCGCGGTAGAGGTGGCCAAAAGGATCTCAGCAGGAGCACAAGATTTAATGAGGGATTGGCGCGTCCTCAGAACCAAAAATGCCTCTATGTATTGGAGTTCCATGACTCTATCGCTGGCCTTACAGAAATCATAGAGCGTTTGTAGAACTGAAACATCGAATGTCCCTTCTGGAGGCCAGCATTTGCCAAGGAGCGGGTAGGTAGGCCAAACTTCCTGGCAGTAAAAAGTTAATAATTTAGTTTTTGTGGTATTTTTAATTTTTAAAGTACGTAAATTGGAGATTAAACATTGTAGAGGTGTTTTTTGGGATGTAGGAAGTAAATTACCCATCGGTGAATAAGGCAGGCAAAAATCTGGTGGCACAAAGGAAAAGCTATCAGCAACCCGTAGCGCCACGCGGCGAGGCTAACGCAAATGGGGGAGAGACCAGTCGACTGGGTCCGGGCCCAGTGATAAGAGTCTTTTGGAGTGTGCTCACCTTAAATCAATCGGGGCGGCGGTGAGTGGAGGCAGCTGGCAGGAGATGGAACTCGTCCTGGCAGGAGGAGCGCAGAGTTAAGCCGTGATGGTTTCGGTTCGTGAATCGGCAGGGGGACCCAATTGGGCGCGTGTTCCGAGTCAATCGCCTGCCAATGAGTCACAGGGCACCAAATGATAGGATTGTCTTCAAAGGATAAAAGATGCTTCCAAAAGTTGAGGAGTATAAGACAAAAGAGGCCTTTATTCTGGGAACACAGGGAGAAGAGACTGGTGCACTGGCCGCTGGAATCTGGTGATCTCTCTCTCGGACACGTGGCATGGGGGAATATAAATAGCCTAAGCTTAGGGCAGTGCCCTAAGGCCATTAGAGATGCACAGGTATTTCATTGGCACACGTTTAGTGCCAGAAAGCAGGTTCCTAGGGAGGGGGTATAGGGTTACAGTTAAATCTATAGGGGGCGGGGGAGTCAGGAGGCCTCTAACTTGGCTGCAGCTTTTCCTGGTTAAAAAGTGTCAGCAACTCTTTCAGTGGAGTTGTAACATTTTATTGATAATACTTGGAAACACTTGTATTCTCTGCCACAAACCTCTGTGACCACTATTGTCCTTGCTTTACAAGATTTTTCATCCCAAGCCCTTAACTTAGTTACTGACTCTTTATATGTACATAATGTTGTCTACACTTATCTTCTGCTGTTATCTCCCCCACGACAATAAGATGCACAATTAATATCTCTTTTTTTTTACATTTACAGGCTCTTCTTTGTGCTCATCATGCCCCCCTCTTTCTTTTACATATTCGCAGCCATAAACCTCTGCCTGGCTTTTTACAACAACGTAATGCTATTGCTGATCAAACACTATGCATTTTCTTTGATAATACTAAAGAAAGCCACGCCTTTTTCATCAATCCTCTCATTCCTTACATAACTTGTTTCATAGTCCACTCTCTGAAGCTAAAAAACCATTGTTTTCACCTGTTCCCACTGTACTGCCACACCTCACCCCTTTCCCTTTGATGCTGTCAACCCTGGTGGCCTTTGCTCCAATGACCTTTGGCAATCAGATGTCACACATTGTTTCTCTTTAAAACCTTTTCATTTCATCACTTTCTGTTAACACATTTTTTGGTTTCATTTGGGTTTCATCACTGTGTGAAATCTACCCAACATGTAATTCACCATCTCCTGGCTGCATTTGCAGTCGTGGGTGTACCTTTTTCTCTTAAAACTGACAATGGTCCAGCTTGCTTATATATCACAGGCTTTTTGCTGCCTTTTGTTCCACATGGCAAATTCATCATATTAATGGCATCCCCTACAATCCTACTGGCCAGGCTATTATTGAACAAGCTCTTCATGCACTCAAAACTATTCTCTTTAAGCAATTAAAGGGAAAAATGCACAGGTTTCTTCTACTCTGTTCATGGTGTTATTCACTTTAAATGATTTGTCTTTCCCAACAAGACTTTCTTCTTCTCAAGTTCAAGTACATTTTCATGGGGTCGAGCCTCTACCAAAGCCTTTTGTATTGTACTAGATACCCCTAGACCCAGGCTGGTGGAGGCCAGCACCCCTGCTGATCTGGGGAAGAAAATATGCTCCTGTGTTACCCCCAACAGGCCCTGCTGGATTCCTGCTCATTGCTGTTTGCCCTGCAGGGAATGTATTGGCACCATGGGCTGCACAACCCAGTTTCACAGTTTCACCTCTCCCTGAATCAAGCCCAGCCACCTCGGAAGCGACCCAGGATGATGACTGCTCAGCCAGTGATCCAATCTGCACAAGACTTGCTCTGTACATCTGAAGAGGAACCCACTGCTGAAAAGATTCTTGCAGCAATATTTACCAAATTGACAATGAACTGTTTAATGTTTGTTTGTATTCTATCGCTATGTGTTTTGCAACCCACCACGAGGACCTTAGAGTCCCACAACCTCCAGGAAAGATTGGAATACAATATTTGGGTTGAATTTACAAAAACAGCTAATGTCTCTCATTTCTGTCTTTCTCAAAATACAGAAATAAAATACATTCTTGGGTCCTGTCTGATTCTGGTATGCAAGGACCTCTCTAAGTAATTATACCATTTTCTCCACTATTTCAAAGAAAATTGTAACAAATACTTTCTATCCAAATTGGGGGCACTCCCACCCCCTGATAGTGCTGTTAAAATGTTCACTCCATAAGTAGCAACTTCAAATGCCTCATGTGCTTGTATTGAAAATTGTACTCCTCAATGTCTTTGCTTTCCAAGTAGTACTTGGAATTGTTCTAGTTACAATACTTTTTTTTTTTTTTTGTATCAGGGATCGAACTCACAACCCCATGCTTGCTAGGCAGGTGCTTTTGCTGCTAAACTAAATCCCCAGCCCTCTAGTTACAATATTATATGGACACGGACATGTTCCTCTCCCTACTCGATGGTTTTTCTCATGTGAAGAAACATACCTTCAATTACATCCCTGCAAACTTATCTCATAACACAAAATGCTGCCTTAGTCATCTTACTATATTGTTGCCTTCTCCTGAACTTATACTGTCTCACACCAAACAGTCTACACTGACTTATATGGGGACTTTTCTATTAGCCGTTTAACCAAAACAGAAATTTATGTTTTGGTTGGTGTGCTGGCCCTGGTAGTCAGGGCCAATCGCAGTGTTAATGCACTAGCTTGTCTCATGGCAAAACAAATTAATTATGCTTCCACAGCTTTAGTATTATTAAACAAAAACAAAATGAGCACTGACGAGTGATTTTAGATAATTGTGCCGCAACTGATTGTCTACTTCTATTATATCATCATGAATGTAATGAAATTGCTCAAATGTGCTGTTTTAATTTGCCTGATGAAAATACATCCATCAATGGGAAACTTCATGATTTACAAGATCTTATCAAACAGATTCATGTGTCCTAAGGGCTCAATAGTGAATTATGGAATTTTCTTACAGGATGGTTACCAGATATCAATTGGCTAAAACAAATGTTTCTTTATGATATTACTGTCCTTATCTGTTTAATCTGTATGGGATGCTTTGTACAATGCATCCCATCGCTATGCAAAATGTTCATACCTCAAATACTGGCTTCTAATATGGTAAGAAAGTCTAAACTAAAAATAGAAGGGGGAGATGTAGACAGGTCACACTGACTCCATCTTGTCCCGGACACATCTGGTCGACAATGTTTTGGGAAAAAGTACAGGCCTTGAAACATTGCCCCCACCCCAAGGTAGGGACATGAAGTCCTATAAAGACAGGAGGCAGACAAGTTATATAATCTAAGCATGTGCAATTTGAGTTTCCTTGTTCTTTATCACAATAAAAGCTACTTGCTTAGGCTGGCCAGGTGACAGCCATTTTTGCTGACCCTTAGTGTGTGCAACCCTTTATTTTCCCTTTGCTTACAGAACCCCAACAGTGTGTAATGTCCAGCTCTTGTTTGTCATGCACAGGGAACTGGAACCTATCTTCCAAAAGCCCATCAACTACTATATCATCTAAGCAGGCTTAGCTAGGAGTGCCAGCTAGGAAGTGAACCCCTTCTGGAAGGAGCTTTTTTTCAGGATTTTATGCTTCTCTGTTGCCTTTTCTGTATCCTTGGTCACTCATCGTGCACATGGGTCAGACAGTACATTGCCACTGTACCAATGATTTGTATCTAACCCTGAAGCAAGGAGAGAACATTCTACAGGTGAACACAGTAAAACACGGACTATTTAGGAAACTTGTTCAATATTTTCTAATGAGTTGATTTTGACTTCTAGAATAAACCCAATTTATTTTTCATTCATCACTCAGGTTACATAGTCATGACATTTCTAATAACTTTGTGTTTTATTCCTCCAAAGAAACAGCAGGGCCTCTAGCAACAGCAACCCAGTAAGATTAATGGCATCTAGGTTATACCTTTAAACCTGAGGGTCTGTAATCCTTACCCAAACAAGTGCAGATTAACAAACAGGTTACATTTACTTTCTGCTATGTCATTCCTCTATTGGGTAATAGTAAGACACTACCTGGCAGGATCTAGTAGAGTTTCAGTAAAAACTGTGGTTAAAGAGGAGTCTGTACAGATCTTTTTTCTGGAATACATGAACTTGGACCTTTGGCAAAGGTTAAACTTGTCAGTGCCCTGCTGTGGAAAAAAAATACTGCACCAGGAGGAAAGAAACAGAGGTTTTCTTTCTCACACAATAAGAAAAACTTTATTTTGACTTTAAAGTAATTATACATGTTTGGCATCAAATAACACCAAATAAATTTAAATCACAAAAATTTAGGGCGGGTATACTAAAGAGAATGCAAAATTATAGCAACAAATCCTTCACGGGAGCCTTGTCTGGTTACTTCAGAGAATTGCTATACTCCTCTAATATCAAAGGTAAGGACACAACCCTGGAGCATTAACAGGTAATCTTTGAGAGCAAAGTTCAGAGATTGTGCACAGCTCTGCCCTGAAATGTGCTTATCATTGTTTTGGTTGGCAAGATAATGTTCGTTTTTCCTCTAATTGAATGCCTTTTGACTGTATGGATTGCCATCAAATTAATCCCATGCTCTCTGACTCTTCTGTTCTCATCCAGCAGTAAAACATTTATGCAGTCTACCTAGTTAGTCCCCAAAACTTCTGAGTTTTCAAACTCTAGAATTTACCTTTTCTAATATATGTACCTTTTCTAATTTACCTTTTCTAATATATCTAAGGGTGTTATCTTAACAAATTAAATCAGATGGAACCAAAATGGTTCTCATGATCCACCTTACACTTAAACATATTTTGACAGTGTGATATCACTACCAAAGACTACAATCGCCAAAACTCCCCTCAACTTTCCTCCTCCTTTGATCGCTAAGAACCCAAAGCCATCTTGTGCCCTAACCCCACACAGCCTGAGTCTTAGGCTTGAAAAGTAAACACAGATGTTGCCTATGTAACTGTGCTCCTGAGGCACAGTTGTAATATTAATATAAGAGTTGTAATATTAAGCCAAAGGAGTTCCCCACACCCTGAAACTGCTAAAATTGCCCTATGCAATAATCTTCATAATCAAGGGTTTTAACAATCAGAGGCTGCTTCTGAAAAGCTCTTGGCACACAGTAATTTGAAATGAGGATATAACTATATAGAATTACAATTAACTAGGTTAATTGTAATTAACAATTACAATTGTAAAAACAAAGTAAAATAATTTTTCATAAGAAAATGTTTCCTCTTTTATCATGATGGGGTTGAACCTAGAACCTTCACACTACGCTACATCCCCAGTCTTTTTAAATTTTTTTTTTAATTTGAAACAGTTTTGCTAAATTGCTAAGTCTCTCAGGCTGGGCTTGAACTAGTGACCCTCTCCCCTCAGCTTCCCACAGTGCTAGAATTATAAGCATACACCACCAAACTCAACTTAACCCAAATGTGAATGTCAAAGATATTGTGAATAACTAAAAAATTTTGGTTGAAAATGAGTGTGAGAACTACCAGAGTATCTGTACCTCAAGAAATAAGGAGTTATCCCTCATTGCTGACATTCCATGGCAATCTCATTATCTTAGGAGATCCACAGACATACTGTTTTTCTCATTTCTGTGGTCCTTAAACATGGACCCTGAAGGTAAACAGAAACACACACAGACACATATATGCACACACCCTGAGCATGGTATATCTACTCAGTCATGCATTACTGACTTTGGTTAATTATAGATAGATAGATAGATAGATAGATAGATAGATAGATAGATAGACAGACTCAGACAGGTCTGATTGTCTCATAATAATAGAATCTTTATTTTGAACTTGTATGAAGTCATTTTAAATTTTTCACTATGAATGTCACCTAACACTAAGCTTTTAAAAGCTTAGTGTATTATCTTCTTTCTTCCTTACAGAAAACTTAAAGGATAGGTAATATCCTGTGCTTCATTTTACAGGTGATAAATTGAGCACAAAAATGTTAACTTCCCCAAGGCCAGAAAACTAGTCAGTGAGAGAGTCTACATAGTATGACTTTGACACCTAAGCTATTCCCTCGAAACATTTTTGTTTATGTGTACATGCAACTTTTTCTGTAGAAAATATTGTAAAAGTATTCGTGAATAAAAAGAACTTACAATTTTGATAAATTATTCACCTTGAAGATTACTCAGCATCTCTTCTACCATTGTGTGAGCATGCCCACTTCATTACTTCCCTAGTTCTGAGAAGGACCAATCTTGTTTTGTTTTTCAATGTTATGAGTAAAAGAGATATTTCATTGTCTAAAATTTCCTTGATTATATTTCTGATTAAATATATTTTCATAAATTAATAGGTCATTTTTATTTCTTCTATTTTGAATGACTCATTCATATCCTTTATTTTTTTCTAAAGGATTATCTTTTGTATGATAGTGGTTTGTAAGTTTTTCAGACATTTTAGATTTTAATCCTTTTAAAATTTTATTTTAAAAAGAAAAAACATAGAAAAGAAAAATAGAAAACAAGAGACATACAAACAACTACAAGAACAACAAAAAACTCAAAACAATGACAATGTAGGCTTTCAAAACAAGATGATAAGAACTTAACAATGGCTGCAATATTGCATATTGTTATCTGCAAAAGAGTTGATTAGATTACCAGATATAGACACGCAAAATTGATCTAACCTATGAATATTAATTGTTCTTTTCCAAGAACTAATGGAATTAGTAGTATAATCATCTTAGCTATTTTTATGTATATATAAACAAAAATATGAAACACTCCATGAATTTGTGTGTTATACTTTTGTAGGGGCCATGCTAATATTTTCTGTATCATTCCAGTTTTAGTATATGTACTGCTAAAGCAGACACTTTAATCCCTTTTTCAATATGCCATAAATGTTTTCCTCATATTGGCTTTTGTTTTTATCTTGTAAAATTTTGAATTTTCATGTGTAAAACTTTTCCTTCATAGTTCTTACATTTTGTCTCTTAAACCTTTATTATTATGTAAATATCCTCCTATATTTTCTTCTATGATTTCTCTAGTTTTATTTTTCACATTTACCTCTGGGATTTGCTTTTCTACATGGTATAAAGCCAAGATCTTTACTAGAGTTTTAGACCAAAAGCCCCAGCTCTGGGGAGCCCAACACACCAGACTTGGCCACCCATTCCAAAATGCCACTCAAGGAGTCAACAGTGGTAAAGCAGATAAAAAGAAAACTACTAACAAAGAGATTTAACATTCCTTTTCGTAGAACTAACAAGAACATCAGGGTTGTACAAAAAAAGGGGGAGTGGACAAAGTCACAGGTTGGGAATTCCCAGGGCTAGTGTGTCTATGTTCAGGATACACCTTGCCAAATATACTCTAGTTGATTGTTATCTCAGGAGTAGCTCTTCCAGGTTGCTCCAGAGAAGGCAATCCTGTTTTCATGTGATGATTGATTCTGTTTGGAGAAAGATTTCCTAAGGGGCTGGGTATCAAGATTTAGGACATTGACTAGAATCTCCTAAGAATTCCTCTACAACATCTGGAACAGGACTTGTAAAAGCTGGCAACTGAGCATCCCTGCAAATTCTGAAAATCCCTTTAGTTACTCTTGGTGTCCTTAGTCTTAAAGGGAGATGAAATAGGTTAGGTAAACTTTAGGCTAATAAAATTTGTATTACTCATTTTTAGATAGATACTCCTTAAGTGATTAAATGCCTACATGTAGGATTGAACAGGAATATGACTCAAGATTTAAAGATAACAAATGTGACAGAGTTTTTTTTTTAAATGAAGGCAGAAATGTCAAGTTTATAATATTTTTAGTTATCAATTCGACATCTTAGCTGGCTCCACGGCTAAGTACCTGTTATAAACTTAACTTTATCTTTGACTGCTGAATAGTTACCAAACATGCTATACTGATAATTCATCTTTTCTTGGTCTGTAAGCTTCATTGGTGGAATACCCAGAGCTCAACTATACCATTTTTAAAGATAAATATTATCTTGATTGGCCTGCATGAAAACATGTCATTGATTTTCAAGACTTTACTTTTATCAACTAATTTAAATTAGTTCACTGTTAAACCATATAAACAAAAGTATTTGGACTACATCATGAGTGTTCACTTATCTGTAAGCCAATTTAACTACTAGAACTACTAGATGATAATTTATACCTGAAACACAACCTTTATTTTATTAAACTTTAAGACTTTTATTTGTAGGTTCTACATAGACCTTCAGTCCATTAGCTCTCATTGCAGAATGTTTTGAGTTTGACCACCCCCAAAAACTTGGATAACTTTTTTTTGGGAAACCTTAACAGAGCCATTGTTAGCAATCACTCATATTGCTCTTCCCAATAGAATGTGTAACTGAATTGAACACAATATTTATTTGTGTAATAAGTAACAGCTCACCAAAGAAATGGTAAGAGCCCAGGCATGGAGCCAGACAGCTTCCTTTGCATCCCTGTCTATACATGGATTTGCTGTGCAGTCTTCAGTGGGTTACTTAGCTTCCTTATACTTTTACTTTCCTCCGAGATGGGAGCAGTCATAGTATTACATGCTCCCTGGGGTTGTTCAGAGGATGCAATGGGTTGATTCCCATTACACTGTTTGAAACATACAAGGAAAGCCCTCAAGAAAGATAATTAGTGACTCTTGAAGAATACTTCCAAATCCAGTAAGTACAAATCCAGGGCTGGCACTGGTTGGCTTTGAACCAATTTAATTAAATCTGACTCAGAGGGGCTGGGGATTTAGCTCAGCGGCATAAGTTCCATGACCCCTTAGACTCCTTACACCTAACGGATCTGGGCTGGAGGGGCCCAGACGGTAAAATCCTGGATATGTTTCACTGACAGCTCTACGTGATTTTGTATTTGAAAATTTAAGGTACATTTTGGAAGTGGATATTTTGTGTTTTTAACCACTTATCACTATTTGAGAGAAATCATTTTTTAAAGTTTTATTTTGCTGAAATTACTGTGTACGTATGGGTCTCCTCCACTAAATTGTAAACTCCTCTAAGTAGGAAGCAAAATCTATTCCTTCCTAGCACTCAGTTCAAAGCATGGGGATTTTAGAGTAACTCCCAGCTAGCAGTATAGCACCCAAGTCCAGCAGTGAAGTGGGATGAAGATGAAACAGGAAGGGGCTAGGGGTTTAGCTCAGCGGCATAAGCACCTGCCTTGCAAGCAGGCGGTCATGAGTTCGATCCCCGGTACCGATAAAAAAATGAAAAGATCAAGCAGGGAGCACCCCTGCTGAGCCCCCTGGAAAGATCCTGAGATCCATTTAGGCAGTTGGAACATGTCTAGCCTGGGAGTTGAGAGTTTCACTTCACCCAGAAGTTTATCGCTTTAAGGCAAAAGCAGGAAGTTAAAAGCCCACGTCCAATTGGGAGGGAAAATTGGGAGGGGAGGACGCTGTATTCCGTCTGCAAAAAGTGTAAGAGGAATAAGTGCAGAGACGGGGATTGAAAAACTTAGACGCTGCTGCTGCTGATGATGATGGTAGTGGTTGCGGTGATTTTCTGTGCCAAGCAGATCTAAACCACGTTTTCTCTCGGCTAAGGACAGAAAATTTATGCGGAGCCGTGAGTGGGCGGGTGTTGGCTGTCAGCCGGCGGGACGCTCCCAAGCCTTCCCCATTGGCTATTGCTGTTGTTTGTGAGTTGGTATTTGTGGTCGCAGTTAAAAGTCAGTTCGCAGCTGAGAGATTCTTGGGGAGGCCCTTCGCAGACAGTGAGCGCAGGTACCAGGGCGGAGCGCAGACATTTGTGGTCCCAGGTTACCAGGCGCTCGAGCCCGCTTCCCACTAGCTCCAATCCCCTTCCAAGAAGAGTACACCCCAATCGGAAAGTGGTCTCCCCAGATCCCAGTGCTTGTTAGAGTGCTTTCCAGATGCTGGAAGGGTCTAACTGGTGTGCTCTCTGTCTTTTGCCATTCTTTTAAGATAAGTGATCCAGAGCTAACCAGGTGAAGATCTCTGGAGACCATGACCAAGAAAAGGATTGCGGTAATTGGGGGAGGAGTGAGCGGTCTCTCCTCTATCAAATGCTGCCTGGAGGAAGGCCTGGAGCCTGTCTGCTTTGAAAGGAGTGCTGATATCGGAGGGCTCTGGAGATTCCAGGTAAGTCTCCTGTCCCTCAATACTAGGAGCCTTTTCAGGAACCAGGTGCAGGAGACCGTTTCTTGCACGTCAGGTCCATAATGAGCTTGAGCTTGAGAGCAACCAAAGCTCCTTGAATTCAGCCTGCTGACCTCCTGTCAGCAGCCACCACTAGGGTTTTATACAACTTTCTCTTTTCTTTTGCTGGTGACAAAATTCAACACAAGTATCACATGCACAGGCTAACAAAATAACAATATTAGAAATATACCGGGGTTAGAAAATTTAGGGTGATTATTCCAGGTCTCTATTAATTGGTGAATGTGCTAGAATTACCTGCTTACAACTCCTTCCAAGGATCTCCCATTTTCAATTTTCAACCTTAATTTCCAATAAAAATAAATCCCAATTCACTTTAGGTATAAAATATCATCGCCTTGTTTGATTTGAACTTTTCCTTCCATGGAAAAGTCTAAAGTCCTTTGTCTCAAGAGGGCAGAGGGCACCTGTACCAGGGTTTCCTGATTCATGTATGCTTGGATTTAAGGTTGAATTGTTTTAATTTTCACATTCAACCCTGTAACTTGTTAGTAACAATTTTTAAATTAGCTATTTAAATGATCATTATGCTTATTCAATGTCACAATATATTAACTGCTTGCCTTCAGTGACTGCCAAATGGGCATGTGTTTCTTTGCTTTTTCACATACTTTCTGATATAGTCAATGATACTGAGGTGTCACTGCTGTATTTCATATTATAAAAACTAACACTGTATTCACCAATCACTTAAAATGTGGGTTTTAAGGCATTCTTTACATGAACAAAGTACAGTCCTTTAGCATCGTGGCTCTTTTTGGGGGACTATCTAAATTTTAATTGACAATACTCTTTAGTTAATGTGCAACCAAAACTAAGAACTATTGCAGTTTTCCATAGGAAGTTTTAAGAACGTGCTAAATATATCTTATTCAAATCATTTGAAATAAATTTTGATGTATTTTATTAATTTGTTAGGTAGTATGTGAAATGTACTTCTTTTTCTGTGTATATGTTTCTCAATGTAATTTAAATATATACATTAAACATTTCCTGCATGCTACTTTTAATTTAAATATCTAGGGAAAGCCAATTCAAAGAGCTTATAGTCTAATAGGAAGGACATGGAATATGGTACAAGATATTATATGAGACATTCTGGAGGTTTTTGAGTTTTAAACTGAAAAATGGGGAACTTTGTAGGAAATGGGGCAACACCTGACATTTTAATTAGGGCAGTGATACAGCCACGGTCACAAGTTAGAATAATTTGGTTGAAATAGGCAAGATAACTTAAAAGAGATTTGAAAAGAGACTTATAAAATCTTGTTGAAAAGTTAAAAAATGAGAACTTGAATAATGACACACAGAAATGTCAATGATCCATTTAGGTAGACTAAATTCTTCAATAAAAAAGGAGAGGAAACAAGCGCTAGTATGGACATTCTTTTTTTTTTTTTTTCAATCTCTAGTATTCTAAAGCCTGTTTATTTCCGTAATAAAGAGAGAGGGGTGGGATCCTAATTGGTTAAGATGATTTTCCATACTCAGAGAAAGGTTAAAAAATATAATGGATTTGAAAACCTGTGATTTGTGAACTCTCAAGGCTTGGGTCATATGGAGTTTTTCATGGGATTATTACATCAACGTCATGTTTTTGAGGAAAGAATTTCATTGTGAGTGAACACTAAATTTGGAATTAATATCATCTAATGCAGTGCTTCCCATTTTCATGTGGGATCTGAATCACTTCAGGATTTTGCTAACATGCAGCTTCTGATTCAGGAAGTCTGGTGCTAAGGTCTGAGATTCTGCATTTCTAACTGTTTCCCTAGAAATATCTTTTCTGCTGGTTCATAAAGAAGACTTTGGGTAGCAAGGATCCAGAGTAGTAGTTCTTAAGTTTTAGTAATCTGTTGAGCATTTACCTTGTTCCTTATTTTATGAATAATGCTGGCATTAACAAAAATTGTTTGCTGAATACTCCTTAAGTCTATAAAACTTTCAAAGGATTTTATATATATATTGCAGCTTTGCTCAGAAAACATTGTACTAACTTATATTTTCCCCAGTATATGTTCCCATTTACTTCATTTTGGCTCATTTTACTCAGTTCTAGTAAGACTGGAGAGAATTTAAGTTAGTGCAGTGTTTATTGGAGAACAATGTTACAATGTCTATGGGAGCTCTTGAGACTTACCCACTCAGCTCAGCAGTCCTCAGTTGGAATCTCATATGATTGAAATCACGTAATCACTGAGACCACACATTTGATATGGCCTTTTTGTTCATATATTTAGAACTTTGGCCAGGATAGCATTTTGAGGGCTGGCTGAACACCTCTACCCAAGACATTGTCTTCATATGCTTATTTTAGACTTCCTCGTGGCAGCCTCTGTGGTTGGACTTCTTATATGTCTAACAGCTTCCGCTAGAGTGAGCCTTCTAATACATCTAAGCAGAAGCTGCAAGGCTGCATATGGCCTAAACTTGGAAGTCATTCAATTGCATTTCAATTGTAATAAATATAACTCAGATTCAAGGGGAAAGGACTACAGCAGGCACAAATACTACAAGATGTAAAGGTTGTGTGTGTGTGTGTGTGTGTGTGTGTGTGTATGCTTTTTGTTTAAATCAGCATTTCTTTCAGAATACTTTTTCAAATATTTAATGTCTACTTGTAAGTTATAAAAATAATTTTCAGGTTGCTATATATGATTTTTTTATATTACAGGAAAATCCTGAAGAAGGAAGGGCCAGCATCTACAAATCAGTAATCATCAATACTTCTAAGGAGATGATGTGCTTCAGCGACTACCCAATCCCAGATCATTATCCTAACTTCATGCATAACTCACATGTCCTCGAATATTTCAGGATGTATGCCAAAGAATTTGGCCTTCTAAAGTACATCCAATTCAAGGTAAGGGACTTTTTCAGGTAGCTTTGTCCTTAAAGTTGTTACTCAGATAAGTAAATAATGTGGCTTCATTTACCAGTGGGTAAGTATAAAGTTGGCTTGATATGCTCTCTCTCTCTCTCTCTCTCACACACACACACACACACACACACACACACACACACACACACATTCTATCCACACAAGATTCTACTCTCTGTTCTCTCTTTATCTCAAAAAATACTCTCTGTTATATATTTTGGCTATAGATAAGGAAGGGAAGCCACTATGTTTCTAGCTTTCATTTCGCACTATTTGATTGTAATAAAACAGAAGAAGGGAACTGACATGTATAGGAATTTAAAAACTTCTAGTTTCAGTTGTCTACTATTCCTTAGCTGTACATTTCTAAGAACTTCCAAATAAGTTATTTTAGGTAAGTACCACTACAACCCAGTGAAGTCATTATTAGAAGGGTATTGAGGAGGCAAAGAAGCTAACTTTTCTAGAGAAAATAATACTGAATTAGGGAACAAAATCTTGAATTTTGGTGCTTATTCAACCACTAATTAACTTGTAATCTTAGACTAGTAAGTTTCTCAACCTCAAGTTGTCTTAATGTCCTATTTAAAAAACAAAATGATTGTATTAGTTTACTCTTGATTTCTTCATGCTGTAAAGCAGAGATGGTGAAACTTGTAGAGACTAAAACCCACTTATTTATCACAAAGTGCCAGCACTACAATTGAACCTGAATACTGAGGCTTCAGGTTAGAAAAAACTACATTAACATCTTTCATTGCAAAATAAAAATACAATAATGCACCACTGCTCTACAATCTTCCATGATTTTTATATAACTTATAACCATGGCCATAAAAGAACAGAGATTTAGGATAGTGGGCAAACAGCTCAAACCTTCTGCCTTATGACTATGGTGCCTTCCAATGTCAGTTATTTACAGTGGAGTGGTACTTTTGTTCACTTGTTTCAGCAAGACTTATTGAAAAAGTTTGTTACTGTAGTAAGCCAGGAAGATGGAAGACCCCTCCCCACTAAATTAGTAACTGTGCAATCTAGTTAGGAAGAAATAAAAATAAAGGAAAATGTATTATATACGTAATCAATAACAATAGGGTTAAAGGATGGTAAGCACAAGAGGTCTACACATTGCAGCTAACAGGAGGTGTGGTTAACTCTGAGGACATGAGGCATCAGGCTGCAGTAAAGTTAGGAGATAATACCCATGGTAAGCCTTGAAGATGAATAGGAAATCTGGTAAGTGGAGAAGGAATAAAAAGGTGATCCAAGGAGAAGCACCAGCTATATCAAATCACATAACCAAAAGGAGCTGTAATTAGCACAGGATGGGTAGTATCTCTATTAGGCCACATAGGAATATATTCTGGGTGTTTCTTTAAGCTGAGTAGAGTAACCCCTGTTTATTAATTTTAAATTTATATCACTGACTATGCCATATCACAGCTTCTTTCTTTATAGTTACTTATGAAATAGGCATTTATGAAAGCCGAAGAAAGATTCCTTTATGTAAAATGAGAGCTACTGAGAAGTTTTTGAACACTAGCAGTGACAGGAGCCCAATATCACATTTTTAGGGCTACTCAGAGTAAGAGGAAGGCAGGAAGCCTGGTTATGTCTGAGGTTAGGGGAGGAGCAAGCATTCAGTGCACAGGCTGTCACCAAAGCACAGAAGACACCTAGGCCTGATTTAGACGTTGCAATGACAGTGCATAGTCTAGCAACTTGCACTTTTCTAGAAGCAGAGAAGACATTTTCTTGCCTCATAGTTTGCCTCGTAGACATTTTCTTACTCAGACCACAGGCCCTCAAAAAAACAATTCTTTGTGGAATCTAAAAACCAAATATCTCTGCGTGAGCTCTGTGATGTGACGGTGCCTGTGATATGAACTCTTGGAGTAAGGTTCTGCAGGGAGTCATGTCAGAGAAGATGTCTACTGGATGAGATGAAATTCCGGTCCCCTGTAACTATCATTTTTCCTTTTAGACCACTGTGTGCAATGTAAAGAAGCGGCCTGATTTCTCTACATCGGGCCAGTGGGAGGTAGTCACTGAACATGAAGGGAAAACGAAGGTGGATGTTTTTGATGCAGTCATGGTTTGCACCGGCCACCACACCAATGCTCACCTACCCCTGGAAAGCTTTCCTGGTAAGAATTCTATCAGTGTAAAAGACCCTCAAACCATGCCTGTAACCTGGTCCCTGAGGAATAAGAGGGTTGTGTTCTGAGTGATTCTTACCTTGAGATGAAGGCTTACCCTAATTATGTTTGCTTCCCTAAAGATGTGGGAGTCCACTTTTAGGTAGAGACAATGGTCATTTCTGAAGTTAAATAAAAATTAGAGATTTATCTACAGATATGATACATTTCAGTCAATGATGAACAGCATATAAATGGGACTCCATATAATTATAATGTTGCTGAAAAATTCCCGTTGCCTAGTGATGTCACAGGTGTTGCAGCACCAGACCACAAAAAAAACAAAACAAAACAAAAAGCATTACTGAAGTGTTTGTGGTGATGCTGGTATATACAAACCTGTACTGCCAGCGTATACAATTGTAACACATGTACAACATATAATGCTGATAATAAGCAATTATGTTACTGGTCTACTTACTAGCCTTTTGATCATTAATTTAGAGTATTCTCTTGCTACTTATAAAAAAATTTACTATAAAACACTGTGTGCCATGTTTTACCAGAACAGTCTTGTTTACTATATCTGTTGATTTGACCTGCCGAGTTTTGTATAAGTACTTCTATGTTTGCATAATATTAAAGATACCTTTCTAAGGATATATGTAATACTTTAAACAACATATTAATATGTTTAGTTTCACAATGACTAGTTTTCCTAAAGATCAAAAGAAAAAATGCTGAGCATTGGTTCAGATGAGGAATTTTTCAGCAATTGAAAAAACAGAAGTACTGAATTTCTAAGGATGAAATGAAAGCCTGAAGAATTTAATTTTAGTCTTTAGTTAATATTTTCATCTTTTAAAAAATGCACTCTGTAGAAACTTGGGAGTATGCATATATATTCTGATTGAAATAGGAACAGGTATTTAAAGGAATGAAAAAAATAGAATAGAAATTTTCTGAAGCAGTTTGGCTTTTTGAACCAGCAAATCCAAAAACTACTTATGATAAGGGAATCATAAAGTCCTATTCTGAGACTATGAGAGAAAAAAAAGAAAGAGAATAGATAAATAAAGGGAGAACATGTGGCGAATGCTTAAATATTAAATGGAAAAAAAAAAACCAGAAAGCCAGTGACTTGATAAATGAGATCCAGCACATACACCATCACCCAATAATTGCTTTCTCTTTCAGGAATTGAAAAATTCAAAGGACAGTACTTCCATAGTCGAGACTATAAGAACCCGGAAGCATTCACTGGAAAGAGAGTTGTTATAATTGGCATTGGGAATTCTGGAGGGGACCTGGCTGTAGAAATCAGCCACACAGCCAAGCAGGTTTGATTGATAAGTGACTTACTTCGCTTCATTCTAGCTTTACTGTCAACAACCAAGGAAGTAGATCTAAAAAACAGCATGAAGACCTGAACATAACCCATCAGTGCTAAGGGAAGATACAAGGCATAGCTTTGTTGCCTCAGATCATGAGCACTGTTAACAATGATAAGTACCAATTAGAGTACCATCATTCAGTTGGCTTCAAGCTAAGGAGTCAGTTCATGGCTGCAGACTGTACTCATGATCCTAGTCAATCTCTGGCTTTAATGCAAACCAAGTAACTGCTGGGAGAGATTGTTGGGATATAGCATTCTGTATGCATCTTATGTTGGCCAACAGGAAGCATATTCTTATGTAAAGCAAAGCACACTGCAATTGTTGAAAACTTTTCATTCACAAGACAAAAGATAAATTTTTCCTTTCACTTCCCAAATGGAAAAACAAGCGCTATAATCTTTCCAAAGACACTGTAGCTATCAGTGTAAAGAAGATCCACATTGTGGCACATATAAGCAGCTCACACAAATCTTGCATACGAGGTAACACAGTATGATCTCAACTCTAAAGCAGTTTTTATCTCCTTGGTTTTTTGGTTTGTTTGGTTTGGTTTCCATATCCTAGATCATTCATTCACTTAGACTTTTTGAGACAGGGTCTCACTATGCAGTTCAGGCTGTTCTTGAACTCACTATGTATCCCAAGCTGGACTCAAAGTCATAGTGATCCTTCTGTCTCAACCTCCTATGTGCTGAGATTACAGGTGTGTCATATATCTTGAGCTGGGAAGAAAGTGTCTTCACCGTAAACTCTTAGAAAAAAGACATGTCATTATTGTATTTTGTTGTGTCTTAACTGAATCATAATTTCATTGGCAATAGTTAAATGCCTGATCTTCAATGATTTTAATTATGCTGTGCTTCTCAACAAATGTTTCAGATTACTATTTGTTAAATAGGAACTTAATTCCACAGTTTTGTTAAATGACACTTTCCTAGCAATTCTGTCCCAACAACACTTATTCTTAGTTTTTATTTCTACTTATAAGCACAAAGTGACTTTGTACGTTACTCTATTAATTTCATAAATATTTATTAGAAAGTAATTATGTAAATAAGAAAGAGTGAAATGGGTGTGGCTGTTACAATAGAAGAATGTGAAAAATATGAAGTCAAGACTCATGCAAAAGCTTTTTTTAATATCATTGACCTGTAAACTGTCAGCTATAAGGTGGCTGGGCCTTATCTGCACTGGGGAACTGTGATTTCCCAGGAGCAAAGCATTCAAAGTATGTGGGAATGAGGCAACTGTGTGTGAGAAAGCTCCGGCAAATGCATAGCAAAATTTATCTGCATAGCAGGGACCACACTGTGGCACCACTAATGCCAGCTGAAGAAACACAGTTGCTGGGATCTAACTTTTTGCTTTACATCTTAAATAACATTTATGAGCAGCTGTTTGTGGACCAGCACTTTTAAATGGACCTAACAAATTTCAGTGTATCAAGGAAATTTTGGTATAATTCTTATCAAGAGAAAACTGCCTTCTCTCCTAAGATTGATTTAATAAACTTTCCTTATGATTTTTTCTTATAAATCATATTTTTGAATATATTGTTTGCTTTAAAGAAGGTATAAATGGAAAACCAAAGTAAAAATGTGACTGCCATTAAGCATAGTTTACCATGTCCACATCTTTTACAAAGATATTTCTTACAACAGCCTTGTGGTGTATATGCTACCATTTCTATTTTATAAATGGGAAATTCATTAATTAAGGCTCTGAGCATTTACCTTACTTATCAAAAATTATATGGCCTATACAAAAACCTGTTTGATTAGTAAGACTATGTATGCTGTTTCAGCTGTGACATTAAAAACAATTATGATAGGGCTTAAAGTTACCATCAATGAGCAATAAGTGTGAAATAATGCCTTCTGTAGATGGACTCTTTTTACATGACAGCTAGACAGTCTACTTATATACCTTACAACTCTGGAAACTATAAAGCAATATACTTACATACCTTACAACTCTGGAAACCACTTCTAGAGTGCTACACATTGTAGAAAAAATTGATAATTTTGCTAAGAAACTCAATAGCAAATCTTAATCAATTCTGAGCATGAACATTAGCCAACAGAAGACACAGAAAGACCAACCAATTTCCTGCAATACTACTATTAATTTTAATGTTTTTACATTAGATAATCAATATAATATTTCTTAATCAAAGATTCTGGAGTCATTGAGACATGGTTGAAAATTCAGCTTTACCACTTATAGCTATATGATCTCAAGCTACATGACCCATCCTCTCCGTACCACTCATCCATAAAATAGGGCAAACAGTGACTTCCTTAGGAGGTTGTTGTGTTGGTTAAAGAAGAATAAAGGGTAAGCCACAAATCTCTAATGGTGATATACCAGGGAGACTAAAAGATGTGCAGTCTATACTTCCCACTCTCAAGAAAACACATTTGGAGGGACACAAATTAAGAGCATAGAAAGTTTCACATCAATGTAAATGATTAACAAGAGGGGTTTTGATAATAAATTCAATGTTGATGGTAAAAAGACAGGGTTTAGGATTAAATAATGTTTATTTGCTTTCAACTATACTATTCCATGATTTTTAATGAGTTCTTTAAGTATTAAGTTCAGAGGATGGAAGGAAAATGATCAGCCTGTATAGTCAGTGGTACCCTCGTGGAGGAAACAGGATATAAACATGAATACCCTTAAAAGGATTGAGAGGACAGAGACGTTTCAGGCATAATGACATAAAATGGATATGCAGTGGTGGATCACAGCACAATATATTCTTGAACAATGAGTATACCAATTTAATCATAAGTTTAATATTAAGAAAGGAAAGTTTCAGTTATTTAAAAAAAAGATTGTACAGGATTAGAAAGCCAGACAATTGAATTTGAGCTTAATCTTAAAGAAAGTGGGGGTGATTTTGAAGTACTACTATAAGCCAAAGTCACAAAAGCAAACAATGTTTCCCTGCCCCAGGTATTTCTGAGTACCAGGAGAGGATCTTGGATTCTGAATCGTGTAGGAAAACACGGATATCCCACTGATGTGTTGCTGTCTTCTCGGTTTACATATTTTTTGTCAAAAATACTTGGCCAATCATTATCAAATGCATATGTGGAAAAACAAATGAATGAAAGATTTGACCATGAGATGTTTGGCCTGAAGCCTAAACACAGGTATGCTCTCAGGACAAGAGTGGGGTTGTTAATACCAAAAACACAAGAATAAGGACTGTTAACACAGGTTAATAGTGCAATTATCTCTATTTATGCAGAAGAAAACTCATAGCATCTTAATGGCTTAAACTTTCTACCTTTGCCAGGCATGGTGGTACATGTGTGTAGTTCTAGCACTTGGGAGGCTGAGGCAGGATGATCACCATGAATTCAAGACCAGCCTGGGCTACCTAGTGAGTTCAAAGCTAGCCTGAAATACATATCAAGACCCTGTCTCAAAAAAAACAAATCAAACAAACAAAAAAGATTTCTACCTTCTCAGATGCAGAAGACCAAGTTCTGCTGGTCTGTAGGCTTTCAGTCTGTTGTTCTCCTAGGCATTGACCATTTTCTCTTTCCTCAGGTATTAATCAGTTCTTTTTGTATGATGTCCAATAACATAATGGTAGTAGAAGGAAGTCCTTCATTCATTCATTCGTTCATCCATTCATCCAATAAATCCTGGGTACCTGTTGTAAGCCAGGCATTTATTCTGGGCATGAATTATAGAGAGAAGAGCCATTATAGTAGTACCACAACGGTAATGATGCCTTACTTTTTTGGTGATATTCTGTAAGACAGCCATAGTATTAAAAGAGTTATGTGCAATATCTCATTACTCTTTACAACAACCCTCTAGATTGGAACAATTTTATGTTCACTTTACAGGTGAAATATTGAGACTTAGAAAAACTAACTAATTTGTCCAACATCAACACAAATAGTAAAGGGCAGATTCCAAAACCTTAAATATACTAGCAAGGAGAAAGACAACAGAATATGATAAAGATATATAGAATGTACCGAGAGTATATAGGATGGGGTCCTCACACTACTAGGGAAGTAGATCATTTCCTCCAACTTTTTATTTCTGAAAATGTTAGATCCATAGAAAAACTACACAATAGTAAATACAATGAATAACCTTACACCTTTTATCAGGTTTCACCTCTTATAACAGTTTGCTCTATTTGATTTTTCTCTTCCCCCCTTTGGGAATATAAATATGTCCACACATTACAAACATATATACTTAACCTAAGGACATACCTCTTTCTAAAGCTTTTCAGAGAAAGTTATAGTCATTAAGACACATGACCCTAAATACTTTATCATATATGTCACCTAAGAAAAAGGGCATTCTCCTATAACTGTAATACAATGATCACACTTGGGAAATTTAATATTCATAAAACATATTACAAAAATACTGACTTTTGGAATTTCCACAGTTGTCCCAATAATGTTCTTTGTAGCTTATTTTTTTTTCTTTTCCAAGTCCAGAATTCCAAAAAGTATTGATTACATCATTGCAGTTATTTATCCTATCTACTTAATCTCTCTTAAACTTAAATAATACTTCTCCATTCTGTCTTTTAACATGAACTTTTATCTTAAGAATTAAGGACATTGCTTTATAGAATGTCTCTAAATTTTGATGCAGATAATGCTTTTGCCTTTATTATATTCAGGTTCAACATTTTGGACACATGTACTACATAAGTGATGTATGTTTTTGGTAGATCACATCAGGAACCATATAATGTCAGTTTATCTCATATTAATGATGCTAAATTTGAATCAGAAAAATTTTTTTCTCCTAAAAATAACTGGATACTTTGTTCCCAAATGATCTTTCAGTGAATTATTTTATCTTTTATGGTTGCAAAATAAATTGAAATTCTGTGGAATAACAAGAGATAGCCAAACAAATAGGATTGAGATATATGATTGGAATGTAGCATAATGCCCTGGGACCTGAACATAGTCTGGTGTATCTAGACTATAAGGTAAAAGTGGGAAGAGTGATTAAATACACTTCCATGTTGGCCAGCCATGAAACCCACAAAGTGAGATAAACCAGGTGTGGTGGTGCACAACTGTAATCCCAGCACTCAGGAGGCTAAGGCAGGAGAAATGCCACAAATTCACAGCTAGCATAGGATACAGTAGTGAGTTCAAGGCTAACCTGAACTATATAATGAGACGCTCTCTCAAAAAAGAAAAAATAATTTTTAAACTATAAATTGCTCTACATATGTAGTTTATCACACAGCTTGGGAAATGATGGTCTAAGCCTACCTCTTGGGCCTGTTAGAACTGGAAATGGGACTGAAAAAAAAATGTTGATATTCTGCCTGACTTCTTGATATATGGATAGAAACTATTGGCATATGACCTTATCTTACCAAAGAATATTATTAATTGGGAAGCCACATATTCACTCCCTTAAATAAGACTCTTCTATTTCTCCAAGATTCTCCCTTTGAATGCCACCCAGAATCCAAACTATCCCTGATCTGTGGCATGCTGGTACAAAACAGACCTTTCCAAAATTTTATAGATAGATGAGGGCATACTGTTTAACCATTTCCACCAAAGCAGAATTTTACTTACATGATACTAATTTCTTTCTCTCTGTCCATCTTTCTTTTGGTCCTTCTCATTTTTCTTCTCTTCATTTTTATCATCACTCACAGAGCAATGAGCCAGCACCCAACAGTAAATGATGACCTACCAAATCGTATAATAGCTGGCATGGTGAAGGTGAAAGGAAACGTGAAAGAGTTCACAGAGACAGCTGCCATATTTGAGGATGGCTCCAGGGAAGATGACATTGATGCTGTTATCTTTGCCACGGGCTATAGTTTTGACTTTCCTTTTCTGGAAGATTCTGTCAAAGTTGTGAAAAACAAAGTATCACTGTATAAAAAGGTCTTCCCCCCTAACCTGGAAAGACCAACTCTTGCAATCATAGGCTTAATTCAGCCCTTGGGAGCCATTATGCCCATTTCAGAGCTCCAAGGACGCTGGGCTGTTCAAGTATTTAAAGGTAAGTGACTAAAGTACTGGTCATAAGTTTGTTTATATTTGTGTAATTTCTTTCAAAGAGCTAGAGGTACTGTAATATACATGACCCTTATTGGGTCAAATAGGAAGTTAATAACAGGGAACAAGAAAACACTTCAAGAACAGAGTTAATGGATTAAGAAAGAATTGCACTACAGAATATTATATATATCTTTATCTAAGTTACACAGATTTGTTGTTTCTTTTTTTATTATTGATTGCTTACATCTCCCAGCCAATGAAATAGACCTTCTTCATAACATTTCTAGCTAATAAAAGTAAAATTTGTGGGAACTAGGAGAAATAACTTGGAAATCAATCTCAAAATGTGTTTCTTGAGCATCCAAACAAAATAATAGTTTGTTGTGATTACTCTGAATTGAAGCATTTGTGGGTCTCTTCATTTATTTATAAATATAAATAATAATTCCATGGCTAAAACTTTAAAAACTCATGGGAAAACACAGGAAGCCACTTTTGAGTGTTGAATTTCTGAATCTGGCGTGTTAAGAGGGGCATATGGGATAGTTATTGGAACATCCCCAGAAGAGGGGAACCAAGATGGCAGAGAATGTGAAACCTGTATTATATAAGGTACATGTGCTGTATAGCCTGATAATGAGAAGATTTAATGGAGTGTGACAGTTGTTTTCACATGTTTCAAGGCCTGTCAAGTGTAAAAATTAAACTCTTTTACTCTGAGAGACAGTGAGGTCCAGTGGTATAAGATGTACAGAAGTCAATTTGGAGATCAATATGAGGAATAATGTTCCAGCAAATACAGCAGCCAAACATGTTGCTGGCTCTTCAGAAGGACATGAGATCCTCATGACCAGAAATGTTTAAGGAAGAATGAGATAATCACTTGAAATGCATATTGTATTAGATAAGACATATTTCCACTCTAAAATCCTATGTTTCAGAGCACTTTAGGATGAGACATGGCCTGGATAGTGTAGTGCCTGCAGGTCTTATCTGGGCATAAGGGTAATGGTCTGAGTTGTTTACATTGGTTTAAATGCTATTCAGCCTTTTCCTAGCTGTGTCTTTGGTATTAAATTCCTATATTGGAACTGTGTCATTGCTTAAATTTATCTGTCATGATTCGGTATTATGAATTACCCTTGGGCTACTCCCGCTCTTATCAAGTAAGAATTTAACGGGTGAGGCTTATCTCTGCAGGAGATGATACTTTAGCATGCAATATGATACTTCATCTTTATTTCCTTCTCTCTCTGAGGTGTAAAACCTCATTATGGCCAGACATAATGGCACATACCTGTAACCCCAGAACTCTGGTAGCCTGAAGGAGAAGGAACATGAAATTAAGCCTAGCCTGGGCAACTTAATGACTTAACAAGGCTCTATCTCAAAATGATAATTTTAAAAAGGATTGATGATATAGCTCAATGCAAAGCCCCAGATTCAATTCTTTATACCACAAACAAAACAAAACATCAAACAAAACCTCTTTGGGGGCCATTATAGATCAGTGGCACAAGCGCCTGCCTGGTTGTGAGTTTGATTCCTGGTACCAAAAACCAAAAAAACATCTCTTTGTTACTAATAGATACCTATGTGGATATGCCTGTCTGTCCCTGCCTTTTGATTACCCTGTGCCTCATTTTTCATTTACTTTAAGGTCATTTATCCTTTGTTTAAGTCCTCATTTCATTTGCCATCTGAAAGATTATGTAAGGGAGAAATACTGGTTGGAAGACAGACTAGAACAAAAATATTTTCTAAAGACAAGAATAGGGTAAGCTATACAATGCAGATGATTGTTCCTCATTTGAAATGCATAGGATCAAAAATTTTGAACTTAAGAGTATTTTCAGATTTTGAAAATTTGTATATATATAACAAAATATCTTGGGGGTAGGTGAAATTAATTTTTTTTATAAACACATGTATATATAGCCAGCAGGTAATTTTTACAATAGTTTTAGTGTACCTGTGTTTTGACTACGATTTGTTACATAAGATGAGATCAGTGATATTTTCTGTGACACCTATCTTGTCAAAGCTCAGACTTTTGGATTTTGCAGCATTTCAGATTTCTGATTTTTAGATTAGGGATGTTCATCTTGTATCATTATATTTTGGTGTTGGTAGGATAAAGTAATGAAGTGAATTACAATCTGAGTACAGAAAATTATCCTGTACTTCATTGAATTCTCCATACCATAATTAATGTTATAGGATTATAATTGTTTCTACTAAGTTAGTTTACACTGAAATGTTTAATTTTTTCCCTTTAGGACTAAAGACATTGCCCTCACAAAGTGAAATGATGGCAGAAATAACTAAGGCTCAGGAGGAAATAGCAAAAAGGTAAGAAATTCCCTTGGAGATATATATATCTATATATACATATAGATATATAGAAATATAGATATTTTGACTATTTACATCTTAATAAGAGCAATATTGTACTACATTTTGTTCTCTCTTGAGACTTTAAGGATTTAGATTATATCTTTTTTTTTTTTGTCTTTTTACTTTTTATTGGTACCAGGGATCGATCTCACGACTGCCTGCTTGCAAGGCAGGCGCTTATGCCGCTGAGCTAAATCCCCAGCCCCTAGATTATATCTTGATGGAACAGGAAATAATTGCTTGTGACAACAGAATGGAGGAATGCTACCTGTGATTTCATATGGATGGGAAGAGATTAATACTAAGACTTTAAAGGACTGATGCAAAAAGATTGAAAATTGGGACCCAGCTTGGACAGTTTAGCAACTTGGCAAGACCCTGTCTCAAGATAAAAAATTACAAGGGCTTGGTATATAGTTCAATAGGAGAGAGAAAATCCTATATTTAGGGCATATAAGAAAAGTCAAGTAGGGGAAAAATACATGGAGAGAAAACGAGAAAATCACGTATATTATTTGAGAAGGATTATTTAAAGTGCTAGTAGAGCCACCAGAGTGTGAAAAAATAGCAATGAATAAATGAGAGGTACATATGGTTAAATTTTAGATCTATAAGTAGATTTACAAACCTGCAGTGATTACTTTGCTGGCTGACTTCTAGGGACAGAACTCAGATCACAGTGGCTCTATGCATTAAAAAAGTCACATGATTTGGGAAGATTGTAGAATCGGCAAGCTACTTAGTGCTTTGATGAACACATTAATTTAGTGATCTGAATTTCACAACTTGAGATCTGTTCCTGGCAGTTTTTATTTGGACAAAGTGGAAGCTGAATTGATTATACATATTAGCATAATTCTCTCCTATCTTAAGGGAAGAGAAAGCTTTATTTAACCATTACCCTGGTCAAGTGTTCTATTTTCTTCCTTCCTTTTACTGTCAAACTTCTACCATAGCTGGTTTGGTGACACACACCTGTAAACTAACATAGAGTTACCACAAATTTGGGGCCAGCCTGGGCTATGCAGGAATGCAAGGCCAGCCTGAGCTACATAGTAAGTCCCTGTCTCAAAAAACAATCAAACAAGCAAAAAGAAACGAAACAAAAACTCACAGCTACAGGGGAGTTTCTTTATCCTATGTTCTCAAGTTTAATTCTGCTGCTTCCTGAGTCCCTGCATGGTTACTCCCCTTCTTACTTAAACTGTTCTCTGAAAGACCATCCACTTGCTCTTCTCCCTGCTGAGGTTGGCACCCCTTCCTGATTGAAGTTATTTCTTATTTGAGTGCTTTCTTTCCTTTCTTTTCTGGCACTGCTCCATCTTATTTCAACTCTCCTGCTCTCAGAATTGGTTTATTTATGTCTAACCACTTTCTGTGAGCAATTCCCAAGGGCAGAATTTTACTGTTATTGAGAGTTGGTTATGCATACATTCAGTGTTTCATATGCATGGAGTTTACATAATCCTCCCTCCTGTCGTCCCTTCAAGTCAGTAACTAATGAACCTTTTATGAAACCTTCCAAATACTACAGCTCCTGACCTACTCCTATAGAAAAAATGAATGCAACTCTACAAACCCTTGAGGCAAATAATCTCCAGAAAGGAAGGCTCTTAAATTCATTCCTAGCTTACGTTTTTTTTCTAAATTTTAGTCCCATTTCACAGGAATCTATCAATTCCTCTGGAATATGGTCTTACTAGTTTTACCTCAAATTTACTTCCTATCATGTTTTCCTGTCCTTGTCTTTGGATTCTTCAGTCTCAACTATCTTGACATTTTTCTCAACTTTCTTTATATGTCACTGTTCATTTTCATGGTAGAAAGTGAAAAGTGAAAGCCTCTGTTTCTGTAAATCTTTCACATTTCACTGCTTATCACGTTTTTCCTCTAAAAGACTTTTCAGCTCTTCAAACCTGTACTTGGTATAATTAGTGCATCTGGAGGGCCATTTCTTGTTGATAAGCCACCTTTTCTTATCCTGTCAGGATCCAAATTAATCTTGGCCCTGGGAAGTCCTGCTCATATAGGAGAAATATAACTCCCAACCTGCTAGATCTCAGATGTGTAGTTTTAGTCTCCTGAATATCAAAGAATGAATTTTAAGGGACAGTGGAGGTTAACAGTAGGGAAAGATTTATTGAGAGATAGCTCTTACATGACAGGAGGGGTTCCCAAAGTGGGTTGCCCTTTATCAGAGGCCATTTATATCACTAAATCACAATGTGAGCACAATATGGCACAAAATATAATCAACCTGTAGGATTATTCAGCCCAATTATTTAAATACAGATTGACCAATGATTGTACATTTTCTCATTAATTTTTATAATAGGAAATATAAAAATAATTTATTAAAAGTAATTCTGTTAAATTTATTCAACAGGTTTTCTGTGTATGGTATATTTTAAAATACTCAATGCACAATGCAGTGTTACAATCTGAGTAATAGCTGCTAGTCTCTTTCTGAATTCTTTTTGCATTATTGTCTTTCTTTGAAAAACATGCTGTCATGCTGGCCTTTCCTTTTTTTCAGTGGGTGATATAATTTCAATCAAACATCTACTCACTAAGCATCATGGTAGAGACATCAATGAAGAATGTCTTCGTTGGTGTTTTGCTATCTGATATTTTTCAATTATTTGGTCTATTATGCCTAATCTAAATTCTAAATGACTTTTTAAATCCCCTTGTTTTGAATAAGTAACACATGCATTCCATATTATTTGGTTCAGAAAGTGTATACATGTTTCATAATAATGTTTTTTCCTTGTTATTTTTTTATTACAGATGTGGTCAGCTTTGTCAACTTCACCCTTCGAATTATTATAATAATTGACCACTATTGGAATTTTTAAAGTTTTGTTTCTTCTTTCAAGTTCTGTCATTTTTGTATTATGAACAGTTGACAAAAAGGAGTTGTATTTGTATTTCAATTTCATAACAGAAATTTCAATTGAAAAATTGAAAAAGGAAGAAATGTTCACATAACAGAAATTTCATTCCTTTCTTTTGCAATTTTTCTTTTACATACTTTTGGTACTTCCTTCCTAGTTAGTCCCAGGTCCTAAACACATCTGTTTTGTATTATAAAAGAATATCATTGACTTCTGGAAAAGTATAAAAGTTATATTTAACTTTTACAATAAGAATTTTTATACACTAGCACAAAATTATAGGTTATTTTTTACAAGTAAAATAAACATAAATTAGAAAAAGAAAATAACTACACCTTACTAGATTTTACTAGAAACAAACATCAAAGGCAAATGCAATGTTCTAAATTTTAAAAATGCAAAAATAGTCATATAGAACAAATAAACAGATATGAGTACATCTCAGGCAAACAAGAATTGACTTGTTGAAATGACACCTGCCTGAGCAACTCAGTATATTCAGTATATAAACAAACGTATTATATGAATAACACTGGGGCAAACTGTTAAGCAGTTATAAGTGTAGTGCTTAGCTAATATTGATTCAATAGGAAAATGAGTCATGTAGCAAGCATATATGGAAACAGCAAAGACATTTTTAGGAAAGAAAGAAGCCATATACTCTATAGTTATCCACCTGGGCAGCTGACACCTAACTAGACTTAACTGGACCAGGTAGTGCTAATTATAATATAACCTGATGTGATTGTTTTCCCTTAGGAGGCATGTGGGCCTGGCTATTGCATCTTTATCTTGAGGCCTGGTCTTCGTTAGATGCACCTCCAGTCACAATTTTGATGTCTTTAGTTTTTACTGATCTCCTTGAGCGTCTAGTCTCTCACTGACTGTATACTAATTTCTAACTTAGCTGCCTAATACTGTCACTTAGAGCCCACTACCATTGCACTCATAAAATAGTAAGAGTCCCATGCTTACGAATTTCTGTTGTGAGTTTTCTTTCCCGAGAGTTCTCTGGATCTGGGTGAGCTATTCCTGTCTCTATATACATTCTTATTTTACATTACTGTAGACTATGCCCACCAACATTCCATGCATATATTCTGTGCCACTCCTACATTATTCCTTTGCTCCATGGCTCATACAATTTGTTACTTTCACATCCTTCAAGGACCTAACATGATATCCCTTTTTTAGTATATGTGCAGCCATAGGAAGCACTGATGTTCCTTTTTTAACTATCTTCTCTCTACATTTCTATTTAGCAGTCAAAAACCACAAAAGCTTTCTTTGTTTTGTGTATATGGGTCCTGTTTCCTCTAATCAATCAGAAAAATCTAAGGATGGTGACAATGTCTTATCTTTCTTCACCACTTTTCACAATGCCTAGCCCAGTATCAAGCGAATAGTAGGCATTCAGAAAGTATTGATTGATGGATGACTAGTTGATTGAATGTTGTAAGTCATGGCTTTTATCTTCTTCAGGTATGTGGACAGCCAACGCCATACTATACAGGGAGACTACATACAGACAATGGAAGAGATTGCTGAGTTTGTGGGTGTCAAGCCCAATCTACTGTCTCTGGCCTTCACTGATCCCAAGCTGGCCTTAAAGTTATTCTTTGGACCCTGTACTCCAATCCACTATCGCCTACAGGGCCCTGGAAAGTGGCATGGAGCTCGGAAGGCTATCTTAACCACATATGATCGTATCAGGAAGCCTCTGAATACAAGAGAAACTGAAAAGAGCAATTCCATGGTTTCAGCAGTAACAACTGGCTGTTTCATGCTAGCTGTTGTTTTCTTTGCCATAATTATGGCTTATGCTTAGATATCCCATTGTCAATGCCCTGAATTTCAGTGGGAAGCTTGATCTAGAGATGCCTTTAGAACTTGAAAAAATTCAGTAACTCTCACTGTCATATTGCCCCAAATTCTTTTATCTTTCAAAAGCTTTTTTTTCCTACAATGAAATTACAGGTTTATTTGAATGAACTTTCCATTCCTCTCTTGATCACTTTTTCTTCTTATTATTAAATATTATGATCAGCATCTCTAAGAAATTATTGTGTAATTCTTATTCTGATAGGTTTGGTATTAGGAGCTCAATTTTGTTTGATTCTAATACTATAAATAAATGTATATTTTCTGAGATATATAAGAAGTAAAGTATTGGTCTTACAATGGTCATATGGATAAGACATATAGATACACAAGACATTCTATTTCCTATTCATTAATGTACCTGGTAATTGGCAAGTTTTATTCCTTTTCCTTAAGGAATGTGTCTCTTTTCTTAACAAATAATATACTTTCCACTTCTGGCTGGATAGATCAGTTGAATAATTTAGCATTATCAATAAATTCTACTTGGCTGAGATATATGAAAATTTTAAATTGGCTGTCCTATCTTTTTTTAAAATCTTAGTTCCCCCATTAGGATCCAGCAAGACATTAGTTTACAAAGTAAGTGGCTGCTAACCCTTGGTGGTGTGAGCTATTAATGTGACTTCTCTCCCCCAACTCTTTCTCTTTTTCCTATAAATAGAGCCTAAAAAAAATTCAAAGGGGTCATTTACATCTTAAATTAGGATTTAACTAAGTCAACATAACTAACTCAATATAAGATACTAACTCAATATAAGAGTATTCTGCTTACACAGTGTAATGAAATAAAAAACATCCCAGTACTACTGCCTGATTCTGTTTTCTCATCTGTAAAATTTTGCTATCTTCTTTTTCATGGAGAAGTGGGCTAAAAGTCAGTGACCAGGCACATTGAGCCCCATGAAGAAAGGAACTGGAAGCACCATCAGGTGTTCATAAATAGCTGTTGTGTAATGTTTGTAAGTTTTTGTAATGCTACCAACTACTTAACCACCAAAATAAATTTGAACAAGTGAAAGAACATTAAACTAATATATATTTAAAAGAACTACAAATATGAGAACTAAAAGTTCTTTCTAATCATATTAATAAATATTTGGACAACTGCCACCATTTCACCCAGTTTATTTTTTGAGAATGTCTTAGTTACTTTTCTCTTGTTGCTGGGACAAAATACTCAAAATCCAAAGTTAAAGGGGGAAAGGTTGATTTCTCTCACAGCTTGTTAAGGTTTCAGTCCATAATCAGCTGGCTCCAGGGCAGGGGGAAAATGACAGAGGGGCAACAGTTCATGTTGGCAGAAGACAGCAAAAGCAACAATATGCAACAAACCTCTTTCTGTCCTTCATATTGTATCCAGTCTACTGGCATGAGAACAGTGCCAATCCAATTAGTGGACTGATCCAGGAATCACCCACTCTTAACCCTAGCACCTTTAACCCCAGCATTACACTATGAATCAATCTTATACTCTATATTCAGCCACCTCTGAAAAAAATCCATTTGGAATACATCTAGACACAAATCATAACAGAGAAGTAGAGAACTGAGGATTGGTATTTGAGAGCAATCCTTCTTCGGTCTTGCCTTCCTGTAATATAACTTACTAAAGAATGTTATTTTTTTCACTACAAAAGTATAGACTATACCTGTAGAGGGGGTGGCAGGGCTTGGGGTATTGGAATGATGATATAAGGTGAAAAGACAACTTCTTACAAGCACTTAGAAAAGTTCTTTCTTGTAGTAAGTACATTAAATGAAAAGTTCTTTCTTGTAGTAAGCACATTAAATGAGTAATCCCTATTAGCAAGATTTATGGATGTTAAGGGAAAGTACATACATCGGTAATATCACTGCATTTAATATTGACTCTGTACCTTGTTACTTTGGCTAACACCAATACAGTATACAAATGCCCTTCTGCCTGTATACTTGAGATTTCAAAAAGTGTCATTTTTCCCCATTTTAGTCTTATGCTGTACTCTCTTAGTAAATTCTCCCCCTGCCTGATGGATAATACATCATCTTCAAGATTAGTTCATCTGTTACTTCTTCCAGAATTAGCTTCCTGATCCCCACAATGAACTAGGTGATCTTTGTTTGTACTTTCATTACTCCTAAGTATTCCTCAATTATATGTGATCAATATCCCTATTACACAGTATAATAACAACACGGCCCCTTTATGTTTCCTCTTTGAATAAACTCCTTGGAGGCAGATAAGTTCCTCATATAGTGCCTGAAATGTAGTAAGACCCCAGCAAATCAATAATTAATTGAATAGATATACTTGTATAGAAACATTATTGAATGTTTATTTATTTATTTGAGGCAGGATCTCACTGTTTATTCAGGCTGGGCTTGAGCTCACTATGTACTTCAGGCTGGCCTCAAACTCACTGCAGTCCTCCTCCTTCAGCCTCCCTAGTGCTGGGATAACAGGCATGCACCACCATGCCACGCATGATGAATTTTTAAAGGATTAAATCAAATAGTGAATACTTTCATAAAATATGACTGAGGACATTAAGGCATGTTTAACATTTTGAAACATCTGCATGGCAAACATGTTCTTCAAAAAATATTCTGGATTTGACCATTGATCTGTTTCATGATTTGAATCAGTATAATATCACTAATTTCACTTATGATCTGAAACACAAGTGGCAGTCTGTAGATTATTTCTTCTATTAAACATAGGATTAGAAATTCAGGATCTTAACAAGGCAAAGAAAGTGGGACATATGTCTTTCTTGGTCTTTATGCTGAGTAGACCCTCAACACTTCTCTTTGCTTTCTCAAATTTCCCAGCTCCTCTTGTTATAGGTAGCTGAGTTAATTAAAAAATATTATAGGCAGTGAGACAGGGCTAGGTCCTCAAAGGAGCCAGTGAAGAAGCCCAAATATCTTACAAGTGTGGGGCAGACAGACACTTCTTGCTGTTGGCCAGGCCTCAAGACAGAAGATCAAACAAATGTATCCATAGCCTAAGGACTGATATTCTAAATAGTTCCCCATCACCTCTAGGAGTCACCATCCTAACCCCTTAGGGAAAAGTCATTGCTCTGTACGAATACCCATTTTCTACTTGACTCACTTCCCCATTTGTCCTGGATTTGATCAATTTTACGTGAGCAATTAATCTTATTGGCTAACCACAGATCTATCCCACCTTACGCCCATCTGCCTTGTGAGTTCCCAGTTTTCCCCACCTTAAACCTATCTCACCCTGTGACTTTACTCTATAAAAGTCCCTAGAAAAGACAGTCTTGGGCACCCAGCTAGGGACCCCTTCTGTCTCTCTCAGACAAAAAGCTTGCTTTCTCTCAATAAATATATTCTGCTCTTAACCTCCATTGTTCCTAAAATTCATTCTTTGATTTTAATTTTGTGTGTGTGTGTGTGTGTGTGCCAGGGATCAAACTCAAGACCTTGCGTTTGCCACTGAGCTAAATCCCTGGCCCCATTCTTTAATTTCAAAAAACACAAACTCGTACCAGTCAAGAGTTTCATTCCTCTATACCATTCTGAAGTCCTCATCATCTTTCTTGTAGCTAGATTTGTTTACTCCTTTTTATTTAGTGAACATTGCATTTATTTGTCCTATTAATCCCCATTTAGCGAAGATTCTACTTATTTAATTGAGACAGGGTCTCACTACGTATTCTAGGCTGGCCTTGAACTTACTGTTAGCCCAGGCTGGCCTTAAATTCATATCAGTCTTCCTGCCCCAGAGTCCCAAATGCTGGGTACTGTGGACAGAATATGAGAAGGAATTAAATATGGACCTGTTGTCATGCTTTTCACTTTCATATCATCTGGTTAAAATACAAATTATGATTCTCAGATTCTGCATTTCTAACAAATTTCCAGGCGTTAGGAATGCATTGGTCTGTATATAACCCGCGGAGCCACAAAGGTTTCAAGTAAACAAGTATTTAATGCAGAGTAAAAAATTGTAACTCTCTTAGAAGTCCCACCAATAATCATAAAATCCCTGATTCCTCCAAATCCAGAATTATCTTTGCCCTTTCTATACCTATGGGTATTGTTGCACAGTTTCTCTTTTACTTTTCTTTCTTTTTTTTTTTTTTTTTTTTTTTTTTTTGGTGTCAGGAATCGAACTTAAGACCTCGCCTTTACCAAGCAGGCACTAATGCCTCTGAGCTAAACCCCTGGCCCTGTTGCAGTTTGTTGAATCTGCTTTTGAAGTCGGCGACTGCATAAGCGAATTCTTAGTCTTGAACAACGTTCTTCTCCGGGTAGTAACATTTCACTAATTTGTCTAGCAGGGTCTGTCTCATATACACCCCATCTTGAATTTTCTCCTAGAACTCCACTCAGGGGGACACTAGCCGGGGTTCCTCGCTACGCAAAGCTTTAACACCCAGCTTTGGTTGCTTGTTCCCTCTGCCTGGAGTTGCAAGTCCGTTTTCGCGTTTCCGCGGGAACTACCCAGGGACCTCCGCTCCGAATGGGGCGCTTCTCCTAGGGGCGGAGGGCAGCCGAGGCCGCGAGACGCGCCGGGGATCCCCGTACTTTCCGGCCGTGCCGAGCTGAGCCGAGCCCAGCCGAGCCGCGTGCCCTCCTCTCTGGGCGGCGCCTGCCCGAGCGCCGGAGGCTGCGCGCGCTCACCACCGAGGCGGCGGCCACGGAGGCTAGAGAGGCGGGAGGGCCGCAGTAGCGCGCGCGCTGGGCGGACCCCGCGTCCAGGCCTTATCCATTTTAGGAGGAAACCCAGATCACCGGCTGAGGGCGCCGCTTCAATTTCAATAACTTTATTAGTGGCCGTGTTTAGATCAGCCATCGAGCCCGCGGCGCAGGGAGCAGGCAGCGCTCCGTCGGACGTGAGCAGGACGCGGGCGGGGGGTACCGGGCTTCCGGAGCGCGGGTTTCCCGCGGGGGTTGAGGTACCGCGGGGGCTCGCGGGCGACCCTGCAGGCCAGGTGGGACTGGACCTGGGCCCGGCTTCCTGGGCGGGGATTCCCTCCGGGTCCCCAGGCGTAGGGGCGGGGCCGAGGCGTCCCTGACGCAGCCGGGGTGTTCCTCGCGGCAGGTGGCTCTAGGCTCCCCCCGCAGCCATGGGAAACACCACCAGCGACCGGGTGTCCGGGGAGCGCCACGGCGCCAAGGCTGCGCGCTCCGAGGGTGCCGGCAGCCATGCCCCGGGCAAGGAGCACAAGATCATGGTGGGGAGTACCGACGACCCCAGTGTCTTCAGCCTGCCGGACTCCAAGGTAGGCGCCCCCGTCAACCCTAGTCCGCGGTGGCGGTGCAGCGGCGCCTGGCGTCCTGCTCCGCCTCCCTACCCGGGATCTGTTTCTTTGCGCTAAACTGGGTTAGGATTTCCCAGGGATGGATGCGGTTGGATGATAAATTATTCATGTGGTACTGCCTCAAAATACGACAGAGAAGAAATATTCTTGTTTTCCTGGAGTTCTGACCAACCTTTAAATTACATCTTTAGTTTAGTACAGGGAGAGTAGATACCACCGCCACATCCTAGGTTCTCCTAGGGGTCCTCTTCTACAGGGTAGCTCAATTTGTAGGTTGTAACCCTGGGTAGAAAACTTGTGAAGCTAGATTGTTTGAGCAGCCGACTCTACCTCGTCAGTTTCTCACATTTGCCTTGAGGCAGCTAAAATTGACCCCGAATCAGTATGAGGAGGTTCTCAAAGTCGAAATAAGGAGCCGAAACATACTACCTGTAGGTGGGGTCAATTCGCTAACTCTTGTGGCGGAAAAAGAAGTTTTCGGACTCTTAAGTGGCATGAAAGGATTTATGAGAATTTTAAAAGTACAATCACGAAGAAATGGAGGGCAAGCCTTCAAGAGAGAGATGCATCAGTCTAGGGCTGGATATATTTATGGAGTCTTTGAGATATAATCTGAGGAACCTGTAAATGTGTAAGAAGAGGCGATGAAAGGCAGGGTCTTCTATTGAGGGGTTGATGGCCCATTGGCAGGTGACAGCATCCCCAGTGATGGGGAAAAATCATTTGACAAATAAAAAAATAGTAAGAGGTGCATTTGCAAGTAAAAAGGAATGTCCAAAGCCCTCTTGCATATAAATAGGAATGAAAGGCCCAGGTTTAAACGTCTTTAAGAACTTTGTGGGTTTTTTAGACTGGATTTGTGTTCTGAACTTGCAGTTTTTCTTAAAAGTACAATTTAAAAATGACTTTCCTTGTCACCTCTTTACGAATCTTTTCTTTCTATTCTACCTCAAAATGAATTTGTTTTTCTGAAAATGTCTATGTATTTGTACTGTTCCAGGAGCTCTGCACTTTTGTCCCCCTTGCCCTTTGACCTACAGTGAGCAGCCACCACTTGCTTATTTGAATATTTTTCCTTAGTCTTGAGCATCAGTAAAAGTCACCATTTGGTTGACAGCTCAGTTTTCATCCCATACTTTGTAGTTGTGGTAGCTGAGGCTGTGCTTTCACTCCCAGCTGCTCCTTCAGTAGGTGAGCTGGTCACTCCAGATTTCTCCACCCCTGTTTAGGACTTCAAAATGTTGTTTGAGGCTGAAAATGACAACCCACAACTGTGTTTTGTAGAGTGATTTCAATTCCAGCAACTTTCAGGAACAGGAAATTTTTGTTTACCCCTATAGAAAACCAGTGGAGCTGACAGCAATGTGATTACCATTGTAGCATTTGTAATCAGTTTTAGAAATGTCAACATTAAATACATTTAATTGCTTCAAGGAGCCTTATCTAGAATGGAATGGGAAAATGGAGGGAGGGAGGAGGTTGGGGTTGAGTTTTTATATTTCATCATTTTCCCACTGAACTGGGGGTTCAGAGAATAAATGGAGTTTTATTTACTACATTGGTAGCCCGTGAAATTTGAATTCTATGGTTTATTTCCTTGGATCCTAAGTGAGTGTCATTACAGAAGGAGTAGTGACAGTGACTGAAAAGACATTTTCTAGGTGTTTCTTCTCCACTGCTTTCATTCCTTTCCCATTTGAAGGCTTCCTTGTCTTTTGAGCTTATTGCCCAGCCATCAGAATTTACTTCAACACTTTCTCGAGATGTTCGTCCTCATTGTATTTTTACCCTTTTCCTACACTGATGACTCAGGATTTAGGAACAATGTATTTATCAGTATGTGACAGCAGTATTTGGTGTACTGAATAAGAGCAAGGTCACTGTGGGAATCTGGGTCTGTTGTGAATCATTTCTTTCTTCACCTCTTATCTTACCATTAGTAAAGTAAGGGAATTGCTTCAGCTAATTGCTGACGTGTCATACAAATCTAAAATTTTATAGTTCTTTATCTTTTTCTCTCCTCTTAAACATATTCAAACTATAATTTTAATTGTTCTTTTGCCTCTTTTCCTGGTGCTTTTCCTGACTGTTTAACTTGGAGTAAACAATCATTCTGTTAGTCAGCTGTATTCATTCCTGCCACAGAAATGTCATGTCAGAAGTGGAAGGGCTTTGTTCCAAAGCTAGGCATATTAATAGTTCATAGCTTTTAAATTCTAAACTGAAAATCTTGTCTTAAAAAGTAATTGATGGAAAGAAACAAGTGGCGGTGGGGTCTGTGTTGCTTTGAGTTACAGCCTTTTTTCAGCACATTGATTCCGTGGTTCTCAATTCTGTTTGTGTATTGGAATCACCCAAGGTTTATTTTGATAGTTTATGGAAAATTTGAAACATTTGCAAAATAGGGAAGAACAATATAGTGAATTCTCTGTAACTATCACCCAGTTGAAACAGTAATCTAATCATGTATGAATACTTGCCATCTGTTTTCAACCCATTGTCCCCCAACCAATTCTTTTGAAAAAAATTCCAGATAATGTAACAAGTATGATCTATAACATTTTAGGATATACTTTATTTATTTATTTGTACCAGGGATTGAACTCACGACTTGCGCTTGCCAGGCAGGTATGTATGCTGGTGAGCTAAATCCCAGGCCCATTTTAGGATGTATTTTAAAAGATGAGTTTGTTTTAGCGCGATCAAATTGTCTAGGAAGCTTTTTGTTTCCCAGATCCTATATCTGAATCAGAATATTAGGATTATTCTTAGGCATATGTTCCTATAATTCTGGTACAGCCAGTCAGCCAGAGTGTACTGCTGTGATTGTTTGGAGACTGAGGTTTTCTCTTAAGCTAGTTCCTTGTAAATATCTTTTCAGTATTTTTTCTACATTTACTTTGGTGTGTGTTTTTATTTTTTCATATGGAAGCTTTGAGGAATATTGGGAGACTGTATAGAAGGTAGACTTCCATTTTGGCAAAAGGGAACCCAAATAAGCTAGCCTTTGTTTCTTTTAATTCACAATGATTTTTTTTTTTTTTTTTTGTCTTTTTTCTTTTTATTGGTACTGGGGATCGAACTCACTACTGCCTGCTTGCAAGGCAGGCACTTATGCCGCTGAGCTAAACCTCCAGCCCCAATTCACATGATTTTATTGCATACTATTTTGACTTAATATTGTATAGTCTTTTTTTTTAAACCTATTTACCAGTCACTTAAGCTATCTAAAGCAGGGGTTAGCAAACTTTTCTGTATAGACCAGACAGTAAATATTTTAGATTTTGTGTCTATTATGACTTGAGTCTGGAGGGTCCCACAAAGGCTTATGCAATCAAGGAGGTGGCCTTCTAGAGTTTGTGAATGACTCATGATCCAATGCTGGGATTATGGGTGTGGGTGCTACAACCAAGTGGGTGTGCCCTACATACAATATAAGGGACAGAAAGAGTCTTCTCTCCGTGTTCCTCCTTTTTGCTCTTGTTTTTGCCATTTTCTGTCATACATGCAGGAGGATTGCTATAAGTTTGAGGCCAGGGTAGGCTACATAGTGAGTTTAAGGACAACCTGAACTATATACTGAGATGCTGTCTCAAAAAGCAAAACCAAGGCATGGTGGCACACACCTGTATCCTGACACTTGGGAAGCTGAGGCAGGAGGATCACTGTTAGTTCAAGACCAGCCTGGTCAACATAGTGAGTTCAAGGCCAGCCTGTGTCGCGGCACAATTATAAGCGCAGTTATATAAAATAGCAAACTTACAGGTATTTCATGATAATTAGAGGTCTCTGACCACGTTTCAGTCTGTCCTTTCTGCTGAATTTAATTGATCTTCATGGTTTCTAGAGCCCAACTGCATTCCTCTGAGGAGCACTGAGTCAGAGTAACTTTTGTATACCTTAAGGCATCCTGGGCTAATTCAAGGGCATCTTTCACTGTGCTCACTCTGTAAAAGACCCCTTCCTTTGTTCCTGGATTGTTTGTATTATAATAAACCGTTACTTTGTTTCAACAACTCTGTTTAAGACTAGCTATCTGTCAGTGTGTAACTCAATGCATGTAAAGGGTTACATAGCTCTTCTTACCGGCTTTGTACTTCCTACTTCTAAGTGCTATATAAACTAAGCTCTATAAACTCAGCACTGTTGCCTTTGTGGAATTATCCCACAACAGTTTGCCACTCTAAAAATTAAATGTTGCCTTCTTGTCTCCTCCTTACAGTCTTCCATTCAGTGTGGCGTAGCTTAGGAATTTTCCTGCAACATCTGAACTGCATGAAGGCATAGTGAGATCCTGTCTCAAACCAAAAAACAGACTCAGCAGGCCACAAAATGGGGCAGTGTTGTTCCCAACATAACCTCGTGGAGTACTAGTGTTCAGCAATCCCAGAGAACTCATGTAGCACCTGTGGGCTCCGCTGTCCGTTTGAAGTGGACCGGAGACAGGGATAGGAAGTGCTGGAGCAAACAGTGGTTTATTCCTAGCAAATGCTGCACTGTTTTAGTTTTGTATTCACTGAAGGGACAGGGTAAGCTTGAGGAACATGTGCTTTTTGGATGTTTTTATCTATATTGCATGTTTTTATCAATTTGGACATCTGTTTGTACTTTTTCTTCTAGTAACAGTATAAAGTTTATGAGGGAGCCGTGGATCCCCATCATATTCTTCATGATTTTTATAGCTTTTCAGGTGAAGGCTGAAACGTTATCTGGAATTGTTGATTTGGAAATTTGTGATGAATCCTGTCTGTACCAATGAAAGATTCCACACCTTTCGTCACAGTTTGTAGTCTGCTGGGAAGCCAATAAGTTACTAAGTGCAAAATCTCTGCCATAAGTGGGGTAATTGTTTTTCTTCAAAGGCAGCACCTGCCAAGTGTCCAGCCTAAACTTCCCAGCAAAGACTTTTTTCTGTAGTTTGTTCAAAATCTGATTTAATTGCTAATATTAAATCTTAAAAGCTTTAAAAACCTAATACCCCTCCTTACCCTAGGAAGGAGAGTAACCTTTGAAGAATTCTTGGGTCACAATTTATTCTAGGGATGACCTACTCCTTCTTACAGCTACCTGGAGACAAAGACTTTGTATCATGGCAGCAGGATTTGGATGACTCTGTAAAGCCTACACAGCAGGCCCGGCCTACTGTTATCCGCTGGTCTGAAGGGGGCAAGGAAGTGTTCATCTCTGGGTCCTTCAACAATTGGAGCACCAAAATTCCACTGATTAAGAGGTGAAGACTTATGTCGTGTTGAGTCTACAGGGTCTGGGAGCTAACTTCCTTTAGAATGCAAACCTGGCTCTACCTACTAAGAGCTCTCCAAAGGACATGCCCCTTTCTGGTTTTACTAACTGTATTTGTGGCCTTATTTTTTATTCCCTTAAGTCAGGGATGTTTTACTACTTAGACTTATTGCCTCAAGGCCATTTGTAACACTTTGTAGATACATTCTTTTGGAGAATGTCACACAAATCTTTTCTGCATTTGCAAGCAAGAAGTCTTCCATAAGTGCCTTGAGTTCAATTGTTTTGACTTCTGCACTAAAGTAAGATACAGCTCTGTAGTATTATTACCTGCTTTTGTTGTTACTGTTGCCACCGTTGTTTTGCAAAGCAATAATGAGCTATTTACCCATTATCAGAATGATCCTTTGCTTTTTTTCCCCTTTGTACTGGAAATCAAACTCATGACCTTGCACTTGCCAGGCAGGTGCGTATGCCCCTGAGCTAAATCCCTGGCCCTAGAATGGTCCTTTGTATGGTGAGTCATTTTCTAGAAAAATCTCACAGAATACTGTGAAACATTTTTGTATCCTAAACCTACCTGTTACTTTATTTATACTTATAAATAATCAAAAATATCTGTACTAAGGTGTTGCATTAAGGAATCAATGACTTTATTTTTTACCAGATACTGGTTAAAACAAGTTATTGCAGGAGCAGGGAGGTATTGCCAAGTATATGTCCAAGGTGGTATAGAAAGGAGAATGGGTTTACACATTATTTTTTCATGAAGAATTCAGAGGCTTAGGAATATGAGAGGTTACTGGTATACTATGATTTTCATATTCTGTTTTCTAAAAAGAGCTTGTTTGACCTGTTTTCTTTTGTAGCCATAATGACTTTGTTGCCATCCTGGACCTCCCCGAGGGAGAACACCAGTACAAATTCTTTGTGGATGGGCAGTGGGTTCATGATCCATCAGAGGTAAAGTCTTCATCAGAGAGGGTAGACTTTGATTTAGCAGCCTCATTTTAGCTATCATTTATATCAGGATTGATGGACCACAGCCCCAGTGCTGACTATGATCATTTTTAACTTTAATTAAAAAGTAAAACTACAATTCTTTTGTATATCATCCAAATTTTGTTAAGTTTTTGGTTTAAAATATTCTTTGATAGAAGACCTGTATAGTTCTTTGGTTTCCTGGAATATGTTTTTGTGACTTTCAGAGAGATTTGAAAAGGTGATTCAATGATTTTTTCTATTCACTCTTTCAGCCTGTAGTTACCAGTCAGCTTGGTACAATTAACAATTTGATCCATGTCAAGAAATCTGATTTTGAAGTATTTGATGCTTTAAAGCTAGACTCTATGGAAAGCTCTGAGACATCATGTCGAGGTAATTTGAAATATTTGCCCTCTCTTCCTATATCAGCATATTCTTTCCCCTAAAGTGTTTTAAGCTTTGTTTTATGTTCCCATTTCTTTTTAGGAATCTTCTAAATCCTGTGTATATTTATATATCCCATAAACTGTTGGGTCCCCTTCTTTGCAGCAAAAATATTTTAGTCTAGTGCATTTTATTTCAAACTGTAGAATTCATGTCAGTTTTGCTTTCCATCCTTACACACGCACACACACACACACACACACACACACACACACACACCAAACTCATAACACAGGTCCCTTGGTATAATGTTCAATATACTGTTTTCTTTCTTTTTTTTTTTAAGAGCAGAATATATTTATTAACAGAGAGAAAGCTTCTGTCTGAAGGATAGAAGGGGTCCAAGCAGGTTGCCAAAGACTCTGTCTTTTCTAAGAACTTTTATAAAGCAAAATCATGAGGTTAGTTGGGTCCAGGATGGGGGAAAAAATGGAACTTACAAGGTGAGCATAAGGTGGGACAGAACTATGGTCAACCAATAAGATAATTGTTCAGGTAAAATTGATTAAATTATGAATAAATGGGGGAGCAAGTCACATAGTAAGCAGGCATGCTTAACAGCAGAGACTCTTCCTGTACGGGGTGGAATGTTGACTCCTGACTTCCTCAGGGTGATAGAGAAGTACTTTTTTTTTTCACTGTTTTCTATTTTAACTTCTTTAGACTACTTACAGGCTATAGCCTATATAGTTTGAAAAAATATTTCTAGTAATATTTCAGATTTTTCATTGACTTTTGGTGTCATCAACCCAACAACAGTTAGAAGTGTTTGGTTTGTCTTCTTAAACTGCCTCAGCTTACATTTGCCAGTTTGAGAGATCATTTGCCAATTTAATAGTTTTATGAGACCCTGCAAGTATAATACTCTTTGGGGGGAAAATGGTTAAAAATTAAAAACCAAATTTCCTTTATATGTAATTGAAAATTAGTGTGTTTTTGCTTAAAAACTGATAGAAGAGAGGGAGAGAGAGACCTGTATAACTTTCTTTGCTGTAATTCTGTTGTTTTTGCCTTCTTTTTTTCTAATATTTACATAGTACTAGGAGAGTAGTTGACAAACCACATTTATAGTTGCAGGAGCCAGCCTGCAAACTGATTTGTAGGGTACAACTAGGAATAAAAGAGAAAGAGACAAATTTCCAGCCGAGGGTACCAGCTCCTGTCTTAACAGGGCAAGAACCTTGGGAGTCTAAACTCCTGTTTTCATAGGTAAACAGGCAATGTAGCAATCCTGCAGTCTGTTTCAAGCAACTTTAAATGATTAGTGAGGAATGGAACAACTTCACACCCCATCTGTAATTTTCTTTGTTTAGCTCTTGGCTGATGTTGTTCTGCCACATGGCTATTGTGACTATCAAGATTCCTGCACATAATCATGTGAGGGGACAGCTTTCCACTCCCTCTCCTGTCCCAGGAAAGGTCCACAAGGCCTCACATAGTCTTCCAAACATAGTTACTATTTTTATTATTTTACAGTAAGGGATATGCTCCTCTAAAGAACTATACACTATTTCCACTGAACATACTTCTCTACACTCAAGGACTTCTCTATACTGGGTTCAAGTTATCTTTAGCTGCTAACTAGTTTTACTATCATGGACAAGTTCTTGGATCGTTTGGCTTTTTGGTTCCTTAACAGTAAAACCAGGATCTTGAACTTAGTGATTCTCTGCAGTCACAGTACCTTAAGACTCTCAGGGCACTCACTAGGAGCCCCATGAAGTTTCTGAAAGAATAATGAATTGAATTATGTCGCCTCTTAATGACCACATTTTTACATTATATGATTCTGGCAGAATAATCAGTAAATAATAGGCCACCATAATTATATAGTGAGAAACTAGTGTACTTTTGATATTTCTCTGTTCCCTATTCCACCCAATTTCATTCCACTGAGGTAAGACTTACATTTTATTTGGAATCTACAGATACTGGTTTTAATGTGCATGTAAGTAAGATACAGCTACTGTGTGATTTTGGTCAAATCATTTAACCAACTTGTGTTTTTCTTTTTAAATGAAAAGGAAATAAAATACAAAGTTCTATGTACTTTGTAACTGTTTTGTGGATTGTATGACAAGATAATTGAAAGTGCTTTGAGAAGTTTCAAATTGTATGCTGTTAAGATATTACTTAATATCACTATTATTGCTACATTTTCCTTTTGCTTCATATATATTTAACTGAAATCTGAGTTCTTTAAATGAACTAGTTATTCAAATCATTGCCAGTGGAATTGATAAAACATTATTAAATTTTTAAATTTTGTAATTACTTATTTCTTGTTAGTTTTGAAACAAAGTCTCACTGTGTAGTTCAGGCTGTCCTTAAACTCACTATGCAGCCTTGGCTTGCCTTGAATCTGAGGTGATCCTCCTGCCTCAGGCTTCTGAACCTGGGGTTACAGATATGCACCAGCATACCAGGCTACATTATTGAATATTTTTAAACAAAAATTTCATTTTTGTATATTTCTGTCTAGTCTGTATATTTTTTTATATTTTTGAAATATAATTTACGTAATGTAAAATCCACCCTTGTAAGCTGTACAATTCAGTAATTTTTAGTATAGTCACGGTTATACAACTGTCACTACAAAAAACTGTTACTTTTAAAAATTTCAGAGTATTTTTACCAACCACTAAAGAAACTCTGTACCCATTAACAGTCACTTCCCACGTCTTTTCTTTTGTCCATCAAGCACAAATCTACTTTCTGTCTGTGGGTTTGCCTATTGTGGACATTTCATATGAATAGGATTTTACAATTTGTGGTCTTTTGTATGTGGCTTCTTTCACTAGTATAGTTTTCAGGTTTTATCCATCTTGTAACTTGTATTGATACTTTGCTTTTATTTGTGACTAAATAAAATTCCATGCTATAGACATACCATTTGTTCATTGTGGGTAGACATTTGGATCATTTCTGTATCTTGGCTATCATAAATAATGCTGTTATGAACATTCAGGTTCAACTTTTTGTGTGAATAAATGTTTTATCTTGGGTATGAACCCAGGAATGTAATTTCTGGGGCATAAGGAAACTTTGTATTTAACTCTTTGGTGAACTGGTAAACTGTTTTCCAAAATGACTATTGTTTTACATTCCCAGGAGCAGTTACAGTACTGTAGTATAAAGATTTCAGTTTTCTCAGTCCTTGTTGGTCTTTATTTTGATTATAGCCATCCTAGTGGGTAAGAAATAGCCATCCTAGTGAGTAAGAAATTGTATCTTATTGTGGTTTTTGTTTGCAGTTTCCTAATGACCACTGTTACATTTTTTCCTTAATGCTGCTGTTATTGGAGTATCAGTTGTCTTAGAACTTATAACCATATTTGTTGCTGAGGTAGAGAAAAGAGATGTGACCTTTTCGTGTTATTTGAAAGTTTATAAGGCATCTTAATATCTATTATCTCTTTGGTTTCCTCAAACACATTGTGAAAGAGAACCAAGGTGCTCATTTTTACTTTACAGATGAAAACATTGATCATGTGAAGGTATTTGTCCAGTCATGCAGCTGATGAGTAGAGTAGCTCATCCCTGAGTTAGACCTTTGATCCTCTCATCTCTTCATGGCATCATGTTGCCATGTTGGGAAGCTTTGTGTTTTATGTCTAGCATGATTTGGACTTTCACTTTTGGAACCTTCCTATTTGTGGATATCCGATAAGACTACAAGCTTATGATCTGTGGCTACTGCTTTATGTGATGTTAGTAGACATGTATGAATAGCTTTTTCCATGTATTGTTACGTTTTTCCACATTTCCTTCATATTTGCATAAATATCTTTCAGACCTTTCCAGCTCACCCCCAGGGCCTTATGGTCAAGAAATGTATGTGTTTCGATCTGAGGAGAGATTCAAATCCCCACCCATCCTTCCTCCTCACCTACTTCAAGTTATTCTTAACAAGGACACTAATATTTCTGTGAGTATCCTGAGCATGTAGGCATTTCTAGGGCCATCTGGGCCAAAACTCAATAATTTTAGAATGAGATTATTACAAAGGTATGTTGAGATTATAAATCGCATACATAACCAATAGCACTATACTCAAAGATTCCTTTTTCCAAGACTTGAGTTTTGACTTACAAAGCTGATGTCACAATTTATAGTTGTCTCTGTTCCTTGTGAAATCAAGCTCAAGCTATGCTACAACCAGTATGTACTACTTTTTTGCCAACTCAAGACACGTAGTGGATATACAGAAGGATTACAGATTTTCTTTTTGGCTTATGATTTATATCTCTAATCATTGTAATTGATTCCCATTAATGTTATCTTTAACCACTTACCACAAATCTTCCATTATATTTGTAGGCAAGGTTTTGTTTTAGTTCTATAAAGGAACATTAGTAGATGTTAAGGTTTGGTGTTTCTGCCATGGACTGAAAATTGTCCAAATTTTCTGTAATGGGAATGTGTTATTATACAGGGTGGTTAGATTATTTAAAGGTGATAAATCTTCCAGTTTAGAGTTCTTAGTTCTCCCAGAGTGTTTTGAGAAAGCACTGACAATTTGGCTTTGCTCTGCATTTAATCCTATTAGCTGATTTTTTTCCCTCTCTCTTAGTGTGACCCAGCCTTACTGCCTGAGCCCAACCATGTAATGTTAAACCATCTCTATGCATTGTCCATTAAGGTAAGTGGCAGTCCTGATTCTTTACAGCTCCTTGAAAGGAGAGGTAAGGGCGATATATATTCTGCAATTGTAACTTGCTTTTCTATTTATCAAAGCTGAAGCTGATAGTAATGGTCAAATTACAGAAAAACTTTTTTTATATTAGTGGGTTTTTAAATAGAGGTCTCTGTATCTGTGTTCTGACAAGCTGGACTATTTAGTAATTAAATACTTTGTAGCTTCCTGTTTTTTTTCTGGTGGCTAGAACCTTTATACCACCTACTCAGTTTGAATTCATACCAGTTGCAATTTATTCACAGAAGAATCACATTTAGCTTCCAGTGCACAAATGCTCAAATATGATAGTAAGATTTCTACTTTTAAATTTGAAACTGAACTGTTTCCTAGTGCCTCTGTCACAAATACCCAAGAGCTTGCATTTCTCCTATACAAGAGGTAAAGGAGAATATGACCAGATTTTCCCTGTCCCCTGCACCTCTAGAGGCTTTTTATTTTTCTGTTGCTTTAGACTCTGGATTGAAAAGACCTATTCTGTCTTGACATCCATGTGTAGTTTGCTTATTAGAATACAGTTCTGTAGCTCTGTGGCTGTCGAGCTAGACTAATGACTGTCAGAATCATCTAGGGAAGTTTATGATCATATAAACTCAGCAGCTACAGCCCTAAAGAGTCAGAGTTAGTGCATCAAGGATGGTCTAGTAATATTTTCTTTAAACCACTTGCATTTCTTAGGTGTGAGGATAAAGTACAAAAATCACTAGCAGCTGACTTTAATAGATTATATGGTGGTATGTAAATACATTATTGAATTTCATTTTTATAATTACTTTGTGAGGTAAGTATTATTTTTAACCCCTGTTTTATAGATAAAGAAACTAGAGCTCAGAGAATGTCAAATTGCCAGTAAGTACCAGAGACAGGACTGAGGTCCAGTCCTCTTATCCTAATTCCATATTCTTTCCTGTATATCATTATATCAGGTCTCCCGAAGTAGGTCTTTCTCTTACTTACTTCTCATTCCTAGTCTTTCCTGTGATTGAACTTTTTACCTGCCTTGCTTCTGTCATATTACGCTGTATATCAGCATGCTATGGTCATAGACTATTAACCTGATAAACATTCATTGTGAATAATACAATGTGGTAGAAAGTAGAAAGATACACTGGATTTTAAATTGGATTTCCTTGGGTTGTTTGGAATCTGATTGAATTTTTATTACTTTATTATTTATTACTTTATTACTTCCTGTAACTACTACCCAGTTGTCAGTTGATATCATAGACCTGGCATCTCTTCCTGTGGTTTATCCACAGTCTGTAACACCATAGTCTGGGGAATGATAACTCTTACTTTCTTCTTATTGGATCTGATCTAAGTGAAGTTGTTGATTATGGTTCATCTCGGCTTTGACCCATTCATGATTCTCTCACATTGTTTAGGCCATTGGAACTGACCCATTGGGTTGAATGTATTTCTAAGGAGAATCAGTTCCTTTTAGATCAGAGAGAGCTTTTCAAGTTCTTCCCTGGTATTGAGTGGGAATTAGATTCCTTAAGAGTTTGGAAATGGTTTTTCAGAAGGATCAGTTTCCTTCTTACTGCATTTATGTTTTCTTTCTAGACCTGGAGAATAGAGTATTTCCTTTTTTCTTCACTAGTATTAAACCTAGTATTGAGTTTGAAGTGAGGAAGAGAGTGAGGTAGGAAATGAGTATTTATTCAACACTCTATGGGTCAGGCTCTTTGTCATGTATTATCCTGTAATCAGAATTGTTCAATGATGGTTATCTTTTGTATTATGAGGGGGCAAAAAAACCTAGAAATTGTACATGGATTGCCTACAGCTACAAATATAATGCTGGTGAGAATCCAGATTGGAATTGAAGTTAATTTGACTCCAAAACCAACCTCTTTTCTATCATATCTAGTTATCTCTGTTACAAGTGAGTGGCTGTAAAGGACTGATGGCTGGAAACAGCTGCCTGTGGCGAACTAATGAATTAGTGTATGTGCTTCTTTTCCTTGCAGGACAGTGTGATGGTCCTTAGTGCAACTCACCGCTACAAGAAGAAGTATGTCACTACGTTGCTGTACAAACCCATCTGAAGGCTTCTTGCCTCTGAGGATTCAGGAGAAGCCTCTTCCTTGCCTGTGAACTGAAGCAGTCTTCTCTGAGACTGGAAGGCTGATTTGCTTTGAGGCTGATGTGTGTGTTTCAGAGCCTCTGAGTAGGATGCTCTGCTTTTGCATTTGATTACAGATGAGAGCTTTATGAGTTCATGGAATTTATTTTAAGAACAACACATATATATATATATAAATATATGAGAGGAAGGTTATTGGAAGCCTCTAGCCCCAGCTAGATGAATTATTTCTGCCTGTGGGTACTTGCTAAGAACTGTTTGGGTGAGCTGCAGGAATAACTACATAGGAAGCATTCTTTCTTAAAATGAAAGAATGGCAAACTCTTAGGATCCTTGTTGGGCGGTGATTCTACCACTGCTACCTTGGATGTCCAAGGATGGACTTGCACTAGACTGCTACCCTACTTAGAGCTGCCTCATTGCAGACGTGGCTTTTCCTGCATGGGTTCTCTATAGTACCACAGTGTGTGACACAGTCTGTGCTTTTTTATTTGATACCACTTGCCCCAAAAGAACCCATTTTCCCCTCATTTCAGCTTCTTCCTTTTAATAACTTTCAAATTCTGTACCTGACCCCTCTAATACAAAACTCCCTGGATAAGTAACCCCTTTGAAAAGTCATTTGAGGCCTGACCCATCCTAGAAACTAGGGGTGCCAGAGGGTCTGCTGTTTAGCCCCTTAAAGGCTTGGGCCGCTTTGTTACAGCTTTTACTTCTACTTAAGGAATGAAGTATGACTTACAGTTATAAGACAGAATGCAGACCTGTTCCTTTTAGTTGGGAGCTACAGCTTCAGCAGTATAGCACATTCCCTTAGGTTTTCCCACCTGGCCTGGCCCTGCTTCCAACTTCTCTTTCTCAGAGCAACAGCTCTAGATGAGCGTGGAATTAAGGAAAACAGTTTCTTTCATCTTTGAAAGATTTTTGTGTGCCTACATTTTTTCTTTAATTAAAAAAATGCCTTTCATTGGTCTTAAGGGACTGTATTGAATAATTTCAGGCTTTTAAAAAATGGTGAAGATTTTGTTCTCTAGAGAAATCTGCAGTCTTACATTAAAATAGCCATCATTGCATACATCATTACACTAAGCACTGCTATAGATATTAATCCACTTAGGCTCATTTGATACACATCATAGATTCCCTTAAAGATATGTAAAGCCATAATACTACAAATTATCTGGTATTCCTCACTATGAACATTGTTGCTCTTTGCACCAAATATTAACAAGGTTCTTTTTTCTTGTCTTTTTAAAAATGTGTTTGATGAGGAAGAGGATCACTGATACCTGTTTATGGGCTGAAAAGTAACTGTTCAACCCACTCTTGAGGTTCCGAGATAAAACATATTTCCCCAAGAATGTTGGCCCTTCCATTTTACAGATAAATGCAAGCCAAACATTCAGCATGTAAGGAAGCCCAATTGTTTGGTAGTAGAGATAGCTTTTGACTGCTAAAGTGAACCTAGCCACCATGAAAGGTCTCCAACAGGTTAGTTTCTCTCTCTTCTTTCCATCTATGGCAGAGATGGCAACACAGTTAGTTGTCTTTGGATTTATTGACCTCTTTGATCTCAGCTATGAAACAGAAAGGAGGCAGTTACTGTTTGTAGGAAATTCATTAGTGTTTTGGTAATTGCTAATTGTTGAAAGTTAGTCATCCAAAGTTACTTTCAAGAGAGTTTTTTTGTGGTCCAAACCCCCTTTTCTTTTTTTTCTTTTTTTTTGTACCGGAGTTCAGACCTACGACCTTGCTTTCACTAGCCAGGCAGGTGCTTGTGCCACTGAGCTAAATCCCCACTCCAAACCACTTTTTGAATAGTGTGACATTTTAAAAATGCATGCCAACTCTTACAGCCAACTCTCAAGATCTAAATAGTGTTCAGTTTTACTGGAATTTTGTTTCTGTCTAGTTCCAGTGGAGTAAGTAGGCCAGCCAGGAAGAGTCAGGTTCTTGGAAGTTACACTGAGGATTGTGTTGCGCTGGTTACTTCTTTTCAAGAGTATTGAAACATTGTATATGTGTATTAAAAGTTTTACTCTACACTGGTGTCCCACTGTAGTGGAGTGAGAAGAAAGGCCTCCTCAATTTGTCTCAGGCTGGAGGCTTCTGTGAATTGGGCCTGGCTCTGGTGGCGGTAAGTTTTGCTGCTGGAGCTCTTCGTGTGTGGAAGTGTGCAGTGTGAATTTCCCAAGATTTAGATGTTCTTTCAGACAACGTGAAATGAGCTTACCAGCTGGTGTGGAAAGAGATGAGTAGAGGATCTGGGTGATGCTATCCATTGTCCTGCTAACACATAACCCAAGAAACCTCTCCTGATAAGTCACAGGAAGTTTCTAGAGGGAAGAGGAAGGAGGAAAGTAACCCAAAGTATAACTCACCTATCCTTTTATATAGTGTTTAGTTAAAGTGGTAGCTTATTTTCTGCAAAAGAGCATTTGTCAGATTTGAAAACAAGTAAGGCAAAATGGTCCAAGCCTTTTTTTTAATGTGCGCAACTGGGGACATTTTGCAGAGCCATAGTTAACCAAAAAAGGAAAAATAGTCCTCAAGAAGGGCTGACCCATAAATAACTATAGTATTTGGGTTGTAGGAAAAAGAAAAGTGCCTGAGCTGAGGAGGACAGTAAGAAACTAAAGGCTTACATAGCTTAGAACTGAAAATAACCTTTTTAAAAGAAAGTAAAATCAGAAATAGCCTAGTGGTATTTTTGGATCTTACTGTACAAAATTTAACAGGAGATAGTACATCTCTCTTTTGTCTCTTATTGTTCCTATTCTCTACTTTACTTTGTGTTTTCCTTTTACTTGGGCAGACTTCAGTAGAGTTTAAGTATTACTTATATAGTAACCACCAGTAGAGAGAACTTCACACCGTGGTTACCAGCCTGGAGCTGGATGTGAGCCCTGCACACACACCTCTGGAGCTGTTCCTACCCTCCATCAATAGTGTTGACTTTAAATCTACGTGATAGAGAAACTGGGGAAAAAATTGAGAGGAGTTTCTGAGAGAATTCAACAAGCCGGCCCACTTACTTTCTTCCAGTTACTTTTAGTATCTTTTATCTAATGAATATGAAATAAAACATTTGAAGAGTGTCAGTACTCCATGCATGCTGCTAAAGTAAACTTTGGAAGGAAGTGATACCTCCAGACTGGGTTTATCTTAATCTGGGCTATAAATAAAGGAGAAGCACAGATGATAGAATTCCCTGGTTTTAATTGGGAAAACAGGGCTTTCAAAACTCTGACCTCAGCTAAAAATGATATGCAATAGTCTGTGTGTGTGTGTTTGAAATATATTCTGTTCTCAGAAATTTCTCACATTCTAGTAATTTGGGGCATGGTCTTAAGAGCAAATACATAATTCATTCCTGCATTATTTTGACGCATCCTTAAAGCCAGGTTCTTGCTGCAACTGCAGTTACCCATGAGATGAAGGACCTGGTTAGGGATAAGGGTCTTTCCAGATTTCATGACTATAGGCATTTGTCTCTCCTAAGTGCCAAACACTCTGGAGACTGAAGGACTGTGGTTTTTGCAATGAACCTGTAATGAAAAACCAGATCTTTTGTAAATTATAAGAAAAAAGAAGGAAGAAAAGGTAGGGGCACACACCTGATCTGTTACTTGTAAAATCGAGGTGTTGGCAGTGGAGTCCCTCTAGAATTCTAATTGGGATTTTTGTCTTGATTTGTTTTCCTCACTTGTGTTTTGAAGTGAATATGCTCCATTAAAAAGTAAATTTTGTGTTAGCTTCAATGTTAGTTGGAGTTAGATAAGATGTGCGTAGCACAGAACTTTGCAGTAAGTGTGGTATGAAATACTGGACTATGGATTTTATAGGAATCATGTTAAATGGTGAGAGGGTACCTGTTAAGTATTACTTTAGGGATCGCCATCTTTTCATTCCCCTCAGAGCACTAGCTTACCCAGCTTGCAGTTTTAAGACTGTGAAAACCTGTTGATGAGTCCTGCACTGGGTCCCACATATAAGATTTATTTGAATTTTGCTAAGTTGGAGCATGTTGGTTGGTATTATACTGAAGCATTGAATGAGTACTAAGTCTGCTGTAAGGAGGAATAAGACTATAACTTGAATTATATATTAGGGTCCTCCTTTAAATGGTGCTTTTTGTAACCTTTAATGCTGAGGTATAGAACTGCTTTTCAATATTTCTCAAAGGAATGGTATACAGATGTGGACTGTAAAACTCCAAATGTAATTTGCCACTGGACTCTGACATGCCTGAAAATTGTGATATAACACATAAGAAATTTGGTATTTTCCCTCATAAAACTTTAATAAAAGTATTACACAGCAATAATAATTGAGTTACTTTCTGATATATTGTCAAGATTCGTCTGCCTTGGTCATTTCAGAACCTAAAGAATGTAAAATTATATTTCAGTTAAGGGAGAAGTCGTTGCTTCAGGGGATACTAGAGATGTCCTTCCCTCTGCAACCTTTTTCTTTTTGTTCCAGGCTATACTAGCGTTAACTGAGAATTCATACTCAGTGAATTGATTTCCAAGATTTTCTCTGAACTGACATTTCACTGTCATCTGTGCCAGCTTAGCCAAGACCCTAAGACCAGTGATTGTCACCCTGACTTCGCATTAATATCACCTGTGGAGATTCCATAAATGCTGATGCCCAGTCTATGTCTCCATCCTAGTTAAATAGAATCGCCAGTGTGAGGGCAAAGATAACTTGTATTCTTTTAGGTTCTGATGATTCTAAAATATATTTAGGGTTGAGAAATATTATTTTGGATCTTGTCTACTTGTTTTTCCGTTTAGATTATATACTTAATTTTATGTGAACATGGATTGTATACTTCATTCTGACAGCATATCACTCTTCTCAGATGGACTTGTTCAGGACCATATGATCTTTGTCTTCCATCCATTTATTTCACAGAGTTTTTACGTAGTCGACTCTGGGTTTCTTTCCTAAAACAACCAAGCTTCCCTGCATTTGCTATTCTGAAGACAGTCAAACTTTCTTAGAGGAGAGTGCGATTAAGGGATACAACAGAAGATGGGTAAAGAAAATTTATGATAGTAGGACTGGACCAGAGCCTTTACCCTCACGCCTCAATAACAAGCCAAGAGATTGTGCAGACTGCAAAGTGATGTATGATATATATTCTACCTATGTAAGAGTGTTCCCTTTAGGAATCATGTACTCTGGTTACTAGGATTCCATTAGAGCCAAACCTGTACTGAACTGTACTTTATAAAACATATCTGGTGTTCTTGAATTGGGGTCTTTAGATGTATCCATTCCAGTTCCCTCTCTCCCTGCAGTAAGTGGTGCCAGTAACAGGTCATTCAGAGACAATCACGTCTCCCTTGCATTTCCCTTTAGCCTCTCCTCTGGTCACTTCATCCGACAGCACATGCTCTTATCTGGAGTACCACCTTCCTTTACCTAATGCATTCACCAGCTGCCAGATACTTAAAAGTCAGCGGAAAGAACTGTTCATGCTCTTCCACCAGTTAGCATTCTTCAGGCACTTAATTTTGCTCTGAAACTCATGTCTTGAGACTTCCCTTTATCAGAGATAAGGCTTAGATTGATATGCTATATGATATTTTAAAACTTAAAGCAGATATTCAAATCATTTACTCCCAAGCTAATTTCCTTTCAGTACTGTTTTCATTGTGTTCTTAATAGTAACCTCTTATGAGAGCAGGTAAGGACATTGAACAACTGAGTGTCAATATCACTGCAGACCTGTGTACCTTGATCTTAAGGAGAAAATTCCAGATCAATTGTACTCAAAACTAAGACGTAGAACTCTTAACTTCTTGTTTTCAGTGGGTTTTTTCCATCAATTATGGTAGTTCTTGGTTACAATTCTAAGAAGTTGCAGTTGGGTAATGAAATGGCTATTGCCCTTAAGAAATTCTCAGAAGAAAGAAAAATGATACCAAGGGGCAGATCTGCCTTCTCTAGATTGGAAAGCAATTTAGAATTAGATTGGGGGTGAAGTAAAAGAATTTGGAGAATTCTGGGATCTAATAGATCAAGGGCTAGTCTGAACTTGAGAATTTTGAGGGGTAGCATCTTATTTTTAGGTGCATCAGAGAACTGGCAGCAACTGGGGTTAGTTTGACTGGTTACAGGGAAAACAGAATTGTGCCTGGAGATCTGAAATTACTAGCCATTGTATCCCGTGATGCTAGTTGATAATTCTGGATATGGACTAAGGGTTAACCTTTGCTAAGCCAGAGCATCTGCTGGGTCAAAGTGAAGCCAACAAAGCTGTTAGCATTGTATGAAAATGGAGGAATGAGTTGAAACTTGAGGGGCTTTGAGTGTGCAGCTGACTTTCCATAAAGGACTTACCGTATGGGAAGTTTACAGGACACCACAAATACTTATCAAAAGAGTGAAATCTCGATTCACAGTGCCATAGTGATAAGGACTAACTAGGACAAAGCACACAGTCCCAAAACATTTCCCAAGTGTGGAGTAATGCAGAGTGATATAACTGAAGAGATTTACGAAAAATTCTTGAAGGGCTAAATATTTTCTATTAACCATGTACCAGAATGAAACTAAACACTAGGTATAGGAATATAAAAATTTTTGGCTATCAAAAACATGTAAACAGAAGAGGGTCCTAAAATGGCAACTTGCTAGGGGATCGGGCGGAGAGTCTCTCCAGAGAAATCATATTAGATGCTAGAATATGACAACATGGAGAGGGCCAGATGAATGGATAATGATTCTTATTAACCAAGACAGTGCGGCTGGAGGATTTAAAGTCGTGCTGAGACTGCGAAGGCTGATAAAGGGAGGCTGCAAATCCCGCACCTTTAATGCAGCAAACTGACCTGAGGACCCAACAGGAAAAGCTGTGTTGGCTTTTGGTGACTGCTGGAAATTGAGACCCGGGACCCCGAGAAGCAGCCAGGACTGCCCTGCTGCACCAGAGGAGATTGCGAAAGGCTCTGGAGCTCTGAAGCCAAATGCTGTGCAGTTTTCTGATTCCGTGCTGTGCCAGGAGTGCAGTGAGGGCGAGCAGCATGGTGTGCATTAGGACCTGCACCGAGCCCTGGTGAGTACTGGGGACTGGGTCCCTTGGCCGCTGGGGTTGGCCAGAGAACATCTTGGAACTGGGCAGAGCCCGCCACCACGGGGATGTCAATAACACAGAGAGTCTGGCAGAAGACATCTTAGAGTTGGGCAGAACCTGTGGCTCGGTGACATCACCGAATCGCCCTGTAGAGAGGTCTGGTGGAGGACATCTTAAAATTGGGCAGAGCCTGACGCCATGATGGCTTCAGCATCATACAGAGAACTAGTGGAAGACATCTTGGAATTAGGCAGACCCGCTGTCCTGGTGCTCCTGTCACAGAGAGGTCTGGATGCTTCTGAAAGGCCTTAAGCAATACGGAGAGGCCCAGGACACTCCAGTCTGAAAGAATCCAGAAACATGACAAGAGATAAAAAAAAAAAAAAAATCTCCAGCTGCCCAATATGAGAAAATAAGCCCAGGAGAAGTAAACACTGAAGAGAACAAGCACAGTAACCATCCAATACTGGACACAGCATCAGCCGAAATTAAAAAATACCTGTATGACCTCATAGATGAATTTAAAGCTGTACTCCTGATCCAAGTGAGGCAAGATATAAAGAGATTAATTAAAGAAATGACAAGCCCCACCCAAGAAAACACAGATGGAAGAATTGAGGATATTAGAAAAAAAGGAGAAACTTCTGAAGAAGAATTTAAACATAACTTAGAATACATGAAACAGATCCAAAGAGATTACCAGGAAACTAAAAACTCCATTGAATACTGGCAAAATATCCTGACAGAAACCAAAGACAGCCTTCTGAAACTTGAAGAGAGATTTATGACATATGATCGTGAAAGAAAAAGCCTCTTAAAAATAACAAGGAACCAGAAAGAAACAATTCAAAGACTAGAAGATGACAAAAAGATACATAACTTAAGATAAAGAATGTGAGTGAGGAAGCAGGAGCAACCAAAAATGAAATACAAAGAATATTCACAGATATATTAAAGCAAAATTTCCCATGTATAGCAAAAAGAAATGATATCCAGATAAAAGAGGCATACAGAACACCAGCTACCTACAACCAAAACAGATCTACGCCTAGACATATAATAATCAAGATTCTAGAAATCCACCAAAAGAACAGAATATTAAAAGCAGCCAGAGAAAAGAAGCAGATTACCTACAACGGGAAAATTATCAAAATAACAACAGACTTATCAACACAAACTCTTAAGTCAAGAAGGGAATGAGGAGAAATATTCCAAGTCCTGAAAGAAAATAATATGCAATCAAGGCTCATATACCCATCAAAACTCTCTCTCAGGCCATGCTGGAGCTTAGGACTCTGGGAATCCAAGCAAGCACCTCCCCTCCCTGGTAAGCGGCGGTAGTTTAGCCCACTGCAGCCCTTCCAGGGGGAGAACTAGCAGTGTCTCCTGAGATCCATGCCATGCTGGAACTTAGGACTCTGCGAAGCCAAGCCAGCATCTCCCCTCCCTGTTAAGCGGCGGTAGTTTAGCCCACTGCAGCCCTTCCAGGGGGAGAACTAGCAGTGTCTGCTGAGATCCATGCCATGCTGGAGCTTAGGACTCCTGGAAGCCAAGTCAGCATCTCCCCTCCCTGTAAAAAGACAGACACTATGGTAACTACTATTAAGTCGGGTTATTTGGTGGTGAAGCACGAGGTTGCTGAAACAGTCATGCTTTGACCTGTATTGTTATTTTGTTATGTCCTGTTTTATCTCAATCTCTTCCTTATTCTTTAAAAAAATTATTTAGTTATTTCTTATGTTTGTTTTAATTAAGGGGAAAAATTTTAAAAATTATCAGGATATATAATAGTAACTCTTTTTGACTTCCTATTAACTTGTTTTTTAAGTCTTGTAATACTCTCACGATCTTGTTTTGACTGATTAGACTCTGTTCCATTCTGTATGATAGTATCAAGTTTGAGGATATAGGCAACTACTTTGAAGGCAAGATGATTCACTAAGAAGCCCATTCTGGTTTGACTATTGTCTCCTTTGGAAGTCCTGTAATGTTTACAATGCCTAAGTTTTATTGGTCTTGTTCTCTACTGTTTTGTTCAACTTTATAATATCTAATGAGATAGACAATTCTTTTTAAGGAAACAAGACACATCGTTGATAACCATTGTTGATAACCTTGTACTCTGTTTTATATCATATGCTATGTCTATCCTTGGTTTTGACTGACAGCTTTGTTTTACCATATTTGACTTTATTCTCTCTCCCCCATAAAAGTAATAAGAACTAAGGAGTAATAAAATCCAAAATGTGTAAATTTTGTTGTAAAAAAGAGAGGGGGAAAAAAATGAGCTCTAACGGATATAACAGCAAGTGTGTTTAGGGGTGTTAAATAGCTGACTATATTAATGTTTTTGGATCATTGAACACAGCTGCTTGCAGTCTCTCTGAATGTCCACTTTGTATTCTTTGATACTGTGATTTGAGCAACTATTTCTAAGATGATAATATGTAATCTATTAACAGGTGATTTCTTGCTGTTTTTTTTTTGTTGTTGTTGTTGTTTGTAGTTCTGTATTACGTGTACCCTTACACCGCTTTGTTTTGTTTTGTGTTTTTCTCTTTTTCCTTTTAAATAAAATTTTAAAAAAATTAATTTATTTCTTAGTATCTTTTAATTAAGGGAAAACTAAATTAGAAATAGTGCGATAGATTATAGTAATTTTTTTTGTCTTCCTATTAACCTGACTTGAACCCCTGTAGTGTTCTCCATATCTTGTTCTGACTGATTTCATTATATTCTGTTTCACTTAATAGTATCAAGTTTGAGGGTATAGGCAACCATTTGGAAGGCAACCAGATATTCTATGATGCCCATTATTATTTGACAATTATCTTCTTTGGAATCCTGTAAGTTCTCCAATGTGGTTTTATTGGTCTTATGTACAGTTTTGTTCAATTGTTTTATACTAGCTGATATAGGATACTCTTTTTAGGATAACAAGAGGCATAATGGTAACCATTGTTGATCACCTAGTAACCCTCCCCTTTATTTTTTTATTTTTTAAATTTTTTTTCATTTTATGCTATGTCCATCCTCCTGATCTAAATGACTCTGTTTTGCTTTGTCACATTGGGTTTTTCTTTCGTCCGTCTTGTCTTGTTTTTTGTTTTTTGGCCCTTTTTTTCAATCTTTTTTCTTTTCCTCTTCAAAGAAAAAGTTAAAAAATACTGTGGAAGTAATGGAAACTAAAATGTACAATTGTTAGTGTAAAAAAGAGAGGAAGGAAGGTGATCTAAATGATATAACTGCAAGTTTATTTAAATGTTAGGATAGAGAACCATATTGCTGAGTTTTTCTTGGATCATTGAACAGAACTGACTGCAATCTCACTGTATTAATCTCCACTTTGTATGCTTTAATTTTGTAATCGACACTGTTTGTAAGATGACAATGTGTGATCTATTAACTGGTGAACTCTTACTATATGTTTTTTCTCTTGAAATTCTGTGTTGCTTCTAGCCTTTTACTGTCTTGCTTCATTTAGTTTTGTTTTTTTCTTTAAATAAAATAAAAAAAAACTCTCTCTCAAAATTAATGGAGAAATAAGATGCTTCCAAGACAAGGAGGAACTGTGGGAGTTCGTGGCCACCAATCCAACCCTACAGAGAGTGCTGAAGGACATTCCAGAGAAAGAGAGGAAGGGATACCAGGATTCCAGCAACAGTGGCAGAGAGGCCTCAATGAACGGGGCAGACAGTGGAATGAGGGAATAAGGTGGACAAATTATAGCAGAAAAGTGGAGTAGCAGACATGAGGCAGAGACAGTAAGCTATAGTCTTTATATAGACAGCTCTGAAACACCATAAAAAAAGGCAGAGGTCATTGTTAATAGTGTATAAGAATTTAAAAGACACAGTAGTCTTATCACCATATTTAGTTTGAATTTAATTTATTCTGGTCTGTCCACTCATGTCAGATTTAAGGGCACAGACATCTGACCTAAAAATAGCAGGTTATACCATGGTAACTATCTTTACTTTCCTATTAACTTAAACTGAAATCCTGTATTATTTACATTGTCTTACTATGACTGATCTTATTTGAATCTGAATCATAAGACCATGGGTTGGCCTTGGCTGATTTTATTTGAATTTGGTATGCTTGTTAGTATCAACCCTAAAAGTAGAGGCAACTACTCTGAAGATGACAAGATGTAAAGGATATCCATACTGGTATTAACTATTAACAGCTCTCAAATCCTACAATGCTTTCAAAGTTGTGTTTTTATAAAAATAGGTAATACTATGTTTAACTATATTAAGCCAGTGTTGTGGACAAATCTATTGAAAATAACAAGAGAAAACATAGTAACTATGGAAGATCACCTATATTGTGGTCTTATATGTCCTATCCATTGCATGTTTTTCTAGGAATTTGTTTTGCTGTCTTGTTATGACTTGGTTTTCCCTATAATACAGAGAGGATAGATATATATGTAGAAATTCACACATGAGTTTTTTTTTAAAAATTATTTACGGGAACAGATTATATAATGCAAGATGTAATGAACAGATACTCTGAAGAAGAGACGCTAAGAAACCCAATGCTAATTTTGTAGCATTATGATATAAATTTTAGCAATACTATTGTTCGCTGATTAGAATGACATTGGTCTGGTCTCTTGAGTTCAATTTCAGCATATGTAGCGATGGGGATGGCTACCACGAAGAGAATGAGAGATGCGATGGTAGTTATTATTGTCTTCCCTAATGTTGGATCTTGAAGACCTAAAAAGCCTTCATCATCCTGTAATGATTTGATTAGTTCTATAATATGCAATAAGTATATAAAGTGGGTGAAGATGGGGACAACTATTTGTAAGAAACTAGAAACAGTTAGATATACAAGATCTCCAGTGGACTTGCTTTGAAATCTGTATTTCTTTAAATTGTTTTTTTAGCTGTTTTGTTCTGTTTTGATATGTTTAATCTTACCCTCTCTGAGATGTAAAACAAGTGTGTAGGACTGATAACCATATTACTGAGTTTTTGTTCGATCATTGAGCAGAACTGTTTGTAGTGTCACTTTTTGAATGTCATTCTAAATACTTTAATTTTGTAACCTGAACAGTGATTTCTAAGATGACAATATGTAACTTATCAACCAGCGATTTCTTACCATTTGTTTTTCTGTAATTTTGTATTATTTCTATCCCTTTTTATCTCCATGTATTTTTTTGTTTCCTTTTCTTTAAATAAAACAAAAACAAAAACAAAAACATGTAAACAGCCAAAATGATTGATGGCAAGTTAAACATAACCAGGAGATTTTTACCATGCAAAATCTACCAAAAACAACCAACAAGCCACATAAACAATAGTTTTCAGATACTGCCTTACTGCAGGTTGTATGATTAGAATACCTAAGGCTGACTTAATTTATAAAAAACATATTTACTAGTGTTCTAACGGCTGAAAAGTGTGGGGAGCTATTATCTGTCATAGATCTTCATCCCATGGTGTCATCCCAGGGTGGATGGTGAAAGAGCAAAGTAGAGGTGAGAGGAGAGGCAGAATAACCTACGGTACAAAGAAATGGCTCCGGTGATAACAGACTCAAGAAACAACAGTCTTAATCCACTAATGATGCCAGCTCTCACAACCTAATACTTTAACTTTGCACCTGAATTTTGGTTTTCATTTTGAGGTGTTGCTGACTTGGGCATAAGAAGCCTTCTGCCAAGTTTCTATGCCTTTAGATGCTGAGTCATTCTAATGAGATGGGCCAAGAACTGCCTCACACAAAGTGGAGAGCTGCTAGATTCAAACGGTAAGAGCCAAAGGCTCCTGCAGGCCTGGAGAACTTGGTGTCCTCTCTTGTATAATATTCAGATTAAAACTGAAAGCCAAGATCCACATATCACACCGTGCCCTCCAGTGCTGTCATCGGGTGTGAGTTAGTTGATCTTATTAGTGGGTAGTGTTCTTGTGGATTTACTTCCTTTGGCTGGCTTCCTAACGTGCTGCCTGTCTCTGGCCTCTGTCCTTATATCTCCTCACACACTTTACTTTCCCTGTCCTTCTTATTCTTTCTCATTCTACCCTTTCCTTGCCTTGGCTGCCTGCTTTTTCCTTGCCACCTTACCTGTTTCTCTCCACACATGCCTCAGTGTGAGGCTATAGTAACTTTGGATTATGAAGCTCAGTAAAGTTTCATACAGTGTCCTAGTCTTTTCCGGGGAAACTTAGGTGAATCCTGTATAAAAGTGTTAAAGAACAGCCACTTTTTTGAGCACCAGAAATTGAATCCAGGGTACTCTGCCACTGAGTCACTCCCTAAGCCTTTTTATTTTTTATTTTGAGACAGGATTTTGCTATGTCATCCAGACTGGCCTGAAAGTTGCCATCCTTTTGCCTCAGCCTTCTGGGATTATAGGCATATGCCATCATGTCAAAGAACAGTCCTTTTTTTTTCAATTAGAAATGTTGGCATTTTTTTCATGTACTTACTGGTCATTTGTACTTTCTGAGAAGTGTTACTCAATTCTGATGTCCATTCTTTAATTGGGCCTTTACATTGGGGGAGTGGTCTTTTTTAGTTCTTCATGTAGTCTAGATATTAATCCCCTGTCTGAGAAGTAGCTGGCAAAAAATTTTCCCCACTGCATGAACTCTCTTTACTCCATTGGTGGTTCCCTTTGTCATGCAGAAGGTTTTAAATTTGATATAATCGCATTAGTTGATTTTCTGTGCAACCAGAGTTTAAGACCACCTACTTCTGAAAACCTTTAATACTCTCAAATTCTGAGATCCTCTAGGACTATAAATTGATAGGCCAGAATTGAATCCTTGGTCTCCCCAGGAACTGTGGCAGAATGTCTTCTTTCACCAAGCATGTGCTGGGTCCTCCTAGGTGGCAGGCCCTGCCAGGGAGCTGCACAGCGAACAAATCTCGAGTCCGTCTCTCACAGAGTCTGCCTCTGTAGACACGGAGGAGGGCAGCACCGTAGAGGACAACTGGTGAGAACACACAGGTCGTTGTCTATTGGCCTGTTTTGTCTTGGGGCGCTGACAGTGAGCAAGGTGAGTGCAGGACAATGAAGAAGAGAGTGCAGTTTCAGACTAAATGGTTGTTACTTGTGGGGCAGCTTCTGAGAGGGCAGGGGAAGGGCATAAAGATAATGGCCTGGTGTTTGGGTGTCCAGTGCTACCACTTACTTGGTATATGACAAAACTTGCCCCAGATGAATTTTAGTGGAATTTAGTGAATTTTAGTGCAGCACCAAGGGATTTTGAATGTGTTTCCAGGTAAAAGAAAGGGTTTGATAATTTCTAACTACATCATCCAAGTCCATGATTTTACAATGTATTATTTCTGCAGTGTGTGGCTGCTAGTGGAAAAGATTAGTGACTCAAACCACCCCCAGGACCCTCGCATCCTTACATTCTTTTACAGCCTCTGATTCTTAGAATTTATCAAAATCTCTAGAGTCATTTTATCAATCAAGCAACGATCATAATGTGGTTCTTAGTCTCTCCTTGCCTACTCTTTGGATGCTGGGAAAACTCATTGTTTGGCAGTGTTCTGAGTTCTCCTTAACTATTTCTGTGAATAACCTTTGTAGTTCCATTGTTTATACCCCAGCTTCTTCATTCATATTCTTTATTCTCAAGTTATAGATCCTTTTGTTGTCTTCTAGCCTTTGTATTGTTACTGCTTTTTTCCTTGTTATTTTTAAAAAGTTTTCCCTTTCATAATCCCACATTGCAAAATTGTCCTCCAGTTTTAGTTTCTTTCAAGCTGATTTGTTATCTTTCCATAGAGTTTTTAATTTCCTGGTGATCTTTTTGAATCTGCTTCGTGTATTCTATATTTTTTTATATTCTTCATCAAATGGTTCTCTCCTTTGAGTTCCTCCCTTCTTCCATCTGTGTCTGCCTGAGGAGTGCTTAGTACCTCTTTTATTAATTTTCTTATATCTTGCTTTATTTGGCTAAATATTTCACTTTTGAACTCATCTATGAGGTCCCCAATATATCTCTTTATGTCCACTGGCACCATGTCTGATACTGCATGTTTGCTGTTCGCATTCTCCCTTGTATTTACCTGTCCTGGGTCCATGTTCTCAGGGTTGAGACCTGGGGAATTTGTGTTGTTGCTTCCTCTTCCCATCTTTTATGTTTCTTCCAGGAGGCCCCAGTTTCTTTCTCTGTTGGTTACAATTCTTTTGAAGTGCGCTGGCTAGATGACCCTTCCCACTGCCGTGTACTAGTGAATTGCAGACAGGAACAGCTTATGCTGGCCCCTCCTCTCCAGATCAATCAAGCTGCTGTGGCCTGCAATACTGTATTACCTTGTGCCACCTCCCCTCTGGGTCGGCAGCCGTGGCAGGGGCAGGGGTGAGAGCAGCTGGTGGGCGCCGAGTTGCTCCCAGGCCGTGGCAACAGGTCTCACTGGCGGCAGTTGGAGCGTCACAGCGTAGGAATCAGTCAAGTTGCTGTGGCCTGCGCTGTCAGTCAAACTTCTCCCTTTGAGTGTTTTTTAAAATTTCTGTGATTATTTTAGTGCTGGGCACTGAAACCATGCTAGGCAATTACTGTATTACTGAAGTATATTTCTAGCACAAGGAAAAATTTAATTTGACTTTCAGTCTGGGGGACAGATTGATTTACATGTGATGATGGTCTCTGCTGTGCCACAGCATGGCAGACAGTGATATGTAGTGGGAAAATGAGCTATAGAGATTATGCTGAGAAAAAGGAGGGGGAAGAAGAGAAAGAGATGGATTCTTTTACTACAGCTTATTCTCCAGTGAAGTGACCCAGCCCTTTTATCCCTGAGAATCATATTAATCTTGTGTGAGCCCAGATATTTAAGATGAGTGATACAAGGCAGAGTAATGTAATTGTAATAGATACACATGGCTGTCAACAGTCCCGGTTTACTGAAGACACTACTGATGTTTGCCTGTTGCCCTGGTGGAACTGTCATAGCGTTCCTTTTTACTTTCAGAAGAATGTCAACATGGGTGTCATCTTATAGTCCTATTGGATTGGAAAGGAAGTGTAACATATATCCTAATGAAAAATAGGCTTGGAAAGAGGAGAGAAAGTGAAACAGGCTAGAAAACATTCAGCTTAGACAAAGACTTGGTGGTATCCAAGTACCTCATGGGGTTGTTTCTCAATCAGTAGAATCCTTATGTTTAGAAAAGGTTCTTAGGACAGACAGGTCCTTGGAACAATCTCTCCATAAAGTACTGACTCTCACAACTCTGATTATCAGAAAATGCCTGCAAAATACTGACTGATATCATCAGGATTCTGTGTCAGAGCAGAGAATAGTTTCAGCTGGGTTATAAGAGAGAGTCTGGGAGAGGGAGAGAGTGGAAAATTGGTGTGAGACTAAAGGATGGAAGGCAAAGGGAGAGAACTCTGCTTTTGTTAATTTAATCCAATGAAGAAGATTGCATTCTTAAACAAATCTCGTTGATAATTTATTGCTTCATGACTTCTTCCTGCCCATGGTAGTATTCTGATTTCCTCAAGTTTGAGAGTTACTTAGAGGCATGTTTATTCTTTTTATCCCCAAATATTGGGAAATAGATTGAATGCCAGTTTTATGTAAATCTGGTGGCTGAAAGAAGCTGCTAACAGAGAGGCAAATATTCTTTGCTACTTATGAGTAATGCCAGAAATTAAAATGTAAAAATAAAAGGAATATATATGCTCATATTTTAACTACTACTTTTGATTTTTCTTTGTGAGAAGTTTAAAGTATACACAAAGAATAAAGAGAATAGTTCTTCCATGTACCTGGCCTACATGGGAGGAATCAATGACTCTGTCTTCCATAGTTCCCAGCATTCTCCTGTTGCTTTCATTGACCTATTCACAGTTTTACCTTTTCTGTCCTCCGCATGAAGCATGAGAACTGCCCCAGTGAGTATGATGGAAGTCGTTGTTTTTTAGCTCCCTGTCAGGAAGAGATAGGAAGTCCTTTCTGTTGTATCAGTTGGTTGAATCACCCAGTTCTCCGTCTTCCCTATTTTACACAAGGGGAAGGTAAACTGTAGTAAAGTTGTGAAATTGCCCATCCAGCCTGTGAGGATGTGGAGCCGGTCACATTTTAGGTTACCTTTCCTAGGGCTGTGCTTCCATGGTATACACTTTAAATAAATACATTCATTTGATAATATTTTTTGAATAGTTTTTCTGCAGCATCTTTAGAAGGCACTGGAGATAAGGTATAAAGAGATGGTCCTTCTCTCTGGGAGTCCATTTCTAGCCTAGGAGTCAGAAATATTTTCACTCAGTGTACAAATACATTTCATTTGTTGTTGTGATAATTAACTGTGGGTGATCAAACGTTTTGCTTTTCTAAGTTTCTACCCCCATGACCTATAATAACGAGCTGCGTAGTATCAGCTGGTGTTTTATACAGGAACGGCACATTCATTAAGGCACACAGGAGTTTGTTCTGGTACCTGACGCAGCAACAGCTGATGAGGGAAGTGTTGCTCTGCTTTAACACCTTTCCCAAGCAAGCAATGATGAGCTGCTGAGCCACTGGCCCTGCAGTCCATCACGGCAGGAAAGGTGTACAGCCAGCTGCAGAAGACCTAGAGTACCTCGAGTATTTGTTCATCTGGGTGACATATGACATTTTGTCTTTATCTATTTAAGCTCAGTATTTACTATTACAGAAGTCTTTCAGATTAAGGCCACATAGCCTTATGGTTTAGTTCAAAATGTCACAGAAGACCATTTGTTTTAAGAAAATGTAACACCTTTCTAACTCATATACACAAATGTCTGTTTCTGTGCCAGATAGGACAGTGTATTTCCATAAGGAAGTAAAACTTCTTAAAATCTGATCTGGTTGTTTGTAATTTGTTTGCTGACGAGTGCAATTGTGAGGAGTTAGGAAAGGAAGACTCAGTGGGATCACTTACCCCAAGGTAACACTGATCAGGGGAGGGGTGATCATGCAAACTTTGGAGAGGGGACTAAAAAGTAGCCATGCAGAGGCTTAGAGGCAAAGAACCATTGCTGGTGGCACTCACTTCATTCAGCCAACCACAGTGCAGAGCCGACTGGGTGTGTGGTATTTGCAGATCTGTTGCACTCAAAAGGAAGGGATGTCCAATCTTTCAGCAATGATCTGTTCTCTTCTGCATAACTAAGAGTCTGTGTTAGATACGTGCGTTTCTGGCATGGTTCACTTTCGCTTGATGGAAGGGCTTCATGGCGACTGAATAAAATACCTAAAATAAAACTTCATACCCTGTCCTAAAATTACACGAGAGGCGCCTGAAACCCCCATTATGTCTGGTATCCTTCACAAAGATAGTAGAGGAAAAGGTCACTGTTCACCACAAAATTAGCTGAGTTGTGTTTGGCAGACATTTGGGGCATGTTCTCAACAAAACTTAGTCTCAAATTCCCAATCACCTGTCATTATGCCATTTCTATTCTACTTCTGTCCAATCATAGGGAAAGTAGAGATGTCAGCTTGAAGGTCAGTAGAAATTGAAAGAGCCTCCTCATGCAGGAGGACTCTGAAGGACTCAAGGGGCAGGACCACTGAGAAGAATGGGCCGAAAGATACAAGTTAGTGGAGCCCCTCCTTCATGACCTCCTGTCAGGCGAGACCCTGTCACCGGTCTCTGCTGCCATGAGCTTCTCCGAGGTTGTGGCCCACAGGCTTCTCCATTATTTTCCCAGATTTACCCTGTCACAAGACATTTGTGATATGACAGGGTCAGGAATGCCTTGATGGGAAGACAGAGCAGAAAGCACAGGGGTGCAGTCAATGTGAAAGTACAGGAATCAGTTAGCTGAAAAGAATAAAACTCTTGGCAGCTGTGTTTCTCGGGCATTATCTTTGGTGCTGTCTTCTCTAAATTTGGAGAAAAGATTGATAAAGTTTTTATGAAACATACATTTCTTTATCTACTAAATGACAACAAATGTCTTGCATCCTAGCTATAGCAACAAACATGGAGGAAGTTCCCTAGTTCACTTCAAAAAGCATAAAGGCCCTGCATGGGAGATTGGATGACTACTTTGATGCAGGGGAAACTGACAGTGGCGTGTTGGTTTACACCGAAATATGGCATGGAGAGCACTCCTGTAGAATCAGCACAAGCTCTTCCGGCAGAGCCCTGTGGTGCTGAAAAACATAGAGGGACCAGGGTCATGGCTGTTTGTCCTTGTTTTAGAGAAGGGCATTGGCTCTGTGTGAGAGCTCTGATGTGGCATTGAGTATGAACTGTGTGCCATCCTTGGGCCTTAGGGAGGACACAGTTGGAATTGTCCAGTGGGAATCTGGAAAAGTATATGGTGCCCTAAGAAGAAAAGATTTTTTAAAACTGTATCCACTTCTGCCCAAAACAGACAATAATGATGATTCACTACATCAAAGAAAATCTTTCTACAGGATCATAAAACCAAGCCAGATAGTTTCTTTAATGACAAAGTATGGGGTCACACACTGCAAGTCTGTCAGTATTTTCTAAAATGATTCATAAGTATTTATGTCACCATGTCCAGATAGGTCATGATGACCCAGAACTATTCCATGTATGATTGGACATTTCTGAATTTTCAGGAAATAATGAAGACCAAACCAAAGACTAAATAATGCATGAAACATGTTCCATAGTTAATCAGTAGAGCAGGTAAAATATGGAGTTGGTCCCTGAGCAAAGGAGAATGTGGTCACATTCATGATGTCATGGGAACATGGATTATGGATGTCACCAGTTTCATTCCCCTACCCAGCCATGCCCTAGTTCTCTCAGATAGGTTTTTGTCTTCCCCTCTAATATGTGTAGAGTTAGCGTATGTCCATCTTAGGATATTTCCTGTCCTCACAGATCTTACCTGTCCTCTCATGTCCTCTGCAGTGTTGTACTTTCCCCTCTGGTGATTGTCAGGCAGGGTGTAGGCACAGCAGGCCTTTGCTAACCCTGAGCTTCACCAAGGTACTCAACTCCTGGGAGACTGTACCACTCCAGCCAAGTGTGTGTCTGTTTTCCTGGTATCTGCATTTTCTTGGGAGCCTGGCCAGATCAGGACTACCTTGCAGGGAGGATACAGGAGAAATATGCTGGATGGAGGCCTTGGCACCACAATGCCTGCCTTTCCCGTGCTGGAATGTGGTGAGGGAAGCAGGCAGCATCTTTCCAGTGTTCTTATAGGAAGGAAGGTTGGCAGAGGGAGGCTCATTAGATTGTGAGCACCCTTGGCTAAGGTGAATTTTTCTCAGGTGCCCTCATGCCACCTTTAAGTGGGCCGGGTGGAGATGAATGCTCTCAGATTTCTGTTTCCTCATCTCTAAGGTGGTTATGTGTTGCATACAGTTGTCACACTGAAATAGGGAAGTGTCGCTAGTGAACACTTCATGTAAGATATAGGCATTCACAGGGTGTGGCGTTGGGTCCTGATATAGTAGAATGTGGTCCTGGGACTCCTGATGTACGCTGGAATGCTTAACAGGGGCCGTGGAGAGACTTTCCCTTGAGCGAAGGGTGAAGCAGGATGGAGGCTCCATGTGTATGGACTGTTGTGGGCAGCATTTTTCCTCCTTTCCTTAAGGAAAAGAGTTGGTTTTGTTTGAGAGGCATGGGGAGATGTGGAGCCACTCACCCTGCAGTTGGCCTCAGGCAGTCTGGGCAAGCTGGGAGCTTGTGAGGAGCTGGTTGTCTCCAGTGTGTGGTTCTGAGTAACATCAGCACATCAGGCCACTGAGCCTCATGGTTTGGTTCAGATTACCTTGCAGGCCATTTCTTTTTAGACAAACTTATCATCTTCCTGAACATGCACAGAAGATCTCTGGTTCTGAGCCCTGATAAGCACTCTTAACCCTAGAAAGTGAAAAGTTCTTCTAATGTTCTAAATTACTTTTTAGAAAACTCAAAATGAGAAAATTGTTGGAGAAATTGCTCACGTGCATGAGATTGAGAGCCATGAATTCTGGATTTTACCATTTACATTTACCCGCCTAACCCATGACCCATCCCTGCTTTGTTAGCTTAGTTTGTTTCAAACCTTAAAGAAATAAGTATATAGTCTCACATTTCTTGTTTTTTTTTTTTTGAGAGAAGTTTTCAAATGCATGACAATCTTCCTGCCTCAGCCTCCTGAGTACTAGGATTACAGACATGTACCACCCACGACCAACTAGAGTCTCACAATTCTGAAGGGTCTATTCTAATCTGTAGTTTCCTGTTTATTTTCTTTTTCCTTTTCTCTTTCCTTTGATTCTCCCTCTTTGTCATTTATTTGATGATACTGAGGTATGTTTTCTGTAGCACTTTCTGTAGTCTATGTTTGTCTAAATTGTTGCTTTGTATATTTGACATGTGCTTCTCTGATGTGTCCTTTCTTTTTATAGTTTGTGAAACTCTGTCAGTCTAATAAGGAAAAACAGAATCCTCTCTTGGAATTGAAAGCATTTAAGTAGCTACATTTTAAAATGTCAAAAAGAACATACACAACAGAAGTTAAAGAAGTAATCTTTTGCACGAATTACACCGTTATAGAAAAATGTTGTTAGAAAAGCTCTATAGACTTTTTAAGAAAAAGATATATTATCTTGATTATTCATTTATACTGAAATGAGTTTTAAATAAATAATGTAATTTCACAATAAACAACCTGTATCATTTTAACTATTGATGATGAAAACTGGAAAAATTTTAAACTCACATTCCAGGAAAAAGAATCGTTCTAAAGCCATGGTAAGAAATAGCCACCAGCACTGGTATTAAATGATGTTAATTTAATTTAATGGGTAGAATATGAGTTTCCTATTGTTCCTGTAACAAGTTGCCACAAATGTATTATCTTAAAATAATACAAGTCATCTTTCGCTTCTGAAGATCAGAAGTCCAGAGTAAGTCTCACTCCACTAAAAGTAATGCGTTGTGTGCTGGTTTGCGTTTCATTTTGGAGGCTCTAGGGGTATTATGTTGTCTTTTCCAACGTAGAGGCTGCCCACGGTTTTATCTTAGAGAGAATCTATCTTCAGAACTAGCCGTAGGTGATCAAATTACTCTCATATGACATCATTCTGACACCGACTCCCTGTCAACTCAGAAAAGAAGCTTACCCGTTTTGTTGCTCTCTTTTTAAATGATAATCAGTCCTTATGCTGACTTTCAAACAGTTTGGCTAATTCTGCCAGCTAATTCTCTCTGTATTTAAAAGCCAAAGGCACTTGTGCAAACACCTAAATGCCTGAGTGTGAAAGCAGAGGTCAAATTCTGAGTGTTGGAACATGCTTTCTTATCCACGGCAGGCATCTTTTGCCTGGACTTTTATTATCGCTGCTGGAGGTGGTGGCAGCCATGGTAATAGTGATACAGTTTTTTATTCTAGTTGTCATTGTTTGTTTTTATTTTTAATTTTACTAAAAATTAACTGTGGAATGATAGCTAAATTTTATTTCTGGAAAGGAAAAGAACCTAAGAATTTTGCTCAAGCAGTTGTTTAAAATTTTTATTTGAATCTTTAGGGAAGCTTTGTATACTTTTCAATAGAAGGTTCTTAAATTTATTGTTTCAGTTCAATTGATATAGAATAACATTTTAAAATCTGTGGTCTCTGGCCTTCCTACACCAAAGTCATCAGAGTACCCTGTGAAGGACAGAGAATCTGAGACCCCACACCAACTAGAGCCCTGGGGACTGCAGCCCAGCAGGTAGCCCCATGTGTCCACAGCTGATTTTCATCTTGAGAAGCACTCCCTCACATTTTCAGACTAGGAAGTTTTACAAAAGGATTAAGAAGGAAAAATGTAACCTTTTCAATTTAGACCTCAAGGATTAGCCTTTGAGTTTTTTAATGATAATTTTCTTTTTCATTTATTCTATGAAGTGTTGAGGAAATGAGAGGCATAACAGGCAATGGAAAACGATTCCTTATACACATCGTACTTTAATAGCCACCTGAAAGACTTCCATTTCTTCTCACCCACCCATTCTGCAGGGTACACTGGTCTTCACCACATGGGTACAGCAACATATATAAAATCTCTATCATACATTTATACACACATACCCACATCCTATAAGGAGGTGAAGACACAGACACGCCACTTCAGCACGAACACAGGCCTACTCTGGCAGACCATGGAGGGTCTCGGTGGCACCAACAATCCTGACTACCCAGAGAGAAGTAAGAATGAGCAAAGGGAACGGCGTATTTAAAAGGGGTCAGTACAATTTGGAGATGACACAAGCGAAGAAACCGAAGGTGTGGTATAAGCAAGAGCGGGCATCCAGGGGGACCCACACTCATCACTTGGACTCAAAGTATTCAGGTGTGGTGATGTAGACCTAAGCGTTGGCTAGCAGAGCTGGTCCGGGATCCATGAGTGGTGTTTGCTGAACCCCCAGCAACACTGTCTAGCAGGGCACTGCCAGTCAGCAGTGTGCTTCTGGAACTGTCTGAGGACTGCAGTGTGGGACCACAGCCCCATCACAGGAGGCAGCGTCCTCCTTGCCCTGAGTTGACTGTCTGAGGACAGCTCCTGAGATGAGAAACAGGCCATGCCTTGCTGTGGAGGCTGTTTAGAAGCGGTGTCAGGGGGTCTTCCATGCGGTCTAAGTGTTTTGCTAAGTGCTGGGCTCAATGGGCCCTTGCTACTAGTGTCTGTTGCTGCCAGGAAGTCGTTTCTCCTTTTGTTGACCTAGAAGGATGCAGTTCTGTCCCTTCTTCTGGACCTCCAGCAGGCCTGGAGGGATAAGGCCCCAGGTGCTCATTAACAGATAGGCAGCTGCACCAAAGGCGGGCAGGCCCATTCTTCCTGCTGTTTTAAGGACCTCTGGTAGCTTCGCTTCTTGTGTGGCTCCTGGAAGGCAAGGGTCACAAGACTGGAGCGCACAGCAGAGCCCTGAGGGATTTCACCTGCAGACAAAAGCAGAACAAACAAAAACAAATCACCAAAAAAAAAAAAAAAAAACCAAAAAAAACCCCAAACAAATGAAATCTCTTCAGAGAAGATGGTCAGACTCTGCTGATGGTTCCCTGAGGTTGAGTGTAGGCTAAGTGATGCCAGAAACCACGAGGCTGGTGAGAATGGGTTAGGAGGTGGAGTCAGCTGAGTGTGGAGGAGGCAGAGGGGCCCTAGGTCAAAGGAAAAGCTCTCAAGCAGTGAGACTATTGCTGGTCAGAAATCAGGCATTGCACACCGTGTGGCCCCTGCCTCTTCACGGCCCAGTTCATGCTGTAAGTTATATGATCTGAAGCCAAAACCCAATCAGCCTTTGTCATGTTCTGAGAGGCCAAATGCTGAGCATGAAACATGCACATGGCTAAACAGCCTGCCGTAGGAGGGAGAGGATATTTTGTGTCCCAGTTGTAAGGAAAGATCAAATCAGCAAAGATCATCTATGTCTAGTTCCACTTCTTAAAGATGAGGGTCACAGAAACCAAGCCAGCCATAGCAATTAGTGGTAAGCCTGAAATCGGAGCCCAGGCCCCTGAGGGCCTGAGGGAAGTAGTGAGGAAAGCTTCCACGCCAGAGGGAGCCTGAGGTCCAGGAGGCTGCCGGTTACCTTTGCTGGGACAGGAGTAAGGCTGCACACAGGCAATCTCGTAAGTGTTGTGCTGAAGAGGCTCAGGAAAGAAAGAGGTCATCAGAGAACAATCAAGGGGAATTATAAAAAAACCAGAAATGTAATGTAAATCCCTGCCTTAACCATATTCAGGGTGGAGGTCAACACTCTCTCAGGGTATAAGTTAGAAACAATTCTAGGAATATGCTGAATATATTAAAAAAGTTTAAAGTGTAAGTTTTATGGTTTAGCTTCTGATTTTGAAAACATTTCAAATTCAATTCTTTTTTCCAAAATACTTGCTAGGGAATAATCAGCACTTAGCATGCGAATGTCTGGCACTGTCTTTTTGGTTAGTCAGATTCAGAGGATCTTTCTTGATGTTCTTTAATGAAAAACATGTCAAAATCAAGCAGCTGTTCTCAGCCCAACAGTGTGCAGTGAAATCAGTGTAGAACATTGCACCGTGCTTATGTTTAGGAAATGTCACAATGTAGAAGAGGCCTTGATATCCCTGCAGAGAGCTAATTCACAGATACACCTGGGATCTCTCCGCCATTAGGACAAACTGTGTGGCACCTCTCCAGGCTCCTCACGGTGGCAAGAAGAGGAAATGGTAAAATGACCTGATGATGCTGAGGTGGGCGTAGACAGTTTAGGGGACAGGGCTAAGTGGACAGGACAGCAATGGGATGGCAACTCGGAGATCACTGAGGACCTGAGATCCTACAAGTGGACTAGAAATCTCTTCCTGGAAGGTCATAGCAGGTCAGGCACACCTAGTCTATCAAGTCTGATGATAGACTCTGACATGGTGGGGGCAGGTTCCAAGGCTTTGACTGGTACTGCTGCTTTCTTACCTCCAAATTCGTCCTTGCTTTCTTCAAAACATCATGGGTCCGGGTCACTGAAACAAGGAAACACGGCAAAGATTACCAGTGAAGCCTACTTGAAGCACTTTCTTCTGGAAACTCAGCCTGAGGTCTCTTGCCAGCCCTATCCACCTGCTCTCTGCACCCACAGTGAGTCCTGGCACAGGAGGGTCAGGGCTGCCGTACCCATCACTCCTCTCCTGACTTCGGGGCCTCTCTGGTTACATCCCTGTGCAGCACATGTGGGGCACGTGGAACACCAGCCCTTCCTCTGTGTGCTGAGCTCAGGGGCACCTACATTGGCTGATGATGAACTGCTCCATGCTCTTCTTGTGCTGGTTGGCGGTCTTCAGGCGCTCAGCTGTGCTCTGAAGGAGCTGCTCTTGTTTGGACACCTGGGCTCGCAGTTCCAGGAGCTCTCTTTCCACTGTATCTCCCTGGAGAAGAGGAACAGGCTCATTCTTTGTGGATTTGCAACCCAAAACAAGACTCTACTGTCTTCTCAACACTCTCTGAACTGTGTTCCCTCCCTTAATACACCTCTCAAAATGCCAGATGTGGACTACTGAGGACAAGGCCATGGGTAGGAATACTGAGGAACTTCAAACAAATAGATTAGCACAGGTCAAGACTCCTGCTGCCAAAGAAACCTTGACTTCAGACAAATACCAAACTGCAAATAAGACCTGGAGTTCAGTCATTATATAAGCTCTAGCACTTCCTCATCACAGATAAGACTGGGATGCTTAGGAGAATTACATCTGGGGACTTAGGCCTGGCTTGCTCTTGTACAAGTTCATAAATATTCATGCTAACATGAAGAGGGTAAAGCAGTTCCCTAAAATTAGCATTGCTGGATATCACAGGATATCAGTAGCAACAATCTTGAAATACAATCCTGGAGAAGGATATATTGAACTCTGCCACCCAAGGGTATGCCAGTCAAAATCAACTGCGGCCCCAACAGGACTTGAGAGGTAGCTGGCTTTCCCCAGGCCTGGGCTGGAGATGCAAACTTGAAGATATGTTGGGATTCCAGGAAGTAGCTACGAGAGGCTCACAAGCTCATGGTGACCTTCTGTGACCTTTTGACTGTGCAGATCTGATGGATGAAGAGGGAGTATTAAAACTTCAGTAGGTTCCTGACTCTCAGCTCAGCCAGATTTCAGATGATAGACATGGGATATTTTTAGGGATTACCAGGGTAAATATATCTCTGCTTCTCTGTTTCCTTTCCTTCTCCTCCATGATTTCATGGGGGTGGGGTGGGGAGTTGGAGGAGAAAGGATGTAGTCAAAATTTTAATGAAAGCAGCCACCATGGGCCTGGGGTTTCCCTCTGGAATGCTCCCCTAAGGTCCTGTCAATCTCAACTCACCATGCAGTTCCTGACCTTCAGGAAAGCTGTGGGGCTAAGAGAAAAGAATCATCCTGGGGCCAGAGTTGCTCAGTTGGAACCAGTAGAAGACACTGGCTTCTTACCACTTTGGCAGGCAGCACAGGGCCGGGAGCACTAGGCAAGGCTGCTCGCCAGAACATGGAGAGGAGGGACGCTGCCTCCTCCAGGGTGTTGTGCAGGGCACTGGTGCTGCTCCGCAGCTCATGGACTCCTTTGCTGCCCAGCACCTGGGGAAAGGAGTAGAGAGCCATGGATGCTACTGAAACTGAAATACCACATTTTACCCTGAGCTCAGGGTTCATTCCTTTGTGAGTGATGTAGACTATGGGCCTGCTTGAGCCTATGAAACCCCAGGTTATCTCTGCTGGCCCAGGACCTAAGTGCAGCTCTAATAAATTACATGGAATCCCTCCTCCATCTGAGTATCCTATAAGCTTTTATAACTCATCCCTGTTTTATGTCCTCTTTAACTTGTTACACTCCTTGCCTGCAGTAAAAGACTGTTTCTACATCGAGGCACGTCCAGCACAGACTTCCTACACTGTGACCGTGGCTCTTATTGTTCTTCTGGACTGGACCTGTGTCTTGCGTCTAAGTGCAGGGTCCTTGGAGCCAGGGCTGTTCCTATGCATCTACAGGGCTCAGTGGCATAGACAGCACAGCCACTGATGCCTGGTCCAAGTGCTCTGAGAGGCTTTGCTGATTTCTTCCCCGCCTCTACTCAGCCTTAACAAGTCTCGTGGCTGCCAGGTATCTCACCCTTTCCACATATAAAGGCAATCCAGATCCAGTTCTCTGAATATCTGTCTATCTGGTTCACTGTAATCTGCCTGCACAGATGGCCATATGCCAGCAAGATAGATAATAAGCTACCAGAGGGTATGCAGTACAATGCTGTGTGTATGTCAGCACTTAACAAATGCTCTGCTGCGGATGATAACGATGCTGCATAGGCTTTTCTTTGACTCTGAGGAGAAATATCCAGTTAGCCTTACCTCCAACGGATTAGAACTTATAATAAAAATAGGAGAAAGAGAAGAAAGGACCTGGTTAGAATAAATAGAGGATGCTTTTGTAGCTGATGGGAGATACACAGTATGAAAAGAAATAATGAGGGGAGGTACCATCAGAGGAAGAAAGGGTACCTAACTGAGAAGAGTGCACCTAGCAGCTGAGGGTCTGATTACCTCCGCACCCTGTACTTCCAGGCCAGGGATGCTGAATGCCGGCCTCATAAGAGACAGTATCTTCTGGACCAGCAGTTTGCCTTCCCCAACCTGCTGTCTTAGAGCACTGTAATCATCAATGTGGCCTATGACGTGGCGACCATACTTGTTGGCAAAGGAGCCATCAATAGCATCACCCTCCAACTTTGGAGGGTCTTTCTTTACTGGAGAAACATCCAAAGCCAGCTCTGAAAGAAAAGAACAACAACAACAACAATAAAATAGGAACTGCTGTTACTCATGACAATATCTTCAGTTCAAACAATAGAGAGAGTGATCAAAGCCAGGACCAAGAAAGACAGCATTCAAAAACATAAGGTAGGTGAAGTCCACAAACCTATTCTTGGTTCTATATGTTTATATTTTTTCTTCTATCATCTTATAATGATAAACTCTTTCTAGAAGACAAATTTTAGCCTTATTGGCAAGTGAAGTGTTCAGGATAAATTTATTAATAAATGTAGGTTTCAGAGTAGAAAAGACACAGACAAGCAAATATGTGGACACAAAGAGCACATTCAAGAATGAATACACTTCAGAGTGCTGATGTGACAACAGAGCAGCAGGAAAATAGTTGGAAGAAGAATGACAAAAAAGACAGCCACAGAAAGTGCAAGGAGTACAGCTATAAGCCAAGCAGCATGCAGAGAAAGATCTTTAACTTCAGGTGACACATTTTCAGAGAACCAAGAGTTGTTTGCAATAAGAATTTGACATCATTATCTCCTCACCCTTTTTTCTTATATTTACCATTTGTCCTGGTGACTGTGGCAGGGCCTGAGCCAGGAGCAGAGGCAGAGCTGGACAGAACCAGAGCTGGAGAACTCATGCCTACATCCCGGACTGGAGGGGAAACAGCTGAATCTAAAGAGTAAGGACAATCACAGTAACACAACCACAGTGCCAGGAGCCATGGAACACATTGCACCCAAGCTCATTCACAGTATAGTCCCCACAATGCAAGATCTAGGTGGTGTGATTCAGCTCTCACATAGTTATCATCCATATGTCACAATAAAATACACGAGCCACGGGGTCATATTATTCGGTACGTTTTCATTTTTCCAAATGAAGATATCTTCCTTTAATTGAAGGATATTCAAAGAGAAAATAGCTTCTACTTTTCAAAAGTATTAAGCATAGTTTTATAAACTCAATTTTAAATATAATTTTGTATGGTGTCTAGTATAATGCTTATGGCAAAATACAAATGTACATAGTACATGTTTATATCAGCACAACTCATAATAGCTAACTCTTGAAAGTGGCACATCTGTCCATCAACAGATGAATGAATAAAGAAAATGTGATATTCATTCACAATGGAGTATTACTCTACCACAAAGAATGATAAATTTGAGTAATTTATAGAAAATGGATGCACCTTGAGACCATAATGTTAAGTGAAATAAATCAGACATAAAAGTGTAAATATCACAATTTTTCTCTTACATGAGAAACCTAAAATATAAATAAAGAGCAAAATACAGTGGTACCTTGATTAATAACTTCATTCCATAGTTGCAGTTACAAATCAAATTGGTCCCAAACCAATCAAATTCAATTGTTAGCCCTGCCATGCTGATCAGAAACAGCTTTAGCCAGAAAAGAAACCATGCCTTCCTGTGAGCCAAACGGTATGTGGGCTGAAAAACCTGAAGAGCAATACCCCGCCCCATCTCTTGCTGGTTCAGAGGACTCAGGATGAGATGATAGCAACTGAGGGGAAGGGAACAGCTCGATGCTTGTACTGTTTGGTTGGCTCTGCAGGCCTGGGCTGGTGGTCTGGGCATCTACCTGGAGGATGGCGGTGTGCACTCTGTCAGCTGTGGGGGATTTCCTCCTGTCTTACTTTTGAAATCCAATGTTTGTTTCATTTTACTGTTTTGTTTTATCACTAGGTCTGGTAACTTGAGCAACTATTTTGAAGATAACAATGTGCAGTGGTATTCTCACTGCTTTGTTTGTTCCAATTTATTGTTTTGTTTTATTCAACATTATATCTTTATTCTGTTTTATTTTGTTTGATTTTGTTGTGACTGATGGTATGGACAACCACTGTGAGGATAGCAAGATATACTATGGTAGCCATTGTTGATTTTCTGTTATTCTGTTCTGAAGTTCTTTACTACTTCCATTGTTTTGTTTTGGTTGGCTTTATTCTGCTTTGTTTTGTTGTGTTTTATTCTCTTTAAAATAAAAATTTTTAAAAACTTCAATGGTCAAGTTCAATGTTGACCTTATGGGAGAAATTTGACTGAGTTTGCCACTAGTTTGGTTTGTGACCAGAATCATAGAAAGAATTAAGTTCATCAACCAAGGTACCACTGTAGGAAGCAGGGAGACACTAGATCTTCTTCTTCTTCTTCTTTTTTTTTTTTTTTTTTTTTAAGGGAAGGGACCAAAAGATGAAGGGAGTGGGGAGAAAAGGGAAGGAAAGGGATGAAAAAAGAATTAAGATTTGTTATGTTCATGCACCAACTTCCCATGATGAATGTAATTATTAATACTGCAAATGTGCTGATAAAATAGAAATTTAAAAAATATTGATCAAGGCAAGTAAAAAATACTGACGAGGCATGATGGCCCCTACCACTATGAGCATCTTAGTGCCTCCCCACTAGCTGCCTTAATGTCCCTTCTCTCCTTACCTTGGAAGGGCAGTTGCTTCTTTCCAGGGTCGCCAACTGAGAAGTTCTGGCTAATGGAGGAGGGGCTACAGGTGGGTTTCACAGCACCAGCGTCCAATTGCTGCTCCAGCTGCAGCCGCAGACAATTGTTCATTTGAATGCTCTGCTCCAATTGTCCTCTTAGAGCTCGGATCTCTGCCACCAAGTGGTTTAAGTCACTGCTCAAAAGAACTTGGTGACAGGCATCCTGGTGGAAAGCTGAAGGAAGAGAAAGGGCACTGACCCAAGTAATATTCCTGAGCACGTGTGAGAACACTGCTCTGTGATACTCCCTTGTGCCAAGGACCCCACTATAATCCCAGCTCTTGGCTAATGCATTTATAATACAGATGCAGCCACCAAGGCACATGGAGGTGGCACATATCCAAATTACTCATTTGCACGTAGCGTACATTTGACTAGTAGACAATAACAAGTTTATTTCATTTCTTTATTAGCCTTAGTTTTGCAGTATTCTTCAAAACAACAAGGTTCTTCAAGGCAAGGAGTCAGCACTAAACTGCAGAAGGACAGGGGCTCAGTGAGCAAGAGACCACCACACTCAGAAATCAGAGAAGAGGGAGGAAGGCACCAAGACCTTTTGGAAGCATGTAAGAATGGGAGGCAGGCACCTTAGAGTAAGGATCCTAACTAAGTAACATTTTTAACTTCCCCTTGGTCTTCATCACCCGCATATTTCTACATACTAGGGTGAAGAGACCTGAGAAATATTCTCTAAGGCTACAGTTCTTTATCTGGAAATCTTAAAGCCAACTGTATTTCAAAAGGCAGAACTGGTTTGGGTTTTATGCAAGGCAAGAGGTCATAAACCCCATGCTTACTTTATACTGTTTATACCTTGTTGCATCTGGCCCACAGCCCTTAACACATTACAAGATTATTTCTAATGATGTGAATATTCTCATTATGTAGATAATGAAAGACTGTGAGCATCCTCTGGTCATTTCAGTTAGGTTTTCTCACCAAATGACACTATGAAAAAGTTTTTATTATATATCATTATGGATTTGGGAATTAAAAATAAGCAATTATGGAGCTTTAGTGATAATACTTTGAAATGAATTCTAAAAGACCCATGAACAGAAAGAATGACATAAAAGTTGATTTACTTCAAGGTGATGTGGCTTCAGAAATTAATCCTAAGATCTATGATATACTTCTTTGTTTCCCTAGATCAAATTCTCACTAAATTTCACTTGCTGCTTTTTAAATATTTTACATGTATCCATGCCCTGGTATCTTCCCGATAGCACCTTATTCTAAACTCTTATCTTTTAATGTTCCCCAAATCACCATTCAGTCAATACATTCCCCATGTCATAGTATCTTCTCTCTCTCTAGTATGCCTCTTCAGACTGAGGAACTTAAATTTCTGTTTTCGTCATGCACTAACTTTTGTTGAGAAAAAAGCATTTTATTGTATATAAACTTTATGTTGACACAGAGGCTTTCCATAGATGGTGACTCTCCTTCTCACCAACCTGACCTCTCACTCCGTTGATACTGAGCTTCTTCCACACCCATACTGGTGTCATTTCTGACCCAACACTTGCCCAGGGTTTGTACACTAACTATTCTCTCATCCTAGTGAGACTTAGAGGTCCTGGATTTTGAGTTCTAGCAACTAAGAAAGTAGATCCTATTTTAGGAAAATTCATTCTTCCCAGTGAAAATTCTATTCTAAATTCCTCTGCCATTCACTCTTTTTTTAGGTCAATGGAGGGCCACAGAACACAGAGTTCTTTATCTGATCATTCTTCAAATACATACTTGAAGCAACTTCTCATCTCCTTATAATCTTTTCTAAGCTTAAAAAGTTTTTAGTTTTTTGAGAAGTTCAGGATTTCTGGTTGCATACTATTGCGGTTCTGGTCTCCATTAAGTTTCCTAGTATGTCAAAGTCCATTTTACAAGATGAACCCCAAATCTAACTATGTATTAGGCGAGGTCTCACCATGGATATCATATTCACAGTATTATGATCTCAGGTTGAGTTGAATTTTCCATAAAACTTCCTTATGTAATATCCTTATGTAAACTGTTTCTTCCAAATTCCCCTGTCCTTAAACCCATGAATGGCTAAAGAGCCAGTCTGCCCATCCTGTACTTCAATCACTGATATTTTTAAATCAAATTTACAATTCGTTATCAGTTAAACTTCATAACACTGGTATCAGTCCTCCATTATAACACACTGTGTGTTATGGTTTATAGCTAAGTATCCCCAATGTCTCATGTGAGCATAAGTGGGACCTTTGGAAGGTGACTGAATTATAGGGCACTACAGCTGACTTGCTATTTGAGGTGGAGCCTGGTCCAAAGAGGCAGGTCACTGTGCATGTGATACAGAAAGTTATATATCCTTTTACAGGTCCACCCTTGATTCCTCTGCTTTTTGGATGCTATGATGTAGCAAGTATTCCTCTGCCAGGCTCCTCTGCCATGCTATACATCGAAATCTCTACAAACTGTGAGCCCAAAATAAACCTTTTCTCCTTCAATTTGTAGCTGTTGGGTATTGTGTGCCAGTGACAAACAAAGTAGTTAAGACTGCTATGACTTGCTAACATTGTGCTTCAAATATCCTTTTCCAGCTGTAGAAGACCAATAGGGAAATATAGGTTCTCAAATACTAGTCTACTAATTCAGCAGATGGCAAGCAACCTCAGTAAAAGCAATTGGTATTTAAAACTATCCCTGAAATTTAAATCTTATCAGTGTATAGTATTTTATAAAATATATTTTCTTTTGTTTTTATCTTTGAATCTCTTTATCTTCTCACTAGGGAATAAGGTCAGGGTAGAAAATATTGGCTGCATGGGCTGTTATTATTTGTTATTTATAATACTTAAGACATTTTCAAATGATAGCAGCTCTAGGACAGTTCTTTGAATTTAAAACATACACACACATGCACACACACAACCGTGTTCTGGGCAAAAAAAATCAACCCACTGATTAATTTGTTCCTGGCTAATAGGTAAAGTTTAATTCTTGTGGGCTATTGTTAAAGACATCCAAGATGGATCTTGCTCACAACACCAATATCTTATGTTTGCCCTTTATAGAGAAGAGGGAGAGGGAACATTTACCTTTCAGGTCCTTTTTGGAATTCCCATAAAGTGCTTCATAGATCTGTAGCTCTGACTGCAGGGACTGGAAGAGCTGCTGTTTCTCTTCACACTGTTGCTGCAGGAGGGCCAGCTTGTGCTGCATCCTGCCAAAGAGAGGCAAGGGTCCACTGGGCTGGCAGGGCCATTCATCCCCACTGGGATTTTAACCTGTGAGCGCATCTTTGCTTCATGGAGTTTTAGCCCAAGATGCCAACTAGACACAGTGATTTAGCATGAAGCTACAGCACTAGCTACCTCAGAGAGGACCAGGACTCTTGCACTGTCTCCTCTCTGATCCTACAGTGCTTATCTTGCTGTCAGGCTGTTGCAGGGCTTATGCTGGGGACAAGCATAACTCAGACTCATGCTGGTGTTGCAGTCTCAAGGTAATCGTGTGAATGCATCTAACTGGAAGCATAGGAATGTTCTTTGTTCAGTCTCTGATATGAGGAAGCTTTCTATAACAGAGTTTCATCCTTTCTACTTTGGAGCACAAAAAGTATTCCCAGACATACCATTTTTTTTTGCTCAAAGTCACTGGTGAGGCAGAAATAACAGAAAGGAAAATGAAGTTTCCAAAAGAGGACACTACTGTCTTGCTAATATTCCCTTTTTCTAAATCTGAATGAGACCACCTTCCCTATCAACAGGTCCCTCTTACCTAGAGTCATTTTCCTGGAGGGACAGACGCTCTTCCCTGAAGTGCATGATCTCCTGCTGCTTCTCCTGCAAGTCTTCCAAAAGCTGCTGCTGCCCCATTTTCTGCTGCTCCACTTCCTTCTCCAGCTCTTGAAGCCGGGATTGAGAAGAGAATAGAGCCTCCCTCAAGCATTCTGTTTCCTGGGAGTGCCCTAGTGGGCAGAACACAGGGGAACATGGTGCGGCATCAAAGCTCAGCAAGAACATGAGCCAGAGCACACCTGGCCTGGTGAGCCCAGCTTAGAAGGAGATTTTGTACCAGTAAGCAAAATGTTTGGTTCACAGTATCTCATACACACTGGAGGCTGTGTACCTCTTTTTCTACAGTGCCCTGGTGCTCTGATTTATTATGGTTTCCTTAATTTTTAAAGAAGATATTCTGGTTTCTAAAGCTCACCATTTTCTAGGTGCACATATACCATCTGTTCAACAACCTATTTGAATTTTGCCAAAGATCCACAGGATTTCTTGTCTATGGTTTTTAAAATACATAGTGTTCATCATTTTAAAAATGTGGCTATTTGTTCTTTTTTTGGGAAGGCAGCATCTCTCTAAACACATATTCTCAAAGATGATCAATAGTGACCCTGCAAATAAGGATGCAGATTCAGGCAGTCCTCTGGGGTCAGAGTTAGTTGGGCCCAGAAAATGGTACACACTTAAATCTCTTATAATTTTTTCACCTGTGAGACATGTTTTAGTTTTTCCAAGCAAGCAGCGGTACTTTAACTGCTCTGTTTCTTTCTATCCATTAACTTTTGTTATCGTCCCCAGCAGGGGAATTTCCCTCTCCAGCCTTCTCACTTGGAAATGGCTAATTTAGAAATATCTCTCAATGTCTTTTGTCCTTCATTCTGACTTAATCCTAAGAATCCTTAATTCTTAGTCTTTTTATGAGTATTTACTAATTGTTTGTAAGTAAAAACAATTTGTTACTGGTTTGAGCAAATCAATTAACATGAAGGTCAGCTGTCTCCAAAGCCAAATAGGAAATGATACCAAGCTAAGGACGCCCCCCCCCCCCCCGCAGTAGAACTGGGAAAATCCTAGAGGTGACTTGCTGGTGCCTCCCAACACAGTTATAGGAATACTGATTAGAGAGCAGCCTGAATATATGAGTGAAGTAATGCGATATGTGTCAGAGGAATGGCAGAGCAGGACCAAGAGGGAAATGGAGAGTAGCAGCAGTTTGGAATACATGAGAGGGAATACAGGCACGTGTGTTCTGTCTTTTTCGTAGGGTCCAAATCAGCTGTGAGTGAAAACAGATAAATCACAGCCTGTGATAGTTTAGATCTAGCATGATCTCCAAAAGTCTAAAGTGTTCCAAGGTGATTGGATGACAGTGGTGTTGTACTACTCATCAGTGGTCAGTCCATTGATGGGGTCAGCGCTGAATGCACTGTTAAGACGTAGGGTCTGGTTGGAAGAGGTGGGTCACTGGGGCACATGTTTGGAGGGAATATCTCTGTTCTCCTTGCTTTCTGGGTGCCATGAAGTGAGCAGCTTTCCTCTGCCATGCCCTTCCCACCATGATGTTGCTGCCTCAGTGCCAGAAGACCATGGAATGATACTCTTTATAATGTGAGCCAAATTAAAGCTTTCCTTCTTTAAATTGTGAGTTTTGGGTATTGTGTCCCAGTAACAAGAAAGCTGACTAACATACATCCCAAAATGACAAACAAGTTGGTAGCTGGGGACTCTGGATATGTGCAGGTGGACTGTATAGAATCAATAGACTTCCTAGTCCAATCACCCCAGAGCCTTGGAAACTGAGGGTCCATGGGCCTTCTCTGGAAGTGGCTCTTTGTAGACTGAGAGTCTGGATCCAGGTAGCTATCACTTTGCTTCTCGGACTGGTAATTTATGTGGTCAGGATAAAAGTGATCTAGGAGTCAACCACCATTTGTAGTTTTTAGCTATTCACCTCTAGAAACGTGATTCAGCTGAGCCTGAAGCCTCTGGTTTTCTTCCCTGAGGACTCTATTCTCATTGTAGATTTGAGGCATGGACTCCATTCCCTGACTGTAGACATGAGAATTGGATCCTGTCCAAGAAAACATACATTTGGGTTAGAGATTATTTTAAAAGTTTCCCATTCTGTATCTCCCAAATATCTGCAGTCCCAACTCAGAAGGAAGTCCTGGGACTCAAAGCCTGGGACAAACAAAAGCACAATGGACTCAATTCCAGTTTGTGTGTGCCTCTTCTCAGTGGATTCTGTGCATACAGTTATCACATGCAACAGATATAGCTGTGCTAGAGGGAAACCACATGGGGAAGGTGACTTCCAAGAAACAGCAGCTTGGGCATGTAACTGAGGGACAAGGATATCTAGGAAAGGGGAGGTTCCTTTCAGACATGGAAAGTGACAACATGCCAATCACAGGGACATAGAGGATCAGTTAGCAGTTTGTAAACAGGTTAATGATGAGGCAAGAAGTTAGGAAACCTACTTCTGCACTGAGGAAAGACACCCTCTAAACTCAGATATGTCATTAACTGGAATAACAGTACTTGCCCCACCCCTTTAGCTGGACTGTCTACAAGGAACAAGTAAAGTAAAGCATATCCAAAGTCCTTTGAGGGCCGTGATTATAGCAAGAAACAGGGCGAGCTGGGCCCCTACCACTCCCTCGTGCAACGGAGCTGAGCCGGTGTTCCAGCTGCTCCCGCAGTCGGTCGTTGATGCAAATGGACTCTTCCAGGCGCTGACGCAGGTTCCGGATCTCACCCAAATGCTCTTCCAGCAGGTCAGCCCCTGCAGCCATCCCATCAGTATGCAAAGAGAGGCAGGAAATGAAAATGTAGGTTATTGAGGGTGAGGGACAGAATTTGACATGTAGACTCTCTGCATGATCTCTAAATACCATCAACCTTCTGCCAACTTTGGCCTCTCAACCAGGCACCCAGGAGACCTAGACAACTTGTGTAAAGAGTAAATGGCCTTTCAAGCACAGGACAGTCCCTTGCTAAGAAAACCTCATGGTTCTTCTCCTACACAGAGGTCTGAAAAGTGAAACAGTACCACATGTTTTACAAAAATATTAATGCCTCTGGACAGGACCTGCCTACCATTTGGAAAGATCTGGCGTTGAGGATGATAAAGACTCACTCTGACTTTCTTCTAGTACCTTTCTTCTTACTGAAACATGACTGAGTATTTTTTAGCAAGGGACAAAGTCCTTCCTCTACCCTTATAGAGAAGGCCTAAGTAAAGAGTATATGACCCTCAACTTACTCTATGTGATTAATGACTGGTATTGAGTGCTTCCATCAAATTCCTTTTGGTATGGGAGGAAGAAAGGACAGCCTAGATGGAGCTAGGGATTTGAAGTGGCTTGGAGATTAAGAAAAAGCACGCACAAGGAAAAGAAATAAATGTTGAAAAGTAGGAGAGATGTTAATAACAGACTGGATCAATTATACCATTTTGCTTTGGGCTCAGTCTTTTTCTGAAGATAACAACCATTTCACTTTAGAACTGAACTGCATCCCAACATGTCTGCTAACCTACTCTCCTCCACTTGGTGCAACTGGATTTTGTACACAGGACATATATATGGTCGGGAGTCCTGTGTCCCTTTTTGTAAAACTCCTTACTGATGAGAGAAAGACCCTGTACGTGTCTGTGCCTGGTTTTCTAGGAAGGTCTGTGAGAGTAGGGCAGTAAGAGGTCAGGGAGCAAAAGTGTCAAGAACATAAACTGATGACAGAGGACGTAGGTACTGACTCTCCCGTATCCCTGCTGAGCACAGCGACCTGGGGCAAGGAGAAGGACAGCACATGCTTGGAAAGGATCAAGCCCTGGGTTAGCCCTTTCCTCTTGCTTATACTCCAATGCCAGGGTTAGAGGAGGAAAGAAAAAAGCCCTATCCAGGTAGGGAAGAAATAAACTGAAAAAAGTCATTTCAAACACTGGTCCTCTCAGCTCTGTGCTTTGCCTTACCTGTGGGTTTGGAGTTAAGCTGGTACACTGAGGAGCCTGAGGAGATGTCCCCAGACACACTTCCTTTTTGAGGTCGCATCATGTCCCACTGACTACCACTACCCAGGTACCCAGGTTCCAGTATTCTGCCCAGTTCTATGGTGCCCCGTGGAGGAGAGTGAGGCTGGGCAGGAGTGAGGTAATGGGAAGAGCTAGCTTCCAAATGCTTGCTTGGCAACGCAGCTGCAGATGCAGAAGGAACAGTGGTGACACCTGAGCAGGAAGAAAAAGAAGTGAAAAGTAGTGTCAGAAGAGAAAAATCAGCAAAGAAGTGTATGGCTGCTTCGAATGGAGACTGCCCAGGGACATGTGGGATACCAGAGATCCCAGTCCGTGCAGGGTACCAGTGAGATGAGGTATAACTTACTATCTAGAGGTATAACTTTCACTCTGTATTCTTTTGGCATGAGGTGCCAAGAGGTCAAGGATGTGTCAAGGAAAATCACCTGTGTACACAAAGGAAAAGTTCAGGGGCCCCCACTTCTAGCCTCAACTATAATTGCTCACGACAGAGTTCAGGGAAGTTGCACTCACTCCTGAAGTCAGAAGTCAGAGTGTAATGGGATGCAGGATTGAGGACAACTGAAAACAGGACTATTTGTCTACCGATGAGCATTTGCTTGCCCCAGAAGATGACCAGTCCATCTTTCCCTTTCTCTTTTTAGGTTTTCAGAGGAGGAAGGGAATACAGAATCCACCTAGATATGGCTGGATATGGAGACCTAATTGCTGCAAGCTGAAAAACTCATCGCTAAGGCTGGGAAAGCCCTAATTTAGGTCTCATCCAACATGATTCAAGGAATGCAAAGTATCATGACACCTACTCAAACAATAGGGATAAGGCTTCATTAAAGAAAAAAGAAAAAGAAAAAAAATCTTTGTTTCTATCTTATTAAAAAAAAAAAAAAAAAACAAGCCTAGCAGAAAAGAGGGGAGAAGAGGTGGGCAGGGCGGTGCTTTAGAAAAATCATACTGCTTTTCATCCAGGATTATCAACAAGGGGAGCAGACAGACAGGCAGCTCTTCCTAAGCAAATAGGAGTGAATTCATAATTTTACTGCAATTAGCACTTGCCAGTGTTTATCCCCAATTGTATCTTGTTCTCAAATTTGGCTAAATGAGTCACTTGAGAAAATTTAAATACACACATACACAGAAACATACACAGTGTTAAGTGGATCTCCAAAGAGGTCATTTTAACAGACATGGGATATATGTCTTGAGTCCTGCATGTTTTAAAAATCACCCCAGGAGAGTCTAATGAATAGACAGCTAAGTTTAAGAAGTATTGTCATGAGTCTTTCTGTCTCTAATTTGCAAAATACTAAATATTCATTAGGATAATTTAGAGTTCGAGAGGGACATTAAAAAGATTAAGAATCTAAATTTTAAAAGGAGTTCAGGAAAGATACTATTTCCTCTCTTTCAGCTTCACCTAAACCGGAGGAAAGGGAAGAAATCAACAGGGGTAGAAAATCAGTTTACTTTTTAACCAAAGTCACGGGAAGTTCCAAGTCTACAATGGTCAGGACTCTGGGAGCAGACTAACAAAGCATCTATTTTCAGGGTTGACAAAAGAAATAGTCTGGTCCAAATGGTACTCGGGGCTTTAGGAATAAAAATGATTGACTGTAATCTTTGGTCACCAGACACCCTTGACATGGTAACCCTCACCATCAATATCTGGTTTAGCAAACTTCATTATAGGCATTGAATGTGATTTTAAGGTAATTTCAAGCTGTTATGTAGTATTTTTTTTTTTAAAGAGAACTACTAGAGAGTAAATTCATCCTGTGAAGTTTTTTCCTTCTTTTTTTTCTAAACTAAAAGTAACAGCAAACATGCAACATTTTACAGTGAGGCATCCATGCTTTTCTAGAAGACAACTTATGCAGTCCATAAATTATGTGATTATATAAGGTTTGTCTTTGGCACTTTGGGAGGTTCAGCAGGAGGACTGCAATTTGAGCCTCACTTGAACAACCTGGCAAAACGCTGTTTTAGAAAACAAAAAGGGTTGAGTATATAGCTCAATGCAAAGACCCTGCGTTCAACCTCCACTACTAAAAAAAAAAAAAAAAAACTATCTTGAAAATCAAAGACTGTGGAATCCACAATCCTGTGCTTGTGGTTCCAGCTACGCACAAGTCTCCCATGACCCAGAGAGAGGACGAACATTGCACAACAAGAAAAGGGGGACTGTCACTTTTGCTTCTGAATCTATCACGACCCTTTCAAACTCAGGCTGATGATCAGGAATTAAATAAGATTAAAAGTATCTCATAGCAGGAGATACAGTAGCCTCACAAAGAACCCATAAATGTGGCCATCTTTTTTTTTTTTTTTAATGAACAAGTCATCTTGCATAAGCAATGCATACAATTTCTCTTTCATCCCTTAAGAGTAGTATTTTCCTAGGCTGTTGGGATTCAGCATACTTAACAGTACCCAACTCTGTCAAGAGTGGATAAGTAACAGGTCTAGACCCTCTGAGCATATATAATTGATAACTGATGAAACACACACGTCAGGAAGAGAGCAGTAAATAAATACATTAAAAAAAAAAAGCAAGCCGAGCTTTGCAGAAATCTTCAGGATATAACATGTTCCTCTGTTTTTTACAACTCCTCTGTCACACCAAAGCCATGCACAGCAACACAGTATAGAGCTGCCACTCGCAAGCACACAAAGGCAGCAGGAGTGCTCACTTTCTCCCAGCTGCTTCTGAAGCATCTGCAGCTCCTGCTGAGCCTCAGCCAAGGACACCACTGGTGTCTCACGGCAGCCAAGGAGGGGAAGACCAGAGGGTCTGAAAGGCATGAAGTTTTTCGGAGCTGAGGGCAATGGTGCCTGGGGGAGGCTAATCGGCTTGGGTATGGAGTTAAAGTGACAGCCTAGAAACAGAAAAGTAGGGAAAAAGGAGATACATCATTAGAGAGAAGGGGAGATAAAAGTGTGGGTAAAGACTAAGATGGTGAAACCATTCCATGACTCAACAACATCACCAGGGAAGTGGGTGGCACTTAACATGGTGCAGGCTGACCTGTCTAAAAGCAATCCTTACTCCAGGAAGTCTGGCCTGTCTGACCTCTGCTTCCCACTCTGCCAGGAATTTCCTGCACACACGTTCTTGGCTCACCTTGAAACCAGCTACAGAAGGCAAGATGATATTACTTTACCCCATGTCAGAATGGCTGTGCCTGATTGCTTTCAAAGGTGCTGCCCACCTTGGCCCATAAACTTTGAATCTAGGCTCAGGCAGACTTGAACATTTTCTCTTCTTTAAGACTGTGGAATAGCTCTTAGGAGAATGGGGTCAGCAAAAGAAAGCACTGTGCTTTCTGGGAACACCTCTACTCAAGTCAGACTTCACCACAAACACCTTGAAGGCAGCCAGTCAGCAGTGGTGGCAAGAGGCAAGAGGTGAAGATACAGATGACCCTTTCCCTGCCAACAGTGGTGCAGAGCTGTGAGCGATCAGTATAGCCCCTGGCAAATATATTGGCACATGTAAGTAAAATGTACTCCTTTAGTGCCTTCTAGGACACGTTCCATGCATGTACCAAGGACTCCAGTTCATTCATAAGTTCATGCATGGTGATGGAAAATGAATTTCACTATGAAATAAACTGGAACACCTGTAGTGGGGCACTGTGTAGATTACATGGGTAACATGCATATGAGATTAGTAGAAATGAATTTCTTTCCTTTCTTTAGCTGTCATAATTCCTTAATAAATACTTTGCTCTTTGTTCTTCAGCGTGAAATAAGAAAAGGGGCATGTTTATTTGAAAATGATTAGCTAATTATAATCAAAACTGGATTACAAATCAAATCCTGTTGTGGATTAGTTATTTTTCTAGGAACTTTTAAAAAATCAGATCCAGTTGTTGATGGAGAATGGTCTTCTGATTTCTGTCTATGATATGATGTATTTAGGCCCCTATAGTCTATAATTTTGCCCCTGAATGAAAGTTAAACAGGCAGTTGAGGAACAGGAGATGAAGCTTTTGCCCCACTGACTTTTGCATACCTGGATGGGCCTCGATGGCCTCCTTGGGGGGATTCTGGGGAGTTGGCAAGCTGATGGGGCTGCTTCTCGATTCAGCCTTAACCCCCTGAGATGCACTGGTTGTTGATGGTTTAGAAGACAATACAGCAGAATGATTCGAATGATGGATGGCATCTATAAAACCCATGAATGAAAGAAAATGTTTGGTGTTCTACAGAGAACTGGAATCCTGGCCTTATAATTTAACCAGGAATACCAGAGCTAGAGTCTTACTGTCATGGAATGCTTAAGGCACAAGCACTATTTCAGTGTTTATTTTCTTGTTTTAAGATAGAAACTTCAGCAAGACAAAACATTTTAAAGGTAACAGTAGGTCTCAGAGCCCTGAAGTCACGAATATAGCACCTCTGCAAAGTATCAGACAAGACTGACAGCATCTATAGACACCCACAGATATTTAGGAGAATTGCTCAGGAACTGAGAGTAGCAAGGTTATTGCAGGAGATATGAGATGCTCCATCTTAAAAAGGGAGGTCTATCAGACAAATTCAGGGAGGAAAAAAAGCCTTTTCCCATATTCTCACTTCCCACACTATAAAGTTGTCTTGGGTTCAACCGTACACTTCTGCTGGCAGAGGCCAGTATGACAGAGAGTACAGTGCAGAGTCAGGAGCAGAAGAAAGATCCTATCCCGGAGGAGCCTGTGCTTGGTACTTGCTGATCCTAGAACCACGTTGAGGCTAATAGAGCCGAGACAGAGCTATAAGGCCTGGTCTTCAAGGTCACCTCTTAATCTAGATAGAGATGGCACCACTCAGAAAGTGGAGGCTACCTGGGTGACCAGATGAAGCTTTCTTGTCTTCATAGTGAGTATATTCGCTGGCTATATCCATGTCAGAGCAGGCTTCTAGCTCATCAGACAAGAAGGAGGTGCTGCTGGGAGAGCGGGGGGAGTCAGACAAGGCATGGCTGCTGGGAGGCGAGAGAGACTGGGCATCCAGCTTGGCCTGCAGCACTTCAATCACTTTCTCCTTCTCCTGCAGCTCCATGCTGAGCCTGGATGGACAGTGAGGTGAATAACAGGTAAAACCAAGGTCATCCAGACTGCCTAGTCCTGACTAAAACTTATGGGAAAACCATGTAGCCAAGGGGACCATTCTGCAGAAAATAATGGAAAAAACTCATCTTTAATTAGAGGTGAAATGTAAGTGGAACAGAGATGGAGAGAGAACTGTAGCTATGTGGTGCACTGGCCACATAGTTTGCTAAGGACCGGTAGAGATGTGGCCAGTCCTACTAGGGACTGCTGCTTAAGGAATGGTCCCTGAACAGCTGCAGTCTGAAGACTATTTGTTATATATTCTCTAACAAGTCAAATATAAAAATTGAAAGTAAACATTGAAAATGCATATAATAAAACACTTTCCTGACACCCTAAAGTATAATAAGTGGAATCATCTAGTTGATCGACGTATAGATCATGCACTATCCTGGTCCCTTTCACTAGGCACAGTCATGGGATTCTTGCTTCTTCAAAGAAATTTGGTGACTATTAAACTGGCTATTAACTCAACTCAAGGCAGGTCAACATTGCAAAATACTTTATTGTGGTTATTAAATACATGAAGTATAAGGGTAGGCAAGGATCCTGGGGGTGAAAAGACTTAGTTCACTTATAGTTTGGGCTACATCCATGTTACTAAGCTAGGCAATAAAATGTCAATAGAATTATATTATGCCAATAAAATTATACTTAAAATTATATTATTCCAATAAAATTATATCCAAAAAGAGGAAAAAATATGAATCATCACATTCAGCTTGTTTTCAGTATTTTTTCTCTGTGACTTGTGAAGTTGTGGCTACTTTTGACCCTTTGGACTGAGGTGGTCATTATTTATCAGATTCTCTTTTGAATTACCTGAGGGCCAGTGGCTCAAGTCCAGCTTTTTCTTTCTCACTTTTATGATCTTCTGCAAACCAAATTCAAAAAGAAGCAATATAAGTTAAACAGATTCCACTTCATACATTACAACACACAGGGTTTATTCAGGCACAAAACAGGGATTACACATGCATTCATGATAATCATGTAGGTGGCCTCAGGGCTGTTTTTATAGAAGTGCACTGGCAGGGTTGCTTAAGTTCACCAGGCAGACTGTCCTTGACCTGGTGATTACTCTCATGATTTCATCTGCCCTGAATCAGAACAAAAAGTTGAATATCATTTGTCTCACTGATCATGCCCTCTGGAACACTCCAGCTTCCATGTCTTGTCACAGACTGAATCCCACACTCACAGCTGTGAGTCTCATATCCACTTTTATATAGACCTATTTTGTTTCTGAGGAGATAACAAATAGTCTTGCTCCATCTTGGTACCAGCTATCAGTAGATGGCCTGCTTGGCCTCCAAGTCAAAAACCTTTTATATACCCCAGGTGCTCCAGGGATTTCTAAGAGAAAGATTTTAAAGTAATCAGTGTAACCCTTGAGCTAGTATAGCCATAGCCTTAACTATGTCTAACAGGCACAGTGCTTTATCCACATTTGAAGTAAATGCAAGTGTAATACCATGCCAAAAAAAAAAAAATGGAGCAACAGAGACAACAAAAGGATAAATCATTTGCCCAAAGCAAGTTGACAGCAACATCTAGCCTAGAGCTGGAATCTTTCATTTGTAGTTCAGGGCTCTTTTCATTGTAACAGTGCCATGTGAGCTCATCTTCCTCTCTTCTCCCAAGTGCTAGATGGATATTACCTCCTGCCACAAAGATTACATTCCACATGGGATAAAGTCTCTATAGTAGTAACTATGGCATTTCTAACCCGGGGTCTTCCTCTTGGTGCTCCTGATGCTGTAACAGACCTCAGGACCCGAAGTGGGAATTGGAGTCTGGGAGAAAAATTTGCAGTGGGAATATTGTGGCCATCTGGGCCTGGAATTGCTGGAATGACTGAAAGCAAATATATTCCAAAGCTCTGTGACCAACTTACTAGTGCTGAGCTTGCTGGTGAGCCTCTCAGTCAGCTGACTTCCCTGGGCGAGCTGCTCCCGGAAACTCTGCCCCAAGTAGTAGTCAATGTCATTGCTTCTAAGGAGGTCTTCAAACGATTTTACTGTGTCTTTTGCATGTTGAGTGAGAAGGTAACAAATACCTCTCCCTTCTCGTATTTTCTGCCGAAGGTAGGACAGTTCTCGGGCCTGATCCTGAATCAGGGAATCATATTTTCTAATGTAGGAAAGACAGAAGGCAGGAAGAATGGAAAAGAGTGAATGACAAGTTATGGGCACTTTCTCAGAGATCTTTGTGAGAATACATCTAAGGGTTCCACCAAGCTGAATTCATATAATCCATAGGAGGTGTAAATTCTGTTCTGAGAAACTACTATATCAAAGAATTTAGGATAATATTGTTCAACTATTATATATATTAATTAATATATCTGCAAATAAATCATAAATCCTGTGAGAATAAAGAAAATGCCATACTTTACACTTCCTGCAGCATCAGTGTGACTTGTAGCAGATCATAAACACTTAGAATCACTTAATACTATATCTGGATAAGACCTCCATGTTTTCTATTTCAAGCACTATCTTACACATGAATATCTTCTATGTTACTATAATTGCAAAGATGGTCATTGTTGGAGGCCACTATGAAGCAACTCTGAGCAGGATTTAAAATTAATTAATTGGCTTTCTATGTTTATCTGTGAGCCTGTCTTAGCCTAGGCCTCTTGTCTGGAGATGGGAACAGATTCATAGTAAGTGAACCTCTATGAATCACTGGTCCTGACTAGTGGCCTATGATGCCAGAGATACCGCCTCGGGCAAGATGAGGCCACAGCTGAGGGCACCTGGCTCCAACCCTAATTAAGTAGATAGACACTGCAGCTGCAGGCATCTCACGCCTGCTGCCTTGCTCCTACCATAAATGTCACCATTGAGCTAAGACAGTTCTCCTAAATTGGCATAATTTACTACTTGCATAAGTCTTTGAAGTGACTCCCAAGGTCCTTCTCAGTCCCTGTGCTTTCCTCAGTATCCTCTCCCTTTGTCTGAAAACCTAATAAATATGGGCCACCCAGAGAGGTACTTTGTCTCAGCCCCCAGAGTCGTGAACGCTGCTAGAGGGTTTTTATCCTCGGAGCCCTAATATCATCCCCCTTGTCTCAGTTATGTAAGCCTGCACTGGACACTCATTTGGGAGTTGGGGGATCTTGGCTAGGGTCCTGATAGACCATTAGATAATCTCCCACTCTATGTGCTCTTCTACAACATGCAAGTCCTCCATCAGCACATAAAGGCTCTTCTCAACCTTCTTTGTTCTGAGAAGCCTCTGTGACCACTTTGACCAAAATAATATAGCTGAAATTAACACTGTGCCACATTTAGGAGTGGCTCTAGAAACCATCTGTCATGCAGAAGTGAAACCACCCGAGAACACTGTACAGTGAGAAGCCAGAACCAGAAATAAAAGCCCTTTAGACGAGAAGTCACATAGAGAGCCAGAGTTGATGGGAAGCATCACATCATTAGTCACATGAATAAAGAAGCTGAGTAACTGTGTGTTGCACAGTTAAGCTTTCCAGATAACTCCAGCCTTAACTACCATCTCACAGCAGCCATGTGGGAGACATAGCTGAGTCAGTCAATCACAGGATCATGAGAGATGATAAAGCACAGCATTTTGGAAAGGACTGTTATATAGCAATAGGTAACTAGGACAGATAACAATGTGCATGTCTACTCAGTTTTTCAAAGCAAAAAATCAGTAACAACAATAATTATAGCAAATACCATGTATTAGACAATATTTCAAGTACTTGTATTAATTCATTTAAAACCTAACAATAATCCTTTGGGTTGGGTTATTTTTATTATTCTGATTTAATACATAAGCAAACAGACTCAGAAAGTTTAAGTAGGGTTGCACTGCTAATAAGCAGCAGAGCTACGATTTCACCTAAGAAGTCTGACTCTGGCTTTACTACTCTCTTTTACCATATGCATTATCACTTTACTAATTTATCCCTAACAGGAAATTCCTGAGACCAGGCATCTCCCAGACACTGGGCCACCACCCAATGCCTTTCTGATTGCTGATATATCTGTCCTTCATCAGACCTTCCACTATTTAAATAAATGCCTTCCTGACTACCCTGATAGGTTCCCCCTTCCAGCTGCCTGAGCTGCCCTATTCCAAACACAAACTTAGGCACTATCAATTAAGTAACGTCCCAAACTGTTCTCTTCTTACCCAGGCCATGAGGCTGATCTTAGTTCATCAGTCAGCTTCCCTTCTAGTCCTGTTTTGGGGAGCTGGGCTTCCAGCTGGGATACTCTCTGAATGAGACTCTCCAGATCCTTTTTGGCCTGAAGTCCTGGGGGGTAGAAGGCTCCAGTGCCATCAGATAGCCACCCCTCATCCTCATCAGTAACGCTGTGTGGTGAAGACCCTTCAAGTGTGCCAACCGCTCTCAGCTTCCGGGGTCTTTCTAGACTAGATGAATAATCACTTGTAACTGAGAGGGACCGGACCCGGCTCTTGAGGTTCTGAATGACTTTGTTGGCATTCTGAAGCTGGATTTTCAGATCTTTGATGTTCTTTCGTAGTACAGATATGTTTTCTGATTTTCCATAAGCCTGGAATTCTTTTCGCTCTCCTAGCTGGCTCTCCAAAAGCTTCTTTTCAGAGGAGCTAACCAGAGCTGGGCCTAGGCACCCCTGCTCAGAGCACAGACCCTCCATATGCACTGCATCCCGGAGGCTGTTGTGTTCATCACACTCTGAAAAAGACAAAGATATCTTTGTAAACACAAGCAGGATATACTGCTATGGCCTCTCCCTTTGAGACAAGCAGTTTTAGTCAGGAGGACAGTAATTGTCGGAGTAAAAGTTGAAGCAGCACTTTGTTTGGTTTTCTGACTCTACTAGGCATTCAGATACAGTGTTTCTTATCCTCCCACAACCCTGCCAAGTTAGGTATGATTACATCCCATTTAACTGGAGAAACCAAAACTCAGAAAGGTAAGCTAGCTAGGTCTAGATCACTCAGACTAGCACATGGAAGAGCCAGAATTCAAATTTCCCAGGGTGCTGTGTTCTTTCCACACACACACTGGTATCTTCTAACTGAAACATTAACATGACATGGGAATTGCAAGTAAAAAATATTTTCATGCTGAAAGCTTAATGTTCTCAGAGCATTATGATGATTTGATGTCTACTGAGTTATAACTGTGTGAAAAATAGGTTTAGGAAAATAAGACCTCTGAGAAATATATCAGCATATTAATAGCTGTGTTTGTGTCAGCAGCAGGCAGAATAAGAACTACTGCATAGCATTTTAGTAGGCCCAGGTCCTATTCGAGAGTGTCTTGTAAGTAATATTGCTATTGATTCTCATTAATTGATGTAAGTACCCAATAGGTTAGATAGCTGTTTTGCTATCACTTTATAGATAAGGAAACTGAAGCAAAGAAGCTCACAATGGGGATTTGAACAAATCAATCTATTCCCAAAGTCTCTGGTCTTAACTGCTACACTTCTTTGTCTCAAGAATGGGAGAGATCATGAGTGTTTTTCTCCTCAGTTTCAATTTGGTAGTGCCCTGTGATTATAATTCTTTTATAAGCAAAACAAAAGCTTTTTAATCTTGTGGTTTATGTATTCCTAAAAGCTCATACAGTTTCTTCCTTAGTAAGGGGGTCTTAGTATTTTCCTATTACAATAAGCTGGACAAAAATCTTATTTTTATTAACTGCAGTATGTTGTAAACTAATTTTTATAGAAGTTCAAATTCAAATTCAATCTCATTTTGGACAGTAATTCTCCAAACTTCTTGTTCTATTTTGGCCCTGTGTTCCTTCTGTCACAACATTCCACTACTCATCAGGTGTGGGATTGGCTTGCACCCCTCCCCGAAATGTAAGAGCTGACTCAGGGGAGGGAGAGGAAGCCCCCACCTTGTGCACTTACCAGGGCTGGTAGTCTCTTCACGGTCAGCTTCATTCTCACTTCGGCCACAAGTCTCATAGCCCAGGTCCTGGAGGTCTACTTGGACTTGCTTGCTGTCCTGCTTCACCAGGGACTCACCTGCTGAGAAATATACAGCAGTGTTATAGAGTATGTGAATTTCTCACATACTCATTCAACCTCAGTGGCACATACCCTACCTAGCCTTTAGGGTCAGGAAAGTCAAATTCAGAATGGTATACATGCTTCTTTGGAAGAAGAAATTACCTGCTCCAGGTAGCAAGACTCTTCTCTAGCTCAGGAAGCATGTATTCGCCACTATTGATCATGCCTCTGACAAGCTAGGCTTAGTTGGTACCAAGCATCTGTAAGTTGGGTACTGCATACTAGCATCTCTGAAAGTCCTGATGAAGCTGGCAAGCCTTTTATTCATATGGGCTCAGTAAATGTTTGAATGAAGATGAATTAATTTCAATTCCCAGGACATCTATACCCATGTGGTCCAATAAGGTAGTTGTTAGCCACAAGTACTATTTTATGTCAAATTAATTAAAATTAAATAAAAATTATAATTTGCAACTTGCACTAGCAACATTTCATGTGCCAATAGATACAGGTGATAAAGATACAGAATATTTCCATCACTGTAAGAAGTTAAACTGGATACCGCCGATTCTACACCAAAATGATAGTATGTTGTCAAAGATTCTCTCATGGTGCAAAGAGAAGCAAAAAAGAAAAAAGTTTGTTCTAAGGGGCAAGGCAATTTACTGATGACATCAGAAATCAGCAAACCTATAGCCCACTCCCTCCTTATGCTTTCAATAGAACCTTGAAACCATGCTTTTCTTTCTTTATTCTTCTTTGGTATCTTCAGATTAAAGTAAGATATGCACTCCCACAGTTCTAGAACTATGGTCAGGACTAAACTTGTTCTGAAGTTAGGACAGAAAGGTAAAATATGAAAAGCATGTAATATCTCAAATAGAAGACAGACTTGGTAAGAGTGAACTTGTTGTTATACTTACTAAATATGACTCTGTATTTCTCCAGCTGGTTAGCCTGGGCAAAGACTGTGGCTTCTGAGATCAGTAGCTTCTCCTGGAGATCTTGGTAGCGTTGTCTGCACTGAGCCAGCTGGGAGCGCAGGTGCTTGGTAGACCCCAGCAGACTAAATTCTGACTGAGGCCCAGGATCCTGGGCCTGCGGCTGGTTATTGAGCTACGAAAAGAGCAGCACAGAGATCAGCCCAGATGGAGGTTACCCCCACAGGTGACAGTTACTTCTCTCCTCACAATGCTGCAAACTATACTCATGTGTCTGCCACAGCACTTCTCATGCTCTTTGATAATTACTTGCTTTCTAGACAGAGCTTGCAGAGAGCTGAGATAATGTTTTATTTATCTCTATATCTATAGTACATAACACAGTGCCGGTGTAGTCCACAGAAGAACTTTCAGTGGTGGAAGGGAAGACATAGAAACCTCCACTTAACCTTCCTGGCATTCCTGTCCTAGAGTTTTTCTCAAAATCTTTGCAGTCTCCATCTTACTAGGCCCTTGCAAAGCTCCTTCCTTTAAGGCTCCCAGCCCCTTCTGAGTCCAAGGCATTGACACTTGTGATAAGTTGAGATGAAAATAGAAGTAATAAGGAAGAGATGTTATTAGATATCATTTGTCTGGGCTGCCTCAAAACCTAACACATCCCAACATTACGGCATTTGTATCATATTAAAATAATGTTTTGTGGCACTTCCCCATTATATTAAGTATCTTAAAGTACAGATGAAATTTTATTGTTCACTTCCAATGCCAGGCATGTCACCTGGAAAACTAAGTAATCAAGAAATATTCATGATGTCATGTTGTAAAGCATTTCTAAACCTGAAAGGGTGCCTTCTTTATTGTTACCATCCACTGCTTATGGTATGAAGGTACCCTTCTCGACCCACAAGACAGAAAAGTTTATGAAAACTGAAACCTCCAGCCCTTCTCTAGCTGTTTTTCATTCCATCTGTGCCCTCACTTACTTGGTGGGCATCAACTGCACTGGCTGCCCCAAGGTCAAGGCTCTGGGGTCTAGCACAAGGTCTCATGGTGGCCGCTTTCTCCTCTTGGTGTTGCTGTTTCCCAGGAGAACCAGCCATGTCTGCGTTCATTCTGTCGATTTCCTTAGCCAGGTGGACAAGGAGCTCTGAGTTAAGTTTACTTGCTTCCTTGCTGCTCCCTTCCTTGCTGCTCAGGAGCAGTTGTTCTTTGAGGAGGTTGATGATGTTGTGGGCATTCTTTAGTTTTCTCTGGAGCTTTCTGAACTCAGCCTGAAGACTATTCTCATTTAGACCCCTTTTGGCAATCACAGTCTCCACCATCACCTCGCCCTTCTCCTTGTCTTCCTCCATCTCCCATCCATCGGACATTGCTTCTCCCATCTGCTCTTTTAGCTCTGCATTCTCAAGGCAAAGGCTCAGCATAGTATTCCTGCGAGAAATACACAATCAAGGGCTAGATCTGGTTCTGTACCACTTCTAACAGTCCCTTCACCTACATCTCAGTCCATGATAGACTCAGAAGCACCCAGAGCATGAAATACCTTCAGGGAATTATAACAACACCCTTATATTTAATACACAATAGAACCAAGGATTAGGAATTATAAGGGACTTTTCCCATACCGAATATTTCCACAGTTACTTGGTAGCAGCACTGTCGTTAAAGTTTTTGGCTTTAAGACCGTCTATTTCAGATCTGTTGTTTTTATTTTAGTTTTTTTACTTTGCCACACAGTCTCATAGGTTCTAATTTTCAGTGGACTTTGTAAATACAAAGGTACTTAAGCTATGAAGTAAAAAATAAGAAGGACCTTACATATGACTAATTTGTCATTATGGATTCTATAGTTCTATTAATTATAATCAGTCTTAAACCACTAACTAATAAATTGGGACCTAGGAAAACAGAAGAAATAAATAGTACTAATCAACTACAATCTAGACTGACTTACATAAAACTTTGTTGTATGTTCAGTTCATGTGGTAAGAGTTAACCTTCATGGAAGCAGGAACTATGTCTGATCTGTTCACCCTACACTCTCAGGGCCTACAAGTGCCATATAAAATTTTTATTTTTGAAGAAATAAAGTTGACTAAAACACCTAATTTTCAACAAATCTGTATTCTTTTCTCAAATTCTTTGTTAGGGTTAAAGGGAGACAATAAAAAAACATGACTTTCATAAGACAATTCACATAATCTCTTTGAACCTCAGTCTTTATATAAAGCAAAAGTTATGACAATTTATACACAAAATAAAGATTATGGCATTAGTAGATGTTAATGAAATTACATATAAGGCATGATTAGCTCAGGGTCTGAAATGCAGAAATCTGTTTCTCCCTGATATTGTATATCTGCGGACCTGAGAAATACCAACAGAAGTCTGGTGAGGTACTATTCCCTGAGTTGGGTACTCATGTTTCTAGGATGGAGGGAGCTGAGTGGAGTTGGAAGGCCTCTCTAGAAATCCTCCCCCATTATGGACTGTTCTGGTTTTGCACATGGCAGTGAAACTTCTTGAATAGGAGATTTCTTATATGTTCCAATCAATTCAAAAGTGTAATATCAGTCACACAACTAGGAGGATATACCCATGGTTGCATATTAGCACAGGCATATAGGTAATAACATGGACATTATTATACTGAATTAAGACTAAATTTGTTTGGATAACAAAATATCCAACTCACCATTATTCAACATTATTAACTTTTTTCTAAAGGATTTTCTTTTTTTTTCTTTTCTTTTTTTGTCTTTTTCATTTTTATCGGTACCAGGGATCAAACTCACGACTGCCTGCTTGCAAGGTAAGCGCTTATGCCACTGAGCTAAATCCCTAGCCCCTCTCTAAAGGATTTTCAAGAACATTAATCCTAGGATGTGGAGCGAATAGTACCTGGCAGCACACATGGCTGGGGGCTGCAAGGTGAGTTCCTGGCTATGGTTATTCATAGTTAGTAGGCTCCCCTTCTCTAAGGAAAATGTCCTACCTGATGTGTGACACAGAGGAGAATCCTGCTTCCTCAATTTGAGACTTTAGCTCCTTGAGTTCCTCCTCAGCTTTCTTCTTTTCCTCTAAGTGCTGGTGAATCTCAGCCTTCAGGTGGAGCATTTCCTCCTGAAGACACCTATTACTATCCCCTCCTACCAGAGAAGGAGTTGGAAAAATTGTGCTCTGGCTCTCCACAGTGGCCAAACTTTTCTCCAAAGCCACCTTGATGATCTGAAACAAAATCATGGTAAAGAAGTTAGGTAATTAAAGAGGATCCAAGAGGAACATGTGTTCCCAAGGGCATCCCTTGGGAACAACAGAAAGGCAAACTGAAAGGCAAACTTTTGTCTAAGGACTTCCTCAGCTATAAAGGTCCTAAAGATTAGTTCTGGCAGAGAGAACACATCTGTTAGGCAGGAGGAGCTATTGCCAGGGAAAAGAGAATTCAGAGATGGATGAAGAACACACACACAGACACACACACATTAAAACAAACACAAATAAGTGAGTTGTTTTAAGTAGGTCTGGGAGTATGGATGTTACAATTCTTTTTCTGTGGGGACAGGGTTCTCTGAGTCTTCTTATAAGTCAGAAGCTTCAACAGCTCCACAGCAGCACTGGAGTCCCTGCTCACAAAGGTCATGACTCAAGATACCATGGCTCAATGCCGTAGACCCTTTTTATAATTTAGACTCCGAGGAGGAGATGAGAAGAAGGACCTAGGGTACTTAGGAAGGAAACAGACCACTCAGTCACAGAGCTAAAGCAAGGATGAAACTGAAGGTAAAACAAAACAAGCTCAATTTCACTGGCACAGGGAATTTACACCCTACCACTACTGAGAAATTGAAGTGAAGCCACCCTGTCCAGCAGTCAATCATATATTTTGGTTATTACACTTGTGCCAATACTGTCAGCCAAATTCTCTCTACAGATCTAAGCATGCATGCAAGAAGAAAAGGTAGAACTTCTCAGTAATTTTCTTTTCTTGTTTTTTTAATTAAGGCAGACCTTATGGTTTTTTCCTACAATGGGAATTTGTGAACTTTTAGACTTTCTTACTCATTTTGGACTTTGCTCCAGTTCTTTTCTATGCTTCTCAGAATGTAGGATAAAAATCTGAGTATGTAATGTATGTAATCTACTTAGTATATAACTACTTCAGTACAAGGGTTTCCAGCCAGGGTGTCCAACATTAATCTTATGTCTGAGTGTCACATTGACATATTTTTTCCTGTCAGGGGCTGTATTTAGGGCTTACATTTAACTTCAGATCAAGTCTGATTCCCAATTTTCTCACAGCTATTTCAGGACATCTCTGTAAATATTGTTACTTGTATACTTGTCACTCATAAATTCATTCTGCTTATGCAGAATCACTTCCTGATTATCAAAGCCATTAACACAATCTGATGGTCACTTAATTAGGAATAATTTGTAGAATTAATTATACGTTTTATGCCTTGACTCAGATCACTGATATTGAAAAGAACTTTTATGGATCAATGATTGACAGACCAGCTTGAGCTGACACAAAGCCATTGACGTTTGCTATTCCTTATAACAAAACATGGTGAAATCAAGGCCACTTCTTTGTGATATGGCTAATTTATACATAGCATGCATGTGCAATAGTATCTAATACAATAGAGAAGGTTGTAAAGAGTTGTAAAAGAAGAGATCCATAAACACATCTACTCAATCCCTGGGCATCTACTCCCAACTGAGGTTTGAGAGACTGACATTTGGCAGGCTCCTGACATTGTCTGTCTCTACCAGGCTTAGGCTACTAGGCTTAGGCTAGTGACCCCTTCACATGTGGCACCAAATGCTTATAACATAATGAACAATAGGGTGCTGGATAAAGTCACTTTTTTAAAGTTTGTGACCCACCCTTCATTTAAACTATGTGATAATATCTTTCTATATAAACCTTTTACAACCAATTTAACTTAAATGAATATTACCATCAGATTTGAATCTCTAGACACATTTATTCTTATCTGAAATTTAAGGGCTCCTTGTCCTTAAAAATTATGTCTAATTTTAGTGAAGTTAATACATTTTTAAAGTGATTTCTGGATGTATGTTATCTTATTCTATTGGGTTTAATTTAGTTATTTTCTTTTTAAAGAAAAAATTATGATTTATTATATGTTTATACCAGAAGAACTTTAAGGTCCACCTGGTCTAACTATTCACTTTGAGTAACTTTAAATTTTAAATATAAAGGTATATCCATGAAAAGTGATTCAGCATCTAGACTTTTAGTTTTTATCATCTACAAAACACAAATATTTAAATTTTATCTCAAGGAGGAATTCTAAAACTTGAGATATTCTCATATGCATTGTGGTACGCATCAGGTGGTTTGTAGTAGGTCTATTTTTAATTATCTCTCTCTCTCTAGGTTGTTTTTTTCTTTCACACTACTGAATACACTTGCACTACCGGTGCTGTACAATTCCACTCTTTGCTAGGTCCCTACAGGCCCGAAAGAGATTTGCTGCACATCTTAAGTTCTCACTTGAGTAAGCTGTTTTGTTTTTACCTTACTGTGGTACATAGTACCTCTTACAATATGTAAGTTCTCAGACACCACTAAAGACCAAAGTTAGCTTAGCTCAAATACTAAGCATCATTAATCACTGGAGAATGCAAAAATAAAATCACAATTAAATACCACCTCATGTTTGTTAGCTTTATACCTCCTCCTATTTTTACCTCCTCCCCCAAACAAACAAACAACAATAAAAAAACAAAGACATGTTGGAGAAAATTCCAAGAAAAGGAAACTCATATATTGTTGGTAGAAATGGCAATTACGAGGCACTGTAGAAAATTATATGGATAATCTTCAAAATCTAAAAATAGAACTACCATATGGTCCACTAATCCCACTTCTAGTTCTACTTCCAAAGGAGATGAAATCAATATATCAAAGGATGGCAGTACTCTGCTGTCTACTGCAGGATTATTTATAATAGCCATGATATGGCTATTAGGTGCTCATCAGTAGGTAAATAGATAAAGAAAATATGGTACACACATACAAAGGAATACTATTCTGCTTTAAAAAGGGGAACTCTGTCATCTGGATGGATCTGCAGGACATCAGGCTAAGTGACATAAATCAGGAACAGAAAGACAAATACCACGTGATCTCACTTAATATGACCTATATGTGGAATCTAATAAAGTTGAACTAATAGGAGTAGACAGTATAATGATGGTTAGTAGATCCTGTGGGTGGGAAAGATGATGACAAATTGACAACCAGAGTGCAAAGCTTCAAATAGAAGAAATAGGTCCTGATATCTATTCACAGCAGGATAACTATAGTCAATAATCACGTCTTACACATTTCAAAACAATTAAGAATGTATTTCAAATATGTCTCACTATAAAATTTTAGGTAGATGAGGTGATCATATATTAACTAGCTTGATTTAGTCACTGCACACTGTGTACATATTTTGCAGCTTCACATTGAGACTGAAGTAGGAGGATATCAAGTTTGTGGTCAGCCTGGGTAATTTAGTGAGACTCTGTGCCTCCAGAGGAAATAAGAAAATTCTAGTATGTAGTATAGGAGGAAACAACTTGCCTAGCATGTGCCAAGGCCTTCGTTTCAATACCTAGCATGGCAATAAATGTATATATTAATGTGTATAATTATTTTAAAAAGTTATCTTTATCAAATCATAGTGTCTTTTCAGGTGTATCATGGTCATCTGATTTCTATTTGTATGTGAATCTTGTTTCTGATTAACTTTTCCCCACTGCAAAAGTTCAAATGAAGAAAATCAATAATTGATTACTCTTATTTCTTTCATGAGAACTCCCTCGGTACTTTAGAGGTTACATCTGTTTGAGATTGAAATTTTGTGAGAGACATGTAGAGGAAATGACTTCCATGGCCAGACATGAGGCTTCTCCAGGTAAGAAGCGTCCCAAAATAAGAAGGAATAATTTGCTTGGACTAAAGGGTAATTCTTATTTAGGAACACACAGGGGGTTTTGTTTGTTCAGAAAAGTGTAAGCATGCTTGGGGTACATAGGGAGTATGATACCAAGAATAGTTTATCTTCCGAGGGCACAGCAAGAAAGAACTCAGCCTAAATGTGAGGGACTATTACCCTGGAAATGAGCAAACAAATTTTCCAGAATCTGGATGCAAACAGTTAGAGCAAAGCAAGCTTTATTTAATTGGTAGCAGGAGAGTCACAAACCTAAGGTCCAGATAACATGAAATAAACTTATGATTTTACACATGAAGGCTCCTCTTACCCAAAGACGAAGACTGGTTTTCAAAGAAAGGTGATAGAAAGATGGTGCTTGCCAAGAGATTCTTCATCCAATAGGAAACCTCTTTGTCTATCACAAGTCAAGTGCTAATCCAAAAGTTTGTTATCTTATAATTATACTACATGTGTTTGATCCCAAGTTACATTGCAAGCATTAGGATACAGAGTTGGAATGAGCTTTTCAGAATAGGGTCTGGTCATATTCTTGATACTAGACTGAGGAAGAGATGACTTTAAAAACAGTTTGCCTACAGGACTTGCACTATCTGGAATATTTCAGAGCATATCAATCAGAATCTAACTCTACTCATGCTTGTCTCCTGTTTGTTTTTCTGGAGTTAATCCTTCCAAAAGGTGTTACAACTATCAATGACTTGCTATAAGTAGAGGAACGAAAAAGGGTAGAACTAAAGGAAGTTGTGTGAAAAGGTAAAGAAACCTTAGGTGTCCTAGATAATTAACCATGCCTTCAAGAGCCAAAGACTGCCAAATTGTATACGATTTGGGGCCTGTTCATGGGCTCTACTCATTGGCTCTTTATGGACTCTCTTTCTTAAACAAGAGATATGCAGGCAGACCCAGGAAGCCTTCTTTCTCCTTCCTAAAAATCCCAAGGAAGCTATCACTAGAAAATTCCAGCTGCTTCTGCAGAATTTTTTTCCCCCCGAAATGATTCACTCTTTATGTAACAACTTAAAGTCACAGGTATGGTCCCTTGAGAACTGTGACAGTTAAATGTCACTGGCCAAGTTAGAGACACTCAGGAGTTCCAATGAGTGCTGTGGAATCATTTCAGGTGACTTACTCTTTGGGGTTCAGGACCTTCATTCTTAGACTCCAGACCATGTTGACCATACCTTCTTTGGTAGTGGGGTGGGAACAGTGTTTCAGCCTGGAGTACCAAGTTCTGAGGTTCAACAAGGGGTTTGCTGTAGAAGTATCTTCTGGTGATCATTAACTTTGTTACAACCTGGGTAGTTTGTCAGGTTGTATAGCAAAGTCCTCCTCTGGATAATGAGATTTCAAAGACCCCTGCTTTGGAGGTATCCCAGTTTTCTTGGAGTTTCTCAGACTGCATTCTTGCCTCACAAGTCTTTAGCCCTACACCTCCCCCAGCAGCCCATCCATGTCCCCCTGTCTTCTCCATTACAAAAAGTTTGTAATGGGTTTCCATTACAAAAGCCCCAAACAGGAAGTGTTCATTGTCTTGTATGTAAAAATTCTTCTAAAGCTATAGCTACAGACAGTAAACAGGGGCACAGGTGGGTAGGAAGGGAGCAAGGAGCAGAAGAAAGAAATAGAAGTAGTAAAAACAAAAGTGTGGATTAGAGCAAAAAGCAGAGTGAAGATATGGGTTAGACAGGCAGCCGGAGAGGACAGGAATAGACTGGGCAGCGACTTCTGTACAGGGATGTCTTCTCACTTCGGTGCACAACGATTGCAGGATACCATCAGACCCCAGAAGAGCTGTGTGTTTTCCTCCCTGGGAACTGAAGAACCTGACTCTGACTTACTTGCTGTTGGTGGTTATTGTGTGCAGCCTCCTCCTCAATACTATCAGTGAACTCAGTGCTTGCATCTTCAGTGTCATCCCCTGCAGCTGCACCTGGAAGTAAGTCCAGAAGAGAAAGGTGATTCCCCAACAGATGGCTTCCAGATAACAGATAATATTACATTCTCTGCCATCTGCCTCTGATTTCTTCCTTTTCCCATATGCATGACCTTCTAATAGGCAAGGAAGGCAGAACCCAGCTTTCTCCTTGGATCACTGATAGTTTCTTACTAAAATTCAAGTCTCAACAGGTAAACTGCTTCTAACTGCATAGACCTATACTTAAAAAGCTGATCTTCTCAGCTGTTTGAAAAAAATCCTAAATTATTTCACCTCCTGGCTATGTAATAAGCATCTGTTAAGTGACAATGACCAACATAACTAGCCTCTTTCTCATCATTGCATGCTGAGAAGGCCCATTATTTCCTGGAGGTTAGGACAGCCCTGGTCTACTCACGCTTTTCTATTGTTGAGATCAGTTGTGCACAGGGTGACAATATCTTTGAAGAACTCCCCTCAGGAGGTACTTTGTCCTACTGAAGTTCAGCCCTAGTCAAGATCTCAGTCAGAATGATTCAGATATTTCCTAATCCTTTCCTTTAAACTCCCTTCCTCTCTCTAATTCTTGTCCAATGTCAATCTCCATTGCCTGAAAGGTTTCTTGCATATCTTTGTCAAAATGCAGTTTTATGCATCCTTTCATTTCCAAAGATGAACATATTCATCCAGAGCACAAACATCTATACCCTGCTGTAAGACATGTAGCTACAGTTTGTGGTTTGGGCAAAGATCTAGGGGCAACACTAACAAAATTTTCTTCCATGAGACAATGTTCTATCCCTGCACTTTACAATATAGACAGTGGTCACATGTGGTAGGTGACAAGACTGATGAACTGAATTTATTCTAATGTATGTTTAAAAAGCGGCATGTGGCTAGTGGCTACTATCTTGGATGGCACAAATCTATGACATTTTCTCTTTTTATGTTAGTTAGAATAAAAGAAGTCCATATGATTTTAAATTGAGAGCTGTGGGCCACATAACAGTACTTTTTTTCTCAAAGTGCCAAAGCATATCTATTAGGACAGTCTTAAGCTGATGATTTCTTTTTTTGTCTTTTTCATTTTTATCGGTACCAGGGATCAAACTCACGACTGCCTGCTTCCAAGGCAGGTGCTTATGCTGCTGAGCTAAATCCCCAGCCCCTATTAGGACAGTCTTTACAGAGACTGCTCAAGTTTGAGAATCTCAAGATCTAGTTCTGATCCTTGACTCAGCAACCAACCTGTTAAAATCTTATGACTACTGAATCTCAAAGAGATGAGATGGTGTATCCAAGGTTACACAGCTAGTTCATGTAAAAGCCTAACAAATCAAGTGTATTTTGCCTACCACAAGTGAGGGCCTACATTCAATCCACAGCACTAATTTTAAAAAGTCAAATGTCTGGACTCTTAGGAGCCATTTATTGCTTCTTCTTCCGACCACATTTCTCTTTTCTTCTTCCTCTAAGATGAAGAACCTGGTCATGAGCTCTGACATCCACAAATGAAAGGTTCTATATGAAAAATGAGCATTCATTCACTGTCAGAGTGGTTACCCTTTAACCTATTTCAAGTAAGTCTGAATTATTCCCCATAGGAGAAGCAAACAGGTGCAGTTGTCATCCGCATTCCATTTCTTGGTATCTTCTAAGTCCCATCAGTATTTGCAGTGGCTCATGCTAATCTCATCAAAGTACAGAGAGGTGCAGTAGTGAGCATGCAGTACAAACAGCCTAAGTTCCCTGATGTGTGCCATGAATGCTATGTTAACTTGGGACCATGGCAGAATCTTACTCAGTAAGCCCTCTACAGGGAGGCATCTCAACTATTTAGACTCTTTAGAGATCCATGAAAGCAATGTAAATCATGGATTTCCAACATCTACTCTTTTAATGCAGTCCCAGAACCTTATTGCTCAGAATACTGGTTGAGTGCGGCTGAATGAATACACTCCCAAGCTTTGGACACTTTGGAAATTCACTATACCCAGGATGCTAATTCACTTGTACATCCAAGTCATATTATGTTTACTTTTGAAAATCTCTGCTGTATAACATGAGCAATCACTATCTTATTTTCTCTGAAAACAAAAAGTCAGCCAGGTGTAATGGTACACACTTGTAATTCCAGCATTTGTGAGGCAGGGGAATCCGGAGTTGAAAGCTAGCCTGATCTACATAGAAAAATGCTGTCTCAATTTTTAAAAATAATGAGCCATCCAACTAAGTGACAGATTAAAAAAACATACTTTTGTACTGTTTCCTTTTTGAGTACTAAGGTAGAAAATGAATGATTTTGTGGTTCAGGAAAGTTCAGTTCCACTAGGTTGGGTTCCTCATCCCCATACCATTGTTGGTGGACTGTACAGCCATGCTAAGCCCACATTCCAAGATGATTCCTATGTTAGGCTCCAAAAGTAAAGGGAGGATTAGGAAAGGTGACCATCACTGGTTTTCAACTGACATTTTCTGCCTTTCACTTACCTTTGTAGGTTTTTCTGATGCCCTACTGCATTTCTAGATAATTCTCCCCCTTTAGTTGCTGGGGAGAGGAGCAGGATGCCCTGGTTGTGACTGTGTTAGGAATTAGATGGAGACAAAGGAAGAAGGCCTTTTTTTTTTTTTAAAACTCAACAACTACTACGTGAGGGGTTATTGTCTTCTTCATTTTTTTTTTTTTCTAGCTAACTCACAACCTGCTGTATTTCATTTATCACACCTTTAAGGTTGCTCAGCCTCTTACTAACTTGACTTACAATGCTTAAATCTCTTTTTGTGTTTGAGGGATAAAGTTGAAAATGTAGCAAATATGAGTATAAAATGAGCTAGTTAAAAGTTACCTCACAAAAGGTTCTATATATTAAGTGTATATTAGACATATTTCTGTTACTAATTTCATTTTTTAAATGAATGAAAATAAAAACTTGTCTGGGATTTCTTTTTGCAAGCTTTCACAAGACATAAGACTGTTCTTAGAGCTATACTGGAAAACTTTAAATTTCTATTTCAAATTAAATGTACTAATACTTTTTATACTAAAGAATGTTTTTGGCTTGAGAAAATATAAAATAAAATGGTTTTTCTTTTTGGGATTCTCTGAAAACTAAGAATCTGTTACTCAGTTACCTTACTTCTACAAGATTAAGTTTTACATGTTAGCAATTCAAGTCTGAAATTTTATTAAACACTTTTATTTGAGGCTTCGGTGGAAGGTCTCAAGGTGTTATTCTTGGAAGTTTCTAGGCTCTGAACCACACAAAATGGAGGTGATAGCAAAACTTCCATTATTTGTATTGAGAAAATTATTTTCTAAGTTATCTGAGTTTACAAAGTACACAGAATTAAAACCTCTAAAATGTGAGGTGATACAGTCGTTGAGTGATAATTTAAACATTATGCAAATGTTATTCTTCCAAAAAAATTCATCAGTTCTGCTTTTGCCTCCAGTTATGTGACTTTAGGCAAACTCAAACCTTTCCATAACTCAGTTTCTTCATTAGTTAGGGTTAACAGTGTTATCCACTGCATACGGTGGATATTCAAAGGATTTGCTGATTTTGGAGGGTTTAAAACAATGCTTGTCACAGTCTGTCCTCAGTAAGTCTCACCCTGAAACAATATTATTGTTGCTGTTGATGATGAAGTAGACTTCAGCCTGAAAAGTTGAGGGCTGATAAAGCTGAAGATTACAGATGCTAAATATAGCTTTAGACTTGATGCTACTAATTGGATGATTTTAATTCAATTTTTATTTCTTCACTTTTGAGTAACAGTTTTCCTTAGCAAGAGGCTTGAAATAATACTATAGCTCTCCTGGCTACTTCATGGTTTTACCTTTGTTTATAAACTGCCAACATCTCTCAACCCACAGGGCTGTGCACTCTGTACGCTATTCAGAGAGCAGCTATTTCAAGTGACTTTACAAAACCAAACTATAATACAAAGAATTCGTTGTTATGAAATCTCAATCAGATTTTACAGTTTCTTCTCTTTCACAAAAGTTATTGCTCAATAAACTAGTTTATGTATCCTTAAAATGACAGGAACATGTATAAATTAGAACTGTCCTGGGCAGATCAGACAGTATGTCCACTGGTTTCTATGCTGTACTGTTATGATTTGTAATGTTGAGGAATTCTTCCTGCTCACATTCTCCTCTCCTAAACACAAGCAAGTTTTCAAAGAATATTTAAAGATGGTATAACCAACCATATCAATTGCACCTTCAAATCTGTTCTAACTACTTTCCTTCAGCAAGAATGACAAAGGATTTCTAAGATAAACTAGCCCATTTCACTTTTCTGGGGAAATTGCAATGCTGTTTCTTTCATCTCACTTCTTTTGGAAAAGAAAATTTCAGGTTTCTTCTTATTCCTTCCTTTAGTTAAACACTCATTCCACAGAGCCTTATTTTAACTTCAAATTTTAGTACAATGACCAATAAATTGATTCTCTTACAAAGGAAAAAAGATATGAGCTGGGTTTTTTTGCTTCTTCTTTTATACATCTTTTAAGAATGAAACCAAATAATTTGTTGGCCTTTGATAGTTTTATTGGGTAACAATTTTTTTGTGTGTCAACTAAAGTAGCTGAATTTCTAATAGTTATATACAAAAAAACACATTTTCTGTCTCAGCACAATTATGAACACAGTTTAACAGCACAGTGCCATGAAGAAATAACCTTCCAAAAAAATCCCACTGGATTTGGTGAGGAAAGTTCTAGAAATAATTTAATGCCAAATTTCTGATCACTTAATACATCATTTCTTTTGTCACCTGAAATTGTTACGAATCACTAATTTTTCACAATATCCTACAAAATTTTAATCAATAAAAGCAAGAACACTGCTTTTGTCATTAAACTAGTAATACTACATGGGCATAGAACTACTACATGGGCATTAAACTAGTAATACTACATGGGCATTAAACTAGTAATACTACATGGGCATAGAAATTCATTCCTTATAAAGCACATATGTACGTCTTGAAAGTTTATAGATGGAGAAGGATCTTAAAGTGATGATTTTGCTAACTGCCAAAAGCAACAGTGTGTAGTTACTATATAATTAGTTCTCTGAGTTGGAGTAAGGAAGCCAATTTGGTTTGTGTACTTAGTAGTCCTACTCTTCATATTATTTTAGATCAGACATCTTCTGATGGTCCTGAACTTTCTATTTTATCCTATTGCATGAGGAAACAACACAAACTTTTATTTCTGAAAAGTGACTTTTTTATTTTTGATACTGGAGATCAAACTCATGACCTTGTGCTTGCCAGGCAGGTGCCAGGCAGGAATGTGACTTTTTCCTCCGCTTTGGAATTTGACTTTAAACAAGTGCAAAAACACAAAAATATATACCATTTTATAAAATCAATTATTCCCTTATTTGAAATCTGATAAACTTAAGTGTTGTCAGTTCTAGGGTTTTGTGTTTCCATTAACATTCTCTTTTAGACAAATTATAAGTCTAATTTTGTATTTGAGAAACTTACACTGACCCATATGATTATACAGAAAGGAGTTGAAGACTTACCTTCTCTCAAAATTCATACTACATAAAAGCAACACGTTTATTTTCCAGTCATAATACAGTACTAAAGCGATTTGCTGCAAGTGACAAGGGAGTAGTTTAAATTCATGTTCCAGAATACATCAAAATTCAGAAACTATTTGCCTTACAGAGGTAACTCAATGTATTATCTATTGATCCATTTCTATTTTATTAACAGGTTGCCATATATGAGCTCCATATATCTAAATGTTAATTTTTTTTGCTTGAGCAGGAATGATTCTATGCCACCCAAGAAGAAATCAGTGAGCTTCAACCTAAGAAAAATTAGTAAATATGTGCTTCTATCTCATAGGATGTTAATGTCTGAAAAATAAAACTTTTCTTTTTCATTTATTATACCTTCCATATATGATTTCCTCAAGATAAGATGGAAGCATATGTACATTACTAATATTTTTTTCTAACTCATAGTAAGTTTATCAACTTTCCCTACAGGATGCTGGCTGCAGACCTGCTTAGTACTATCTGGGGTTCTTGTTGAGGAGGCAACTTGAATTTTTTAGGAATCAACTTTAAAGATTCTGTACCTATTCCTATTATCCCCCCTTAATGAAACTAGAAAACAGTGACTATCCAAACAATGGGAATTAGAGTATTCTAATACTAGCTCTCAAAGAAAGCAAAAGTATTAAAATTGTTCTAAGAATTAAAGCCCAAAGGAAAATAACTAGCTAGGTGAGTCAACCTTTACTTCTTGAAGAAAAGAACAATTTTTGCTGTAATACGATCTGCTGCTTTTTTCCTAGTTAGAAGATTCCAAACCCAACTTGAAGATCAAAGTAGAGAGAACTGAAATTAATTTTCAAAGCTATAAATCCAACTATTTACTACTTAGATAGTGACTTAAAGGCATAAAGAAGCATTAGGGTGATAGGTCCTTTAGGATCTACCCACACAGAATACTCATGTATAAACTGTGTAAGCAGAAGGTACTGAACTATTTCTTTTGGTTGGGATCATATGGAGGTTAAGATTTTTCTTAATCCTTAATAGATATTTTACTATATATAATGCAATTCACAGTCTTTTTAAAGCATGAACTAGGAATATTCTCTGTGTAAGAATTAATATTGCTTCTCTGCACTTCTAAATGAGAATAGTAGTGGAGAATAGGGGATAAAAGTATACTCCATCACAGGCTGTCATATTAAAATTGCCCAATCATGATTTCCCAAAAAAGTTCTAATTTGGCTAATTAGCAAAAAGATGAGACAAATGTTGGTTTCTATTAAGTTCTAAAAGTCTTCAGATTTCAGTAATTTAAAACTACAATAGAAGGGCTGAGTCTAGCTCAGTGGCCTACCACACACACAAAGCTTTAAGGTTCGATTCCTAACTCCACAAAAACAAAATAAAACAAAACACCTACAATAGAGAAGGAAAACATGTCATAAGGATGTCTGTTTCACTCATTAAATAACTTCTCTTAGAGGTCTTTTTCAACTCCATAGTTCTAAAAATGATTAAAATCCATTTGTCTACATATTACTACTATTCAAAAGGAAATGTGAGACAAAAGCTATCTATGAGTATGGATTTTTCTAAGTTCCATGTTTCCAATTAAGCATGGCCTAAGTAAAAATTTACTTACGGATTTTCTCCCAAGATTTTTTATTCAAGCACAAGCTTCTATATGCACATAATGCTTTATCTAAAACTATTATAATTTTGAAAAATCCCTGACAAAGGTAGAATAATCCAATAAGTCTATGCTCCTAAAGAGAGAAATAGAGGCATGTTATATCAGGCTATATATGATTATGTGCATGGTGTGTTCAGTCACAATATCATCTATCTTTGGGTTACAGACAAAAATTAGAAATTAGAATTATGTGCTCTAATCATTAGATATCAAATTATCACAAAAACTTGTTAGACCAGTAAGTGTTCTCCAAATAGCACTGTTCTCAGGTCTCATTCCAGTTATGAAGACCAGCAAGTTAGTATCAGGTTTTAGTCACATTTATGGTATTAAGATCAAAGCTTAATTTATCTTTCTACTAATCTACTGTTATTGGAGGTTGACAGAAGCAGTTATTACTAACATACACAACTACAATCACTATTAGGACTCAAGATTCATCCATGGTTGAAACTTAACAGCAGACACAGAACATTTCCTTAGTCTATTAGTACAAATAAGGGACACTATTTCCTAAATGCCTTGTTGTAATGACAATAGACTAGTCTTTAATGGGTTGACATTTCTATAGCCCAACTCTTATTACCTTCCTACTTGTGGAAAGTTGAAAGTTTTGTTCAAAAAAGGGTCACTTAAAATGGGGAGACTACAAAAGGTAGATTATTCTATTTCCTATCTCTTTTCCATTGTTATTCTCTTTTTCTCAAAGGTTATTAAAATCTATAACATATAGCTATCAATCTTTGCAAACTACTATACTTAATCAGAAGATTCCAGGGTGTTCCTCCATAGGACATTTTCTCCAGGGCACTTTGTTTTGACTAATGTTCTATTACTGGCAGAGGTAAGGTTGTAGCACCTTGGATGGAATTTGGGATATAAGATAAGCAATGTCAGCAGAAGAATGTAAAAGAAACAAAGGCTCATGTTAAAAAAAAAGAAAAATCACTGTGAACCACCTAGCTTAGAAAGGGTGCTGTACCACATACTTAGGGAGCTAGAAATTCCAAACTTAACTCCATGTTTAAACTAATGGAAATCTCAGCTTCTACTCTAGGAAACTTATAGCCTACAGAAGTTGAGAAACGTCATGGTGTTGAACTCACAAAGCTCCACAGTAATGCTGGTCATTTTTCAAACTCTTGACAGTTAAGATACCAGAAATACAATCTTCAGTGCCCTTTCTTTGCAGCTCTCATGTTGCCACAAGAAAGCAATGAGACAATGACTAAAACCAAGAATACATATTTGTGGCATTTCATTCTAAATCACTCAAGCACTTAGAGACTAAAGCCCATTATTTATTTTAATATGGAGAAGTGTATACACATGAGATAATGAAAAGAAAGCATTCCATCCAGTACCATTACATGGAATATAGAAGAAATATTTTTCTCTGGCTATCATGAGTTATGTGGTAAAACACTGATTTCAAAGGGAGCAGATATTACACTGACAATTATCTTCTTATACAGAGAATTGTGACTATAGAAAATCATTCCTGAAGTCATGTTCTGACTAGACAGAATGCCCTTGGCTTAAGAAAACCCAAAAGGACAAAAAAAGGATAGAACTTACTATGGAACAACCTAATTTCACCTGTGTCATTCAACTGCCAACTCTGAAACACACTATTAGAAGAAAGTTTACTAGAAACACATTAGTCTCCGTGTCTACTCTTTAATGTGGCCTAAGACTAGTCTGATTTTAATTACCTTCTAATAAAGGTTATACCACTTTTCAAAGTCATTCTTATACTTTCAGTTTAACCTTTTTTTTTGTACCAGGGATCGAACTTGCGACCTCGTTTGCCAGGCAGGCGCTTGTGCTGCTGAGCTAAACTCCCGGCCCCTCTTATAGACTTTCAATCTTTTTCCCTCATCTTGAAATTTTTGTTTTATTCTTCAACTTGATTTTAAAAACTGCTCTCAGAGAGCACGAGCTGATTGAATGGCAAAAATAATACACACACATGCATTTATGAAATGATATGGAGCATATATGGATTGTAGAGGTGGGGGAGGAATAAACTTTATTGGCCCACAGAGCGGTAAGGAAATGAGGAGGAATGACTAGGAAAAGGAATGAATATTCATGGAAGAACTAAAATAGAATGAATTAAATGTGCAAATACACTTTGTCACCGCTACCATTTAACTGAAAGAGATATATACAGTGAGACACAAATAGGCTAAAGTGAGTTTCACTTTGTGTAGATGCTACTTGTGCCAATTCTATTATTAGTAAGTCACCATTTCATTCTCCCAAGTCAGACAGGCTCTCTGGTTAGTGAAAACAAGGTTTTCCATCCTGGGCTGCAGTCTGACCAGCCAGTGCTCAGTAGGCATGCTTGTGATGAACTTGCACACTTTCCAGTTCCCCACCTCCAATGGCGGCCAGGGTCTCCAGCCTGCTTAAGCGCTCCAGGCTTCTTCCAAGAACTTCTTCTAGCCGAGTACGCAACACCTGGGCCCCTTCCAGTTCCACCTGCAGGGTTCGGTCTCTCTCAGAGCTGATTAAACATGCCACATGGAAGGAAAATGGATTAGCTATCAACTGTAAGGAGTCCTCACATTGTTTCCAAAGAGCCATCAATGCCACTCCAGGTCATGAGACTTTCTAAGTGCTTGTTCTCCAGAACACATAATAAATGAATGTAGTCTTTTGTTGAGGCATTTGAGTTCATTGCTGGTAGATTAGCAAGTCTGTTCCTTCCTTTAAAACTGTCCTTTTAAGGGAAATTCTTGAGCAATCTCACATAAAATAATAGCTCCTAGGATTGACCTCATATTCTTATAGCCCACATAAGCATTTCATTACTTGAGAGCTTTAGCTTATGAAAAATGCAACCTGAAATGAAGCAAGACTGGCCCGAGCATGACTGCTACTGAGGACATCTACTTTGTCATTTGTAACCAAATGTGACAGCACTCTGAAAAAGAAGCCAGCTCACAGACTACAGATTCAGAAGCTCTTTAAAAGGTAATACAAGCCAGTGTTCCTATCATACATTTCCTGATTCATCTTCCTGAGGTAAAAAGAAAACATTTTAAAAACCCAGTAAGAAATTAAAACAAAGTGAATAATAAAAGAATAAGAGTTGTAAAAGAGAATAAAGGGCTAGGTGGGAAGGCAAAACGAGAAAAATAAAAACAAAGGAATATAAAATTAACCAGAAGGATATAATATACATGCCCAAGTTCAAGAAGCATAAGAAAATATATTCATAATGATGGCTATCACCGATTCTGGGGTGATATAGGCCATCACAATGAGCATGTTTTCTTCAATGTTATGCAATGATATTAAATGAATACCAGCATCCTTACTTTCATAGTAGAACAGCCTTTAACAGGACATAAAGCAGAAAAAGAACGGAACATACATTGAGTGCTTATTCAATGCAAGACACTGTTTTAAGTACATAACCTGTTTTCTCAATCTTTGCAAAAACTATGCAAAATACACAGTTTCTAACTTAAGAGTTAGACATTGAGACTCAGAGCAATGCTCATAAAAATGACACATTGAATAGCTTTCTTTATCTTTTTGGTATTATAAGCACCTGCACATAGTAAATAGAAGAAATAAAAAGAAGAAGGCTAAAAGGAATAAAACATGTTTTAAAAAGGGAAAAGTCACTCTCTTACCTCTCTGGATGGGCATGGAACTTCACCAAACTGCTGTAGAGCTGCCTTTCAGCTTGTAAGGCCTCATTAAGTCGACTCCGTTCATCTGTTAGTCCTTCTAGCATCAGCAGCAACTATGGAAAGAGAGAAGAAGCAACATGCATGTAGCACGGAGAGACAGAAAGCCACAATTAGTCTGGAGAAAGAGACAAAAAGAATGTATTAGCACATACTATAACTGCATCCAACTCACTACCTTATTTCTTAAGCTTTCGGTGGTATTTTACAGTTTTCAGATCCATGTCACATTCATTTTCACTGTATATATACTTTTTTTATGTCCTTAAAGGTAAATTCACATATAGGCACAAGAATGAAAAAGGAAGAAGCCAGAAGTCTAGGAAAGATGCTAAGAAAACGAAGTGCAACAAAGTAAGGATGGACGAGAGAGAAACATAAAATAGGAAGTTTTCAGTATGTATTCAGTAAATAGTTATTAAGCACCTTCTGTATGATAGGTTCTGCTCAGTTCTAGGAAAAAGCTTACTAGATATGTAGCATGGGGGAAAGACATTCATCATGTATCACTGTGAGCTACAATATGCGCCACAAAGATAATTATCCATGATAATATGTAACTGGCAGCCATCTGTTTAAGATAAAAGAAAAAGTAAGATTGGAGTAAGTTGAGTGGTGAGAAAGGTAATAATGTAGACAGGGAATAGAGATAAGTAAATCTTTTTTGAAAAGTTTGACATTGAAAAGGACAGACATGGGGGTACAGAGACAAGTTTTGTTTTGTTTTTAATTTAATTTTAATTTTTTTAAAGTTGGGATGGCCTTGAACATGGCTAAATGAGGGCAGATGAGGATTCTGTTGAGGAAGGTGATATACGTGTGAGAGTGGGGAATAACTGCTGCTCATGTCAGGACTACAAATGCCAGAAAGCAGTATCTGTGGCTGCTACTGACAATGCAGGGAAATACAGAGCATGGGTTCTCTATGAAATAACAACAATCGACCTCTTCATAATTAGTCTACTTAACAGGACTTCCATTGTTTATTCCAAAAAAAAATAGTTTGCACTGTAATAACCTACTTGTTGTCTTCGGTTTCCCGAAATTTCTTGATCCTGAGATTCCACTGCAGCAACTTTTTCCCGAAGGAGTAAGACTTCTTGGGTCAAGCGTTCCATAGCTGGAATATCTTCAGGATCAACCAGTTGCATTTGCAGGTCCTAGAAGTCAAAAAATAAGCATAAAATTAAAAATAGTAATAAAAACCTTATTTAGGAGAGATGGGGAATTCTCTTGAAACAGCCCACTATGCTTTCCAGTAGGAGACTGACAAGCACTGACCAAGCGGCTTTAGTCATATTTTGTTTGAAGGTGCCATATAGGTACTCTGAACTACAAACATTTCCAGTGGCCTTTAAAAACCTCTGAAACACCTTTATGAGGTCTTCTTTTATCTGTATGTTCCTGGTCAGGGACTCCAGATCAGCAGCTTGCACCTGCAGCTCTTCCTCTTGCACAGCTATCATGGACTGAAGAGCAGAAAGTTCCATCTGGGAAGGAAAGACACTGTGGAGTCAGTAGACAAAGGAAACACAATACCTGTCACATTTACAGCCTAATGTTACACCAGTGACAACCAATAATGCAAGAGAAACCACAACACAAATGATGTATTACAAATTAATACAGCCATGCAGTGTGGTACCAAAAGGCACTTTATGAGAAGCTGTGATGTTTTTAATGATGTTCTCCATTTTAGTTGGCAAGATAAACACATCATATTTATTTAATTAATGATCTTGTTTTGATATATAAAAATTCATCATTAGCAGGAAACAAAGTTTTTCTTTATATAAATACTTCACTTAATAGACGAAAACATGATGCAATTAAATGGCTCCATTTTGCAATTCTTAATGATTTAAAAAGCCATCAAGCAATAATGACTGCTTACATTATCAGAGATCACCAAATTTAACATGCTTCCCAAAAAGGAACACATCAGCATTGACAAAGAAACCTTACCAAAAATTAACATTGTAAGGCCTACATTTTCAGAGTTGCATCTTTCTTCACTCCTCACCAGAAAAACCACAAATACTGATTATGACAAAATTCACTAAAAATCAAAAGAAGCATTCCTACTAATATTTACTGGGTGTTTACCATGTCCCACACACATGATAAATGCTTTCCTTATATTTAGTTCTTTTGATCAAACTAGTGATCTGGCTTACATCTACTCTTCCCACTTTAGTACCTACTTCATTCCTCATTCCTGACCCTCCAGGCACACTAGACTTTTACCTTTTCCTGGAACACCAGAATTTGTTTTGACTCAGGGCCTTTATATATATTGTTCCCCTGGCCCGAAATATCTTGCAAAGGGCTGCTGCTTCTTCATTCTTAGCTACCAGCTTATGTCATATTCTCAAGGAAGAAGCCTTTTTTGGCCATTTTAATGTGATCCCTGTCCATGTTACATCCTCATATCATTTATTATAACCTATAATTATAATATGCATTTGCTTGTTTCTCCCTCTAGTAGAAATCAATTACATAAACTCAGAGAGGGAGCTTATTGATTTTGCTCACTACCTTATTTCGGTGCTAGCCCTTGCTTAGAGATGATACCTATATATCTGATGAGTGAACAATTATCCTTTGGGTAACTACTCTTCAATTTACAGATAAGGTGATGTACTGAAGTGTTTACTCCACTAGAGAAAATGAAAACATGAAGAAGAAAACATTTTTTGCAACACAATAAAAGTTCTGTAGTCAAACTAACATAGGCTTTAAATCTTTGCATAAATTGGACGTGACATTTAACTGAGACTTGGGCTTGGTGTGGTGGTGCATGCCTGTAATTCTAGCACTTGGGAGACCAAGACAGGAGGATCACTATGAGTTCAAGGCCAGCCTGAACTACCTAGTGAGAACTGTCTAAAAAAAGCCAAAATTCCAAAATAAATAAACAAACAAATGAACAAACTGATACTTGATTTGCTCAAAAATAAAATAGGAATAATATTTATTTTGGGGAACTAGGGACACAACAGGGAATCAACAAATGATAACTACTGCTAGTTCTACTACCACAAACAAAATGTCTAAAATATGGGAAAATCTACGGTTTTTGATAATTACCTAATATTAGAGGGAATGTGATAATTTATACAGACATTAGACTTAGACATAGGTAGTAAAAGGATACATAAAGATAAGCCATATCTAAATATCATTCATTTAAAATCTCTATTCATGGACATTAAGTTTTATGATCCTGAAAATAGACAGAACCCAAAGTAACATCACTCGCTATATAAACAATACAAGAACATCTTGTGGAACCTAAAGTATTTGACATTCTTAACCAGCTAATTGATTAAATAGAAATAAAACAAAAGGGGAGATGAACAAGCAGATTTTTAAACCAGATTTTTAAAATGCCACACACTCTCATTTCCTCAAAACTAACTGAATCACATACTACAAGTCTGCTTGTAAGGGGAAACATGGTAAGGAAATCAAGAGGTAAAATAAGACTATTTTATCACAAATATGAACACAGGTTTAATAGTACGCATCAATATGAAAAGGCAGAAAAAACTGAGGAACTGTGCTAGCTAGACTTAAGTGAGGAACCCATGACACTGACTGACCTAAAATACCATACCACAGCACATGTTAAGTTCTTAATTTTACTCTTTAATTCTACACTATGGCCCTAAAATGTCTTCTCCATCATACGGGACATGTAATTGGCTCAATAGGGAAGATTGAGGGGAAGGGATTCTCTTCTAAGAAAACTGATGAAATTCTACTGAGAGAAAAAGATATAAAGTAGAAAAAAAATGTGCTCCAGGAAATGACTTTTTATCAAATATGTGGAGTCACAAAAGACTTGAGTTTAAAATTTCAGCTTCAGCATTTATTAGTTATATGGCCATATTCACTCTATATTAATGAGTTAGTGTTTTAGCTTTTTTATGTATAAAAGAGAGCTGATGCTATATATTTTGTGTAGCACTGTGAACATGGGCACTAGTTTAAAAACTTGGCACAATACACTGCATATAATAGGCACTCAATGAATGCTACTGTTATAGTGATTTTTTTATTTCTAAATTGTAATTTCATAGGTTCCCTATCATAATTCTAAGCAGCAATTACAAGTACTTCTTTTTTTCATAAATGCTTTAAATTTTTATTCCAGTTAATAACAGGTAGACAAAACTGTGTTTGTTCCATACTTAAAAAGTTTTAATGATACCAACTTACAAAAACAAGAGCATCTAACTGATAAAAAATATATAACATGATTTATATGTTTCTATAAAAAAAAGGCAAACCTTGCATTTGGGCTCAGAGTATTATACTTAAAGAATATAAACATAAACAATTTTGAAAAATAGAATTTAGAAATTAGCTTTGACTAGAAAACTTACCTGACTTTCTCTTTCTTTTTTAGTCATGAGTTCAAGTTCCTCTTTAGCATTGCTCAGTTCTTTCTCCAGCCCTGCAACCGTATCCAAATCTCCTAAAATGAATACACAGTAGTACTTATTTTGATCACTAAACACATGAGACTGCATCCAAGCAGTAAAAAAATACATATGTACTCTATAGCATTATTTATAATAGCAAAATACTACAATTAATTTACGTACTATAAAGAAAAGATTAAATCATTGACAGTATGTTCACACAGGTTAGGTAGCTGTAAAAAAGAATGTGCAAAGTGTTTACAAACTTATATGGAGTGGTTTGATGATACATTTATGTAAAACAAGCTAAACTCAAAGAACAATCTATTAGGAAGAAGGGGGAAACATACATATATGAGTTATCCGCTTATATCTGAAAAAAAAAAAGAATACACAGGGAGGATAACCAGAAATGAAACTGGTTACCTGCAAGAGAAAAACAGAAACAGAAGACAACGACAGAAAAGTAGCTGCAATTTCGGAGGATACCATTCTATATATTTGACTTTTAAACTGTGTTAAATACTTGCTATAAAGGAGGAGATAACTCAAATAATTTGCTTTTGTTTGTTTGTTTGTTTGTTTTGGTACCAGGATCTAACTCATGACCTGGCACCTGCCAGGCAAGCACTTATAGTGCTGAGTTAAATCCTCATCCCTGTTTTGTTTTGGGTTTTTTTTTGAGACAAGGGTTCGCTACATAGCTCAGTTTGGCTTTGAACTCACAGAGATCCTCCTGTCTCAGCCTCCTGAGTGCTGGGATTACACAGCACCATGCTTGGTCTAATTTTTAACTTACTACTCTTAACTATATACCCTTAGTGGTGAATACCCTGAGAATAGAAAGAACTAAAAGAAATCTGAAATATTTCACATAATATTGTTTATAGTGTTATTCATGTAGTAATTCTGAAACTATTTTTGTGTATTGTGCAACTACATAAATATTTTGAAATATATTGATGTTAAAGGTAACTAGAATTCTCGATGTTAAAGCTATAAATATACGATGAGAAAAATAGAATGTGTTGTTAAAATGGCAGGAACTATATTTTCCCTCTTTCTCTGACACACATACATGTACACACATACTTTTTAAAAAACTCATTGCAAACTGTTTACTTAACAGGGTCTAGAAGAAAATGACACTCATAAAACACAGAACATAGCATGTGCCGAGATGTTACTTTCAAAATTTATCATCTATTAAAAGAGCCAAGTAGCTTCTATTAATAGATGGTTGCAGAGCTGACATAGGTAAATAAAAGATGATCATAGCATGTTACTGTGCCAAAAACTATGAGAGTTCTCAAGAACTGATGAGGAAACAGAAAAAAGAACAGAGCAAGGGTGTGAAGAAGTTTTTATTGGCCTAATTTGGGCATCAAATAGAATAGTAACAGAAGTAGATACTGTAATGATTTTCCTAAGACATGATTCATACGAAACTAATCAAAATTGAGGTGGGGAAACAGGAAAGACAGCTCTTTATAAATATCTACTAATAAATAGAAATTTCAGAAATATAAAAATCATTTTTTTAAAAAATCACTAGTGTAACAGTTGGTTTAGGCAAGGTCAGAGGATGGCAAAGCTTCTAATTGTTGGGAAACACAACTGTCAGTATCTCAAGATATCAGGTGGTACATTGCTTATTAATTACAAAGGGAAAAAGATCTTTACAGTGAAGAGATCTTGCAGACACAGTGTAATTTAACAAAATGACTAAAGTTAATATTACCAAGTATGATACAAACTAATTAATATGCACTGATATGATGCACTGAGAAAGACATCACTTATACACTGTTCTTGCTAAAAATCTTTAACTTGAAACTAACCATGAGGAAGTAATCAGAGCAGAACCGCAGAACATTAACCTGAATTCTTAAAAATTCTCAATGTCACAAAACACAAAAACAAAAGTATAAAGCTATTCTAAATCAAAGAAAATTGAAAAGACATGATATTGTAGCAAATGTATGATCCCTAAGGTAGGAATTCAGGGGTAGACACAACTACAGAAAACATTATTGAGACAAGAGGAACTTTGAATATAGACTGTACATTAGATACTAAGACAATATGAAGGTCAAATTGCCTGAGGAGGATAAATATATTATTGGTATGTTGGAGAATGCCCTTGTTCCTAGGAAGTATTTAACTGAAGTGTTTGGGGATGAAATGTTATAGCGTCTATAAGAAGTACTCCAAGAGGCCAGGGATTTAGCTCAGAGGCATAAGCAACTGCCTGGTGAGTGCAAGGTTATGAGTTCAATCCCTCATACCCTCCGCCAAAAAAACTCCAGTGGTTCAGAAAAATTGTGTGTGTGTGTGTGTGTATGCATATATATATTTACCTGGTATATATATATACACATATATATATGTATATATATGTATATATATATATATATATATATATAAAGAAATAATTCACATGTGGCAAAAATATTAACAACTGACAAATCCTAATGAAAATATTATATGGGTTTACACTATACTGTTTTGTCTTATAGTCTATAATTTTAAATTTTCCAAAATAAAAAACTGAAGAAAAGTATGGTTTTTAAAAAAAGACAAATATAAAATAAGTTAAAGTTAACATTTTTACTCTTTCACTAACTAGCATAGTTTTCCAACTACACAATGATAATTTGTGAGATTTTTCAAATTCTTTATTATTCTACACTATGATATATATATATATATACACACAAAATTTCTGTATAGTTGCTATCAACCAAATAACCATAGGATGATTTTCTAAGTTCAGAACCTTTCTTAGCACTGTAATTACCACCCTATTAATCATCAGGAGTCTGTACTTTCAGAACTCCCTGAGCAGTAACTTCCTCAAGGCTATCCTAACACTGATCTTTGTCTCACAGACTCCAGTCCAAGGAATCCACTGGTGTTATGCTCCCATCATGCACAGAATTTGTTCCCTTTATAGAGTTCAGGCCCTGAAACCATCACTTAGATAAGGCTTAGCTTGGCAAATAGCTCAATGTATACTGTTCATCCCTTCCAACACTTTAACATAAGTGATACCAAGTTACAAGGACCATCCCTAGCCTTGAGAGATATCTAAAAGCTGCCAATTTTATGGGCTCTGCTATCCAGGCATGGAAGCACTACATCTCGCACTTCTGAATCCTGGTAAAGCTATTTAAAAAGGGGAATTAGGATGCAGTTTCACTACACTAAATTCTGAACCTGGAGCAATAAGCATTAATCAACACAAGGTAAGGGCAATTCTTAGAAGTGACATATTTCTAGCCTTTCCGGGGAATCGACTTATTTTTCCATTAGCCAATCTATTAATACAGAGAGACAAAAAAGAGAAAAACAAAAGGTCTCCTCATGAAATAAAACTTGATACTTACCTAATGTGGACCTGGGTATATTAGCATCCTCTTTAGTAGTCAATGAAGTGCTATCTCTGGAGGGTATATGCATTGACCCCTAAAAATTGGAAGAATTGGGGGATTTAGGAAGATGCAAAAACTATGAGCATAATGATAGGATTCAGAATATTCTCATACAATTTGTATTACAATTATTAAACTTATATAAAACTGAAACACATTAAACTGAAATGTAAGAAAATCAGTCAACATGAAATTTATGAGTTAGTAATTCTTACTTGGTCAGTCTGCTCTCCCAAATGAGGGCCAATGGAGGTAATGTCAGCTTGTTGGTTTGAGACGAGTACTTGAGTCATCATGAAGTCTTTCCCTCCTAAATACTGGCGCAAGGCCTGTAATTCTGAATTTCTTTCCATTAGGGCTTGCACTATCTTCTCTGAAGCAGCCTAGTTAAAAAAAAATCACAAATAACATTTGAAAGATACTATTGTAAAATAAACACTTATAAAAAGTCACTAAGACTCTAACAAATAGTTTCTGTGTTTTCAGTTTAAAAAGAAAAACAGTCAAGTGAATGGCAAGAAGGTTTCTCACAGGCACAACACTGAAAAACTATTGCAAATAAAAGGATCTGACTCAATCAGATGAAGGAGTCAAGATTCTGATTTAAATTGAGAAACAGGTGTCTTTTGTTTAGCTGTTTCATTGGCCTGGATGGTTCTTTGCCCAAACATTTTTGTAATCTGCTGCCTTCAGATAACCTCATCAGATTGGCCTTCCCTACTTTAGATACTTCCTATCTAAATGCATGGGTCAAAGGGCACCAATGTTTATGTAGATTAGTAAATTTGGGGAATCTAATAATTTCCTCTCTTCCTGTAATTCTCTCCTGCATCTGGTATGTATATTTCCTAAGCAAAACTTAAGTGCTGATATAAGTACCCAAAACAATGCATACCACACAATCTGCTCTTGATATATATTTACAAATCAGTTACCCAGATAACTATATTTGTTAGACCCCCAGGTGGTCAGGGAAATCTTCAAAATCACTGAAGCCAGTATGTTCTACTTCAAATCCCAGTTTTCTAAGACAGATGGAGGAACAATAAAGAAAGGGTCTAGAACCCACTTGTGATTATTAAAGCATAGAAAGCCTGCATTTAATAGGAATATTTGGAGAAAATAATTATTGGAGATATAAAATGATGAATTGGAACTATACTAACTATCATAGTACCAACTGACTCAAGCAAGAAATACTAGTTATGAAAAGCTGGGCTGGGGATTTAGCTCAGCGGCATAAGCGCCTGCCTTGCTAGCAGGCAGTTGTGAGTTCGATCCCTGGTACGGATAAAAACGAAAAACATACACACACACACACAAAAAAAAAAACCCGCTGAAAAGCTGAGGCCTTCTAATTTCTATGAGAAACAAAAATTCCATTTTCAATAAATAAAATTTGGGCTCTTAGGAGATTTGAACATAGCAATTTCAGAGGTATCAGTACACTATTAATGTTTATTAGTAAATGTGTCTATGAAAATTATGGGAAAAATGGTAATCACAAAGGACGTCTGTTGTCTGTCTAACACATTACACTTTTCCTGGCAGTGCTGCTTTCAGCCTTGCTCCTCCGAGTGTGGTTGATAAGCGGCATTACGGTCTACCACAGTTTATTAGAAATGTAGATTCCTCATTTTTATCTCCAGGAGTGAGTTCAGAAGTCAATGTGTTGCTATTCAGGTGATACTTTTGCATCTAAAATAAGACTGATCCTTTCAAATCACAGAGATTAAAATGAAAACTCAAAGCCTTGTTAGCCTGTTGCCAAAGACATAAATGATTCGCTACAGTTGTCCATTCTAGAAGCAATTTCTGAAGCACATGGCAGGATGTGCCTAACAAAATGTGACACACTAAATATTATGGTCAAAAAACACAGGCAAGTAAGAATCTAGCTTCTTCTCAAATTGACTAGGGAGAGTCAGAGCTGGTCACAGATCCCTGAAATGCAGTACAACTAGCATCCTTTGGCCTCTGAAAACATCATCTTTTATTCCTATAAAGGTAATCTGGGTTTTACAAGAATTGAGAATATATGGTGAGTGTAGTTTTCTCAAAATCTTGGCTATAAAAATAAACTACTACTCTAGTCTTTGTAACTTAGAAACAAAAGTAAAATACTCTAGAACTCTAAAAATTATCAGGACATTAAGAAAAAAATGCACATAATGAACTTAATGAATACATTTATTATTTAAGCATAATTCCAAACTGTTCGAAGAAATCTTATACAATTTGATATAATACTGTGGTTTAGTTAATAAATAGAAGGAAAATATAAAATGATAGAACAGGACACAAGTGATGCTTTTCTGGCCTGGGCATAGTCCTTACTTGGCTCTCCTGCTCCCTGGTGCTCATAGACTGAAGCAAGCTCTGAACCTCCATTTCATGTTCCACAGCCTGCTTGTTCCGGTCACTAAGAAGATCCTGAAGCATCCTTTCTTTCTGCTGCAGACGCTGGCACAGCTCCTCAGCTATTTCACTCTGTCCTGGTCCAAGTTTGCAGAGCAGTGTTGCACTAAGATCCTAATGCACAGAGAGAGAGCAATATAAGTTTCTGGAAAAAAGAATGTCTTCTAGTACATATCAAAGGGCTTATAAGGATCCGACATAAAAGAACTGCGAAGTTCTTGAGACTAATATCATGTGGTACTCATGTTTTTTTTTCCCCAGATCTACCACGGGCCTGCAATGCAAAAGCTGGAAATACAAGTTCAGTAAATGAACACTAACAGTACAGAATCGTACATTTGTTCTCTGAAATAAGTCCTTTCTCCTATTTTGTCAGAGCACACAATAATGTTAGAACAAATGGATGTTCAGCTCATTTATTTCATTTGTTATCTCCCCATTCTAATTTTTACCAGAAATACAAAATGATAAGCTAAAAAAACCATAAGTACCATAAGTGGTTTCAGCAGGATAATACGGGTCCTAATTTTACAGTAATCACCAGTACATGGTAGTTAAAACTCTGGAGCCATAAAGCTTGGACTGAATACTGGCCTTGCCACTTACTTAGCTATTATTTCCTGAGACAAATGAACTTCAGAAGTCTGTTTCCTTGTCTGTAAGACAGGGATAACAGTATGTCCCTCATAAATTTGGGAGGACTCAGTAAGCTAATATCCAGTAAGCTCTTAAAACAGTACCTGACCCAGCATAAGCACATAATAATAAAGGTTAGTAATCATATTGTAGATATATATTTTAGATGTAATTATTTCTCACATAACTATTTTAAGAAAGATACTTGTCATCTCAAGTTTATGGGGTGGGGAGTCCCAGTGAAAATCAATTACTTGTCCAAGAACACAATGTTTTTAAAGATTTGGGTCACTGGCCTCCTAAACAGCAAGAGTCCTAATTGAAGGCTAAGATTATATAATCACTAAGCCAACTGTATTTAAATTGACTGGAATCTTGCCTCCACTTCTTTGTTTCTGTCATGCAGAGAAGTCTGTAACTGCTGAATAATACTCTCTTGTTCCTTCTGCCAATGGCTAAATTTGGTTTCCATTTCTTCTTTCAGCCACTGGAGGTTCTGACAGGTAGCAGTTAACTGTTCCAGTTCTAGGCCTTTGGCCCTCAAGAGACTCTCCATGCTCTGCAGTCACAAAGAGAGCAATCACAAGTCAAGGTGTACCCACAGGGTACACAAGAGATCAGATATACCTGTGAATGATCACCAATCAACTTGTTTGCAAGAGGCAAAAATTTAGCATATAATCTATCATACCAATAATTTTGTATTTTCAGAAACTTCTGTCTAGTTTGTGAAGAGAGAAATGTAAGTATATAAAAAAATGAAATACAATGGAAGAATTACTTTTTCCACAGAGAAAGCAAATGACTTCTTTAAAAATTGACAGATAGTCACATAAGTATATAGTAAGCATGCCAAAAAAGTCTACGGTAATAAAATAAGCAAGTATTCTAGTCATGCCAATACAGGGACATGTATATAATATTAATGAAAAATACATAATAGTTGTACCCAGGCATGCTTATGTAAAAAGGTATATGTGGGTGTGTATCTATAGAAAAAGGTAAGTAATAAACTAGAACTATGTAGCCTTTGAAGTCTACAATGATGAAGCATGTGAGAATTATTATTTTCCTTATAAAAGAAAATACTCTGGTTTTCATAAAATGATGGAGGTGGCTGATACTTAGAATGAAAGTAAAGGAGAAAAATCAATCAATGATAGATTCTGCTCTCACTTGCATGGTAGCTTCATTGGAAGAGAGAACACCACGCAGTCTCTCCAAGTCATGATCGCGCTCTCTCACAGCAAGATGAAGCTGCCGCAGCTCTTTGTCTTTTTCTTCGAGAGCACAGAATTTTGCATCTATAGCTTGCTGTAAGGAAAATAAAGAGTCCTAAACTTTAAAAAATTCACCATCTTCATCACCCTTATTCAATAAAATCCAAAATATGAAGGAACAGAAAACTAAAATCCCAAGGCACAAATTAGACACAAACTTAATAATATGTAGACAGAATAATTCATAGCATACCGAACAAACGTTTATCCTACATACCTCTAGAGCAATTGCTCTATCTTGTATTCGCTGCCGAAGTTTCTCAATCAACATTTCATTTGCTTCAAGAGTTTTGTCTGAGTTATCTCGATACTTTAAGAGCTCCTGAAATTCCTAATAAGTCCAAAAAATATTTTCTTTTATTTACTTATCCAATACTAACTGAATTCCTACATTTTTTTCAACTAATTTGTTATTCAGAATAAAAAAACAAGAATGATCATTTTTCTCAGGGGAAACACGTTTAGCAGAAATAAGAGATATGGAAATTGCTATCTGGCAATACTTAATTTACATAACACATAAAATTAACAATTTAGCCACATACATGCTAGCATGCATGTCAGCTGGCTACTGGGAAAACATAGGATGTGTTGCCTGACTTGGCCTAAAGGTGTCAGTAAAGACCTCACCAAGGAGGTACTATCTGCTGCCAATCTTCATTGACTAAGACTCCAAAGCAGAGATGGTGATAGCATATTATCTGTCGGGGGGGGGATATATATATTATCTGTTGGGGGGGGGAAGCCACACAACATATACATGTTATGAATAAATTGTATGACCAGTAAAATGTAAGGGATTTTATGTAAGGTTTAGAGTAGCTGACAGAACTGAACACTCTTTTTAGTGTCCCATTTCACCCTAAAACTTTCATTCTAGCATGTAACTCTTATACCAATGTCATCTCCTATCAGTCCTACCAGACTGACAAAAGTAGTCAGGACTCTGTCTCGCCAAGCCCCATTAGAGTAGTGTCTGATTCACAAAGGTACTTGGTAAGCATCTGCTGAATACTGTTTGCCTTTCCAGTCTCTTTGTATCTTACTTGCTGATCAGGACCTTATTCATGGATTATATTTTTTGTCTTTTTAAATCTTCCTGATTCCCACCACTCAAAGTTCTATTTGTAGCAAATATTTAACACAGGTGACTCATACCTTAAGGCTATATGAACAGGAACTTCTGAGCTTTTATGAGATCGTGTAAACTCACCTGAAGCAGTTGTTCTTTATGACTCAGACTGTGGTTTAGGTGTTGAATGGTTTGCTCCTGTGTTCGAATCTCACTGCATTTTTCAGCCTCCAGGGTATGAAGCTGTTGGCTCTTATTCTGCAATTCTCCTTGTAAATGATGCAAAGCTTTTCGTAATTCCTGAATTGAAATATTCACTTTAAAAAAACAATCTAAACTTGTCATTTGGTCATTAGACATAGAGACCTTAAAATTTCTAAGACATAATGAAATATAAAGAACTAGAAAGCACCATCATTAAAAATGCTACAGAAGTATTACATAATACATTAACTGGAGTTAAATATAGGAAATTGTAAAAACTGTGTATATAGTAAGTTTGACTTATAGTTCAATACTTATTTTCTTGTTTAAAAAATACGATGTAGGACTTTGTCCAACTATAACCCTAAATCCTTTACAATAAGCTCAAGGATAGACTATTTCTATCATGTTTTCTTAAGAGATCATGAAGATTCTATTAATTCATTTTCTTAATTTGCCATATGTAGTATTTTTCTAATAATAAAATCAGTAATCTTTAAACCATGTATTACTTTAGATACTCTCCAAAATATTTTCAATTAAAATTTAGGACATGTTTCCTTTAAGTATACAACAAAAAATTAAGAATTATTTCCATTCTAATTCTTCCATTACTCCTCAACCTTGCCAAATTATGAAAATTTTAATATTTGCAATGCAAATTCAGGAAATATATTTAACCTTCAAAGTATTAAACTAAGGATATTCATCAAGAAATAGTTTCAATCTGAATGCTTTACAGTCAAAAGAGAAAAACATATGCTCTAAGATAATAAGATAAGGATCCATTTTAAAATTATGTGTATTTTTAAAAATTACATGGCTCATTGTACACATCATTGCTTTGATCTTGGATGTTCTTGGTCACTTTTCTGTGCAGTTTACTATTATCCCATCCTCCAGGATAACCTGAGATATCCTGTCTTTATGAAGCTTTCCTTGATTCCCTTTCTCAGTCCCTCCCAGAAGTCCTTTCAGGACCCTATACACAACTCCTCAGTATTAACCACACTCCAATTATGTTCATGTGCTTGTTTTACACACTAAATTATAAGCAACTTAAGAGGAAAGGGCCTGTAGCATTTTCCAATGAATTTCCAGGACACAGCCCCATAACCAGCACATGAAATACACTAACAAATGTTGGACCAAATTACACTCAGATTAAGCAAATACTGTAATTCAAGGGTTCAGGTTCAAAACCAGCTGTTCTGATAAAAAGCCACTGTCAGGTCAAAGTCAGCACTGAGGGCTATAAAGTGGTTAATGATTTACCTGGTTATGTTTCCAAGAGGCCTCCTTCTGCTTTTCTCTCTCTTGCGCTGTAGTCTCCACTAACTGCACACATCGCTTGGCATCAGCCAGCTGGCATTCCTTCTGTCTTACTGACCTCTGCAGCTTCTGTATTTCAAGTTGGCTGCAGAATAAAGCACTCTGAAGATCAAGCAGAGCCACCTGTTGCTGAGCTTGAGACGTACTGTCCGAGGTCTGAGAAGAGAGCAGAAATCAGTCACAAGAACAGCAAGCAATGACCTCAGGGGACTGTGAACACAAACTTAAGAAGGTAACTGAGAAAGACACACTCCCAACTCTAGTATTTCCTCTCTCTGTGACCCTCACATACATGAAGTTGTCCAAGCTGGCTTTGGTGTAGCATTTCTCGAAGCTTTGCCATCGTGTCATTTTGGCTTTCAATCACCTGGTACAACTCCTCAGTCTGAAAAAAAGAGAGGGAACACCAAACATGTTAGTAAATTGAAAATAAATCCATTATCTGGTACCTACAATTTTTCCAGGCTGATTATTTTGTTATGCCAATAATATATTTCTACATTCATGGAACAAATGGTTTCCTCACAGATTTCTGAATCCTAAGTGATTTACCTCACTTTCCCTGCTTTTCAGAGTTTCCTTGAGGCTTTGAATTGTATCTTCTTGCTTTTGAGATGACTCTTGAGCAGACTTTAGTTCACAGCTCATTTCGTGCAGTTTGTCTTGAAGAATCTGAATTCAGAAAAACAGCAAAAAAGTTTGTTGGGACAATGATATGTTTTAACCCTAAATGCAGCCATAAAGTCCTTCCTCTGATCTATGATTTGATGAACTTCTTAGGAAACATTACATTAATTTTTCCTAAATATAGTAACTATTTAAGTTGTATGACAAGCAAAAAGAGAAAGTCATAGGAAACATGAGATACTTTCTTCAATACTCGGTAAACTCAATTCTCAGTCACTGTGCTTTCTCTGTGATGGAGTATTCCCATGAGTCACTGTGGATTAATCTTAAGATTTCATAAGCATTTTAATCAGACATCCAAAACTCTGATCTTTGCATACACAGTTAAAATGCATGAGAAACAAAGGGGAGGACTATATTTGTACAGGAAATATTCTCTAGAGCAATAGGAGTCAACAGCTGTCATCTCCCCAGGCCTACTCAGTATAAGGACAGAGCCTGTCACATCCTCAGGAAAACTATGGGACAGTCAAGTGCGCAGTACTGATCGTACCTTGCTGGTGGCCTCTGTTTGCTGGACTTTGTCCTGAAGTGCTGCCAGATGGGAGTCAGATACAGACTGAGCACTTGTAGTGGTCTCATTGGAACTCAGCTTTTGTTGTCTGAGTAACTCTTCAGGCACCGACTATAAAAAAGCAAGAAGGCAAGTTGAGTTAAATGCAGTCAACAAAAAGTCTTGTTTAAACATCTATGGCATCTTTTGTCAGAGATTTAGAAAACCAGAGCTGCTGCACAAACTTTTATCTGTAGGACTTACCGAAATAGTCCTTTTCTTTGGTAAGAAGATTGATTCACTTTTGTCTTTACTAAGCTTCTTAACCCACTCACACGACAGCACTCAATCACATGTTTAAAAAAAGGGTAAGTTTCTATAATGAAATGCTTGTAAGACTGTTTGCTTTATCCTGTTTTTAATCAGAGAATTGAAATGCATGTGAATTAAACTTATTCTATTATTAAAAGAAATGATACAGTATTCCAGTTCCCTGTCTTGTAACAGGCCTATTCACGTTATGGAAAAACTGGCTAACTTTGAATATGGACTGTGTATTAGATAATACTATTTTATCAACATTAAATTTCTTAAATCTGTCAACTGTATGGTAGTTGGTGGAAATATCCCTGCCATTGGAAATACATGCAGAAGTATTTACAGTAAAGCAGTACAATAGCCACAGCTAATTCTTACATGGTTCAGGAATTTAAAAAGCAGGGCACGATGGTGCATGTCTGTAATACCCACACTCTGAGGGCTGAGGCAGGTAGAACACAAGCTTGAGCCTCGCCTGAGAAGCTTAGTGACTACAGGGTGGGGACATGGAGCAGTACAAAAGACCTGCATTTGTACCACAATGATAATGTTCTTATATCAAAGTGAAAGTAGTAAAACAAATGTAGAAAATATCAACAGACAGTAAATCTGGGTAAGGGGTATATGGGAATTCGCTGTACTTCTCTTATACTATCTCTAAAATTTTAAATTATTTCAAAATAAAAAGTTGGGCAGGGTGGTACATGCCTGTAACCCAGCACTCTGTAAAGCTGAGGCAGGCAGATGCCAAGTTCAAACCCACTCTGTCAATTCACCAATTTAGTTTTAAAAGCCTGTCTCAAAATGAAGAATAAAAAAGGCCTGAAAACTGAGTTCAGTGCAAAGGCCCTGGGATCAATCCCCAGTATTGTAGTAAGTAAATACACACATAGAAAATAAACATTTTCATTCTTTAAGGAGTCACAACTATCTTAAATCCCTTCCTGTAAACAACTGATTAGAAGTACAATGATTTTAGAAAAAAAACAGGCTATTTGTCAACTTTTCTAACATCTCTTAAAAGCACCATGTGAGACACTGTGGAAATATAACACTGATAAACATGTGATTCTAGCTCCAAATGATGCCAGTCTAGCGAGGGAGGTTGTAACATCATGAAACTTACAGAAAAAGTCCCTGCTGGTTGCAATAGGAATATAGAAAAGGCTCTTGGAAGAGACAAAATTTACCCTGGATAGGGCCTAGAAATAGATCTGTGGTTCAGCAGAGGCATGTGTAAGCTCTGGATCTGATCTAAAGGAAACAAAAAATATTCCAGATCCAACAAAGAGGTAGAAAGTACAGTGTGAAGCTAATGGATATAAAATACTGACTTCCATTACCCTATAGGGACCACATACTTTATTAACTTATCAGTTACATCAAACCACTTTTAGGAGTTGAAAGGGTCCAGTTAATAATTTTATCAGGACAATAAGCATAACTATCCCAAGCAAGGTTAGATATTTTGTTGTCCTCTTTATGAGACCATTCCTGTTTCTGAATAGCTAGTAAAGTCTACTTTCTCCCACAATACGATTTCAAAAATTTCAAAATTCTAAACAGCAAAAATATCAAAGTAGTATTACAAAATTAAGAAGTACTACAGATTAATCACAAGAAAGAAAAATAATCACAGAAGTTTTGATAAGTTAATGGAACAGCTTTAAAAAAAAAAAGAATCTAGAGTTCTGACATCATTCTCTGGAGCCTAGACCGCACTGCTTGTTAATACAGAAATGAGAGGGAAAACGATCCACTGGTCCTTCTTATGTCTACTGAATATCATTTACTAGTACAGCAGCCATTAATTTCATTCATTCACTCTTTCAGTATGCACATGCTGAATGCTATATGGCAGACACTGTTCTGGAGATGAAGCATGACAGAGGTCAAAGTCATTACTTTCTTCAAAAATAATACAAGAACAAGTACATAAGACATCAAGTAGGGAGGCGTCCTCTGCAGTTAAACAAGAAAGCATTATGCAGAGTAGGTACTCAAATTACTCCATATTGATCAAAGGAAGGTTGGAAGGTCTTCGAGGTAGCAGGTAAATGGGATCAGAATGGAATGGAGCCAGTCTTACAAAGACCAACAGAGGGTCAAGCTAACAGAGGCTCACGGAGATGAAGGAGAAGGGACTGTGCAGCAGAAGGGTACTTTCCAAGTGAAATATCACGGGAACCACGTGTGTAATTTTTAAATTTTTAGTAGCTTTGCTGCATGAACTAAAAACATAAGTGAACTTAACTCCGATATTTTAACAAATACATCCAAAATATTATAAACATGTAATCAATTTAAAAACTTTGAAATTTTTTTCTTAGTGTTTAAAATTCAAGGTATCATGTACCTTACAGTCACAGCACATCTCAACTTGGACTAGCCACATTTCAAGTGCTAAATAATGAATAAATGACAAAAGTTAGCTGCTGGCTGGCTTACTGGAGAGCTTAGAGCTACAGTACAGTGGGGTAAAGGGCACAGCGACTCCAAGTAGAATGACAGACAGGGGATAGGTCATACATGATGGCCATACAGCATAGTAAAAAAGCAGATTTCATTCTAATTGAAGTAAGAACGGACTACAGTGTCTCTAAATAGAAATCAGCTGGTTGTGAGGGAACAGGCCTGAAATCCCAGCACTCAAGAGGCTGAGGCAAAAAGATTGCTGTGAGTCTGAGGCCAGCCTGGGCTGCACAGTGAATTCAAGCCCAGTCTGAACTCCGCAGCCAAATCCTGTCTCAAAAATACAAAACAAAATAAAAATAAATTAGACTTCATAGAAAGTTTTCAAAATGATCATCCTAGTGACCCTTCAGTGGTAACTAGATCTGTGGGGAGCAGGAGTGGAAACAGACCAGTGAGGAAGCTGTTGAGGAAGGCAGGTCAAAGACAATTGAAGCTTTGATTAGTAGTGATAGTAACGGGAGAGATAAAAGGACGGTTGAACATATTTTGAAAATACAGTTAACAAGAGTTGCTGGCAGATTAGATGGTGGGAGAGGGAAAAAAGGTAACGATTCTTAGAAAACTTCAGATACTTGTTGTGAACATAAAAGGAGCCCTCCCTTGAAACAATGTGAACTGTGTCACACCACTGATATAACTGTTTCAATAGTTATTTACAATTCTGACTGACAAATTTATCATTAATGTAATGTAAAACATTCTCTGTAAATCTTAGTATTTTACTTACTTCATCAGTGTAAAATATCTTTTCTGTAACAACTGCAATAAAATATTTTTGAAAGTTAAATTATAAGAAGGATTAATAAAATAGCTTCAAGATTAAAATGGCAAGGAAGGCAGACATATTCATTTACCTCAAACCAAAGCATCTTACTGCTGCAAAGGAAACTTTATAAACTAACCAGGTGTTCCTATTCCATTCCATATAAGGAATCTGAAGTTTATAGAAGGTAAGTAATTTGTCCTAGTTTACACAAGAAATCAGGAAAAGCATTCAATTAAACTGCACTCAAGTTGGTATCTTTCATTTCTATAAACCCATTCCTTATCATGATGCCAGGAATACTTCAGGAATCAAATGTTTTTGTTGAATGAATAAGACGAAAAACAAAACAAAAAGAGGTCTATGCCCCAATTCCCTGTCCAATCTTTCATTTACTCTCCTAGGTCTAATTCCCGGTTTAATCTTTCATTTACTCTCCTAGAAATAAGACCATACATCTAGAGATATACATGGATATCTGTGAACACACACATATATGTATATACATAGACACACATATTCATAAGAACAGCAATTTGCAAGTTACAGAATGCCACAGAAAAATATGTAATAAATCTGGAACTCATTTACACACATCTTGACCATTGGAAGACATTAATTCTAACAATATAATGCATTGATTTAAAAATTGGAAGATGTTTGTTTCTTCATTTATAAATAATTTGTTATTTTTCGTATCAGAAAACTGTCCTTTCAGATAACATTCTGGCAAAAGAGCACTTAGGGAGTTACAATGAGTCAAAAACTCATAATGAAGTGCAAAGTACAAAATATATAAACCAATCACTAGAGCCTAAAATCAGTAACCCTTTATTTGGTACAATCAGTGTTATTCCCAGATTTCTGGTCACTCAGACCATGTTGTTATGATAATGCAATTTATATTAAGTCAATTTTGACCCAGCATCACAATCAGTACAACAGTCCTAATGTTGTACTGTAAGATGATTTAGGCTAACAGACAGGTATTTAGGTCTTTTCAAATAGCATTTTCTTGGCTCAAGCTAGTCCTAACACTAGTGAGTCACAGATCTCAAACTGTGGTAAGTTTTCATTCTATTTTAATAGAAGACAAATAAGAACAATCACCTAGTGTAAAACTAAAGAACTAATCTTTGAGCAGTACTAATGGCTATGCTTTCCAAACGGCCTGAATGATTTAATTCAGCTAACCTATGAAAGGGATGTTTTATTATAGTGGCAAATGACCAGACACTGCATAGCAAGGTTGGAAGCAAAGATTTGCTCTTTGAATTTAGAAAGGGAAACTGCACATAAGCCAGGGTTCTCTGACTTGCTGTTTACAAAGGGACTACGTCTCCTATCATAGATTTTCTACTTTGGAGCCTTTTTACAGAAGAAAATTATGCTTCAAACCTTTATGTATCTTTAGAGTCTTGAGTCTCTGGACATAAATTTTATTGAAGGCAAATAATCCATTTTGCACAATATCAGAAAAGCAGTTAACCAGGAGAAATATATATTTTTCTTTACTACAAGAAAGAAAGGGAAAGAAGGAAGGAAGGAAAAGCAAAGCAAAGCAGAAAGAAAATGGAACAAAGGAGAGAAGGCAGAGAGGAAAAAGGAAGACAGAAGAAAGCAATTAGGAAGAATCCTCACAATGATATTTAATAGTGTGTATGTTGAGGGAGGTGGATTAAACAAAGGAATAAAAATCACCTAACAGAACAATCTCATTCTTTAGAATAACAGGCTTGGATATATGATTCCCAATTTTACCTACCTTCCTCCCCCTTAGTCTACGGTGGTTCTTTTTTTGATTCTTAAAATGAAAAACTATATATCCACCTTATGAACAATGTTATTGTTTTTAATTTATTTTATACTACTACATGAATAAAACCAAATCACTATTATCTTTGCAGACTGCTTTTAAATTGTGTCATTTTTACTTCTCTTCAAATGTATACTGTATTTTTAGAAATCTTATTTTTAAATAAATATTTTTTTAAAAGTAACAGGTTTTGTTGTAATGTGTAGTATAATTTAATTAAAAGTTTTTTCCTTTACCCTGTTCTTTCCTATGAACTAAAAAAACAAAACAAAAACCAAAGCGTCTGAGTCACCTACTTGGGTCTTTGTCCTACAGCATAATAGCTCTTAAGGAGCTTAAAAGGCAGTCAAAGGTAAACAACAGATCAAGTGCCCAGACCAAAATATACATTTCATTTACCAAGATTTTGAGCCCAATTTATCTGTTTCCCTACATCTTTAATTATTAGAGAAATAGCATAGTAATTAAATGTTTCTTGAAGTTGAATGTTATTTCCCCCTTCATCTCAATGTTTCCTTATTCTACAAACAAAATGTAACCAAATGACAGAAAACAGGTGAATTTCTATTATTTTAAAGTTTTAATGTCCAAAGTTAACGAGGTCAAAGGACTTGACAAAAGATACAGTTACCATAGTTTATACCTGCTCACTCAGATAATACCTCTGCTTAAAAAAATTCCTAAAGAATCCTCCAGGAAGTTACAAAAAAAGGACTACTGGTTTAAAATAAGTACTTAATTAAACTGATGTACCGCAGGCAATATAGTTTAATGTATGGAATTAAAAGGTCTTGATTGAAAATGGTCAGGAAGCATTAGTTCTATATGGGCTGAGTTATTTAAAGCATGAGTTTTCTAAACTGAGAGACTGCATGAGGTTCTTTAAAATCTTTCCCAACTCCAAAACTTAGTGAGTCCCAGCACCAAAGGATAGTATTTTTAATTAAATATAGAGAAAAAATTCCTCATTTTACTAGTAATTTTCTAAATCTTTTCCTTTTACAGCACTGGCTATTTGAAAGAGGAAAACAACTTACTCCCCACCCACCATGCCTAATCTACTTTTAAATCCTAATGTGAGACTTTAATATGTAACATTGACATCTACTGCAGAGGTAGTGTCAGGGTCAAACTCGGCTCCACTGAAAAACCCAACAAAATATAAGTACACATTCATTATACATGCAATACTAAACATTTTATACAAATGAAAGTACATAATTTTACTTTTTTCATTAACATTTTCATATAATTTCTGATAATTTTGCATATTTCTAATTCTGTGTAAATCATTTTACACAAATTTTATGTAAATCTTAAAAACTTTTCTCCCATTTTCTGCTTAAGTTTTCATAGTGACACAAATTTTATAGACAATAGAAATACTTTTCAAAAATTTCACATGGCAATCAACAATTTCATTTTATTAAGCTCTAAATTTCTGAAATTATGTTGACCAGTACCAGGCTTTCCCAAAAGGCCTTCTATATTGTCCTTTATAATGGTACCACTAAACAACTGGTATCAAATGGAATTTGCCAGGTTTTTCAAAGTTAGTTGAACCTACCATTTACTGCTGATACGGAAAACAAAACAGCATCTGTCAGGTCCCTTTATACAGCTGAATTTAGAAGGCTGATCTGTAATCAATTGGACAGAAATGAAGAGCTCAAACTAGGATCATTTTCTATTCTGTGGTCATTGAGAAAACAAAGAGCAAACTAGAAGAGGGATAATAGGATGTAGGGAGAAGCTCAAATAATTTTCCAAATTGCATATTTTGTTGTTTCAAAAATACTTCAATATCTATGCTAATTTATTTCATTATACTATGATTTCTTAGTTCATTAAAGTTATTATGTTTCTTTTTGTAAAAATTTTTTTTGCTTTATGTCTCCCACTTTAACTACTTTGAAAATGATACACAGTGTACTGTTATTCTCTTACTTTAAGACATTTTTTAAAAATTTTCTTCCTAAAATAAAGAAAGCAAAGAGTATAATGGGAGACTTTTAATACCAAACATAACCTAATAGAACTCAGATAAAAACTGGTCATATAGTTTTCATCTTAACAGTTCAGTGACAATATTTGAATTCCCAAGTCTCTTCGATGACTAAATCACCATTAATCCTCAAGTAATATATTCATTATAATATTGCCCAGGTGACATAATGCTTTACTGGTGAACAACAGGTTTTCCCCAAACTTTCACTTTATGTTCTAATTATTTTAAAGCATTCTGGGAATGGAAGGTTTAATGCTGCAAGAACTAACTAGAGAACTCCCTTATAGAATGCCAGAGGATAAAGTGTAAAACTAAAACAAATAGGGGGAAAAAATGAAAAGGAAGCAAGAGGCAAAGTTCTAGTGCCAAACATGAGATTAAATGAGATTTATAGGAGAAAAGTGCACCGGGCATCTTTTTGCCTTAAAAGGTAGACAATTTTGATAACAGGCAACCTAACTAATAACATTACAAAGAGGATTGTAAAAAACGAGCCAAAATCGGCTCAATGATCAATATTCTCCAATCGAGACGGAAGGAAATCATGTGAAATCCTGCAAAGCCTGCGGATCAGCCAGCTACAGTCAGAAGAGCACATCATATACCTGCAGCCGAAGTGGCAAATACTCTTCACAGAGATCATCCCACAGCTCCTGGAGGTCGGAAATCTCCAAGGGATAATTCACAGGTGTCTTGTTCAAAGGCCTGTTAAGGAAACTGGGACAAACTCCGTCCGTCATACTGAGGCCAGGCTTGGTTCCAGATGGGCTGGATTTCACTGGAATGGGAAGCCTGCTCCCTCGGGGGCTCTGAACAGGCTTATAATCAAGACCTTTAATCACGTTAAGCGCTAACTCCAGTTTATGATTACACATATGCTGTGGAGCCTGTTCATCGGAACAAAAGTCACACTTTACAAGTTCTTTTGCATTTCTCTCAATTTCCTCCTCCTTGGCTTGAGGGGGACTAGCCTGGGTACTTGCATCCAAAGATTCCACAGAGGACCCCGGGGTTCCTTCTTCCATGCTTTCTCCATCTGGGGGCATCTTCGTGCTCGATAAATCCGGTGGCCCAATCTCGGACAAAGCCGCCTCTTCTGTGCAAATGCTGGTAGACCACCTGCTAGAAGGGCCACAGGAAATACTTCTGGCTACTTTTCGAGGCACCTTACAAATTGCTTCATAGTCAGAATCTGCGACCCGCAAAGCTGCACACCCTCGGCATCTCCTGGGTCGGCTACCAGGGCCTTCTGCAGCATGGCAGCTATGCGGCTCCTGAATCTGATCTTCACTTTCCACCCAGCACTCAAACCCCGAATAGGCAAAGTCTTCCTGGAGCAGTGCAGAGTATCTCACGTCGGGTAACCCGGAAATGTCAACCGTCCCACTCCCGGCCTTGGTCTCCGAGCCAGAGTCATCGTTATTTTTGCGATACATGCTGGCAATGCAAAACTTGAGGCGATCCTTCTCCAACAGCAGTTTCTGCAAGCGCTCAATGGAAAGGGCTTCGATGCGGGCGATAACGGTGTCAAAACGATAGATCCGATCGAGCATGAATGCACACTTGCTGCAGGCAAATTCGGCTTTGCCATCGCGAGGTACATCTTTGCCCAGGACGTGCGAAAGCAGAACCTGGAGGTTGAGCTTGGACGCCGTGTGGAAGATCCAGCGCCGCTGGTTTCCACACAGCTCCCGGGCACAGATTCTGCAAATCTCCTTCATCTTTGCTTGCAGCGGCTGCCGAGACCGCCGGGTGACAGTGCACTGGCTCTGGCGGTCCCCAGCGGTCGACACAGCCCGGAGGGCTCCGCGCCCTGCAGGGCACCCGGCACCACGCGCCGCCGGGTACCACGGTGTCAGCCCCGCCCCTCGGGCTGGAGGCAGGCGCCGAGTCGCCTCAGGAGGATGCTGAGGGACTGCGGCGCGAGCCTAGCTCCGACCCTGCCATGGCTCTCACAGCTGTCTTTCCCCTCAGCAGTCGCGTCCTTAGAGCCTTCCCCGGGAAGCTGGCGGGGTTCTTCGGAGTGCCACGGCCGACCGACGCTGACGCAAAGCTGGCAGGCAGAGCATCAGATTTCAAGATGGCGCCAGCGGCCGGGCGCCCGCCGCCTGGGAGGCTCCTCTGGGAGCTGTAGTCCGCCCGCGGCTTCCGCTCTGCGCATGCGGGCTGCGAGCCAATCCGCTGTCGCAAACCCGTCCCGGCTGCGGGCGGCGGGACGCAGATTCGGCCTGCAACTTGGGCGCCGAGTGGGTGCGAAGTAGAGAGCGGGACGGGGGCTTAGGGTCTGAACACTTTCGTCAGCTGAGGTCTCACAGAACTGGGCATCGGTCCTATCTAAGATCGCGTGGCCTCCGCCTGAGGTCCCGAGGCTCCCGGTGAAGAAGCCACAGCCGATGTCATCCCCCTCTGGCTTTGAGCGGTGCCACGTACTCTGGCCACGGCGGCCTTGGCAGCGCCACTAGGCGCGGCCGCGCGCGCCTCCTCCCGCCGCAGCCCCACCTCCTCTCGCCTTACAGTCCGGCGTCCTGGTCCGCAGGCCAGAGGCCGCTGAAGAAGGTGGGGAAGGGTGGTAAACTCTGAGGCCAGGTAAGGCGGGTTTCAGGAGGACAGTTCAACCCTTCGCACCAACGCTGAACGTTTCCAAGGAAGAGAAGAATCAGTGTGCCCCCTTAGGGTCAGGGGAAGAGTGTAAGATTAGCACCCCTCTGCGCATTGCCCTGTTTTAAGGGGGGGGGGGTCAACGAAAGGCACAACCTTCCAAGTACGAGTCCAGCAAATACCATGAGAATGCATCTGGCTAATCAAGATTTTTAAGATAATAGAAGAAGAATGGAGTCACCTGGGTGCAGATGACAGTCACCAAATTCTCTGAGGCTTAAGTAGAAATGCAGTATTTTTGGAGCTAACAGTAGACAAACACACAAAACACTCAAGCTTCATTGAGCAAGAGTCGGGGCTGGGGGTGTACTCTCAGAATTAGAGCTGAGCGCTGCACTGGTTGTAGTTCACACCCTTCTTAACACTTTACTGAGTGTTAAATTCTCCCTCCCTTGGGTTAAAAATTTAGAATCCACACAAAGAGGAAACAAGCAAGAATTTGGGCTAGGTAGAATGTAGGTATTGCAGATCATTTTTGATAAGGAATTATTTTCCCGACACGAGAGGCATGCAGATACCAGATAGGAGGAACATGACTTCAGCAATCCCGCAAGTCCCAACAGAACCAAGTTCCGTTTACAATAATGCTAAATTTCACCAAGTTAGCCTTAGAAAATAAGGGCAATAATAGTTTTAAGTATTTCTGAACCTTATCCCGAGAACACAGCCCATATTCCTAGGCCTAGAGACATCCAAATGCCATTATTGAGAGCTCATAATAAATTCCGGACTTCTTATTGAGGACTAAATGAGATGACTGGGAAGAAATGCTTTAACAATGTTTAGGCAACTAAGTAATAGCTGTTGTTCTTATCTTAGCATTATAATGGAATTTTTTAAAAGTAATTTTAAAACGTAGGGCCCTGTACACATAACGTATTGTAATCACCAAACAAAATAGTAGCTCCGCATTGGATGAGGACAGTCAGAGCGTTGGGTTTAATGGGTAACAGAACTTAGCATATGTAATTTCATCTAAATGTGCATATTGACACAAAAGCAAGAATGTAAAATAAAAGTTCCATTTAAAATTACAGCTGCATTTTTGACTCCAGGTTGTGAGCCTCAAAGTTTGAAAAAACAACAATCTTTGGACTCTAGTGATGTCTAGAAAAACAAGGAATTTTTGGACTCACAGTGACTGGTGCATAGACAAACTGCCACCTGGGACACTGTCCTGCTATCCCCAATCTTGTCCCACAGGACAGCAGGTACTCAAAAGGCCCACAAAACTGCTAAATTAAGACTTTAATTGAGCACTCTAGTGAAACAAACTGCCTTTCAAATGCAAACCCTAAATAATACTTAGCATCTAATAGTCTTAAAATGTATTACCTAAAACTTTTGGTTTGGTTTTTGAGCCAGTCTTGCGTTGTGATTCAGGCTAGCCTTGAACTCCCAGGGTAGTCCAAGATGGCCTTAAACTCAAGGCACAATCCTTTTGTTTCAGCCTCCCAAGGGCTGGAATCACAGGCATGTGCCACCATGCCCAGCATTGCCCAAACGTTTTTAAAATGAGGGATTTCTTCACTGAAGTCATCTCTACTTCATGAAAAGAATAGCTTTAGACATTGAGGATAAAATATAACTTAGAAGAAAGTTTGTAAAAGGCCCAATTGCAAATTTCAAACTTGTCAGTTCCTACTCATATGAGCTTTGGAAAACACTCATATGTATGTGCATAGCATGCATTTATGATTGAAGCAAGGTATGTTAAGACTTGAAGGCTTTTATGATGATTTAATATGGGGTCATTACTTCCAAAACTTATTAAAGGCACATACTAAAGGAAAATTTGAGAACAGGTTTCATATTATGATAAACTATTGTGAATTAAACAAGTTATATCATCTTGCCCTCAAAATGGATTGATAAATATTTACAGAAACTTGTTATATATCCTAGTAGTCACTTATATATGGCCCTTAAATTCCTAATCTACACTATGAGCCAACTTTAGCATGGATCAGTTTTCAAATTTAGGAAGGATCAGTATCAGCTGGAGGGTTTGTAAAACCAGATTGTGGGGCCTCCTTAGAGTCTGATTCAGTAAGTATGTCTGGGGAGGGACCCGCAATTTGCATTCCTTGCAAACTATTAGATCTTGCTAATGCAGCTATCTGGGAACCAGACTCTGAAAACCACGGAACTAGAAGTGTTCTAAGCTATATTCAAGAAAATCTCAGTCAAAACATTTTAGTTCAGGACATGCTAAGACCAGGTAACTGAGAAAACTACTGTCATTTTCTTAAAGTCAGAGTACAGGTAATAGAAGAAAAGTTTCAATAATGAATGGAATCTTTTAACATTGTCAACAGCCAGAGAGAAATTAGAATAGATAAGGTCAGGCATACTATTTCCTGATATGACTAGGTATTATTGGTGGACTTATAATTAAGAGAACTTGACTTCAGGTTGTTGCATTTAATTCTTCAGAATTCCTCTTTATCAAGTAAAATGCTTAACTTAGTTCTTAATCCTTTTTTCAAACATCTCTTGCATATATTTCTTGTTTCACATTTTTACTACACTTTCTATTTCAGATTCTTAGAACCTCACATCTGAACTATATCATACAACCCTAGAAGTCATAGCTCTAATCAATTTGCACAGTATTTCCAGAACATTCATAGTAACAATCTATCATTGTTTCTTACCTGTAAGAAATCCAAAACCCTTAGTCTCACATATCAGTCTGTTTCCTGTTACTAAAATGAAAAATCTGAGGCAAACTTTGTAAGGTAAAGCGAATTAGCCAGGCATGGTGGCACTTGCCTGTAATCCCAGCACTCAGGAGGCTGAGGCAGGATTGCTGCAAGTTCAAGACCAGCCTGGGCTACAAAGTGACCAGCCTGAAGTGCATAGCAAGACCCCATCTCAAAAAGTTTGGAGACTGAAAAGCCAAGATTAAATGGATACTTTGTTTTGGCCTTTGGTGGGAACCTAGCAAATGCATCACGGCAAGCAAAAGAGCCCATGCAAAAATACAGAACCAGAAGAGTGATTTAGGGTAGAGGGGTCCCCATCCTTTGGATCATGGACCAGTACCTGCTAGGAACAGGGCCACACAGCAGGAAGTAAGCAATAGGTAGGTAAGCAAACCTGTAGGTCTATTAACAGCTGTATTTCCGCCTGAGCTCTGCCTCCTGTCAGATCAGTGGAGGCTTTAGATTCGTACAGGAGTGTGAACTCTAAACTGCATGCAGTGGATCTGTATCACACAGTCCTTATGCGAATCTAATGCTTGATGATTTGACTGGAGCTGAGGCAGCTGCAAATACAGATTAACAGTAGCAGAGAGGTTTGACTGCTCAGAGACCATAATGAATCAGTTGCTTGCAGACTCATATCAGAACCCCATTATTGAGTGGCAAGTGACAAGCTGCATCTGCTGGCAGGCTTTAAATTAAAAACAGACATTTATTTTAGTCCATGTGCAGTCCACTCATTTCATCACTTCCACCGATGACCCTTTCCCACACTGCACACTAGTCTCCCACTTGTGGTGAGCCCACAAGCTAATCTTTGACAAAATGAGTAAAAACAAACATCGCTGGTTATATTCTTTGAAAAAGAGAAAAGACCCCCTGATGAGACAACATACCACTGACTGCCAATAAAAATAAGGCTGCACTGGAAAGAAAGTATCAAGAACCCTACTTAAATTATGGGTTCATTGCAACAAGTGGTTAATATTCTCCAGGCACACTTGGTATACTATATGGTGATCTGCTGTACGATGAAGCCACTGTACCTTCAAAACTGCTTCACAACATCGATACCAAACACCCTGCATTGAAAAACATGCCTTTGTAGTTTGTCAAAAGAAAAATGTGAACACAAGCAAGCAAAAGGCCATCAATGTGTTTGCACTGAGGGTACTATTTTTGACAGCTAAGCACATTATTGGTGCAGAGTTGACCCTACCTGGTACTAAACATATTTGTTGTGAACTTTTAGGAGAGGCTGCATTTTAAAAAGTGACACGTGTCCCTCTTTCAGTTAGTACCATAACTAGATAAATTGATGAAAAAACAGAGGATATTGAGGCACAATTGTTAGGATTAATAAGTTGCTATGGTATGCAATCCACAGTTGATGAATCTACTGACATTGACAACAGGTCAAGGATGCTTGTTTTTGTATGTTTCAGAAGGATGTGCATGGGGATATATATGCACTTTTGTTGCCACCCAATTCCACAGCTGCAGAATTATTCAAGTCTTTGAATGATTACATATTAGGAAAACTGAAGTGATCATATTGTATTGGTATATACACTGGCAGAGAAGCTGTCATGACTGGATAGCTTCCTGGATAGTGTCACTGCTCAGTTCAAAGAGGTTACTCCTGAATGTGAGTCTACACACTTCCATAGAGAAATGCTGGCTAGCTGAAAAATATCACCGGGACTTATGTTTTGCAGAATGTGATTAAATTTAACCACATTAAAGTACATGCCCTTAGCTTTTATCTGTTCACACGTTTGTGGTAAGATAGGAGCAGAGCACACATGTCTTTTATGTACAGAGTGAGATGGCTTTCTAAAGGTAAAGCCCTTATCAGAGGGTTTTTTGTTTTACTTTATTAGTACATAACAATTATATTTATTGGGGGAACTGGTACATGTACAAAATGTATCTCCAGAGTTCTTGAGTTATGTGAATTGCTCCAGAGATTTCTTTTAGAAAAACAGCAGCAACACATTTTGATGGTCAAAATGGATTGCAAAACTTGCTTATTTGTGTGACAAATTCAACCTGCTTAATAAATTTAGTCTGTCACTTCAGGGAAGAACAACTGTGTTCAAGTCAGCAGAAAAAGAGGCTCTACTCAAGGCTAAATAGAATTACAGGAGAGATGAGCAAACATTTTGGATTTTTGTTATGTTTCAGATATTTGCAGAGATTTTAAAATGAGTGAGGTCTCCCTTCTCCTAGGTAGTGCATGGTCACCTGTCTCAGCTTTCAAAGAGTTTGAGCATTCCATCCAAACCACAAGTGAATGACACCTGAATTGAGAAGGAATGAACCTGCAACCCATTTATAAATAAACCAAGCGAATCAACTTTGTACTAGAAGATGATCAATTGCTTAGATCACAAATACTGTGGCCCTACAAATATCCATATATTCTGGATTGAAATTAAGGCAGAACACATTACCACAAAAGCACTGAAAAGCCTACTGCCACTGCAAGCATTCTAATTGTGAAGCAGGGGTTTTTGCAGTGTTAGCAACCAAAACAAGATTATGGAGTAGACCAGACATAAGCAACACACTTCAGGTGTCACTATCCCCATCACTTCCTAAATAGGACCATGTAATTGCAGGAAAACAAGCTCAGTGTTCCCACTGATTCTGCATTATGGAGTGTTGTTTCATTGTATAATGCAATGTAATATAAAGTACACAATAACTATAGGGTACTTGAATCATTTTAAACCATTGTCTCTTTCCTGGTGCAGAAAATTTGTCTCTAAGAAACCTATTTCTGGTGCCAAGAAGGTTGAAGACCACTGATTAGGAGTCAAGCTCACTCTTCTAACAACTTGCTCTTGTGAGAGCTCAGGGGTCCCCTGAAAGCTACCTTAAGAGATCTCTCCTGGGAAGTTTCCCCAATGACCTAAGAACCTCCCCACCTCTTAAATTTTCTACCACCTCCCAGCTGCACATCAGGTAGGGACTAAGTTTCCAACACATTAACCCTCAGGGAGTACATTCAAACCATATCTAGACCATAACACCTGATATAACAAGACCTTAATCTGAAGAAAGGTCGGAAAAAACATCATACTGGTAACTCCACCAAGAGATGCCACAGTAATGGAATCATCCATCCATTGCCAAAAATGTCTAAAACTATGAGCTAACATTAACCTTTCCTCTTTTGAGTCTTTTTTTTTTTTTTTTTTTTTTTTTGGTCACAGCAATGAATGTTGACAAACATATCTTTGTGTTCCAATTCCTTTAACTAACAATACCTTAAGTATTATAAGTACTCATTGAATACAACTAAGCTATAAATAAGCTGTTTAATTTTTCTTCTCTTTTGTAGTTCAAAAGAGTCAAAGATATGAATGCCTTAGCTGATAAAGGCTATAGTCTAAGACATATTACTAGTGACGGTTATGTCTGAGTCTCTGGCTTCAACGTTCACAAGGCTAAGGAAACTAAAAGCTGCTCTAAAATTTTGTTCTTTGTATGAAGTTGTCTTTGAGCTGTCTGAGCTGCTAAATCCCTTCCAGCTTTTCAGTCTCTGCCTTGAGCGTTTAAAGCACATTTTTGCCTTAACCTTCACGTCAGCTCTCTACTTGGTAACAGTGGAATGTTTGCTATTTTAGGAAATATGCTCCACTGCGTGCAATGTTATTTACATTGCATTCCAAACAAGACATAATGCAACAGCTTGAGTGTCTGCTGATTTGTGAGTAGGAGGGTCCTGTTTGATTAATATGTTTCCCTCCCTAATTCTATTGTCCTACGTCAATTTTAAGCCAACTAGAGTAAAATTACATACTAATAAAATTTGCTTATCTTACACTGGAGAGAAAATCTAGAGGGGCAAAAAAGGAAAGACACAATGCAAGCATTCCTCTAGATTTTTCTTTGCAAGTACATAATTTGTCCTGTTTTCACCCGCTAGGTTTGGTTTCATGTAAAAGCTTTGAAATGAAGCTTCCACCATTCTGTAGAAAGGGATAACACTGATAATTGAAACAACTGCTGGATTTTCCCTGCAACTCTGTGGATACCTTCACTGAGAAAAAGTCACATTTTGTAATTTTATTAGTGTTTTGAAAAAAAATTTGTTTCACTATGTAGTTGAGGCTGTCACTGAACTCACTAGGCAGCGCAGGCTGGCCTCAGACTCAACAATGACCCTTCTGCCTCAGCCTCCAAGATTACTGGCATTATAAATATGTGTCACCAGTCCCATCCTAAGTTTTCTTGACTCCCTAGGTAGAAAGAGCCTACAAATTTAGAGCTACATTAGAAAACAACTGACCATCCAGATCACAGCAACATACTGATCTTAATGGACACCAAGAAAGAATGGAAGCAGCTGGAGGATGGCAATCAGTGGCCCGTTAGGTTTATGCATTTTATTTTTGCACAGAATTTATAAATTCCTTAATACAAGGAATGGTAAAAATACAGTGAATGTTTAGAGTTTTACAAATTTATTGGAGTAAAAGATGCATTTCTTTCAACTCTCTCCTTCCTTTGAACACACTTATCCATTGTTCTTGACAGTTTCTAAAGCCAGTCTGAAAGTCTTCTGCCATTAATGTGCAGACTTCCATGACAGTGTCTACTTCAACATCCTGAATCAATTCAAAACATCTACTTTCACAATCATTTTGACTTGAGAAAAGATCTAGAAGACACATATTGCCAGATTCTGTGAAGAAGATGGATAAAGACACACAGTAATGTTTCTATAGGCCTGCATTTCTGTTGGATGACACTTGGCAACAGCATACACTTGATCCAAAAGGACATCCAGAACTGCTTCAGAAAGTGATAAGAATAACAGGACAAGAGACTGAGGATTTAGCTCAGCGGCATAAGCACTTGCCTTGCAAGCATGTAGTCATGAGTTTGATCCCCAACACCAAAAAAAAAAAAAAAAAAAAAAAAAAAAAAAAAGAGCCTAACAATTAGATTTTGGGGCCAGGGATTTGGTTCAATGGCATAAGCGCCTGCCTGGCAAGCGCATGGTCGTGAGTTCAATCCCCAGCACCACAAAAATAAATAAATAAATAAAATGAGAGAAAAAAAGAATAATAGGACAAGTGTGTTTAAAATGAAGGGGAGCATTTTGAAAAAAATGAATAGCAATATATCTTTTATTATAATATTTTAATATATAATATATATATTTTTAAAAATTTATATCACTTGTATTTTTCTCATACCTCATAACAGAAGTTCATAAATAATATACAAGTACATGCCAACTATAATGGATGCTGTAGTATATTTTGTTACGATGGAAAAAAACCCAGAAAAAGTAGTAAAATCAAATCAAATAATCTTTATCAAAAGTGTCTGTCTTGTTTGTGGGAATGAAAGCACTTAAGTGAAACTTCTGATACTCCAAGATTGTACCCAGTCAAGACTTTCATACTGGGATCTCGTGAAAAATGCTTATCAATAGGAGGTGGGGGTAACTGAGTATTATTCACTTGGACTATTCAAACTTAGCAGTGCAAGACCTGTGAGCATTCCTTTTTTCTAAGGTTCAGGTGAGGTGCTCTAAGACAGACAGAGAGCTTAGAAACTAAATTTTTCTCTTCCACTTCATAAGGGCGGCTCCTGAAATAAGAGGTAGCTCCTATATGGCTATGGCAATATGTTTTGATGTTAGTACTACAGAAAAATTGGATACTCATTGGTAAGTATTTAAATTACATATATTTAAGAAATCAATTCATTTCTACATTTTATAATGTGAACCATTTGAATTTGACTAACTGATCCCAAGATGTTATAGAAAGTCCTTCAATGCTTCCTCTAGTAAATGGATGTAATAGTCATTTTAGCCAATTTGCCTGGAATAATTCACAGTTATGCCCCTCCGGGGGGGGGTAGTAACACAGATGCAATTTTCAGTTTGGTTTTGCCCTTAAAACAGTTTTTCTAGGTATAAGACTAATGGATCCAGAGGGACATTCCTAGCTATTACTTTCACTAAAAACTATTACATTTATTAATTTTATCATTATTTTTTGTAAGACAGAGATGGTTATAATGTGAAGGAAATTTGCAAAATGTGACTCACTGAGACTATATATCTGCTACTTATTTGAAGAATAACCTTCCTCTTTCAAATTATTAATATGGATGATAATAGTAGTTGTCATATTTTGAGCAATACGCAAGGCATTTCATATAAGTTATTTCCAATCCATTTTATAAATAGCTGAACATAAAATATTCTATCACTATTTTACACAAGAGGAAACTTTATTTGGAGGGGTTATTTGACTTGTCCAGTGCCATACATTTAAAACCTGGTGAATTCAAATTCTAAAACTTAAGCTCATTCTTTCATGTCATTCTACTTCCCTAGTTAAATGTCAGGAAACTCTGCCACTGAATCAATCATGGAAGGATCAAGGTTTCTTTTCTGTACTTGTACTTGACTGCATCCTTCCATGAGTCAATATGAACTACTTCAGACTGACTAAAAGTTCCCAAGATACAGAATCACTTTAACATGTCATTCTGTCTGGACTGCAGAGTATAAAATAGAATCATAGCATCCAAACCCTTATACTTTACTTGGGAATCCAAATTCACTTTGAGAGAAATTTCACGGGATTATCTAGATGCCTGCTAAGTGGCTCTATTGTCTGTTTACGTCATTCTGGGCTTCATAATCCTACATGCACAGCCATTCTTGATTATTTTTTCTCCATAAGCCATGCACTCAAAACAAAACACTAAGGCCAGGGATACAGCTCAGTGGCACAGTGGCTGCCTGACAACCGTGATTATACAGTATATAAGCGTATTAAGGAAGTTATAAGTTCAATTCCTGGTACAAAAAAAAATCTAGGAAATGAACTGTGAGATATTTCTGTCCTCTATATGCTAAAGGACAAGAAAGACATATTTTCAGAGACCCTCTGTGGTACAGCGTTCAACCTAGGTGTACCAGCACAATGTGCACCATTGCACAGAGATGCCAAGGCCCTCTCAGGGTAAGGGCTCCAAAGTGGTAGTGAGCAATTACCTACCATAAGCAGCCACACTCGTGTACTTCAGCATATCGTATATGTATCACTTTCTATGGAAATTAAGCTTTCTATGAAAATTGGGAAATACTGACTTACAGAACAGCACACTGTGATCATATATCTAAAGTATTCAATAATACTAATAACAATACATTTTATAGATTCCAGACAACATTTTTTAAAAGTTTATCAATTAGTATAATTTATGTTTCTTTTTTTATGACCGATGGTCATGCAATATTAACTTCTACAAGCTGTACTTACATTCTAAACATTCCTTTAAACTAGTATAAAAGCTGACACCAACCAGTTCCCCTCATTATTGAACTAAATAAATGACTTCAGTGCTTACCAGAGGTAATGATGAAAACAGGTACATGTACATAAATACAGAATATATTTACACAAGAGTATTATTTCTCTAAAATACATACCTTGAGGACCGTATAATTTTTCCAAGTTTCCTGAAGTCATTTTAACAATGTTAGCATTGGGGCCTTTAGAGATTATTTGGACTAATCTTCCCAGTTTATACATAGGAAAGTGGACAATGCCACATTCATAATCACACAGCTAATAAATAATCAATATAGAAATTTGCTTCTTATTCTCCAAGTTGTTTTCTAGTGCACTGCTAGGATTCAGCTTATAAGGGAGAGAAAGAGTTGCTGGTCATTTCTAGCTTTCTGCCTGGGTGACTGCTGCCTTCTGCCTGCCATGAAATGCTTTTCCTCGATGATGCTACTCTACCATGCCACCCTGCCTTGCAGCCAGCCACCTATGAACTGAAACCTCTACAAACTCAGTCAAATGAACCTGTCATCCTTTAACTTGGGTGTCAGATATTTGTCTCAGGAACAAGTAAAGTAAGACAGTGCAGTAACTTCTCAGAGCAATGATATAGATGAACTAAATGCAATTATTTCCACGACAGTAGGAGTTTTCTTTTGACATTAAAGCCACATTCTTGTTATATATAGGTATAAATCATACTGTATGATTGAAAAATTATAAGATAGTCCCCATAATTCTTCCCTAGTATCTACATCTTTGTACAATCACTGTCTTGAATTTAGGCAAGCTGTAACTTGCTTCTAATCAATACAACATAGCAAAAGTGATGGAATGTCTTTGAATAACTATGCTATGTTGTTATATGACAATTGTGAAGAGATTTTTAGATTTAGGTTCCTAATGAGTTTATCTAATCAGAGCCCTCAAAAGAAGGCTTAGAAGTTAGAGAAGCAACAGTCTCTTCACTGCTAACTGCAAAGTAACAATCTACATAATTTATATAATCACTCAGAAATAAATTTTTCCACAACTTGAGGAAACTTAGAGGCAGATCTTTCCCAAAGTGCACTTCCAGAGAAAAACCAGTCCACACATTTCAGACTTACGAGATACTAAACAGAGATTCTATCTAAAACAGGTCTAAACTTCTGACCTACAAAAATGGGAATAACATATGCTATTTTAAACTTCTAAATTTGTTGTAATTTGTTACACAGCAATCGATAATATGATCTCAGGAAGCAGGCCCTGGAACATACCACTCAAATCTTACCTGTACTTCCATGCTAGCTGGCTCCTCCTGCAGATTTAACAACTGCTGTTTCTCTTGGGAGAGTTGTTCTACAAGTCTCTCCTGGGCAGCCAAGCTCTGACTTAGTTCTTCAATTTTCCTGCAGCAAATAAAAGTAAGAACAAGTCCATTGTTAACCACTATTGAACCACTTTGGTGCTTTACTGATTCCTACTTAGGTTCCTGAAGTGAGTTTTCATAAGGGATATCATTGATGTTTCAATCTTAAAAAGAAAATCTTTTGTTGTGTAAAGTTTTGAAAATGATGAGGTTCCACAATCAGTTCTTAAAGGCGAACAGTGTATCTTCTCCTAAGTGTGCAAACAGGCCAAAGACAACACAAAACCAAAGGAACCTACTTGTCTTTCTGGGCCAGGGCCTCCAGATATTGGATTGGTTCAACCTGGTCTCCTTGTACATCTTCCCGATCTTTAGTGACTCCCTTCAGCTTCTCTGACAACTCCAGGTTACATTCTTTCTCTGCTTCCACCAGAGCTGCCATCCGTGCAGCTTCATTCTTGGCTAGTCTGGATTCCTTCAAAAAGAACAAAAATTGAGAAGCTGCAAAGTCCCACCCAGGTTAGGGGTTTTATGACACAGGGACACTTGATAGGTATTATAGTTCATATATTGTGTCACCTTGAGAAGTTTAAAAGTTTAATAAGAGCCTCAGCAGGGAGCCAGGATCCTTATTTTGTAAATATCTTTATCCTGTGCAAGAGGAAGGCACAGAGATTTTGTGAGTGCTACACCTTCCCTGGAAGGGTGCAGTGGCCTGTGTACAATACAAGGGGGGAAAAGAGGCTTGTTCCACCCTTTTGCTCAGGCTGCTGCCCTGAACTGTTGCCCCAGTGCTATGCCACATTGCCTTGCAGCCAGCTGATTATGGACTAAAACCTCCACAAACGGTGAGCTAAATAAACTTTCCTTCCTTCATTTTGGGTGTCAGGTGTTTTGTCCCAAACAACAAGAGAAAAGTAACCAAGACAATAGGTTTGGGAATGGATGTAGAGAAAGGAAAGGTAAAAACAAAAAAGCAGGGCAGTAGGGTAAGAGGTAAAAGAAAACCTTTACTCAGGGATTTTTGGCATTCCTACTTACCTCCTGCAAGAGCTGGATTTTATTCTCCAAAAGCTCATAAACATGCTGTGTCTCTTGCTGCCGCTCCTCAAACTGGCGCCGGAGCTCAGCTTCATTCTGGCTGTTGACATTCTCCACATCAGACCTAAAGCCACAGAGAATTAGCCAGTCAGAGAGAGATATATAGTTTTGTTAGTGGATTCATTGAGGTTGTTCCAGCAATTCAGAGTCACATTGAGGAGAAAGAAACAAAGCAGTTTTCTTTTTCAATTATCTGGGGAACTGTTCTAACCAACCTTTCAAAGGGAATCTATTAGAAACTCTAATTTTTTGTTGCTTGTCAGGCAGAATAAACCTTACTTCCTAAAGGCCTTCAGAGGATCTTTTTATCTGGCAGGCAGGTAGTTTGCACCCATGTTTACAAACTTCTGTCACTGGATTATCTCATCTAGGCTTAATTGCTACAACTTTGCTAGCTCTCTTTCTTGCTGTTTGAATGTGAAATGTTCTTTCATTTAGTTTTCTGGGACAGGATATTCACTGGGCCAGCCACAGAAATGCCCTTCTCCTTTATAGGCAGGAATGCAATGTCGATTGTCCTGATTCTGGCCTACCTGGCTAGAGTCCTATCCAGTTTGCCACAGTCCCGTGCACAGATCAGACCTTTAATCTATGGAAGCTTGTTTTGGCCAACCATTGCTTCTCTGAAATCCCTAGGAATGAATGTCCAGGCATTAACAAGAAGTGGTTAAGGTATCACTAGTTTATTTATAGCAAACAACAGCTGCTCTTAGATATCTGAGGATTAGAAATTTTGGGGCAGTATCAGGTGCTGAGTGATCTTAATTCCAGTTGAGTTTTACCCTTGTTTTAAGCAATTTGTTGAAAACCATGAGCCATATCCTTGTTCTCAATGCAGCAAACAATATTGAACCTTTATTGGCTCATAATTCCCTCAGCACAGTGATACTTTAATATTTGGCTCAGGAGGTTGGGTCCCTGGAAACCAAATAGGGCTTTCCTAAAGATTTCAGAATTCCTTGGTTGACAGTGGACATTGCTCAGCAACCTCCATCGCTGAAGTCTTTATACAGCCATTGGGGTGTATGAAGTTCTTAATTTTATACTGGACAGAGCTCAAGAGAATAACCCTGATTTCTAAAATAACCATATTTCAGGAATCATTAACTTGTATATTGACTACATATTCTTTGATAAATACAATACACAGTCAGCATCTATGATCTCTAGAGAGTGGGAGCTCTACATTTTTCAAGAAACTCAGCTCAGAATACTTTTTTTTTAAAACAAGTTATAGCTAGGGGCTGGAGATTTAGCTCAGCGGCATAAGCGCCTGCCTTGTAAGCAGGCAGTCGTGAGTTCGATCCCTGGTACCGATAAAAAGGAAAAAGACAAAAAAAAAAAAAAAAACAAGTTATAGTTATAATGTCAAAGACTCTTCAACTTGGTAACAAAAGATGATGGTTCTACTGCTAATTTGAGATGATACCAACTCTTTGTCTCTTAGGTTTCTCATTTTGCAAAATAGGGCTATGTCACTAAATAAAAGTTGAGATGACATAAAATTTTTAAAGGCATTACATAAATCTCATAATATGTTCGTTGTTAAAACTTTTCTAAAATCTATTAGCTCATTAACACGTTAGTATTTGATAATGCCAGCACACTTATACACCTGAATATGGCTTGAATATTCAAATCTTATTAGATGTTCCTCTAATTATCAAGAAATATGGTAGATAGAAGGAATTCCAGGTCAGACTGAATGTGTGATGATCCTAGGATATAATCTGAAAATATTTTTTCAGTAACAATTTCAATAATACTTTATCATTTAAAACTTTTTAAAAATTGATAAAACTCCAAATTATAAAAGTTGATAAAACTCCAAATTTTAAAAATACATTAGTCTGGGGATTTAGCTCAGTGGCATAAGTGCCTGCCTGGCAAGCATGAGGTCATGAATTTGATCCCCAGTCCGTAAAAAAAAAAAAAAAAAAAATACATTAGTCTGGAGTCTAGGAAGATGGCGGAACAGTAAGCAGCAGAGTAAAAAGCCTCTTAGTGAGAAACAATCCAGATTCTGGAGAAGACAAGAAGGAAAGAAGTGGGTCCCCTCAACCCAGGAAGAAACTAAAGTGAGAATTGAAGCCCACTGAAATAATAATAAAGAAAATAGAAAAAGAGAAGAAAAGAGAAGAGAAGAAAAAAAACAGAAGAAGGCGGTAGCTGGAGGCGCTTTCATCAGAGCTGTAACCACCGTGCCAGAAGTGCCATTTGAGCCTGGAGACACATAGGCATAGTGAAACTGGTGGCTAGAAAAGCCTGAAGGCCTTGGCGGGGAGACACCATGGCAGAGGGGAGCAGCAGATCGGAGAACTGTACTGGCTGGTGGTGATTGTGAGGGACTTAGTCCTCCAGTGGGAGTGGGCTATTGGCCAGGCACCATTTTGGAGTTGGGCAGGACAAGCCTGGAGACAGAACTGTAGCCAGCTTCATTCAGCCACTCCTAGAGCTCAGAGCAGACTGATGGAAATTGCTTGGACTGAATCCTGCCCCTCTGCACGGTCCAATGGCCATTGCCAAGGTTTCCCTAAAGCTATCCCTATCAACCCCACCCACCCAGCACACACTAATGTGCTAAAGACCTCCTGTGATTAACCCAGCTCAGAAGGGAAAGGTCAGCCTGCCCTGCCCCTGCTTACACTCCAATAGCAACCAGCAGACTGGGGAAAGCAGCAAACAGCAGAAACACCTAGCCAACACACTTCAGAGTAACTATAACCAATACAGGAAGTGATAGGGACCCTGCTACCCACTTTTCCAGAAGAAACCAGGAACATGACAAGAGGAAGAAGCAAAAGGCAGTCTCTGGCCTCCAACCCAAGCAGTACTGGTCTAGGAGATGAAAACACAGAAGAGATCGGGAATTGCACACCTGTAGTTTTTGAAGCAACAGCAACTGAAATAAAGAAACAATTCTATGAAGCTATAAGAGAATTTAGAACAGAAATACTATTACAGGTAAAAGAAGATATGAGAAACATAATAAAATAATTGATAAGCACCTCCAAAGAAGACATAGATGAAAGAATAAAGGAGCATAGAAAAAGGAGGGAAACCTTCAATGAAGAATATAAAAAAAATTTAGAACACATGAAACAGGTTCAAAGAGATTACCAGGAAATTAAAAACTCCATTGAAAACTGGCAAAACTGCTTGAAAGAAACAAAAGAGACTATCAAACCTTGAAGACAAGTTTGCAGTTTGTGATCATGAAAGGAAAGATCTCTCTCTCTCTCTTTTTTTTTTTTTTTTTTTTTGGTCTTTTTCCTTTTTATCGGTACCAGGGATCAAACTCACTACTGCCTGCTTATAAGACAGGCACTTATGCTGCTGAGCTAAATCCCCAGCCCCTAAGGAAAGATCTCTTAAAAATAACAAGGAACCAGGAAGTAACAATACAAAGGCTAGAAGATGACAAGAGGATCTATAACCTAAGAATAATAAATGTGAGTAAAGAAGCAGGGGTAAACACAAAGGAAATACAAAAGCTATTTATAGAAATAATTAAAGAAAACTTCCCAAACATAGGAAAAGGAAATGATATTCAGATAACTGAGGCATACAGAACTCCAGCCAGCTATAACCAAAATAGATCTACACCAGGCATATACTAATCAAGATCCCAGAAATTCAACACAAGAACAAAATATTAAAAGCTGTCAGAGAAAAGAAACAGATCACCTATAAAGGAAAACCCATCAGAATCATGGCAGACTTCTCGACACAAACCATCAAATCAAGAAGCACTTGGAGTAAAGTATTCCAAATCCTGAAAGAAAATAACCTCCAACCCACATTGATCTATCCTGCAAAACTATCTCTCAAAATTAATGGAGAAACAAGATGCTTCCATGACAAAGAGGAATTGGGGGAGTTCATTACCACCAAACCATACCTACAAAAAATACTGAAGGACATTCTAGAGAGAAGAGAGAAAAAGACCATGGTTTCAGGAACAGTGGCAGAGAGGCCTCACTGAATGGGGCAGACAGTGGAATGAAGGGGAAAAGTAGACAACCAATGGCAGAAAAATAACATTGTAAAGATGAGGCAGAGAAGGTTGTCTATAATCACTAATGTGGATGGCCTTGATTCACCAATAAAAAGAAACACAGGCAGAGTGGATCAGGAGATAAGAGTCTATCAATATGCTCTGTGTAAGAAACACAATTAACCAGACACAGAGTTTATAGACTGAAAGTTAAAGATGAGAAAACAATGCTCTGTATGATAGGGAACCAAATAAAAGTGGGGGTATCTTGCCCATCAGCTGCAGATTGGCTAAAAGCCATAATACCTTTATACAATGGAAAACTACTCAGCTATAAAGAAAGAAAATTTTGAGGCTCTTGTAGGTAAATGAATACAACTTGAGATCATGCTGAGGGGTAAAAAGGTTCAGAATCATTTAGGTGAATAGTGGGCTGCCTCCCTAATCTAAAAACTAAAGGAGTGGGCTGGGGATTTAGCTCAGTGGCATAAGCGCCTGCCTTGTAAGCAGGCAGTCATGGGTTCGATCCCTGGTACCGATAAAAAGGAAAAAGACAAAAAAAAAAAAAAAAAAAAACTAAAGGAGTTAGTGGGATAAAAAATGTACAGTGCACCCTGTGAAAGTGAAAGAGGAAGAACTGTCTAAAAAGGGAAAGCAGTGGCCATTGCTCATCTTTTATCATGATTTTAAATCCATATTGTTTTCATCATTCTGTTTAGTTTGGTTTTATTCTGTTCCAGTTTGTCTACTTGTATCAGATTTGATGGCATGAACAGCTAGTCTAAACACAGCAGAATATATGATGATAACCATTTTTGATTTCCTATTAACTTGATTTGAAGCGCTGTATTGCTTTCACTGTCTTGTTTTGGCTGATTTTATTTTACTCTGTTATGTTTGATAGTATGAAGTCCGAGCATATAGGCAACTACTTTGAAGACAATAAGATTCACTATGACACCCATTCTGGTTTGACTATTATCTTCTTTTGAAGTCCTGTAATGTTTCCAATGTTTGATTTTTATTGATTTTGTTCTGTAGCACTTTGTTCAATTTTATTATACCTGATGATATGGGCAATTCTTTTGAAGATAGCAAGAGGCATTATGGTAACTATTGTTGATCAACTTATATTTTGTTTTTACATCATGTACTATGTCCATCCTTTTGTTTTGACTGACTATTTTGTTTTGTTATATTTGGTTTTATTCTCTTAAAACTAAAGAATTAAAAAAAAATAAAAATACATATGTCTATAAAGAAAAAATAAAGTCTCATCATGAGTCTTATTTCATTCCTTAGCAATATTTAAGAGTTTGGTGGCCTCTTTTCTTGTGTATAATCAAGCAAGTACATGTACACACAGAAAGGACAAGTGCTTACATTATAAAGATAATTTATTGCATTTCCCCCCTTCTTGAGCCTGTCAGAGGCATCCTGCCAGACCAATATTATAGAGCTAACTAATTCTTTCAAATAACTGCATAGGATGATTCAAAGGATGGTTTCACTGAAAGTTCTTCAACCATTGCCTTATTGATGGACAGCTGTTTCTAGTTTTTTGCCACTACAAATAATGTTGTAGTAAACATTCATATATGCTTATTCTACCACGAGTGCCTTTATTTATAAAGAATAGAGTCCTTCTAGGAATTATTTGATCAAAGGAAATGTTTCTTTTTATTGTAATAGTAGTACTATGCTGTTACAGTTTTTACCCTCACCAGAAGTGCGCGAGGAAGTCTATTTTCCCCAAATATGTCATCTCTTGATATTATATCAGAGTTAGGACTTATGTCTAGTTGTCCCCCCAAATCCTTGTGCAGTCATAGGTGGGGCTGAAGCTAGAATATGTGATTGATTTACCGTGCAATGCTATGATTTAGGGTGAGTGAATACTAAATCAATCCAATGATTGGTTTGGCACAGCCCTAATCCCAGTAGCCTGGATACAATATAAGGGACAGAGGCTTTTCCCAGATCTTGGAAACAACCTAAATGTCTATCAACTGAAGAATGGATAAAAAAGTTGTAGTATTTTTATACAGTGGAGTACTACTCAGCTATAAAGAATGATCATATTAAGGTATTTATAAATAAATGGATGCAACTTGAGACCATACTCATAAGCAAAATAAATCACATGTATAAATACCATATAGTCTCACTAGTGTAAGAAATGGTAAGAGTACATAAGATTTTATGGTAATCTTGATTGCCCATTACATTGCTTTGAAGTCTTATAATGTTTTCATTCATTAGTTGGAATGATTTTATTCTGTTTTGTTTGATTTTATTATGTGTGATGGTATGAATAGCTATTTTGAAGAAAACAAGACATTATAGCAGCCATTGCTGATTTAATATCCTCTTGCTTTGAAGTCCTACCATGCTTTTGTTTTCCTATTTTCATTGGTTCTATCATGTTGTATCTTATTGGATATTGGTATGTATAATAGTATAAACAAATTTTCTATGGAAAATGAGATAATATAGTAGCCATTGTTCATTTTCTGTTATTTGGTTCTGAATACCCTGTAATACTTTCATTCTCTTGAATTGTTTTATACTATTTTGATATGTTTGATACTATTGTATGTGAAGGATGCTCAACTATTTCAAAGAAAGAGACATTATGGTAGCTACTGTTAATATCCGGTTGTCTTGTTAGAAGTGTTATGTTGCTTACATTGTTCTGTTCTGATTTGCTTTGTTTTGTCCTCTTTTGTCTTAATCTCTTTAAAATAAAAAAAGAAAAAAGAAAGAGCTTTGTCCTCTCATTTCCTTGCTTGCTTTCATTGTCTTCTGCTCGCCATTAACTGGTTCTCTTCTGTGTTGTCCCTCTGCCAAGCCAGCCTGCCTTGGAACCAGCCTTTTATGGACTGAAACCTCTACAAATTATGAGCCAAATAAATTTTTTCTCCTTTGACTTTTGGTGCTGACTATTTTATCCCAATCAATAAGACAAAAGTAAGACAATTAGATTAACTGATAATCTCTGATAAAGATTATTTGTATTGTCTTTGTAAATTAAAAGTGGAAATGTCCACTGTCTCCTGGTTAGTTCATAACTATTTTTAAGAAGTTTATACTTTTAGGTCTGGTCGAGTTACCAGCACCATCTACCTGACCTAGTAGCAGAAAGCCCAAGGGAAAGAAAGCACATAAAAGCTCATTTTCAAATTCCCGAATTGGCCACAACATTCAAGTGCCAGGGATAAAGTTAAGGAATTTGATTCCAAGCCTATTGTTCTCAGATTAGTGAGCCAGGCATTGGAACAGGGACAGAATTCACCTTTTCAAACTCGTCTACACAGTTCAAACTGCAACTCACCATGTTTTATCCAGATGTTGTCTTTTATCCCAAAGTTCTCGTTTCAGGCTCTCCACTTCAACCTTCAGCTCGATGTTCTGAAAAATACAGATATTAATCATCTTTAACTGCCCAACACTCTCTATCCTGAAACCAGATTCCTCTTTGAGCCAAGCCTTGCTCCGGAGCCTCTCATCACAGTCCCTTCCACACAATTGACACAACTGAGGATCCAGATGGATCAGTAACCCAGTAAGACGAAAGAACTGTGCAGCTCCAAGATTTTCCCAAAGCTACTTATTCTTCCAACCTGTTTATCACTGACCCTGGATAAAGAATAATGCACCAGCCTGATTTCTCTCTTATATAGCTTTCTATCTAAAAACAAAACTTCTATATATAGAATTATATTTTAAAATACCTGGGCATTGAACTATTTTAAGAAATTTTATTTTGAGCATTTAAAAAATACTTTGCCTTTGTTATGAAATTAGACTTCAAAGTAAGAAGGGAATCAAAGTAAGAAGGGAATAATGGTAGACCTATGCAGATTTTTATTGAGATAATGCATCAGCAAGTAAGACTGACAAAAATAAAAAGGAAATAAAAGCATCTCAATTGAAGTATGACAAAGATTTGGTGAAATGTAGATGATGTGTCTGGTACATGTTAAGTGGCCTGGTGTGAGAAGTGGGAAATTACTATAGAAAACAGTTTGCAACTAGTTTATCAAAGTCATGCCAAGATGACTAGATAGTAATTGGTAGCATGAAAACACCAAAGAGCAGAAAAAAGCATGAGGCAAAATATTGTCATGATTAGATCTACGTTGAGGAAGGAACTTCTGGCAGAGATGATGATGGGTGAGTCAGGAAGCAACTGAGCAAAATAGGGATGGGAACTGCCCCAGGCCAAATAGGTACAGCAAAAAGAATGTTAAAGACATTTCAGAGGAAGGATCTATAAGGCTTACGACCTGTGAGGTGCAGGTTAGACTAGATGGAAGAGCAAAGATGATGTCAAGATTTTTAGCATGTGGGTAGTGATCCACACTTTGAACTATAATACGAAACAGAACTAAGAGGAGCAGGTGTGTAGAAAACTAAAGAGAAAATGGTTTTATGGTTACTCTGCTTCACTTTAGAGTTGAGGTATAGAGAGGAATTAGTCCCTTCCCTGATGAAATTCATTAAGAAGTACTAAACAGAAAGAATATTATTAACTGGAAGAGAAAGAAGACTCATTCAGAAGTTGACAAAGGAATTGAAGCCACAGTGGCTGAAGTACAAAAGGCATATTGTGGGTACTGTACTAGAACAGACAGAAGTATTTTTTTTTTTTTAGTTACCACTATAGAACAACCACCAATACCTAAATTTCTTGGAGTGAAAGGCAACACTTGTGAACACCTTCTCATGCAGGGTGAATAAAGCAACAAAAACAATTAGGAACAGTAGAAACCCAGTTTAGATAGTTAAGATTTACTGAGAATTAAAAAAATTTAGATCTAGAAGGCAGCTGGATTCAAGATAGATCATATTGCTACTGAGTTTCTGGCTGACATATTGAAAAGAATGTTTGGTTGCTTTCATAAGACTGGCTTTTGCATTGGGATAGAACATAGGTTGAGATCAAATGAGATTAGAATATTTTAATCTCTTCAGAGGTTACATTATAGCATTTAGGAAGAAAATGCCTGTTTTTATGACTTTCTTTAAGATTACTATTTTATGCACACTAAATAGAAAACCAGATTTAGCAATTTTAAATACAGGACATTTAGCTCAATTTGGATTTCAGATAAATAATAAACAATTTACTGTAAGTATGTTCCTTAAAATGTTTTGGGCATACTCATAATAAATATTGTTTGTTGTTGACCTGAAATTGAAATTTCATTAAGAATCTTGCATTGTTGACACCAAAAGGTGAGCAACTGGCAATACTAACTCTCCAAAATTAACAACTAACAACAAAGCATATTTCAATTTTGTATGAAGAAAATGCTCTTAATCACTCTTAAATCAATTTCATGGTCTGGTAAGGTGAGAACTATTCATCTGCTCCAACTGAACAACCAGTAAAATAGAAGATTTAATGAACAGTGGCACTCTCCACAGCTCCATGCTCAGTAGTAAGAATAATAAAAATGTCATCATGAGAAATTGTCCCTAAGTTAGAGACCCTTCGTAGAGACAGATATTCATCTATCATAGTCTAGCACCTGTAACATGGACATAATTGTACTTTCCTCATCATAATCTGCCATAGAAGGCCAGGAAACATAATACATTTGAAGGAGTTAGAACAGTGTTTTGAACATTATTATTACAATCATAATTAACAGTGGCAGCCTTATCATCTGGGCGCAGCAGATGTTTGTTTTCCATGAGGCTGTACTATTTCAAGTGATTCAATACTCAGACTATGATACTGAGAAAGAGGATACCATAGCTTATCGTTTCTGCCAACTGCTTCACTTGTTGACCTTGGATAAAATTCTGCATAAGTCTTTTATCTGGAAAATGAGAAAGAATGAGTAGCACATTATTTAAATGTCATATGAAACAAATGTAATCTGTAACTATGAAGTGTTATTACTAATGTTATTCTTTAAGTCTGACTAACTGATAGAATGAGAAAAGTCCAGATATTTGCTAAGCCATGTCAGATATGTCAAAAATGCTTGAGCAGATAAAAGAAAAATCTGAGAACACACGAGACTTCAAGTGGTTGAAGCTACATAAATGACTCTGGCTCATCCTCCATACCATAAAGTAACATAAAGAGTCTTTATCAGGTATAAATCAATCAACAGAAAATTCCCAAAAGGCTCCCTTAATATAATTCTTTTGGGTGAGAAACTCTTGAGTATTTCAGTAAAAGCAAATAGACAAACAGGAAATGTGGGAGACTGTGAAACAGTGAAGAGAACCACTCTTCAGTAAGAAAGATGAAGTTCAAATTGTGGCTGTGCCACTTTTCTGCTAGATGAACTCCTTAACTTACCTGCTCACTTGGCACTTTGGTTTTAACATAGGCTTTGCATGATTGTTTTGTTTTTTAAGAAAGATCATAATGATTAATTCACAGGGGATTTTGTGAGGAATAAGTGAAATAACATGTAAAATATTCCTAGAACACTGTCTTTCATACAGCTATTCACTTTCCCTTCATGCCTAAGCCAGTCAGACACCTCAATTCCATCAAGAAAATTATTTAAACCTAAAAAGAAGAAAAATGGAAGACATATATATTACGTAGACTCCATTCATTCTAAATGCTAGTAAGAAAATCAAGTCAATTCTTAGGTCAGTTTGGCCAAAGATTTCAATATGTGAAGTTCTTTATCTGCTCCAGGCCTCTCATTTTAAAAAATAACAAAACTGAAATCCAGTAAATCTAGTAAAGCAAAAGCAGTAACCAATCCAGCATTCATTCCACTTTTGCATGAACAGGCTGAGAGACAAGTTCAGAAAACACTGCCCACTTTAGTAGAATATGACAAGTTAAAGAACTAAATCATGTGCTGCATTTTAAATGAGATCTAAAAAAGTACGTGGAAGCAACAAGTAAGTTAAGAGCAGAGTAAGTCCTCAGGGGCAAGAAGAAGCTTTGGCAAATCAACTGGCCTAACAGCCTCAATCTTTTCTTCTGTCAGTGGGATGATAATGGTATCAGTTTCATAAGGATTGTGGAGAACACAAAATGAAATAATGTATAGTTTCTGGCAGCAGTAAGCATTCAAAAGTGTTAGGAAAAACTGACGATAACAATGACAATAATTTATCCTTTCTGAGTAGGATAGATAAGTTCTCAGCTGTACTAACATATTAAACTAACATTATACCATAGAAAGCTAAACTTTATTACTGTAAACGTAGGCTATCCCAGACCCCTGGATATGAATACACAACCTGTCTGAACACTCTTCAGTTTTTTCCTTTTGAGATAAGTAGTAAAGAGAAGTGAAAAGGAAAGAAAGGAAAAAAGAGGAAAGAAATACAATGACTTCTGTAGGCTCTAGTATTATGTCTCTTCAAACAGACAAAATCGTTTATGAGTCTTACACTGAACTGCTAAAGGTCTACTCCCCACCAGATTAGATCCTAAATGTCTGATCCATTATTCCACTGGATCAAGGTAATTTCATGGGTGCTATAAAATCTTTCCACTCACAAATCCAAGTACAAATCAATTTATAGCGTGAAAGTGTAGCCTTTTAACAGTTTTTCAGTAGAAAAATCACTGCATAATTTATCACATTTATCTATTCTCCATAAGTAAATATTCATGTGTACGTTGTTGAATTCTAAGAATAGTTCAAGTGGATACAAAATTACTGCATTTGTTGTCTCAGCACCAAATCTGTCAACTCTGTCAAGTTGTCTAAGAAACTGTATGCACTCAAGAAACTGGTTCTGAGGACAAGAGTATCTCTTTTTCCATATGGCCCAAAGGCATATTCACCCAACTAACTCAAGAAAATGTTTCAATGATGAAGTTAAAATTAATGTAAACAGTAAATTCATCATAATATTAGTATTTAAGAAACTGGTTCTGAGGACAAGAGTATCTCTTTTTCCATATGGCCCAAAGGCATATTCACCCAACTAACTCAAGAAAATGTTTCAATGATGAAGTTAAAATTAATGTAAACAGTAAATTCATCATAATATTAGTATTTAGCAGTAGAAGACAGAGCCAACAATAAGTTTACAGATTAACTGTGTTTAATCTGACTCTCACTGATTCTTCAGCTTGTTTTATTGCAGGAAGCATTTCTGACCAAGTCTTAACTGCAATTCATGTTAAACATAGGATTCCACTGAAATTATTTCCACTCTGGTATTTATTTCAACAGAGGATTAAGTTGAAAGCAAACAGCACCAATTACCTAACCCCTTGCAAGTCTTTAATTTAGCTTTATCAATTGTTACACTTCTCATACAATTCACAATGTTACAGTCTTTTTTTAAAATAGTATTTGCAGAACTTTTCTCCAATAGATGTGATGGCTGGTGCAAAATTTCTTAAAATCTTAATTTGGCAGATTGGTGAACACAGAAACAGTCTCTCTGAGATTTGGTGTCTAGACCCTGGAACATAGCAACATGAGAACAAGAAAGAGGGAAGTAGGTCCCCAGGACCAGCAAGGATCTAAAGAGAATTGAAGCCCATGGTCAGAGAGCAAAGAGACAGATAACAATGCAGAAGAAGAAGGTGCTAGAACATGCAGATGCGTAGTGACTACAGGGGACCCCAGAGGCTTCTACAGAGAAATGCACCAGTAGAACACTGCAATGGATGCAGCAGACTGCAGCGGGTGGAGAGTTATTTGGGTTAGGATATCCCCAGGAGAGAGCAATTGGCCAGTTGCCTTTTTGGAGAGAAACCAACTGAGCTCAAAACTCAGAGCAGCAGTAGGTTGGCTCCATATACTGACTTCAGTGTCAGGTAAGGCAAAACCAAGTTCAAATTGGCAGGAAGTCAAGGGAGTGGGGGTGGTTTGGCTTTTCTTGTTTCCCAACCCATGCACTAGAAGGGGCTGGGGTTTGGCTGTCCCCGCATTGGCAGCAGCCTGTGCATGGCACTGGTCTGAAGGGAGGGTTTGCTTCATGGTGAATCCTTGTTCTCTTCCCACATTGTCTGTTAATGGTGCTGACTTACAAGGAAAGGATGCTACTGTTATTATGGATTGTACTACTTTAGCCAAGGTGACATAATTTTTTCAATCAGTTGGTTTTCCTGGTATGTTAAGACTGAGATTCCCTGAGGGTCACAAACAATACAATAGGCCAGTGCCAAAGAACCAGAGGCTAGGCCAAATAAGCAGCCACTTCTCCTACTCAAAAAAAGTGAAGAGGTAGGATATTGCAACAAACTAATATCGAAAAGCCAGCTACATTTGGAAGATGTATCTGAGAAGTAGTCATTTCCTAAGGTTTCTAAATAACTAGCAAAAAAGCTACCTCCATAAGCAATTTATAAGCATCAATCTAGGAGTTAAACTAACAAACAAACAAACAAACACAGGAAATGAGAAGACACTTAAGCAAGAAGCAACCCTAGACTTCCAGGTCAGCAAAGGTAAACCCAGGGGTCAATGAGGCAGAATAATTAAAAAACATCCACCTGGACTCTGAAGTGGTAAAGTGGAAGTAACAAAGATGATGTTTTTCAGATAACTACAGAGATAGTGACCCTTACAAAGAACAAGATTATTGACACAGACACAGATAAACCCATAGAGGAGTTTATGAAAATGATGGAGACCTTGCATACCCAATCCAGGGAAAAAAAAGGAATCCATGAAAAAGATTCAAAGACATATCCAGGAGATTAAAAATTCTAGTGAAAGTATATGGAACAGAATGAGCCAATGTGAAGACAGAATATTAGATACAGAAGATAGATTACAGGACTTTTTAAAAATAGCAAGGACAACAAAAAAAGCAATACAATAGCTGCTAGATGATGCAAAGGAGAATATAAGATTGATCAGAATGAATGAAAAATCAGAAGATGAAACCAAGAACATAAACTACTTGCTCAAAGAAGTAACAGTAGAAAATTTTCTAAGCATGGAAAAAATTTTCACATACAAATAAGTGAGTCATATAGAACTCCAATTAGCCATGATAAAAAAATTCTACCCCAAGGCATATGATATTCAATATTCTAGAAATTCAACACAAAAATAGAGTACTACAAACTGTTAAAGAAAGAAAACAAATCAAATATAAAGGAAAACCCATCAGAATCACAACTGATTTCTCAACACACATGCTCAAGTCAAGGAGATCTTGGAGGGAACTATTTCAAGCCCTAAAGGAAAAGAACCTCCAGTCCAAATTGGTTACCCCACAAAAGTATCTTTCAAAATTGACAAAGATCTAAGATACTTCCATGATAAATGACACCTGAAGAAATTCATCACAATCAACTCAGCACTTCAAAATGTTCTGAAAGACATTCTAGAAAGAGATAACGAGAACTACAATGCCATGAACCCCAACAGAATGAATCTACCAGGAAACGCAAATATTTAAACAGAAGGTGATAAAAGGGGGACCAACAGGAAAATAACATGACAAAGATAAGTCAATACAGGCTAGTTATAATCATCAATGTAAGTGGTTTCAATTCACTAATCAAAAGAAATGGACTGGCAAAATGGATCAAGAAGCAAGATCCAAAAATTTGCTGCATACAAGAAATACATTTACCTCATATGGAAATTCATAGACTGAAAATCAAAGGATGGAAAAAATACTCCATGTGACAGGAACCCTCAGAAAAAGTAGAAATAAATATTCTTTTTGCAGACAAAGTGGATTTCAAGTCAAGACTGATCAAGAGAGACAAAAAAAGTCACTACATTCATGTAAAGGGAAAATTCCAAAAGTAGGAGGGAACGATCATAAATATATGTACATTAAATACCAGTGCACAAAGTTATACAAAACAAAGATTATCAGATATCAAATAAGCACTAATAGTATTGTAATGAGGAATCTCAATACCCCACACTTACAAATAAACAGATCAGCTAGACAAAAAAACTAACAAAGAAATATCAGCACTGACCCAAATAAACTTTTGAACAAATAGATCTCCACAGACCATTCCACCCCACATCAAATACATATTCTTATTAGCTGCACATGGAACTTTAAAACATTAAATAAAATAGACAAACACTTAGCCAACCTTATCTAAAAAAGGAAACAAAGAAAAGACTCAGATCCATTCAATAAAGATTAAATGGGTAAAATCATAACAGATCCTGCAGAAATCCAGAAAGTCAATAATACCTACTTCAACTCTAGTAAGACGGAAAACACAGAAGAAATGAACAGACCTCTAGATACATATGAATTCCTGAAGCTGAATCAAGAAGATATAAAAATTCTAAATAAACCAGTATCATTCAGTGAAGTCAAAGAAGGAATTTAAAAACAATCAAAAAGAGTAACCCGGGTCCTCATGAATATGCTGTTAAATTCTTTAAGAAATTTAGAGAAGATCAAATGCCACTAATCCTCACTCTTTAAGGAAATTGAAATGAAAGTAATACTCCCAAATTTATTCCTAGAATCAAGCATTACTCATACCAAATCTGGAGAAGGATCCAACCAAAAACAACTATAAGTCAATCTCTCAGCTGAACATCAATGCAAAATCTTCAATAAGATACTGGCAAACCAATGCTATACATCATCAAGAAGATTATGCAGCATGACCACATAGGATTGGTCCCAGGGATGCAAGGATGGCTCAATGTATGCAAACCAATCAATACAACACATTAACATACTCAAGGTCAAAAACCATATAATTCTCTCAGTAAACACATAGAAAGCATTTGACAACATCCATCCATTATTTAAAATAAAACACCAAACAGATATTTGAATAGTGATTTTTATCTCAATCTTATAAAAGCCAAGGTCAAAGTAAATAATCAAAAATTGAAGTCTTTCACTCTAAAATCAGGAACAAGACAATGATGTGCACCATGGCTACTCACATTCATCCTATTTATGGAAACATTAGCGCAATTAGACAAGAAAAAGAACTAAAAGGAATAAAATAGGAAAAGAAGTTCATTTATCCTTATTTGTAGATGACATGATCTTTAACATAAAAATCCCAAAAGACTCCATCAAAAGACTTCTTTGTTTTCACCAAAAAACTTCTATATTTAATAGCCAAATTCAGTAGCATAGCTGGAGACAAAGTCAACATTCAAAAGTTAATTACATTCCTGTACAAAAATAACAGACTTACTGACAGAGAAATTTGGGAAACAATACTTTCACAATAGCATACAAAAAATGAAATAACTAAGAAAAAATCTAACAAAGGAAGTAAAAGATTTTTACGTTGAAAACTAAGGTACTCTGAAAAGAGCAACTGAAGAGGATTATCAGAAAATGGCAAAATTAGGACCAGGAATATAGCTCAGTGGCACAAGCACCTGCCTGGCTAGTGCAAGGTCCTGAGTTTGATTCCCTGTATCCTCCCAAAAAATAAAAAAAAAGAAAATGGTAAGATTTCCCTGATCTTGGGTAGGAAGAACCAATATAGTTAAAATGATTGTACATCTTTTTGCACAACCACCCTAGCACAAAATTGTTAGACAGATTTAATTCAATCCCAATCAAAATCTAATAGCATATGTCATAGAAATAGAGAAAACAATCCTAAAATTCATTTGGAAGAGACCTAAAATAGCGGAAGCAATTTTAGGCAAAAAGGGCAAAGCAGGAGGCATCGCAATCCCTGACTTGAAAATACACTCAGAACTACCATGATTAAAAAAACAATATAAAACAAACAGCACAGCACTGGCAGAAAAACAGACCCAATGATCAATGGAACTGGTTAGAAGATGCAAAATCAACACCAAAGGCGCTCAGCCACTTATCTTTGACAAGGGAACCAAATGCCTTCACTGGAATAAAGATAGCCTCTTTAATGAATGGTGCTGGAAAAACTGGCTTTCTATATGCTGAAGATTAAAACTAGACTCATTTCTTTCACCACATGCTAAATTAAAATCAAAATGGATCAAAGATCTAATATTAAAATAGAAAAACTAAATGTTCTAGAAGGCAGAATGAATAGAACCCTTAAAGACAATTGTGTAGGCAAAGAATTTTTGAACAAAACCCCATTTGCACAGGAAAATCACCAAAATCAACAACTTGGATCTTATTGAAAGATCTGGCACAGCAAAAAAAAACTACCAACAGTATGAAAAGATAACTGACAGTGTGGAAAAAAATTTTTGTCAGCTCTTCTCAGACAAAGGACTAATATCTAGAATACAGAAAGAACAACTCCAAAAACAAAATAAACAGATGCTCCACATTTAAAGACCCAGTCCAAAAATGGGCATCTGAAATGAATAAATATTTCTCAAATATAGAAGTACCAATGGCAAATAAATATACGAAAAAATGTTCAACATCACTGGTTATTTGAGAGACGCAACTTAAAAGAATGCTGATTGCATTCCACTCCAGAAAGAACAGCTATTATCAAGAAGTCAGGGCCTGGGATTTAGCCCAGCAACACAAGTGCCTGCCTGGCAAGCAAGAGGTTGTGAGTTCCACCTCTGGCAAAAAAAAAAAAAAAAAAGTAAAAGACATCAACCAATAAGAAATGCTGGAGGTGGGGAAAAGTAACCCTTCTCCACTGTTGGTAACAGTGTAGACTGGTGAAACCATTTGGAAACAGTGTGGAGATTCCTCAAAAACCTACAACTAGAAGTCCCATTAGACCTAGCTATTCTTTTTGGTATCTTCCTGAAAGAATTAAAAGCATCACACCACAGTGATATATGCACATCCATCTTTATAGCAGCACAGTTTGTAATAGCTAAATCTTGGAAACAGTTCAAATGCCCATCAATCAATGTATGGATAAAGAATATGTGGTTTTCTAATACAGTGGAGTACTACTGAATTTTGCAAACACTGTTAAATGAATGAAATCACAACAAACCACATACTGTATGATTTCACATATATGAACCACCTAAAACAAGCAGATTAATAGTGAAAGAGGGTAGAGTGATGGTTGACAAAGTCTAGGAGAAATAGAGAAATTGACAATGATGTTAATGATTTTTCTACTGAGTAATGAAAATGTTCTAAAGATTGCAATAAGAGTTGTATAACTCTGAATATGCTAAAACTTTAGTATGTAAATTAAATTTTATACTTTCAATGACTAAGTTATAATATTATATGAGTTATTGTACCAGTGAAGTTGTTAAGATTATTTTCAAAAGCACTAGGAAATTTCATTAGTTATAATTAAATGATATTACATGTGTTACTTAGAACAGCGTCTGGTACATAGGAGCATTATTATTATTTCTCAACCACAGGGGGAAAAACCTACATTCCTTCCAAGTTTCTCTAACACAAATTATTACTGGGTATTTCAAGAATCTCTTTCTGATTTTTCCCTTTTATCGGTACCGGGGATCGAACTCACGACTGCCTGCTTGTAAGGCAGGCGCTTCTGCCACTGAGCTAAATCTCCAGCCCCAATCTATCCACCCTTGACAAAGTACCACTCTGTTAGATACTCCTTTCTTCTCACCAGGTCAAAGTAAACAGAATCGAAACAGGTTTCCCCAACCTTAGTCTCTCCCCCATTTAAATTTTTCATAAAACATATCTCTGATTATTTACTTTCCTGATCTTAAAAGGCATTAATTATTTTTAACTGCATAGGAATGAAATTTTAGACAATTGTGTATGACAATTCCATTTAAAATTTGACCTCAATTTCTCTACTGAGTTTGATCTCCCATCATTAAATGCAGTCTAATCTTTACTGGTGCCACAGCATTGTTCTCCCTTCAGCTTTATCATTAAATGTCCTTGTGAACCCTCACTTTACCTCCCCAAGTTAAAATTAATTCCTTTTGCCATTCATAATATGGATTTTTCTCATATCATTCTTTTTGCATTCAGTATTGGCATACTATGTTATACAGTGCTTCACATTTCTACACATCTTATGTAACTTTTTAATGACATTGTGAAAGGCAGAGCAAGTGATGGTGTGATGGAATTAGTCACATGTACTGATTATTAAACTTTTGTCCCTTGGCTTTGTGAAGCTGGGACAGGAATTTCATTTTAGAAATGAAACTTCAAGTGCTTTTCTGCCACTTCCTAGATGGGAGGCCCTTTTAGTGTAAGTTACTTAAGTTCTTAGAATTTAATCTCCTCGTTTATAAAATGGGAATTTAAAAAAATCACCTTGAAGGTTGTAGTGAAAAGTAATTGAGCCTATCTAACTACTCAACCAGAGCTCAATTCTAAGGTGGGCAGTGGTGACTCATCTGAGGCCTTATAGAGCTTTGTTCTTGTATGTGTGTGGAAAGCTATTGAATAAGTGAACCAGACAATTAACAAATTAACAAACAACAGATAGACAGGCAGTGAAAGAAATGGGGCAATAGCAAGTGGCAGGTGAACCGCTGGCGCTGAGTGTCACAAGCTGAAGGCCTGCATGCAAATTCCACCTAGCTGTGCAAGCTCAGCACCTTACTCAGAACTTGGTAGGGCACTGAGTGCCTCCAAAAAGCACCTCCAAAAAGCCGGGGACCTGCAGTAGGTTTCTCAGGTCCTGGCTGTGCCCTACCCAGCAACTCCGAATGGGAACCTCCTGTGCTGAGCGGCAGGAGCTGAAGGCTTGCACAGCATATTCCATCTAACTTCTCAGCCTTGTTAAGCTATTCAGAACCTGGTAGTCTTGCCCAGCAACCTCATGCAGGGAGCTTCAGAGTGCCATGGGGGTGAGCTGAAGGTCTTCCCAGTGTACTCCCCCATTTGAGGATCCTTTGAGTGCCACTAGGGATCTCATAAGACCTGCCTAAAGATCCCCACTCATTTAGGGAAACTCCCTGCAGTATGGATAAGATATCCTCAACCCAGGAAGCAACTGAAACCTTGCATTTGGTTTCCTCAAGGGGAATACAGGAAAATGACAACGAAAGAGCAAAATGCAATCTCAAACCTCCAGCCCATCTCAAACAAGCCTAGGAGACACAGACATAGAAAAAAGTGTAAGTCATACACCTGAAACTTCTGAAATGATAGCAACTGAAGTAAAGAAACAACTTCATGAAGCTGTAAAAGAACTCAGATCAGAAATAATTTCCCAGATAAAAGTAGAAATGATAAATGTAATAAAAGAAATGCTAAACACATTTAAGAAGAGGTAATTTTAAAAAATTGAAGACCACCGCAAAAGATGGAAACCTTGAATGAACAATATAAGAAAACAATAGAATGCACAAAACAGATTGAAGGAGACATCCAGGAAATCAAAAATTCCACTGAAAACTGGCAAAACTGCCTGAATAAAAGTGAAGACAGACGTTCAGACCCCAAAGACAAGATTGCAGCTAGTGAACAAGAAAAGAAATACCTTCTAAAAAGAACAAGGAATCAGGAAATTTAACAGTTGCAATATGATGCAAAAAACAACACGATATTAATAGGTGTAAATAAAAAAGAAAGTAACACAAATGATAGCAAAAGACTATTTACAGAAGTACATTTTATAGCTGAAAAATTTCCATAGGAAAGGAAACTAACATACAGATGAGTGAGGCATATAGAAACCCAGTTAGCTATAACCAAAATAAATCTACATCCAGACATACAATAATCATTACCCCAGAAATTCAACATAAGAGCAGAATATTAAAAGCTGTTAGAGAAAAGAGACAAATTACCCACAAAGGAAAGCCCAGCATAATCACAGCAGACTTCTCAACACAAACAATGAAATCAAGAAGAGCACTGAGTGAAGTATTTCAAATCCTAAAGGTAAAAGACTTCCAATCCAGACTGATGTACCCTGAAAAACTGTGCTTTAAAACTGATGGAGAAATACGATACTTGCATGACAAAGAATAGCTGAAGTACTTCATGACCACCAAACCAACCCTGCAAAGAATACTGAAAGATATTCTAGACAGACATTAACTTAACAATGACTCTAAGTACATCAAGAGAAAAAAAAAAAAAACACTAAGCAAGGCAAACAATTTTTTAAAAGGGGAAAGGTAGAGAACCAATAACAAAAATGAGCCAATATATATCAGTTACAGTCATTAATGTAAATGGCCTCAATTCACCAGTTAAAAGAAACAGACTGGCAGAATGGATCAGGAAACAACATCCAACTATAGGCTGTACATAAGAAACTCATCCAACCCAAAAGGAAATTCATGGACTGAAAGTCAAAGGATGGAAAATAATACTTCATGCAACAGGAACCCCTCAAAAAGCAGGGGTAGATATTCTGTTTGCAGACAATGTGAACTTCAAACCAAGAACAATCAGAATAGATAAAGGTCACTATATGCTAGTTAGGGGGAAACTTCAAGAGGACAAGATAACAATCTTAAGTATTTATGCACCAAATATGAGAGCATACAGTTATGTAAAACAAATATTAATGGAAATGAAAACTCAAATAAGCAAAAACATAACGGGAGACCTTAACACGCCATTGACACAAAGAGACAGATCAACTAGAAAGAAAATCAGCAAAGAAATAACAACTGAATCAAACTTAAGAACAAATGGACTCAGTAGATACGTACAGAGTGCTCCACCCAACATCAGCATATATATTTTTCTCAGCTTCACATGGGACATTCTCTAAAATAGATCATATACTAGCCCACAGAACATGCTTAAGTAAATGCAAAAGAATCAAAATTATTCCATGCATATTATCTGATCATAATGCCATGAAATTAGAAATTAATGGCAAAAGAAACTGCAAAAACTTCATAAACACATGGACATTAAATAATACTCCCAAACAACTAATGGGTTACAGAGAAAATTAAACAATATTTACAAGCAAACAAAAATACAAAAACAACTTTGCAGAACCTGTGGAATTCAAGGAAAGCAGTCCTCAGAGGGACATTCATTGCAGTGAATTCCCACATCAGGAAAACAAGACAAATACAAATAAACAATCTGATGCTACACTTTGGACATCTAGAAGGAAAAGAGTAAGTTAAGCTCAAAGCCAATAAAAGGGAGGAAATTATAAAGATCAGAGCAGAAATTAATGCAATAGAGACTAAGAAAACAATAGAAAGAATTAATAAATCAAAGAGTTGGTTCTTAGAAAGAATAAATAAAATTGATAAGCCCCTAGCCAAACTTATTTTAAAAAAGGAAAGAAAAATCTAAAATTCATGTAATAAGAAATAAAAAGGATGAATCCCTATAGACCCCGTGGAAATACAGAAGATCATCAATACCTACTTCAACAACCTTTATTCTCATAGGTTCGATAACATAAAAAAATATGGACAGATTCCTAGAAACATGAATTACCAAACCTAGAACAAGAAGATATAAATGTGAGGAATAAAACAATTTCAGTTAATAAAATTGAAAATATAATTAAACCTTACCAACAAAGAAAAACCCAGGTCCTGATGGATTCACAGCTGAATTCTACAAGAAATTCCAGAAAGACTTAATGCCAACACTCCTCAAACTCTTCAATAAAATTAAAAGGGAAGTAATTTTCCCTAACTCATTCCTGGAAGCAAGTATTACCCTAATACCAAAACCAGAGAAAGACAAAGCCAAAAAAAGGGAACTATAGGCCAATCTCCCTAATGAACATAGATGCAAAAATCCTCAATAAAGTACTATCAAACAGAATTCAGCAAATCATTAAGACAATTATACACCATGACCAAATGGGATTCATCCCAGGAATGCAGGGATGATTTAACATATGCAAATCAGTAAATGTAAGACATCATATTAATAGAGCCAAAGACAAGAATCACATGATCATTTCAATAGATACAAAAAAGGCTTTTAATTAAGTCCAACACTGATTCATGATAACAATCCTACAGGAAATTGGAATAGATGGTCTTCATCTCAGTCTGATAAAACTATCTATGACAAACCAACAGTCACCATCATATTAAATGGTCAAAAACTGAAAGCTTTCATTCTAAAATCAGGAACAAGACAAGAATATCTACTATTACCACTTCTATTTGCTATAATGCTGGGATCATTAGCCAGAGCAAGTAGACAAGAGATAAAAATAAAAGGAATAAGCATTAAAAAAGAAGTTAAATTATTATTATTTTCAGATGGCATGATACTCTACATAGAAGGCCCCCAAAAAGATTTCTAGATGTAATAACCAATACAGTAATATAGCTAGATAAAAAAATCAACACTCAAAAATCAATAGCATTCCTGTACACAAACAACAAATGCACTGAGAGAGAAATAAGAGAAACCACACCCCTCACAATAGCATCCAAAAAAATGAAATACTTAGGAATCAATCTAATAAAGGAGGTAAAAGATCTATTCAGTGAAAATTAAAATGGTCTGAAAAAAAGAAATCTCAGAAAATGGAAAGATATTCCTTATTCATGGATAGGATGATCAAACATTACGAAAATGGCCATTCTCCCAAAATTGTTATACAAATTTGATGCAATTACAATCAAAATATCAATAATATACATCACAGACCTAGAGAAGTCATTCCTAAATTTCATCTGGAATCAGAAGAGACCTAGAATAGCAAAAGCAGTTCTGGGCAACAAGGCAAGGTAGGAAGCATCACAATCCTTGACTTGAAGTTATACTATAAAGCTACTCTGATAAAATCAGCATGGCACTGGAATAAAAAGACCTGAAGGTCAGCGGAATAGATTAGAAGATATGACCACAACTACAAACACATTGAGCCACCTTATCTTTGACAAATGAGCCAAACACGTTTGCTGGAAGCAAGATAGCCTCTTTAATACATGGAAAAACTAGCTTCCCATAAGCTGAAAACTAAAACTAGACCTATACCTATCACCATGTATGAAACTAAAGTCAAAATGGATCAAAGATCTAAATATTAAAACAGAGACACTAATCTGATAGAAGACAAAATAGGTAGAAATCTTGAAAGTATAGGGGTAGGCGGAGAAGGCACAAAAATCAAACTGCATGGGAAATACTTTCCAGAATCAACAACTGGCATCTTGTCTTATTAAAAAGTTTTTGCATGTCAAAAGAAACCTTCAACAGGGTGAAGAGAAAACCCACAAATTGGGAAAAAATCTTAGTCAACTGTCCCTCAGACAAAGGACTTCTATCTAAAACATATAAAGAATTTTTTAAAAATCAGACTCCCAAAATTCAAAGACCCAATCAAAAAATCGACATCTGTGATCAACACACACATCTCAGATGAAGAAACATAAATGGCAAATAAATACATGAAAAAATGTTCAGCATCATTGGTCATTAGAGAAATACAAATGAAAACAACACTGAGATTCCATCACACTCCAGAAAGAATAGCCAGCATCAAGAAAATCACCAACAACAAATGCAGGGGAGACTGTGGGGAAAAAAAGAAACTCTCCTGCACTGTTGGTGGGAGTGTAGAGTGGTACAACCACTGTGGAAATCAGTATGATTTCCTCAAAAAGCTGAGATTGGATGTCCCATCTGACCCAGCTGTTCAACTTCTGGGCGTATTCCCAGAAGAGTTAAAACCATCATACCGTAGTGACATATGTGTACTGATATATGTATGTTTATAGCAGCACAATTTGTAATAACCAAATCTTGGAAACAACCCAAATGCCCATCAACTGAGGAATGGATGAAAAATAAGTGGTATTTGTAGCTATAAAGAAGGATCATTTGAGGCTTTTATAGGTAAATGGATGCAACTTTAAACCATACTCAGAAGTGAAATAAATCAAACTCATATGTGTAAATACCATGTTATCTCCTTAGTGTGAGAAACTGAAAGAGTAAGTAATATACAAAATCTTCAATAAATATTGTGAAAGTCTAGGAAACTGCCCAAAGGAGAAAGAATAACTCAGGGAAAGGGAAAGAAGAAGGAAGAGAAAAGAAAAAAGATATAAATTTGTATATATACACTTAAGATAGCTAAAATGATTGTGCTACTAATTCTATTAGTTTTTGGAACAAAACAGGTAACAGTTATAGGATTATATCAATTTTGCATGTTTATATCTGTAAGCTGAATAACTCTTTTGAAGATGAATATGCAGAACAACAACCTCGGCATAGGAATGTCTTTGGATGCCACCAATGCTTTACCCAAACTGTTCTCAACGTGTGGTACCTTTCTTCTCTTTCTAAATCTGTTCTTCATTAGAATTCTTTTCAAACTTCTTTCCCTCCAGGATACTTTCCCTAACCCAGTATGACTACAATTTGACATTCATGTTGAAACTCTTCTGAATATAAAAAAAAATGCTAGCGTAATTAATACATGTCTATGATAAATATTTAAATTGTAAAAATTATTACAGCAAAAGACACATTGTCATTAATTTCCTTCAAAGTAATCCCCCTTGCTTCAAATCCACACATCTCATTATTTCTGTCATGTTTTGAAGCAATTTTGGCAGTTCAGGAAGCAGTGAGTTTCTTCACAAGCTGTGGTCAAAATGCTGAATGTTGCTGAATGTTCCACTCAATAGAAAGGCAGGCACGTAAGAACACTACATTAGTGTCCTTATCCACCTTATTCACTGATTCTGACACCATGAGGCTTCCGGTTGTTTGCCAAAGTGAAAATGATCATGAGAGATAAATGTTTTGATTTGATTTGGGACCTGAGGGCAACCACAGCAGCACAACTAAAGACATGAAAGAGGACCTCCAGAAAATGACAATGAGGGGATAATTCTGTTTGAAGATGGGGAATATTTTGAGGGGGGCTAATGACAATATGCCCTGTGTATTAATAAAAATTTTTAAAATTAAGTATTTGGTGTATTTTTCCATCACACTTTGTATACCCTGGGCAAGAGGCTAGAAATCAGCAGTATCCCGAATGAACCAGACTCAAGATCGTCACTCACCTCACTCCATCTTTTATCAGTTTTATTAAATGTTTTTCTTCCACTCTAAGTTTTCAAAAGTTTTTTGTATTAAGTAAATTTTATTTTAAGTTTGTGGAATATACCCTCTATTGCCTGTCTTGGATGGCTGATTTACATTTTTTACTGTGGTGTTTCACTCCCCTTCCGGTATTTGTGCATGCATTTGTGTGTGTGTGTGAACTAATCTGCAAAATCTTTGATCTCAAGGGACTGTGTCTTATGTTATTTTATATTCTTGATATAGATCAAGAAATCTTAATAGCATATCAATGATAAAATCAGTAAGTAAAATAGTTCTGGTGATTAAAATTGCCAGAACCAGTGTGTTTTGTTTGCCCTCACAGTCCATGACCTCAAGGAACTGACAGTGTAAGGAGAGGCAGGATAGGATCAGAGAGCAACGGAAACTATACTGCACCTCTGCAAATCAGTAGGAGGAAGCCAAACAGGAACAGACTTCCACAAACCAGGCTCTGTTTGAGTCAAAAACAAACACTACAGAATCTCATTCTAATCAAGTCTGTAAAGTAGAGAAATAAAGAAATAGCTTCATAGGAAAAAGTCACAAAATCTTGTGAGGAGATAGATTCTCATGTAGTTTCTGATTATCCACCCAAAGTGAAAAGTAACTATTAGAGAATGACTTTGATTTAAAAATCTTCATTTTTTGGAATCATATCCCTTTTAGGAAAAGTATAGTTCACACGTAATTTTTGTATACAGAATGGACTTTTTCCAGCATTTTCTGATACCATGGCCACAGCCCAATATAATATGATTACGTACACAGTGGGGTTTTTGGAGGGTTTTGTTTGCTTGTTTGTTTTTTTTGTACTGGAAATTGAACTCAGGACCTTGTGCTTGCCAGGCAGGCACTTATGCTGCTAAGCTGTATCTCTAGCCCCCAGAGTATTTTCATAAGGAATTCATTCTATCTGAACTGACCAAGAGACAAGTGCCTGATCCTGTATAATGCCTTAGAATACATTTCAGTAATTTAGAAAGGATTTCTTTTATAAAGAAGTTTATTTTCATTCACTGAATTTTAAAGCAAAAATAGAACCTTGCTGGGTCTAGATATCTGCCTCTGTCATTAACTGTGTATTGCGACCTTAGACTACTTATCCCCAAATCTTTATACCCTTATACAATGAACTTAAATCAGAACTTCTCCCTCTTGACTATAAAAATTATAATACTAACTTAACTGTTCATCTTTTACACTGATATAAGAAACTGGACTATGAAGTATTCAAGTGTAAAACATTAAGGTTTTAGACTAACTTGTAGTGGAGGACTTGACTCAGAAGTGCAATCCTGCCCGTCTATAGATCATGCCCGCTGTCTTTTCCTAGTGCAGTTCAGGCTCAGATTAGACACAGAAGTTGCTCCAACAAGCAACAAGTGCTCTTCACTGGCAGGGAAAGGATAGCCGAGTAATGTCCTTGGCCTTAGTTACCAGCACACTACACAAGGCCAGGACGTTCTCTTGCCAGAGGCTGCTTTACTATCCAGTCTCCCAAAGGGATGGAAAAAACCAAGTGGAAAAGTTTCAGTTTATAGACTAGTAGGATCCACATCCAAATGGCAAAATTTTGTTTAGGTCTCTGTTTCAGGCTCAACTTGTGTCAGCCCATAATAAAGTTCTGAAAGCAATAGCATTCCTTTCCTAGCCATTTACCCTGATTAGACAGAACACCCACATCCAGGGCTTGATGTGTGGGAGAGAAAGACAGACATAGAATGCAAAGGAAAGGAACAGGGTAACTGATTTGTGAGATGGTAGCATTTATTTATCTTTTTTAAATCAAATATTTAGTGAACATCTACTTTATACATACAAGGCACTCTATAAGTATTAGAAAGAACAGGACAGGCACTATCATGGTGACAGGATTTAGAGCCTATGTCTAATCAGTTAAACGGGTGATTTATAGTAGGGAGCAGGGATATAATCTAAAGTACACTGCCAAGAGAAACTTTAAGAGTGTAGTCCATGGGCAGCGACATGGTACAGTGCAAAGTAAAGGGCATGGAACTAAATTAGCCAGGGTTCAAATACCAGCTGTCCTGCATTATGTCAAGTTTAAAAACATGGAAATGCTGATATTTGACTATTATCTACAGTTTTACATAATTGATTTATTTTTTTAATTTTAAGGACAATAAAACCCAACAAAACAGAGTAAAGCCAATTAAAATAAAGCAGTGACAGTGGTACAGAAATTTAAGGCAGAAAAATAGGAAATCAACAGTGGCTACCACAATATATTACAATAGTTACCCGTTCCATCAGACATAGTAAAATCAAATTAAACAATAAAGAATAAAACCAATCAAAACAGAAGACTGAATAAAACAAAACAATAAACTGAAACAAAACAAAACAGTGAGAACAATAATGGATTTCAAAAACAAGACAGAAGGAAATGACCCATATTTACTGTACTGCATACAATTATCCTCCTGGTAAGTGCTCACACCACCAGCCTTAGACCTACAAAGTCAATCAAACAACACAAGCATTTAGCTGTTCTTGTACCTCAGTTGCTATCAACTCATCCTGTCTTTTAAACCAGCGGGTTGCTTGGGGCGGGGCATTGGGGGAGGCAGCAAGGAGATCTGGCTTCTCTTTTCCTGGGCCCCATATGGTTTGCATGGCTTACCAGAAGGGCAAACTGGCTTCTTGTGCTCCTCCCAGACCCAGCATATTCTACAGGTCAATCACTTTAAGTTCCAGTTTCCTTCAGGTGTTAACTTCAGGGACATTGTGAAAACTGAATGAGAAAATGTCTAAATAAAACCACCTGACATATAACAGGTATTCAGTAAATATAGTTTCCCAAAGACAATCAGATGTGTGAGTCACAGGAGAGATAGTGAATTCTGATCCACACTAAGTTTAGGAAACCAGGAAAAAAAGTTTAAAATGAGCTATGTCTGGATTTGAATAGTGCAGGAAGTGGTACATATGTGAGTGTTTATATGGGGTAGGAAATATAAAAGAATTTTGTATCATCTGCTCAGTTTTGCTGCAAAATTAAAAATGTGCTTAAAAGATTTATTTAGAAAATGACAAAGAGGAAAAAATGACGTATGTTGCCTGTTTAGGAGTTTAAGCATACAGATTCTCAGTGTACACACTGCTGTGTTCACACTGACCTCCAGTTCAGCCCTTTTCCGTGTGTAATGAACTAGTCATTCTATATGCTCACTCTGTTGAAATCTTGGTTGAGTCCCAGAGGCCTCAGTTAATCTGACCCAAATGAGTTGGCAAGTTAGAAAACATACACACGAATACCAATGATCTCAGTGGTTTTTTTTTTTCCCCTCCCTAGTACATTCCTTACCAAGATGAATCTCTCTTGCTTGGCTTCAGTCTCTGCTCACAAATAGACCTGGCTGGTCTTAATTTAGCAAAGTGCAGGCTCCCGGCAAAACCCAGGGGTGGGGCTGGAGCCCTTACAATCCACAGGATATCTTCTGCGCAGACAGGAGCCCAACCCCATTGTAGGACTAAGATATATGCTCAGTATGAATTGTTGCATTTCACAGAAACCACATTTTATTTTCTGTGACTTCTTATACATATGTTTTCTAGGGTCACAGTTATAGAACTTATTTGGAGTGTATTTTTCTATAGCTAAATTTTTTAATAGATAAAATGGGTACATAGAAAATCTATGCCTGCTAAATATTTTTGAAATTACCTATGACATCTAGCATGATCTGATATTTATATACAAGTTCAGCTTTCAGTACAGATTGGCCCTTGATTTCATCTGTTCTCCAAGAAGGATAAAAATACTTATAGGTATTCTACAAACTTTTCCTACATTGAAGCTTATATTTAAAATATCAGACTTTAAATTCTAATAACTGGCTAGCCTAACCATGTCTGAAAGCCAGGCTCTATGATTAGGCAACTCTTCTGAACTTAGACCTCTGCCTGGGACTAGGCACAACACTAACCTTATCAACATATAGCTATACCAGCCAGGATGGTAGAGGTGAGCCATATGTGGCTACTAAACCCTATATATGTGACTAGTGCAAATAAAAATGTGCTGTGAGCATTTCAAAGATTATTCACACTAATTTAAAAGTCTTACTATACCAAAAATTATAAATATTTATGAATGATTTTCAATGTTGATTTCATATTGAAATAATATTTTAAATATATTTTTAACATTAATTTCAACATGCTTCCTTTTATTTTTTAGTATAAGCAATGGAGAATTTAAAATTACCTGTGTGGAACACGGATTTAGGAGACTTCTGGGAAAATGGCACAGCAATATATAGTACCAAATCAGCCTCTCCAAGATTTGGAATCCAGACACTGGAATATAAAATCTTGGAGAAGAAAACGAGGGAGGTAGATTTTTAGGATCCAGGAAGTATCTGGAGCCCATAGGGAAAGTGAAAAGATAGACCTCATTGCAAAAAGGGAGGTGAAAAACTGTACTTTCTCTTTGACTCTTAATGCATTGTGTGGAAGAGAAGGTTCAAGTCTATAGAGATACAGTGAGGGCTGCTGACTCCAGAGGCTTCAAGGAGAAATGCACCAGTGGAAAAAAGCAGTGAGCTACAATAGCTGGTGAGTCACCCCAGTCCAAGAATCCCCTGGAAAGGGTGCTTGACCACACACTGTTTTACAGAGGACTCAACTAAACTTGGAATTCAGAGCAGCTGCGGGTTGCCATCATCTCAGGGCTCCCAGTAACTGGATGAGGCACAACCACAGAGGACATCCAAGGTCTGGGAACCAGCAAGAGACACCAACAGTGTTATAGGAAGAATAACTCAACCCCCAACTCCATAATCAGAGACCAGAATCAGCCTGATCATCTGCAGAGTTGAAAGTGCCAGAATTGGCACCCTGTCTTATTCTTAGCATCCTACCCTAATCCTACGGCACACTTTCTAGGATCATTCAGCACAAATCTGGTCTCTGTCTATCTCCTTTGTATACCAGTGATAGCAGGGACATTCCTTGAATTGAACACAATAACAAAACTGTAGACCTCAGAAGATAGCCACAAATTTAAAAATCACAGAGAAATCTTTATTTTCTTGATTTTTTTTTTTGGTTTTTATGAATGTAAACATGGTTTTTAGTTTTGTTTAGTTGTTTTTATTTCTTCCTTTTTTCCCTCTTGTTTTCTTCACCAGTTTCCTAAAGCTTGAGTAATCTTCCTTTGTCTTTGGCCTTGCTTCTAATCGCTCATTATTTATGTCTATTATTTTCCTCTTGTCTCTTCTAAATTTTCCCCTCTCAGAGTAAAATCACTCTACTGAGAGTATATTTACTATTTTTTCTCATTTGCTTTAGAATTTATTATATAAATATAAATTTTGTACTTATAGTTAAAGGGTGCTAGGTCACATAGGCAGAAACTGCTCATCCCTAATAAATTGAAGAGGCAAGATCTTGGGACAGATTCAAAAGCCAGTTAAACCTAGATAATATCTCTGGAAAATAGTTACTTTTTGAGGAAGCCTTGGTAGCAGTAATAAAGCTACCTACCATATGCAATTTACAAGCAGCAATGTAGAAAACAAATTAAAATAAACAGAAAATGATAATGTAGGGAGCTGAGTGACAGCCCCATTGCTGCCTCCCTGCCTCTCTCTCTCCTATGGGCACTGCGTCTGCCTACATTAACCATAATCCTCTCCTGCTTACATCACATACCCGAATGTGACGATGACCCTGTTGTATTCATCCCCATAGCCTCTTCCTGTCCCACGTCCCGCCCTTGGCCTATAAAAGATGTAACCACTTCCGGAATAAACAGGGGGCTTGATCGGATTCTCTCGACTTGCTTCCATCTCTCTTTGTCTCCCCTATGTCTTTATTTAATCCCCATTCCTCCTCCAGGTACACCCCACGGATTGATCCGCAGGCTGGATCAAGTGGCGCCCAGTGTGGGGGCTCCTGGCACGGAGGAGTCAACAAGGGAGCCGCGAGATAGCCAGCTGAAAGTGAAAGCAAATTGAACCAAAGACCATGGTGAGGAGTGAGCAAACTAAATCAAGGATTAAAGCTAAAAGCAAAAGGACATTAAATCAAGTACCGAGGCCTGCACGGACAACTACCCAACGTCCTGCCTGAGTCACAGTGAGTGAACGGCAACCCCATTCCCTTTCCCGGACATGGGTCAAGCATTGAGCGAACATGAATTGTTCGTGGGAGGCCGTATAAAGGCATTAAAGACAAGAGGGTTAAGGGTTAGAACAAAAGAATTATTGCAGTATTTTCAATTTATTCAAAAGGTTTGTCCCTGGTTCCCCCTAGAGCGTTCTATAGATACCAAAAGGTGGAATAGAGTAAGAGATGCTTTAAAAGATTATTATAGGGTTTTTGGTCCAGAAAAGGTTCCAGTGACCACCTTTACATATTGGAATTTAATCTCTGAGCTGCTTGCTCAGAGGCATGCAGATCCTCAGATTGAGGAGATGATCGCACAAGGCCTTATAGTGCCCCTAAGATGGAGCCTGCCTCCGGCAAGCCTTGTGGTGCTCTTAAAATGGCACTTGCCTCACTTCCGCCACATCAGCGTGGGTCCCTCCCTAAAATTGTGTTTCCGGTGATGGAAACAGATGTACCTCCCCAAGATGGCACTGCACAGCCGCAAGATGGCGCGGGTGCTGCACCGCTAGCTCCACGAGTCATTAGGACTCATACACCATTCACAGTGGCAGTTTTAAAAGAATGAAAGACAGCGGTTGCCCAATATGGCCTTACAGCTGCTTTCATTCTTGCTGTTTTAAATTCTCTGGCTGACGGCTGGCTCACACCTACAGATTGGCAAAGATTGGCCTGAGTGACTTTATCAGGTGGGGATAATCTTTTGTAAAGATCAGAATATACAAAACATTGCAAAGAGACTGCCAGGCACAATACACAGGCTGGCAATAGGTGGGACCTTAATATGTTAATAATAAAAGATGCCTATGCATGCAGAAAGGCTCAAAAAGAGTTTAATCCAACACTTTTCGCTCAAATTCAAACAGCAGCTACTCGAGCATGGAGAAAGCTGCCTGCAAAAGATAATATAAGCTCCTCTCTCATTAGCATTAAGCAAGGCCCAGATAAACCCTTTTCAGAGTTTGTTGATTGTTTGATTGCTGCTGCTAGTGGAGTCTTTGGCCGCGCTGATGCAGGCACTGATTTTGTTGAACAGCTGGCTACAATGTCTGCCGGGCCACTATCAGACCTCATAAAAATAAAACAGGTCTAACAAGATATATACACCTTTGCTGTGGCTGCTACCTTGCAGGGGTTTACAGTTAGACAGTTCTTGTCTCAAAAGCATAAACAGGACTGTTTTGCCTGTGGAGAGACTGGTCATTTTACAAAAAAGACTCCAGAGGTAAAAAATCCAATGTCAATTACTTTGACTCATTTAACTAATCAGAGTGATATTGTTCTAATCTCTTAAGTTTAATTTCAACATATGTAAGGATGGGGATAGCTGCTAAAAGGAGAATGAGAGACACTATGGTAGCTATTATTGTCTTCCCCAATGTCAGATCTTAAAAACCTAAGGAGCCTTCATCATTCTGTAATAATTTGATTAGTTCTATAATATGCAGTGTGTATTTAATGTGTGTAAAGATGGGCACAACTGTTTGGAGGAAACTAGAGACAGTTAAGTAAACAGTAAAGATCTCCAGTAGACTTGCTTTGAAATCTGTATTTTTCTAAATTTTTTTTTAAAACGGTTTTGTTCTGTTTTGGTATGTTTGGTCTTGCCCTCTTTGAGATAGAGGACAGGTGTGTGGGACTGATAAGCATGTTGCTAAGTTTTTGTTGGATCATTGAGCAGAACTGTTGGCAGTGTCACTGTTTGGATGTCACTTTACATGCTTTGATTTTGTGGCCTGGGTGACTATTTCTGAGATGACAATATGTAACTTATTAACTGTTGATTTCTTACCATTTATTTTTCTGTAATTCTGTATTAAGATCACTAGTAAACAAGCCAGACAGATAGTAAAAAATTGCCTTTCTTGTGCAGTGCACCTCCCAGTTCCACACTTTGGGGTTAATCCTAGAGGACTTATCCTCAATGCATTATGGCAAATGAATGTCACCCACATTCCTGAGCTTGGCAATCTTAAATATGTTCATGTAACTATAAATATCTTTAGTGGTTTCATTTATACTTCTCCCCAGACTGGCAAAGCTACCAAGCATGTTATTAGCCATATGTTAACTACCTTATCAGTTCTAAGATGCCCACAACAATTAAAGACTGATAATGGTTCAGGCTATGCTAGTTCTGCCTTTGCTCGTTTCTGTCAACATCTTAATATTGATCATATAAAAGGCATACCTTATAATCCTCAAGGTCAAGGCATAGTTAGAAGGGCACATCTCTCCCTTAAATTCACCATAGATAAAATAAAAAGGGAGACATGGTACCCAACCCGGGGGTCCCCTAGAAATCTCCTTTCACATGCTCTTTTTATTTTAAATTTTCTGACTCTGGATGCTCAGGCTGCTCCGCAGCATCTCGATTTTGGCATACTCAAACTCAAACACGGTTTGCATCTGTTTTACGGAGAGACCCTCTAACCAATATGTGGAATGGCCCTGACCCAGTCCTTATCTGGGGACGAGGTTCAGTATGTGTTTACTCTCAACAAGATAGAGAAGCTAGATGGCTACCTGAATGCATCGTAAAACAAGTAGACAGTTCTTCAAAGACCCCATGCAACACACAGGAATAATGTCATTTCCTAAGGCACAATCCCCTGTGTTCTCTTACAAGTGACACAACCCCCTGGAGCCTTATGCTGCCTACTCAGCCTTTTCCTTGAGCCGTACCACACCCATGGTGGATTTAGACCCTTCCCCCTGTGACTGCGGAAGAGGCTCTTCTTGGTCTGGAGGAACATAAACCAGCCAAATAGACTGCGTCCGGTGTTATGCGAGGCAAGCTCCAAGACATAGCAGAACAACTTCAACAGAGACACAACAAAAGGCTGCCAACCCCTTCTCCTTGATATGTGTGTGGTGGGGGGAGCTTTTCCCTTACCTAGCGCCCTGTTTGGGTCCACTAGCTGCCCTATTGCTTCTCCTTTCTGTGAGTCCTTGTATTTTTCAGAGGATTATGATGTTCATTAATAACCAGATAGACGCGTTTATGGCAAAGCCCATTCAGGTACACTATCATCAGCTGGAGATGGCAGATCAACAAACCTACCGGGAAGGAATTCCCATGAGTGGCCCATATGATGATGCAGCCTAACTGCCCTGGGGCAATGGACAGGCAGTGAGAGACGGGCAACTAGGACATGCATGTTAATTCCAACGGCCACCTAAGACAGGCACAGGACCAACTGCTGTTCTGCAAGCCCATGACGGGTAAGGCCTGGTTGGGTTCATGCAATGAGGTCCTTGACCTAAGACAGATGCTGTCTGGCAGGGCCTGCTATACTCCTGATTAAATAATAGAGAAAGGGAGGAGATGTAGGGAGCCGAGCAACAGCCCCATTGCTGCCTCCCTGCCTCTCTCTCTCCTATGGGCACTGCATCTGCCTACATTAACCATAATCCTCTCCTGCTTACATCACATACCCGGACGTGACGATGACCCTGTTGTATTCACCTCTGTAGCCTCTTTCTGTCCCACCTCCCACCCTTGGCCTATAAAAGATGTAATCACTTCCGGAATAAACAGGGGGCTTGATCAGATTCTCTCGACTTGCTTCCATCTCTCTTTGTCTCCCCTATGTCTTTATTTAATCCCTGTTCCGCCTCCAGGTACACCCCACAGATTGATCCGCAGGCCAGATCATGAGAAGACATAGAAAGAGAAAACTACAGACTTTCAGCTTACCCACGGCAAATCTAGTGGGTACTGAAGTAGTCTGGACTTTCCAAAATGGTGGCAATGGGAGTAACAAAGCAGGTAGAAAAAGAAAATCAGAAATAATTTCACGGATAACTAAAGATACAATGACTGTATTGAAGGATATGGTTAATGAATCTAGAATAGGTACAGATTAAGAAAAAAAAAGAGGAGCTTTGGAAAGTGGTGGAGACAATGAATGCCCTACATAAGAAAGAAACAAATTACATGAAACATATTCAAATAAATATCCAAGAAATTAAAAGGTGTGCTGAAAGTATACACAGCAGAATCAACAAATGAGAGGACAGACTATTGGGTCTAGAAGACAGATTTGCAGTTAGTGATTATCAAATGAAATATTTCTTAACTATAGGAAAGGACAACAAAAATCAGTGCAATAGCTACTAGATGATCAAAGAAAAATATCATAAGATTGATCAGAATCAATGAAAAATCAGGAGCCATGCTCAATTCTAATTAGCCATGATCTAAAAACAAAACAAAAACAAAATCTATAAGGCATATAATAGTTAATATTCCAGAAGTTCAGCACAAGACAGAATATTAACAGCTGTTAGAAAAAAGAAACAAATCACATAAAAAAGAAAGCCCATCAGAATCACAGTAAAAGGGATTGGGGATATAGTTCAGTAGCATGATGCTAGCCTGGCAAGCATGAAGTCCTGAGTTTAATTCCTGTACACAAAAAAATTCACAGTAGACTTCTCAACCCAAACTCTTAGGCCAAAGTGAGTTTCGAGTGAAGTATTTCAAGCTTTAAAAGAAAACTCAGATTGATCTACTCTGAAAAAGTATCTTTCAAAATTAATGGAGAAATAAGATATTTCCATGATAAACAACACCCAAAGATTCCAACAAAATGAAACTGACAGGCAATGTAAGCCATTAAATGGAGGGAAAAGAAAGGAAACCAACAATACAGACAAAGTAGATTTCAAGCCAAGACTGGCTGGAAAAGACAAGAAGGCCCTATATATTTGTTAAGGAAACAATCCAACAGAAAGAGATAGCAATCATATATATATATATATATATATATATATATATATACATATACATATACATATATATATCATATACGTATATGTATGTATACATATAGTGTGTGTGTGTGTGTGTGTGTATAATGCCAGCATAGCCATCTGTATAAAAGAAACATTAATGGACATGAAAAATCAAATAAACACTAATACTAATGGGGAACCTCAAGAGCCCACACTCACAAACAGATCAACTAGACAAAAAAATAAATCAACAAAGAACAAAGAAATATCAGAGCTGAACCAATCCTCTGAACAAATGGACTGAGTAGATATCTACAATGTTCCACCATGTAACAATAGGATACACATTCTTCTCAACTGCACATGGGACTTTCTCCAAAACAGACCACATACTAACTCATAGAACATGTTTAAATAAATGCAAAAGAGTTGAAGGTATCCCATGTACACCTGCTCATACAACCATGGGTGACAGACGAATTAAAGAAGAAATTAAATGGTTTCTATAATTAAACTATAATGCCAGTACAACATACCAGAATTTATGGTATGTAAGGAAAACAGTCCTTTTGGGAAATTTATAGTTATGAAGTCTCATATCAGAAAAACAGCAAGCTCAAATAACCTAATATTTAACCTCAAACTTATAGAAAAGAAGAGCAGGTTAAACTCAAAGTATATAAGAGGGATGAAATTATAAAGATCAGAGCAGAGTTCGATGCAATCGAGTCTAAGAAAACAATACAAAGAATCAATGAGTGGAAGAGTTGGTTCTTTTAAACATTAAATAAAATAGACAAAAACTTAGCCAATCTTATCAAAAAAAAGAAGGAAAGAACTCAAATTCATGCAATCAGGAATGAGAAGGGTGAAATCACAACAGATCCTGCAGAAATTCAGAAAATCAACAATACCTACTTTGAGAAACAGTGCTCTGATAAGACAGGAAAAACACGCACACACAAAAAATGAGCAGACTCCTAGATTCATGTGAATTACAAAAATTGAATCAAGAAGAGATGAAAATTCTAAATAAATCAATATCAGTCAATGAAATTGAAAAAGGAATTTAAAAACAACCAACAAAAATAATCCATGTCCTCATGAATATGCTCCTATATTCTATAAGAAATTCAGAGAAGATCAAATGCCAGTACTCCTCAAACTCTTTAAGGAAATTGAAATGAAAGCAATATTCCCAAATTTATCCCAGGAAGAAACCATTACTCTGATACTAAAACCAAGGGAAGATCCAACCTAAAACAACAACTATAGGCCAGTATCTCTATTGTACACGGATGCAAAAATTTTCAATAAGATACTGGCAACAAGTAAGCAGTAAATTATAAAGATTATCCAGCATGACCACGTAGGGTTTATCTCAGGGATACAGGGATAGTTCAGTGCACACAAATCAATAAATGTGATGCGTCACAAGGGCCCAAGGACAAAAGCCATATGATTACCTCAACAGACACAGAAAAAGCATTTGACAAAGTTCAACACCCATTCATGGTAATAACCATACATAAAATTAGGAAAGCAAGTCTTCATTTTAATCTAATAAAAGCCGTCTATGACAAATCAGCAGCCAAGGTCATACTAAATGGACAAAAACTGAAAAATTTCACTCTAAAATCAGGAACAATACAATAATAACTATTGTCACCACTCCTACTCAATATAGTTCTGGAAACATCAGTCAGAGCATTTATACAAGAAAAAGAAATAAAAGGACTAGGATAGGAAAGGAAGAAGTTAATTTATCATTATTTTCAGATGACGTGATCCTTTACAGAGAAGACTCAAAAAGACTCCACCAAAAGACTCCTAGATTTAATAACCAAATTCAGTAGCATAACTGGATACAAAGTAAACAGTGAAAAATCAATAGCATTCCTGTACATAAATAATAAGGTGTACAGGTGAAAAGAACAAAATTAGGTAAACAACACCTTTCACAATAGCAACAAGAAAAGTGGAATGCTTAGAAATTAATCTAGTGACAGAAGTAAAAAGCCTTCACATTGAAAACACAGTACTCTGAAAATGAGATTGAAGAGGGTATCAGAAAATGGCAAGATATCTCTTGTTCTTGGATTGGCAGAACCAATACAGTGAAAATGGCCATACTTTCAAAACTCATACACAAATGTAATGCAATGCTGATCAAAATACTAACATACCTCACAGAACTAGAGAAAGTAATCCTAAAATTCATTTGGAGACAGAAGAAACTTAGAATAGCAAAAGGAATTCTGGACAACAAAGGCAAAGCAGGAAGCATTACAATCCCCCACTTGAAAGTGTGCTATAAAGCCACTGTAATAAGAGCAGCATGGTCCCGGCAAATCAAAAAACAACAAAAAAGAGACTCAAAGATCAATGAAATGTAATAAAAGACACAGAACCAACACCAAAGACACTCAGTCCCCTTCTTTTGACAAAGGGTCAAAGCATTTACACTGGAGGAAAGATAGCTTCTGTAATAATGATGCTGGGAAAACCGGTTTTCCACATGCTGAAGGTTAATCTAGACCCATATGTTGCATCATGCACTAAACTCAGATCTACCATTCATTTTGTTTCTTATTTAACCTTTCGGTTTCTCCCCTCTTAAAAAGAACACTTGGAAAGTCTCCCCCTTCCTCCTCCATCAATATTTTACTTTTCTGAAATGTTATATTGATGTTTGAACATGTTGTTATTCATCTGTCCTTTTAAACATCCTCTGTGGATCTCATACGCCTATCAGTTACCTCTTCTTTGAAACAAAGCTCTTCAATGTAATCATTCATATTCATATACTCCAATTCCTCTTTCCTTTTAGTCTTAAGCCCATTATAATCAGTGTTTTACCTCTACTACTCCAGCAAAGATGATTTATAGCATTCACAATGCTAAATTCTAAGGTTACTTCTTAGTCATCACATCGCTCAAGCTCTCAGCAGCATTATTTCAAATGGGAATTTCACCCCTGTTTTGGAGTTTGTTTTATTCATTTGGCTTCCAGAACTCCATATTCTCTTGGTTTTTCTCCCATTTTACCACTTTGTACAATCTCTGCCTCCTTTGCTGATTCTTCCTCTCTTCTCCAAACCGTTAATGTTAAACTGATCCATGGCTCAATCCTGTGACGGTGAACCTTTAAAAGTTTCAGTGATACAAACAGCTCACTGCGGTACATGTGCCATAGGTTCACAACCACGGGTAGTCTTTGGTCCTGCATAATCCTAATTCCACTGGTGATTCGATGTAGCTTTGAGACTTGAAATATTTCCTGTATGTTGATGATGTTCAAATTTATATTTCCAGCCCTTTCCTTCTCCCAGAACTTCTGACACATACTAAACTGCTTACCTGGTTTTTGCACATGATATGTAAGAAATGCGAACATAAAATATGCAAAAGTCAACTTCTCTTTCACAGTCAAACCTACTCCATCCATACCCTTGTTTATCTCAATTATGACAATTCTATCCTTCATATGCTTCGGCTAAAAGCCCTGGAATCTTCTTGATTCCTTTCTTCCTCTCATTCCACATCTAGTCCATCAGAAAATCCTACTAGATTTGCTACCATCAACACTTCTCCCTGTGTTAATCACTATTCCCTAGTCTGATCACCATCATCTTTTACAAGAATTACTGCAGTGGCTCTCTAATACACCTCCCACTTCTATCCTGGCTTTTCTACCAGCTGTTTACAATACCAAAACTAGATCTTATATTTTCAAAAGTCAGAAAGGACTTCTCATTTGTCAGATAAAGCGTCTGCCCAAAACCTTTCAACGGCTTTGTGAAACTGTAACAAAAACCTACCTGATCTACATCAGCCCTGTTGTGTACCTTGCAGCTTTTTTTCATTTCTTATGCTGCTTCAGCTGTAGCTTTCCTGATATTTCTTAACCTGGAGTAGTCTTTGGCCAATTTTCTGGCTAGCCAATTTCCTCATCTCATTCATGATGCTACTTAGAAATCATTTTCTATTGGGCTGGTGATGTAGCTCAGTGATGAAATTTGGCAAAAATGTGTGAGGCCCTGGGTTCAATTCATAGCTCTGTTAACAAATAAAAATCATTTTATGTGGTACAACCACAAGTTAGCTGGCATTATATAAGTTAAAATTCATGTTTATTATATTACCAACTGTTCTTTAGTACATATAAGAGAAATAAAACAAAGCCACATGAATATTCTTAGCAGTTTAATTTCCAACAGCCAGTCACTGAATACCCTTATGTTCATCAACAGACAAATGAGTAACAAGCTGTATTACATTCATACTTTAGAATACTATTCAGCAATAAAAATGAACACACCACTGATACAAAGAACATGGATGAATCACAAAATCATTATGATAATGGAAAGAAGCCAAATACTACTGCCTAAACTATATGATTATGGTTATATAATATTCCAGAATAAAATGAATCTATAGACAGAAAATAGATCAATGGGGGCTGAGGATTTAGCTAAGCAGCATAAACGCCTGCCTTGCAAGCAGGCAGTCCTGAGTTTGATCCCTGGTACCAATAAAAATGAAAAAGACAAAAAAAAAAGAAAGAAAGAAAGAAAGAAAATACATCAATGTTTTTCTGCAGGCAGAGGTGTAAGAGGTCTTGCGACCCCTGAAACATGCAGCAAACGTTTTGGGGTGATAAAAATATCTAGTATCTTGATTATAGGTGTTTCTACCAGGTGTAACAAGTTAAAATTAATTAAAATACATATTTAATATAAGTTGACTTACACAAAAAAGATGCAAGTGAAATGATAAAATATGTGGTAATGCAGGCAGAGGTTAAATGAGGCTCAGCAAGGAGACAACCAGTCTAGGATGCTATCGTTGCCTCAAGTAAAGTTAGAGGGCTATAAACGCTGTGAATGTAAAACCCAGAAACAAATCTTCCTCCTCTAGTCTCTCCCAGATGTTTACTTTCCTTTTCATACCTTTCCTGAAAAAAAAAAAAAAAAGTGAAAGATAGTGTGGTGGACAGACCATGATCCCTGCATCCAGGGGTTTGTGTTCTTGTGTAAACTCCTCCCTTTAACTCACAGCAGCAAGACCCTTGACTTGCTTCTAACCAACAGAATATGGCAAAGGTAATTACACATTATTCCTAAGTATTAAGACTTTCTCTTGCCTATAGATTTGCTATAGAGTCTCTCCTTGCCACCTTGAAGTGGCTATGTGGGGAAAACCACAGGGCAAGGAATCATAGGTGGTTTCGAAGAACTCTATAGCTTGTAACCAACATCCGTCAAGAAGCAAATGGCAGGGCTGGGGATTTAGCTCAGCGGCATAAGCACCTGCCTTGCAAGCAGGCAGTCGTGAGTTCGATCCCTGGTACAGATAAAAACGAAAAAGACAAAAAAAAAAAAAAAAAAAGAAGCAAATGGCCTCAGTCCATCCAATTGCCATAAAGAAATGGATTCTACAGACAACTTCAATGAGTTCAGAGTCAGATTCTTCCCTATTCAGGCCTCTAGATAAGAATGTGACCTGTCCAATATCTTAGGTGAAACATAGTAAAACTTGAAGCAGAAATCCCAATTAAATTTGGCCTAGATTTCTGACTCACATAAACTGTGAGATTATATGTGTTTTTAAATCATTGTCTAACTATGGCTTCCCTTGATCATTCTTTAATACTGCAACCTAATTTCCACTCATACACTTTTGGATTCTGCTACAGTGTGGATGTTGTGTGTTTCTCAAGGGTCCATGTACTGAACACTATATTCACCAGTGTGACAATGTTAAGAGTTGGTGGAATCTTTTAAGAGGGAGACCATTGTGGGTAATGCTCTTGGAAAGGAGTAAGGAGTTCTTATGAGACTCCAGATAATTCTCAAGACAATGAGTTGCTATAAAAAGAGCAAAAGTGGCCCCTCCTTTTTTTGGCTCCCTGTCTCTCTCTGTGATCTCTCCCTCTCAACTGCCTCTAATCATAATGCTGCTGCCATGATGTAACACAAGTAAGAGACAGGTGAGAGCTGAGAAGAATGTATTGATAGATGCTTGCTTTCTTTTTTCTCCTTTCTTTCCTTCCTTCTTGTCTCTATCTTTGTCTCTGTCTCTCTCTCTCTCTCTGTCTTTTGAGACAAGGTGGCACTATATAGTTTAGTCTAGTTTTGAATTCACTATGTAGCTCAGCCTCCCAATTACAGGTATGTCCACCATGCCCAGTGATAGATGCTCTTCTTGCCATTACTCAAGTGGGCAGAAAATGAGTATAGGGATGAACAATAAAACAGGTTTTGGTCATGTTTCTAGAGTAGCATAGAGGACAGAGCTGCACGTATTTCTCTTGGTAATGGCAAATAACTTTGCCCATTACATGCTCTCCCAGCACTGTACAGAGTACCTCATATAATAGCACAGCTTTTCCCTTTGTTTTGAGGACCAGAAGTTGAATCCAGGGCCTCCCACATGCTGGATCTATCACTGAGCTACAACCCTAGCCTTGCTTCATCAAGTCCTTCTTTACTCCACAGGTTGATGGTTTGGGAGTTTTAGATTGCAAGGATTACCTCATTTAACTCTATACCGCCAGCTCTGGACTGAGGGCTGAAAACATGAATGCTGGCTAACAATGGCCATAAGGATGAAAAAGGAAAAAGGCTAGGGACTCAGCTTTTCTGCACCATTGTCTTCTGGGGGTCTTGCCTGGCTCCACCAGTGGATGCAGATGTCATTTATGTATTTAAAAAAAAAACTAAAAACAACTAAGAGACTCTTAACCAGAGCCAACACATATTTGGACTTTCAGTCTCCAAAATCATAAGTTAAATAAACGCCCTTTTGTTATAAGTTGTGGAGCACTAAGTATTTCAGTATAGTAAGAGAAAAGGGACTGATAAAGATCGCTTTAACCTACTCTACTTTTATCTCCTTTTCTCCCTAAGAGGACTTTTATTTTCTAACATTATTCATACTTGATTGATGGACTGATTTTAACACAGGGTTCACTATGTTACCCAGGCTGGCCTCAAATTTCTGGGCTCAACTGATCACCCTGCCCTGTTTCTCAAGTAGCTGGGACTAAAGGAGCTTGCTACCATGCTTAGGTTACCATACTCTTTTCCTGAGTTTTTAATTTAGGTGGTTCTTCTAAATTTCTGGGGTTTACAGCAGGCTTAGTACAAGTTTGATGGAGCAGTGTATGGAGACATTGATTCTGTTACATGGCAATTTGCATCTGTTTCATAAGTAAAAATGAAATCAATGCCACCTTTTACCACAGGTCCATCAAGAAGACAATCTACTTTTCCTGCTACAGTCTTAGCAAAAGCCACTATGAAAATGGATATCATTGTACTAAAGTTCCTTCTTTTTCTCTATTCAGACCTAACAGAATATAGAGTTACTCACTGAAAAACATCATTTGCACTTAAAAGACTAACTTTAATTCCTAAAGACTGTCCCAAGGCCTTGCTTATTAAGTGTTGAATTAGGACATACCACTACTGGGATACCAGGTACATTCCATGAGGCTTTTAATGGCCAATTTGTTCCTATGAAAAATAAAGAAAAGATACTCCCTTTATAGTGTTAGCATAAGGTTGGGATTAAATAAGCACTGACATGTGGTAAACACTAGATGGACACATAACCTCTACCCACAAAGATTCAAAAAGAAAACATTTAGCATTTGCTTTCCACGTTCAAAAGTCAGTTTGGGAAAAGAAAAGAGAGAATGTGGGGCAAAGTAGGACAGAAAGAGTAGGAAGAGTGCCAACATAGGCACTCTTCTCAAGAAAAGAAGCTACAAGTAATAGAGAAAGGATTCTCTGGCTGTTTTCCTCATGACCATCTATTTTCTTCTTTCTTATATCAAGACTTTAGGCACTAGTTGAAGATTCTGACCCTTTGAAGAGGTAAAGAAGTAAAAACTGAAGGGAAGTTTCTTAAAATTGTTTTCTTATGATCTGTTTTGTTCTGTTTTGTTATGTTTAATCTTACCCTCTTTAAAATAAAAGACTCATGCACGTATAGAATCTATAAACAGTTTACGAGAACTGATCTTATAACGCATGATGAAATGAACAAGTACTTTGAAGAAAAAGAGACACTGAAGTACTCAGTGTTGATCCTGTAGTGTCATGATGTGAAATCCAGCAGTATTTGTTTAGAGTGATTTTAGCCTGCTATGGTTTGTTTAATCTCAACATAAATGAAAATATGGATAATTGCATATATGTTTAATATAGGATTGATAACCATATTACTACATTTTTGTTGAATAGTTGAACAGAACCATTTGCAGTCTTGCTGTTTGAATCCCCACTTGGTATATTTCACTTTTGTATCTTGAACAACTATTTGTAAGAGGACAATATGTAATTATCAACTAGTGATTTCTTACTGTTTATTTTTTCTTTGAAAGTATGTATTATTTCTACCCATTTTCTGTTTTGTTTAGTCTTTCTTTAAATAAACTTTAAAATTCTCCTAAAAAAAACCCTGAATGAACCCTTCCAGGCTCACCCTAATTTATAGAAGTCAGCAAGCATTGGTTACTACTACCCTGACTCTCAGTGTTCAGAGATCCTAAATGGTTTGCCAGGAAGCTGGACTTCCCCATGAGCCTACAAACTGGAAGGATGCCAGAGAGAAAGAATAAAGCTTAGAATGGACACCTGTAAGTGATCTGTGGGTACCTCTCAGTTCCAGAGGTTCTACCTGGGCTTGATTGCCATGCCTGGAAGACCCTGGACCCAGAGTACCTACCTGATTTGGGAGCAGAGTAATGACAGTATACCCTATTGCATAATGTGAGTTATATTGGATAAGCAAGATTAGCATTACATGTGTATCGTGCATATACTTAGCTTAACCTGACATTGCCCTGAGGTCTGCAGGAATATGGCTGAGAGAAGAAACCACCTTTGTGGCTTCATGGAGAAAAGGTGGGATCTTTCAAGAAAAAGTAGTCTGGAAGGACAAGCTCTGTTGAGGCTTTTCACTAGTTCCAAATCTTCCCATCTTTCCAGATCACTGCCTTCAGGCTAGCAGCCTGCCCACCTACGTAGAGGACACTGCTCACTCCAGCCTTGTCTGTGTATGTGCCTGAAGAGGCAGCTGCCAGCCTTTCCTGGCAGCAGAGCTTTCAGGAGGGGAGATGAAAAGCCGGCAGTGTAAGGCAGCTTGTGCCTTCATTCACTCCCAACCTCTTCAAGCCAAGTTTCCAAATAACAGGAATAGTAAGTGAGACCAAAAGTCACTTTTAAAGTTGCTTGGCAAAAAGCCACCAAGTATTACTTAGCTGTCCCTAGAACGGCATGTACCAACTCTGCCTTTTGGTGTGTGGGTGGATTAGCTGCTATTTAATATGATAGTCTGGGCCCTTTTCCAGTTTGTACCTGTCCCTACCCTGTGCCTTCTCCATGTATCTCAGTTGAATTTGCTCAGCCCGAGAAAGAAACAAAGCAAAAGAAAAAAAGAAAACATTCACAGTGACTTTTGAAAACATACACCCTTTATGGGGAGAGAAACATGAGTGGAGGAACTAAATATTTTGTTTTGGTAGCAGGCATGAGTGCAGACTCATTATGCTGAGTGATGAGTGCATATTTTGCTTTATCCTATCAATGCTAAGGGGAAGAACAACTTCTCACAAACATAAAAATTTCTTGAATTTTTGTTGGAGACCAAGGAGCAGGTAGTTAGGCCTCCTGGTTTCCAGACTTGGCTTAAGCATTATTTTTCTGTGTAACATTAGGCAAACTTAACATTCTGGGCTTTTAACTCTTTATCTTGAAGGATCTACTCAGTAGAGGCATTGCCTGTTGCAACTTTCTGTACTAATTTTGTAACTTTGCTGTAAGTCTAAAATTATTTTAAGATAAAGTTTTCTTTAAAAGTAAAGGGATTATAGATATCATCAACATCCTTCCAGTTCTGCAGAGTGATTCTATGTTTTAATTTATCTCCCTTCAGGTCCCCACTCCTCCTTCCTTAGACAAGATGTTGATTAGCATATCCACTTGCTACTTTTAACACGGCCTATATGGAGGCTAAAAGGAGGATTTTTCCCAAACTACTTCCCATGCATGCTCATTTTTCTTCTACAACCAAGTAAATTCATCTAGTAGGAGAAGGTTGCTCTGGAAGTCCATGTTTACTGAACCTCATCTTTTCCCTAGTAACTGTGCTAATTATAACTCCAGCTACCTGGTAGCAGCATTAGATTTCCCTGGCATTGGTTGGCAATTCTAAAACCATCTCGGCTCTGCTGGCACCTCTCATCTGAGCAGCCGTCAGGGATAGGGGAAGACTAGGAGAGGAGAAGAAACTACCTACACTAAGTGAAAACATCCAAAGAGGCCACTTGAGGGTCACAGAACTTTCAGAGCTTAGAGAGACGTTAGTATCAAACATGGCCCAGTTAACACATTTTAAACACCAAGAATCAGGAAAGCCAGATTCCAATTTGCCTTAGCCATCAATCTGGCAGTCTTCTTGATTCTTTTTCCCTAATTCTCTCATCCCAAGTCCTGTATATATTTTACCTTTTAACCTTAAAAATCAGTTCCTTCCCTCTAATCTTACTGTCATACTCTCCTTTAAACCCTCATTTTGTTCTGCTCAGTGGATCTGTCCTCCTGATCTCCTCCCTTACCTCCCTGAATTCTTGTTTTCCTCACTTACAAGAGAAATCTAGTGTGTTCCCACTTTCCAGAGGAATCAAGCATATTCCCTGCTGTTAAATGTCTACCAATAGTTCCTTATTATACTCAGAATAAAGTCTACAGTCTTTAAAATGGCAGGAAAGACTGTGTCTTCTCTAACCTTCAGCTTCATTCTATACCTCTTATCAACCACACAAAACCATTGATATTCTATGCACATACTCTGCAGTTTCTTGCCTCCAGGCTTTTACTTATAGCAAAACGCCCTTCTCTCCATCCCAGTACCAGTGAGAGAATAATGGTTATTCTCCTTTGAAGACAAAGCTCGAGAGTCATCTCCTCAAAGAATCTTTTATAGATTTTCTTTCCATCTACTCTATTCATTTGGGATACAGATGCTTCCTCTGAGTTCCTTTACAGTTTGCACATTTCTCTATCAGTGCTTTTTATTACATTTTAGCACTTATGCTTTATTCGTTTTTAAAGTCTCAACTTCCAGCATGGTACCAAGAATTCAGTAGGTACCCAGTGAACGTTTATTAATGAGAGAATGAGGAAATCTAAGGCTCTGCTTAGCCTTTCATTCTTGGCACCAGCACAAGCCCTCCATACCACATCTTCCAGCCACACTGAACAGGGAAAGTGTGCTAAGCATATGAAACTCTTTTAGTCTCTGCCTTTGTATATTCTGTTTCATTGGTCTGAATTACCTTTTCCCATTCATTGTTGCCTTTCTTTTTCAATTTTTATCTTTTGTTAGTACATGTTTGCAATACGTGATTATATTCCTTGCAGGGAGTTGGTACATGTACGTAACACATCTCAATTCTTTCTTTATCCTCTCTCCATCTTCTGAACCTCTTCCGATTTGAAAAAGATGTCCATAGTTTCTATTATCTGTCTTTTATCTTGTTCTTTTTTACATTTTGAGTTTCTCAGAAGAGAAACCATACAATATTTAAACTTGTGTGTTGGATTTATTTTACTAGCATTATGGTCTTAAGGTGCTTTTTAGATTTTAAGATTCAATTCAAACTTCACATAATCAGTGAGGCTGATTATGGATGTTATTGTTCTTAGCAGTCTAGTATATCTGTACCTACCTTTATTATACCACCTTATTATACCCTTATTATATCACTGTTATTTATCTGAGGTCTATCTCTACCAGCACCCAGTGTAGTAACCAACATACTCAACAGATATTCAATAGATATTTGACTGAATACATTAATGCATGTATAGACAAGTAAATGAATGCCAAGGTGATTTCAAATAAGGGAAATATTTGAAACAGAAATTTGGGATGTCTATTATTTTAAATATAACATTCTCTCTCTATTAGTGTATAAACATAGATATACACAACTAATAGAAAGAAAAGGCTTTGTAATAAGTTCAAGTAGAAGCATAAATTATGTAGATATTGTTAAAGTGATAACCAAAAGTTGTTTAGAATTAAATTAGACTCCAGAATTCTAGCGGGGATTTGTCTCTCAGTAACTGTGGAAAATTATTAAGGATTCATAAGAAACTTTTTCTTAACAGAAAAGTATTATGAATTCTAATTAAAAGTTATAACAAAATAAGAACTTGTTAAGAACAGAAAGCAAAGTTGGTTTTGGTCAATAGATTCACTATTTTTAAGGAACTATGACAGTTACTGAAATATGATAAAATACACACAACATAAAGTTTGTCTTGTTATTCATGTTTGAGTGTCTATAGCATTAAGTTTATTCACATTATTATCTAACCATCACCAATCACTCATTTCCAAAACTATTCTTCAAACTGAAACTGTGTATCCATTAAATAGTAACTTTCAATTCTCTGCTCCATCCCCACTCTTGGAACTATCCATTCTGCTTTCTGTCTTTATTATCTGATTTTCTCATATCATTGGATCATAGATTCATCTTTTTGTGATTGGCTTTACTTACCATAATATCCTGAAGGCTCATCAAGTTATAGCATGTGTCAGAATTGTTAGAGGCTAAATATTAGTCCATTGTGTGTAATTTCCATGTTCCAAGTGTCAGTGAACGCTTAGGATTTTTCCACGTTAAGCTATCGTAAATACTGCTCTTATGAACATAAGCATGCAACTATCTGAGTCCTTCTTTTCCCTTCTTTGGGGTATATACCTAGAGTGAGACTTTGGATTATACGTAATTCGGTTTAAGTTTTAGAAGAAGTGCCATACTAATTTCCACACAAATGAACTATTTTATATTTCCTTTAGCAATATACATGGGTTTCAATTTCTCCAAATCTTCATAAATACTCATTATTTTCTATTTGCATGTGTGTGTGTAAACAGAAAATCTGAATAGGTAGATGTTAAAACTGTTTTAACCAACAATAAAAATTGGTACAAATATTTAATGAATGGAGCCTCTCTCATTTTTCTAACATCCATTCCCAAAAAGAAGAATAAAAGAGTAAATGTGTCTTTACAGAAGTCAGAAATCTGAAAATGAGGAGTTGGCACAGAGAATATATACATGAACATACATGGACCTGTTCCTTCAGATTCCAGAAAACTGTTTAAAACCAGTCCGCTTCATACAATCTTTTCTGCCTCTTTATGTTCCTCCCTTCCCTACCATGAAAATTTCTTACAGTGTATATAAGGAAAACAATGAAAAACCCTAGCAACTAATTAAACAAGGCATTCCACTGTTAAAAGAGTCTACTAACTATAGGAAACCTAACTCTAATAGCCATAACCACAATAGCCAGTTTAAACAGTACCTAGAGAAAATGCAGGCCCTCTAGTCATGTATCTCCAGGCACACAGGATAGAAACAGCAATACTTCCCATTTATTTAACATCTTCGATACTGCAGAATGTTTACATAAGGAGTAGTAATGAACAAGAATTCATGCCTTCAAGTTAGACATCTCAGGCCACCAAAGTTAAGTGACTTGGCCAAGGTCATGTTGCTTGGAAAAAGAAGATTGAGAATTCAGGTGTCCTTATTAAATCTAAAACTTGTACCCCTAGATGCAAGACAAACTCTCAGATACTCATCTTTTTCTGTTGGTCTTGCACTGATTCAAATGAAGATTTCTAAATCTGTATCCTGAATCTCCCCGAGTCTCTAAGTGCTGAGTTCAGTAAATCTGTATGCATGCTGGGACTCACCATATTGCCTGAAACCTTAAAATAATATCATATTAGGGCTAAAGAAAATAAATAAGCAAGCCAAAAATAAATGTACAACTTTTGTTGTACTTTATGTTTAAGAAACATTTATATCCAAGGATGTTGGTCAATTTTCTGCAAGAAGGGACAGTTGAATTATGTTACTTATAACCAGGCAAACTAAAACAGAGAATTAAGAAAAACAGTATGAAATCTACTACTGAGGGAAAAGAAACTTATTTGAAGTAAAAAATGATCCAGAGCAAATGGGTCAAGTAGAGGGACTTACAGCATAATTCTGGCAAGTCTCAGGTTGTCACAATAATGGTGAATATTTGTTGAGGTCTTACTGAGTGGTAGGCATTGTGTTGCATTCAACTCATTGGCTCATTTAATCTTACCTTGGACTCAACACAGATATTACCACACCTACCTCAGCTCAGAGAAATTATAGTACAGTCATATGTTCTTATATTAGAGATGCATCCTGGGAAATATGTTATTAAACAGTTTCACTATTGTATGAACTTCAGAGAATGTACTCACACCAAAGCTGAAGGTACAAAACAAGGTTACCTGGGGAACATGTTACACAATAATAAGTATTTGTGTATCTAACATATCTAAACATAGAAAGCATACAGTAAAAAAAAAGTATAAAAGATAAAGCATGGTAGACTTTTATAGAGTTCTTACCATGAATGGAGCTTCCAGGACTACAAACTGCTCTGGCTGAATGAGTGGTAGGTGAATGAGAAGACCTAGGACACTGCTCTACATTTCTATAGATTTTATAAACACTGTACACTTAGGCTACACTAAACTTATACAAAAAAATCTTTCTAATTACTGTTACTCTCAAGCCTGATTTGAAACTTTTATTTCCTTTTTTCTTCTTCTCTTTAAAATATTCTTTCTTGAATAATAAATTAACCTGAGTTTACTATGACATTTTAACTTTTTAATTTTATAATTTGTTGACTCTTGTAATGAGACAGAAACACACTATACAGCTGTACAAAATATGTTTTTACCTATTATCCTGTAAAGTTTTCTTTAAAATTTTTTGTTAAAAATTAAGACACAACATATTAGCTTAGGCCTGCACAAGATCAGGATAATCAGTGTCATTGTCTTTCACCTGTACATCCTCTACATCTCATCTACTAGTAGGTCTTCAGGAGCAATAACATACACAGTAGTCATCTCCTGTGATAGTATAACTTTCTTCTGGAATTCTTCCTAAAGGATCTTCCTAAAGCTGTTGTACCGGTTTAATTTTTTTTTTATCAGTGGGAAGCATATATTCCAAAATAATGATAAAACACATCATAAAGACACAAACCAGTAACATGGTTGTTGATTATCATTACCAAGTATTATTACTGTGCATAATTGTATATGATATATTTTATATACTGACAGAGCAATATGTTTGCTTATATCAGCATTGCCACAAGCACATAGTCACTAGGCAATAGGAACTTTTCAGTTCCATTAAAATCTTATGGAATTATCACCATATATGTGGTCCTTCAACAATGAAACATTGTCACGTGACACATGACATCTTCCCAAGTTAACACAGATAGTGAATGGCAGAGCCAAAACTCCTTGCCACTTCTTTGAGGCTCTTAGTTCTTACTGTAGAAAAGGTGACAATCTGGAAGCCAAGTAAATCACTAAAGTGTTTACCATAGCTACAGAAATATATTGTATACAAACCTCAAAGACTGCGCAGGAAAAAGATCATCCAATCACAAAGACAAGAAAGCCAAAGAATTTTCAATCTCAAAGAGATTAGACAGCTCAAGCTTCATAAAACAATGGACCCTAATTGAGCTCCTATCTGAAAACCACATAGTCTAACTTTCCAACAGCAATTATTGTACGTCATAATTAAGCATTGATTCTATCTGGTATAGGATCACAACATTCCTTTTCTCTTGACCTTTTCAAAGGAACTTAAGAGAAATAATAAATTCACACATATTGAACAAGTCTGTCATCATTGTGGTACAATAGATTGTAGAAGACAATAGATGGTGGCCTTGCATGCTGTTTGGGGACTGGGTGTTGACTGCACAGCAGTGGATTTCACAAATTCCAGGGTCAGGTATGTTTCTAGTAGCAGCAGACTCAGAGAAGATTCAGGATTAGGTAATAACAATAAGGAAGTCAGCCAAGTTGCCACCCAGAAATTACTTATCACAGCAGCTGCAGTCAGAGGGGCTAACAAGCCAGTATCCCTAGGAGGTGGCCATCCCCAGCTGTGAAACCCTCCAAGCATTTTCTCACTTTCCTTTGCTCCAGAATCAGGAGCTACCATATACGTCTTGCAATGATTTTTCCTAGCTTGCCTTATATACAATATTCAATTTGTGACCCCCCCGAAAACTAACCCCACAATTATCATTTGCTACCAAGAGGTGGCAGTGGTACCCAGTAATGTCAGTGTATGTCTTCATTTATCCGTGCTCAGAGTGGCCTCTTCCTTTTTAAGAAAAAATTGATATTTACAAAACCTGAAGCTTTAAGGATTGTTTACTTTAAATCCTCAAGAAAAAAAGTTGGTCTCAAAAAAATCAACTTATATGTACAATTTGATACTATGTTATTAATCCATAATTGGTATGATTCTTAAGTTTTTTTCTCAAGTCTCTGAACAGTCTAAAAGAGAAACCTTGAATCTTTTTTACTAACTTACTTTAAAGCTGTTATTCCTAGGTTTTCACGTAACTTTGGCTTTATTATGCATAGTGTTTAAATTTTTGCCAATTATGACTCAGCTGGGAGTGATTTTTTAAGTTTTTTAATATAATATGTACTTTTGAACAAATACCCTTACAAAGCTAAAGAAAAACCAAGCTAAGTTTGGTGACCAAACAGGACTCTAAATTTTCCTCTAGACCACCTGAGTGGTGGTGGGCATGCACTCTTGTGTCTCTTCATCAACACGGCTGCCATTAGCTTTTCTCACCTTGTGGAATCGTGATGTAAATTACAAATGTGAAGATAAGAAACATCCATGAGAATATGTGATGGTGACATTAGAAAGTCAAGCCTCTACTTAATTTTTAAATATCATAACTATCTATTATGTTTACAAAGTGCTTCTATGATGCTATTAAATTTACAATGTGCTTTTACTGCATCTTCATGGCTATTTATTCACATAATAAATAATTTTTAGTGCCTCTGGCATTATTCTTAATGCTGGTTCTTTTTTTTTTCTCTGTCTTTTTGAGACAGGGTCTCAGTATGCAGTTCAGGCTGGCCTAGGGCTTGCTTTGTAGCCCAGGTTGGTGTCAAATGTGCAACAATCCTCCTGCTTCAGCTTCCCAAGAGCTGAGATTACAGGAGTGCACCACTATGCCTGTTTTAATGCTGGTTCTTAATGTTACATCAGGCTCAGAGAGGTTAAGTCAGTTGGGTAGGTCCCTGGATTGACTAGGGCTCCTGATGTAGTGGTTCCTAAACTCTAGTCCTTCCATTTAAACACAACTGTCCTGGTTTCTATCAATACCTCATCCCTATATAGGATGATAGACCCATTTCAACTATGGTGTTAATAATTGAAAATGACCTCTTATGTTCTACTTTCCAACTACTAAGAACATTTTAGCCTAAGCTTTTAGTGCTTTTCAAATAGATAAGGACAGAAATATGATAGGCAGATTGAACAAAGATTTGCTGAGATCAGAAAGAAGAAGATACAGGTGTTTGAATTCCTTTACGTCACACAACACAATAGCTGTCTGACTAGTCTCTCACAATTAAGAATAGGCAGAGTTAGGGCCATTTCTACCTCCAGAGTGAGACCGCAAGGCACGATTGGAATCAAGCAAAAAGGCTGTCACCTCTACTTGTGACACCATTCTGTGATCCACTCCCCTCATGCCCTGTGCAGTGCCTACCATCTCATTAATCACACGTCTCTGAGAAACAAATGGTGCCCTCTCATATCCCATTCAAAGTTTTATCTAGACACACAAAGTCTCTATAGTTAGGGTTTGGCTGAGGGTAAGGCCAATGTTTCCAGCAGTTGGTTGATTCAAACTAAAAGAAAACCCCTTCTTTCAAATTACCCAAGAAATTGCCCCTTCTGCCTTGCTTTGGAATGAATTAAAAGGAAAATTTCCTCTTTCTGTATAATGAACAAATGTGTTCAGTGTTCCTATCCTGAGGCAAAGTCTGCCGCTCCTGCCTTCCTTCTCTCCATCCCTCTGAGTTATTAAGCCCCTCAGGCCTCTGGCAGCTGCACTGAGACATTCACAGCATAGCCTCAAAAGATGAAAGGTGAGCCTGGGCCAAGGTCAGGAAAATTCAGGTTAAACATAGAAATTCAGGAAGATGGGCAACAGGACTAAATTCCCCCACATTTAATTAACGGATATTATGAAATAATCACTAGGTTTCCTGGATGTCAGCTGTTTCTCAGAAGCAAGATGTTGTAGCAACCTTTAGACTTTCCAGCCTTCTTTGGGGCAGGACAAGGTACACATACAAAATGACACTTATGTTATGCTCTGGTGGAAATAGGTGGGGACTGAGAATCTCCAGTAAAGTCTGACTCAACCAGTCCATGTTCCTTGGCCCCTTTAGAACCTCTTCCTCAGACACTCAGGCCTAAGGAAATCAGTGTTGTGGCGATCATGGAGAGTTTAATCCTTGTAGCCTATTGCTTAAAGTCCCTTATAGATGCTGTCTCATCTCCTCCTCAGCTCACCAACCCACTGTGACCCATCAGTTAAGACAGCCCTCCCTGCCAGGAGGCTGCCACTCCCAGCTGCTGTCCTCTTCTTCATCTAAGGCGAACTAGTTCTTCCACTAAAAATGGCTCAGATTAAGCCTCTAAAACTTACCTACCTAGTCCTTTTCAAAAACAAACATGCATTTCTTAAAGAAAGAACTGTTTCAGGCCTGCCCTTTCCCCCATAGCAGCTTCCCCTTCCTCATCCAAAGCTAAAAGCAGCCTAAACCACCTGCCAGAGTCACCTCTCACTACTAGTTTAGAATGCAAATTTCCTTGCTTCTTCCTCCCGTTACTAAATTAGAATCCCTGGTTCCCTGGGTCGAAGAAGCATGGAATCTCTAGTTGAAGGCAGCTCGTGGTGACTGTTAGGCATGGTTGCCACAACTAGGTTGGAGAGGCTTGGATTCAATCAAGTGCCCTCCTTTCACAGGGGAGGACAGTCAAAAACAGGAACAGGAGAGGTGCCCTGGGCTCGTGCAGCCCAGGTGACAGGGCGATAAGGTGGCAGGCACAGAATCCTGCGTCTCTGGCTGACCAGCGCAGCACAGTCTGGAAGCCTGGAGTGCACAGCAGCCCGGCCCGCAGCCCCGGCCCGGCGCCCCTCACTCACCCGCTTGTAGACGTCCTCCTGGCTGGCCTCATACTTCTGTTGCATGCGCTCCTCCAGGAAGTAGATGCGCAGCTTGAGGCTGAAGTTCTCCTTCTTCAGGTCATTGAGGTGCTGGGACAAAGTGCGATATCCATTAGACATGGTGGGCAGCCCATGGGGAGGAGCATGCCCGGTGGCCCCTCACCCCTGGAAGGCAGCGTGTCTGCACCGTGGCATGGAGCTGCCGGCTGGGCACCGGAGGCTAAGGCGACATCGCCCTGGCTGGCCTCTCTCGGGACTTGGGACTGGGCTCCGGCTCTGGGTGCTGGTGCCTAGCGCACTTTCCTTTTTTACCTCAGGGAGATATTTGTGGAATCCCTGCCGAGGAAAATGCTGTGTGAACTGCACACAAGTGGTGTAACCCGACTCCAGGCCCCACTGGGCTGTTATGCACTGGAGCCTCGCAGCCCAAGCGCAGGCAGTTAACAGCTTCTCAGAAAAGAGAAGGGCTGACCCCTTGCCGCTTCCAGGAAATGGGGCAGCAGAGTCATTCAAGGTGGCATCGGGCTGGACAGAGGGGAAGAAAATAAAGGGGTGGGGAAGGGGTGGGAGGTATTGAAGCTCCTGGTGACTGATCTGGACCATGAAACCCAAACGAACCTGAGGAGAGAAACAAGGTTGCTACTGCAAAGAGTACTCATAGACAAAATGGCCCACACAGGGTGACCAAAGTCTAGCTTTCTTTTCTGTCAGGTGCAAATCTGCCATAGGTAACTAGGGAGTCTCTCATTCCCTTTTTCCCAGTTTTTCTCTTGGTAGTTTTCAGTTTCAGAGGCAGTTTACACGAATGGCCTCTATCCACGCTCCACCCACCATGCATACTGTCACCCTCAAATAAAAGAGCAAATCTTCTAGCTGAGTGGAACCTGTACACCAGTCACAACAGCTCACACAAGAGGCAAGGCAGAGGGCTTCCCTCCAGGGAAGATTGGGAGCAGAGGGTGTGGGAGGATCAGAGAGAGGGAGCCGGCAGCCTGGAGCCCAGAGATTCAGCCACTCACTGGTGCTTAGCTCTGGCACCTGCCAAGTGGAGCCATGCACTCATCACCAGATCCTGTTCATAAAGCAATTTAAGATCCTTGAGTGACAGCTGCAACATTAGCAGGAAGTGTTATTTATATCACATCACATGGGACGTTGAAGGTGACTCAGAGACAACCCGGCAGCACAGATAACAAACACACTTCAGTAATATCAGGTTGGAAAATTTAATGTGAACCTCCATAGTGAAGGAAACTTTAAAACGTAACACTGAATTTAAGTCCCCACTTCTCCAATCCACTGGCTTTTCATTTTTCCCATAAACCTTTATAATGATTGTAGTCAACACTTTCTAGTACCTAACAGGTAGACCATTGCATGGGGATAAAAGATCAAAACAATCCCAACTTTTAAAGAGGTGAGTGGCCACACAGCTGATCACTGTGTGTTAAAATGTGCTTTACACTACCAACCTGTGTTTTTTCAAATTTTTTGCATTTTATATTGCAGACCAGGACACACACACACACACTCTCTCTCTCTGTGTCTCTTTCTCTCTCTCTCTCTCTCTCTCTGTCTCTCTGTCTCTCTCTCTCTCTGTCTCTCTCTCTCTCTCTCTCTCTCTCTCTCTCTCTCTCTCTCTTAACTGAAACAATCATTTAGCAAAGTAATTGTTACCACTATTTTGTGTGATGTACTCTGATAGTTTCTGGTCTGTTTCTCTTTATGGCAGTGATGTGCTTAATTGATTTCATGGATGGCTGACACATTTCAACCTGCAGCATGAAGAACATGGATTCTATAGGAACCCAGAAGAAAGAGTGATCAAGTCTTAGTGGGTGACATCAGAGAAAGTTTCATTAGCAGTTAAATGAAAGAAAAAGTTTGAGTGAATCAAATGGCCTAAGTAAGGCAGAATTAGAACTGTGCTTTCTTCTAAATTGATTTGAATTGCAACTAGGAAACACATTTCTTTCCTTACACAGTTGATAACGTAAGCCAAAGTACTCCCCAGTTTTAAAAATAAATCCACACACTTAAAGTTCATTTAGCACACGATACTGTGATAATGAAAGAGAAGGAAAGTGCTCAAAAGGAAAGAGCTAGGATAGGGGAAAGGAGAAAAGGAAGGAAAGAGATTATATATATAAATATTTATATATATGTTTGTATACATATATATGTATGTATATATACAAAATAGATAACTATACTACTGATCTCTGTTAGTTCATCCAAAAGAACAGTTTGTGCTTTTATTGTTTGATCATATTTTTCATGCCTAAATCTTGTAACCTTATCAACTACTTTTAAGATAACAATATACAGTATATTAATTTAATAGTGTTGATTTCCTACTTTTTTGAAATTCTATATCATTTCTATTCTTTTTTCTGTTTTTTAAAATAAAAAAGATAAAGTTCATTTAGCTATCTTCATCTGAATTTTACATTTAGAATAAATAAGCTTAGAATGGGAAGAAAAATCTAAATAAAAGCATACTTCTCTAAGCCAGCATGACAGTGTTTACCTGTAGTACCAGGTACTCTGGAGGCTGAATCAAGAGGATTTCTTGAGCCTAGGAGTCTGCGATCAACCTTGGTGACGCAGTGAGACTTCATGTCAAATAAAAATAAAAATGTAAATAAAAATCTTTTCTGGTTTCAGTTCTGTTGCTAAATACCTGTGTGACCTTGAGGTACACACCTTTGTAGATCTAATTGGACTCATTTATATAATGAAATTGTTTGAAAGTAGGATAATTTTTAAGGCCCTTTCCTGCTAATGTTAAGAGGGATAACCCAATTATTATCAGTTCCATCTTGTTCAAGTGGGTCCATGATGCTACATCCTAGATTAATCATGCTTTGTTTGACTACTTGGATTCCTTTATCATGTAAGATAATTTAATAAAGCTTTTAGGGAAATAAAACTGCATAAGAATGCAAGATATTCTTATCAAACCTGGACTTCTCTATACATTTATGCCTCTGTACTCCGTGCCTATGATAACTTGTCCTTCCACCTGTCTAGCTCTTTGTGTTTTTTTGTTTGTTTGTCTGTTTTTGTCTTTTTCATTTTTATCGGTACCAGGGATCGAACTCACACTGCCTGCTTGCAAGGCAGGCGCTTATGCTGCTGAGCTAAATCCCCAGCCCTCTTGTCTGTTTTTTGACCAACTTTTTAAATGATGGCAAGTGTTTTGCCTTCTGCTTTCTTTTCACATTTCCTCCTTTAGAGCTTTCACTCACTTTTTTGTACAGTAACTTTTATCTCTCAACAACCCCAAGTCTCTAAGATTAGCCTTCTCACCCAAGAACTCTCTCTCTGTCCAATTCTTACTAGAAAGCTCAACTGTAATGTCCTGTCCTTACAAACTTCATAACAAACGCTTTTGCAATAGTCTCTATCACATCTACTGAAATCCACACCCACCATCTGTTCAGGTTATAGCCAAAGCAATGTTTTCAAAACTTAAATATAGCCTGTCATCTCCTTAATTTAAAACTATAGGCATGTCTTAGCTAGAATAGGGGAAAGGAGAAAAAGAAAAAGTTATAAATTTGTTTATATATACATAAACTAGCTAAGATGATTATACTACTAATCTATTAGTTCTTGAAAAACAACAGTTAATACTCACATGATTAGATCAATTTTGTATACCTATCTGATAATCTAAACAACTCTTTTCAAGATAACAACCATTGTTTAATTCCTATCATCTTGTTGTTCTTGTAGTTGTTGTTTGTATGTCTCTTTTCTTTTCTGTTTTTTTGCTTTAAAATAAAAAACCATAGGCATCTCATCACTCTTAAAATAAAAGGAAAATCCCATCACTTCTCTAGGAAGATATCCGCTTTTTTGTTTTCAAATCTTAGCTGTGTGTATGTGTGTGTGTGTGTGTGTGTGTGTGTGTGCGTGTGTGTGCGTCTTTTTTGAGACAGTCTCTCTATGCAGTTCAGGCTGGACTTGAACTCACTCGGTAGCCTCAAACTCAGTAATCCTCCTGCCTGAGCCTTCCAAGTGCTGGATTATAGGCATGCACCACCACGCCCAGTTTGTTTTCAAATTTTAGTTCAGATTCCATCCGGGCAAAGCCTCCCTGCTACCCTAGCCAACCTCCTTTTCTGAATTCCTCCTGTGGCAGAGAGTAACATTACCAGCATTTATATGCTGCCTTTGGTATTGCTTTTGTTATTCTGGAGGATTACTCACACTGTTTAGTTATGTGATGTTCCATGTGTTTGATCTCCCCTCTAGTCTAAAGCTGCCCAAGGAAAGGGCCAGTGGCTTATTGTCTTCATCTACTCCTGTAGCTTCCACAACAGCCTATGACACCAGTGCAGTCACAGAGGCTGTCATAGCCTCTTAATTTCCTTGAACAGAGAAGAGTGTTTTTAGGGCCAGCAAGAAGTATTCTGTGTTTTTGTACTCTCTTTGCATAGTATTTACAGTGCACTACCTGAATATTTGTGGCCTTAGTGAATAAATAAGTAATCCATAAGTAGTAGATGTTTTGCTCGTCTACTTTGTTATTTATGGACTAGCTTGCCTATATTATTCTAACAGCATGAAAGATTTGTTGTACTAGCTCCAACAAAACTACATTTGCTAGAATGGCAATTGTAGAGAAATGATATTTTGCCCACATGTAATTCCAAATGTACAATAAGCCTACCATGATATCATCCCCAAACTTCTATTTATATCTAACTTATTACAATGTCCACTTGAGTATAAACATTTCACATCTGTGATGCTAACACTACACTCCTGACCACCTCTCCAATAAATATGTTCATGTCTCACTGGACCCTATTTCAATTTGTAACAATTCAATATTCCTACTTGTTTGGCTCAAAACTTTTAAATCATTCTTGACTCATTTTCTCTTACACACATCATTTCATCAGTCTGCAACCTTATTATTTCTAATAAATACAATTTCCCTACATATATTTCATATAACATCACTCCCACTGATACCTCTACCACCCTGGACCAAGACAACATCATCTCTCCCCCGAGTTATCTAAGTCACCCCATTTACTGGTTTCCTGGCTTCCACCTTTGTCCCTCTGTAGTCTGTTCTGAGCACAGGATCAGAGGGTCCCTGTTAAAACCTGAGTGGTCTCTCCTCTGCCGGAGACCTTTATGAGTCCATGTCTGAGAGTGAAGGGTGATGTGGTTCCTCAGCCCATAAGGCCAAGGCCCTGCATGACAGGAGCGTCTCTTCTGTCCTCTCCTCCGATGAACTTTGTACTCTTTTCCTGCTACTTTCCTGCACTCTGTTCCAGTCACATTGGCTCCCTTCATTCTTTCTCACAATCAGTAAGTCCCTATATATAGCTGCAAAATTTTCTTCCTCACTTTCATCTTTTTTTAAAAATTTTTTGTTTTTATTAGAACCTGTTTGCACATAATGATTACATTAATCAGGGAAAGCTGGTACAGGTACATGACATAGCTGAAGTTTTTTATGTCCTTGCCTTCATCTATGATCAAATGTCAGCTTCTCAGTAAAGGGATCCTCTATTTAAAGGTATAACCTACCCCATGCCTCATCCCAGCAGGCCACATCCCTTTCATTGTGCTCTTTTTTTTTTTTCCTGTATCACCATTGGTACTTAATCTAAATGTGCCTGCGAAGCCCCAAGTGGTCATAGGTGAGGTTTTTTCAGAGGTGGCTGGATCTACAGGGCATGATGCTGAGATTAAGTATGTGATGCTGGGATCAGGAGTGTGCGTTTACTAAATTAGTCCACCAGTTGGTTTGACATAGTTCTGGGTAGGGCTAAGGGTGCCCTAAGGGCAGGTAGCCTACATGGAGCATCGGGGGCAGAAAGAGGGCCAGAGCTCGCTGCTTGCTGCGTGTTACCTCCCTTCTTTGCCTTCTGCCTCTCTTGAACTGCTCAGCCTCTACCATGCCTCTCTTGCCATACCACCCTGCATGGAGCCAGCCAACTAGGGACTGAAACCTCTACAGACTTTGAGTGAAATAAACCTTTCCTCCCTCAGCTTTGTGTGTACGGTATTTCATGTCAGCGATGAAAAAAGTAATTAAGACAATCACTGTTGCCTTCTAAAATACTATTTTTATTCATTTGTTTTGTGTCTTGTCTGTCTCTAGCCACTAGCATGTAGACTCCATAAGAAAGAAAAGATTTGTGCTATTTTCTTCAGTGTTTGGTCACCAACAAAATAATAATGGTCTCTGAAGCATAATTAGCACGCATTAAATATTTGTTGGATACTTAACCCACTGACTCCTTTGTTGGATTTAATTATAATAAAACTCATCTGAATATGAGATTAGGTAGATGTTTTGGGATAAAGAGCTTACCTGAAGGCATTCCACCTTATAAAAAGATTATTTTATAAATAAAATATTCTGTCAAACGCATGCTAATACAGAATCTGGACATTCTATGCGTGCTGCACAAATGGGGGATAAAAATGAACAGTTATAATCAGAAGACAGTATGAACTGTACAAACAGGAAATAATTGTAAAAATTATGAAGGAGAGGTCACCTGAGAATGCTCCACAGAGAACTGGCCTTGCTGTTCTAAAAGGACAAAGCACCTTGAACAAGCTGGTGGAAGAAGATGAAATAGTCTGGGGAGAAGGAACCTACTGAAGGTGCAGAGGACCGACTGTACTGAAGCAATGGTATGCAGCATCTTGGAATTGAGGAGCAGGGATGACGGAACCTGAAGAATCATACTGAGGAGACCTGAAAGTCAGGGAGAGGGGCCTCAAGTCTAGTTCTCAAGGCAACTCCAGCTCGCATTGTAGACAGGGTTAAGGGGAGGGCCAGGACTGCCTGCAAGCTTGGCTGTGCGGTTTCTACTGCTTATCTTTTATCTTGTTTATTTACTTTTCAGTTGAAACACTGCAGATTCCTCCCATGAGGGACGGTGCTTCTGTCTTTTTTGTTTTTCCCGCAATACATCAAATCTTTATCCCTCTCTCAAAATGTTTTCTCCCAAACATTAATGGCTCTCACATAATTTCTTTCCACCTCTCCCATAATGTATGAGTCCAGACTGGAAATAAGATTGAAATAATGACTCAATCAATGCCAACAATAGTAGCAGGATTACCACCCAGCTGTTGTATGTCATGCTACATTAACATAACCAACTGTCAAGTCAGCCTTTAAAAACATAGCTCAACGTTTTCTTAGACCTCCCCATAGCTCTTATAATAGAGTTATTAAAAACATTAAAAACATATTAATCTCTTACTAATCTGTTTTGCAAAAATGAAGTTCCACTCGACTAGAAATAATTGACCATCTTAGCAGACATTCTTTTCAAATATAATAAAATTTGTACAACTTATACCCTGCTGATTTGATATCTAATGATTCATACTTTTATAATCCTTGAAATGAAAATATTTTTAAGTAGTTAACACAGTAAGTAGGGGAGCAGAAAATGTTTTAAATAAACCTTGATATTTTATTTACAAATAGACAATTACTATGATCACATTGTAAACATTTACCTTAGTAGGGAAGCATGAAATTGTGGAAAGAACAATAGGTTTTGAACCAAGGGAACAGAGGTTCAAATCCCAGCTCCACAATTCTCTAATTCTTTGACATGGGAACAATTACAGAATAACAGTTGATGACAAGAGAGCAGTCAGGATATTGGAATCTAGAGAGGCAACCAAGAGAGCCAGCCATATCTGTAATGCTTTTGTTTTTCCATCTGAGGCAAACAGTGGAAATAATGCTTGTTAACATTTGGATAATGGATGCATGGATAATTTTTTTCTGATTCTTTGCACATTCTTATTGTTTGTGAAATAGTTGGTAATTTAAAAATTATTTTATTTGGAATGCAATAAGGAATTAGAAGGACAATGTAATCGACTGGATATAGGGATATATTTTCTACTAGAGTTCTCTCTGCTAGAGAACTTGACCTACTATACCCATACATTTAAACATCAAACTTTGAACAAGACATATTATAAAAGAAAATAACTTTCCTGTCACAAAAGGGATGTGACTAAAACTAAAGAACCACTTGTCAGGGTTATGGTTAAAGTCTTTACATGTTTGCTAGATAGGATTTTTAAGATTTTGGTCATCCTGATATTCTACGTTTGAATCATATTTCCTTATAGAAACAACCCTATTGTTATGATTTGGATCAAAAATGTCCTCCCCCAAAGGTTTACATGTTGAGAGATGAAGCTTTTGGAAGCTGATCATGTCATGGGGCACCAACCTAAGCAAGGAGGTCACAGCTGAATGTGTTGCTGGAGTCTTGGGGAAGAAGTAGCTTTCCGGGGCATTACCTGGAAGTGTACATTCTCATCCCCAGCCCTTTTCTCTATGGATCTTTCCATTTTTCTCTGCCACACCCTCCCATTGTGGTGTTTCTGCCTTGGAGCAAGACTGACTGTGGACTTAAACCTCTGGAACTGTGAGCCAAAATAAACCTCTCCTCCTTTAGATTGTGGTGTCAGCTTTTTGTCCCAGTTTGGGAGAGATGAATAATACACTTACCAAGTTTTTAATGAATCTCAGAATATCCACAAGCTTATCGGTAGCTATCAAAGGCAATGAGAATCTATCTGCTCAGACTGAGAGCTCTGGCTTTTATCTATTTTTCTTACTTTCTTTATTGTCTCATTTTATTTTACTATTTTAAGTTAGTTTTATTGGTACATTTTAGATATACAGAACAATAACGTTTATCATGGAGAATTTGTTCCTGTATATCATATATCTTGATGCTTTTTTCCCATTCTCCTCCTCTCCCTTCAACCCTTCTTCCCCTCCATATCTTCTGTTCTATTTTTTTCTTTTCCCTTTCTTTCTTCCCCCACTTCCTTCCCCTGTTCCCCCCTTTGATTTGTGTTTATTTCACCCTAGAGTATGGCCTCAAGGTACCTTAATTTACCTAGAAATGTCTTAAGTTTATCCTTCTTTATGATATATTACTACTTCCTCTATATAAAAAACTAGATCATCACTGTGGGAGTAATGGAACCCAAAATGTGTGATTGTTAGCATAAAAAAGAGAGGAAAGAAAGAGATCTAAAGGCTATAACTGCAAGTATATTTAAGTGTGTAGGATAGAAAACCATATTACTGAGTTTGTGTTGGATCATTGAACAGAACTGTCTGCAATCTCACTGTATTAATATCCACTTTGTATGCTTTAATTTTGTAACCTGGACAACTGTTTCTGAGATGACAATATGTAATCTATTAACTAGTAAATTCTTACTGTATATTCTTTCTCTTGAAATTCTGTATTACTTGTAGCCTTTTACTGTTTTGTTTTGTTTTGTTTCATTTTTCTCTTTAAATTAAAAAAAAAACTAGATCTTCTTTATCCATTCATCCATTGATGGGCATTTGGGTTGTTTCCAAGATTTAGCTATTAGCAGTTGTACTGCTATAAACAAGGGTGTGCATATATTGCTGCAATATGAAGCAATCATACTTTCAGAAAAATACCAAGAGGGAGAAAATCTTGGTCAAATAGAACCTCCAATTTAGGTTTTTGAGGAATCTCCACATTGATTTCCATAGTAGTGCTCCCACCAGTAATAAAAGGGTTCCTTTGGCCTGCCAACATTTGTTACTGGTTGATTTCTAGACAATAGCCATTCTTTCTGGAATGAAATAGAATCTCAGTGTTGTTTTAATTTGCATCTCTTGAATGATCAGTCACGTTGAACATTTTTTCATGTATTTCTTTGTCTGGCTACTTTTTGCTGCAGGAAGAGATAAGCAAGTACAAAGTGCACCATATTTCCAAAACAAAATGAATACTGGGACCCAGAGATGGTCTCAATAGGCTATTTAAACTTTAACTTTTCTAATTGTCATATTTTCAAACCAGTTATGGCAAAAGAAATAGTTGGAGGTATTTCCTACTCTTTAGCACCCAGTGAAATATAACCTAGGAACACAATTTGATTTTGATTGAGGGAGATGGACAAGTAAAAGATGGGGCAAATGGGAAAGGGTGATTGATTTCTTTCATATACATGTATTTTTTTTCCTAATATATGTATGTCTGAGACCTCTACACTGTTTTGACAGAATCAGAGCTACACAAATACCAAAGCTTAGTTTCTGGCTGTTTTTAATGACTTAGACTCATGTTAGAAAACTAAACATACAATTGACATGTGTTCAGTGCAATAATAACTCACCTAGGATTTGACAATACACACAACCTCCATCTATATTACTTCATTGTGTCTTTGCTACAATCTCAGAAATAAAAAACCTATATATTATTGTCTCTATTGCCTAGAAAAGAGAGATATCAAAATGTTGGCTGACCTGCTCATTTAGAAAGAGGAAGAGCACACACCACAACTTTCCACAGCTGGACTCCATATTGCAGCCTTATCAGGGCCTCAGTCATGAAATCATGTGTGTCCCATGAGTCTAGGGTTCACTTGTGAATATTAAGGTATATCCCCTTCAACCTCTGGACCCCAGCATCTTCCCAGAAAGCATCCCTAACTGCAATTATCCTCCTTGCACCTATGGAAAACCTGATAACCTGTGCCTCTGACAAAATAATTTTCTCCATTTGCAAGATAAAAAAACCAAAGCTGGCCCTCAAAAGGCTCAATAGAAAGGTACCAGATGATCTAACATTCTTCTCCCAGCCATACTCCCAAGAGAAACAAAAACATGTGGCCCTATCAAAACCTGTTTACAAAATATTCAGTGTATTATGCATGATAGCAAAATAATAGAAATCTCCCTAATGTCACTGACCTGTGGAAATTAATAAATATAATTTAGTATACTGTATTCATACCAACCATAGAAAGAAATGTAATACTGATATATGTATATATATGTACCTGAAAACATTATGCAAATGTGAAACAAGATAGACACTAAAGGGTTGAGAATTTGTTTGTTGAGAATGAGGGAAATGGAGATTAGTGGTTTCTAGGGGCTGGGAGAAGGAAATAGTGACTGTCAATGAGTATTACATATCTTTCTCAGGTGAATAAAATGTTCTGGAATTAGACAGTAGCGATGATTGTACACGTTTGTGAGTTGTATACTATAAAAGGCAAATTGCATAGTTTTATGTAAATTATATTTCAAAAAATCTGTTACTTTGAAAAGAAAGAAAGAAAACTGGAAAAAGTAAATTGCTCAATCCTTTGCCTTTTACAAAAGTGTGTGTGTGTGTATGTGTGTGTGTGTGTGTGTGTGTGTGTGATATTTTGCTATAGCTAAGTTCAGTTCAACTTAGTTGAAGACAAATGACTTAGCTGGGCATGGTGGTGTATACCTATAATCCTAGCACTTGGAAAGCAGAGGCAGGAGGACTGCTGCATGTTGGAGGCTAACCAGGGCTACATAAGTGAGAACTGTAACCAAAAACAAAAAACAAACAAACAAAAAACCTTCCCCCACAAAAGACAAATGGCTTAAAACTGACCATGTCTAGATGTTTCATCCATTAGATTGTGGGTCCCAGTTGGAAAGGCTACATAAAGTATCTCCTTTCACTACTGAGTACTCATAGATTATTATATTTTATCAAAAGGTAACCATTTGTTATAATCCTTAGATAAAACAGATTGAAATGTACTACCCATTCTATGTTTTGACATAAAAAGAAAACATATCAATTATGCTGCCCTGATGAATATACATGTTTATGCACTACATTCTATCAAGAAAAACGTCAATGAAAATCAGTTGGTTTCGTCTTCCACTCATCAACACTTTCTCCCCAACACAAGCTTCTGCCAGTGTCCCAGGAGTCAACTACTGATACCTGCTTCAGAAAGAGTGCTGCTACAAAGACCTGGTTCTTTCTTTTGGGATTTCACAACAAACTAATTTTTTTAAATGCCCTTTTAATACTCTTTAAAGAAAATTTCAGTAGAATGCCTGAAGTTCTGTAGTTTTTTAGATATAAAATTGTTAATGCCATTCCATTTTCTCTCCTAAAACTCAGGAGCACATCACTAGCTGTCCTCCACAGCTTTTTCTTGAAATAATGGGCATGGTGAGGGGAAAGCTGACAATGGTTGATAAATAAACTCTATCTTAGGCAACCTCAGCGTGTACATAAAAAATAAAGTCAGACGATGATCCCGCTGCCCCTCCACCATAGATACACACCCACACCACCCTCAATCCTGGAATAACAAAATGTCGTCATCATAATCACACTGGAGCCCTCTGAACTATATAAAAACAAAACAAATAACAGCTTTCCTGGCCACCAAAAATAGATCACCCAGTTGGGCATCATGCTGCAAACAAAATGAAATGTGTGGCAGAAAGGACAGTTGAGCCACAGTGGGAGCTTAGGCTTCAAAGTAGATTCTCCACCAGTCTGGCCCAGTTGATACCATCAGGACCTGGTTTTGTCCACAGTTGTCTCAACCCAGATTATTTGCTGAGTCAAATTCAGGAGGGAAACACCACTCCAGGGTCTCAACTTTTGCCTAAGATTTTCAATAATCCTTTCTCAACCCTTCTGTAGAAGTGAAGGCAGTTTTGAAGGGATGCTGCTGCACAGGTAACACTGTTAACATGGAATGCCACTCCTCATCCAGCTCTGACTTTAACCCCAGCTCACGGTTTAGTAATTAACTCAGACGTATCCCACTAAAGGAAGCCTAAGGGCCCTTAAAGCCTGTTCAAGGGCCCCTTCTGAGCTCTTCCACCCCACTGTGTACCTACTCTGTGGTCTTTATCATGATATATGGTGGTTATCTGTTGAACTATTTAGAATTCCCAAAGAGCAAGAAAGATCTCTTACATTCCTTCCAAAATGAAAATCCTTTCATTAGCTTTTTGATTGGTATGCTGTTGTTTTAATGATTATAAAAAGTACTATTTGTATTTGCTCCAGGAGTTCTCATTCTAAGTGTGTGGCATAACTAAAAGTTTCCTATACAAGACTTGACATCACTCATTCTAAACATGACAGATTCCATTGGGGCTCTCATAACCCACGCATGTCTGTTCCTTGTGTTCTGTACCATTTGTGCATAATAAAACAGTAGAATGGGAAAAAATCACAACAGAAAGGAAAGAGAAAAAAGAGACATGCCTACTAAGCACCAGGTACTCTGCTATCACTATATCTAGCATGAAAAGAAAATACTGCTGTACGTTGATGGAGCTCAGATTCTAACAGAAAAAGACTACCTTTGAACAAATACAATTGATCCTCAAGTTACAACCAGCCTGACATACAAACAACTTGGGTTATGACCAGAATTTTAGTTTTAACTTACAATCAAAGTCTTGAGTTATGACCTGAATGCTAACCACTTGTGTTTTCAGATTTTCTGATACAGATTTAAACTTTAAAGTGTTCTGGAAGAAACATCACAACATCCTTTCCTGTATGGGGTTGAGAAATCCTGGACCGGTGTCTCTCTAGGTGCACTGAGATCTGCCTGTATACAGGAGAGAGACTTCGAAGGCTGTGTAGTGGAGCCCGAACCGTCTACTGACAGCTTAGGTTACAATCAGCCATTGGGAACAAACTGAGTTCATAAGGAAGAGGTCCACTATAGTTCATATTGCTAACGAGAAAGTTAAAGGTATGTAGAAAGCTTACAACAAGTTGATAACCTAGTCTGGATGGGAAAGGGAAGATAACTTGGTAACAGATCGTCCTGGGTGTGCTTTACTCTTTTACTGATTCTACACCCAATCAATTTAGACCTGCCTATTGTCAATTATGTCTCTGAAATATCTTTCTGTTTCATGCGTTTATTTTTCTCATACCTCTCTGGGCATCACCACCAACTTCTGCCTAGAATGTTGAGCTTCCCAACTGTTCTCTGCCTCTAGTTTTTATTGTTTGTTAGTTTTGCACTGGAAATTAAACCCTGAGTCTTCACACTGAGCTACATCCCCAACCCTTTCTTTCTTTTTACTTTTATTTTTGAGACACGCTCTTGCTAAGCCGCTAAGTTGCCCAGGTTGGGCTGAAATGTGCAATACTCTTATCTCTGCTTGCAGTGCACTGCCAGGCGTGTCTGGCTTCTCACTTTAGTCTTTATTCCTCCAATCTAGTTCATGCAGAAGCCAAATCTCCCTAATACGATCATGTCATTTCCCTGCTCAAAAGTTTTAAGTGGTTCCAAATGAGCTTAGATAAAATTTAAAGCCTTTATAAAACTTGCAATTTGTACACCCTGGTTTCTCTATTTTTCTCTGGTCTCAAATTTTCTCCACACTCCTGTCTCCCATCCTTCAAGAATTTTGACTGACTATAATCCCTTCACTCATCTGAATTTTGATTCATGCTGCTTCTGTTGTGCAGAACATTCCTCATTTCCCCCTCTTTCCCAATATTAGTCTAATTCTTCTTCCTCCTGTTAAGTTAAAATGAAGACCACGCCTGAAGAATCTCTGAGCATACAAAGCGAGGTAGGCCTCCTAAATAACCTCAGACTGGCTTCATTTGCAAATATAAGAAGAATTTAACTTGAGATACTTCTTATAAATGCCTGTATTAAAGAAAAACAAAACATAAACTCAACTACTAAGAATTAGTCGACAAACTTGTAGAGGCTTTCCAGTGGGATAGATTAAATAAAGGCAATTTTATAAGAGTGATCAATCAGTAAAATTGTAAAATTGCCAATCAAAGAGGCAATTTACTTTGCCCCTTTATTCACCTATAAGCACTTGCTCTGACAATTTCATGTCACAGGAACATGAAACTTTTCTGCTTTTGTGTTCTCCAAATCATGAATTGTCTCTTACTCAAATAAACTCCTTAAAATTTTGTTGTGCCTTGGTTTACTTTTCAGTGCTCCTTCAGGTCCCGCATGAAATGTAGTTTTCTCTAGGAAATTTTCTCTGAATCCTGAATTAAGAGCCTTCGCTATGTTTTTTGACATATTTTACTTCTACATAATAAAAACAATAATAATTATATTCTGCTGTAATTTGCTAATCTGTAAACCATTTTTGCTTATTCAGCTTTGTATCTACAGAACTTAAGACATTATGTTGCTCACATGTGGTAAAAGCTCTACGAACACTTGTTGAGTGGATCGATAAAGTTAATATACATTACTAAAAATTCAGATAATACAGAAATTTATAAAGAAGGTAAAAATCATGGCTAAACCCATGTCACAGACATGATCACTATAATTATTTTGTTGTATATCCTTCACGTTTCTGTTATTTCTTCTGATTCAAGAAACAACACCTTACTTTATGTATCATCAGCCAAAATAGTTTGCCTTATTATGTACTCTTAATCTTAACTTGGTCTACATGGGCACCCAGCCAGTATATTTCTCAGTATATTGCTCTACCATGTTCTGTCTTACGTGTGCATCCTACTTGAAATAACCAATCTTTACTGTGATAATCAGGTAATCAGATTATTTCAAGTATTTTATATTCTATTCAACTACACAGAATATTTATCTTTATTTGTGACTTCACAGTTATCAACTGCTTCAAGATGATGCTGAATATCTTTTTCCCAACTACTGGCTAAAGAAACTCATTGCAATGAATAATGAACACAAATCTTATATTTTATAAGAAGTGTATGACACAGAAGTCACTGCTCACACTCTGAGTAAAGAATATAAAGCATATTTGTTCTAAATCTGTAGTGGAAATGATGGATAAAAACCTCTCTCAAAGCGAGGCGTCTTGACCCCAGGCCCTATCCACCTGCTACTAAGGGTGTTCCTGTTACAGGTTGGTGGTTACCAAGCTGAGAATTCTCAAGTTTTCTATTGCAAGCAACAGAGAGGCTATTCTTAGACTATTATGGTATCTTATTATGTAGGATCTCAAAGAGCTAGCTGAACCTGCAAACTTTTCAATTGCTCTGAAGAAGATGACATCTGCCGTATGTTGTCAGAAAAGACTGATAAAGAAAAACTTAGGATCAGAGCACCCAAACTTCAGCATCTTATGATTTCACATGTCCTTCAACACACACACAGGTGTACCGCCTTGAAGAAACAGGCACTAAAAAGATAAGAAGAGGCTGCAGAACATACTGACTTGTTGACCAAGAGAAGAAGCCCAAAGAAAAACACCAAGAACAGATATACCAAGAAATGTATGCTATCCTCTCTGAAAACTTCTAATTCTTAAAGTCTAAATCCAGTCAAAAATTTAAAAATTTTAAGAGTAACAAATAAGATTAGAACTAAAAAGTAAATGTTGAAATAAACTTTCATCCCTGAATACACAGCTTTGTATTATCGATACCTGATCTCTGTGGGACTAATGGCTAAAACACAGGATTCACTTATTTATTGAGTGTATGAGTAGATTAACAAACAAGTAAGAAGAGGATTAAGTGTCAACTGAAAGCTTGATAAAAGTGTGCCTAGCGGCTAGGCTCTAGAAACAGTATATTTATATTCAAATCCCAAGCTCTAGCACTTTCTAGCAAATAATAGCTTTTTTCTAGCTTTGGTATACCTGTAAAAATGAAGATAACTGCATTATTGTGGGAAGTGAATAAGATAATCCAATCAAGCACATTCACAGAACACATTGCTAGTATTCAATAAATGTTAATTGGTATCATTATTTTTATTGTTATTTTTAAATTATATTATTGGAATAGAAATTATGATTAGGATGGAAATTTCACAGGTTTCATGGGAAGAAAGAGGGTTTCTATTCTTCAGAGAAGAGAATAACTTCTAATGAGGAGCCAGTAATAAATTTTTAAAAAATAACTATTTTCACAGGAATACTGTATTCATTGTGGAATTAGGCTTTTCTTTCCTTTTTTTTGTTTTTGTTTTTGTTTTTGTTTTTTAGACAGGGTCTTACCATATAGTTCAGGCTGGTCTTGAACTCTAAGTGATTCTCTGGCCTCAGCCTCCCAAGTGCTGGAATTACAGGTGTGTGCTACTACAGCTGATTGTGATTGCTATTTGTACTAAATTAGTAGTGGTATCAGTCAGAATGTTCAGGGTTATTCAATTTTTATAATTCAACTCTTTTTTAATAAAGTTAACTTACTAGTTTATAACCAAACACAAGCTAATATTTATTCACATATACAGAAAAGTCAGAAAAATTTTGGCTTAGCATCTAATCTTTAAAGATATAATCTTGTTCAGCAATTATTCCAAAGTTGGAATATCTCTTCCACTGTGGCCTTAAGTATTACTTTAATAAAACTTTATGTAATTTAAATTTCTAATGCCCCTAGTCAGATCATATGCCATTGGGAGTGACTCAGAGCTATTTTAAACTCTGTAGTTATTAAGGAAAAGATAGTTGATTTACTACAAATCTGTGGCACTATTGCTTAGGAATGCAAACACTGCTGAACATCTATGGAATGACTGTGTGGACGGCCCTCAATAAGCCATATTTAAATGAGAGGGGGAAAAAAACTGTGCTTACGAATGAAAGTTTAGGTTCTTCCCTTTTTTCATCTATGAATTTTTGAACTTTTTAAAACAACAGTGGGAACAAAATCAGTGTGCTGTGGACATGATGATTATAGAAGCATAAATGCCTTTTTTAAAAAATGAAAATACAGTTTTCTAGTAGTATTCATTTTCTAAGGCTATAATCACTGAGAAATATTCAAATGTTCAAAAATCTCCAAAACCACAGAACCTAAAGGCAGGAGAGACCTGGCCCAGATTTACCTAAACTAGTCAGTAATACCCAGACTGTGATAATTTAGACTTCTGTAAACACAAAGTGGGGGCCTCCCTTTTTGCAGCCCACCACTAGACTTCAAGATCCAAGTGAAGTTAGGATGGGTGGGGTGGACTTGCTGTGGTTAGATTCTGACTGCCAAGGGGTGCTGGTGTCCATTTACAGCGAAGAGAACAGCAGCTGGCTTTGTTGGCATTTTCTTATTAAAGACAACATTATCCGAAAATGTGTAAACAAGACAGGGCACTGAAGGCCTCCTTGTGATATTACAGCCAAAGACTTTGGCTCTTCTATGATTCTTTTATAGCTTTTCCATTTTTATTCTATGTTTAACATCAAATTGTACACATTCTCCCCGTGGAGCCTCTCTTTGTCTGAATGATCCTTCCATTTCCCTAAGAAATGTGGAATCATTGGTGTTATCTTAGTTTTGTCACTGTACACCTGTATAACCTTGGGCAACTTATCTGAGGCTTGGTCTCTTCATGGGTGTGCTGGGTGTAATAATAATATCTGTCTCAGAAGTTAGGACAATGAACTGAAACTAGCTGAAACAAAGCATCTAGAAAGTGTGTCTGGCATATAAAAAGCATCCAATAAACACTTTTTACTATTATTACTATTTGGTTCTTCTTAATAAATCCTGTCAAATATTTCAAAAAGTGTCTGTTTCTTTGTCTTCCTTTACAATTCCTATTTTATCATTCTAGTTTAGAAAAATGCATGTGCAGTTCCCGACTTCTCAGTTTTCCATCCACCTAATCAACACACCAACCACTTTAGAACCATTCACTAATGGTGAATACCTAGTAACTGCAGGAGAGTGGCAGGTGCTCGGTGCTCGGCAGGCCATGAGACTGCAGAATTTCCACACTGATGAGTCAAAGAGTGGAAAATTTGAAGAGATGAAAGCAGAAAAAATAAACTAAACCAGGCCTGAGAGCCAGCATGATGAAGGCTGAGTCCTCCTACTCGGACTTCATCTCCTGTGACTGGACAGGCTGCGGAACTCAGTCCTTGATATCCAGGGTGACTCAGAGGCCATGACCGTATGGAAGCTGGTGGGAGACATGGGCGAGCTGAACCTTAAAGGAGTAGAAGGACAGGCAGAGGCAAGCACCGAGAACAAGATAGCCAGCAACCAGCCTGAGAGCAACAATGGGACCACCTCATCCAGCCCAAGAGCAATAATGGGACCACCTCATTGTGCATCTGACTTCGTCCTGGTGGCCAGAAGAGAGACCTGCTGCCCGCTCCCAGAGTGGGAACCCAAGCTCAGGCCCAACACCTCTTCTCTGAGCCCACGACTCAGGCCGGAATGAGAGGCCTCTGTGGCCCTACCTAATCTGAGATGTCCTCTGCTCACACCCACAGGCTCCACGTTCCCTACCTTCGCCCTGCACCCAGGTGCACTTTCAAGACACTATAGCACAGAATGCCACTTATTCAGCTGGCGCGGGCTCAGCTGGCCCTGCCTACCAGGCAAGAGCCCACACTCCTCTTCCGAGCCACCTGCACAGGGACTGTGTCTCAGCGCTGCCCGCCATCTTTCCATCCCCAGCCTTCCAGATCAAGGAAGACCTTCTGTTCCCTTAAAAAAAAAAAAAAAACACTTTTAAACTTCTTTAAAACTTTTTCCATCAGACAGGGAGGGAGCTGACAATCAATTCTTTTTTTTTTTTTTTTTTTAGGAAAGCCATTTTAAGCTCAACTGTGACCATCTGCACAGCTCTGAGTTTCCCTCCTGGAGTTTCACAGATCCAATTGTAGGGAAGGCATTTGGGCTCAAAACTAGCAGAAGGATTCTTTTCTCTTTCTATCAAGGTGAATGACTTAGACCCTGGGAAATAAATGCTCATGATTTGTGAAGGGAAAAAAAGTAATGGCAAGAGAAATACAAACCTAGTCTTCAATTCTTTTCAGCAAATCTATTTTGATTGACAAATATTTACTGGAGCATTTATCACATATTGCATTATGCCAAATTCTCAATACTGGAAAAGAATGGACACAAAATGATTTATGCACTCAAGAAGCTTAAAAGATTAGTGTTAGAGGTAACATCCTTTAAATATGTCACTTGAGCTGAAGGATGAGAAGGCTTCACCAGGTAAAGCCGAGTAGAGGAAAGGGCAGAAACAGAGACACAGATGAATGAAATATCTTAGTAGTGCAGAGTTAATGCAGTAAAAAGCACATGGTAGATCATACCAGGGGCTAAAAGTGAACTGCCACTTTGCATAGAGAACTGTGATTCCATTTCCAAATGAGCCAACACTTTCATTGGTACCAAACTTTTATCGACTGAACTTTTAAGTAACAGGAAAGACAGAGATTTTCAAGCTTACATTCGACACATTAGGCCAGTTCCTTGTTACTCTTTGCGTCTTTGGAACTTCATTTGTAAGTTGGTATAACAGTTCCCTCACAGGGCTGCTGTACTCATTAAATGAAATAATACTACCATATGCTTAGAATTGTACTTAATACATAAAAATTGACAAGTGCTAGCTGGAATCAACCCTGTGCTACTCTACTCTCACTCATCCTAGAGATGCTGGGCTGGGGTGGGCATAATAACCAAGAAAGTATTCAAGAAAGAATTTTTCTCAATTTGTGACTACGGCCATTTCTATGTTAAAATTATTTCTGACACAATAATCAGTCAAGATTTAGATCATGGTATATAAATTCTAGAATGCTGAAAAATTTTCAGTGTCTGTGAGTCTTGGTTTTCTCATTTGAAAAATGGGACCAACGATGCCTGTTTCATGTCTTATAAAGACAAAATAAGGCAACTTGTCAGGTGTGGTGGTACATGCTTATAATCCCAGTCATCCAAGAGGTTGAGGCAGGAGGATCACTGTGAGTTCAAGGCCAGCCTGAACTGCATAGTGAAACCCTGTCTCAAAAAGATTTTAAAAAGCAAAATAAGTCAACTTTTTAGAAGCATTTAATCTGCTCCTCAAGTAAAAATCTGAAGGAATAAGAATCCCTCCATCCTGGTCGTGGAGGGAAGCTCCTTTATAACAAAATTGACAAATTTTAAAAATGAATCAAATCCCTTGCTTATTCAAAAATATACAGGAAGCATATATGCTAAGTAACTTTCCTTTTATCATAAGAAACAATATCTATTGTTCTCAGCCCCACAAATATACCTGAGAGGAAGGGTTGAACTTACATGAAAAACAACAAGGTTAGCTATGCGGCTCTCTTGAACTCTCCCCAACCATTATCCTTAACGTCCCCCTCCTGCTGCTGATTGCAAGTGGAGAACAAGAGAAAAGCATGGATTTTTTGCAAATGAGAAGTGGACTCACAGATGGGGGGAGAAGGAGGTTGAAAAGGGAATGTGTAAGTAAAAATAATTCAGATGTGTTATGTACATGCACCACCTCCCCACAATGAATGTAACCATTATGTACTGTAGATATGCACTAATAGAAATAAAAATGGAAAAGAAAAGAAGAGCCAACATGGCTATTGTGACTCCTGAAGGAGACAGTCCTTCACTGCCACACAATCTATAGCTTGCCACTTCCTCTTTTGGAGAGTAGTGACCCATCCTTCATCTCTGGGTTATAGACAGTATGTTTTCTTAAAACCTCACAGAAATGTCAAAGTATTTTGCCATTTTTAGGCTGGGATACTGGAACATGTCCTGACCCCTCCTATATTGTTTCTAGTCAATGTTTTCTCTAATTTTTATGTCCCCTTGTGAAAGATTTTTATGTAAAAAGTAACATCATTCACAGTTTATAGAATGGATGAATGAACATAAGAATGAACACAGATTTGAGCATAGCACTGCTGGGTGGACGGGCGAAGAGTTTCTGAAGAAGAAGTGTGTTTCAGCCTCTTGTTGTCTATTAGTTGATGCATATCTTTTATTGGTCTTTCTTGCCTCCTACTTTGGTTTCCATCAGTGATTCCCAGCAGGAGAAATAAGGGTTAGTCTGTGATATTAGAACTGAACACTAAGAGAAGGGACTGAGGATTTATATTTGAAAGTCACCTGACCCCTGCTCAGCCCCACAGCATAGGGCCATTTGTCCCTCCAGTGCAGGTATTATCTCTCACTCTCACAACCCCAGTCACCCCTTGATCAAAATAAACATTAGGCAGACTGTTTTTCAGAGCACCCACAGAGTTGTTTTCACCCCTAGTGCCACAGCAGATCCTAAAGGTGAAAAAGAGGAGGTCACTGAGGTGTTACCACCCCAAATTCCCCATGCACAGATCTGTTCAGAGGTTCAGTATTCCGAAGTCACTTAATATTCCTGAAAACTCTATGTCTTAAGAAAATCAGTATCCATGACAACTCTGAGCAAATAAGAGCAAGCTGCTCAATTAATTCTTAGGCACATGTTACATGGAGTATTGCTGCTCCCAGGAATATCTGGGAGATTGTATTTTAAGTCCTAGGGAAACACCTATGATTACAAGTTAAGGAAAGGCAGGGTTAGCTTATTTCAGTACAATAGTTTTTTTGTTTTTGTTTTGAAAAGGCATGTCATTCTTTTAGGTCCAATGTTATCATTCCAAGATAGCAAGAAACCCACTTAACTCAGGACTTACTTACTCGGTGAGGACCATTCTGGGCTTTCTTGTATCCCCCAGGGGGCATTCAAGAGCTGTTTCTTTTTTTAGACATGGCTGTAAGACATTCTGGGTACTTTTCTGGGCCATATAAATCCCAGTAGACAGATTCTCCTGTCCAAACTTCCTGGATTGACCCAGCTCACAAGGAGCCAGAAATCTATATTACATTGTCAGCTCTAAGGGCAAGCGAGGAATTCCAAACAGATGCTTGTTGCCATATGCTGGTTGAGAAGCAAATGGTTCTAACTGAGCCACCTCATATAGCAGACAATATCCAGGCCTCTGGAGTGGTTTCAGTTGGCAATAGATAAAATAATGCTGTATAAATGGGCTGGGACTCCTGGGCTCACTGTGCTGCAACTACAGATTCCCAGGGTGGCATTTAAATTTCTTAAATTTATCTTTACCAAGAACACAGATGTTTAAATCTGAATTCATTGGTACTGGCAATTGTCCGCAGCCCCTGGCACATAGCTAAGATACTATCTCTACATAGGGACAGACGATCTTGAAAGAGACACTATCATGAGAACAATACCTATAATCCAGACTAATGCATAGGACATATTCTGTAAGACATCATTGTTTCACAGTACCGCTTTTAAATGGGATTAGAACTGTCCACCCGTGTGACTTACCTTCTCAAAGTCTCGAAGAGCCTGAGTTTGCACCTGAGGGGGCCTCTCAAATGCTCTTAAGGATTGTGTCTGCCCAAATGGGATCTTCTCACCACTTCTCCAGCTTTGTGATTGCAGCAGAGGGCCTTGATCTTTAGTGTCACTAAGAAAAGCTGTCAGTGAAAGAAAACAACAAAATTTATGTAATGAAACCCCATGATCATTTTAAATGGCATGTTCTAGCAGAATATTTTCTGTAAAATGTAAACCAATTCTAGGCCACATAAAAAGAATTCACATAAAGTGCCAACAGTAGACCATATAAGTAATGATCCCCAGCGAATACAGTACAGTTTGTGTCTGTGCCTCTTTGCAACGCGACAATCATACTCCTCCCATCCAGTACAGTCGGTTTCTCTAGCCTTTGAATCTATGCCATTCAAGTAACTTGCTCTGACCAACAAAACAAGATGAAAATGCAACTGTGTGAGTTCCAGAAACTAGTACTTGAGATGCTTTGCTTTTCTGCTCTTGCCTTCGTAGTAACCCAAGGCAACCAGGCCATAATGCTCAATCTACCTACTGGATAAATAAAAGGAAGATATAGAGAAATGAAGATCCCTACCCCAACATGCCACAGCCAGTGACCAACTCCCACACATGTGAGCAAGGACCTTATGGACTTTTCTGGACTTCCAGAAGAGTGTAGTCATTTCAATGCTTCCACATAAGATCAGACAAAAAATATCCAGTTTGCTAATGCAGAATGTGAAAATTAATAAATATTTCCTGTTTTAAGCCAGGGATGGACAGACTTCCCTTAAACTTTTCTTAAGGGCCCTAACAGTATTGTACACGTGGATCATATTGTCTCTGTCACAACTTACTCAACTCTGTCCGTGTAGCTCAAAGCGTACACAGACGATATGTAACTGAGTAAGCATGACTATGTGGCTATAAAAGTTTATTTACAAAATCTGGCAGTTGTCCCATGGGCTGAAGTTTTCTGGCTCTCATTTTAAGACACTAAATTCTGAGAAGGTTTGTTACATGACAAAAATAACCAAAGTAGCCTTTAAAAGAAAATAATCTACTAGGTATTTTCTACAAATCTTTCTAGAGGGAATTTTTGAGGTTATTTAAGAATAATAACAATTTGCCAATCAACCTGTTTACATGGTATTTTGTGCTATAAAACAATTTCACATGAATTACTTCATCTAAACAGTCATTGTAACCGGAGAATGGACTAACATCCATTTTGCTAATGAATAAGGATTACAGCATTTGCTTGCCCAGTATCACATTGCTAAAAAGTGGCAGAGCCAACCCCATATTCTTTACATTTGTTTCTCTTAGCAATATGTGTTATTTTAACTACTAAGACTCTGTTATCTTAGCAACTAAGAGTACATGATAGGTCTAAGAGTTGGGGAAACAAGAAAAAGGACAGGCACTCAACTATTCTATCAATCAAATGAAAGTATTCTTCTGTCAGAGTCAATTAACCCTTTGGCTGCTTTGACACTGAAAGAGTAAGTAAGGACCTCAATTAATCATGGTACACAAATGACTTTAGATTGGGGTAGAACTGGGGTTATGGTCTACAATATAAAACACAAAAAACTACATTCTCTATGCATTTAGGGTTTTGTTAATTATAACTATACTTATGTCTTCCAGGATTTTACTTATTCTATCTTCCAACAGATTGTTTCTGTTTAGATCTTTGATCCATTGCAATAATTTTAGTTGAGTGCATGGTCAGAGACATGGGTCTAGGTTTAATCTTGGGCATGTGAAAGGCCAGTTTTTCCAGCACCATTTATTGAAAACTTTATTTTTCTTCTAGGGAAAGTGACACTTTTGTCAAAGATAGAACAGCTGAGTGTTCATGGAGTTGTTTCTGAATCTTTTATTCTGTTCTGTTGATTCTCAAGCCTGTGTTTTTATTTTGATTTTTTGTTTTTTTGTTTGTTGTGCTAATACCATGGTGTTTTTATTATTGTAGCTTTGTAGTACAACTTCAAATCAAGTATTGTGATGCCCCCTTCTTGTTGCACAGAATTGCTTTTGTTATTCTAAGCTTTTTCTGGTGCTATATGAAATTTAAGATTGTTTTCTCTCAGTCTGTGAGGAAGGCTATCAGTATTTTCATTGGAATTGCATTAAGTCTGTATGAGTCTTGGAGTATGGTCATTTTTACTATATTGGTTCTTCCTACCCAAGAAAATATCTTTCCATCAGAAGATATCCTGTTCAATCTCCTTTATGAGAGTACTGTAGTTTTCAATGTGAAGGTCTTTTATTTCATTGGTTAGATTGATTCCTAAGTAGCCCACTTCCTTAATGCTATTTCTCTCAATGAGTTTGTTATTTGTGTACAAGGGTACAATCAATTTTTTTTTCTTTTCGTGGTACTGGGGATTGAACTCATGATCTTGCACTTGCCAGGCAGGTACTTATGCCACTGATCTAAATCCCTAGCCCATCCAATCAATTTTGGAGTGTTGAATTTTGAATTTTTTAGTCTGCTACACTATCAAATTTGTTTATTAAATCTAGGAGTCTTTTGGTGGAGTTTTTGGGTCTTCTATGTAGAGGACCATGTTATCAGGAAGTAATGATTATTTAACTTCTTCCTTTCCTATCCATGTTTCTTTCTCTTGTCTAATCACTTTGCTTAATGTTTTTGGAACTATATTGTACAAGAGTGGTGATAATGGGTAATCTTGTCTTGTTCCTTATTTTAGAATGAAAGCATTCAATTTTTGAATATTTAGTATGACACTGGCTGTTGGTTTGCCATCAGTGATTGTTATCAGATTGAGATAGAGACTTTCTAGTTCAATTTCTTTTAGGATTTTTATCATGAATGGATATTGGATTGTGTTTGTTACGGTTTGTGTCCGGATGTCCCCCTAAAGCCTCACGTGATCATGGGGTTGGAGGTGCGGATCTTTCAGAGGTGGCTGAACCTAGAGTTTGTGATTGGTTTGTGGTCTAGTGCTGGGACTGGCAGTGTGAGTGCTGCACCTGGCCTAGGGCTGGTAGCCTGCCTACAATATAAGGGAGGGAAAGAGACTTGCTCTTCCCTTTTGCTCAGTTTTTGGTATCTGCTGCCACCATGAACTGTTGCCCCTCTGCCACACCACCCTGCCTTGGAACCAGCTGACTATGAACCAAGACATCCACAAACTGAGTTAAATAAATCTTTCCTTTCTTAATTTTGAGTGTCAGATATGTTGTCTCAGCATCAAGAGAAAAGTAACCAAGACAGTGTCAAATGCTTTTTCTGAGCTTATTGAGATAATCATCTAGTTTTTGTCTTTGGTTCTGTTCGTGTGGTACATTATATTTATTGATTTGCATATGTTAAAGCTTCCCTGCATCTCCAGTTACACAGGAGATGTTATAAAGAATCAACAACTGGGATCACATCAAATTAAAAAGCTTCTGTGCAGTCAAGGAAACCACCAACAGAGTAAAGAGACAATCCACAGAAGGGGGAAAAACTTCCAACTACTCTTCAGATGACTATTATCTAGAATATATAAAGAATTTTTTAAAAATTAGATCCCCAAGCCATGGTGGTTCACGCCTGTAATCCCAGCACTTGGGAGGCTGAAGCAGGAGGATGGTTGTGAGTTTGAGAACAGCCTGGGCTACAAAGTGAGATCAAGGCCAGCCTGAACTGCATAAAGAGACCCTGTCTCAAAAAGACAAAAAAAAAAATTAGATCCCCAAATGTAAAGACCCAATCCAGAAAAGGGCATCTGAAATGAATAGACACTTCCCAGGTGAAAAAGTATAGATAGCCAGACATAGTGGTACTTGCCTGGCACTTAGTGAGGCTAAGGCAGGAGGATCACTGAGAATTCAAGGCCAGCCTGGGCTACATAGTGAGTTTAAGGCCAACCTGAATTACAGTGTGAGACCCTATCTCAAAAAACAAACAAACAAAAAAGAGCAAGTAAATACATGAAAAAATATTCAGCATCACTCATAATTTGACAAATGTAAATTAAAACAACACTAAAATTTCCATGTTACTCTAGAAAGAATGGTTATCATCAAGAAATCAACCACTAACACATACTGGAGTGTAAACTGGTGAGAATATAAATTAGAATAACTACAGTGGAAATCAATATGGAGAATGCTCAAAAAACTAGAACTAGAGGTTCCATTTGATCTAGCTATTCCCCTGCTTAGCATCTTTCTGGAAGAGTTAAAGTCATCATACCACAGTGATACATATACCCATGCTTATTACAGCACAATTTATAATAGCTAAATCTTGGAAATATTTTGTATGCTCATCAACAATGAATGGACAAGGAAAATGTGGTATTTATATAGAGTACTACTCTGCCATAGAGAAAGATAAACTAGAGACATTTTTAGGTAAATGAACACATCTTGAGATCATAATTTTAAAGTAAAATTAATCAGACACAAATTTAAATATCACCTTATTTTTCTTGGGCGAAAAGCCCAAAGTATAAATTAGGAAGAAAATGGAGGATAGCTAATGAGAGGAAAGAAGAACTTGCTCACATGGGAAAGAGAATAGGGATGAGAAGAAAGGAAAGGGAAGAAATGCAAAATAGACTTTATTTTCCTTTATTTTTAAGAACAGAATATATTTATTGAAAGAAAAAAAACTGTCTGAGGGAGAGAAAGACACAAGGAGTCTCAAGTGGGTTGAGGAGGACCTTGCCTTTTTAAGGGATTTTTACAGAGCAAATCCTTGATGGGAGGCAGGTCCAAGGTGGGGAAAAATGGGAAACTGCAAGCTGGGCATGAGGTAAGACAGAACTATGATCAGCCAATAAGATTATAAATATAGTTGCTCAAGTAAAATTGATTAAAGCAGGATCAAATGGGGAAGTCAATCGTGTAGCAGTAGGGTACGAATACAGAACAGGGCCTTGGAAAAGGGGTTTTAAAAGACAGAGAATTAAATAAAAAGATGAAAACAGCTTTTGTAAATGAGGAAGGGAAGGACTGAGGCGAAGGAGAGAAGACAATTAGATTAGGTATAGGTACAAATCCCCCACAATGAATACAACGATTAGGTAAATATAACAATAAAAAAATACATAGCCTTTTAAAAAAGATTTTAAAATCTACATCTTTCTTTGGAATTTAACTTTGAGCCTTTATTACTAAACTACTCTTTTACATTAGATAAATGGCAGTATACAGTACACTGAGATGCACACACAGCATCAGGGCAGGTAAGACCAAAGCGCTCCGGACAACTCTACACCCTGCTGAGCAGTTAGCCAAGCGCAGGCACAAAGGAGGTCCTAAGAAGAAACAAAACATCACTTTGTCCCCTTTTTATTTTTCTTTTCTTCCTTCTCTTTTTCTTGCCTTCTTTATTTCGGCAAATCATCAGAAAGAGAATGTTACGTTTCAGATTTTGAATATTAGGGCATGGCACTATTGAGAAATAAAGGAACCCATGAAAGGTGGAGCTGAGAAGAAGGTAATAAGGTGTTGAGGGTGTGCTCTTCAAAACAATATTTGGAGTGTGGCCCTTTCCTCTCTCTTTGCTTTCTGATAACCATAGAGGAAATGTCTTCATTTGCCTTGTAGTCCTGCCATGATGTTCTGCCTCACTACAGACCAAAAAGAAACAATGTCAAGTAACCATGGACTAAAATCTCTGCAACCATGAGCCAAATAAATCTTTCCTCCTTCCAGGTCCTTATTCTCCAGCATTATGCCATAATGACAGAAAGCTTCCTTTCACAGGTGGGCAGAGAAAAAGTGCTCAGGTGCTCCAGTCAACTTCTTATAGTTATTTTAAATGCTTGGATGAGATGGAAATTGATGTGTACTACACAGAAAGGAAAAGCGGAAGACAGCATGAAGGATTCCCTCTACCAAAGTGATCTCCTCCAGTCTTTTTCTCTTGTTTGGTTTTGAAAATTGTCCACCACTCCTAATCACAGGAGATTACCCTGGCATATTCATTGGTAATGCTATGGGAAGTGAGATAAATAAAAAAAAAAATAACTCCTGCAGATAATACCATAAATAGCCTTAAGAAAAGTAAGGCTTTGAGATAAAGAGAAATACTAAAAAGGCTATTGCTGTATTTGGGGGCAAAGGAAAGTGTGATGCAGGGGGAAATATTTTTTAAAACTGGGGAGGAAAACAAAGGAAAAAAGAATCAGAAATAAGAGAGTAAAGAAAAATGATGAAAAAATAATGAACAATAAGTTGGTTCCAGTATCGTTTTTCTTAGCCCAAAATATTTAATTTCCATCACTACTAATTTTAAAAATACCCTGAAATGTGTTTATGTAAGTGTAAAAATGTAAATATGATTTGTTTTAAAAGTGAATACTGCAGAGTGTCTTTATTTTTTTGTAAAATTAATAATACCAAGCGAGTCTTTGGATAACTCTGTCCTTAATGCTATTTTCAATAGCTGATAACCTTGGTTGAAACTGCATGGCATTTTGAATTGGCATGGAAACTTAAGCAGGTTTTATTAGTGCATAGCAAAAATTAGCTTTGTAAAGAGATGATTTTTTCCATTTTCAATTGTCTTTGATTCAGTTACACAAAAAAGTTGTTATGTTAATTGTGACCCTGCTATGACTGCAAGTAATGAGGCATAATGACGCTGCTGCACCTGCTCTGTTCATATACTGAATGTTTATACGTGAATGTGACTTTTTAAAAATTTAAGACATTTAGGAAGAATGATTTCCTTCACACTTAGGTCAAATTAAATAGGCGACCCAGTGAAGGCAAATGTGATTAGTGATGGGAAAAGCAGGGCCTCTGAGGCTGAGGTTTATATCCTAACCATCTGCTAATTGTGACAATTTAAAAAAAATCCTTCTAAGCTTCATTGTCTCTGTAAAAATGACTAATATTTCCGTGGAAATATTTGACCTGGATTAAACGAAATAATAAATTAAAGCACTCCACCAAATAGCTCTCTACAGTAGGTATTTTAACCATCTCCCTTCTGGTTTGCCCTAGACCTCTGATCTTAGACTCAGGTACAAGACTTTGACACTGAAAATGTTGGATACAGTAACTTTTGCAATTTTTTAATTTAGCAAACACAGTTTCAAAAACTAAGTGCTTTTGAAGTCCTTAATTTATTCAAATAATTATCTGTTTTCCACATTGTTCATATCATCCACCAATGACTGAAGATGGTATGAAGAAGCTAAATTGCTGATTAAATGAATAAAAGCTCAAGGTGCAAGCAAGTTCTTGAGAAAGATGGTCCCCAAAAGAGAGTTGTTTCCACTTTGGTTTCACAATTCAAGTGGATCTCTAGCCCAAAATCATTATAGTAATGATTGTGCCTTTATTATGAACATATTAATAACAACAATAAATAAGATTGCTGTTTATTTCTTCAGAGCTTCTATAATTTTCTCATTTAATTCTAATCTTCACATTATTGTTGTACCCATTTTAATAACATATTAGGATAGACATTTATTTTAGTGGCAGTACTTATTTCAATCATTTCATGAATGACTTTAGTCTTGCAATCACAAAGTCATGAAAAGTGTAAAAAATTTACATATTTCAGTTATGATTCACTGTAATGTGCTGATTCCTAGCACATACAATTATATGTAGCATGTAATTCCCCACTGGTGATTATACAATTGCTACTGGGAATTATATACCACAGTAGTGTTTGAAAATTCACAGAAGCTTGAGGAAAATGCTATAATGACCTTAAACTCCCCTGACTTCTGGGAAGATGGCAGAATGGTGAATAGCACAGAAACGGCTTCTCTGAGATTTGGGTTCCAAAGTGAGAATGAAAGCCCATGAATGAAAAGAGTGAGCAAAGAAAGAAACCTCAATGCAGAAGAAGGAGGTGGCAAGCAGTGCGTTGCCCCTGAGCCCTGTCTTGCTGTGTGGGAGGGGCAGCTTGAACTGGAGCTGGAAGCATGTTGACTATCTGTGACCGCAGAGGCTTCCCCACAGAAACTCATCAGTGGAATACAGCAGTGGCTGATGAGCTACTCAGGTTCAGATGTCCGCCAGGAGACAGTGATTAGCTGGTAACCATCTTGGAGAGAGGCCAACTGTGCATGAAACTCAGAGCAGCCGCAAGTCTGCTCCATCTAGTGGCTCCAGCTGTCTGGGTGAGGGAAAACTGAGTTCAAGTTGGCAGGAGGTCAAGGAGCTGAGTTCAAGCGAACAGGAGGCACATGGAATGCTGCAGGCTAACTAAATTGAGTTCCAGCCTCACAGGGAGAAACAAGCCTGAAGGTTTACTGGGATTATCCACTACCTGCCATCTATCTACCACTGGCTTGCTGAGGCTTAATAAACATGGACCTGGGCTCTTATCTTTCCACTCTGTCTACAGCCGCACAGCAGTGACAACAGAGACACACCCTGGAGGGACAATTTTTCTCTGTTTTTTGTTTAGTTTCATTTTTTCTAGATTGTTTGTTCTTGTTGTTATATACATATGAACATTGTTTCCAATTTTCTTGTTGTTCTGTTCTATTTTTGTTTTTATTTCTTCTTTTTTTTCTATGTTCTTCACCAGTTTCCCAGATTCATGTACTTTTCCTTTATCCTCCAACCTTGGTTCTAATCTCTTCTCCTATTCCTCCTCCTCCTCTTCCTCTCCTCCTTTGCTTCACCTTCACCTTTGCCTTCTCCTCCTCCTCTTTATTCTATTTCTCTAATTTTTCCCAAACTCCTTTTAAATTTTCTTCCCTGAGGGTGAAATCACCATATTGAAGGCATATTTATTGTACACAATTTTAGATTCTGTTATAACCACAAATCTAGTTCATATGGTTAAAGATGACAAATTAATGGTTACCACTGTTTGTCATTTTCTAGGCTGTGTTTGATGCTATTGCTAGTATTGATTGTACTATTTTAGCCAAGGTGACATAATTGTTTTAATCAGTTGTTCTTCTTAGTGTTCCAAGGCTGAGATCACCTGGGGATTATAAACAATAGTATGGGTCAGTGCCAAAGAACTGGAGGCTAGGCCAAACAGGCAGCAACTTCTCATCGTCAATAAATTGAAGAGACAGAATCTTGCAACAGATTCAAAACCCAAAAGCCAACTACACCTGGAAGATGTCTCTGAGAAGTTTCCTAAGAGTTCTCAATACCATCAATAAAGCTACACACCATCAGCAATTTACAAGGCATCAATCCAACAACTGAACTAAAAAAAAAAAGAAATGAGAAGACACTTAAGTAAGATGCAATCCAAAACTTATAGTTCACCAAGGGAAGCCCCAGGTGAACTTATTCTAACTTATTGTTAGAATAACAATAAGTTAGAAAATTTTGAAAGCCCTCCACCTGAACACTCTGAAGTGGTAACAGCAGAATTAACAAAGCAGATGAATGTTGTTCTAGAAAAAAACCAAATCAGAAATAATTTCTCAGATAATTACAGAGATAGTGACCATAATGAAAGAAATAGATTGTGACTCTAGAGCAGATACAGATTTTTTTTAAAAAGAGAAGCTTAGGAAAATGATGGAAATCATGAACACCCAGCATAGGAAAGAAATGGAACTCATGAATCAAGTTCAACCAGGAGGCCATTGAAAGTATATGCAACAGAATCAACCAATGCGAGGCCAGAGCATCAAATATAGCAGACAGCATTGCAGCTAATAATTATGAAAGATCTCATAAAAACGTAAGGGACCAGGAATAAGTAATCCAAAAGCTGCCACATAATACAGAGAAAAATAATATAAGATTGATTGGATTTAATGGCAAAGAAAGAGGAAAAACCTGTTCACAGAAGTAATGGCAGAAAACTTCCCAAGCAGAAAAACAGAATTTAACATGCGTATATGCAAGGCATATAGACTTCTAGAATATCTTGCAGAATATTTTGGAGTACTAGTTTAGTGGTCATGAATTTCCTCATGTGTTTCCTCAAAGAAGGCCACTACATTAACTATGATTAAAAAAAAAAACAATGCAAGAATAGTTGAGATTCTAAAAATTCAACACAAGAACAGAATATTAAAAGCTGTAGAGAAAAGAAAAAAATCACCTATCAAGGAAAACCCATCAGAATCACAGTAGGCTTATCAACACAACCCTCAAATCAAGGATTTCAGAGTGAAGTATTTCAAGCCCTAAAAGAAAACAACCTCCAGTCCAGGATGATGTATCCCAACAAAACTATCTTTCAAAATTTATGGAGAAATAAGACAAAGAACACATGAGGAAATTCATGACCACTAAACTAGCACTCCAAAATATTCTGAAAGATATTCTAGAAAGATAAGATATATGAAAGACTACACTTAAATCAAAGATTACAACATTCACTAGGAAAGTCAAAGAATGGAAAACAATACTCCATGTAACAGAAATCCCCCCCCAAAAAAGCAGGAATATTTACAGAATTTCAAGTCAAGACTGATTAAAAGAGACAAAGAAGGCCACTACATAATTGTTAAAGAAACAATTCAAGAGGGAGAGACAGCAATCATAAATACATACCGAATATCAGCACACTCAACTATATAAAACAAATATTAATGGACATAAAAAATCTAATAAGCATGAATACAATTGTAATGTGGGACCTCATAATAAATAGGCAGATCCTCTAGACAAAAAATGAACAAAGAAATATCAGAACTGGACCTTAAAGCACCTCAAATTCAAGGAAATGATGGTCAACAGGAAACCAAGAATTTAACAAGGCAAGGCCCATGGCATCCTTACCTGCTGCATTACTTGTTCTGGGTACCATCTCCCCATCATCCTCTGCAAAATAATCTCTGTGGAAAGAAACATATCATTAATTAACAAGATACCATCCACAAGACCCCCAGGTCTTGGGGGAAAAATATCTACATGCTGTTTTCACTTATTTCTCCACAAATATTTATTAATCTCCTACTACATGGAGAGACGACCATTAAAAAATAATTTCACAAATTTTAATGACTATTGTAGTAAATGAAGAAAAGTACAGAGGGAATTTAACAAAGGCACAAACAAATGCATATTTAAACCTAGATAAGGAGGATCGTAACCAGATAAATAATGGGAGTGAAGAAATATTCTCTCACAAGATGATAGCAAAGAGCCTAAGACAACAAAGACCCTAGGCTGTCAGAGAAACAGAAAAAGCCAATGGTGCAACCAGACCATGTAGAGGCTTGTGAGGTGGGTTAAGGCACTGAATTTCACAACATAACATATGAGAAACCACTAAAAGACTTTAAATCAGGGATCTAAAGGACTAGAGAGCCTTGATTTTACATAGATAATTCTAGCTGCTGAATGAGTCTATATGTGGAGTGAAAAGAGAAGATGGTGAGAATCTATATTCCAAGCAAGACAACAGTGGCATTGAAGAGAAGACGAAACATTCAAAGTAGGCTTAGGAAGTAGAATTGACACAACAAACATAAAAACTCCATTCATGGAAATGGTGGTAACACCAAGTTTCAGTCGCAGGAGATTTATCTGCCCAACACCTAGAGCACTACCATCCTTAGCACAAAGAATGGGACCTAAATGTACTCAACATATATTTGTCAAGCGCTTACTATGTTTTAGGTACTATTTTAAATGAATATAGCAATGAGCAAACCAGACAAAATCTTTGCACTCATGAAGTTTACAGTAAGGGAAGAAAAATAAGTAAAATGTATAGTAACAGTTGAGGACAAGTAGTATTTTTTTCAAAAAAAGGAAAACAGTGGATAGGAAAGATAGAAAAAAAGCAGGCAGAAAGGATTACAACTTTCAGTGGACAGGCATCTAAAGGTAGCTGGGGGTTATCTGGGACAAGAATCTTCTGTACTGGAAACACAGAATACAAAGCCCCAGTGACAGAGCTTACTAGTTTGCAAAGCAGCAAGGAGGCCAGAGCACATGGAGAGTAGCAGAGGGTGAGGGCAGAGAGGGAATGAGAAGGTGGGCAGAGGCACAGACTGTATAGTCTTTTAGGGTATTGAAAGTCATCATTTAGGGGGCTGGGGATTTGGCTCAGCAGCGCAAGCACCTGCCTTGTAAGCAGGAAGTTGTGAGTTCGATCCCTGGTACCGATAAAAAAAAAAGTCATCATTTAACCACTGGCATGCTGTGAATAAAAAAGGCAGATGATCATTAGCACTAATGTTTTAAAATGGTAGGCTACATTTTGACAACAGACTACGGGAGGGTAAGCAGAGACAGAGAGATGATTATAATAATTCCACAGAGAGATGCTTTTTACTCCCAGTTGGTTGCACAAAAAGAAATCTATACACAGAGCTTTAAAGGGTTTCACTCTTTAAAAGCCAGATAATATTCACAGGGAGGCAGAGAAGAATCTGACATTTGTTTGGAAACTGATGTTCTTTCTTCCCTGTTTGAGGACTGGGTCTTGGCACAAATCCTCATTTTGTTAAATCCCAGATGGTCAGGAAAGTACCAGACAGAAAACACCGTACTGTAAACAACTGGTGATTCTGTGTTAATCAAAGGTACATGACAAGCTTGTGATTATTCCAGGTTCTCTGCCTTTCCTTTCTCCTTCTCATTAAAGTTTCCCTGAAAGTGAACAATGTAAGAGAGGAATGTACTCCTTTGTTGAGATAAAGCAGAAGAAGGAAATCAAAGCTACTAACCATAACAATATCTTTAAAAATTTATAGGGGAATACTTATCTGTTATTGCTCACTGAGTACTTACTTACACTCAGTCCACAGACAAAGTCAATCATGCATCTGCCTTAAGGATCAAAAGCAACCCTCAGGCCAAATCAGGCTGCTCCAATATGTTTAATTTAGTCCACACTGGGTTGACCCATTTCTGATTTCCCTTGGAAAATGAGACGGTCCAAAGATGCTCGGTCTGCCTGTCCATATAAGGCGATAACTTGCCCCCTTTAAACAGAGCTGCCCTGTGTTTTCCTATTTGTTAGGTCCTCACACCATCCTTATAAACCCAACTCACTCGCTTATTTTTTTTAAGATTATACAACTCAACATATTTAAAAGGACAAAAGACTTGAACAGACTCTACTTCACAAAATTACTGTAAACCACCCACATCTTCACTGAGCATGGAAAAGACTTTAAAAGATGAGCAGTCTACCAACAAGTCAGTTGCAGTGCTGAGGGACAGAGAGATGCCTGCCTTACTTCTTGTAGATTTCTATGGCTGTTACCTCAATATAGAGAGACAAAATTTCATTTCTGCTTTAAGAGACAGTTTTAAGAAACCCATTTGCTTCAGCATACAATGACTTAATTTGCAGTGACAAGCTACTAACTGGCTTGTAAGTCACCTTTACCTCTCTGGGCCTCAGTTTCCTCAAGTATTTGTAAAAGACAGACATGAATGTCTACAGTATGAAATTCTTTCTAATAGATCCTTAACTACAAAACCCAATTTAATAGCCCCCAAATCTTAGAGTACTTTCCAGACATGGCCCACTCAATCCTCTTTGCTCTGAAGATTCCACATTATAGATTAGGAGCAGGTTACAACAAAGCCATGCACATCAGTCTTCCCAGCTACCTCACCCTCTTCATGCACCACACCACGCTGAGCCTACTGCTGCTTGGCATGAATCAATAACTGGAATGATATAGAGGTCACTTTAGATGGGGACTGAGTTAAAAGGCATACTTGTAATCTCTCAAGAGGATTTTTAAAAATCACTTTAGCTCTATTAACAGCTCAGGTTCCTTCTCTTATTGCCCGGTAGTGATGCTCACTTGACTATTTCAAAAGGCTGGGAAGGAATCTGATGCTCCCCAGGGAAGAAGAAAATCATAGTGAAGAAACACCGAGTGTATGTCTAGGGGATTGCAATTTGTAATGATGACCAATAAGTAAAAATGCAAAGAGAATTGGTGCATGGTAGAGGCAGACTCCAGTCATGACCACATACACATACATATACGCAAAGCAGTAAAGTATATTGATAAACTCTTCCGTATTATCCAAGTCTGAAAAAATTTCTATACTCTTGATCTAATTTCTCAAATTCTAGTGTTCTAGCTTTTTAAAAAATATTGGTCCATGAATGTCTCATGCTCAGCTAGCATGTCATTCCTGCAAAGCTTGTATAGTTCTCCAATAAAAGTACCCATGTATAATCTTATCTCCAAGATGCTTTGACTTTAAATTTTGTTCTTCCTGTGTAAAAGAGGAATAAGACTTACCTTTTTCTTTCTTTCTGTTTCAACAATCTGTTAGTACAAAAACTAATTCTACTAGAATCACATGCTCTTGCCAAGACACTATTCTGCTTAATTGGAAGACCCAAGCATTTTTCAAGGACAACCCATTCACAAGCTGTTCACTTTCTTGATTTCTACATGCTGTATCACCTACATTTCCTTTGATTAACTGATAAGTAGCTGTTAAGATATTAAATGCAAGCAATACATCAACATTTCATGTCCCACATTACTAGTTTTTCCTATAGTTTTCCATAGTAATTAGATTGGGAAAGAACAGAAAACAATTGCTTTGCTCCAAAAGCCATCTGCTATCCCTGATAGTCTGATGTTATCAAACTGTGCCTGATGATTCCTTCCAATAATATTCTAAGAACAGCAGTTTGATTATGGCAAGAAATATCCAAGGCACTTTCACTTTGCTTGAAAGGGCTACTAATGCAGGTCCTTTCAAGAACAGAACATCTCACTAGTCCCACTTAGTCTAGTCAATTATCACATTGGTGGGGGGTGGACATTTGAGTTCCCTCTCTCTTGGCAAAGGGTAACCACAGTGGAGGCTACAATGATATCTTTTCAGCTGCACAGATGGTGATGTATTTTGGCCTGTTTAATTTGTGGGCTATCAAGTCACAGATTGTTCATGAACCACTTTATTCAAAAGAAGTAAGATGGTAATCATCACAAATCAGGTTTTGCAACATCTCTGAATGATATGAGACTGGTACCAAAACAAATTTAACTAAAATCACAGCAGTTAATATTCTTGCCAAGACATTATTCTGCTTAATTGGAAGATCTAAGTATTTTCAAGTACAACCGATTCACAGTTGTATGGTAGGACCAAGATCATTATCAAAACTATTTCTAATGTGCCGATGTCTGTCTAAACCAGTGGTAGTGAACCTATGGCACATGTGTCACAGTGGAATATCACTGAAAGCACTAAAAAGTTTGCCATCACTGGTCTGGATTCTATCTCTTTCTTCTCTTTCATCTCACCTATGAAAATTATCTTAAGGTTATTTCTATTCACATAAGTGTCCAAACTCCCAAAATGATAAGTAGCTATTTTCAGGTCCCTTCTCCAGTCTACTCACATACGATCAGGCTGTCTAAGTACCATACAGAGTGGCCCCACATCATCATTTACCTCATGTCACACTTAGCAACTCCAAGCCTCAGGACAAAGTCTACCACTGAAAAAGTATTTTGTTTCTTTCCAGATTCTCTGTGGCTCTTATATTATAAACAAAAAAATTCAGAAGACAAAAATCAATATGCTGTAGGAAAAACTTAGAGCAGAAACCTGAACCTTAGTTGCCTATTTTTAGTTTTTACTCTATTTCTCTTGAGAAGTTGCTTGCATGCTAGGCACTACAAATGCAAAAGAAATATGTACCCTGCCATCGAAGTAATCAAAATTTATCATAGGAGGCAGACACATGATTCAGAGATAATTATTAGAATAATGAGATTTAACAGGGATTCCAGAAAATAAATAGTAATTAATTTTGTCCTGGCAGGGAGAGGGATCTAAGGAAAATCCATAAAACAGAGAATGCTATATCTAGATCTTGGAGGACAGATATAAATGTACAAGAAGTGTCAAGTGTGATGGGGCACATCTGTAATACTAGTATTCAGGAGACTGAGACTGGACGATTGAGAGTTTAAGGTCAGTTTGGGGTACATAGTAAGTTTGAGCCTAAAGTGAGCTACAAAGTGAAATCCTATCTTCAAACAAACAGGAAAGTGAAGGATGTTCTTAGGATTTTCATTTTGCTTCCCCAGCAGTCTGGACATAACCACCCTTCCAGGAACCCTGTCACCTTGTTTGTTATCTTTCTCTTTTCTCAAGCTTTGCTCTTAAACTTTGACCCTTAGTCAAATTTTATTAGGAATATTAAGGGAAACCAAGGGTCAAATTTGATTAGAAACATTATGAGAAACCAAGGGTAGAAATCACTTCTTCATTTGTACCTCCTTCTAATACTGTTTGTCCCTCCTCTGCTAAGGTTTGTACCTATCTATGACTGTTTCATCTAACCAATTAGAACTCTGTTAAAATCTGGATCTTAAATATCGTCCATCTCAGAAATGGTGTAGTTGCTGTGCTAGCCTGTGGGTCTGCTGGAAGCTGGTGCTCTTGAAGGAGCTCCTGTGAACCAAGCACCTTCCTGTCGCTCTTTTTGCTTCTCAGCCATGATGGGGTTAGCAGGTAACTTTCACTAGGTGCTTCTACCAAGACATACTGTGCTGCCACAGGACAAACTCTGTGGACTGAAATCTCTGAGACTGTGAGCCAAAGTAAACCTTTTCTCCTGATTTGTTTATCTTGGGTATTTTGCATAGTGACAGAAAGCTGACTAATACTGGTACATTAAACTGGGCACCAGGAGTGAGGCCATTACTGTGACTATATCTGAGGATGTGGTTTGAAAGCCTTTGGAACTGGTTTATGGGAAGAATTTAAAAATTTTGAAGAAGCAGAGCAGACAAAGCCTAGAACATCATAAGCAGAGCATAATGGCAGGGGTCAGGGTGTCTGATGAGGGTACAGAAGACCAAAATGCTCACAGGAATGTGGACAATAATGGATGCACTTCTAAGATTCCAAATTTAAGTAAGAATTCTGTTGAGAGTTGGACTAGAAGCCACCAATGTTATATCCCAGAAAATAACTTGTCTACGTATTATCCATGCCCTGAGGCTGTAAGAAGATACGTTCAAAGGATTCAAAGTAATTTATCTGGATGAGGAAATTTCAAAGCAGCACAGCATTCACGCAGTTTCATGGGAATTGCTGGTTGCTTTTAACCAAATATATGATAAGAATAGAAAACAAAAAGTAGTTCAGAAAAATTTTCAGTTCAACCAAAGAAGAAGGATGAAATAATTTGATTAGAATCACTGGCTCTCTGGGCTACAAAGTGAGCCCAACGTCAGCCTGAACTGCACAGTGAGAGCCTGTCTCAAAAAGACAAAAAAAAAAAAAAAAAAAAGAATCATTGGCTGAGTATGGTTGTCCATACCTGTAATCATAGAACTCTGGAAGGTAGAAACAGGAGGATTGTTAAAATTACAGAAGATTTCTGGAAGTGAGAGCCAAAATAAATCTCCCTTCTTCTCACATTCAATTATTTCAGATATTGTCACAGTGTTTGAAACCCAACCATAAGAACCCTAAACATTATACAGTAATAATATCAGTAGGATCAGAACTAAGATTTGCACTATGGTTAAAATGCTTATAGACACAAACTAGAAAGGAATCTGGAGAGGTGAAACAACTTGGAGTTTAGGGTGGTGGAAAATGAGGTCTGTCTGTCTGTCTCTCTGTCTTTCTCTTACTCTTTCTCTGTCTGTATCTTTCTCTCTGTCTCTGTCTCTCTCTCTGTCTGTCTCTCTCTTCCTTTCTCCCAAAAGATTCTTAGTTTTTATAAAAGTAGAGAATGCACTCTAATTTTATGTTCTTCCTAAATAATGTCCAAGACAAAATGAAATATTAAAGGTACTCAGATAAATGACAGAAGTTTGCTATGTATTGTGTCTCCACAGTGTTAGGCAATGAACAAAACACACATTCCATTCTATTTCCTGTATTCTTAAAGTTCATTTCATGTGAGTTGCTAGAATCTGGTTCAAATGGAAGACAACTCCCAAAGGTTTATCTTGTATTTATTTATTTTTATTAGTCACATCCAATCATGGAAAGTACAAAAATGTTATAAGAAAAAGATCTGCATTCTACCTTTTTTTAATAGGCAAAGCTCTGGTCCTGACAATTTATAAATGTTAGAATTTCACAAATAGTGTCAGCTTAAAGACAAAAATGTGTACACATAGCTGAGTATGGTAGCTCATGCCTGTAACCCCAGGATTTGGGAAGCTGAGGTGAAGAATTGTCATTGGTTCAAGGCCAAACTGGGATACAAGAGAGTTCAAAGCCAGCTTAGACTACATAGAAAAACTCAATCTCAAAAAAACAAGTCTCCATGCAACAATATCTGGACTACTGGTGCACAACTTTATAGCTCATTATGCTTTCTTAACCCAGAAATCTCTTTAATGCTGATCTTACATTAAATGATCTTACATTAAATCACCTTCCAGCACCAGTTCTGGCTCTACAACTGACCGAATGCCACTGAAGAATGCTTTTTAGGCTCACTTCATGCCTCACACAGTCCTACAAAATAGACACTGCCATCCCTGCTTTACAGAGGAAGAACTAAGCGGCCTGAAAGAGTGAAATAACTTGCCCTAGACCATTAATTAGTTACACACACCTGTAATTCCAACACTCGAGGAAGCTGAGGTAGGAAAATTGAGAGTCTGAGCCCAGGATGGGCAACATTATGACTTAGCAAGACCCTGTCTCAAAATTAAAAGTAAAGGACTAGAGGTATAGCTATGGGCTCAATGACTAGTATAAAAAAAAAAAAACCTTGAAAGTTAAATCTATTTGACTATCTCCTTCCTAACATGCCTTATTTCTACCCACACATACTTTGGTACCCTCTTTGATACCTGTTTTGAATCCAGGGAACAAATCCTGAAAAATCAAGAAGAAAGGAACAATAGGGTATTTACTATGGTGATATGGAGATGGGATTTAGATTCAAAAGAAATTTGTTTCTTGGAATACCGACCTATCCCTGCTGGGCGGGGCTAACATTTGTGTGTCTGATACTGATGTGATAGATATCGTGGGACAAATGAATTAAAATCCAAAAAGGGAGTGACTAGCACAGGTCCTATCCAAAAAAAGTGTGTCATCCAAATTTTGTATTTCCCTCCCTTTACTCAAATTTCCCCACGCTATTTGTATTTTCCCCAAGTCTCTTCTGTGATAACCCTGGGTGCTGTCCTTAACATAGGGAATAATCTGAAAGATAAAAACAATGATGGAAACACACAATCAAGGTGGAAATGGCCCTTCATGAACATGCTTTGAGAACTCTGAGATCTCTATTTGTCTTGCCAAGAGAGACACTGAGTATGTCTTCTATATCCCAAATTTTGGTGAATACCACCCCCCAAATGGGCACCAGAGTCACAAAAGCACATATTCAAATGCAAATAGGGTGGAAGTCACAGATGCAGAGCACAAGATTATTATATAATGAATACAGTGAGATTATCGCTTTTTTCTCAAGACCTATCATTATAACTTCTACAAGCAAAGATGCTGAATTGGCAAAGACTCTCAGAACAGAAAGAACATCACTGTGAGCTTCCCTCTGCACACCAAGTGTAGACTGGCTTGGCCCTGCTCCAGAAAAATCCACTTTTCAAAAGCACAGGCTGCAATTACACCCTTCACTCAACACAGTCTATTCGCTGAGGGTGACCATGACCAGATGCAACTCTGGGAGGCAGTTTTCTGGAGTGCTAATTGTCAATAACTACTGTAAGATACAGCATCATTGTACATTTATTTAGGACTTTTTAAAAGATTTCCTCTCTTCCTTTTCTCTCCTTCTCATTCTAAAGGAAACTATTTTGGAGGAGTGCTGTCCATCAAGTTTCATAGAAGCCATTTAATACTGTGAAAAGATAAAAGTTATTCAGGTAATTGCTTTTCTCTCCTTTCCTTACAAGGTCATCAGACATTTAAATAAATATCTAAAAAATTCTCTGTTGTCCCTGAGTTAACCAAAAGACAGACACCACTTTTTCAAAGGACCTGAAAATAGTGTGCTTCGGATTTAGTCATATTATCAAGGATGGTATGTGGTCTCTCTCCCACTTCTGGAACATTGTTTGCTTTTTACTTTTAGTGCTGGTTCTGAAGTCCTTAGCTGACGTTAAAGTCTAATATTCCCAAAGCACTGGGAGCTGGTAGGACAAATGCCTTAATATTTAGAGCCCTAGACTGGATATCAAGAGGTTTAGCCACATAATCTTCTATTGTTCATTTTATTTATGTCTATTTTTAATGATTTATATAGAATTATATCCTTCTTATGGAAACTTTGGAAAGGAAAATAGTTAAAATAATGTTTAAAATGCTACCACTTAAAGACAACATTGGAAAAATTTTTTATGTTTTTACTTTTAGCTATAATTCAGTCCATTTCCTTGTGCAAATGCTACAAAATAGAAATAATATTGAACAGATAATTTGCATTTTGTTTTTTTTATGCTTTTGAAGTCAAAACTTGTGAGGCATGTGATTTTGGAGAGGTCCAAGGAGGAAGGGAATACAGAGGAAATAGATGAAAAGAGAAGAATTTCCTAGCAGTATTACACATCGATCCAAGATTAGAAAAAAATGAATCTAGAGTTTTCCTTCTCCATAAGGTTTCATAATGTACTAAATTGAAGCTTATAGAACCCTAAAGAATACCATAACTGACGAATGGTTACCAAGGGTTGGAGACTGTTTAAAAAAAATTAGAGATACCAAAGCAACGCTGAGAACGTAATTCAAACAACTGACCCTGAGCTCAGCAGGGAAGAAAATAAAGAGCAGATGGCCTGGAAGATACAGAGGAGCTGAGGAATTAGAGTAAGTGATAAAGTAAGCTGAACATTTACAAAGAAAGGGGAACTGGGGGGGTTGATTTATGACCAAAAATTGTAATTTCAGAATTAAATATCTTAAGAATGGAGGATCTGGAGTAATGATCTGTGTTGACAGAATACTGAACTGAATTCAAGTTAAGGAACTGTGAAGTCAGGATATAAAAGTGACCTATGCCCATGCCTAAGGTATCGCTCTAAAATGTCAGCTCCTAAAAGGAACAGTCTGTGTATCTTCACTATCATGGATCCTGCTTTCAAGAGATCTAGATCAAAACAGGAATTTAATGCAAGTTTCTTAAACAATGTATAGACAATTTGAATGTATAGTGGCATCAAGGTTTGTAGCCTGATATGCCCATTTTCTAAAAGGTAACACCTAATATTCACATCAAACTTTTAGGGAATGTTATCTGGAAAATTCTTAACTGAGACTCTTCTACTTGCTAGAAACAACATTAGATGCTAAAGATTTAGACAACAGTTTATTCTTCCAATAAACTTAGAGTGTGGGAAATACCAAACAAAACAAAATAAAGCAAAACAACTATGTACATGCTATAACAGAATAGGCAGAGCATGTTCTGGCTACAGATATACCTAGAACTAGTTCCCAAAATAATGCCCAGAGGAGGTAATGATGCGGTTAACCTCTGAAGGACAGGCGTTTCTTAGCAAAGGCAATGCTAGGTGTGTAGGCGGGAACAACCCATAAATTAAGACCCACGCATAATAATTTTAGCTCAGGCTGAACAGGATGACTATCACTCTACAACCAGCGCCCTGGGTCTGCTGGCCTTAATGCTGCTCCCATGGTGCCAGTAACCTGAACATTTCTTAAGTATTGCACAGAGGGATCTTTTTAAAACCAATTCAGTTCTAAGCCTTTTAAACCATTCTTTAGTGAACACAAATTTAAATTTCTGCTGACTGTAAAAACATATATTGACTTAGTTTAAGAAACAGGATGGGGGCCAGGGATTTATGTCAGCGGCACAGTGCCTGCCTAGCAAGCACAAGGTCTTGAGTTTAATTCCCAGTGCCCCCACCAAAATTAAATAAATAAATAAAAATAAAAAGCAGAATATAAATTCCATTGCCCTACCTCCATTAGCACAATATAGTATTTACTTATTTTTTTCTGTCTTTGGAATTGACATGGTAACACATATACATAATTTTACTGGTACTTAAATCTAATTTTAGATTAAAACTTCTCTTTATTACTATTTTGATAAACATCTCACAATACTAATGAAATTAATAGCAACACTGAAGCCTTAACCCTAGAGAAGGGTAAAACTTGAGATACTGCTATTGATCCACTTAAAATATGACACTTTATATTGGTGTGGCTCAGTTTCCCTCTCCACGATATAAAGATTCTGGTCTTGAAAATAATGTTAAGCTGAATAAAGTATTTTTTTGAAGATGAGTATAATTCTCAGCAATTAACCATGTACTTGCTTTTTTGTTTGTTTGTTTGGCTTGTTTTTGAGACATATTCTCATTCCGTAGTTCAGGCTGGCCCCAAACTCAGTATGTAGTTTCAAGGCCACCCAGGATGGCCTTGAACTCACTGCAGTCCTCCTGCCTCAGCCTCCTGAGTGCTGAGATACAGATATGTGCCACCATACGTGGCTTTACAATGTATTTTCAAGAATTGGAAATGGTTGACATAGTTATTCTACTTCCAAAAAATCTATTATTCAAAAGTATTCTAGAAAATAAGATGTTTTATGCATCTATATGTTTATCAATTCATTAATAACAGTTAAAAATTAGAAGATTACAGGTATCAGAATAGGAAATGATTAAGTACTATAATTCCATGTGACAGGCTACTCTACATCATGAATAATAATACAGCATATTATTATACAGAAAATAAACATTTTAAATTATGTGAAATGAAACAACAGAAATCAATTGATTTTCTTTGTCACCAAGCTTTCTGTGTGTCAGCAGTTAGTGTTTGTTTATATCCTTTCTACCTTGGCCATGATAAGAAGACACTGGTTTCAAGTGTTTTCTCTAACAGACTTTGGAGAAACCAAAAGATAAAAGTAAAGTGTACGTAGCAAGCAGGAAATTATTGGAAATTAGAGACAAGTTATAGGAATGAGCATCCCAAAGTATTAAAATGCTGTTCAAATATCAGGTATTATTATTATAAAATTCATTACAAATAGTGTAGAACTAAAAGTCTTCAGCCATAAGTGCTATGAAAAATATTCAGGATGTACGTAGCTTGCTAGCCACAAAAGTCAAAAGATCCTCTTAGAAATAGACACTGTCTTCTTTTAAAATAGAGCCAGAGAGAGTCACCTTGGGTCATCATGACATCTCTCATTCTAGATTTTCTTCTAACTTTAAATGTGATTTGAGTTTTTTGCCAGAGACAACCATGGAATGTTCTAAGACCAGTTTGGAATTTTATTTATAAAATGGGATTACTTTCAATAGGCGTACTGTCCCAGGCATCTACTGAATGGACAGATTGTCATCAATGCCCTCCCCAGTCACCCCTCAGCCACAGTCACAGGAGTCACCCAGGATGACCACGATGAGGCCCAGACAGCTTTTCCTCTAACAGACAAAAATACCCTCTTTCTAGTCTTCAAGTGTTTTAAATCTAGCCTTGGCATATAGTTGAAAGAAAGGGTGAGAGACCCACATAGATCTGGTCTTAAAGGAATGAAAATAAAAATTAGGAAAGTGGAAATGAAAACACTGATTGAAGCAAATTCCCCAAGCCAACATCCAAATATAGGCCTATTTAAAAGTAGACCAGAGAGATTTTCCTTTTTAAGATCTGAAAAATGAATTGCCAGCAGTACCCAATATTAAACAGGAAATTCAGTAACCAAGGGTGTTTACATAATAGAATTATGGAAACAAGCATTTTCCTAATACAAAATGCTATTTGCAAAACACTAGCATCACAGTATAGCAAAGATACTGATACTATCCAAACCTTAGTTCACTAATGCATACTGATTGTGGGCACCACCAAATCACATAAGCTCCCTTCATGCAGCTTCAGCAACCGCATCTGTAAAATGGGGCAAAATGCCATCGCTAGCTGGAACTGTATGTATGAACAGGACTTTCAACCAACTCACTATGAATTCAAAGAAATATAAATATCCCTTGTTCCTCTACACCAGTGTTAGCAATCCCTCCCTGCTGGCACGCAAGTCAAGTCACCCCAGCAGCTGAGCATCAAATAACAGGTTTGTTTTTTTTTTTCCTAAACTAAAATCTCAGTATTCAGATTTAATTGCACTGCTGGCACTTCACAATAAATAAGTGGGTTGGAGTGTTGCAGTTTGGGCAATGGGTCTCTAAAAGTTTCGCCATCCCTGTTCTAGGCTAAGTATTAATACAGAGCAGAATAAATGCAAATAATTTATCATTGGGAATCTGTCAAGTACTATATAGTTATGGTAAATGGGCATCTTGTCATTCTTGAAGGCTGGACATTAACCAAATGGCAAAGACAAACGAAAGTCAAATTCTTAACATCTATAACAGGGCAATTATTTTTCTTGGATGTTACTTCCCTTTTCCAAATGTTTATAGATACAGAAGACAAACAAAATCAATGCTTGCATTTTATTATGTCAAATTATATAAGAAACAAAACCAAGCAAAACCAAACAAATGAATTAATTTTCTTTCCTTTCCTAACCTTCAGTCTTATCGCCTGCTCTTAAATTTTTCAAGTTCATTTTTTTCTTGAGTTACTGGTTCTGGGAAGTTGTCTGAGGTTCATGTATGAGTTGCCTGACATTTCTCAGTTTTCCCATATTCTATAAGCAAGAACACTTCCACCTAGAAGGCAGAAACAATTAGTAATGAATTTTCCAGTTTAGTGTGGCAAGCTAAATTAAGCACCCTGAGAATGTCAACATTACTAATCCCCAGAATCTGTGACTGTGACACTTTACACAGCAGAAGGAACTTTACAGATGAAAGTAAGGACTTTGAGATGAGGAGAGGATCCCAGAGTATACTGGTTTAGCTATGATCACAGGGATCCTTGCAAAAGAGATAGGGGAGGTCAGAAAAGAAAAAGTAATGTGATGATGGAAGCAGAGCCAGGTGAGACCACTGCAGAGAAGGAGCCCTGAGCCAGCTATGTGGAAATTCTCTACAGGCTGCAATCAGCAAGGAACAGATTCTCCCTCAGAGTCTCTAGCAGGAACACAGTTCTGCTAACACCTTAATTTTTGCTACAAAGACCAACTTTCAGATTTATGACCTCCAAAACATGAAGGTATAATTTCTTCTAAGTTCATGGTGATATGTTAGGGCTGCAGTAGGAAATTATTACAATGACCCTGAAATAGTCACAATCTCTAAGCCAAAAGGCTGTTAGGCAGTGTTTAGTCCAGACAGATAAATGCTAAAACTTAAGAGCAGTAAAAGCATACAATTAATGTCCGATTTATAAGATAGGATAACTACCTTGATAATCAAGTTCTTGATCATCTCCATGAGCTTACTCCTTTGACAATTCTTATCCTATTCATGAATTCCATTTGACTAATAACCAAACTAGCTCTTTGAAAGGCCAATAAGCTCATGGTAAATTTATTATTCTAAAACCAACCATGATTTCATTAATGAGTCCAATGAGTATGACAACACTGTAGGGAGGGGAGGGCAGCCAAGAGCCTCATTGAGCTACAGCAGGTACAAATACACAACTAGGAGGAGATAACTTGAAACTCTGAGATATCAACTAACCAGTAAGTACCCTGTCCTCAAATACCCAGTACCAGTACTCAGTACCCTGCATAGGGATGTTGCGTAAAGTACCTCTCAAAGATAAGACTGTTCAGAGCTGCCTAGAATGTAAACTGGGAATAGAATCACAGACTTTAGATTATGTGTAAATTTAAGAAAAGCTAACAAGCTTTTTTCTCAGCCTTTTGGCTAAGATCAAGTGAAGAAAAGCCAGCATAAATTGCTGGCTTCAGAGCCAACTCAGAAACAACTCACCTACAAGAATCAATTCAATTAAAAGCATAGAGTTTGCAATTGCATATTTCCAGCTGTATTTAATCCTTACCGTGGCAAATTATTCTTTCTTAAATTCAATTTCCTTGCCATAAAAATGAACATAATAACATTTATCTGATAGGGTTATGAAGATTAGTGTAATAAAGTATACAAAGGGATTAGTGCCCAATAAAACTTAATAGGTGGTAGCAATTCTAGTTAATTTTATTCCCAGAATCCCCCAGGTTATTTTCCACAATGCTCCTAGAGGAACCAATGCATACTTCTGCCTTAGCCACACTTTATTAGTATTATAGATAATATAAATCTAAACTCCACAAAAGTAGATACTTAGCTTCATTAACTTTTATGCTTAGCATATCAAACAGTGTCTAGCTTATCTGGGGTTCTCATATTTTTAGTAAATGTTTATGAACTAATCTCATGTGTGAGTTAAGGATCTGAGACAGCCACAATCTATAATTATAGGATTTTTCCAACTGTGACCCATTATGTGGAGAAATAAACTAAGTGAGTCATAACCAGTATTTGTTTTCAAAGGAAAAAAAAACAGAATACAAAATATCAGAGTGCAAAAACATAGTAAAGTATTGCTATATGAAACTGTTATTTGTTACACGTAAGTGTACATGGTTGCAATATAAGACACATTTTTTATTATAGTTAAGGGTTTCAAAAATGGTGGACATTCTGAGGGCTCCCTCTTACCAACATTTGGTATTTCGTAACCTTTCAATTTCAGCCTTTCAGCCATTCTGATACGTATGTAGCATCGTGGCACTGTGGTTTAATTTGCATTTCCCTGATGACAACTGATATGGAGCACATTTTTACTATTCTTAGGACATCTTCTTTAGAAACCTGTTTTGTAATCACTTGGAAAATAATTTGGCAGTATTTAGTACAGCTAGACATGCATTCCTTGTTATTCAGTAATTGTACTTTATGTAGCTAACAGAAATTTGTACATATGTTCACAAAAATTGTACAAAAATATTCATAGCAACCTAAGAGCCCCAAGCTGGAAATTACCCAAATGTCTTTTAAGAATAGAGCAGATAGAGCTGAGCATGGTGGCTCACGCCTATAACCCCAGCACTTGGGAGGCTGAGGCAGGAGGATTGTTGTGAGTCCGAGACCAACCTACAAAGTGAGCTCAAGGCCAGCCTGAACTGCACAGTGAGACCTGTCTCAAAAATACAAAAAAAAAAAAAAAAAAAAAAAATGGAGTGGATAAATAAGTCAATATATTTACACATGATAAAATCCTAGGTAGAAACAAGAACAAAAGAACTACCATTGCACACAACAATGTAAAAGAATCCCAAAAGCACAATTTGGTGCTTTAAGTGAAAGGAACTGGATACAAAGTACAGAATGTACAATTGCATATATAAAGTTTGAAACTATGCAAAAAATCACCTATGGTGTCAAAAAATCAAGATAATGGTTATCCTTAGAATTATATAAGTATTTAAACAGTACTGGTAATGTTTTCATTCTTGATCTTAATATTCACCACATCGATTATTCAGTCTGTGAAGTTAAATGGACTATAAATATGTGATATATAATTTTCAGAATTTTCTGTACTTGTCTATAATTGTTACATATTAATGTTTTTTAAAGTTTAATAAATAATAATTTCAAGGTGATGGAAACTAGAGCTTGCACATGATTACTTTTTTTTTAAGTTGTGAAAAATATTGATGGAGAGCAAGAATCCCGGAGGCTCACTCTCATTACCGTCAAGTGGCCATGTGGCTTTCCCTTCAGTAACTCCAGGATCACAAATTTCTTTACTATTGAAGTAGCTCACTATTTAGAAAGCTCTTCCCCTTCACTAAGCCAAAACTTGCCTCCCACAATCCCTGAACCTACTCCTATCAGTCCTTTGGTTCCCCTAAGAGATGCTAAATTGTCTCATCCTTCCGCCACCAACTCCTCTTCAGGTCTTTGAAGAGCGATTCCCCTCTCCCATGTTCTCCAAACCGAAGGATCTTCTCCAGGTTCTCTGGCCAGGATCAAGGGCATAGCTTTGAGTCTCCCTGTCTCTCGATGGTGTTTTTCAATCGAGTGATTCCCTGAACACAGCCCAGTCCTCTAGAAGAGGAGAGGCCTGCAAAGAGGAGCAAAGGGCCAAAAGTAGGGGCAACACTCAGAAATCTCCAAAGTACATTGCCTCTGCCAACATGCCACAGGCTTCACTAGGCCCTGACTTTAAATTCACGCTAAACTGTTCACACTGTGAAGCTGAACAACCAACAAAAATGGCCCAAGTCTTTTGTATAAGAAGTGTTAAACCCTAAATTTAATTCTGTGTGGAGTCTTGGGAGACAGAACACTCTTTTGGCCTCACCCAGTTCTGCAAGGCTAAATCCTGGAGGTGCAAGAGTAGCTATTATGGCAACAGCCCTGGAATACAGCCTCCCCACCCACACTCCTCCTCAAACCAAAATTAAGTCTTTCTCTTACCGGCCCTGAAAGGAGCCTTGTTTTAGAGTGTATTTCAGGGAAGGAATGGGGATGGAAAAATCAGCATCAAGCATCTCCAAAATCTGCCCCAAGGACAGAATGTCACTCAGCCTGGGAGTGGGAAACTCTGATCTCCTTCTCCTTGTCTCTCTCAAGGCTACTCCACTGGAACACTCTGGAGGTGAGTGTCGCTGGGGTCTGCTCACCCAGTCTTTCGCCTTTGTGTAACTAGGAGAGGGTGAGGTCAAGGAGGAGAACGTGGCAGGGGGAGAATAAATCTGATGTTGCTCAAAGTAACAGAAATCAAAGGTGCCTCTAAGGAAAGACCTACAAGGATCCCTCTAGTTTATAGAAAGGAGAACCCCAACACTAGGAAACGACACTGACATTTCTATCAAAACTTCCAGACGGCCTCATCGGGTATTTTTAACATCCAGAGTAGGTGTAAGGAAGATTCACTAAGCAAGAGAAGCACCAGAGAACAGAACGCGTGCAGGAGGACGGGGACAGGTGGGCACCGAGGAGACAGACCCGAAAACAGAAGCGGTCAGAGGCCCCTGGTGTTGAGGGGCGACCTCTTCCTCAGGGCACTGGGGGCAGGAGGGCGTGAGAGGAACCCCGAGTCCGGAACGGGGACGCAGAGAGCGAAAAGCAGCTCACACCTACCTCGCCCACGGCCGCTCCATTTTCCGGGCGCTTGCCTCACTCTCGGGGCGCCCCTCTCCCAGGAGTGGAAGCCGCCTGGGAAAACGAGGCTCCTTCGCCCCGAGTCTCCAGTGCAGAAAGCCCCAGCTCCTTCCTCCCAGCTCCGGCGACAGGGAAAGCGGGGAGCCTCGGCCGGCACAGGGGAGACCTGTCCTCCGGGGCAGCGGGGCGCGCCCAGGCTGAGACCCCACCGGCTGGCCCGGGGCTCGGCCCGGCTGGGCTGTCACCGCGGCGGGGCGGGGCAGGGCAGGGCGGCCCAGGTGACGCGCAGCCGGCGAGCACGCCCCGCGCTCCGGCTGCAAAGGAGTCGGCTGCGGAGTGAGCCGGCCCACTGGGGGACTGCAGGGGGAACCCTCCCGCAGGTCTGCAGCGCCCACCCCAGGTTACCTGGCTGAACGCTCGACGCTCACGGGACCCAATTATTTTCCTAGCGACGTGACACGTTATTTCTGCATTAATCTGGCACAGTGACCTTCCTAGGAAGGGAGGCGTGCTCATAAAATCTTGCACCCTTAAGAACTGTCTCCATCTCAGACCACCCCCTCTTCCCCGCCCCGGATCTCATGGTTTTCCATCTCCTTCCTTCCCAGTTTCCACAGCAACCGGGCTCTCTCTACCAGAAGCCCGAGGAGGAACTTAGAAGAACACTCGAAAGCTTTCAATCAGAACTCGTAAGACCTGGACTGTCGCCTGTGACTGTACTAAAGTCATAGAAAAGGCCCTTCAGAGATGGCACCCCATGCCACCTACTTAGGTATCAAGTTAGGCACTCCATAATTAGAGTGCTTACCACCTGAAACTCTTCCTTAGCTCTGAACTGAAACCTTTTTATGCAGTGACCTAATCTCTGTCATTATTAGCATTGCCACTGACCTTTTTTTTAAATTTGCAAAAGGCTTTCCAGTGCCTTTTTCTGGGCAAGATGCTAAGTTTAGAACCCAGAAGGCTCAGAGATTTTGCTGAGGCTCAGATGTAGGCTCTCTTCCGCAAGGCAGGATCCCAGAGGTAGGAGGTTCTCTGCAGTTCCAAAGAAATGACCCTCCAGGCTTCTCCAGGGTGAGCCTATTCTCTCCAGTCAGGCTGGGAGTTTGACTCAGGAGAGTCTCGGGCAATCCAGGGCACGGGTGAGACTGTGGGGATCTGGATTACTGGGGCAAACTGCCATCTTACTACCCACTTCTTGGGTATTACCTCTAATTACTGTTCAAAATAGCAGTGGGTAAGATAGGAGAACAAAACACATCCAAGCATTTGAAGGTTTAAAGGAGCTACCTAGAAGGTTCCTAGTCTAGAATCCTCTAATTCCAAGAAGTAAATTTATATCTAAGGTTAACAAGAAAAACTTTAAGGTTCCATCTGCCCTGAGACAAGGCTCACAGGCCACCTGTCTTGAAAAGAATGTCCTTTTGCTTCTAAAGGAAAAAAAAAAAAAAAAAGACAAGAGTCAGATTTCTGTCCTTCATACCAAAGTTGTTGCTATATTTAGTGGTGTCTCAATCAAATTATGGACTATAAAATTGTGGAAGGGAACTGTCTACAGTCTACATCTAGACATAAATTGCATTCAAGAAATGATAGTACTATGGAACTCTGAGAAGTGAAGCTTTTTAAAATAACTTTTTAAAAAAACTGTCTTCAAGAACATTTGGTAAAAATACAGAAAGTTATAGAAACTAATGTTGTTTGTTGAGTTCTTTTCTGGAGCCTTAAAAATGTATCTTTTAATCCAAATTCAAAAAAGTACATTTTTAAGGAAAAAATTAGTTTTTTAAGTAAAGTTATACTTATTGTCAAAAACAATTTTGTGTTAAATTCAAAAAGAAAAACATTCGCCCATATAAACACAGCACAAATATTTAAGTTGCTCCATAATTCATTTAGTTATTTTCTACATATAACACATATAGATTTACATAATTATAATACAATTACATGTAAGTATGTTATTTTCCTTTTGTTCACTTATTAAATACTTGTCCATGTTTTTAGTGTTCATATCTATTATTCTAATAACGTTACAATATTTAATAACACTAGAACTAGAATTTAATAATATACTATTATTGCATAGTTACACTGTTGCTAATATTTGACTCTAATAAATAATGCTTTAATGAATTTCTTGAGTTATGCTACAGTTTGAATATATGAACGCTTCCAAAATCCATATGCTGGAACCACAGTATGATAGTAGTAAAAGCTGGGGCCTTTTTGGAAATGATAAAATCATGCACTCTCGGGGACAGGACTGTACTCTTGTAAAATGTGTTGAAGGGAATGTGCTCATCCCTTTTGTCTTTCCTGTAGCCTCATGAGGGCACAGCATTTGTCCTGTCTAGAGGACACAGCCACAAAGAGCTATCTCAAAAGCACAGAGCAAGTCCTTGCTAGGTACTTAAATCTGCTGCACTTTTATCATGAATTTACCAACCTCAGGAACTATGGGGGAAATCTCTATCATTTGTAAATCACCCAGTCTAAGGTGTTCAGTGGCAGGAATAGACTAAGACAAATTGTTTTCTTGGGATAACTTCTTGGGCATGGGACTGTTATAATAAAAGAATTGTAATGTCATCTTACATATCCCCAACAGAACTACAATTTATCCTTTTTTCCTCTGAGTTAATTGGAAAATAATTTGTAATATCTCAGCTACGTCTATACCTAGTAAATAAATAATTTAACACCAATTCATTTTACTTTATGTTTCTTAGTGCATTAATTGGCTAAGTTCCTATTTCACAAGCTTACTTGAAAACCATTACCTGGAATAGGCAATCTTCATGAAATTCTCCTGTGTGGAGTCACTGAACTAGTCATCTTTTTTGCTGAAACAATTGAATTTAACAAAGAATTCCTAAATGATTTGGGGATGACAATGCGCAATGTATGTACCACTGTTACCCCCTGATTGACATACTTTAAAATTTTGTTGTAGGTTTCCCCCCCGCCTTTTTTTCTTTTTATCTATGAATAAAATGGATTTGGAAAAAAAAAGAATTCCTGTAATCTCAGGATTATACATGAACTATTTCTTTCTTACTCAGGAATGTGTAGAATGAGTAGGGACTCTTTGGGCAGGAGTTTATATATCTCTTATTCCAGGATCCACACTGAAGAAGTAACATCATTCCAGGAATCGTCCTTTCAGAGTACATGAATACAAGAAAGTTGGCAGACTCCTAACATTGCTCCCATTTTCTGCTCACTCTCCCTCCTGTCATATTCCATGCAGCAAAGTCATAAAGCCAAGTCCAAAGTCATTAATGAAGATAAATGTAGTCTTCTTGGTATGTAGAAAGAGAGAGGACTTATTGAAAAATAATTTGATCTATCAGTTACTGTTTGTAATGCTATCTGACTTTTCATCAAACTTTTCTCCTTGTTAACTTTACCCTTCTTCATCCCTTTTAAAATTAGTTGTAGATTTTGGCCAATCAAATGCAAGTTGCTTCAGCCATTGAAATGTGAGAGGAAATCTCTTGTGGTTATTTCTAGGTAGAACAGAAACATTTTTCAAGAGCCAGAGCACAACTGACCATCATCAATTTCCAATGTTATACTAATCCCTGAAGATTAATATGTATTGAGAAGAAGCTTTCATCAACTTGTGTTTCTGAGGTACTATTATGATCAGAGCTTCCTGTTGACCCAAACACAGTGTGTGGTATAGCATAACATATTTTTATATAGTTACTGAGATTTAGAGATTTGTAAGTGTAGCATAGCCTGCATGTTCTAGAATATTATATTTTATTCCCATCCTGAGACTCGGGATAATTATAAAGAAAATTGCACATATTACTCCCAGTATATGTTTCCCATATTTTTACAATAAAAACTTAAATAATCTTAGTGAATGGTGTATATAAATTAAACTAAAATATAAGTATGTTATCTGCATGTACTGGTCTGCCAAAATGAAGTTTATTCATCTATTTAACCAATATGCACTATCAAAAAAGTTAAAAATAATAATAAGTGAGTCTTGTTGTTCTTTCCTGAATGTACTATCCTTGATTTGGTCAACTGATTATACATTGCAAAATACATGAACTGATTATAAGAACAAAAAATAAGATGTCAGCATCTGATTATTCAGCTCAAAATATCTCAGTGGTACTTTTCCCTTCCTTTACTTTTTAAAAAATTTCTCTCCCTTTTTTTCTCTCAAACTTGATTCTGAGTAATCAGGACTTGCTCTAGATAAGGATCACTGCATGACTTCTAAGGCAATAATAAAAGTGTCCACATATAACACAATTTTATAGATCCTTTTTTAGAATGATTTTTATCCTCACAGTAATCTTGTTACACTGACTTTAGTTATTTCTATTGCAAAAATAATGAATGTGGAACACATGGAGGTAAAATATAATACTTAACTTCATAAAACTGATAGATGGCAAAGCTGAGGTTTGAAACCAATCAGCTTAGTTCCAGAATGTCATTTGTTATCATTATGCATACTGTTTCCCTAGCCTGAACACTTAACATTCTCTTCATACTCAGCCAGGAAGACAATTATGTCTCCATTATCTGCCCTTCACTGATCACTGAAGTTTATTCAGTTGACCTGGTTAGTCAGCTGGTGTTTTCTTGGTCCCTGACACTTCTCGCCAACACTGGGTTAAAAAAAAAAATCTGACAGAGAAGAATCATTTTGAGGTCAAGGATACCATGTCTGTGGTAAAGATAATCACAATTTCTTGGCTACTTTTCCCATTAAGAGATAGAATTTAACTGTTCTCTCTTTCATTCATGCTGCCCTAGAGTATTTACTTGACCAATAGAATACAGCTGAAGCAATGTTTAACTGCCAAGCCTAGGTCATTGTTAAAGGAGCTGGGCAACTTCTGTTTGAGACTCTTGGAATTCTGCTGAAACCCTGAGCTTTCAGATAAGAAGCCAAATACCCTCAACAAGAGAAACACTGCTAGATAAACATTGTGGAGAGACCCTGAGATTACACAGAGAGAATGAGAGGCTTAGTTGAGTCCAATGTCAAGCAGTCTCCAGTGAGACACCAGGCCCATCTTTCAAGCAGTCTTCTATCTGCTGGACAAAACTGAGCAGCCTAAGAGTGACCATGACAGAGTACATCTTCCCTGCTAAACCGTGCTAGGATTTTGACTTCCTTCTATCATGATATAATAAAATATTTGTTATGTTAAGTGCTAAATTATGCATAGTTCATAATTAGTAATAGATCATTGGAACCAAATTTGTTACCTGGGAGTGGGGTATTGCTATAATAAAAATTCTAAAGCAAATAGCAATGATTTTGATACCTGGATGCCACAGAAGTTGGAAAGGTCTCTAGAAAAGTGTTAGTGAAGGCTGGAAAGACATTCAAGAGGCTGCTGCAGAGACTGTAAAGGACAGTGAAGAAAATATTATAAATTTTTGCCTCTGAATAATGTAGGTTTTTGTTTTCTTTTGGTATCTAGGACTGAACTCAAGGCCTTGCACTTGCCAGGTAGGCACTGTGCTGCTAAGCTATCCAATGCAGGTCATTGGGGGAGGCGGGGAATGACTTGCATTATGCAGAGGCAGAAAGTTACAAAAATAATAGATTTTGATAGAGTGGAAAACAAAACCAAAAAAAAAAAAAAAAAAAAAAAACATGAGCCTAGTGAATTAGGTGGATCTGCCTAAAGAGATTCTCAAGCAAAAATTTGAAATTGTTAATGAGTTTCTTTACACCACATCATGATAAAGTGATAGCAAAAGATGGACTTGGAGGAGGCCACCAAGCTCCACACCTGCTCACGCCACTGAGTGTGCCTGAGTGCCTCAGTGCCCCAGCCATCACTGGCCACCCTGCCACATGGAGGAAAAACACGGAGCTCGGCCCTGGCTCAAGCAGCTGTGCCGGACTTGCCCTCATCAGTGCCCTCCCCACTGCCGCTGAAGAAGGCGACTGCCATACTCCTTCCTGGCTCAGGCCACTGATGCCATGCAGTTGACCCAGCCTGCTCCTCCTGTGTGCTGACCCATAGAAGGACCACACCAATCTGATTCAACCTGCTGCCCTCGGCCACCCTCCCCATCTCTTAGACCAAGCACTGCTGTGAACGTTTGGCTCCCACTCTCCCTCTCAGAACCTTGAACTGCAGTGGACTGGTGGTGCTGGTTTGACAGGAGACTTGGTAGCCCCTCACCCAACCAGAGGATCCTGGTAAGCACTGGTCAATATGTACCCAACAGTTGGGCTGATGTGAACCACAGTATGGGGCATACACTGTCAATAGTTGTGACTATTGGGATTAAATAATCAGATAGTGGCCCAGAAGGTGAAAATGACAAAATGAAAAAAGCCAAAATGCAGTCTCAAACATCTAGTCCATCAGGTGCAAGAACAGGTGACAGTGAAACAGAAGACTTTAAAAGTCATACACAAGAAATCTCTGAAAACATAGCAAATGAAGTAAAGAAATCCATGAGGCTATAGAGGAAATCAAATTAGAAGTAATGTCTTACATAAAACAGAAATAACAACCTTAGTAAAAGATTTTCTCAACATAGCTAGGGAAGAAATAGAGAAAAACAAAATACAGGAGCATGGGAAATTGATTGAAACTTTGAATAAACAATGTAGAAAACAAGCAGAATCCATGAAACAAATTCAAAGAGATATCCAAGAAACAATAAATTCTATTAAAAGCTGACAAAACCATTTAAATGAAGCTGAGAATAGAATTTCAGACCTTGATGACAAGATCCCAGATAGTGACCATGAAAAGATAGAACTTATAAAAACAACAAAGCAGCATGAAATGACAATCCAGCAGCTTTAAGATGACACCAAGAGAAACAATGTAAGACTAATAGGCATCAGTGAGGATGCAGGAGACAATGCAAAGGAAATAACTAAGCTGTTCACAGCAGTAATAGAAAAAAATTTCCCAAACATGGGGAAAAAATTTGACATACAAATAAGTGAGGTGTATAGAAAACCAAACAGTCATAACCAACATAGATCTACACCCAGACATATTATAATTGAGATCTCAGACATACAGCATAAAAACAGAATACTAAAACCTTTTAGAGAAAAGACACAGCTCATCTATCAAAGAAAGCCTATGAGAATCACAGCAGACTTCCCAGCACAAACCTTCAGGTTAAGATGAGCATGGAGTGAAGTATTTCAAGCCCTAAAAGCAAACAACTTTCAACCCAGACTGATGTACCCAGAAAAACTATCTTTCAAATTTAATGGAGGAACAAGATATTTCCATGACAAAGAATAACTGAAGAAATTCATATCTATGAAACCAATCCTAGAAAGAGTAGTGAAAGACATACTGGAAAGAGATAAAAATGAACAGAAAGAAACCATTTTGTGCTGGACAAGAAATTAAACAAGGGAGGAAAATAGGAAACCAACAACAGGAACATAATATGGCAAAGTCAAGCCAGTACATATCAGTGGTATCCACAAATGTAAATGGGCTCCGTTCATCTGTCAAAAGAAGCAAGTTGACAGAATGGATCAAGAAACAGAATCCCACTATAAGCTCTATACAAGAAACACATCTGACTCAAAAAGAAGCTCATAGACTAAAAGTCAAAGGTGGAAAGCAGTATTCCATGCAACAGGAACCCTGAAAAAATCAAGGGTAGCTATTCTGTTTGAAGACAAAGTGAACTTCAAACCTAAAGTGATTAAAAGAGATAAAGAAGGCCACTACATACTCCTAAGTGGAAAGCTGCAAGAGGAAGAGCTAACAATTATAAATATAAATGCACCAAATACAGGGGCACCCAACTATGTAAGAAAAACACTAATGGACATGAAAAACAAAATACACAAGAACACAGTTGTAATAGTAGACCTTAACACTCCACTGTCACAAAGACATAGATCAACTAGACAAAAAGTCAGCAAAGGAATAACAGAACTGAATCACACCTGTGAATGAATGGACTTAGTGGATGTTTACAGAGTGTTCCACCCAACCACATCAGAATATACATTCTTCTCAGCTGCACATGGACATTCTCCAAAACAGGCCATATATTAAGTCAAAAAACATTCTTAAGTAAATGCAAAGGGAGTGAAATTATCCCATGCATAATATCTGATCATAGTGCACTAACATTGGAAATCAATGGCAAAAAAACTGCAGAGCCTGCATAAATACATGGAAATTAAATAACAACCTTCTGAACAACTAGTGGGTTATAGACAAAATTAAAGAAGAAATAAAACAATACCTTCAATACAATGAAAATGCAGACACAACATACTGCAACCTATGGGATACAATGAAAGCAGTCCTAAGAGGAAAATATATAGCAATAAATAGTCACATCAAGAAAACAGAACAAGCACAAATAAATAACCTAATGCTACATTTTAAGCTCCTAGAAAATGAAGAGCAAGTCAAATCCAAAGCTCATAGAACAGAGGAAATTGTAAAGATTAGAGTAGAGATTAATGCAATTGAAACAAAAAATACAAAGGATTAATGAATCAGCTGGTTTTTTGAGAGGATAAACAAAATTGATAAACCTCTAGCCAACCTTATCAAGAAAAAGAAAGAAAAAACTCATATCTATGCAATAAGGACTAAAAAGAAGGAAATTACTACAAATCCCATGGAAATTCAAAAGATCATGAACACCTATCCGAAAATCTTTATTCATATAGGGTGGAAAACACAGAGGGAATGGACAGATTTCTAGAAACATATGAACTACCAAAGCTCAATCAAGAAGATATAACAATCTTGAATAACCCAGTATCAGCTACTGAAATTGAAAATATGATTAAAAACTTACCAACAAACAAAAGCCCAGGTTCTGATAGATTCACAGCTGAATTCTACAAGAAATTTAGAGAAGATTTAATGCCAACACTCCTTAAACTCTTCAATGAAATTGAAAGAAAAGCAGTCCTCCCTAAATCATTCCTGAAGATATTACCCTGATACCAAAACCAGAGAAAGACCCAACCAAAAAGGAAAACTATAGACCAATCTCACTAATGAACATTGATGCAAAGATTCTCAGTAAAATACTGGAAAATAAAATGCAGCAAATCATCAAGAAGATAATACACCATGACCAAGTGGGATTTATTCCAGGAATGCAAGGATGGTTCAACATATGCAAATCAATAAATGTAATACACCACATTGACAGAGCCAAAAATAAAAATCACATGATCATCTCAATATATGCAGAAAAAGTTTTTGATAAAGTCCAACAACTGTTCATGATAAAAGTCCTACAGAAATTCAGAATAAATGGTATGTTCCTCAATCTTATAAAGGATATTTATGACAATCCAACAGCCAACATTATACTAAATGAGCAAAAACTGAAAGCTGTCACTCTAAAATCAGGAACAAGACAAGGATGTCCACTATCACCACTCCTATTCAATATAGTTCTAGAAATATTAACCAGAGCAATCAGATAAGAGGAAGAAATAAAAGACATAAGAATAGGAAAAGAAGAAGTTAAATTATCACTATTTGCAGATGACATGGTACTCTATAGAAGACCCCAAAAAGTCCATGAAAAGACTACTAGAGGTAATAAACAAATTCAGCAGTGTAGCTGGCTACAAAGTCAACACTCAAAAATCAATAGCATTCCTGTACACAAACAAAAAACTCACTGAGAGAGAAATTATGGAAATATTGACTTTCACAATAGCATCTTTAAAAATCAGGTACTTAGGAATCAACTTAACTAAGAATGTAAAAGATCTATATGCTGAAAAGTGTATTACTCTAAAAAAGGAGATTGAAGAGGATATTATAAAATGGAAGGATATTCCTTGCTCTTAGTTAGGAAGAACCAACATTGTGAAAATGGCCATACTCCCCAAACTGTTATACAGATTCAATGCAATCCCAATCAAAATACCATCAACATACCTTACAGATCTACAAAAAATATTCCTAAAATTCATCTGGAAACATAAGAAACCTAGAATAGCAAAGGTGATTCTGGGCAACAAAGGCAAGACAGGAGGCATCTCAATTCCTGACTTGAAACTATACTACAAAGCCACAGGAATAAAATCAGCATGGTACTGGCAAGGAAATAGACCTGAGGATCAGTGGAACAGAGTAGAAGATGTAAACACTACTACAAAAACACTCGGCCACCTTATATTTTGACAAAGGGGTTAAATGTTCCCTGGAAGAAGGATAGCCTCTTTAATAAATGGTGTTGGAAAAATTGGCATTCCACATGCCAAAGACTGAAACTAGACCATGCCAATCACCACACACTAAACTAAAGTCAAAATGGATCAAGGATCTAAATATTAAACCAGAAACGCTAAATGTACTGAAAGACAAAATAGGTAAAAAAGCTAAATACATAGACATAGGGAGAGAACTCATGAATAAAACACAAATTGCACAGGAAATATTTCAAAGAATCAACAACTGGGATCTCATATTACTAAAAAGTTTTTGCACTTCAAAAGAAATCACCAACAAACTGAAAAGAAAACTCACAGAAAGGGAAAGAATTTTAGCCAACAGTTCCTCAGATGAAGAACTTATATCCAGAACATATAAAGAACTGAAAAACTTCAAGCCCCCCTAACTCAAAGATCCTTTCCAAAAATGAGCATCAGAGATGAAACACACAGTTCTCAGGTAAATATATACAAATGGCAAATAAATACGTGAAGCAATGCTCACCATCACTGGTCATTCGAGAAATGCAAATTAAAACAGCACTGAGATTTCATCCCACCCCAGAAAGAATAGCTGCCATCAAGAAAGCAACTAATAATAAATGTTGGCGAGGATGCGAGAAAAAGGAACACTGCTCCACTGTTGGTAGGAGTGTAGACTGGTGTAACCACTGTGGAAATCAGTTTAGAGATTCCTCAAATAACTAGGATTAGAAGTTCCATTTAATCCAGCTATTTCCCTCCTGAGTATTTTCCCAGAAAAATTGAAAAGGTCATGGCACAAAAATGTATGTGCATCCATGTTCATAGCAGCACAATTTGTGATAGCTAAATCTTGGAAACAACCAAAATGGCCATCACCTGCCTAGTGGATGAAAAAAATGTGATATATTTATATAATGAAATACTACTCAGCTGTAAAAAAGATGGTCTTGAGGCCTTTATAGGTAAATGGAGGCAACTTGAAAATATCCTCATTAGTGAAATAAACAAGGATCACACTAGTAAATATCACATTGTCTCTCTAGTGTAAGAAACAGTAAAAATTGACAGAATAATGGTATGCAAAAAGTATAATAGAAACTGTGAAAGCAAAAGAGAAGGAAAGTGCTCTAAAGAGTATAACAGTAGATACAGTGTGTAAGATAGATGACATATTACTGAATTTCTGTTGGAACACTGAACAGAAGATTTGTACTATCAATGTTTGAGTGTAGACACTATTTATGCTTTGCTTTTGTGACTTTGGCAACTATTTTTTAAGACAACAATGAGAAATGTAACAACTAGCAATTCTATGATGATAATTTTTTTAAATTCGGTATTGTTCTACCTTTCTTTTCTGTTTTTACATTTTCTTTTATATTCTTCTCTTTATTTTAAAAAGTGAACAATATGCAATATAACAACCATTGTTAAATTTCTTTCATTCTGTTTTGAAGACCCGCATTGTTATTGTTTTGAATCTGCTGTTGTTTATGCTTTTTGATTTTGGGGTTTTTTTTTTTCTGACTTTACTCTTTTTTAAATAAAATTTAAAAAAAAATAAAACACACATATGGTCACTGAAAGCAAAAAAAAAAAAAAAGAAAAAGATGGACTTGAAAGGATATTATTCAGTTTTTGAGCAGAATTTACAGGAAATATTAAAAAGAGCCAGGACTTGCTAGCTTTGAACACTTAACTGCTTTTCATCCCCGGTCACCAGAGGAAGTGAAAGCTTTCAAAATAAGAAATGGCTTCAGGGCAAAAGCCAAATCTGAATTGGGCTTGGTGCTGCACACCTACAGTGCTAGCATTCAGAAGGCTGAGACAAAAGGACAACAAACTAGCTCAGCCTGAACAAGTTAGCAGTTTAGAAAGACTCTGCATCAAAGTAATAATTAAAAGTATAAAAGCTGGAGAGGTAGCTCAGTGCGAAGGTGCTGAGCTCTATTCCTAATACCACAGGAAGAAGACAGATAAACAGGCAGATGAGCAGGGGGATCAAGAGAGTACAAAGGGTGCCTTCCGTGCTGTCATCACCCTCCCCGCCACAGTGCAGCAACTGCGTTCTATCAGGGCTACAGCAGTGGTTGGATCTTGACAGTCTCACAAGCCCCATGAGTTGAAGGCTATAGTGCTACTGGTCACCTCAAGTCCCTTGTATAAAAGATGTAATATTTACATATAACCTATATGTATCCTACTATATACTTTAAATCATATCAAATTATGTTTATAATACCCGGATGGTATTTGTCAACTTTCCATTACTGTGACAAAATACCTGAGATAATTGATTTAAGAGGGAAAAGTGTTTATTCCAGCTCATGGTATCAGAGGTTTTCATTCATAGTTACTCTATCCTGTAACTTGGGCCTGTAGCACTAGTGAATCGTGGTGGGAACATATGGTGGAGGAGACCTATTCACCTCTTGGTGGGCAAGAAGCAGAGTGAAGGGGCTGGCATCCCCATATCCTCTTCAAGGATGTCCAACCAGCCAGCTTCCTCCCACCAGGCCCCACCTTAAATTTCCCCCACCCTTCTCAATGGTTCCACAAGCAGAGGCCCAAGCATTGTGAGATGTTCAAGATCCAAACTATAGCACCAATATGCTGCAGATGCCATGGAAATCATGTTTACACTGTGTTGTGTTGTTCAGGGAGTCATGACAAGGAGGGAATGTCTGTACATGTTTACATACACATGATTTCCCCCCAGTTATTTTCTGCAGATGTGGAACCTACTGAAGTGGGTTCCTAATCAATACAGGAATCCAAGCAGCCAAATTGACAAATTCTGGGATTTTATTAGCTGAGCTCAGTGACCACTCACAAAGACCCCTGCTCAGAGTCACATCAAGTGTCCCGAACTGGAGGATTATAGGGCATTTAAAGCAGAAAACTGCAAAGCAATTTAGCTAGAATCTTACATTAATTTTGGTTTCACCTGTATCCTGCTTCTTTGTTAAGCAGGTTATTTTTTTTTTCTTGTGGGTGCAGCTCATATTATTTTTCTCATGGGACTTGTACTCTGAGTAATTTTTTACTCTTCTAGGTCAAATACAAGGCACGAGTCAAACACAGAGCACAAGACAGCATCAGTTATGCCAAGCTACAACACCTACAAGTACAGAAAACCAACTAAATAATGAAATTGGACTTTCACATGCTAAAAAGTATCCAGTAGAGTTCATATAAATTCAAGTTTATTACATGTAATATCAGCCCAGTGGAGAAACCTAACAAGTAAAACTGTGACTTGGATAGAATTATGGAGCCAGTCCATAGGCCATTCAATTAATGTAGAGAAAAACGGTTGAAAATGCATGGATGGATGCTCTGCCCATCACTCGCTGGAGCACGGAAGGGCTGGGGAGATTTGTGGCTCCGAACACTATACATAGAAGGCACAGCAGCAGCTGCACCTCAGAGCTGCAGAGGTCAGGGCCAGGAGAGGTTTATCAGAGAATGGAAAACAACCCTTGGGATAAGCAGAAATTCTTATGGCCAGAAAAAGAGGAGCTTTATAAGAGACTTTATTCCTAAAAGAACAGGTGGGGTTCAGAGGTAGCTAACACTCCTAGAGCTTGAATTTATTTCCACAAGCTGATAAAACTCAGAAACTATTTGGCTAAGTTCATCCAATTCAACACCACTTTGGTGAACATTTAAAGGGCATGTGCTTTATACCTTGGGCTACATGTGGTGTTTAAACACAATGGAATACCATTGCGCCACAAAGAAAGATACACTTGGGTCATTTGTAAGAAAATGGATGCACTTGGAGACCATATTGTTAAGAGAAATGAGTCAGACTCACAAGGCTAAATACTTTATGGTTTTACTTATACATGAAACCCAAAATACAAACATAGAGCAAAAACAAAACACCAGGTGTGGTGGCACTTGCCCATAACCATAGCACTTGGGAGTCTGAGACACAAAGACAGTTGCAAGCTGGAGGCCAGCCTAGGCTACATAGTGAGATCAAGGCCAGGCTGAACTACACGGTGAGATCTTGTCTCAGTCAATCAAACAAGCAATATCAAGATAAAAGATGGAGAACAGAAATAGAGAGATTGCAAAAGGAAAGAGGACCAAAAAATAAAAGAAGGAGGAGGGAGGGGACGAGCAGGATGAAAAAGAATTAAGATGAGGTTGCATACATGTATCAACTCTCCATAAGGAATGTAATTATCATGTACTGCAAACACAGACTAATAGAAAATAAAAATTATCAAAAAAAGTTTTTACATTAAAAGAATAAAATCTAATGTGGAAATTCAGACAAGCATTCATCAAACCATAATTCAAATCAGTTTGTATCAAGCACTACAATAAAGCCCACAATGCAAAACACAAAGGAGAGAACACTTAAATTTAAAATTCTATTATAAATCCTGTTTATTAAAATTTTATTAGCTTGCTTTAATCATTCTGCAATACATATAAATATCAAAACATCAATTGTATCTCATAAATTGATATAATTACTGGCAACTAATATTGTTCTTAAATCAATTAACAAAAAGTTACTATTGAAAAAAATTTTAATTTTCACCAGTAGAAGAAAAACTGCTCCAAGCATCCCCTGGAGAGTCTCATTCATCTGGAAGGACAGTGCAGTTCAGCCAGTGTTACTGGCAGGCAATGTGACATCATGAATATCTAAGATTATTGGCTCTAGAGTCACTTTGCAGCCTTATGATCTTGGTAAGTCAATAAAATTCTGCTTCCTATTTTTTTTTTATGACACCAGGGGCTGAACCCAAAGGTGCTCTACCACTCAGCTACATCCCCAGCACACCTCTATTATTTTTTTTATGATGCTAGGGATTGAACCCAAAGGCTTCACACTGAGCTACACGTCCACCCCTTTTTATTTGTTCATTTGTTTTTAATTTAAAGACAGTGTCTTGCTAAATTGCCCAAGTACAACTCAAACTTTCAATCCTCCTGCCTCAGTCTGTCTAGTAGTAGCAGGAATTACAGACACAGATATGGCAACCATTTGTAAACGTTAATATAATAACTACCTGGTAAGCTCACTGTGAGAATAGATAACAGATAATACTCATGAAGTTTAATTTTAATTCTGCTCCCAACTTCTCTCGAGGGCTGGACCACTAACCCAGATTTTCTATTTTTCTGCTTCCTTATTTATCATAAAGATCAAAGATCTGACAAGGAATTTAAATTAATGGGTTTTCTCACTGGCTGGCTAGAGCTCTAAAGACCAGAAAAGTGCATACTTTCTCCCTTTATTTCCCAAATTTCTTCTCATGCCTTTCTGGATGTGTGTGTGTGTGTGTGTGTGTGTGCGTGTGTGCGTGTGTGTGTGTGTGTGTGTGTAAAAGAGAGAGACAGAAAAAAAAACCTTATTTCCTTCCTTAGCTAGCCTTCTCCATCAGCTGTAACAAAAAACCACAAGAAATTATGCCCAAGCCTTCAGACAGCTGGAGGTAATTACTCACATGATCTCCCTTATCCTTTCAACACCCACTATTTATGTGCATCTGATGTGGGGGGAAGGGAAATCATTTGAGAAATGTATGCAAATTTCTCAGAAGGCAGTTGGAACGATGAGGAAAGACTTGTGTGAATCATCTGAATAAATCTCCTTGTTTTGAACATAGATACCAGTTCTTACAAAGTTGAACAGAAGACTGATGTTGGGGTCAATAAATAAATTTTTGGAACTACAGACAATACAGAAATAAATTCATAAATACATTCCAAGCATTGTTGACAATCATAGCATCATTAAAACCTGAGTCTCTTTCCAGTTCTGAGCAAGTGGTGCCCATCCAAGCCCAAAGAGCAAATATCAGTCAGCCCAGAAGGGCTTAAAAATCTGTTAGGATGATAACAAAATGGAATGCATTGGCTGGATTTTTAATTACAAAAATATTGGATTAGCCAGGCATGGAGTCGCAGGCCCATAAACATAGCTTTCTGGAGGCTGAAGTAGGAGGATTACAAATTCAAGCACAGCATGGACAACTTAGTGAAACCCTGACTTAAAGAAGACTGTAGTTCACTGCCAAGCACCTGGGGTCAATATGCAGAATATATACGTATATGTATTTTTAAAATTAAATTTAGAAAAATATTGCCAAGAACGATAGCCACATGATCCCTGCCTTTTTCTTGTATCATATTATCTACTAGCTTATATTTGAAGATAGATTAATAGGTGATATAGATAGATAGAATATATATATATGAAACTTAACCTTCATTTTTATTTTTTAAATTAATTTATTTATGTTTGGTGGGAGGGTCTCACTCTGTGGTCTAGGCTGGCCTTGAGCTCACTATGTAGCCTAAGCTGGCCCCAAAAGTAATGACAGTCCCCCCACCTCAGCCTCCTGAGTGCTAGGATTGTGCCACCATACCCGACAACACAGATTTTTAAAATCTTTTCCTTTGAAATAAAATTTCAAACCTAGAAAAGTTTCAAAATAGCGCAATAGTCATGAAAATGCTTCCTTTGATTCAGGAATTGTTAACACTGTGTCACATTTGTTTTCTGCATATACACAAGCACACACACACACACAATTATTGCTGTTATTTTGATGAGCCATTGGAGAGTCAGATGCAGATTCTTTGTCCCAAAATACTTCAGTTTGTATCTCCAAGAATAATTAAAATATTAAATAGTAATGGCTGTGACCAACTCCCACAACAACTTTTATGACTATTAAGCAGAAAGCTTTGCACCATAATCTAAAGTACCTGCTGTCAATTGTTCAACCACATCAGCAGCTACACCGTTATCAATGCTTGGCTCACATCTGTGTAACCAAGAGGGCTCATCAAAACAAACCCTCCTAGAACAAGGAAAAATAGACAGTGAAGGCAGATTCTGTCTTTTGCAGTTAAAACTACTGGAAGCCAGTTTCTTGGCAGCCTAGAACAGCAGTTTTGTCCTTTCTTCCAGCAGGCAAGGGCTCAAAAATATTGAGAAACAGTCTCTAAAAGCCTCACCACAACCAAGAAAACATTTCAATGAGGAAACAAAGTCTCACATTGTATATTCAGTTTTGCTTTCGTTTTTGTTTTAGTCTGTAAGAAACAAAAATACTAAGTTTTTGAGTTGGGTAACAAACAACTGGCAGTTCTAGACAAAAGATGATCAAAACTGAACAGACTTTCATCCTTGAAAATTTCAAGTGAGCATGGTGAATCTAACAATGAATCTCATTCTTATTCATGCCTCCTTGATTCAGCAAGGGCGTGGAGAGTTCCTTACCAGAGGGCCTCAGTGGGTCAACAGGAGCCGCAGTGAACTTTCCCCCCACCTGGAGGACCTTGGGAGCCCAGGAGACCAGACCACGGGTGCGTCCTTCCATACTGAGAATTTCAGGGGGGCTGGCAAGAGCACCAGCAAGGCCTGTCCCTACCCAGAAGAATCTGACTGGGCCTGTGACACCCCCAGTAACACAGCAGGGTCCCAGCTGATATGCTACAGTCAGATGAGTCTAGCAGCCTGGAACAGCCTGAAGGCATAGTAACAGTACCAGCTGAGAACTGGTTCACACCAGTGCTCCTATGCTAGTCAGCCTAGGAAGAATACAGGACTCACACAGTCGGTCTGCAGGAGGAATTCTCCCCTACACAGTGGGACCCAGCAACTTGGTGAACATCAACCACACAGTAGGACCCAAAGGCACACATGACAGATAGTCAAAACTAACAGGATTGAAAAGACCAAAATATTAACCCAAGAGGTAAAAATGGCCAAACGAAAAAGCAAAATGCAATCTCAAACACCCAGCCCACCAAGAGACATCAAAATAAATGACACTGGGAGTCACATGCCTGAAATTTCTAAAAAGAGAGCAAGTAAAAATTTTTTAAAATCTGTGATGCTATGGAGGAAATTAGATTAGAAATAATCTCTCAAGTAAAGAAAAAAATGACAACCTTAATAAAGAAGTTGCTCAGTATAGGTAGAGAAGACATAGATTAAAAAAAAAAAAGGACTGGAGCATGGGAAAATGATGGAAACCTTGAATGGACAATACAGGAAAGAAACAGAATGCATGAAACAAATTCAAAGAAATACCCAAGAAATTAAAAATTCCACTGAAAGCTGGCAAAACTAAATGCTGTTAGACAAAAGAAACAGCTCATCTATCAAGGAAAGCCCATTAGAATCATGGCTGAATTCTCAACACAAACCCTCACATAAAGACAAACTTTTAAAATTTTATTTAAGGAGAAAAAGAAAAAAAAAAACACAGAAAAAGGGTACAAGTTATACAGAATTTCAAAAAATAAAACAGCAGGAAATCACTAGTTAATAGATTACATATTGTCATCTTAGAAATAGTTGTTCAAGTTAAAAATTAAAGCATATAGAGTGGACATTCAAACAGTGAGACTGTAAACAGTTCTGTTCAAGGATCCAATCAAAACTCAGTAATATGGTTTTCCATCCTACACACTCAAACATACATGCAGCTTTATCCCTTAGACCACCTTCTTTTCCTCTCTTTTTTACAATAACAATTACACATTTTGGGTTTTATTACTCCCACATTTCTTATTACTTTTCTTTGAAGAGAATAAAACCAAATGTGACATAACAAAACAGAGTTAGTCAAATCAAAAGGATGGACATAGTACATAATGTAAAAACAGAATACAAGGTGATCAACAGTGGTTACCATAATGCCTCTTCATCAAGACAAACTTGAACTGAAGTAATCCAAGCCAAGGAAAACAATTTTCAACTTAGGCTGAGGTACCCTGCAAAATGTTCTTTCAAACTTGGTGAAGAAATAAGATACTTTTGTACAAAGAACAACTGAAGAAATTTATGACCATTAAACCAATCCTAGAAAGACTACTTAAAGACATACTACATAGAGATAAAAATGACCACAATTCCCAGAACAACAGAAAAAAAAACTACCAGGCAGGGCAAGCAATTAAACAAGGGGGAAAGCAGGGAACCAACAACAGGAAAATAATATGGCAAAGTTAAGCCAATGCTTATGTCACAACCATCAATGTAAATGGCCTCAATTTACTAATTAAAAGAAATAGATTGGCAGAATAGATCAAGAAACAGGCTCCAACAATACGCTGTATATAAGAAACACATCTAACTCAAAAAGAAACTCATAGACTGAAAGTCAAAGGATGGAAAACAATATTCCATGTGATGGGAACCCAGAAAAAAGCAGGGGTAGCTATTCTGTTTGCAGACAATGTAAACTTCAAACCAAAGATGATCAAAAGAGATAAAGAAGGTCACTACATACTTGTTAGGGGAAAAATTCAAGAGGAAGAGATAACAATCATAAATACATATGTGCCAAATATGGGAGCACCCAGGTATGTAAAACAAATATTAATAGACATGAAAAATTAAGTATGCAATAACACAACTGTAATGCAGGACCTTAATACACCATTGTCACAGAGAGACAGATCAACTAGACAAAAAGTCAGCAAAGAAATAACAGAACTGAATCAAACCTGTGAACAAATGGACTTACGAGATTTTTACAGAATGTTCCATCCAACATTAAAATACACATTCTTTTCAGTCGCACATGGGGCATTTTCTAAAATAGACTATATATTTGTCCATAGAACACACATAAGTAAATGCAAAGGGATTAGAATTATCTCATGCAGGGGTTTAGCTCAGCAGCACAAGTTCCTGCCTGACAAGCACAAGGTCATGAGTTTGATCCCTGATACCAAAAAATAAAAATAAGTTATCTCATGCATATATCTGACCATAGTGTACTGAAATTGGAAATTAATAGCAAAAGAAACTACAAAACCTACATAAACACATGGAATTTAAATAACACTTTCCTGAACAACCGATGTGTTACAGATGAAATTAAAGAAGAAATTAAACAATAACTACAATTAAATAAAAATGCAGATGCAACATACCAGAACCTGTGAGACTTAATGAAAGTGGTCCTAAGAGGGAAATGCATAGCATAAATTGTCACATCAGGAAACAGAACAAGCACAAATAAACAATATAATGCTGCACCTCAAGCTTCTAGAAAAAGAGCAAGTCAAGACCAACACCCATAAAAGGGAAGAAATCAGAAAGATCATTGCAGAAATTAATACAAGTGAGGCTAAGAAAACAGTACAAAGAATTAATGAATTGAAGAGCTGATTATTTGAAAGAATAAACAAAATTTATTAACCCTCTAAACAATGTTATCAAGAAAAGAAAAGAAAAAACTCAAATTCATGCAACGAAAATGAAAAGGGTGAAATCACTACGGATCCTGTGGAAATTCAGAAGATCATCAACAGCTACTTTGAAAATTTTTACTTGCACAGGTTGGAAAACACAAAGAAATGAACATATTCCTAGAAACATATGAATTACTAAAGCCAAATCAAGAAGACATAAAAATTTTTAATAACCCCATATCAGTTAATGAAATTGAAAACATAATTAAAAACTTACCAACAAAGAAAAGCCCAGGTCCTGATGTATTCACAGCTGAATTCTATAAGAAATTTAGAGAACATTTAACATCAATACCCTCAAATACTTTAATGAAATTGAAAGAGAAGCAATTCTCCCTAACTCATTCCTAAAGGCAAGTATTACTCTGATACCAAAAACAGAGAAAGACCCAACCAAAAAAGAGAACTCTGGTCAGTCTCCCTAATGAACACTAATGCAAAAATTCTCAGTAAAATACTAGTAAACAAAATGTAGCAAATCATCAGGATTATACCCAGTGACCATCTGGAATTTATTCCAGGAGTGCAGGGACAGTTCAACATACACAAATTAATAAATGTAATATACCACATCAACAGAGTCAGTGACAAAAATCATATGACCATCTCAATAGATGCAGAAAAAGCTTTTAATAAAGTCCAGCACTTGTTCATTGATAAACACCCTACAGAAAATTGGAATAGATGGTCTCTACTTCAATCTGATAAAAGTCATTTATGACAAACCAACAGCCAACATCATACTAAGTGGACAAAAACTGAAAGCTTTTACTCTAAAATTAGGAACAAGACAAGGATGTCCAGTATCACTACTCCTATTCAAAATAGTTCTGGAAACATTAGCCAGAGCAATTAGAAAAGATAAGAGAAATAAAAGGAATAAGCATAGGAAAGGAAAAAATTAAATTATCTTATTTGTAGATGACATGATACTCTACATAGAAGACCATGAAAATTCCATCAAAAGACTACCAGAGCTAATAAGCAAATTTGACAGCATAGCTGGATACAAAATCAACACTCAAAAATCAATAGCATTCCTGTACACAAACAACAAACTCACTGAGAGAGAAATATGGAAACAACACCTTACACAATAGCAACCAAAAAATGAAATACTTAGGAATCAATCTTACAAAGTATATAAAAGGTCTATACATTCAAAACTCTATAAAAGGAGATAAATGATGATATCAGAAAATGGAAAAATATCCCTTGCTCTTAAATAGGAGGAACCAACATAGTGAAAATGACCATACTCCCAAAACTGTTATACAGATTTAATGCAATTGCAATCAAAATACCATTAACATACCTCACAGATTTAGAGAAAACATCCCTGAAATTCATCTGGAATCAGAAGAGATCTACCATAGCAAAGGCAATCCTGGGCAACAAAGGCAAGGCAAGGAGACATCACAATTCCTAACTTAAAATTATACTAAAAGCTACTGTGATGAAATCAGTATGGTACTGGCACAAAAACAGACCTGATGGTCATTAGAACTGATTAGAAAATGCAGACACAAGTACAAAGACACCCAGCCACCTTATTTTTTGACAAAGGGGGAAAGCATGTTCAATAAAAGAAAACCTCTTTGATAAATGGTGTTGGAAAATTGGCTTTCCACATGCCAAAGACTAAAACTAGACTTATGTCTATCACCATGCACTAAACTAAAGTCAAAATGGATCAAAGATCTAAATATTAAAATAGAAACACTAAATCTACTCGAAAGTAAAGTAAGTAGAAATCTTGGAGACATAGGCAAAAAGTTCATGAAAAAAAAACACAAACTGCACAGGAAGTACTTCAAAGAATGAATACCTAGGATTTCATCTTATTAAAAAGCTTTTGCACTTCAAAAGAAATCACCAACAAAGTGAAAAGAAAACCCACAGAATGGGAAAAAATTTTAGCTAACTATTCTTCAGACGAAAGATTTATCTCTACAACATATAAAGAATTGAAAACCATCTGGTCGCCAAAATTCAAAGACCCAATCCAAAAATGGGCATCTGAGATGAACACACACTCTCAAATGAGGAAACACAAATGGCAAATAAAAACATGCATACATGCTCAATATTATTGGAGAAATGCAAATTAAAACAACACGGAGATTCCATTTGACTCCAGAAAGAATGGCTGCCATCAAGAAATCGACCAATAACAAATGTTGGTGGGGCTGTGGAAAATAAGGAACTTTTTTCCACTGTTGATGATAGTGTAGACTGGTAAAGTCACTGTGGAAATCAGTGTGGAGAGCCTCAAAAAACTATGAATGAAGGTTCCATTCAATCCAGTTATTCCCCTTCTGGGTATTTTCCCAGAAGAATTGAAAACATCATGCCACAGCGATACATGTGCACTATGTTTATAGCAGCATGATCTGTAATAGCTAAATCTTGGAAGCAATACAAATGACCATCAGCTGTGAAATAGATATAAAAGATGTGGCATTTGCATGCAATGGACTATTACTCAGCTATAAAGAAGGATAAACTTGAGACTTTTACAGGTAAATGGATGCAACTTGAGACCACACTCATAAGTAAAATAAATCAAACTCACTTGTGTAAATATTGTATTGTCTCCCTAGTATAAATAAAATGGAAAGAGTAATAAGATCCAAAATGTACAATAGATATTGTGAAAATGAAAGGAAAGAAAGTGCTCAAAAGGAAAGAAAAACTGGGATAGGGGACAGAAAAAAAGGAAGGAAGAAAGAAATTATAAGTATATAGGTATACACATATATATGTATGTGTGTATATATACACACAAGATTTATAACTATGCTACTAATCTCTGTAAGTTAATCGATAAAGTTTTACTTTCATTGTTTGATCATTTTTATGCCTAAATCTTGTAATCTGGATACCTACTTATAAGATAACAATATGCAGTATATTAACTAGTATTAATTTTCTATGTTTTGAAATTCTCTATCATTTCTATCCTTTTTTGTTTGGTGTTTAAAGTAAAATTTTAAAAATAAAATGATATTTTAATCAGATAGAGAATTTTGTTTGTAGGCTATCTCAAAGATACAAGACCTAGTACAGAAACACTGAAGTTGGCTCTAAGTCAGAGGCTGTGGGATATAGAAAAGAATTATTGTAAGCCCTATCTGTTGGCTTTGGTTAGTTCTCAGGATAAAAAAGGTATGAACAATCAAGGTCAAATGTCTTGCTGCTGATCAACCAAATTAACAGGTCCAAACTTTTGGCTCAACTATGAACATGCACAGAGGTAGGTTGAGGGGAGCAGCTTTGCCTAAGACAAGAGATGCCCCAAACTCAATTTATCGAGATAAATTATATTCTAATACAACATATTAGAAGATGAAATTAATGAAAAATTTATGATGGCGAAAATATCAAAATTTTAAACAGATCATGCGTTTGCTGTCCTTTGCTTCCTTCTCCCTAGCCAGGGCTTGGTTGTATGTTCCCCATGGTGCGCCAAGCCCCAAGCCTTAGATGCACCTCTTCAGTGTTCTCTAGTGCTGTGTTCTGCTTGAGTATTATGAATTGCTGGTTAACGAGTAGCATCTTTAAAATACCACAAGGAGCCAAGTGTGGTCCTGTAATCCCAGCACTCTGGGATGGTGCGGCAGGAGGACTGTAAATTCATGCCTAGTCTGGGTAATTCAGTGATTTAATGAGACACTGTCTCAAAATAAAAATGAAAGAGCTGAGAATGTAGCCTTGGATTTAATCTCCAGCCACTTCCACCAACATTCACACTCACCCAACCACACACACACACAACACAGATACCGCAAAGTTAAAGCAGCTGTCAGAGTCAAGGCCAGCCCTTCCTCCCTACTTCTCAAATAGTTTCAAGTCTCAAATTTTTGTCTATGGCACTGGGAAGAGGGTAGAGCAGAGCTGGAAGACGATAAGGTAGCAAAGGAAGGTGGGGGAGCGGAGCAGGTTACTTCAAGGGCTGCCATTCGTGTAACTATAATTCAATTTCCAAAAGCCTATCCTTTTAAGGAAATCTTGGGCTCCAATTTAGCTTGAAGAACCTGCGTGCTGAACCCCGAACCAAATGTGCCTCATCTCTTCTCTTGTCACATGGTCATAAGTGCTCTGAAAATCAAAGTGTCCATGCTTCAACGTCCATGCAGGCTGCAGCGAACGCAAGTTGCTTAGGAAATGTCAAGATGCAGCCTTTCTATTGGTAATAGCCGCTCACCCACAATTACCAGACCTGAACTTCTGGCAATAAAAGCCATCTACAGGCGCCCCCTCCTGGTAGAACCTGTTTTACATACGAGGACTGGGATTATTTTGCTAGGCCTTAACTGCTGGGGCTGGCTAACTGTTACAAAACTTACTCCCTGTGTTGTTACAACTGGCTTGTTTCGTTTACTTGTGGTACCTACCAGGCCCATGTAGGTGTGAGACACTTGCTTTTCCCTTCAGATAGTTTGCCTACTTCCTAGTGATGAAACTCCCCAGACCTCGGTTTCTACATCTGTCTCTGCCTTACCCAGGCCTTCTCTGGTCTTGTGTTCTTTGCAACCTATCCACCCTGTCATGCTTTTTTAAAACCTACCCTCTAGGCAGAACATCAGCCTGCAGAGCTGAACCACTAGCCACGTCCTCCTCAACTATCCTTTACCTAGAGCCTGACCCAGCTTCCACTTCTCTTTTATTTAAGCTTATATAGCTTAGAGCCCTGTCCAGCGGATAGCAGGACTCTAGTTCTTTAACTCAGTTTTCCTTCCAGGGATGGAGCATCCCTTCTGGTCCTCTTTGACATTAGGATTTGCCTGTGAGCTATGTGGAGGAAGACAGGATGAAAAGAAGGCAGTGCTGAGATTTAGGGGAGGCTATGTAAAATCTTTTAATGTCTTCTGGGGCTGTCTGGAGGAAGGATCAAGTAAATAGAGCCTGAAATTCTTATTATTCTGAGGATTCAGGTAAAAATCTTTAAGGAAATTTACATATCCTGATATGGTCTTCAGTGTCCTCTCTGGTTACACTCCACCTGGCATTTTGTGTTCAATTGGTCCAGAAGGAAGAAAGGGAATTGATCCTGTTGTTTCTCTACTTTTTGAAAGCTTAGATAGTGATGCAAATTGTAATAGGCAGTCTCTAAGCTGGCCCCTACTGATACCTGGTAATCAAAACTTCATACAATCCCCTCCCCTTGGATCCAGGATGGATCTAATGACTTACTTCTAGTGAAGAGAACAAGATAGAAGTGATGGGATGTCATCTCCAAGATTAGGTTTAACTGTGGCTTCCTTCTTGAGCATGTTTGCTCTCTTTCTTAGACAACTGTGCTGGGAGAAGTAAGCTTCCCTGTTGTAAGTATACCTGTGGCATGCTGGGGAACTAGGCCCAACAGCCTTCAAGAAACTAAAGAAAGTCTAGAGGTGGTTATTTCAGTCTCTGCCAACTCTTGAGATGACTGCTGTCCCAGCGGGTTATTTGGCTGTAACCTCATAAAATGACAATGGCAGCTAGCTAAGTTCCTCTAAGATTCATGATCTCTGCAACATACTAAACATTTGTAGTTTTTTTTTTATTTCAAAGAGAATAAAACCAGCCAAAATGAAACAGAGCAAAACCAATCAAAACAAACCAGGACTTCAAAACAATGTGCAGTCAACAATGGGTACCATAATGCCTCCTGTTGTCTTCAAAATAGCTGTAGACACCTTCAGACATAGTAAAATTCAAACAAAACAGAACAGAGTAGAATCAATAAAACAATGAATGCAGTAAAGGACCTCAGAACAAGACAATAGTAAATCCAAAATGGCTACCATAATATATCTTGCCATTTTTGAAATAGCTGCTCCTTCCATCAGTCATAACAAGATCAAACAAAGCAAAACAGAATAAAACCCAACCCAGCAAAACAATGAAAATGATACAGGACTTCAAAACAAGGTAATAGGGAATTAACAATGGCTAGGGGCAGAGGATTTAGCTCAGCAGCATAAACACCTGCCTTGTAAGTATGTGGTCCTGAGTTCGATCCCTGGTACCAAAAAAAATAAAATAAAATAAAACAATGGATACCACCTTCAGAAGGAAATCTCCCCATAGATGCCATACTGCATACTGTGATCCTCTGAATAGATGATTCGGCCACCAGCCCTAGGCTTGCAAAAGTCCGTGAAACGTCAACACCACAAGCATCAAATTTCATTCCACCTGAATAGCTATCACTGCAGCCTGTGTTTCTCCAGATCAGCAGGTTGCATAGGGGGTGGGGTGGTTGGAAGGTCTTTTCTTGTTTCCATGCACTGGAAGGAGCTAGGATCTGGCTGTCCCACTGGCAGCAGCTTGCACATAGCTCTGGTTCAGCAGGGAGGGCAGGCTTCTTGTTGGTTTTTTGTTCTCTTCTCCTGTCATCCACAAATGGGGCTGACTAGGGTCTGGCTCTATAGTTTTCAACTACTAGATTTTGAGCTGATTTGCTTTGTGGTACTAGCAATAATAACTAATATATTATGACTGTCCTCTTCAATCCCAGATCATGGTAGAGGTAGAGATCCAGCCCTCATAAAGAAACTATTATTCTCTCTAATGTAAGGACAAGAAAGTCAGAGTATTTAAGCCTTCACAATAGGAAACTATATTTATGGTGAAATTAAGGATATGAAAATAGAATTTTAAAAAAATATTATCCTGCAGAATATGTCTTATGCATGTTTTCTTCAAAATGTGTTTTTAGTTACTACCAAGAATATATTTCCTCCGAAGACATGCACTTCACAGGAAAACCTTTCTTCTTGAAATTACAGTACACCTGTACATTTTAGTTGCAATATTTAGTTGGGGATTTCAAAGTAAAGATTTACATACCCAAAGGATGGTATAGATTGGACTGTTACGGAGATATAAAGAATGCTAAAATTAGTGTTGTTTCTTTCAGTGCACTGGGGTGATTTGATTATATTGTCATTTCTCGCATTGTTTCTTCTTTCTCTGAGATAGTGGTGTAAGGTTAGATATGGGTTGAGTGAACATACACACTGGGAAAAACTCTGAGGGCATGTGCCTATTGTGCCATGTGCCTGTGCCAGTGAACCAGATTGCTTTAAGTCTTTGTTACTTGAACTGCGTCCCAGATTCTCCTTTGAAATGTGAAGTTCACCCATTTTTATTAACCTGATTACAGAGTTCTCTGATGCTTTTTTGATAATTCTCGGTCATATCCAGGTACACTTCTTTTTGTTTTAAACAGGTCATGCATTTCTCTGTACTGACTTTCGGGAGCCTTGTCATATAAATTAGATAGCAAGTACTCCAAGGTCTAATTTAAACAATGTGACTTACTATTTTAAAACAGATGACATTTCACTCTTAATACTAATTTGAAGACCAGACCATTTTTAGCCAAGTTCTAGCAAAGGATTTTGAGTTATAGTTTGTTTTGATTTGCTTATAGCTCTGTTTTGATTTATTTTTAAGGAAAAACAAGCTTGGTGTCTTTGCAAGAAAATGTTTTAAAGATGTGCCAAGTGAGTAAAAATTATTACACTCATGAACATGAAACAGAAATTGAGCACTTACAAATTAAATACAACCTATACTACTGTACAATTGCATGACCTTCTCAAACTACTTAACCTCTCTATACAATTCAGGACAAAAATAGCATCTTTCTCACAGGACTATAATAAAGATTAAATGATATTATCCTTCTAAAGTGTTTAAGCTTAGATCTGATACATATCATGTGCTCAATAAATACTAATGCAAATTTATAGTTGGTGATAACCGATAATGTTGCTATTGTAAGATGTCAGGAATTGCAATATAAAACCATTACATAATTCTGTTTGAAAGCTCTTGAGATTTAGTATGAATCACCTGTACTTATAAGAATGTGCCTGCAAATATTCAGAAAACAGGCAATTCAGAGAAGATGGAGTAGTACCCCGAGAGAATACCTTCTCTATATCTACTACCGTCCTTCCCTCGTGAACATGATCAATGCTGGGTCTCCATACACAACGTTTTGTAAAGATGATTTTTATAGGGAGTCCTCCCCATTAGAACGACATCTATCTCTTTGTCCCACCATTTAACCATTTCCACCCCCATAATGAGTAGGGACAAATCTTCAACTGAACAAAAAGTTTCAACCAATGGTTTAAAAGCATAGCTTTATGTAAAGACATCAACAATAGAGTTACCACTCTTCATTCTTCAGTTGTGTTGGTTTTGTTTGCAGGATCTGCAAGCTACCAAGTTATTTGTCAGAAAGCCTAGTCCTTCATTCTACCTAGGTTCACAACCATTAGAAAAAAGAATGTCCTATCCAGGAGGCTCTTAAATAATCCTAGTTAGACCAGCTTGAGTCTAAATAGGTCATCCTGAATTCCTAAAACTAAGGGATAAATTAGCCTTTTGAAAAAGTAAATATTGCAACATCCAGAAGAAATCCACTATACTTTAATATTAACTGATGTGTGCTCAGGAGGTGCAAATAGATTTTAATATTAACCTAGGTCAAATGAAAGCAAAAAGATAAATCTGTTCAAAGTCATCTACCACAAGATTGGTGTGGTGATGCATGCCTGTAGTCCCAGCACTTTGGAAGCTGAGGCAGGAGGATCACCATAAGTTTGCCACCGACCTGGGGTACATAGTGAATTCAAGGCCAGTCTGAATTACACAGTGAGATCCTGTTTCAAAAAAACAAAAGCAAAAAACCAATCATCTAGCACAAAAGATTTCCTCTTATATATCTTCATAAGAATTTAGAGTTTGACAGACAGTTCTAGAAGATATTTTCTTGGATATCTCAACGGAATGACTTGTCTCATTTCTCTGACATTGATTCTTTTGTCATATTACCTATCTCAGTAACTGACTTTACTAATCACACTGTGACTGACCTAGACCCTTGAGTGTAATTCAGTCACTCTTCATTATCCACAGGTTATTGGTTTCAGGACCCCCTGAAGAAAGCAAAGTTTGCAGATGTTCAGATCCCTTACACAAAATGGCATAGTTTTTGCACATAACACATGCACATACTCCTGTGTATTCTATTTTAATTTTTCCTATATATTTAAAACCATGCCTATATTACTTATAATATCTAGTACTGTGTTGTTGTGGTTTGTGTTTGGTTGTCCTCCTAAAATACCATGTGGTCATGGAGGGCGGGCCTTTTGAAGGCAGCAGAATCTAGCATTTGAGATTGGTTCATTATCTAGCACTAGGATTGGTGATGTGAGTGTTGCAAGCACCCAACAGCAAATAGCCCGCGTACACTTAAAAAGGGAAAAAGGCTTGCTTTCCCTTTTGTCCTTTTGCTCTTGTCATTTCTGGTGCCTTTGCAGCTGCCATGTTGCCCCTCAGTCATGCTACCCTGCCTTGGAGCCAGCTGATTATAGACTGAAACCTCCACACACTGTGAGCTAAATAAACTTTTCCTTTCTTCATTTTAGGCATCAAATATTTTGTCTCAGCAATGAAAGAAAAGTAACCAAGACATGTGTGAAGGATTATTATGCTACATTAGTTTTTTATTTGTATTATTTTTTCTGGTGTATTATTTTGTTTTTTAATATTTCCAACCCATAGTTGGCAGAATCTGCAGATACAGAGGATAAGCGGTACCTATTTTTGTCCTCTTCCTCATTTCCTGTACTCATTTGATCAGCAAGTCTCCAAGGAATTTCAAATCTATCCCCTTTCCCCCACATTCGCCACCACAGCCTGAGTGCAGGCCCTTCTCACTACTGGCCCTGAAGTTCTTGCAAGAGCTTCTCAGAAGTCCCATCTTTCACTTGGCCCATTAAACACATCTCCCACACTGGCTCCACACCCGTGACTCACAAAGCTGTAAGTTTTTCAGATGTTGCTTTAAAACCTTGAGGTGAGGGAGAAACAGTAAAAGGAGGAGGACAGAGAGGGAGGAGAAGAGAATTAGGGGAAGGAGAAGAAGAAGAAAAAGATGAGGATGAGGAAGAAGAGGACACGGAGTCAGACACTTCTGTGTCTCAGCTGGAGTGGAAGAACACAAAATGTTCTCCACATTCTTTATGAATACAACAGTTTCTTTAATTCAGGAGTTCTATAACCCTGCTATAGAGGAGAAACCGAGGATGCTTTAAAGAGTGCTAATGGTAGGACCTGAACCACCTGAAAGCTGCGAAAGTCTGATTGAATTGGTCTAGACTGTAACTTTCCTTTTTTTATTTAGAGAAAAAGCAAAACAGAAAAAAGGGTAGAAATAATACAGAATTTCAAAAAACACTAAGAAATCACTAGTTGATAAATCATCTATTGTTATTTTAGGAGTAGTCATCTAAGATACAAAGTCAAAGCATAAAAAGTGGACAATCAAACAATGACAGTACAAACTATTCTACGAACTAACAAAAACTTAGTAGTATGGTTGTCTATCTTACAAGCAAACATACATACAATTATATCCTTTACAGCACTTCCCTTTTCATTTTTACAATATCTATTATACATTTTGGATCTTATTACTCCTTCAGTTTTTATTATTTTTTGCACTAGAGAGACAGTGTGATATTTACTAATGTGAGTCTTGTTTATTTCACTTCTGAAGATAGTCTCAAGTTGCCTCCATTTACCTATAAAATCCTCAAGATCATACTTTTTATAGCTGAGTAATATTCCATTGTATAAAAATACATCTTTTTCATCCACTCTGCAGTTGATGGGCATTTTGGTTGTTTCCAAGATTTAGCTACTACAAATTGTTCTGCTATAAACATAGGTGCACATATATTGTTGTGCAATTTTTCTGGGAAAATACCTAGGAGTAGGAGAGGAGTAGCTGGATTGAATGGAACTTCCAATCCTAGTTTTTTTGAGGGATCTCCATACTGATTTTCACAAGGGGTGCACCAGTCTACACTCCCATCAACAGTGAAGAAGTTTTCCTTTTTCCCCACAGCCTCACCAACATTTGTTGTCTGAGGATTTCTTAATGACAGTCATTTTTCCAGAGTGAGAAGAAATCTCAAAGCTGTTTTAATTTGCATTTCTCAAATGACCAGTGATGGTGAACATTTCTTCATGTATTTATTTGCCATTTGTATATTTGCATCTGAGAAATGCATGTTCATCTCAGATTCCCATTTTTGGAGAAGGGCTTTGAATTAGTGGGGTTTGATGCTTTCAATTTTTTATTTGTTCTGGATATAAGTCCTTTCAGACGTCTGAGGGACTACTGTCTAAAATTATTTTCCATTCTGTGGATTTTCTTTTCATTTTGTTAGTGATTTTTGGTGAAGTGCAAAAACTTTTTAATAATATGAGATCTCAGTTGTTGATTCTTTGAAGTATTTCCCATGCAGTTTTCATTTTGTTCATGATCTCTCTGCCTATTTTGTCTTCCAGTAGATTTAGTGTTTCTCAAAAGCTTTTTCTGCTTCTATTGGGATGATCACGTGATTTTTGCTTTTGGCTCTGTTGATGTGGTGTATTACATTTATTGATTTGCGTATGTTAAACCATCCCTGCAATCCTGGAATAAATTCCACTTGGTTGTGATGTATAATCTTCTTGATGCTTTGCTGCATTATATTTGCCAGTATTTTATTGAGACTCTTTGCATCAATGTTCATTAGTGAGATTGACCTATAGTTCTTTTAGGTTGGATCTTTTTCTGGTTTTGGTATCAGAATAATACTTGCCTCTAGGAATGAATTAGAGAGAAAGACTGTAACTTTCATATCAGGTTTTCTTTTTAAACTTTCCTTAAATGATTCTAATATATATGCATTGCTGAAAACTACTAATTGACCAGAGACATCCTTCTATTTCTGAAGGAAAACATGCAGTAACAGAGTCGATATTTAGCCCTGCTCACATTTGATAAAAATTACCAAAAATTAAACAAAGTATATGAAATATACTTCATATTTTCAGGCACTGAATATCAGGCAACACAGGACAGCCATCCTAGAGAAAAGAGAAATAAACAAAACAGGCCATAAAACTGCCTTATTATACAGCGTAGGAGACAGTTTACCAGTTGACATGGGAGGAGACAGAACTCAAGTAGAGCTTTATGATCTCAGCTACAGACCTCACACTGGGATTTGAGAAGGCCAAGGAACTACAGTTTGTAGGACACAGTGACAGAAAAAAGACAAACTTCCACAGGTCTGTAGAGGACCCCTTGAGTTACTCAGCACTATGCCTGAAATAAGAACCACAGGACAGAATCAGAAGGAACAGTCCACTCAGTTCACTGTTTGCCCTCCCCCCAGTCAGAAAAGCCTTACAATTCCTGGGGTTCTAGGGATAGTACTATTCAGAAGAGTATCAATAGTGGTAAAAACATTAAGCCTGCTTTGGATTCACCTAACAAAAACAAGACCTAGATGCATCAAATTGTTTCCCAACTGATTTAACAGTAACAAAAATTAAGATCCAAGTATTGAGGCACACATTGTAAACTCAGCACTCAGGAAGGAGGCTGAGACAGAAGGATCACTGCAGGTTCAAGGCCAGTCTGAGCTAAATTGTGAGTTCAAAGCCAGCCTGAACTACATAACCTTATTTCAAAGAACCAAAAAAAAATTTTTTTTTAATTTTAAAGGGCTGGACATGGGGGCTCATGCCAATAATCCCAGTACTTGGGAGGCCAAGGCAGGGTGATCACTGTGAGTTCAAGGCCAGGCTGGGCTACATTCTGAGTTTAAGGCCAGACTAAACTACATAGTGAAATCTTGTTTCAAAAACCAAAACAAACAAAAAACCCTTTAAAATAAAGTTCAAGAATATTTATAGAAATATGAAATTAATGGGGGCTGGGGATTTAGCTCAGCAGCATAAGTGCCTGCTTACCAAGCACTAGGTCATGATTTCGATTCCCAGTTAAAAAAAAAAAAAAAGAAAGAAATTACATGGTACTCAATGGTAAAACAACCAATGTATGGCATCTAATAAAATATTATCAGGCTTATAAGAAGCAAAACACTATTCAAGATAAAGTAAAAATATCAATCACTAGAAACATACTCAGAATTGTCAGAGACATTAGAATTAATTATTATAATTAATTATTATAATATCACATATATTCAACCATGTAGAACAAAGGTTAAGAAAATTCAGTAAAATATATGGAAGTTATAAATTCTAGAGATGAGGAAAGATATCTGAGATGCAAAATATGCTGCATGTGATTAGCAGCAGATCAGACACTGGAAGAAAAGGTTATTTTTCTTCAGCCTTTCTCTTTTTATCTTTATCTCACTCTCAGCTTTTGGGCACAGAAAATGCCACATTCAGCAATTGGGTCACTGGAGTCTGAGGCCCATCTACAATCCATCACTAGCTTCCATTAGAGTTCCTGAGTATTCACTGGCTGCAGACTATGACGATCCCACCTAATATGGTTGTTTTCATTAACCTAGTGGGAGAGACCAATATTGCCCTGAGGACAGGCTCATCAACAATACCAGTTCCTTTTTTCTCAGGGACTCCTCTAAATACCCCAGATTCTGGGATTTTCCAGAAATAAAGGGCTGCAAAAGCCTCCGCATAGATATTTCACATCACCTTTCTACTTTTTGCAGAAGTAATCCAAATGAAAAACAATTTAGCCTGCCATTCTGTACCTATCTCTTGCAATTCCCTAGTTCATACTGGACCTAAACCATGTTGCAAAGAAGATAAATTGTTCTATCTTAAATTGTCAGTGTCAAATCATTCCCAGCTTTGAAGGATATGGCCTAATGGTTAGGTCGCTGGACTCTGCAGGATGCTTTTCAGGATGTTTCGCCCTGTGCATCTTGGGGCTTATGGGGAGAAAAGACAAGGTCTGGGGATCCTTCAGAAGGTGTCCCCTGCAGAAAAACACAGACCTGTTAAGTTCACAATGCATCCTCCTTGATACTTAAGTACTTTCCAAGCAACCATTTCTACTGGCAACACCAGTGCCTTCACGTTATTTTTTAGCCTTACAACTCTCCATACCATGGCCCACTGATGTTTTATGCTTTGGTATTTTAAGGTGGTAGAGGTAGAAATCTCTAAAGGAGTCATTCCTGTTGGTACTGGGACTGGAGTGAAGAAAGGATTTAACTTTGGCTCAATTAAAGTCTGGTCGTAACTACAATTGCCCCTACTTCACGTCCAGGCAATCTGACAGTCAGTCTTTCCAGCATATTTTCCTGTGATGCTTGCAATACTTTTTTCTTTCCCCCTTCCTTCTTTTCTTTCTTTTGTATTGTTTGTGTTTTTGAGACAGGGTCTCACTATGTAGTTCAGGCTGGCCTTGAACTCATTATGTAGCTCAGGCTGGCCTTGAACTCAAAATGATCCTCCCTGCCTCAGCCTTCTGAGCGCTGGTTTTACAGGCATGTGCTACAACCCAACATTTATTCTTATTAAACTCTTCAGGCTAAACAATGACTGACAGAAGATTTGTTTTCATGAACAGAAATGTGAATAGAAACATTGACGGGCTCAATATGAGCAGAACCATTCCGGGGCCCACCTTCAAACTTTGCAGCTTTAGACTTGTTAGCTTTCATCACACAGAGTTATTATTTACTTATTGAAAGAGCATGTCTTTATCAACTTGTTCATGTTTTTCACTAGGAGCAAAATCTTTCCTAGAGAAGCTGCCCAGTCTTTTTGAAAGAGCTATCTTATTTTCAGGTTAAAGTGGGACCAGAATTTTTACTGGATATTTCCCATTCCTTGAAGTTTCCAGTAATGAATTTGAGCCTCGTAACAGACACATGGTGAAGTCTTGCTAATGCTGTTCAGAGTGACTGGCCCAGGAAGAAGAGAGTTCAGTGGAATGATTAATGGAGGAACCAATAAAATATTGATGCCAAAGAAGAATTTCCAGCCAGAAGAAAAGGAAATCGTGAAGAAGGGGAAAAGACATTTGTTGCAAAAATGATAATATTTGATAAAAACAGGCATTATCAGCTTTTAGATGCCTAATATGAAGTAGTCATGCATGGAAGAAATGGAAGAATGTCCAATAACCAAGAAAAGAAAAACATGGGAGACTATTCTTGCTGAGAAGAGACAGATTCCATTTGAAACATCTTTTTAGGGACTTGTAGTTCACTCTCCACTGATCTATTGATAAGCTGATCTCCACTTATCAATGATAAGTCCTTAGCTCTTGTTGCCAAACCTCTAATCACTATATTAAGTTTCCATCAACAAAACAAGCCCTGTTCAGTTAAACCTACACAAACTAGTGCTGTTAAAGAAACATTAACTATAGATCTACAAACAAGGAAAGAAAAAGATACATCAAATGAAAATTAATAAAGATGAAAAACATTGTATCAGTTCCTTTATAGCAACATACAAGACAACAGATTGAAGCAAAAAATGAACTACTTTGTACTTGGTGTGCTTCAAGCTATCACAAACTTTAGTTTACTGTCGTATTTTAAATTCTGCCATAGTGGGTTTATCTTCAATTATGTTTATCATCCAAAAGGTGTTAAGATAGATGTCTATCAATGAGTGTCATGATGGCTCCTGTGCAGGAAATCCTCAGGATATTCATTGCCAACCTGGATTTGCTTTTACTTACAATGGATCAGTAAAGACAATACCGATCACACATATTCTTAGGTCAAAAGTGACAAACCCTGGCCTGAATTTCTTGCAACCATGGTCTGAATTTCTTGAATCTGAAGATGGAGAAGAATAGAAGCAAACATATGGTCGTGGCTGCCATTGTCTGTATTTCCACAATGATACTTGTTTACCTTTCTGTCCACCAGAAATGGAAGTTGATAGTGAAGATGAAAATGGCTAAGAGAAAAAAAATGTTGTGATGTTAATGAAGAGCAGAAAAAAATTTCCATGTTATAAAGTATGGGTTTATCGCTGAAAATCCAATGAATCATACCTGTATGCTGTTTGTAGAAAATTATGGAGAGAAAATTATTAAGAAGAATTTATTTCAAAATGCCATGCTTCCTTTAGTCAGCAGGCATGACTTTAATCTTTTTAGCATCATGTCAGTAGATAAAGCTGTTACCAAGTTCTGTGAAATGCAGCAAAAAATAGAAAAACAAGAATCTGCTTCCCCTGCAAATGAAGAAATGACTAAGGAACAAAATGGGACAACAAATGGGCTGAGTGAAATTAACTCAAAAAAGCTTTGGGAATAGATGGTGTCCCAGGAGTTTCAAAACAGAGAAAAACAAAAGCTCTGAAAAGATCTAACCCCATGTTATGGACAAACACTGAAATTGCATTCTAGGGAATTGTCTTAGTCACTGCTAAGACAAACTACTCAACACCCAAAATTAAGGTTTATTTAGCTTACAGATTTTGGAGGTTTCAGTCCGTAATCAGCTGATTCCAAGGCAGGGTGGCATGGCACATGGCATCAGGACAACACTTCAAGGCAGCAGCCAGCAAAAGCAGCCAGGGCCAAAAGGAAAGGAGAGCAAGGCTCATTTCTTCCTTTATATTGTACACAGGCCAACCGCTCTCCTCCAGGGCCTCAGAAAATCTTGCCCTCCTCTCCTCTTGCACATTTGCAAAAGAAGAGCCCTGGCTCCCTGGTGAGTCTTTAGTTAAACTTCTAAACTGCGCAAATTGACACAATCTTACCCGGAATTCAACCTCTATGAAAGAGTTATGCTTTTTTTTTCCTGGTTAAAGCATAGATTCCAAACAAGCAATGTTAGATGAAGTAAATGATTTCAACAAGGACGTTTGTACCAGGGTTCTGCTTCACTTCTTTATGCAGCATCACATGTATATCAGTTGATGTCATTAAAACATTTTGTAGTGTGAATGTGAAAAGCAATATTTCAAAGGAAGTTTGAATAATTGTCTTACAAATGTATTGGATGAATCTAAAAATTATTTCATATACTTAAATTATAATGCTTTTTGCATTGTGTCTGGCTGTTTGTTACTTTGTAATTGTGAGACCTTTTCCTGGGGAAGGAAAATTGGAATGTAATTTTCTCTTTTTTTTTTTAGAAATTGAAGATTTTTGTCAAATTGTTGCATTGCTAGTTGCAATCAAACCTTGATCCTTGATTTTTGAAATCATTTATCAATTTGGAATGAAAAATTGCAATGCAAAATATACACTATGTAAGCTACTTTTACAGTTTTAAAGTTGTACTTCTTCATCTTATGCCTGTTGGAGAAGATGTTCAGTCTTTATGCTGTTGTCCGTGAAGTGTCATGCTGGTTTATAGACATTACTGAGCATTTGTTTTTGTGTGGATTTTAGTGTCTTGCTCATTCAGTGCATTTTTAAACTTGAACATTTTTTCTTTTTGATTTTTTTTAACTAGGTAGCAACATGCAAAATTCAGTTGTACACATTTTTTAGTTAGGATTTTAAATGGAAGCAAGAACAAGTTTGAAATTTTTAAGATGCTACTTTGAAAAGTCAGGGAGTGGAATATATTTTATAAAAGAGCCAGAAAATGTTGCTCTCATTTTTTGTTGCAAAGACATCTTTGTAATATATTTCATGATTACAATATCCAATACAGATGAGATGACTGGAATTGTTTTGAGCAAGTTTTCCTGTGTACATGTTTTAACAGAAAATGATTTCACCACTGGCATATTAAGAAGCACCAATAGGCTTTTAATCTAACTCCAAGTACTGTGGTTGAATAACATCATCTCAATTTCTTTTATACCTTAGAGATACTGCATTTTCATATTCTTTATTTATACAGGATCAATGCTGCTGTAAATACAGGTATTTTTAATCTTTACATTTTATTCTACTAGTATAAGATGCAGTTCTGTATTTTGTTTAGTGAAGCCTTCTAACTGGAACCTCAGAAACTTATAAAAGATAAAAACTGATTTCATTGGTCTTCAAGATATAATTGGATGTGGTTTGTCATCCAGTATTAAGCTCTTGATATTGATTTTGTGTCAAAGAAAAATAGGAAAGAGGGAAATTGCAGGTTTCACTACAGACTTCTTTATTGCTAAGCTCTACAAATGACAATTTCCACAAAACTCTTATTTTCCTCTGAGTAATAGATTCTGAGCATTTTTTTTTATCAGTACTGGGGATCAAACTCACAACCACACACTTGCAAGGCAGGTGCTTATGCCGCTGAGCTAAATCCCCAGTGCTTCTCTTGGGTTTTAATTTGCTGAAGTTGTACACAAATGTAAAAAAAAAAAAAATAGATTATCTTAGGGGAGATGTAAGTGTAGGATTATTGCTATGTCATTTCTTAAGCAGTTATTGTTTTAATGCTTAAAAAAAGGCTAGTATTGTTTGCACGAATGTTGGTAGCTTCCTCCCCCAAACAGTAATGAAATTACTTCTGTTGAGTAAATTTTTATGTCATCTCATAATAAAACTAGAAAAATCCCTTCATTTCTATTTATTTTTTAAAAATGCTTTTCTATATGTACCTTTGATATCAAATTTTTAAGAAATTATGTAAGATGGTAAGCATTTGAATGGTACAGTAGATGTAAAAAAACTTAAAAATGTTTTTACATTAAATGTTTACTTGAAATCAAATGATTTCAAACAAAGTTCAATAACAAAAAAACCAGTATCACAACAAATTAAAATGCAATGATTAGACTATTGTGTAAACTATGTTTATAGTATGAGTTTTCCCCTTTACTTTCTACTCTGAATGTTTTCAAATGTGAATAAGTTCCAAAGAACAGTGAAAGGAATATCCTAGATGACATTTTTTCTGTGCTTTCATGCTTTTAATACAATAACTAAACATCCTAAACTGTGGTGCAGGTATGCCTTGCCTCTCTTTCTGCATTCTATACTCAATGTGGAGCAAGTCCTATGCCGGAGAGCATATATCTAGATCTGACCAGCACTGTCTTTCTCTTGGATTACAGGCTAGCTCCTGCACAGGTTTTTTCTGCCATACTTCAAAATAGTATCAAGCCAAGGCTCTGTTTTCCATGTATTTTTACCTATTTGCCTTACTTTTTTAATCTTACACATCATTCTGTGCATCGCATGAAGACGAAGGTTTGTGCTTTTGTTCATTTTACAATGCACGTCGCATACTAGCTTCTTACAAAGACTTTCTGAATGTATGTCATGTATTCTTAGAGTCATTAAAAATTGTGCTTCTGTGAAAATTGTTCAACTAGCAATAACTATAAGCCTAAGGACTTCATTTTATTGTGGTAATTACTTTACAAGAATCCTAGACACAGAAAGGGCATGCGGTCACTCACTTATTAGGCCTGAACTAAGGCTAAATTTTATCATCTGATAAGCATCCAGGCTTGTCATACACATCAGCTTCCTGCTGTGTCACTCACATTCCTTGATGTCAGAGTCTCAGGTCCTTGCTATTGTCACCCACTGCCTTTGCCCTAGAAGTTTATCTCCTGGTGAGGGACTGCCCCCTTCTGCAGACATATACTGATCAGGTCAAAGATTGCAACTTGTTTTAGCCAGAGTCCTCTTTCAGCAACATTACTATCTGTCCTCTCTTTCTGGATACATTAGACTCAGAAGGCAGATCCCAAATTTTTCTTTTAGAAAGTGAGGATAGAACTCCAATAGGACTTAAAATTCTAGAAATAAAGCAGCCAGGAGGAATTTTCTTCCTCTTTTTTAAAAATTTTTGTTTCGTTTTTTGCAATAGGGTCTTATTGTGTAGTTTAAGCTGCCTTGAACTCACTATGTAGCCCAGGCTGGCCTGAGACTCACAGCAATCCTCCTGCTTCAGCGTCTCAAGTACTAGGATTACAGATATTTAACTCCACACCTGGCCCATTCCTTCTTTTAACAGCTCATTGACCTCTCTCCAAGAAGCAACTCCTTCTGTGTCTGTCTAGTGCAGGGTGTGCTGTGAAATGAACCTAGTACCATCTAGCATAGAGCTACTGATGTTTGCTCTAACTCTGTCAATAGAAACTAGAAAATTACAAATTCTCTTTTCAAGTAAGGACACTGATACATAGTCCCCAAACATGGTATCTTCTGTTAAGTGGAAAAATTGACAATATCTTATCTCTTACACAAAATATTTCAGCAAAACCTTTGAACCTATGATAATGCTCAAAATGTTTAACCTACCTCTTCAACATGATAGCAGTTATGAACATATGATGATTTGAACCTATGATATTCTGTAAAACTTTTAAAATAGTTTGCACTTCATGAATTTTTAAGAGCATCTACTCATCTAATGTTGGAACTATAATCAAAATTGGTAGGGACAAATTTTGAGAATACCTTAAGATAGCTCTTGGCTTACCAGAGGACCCTCAGCTTTCTATTCTGTAACAAATGCAATACATCTTTCAGAGTATGGCAGATTTACACAAGGCTACATTTATTATATAAAATTTAAAATCCATAGGATCCATAGTGACAAAGAGTTTTTGGTACAGATACAACTAGAGCATGGCACTAAATACAGTAAATACAAAATAGCTTCTGAGAGCTACAAAGTTCAGAGATAAAATAAAGCATGTAACATCAACAGTTGCTTAGACAACTGTTGCTTCACAGTGAACACCTATGTAAGCTGCTAACTAGGCTTTATCTGAACCTACAGGAATAACAGAAAACAGGCTAACATCATCCCAAACACATTCATGTGAAGAACAAATTAAATTCCAAAGAGATTAAATTAAAAGGATACTTATTAATTTACACAGCAAACTAATATTTGCTAGTAGAGCAAACATTATTAAAATAACATTCTGAGAAACCCATCTAGATTACAGACTTTGGCAAGTCTCTCAGAATCAAAGATACTTGTGAACAAGAAAGGAAAGTGGAGAGTGGCTACTGATGCAATTAGACAGACTGAAACTGAATAATTACGTATATTCAAAGCCTGAAACTTCATGTCTAACAAGTGCTCAATAAACCATAAATTGAGGAGTAATTACTTCTGTACATGTTCTCCAGACTACAAATTATAGTTAATGCTCTCATCCCAACTATCCAATCTCAAAACAAGGATAGCTCTTCTCCAAAAGGTGGGAGAATATAATTTCAAACCATGTTTTTCACCAGTAATGAATAAATTGGGACTTCAGGGAAGATGGGGAGTAATAAACAGCAGCAAATCAGATTCTCCAAGATTCAGAGTCCAGACACTGGAATAAAACAATTTGGGAAAAAAAAAAAAAGAATGTGATGGATCCTGAGGCCCAGGAAGAAAATGAAGGAAGATTTGGAGCCCACAGGGAAAGTGAACAGTCAGACCTCGATGCAAAAAGGGAAGGTGGAAAGCTACGCTTTCATCCTGCTTCCTAGCTTGCAGCAAGAGAGAGAGAATATTTAAATCTACAGAGACACAGTGAGGTGTCTAGAGAGAGCAACATGGTGGTTGTGTCCAAAGGCATCCAGGGAGAAACCCACCAGTGGAATGAAGCAGTAGATTCTGTGAACTACAACAGCTGGTGAGTGAATTTAGTCCAAGAATCCCCTGGAAAAGGTGCTAGACTAGTCACAGTTTTAGGAAAAGGCCAATCCAGGACTCAGGCAACCATGAGTTGGCTTCATCTTAGGGCTCCCAGTGGCTGGGTGATGTATCACTATGGGACGCATCTATGTCAAAGAACTGAGATCAGGTCAGCAAGAGACAACTAGTGTTATAGATTGAACAACTGAGGCCCTAACTCTAAAGAGGCCAAGATTATCTGTGGAGTTAAATGTGCCAGAATAGGCATCCTATCTCATTCTTACTGTAGGCTTGCTAGAACCAGTTTGCATAGATCGGGGCTCCCTCCCACTCCTTTGTCTACCACTGACTTTAGAGACACATCTCACAGGGAACATTATCACAAAACTTAGAGTATAACATACCATAACTTATGGTATGCAGTGAAAGCAGGAAATTTATAGTGGTGAATTCCCACATCAGAAAAACAGAGTGAGCTCAAATAAATAACTTTATCTTAAATTGAAAACTTCTAGAAAGATAAGAACAAGTTAAACTCAAAGCATGTACAAGGGAAGAAATTATAAAGATCAGAGCAGACATCCATACAACTAAGACTATGAAAACAATGTGAAGAAACAATGAATAGAAGAGTTGGTTCTCTGAAAGATTAAATAAAATTGACAAACTGTTAGCCCAGGGATGAAGGGGTGGTTCAACATACGCTGATCCATAAACATAACACACCATATTAAAGCCAAGGACAAAAACCCTAAGATCATCTCACTAGATGGATGCAGAAAATATCCAACACCCATTCATGAAAGAAAATTGAAAGAGATGGTCTTTATCTCAATCTGATAAAATCCATTTGTGACAAACCAATGTCAATATTACACTAAATGGTCAAAAACTGAAAGCACTGTGCTTTCCTGGCAAGTGTGAGGTCCTGAGTTTGATTCTCAGGAGAGGAGAAAAAACTCAAAGCTTTCACTCTAAGATCAGAAACAAGACAAGGACATCCACTACTATTACTCTTATTCAACATAGTTCTGGAAAAATTACCCAAAGCAGTTACACAAAAGAAATAAATTAAAGGAATAAGGATAAGAAATAAAGAAAAATTATCATTATTTGAGGATGATATGATATTCTATATAGAAGACCCCAAAAACTAGACTTAAAAATAACCAAGTTTAGTAGCATACCTGTATTCAATCCTAATACTCAAAACTCAGAATCCTTCCTATACAAATAGCAAACTCACTGCAAAAAAAAATTAGGGAAACAACACACCTTTCATAACAGCACCAAAAATTAAATACCTAGGAATTGATCTAGCAAAGGAAGTAAAAGTATAAAGGAAAAATGGAAGCAAAGCTTTTGTAAATAAGGAGGGTAAAAGAGAATAAAGGGAGGAAAAGTAAAATGGGAAAAATTGAGGAGCACGATATATCATGAAGAAATACAAATTTCCTATGATCAATGTGATCATTATGAATATCTGAAATATTCCAATCAATCAATCAATAAATGCTTTTGTGCAGCAAAAGAAACCACCATCCGAATGAAGAGACAATATGGGAAAATTTTTTTACCTGCTATCCCTCAGACAAAGGACTAGTATGTAGAATACATAAAGAACTCCAAAAACACAGACCCCCACAACAATCCAAAAATTGTCATCTGAAACGAACAGACACTTCTCAGATGAATAAGTACAAATGGCTAAAAAATATGAAAAACTGTTAAACTTTTCTAGTCATTTGAGAAATAACAATTACAACAATGAGATTCCATCTCAATCCAGAAGAATGGAAACAGTCAAGGAATCAATCAAAAACTAGCGCTGGCAGGGCTGGGAGGGAAAAGGAACCCTTCTCCACTGTTAGTGGGAGTGTAAATTGGTACAAGCACTGTGGAAATCATGTGGAATTCCTCAGAAAACTAAAACTAGAGGTTCTATTTCACCCATCTATTCCCCTTTTTATTAGCTTCCCAAAATAGTTAAAGGCATCATACCACAGTCATGTACACTACCACATTTATAGAAGCACAATTTGTAATAGCTAAATCTTGGAAACAGCCCAGATGCCCATTAATGGATGAATGAATAAAGAAAATGTGGCTTTTATATATGATGGAGTACTACTTTGTCATAAAGAAGGATAAACTTGAGACATTTTTAGGTAAATGCATGCACTCTGGGACCATACTTTTAAGTGAAATACGTTCATTACATGTATTTAAATACTGCATTGTTTCTTTAATAGAAACTAAAATTGTAAAGAAGGACCAAAATGGATGACAGACATTGGGAAATAGAAAGAAAATGTTCAAATGGAAAAGGGAACAGGGGAGGGAAAGGGAGAAAGGAAAGAAGGGACAAGAAAAAACAATAGAGGAACAAAATGAAAACAAAGCTCTTATAAATAAGGAGAGGAAGAAAGGCCAAAGAGAGAGGAGGGGAATGGAGAAAAGAATCATGGTATAGCATGTACAGGTACATATACCCTATGGTAAAAGTGACATATGGATCTCAAATGTATACCATAAAATTAATTTTATTAATTTTTTAAAAAATAAAATGAGAACTAACCCAAGACATGCTTAGAATAAGACTTTCACAAAAATATCCCTAAATTTTAATTACCTTGCATACTAAAGCACAAGAATGGTAAGAACAGCAGAATAATTATACATTTTTCTCATTCAGTTTTAAAAAATCTTGAGAACTTGCAAGTTCTTAGGAATACTTTTTCCACCAGATTAGAACAGTAAACGTAACATCTTACAAATAAAAGCACACTTAAAATACTTTTAAGTGCATTTTTACAAGTAAGTTGGCATATATTTTCATATCGCATTCACTTATGCTTAAGAATTGATGCAAGTGTATTACTTTAATGAAAACATGAAACCTCTCTCACTTGCACATTACATAGGGCAGATAGTTAATTTTGCTTTATCAGGATCACCTGGATATTGACAGGTACTTTACAATAAGATGGCATTTCAAAAGAAAATGACAACAGCTATTTCATTTTTAGTAAACAAATTAAATTTTAAAGCTTGAAAATTTCCGAGTGAAATACTTGCTCTCATATCTATTAAATCATTCTTAGTCAAACAATCTAGGCAGTCAATATTTAACAGAAGTAGACCAGATGTTTCCAAATACAGGGTCTCACTGAATCTTCAGCAAGTATCTATGAAAGGTGCTTAATTAATTTTATCTTTATTAAAAGGGTTTAGTTTTTGTTTTGGGGTTTTTTTTTTTAATACAGGAAATTGAATTCATGACCTCATGCTTGCCAGGCAGGTGCTAAGCTAAATACCCAGCCCCCAGTAACATTTTAAACAAATGTATTATTTAAAAGGTACCAGTTCCTCCTTAATAGTCAAAAAGAGGGAGAGAGGCATAAAGAAACAAAGCCATCCACCTAGTCCCATGTCACACTCTCTAACATTCCCAGCACTGAGATCAGTTTTTTGCACCAGTGATGCTCAGGGCTTCTAAACAGGTTGGATCAGGTAGTGGACTAAATAGCCCTGGGAGCACACAAACACAGTGGCTGTAGCTCTCAGACCAGTGAAGAAAAAGGAAGAGCACCTTCTGCAGCTGGCTGAAAGCAGAGCTATCCTCATACCCGCCCCCCACTCCAGCTACCATCTAGGGCCCAGCCCCAGGGCCAGATGTCCAGTCATTCCAACCATGTGGGCTCACATGTGCTGGAGAACATGGTCTCCTGTGTGACGGGCCCACATATTCCCACAAGGGAAGCAGGAGTGCTGACTATGACTTCTGCCCTGTTTGCAAAGGCTTTCCCTCTCAGTAAGCAATGGCAGAAGCCAAGCCTGAAGAGGCCACCTACCGTGGGATACTCACAGCCTCCCAGGTGGACTGCTTCCTGACCTAGAGACATACTGGCTTTCCAGGCCCAGTTCCACTGAGACCCAGACTGAGCCAGCATCCACACAGGGTGCTCCTCTCATGGCCATTTGTGTGACCTAGGGTGGGGTGTCCCCAGCTTCCACTAATTTTTACCACCTTGTAGCTCCCTGTCTTTCCCTGTGTATCCTGAAGGAGAAGGAAATAAAAGATTGGAGAAAGATGGAGGGAAAAAAAAAAAACCTAAACCACTCTTTAGTTCTTCATCTTCAAAGAGAGAAACTGAGTCAAAAAGACTCATCTTTACCTTCTTTTGGCTCCATATTCCCTCCTCTTACCTTCTGGTTACCAAACTTTTACCAGTGTTGTAGCCCCCAGCCAGTCCTTTCCAGGTTCTTACTATCCCTCTCAGAGACCTGGGCAGAATAATCAATGAAAGTCAATTTTAATGTATATTTAAGGCAAAAGAAAAAGTAGAAGAAGCACAAGAGAAGTGCTCAAGAAGAAAAAGTGCTCTGAAAAGAAGTGCTCTGCAGAGTGTGGACCAGTTAAAGTAGAAAAAGCAGGACACCCTGCAGAAGGAAGGAAGGAAGGATGGCGAGAAGGCGCACAGTGGCCATGAGCTCAATGGCTACTGATTTTTATGTCTTCTTTCTGACATCAGATCCAAGCCTTTCCAACAAAACCTTCTTGATTTCATGCTACAGAATTGATCTCAGGTGCAATATCAGCTTGATCATGTGTCCAAAGCTTGATCATGTGTCTGCATAAGGTGCAGAGTTTGGCAGGTTCTCTGCACCCGTGGTGAACAGTCTCAGCGATTGACAGGTCATGCCCAAATGCTCAGCCACGTTGCCATGTTCTAGTCTACCTCAGAATCAGTTTCTGAATAAACACCTAATAAAAAGTTTCAATGTAAAAAAAAGCAAAAAAGAAAAACTAGGCAATCTAATACAAATTTTGCAGATGACTTTTGTGAATTTATCAAAATTCAGAATTAAATTTCTCTAATAGTGAAAAAATTTTTCTCTTCTTTAATATTCCAAACTAGCAACTTCCTTTAAATGAGAAAGTTAGCAGAGAGAACCAGATGTTAGTACTACCTGTATTCTAAAGTGAGGCTCTCTTTTATCTATGGAGTAGTCACCTTGGGTAACAGGAAAGTTTCTGAGTTCTCTGCATTAAATTGACAAGATATAACCATCTGCATGATCCAGTCCAGAGATTTCTGTAGCGGGCCATTTCTAGGGGATGGAAAAGCTTCATTAATTGGCCATTCATTTGGCAAAAGTCATCTCTTAAACCAAACTTATTAGCTTATTAGTAAATAGCTAAGTAAAATGGATGCATTGCATAGTTCATTTACCTTCAATAGACTCAGGATGCCACCTGTTATGGCTTGTATCTAAATGTTCCCCTGAAGCATCATGCAGTCATGGGTAGTGCTTTTCAGGGGTGACTGGATTTATAGTGCATGGTGCTGGGATCAAGAATGAATGATTACTAAATTAGTCCACTGACTGGTTTGGCATAGCTCTGGGTAGAATGCTACCTGCTCTAAGGGAGGGTAGCCAGCATGGAATATAAGGGACAGAAAAGGGGTGTCCCTTGTGGCTTGCTTGCTGCTTGCTGCCTTCTGTCTGCCCTACTTTGCCATAAGCTGTTTCTGCTCTGCCAGGCCCCTCTGCTGTGCCATCCTGCCTTGGAGCCAGCTATGAAATGAATCCTCTACAAACCGTGAGTTAAATAAACCTTTCCCTTCTTAACTTGTAGGTGTTAGGCATTTTGTCTCCGCAATGAGAAAAGTAACTAAGACACTACCTGTTCATTATACTATTTGCCACAGAGTCACCTTGAGCTAAATCCTCACAGAACAATTCTTTCACAAAATGGGACCCTACGGTGTTTTCCCCAGGCCATATATGTGTTTGTATCCTTTTGCTAAAATTTCACAACCAACCCGGTTTTTGTCATGCTAGACAAAAATGGATCTCCCATGTGAAGCTCACTGTGATCCTTGGCCTCTGAGCACCAAATACAGACATCATTAACAACCTGGTCCATATTGCCAACATGTAAGCATTGTACACAGTGTGTGAGTGTTGTACAGCCCCTCAACCCCACAGTCCCACAAGCACCTAATGAATTTCACCTAAGTAAAATAAGCTTATTGCTATGATTTGACTATGTCCTCAAGATTCATGCATTAAAAATCTAATCCTCAGTGCAATACTATTGGGAGGTAGGGTATAATGCAAGGTGACTAAATAGTAAGCACTCTGCCTATGTGAGCTGGAGTCTTTATCATGGGAGTAAATTACTCTTCACCGGAGTGGGTTATAAAAGCAAATTCAGCCTCTTCTTGCTCCCTTTGTCTCTTATGTGCTCTCTTGTCTTTCCATCGTCTTATGGAATGTTGCAGCAAATGGGCCCTCACTAGTTTAGATACCCTAAACTTTGGACTTTCTAGACTCCATAATGTAAGAAAGAAATCTCTAGCTGAGTGTGATGGTGTATGCCTGTAATCCCAGCACGCTGGAGGCTGAGGCAGGAGGATTGCCATGAGTTCAAAGCCAGTTTAGGCTACAAAGTGAATTCAAGGTCAGTCTGAATTAGAAAGTGAGACCCAGCCTCAGAAAAATCTATTTTTTATAAATTATACAATCTCAAGTATTCTATTAAAGCAGCACAACATGGACTAATTTACTTGCTATTTGAAATTTAAATTTTAAAAGTAGCACCAATTAATTCAGAAAAAAAGATACAGAAACCTGAAACAGATATAAGAATTCCCAAACAAGATCTGGTTGAAAATCTTTACATATCAGAGATAGATAAAAAGGTATAGGACCAGGGATATAGCTTAGTGGTACAGTGCCTGACTGACAAGCATGAGATCCTAAGGTTGAGTCCTGGTATTAAATAAAAGAAAAGGACAAAAAGGTGTACATAAGAAAGTAAGTTGATAAGCAATGGGCAATTAACTTAAACTGTCTTAGAGAAGACAGAGCTCACCTGTATCCCTTGATACTCTATTTGAAGCCAACAAAATGTTTAAAAAAATTAGAATCCACTGATTCATTCCTCTGGTTTCAGGTTAAAATTTTACAAAAAATTTTCTCTTATAATTTGGCTTCCAAAAACTGAGGATTTAGCTCAGTGGCATAAGCACCTGCCTGGAAAGTACAAGGTCATGGTACCAAATAATCCCTGGTACCAAAATAATAACAATAATAATAATTTGGCTTCCAAAGGTGGCACATGTGTGGCAGGAAAGACTTCATTGGAATAATAAAAGAATATAGTCCCCTACCATGTAAAGGAAAATCTTTATTATAAATTAATAATCTGCTCTTGTGGGTTCACATAGTGGTCCTGTAGGTTCATCAGTTTAAACAACCTTTCTAAGATAGACCTTGATGTATTTTCCCGAGATAATACTACCTTGTATGGCCTTTTGGAGAAGGAATCAGCCTGGTTTCCCTAGAGAGATCCGTTTTGTAAAAAAACAGTTTTCTTTCCTCCACTCATCTTTCTGTTACTATACTTGCTCTACACTGCAGGCACATGAGCATAATTTATAACTGTAGTTCTGAGCTATATAAGAGTAGTTTTGTATATTTGTACCAGTTCTCACAATTGTTACTTAGGAAATAACATAATTAAATTAAATCTAGGTGATGTACGAAGGTGCTTTTTAAAATTAAGTTTATTGGTACATTTTAGATATACATCATGATTCCATTAATCATAGGGAATTTGTATCTGTTAGTGATATAGTTGACTTTATTTTTCCCATCCCCTAGCCTTTCTTAACCCCTCTTCTCTTTATTTACAAAAGCTTTGCTTCCATTTTTCCTTTTTTTCTCTTTTCTTTATTTTCCCTTCTTTCCTTTCTTACTCCTCCCTCCCTAGTTCCCCTTCCCATTTGAATATTTTCTTCCAATTTCACAGTATCCAGTATACATTTTGGTCCTTATTTATGCTTTCAGTTTCTCACACCAGAGAAATGATGGGGTGTTTACATGTGTGTGTCCGAATTTTTACATTTTTTAGTTGATTGAAAATTAGAAAATTATACCGAAATCACCCTTCCTACCCTCTACTATTCTAGTATTTGTTAAATCTCTATCTAGTACCATAGCTCAGATAGTTATGTTTTTAAAAATACGCTAACATGTTCCTGGAGAGCTGATTTCTTAAAAGAAGGTCAGTGTAGAACTACTCGGGAAGTTTCTAAAACTGTTTCAGTTGGGAATTCTGGAAATTTTTTAAATATTTCAAGACTTATCAGCACATCAATTAAGACATGTGTACAGGTAATTTGTCCCATGAGTAGGAAACGATGAACCTTTGCTATCTGATTTTACCGTAAAACCACAGTGGGGATGTCAATAATACAGCAGTTATCTAGAATGTATGAGACTCTGAATGTCCTCTCCATCAATGGAAAAAGAACACCCATTCACACATACTTTAGAAAATCAAATTCGAACCCTACAAATTGCTGTTACCATGGAAAGTGAATAAAAGTATACCTTTATAAGAAGTCTTGACCTATTTTACATTTTGCAACATTAACATTTCTTTTCAGATAAAGAAAATCTACCTAGTATAGGTAAAGCAGTTTTAAAAATCTTAATATTATACGTACATATATAAGCATATAAATTCTTACTGAATTTTTACTTCAAGCTTTTAAAAAATTCCAAAGTAGTCTATGAAAAAATATTCAACATTTCACAAACACTTTGGCTTTCTTCTAAATAATTATTTAGGCTAAAACTTCACTTCTTAGAAAAATCAAGTAATAAATACAACTTGTTTCATTCCTTCTTCAAAGCAATAATTTATTATGAATTCCATAATGGAAATGTAATTCACTTAAGCACCATTAACTGAACATCTTTGATTCCATTTTCTTGCACAAACAGTAAGCAGTGTGATGAATAAAACAATTAAGTATTTTTTACTAGAGTAAGTTTCCTAATTCACAATGATAGCAGAGTCCTAAACATGAAATATCAACCCAGTGACTGTTTAGTTCTATAATTAATGCTCTTCTCATCGAAACTCTAACTCTATGCTGAGGGAATTAAAGACTAGAGAAATGAAATGATTTTTTAAAAATATCTCAGTTAATTATGGCAGTTCAGAGAATGAAATCTTATTACTTCGTGGTTTGATTTATACTTATTGGGCTTCCGTGAAAGAAAAAGCTAAAGATTCTATGATAAGGACAATTTTTTTTTCAAAAAGGTGGAACCACAACTTGTCTGTTGTCCAGGTAATCTCATGCATGACAGGTTTCTTCTTACTGCTTCTATGTGAAGAAAGTTGGCCTAATCTGTGCAGGCTTCTGGGCCAGAGCAGAAGGGTATAAGTGTAGTGGACCGTGTCCTGCACATCCTGCCAATAGGCAGGGCTCCAGCTCTGCAGGGGAAGAGATGGCTGGGGAAGAACTATCACCACCATCACCCTGCTGTCTGACTCTAAGGCAAACGTCCAGACACAGAACAGGCATTTCAAAAGGCAGTGTGAGCTCAGCTCTGCATACATAGTCTGATCCTTTATCTCTTGTGATCATCCTTCATGTTACCATCTTGGCATGGCTTTCTGAGTCACATGTTCATCTTCCTTTTGGCTCAGCCCAACAGGCAAAGCTTTTGACCTTATCTCCACCAACATAGCGGACGTCTGTCTACCTAGGTTTCCAAGCTTCATCTGGTACAATCCAACACTACATCTCTATTTCTAAGCAACTACAGCAGTCTTCTCCCTCCGTTTGCCCACCATCTCCCCTACCCTTCAGTCTTCTCCAAGGAATTATTCCTGGGAACCATCCTCTCCAGGAGCCCGGACCCCAGCCTCGGACTCCGGGCCTGCGCGCAGTTCCCATGCTCAGCGCGCCGCGAGCCACCACCCCGGCCCAGGCTGCAGCTGCAGGAGCTGAGGGTGCCTCACCTCATCCAGGGCGCGGCCACCGAGGCTGCCTGGTGCTCCTCCGCCAACACTGCCCAGCTCCGGGCAGCTGCCGGCGTCCTCTTTCCCAGCCAGGGGGCTGCCGCGGGATGTGGGGCGCTCGCCGCGTCCCAGAACCAGCAAGGCGCCTGGGAGGATGCGCCCTGCACGGATTCCCAGGCCTGGCGACCCGGTGCTAGTTACCCGCCCTGCTGCGGTTCCCCGTTTCTCGGCTACCCAGGCGCATCCTGGCGCGTGGATGAACACCTAATTCACTGGCTACTGTTGCGACAGAAGTGTGGCCAGACCCGGCCTCCTCCTCCCCTGAAGCTGCCTCTGCAGGTTGCTCCTCCCAGATTGCTGTGGTCCCCTCCAGAAACACTCCAGCACGCGGCCCTTCGTCCTCTACCATCTCTCCGCCTCTCTCCATCCACTACCTCCTGTTGGAGAGCTTTTTATTTCCAGATCCCATTGCTTTCTTCCTAAACATCCACTCCAACATAGTCTCATGCAATTTTTGACCTCAAATAAATTTATTTTCACACCTTTTCTCCCTTTCCTTAAATCAGTCATCTCTTTGCCTTTTAACCAATTTTTCCTATTATTAGCATCATACACTCACTAATCCAAGTTGACTATCTTCCTCTTCTTCCCTTTTTTCTCCTAATCTCTTTCTTTCAAAAGCTTTCTCCTGAACAACAAACTCTCTCCTCAAGTTTCCTTTCAGACTGCTTATTTGCCATTTTTCATGTATATACAGCAGAGTTTGGTATCCACCAAGTAACTGTTTTCATCTTTTAAAACATGCATATGTCAAATACACCCTCCATTAAATGTTCATTCTGAAACCCATTTTTATGTTTATATTTGTCCCTGAAGAACAGATTACTAAAGCTTCAGCAAAACTTCTGCCAGGTTGTTCTTTACATTACCAGGCCCATAAAGGAGCAATGTTTATCTTTAATTAGCTTTGTAGGTGTACATTCTGAAACTCAAGGTTCATAGGCCTTAGTCATTATTGTCTAAGGACTTTGTCAGCAAACCCAAACACACCCCTAGCCATTCTTTCTCTCACATCTGCTGCTCAGACTTCTCTTTAACTGCCTCATGTCATCCTCCCAACTGCCCAGTCCCCAAACCTGGGTATTGCAATGGTACATCTCTTACTCATCCATCACATCAGTCTCTAATTCTATGTTTCATTCTGTTTTTAAGCAGTCCTGCCCATCATGACTCCACCTGCCTCCAGAAAATAAAATTATTCAGTCCCTCATCATTCTTGCCTTTAAATCTTTTAACTTAATCCATGTATTTCTCCGTATTCTTTTTCCATTCTATCTTATCTGGGCTATTTATATTTACCACCTCAACCAGGAATTTCTTAGTTATCTTAGTTATTTTCATATCCACTGCTCCTCTTTCTCAGCTAGCTCATTCTGTAGCCGATTAAATATGTTGTTCCCTAAAACAAAATCTTTCCTTTTCTAGCCTCTTGTTTCCTTTTGTACTCAGTTTCCTCAACTACATTGATGTCTGGACATTCTCCCTTCCAAGTCATTCTTTATATGCTAACTTTGTGCAATTAGATTCTTGTCTTATTATCTTAATAAGATAAAATATCTCCTAAAAATCCTGTTAAATTTCATGCCAAGCAAAGGTAGGCAGTGCTAGATCAGTTATCCTGGGTAGTTGTATTCCTTTCTTTTCTTAAAGAGATTTAGTTCTAAAACCAAAAAGAAACTGTGGCATTAAGGTCACCATATTGAACAATACCAAGAGGTACTATTCTGCTTCACTGTATACATGGCATTACCTGGAGCTGGCACCGTTATACACAACGATCTTAAAGGGAAGGACTAAACTCCTGGACTCGTGTGGCTTATCCACATATAAGCTGAGGAATGATCCCAAGTGCATGACTCTAGATTTATAAATTATTTAAATTTTGATCATATTCTTATACTCAGAGATTCAGACTTTGGCTTCATCCACAGAGAGGTGACAATTTTTATTTAATAGATAAATTAAAAGCAAAGAGATTTTATAGAAAATATGACATCTTTTGTACTTGAGGCAGGTAAACATTTCAATAAAATTTCTGCAAACCTAAAAGTTAAGAGGTACTAAGACTTACAGCTCCAGCCAAGATGGAGCAGCATGTATCAGATTAATCCTCTCATTTTGGGGGAAGGGAGTGGAATAAAATATATACATTAATAAATAATGCTGCATTTACATCTAAAGTTTTCATTTTGGGTTTGGTTTTGGTCTTGGTTTTGGTATTTTTGAGATAAGGTCTTGCTATGTAGTTCAAGTGGCCTTGAATTCACTATTTAGCCCAGGTTGCCCTTGAATTTATGGCAGTCCTCCTGCCTCAGCCTCCCACATGCTGGAATTACATGCACGAGCCACCACACCCAGCTCCAAGGCTCATAATGAGACCCATGAAAGAACCACAATCTTGGACCTAGGGTATTAAAATGCTAAAATAGAAAAAACCTAACGAAGTTTAAAACCAAGCCTTTACAGAATCAAAATGATCTGCCAGTACACTTTCTACTTTCCAGAAGAAAACTCTTGAGAGGTACAATTTTGCATACACAGTATCCAAATCCAAATTATGGACCATGCTAAAAGGCAACTCCAGATGACTAAGCATTAAGAGAAAAAATGCAAATAATATAAGAATTAGATATTAGAATTGACAGGGACTTTAAATAACTAGGCTTTGTAACTTTAAGAAACAGAGGGAATGCAATGTGTAGATGTAATCTGTATATTTACTAATTACCAAGTGATTTCAAGTATTATTATTGTAAATAAATACCACTAAGTTTCTTTAAATGGACAGAAGAATAGACAGAGGTGAAACATGAATAATTTATTTCAGTATAGAACTGGGAACCTTGAAAAAGCACTCTAAAACTAACAATTACAATAACTTGAAATGAGACCCCATTGGGTAATATTCACTGCCTTTGGAGTACAACACATTTAAGACCAGTAAGCCGGAAGGCAGGTCAATAGAAAGTTTCTAAACTCAAGGACAGAGAATAAAGAAGGCACTGTCACAGACCGTGTAGCACAGCCTAAAGGTCCAAAATACACATAGTTTCAGTCTCAGAGGAAAGAGAATTTGTAGGAGCAGTATTTGAGGAGATAGAGACCAAGAATTTTCTTTTAAAAACAGACATATCAAATTCCAGAATTTCAAGCAAACACAAGTAAGAAAAAAAAAACAATTTCTCTTAGAAATATTAGTATGGTTTTAGTTCAGAAATTTGCTGTAGGTGATTCTTCATTAAAACAAAGAAAGGCATTTTGATTGTAAAAGAGGTTTCATAGGACCAAGAGGTTTCCTGTCCCTGGAGAGTGGTGTGAGTTACTGTGCTGAAAGCTGGAAATGTTTGGGAAATTGCATCCTTAAATGGTGCTTTCAAGGTGAATCAGCCCTTGGGTGTTGAAGAAAGGCTCCAATGGGAATTGGAGGTGAATATGCTTGATTATGATAATAGGAAATTGAAACAAGGAACTTCTTTAAACCATAATTAGTAAGGCTTTGGATCCTAACTTCTAATCTCAAAAACCTGAAAGACCAAAACTGTAGGAAAAATAATTTTAAAAATTATTTAAGTCAGGGATATAGCTTAGTGATGTAATACATGCTTGACAAGTGTGAGGTCCTGAGTTCGATTCCTGATACCCACAAAAAAATACAGAAGCAGAACCCTGGAACAAATGAGCCTTAAAGAAATTCAGAAATAAAAAATATTTAAAAGACATTTATTTATGAGGTATAGGTTTTACTTCAGTGGTAGAGTATATGCTTAGCATACACAAAACACCAGAGCAAAAAACAAAAATCCCATCACATTTATTTACATTTTTAAAGAGGAATTTATTTGACAAACATATGAAAACAGAATGCTTCATAAGTCACTTTATTCAGTAAACTAGGCATTAACAACATAAATAATCAGATATACTAAGGACATCGTATCTATATGACAGTTATGAGGAGATGAATCATAGTCTTAAGTACATCAAAAAGTGAAATGCGTAATTACCAAACACAGTTGGTAATTGTGTGAATTCTGATTTATAACTGCAATCATCTGAAATACCATAACGGACAACTTTCCCCTTTTTTTTTTCTTTTGGCACTGGGGATGAAACTCAGCAGAGTTCTACCACTCAGCTACACTCCAAGCCCTCTATGCTTTCTTTTCTTTTTTTTTTAAACTTTGAGATAGGATCTTGCTGAATGTTCATGCTGGCCTCAAAATTTCTATCTTCCTGTCTGAGCCTCTTGAGTGGCTGTGATTATATTATGTACTATTATGCCCAACAGACAACCTAGACTTTTTTTTTTTTTTTTGCATATAGGATCTTGCTAAATTGGCCAGGGTAGGCTCAAACTTGTGATTCTTCTGCCTTAGCTGCCCAGAGTTCTGGGGTTACAGGTGCATGCTACCACACTAAGCTAAATTTTTGATGAGAATCAGTTGAAAAACTTTGATGGGCCATGATGTTCTTGATTCAGAGCCAGTTAATCATGAACCAAAATCTCTGAAACCATAAGCAAAAACAAATCCTTCTTTATATTATGTATATAAATTATTTCGTTGCACTGATAAAGTACTGATTAAGATATAAGCTAATAAACATGGTGAATATTAACAAAAACATGCATTCCATCCCTCAAGAAACACAAAACATCTTTCATAATTTTTCTTTTGGAGTAGGAATTTTGTTGTAAAATGAAGAACAAAACAGAATGAGGAGACCCATGACATAGGCATTGCTTCATACAAAAGTCAAATCCTCATCAGAAAGTATATTGTGATAAAAACCTAAGAACAAAAGAACTCTCCCAGCTAAAGGCTGGCAGATACAGCACTGCCTTCTTCGGGACTTAGATCTTCTCCTGTGTTAGGCTGTACTCTGTACCTTTTCATTGAGCATTTGGGACATCTGCCAATGTAGCTGAGTATTTTCAGGATATACAGGCTTCAGAGACAGAATATTCTGGTTTGCTTTCTCTATGTAGTAAGGACATTGCCTTCCCTTGTAAAGAAAGCCGTTGCTTTTTAGCTAAATGGGTAAGTCTGTCTCATTGTGAGGTGAAATGTTACTAAAATCTTTGGGTCATCACAGCTCTCAATTCACATTGTTTGATCAGTAATAAAACTATCACTTTCACTGTTGTGAAACAACTTCCCAACTAGATCTCAATTTAAAAGAGAAAGAAAGGGTTTTTGTCTTGAGTCCATAAAACTCAAACTGAGAATGTCATTTTAATGTCCTCAAGTGGCAAAAAACTGCATAAGTAGCAGATTTGTGAAAAAGGGAGTTGCTGCTAGAGATTTAGGATTTTGATTCTCATGTGTATAAGGACATCTGAAAAACAGCACATAGAATTTTTTGGTCTGTGAGACTTGTAGGACCAGAGGACCACGCTCCCTAACAAAGAAAACAAACCCAGAGTCATGTAGTGTCAGAGTAAAGGATGACTGGAGAGCTGAGGGTAGGACCCTAAGAAAGCGATTTAGAAAAAATGTATCTTAGAATCCAGAAGCTAGAGAACGTACCACAAGAAAGCACTAGCAGCGAGTTAGGTCAAGTCCCCCTTTCTGACATTTAATGTTATATAGAATTTAGTTCTCTGACTTACTGAATGAACTCTACAACTCTTGCCTTCTACTTGGAAGGATTGTGTGAATGACATAACAAAGGGCTATGATCGAAATCAAGAATACATATTCTTGCCTTCTCGGAGCTCTCACAGTAAGGAGATTTAGTCAGGGATGACAATCTAAAAAACCTGTATTTAACTACTAGTACAGATGGCGTCAGTAGACCATCAGGGCGCCTGCTGCTTTCAAACTCCCCATCACATTCTAGAGGCGTGGCCTATAGAGGATCCTAGCAACGGAAGGCGGGGCCCGTTCCATGGTAACCAATGGCTGCTCCTGAAGGCGGAACTTTGAAAAATGACTGGCGTGGGACATAACCATTCCGGTGGCTGCGACGGAGAGAGCCTGGATTTAAACGTAAGTATGCAGCTGGGATGAGGAGTTGGAAGCTATGGAAGGTGTTGCTTTGGATAGGGGCTATTTACTAATATGTAAGAAAGAGTCCCCCCCTACACTTTTTTTTAATTATTGATTTATTTACGGAATCAAAACTGTACTTTGAATAAAGTAGCAATCTCTATACAGAAGGATGTAATGCATCATAATTATAGTTTTCTTTAAAGAGTCAAGAGGCAAGTTATAATGGTTATGAATATAAAATTTACGTTGACATTCTCCAAAGGTGATTTACTTAGCTGTTTGTGTTCGAAGCCGTCGTTGAAGAATCTAATGATTACTTTCCTTCGTTTTCTGGTCCACTAAATTTATTTGGTCAGATATAGCCATAGGAGATGAAATTTCACTTGTGTATAATTTCCGTTTCGGTAGTGTTGGTTGAGATACAGTTTCCTTATGTGCTTCTAAACATGAATGCTTTTAATAAAGAGTTCATTGTTTCAATCTTCTATGCTTTTGATTGAAGAATTGTTAGAGAATGTTGTGAAAAGTCTCTAAATTTGTGTAATGTACCTTCTTTTTTCTTAGTGGTCGAGTTTGCACTAACTGTGGGTGCCCAACTCTGTAACCTTTTTTCCTTTTTGAAAGAATGTCTAGTCTCATAAATAAGGAACTTGGAATTTGCTCTGGATGTAGCATTCTTGTTATTTTCACATTTCACCAAGTCCTCCTCCATTTTACCACTCTTCATCTTCTGGACCTTAGAAATTAACTGGTACTGGGATAGTACAACCAGGGTGTTTCACTGCCACTTTTCAATAAAGGTGTAAACTGAATTTCTAATTCTGGAAATTGAGTACTTTGTTCTTTTTCTGTTGATGCTTCACAAGAATCAGGAACCACTGATCTATCCTGGACTATATAATTAGAAACTTCAAAACTTGTTGATTGAGGTTTACTTCAACCTTGACCAAATTTGTTGAACTAGTCTGTCTAGGCTTAATGACCATGATTTCTTTCTGTTTTAGAAACCTCTGGTTCACTCTTTTTCAACTGTTCAATTTCATTATCTTTCTGTATGATACTGGAAATCAGTGCTTTCAAGTGTATTTTTAGGTAGCAACCAACTGATCTTCTCTTCACTCTGAAGATCCCTATTTTTGTCTGCCAACTATGCTGTCAGTAGTTCAACTTCATTTTGTTGCTTTGAACAAAATGAAGCCGTCAGCTTATTTTTTCCTTTCTTTGTTTTGTAGATTTTCAGCTTCTTTTGCTTGAGCGATAAGCATTATTTTTTCTCCCATTTATTTCTATTAGCTTTGTTTCTGTTCACATTCCTGTAATTTGTCTTGAAGCTTATTGAGCTTTTTATGAAGCATGTTTGTGTCATCCTCAAAATTTTTATTTGACTTACAATTATTTTTGGTTTACAGATCTTTGCAATTTTCCTTCCATTTTTCCAATTGTATGGCCAACAATTCTGCTTCCTCCAATTTAGCCTCGGGCACTTGATCTTGTTCTATTTCAGATTATTCTTGCTCCCCCAGTGTCATTCACATCTTTAATCATTTTCTGTTTAATAGTTAGATCGTTGTACATGCTCTCATACTGCTGTATAGCTTCTTGCACTTTCTGATTACTGAACTGCTCCTTGAGCTGCTGCATGCTTCACTGTTAGGTCTACTTCCTGAGAACACTGGTTTTTCTTTTTTCTCCAGCTGATTTTAGTCCTCAGTAATTTCTCCTTATCAGGCACTACTGATACCCCTTTCTGTACTTGCTCGATTTGCTTTTTGCTATCAGTTCCTGTTTCAGCTCAGCATGATCTTTCTTTCTCTGAAGATCTATCGGACTTTGGCAAGAGCAGAACTTGCAGAGTTCTTTCAATTTTTCTGTTTCTTGTCTGTTGGCTTCTTTTTCTTCTTCCTTTTATTGAAATAAATGCTTCAGATGGTGCGAATTATTTGATTGCTATGTGATTTCTTCTTTCAATTTAACTTCCTTTTCACTTAAATGTTTGATGTTTTTGATAGAATCCTTAAGATTTGCTTGAAATTCCTTCAGATTTTCTTCTAGTTTTAAGATTACAGATTCTCTTACCAAGATGTCTTGCTCTAACTTGGCTAAATGACTACATCTTTCTGAATCTCTAGGGTTGTTTCAAGTTCCTTTATTTTTGTCTTACAACAAATAATATCTTGTGTAACCCTGAAAGTGCTTTCTTTCCTTCAACGCAAGTTGTACTTGAACATTATGACTGACATTTTTCTTTTTTACTTCTTCTTTCAGCTGCTGTGTAAGATTTTCTCTTTCTTTTTGTAGGTCATCTTGATTCTTGACCCCCTGTGCTGGACTTTTAGCACAACCTCTCTGTGCTTTTACTTTCACTTTGTTTTCATTCCTACAACTTTTTGTTTCTGCTTTTAATTTTCAATTTGTTGTAGTTCCTGGATCCAATGACATTTTTGGAAGAAGCCTTCACAGTTTCCTTACATTCTTTCCAAATGGCTTTAAAACTAGTGGGTAAAGAACTTGCCCAACTGAGTTCTTGAATATGATATTCTTTAACCTGCATATTTCCTTAAAAAAATAATTACTTACAAGGTATAACTGTGTGTCTGGCAAATTCTCTTCCTGAGGACCACTTGCCTGAGTCCTGAGCTTGAGTAAATCCACATTTGAGATCTGAGAAACCATATCAAGTGAACACAGTTCGTCTATTTTTGTCTGCAATCATTTTATTTGTGAAAACATGGCCGTTATGTTTCTTGTAGCAATTTCTGTCCTCTTCAAGAACTTCATGATCTTTTTCCCCTCTTCTTGATTTATATTTTTCTGCACAGTTAGTTCAGCATAATTTGCCTGAATTTGTTAGGATTCTATATGTAAGTTAAACTCTTTTTTTCTGAAGGAAAGTTACTGCTGCAAACAAACAATCTATTCTTTTAAATATTTTTCCTCCTTTTCACTTTTAAGTTCATTATCAACAGTGAGTACAAGTGTTTTCACCTCTATATTCTTTTCTTGTAAGACTCTAATATTGTTCTCATCTTCTGAAATGGTCTGTTGCATTTCTTCACTTTTCTTTTGGTCTTTGGTGATAAATGAATTAACAAGTACAGATCTCTATAAGGCTTAATTTAGTGTAGTTAGAAATAAGGGACGTGTTTCCATTTTAGAAACAACCAGTGAGCCATACTTGTGTATGTGGTAGGGTATCCATCTAGATATAGTAAGTATTTTGTCAACCAAAAGCACCATTTCCTGAGAAACACTTTTTTCATTTGTATAATCTGTTTGTATAACTATAATTCAAACAGGAATTACCATATATAGCACATCAGACCTCTTCCAAGCAGCAGTGTTTGTAGGTAGTTATGGGACACAGGTTGCTAACACTGTTATTTATTCATATTTATTACTAATTCAATGGTTAGCATATAATTAGGCATGTGAGACTTGTTTAAGAATCAACAGATTCAAGCCCCTATTGTGTCCCTTGATACTACTTATACAAATCTCTACAATCATCTGATTATGCTATAATAAAAAGTCTTATCCTGTTTTAGCAGTTTCCTGTAAGTTGATTTTAAAATGTACATTACTCAGTTTCTTTGATGTTTCAAAATTTGCTGATAGCTGTAACTACACTTTGCTTTTGTGTATCTTTGCTGCCACAGGTACCAACTCAAAAGGTCTTGAATTTTACTCATTCACTAGGTTGTTGTTAGGTTTAGGCAAACAAAGTATATACATAAATATGTTCATTGTAATACTCTGAACAAATGTTTTTTGGTAATTTTTTCATTCAGCTTAAAATAGTTGAGGACCTCCCATGCACTAATCACAGTGCTCACCATTGCTACCTAGTCCTGCATTGCTCAAGGGATCAAAGGGTAGGAGCTCAAAGGCAAAACCTGGATGCAAATGAGATGCATGAGATCAAGTTCAGAACAAGTGACTCAGATGCCAGCGTTCCTGCTGTGTATTAGGCCAGACAGATCCTTCTAGCCTCCTCTTCATAGCTACTCAGCAGCTTAAGGAGACCACAGGCCTCTTCCTGGAATAATTTCAGCGTGTTTGAGGAGAACCATCACCAATATGTTTACAATGAAAAAGAAGTTCAAGTATGAATGTTTTTGTTACAAGAAAGGTTGATGTGGGATAATTCTGCATTAGTATATTAGTTTAAAATATTTTGTTGTTTAGTAACAGAAACTAATTCAAAGTAGCCTAAGGGGGAAAAAGGGAGCCGTGTTACAGAGAATGATGTTTAATAGAACCCAAGGGTAGAAATCCATATGACTTTAGGAATGCCTGAACTTAGAGTCAGAAACTGAAAAGATGATGATTCTCTTACTCCAGATCTGCTTTTATACATACACCTACTACATTTTTCCCTCTCCATGTCTCTGACCCAAATGGCAGCCTCCTTAAAGTACTTCCCACTATGGAATTATCCTGGCAGAGGCTGGATGGCCATTATTTGAGGCTGTGGTAGAAGAAAGGCATATCCCTCAATGGAAGGAAGGAAAATGAGAAAACGTTCAATCCACAGGCTATTCTAAATATGCTATGATTCTACGAACTTAGTCTCCCATGTACAAAAATAACTTTCCATTACACTTCCTTATTGTCTCTGTAAATAGCACCTTTAGTTTTTCTGTCTTATCTATTGCAATTCATCTTCCATGTAGAATCAGTCATAAAGTCATATTGACAATAAAAGCATTAGTCTTCTAACTTATGGATAAAAGTTTATAATTACATCAGGATTTGGAGTTGAACTTGAGCTGAAAACTTGCTTTCATCACCGTTGGCTACATGGCCTTCGAAAAATTATTCTCAGAAATTTTTTCACCAATTATGAAGTGGGACCTTATATTAAACAATCTTACTGGATTGTCTGGTTAAATTAATATGTATTTGGAAAGCATTTAACATATTTTCTATTAAATCAAGCACCAACTGTAAGCACTTTAGAAAAGTTTTTATTAATGTAAGTAATGATAAATACATTTACATAACTTCATTTTTTTTTAGTTTATGAAATCCCTGATGCAACATTTTCTTATTTAATATAAACAAAATCCCAAGAGACCAATAATATGCTTATATTAGAGATGGAGATACTAAAGAACAGAAAGATGAGAATACTTCCTTACATGTAATTGTATAGAAATTACTACAAAACTGAGTGAATGTCCAGTCTGGAAATTCTAGTAAAACCACCAGGCTGCATATCATGCTTATGTAGCTGGGATCCCAGATTTTGGTTGGATGACTGACCTGAATTACCTCTGAGCTCTTTGTGCTTGTTCATTTATTCATACATACAATAAATATTTACTGTACAACCAATCAAGCAAAAATTCAAAATATGCCTAAAGATATACAAATTTGGAAAACAATGAATATATGACATAAATTTTCTATAAAACAGAAAAAAATAAATATGAAAAATAGTCCAATTTTCAGTTCTTCACATGGATTTTATTTAAGGACCCACTGACCCCCATTCTCTTTTCCAACCCTCTCCCCAAATTTAAAAGTACCAAGAAACTAGAAAATTGTTTCAGTTTGAGTGCCACCCCCACCCCCACCCCACCCTAAGGAGCAGGGCTTGTTGGAAGGTTGAAATTCTGAAAAGTAGGCGGTCTTTGGGAGCTTAGGAAAGCAGGAGAGAGCCCGGAACTAATGTTTCCGTGGCTGAGGTTCTCCGAGGGAAGTGCTTTCTGGGGACCGGTAGTGGAAAGCTCTTGGGCTGCTTCCGGCCACCTCAGCGGGAAGCGGAGACCGAGGCGCTTGTGTCTTAGGAAATTGAGGTAGAGGTTTTACTGTCCTACTACCAAAGGAAGTGAGAACGAGACGTCCGGCAGTGAGGGCCACTACTGGGTCCCCGTAGCCAGTGAATATGGTGTTGCTAACGATGATCGCCCGAGTGGCGGACGGGCTCCCGCTGGCCGCGTCGATGCAGGAGGATGAACAGGTAAGCTGCTCCTAGACCTCCGCTGCCCCCACGTCCCTGCGAGAGCTCTGTGCTGTCAGCACTAGGTTACTTTCCAGGATGCGGGAAGCCCTTCGTGATCTCCTTAGTAGCTTTATTAGCAGCAGAATATTAAAACTCCTAAATTTTGGGTAAGTTTCCAAAAAGTCAAGTCTGGGTGATCACGATTAGCCAAACATTTTGGGGCTCCAAAACATTTTCTAAAAAGAACAGATAACAGAAAATCTACCTGCATCTTCAGGAAAAATTTCCTCCCACAGATAGTCTCCAGCCACAAAAGATAAAAGAGCACCTTCTCATACAGCCTATGTAGAATAGTTACTTAAAAGGGATATGTTTGGTTAAGAAATTACACATTTCTTTTCTTAGACTTTTATTTATGTTATTCATGCAAAAAGAAAGGAAGGAAATAGATTTGAGTACATCAGATATGCCAGGCATGTTAACACAGTGGATTAAAGGACAGAGTCTGCCTTCATGGAGTTTACAGTTTGTTGGAAAAGTCAGATAACAAACTATTGTAATATAATAGAATTGTTAGGGAAGAGGAAGAGGGTTCTAGGATTGAATGTGAAAAGACATCTAAAATCAGTAAAGTTTTTCTAGAAATGACATAAAAAAAAAAAAAGAAGAAAGAAATGACCTCCAAGCTGACCATAGGATCGGGGTACAAAGGGGCTCATCTGTTTGGGTTAATGCCATATTAGGTTTGAAGGTTAGTGGTACGTTGTCTTTCACTTTTAAAATAGCGCTACAGATGGTAAAGTTGCAGGTCATGCTAAGTAAAAATATTTTATTCATTCTACAAAACAAAGTCTAATCATTCAAATATATTGTGAAAAACCATAATACACTAATTTTTCAACTGTGAAATGTTTTTCTTCCTTTTCCAATTAAAGAATTTTCTGTGACCATTCTGTAGAAGGAAAGTAATTTGTTCAAATAAGCCCAAGAACATGATTTAAACAGGGGAGAGAGTATGGACAAATTTCCTTGAAAGGAAACTGATATGAGAAATATTTTACCCATAAAGGGTGACCGTGGCGTGGAGAGATTAGTCATCTGATCTTTCCAACTTTTTTCATTGAATTTTAATGTCAGCAAAGAATACAAAGTTATTTAAAAGTCTATTAATATTAGTGGGCTTCTATCTCCTGCCTTGATACTTCATTGAAAAAGTAGTTGATTTATTATTGTTTGTTTCTTAATTTGTAATAGATCTATCAAGGTAGGTGCTTTGTTTCCCTGACAAGGGATGAAATTTTACACACAAAAAATATTTTTGCTATTGTAAATCCCATCATATTTTTCTTTAGGAATTTTAATTTTGAATAATAATCTTTGCTAAATGTTTAATATCTGAAAATAACTCTAGACTTATCTTTAATCTTATATATGAAACATTTATAGTATACTATTACATGCTAACCCCTGTGCTAAGCCGAAGTGCATTATTTTATTCAATCTTCATACCAACCATACTAGAATAGAATTATCTCTATTGATAGATTAGGAAGCTGTGAGTCTTATAAAAAATAGATCACTTGCTTAAGTCACACAACTAATAATTAGTGAATTGTTTCAGCAGGGTTTTTTCACGTCAGTACAGGTGACATTTTGGGAAAGGTAATTCTTTGTTGTGAAGAACTGTACCTTGCACTGTAAGAGGTCTAGTTACATTCTTGGCCTTTACCCCCAGTTGATCGTAACATCTCCCTCCTCTGCTTTGTTATGACAACTCAGTAATTCCAGATATTACAAAATGTCTCCTTGGGGGCAAAATCAGCCATTAGTGCCTAACACTGTACTCGACTACTTGTTTTAAGATGATACATTTACTCCTTATCACTCCAGAATTAAGTTTTTAAGAACTAGATTATCTCCACTAGATAGTTGTATATTTAAGTGCCCTAATTGTCCAAGCCAGTAATTTGGTGTACTTCCTATTATTCATACCGATATAAATACCATATACAGTATTATGTTTATTAGGTGCCTGTCTCTGAACTAGCTGCCTTATTAGTAGAAATGAAAAGTTATTCAGATAATAGTAAAATTCACAAAATAATACAGTGTTTTATATCCAGTGTTTCCTCTGTAATTAACTAGACATTTAGGCTGAAAACAAGTGGAGAAACAAGCTTTTCTTCACACACCTAGACACCCTATATAATAGCCTATTTTGGGGGGTTTTTTTCCAATCTTGGTATGCTTTGCTTTTAGGATGTTTGCAATTTCTTCATCCACCTTTGTTGTACCTCAGAATTATTATATTTTCTTTAATTTTGCGCAGCTCAAACATAAAGGTGTTCAATTTAACTGGATAAACACGAAGGGGCTGCTCCGAACAAGCAACAAGTTTGTTGTACAGTTAAAGTGCATGGTGTTCCCTGTCATTTACGGTTGATAATTATAATTGCTCATAGAGGAAAATGGTTGGTTCTTGGTCCCACTGGCCTTAGACCAGCTGAGTTCAACAAAGATTTTTAAGTAAGAGCTTAGCCCTTAGAAAAGCAAAAGATGATACTTGATAGAAGTAGTTGTCCAGAGGTTCGAGGTGGGGACAATGAAAAGTGTGGCAAATTATTGCCTTGTATCTTTTGTAATATAAGAGAGACAAATCTTAAATATACTGTTGGGTAAACTCATTTGTTTCCCAATTTGTTTAGTTATTCTTATGCACTTTATTATTGGATTACTAACAGATATCATTAAAGTTCATTCATCTGTTCTTGATGAAGTAGAAGAAACAGGACATCTAAATATTGTTAGGTGGGCTATCTGTACGCTTTCCATGACTGACCATTAAAGGTCAGTTTATAAAGTGGTGGTTATGTTGTTTTGTGAGATCTAAATCAGTTGCCACATGGTTACTTGAGCATTTCTTATGAATAAGATTTAACATTAAGTTGTAGGACAGTACAGTAGCAAGATACATTTACTAAAACAATTTTAAATGTAGAAGTGGAATAGCATAACATTTAGAGAAGGAGCCCCAGAGCCAGATTGCCTGGGCTCATATTCTGGTCCTCCCTTACTAGTCTAGAGTCCTTGGCCAAATATAACATCTCAAATTTAAAATTGGCTTCTTGTTGTTGTTTTTGTTGTTGTTGGTTTGTTTTTAAAAGGGCGCCAAAGTTATGCTTTCAGGGATCATTTCTAAAAGAGCATCTTTCTGTGTTGTACAGACTTGTCTTAAACTCACTGTGTAGCTCAAGCTGACCTTGAACTCGAGATCCTTCTGTTTCAGCCTCTTGAATAAAAGTCCTGGAATTAGAGGCATGTGCCACCAGGCCTGACTGCATAATAATTTGAATCACCTCAGAGGGTAGATGTGAGTATTAAGTGAGTTAACATATAAAGTGTGTAGAACTGTGTGGCAGAAAGTGAATGCTTAATTTCATTTGCTTACTTCAGAAGAATCTTTTCTATTTCTACCTTAAGTTTCACAAACCGCAATTGCACACAATACTCTGGGTGCAAATATGCAATGAATAGCAATGAGTGAATGAGTAAGTTTTCTCAATATAATATTAATTCATACTTATTTAAACAGTTTAGCAATATGTATAGCAAAAAAGACCAAATGTTGTATTTTTACCTCTAATCTGTACCCAAACTATATCCTTTTGATGTATGATCTTAAACTCAATGAGAGTATATGTATAAAATTAGATAATGAGCAATACTGTAAAATTGTTTGCCTTCATTTGTTTCCATTAATAGTGTATAAAGAATATGGTCTCATTAAATATTATACTATAATATTTTGATAGCTGCATAATATTCTATCATGAATATACCAAAAAGGTTGTGTCAGTGTTATATTCAGAATGGTAATGCTGAGATAGCACTGTAAAATATTGATTGATATACCATAATCTTTACATAAGATATGTCCCCAATATTGTACATTCGCAGACTCTTCTTTCTTCTGTGTCAGTTGCTGGTATTGTAGCATACTTTGGCCATCATTTCTTGTGGTTAAAAAGCAAAGCAAATAGCATTGGCAAAGCAAATAGGTTGATAAGTACCATTCAAATTTAAAAGTAAGATTGTGGCTAGATCTTACGGGCTGAAACAGTACTATTTATTATGTACTACTGTCTCTCCAGTCACAGATTAAAAATATGTATATATACATACACACATATACATGCATACATATGGCATACTACTTAATATGACGTTAGTCCACTTCCCCATCACTGCGACAGATACCCAACAGCCACAGTTTAAAGAAAAAGAGGTTTATTTTGGCTCACAGTTTTCAAAGGATTCAGTCCCTTACAGGCTATCTCTGAGGCAGTAACATCATGGCAAAGGAAATCTGCTCACCCCAAGGCAGCCGTCAAGCAGAGAGAGAAGGAAAGGGAGGGCCCAGGGAGATAGATACACCCTCCAAAGGGGTGCCTCTAGCTCTCTGCCTCCTTCAGTCAGGCTCTGCCTTGCAACAGCACATTCAGCTGGTGTTGTAGTCAGGGGTTGTACATAGAGAACAACTAGGATTAGGACATGGAGTTTATAATACTATTTTTATAATGGTCACCGGAAGCTAACACAGGAAAATGCAGGAAATCTATCCGCAACACCAAAGACATAGATTATTTAGTCAAGAGCTAAACCCCACAAGCAGTGTCCCACGAGTCCAGATAAAAACCCAGAGCTCAGGACAGTGACTCCACGAGTCCAACTGGAGGTCCCAGAGCCCACAAGAAGGACTCATGCCAGTCTCTTTTACGGATCTGTGCCGAGAAGACCCAAGGGTCAGCGGTGGAAGCTAGAAAGTCTGTGCCAGCAGGATGAAGGAGCTGTGCTAGTGGGATGAGGGTTCTATGCTGGAGCCGAGAAGTCGCACTCATAACAAAGACCAGGGCTAGCCTGAAAGGCACCACAGCCGTCCTCAGTGACACAGAGGCCCCGAGCTCCTCCGATGACAAGCACAGTCAGGTGTGTGCCAGGAAGCAGCATGACGCGTTCATCCTGGAGACCAAGCAGCACATGTCTTCCCCTCCAGAGCTAGGAAGCAATGCTCGATGTGAGCACCAAAGCTTCTCCAGGAAAACCAACAGCTCAGACGGGAACTCGTAGGAGAACCCACAATGCCTCCTTAACGCCTCAACCCTCCACACCTCCCTTCTTCTCCACCTATTTATTCTGGCAACTTTCCTCAGAGCATCTTCGCCCAATGCCATGCTGATTCATGAGTGTATGCCTTCTGATCCAATCACCTTCCAAAAGCTCCATCTCTAAATATATGAGGCTTTTGGGGGGCATTTTAGATATAAACCATAGTATATGATAATGTTGACATGTTTATGATGTTAATTATTGCCAAGTACTGTTTAATATATAAAAGTATATGCACATACATGCATATTGTTACACAGAAATATTTCTTAAATGAGTAGCATTATATAGCAAATGATTTGCATAACAGCAGGGCTAAAAGAAAATAAACCTACAGCTAATCCTTAAAGTAGATTCTGCTTGGCTTCCATGGTGTGCCTCATATATATTAATCTCCTTTTCATATTAAAGTTTCCAGTTCACTGTCTTTGTATACTTGTACATTCACTGATCTGCCACTTGTATCATTTTTCATTGCTTCCTTGGTTTTATTATTAGCTCAGCAAAATACTATCTAGAATTTTAAGGTTTTACTTTATACTTTCTCAAAGTTAGACCTTGGAACTCAGACTCTGGGAGAATGTAGTGTAGATACTTCTTTTTCAACATTTAATTATTAAAATCTGCTAAAAAGAAACTGTATTCTATCTTCCAATCCAAAATAAATAAATCCGAAATAGGATAATTATTTCTTTCCATAACACAAATATAGGTAGCTTATAAAAAATTTATTTTTCCAGTTCTTGAGACTGGGAAGCCCAGGACTAAGGGCCTAGCTGAATTTGTGTCTGGTGAGGGCCTACTCCTTGTTCACAGATGCCTGGGTCCTTAAAACGTCAAAACAGTTAGTACTTTGGGATCTTTTATAAGGGCACTAATTTTAATCATTAGGGTTCCTCATGACTTTAATCCCTTCCCAGAGGTTCTTCTTCCTGAAACTATCATCTTAGGGGTTAGGATTTCAGCATATGAATTTTGGAAGGGAAGCAAACATTCAAACTATTGCTGACCTGACCAGTTTATGGATGAATAAGCAATATCTATTGGCTGCACATTCTTCATGCATTTCTTTTCTCCTTTGTGTCTACTAGGCTACAAGATAACGACTTTTTTCTTTTGAAAAGACATTACTCTAGTAGTAAGCACTTTCGTATACAGCTCTAGCAGTACAGAGAAAAAAAACGTACACAACTTTCTCCAATGGACCCCCCCCTTAATTGTAAAAGCATTTAAGAAGTACTTAGAGAAATATTATCTGTATCTATATTATTTGAATGTCATTATATTTTTATTTTTGTTTGCATATATCCTTCACTATTCAAACTTGCTATCCATACGTGAGAACTGAATAAAGATATGCATTGAAGAATATTTGACTTTCCAGTCTTTGCTCTAACCTGCTCATTTTTACATAATTACAGTCAATATTTCTGTAATTTGTGCACATGTATACACATTCAGTTTTGCTTACATGCTCAATGATGCAACATTCTGAAGAAGATTCTGCTTGACTTTCTAGCATAAAAATGAGTTTCAACAGTCTTTTGTTCCCAGAGTTTTCTCTTGAGTACAGCATATGCTTTGTGGTTCTCTGCTAGTAACTGAAAGTGCAATCGGTACTGACCTAATAGTGGAAAGAACATTGAGAGTGCCTTCAGTGTGTTTAAGATACACATTTTTGCTTCTTAGCAAATAAAAACGTGATCTTTTTGAAGATCTAGATGTTAGGTCTCTTCTTTCGTTCTAAAAGTAGGCAATTTTTCTATCAAGACAAATCATATTAACCTGTAGATGAAAGACCTTAACATAGTACCCTCATATTATCATATTTCTTGCTGATTGATTCAGCATCTTTCTGTCAAAAAATCTTAAATGAGAGTGTCTTCTTTCAGTCTGGCCGAGACCTTCAACAGTATCAGAGTCAGGCTAAGCAACTCTTTCGAAAGTTGAATGAACAATCCCCTACGAGATGCACCTTGGAAGCAGGAGCCATGACTTTTCAGTGAGTATAGTCCTGGTTTCTTTACAATCATTTAAATATGAGAGACAGTAATATAAAATCTTACAAAGTGTGACCACAATATGGTCACACTTTTTTAAAAGTAAAGAAGACTTTATCTTATAGTATTTTAACCTGTGTGTAATAAATCCTGTACTCATTCAGTAATTAATAAATCCTTTAGAAATATTGTGAATATTAAAGAAATGCAAGTAAAACTACTTTGAGATACCATTTTATCCCACAAAGAATGATCATGTCAAAAAATCTAGAAATAGGGGGTTGGGGGTTTAGCTCAGCAGCGTAAGCGCCTGCCTTGCAAACAGGCAGTTGTGAGTTCGATCCCTGGTACCAATAAAAATGAAAAAAAAAAAAATCTAGAAATAACCAATGCTGGCCAGGATACAGGGAAAAAGGAGCTCTGCATTGTTGTTGGGAAGGTAAACTTACACAACTACTGTGGAAATCAGTGTGGAGATGCATCAAAAACCTAAAAATAGAAATTTCATTTGACCCAGCTATTTCCCTTGTAGATATCTTCCTAGAAGATACACTATAAATATTAAGGAATATGATATTATTTTATAGGTATCAGAAAACCCCTGGAATTTGTAAGCTGGTCAATATGGTCCTCTATATTTTTGGGGAATAAAACTAGTAGTATAGAAGATGGTATAGCTTGAAGGCAAGGAGGCCAATTAATTCAGGAGCTTATGCAAGTATTAGGGCAGTAATGTTATTAATATTATTTAAGGAGACTGAGATCATGTAATAGTCTTTAAATTATCCTCTATGGAGCCTAAGGATGCCTCAGGAGGCATATAGAAAGAATGAGGATGGGAATTTAAGTAATACTTTGGTAAACTCCTACTTAAAGAATGTCTGATTTTATCTGCTAGACACGTTAGTCTTCTGAATATAATTTTGTGCCAAAATAAAGAATACTATAAGTAAAAAGAAATTTAGAAGTCACTTAGTAGCCTAAGCTTTATCCAAGAATAGGTCATACATGCAGTCATATAGCTCCTTCCAGAATGCTAGGGAGCTCACTTAACACAATACTGCAGTTTTATTGTCAGATAGTTTCCAATGATTATAGAGTCCTCCTACCTGGAAATTAAGCAGATTATGAATTCTGAGATTGCAGTTTTCTCTGTCCAGTAAATAAAGATCTGGGATATGCTTGTGAAAAACCATGAATTCAATCCCCAGTACCACAAAAATAAATACTACTTTAAGGACATACTTATTATGGAAAGAGGTTTGTTTTCTAATCCTAAGGACAGAGTTTGAAATTGACGTGAGTCAGCCAGTCTCAAAAGAGTTAGGCACAGTATTTTGAAGTTTATCTGCTTTAATCACTTTCTATAGTTGCTTTACAGACAACTTTGTCTTGCTTTTTTGTCTTTCCAGCTACATTATTGAACAGGGAGTGTGTTACTTGGTTTTGTGTGAAGCTGCCTTCCCTAAAAAGTTGGCTTTTGCCTACCTAGAAGATTTACATTCAGAATTTGATGAACAACATGGGAAGAAGGTGCCCACTGTATCTAGACCATATTCCTTTATTGAATTTGGTAAGTTTTGCTCCTTCTCAAAGGATTAAACTGTGATGAAGCTGTTTGTTACACTAGTTTAATAATGATGTGTTTATTTTGTTTTTGTTTTTTTTGAGATAGGATCTCACTGTGTAGTTCAGGCAAACCTTGAACTCACAGGAATCCTCATGCCTCAGCCTCCTGAGTGCTGGGATGTCAGGTGTGCACCCTATACCAGATTTACATTAGTTTTTCCCCTGATGTTTACTGCTAAAATTTTGGCTTCTGTTTTCTCTCCAATTCTTCCTCTTTTTGTCTTTTTGAATTAGATTTTTCTTTAGTTTGAACTCTTTACCACAGAATTTGTATTTAATTGTTCCCCATAAGATTTGTCCCTTGGCTTGATTCTTGTCCAGGTTATCAGGATAACCAAGTTATCCTGTAGATACATACTGACAATAAGACCCATTTTATGGAAATCAGAATTTGGAAAGCAGAAAGAATGTGGGGTTTTTTGTTTTTTTAGTTCGGTAAGTTCTACTAAACGGTACTAGAAGATCTATAGTATAGTTGGTGTTGGAAGGTAATATTTACTATATTAAGTAACAAGCATAGATTTCTGTATTTATACAAGAATTACGAAAAGACTCAATGCCAGTAAGGCCTAATAAAGTATCTGATGGCAGTAGGTTAAAGAAAATGTCCTGAATACACTAAGCACTTAGTATGAAGAATGAGTATAAGTAGGATTAGGTTGCATCTGATATTTTTAATATACAAAGAAATTACGTTTTTTATCTTAGACTTTCTGAAGTGTTTCAAGTTTGCTGGATAAGTGGCCCATCTTGCTTTTATAGAAATAGAGGGAAATTGACAAACACTCTAGTATTTCATAAATGTGAACTCTTGAAGTGCTAAGTTATGTAATGTCCAGTTTTTTGAAGTTTACTTTCATAGATAATAACAGCTCAGTAAACACAAAGAAAAAAATGTATCACACAGGAAATTAATGGTACACTCAGATCAGCTTACAGGGCGTGGTGGTTTACAAAGATAAGAATAGACTATAAGAGAACCAAACATAGAGTAACCTGGGATCAGTAACACATTAGTTGTTACCATCCCCAGGCCTAAAGATTTAAGTGAAAGGCTTGTTTGAACCTGCGAAAGAACATTTATAGAAGAGACCAACTTGAGAAGAGCATTAGAGGGGTACTGTCTGCCCAAAGTCATTTCATGCGAAGATTAGATTAAATATCCTGACATTACTGTGTACCCTCCTTCTTCCCTACTGTTACAGTTCCTTTATTGCCTGATCTTAATTGGAAACTAGAGGATGAGTAACCCATTAAGGTGCTCCATATAGTTTAGGCTCCCAAGGCGAAAAGCAAGACCCTAAAGGGAAGAAGGGGCATCTAAAAAGGCAAATAAAAGGGGTCCAATGCACATAAATTTGTATGTTAGCAAAGTTGAAAATATCTTTAAAAATAAATCATTCTTTTAGTTTTTGAGAAGCACATGGGCTAAAGATGAATGAGACTTCAGCTTTATATTGGTATTTCGGGAAACTCTTGGTATCATTTTTGTTTTACCTGAAGTTTAGGACAAGGCCACATTGCGAAAGTATATTGAAGAAAATATTTTTTCAGTGGAATATTTCTCAACTATATTAGCTATAATGATGGTAGAGGGTTTTTGCTAGTATCCTTTTAGGGAAGGTATTAGCCCTAAGTAATACAACCTTAAGAATCCTTCAAATACAGTTTAGAATTTTCTATTTTCAGAAAGAAAGACTTACACCAGTGGATTTTAATTTCCCTAAGGATTCTGATAGTAAATCTTCTAATTCAAGATATCCAGAGGGCTTTCTCCTGAAGGGTCATCTATTCAAATCTTTACATTTTATAAATGAGAGAACCAAGGTTCAGGTTTTCATATTCTCCTCAAGTGTTTAAACGCTGGATAGTCACAGATCCAGGAATAAACTGAGAACTTCTGATTCCCAACTTCATTATTTTGGCAGACAGAAACAAGTTGTTAAGGGTCGCTTTTCTTCATCGTTGTAGATACCTTCATTCAGAAAACGAAGAAGCTCTACATTGACAGTCGTGCCCGGAGAAACTTAGGCTCCATCAACACCGAGTTACAAGATGTGCAGAGGATCATGGTGGCCAATATTGAAGAAGTTTTGCAAAGGGGAGAAGCACTGTCAGGTATCTGAAAGCCAGAATCTTACAAGAGGTGGTTCTCATACCATAGATAATAACAGGTTATTTTGCAGTACAATTTATTGCTTTGAGATTCTACCTGACACTGATAAACATTCATGAGTCAGAGACAGATTGCATTACAAAGCCTTTCTCTGTGACATGCTTTTTCCTGGCATCATTAGTGTTTGTTTGTTTGTTTTTTGAGACAGGGTCTTGAAATACAGTCCAGGCTGGCCTTGAACTCACTATATAGACCAGGCTAGCCTCAAACACACAGTGATCCTCCCACCTCAGCCTCCTGAGAACTGGGATTACAGGTGTGTGCTACCTGTAATCATTAACTGCATCATTAGTTTTTGTTGCATTAAAACAGTGTAAAGGAGTCATCCATGTCAGAAGCAACTACTGTTCAAAGAATTTACAAAATTAAGAAAACTATATATGAAATATGTGTATAAAGTTAAGGAAAATGAAAGGGAAGTAAAAGACTTACTGCATTTGTTTCACGAGTAATCTCTTTGGGAGACTTCATTGCTTCCAAATCAGTCTTTATAAAACTGCCATTTTCGGCTGGGGATTTAGCTCAGTGGCATAAGCGCCTGCCTTGCAAGCAGGCAGTCATGAGTTTGATCCCCAGTACCCATAAAAAGATTTAAAAAAAAAAGATTATAAAAAAAAACTGCCATTTTCATCAAGGCATTCCTCTGCTGAAAAACTTATTCTGAGACCACAAGATAAGATCTAGTGTGTTGTCCACTTCCTTTATTCATTCAGTCATTGTTATTGAATGCTTTTTTATGTAAGGCATTAAGCTATATAAGTAGGGAGATTGCAAACATGTGTTTTTCTCCTTGCTTAGTAAACTTTTTCCCTTGGCCAAAGCAGCTTCTTTTTTTTTTGTCTTTTTTCTTTTTTATCGGTACCGGGGATCAAACTCACAACTGCCTGCTTGCAAGGCAGGCGCTTATGCCACTGAGCTAAATCCCCAGCCCCCAAAGCAGCTTCTTAATGGTGCCTTTTCACTGTAGCTGGACCTAGTCTTTTTTTTTTTTTGGTACTGGGGCTCGAACTCATGACCTTGTGCTTGCCAGGTGCTGTGCCGCTGAGCTCTATCCCTGGCCCCTGCTGGACCTATTCTTTGAGACATAGAGAAGAACTGCCTCTTGGAAGAAACCTTCTCTGATTCTTATAGCACACCTGACATTAATCTCGTCCATATGTTAAAATCTTTATACATTTAGTTATATTTTTAGCACATTATTGTGTAATCTGATACTTTAAATATATATTACATATTTATGTTTATTAATGTGTATCAAATGTGTATGTTGTATAAATCTTTGACATGCATATTTGAGCAAATCTAAAGAAAATTTTAAAATATGTAAAATTAGGTATTTTACATATAGTCTTTTTTTCTTTTTTTGTGCTAAGGATCAAATAACCTACAATAATTTTTAAATGATAGGTAAATTAGTTAAAATTAGGCTAAAAATATATCTCCCATATGTATATGTGTCTTGGTGCATATTACCAAAGTGTTAGATGTGGTGTTTTTTATGAGCTTTATAGATGTGGTATTTTATATGAGTTTTATATCTATTTTGCATACTTATTTTATAGCTCTCATTGTAATAGTCACAAATAAGTACCTTAGTATTTCTTGAATTAAGCCTTACATAGATTCATGACTATATATTCATGACTTCCTTGATAAAAATTCTATGAACTTATGTGAGTTCATAGTAAGTTTCTTACGAACTGCAAACTTTAACCTTTATTTCGTTATATAAAATGTTTATTTCTCAAATAATTTAATCTGAAGTTAGTTGAATCCACAGATATAGAAAACAGAAATAAGAAGGGCTAACAATATGTAGTTAAAAAACCTGTGAGGAAAATTTCAAAAATACTGATGTTCATTGTATTCAGATAGAATTATAGATTTTTATCCAGAAATTTTTTTCCTCTTGGTTTTGTAATTTTTTAATGTATATAATTTTATTACAAATTAAAAAATAAAAGCAGAATGGAACATCCTAAAAACCCCAAACTTACTGTTAGTACTAGTTCCTGCAAATTTACTGTGCTACCATCCCATTAAATATTTAAGAACTTTCAACATCAAAAGCTTTAAAATCTAACTGTAGTAGCCCCTCAAAAAGCTGCAACCTGAATTTTTTTTATTTTAAAGAGAAAAAAGAAAAAACAGAAAAATCAAGAGGCAAACAAACTGAAAAAAACAACACCAACAAAAGAAAAAAAATACATTAAGGTTTTTAAAACAAGATAATAGGAATTTGACAGTGGTTGTGATGCAGCACATTGTTATCTTCAAAATACTTACTCAGATTACCTGACAGAGGAATAAAACAAAGCAGTAAAATGGAATAAAAGATTGGATTTCAAAAACAAGTCAGAAGGAAATCCCCCACGATTGCCACAGTGCACACCGCCGTCCTATAAGTAGATATGCAGACCACAAACCCCCGGCGTGCAGAGTCAATGAAACAGTACAAACATCCAGCTATTTCTTTCGCCTCAGCTGCTGTCTTCACCTGCTGAGTCCTCCGAATCAGCCCGAGCACTGCTGGCTCATGGGAAGGTGTGGCTCTGCTTCTTGCTGAGGTTCTTCCCGATCCCCATGGTGTAGCGCCTTCACAGGAAGGTGTGGTTGTTTTTCCCAACCTGAATTTTTTTAAAGCATTTTTTCTACAAAGAATTTTATCAACTATTCAAAAATACGTACAGTTTTTAAACTTAAGCTTATATTGAACTGCACTTGAATTCATATTGTTAGCAAACTAATTGCTTGAGCACACATACATTCCACATGCCATTACCAGACAGCCCCTTATGTTTCATCTTCATTTTCTTCCTCACCTTCTTCCTCCTTGTCATCTTCTGACTCTTTCTTCTTTCTTTCTTTTTTTATTATTCTGAAGGTAGTGAAATACAACAGAACAAGACAGAAAAAAGCCAATTGAGACAGTGCAGTGGAATTGGTACAGAACATCACAACAGATTACTGGGATAACAGTAATACATACGATAGTATATCTCATTATCTTCACAATAGTAGTTGTTTTTTCAATCACAGATAGCAAAATAAAATGAATTACAGAACATTAAAGAACTTATCAAAAAGTATTGAATAGAGCAGTACAATTAATCAGAACAAAGCAAAACAATGATAACAATATTTGCCTTCAAAGTGATTGTGGAAGGAAATTCCCCTTATTTGCTATATTGCATATGATGAACCTCCCAAGAGATGCTCAGACCTCTGACTCTCATTTGCTAAGGGGAGAAAGGGGTTTCTGATTTTCAGCCTGCATGCCAGTAGGCTCATAGCTGCTTACCAAGGAGGGAACGGGTTGCTTGGTTTCCTAGCGCCCTAAGTTCCGACGTGGCACAGATCTCGGAAGACGCTGGCTGGTTTTCTCCCTGGGGCAGCTGCTGCTTGCCTGAGCCATGGCTGCTTACCAGGGAGACGAGTGGGTTGCTTGGTTTCCCAGCTCCCTAAGTTCCAGCATGGCATGGATCTCGGGAGACATTGGTGGGTCTCCCCTTAGGGCTGCTTACCAGGGAGGCAAGCTGGTTTTTAATTTTTAAAGTTTATTTATTTCTTTTAATTTGTTTTTCTTTTTTAATTTTTCTTGGTAAAAATTTACAGTACATAATGATTACATTCATAGAGAAGAGTTGAATTCTTTTTATATCCCATTCCCCTCCCTTCCCTCTTGGTTGCATTTTTTTCTTTCTTTTCTTCCCTCCATTACTTTTTTCCCTGTTGTCTTTCACGTTGCTTTTCACTTATGTTCTGGGTTTTTCATATAAGAGAGACCATGTGATCTTTAAGCTTTTATGTCTTATTTCATTTAACAGTATGATCTCTAGGTATATCCATTTTTCTAGGAATGACTTGTTTTCTTTATGCATGAGGTGTATTCCATTTTGTCTATAAACCACATTTTCTTTATTCATTCATCTGCTAATGAACATGTAGGCTATTGTTTTGCTCCAGTAGCTATTATTTTGCTACTGTAATCTTACTGGGGATCGAACTCGAACTCACGACCACATACTTGCAAGGCAGGCTTGCAAGACAGGTGCTTATGCTGCTGAGCTAAATCCCTGGCCCCCAAATCGTGGTACTATAAACACAAGAATGCATGTATCATTGTAATATGATGTCTTTAACTCTGTCTGGAAGATACCTAAAAGAGGAATAGTGAGGTCAAATGGAATTTCTAGTTTTAGCATTTTGAAGAACCTCTGTACTGATTTCCTCCACTGTTAAGTTTTTGGCCCCTATGTCAAAGATCTAGTAGCTGAATTTACTTTGAGTTGTTTCTGCATTCTCTATTCTGTTTCACTGTTGCAGTATCTTCCCCCAACCCAGTACTCTGCTGTTTATCACTGTAGCTTTGTGTTTTGGAGTGTGTTTGTTTTTGTTGTTGTTGTTGTTTTTACTGAATTTAAACTATTTACTGTTGTAAATATTTAACAAAAGCATTGAAATCTAAATATAATCTTTAACAATTCCAACAAAATAAGTGGTATGTTTAAAAAATAAAGCTGATGAGCAATAGACCCATTCTGTACATTTTCTTTCAACAGTTCCAGAATGAGAAATAGGACAATATTTTAAAAATGTATATAGCAAAGACTGTTCCTATCATAATAACAAACCCTGGGAACTGTAAATACAGTCATTGAGCAGTCAAATGATCATATCCCTAGTCAGGAAAGTATTACTGTAAGAATAGTCTACAGTACAGTTATCCTTCATTGTCAACAGAGAATGCTTTTTTTTTGGTCACATGGTTTCATGGATTTTTTTCCAAGAGACAGCAAAACTTTGGCAATTGAATATATTGAAAATATAATTTCAGAGTTGAACACGCAGTCCTAGCATTGTTTGTGGAAGGTGATCTGTACAACCAGGCTCAGAGTTCGGTAAAAGTTCCATGTGGAAAAGTGAAAATGTCCTACACAGACAGCTTACAGAAGCACTGGCAGTCACTTGCCAGCAGTCTTCAGTTTGGTTTACATAGCTCACACATCACTGGAATGTGGGAAGGTTTGATATTTTTTGGCAAGAACAGAGGAGATACTACACTGGTGTCAGTTACCATGGTGGGCATGCCGAATCCACGCTGAACCCTGGAGGGCTACCTGACATCATTGGTTTTGTATATTGGTTTTGAATACATGCTGCTGTGCACCACATTCATTACTGAGTGCTCACAGTTTATCTGAATGGGCCACACAGATTTTGTGCAGTGCTGCTAAACCACAGGGCAGGTCAGTTCCAGAGTATTTTGTAGTGTCTGGAAGTTCGGGTATATTCCCAAGTTCATCTAAAAACATGATTATACGATGTTTGTTGCTTTTGATGAATGGATTCATATATTCCTTATAAGGCTGCTTAGCTCCAAATTCCACAAGATTTGCTAAATTCTGCACAGACTTAGCCACTAATACCAGTGTTCTTGCAGCAATAGGAGATGGGGATTCAGAGATGATATTAAACATCTGTGGATTCAAGATGGCAGGACAGATAAGCTGAAGAAAAAAAAATCACTAAAACTCTTGTTCTCATGATTTTATTGGTAGGCCACTTATGTTCAGCAAATGTAAACACCCATAAATACACTTCAGTGTCGGTGGCAGGATTTCAGAAGCCATGAATATTTTCTCCACCAGCTCTGACAGTGTGTTCAATAGGTGTATCAAGTTAGTGTTCAAATCTTCATTTGTTTCTAACTTTGATGGATTTAACTCACAAGACTACTTGCTTTCCATTATCTTTAAAATAGAGTCCTTCAGGATGTGGTTCACAAACTGGGTGGCATTGGCTTTCATGTACTGCTCCATCAGCGTGCTTGCAAGTGTTGTGGCTCAAAACAGACTAGTGGCTTCATCTTCCATGCTTATTTCTCTGTCATTTAGTGTACACAGCAATAATAATTCAAGCTTTTCATGAAGAAAAGTCCTCAGGAGGATGCTAGTCTTGTCCACGTACATGTGATAGCACATAGACGACGTGAAGCTCCTTCTGCAGGACAAGCTCTTTAAATTCACTGTACTCTTCTTCTGGCATGATTTTTTCATAGAATTTTGCACTCAAACGTGCAGGGATCCTGGCTCAATACCTTTTAGTGGTATATGGCTTTGTCTTTGTCACTTGAGAAGATCATGACTTTTTTCCTTGCTTCCATTAGTGTGATATAGTATATTTCAGATTCACATATGTTGAACCATTCCTCATCCTGGGATAAATCCCACTTCATCATTGTCTTAGTTACTTTTCTCGTTGCTGTAACAAAATACCCAACACTCACAAATTAAAAGAGGGAAGGTTTATTTAATTCATAGTGTATAGAACTTTCAGTCCATAGTAAGCTAACTCCAAGGCATAGCAAACAGGCCTCACAGAGAAGAAACAGCCATGGCAGGCACAAGTAGCAAAGTAACAAGGGACTCCAATAGTGTCTTTCTACCCCTTATGTACTCTATTTAGGTTACTGGCATTAGGGTGGTACCAAATCAATCGGGGCTGATTTAGTAATCACATACCCTTAACCCGAGTATTGTACTACGAATCAATCACACTCCAGATTCATTCACCTCTGAAAAAGCCCTATTTAAGATTGCATGAGGCTTTGGGAGGACATATAGATACAAGCCATGACAGTCATGACGTATGATTTTTTTTTTTTTATAATTTGTTGCATATTGTTTGCCGTATCTTGTCAAGAATTTTTACATTGATGTTCATTAAAGAGATGGACCTGTAGTTCTTTTTTTTTTCATTGGGTACTTTTTTGGTTTTGGAATCAGGGTAATGTTAGCTTCTAGGAATGACTTTCATAATAGTATTTTTCCCTCTCAATTTAATGGAAGAGTTTGAGAAGATTAGTGTTAGATCTTTCATAAGTTTCTTGTGGAATTTGGGAGTGAATTCATCAGGACTGAATTAAGTTGGTACTCTTATTTTCTTCAATCTCATTGCCTGATACTCTTTTTGATTTAGTTTTGGTAGTTCATAGGTACCTAGGAATCTAGCCATTTCTTCTGAATTCTCCAGTTATTAGAGTACAAGTTCTCAAAGTAGTTACTAATGACATTCTGGACTTCAGCAGAGTCTATTATGATTTCACCTTTTTTCATTTCTAGTTATAATGATTTGGTCTTCTCATTCCTTTTTTGGTAAGATTGACTACAGATTTGTGATATTGCTTATTCTTTCAAACAACCAGCTCTTCGATTCATTGGTTTGGCATATTTTTTTAGTCTTAGTTTCATTGCTTTGGTCTTTATAATTTCCTTCCTTATACTACTTTGGATTTAAATTATTTTTCTACTACATTGAGGTATATCATTAGGTTATTGCTTGGTCTTTTGTTTGTTTGTTAATGGCATTCACGACTATAAATTTCCCTCTTAGGACTGCTTTTATTGTGTCCTATAGGTTCTGCTATGTTGCACAGCACTGTCATTTGGTTTTAGGAACTAATTTCTTCCTTGATTTCTTCTGTGATTCACTGATTATTCAGTGATGCATTGTTTAATTTCCACGTGTTTACATAATTTCTGAGGTTTGTTTTGTCATTGATTCCTAATTTCATTGCAGTTTGATCTGATTCTATGTATGGAGTAATTTTGGTTCTTTTGCATTTGCTTGAACATGCTGTATAGGCTAGCATGTGTTCTGTTTTGGAGTAAGTCCCATGTGCTGCTGAGAAGAACATGAACTTCATTGTTGTATGGGACACTAGATATTTATTAAGTTTATAGGTTTGGTTCAGTTCTGCTATTTCTTTGTTGATTTTTTTTTTGTCTAGTTTATCTGTACATTTGTGAAATGGAGTATTAAGGCCCTATTATAATTGTGCTGTTTATTTAATTTTTATGATCTCTTCCTGTTGAATTATTCTCATAACCAGTGTAGTGTGTGTGTCATATAACATGGAAAGTTTTGATTATGGCTATTTGGTGTTCTGTATGCCTCACTTATCTCTGTTTAATTCATTCCAATATTTGGGAAGTTTTCCACTATCATTTCTGTAAACAGGTATTTTAATACTCTTTGTGCCACCTTCTGCTTTTTCACTTATTCCAGTTAGTATTAGGTTAGGCTCCTTTGCATCATCTAACAGCTGTTGCATCCATTTATCATGTTTTCTTCTTGTTTTAACAGGATTTCTGAGTGATTAGTCTTTGAAAGCATCCCTGTCTTCTAATTTGGTACTCTGTCTTCACATTGGTCACTTTTGCTGCTGCCCATACTAACTTTTGTTGTTTTTGTGGGTTTTTTGTTTTTTGTTTTTGGAGATTGAGCTCACTATATAGTTAAGGCTGAACTTGAACTCACAATGTAACCCAGGTTGGACTTGAACTAATGGCGATCCATCTGCCTCAGCCTCTTCTGAGTGCTGTAATTACAACTGTGCATTACCATGACTGGCTCCTGAGTTTCAGAGTAATTACTAAATCTCTTGGCTTTCTGTTTAGAACCGTTTCATGAACTGTAATCCTTTGTTAAACTGGTCCTTCGTGTTTTGTGTCATTTTGTTTAGCTCAGCTAGCTTTTTACTAGCATCTTGTTTTAGCTCCCTGATTGTTTTATTACCTCCATTATTTGTTTAGTTATTTTTTGTGAGCCCATCAATACCTTAAATCTGTTATCCTTTCAAAGAATTCTAATATATGTCTTTTGCTTTCCTCTACCTGATGCTTCATGGATCAGCTTTCAGGGAGTTGAAAATTTTGGGAGGCATTTTATTGCCTTGGCTTCCTATATTTCTATTGTTTCATATTTGTTTTTTCATTTTATTCTGTGCCTAAGTATGTAGTTAGTTATAGTGGAAAGACTTTGTTGCTAATATTAACTCTAACTCTTAAGTTAGTCTGCTTTTCAATGATATTCTTAGGGCATGGCTAAATATAGTCCTTTGCCTCTGTCCTACGATCTGATCACCTCTGTTAATGTGAGAGGAAGGAATGCATTTGTAATTGGTAATCCAAGCACTCAAAAGGCTGAAGCAGGAGGATTGCCACAAGTTTTAGACCGTACAAAACAAGGAATGTGCAATGAAAGCTCCAACAGAGAAACACCAAGTCATTTACAAAGGCAGGCATATTAGAATAATAATGGATTTGTTAGCAGAAACTGTAAAGAGGGATAGGAGTGCATGGAATGAGGCATTTCAAGCCTTAAAGGGAAATAAATGCCAACCCAACTTACCATAACTGGCAAAACTGTCTTTCAGAATTGGAGAAATAAAGAACTTTCAAGATACATGTAAACTAAAGGAACTCATAATCACTAAGCCAACATTGTGAAAGACACTTGAAAAGAGTCATATACACAGAAGAGCAAAGTAAACACAACCACAAAAATATGGGAAATAATCTCACTAGAAAAGTAGGGTAACAAATAAGAACCGGGAAGGAGCCAAGCATTAGAAAAACAACATAACAGGAATTAGTACCTACCTTTTAGTTATAACACTGAATATAAATAGTTTAAATTTTCCAAATAAAGAGCACTGACTCATAGATTGGATTTAAAAAAAAACAATAGTAACTGGACCATGGTTGCAGCAACTCAGGCCGTGGCTTCAGAGTACCTAGATGACTTGAACACAGGGAAATACATCCTTTGATGGCCCTGAGTGAGGAGGATGTCTGAGAGCTCTCTTCTCAAACCAAACTCTCCTGAATGAATTCATATTTTGATTCCCTTGCTTGTAACAGTGGAGTCTTTCTGATTCCTGAGATTATCCAAAGATATCTTTCTTGTGCCTTATAAAGTACTTGGTTTCTTTTTAATTGTGCTAGTCTCTTCAGCAACTGTACTTCCTTTGACCTCAATTTTGCTTCTGCTTTTTCTTGGCAAATTAAAATTTTTTCACGCTGTTCTCTGCTTTTTGCTTGTGCTTCTCAGTATAAATTTAGGTAGAAGCCAGTGCCATTCCTGCTATTGCCTGAACACCGGGCTGCCTGGAAATTTCTTTCACCTTATTTATTAGTTGACCATCTTTAAATTCAATCTCCCACACAGTCTCAGAACATGAACAAAATATAGACAGGTTCTTTGCCAGAATGTAACATGAATGGCTCATAGTTCAATTCCCAAGTCTTTATTCTCATTTGAAACTTCATCTGGATATCTTTACTGTATGCATTCCTATCAGCATCGTTGTCTTCTCAGCTCCTACCAGAACTGTCTGTGTACAACACTGCAAGGCCTCTCCATCCCACTTCTCCATATTTCTACTGCAGAGGTTTTTGAACTGCATGATCATAGATAATCACAGCAATGACCCAATTCTTTGGTTCCGATTTTCTTAGCTGGTTACTGTTTCTGCAGCAGGGAGAGAAGATCTGATACCTACAACTTAAAGGAGAGGTTTATTTTGGCTCATAATGGCAGAGGGTGGTGGAGGAAAGATAAACAACTTATGGCAGCTGGGAAGCCGAACAGGTTGGTGAGAGCTAGAGAGGACGAGTCCAGGGACCATGTATAGTCCCCAAGAACACAAACCCATAATCTCTTCATAGCCCATTTACCAGTGATCTCATTGGTGGGCAAATCTGTTGATGAGATTCATGTCCTCACAATCCATTCACCTCCCCAGAATCTCACATTCCAGTCAGGTTGACAGTGTTAACCAGCAAGACCTAATAATTGTTCCTCTGCCAAGTTATTCTTAGCATTTAGAATCTTTGAGCAGATGACTGTATAACACTGACTGTATGCAAGGCCCTCTTCTGGGTACTTGGATGTAGTAAGCACAGTAGTTAAAATCCCTCTCCAAACTAAGTGTGTTGGTACACGCTTATTATCCCAGCATTTAAGAGACTGAAGCTGACAGATTGCAGTGAGTTTGAGGCTAGCCTGGGCTATATATTGAGTTCAAGGCCAGCCTAAAATGCATAGTGAGACCCTGTCTCAAAAAACAAACAAACATCCCTGTCAAATGAGTGACTTTTTGGTAGACTGGCTAGAAATATACCTTGAAATTATCATGATTATTTTTCATGCTCCGTTTTCTTTTGTGACTAGGTTTTAATCTTGTTCACATGACCAGTAGGGAATTTAGATGTGGGTGTCATGCTTGCACTAATAAGTAATACTACATTTCTCAGTCAAATGAGCAAGTCCATTTAGCAGGTCCAAGTATTCCAAAAGTATTATCTTAAGAGCAAACAAATTGAGATTACAAAATAGATTTTCAGAAATCTAAAGAAAAATTTTTGACTGGAATTTGTTTATGTCAAACTGAAACTTTCTTTTTTATTGTTAAGGTATGTCCCCTATTTTAGTCTGACTTATCTGGTTGTTTCTTTAAGTGTTCAGTTAATTATAAGAAGACATTGGTGTTACAGATTCTCTGGGGCTAGGGAGGGCAGACTTTACAGGAAAAAACGCAAAGCATTTACTAGATAAGTATTTGCATGCCACAAGTTCAAGGCCATCCTGGCCTTGAATACATACTGAATTCAAGGTCAATCTGAATTACACAGCAAAACCCTGTCTCAAAAGAACAAACAAAAAGAAAAAAGAATTTGTTATATTTTAATTGCAATAGTACTTTCCTGTAATTTCTGAAGCAATTACTATTAAAGAATAGTTTAATAATGTCTGATTTGAATTTCGTGATCACCTGAATTTTAAAACTATATGGACCATTCAGCTTTCAAAATAGAGATAATGTGACTTAGACCATTAAAAGATTACAAAGATGATAATTATTAGAAAAATGTCAGCAAATATGTATCAAGTGTTTAAGATATTGTACTCACTTTACGTGCAATCTTAGTACACCTACAGTCTTACAAAGTAGTCATCGAGGGGCTGGGGATTTAGCTCAGCGGCATAAGCGCCTGCCTTGCAAGCAGGCAGTCGTGAATTCGATCCCCAGTACCGATAAAAAGACAAAAAAAAAAAAAAAAAAAAGAAACAAAGTAGTCATCATTATTTTACTATAACATTTTATAATAGAGAAATTGGGAGAAGTTGAGGCTTGATCAGTATCGCATAGTTGGTACAGCTTATATTTGAACCAGTGAGTAGGAGGCTAGAGCTCCTAACTATCTCATTATACACCTCTAGAATTGATACATAATTTGGTAGATAACTTGAAAATGTACTACAGATTTTACAGTACTTCAGTGTCCTGAGTACAGTATGTGCAACCTTTCCCTTAAAATAATAATTTATGCTTCACTGTTGTTTATTGTTGAGCTATTCATTTTGGTTATCTTTACGCCTTAATGTTTTTGATACAATCCTTCCAAGGTCTAATTTCTGTTTTCCTTTTTTCTTCTTGACAGCATTGGATTCAAAGGCTAACAATTTGTCCAGTTTGTCCAAGAAATACCGCCAGGATGCGAAGTACTTGAACATGCGTTCCACTTACGCCAAACTCGCAGCTGTAGCTGTATTTTTCATCATGTTAATAGTGTATGTGCGATTCTGGTGGCTGTGAAGTAGTAAATACAGTCACTGGTAAGGGAGAACCTAGAACCTGGCAGGTATATGTTTTCAGGAAGCTGAGCTCACAGGGATATGTATTAGAACCCAAGTGGAACTTCTGCCTCCAAGGACCTTGCAAGAAAAGACACATCCTGAGAATGAAAGATCTTTATTTAATGAAGCTTCACCCTATGTGGAAAGTCTCTTTTGGGGGCAGAGACTTTCTCGGGTGCTAAGCCATATAAGTTAGGGAACAGTAAATTGTTTAGTTTTCTTTTCCTTCCCAGTAAGTTTTTAAAACAGCACTGACTGGGACATTCTGAACCTCTCCTAGAGCCATCAGTGGGATGTAAGGTAACCAACCTGTGCTAGCAGCACTCTGAAATTCCTTCAAAGAAGGCAGCCATTTGGGAAGTTTTTTTACTTTAAGTAACATTCCTTTTATTTGTGAGTTTCAGTAATCTGAGTTTTTGATGGCCTTTCAATCCAGACTCCAAGTATGTGAAGGTTAATTGCTATGCTGCACAGATCCTGTCTGTTGGCCCCTAGAGGAAGCAAACTTTTGTTGTTTTCCTTTTATGATATTTCGCTTATTTTCTAGTTGCTTTAGTGTTAAATGAATTATGTTAAGATGCCTTGAAATTACATAGCACTCTTTGATTTACTATTTGAACATAAAAGACTTACATAGTTTGGAATATTATTAAATTTATTTTACAGCATTTGGTTATAATAATATAAGCGCAGTATAGCATAGTATAGCCAGAGGCCCATGGCTTAACAAAAAGAAAGGCCCAGCCTACAGTTTGTCGTCCCTCTTACTTACCTTATTCACTACAGTTCTCCCCTCTCCTTGTTTCTCTTCTGCAGCAGTTCGCTAACATTTTAAAAATTCCCTTGGCCCAGTAATTTCACATCCCATAAATATCCTCAGGATATTCTCAAATTTTAAAATGGAAAGTGTTCAGTTGTATAGGTATTTAAATTTAAAAATTGCAGATCAGCCACTAAAACTTCTCACTTCGTTTATTTGAGAAGTCTCTGAGAGTACTGCATTCCTATTTCAGTTTATATAAATTCTCCAGAAATGTTCTAGAGATAGTTAATTCATTTGCGGTGGTTGCTACAAATAAAAATACATATAATTATTTTTCTTTTTTGCTCAGGAATAATGGGTATTTCCTTTTTCTTCTGAGATGGAATTTTTTAAATGGGGAGAATAGGGCTTTTGAATACTATCACAAAGGTCTACAGTCTGTATAACCTGTAACTCCTATGCATACCACAAATATTTCTTTACATTGCATAAAGAAGATGAGCAAACTCCTTATGTCTGAACATCTCTGGAAAGATAATTTGTGGCAAGTTTATGACCCAAAGGAATCATCAGAGCTACTGTCCTGATTCCTGGTAGGTAAAACAGTCTTATTTCCTTATAATAAGGCAAGTGGAAATGCTTATTTTTATTCCTTATAATTTGCAAAACTAGAGTAATTATTTTTCATTCTACTATGGGCCTAAAATTTGTTTATTGAGTTTTCTGCATGAAGTCAGAGATTACTTTTTACAGAGAGTAAGTGCTTTTAAGTCCCTAAAATATTTATTCCTTGAGTAATGATACTAAAAATAAAAGTCTTTGACAGGCTGAGAACCTAAATAGTGGTACCATAGCATTTGGTGCATTTGTAGAAGTAAGGGCAGCAGCTCATTGTTGAGAGTTGCATGCTGCAACCCAATGGTCAGCAATGAAATAAATATTTCCAGAATGTTCCCTTCAGTGTGAAGTTTTGTTACCTAGTTTACTTATGTACACACATTATTTATAAATACATTTCTACCTAATTTCATTGGGATAATTAAAAAGAGGAGGTAAATGACAAACAAAAAGTGGTTTAATATTAGGGCAATGGGGAAAAATGAGATAATAGGTACACTTCCTTTTGTTCTTAGTATGAAGCAGTAAGGTATAACTGTATGAAGTATATCGGCAAACCAAACATCTAAAATTGAACATGATAACTACCATATGAATTTATAGCAGCATAGTAAAAAAGGCAGCTTATTTCTGTAGAAAAAGAATGGAACATTCTACAGACAATCAGTGGTATGTGTGAGGCATATAAAAAGAGTGAGTTATATTTTGGAAATGTAATAGCTTAGTTCAGTTTAACTTAGGATAAGTAGAGGTGACCAAGGAGACAGGGAAAACTAGACTGATACTATATAATAAACGGACCTGACTACCATGCTAAGGTGAAGACTTACAGCTTCAGATGGTCATTTGGCTGCAATATAAAAGATGCAATACAGAGAGATAAGATTGAACATAGTGGGCCGGGGATTTAGCTCAGTGGCACAAGTGCCTGACTGAGAAGCATGAGGTCATGGTTTGATCCCTGGTACCAAAAAAAAAAGTTTGAACATAGGGAGATGAGCCAGGTATGATGGCACATACCTATAATACCAACACTCAGAATGCTGAGGCAAGAGGATCACCATGAGTCTGAGGCCTTAACTACAAGAGTGAGTTCAAGGCCAACATGAACTACATAATGAGACCTGTCTCAAAAAATAAAAAAGTAGGTAGGTGAAACTAAGAAACCATCAGACAAAGAATTAAGCAAGCTAGTTTCAAGTGCTTTTCAAGAAAGGACTGATCAGAGGTACCAAATTCTGTTGAGAAGCTTAATTCACTTTGAGCAAACCTTCTAAAGGATGTTCACACTGTTCTATAAATAAAAAACTTAATGACAGTGGAGCTGTGAAAAGAGTTAAGTAATTTGCCCAAAATTACAGAGCTAGAAAGTGATGAGCCAAGATTTGAACCTAGGCAGTTTGACTCCAGAGTCTTTGTTTTTAACCACCATACTATCCAACCAAGCAATCAAATAAAATATGTACTAAAAATATATTGTAATTTAGCAGCCTTAAACTTGATCATGCAGACAGAAGTAATTCTTAGAGGGCTAGTGACAGCCAGATTGCAGTGGGTTGAGGATTGGATCATTAGAATTGAAGACACAGAACTACTCCCAAAGGATCTTTTCTGTTCTTGTGACACTGAACTTCATGGCTTATCTTAATTAAGATATCCCAAATACCAAAGTTTAGAAATATATGGTACATTATACATCATCTAGTCATTTAAACATCTAAGAGTAATTTCTCAACTTTCTGAGAAATCTTTGAAAACCTGATAAAAGGAGTGAAAACCTGATAAAAGGAGTGTGCCTTCCCCGAGAAGTGTTCATGTATACATGCATGCCATGTGTGTACCATTTCAAGCTGTTCAAGGACAACAAAGCCTGCTCATCTAATCATCTCTGGTCCCTCAATTAAGAACTCCAGTTATATAGAATGTGGAACTCAAATTTAAGTACCCAAAGGGCTTGAAAACTCGATTGTGAGTTAGAAATACTCTACAGTTTGAATAGCTTTTTAAATGTGATATACTGAAAAACTGTACAAAAGCATTTGTATCAGATAATATTTTTCAGTACGCATTCAGAGATTTGGTTCTTCTGCAAAAAAATTTTTGGTCTCAGTTCCTTCCAGTCACATTGAAGGAGTTTGAAATTGATATTTTCTACTTTTATCAGAAGTCTTCATTACAAAAGCACATTAAAAAGGAAAGTATGTGATCACTTTTACTCACACAGGATTTAATAAAATATGTATAGTAAAACATCTCGTGATTTAAATTCCCACCTAGTTGAGAATTTTCACCATGGTACTAGGGCTTGAGTATTAGTGGCCACACAAGGCTGACATATTGGAGGATGCAAATTGCAGGATGTATACACTGAATTATTTTTTTAAAAAAATTATGCCCACTATGTTTGGAAATAATTCTTGGAACTGGGGAGGAGGGGACTAAACGGATAGAATGTTATAGGCCTAGTGACAGAATGGAAGAAAGACGAATATTTAAAAGAAATCAGAGCAAAAGAAAAGACTAGTAAGATTATATAGTGAACACTTCAGAGAAGAGAAAGGAAATACAGCAAATGAAGTTTTTGTTGTTTTTGGAGAAATAATCGAAAGGTAAGAGGATAAAGAAGGAAAGGAAGTAAAAGCAAATTAGGAGAAAAAGCATAAAAATCAAATAGTTCAGCGGAATTTAAGTCTGGGAGTGTTTCCAGTTGACCATCATGCCCATGGTTACTCTTACGTTGTATAGATGATATTTAATGTGCTTTTCATATCAACTACTTAATTTTTATATGGAAAAGTGACTTCAGTTTAGTGATTAAATACCTTGACCAACGTACCATATAACACCATGCTAACGTTAATAAAGTGCTCTGAGGCTTAGTTCTAACCTACTGACAGCAGTGTGCACTGCTGACCTGCTCCCAGTTTCTTGTTTGCAGGTTGTGTAGGTGAACGCTGAGGTTTGTTGGACTGGCCAGATAGGGAAGACCAATAAAAGGACAGACAATTATATCTATTTGTATGCCTTTTTTAATCACTTGCATTGATATACAGTGTGTTACTTACACACTTAAAAGTGTAAAATAAAACACTTAGACTTTCTATTGGGTTTTTCTTGATTTTTCCTCATCTTTTTACTCTTTTTCTTGTACATTGCTCAATCTCAGTTTTCCCCAATACCAGCTTGGACTTACAGATATAAAAACTTCTTGCTAAATGTTTTAATATATTAAAAGAAGACACTGAAGGACTTCTAAGCAAAAGTTCAAGAATTTCTGCTATAGCCTACCAACGTTCTATAAATACTGAACTCAGTAGTTTTGTTATAATTACAGTATAGCCTTACTAAAATCATTCACAAAGCTGCATATTTTTACCTATTAGTTGAATATGGTGTATGGGAATTGCTGAAGGATATGGAGATTTATATGAAACAGATGGTTTGTTTATATCACAGCAGGTAAATGGATAGAGCATTGAATTGTGGGTCAAGATCTAGGTCCAGATCACTGCTCTCGTAGGGGGGCTTTAGATAAGTTACTTAGGCATGATGTAGCTTGATGTGTCCACATGTAAAATGGGAATGAAATAAAATCTGCCTGCTTGTTTTAGAGAGGAGAAAAGGAAATAGAAATGCAGTAATAGTTGTGAAGATTTTATAAACCTCCCATATAAGTATCACTATATTATAAATACCACTATAATTAGTTTTTTAAATAAATGATTTTGTACATAGCACTTTACAGGGCCACAGATGGCTCCCTCTATCTATTTGTCATATTGAAGAGTGAGCCCCAGATAGTGAGCTGTATACAGACGCTTTTTTAAAATTATTTATTTATTTATTTATTTATTTTATTTATTGTTTTGGTGCCAGGGATTGAACTCATGACCTCACGTTTGCCAAGCAGGCACTTACACCACTGAGCTAAACCCACAGCCCCTCCACTATAATTATGATGATGATTAACTGCTCAGGGAAAGTATTTGTGACTAGTACAGTTCTACATATTCCCCTAGAAATGAGTACCCAGTTCCACAGTTAGTGTGGCCAGAGCAGTACCCTTGCGGTTATAGTACTAAATGTTTAGGCTCCTTTAGCATGATGCATGTCTCAAGCCATAACTTCATGTTCTCAGGAGAGGGCAGCAAAACACCAGTTCAAAGGCTCTGTTACTTCCTCAAAACTTCCAAAGTTGTTAGGAGGAAAGGATTGTACTACAAACAGAATATTCTTTTTTTACATGATTGTTAAGCCAGGGATGGTGATATATGCCTGTAATCCCAGCCCTCAAGAGGTTAAAGTAGGAGGATTGCCATAAATTCAAGGCCAGCTGAAACTATATAGCGAGACTCTCTCAGAAAACAGAGATCTTTAGATGATACACTAAGCTGTTACAAAAATACCACAGCCACCATTTACTCATTTTGAATAATTTGCTTAAGTCCTGTGAAGAAAATAGTTGTTTAGTCTTATTTTAATGATATTTTTAACCTTTAGAAAGAATTAAAATAATACAGAATTTCAAAACAATAGAGGAGATTAATACTGGTTAATATTGTGCATTGTTATCTTCAAAGTAGTTCTGATTATAAGATGTAGTGTGAAAAAATGATCAATGAAAACACAAACTGTTCTTTTTAATGAATTAAGAGAGTAGTATAGTTTTGTATATTAATATATATACAGACATATAATCTTTCTTTTCTCCTTTTCCTTATCCCAGTTTTTGTTTTGTTTTGTTTTTTGGGGTTTTTTTTTTAGTGGGATCAAACTCAACCTCACACTTGCCAGGCAGGTTCTTATGCCACTGAGCTGAATCCCTGGCCCTGTTTTTCCCTTTTGAGCTTTAATAATTTAACGTACATTCAGAAAGCTTTTGCCATGTTTTCCCATTTTGTCACTTAGCATCAGTTTTATGTAATGGGGGCAAGGCAGTAAGATGAAGTTAAGATTCTTAACCCAATTCTTCCAATTTAGGATGCCTTGCTAAGTCCAAAAAGTGATTCTCAGTAGCGTCTATACACATCTTTGTGTCATATACAGAAATGTTATTTATATCTAATTTTTTTATTCCATTATTTTAGAATATCCCTGTTCTTTTAAACTTTTAATCTGTGAATCACTTTGTAGTAACATCAGCAATTGACTGATGCTGGTTCTTAATAGCATAAGAGATGTGGTTGAAAAATACAGTGAGGCTTTTGTACAGTAAGACATATTGCCATTAACTCTCAAAAATCCCTCATTTCAAACACTCATGTTTTATTTGCATTGTTGTGACTATCTCAGTGTCTTGAATTGATTCAAAATATTGACCTTTCATGGTCACTTTGACTTTGAGGAAGAGCCTGAAGGTATTTGGTCTCAGACCCACTGAATAAGGTAGATAAAGACACCATAGCCTGGTGTGGTGGCTCACACCTGTAATCCCAGCACTCGGGGAGGCTGAGGCAAGAGGATCATTGAGAGTTCAAGACGAGTCTGAGCTACAAAACGAGCTCGAGGGCAGCGTGAACTGCATAGTGAGACCTTGTCTCATACACATACACACAAAACACACACACACAAAAGACACTGTAATATATTTATGAGCCTATCTTTAAGTTGGATGATACTTGACGGGAGCTTTCACCATTTTTTTTTTTACATCTTGTTTTAAAAAGTGGAGAGAATGAGGGACTGTGTGTATTCAAGATAAAGGGAATATTTTGAGAATAAATGGTAATGTGTCCTTCGATAATTTTTCATCCAAATTTTCACTCTCTATAATTATACTGTGTATCAGTTACTTTCAGACAATTTGATCCTCACTACAGCCCTGTGAGGTTAACAGCCACTATCCCAGTTTTTGGGATAAATTTTCTCACTTGTAATCAGAATAGCTGCTGTTTGCTTGAAGAGAAAAGTGCAGGGGAATGTCCCATATGTCAGGAGGGCCCCAAGAGAGTAATTTCTACCACTTAATAAGTGCTATAAGAACCACCTCAGTGTTTGATGTTTTTCTGTCTGCTTTATTACAAGAGATGGGATAGAAAGGCTTTCAGTTTTTCAATTCCTTCTGCTTTTGCCAGTTCATTTCTGGCTTTGCTCTTTTGAAAAAAAAAAAATCTACCCTGTTTTCCATTCCACCCCCCCTTACCAACGCCCCCAAGTCAGAGTCCTCTTTCCATTCCAGCTAACCCTCTTCCTGTTCTTGAGAATTACATCACATTCTTGGCTTCATGTAGACCAACACCCCCACACTGGCACCAGGGAACATATAGACTTACTTTATTGGTTGAATGTGTTCTTGACTGGTGAGCACAGAATAAGTCACTTCCTGACCTCTAGCCCTGACAAAAAAAGAAAAGAAAAACATTTCTCAGATTTTTGTTTATTTATAAATCTCCTTTACTCTAGCCTTGTTCAGAAATAAAAAGTGTATCAAGTAGGGACAGTGTGAAAGGGCATTTAGAATACAGGGTATATACTAATGCACCTTGCTGAATGGTCTCCTTTGCTGTTTCTAATTCTTCATTCCTGGTTCATTTTTCAACCTAATATAATCAGGCATTGACACTCATTCTTTTGAAAAGCCTTTCATTAAGGACATTAATGCCACCCACTCCTATATTACTAAATTCAGTTGATAGACCAGTCTTCATCTGATACCTGAGCACCATTTTAATGCTACTGATCACACCCTCCTTGATAATTCATTGTATTCCTTTGGTTTCCATGCACTATTTTTTTCTGCCTTAGCCATGGATCTTCGCTATCCTTTGCAAAATTTTTTCTCTGTATACCTAGAAAATGTTGAAATCCTCCCACCCTGTTCTGTGTTGCCTCTTTTCCCTGACATTCTCTGTGAGGAGTCTCATCCTTTTCCATGGCATTGTGAGTGAGACCTTCATGCAATGACATCAAAGTCTGTGCCTCCCTAAACTCCAGTTCATATATTCAAGCACTTCCTGGAGTTTCAATTAGGAATTCCTGAAACCATATTAACCAGCTTATTTCTTCAAACCTATTTTTCGGGTAAGCATATCCAGTATATGCCAGAACACAGTTCACCTAGCTGCAATGGCCAGAAACCTAGGATTCATCTTTGATTGCTCTTGTTCACTCTCCATACCCAGTCGACAACCAACCTAATAAAGTCTCCTTTAAATCTGTCTGTTCTCCATTCTCATTGTCACCAACTAACCTAAATGATCACCACCTATGTGAGTTTTTATACTTTCTTTTGTTAGCCACCTGCTCGCCACTTTTCTCCCCTTTGGTCATTTCCTACCAGCAATCAGGATATTCTTTATTTAAATACAGTTTTGATAAATTTATCCCTGCTTTTAAAACCTTTTAGTTGCTTGTTAATATCCTTGGAACAGAGTCCAAACGTCTTACCATGGTTCATAAGCTTCTCATGATCAGCAACCTGCCAAAGATCTCTAGTCACACATAGTAGTCTGTAGTGGTTCAGTGCACCCTGCTTCCTCTAGTTTCTGGGCATTCACAAATGCTGTTGCTTTTGGCTGGAGTATTCTACTACAGGGCCTCAAATGTATCCAGGCTGATTTCTGCCTCAGATTGTCATTTTATTCCTCAATGAGAACTGAACCTAGGTACTAAATTTTTAACTAATTCTTGAACTAAAACCATGAAAATACATTTGAACTATTTAACTGGGGATTGACTTACAATGACTAAATGTAAACTATAACATGCCTTTTAAAATTCTACTGTAATATTTTCTTGACTGTTATTCATCATGACATTTTGTCTTTGGAATTTTTCTTCATTTTCATCTAGCTTTTCCCACTCTCTTTTCTTACCTTTCAACCTATATCCTCTGGTTGCCCTACACTTGCCCTTAGATAGATTCAGCTTGCATACTTAGTAGCTGTTCTGAGGCTGTGGTTAATTACAACTGTTCAGACTGCAACAGGAAGGCATTAAATCGAAAGCAAGGGGGAGGAAGTACAAACCAATACCCACCACAAAGCTGCTGAGTGCCCAGCATGACCCAAGTCACACCCTCCAGTGGAGTCCGAGTGGAGAAGTAAGAAGCCATGGAGTTTAATACATTGTCAGTGCAGCCTAATCACCCACTCCCCATGATCCTGCCTTCCAGGGTCACCATGCATATCATCAGGCAGCAACCTAAGGAGTACATGCTAACCAAAAAGCTACTAGAAATGTAGAGGCTGAGGGAAGAACCCCCAAGGTGAAGTAAAGTCATCGTAACTCCATATTCCTGAACTCTGAACATAGAGTGTTTCTTAGGAGCTCCCTGTGTGTGATAATTCCCAGATAAATGTTCCTGTGTTCCTCAAAAATACCTTTGCCAGCGGCCTGAAAATCTGTTTTTAAAAGTGGCCAAAAGTTTCATTTTATAACCCGACAGGAAACATTTTCATTAGCTTTACAAATTTTGCCATTGCCTGCATGCATACATTTTGTTTGTTTTAACATGGGCTCTTCCAAATTGCTAAATTGCCCAAAGTAGACTTAAATTTGCAGTTGTCCTATCTCAGCCTCCCAAAGTGCTGAGATTACAAGCATGTGTCACCATGCCCAGCTTGCCCCCACCACCTTTTTTTTTTTAATCAAAGGAGATACTAGTCCCTTCCAGTTGAATTATAGGAGATGAAATAAAAATGCAGGACAATATGTAGTCTAGATTTTTAACACATGGAAGATTGAGAACTCCCCATTGTAGAGCCTCACAAGTGGTTATATAATTCACTCCCCCAAGGTCACTACATCAAAATCTAAGGAGATGAGAGCTAGATACTACTGCATGGCTAGGAAGTTAGAACATACAGAACAGTCAACCATTTCACTCTGGAGAAAAGGCTGCTTTACTTGCCTGGAAGTGGGCACTTGGGTTATCACAGAATGCCAACCTCACACTTAAGATAACAGAACAGGAAATACTGTTTGTGCAGCTGGGCGGGGAGGGAGAACTTACTGTGTACCCAAGCCCATTAAGTTCCTCACTCACCTCTTTGCATCACATTTCTGTCCTGTAAGTGACCAGCACTGACACTAGGGAGTATTGAGAAACAGATGAAGCTTCCCTTCAGACCCACCCTCTTCCCTAGCAGCATTCTCTCCTGTCACAGTCAGCTTCTGTGGTCTCCTCAGCCCAGCTCTCCCAAGGTCTAGATCATAGCTGAAGTTTAAATGGAGAAATTTTAGGCATTGTGAACGAAAGGTGAGGGACACAATTCTGTAGAAGAGAGGAACGTTCTTTTGTCACAGCCCTCTCTTCACAAGTGGTAAAAGCGCACTCTTGGTTTTAGTAACCCCAGGAGCAGTGAATTGAAAAGGATCTAATAAATGAGGAAGAACGGAATTCGTGAGCAAGTAACTTTGATTTTTAAAACGTTTATTCCTTCCTTTCCATATCTCCCTCCCTCACATCCTCGTCTCCCATCCTCCCTTTTTTGCTTCCTCCCTGTCCCCCTCCTTCCCTTTCTGCCTGTCTCCCCTTCAGAGAGGAAGGAGTGGAATAGGAAGCACAGAGGAATGTGCAAGTTTCCCAAGTCTAGATGCCTGTCAGAGTTTGCCTATTTCTTCAGTGGTCAAGGACATTCAAGCTGTGTGTAATAAATATGCATGTTCCAAACTACAGGAGTTGCATGACTGCACTCCCAGGTCTGCTCTTTCACCTTGTGACCTGAGTACATTACATTCTTTTAACAAGGAAAGTTAACAATATGACTACAGAGAAAAACTAGAGAGAGTAAACTACTCTTTGAAAAACCTTAATTATGAAAAAGGGAGTGGTTGGCTAGTGAGCATGTTCAGTAATGAGTGGATTTCATTTTAAAGAGTGGTTTGAGTACTGTATGTTTACTTAAAGAGAGTCAACACAGTGAAAGATCTTAAGTTACCTCATATCTAAGCTTTCATACCCTCATCTGGAGATGGAGAAGTTTCTGTGAAGATTAAAATTAAAAGCAAATACACAGTAGTAACTTGTATTCTGCAAAGGCTTTTACACATTTATGTTAAATTTTGTAACTGTTACTATCTAGTGAGTCTACAGATGAGTAAGCTCTCATCACAGCTGTTGTGTCTCTGTTCTATCCAACATGACTGGACTGTCAGCAGTGGGCTTGGGTGGGAGGGACTAAGGCATATAAGGAAGAGCCTAAAGGTGGTACGATTTATATCTCGACATGCTTCCAATTTTCAGAGGATGGTGATGATAATGTGTGTGTGTCTTACTAAATATGTTGACTTACTACTGTATTATTTAATTTGTCCTGTATTTTTATTTTTAAATTTTTATTTAAAACACAGGCACATGTCAGATCTAACATGTCTCAAAAACAAATTTAGGGAATATTAGAAATTGAAAGTTACCCCAGTGAAAAATATCCATCTTGAGCCACAAGGGGCTGTACAAATAAGATCATGCACATGAACTTCTGCATACACAAAGGAGCACTTCCTTAGAAAGTTGCCTACTGTTAATCCACAACTTTACAGAAAAGGTAACACTCGTCTTTTCTGGCTGTTTGCCAAATTGCTGTATCATTTTGCTTGCATATAAACTTGGCAACGGCTCTGATAACTCCTTTTTCCAACTTGCTGCAGGGCTTGCATACCCTTACTAAATGAGTCCTTGAGCTGCACACAGCATTGTTACTCTCAGCACATCAGGGAGGCCTTTCTCCTTTCGACACTGGCTTTGTAGCCTTGTATTGAACCACCCCATTCCCATTCCTACACAGTCACAGTAGAGATATCTGACCACTTCACTCTCCCATTTCTTTTCCTTTTCACACCTGGTTTTCCAATCATGAGATGAATTGTGTCTCTATGTTAGTCTTTAATTCTGGTCTTTAATTTCATTCTCCATTTCTTATTCCATCATCTCCTTCCCTGCCCCGTCTCTGTTTCCAGCTTTTACTACTTATAATTGCTTAGGCCAATCTTGCATCTTGTTCCTTCATGCTGTTCATGAACATATTTTTTTGAGGGCAATGAACCAAAAAATCTGGTGTTTTTCTTTCAAGAATGAACCATAAGCTGCTTTTTAAAAACATATATATTGAGGTATAATTTTATAAAGTTCACATTTCAATTATATAACTAGTTTTTAACATGTTTAGAGTTGTTCATCCATCATCACAATTTGAATATTGTCTTCATTTTTAAGAGAAACTTTGTATCTGTTAGCAGTCACTCATCATTTCCATCCCCCACCTCCTCCTTGGCTGTCCCTAGTCCTAGGCAACCTTATTTTTTTCTGTTTCTATTGATTTGCCTATCCTTGGCATTTTATATGAGACATCATAGAATATGTTGTCTTTTGTGACTTTAATACATATGTGTGTGTATATATATGTATATTTGTGTGTGTGTGTGTGTGTCTTTTTGAAGCAAGGTTTTATTATGCAGTTCACACTGGCCTTGATCTCACCTTTAGTCCAGGCTGGCCTCAGACTCGAAGAAATCTTCCTGCCACGTCCTCCCAAGTGCTGGGATTACAAGCATGTACCACCATGCCTGACCTTAGCATATATTTTTGAAATTCATATATTTTGTAGCATCTATCCACATTCCATTTTTTTTATTGCTAAACAATATCCCATCAGCTGGATATATTGGATTTTGTTTATCCATTCATCAGTTGATAAATGTCTTGGTTGTATCCCTTTTGGGCTATTATGAATAAAGCTTGTATGAATGTTTGTGTGGATATATGTTCCTTGCTCTTGAATAAATACATAAGATTCAAATTGCTGGTTTGTGTGGTAATTTTAGCATTTAGAGGGACAGGCAAACTTTCCCAAAGTGGAAGCACCATTTTACTTTCCCACCAAAAGCATATGAAGTTTCCAGTTTCTCCACATCTTTAACAGTTGTTAATCTCTTTGGCTTTTATTACAGCTGTCATAATGGGTGAAAAATGCTATCTCATTACATTTACTGAATGACTTTTCACGTGCTTATTAAAAGTGTATAATTTATTTAGAAAATAAATTGTAACCTTTTGTTTATTTCATTTGTTAGTTTTGAGGTGTTGGGGATTCAAAGCCTCAAGCCTCAAGCATGCTAACCAAAGCACTGTACCACTGAACTGTATCTCTAAGCCAGTTACCCATTTTTAACTTAATTATTTGCATTTTTATTATTGAGTTTGTTTTTATGTTCTAAGTGGAGGTCCTTTATCAGACATGTAGTTTTGAAATGTTTTCTTCTACGAGTCTTCTCTTCCCTTTCTTGATGGTCTTCTTAAAACAAAATTTTTTGATTTTAGCAAATCTACTCTTTTTCTTCTATCACTTATGCTTTTGGTGTTGCATCTAAGAAATCACTGTCCACCTCAAGATCACAAAGACTTATTACCTAACCCAAAGCTACAAAGATTTAATGTTCTTCTAGAAGTTTAATAGTTTTAGCTTCTACTTTTAGGACTATGATTCACTTGTAGTGAATTATTTTTTGTATATTAAACAGCAGTCCAACTTGATTCTTTTGTATAAATGTGTATACATTTGTCCCAGCACAGTGAAAAGGTCCCCTGATTGATGTGCTTTGAAATTTTGTTGTATTTTTTCTTCTCCTTTTTTTTCCCTTTCTTTGTATGTTTGAATAAAATGGATTTTAAAAAGTTGAAAGGGTCATTTTTCCCTCATCAAATTGTCATAGCTTCTTTATCAAAAAGCAATTGACTAAAACTTTGTGATAGTCAAGTTTGTGATTCTTAATTTTGTTCTGTTGATCTGTGTCTATCAGCATCATGCTATCTTGACTACTGTAGTTTTGTAGTACATTTTGAATCCAGGAACTATGAGTTCACCAAATTTGTTCTTTTTCAAGATTTTTTGGCTATTTTGAGTCCCTTGCATTTCTGTATGAATTTCAGAGTAAGCATAAAAGGGTAAGTGGATCCTAAAATGCATGAGAATGCCCTCCCTTCTAATAAACAGTTGAAATATTTTCTTTCATACCTAGGGTAAAATTGGATAAAGCAGTGTTGAGTAGTTATATTTTGTAGTTAAGTGAGGATGGGTCCTTTGAAAAGAGGAGCACACTAATGAAAGAAGGGAAGGATGGGAATAAAGGAGCCAAAAAGTTTGGTAAACTTTCCATTCTGGTGAGAAGAATGTTTGTTCTGAGGAAGAGGCACTTTGATCTAGCACCAGGGGATATTGTGAAAGATAATTGAAATTGCAAAGCCCATTGATCTCCCCAGAAGGAAAAAAAAAAAAAAAAGATCTCTAAGCAGCATTGTTAGTTTGTTGATTCTTACAGAAGATCCTCATTCAATCATAGGAACCAGCTGGCCCTTTCTCAGGGGTAAAAGGCGAGGAAAAGAAAGAAGGAAGAGAAGAAATGCCTCCCTTGCTCCAGTACTGCAGATTGCCTACCTCTCTGAGGACAACCTAACCTTTATCCATCTTTGTTACCCGTCTCCTTTGCAAGTTCTCCAAAAAGAGAGAAGAAAAAGAAAGGAAAACCATAGTAGGAGAGAGGGTTAAAAGATACTGCGGATAGAACAGGAACTCTGGAGCATTTAAAATCAAAGTTTCCAAATTACTCCTGGGGGAGCCTGTTATATACAGTAAGATGACTTACGGAGCAAGAGTCGTAAGGGTGACCACATTTGGTTTAGTAATTGTCCTGGGAATTTATCCTAAGGAGCTAAAACATGCCAAAGTATTCATGTCAATGTCAAATGAGCGTGTTGTCTGTAATAGTACAAATAGATAAATCTCCAAATAGGGGCTTGTTTTGTGATACCATGTAAAGACGGTAGAGTATCAGAATGGCATCACTGTGACAATGCACGTTGAATTGAGGCCTTTTCATTGCCTTTTCTGCAACTCCAGGTTGCCATTGTCTCACAGAAGCTGTTGCAGTCTTTCCAACCGTAGTTTCACCCTGCTTCCCCATACCCAGTCTGATCATACACTGCCCACTTCATAATCCTTCAAAAAACTTAAATGTGACCACTTTGTACGCGGAAGTGTCAGTGGCTCCCCCTCCCATTTAGTCTTCTGTTCATTTCAGTCCTGCATCCTCTGGTGTCCGTTACCTCTCTGACCTCATCTGATAGTAATTTTGCTCATGCACTCTCCACTTTGGACACGCAGGCCTCCTCCTATCCCAGTGACTTTAAACTCACTCTTTCCCCTGGCTCAAACTCTCTTCCAGACAACTGTTTTTTCCCTTGTCATCTTCAGAACTTCACTGAAATGTGGTAGATGACTCTTACCCTAATCATCCTATTTCAAATAGCTGTCTTCACCCAATCCCAATTCCCATCATTCGCTACACCTACACACCTTTGTATTCTTTCACTGCATCTCCCGCTTCATGTGACTTACTGATTTAAATTGTTGTCTGCTCTGCCCTTTGTGACCTGTGTTATATGAGAACAAGGTTTATATATGCGGTTTACTATGATATCCTCAGTTGTGCCTGCAGAGTTTTTAATGAATATTTATTAAATGAATGGATAATAATTATGAAAATCAGGCCATAATTTTTAAGGAAGAAAAGTATATAAATATAAAGAATGATGTGCACAGTGGCTGTGCAGTGTGGTATCCTGCGGTCTGGGAGCTCAGAGGGAAGAGGGTTGAGTTTGACTCCTGACCCAACTGCTTTCTAAACTGTGTGAAGTTAGGCAAATGTCCCTGACTTCTCAGTTTTATCGTCGTTAAACAGATAAAGTGCCTCTCTCATAGTATTGCTGCAAAAACTAAATAAGGACTGTATGCTAATACATGATACATAGTAGGTATTCTGTGAACCTTAAATCTTTCTTCTCCTAAAGAATACATATGCAGTGAATAAAAACTGCAAAAGTGGAAATATACAGATGTTTCAAATAGAAGGCTTATACATTTTTATAATTTATCTGTTTAATATACAAGTCATTCCTAACCATGGGTGCATGTGAAGTCTGATAGACTGGCCCTAAGGAGACCTGTCCCACAGCATCCCTGACCCATACAGACTATGTGACATTAAGCAAGTCCTAACCTCTTTGGACCTCTCTTCTCACTGGTAGAATGCAGAGGTTGACTTTAGTAACTTTTAGCCCCATCAATGCTTATAATTCCATAATGCAAAAAGGCAGGCCGTTCCAGCTGTTTTCACCCCACTGCAGCCCAGCCTTACTCAGATGTGCAGAACAGATGTTTCCAGTGTAGGTATAAAAGGCTCTGTTCTTTGGTATTTAGAGGCCAAAGAAAACTGGGGAATTTAGAAAAGTACTAAGCAGACAAGATTTTCTTCTCTCTGATTCTTAAGTAGCTACATGGATATTGTTCAAACTTAAGAAAATGTGAAAAGGGAAACAAATACTATCCACCTTTGCATTTGAATAAACTATGTGGATCTTTAGCCATGAAGGAAAATGTGTTTTGTTTTTTGAGTAACAACTAAAAAATAGATGTCAGCAGTTCTCAGTTGTAACTGTAACCTTGAACCCACATGGCAGCCAGCCGAAGCAGCACAGGAGTGAATGGCTGGAAGGGAAAGTGGCTGGAGCCTACCCTTGCTCTGGAAAGCTCCCTGGCTTTGTCTTCTTCACAGTACCAAGGAGGAGGATGTTTGGGTTTGCAGGCCGCTGGCGGCTACCCGTCAGCAAGTTTGCAGCCCTGGGTTGACTTCCCTTAAAGTAGTGGGGGATGGAGGTGTCAGCTGCCCTGGCTTTCCTCCAGCAACTGAGCAATAGAAGATTCAAATACCCCATCAGCTGCAAGGCCCTGACTTTACCCAGATGAAAACTGACGATCTCATCTGGGAAGGGTCAGTTAAAAATGACAGAACTGCCCAAAATAAACAGAGGGAACAACCACAACAGAAACTTTCTCTGCAATGTTTCTTTATAATTACCAGCCCGTCCCACTAGGGCTGTGGCTTAAGTCCCCATCCAACCTCTCTGTTGCTTCCACCAGGCCTTAAGTAAGCCCTTGCTGACCAGAAGCCTCCTCCTTATACACACGCATCTGTTCTGCCCTTTCCCCAGAGTACAGGAACACTCCAAACTGCAGAAAATTTTGCAACTGAAGTCTGAAGACTGTCAGGGAAAAGGACTTTTTATAGCTCACTTATTAGGGTCCTCTGATGGATGAGTAAACACAGCCTAAGCGATGTGTCCAAAGTCAAGAGCGAGTCTGAGCAGAACTAGTTTCCATCTTCCTGACACGGGGCTCTTTCCAGACTGCCATAGATTGCTGCAAGAGACTAAAAATAAGGAAATTAATTTTGAAGTTCTCTTTCTCCACTTTTTTATTCTAACCAAATCCTACCCTGTTGATTTTTACAGAAAACAGATTTTAAATTTATTTTTTAAATTAAGTTTATTGTTACATTTTAGGTATACATAAAGATCACATTCATCGTAGGGAATTTGTAACTGTACATGATATACTTTGGTTCTTTTTTTCCTATTCCTCTTTCCTCCCTTTGACCCCTTTCCCCCTCCTTATTTACAGAAGCTTTGTTTCCGTGTTTTCCTTCTTTTCTCATTTTTTTCTTTTTCTTCCTTTCCTTCTTCCCCCTCCGTAGTTTCTCTTCCCATTTGAACATTTTCTTCCTAATTCCAAATATCTATTATGCATTTTGATCTTATTTACACTTTTGGTTATATTCTTAATTTAGATTTGAGCTCTCAGAAGGCTAATGCAGGAGGATCTCTACAAGTTTGAGGCCAGCCTAAGCTAAGCTACATAGTGAGCTCCACCTGAAAAGTGAAGGAAAGGAAGGAAGAAAGAGAGAGAGAGAGAGAGAGAGAGAGAGAGAGAGAGAGAGAGAGAGAGAGAGAAACAGACATAAGGACAGAACTCTATTTCACTTGAGTTCTCAAGGTGTGGTCATGTTATCTATTTGCTCCTCTCTAGGATTTCAAGGTCAACAACCAAGTGGAGTGAGGAGGACAAGGGCTTATTAGCCCAGCAAGAAAGCCTCAAAATCCTGTCTCTACACATTATAGCTGTGTGAACTTGTATAAGCCAATTATGTACTCTGAGACTTTACATCTGTAAAACGCGATCGTGGCATCTATCTGATTATACTGTTGTGAGGATTTCATGAGATGATTCACATAGTGTACTTATTAGCACAATGAAAAACCCACAAATGTTAGAAATTTTTAATAGTCCTGGAAGACATTCTAATAGTCCTGGAAGACATTTCTTGTTCCCTTTCTGCAGATGAGAAAGTTAAGGTTTAGAGAAATCAAGAGCTGCAGCATACAATTGGGTAGGAAGATAGGCACAACTCAGGACCCCTCCTAACTGCAGTGAGGGCACTCGCTCCCCCACCACTGAGTGTAGACAGTCAAAAGTGGCCAGGGGTCAGTGTGTCCGTCTGCATCATCTCGGGATGGCATGTTATTTATTAAGCCCTTACACACTGTGAATGCCAGGAAATTGATAGCTCTGGGATGAGACGGGTTTTTTTTCTGTGCAGCCTTATGATTAAGCAGCCTTTGTCCAGCCATCAACTAAGGAAATCAAGCCTGGATCTAATCTGTGGCCTGAGACCAAGGGTGCTGGGCGCAGGGGCTAGGTGTGAGGCCTCAAATGCTCTCAGCCTTTTTCCCCCTGTGAATGCTTCCCAGATTCTTTAAGAATGCTGAGCTTTTCTTAGTTGTTGAGCCCTCTCTCTTACGTTACAGTATTTTGGTAGGGGTCTGTGTGACTCCCTGGCAGGAGCAGTGGGCTCCAAAGTGGTATGCCCAAAATGATACATTGAGGTATGAGAAGAAAATATGTAAACATTTGCTTCTGTTTTTAAACTTAAGATACTAAAAACATACCGCTTTACCAATATTTTAATAATAAATACAGTAAAGCATATATAATTTATATGCAGTGATGGGAATGTATGCTCAGTATTTTGTTTTGTTTTGGTCCTGGGATTGAATCCAAGACCAGGAGCATATGAGGCAAGCATTTGTACCACTGAGGTACACACTAGCCCTTTTTTAACAGGGTTTCACTAAGTTGCCTAAATTGAGTTTGAATTTGTGATCCTCCTGCCTCAGCTTCCCAGGTAGCTAGGGTTGCAGAGGTGCACCCAGTTTTGGTTGTTTTGTTTTGCTTTGCTTTGCTTTGCTTTGTTTTTATAGAGTGTTATAGTGAAAAGAATCTACAGGAAAATGTAGAAAGTAAGCTCCCCTGTCCTAGTTTGCATCATACCTCCCTTCCATTATTCGGTACTGACCATTCCCTAACTAAACAAATTTGGCAGCTATGAGAACTTAAGTTTGTTTTTTCCCTCCTTTTGTCGTCCCTCTGATATTATACCATGTCTTGTCCAATATTCTGCCAAGATTTGACCAAATAATAAAGCTGTGTTTGAGAAGTAAAAAGTGCAAATTGCTGTGAAAAGATTGAAAAGTAAAAGACTTGTACACTCCAATAAGATAGTTAATGGTAGTTCATAAGGCATACACTAAATAAAAGAAAAAGCAAGAGTAAAACTTCAGGGAACAACTCAGACAACAGTAGAATAGAGCTCTGTTATCTGAGAAACCAAATGTAGTCACGCAAACTGAGCACTGCCTCTTACTCTGAAATTGGCACAAAACAATTCAACACGAAACAGTGAGGCAGGTCTTAAAGAAAGAAGTCCCACACCACTATTCTCCTGACGAGGTGATCTTGGACAGTATTCTTACTCTCACTCTCAGAAAAACAATTCCTCACCTACAAATGAAGTTGGAAAAAGTTATTTGGAATTCCCTTCAAGTTCTGAAGCAAACTCAAATGCAGATGAAGTTGGCAGTGTTCTACCTGAAGCAATTTATACTCCAAGTGGTCACTGGACCAAAACATAACACATTATCCCCATGCTTTCCATGGCTCATGACATCCACTGTTTGGGCACTTGGTCTCCTTGCAGGGCCAGCAACTTGTTTCTCTGCAGCCCCCTCAAGTGTCAGCTATGCCCGTGAGGTACATGTAGTACAAAAGCAAGAAAACAGGAGTATATGCATGTTATATATACATGCATGAAGAAATACAAATATATATACATTATGTAGAAATAAGTCTAAATTGTACCCACCATACTAGAAAAGTGGAGATGAGGGCATTTACCATTTACTTTAAATTTTTTGATTTCTTGTTTTTAATAAATTGTTTAGTAGTTAAAATTATTTTTCAAATGAACATTAAAGTTTTGACACCAGCTGCTTCAATAAGAGGATCTACCCGGGTCAAATCTGCATCTTGACTCTACACCAGAGTTTTTGCTACAAAGCTGATGTGGCTTGTGGATTCTGGGCAGGACAGGGAGGCCCTGCTCACAGCACCAGAAACTCAGGATTAGCCCAAGAAAATGAAGTTTTCCCAAATTTAAGTTTGCTTTTCTCCTCAGGGCTTTTGGAATAAATGATCTACAAGAATTTTTTCTACTCTGTAGTCCTACGATTCCAAATAATATTGCATGTAGAAGACCCAGTTAGAGAAAGCAAATATGGAAGTTTCTTATCTTTCCCTCAAGCAAAGTAAACGCTGTCAAATCCCCTCTGTCTAACCTATTTACCTCTCTCTCCTTTCTCCCCAACCTGCTCCAGTGTCTGTTACGGACCCCGATAGGATACACAGACAACCTACGTTAGAAGCTCTAAATGCCAGGTACTAGCGAGCTCAGATAGCAAACACAGCTCTTATCTGTTCTAACAGTGTTAACTGAAATAACCACATTCAGTTTCCAGATGCTATAGTGGTGCCAGATTCTAACAGTGGATACCAGCAACCAGAACTACACTGTCCCCTGTCCCAGTTGTGGTGCCCATGCAGTGGGCCACTGGTGTCTTCATGAATTTGTTTTGACTGCCATCTCCAAACCTGAGTCTCTAGTCCTCCCCCAGAACCTGCAAACTGCTCAACATCCTTTAACCAATTCATCTTATACTTTTATTAACTAGAGTTTGCTTCTGTTGTTTGCAACCAAGACCCCTAATGTAACCATTTTTTTTTAAATCAACAATGTGTACTTGGTTAAAAAGGAATATATATTTTCCCTTCTTTTTTTTTTTTTTTTTTTTTTTGCCTTTCTTTTTCCTAGTCTACTTCTCCATAAGTAGCCATTACTGGTTTTTTATGTATTCCTCCAGAGATACTCGATGTGCTATTGGTATATTTAAGAAAAAACATGTTAGCCAGTCATGGAGGCACACACCTGTAATCCCAGAACTCAGAAGGCTAAGGCAGGAGGACTGCTAGCCTGAGCTAGAGTGAGATGAAGGCCATCCTGAACTATGTATCAAGACCCTGACTCAAACAAAGAAAAAATAGCATACACAAAGGGGTTGTTTTGGTTACTTTTCTCTCATTGCTGAGACAAAATACCTGACACCCAAAATTAGGGAAGTAAAAGTTTATTTAGCTCACAGTTTATGGAGGCTTCAGTCCATATTCAGCTAGTTCCAATGCAAGGTGGCGTGGTAGGGCAGCCATTCATGGCCACTGCAAACAGCAAGAGCTAACAGAGCAAAAAGAGGAAAGACATGCCTTCTTCCCGCCCCCACATTGCATGTTGGCTCCACCCCTGGGCGAGTGTAGCACTCACATTACTAATTCCAGTGCCAGACAGCAAACCAATCATGAACATCTGACTCAACTTTGTCCATGATTGCATGAGACTTGGGGGGCCATCTGAACCCAAACCATAATGGGTCATTCCACACACATTGTCCCATGCTCACTTTTAAGTGGAATTAGCACATTTGGAAATAATTTCATTAATACATACCTGCCTTTTTAAAATGCTGCTTAGTATTCCTTTGAATGAGTACACTATAATCTATGTAGTCAAGCCACTACTAAGAGCAGTTGAGCTGCTTAGTGTTTTGACTATCAATAATTCTGCAATGAATGTTTTTATAAATATCTTAAAGCCCAATGTAAGCCAATTCATAGAATAAATGTCTAGTGATGCAATTGCTGGATCAGAGTATAACTTCATAATTTTGACAAGTAGTACCAAACTGCACTGCAGTTTTTAACCATATTGAAATGTTTCAAAGTCCCTTTTATCTCTAGATACTCACCCTACCAGTAATCAGATTTTCCTAAAGTTGCATTGCTTTGATTTTTATTCTTTAAGTTATGAGTGAGATTGAACATGTTGTATGTATCTAAAAGTCATTTTCATTTATTCATCTATGTGTTCTACTTAGGCCCTTTGTTGTTTTCTATCTCATTTTATCTTGCTCTTATTGCAATTGCTTAGCTCCATATTTAATGAAACTAGCCTTTTATCATACTTCTGATATTTTTCCTTCATTTATTCTTGATTTAGGACCTTCTTTATTTTATATGTCTTTTGTTCTTTGCCCTGCATAAATTTTTAATTTCAGGGTGATAAGATTGTTCTGTGTTTTTACATGTAGCTTTCTTTTGCTTAGGATGGCTTTGGGTCAGGAAGCTTTGTGTGTTCCCAGCATTGAATCTACTAATATTGAGATTAGAGCTACACTTGAGACCTCTGGTTAGAGACAGCAGCTTCAACACATGTATTGTGTTCTGATTCCTTCTGGAATTCAACTATTGATCGAGTAATACATTCATATGGTTTTAAAGCCAAGAAAAAGAGGCACAGACCAAAAAGTTTCTCTCATCCATGTCTCCCACTGGTCCAGTTCCACTTTCTTCCAGTCAATAAGTAAGCATTGTCACTAGATTTTCTGTCTTTCCAGAGTTTCTTTATACTTATGTAAGCAAATAAGAATGTAGAAAAATGAATTTCTTTTTTGTTTTTCTTTGTATGTTTGTGTGTGTGTGTGAGCACACACATGTGTGATACTGAGGATAAATCCACGGCCTCCCCTGGACTACTTCCCCAATTCTTCTTAATTTTAAAACAGAGTCTCAATAAATTGCCCAGGCTGGGCTTGAACTTGTGACCCTCCTGCTTTAGCCTCCCAGGGTGCTGGGATTACAAATTTACATCACATCTGGTTTAGAAAAATGAATTTTTTAAAGTATAATCTTACAAAGACCAAGAAATAAATATTCAAGAGGCGGCAGAAAGGTAATTTAAAAAGTGGATCTAGATGAATAAATAAATGGTAAGTGGATTAAGAGATCTGAACAAGCTGAATCCTATAGCATCAGATGAGAAAGTAAGTGGGGGAAATATTCAGAGTCCAGCAGATCACTCAGCAAGTGGTGAACCAAGGACCTTGGGAAGTGTGGGTAAGATTGCAGTTAAAGCCTGGGAATGCACTGGCCACTGCCAGAGGGGACAACGAGATCCAAGACTTTCCCCATGAGTCAGTGCCATTTGCAGAGACTGTGGGGAGGAGAGAACAAGGCCACATCAGGAAGCAAGCCCTACATGGAAACCAGCACCATGAGGGGACTACTGCAGGAGTGGGGACAGCCAGACCCCAGCCCCTTTCGCTACAAGAGGTACCAAATACCCCTCCCCTTCCTCCACCCCCAGTAAGCGACTGGCTGGTCTGGAGAAATACAGACTGTGATGATAGCTATCAATGTAAAATGCAGTTGGATGCCTGTGGTGATCTGGTATTTCACTGATCTTCCAGGTCTAGGGCCAGAGGTCTGATCTTCTGTTCAGAGGATAGCAGTATGCAGTATGGCATCTAGGAGGGATCTCCTTCTGAGGGTGGTAGCCATTGTTGATTCTCTTTTGTCTTGTTTTGAAACCCTATATCATTTTCATTGTTTTGTTGGGTTGGGTTTTATTCTCTTTGTTTTTTTATGTTAAATTTTATGGCATGGGAGGCTGTTTCAAAGATAGCAAGATATATTATGATAGCCATTTTGGATTTGCTATTGTCTTGTTTTGAAATCCTTTATTGCATTCATTGCTTTGTTTTTATTGTTTCTATTCTATTCCATTTTATTTGATTTTTACTATGTCTAAAGGGATCTGCAGCTATTTTGAAGACAACAAAAGGAATTATAGTAACCATGATTGATTTTATAATGTTTTGAAGTCCCGTATCACTTACACTGGTTTGTTTTGATTAGTTTTATTCCATTTTATTTTCCTTGGTTTTGTTCTCTTTAAAATAAAAACTTTAAAAAAAATTTTTTTAAAGAGTGCAGCAAAAAATAGTAGGATGAGTTGAAAGTCAATTAAGGAATCAGGGAGACCCCCAAGCCACTGTCTTTATCCTCATCCTCCAGCCACTGACAGTGGAACTGACCCTTCTCCACAATGATCCAAGGAATGAGAGTTTTCTTCAGTCAGAAAAGTAACATAGAAGGGAAAAGAATAATGTCCTGAAGGGAAACAAAACAAAGCAAAAGAAACAAAAAAACAAGGAGAGTGTATAAAATGACCTAGAGACATTGGAGAGCTCCTGATTTGTCTCTTCTTCTTACCTGTTGAACTCTAAGAGCTGCTTGGAAACTGAAGCAGCCCTCCCTAGGACTCTGACACTATGGAGAGAAATGCTCTGAACATAATTCAGAGCTGGATGTGGTGGCACACATCTGTAATTCTAGCGTTTAGGAGGCTGAGGCAGGAGGATCCTTGAGAGCTCAAGGCCAGCCTGGAGTATGTAACAAGACACTGTATCAAAAACCCAGAAAATCCAAACCAAAACAACAACATCAAGTAGCTATTAGCAATTGGGAGGGTGAGGCAGGAAGACACAAGGAGACCAGCCTATGCAACATAGTAAGTATGAGGCTGACTGGGACTATATAGCAAAATTCTGTTAAACAAACAAAAAAAAAAAAAAAGAAAGAAAGAAAGAAAGAAAGAAAGAAAGAAAGAAAGAAAGAAAGAAAAGAAAAGAGTTATTCAGATCTGAATATACTAATTATGTTAATTACAAAAAATTAAAGCTCTGAAAATGATTTCCACTGTGGATGGGGAAATTGCTGGTTTTATTTTTTTTAATTAGTAATGTAAAAACTTTACGTGACTCAACTATGTCCATATTTAATTTTATATAACTAAGTAAAAATCAGTAATTTTGTCTTTTTCTGATACTTCATAAAAAAATAGGAGGAGGTGAAATGGAAAATGTGCGTTGTTCCTAGCTGATAAGGAACCTGGGAAGGTAAAACTGAAACTTTCTTGTTCCATGAGTCCATCCACCAGCAGGGTGATTGTCTTTCCATCTCCTGTTGAGGCAGAAGAAAAAAAGATATGAGCAGCTGGAAAATTTAGATGTAAAAATCTTTAAAAGAACTGCTGATGCAAAACTGACCTAATACCTCTCTTAATAAGATTTAACTCAAAGAAGAAATCCAAGGTAACTACAAAGAAAGAGATCCATGACGTGCAAACCTAAAATCAGAGTTATATTAACAGCACCTAAGTGTCAGTGGAATGAACTCTTAATTTTATCTGGATATGAATTTTTTTAAACTTTAAAATTTATACTAAATGCCCATTGTTTTAAAATAATTTAAAACACTCTGACTATTTTGATTCATAGTTTTTCTTTTTAAAAACATGTGGAAATGGCTTTGTACAGTCTTTTGATTAACCACATCTACTATCCAAACTGCACTGTTTAGATCTTGGTTCTGTCCAGACAACAGAATCTACCACTTTCTAACTGCAGGCAAAATGCGTGGGAATGAGGCCTCCCCCAGGCCAAATCGGCCCTCGTGTCCTTTTCTGGTTGCAGTCTCTGCCCACTCTGGCCTTCTCACTTCAATCCTAGCCTTTAGCTATCACCCAACTTTCTCTCTTCCTTCATCACAGTTCGGTAGTTCTGAAAAGAACGTTTGCTAACTTCCTTCCCTTCCTTTACTTCCTCACCACATGCCACTTCTGAACCCCTTGCAATCTAGCTTTCATTTTGGCTGTCAGCTTGTACATTGTCTCCAGATTTCAAAGGACTCCTTACTAGCAAGATATATCAGTGCAGGTACAAATTCCCTGTGATGAATGTTACCATTATGTTTATCTAAAATGTACCAATACGTTTTATTCTTCTTACTTGCTAAATTGTTTGGATCTGCTAAGGCCTCACCCTTGTCAACCTTTCAGATTTGACTTCTGAAACATTTAATTCTATCTATCTCTGTGTCTCTCTTAAACCACTGCACCCCCAACACCGCTCTTCTCTGCTGCTCTTCTTTCCTGGTTTGTTTTCTTTCTCTGTCTCTCTGTCTCTGTGTCTCTCTCTCTCTCTGCCTCTCTGTGTCTCTCTTTCCCCTCCCTCTCTCCCCCTCCCTCTCTCCTTCTCTCTCTCTCTCTCTCTCTCTCTCTCTCTCTCTCTCTTTCTCTCTCTCCCTTTCCTTCCCTCTCCTCCTCCTCCTCTTTTTGGCTACCCTTTCCCCTCTTAAAGAACAAGCATTCCACCAAACTAAATTGATTTCCCCAATTTTCTATTTTAGAAATAGTTTTTTTCCTTTGAATTATTCATATGTTTTAAGATTATAGACTTTAATTGTATTTGGATCTTTTTGGAATAATATTTATCTTTTCTAAATATAAGGTCCCTGAGGACAGGAACCCTGTCAGTTTTGTGTAACACTGTGTATTCAGCACTCAGCATAGCCCTTGAAGCACTAGATAAGAAATATTTGTTGAATAAAGTACTTTCATCATGCCAGGCACTGCACTAAGTACTTTACATATGTCACTTCACTTTTATTCCTGCAGTAACCATATGTATAGGTACTGTTGTCAGGTCCATTTTCAGAGGAAGTAACTGAAACTTAAATTTAAATGAGACTGAGTAATATCTCCCAGGAAAATGTGTGTGAGTAGTTATCAGGCCATGAAGGATGTGGGACACTCTCAGATGCATATTACTGGGTGAAAGAAGTCAATCTGAAAACTCTACATGGTTTAGGATTCCAACTATGCAACATTCTTGATGCCTGTAATCCCAGCATTTAAGAAGCTAAGGCAGAAGACTGCAAGTTCAAGTTCAGCTCAGGGTACACAGTCAGTTCAAGGCCAGCCTGAACTACAAAGTGAGACCTAGCTGGTCATAGTGGCCCGTGCCTATAATCCCAGCACTTGAGAGGCTGAGGCAGGAGGGTTGCTGTGAGTTCAAGTCTAGTCTAGGCTACATAGTACAGGGCCAGACTGAACTACATAGTTAGACCCTGTCTCAATAAACCAAAACCAAACAAACAAAAAGAAGAAAAAAATGTGAGATCCTGTCTCAAAGCGGGGGGTGGGGGGGGCAAGAGAATGTCTTAAAAGCTATTTTAGTGGTACACAGCTGTAATCCCAGCACTCTGGGTGGCTGAGACAGGAAGATGGCAAGTATGAGCCTAGCTTGGGCAATTTAGAGACTTGGTAAGATCCTGTGTCAAAATAAAAATAAATATGTAAGTAAATTGATTGATAGGACTGAAATGTACTTCAGTGCAAAGACCCTCTGTTCAATTCCCAGTACAGCCTTCCTCCCTAAATAAAAAGGAAAAGAAAAAAATTAAGAGTGACTCTTTTGCTGGATATGGTGGTACATGCCTGCAATTCTAGCACTTAGGAGGCTGAAGTGAGAGAATCTCTGAGTTCAAGACCAACCTGGGCTATAAAATGAGTTCAAGTCAGTCTGAACACATAGTTAGATTTTGTCTCACAAAACCATTTTAAAAAGTGATTCTTTTGGGTATGTAGGTAACAGGTAATTTTGGTCTATGTTTTTCTTGGCATCTATGGCTTTTTCTCAGTTCTCTTATTTATCTACAATATTATATACTATTATATATGCAACTCCTAGTCCTCTGTTTCCTTACCTGTAATTTCAAATAGCTATTCCAGTCTTCCAGGGCTGTTGTAAAGATGAAAATACTGATGTATAATAGGTCCACTGGTTTCCCTGCAGGAGGCAGAGCAGCTCCAAAGAAGCAAAGCAGGACATGGAGCCTGTGTTCTTCCATGCATCACTGCTGCTGTGACACAGTATGTGGATGTTGCTCAGCAGTGACCTCTGTGTGTATGAAAGGTGAATGCGGAGAGCTGAGATGGCAGGAAGGAGCTGGAGGGACATCCTGGGTTTTGGAGAGTCAGTGAAAAAAGCAGTAGTCTAAAGTTTGGAAGAAGATTGGCTAAATGAGAACAGCGTAAACCACTCGGGAAACATTTCCTTTTCAGTGTAGGACAGGGGCTCTCACTATGTAGTTTAGACTAGTCTCAAATCGTGGTGATCCTCCTGCCTCAGCTTCTCAAGTCCTGGGATGACAGGAGTGTAGCATCACATCTGACTTGGGAAGCATTTCTTAGTTTGGAGTGAGGGTCTGATGGGGCAACTGAAAAGGAAAGAGGAACCAAGACAAAGTAGAAAATGTAGCTAGAAAGCCAAACAATTTCCTCTAACGGAGAAAGCCCTGGTTCTCCAATTCTTCATTGGAAACCTCTGGGAATTGGAGTGAGCAGTGAGCAATGTAGCTTATTATCATTTTCCACAGCCCATGGGAAGATGTTCTTTCCCAAGGAAGAATGTTTGCCGACCTCCCTTCTTCTAGCCCCTCTGTCATAGGCCGTTCTTTACTGGAGATATTTAGGTAGATGGTACCAAAACATATTAGCCTTGCATCTGATTTAATATTGAAAATAAACTGTATTGAAATTTTGTATTTATTGACTTCATATTAAGTTTTCTTGGAGGTCACAGATGCCTTTACCCACTCACTCTGTAAAAGTCTGTATGTCTGCTTTTATTCCTAATTTTACATTTGTAAGACTATGTGGCAACATAGGCATATTATTTTTGTCATAATTTTAAAAAGGCAAACTTTTTAAGTTGTAAAGAAATGTTCTCAAGTTATAAAGCAAGGTTGATTTTGGCATTTGTATCTGTAGGAGCAAGGTCAAGGGGCCACATCTGGTACTGGTCCTCTTTCAAGTGTTGAGCAGGCCCAGACAGACATGCAGAGAGACAGGGAGTGCACATGTGTCTGTAGTGTTCCTTCTCTTCCTTTTCTTCTAAAGCCACCCTCATTAATAAGGAGGCTATACCCCCTAATGACTCTATTTAATCCTCCTGAAGGCTCCACCTTTAAGCCCTATAATTGGATTAAATGTCCACCCTGTTAATACTTCATAATGGAGATTAAATGTCAATACATGAAAGTTTGGGGGATGCTGAGACCATATCCAAACCATAGCAATGGGAAACACTCATAATATTAAATAATGAGAAGGGTATAAAAATTGCACGTAAATTATGATTTTAGCTATGTAAATATAAATCAGTAAAACAAAAAATACAGACATACAAGGAAAATAAGACTGATAAGGAAAAACCTAAAAAAGTAATGATGGATGTAGTAGAATATTAGCATTGTGGAATTTTTTTCTTATTCTCTGTTTCCTTACATTTGTAGTGTAATGAAAAAATATAATTAAGAAACAGACTTACTATGATAAGGTAAGGAATGGAATGAATAGCAAAGTTTGCTAAAATAAGAAAACAGAAAAGCTCATTGTAGAAAGGTTTCATAGAAGTAAACATACATAGTGCTTTGCTCAGTGTGTATGGACTGATGGAGAAATATGACCCAGAACTCTTATGGAAGGCATTTGTCACTCTTGCACCCCGCTCTAAGAGTCACCAAAAAGAACAGAAGGGAGACTTCAGACCTGACAGGCATTTAGGAAGAGCTGGGGGGTTGGGAGTCTAGGTACATTAGAGGTCTGGAGGCTGCCAAGGGCTGCACAGAGATTACTAAAGTTGGGGATTTCCGGGAAATGCTTCAAGCACAGCACAGTGAAACTGTGACACTGTTTATTTTTAGAAGTCCCATTGAGAGGAGTGTCTTTCACCTCTCACTAAATTAACTGTGCTCCTTGGAGCTATGGACATCTTTCTGCTACAGCATCAACAGGATCAAAGCACGTGTTTAGAAAGAGAAGTGAAAAACACCAGATGTGAGCTAAACCACAAGGGGAATTTCAGACAGGCAGCACACAACAGATGACCCAGTTTGGAATGCAGCCCAGTCCCTGAGATAGACAGAGCCTCTAAGGATGAGGGGAGACAGACAGAGGTTATTGATCCCAATTTAAGCCAAATGTTGCAAACTTGGTCTATGAACTTGCTCAGTGACCACTGACCTCTTCTAAACCACTTTTGCCATCTGTAAAATGTACATATTACTAATATCCTTGTAGGAATGACTAATGGAAAGCACGCTAAGAAGTTAGAGCTAAAAACAAGATTGTGTGCTCTTGAAGATCCTTGTAAATGGTATTTGAATCTAGAAATACCACACCATGAACACAATGTGCAGTGTTAAGATACGCATTTTATAGGAAAACTTTATATAAAAATATGAGATAAAAGATTGCATCCCATCATTTCACAAAGTAAATAATATACACGTTGACAATAGAAGGAATTTGACGGGCTTTGTTTTCCCCTCAAATAGCTCTTCAAGAGTTGTGGGGTCATGCTAAGGCAGACTACCAAGCCTGCAATACTGAGTAAATGTTGTATAGACTGCAGTTTACATCAAATTCCAACTCTCTGCCATTTAGTTGCTATGTGGCCTTCAGTAGGTAACTCTAGAATTTTGTGCCCCCATTTCTGACTTGTAAAATAGGACTAAACTAATGCCTACTTATGAAGACTGAATAATCAGTTTAGGAGCTGAAAACAGTACTCAGTGGATAACATTAGTTGTTATTATCTCCCCAGACCTTCCACATGGACTTCATGGCACTTTGCATTTTTCAATTTTGTTTCAGTTATCCCAACCAAATGTTTCCCACATTCTTGCACCATTTAAGAATATTTCCCGTCTTATTCATTTATTTAGAACACTGCTTCCTCCAGACGTTAAACCAACCTTACTCACTCCTTACGAAAGCCATTAATTTGTCCCTATTCTTGCCAACTTTGAGTCAAGTTGACTCCCGAGAAGAAATCTATAAAGCATCGCTAAATCCTCCATTCTCCCACTCCTAGACTTCTTACATAACAGGATGCCCTCTTAACCACAGGGGGTATCCCACTAAGGATGAAAGCGTCTGTTTTTCTTCTAACAGAAAAAAGACTTCAACTGTGTCACAGGACACTATATCACTTCAGGATCCTTAAGATGGCTGTCATTTGGAGGATGGAAAAGGAGAAAAGTTCTGGGTGCAACAAATTCAACCCCTCAAGAGAGAAGTCACCTTTAGAGAGGAAGATGAGCCAGGAGGGGGGGACCAGAGGAGATATGCTGGAATTCGTTCTAAGTCTCATGTACCCAGGAAGTGAATTTACATAAGAAGATGGAAAAAAAGTAACACTGATCTTGGGTGCTGTTGTGTTTTGGATTGGGCCCTTTAAGATCACTGGCGAATCAGTTTCCTTAAAGTAACACCCTTAGTGGATTCTACTTTTGGCCTTCACGATAACAACCTTTCCCTCGACAACTGCTGATCTAGTTTTACCATTACTAGCATTATTCCTTCTCAAGAGCATCGTTGTCTTCTCCCACAGCCAAGTTGATCATGAGAACATTGCCATCATTTTTTCACAATCATCTTCGCCCTCTTTGATATCATAAATGTTACTATGAGATCATTCAATTTCATAGAAAAGTTTCAGCCCCTATTACCTGAGACTAAATCCTAGAGAACAAAAGAATATTGTCACTGCTCTGAGGAGGTGATAGCTCATGATTAAGGCAGATTTAAATTAGCTCTGATGATTAATCCAGGGAAGGTCTGGGTTCTCCTAATTGTTTTTTTAGCTGTTTTGCTTTATTACAGTTCATTTGTTTTTTAAGTACCTATTATTTACTGGGAATTGGGTTAGCCTAAGGATGAAAAAACAAATGAAATATTGTTTTTACCTTTAGAGAGTATAACTACAATGTGAAGGAATAAGTAATATGAAATATTACTATTATTATTATTATTATTATTTTGGTACTAGGAATTGAACTCAGGACTTTGGGATGGCCGGGCAGGTGCTGTGCTACTGAGCTACATTCCTGGCTCACTGAGCTATGTCCCCGATCCCATGAAATATTCTTGTTTGCTCTCTGTGGGATAGGGTCCATGACAAAGTACTTTCCTCTTCCAGCCATGATGTAGTCAAGTTACCACTGAGGTGGGTTAAATTCCTGCCTGAGGCTGACTTCAGGAGCACCTGCAGCGGCGGGGGGTGGGGGAACACACACACAACCCCTGTAACAATGGTGAGTGACAAGGTAACTCCATGTCCTGTGATCTCACACTATGCCCTGACCTAACTCATGTAAAGTAACTGGTTTGTCAGTGGATGATCTTAAAAAATTCAAAGTAAAATCTATTATATAATCATATAAGCTCTGTAGTAAGAATATAGGAAGGGCTTCCAAGAGCAAATTTTTTCTTACTGGGAGGAGCATTTAAAATAGTAAACTATTAGATTTCAATAAAACTACTTCTAACACAGGGTATATAGCTGATATAATGGTAGAATTAGCCATGTGACAAACCCCTCAGGGTCTCTGCCTACAAAGAGACTCAAGGGACAACTCACTGTAACAAACTCAGCCAACTATTGATTAACTGTGCCTACAGAAGAGCATAGTATTAAGATAGGAAAGGGCACTACTGTATTATATTATATTGAACTAGATTACTAATACAAACGTGCAATCTGGAATCAGATGGCCCTAAATTCAAATTTCAACTCAGGTTCCTTTTTGCCACCTATATGGCCTTGGGCAACAGCCTCTGTGCTCCCATTTTCTTATTTCCGTTATGCAGTTAAGTGTTCTTATCTAGGAGAGTTCCTTCCTTATGGGTTAGATAAACTGACATGATTGAAGGCACTTAGTAAAGTAGATACTCCTAAATACTCTGGTTTTTTTTCCATTTTACAGGTAAGAACCTGAGCCTGGAGGACAGTCTAGCTTGCCTGCAGGTCCACAGGCAACCAGCGTCTTACCTCAATGACAGTTTCTGGCTACCTGACTCCTAGTGTCCACCTGTCTTCATATTATGTTTTTTTTTTTTTTTATTTTTTAAAATAGGTCCTACAATCAGGTGTGATGGTACATGCCTGTAATCCCAGCACTCTGGGAAACTGAAGCAGGAAAATCTCAAATTTGAGTGCAGCCTAGGAAATTTAGCAACTTAGAGAGAGTCTGTCTCAAAGTAAAAATTAAGAAAAGGCCCTGTGTTATAGTTCAGTGGGAAGACCCTGGTTTCAATTCCCAGTACCGGAAAATAGAAAAAGGTGGGGGCTGTGGCAGAGATCATGGGAAATGCATTTTACTCGGGTTTTCTAAAGCTGGAGGAGATTAAATAAAAAGGGAGGAGGGGGCTGGCATGAAGTGAGAGAACCAGAGGCAGACTGACTTTCTGGCTTTGCCTCACCTGGTCAGAGCGCACACCCACTAATGGTGCAGAGAAGTGGCAGAGCAGTGCCAGCACGGGACTGACTGTCACATCAATCTGAAGAGTAAATTACCCATACTTACAACCTGAGAGAGTGTGACAGCATATAGTTTTTCTTCACATATAGGTTTCTTAGGGTCACTTCAGATCTGATTTTCCAGCAGGTGCTAAATAATCCTTTGCGTTGGAGCTCTAAATTTGCTAATGTGTGAATTAAATGAAAATTAAAGGGAAGATGCAAGAAAAATCACTTGCAAAACTTCAGTGTGGGATGGATACTCATGGGCCAAATGCCAAGTTGTTTCTCTGGCACTATGAGCAACTCGTAAGGAAATCTGCAGGGGTTAACTTAACCTGGCATTCTGTTTTGTTATCCATAAAGTACCAACAAGTAGCCATTTACAAAATACCAAATGCAAGTCATTTGCCACATTTTATTTCCCTGCATCAGAACTGCATGAGGCAGTTAGCAGGGCTCTTTGTTAAAGGCGGAAACACAGAGGCTTGGACATAGTGTGAGTAGCCCAACATTGCTTAGCTGCTGAGCAGATTCTGATAGAACTTGTACTGTTTGGAACCAATACACGCCCTTCGCTGTCAGGTTATATTACCGAATATGTGAGGGGGAAGTGGATGGTAAAGCTTGAGGTATTTTTTTGTTGTTGTTTTAATTCAAAGTACCTTAAAGGAGTTCTAACAAAGGTTTATTGGGATCATTCATAGGGAGTATAATCCCTTGGAGTTGCCTGTACTTAGGTCATTCTCAGCTCACTGGCTTTCTTATTCATTGCTTCTTATCTGATCTATACACATCAAGCCACAGTTGTTCCCTTTTTACCTCTTTTGCTGTTGGTGTCAATTCTCCTCCCACATTTGGCTGATTTCAGAGAGAGCCAACAAGTGGTATTTATTGCAAGTATAGAAGTTACTGTGGTGTGAGCGTAGGAAGGGACTCTCACACCACACACATGCACACATCATCACACATCCGTGCTCACAAACTCACCTGTGCACGTTAGTTTGTTACACTGATACACAGTTTCAAAAACTGACACTTTTTAACAGTGTGCCACTATTATAACAGTGCATATATCACGTACAAATAATTCCCCAGATTAGAGTTTGGAGTGGAAAAGTTACGATAAAGTAATGGAAAATGGGCAGACACATCCTACGGAGAATATCAAAAGGGCATAAAATGCTGTCTCACCCCAGCCTTGACATCTTCTCCAAGCTTGTGCTGGCCCTTACTCTTGGTAGACAAGGAGTTTGAGAAGAAATCACTTTTTCCTGAGCCGATCCTGAGCTTTCTCTCTGTTATCTGCATGACAGTGGAAATCATTATATTAAGTCTCTGTAGGTTCATTCACATCTGTGGCTTTTCCTTTCCTTGGTTTGGGACTGCACGCAATCAGCTTAGCATGGCAATGGTAACATTCTTCTTCATTATTGCTACAGCTTTTTACTTGATTGTTTAGGAGATGGACAAAAAAGATTTTAAGACTCACTATGTTATATGTATGCCACAACTGTTGTGGTAGTTAACACTCAAATTTATTCATTAAATGCATATTTGGGAAACACAGTGGTAATACTGTTTCATTTTCTGCATTAACCCTGGATGGTTACAAAGCACATCTATGATGAATGTCATGCCCAGATGGCTCAAGGAGCCTTAGAGAAGGGTAGGAAATCCTTGAGAATTAAGTATAATAAACAACAAAAAGCACCTAGCGTTGGGCTCTGATATAGAGTGAACATCCACTAAATGTGGCTGTGAGCACAATTATTGTTGAAAAACCACAAGTCAGAGAAGTTAAGTTACTTGCTAAGATTGCACAGTAGAATTCAATTCAGAATCCAAGCTTCCAGGTGTCGAACAGCTTTAAGAAATTACCCATTGATGTTTCAGTCATGGAATGAAAAATGCAGAGCCCCAAAGGAAGAGTAACTTCACAGATTTTATGGTGGGTGAGTAGGCGCAAGTGTTTAGGGACAAGGCAGAGCTCAGGGGACAGGGTGAGGCCCAGCCATATACCGCAAGCAGCTGTATTATTCATTTCTGGTTCCTCAAATGCTCTGCCTCCCCTCAGCACCTTCACAGATAATGTTCTTCTCTTCCATCTTATCTTTCTTTGCCTGATTCTCAGTCTCTCCATCTGAATAATGCTCATGCTTCAGGGCTTAACCCCAAGGGTTAAGGGTACTGTCCCCAAGTACCTGAGGCCTCATCTTTACCTAGAGACGCACACACTCTTGGTTCTCTGAGCATCTCTTTCCAGCCTCCCTCAGACACATGAAATGTGGCTGACAACTAGGTGCTTCTCCCAAACCTCCTGTTGTTTAGTCTGCTGCCCTTAGCTAGGAAGAGGTGGGGGAGGCCTTGAGGTCCAGTGGAGTCTGGCTACTGAAGCAGTTCAAGAGTACAAACACTTGGAGAGGGGAGGGAAGGAGGGAAGAGTTTCCACCAGGATGATATATTTCTGACTCTGTCCCTTTGAGAGCGAAGGCTGCTGGTGTTGGGACTTTTGGCAGGAAGCACCCACCCTAGAGGGAGTCAGAATGGTGCCAGGAGGTGAAAGTGACTCTGGCACTCCAGAGTCAGGCTCTGTTCTGCTTTAGCCTGGGCAGTGATGCCTGGGTGATCTTCCTCATGCTTCTTCCTGATTAGGGCAGTGCTGAGGGAGGAGGAGATGCCCAAGCTTCGGTGGGGGCCATATTGTTTACGTTCCCACTGCCTTGCTCTGGGAAGCCCCGAGTTCCCACACTCACTGAGGCAGGAAGGTCACCATGGACACCTCATCTGTCCAGACTGTTGACTAACTACAGATAAGCGGCAGCTGCCGCCTCCAAGTTAGGGACACCTCACAGATCACCCACTCAGGACCCAGCGGGAGAGGCCTAGGTCCCCACCCTTGTGCACACGAGCCTCCTCATCACCCTTCTGTTGTTGAGTGTGTATGTGGTGACCATGCGGGGGTGCAGAAAACCCTACTTTTGCAGGAAAAGCAGGACATGGCTAAGAAATTGAGAGGCATTAGCCGAGCCTTCCTGACAGCCTGCTGAGAGAGCATTACCTTTCTAACTTTGAAACTGCCGACATTTTGCAGTTCATTGGTGCTCTGCTGCATGCATTTTCTCACATGACTCTGACCACCATCTGTGAAGATCTCAGAGCAGGTGTTTTGTGTGTCCATTTTTCAGATGAGTAAACAGGCTCAGGATGTTCAAGAGTCTTGCCCGGATTTGCACAGCTAGTTATTGATAAAGGATGGTTTTCTGCCTCCTTGATCAGTGGCTCTCTCTGTTATGCCCTGCAGACACAGCAAGCCAAGGAAATGCACCCTAATTTTTAAGCCCTAAAAGGTTTAACCTGTTCTCCATGAAAACCCGGCTTATAGTGAGAAACATTAATTGTGATTCTTCCTTTTACCAGCCAAATGACTTAACAGTTCTGTGATTTTAGGCTTAATCTTCCTGAATATTTGATTTTCTGTGTAAAAAAGGCAGATAAGGTTGTTTAACATGCTATCCAGTTGTTGTCAGAGTTAAAAATAACAGCAATCCTCTGTTAATTGTTTTCCACATCCTAGGCTTTTGTGCATTAATTCATTGAATTCTCACAACAACCTTGTTTTCTTCCATATACACTGACACTAGTTCATTGCACAGATAGAAAACAGAAAGGCAGAGAAACTTACCCCTGATTGCACAGCAAGCAAATGACAGAGTCAGGATCCCAGTTCAGGTTCACTCCAGAGCCAAGCGTCTAATTTTTACACTATCTTGGCAATGTAGATTAGTTTTTCTCTCCACATTAGGCACTCAATCAATAGCTGTCACTAAGAATTGGAACAGGATTGGATTAATTGATAAGCAAAGGGAGCTGATAACTATTTGAACTAATTAGCAAACTAAAAGACATGCCTATTCAAAAATATCTTCAATTTGCTATGACACAGAGTCTAGTTTTTTACTACTAGCTCTGTTCTTTTAGGGAAAGAAGTCACCCATGGACTCAGGTTTAAAATTGCTTTAATAGTAGCCAGGTGTGGTGGCACATTCCTGTGGTACATGCCAGCACTCGGGAGACTGAGGCAGGAGCATTGCTGCAAGTTCAAGGCCAGTCTAGACTACAAAGTGAGTTCAAAGCCAGCCTGAACTACATAGCAAAACCTTGTCTCAAAAACAGAAAGGAAAAAGATAAAGACAAACATAGATAAATAAATACAGTTGCTTTAATATTGTGTATTTAGTAATGAATTGAGACTTTAGTCTTGATATACACTATTAATACCCAACTTTTCCATATAGAATGGCGAAGCAATGCCCTGTTTAGCATTGATCTATTGATACATGAACACAGTTCAATATATGTGATCATTTGTTTTACTGATGTTGATACAGTGCCTGTCAGTACCAAGCAAAGCAGATGTGTGCCCCAGAAATGGTCTGGTTGAGTAGGGCTTGTGGTAGAGTTACAAAATAGAAGCTGTTTTTCTGTCAAATTATGTTACCAAACTCCAGATTGCTGACATTTCTTCCAATTTGTTGAAGTAGGTCATAAGCTCACAGCAATGTCACTTCCTTTCCACATGCAACTCTATGAATCCCTGGTATCTCTCTGCTCAGTCCACTTTTTATTGTCAATTATAGTACAGAATTCTAAGGTCTTATTTTCTTGTCCTCTTGGGAACTCAAACCTTCAAACTGGTGAAAATTTACTTTGCCAAACAGAACTTTGAGCGGAGGAACACTCTTGGTGCTGTTACCTGTATGAAGTATATGGCAGCACAAGAGTTTTCTTCCTTTGTTGGAGAACACTGCCTTGCAGCTGAGTGGCTTGCTGATTTCCATAATATTGTTCTTTAGCTTCAAGGATCCATGAATAACCCGGGAAGAAATTACAGCAGTCAGTTTTAGCTAGGTTGTGATGCAGTAGCAAACAACCCCCACGTTCTACAACTAAAGAGATTTACCTTTTGTTCGCATTGTGTAAATCATGTATTAACTGCTATTTCATGCAGTTGAGATTCAGACCTAGGGAACAGATCTGTCTGGGACATGGAAGTGTCATAGTATGTGAAATGAGCAAAAGTGGAAAGGCTGGACGGCCTTCCCAGTTCTGCTACGATCTGGGTTGGCAGGTGTCACACATGCTCACACTCCATTAGCCGGTGGCAGTCAGTAGCCAAGACAAATTTCAAATTCCTTCTGCAAGCCCCGGAGGCACAGGCAGCAAACATTCAGGACAGCCACATAGGCTGTCTAAAGGAGTCTATCTTTGCCATGAAAGTCATGATCCTCACAGCTAGGATGTGGCCTTGAATCATAACTTTTTCAAGAAATTTACATCAAGATATGAAGGAAGAATATATAGAGAAGAATGAAAGAGGTAAAATTATTGGATTCTGATGGCTGATTTGACGACCAGCAGGGATGGGTGCTAAAAAAGTCAAGAAAAACTCAGAAGTTCAGGGACAACGTCTAAGGTCCTAGCTTGGGTGATTGATGAATGAGGTAGGGAGCAGAACAGAAAAGAGGTTTAGAAGGAGAATGGATATGTTTAATTTTGACCCAGTGAACATATGATGTTTTGGAAACATTCACATGGAAAAGGCAATAGATAGCTGGATATATGAGTAAAGTTGACAAGAAAGTGCTGAGCCAGAAATAAAGACCTGAGCCCTACATGCCTGTAATCCCAGCATGCAGTAGGCTGAGGCAGGAGGATCACTGTAAGTTCAAAGCAGCCATAGCTACATAGTGAATTTAAGGCCAGCCCAAACTGCAGAGTAAGACCCTGTCTTAAAAATAAATAAATAAATAGACCTGAGGTCCAACAGCTTTTCAGAGCAACACTAGCTTCATAGGTTGCATTTATCGAGCATTTACATATATGTCAGGCACTGTGCTAAGCATTATATACACATTTTATTACTTAGCTCTCACAGTAACGTTACAAGCAAGTTGGTATTATTTATCCCATTTGGCAGGTGAGGAAAAGAAGCCTAGAGAAATTTAAAAAGAAAAAAAAAATGGCCTACATCTCACACCTATGAAATTGTAAAACAGGATCCAAGTTATCTGCCTCCACAACCCACATTTTAACCACTTCTGCTGCTCTTAGGGGAGCGATCAAGTGTATGAGGCAGCATAGATAGAAAGAAAACAGAAGAGTGGTGGACCAGGGAAACACCCTGAAGAATATGAATATGTCAGGGTAAAGAAAGATAATTTTTTAAGAAAGAGAAACTTTGACAAAAACAAATGAATGGGCAGGAAGACAGCAGAGTGTTCCCATCTTGGAAGTCAAGCGTGCAGTGTGATCTCCAGAGTAAGGCACAGCAGAGTGCTCCAAGGCAGAGCTTGGCAGTGTCCATGAGCGCTGCCAGATCTGTCCTGACAGCAAGCGTCTCTGACCTCAGGAGAACATCTACAGCCATCCATGTCTCCCACCCAAGACCTGGTGCCATGGAAATGGCTCGTCACACGCTGGCTTGGAAACATTAGCTCTTACTATTTCCTATTCTTAGGACTCTGACTTGGGAGACTGCACTGATATTTTATTTGTTTTGGTGTGTGTGTGTGTGTGTGTGTGTGTGCATGTGTGTGTCTGACTAGGGATTATACACAAGGCCTTGTCATTGAGCTATATTTCCAGCTATTTTATTTTACTTTACTTTTTTTAAATTTTATTTTATTTTATTTTATTTTGTGATGGGATTTTAGCAAGTTGTTTTGTTTCTTAGGCTGGGCTTGAACTTGTGATCCTCCTGCCTCTGCCTTCCAGGGGGCTGGGATTGCAGGTATATGTCACCACACCTGGCTGAGATTGCCTTAATGTTTTCATTGTTTAAGTGAACCTTTTTTTCTGGGTTTGTTGATCTGGCTTTTGGACTCTGTTTGCGTGCATATTTGTAATGGGTTCTGAACTGTTCTTTTAGCTTAAGAAATCTGGATTTAAACCTCATTCTTGACCTTGGTTACTATAAACCTTCACCTTGAATGAGTGGCGTTGAGCACGTTATCTCAACTTCAGAATGGGCAATCCTTGTCTCAAGTGGTGATTGTTATATCTGTTCCAATGTGAGACACATTGCTGCTTTGAGGTCATGGCTTAGTAGTCAGGCACTGTCAACCCTTCCAATGCCTGATGTCAAGCACAAGCTCTCTGTCTTCAGATGGATCTGCTCAGTTACTGTGCTTTTAAGTCCAGCTCCTAAATCTGAGGTTTACATCTTTGAGTAAGAAGCCTTCTTCCATCTGGGAGTAAATGGGAAAAGAAGAATGCTGGAGTGTAGCCCAATTACTGCCTGGAAGCTTAGACCGCAGGCACCATTGAGACCCTGATGGACCAGCTGGCAACAGCTCTTCTGTGTGATGAGTAACCAGCTCCAGCACTAGCTTGGGGAGATACCTAGACTCGCCTCGCACTCAGCAACCTGAACTGAATGAACTGGAATTGTGGGGCCCTGAAGCGAGGGGTGCCAGAATCCTCAGCATCTCTGTGATTGTGCTCAGCAGGAGGCTGCATCCTTCCGTTCCCCTCCCATGGCCTCACCTCCAGCAAGGGTGACTAGGTTTAGAGAATAAGAACACCATATTCCTTCTTTTTTTCTCTAACTTCTCATTTTCATTAATATATGTTTACATAGCTTAAGCGCATTCATCTTGGGAATCGGTACATGTACATATTGTATCTTAATCATCTTTTACTTCCCCTTTCCTCTCCGCCCTCTCATCTCCCCCATTCCCAGTTCCCCTTTTTATCTCCACAAAATCTGTCTCCCTTTTTCCTATCATCTATCGTTTTTAAAATTTTGCTCCCTAAGTCATTTATATTTTGGTTTTCCTATATGAGAGAAACCATGTGATATTTAACCTCATGTGTCTGATTTATTTCACTTAGCATTATGGTCTCAAGATGGATCTGTTTTCCTACAAATGACTTCTTTATGCTAATATTCCATTGTTTGTGTACACCACATTTTCTTTATCATCCTTATCTGTTGATGGACCTAGCTATTTCTAAGATTTAGCTATTATGAGTTGAAAACATCAGTTAAATTTGAATTTCAGATACAAAAAAAACAATTCAGCATAGGTATATGCTAAATAATATTTAAAATATCCTAATATTAAGACATTATTATTTAATCTGAAGTTCAAATTAAACTAATTGCTTTAATTTTATCTGGTAATGCTGTGTAGATAAAATAATTTGGGCCTTGATAGAAATTCACAAGCCTTAAGATTCACTGGGCCTCTGCTTCTCTAGCAAGTATCAAAGCACTTTGTAAAGAAGAAAATCACACGACTGGATCGTCCTCTGCTGGGACTACCGGGGTCCGGATTCTCTGGTTCCCTGTGTTTCTGGGTAAGCTATAGGGGTCCCTGAGATCTGATCTGAGTACCTGTAACCTCACTTGCCTTCCATCAACTGCATTTGGGACACAGGGTGAAAGGTAACTTCCTGAAAGTGTTAAGACATTATGTGGACACCTTTATGCTGTTGGATCCTTTGAGAGCTATAGGATCTGAATCCTGCCTGCCTTTCTGGGGGGTGATCTTTGCTGTTTGTAAGCACTGTCCTAATGAATATCTTCACACACACACACACACACACACACACACACTGTCCAGCTAGACTCAACAATACTCTAGCACTGGCAATCCTGGTTTACCTGAAGGGTAAGCACTTCCAGAGCACACTCCAGAAAGAAATGTGTGGACCACATTTAGTGAAGTCTGGTATCTGCAGTTCTGGAGTAAGAGATGCCCTGGTCACTTGAGGATACTTAGACACGAAGTATGCCTACTCACATTTCATGGCAATTTGTTCCCTCTGTATAATGGCCTCTGTATAATAACCTTCTAAAACAAAGAAATTGGCCTGATGGGGTTGAGGTGGACACTATGTTTAGGAACTCAAGACTCCCCTACCTTTGCTCCAGTATAGCAAAAACTGTATACCAGGATCTGTTCTAAAGACTCACCTATATTAGCTAACTTAATACTCATAATAATCCTAACAAGTATATACTATGTCTGTTGCTGTTGTTTTGTTTGGTTTTGTTTTTTGAGACAGGATCTCTGTGTAGTTCAGTCTGGCCTTGAACTCACTATGTAATTGAGGCTGGTTTGAACTCACAGTGATCCTCCTGCCTCAGCCTCCTGAATGCTAGAATTACAGGCATAGGCCACCACACCTGGCTACTATTGCTGTTTTATAGGTAGAGAAATTGAACAAAAATTAAAAAAAAGAAATTGAAACACAAAGAGATAAAGTAATTCCTCTAAAGTCACACAGAGACAAAAAATTTGCTAGGAAATAAAAATCAAGATTTAAATTCAGGCACTTTCAGCTCCAGAGATGTCCTCTTAACCAATGAGCCAACTCCAGGCAGCCTTGATCTATGAAGACTGATGCTGTCAATACCATCTCTACTCAGGAAGGGCCCTGTCCTGCCCTGCAATATTCCTGTTTGCAAAGGGCAAAAGCTTACTGTCAAGTACATCTTCAAGCCCTAGAATATCTAATGCATCAGTGACTTCAACTTGCCTTACCCAGAACCTCAGCTCATGCTCTGCCTTGGGTGCCCCATGAGCTATGTATCCAGCAGCCAGAATCACAGAGCAGTGCTCTATCCTTAAAACCTGAGCACATGAAGTTGCAGCTTCACCCTCAGAAGATTCTGGATGAGTATTTCACAATCTTTCTGTTCAAATGAGTAGTTCCAACATTTGCACACGGCCCTAATGCAGATCCAGTCCCTCTTTGGAGGTAACTTGGAGATGTATAGGGTGCCAAGCAGGCCTTTGTAGGAGAGGAGAAGGGTTGTGTACATTTCTGTCAGTAAGACTTGAGTGCAATTTCAACCTCGCCTCCTGCCCATTATGCAACCAAAACACAGTATGAGGCTTTTTCTGGAAGATGTGTGGTGTTGTGGTGCATTACCCCCAAACAACTGGACCTGAAGCCAAGCGAACCTGGGCTTTCTGAAGGGTAGCTATGACTTCTGATGCACAAACCTCCAGGACTACCTGTGGGACTCTGGTCTGCTTTCTGGCCCAGTCAGGTCTGTCCTAGAGGGAACAGCTCTACAATGATGGGGTATTTCCCTCCCTTCCCTGGCCACTCTGGCCACTTCTGTAGGCTCTTAAAACATTGCTGTCCAATCAGAATCCTCACTGTGCTCTAGTTTGGGCCTATTAAGTCTACATGCATCTTCCTATCACCCCAGACAGGTGGCTAGAGAATGTGTGAGAAACACTTGCATTGCTTTCCTTCCAGAACTTCTTTTCTGACAATAGTTTTCATCCAAACCATTTTCTTATAGTTTGTTTTTTAGTACTAATAGTGAGTGCTCTGTAGCAAGATAGTACTTGAAAGGTACACACTAATCTGAAGAACTTTTATGAGTGTGCCACATTCTGGCTGGCAGCAACATTTGGAGAGGTTTGAATATGGAATACCATCTCATTATCCCCCAAGCACATTCATCCTACCCAACTAATGTGTAAGTTGGAGGATTCCTAGCAATAATAGCATCAGTAACAACAGCTAACATCTATCAAGCACTTACTTTGGGCCATGCATTGTACTAAATGATTTATATATTTTTCATTTAATTCTCACAGTGATGAGGATATTATTTTATCCCCAAGAAAACCATGCCAAAGATCACAAAAATAAATGTTAAAACCAAATTTTACGTTAATTTTTAAGAGTAAGCTTTCAGCATCTCTGCTGCCATGATCCTACATCTGCTGATATCCTCCATGCCTAATCTCCCAACTTCTGTTCTTTTCTAATTCTCCAACTATCCATTCTAATAAAGAGGGAGCGTAAACATGAATGATGTTCCCAAGAGGGAATGGACTCTCACTGACACCATGGCTCATCAGGTGGACCAGAAAGGGATGAAAGCAAGAGTTGTTTTAATTTGACCCTTTGAAATAGACTCCACCTGAAAGAATGAAAAGTCTTCTGTAAGAACTTTGCTGGGTTTTTTTCTTTCATTATTGGGTCTAAACACTTGGCACAGTGCCTCGCTCACGGTAGGTACCTAACAAATATTAGGGTGGACCCTCAGCTAATTAGGCTTGGCCTAATTAAGGGCAGAGGGTTAACTAAGGCAGATACATCGGAGGGGCAGGAAAGTGGGTTTGAGCAGAGCCAGACGACGTGCTCTGTGTGTGACATTGGTGCCCAATTTGTCAGCTCTTCTATGTTTCCTTCGGTTGTTTTGCTTTGTTTCGTTGTTTTAAGGCAGGCTCCTGCTGTGCAGTTCTGGCTGGCCCTGAATTCTCAGCAATCCTTCTGCTCAGCTCTGCCTCCCACCCCAGTGCTGGGATTACAGGTGTGTCCCACCATCCTGGCTATTTCTTTGTTCTTGTTCCAAATAACAAATTCTATTTGCTCTGCGTGCATTTTCTCTACCTCATGATGGCTACTGCTGCATAAATCCTGCCTTCTTATTATACTGTTGCTTCTTCATAGCTTTGGTCTGCCATAACTCTCTGCAGTCCCATCACAGTCTCACTCTATGGGACGGTATCATTTCAGTGCACATGTCCACTGCTAGCTACTTCTTTATACCTATGTTTCCCAACTCAGATTCAAGAAGGAGAGAATCTGATTGATTTAACCCATCTTTTCTATGGTCTTTGGGAAGGCAACCCTAATATCAGGGACCAGTTCCTGGTCCAGTCAGGAGCCATCCCTAGGTAAAGAACAACCTAGCTCTGCTTCTCGAGCAGGGGGCCGTGGGTGGGGCAGTTTCATATAGAAGAGGAAGTTGGGTGTGGCGGGCACTGTGTTGACATATCCAGTATAGGAGTGCTCCTGGGAGCCCATCTCTCATCTCTCAAAGAGATAACTTTGTGGGTTTGGATTCACCATCAGTCATTCCCAGCAGAACCCAGCCAAATGCAGCTGGTAACTTGAAGAATTTGGAATTGCTTTTGGCCTCCATCTTCTTGGACACTCTTCCTTCTAGGACTGCTGTGGTTTTTCAGCTTATGTGTGATTGGAGTTGGCTTGCTTCTGGAAATCCTTCAGCTTAGATAAGTTGGCTTTTAACTGAACTGCTTCATCCTTGGGAAAAGGTAAGTATTTGGATTCAACTGGACCCAAATCCAGTTCTGGGTCATTCTGTCAACCTAGAAGAAATGGTCTGATCTCTTGTTTTCTTGTCTCTTATTCAAATCTACTCTCTCCAGGCTGTCACTTACCAAAGTGTGACTTCCATTTCCAGACCCTCCTACCTACTTCTGGGGCATGACATTAAAAAGTGGCTAGTGACTTCACTGAGAGCAATTTTAGAGGAATGGTCGGGGTAGAAACCAAACAGAAGCAAGTTGAGGAAGTGGAAATAGTGTAAGACTACTCGTCTGAGAAGTATAAATGAAAAAGAGAGGAAGAAAACAACTATTTGCTAAGGGTTTTTTTTAGTTGTTAAAGAATTTGTTGCCAATTATATATGCTTTTATAAAATAGCTTTTAAAAAAGCAGAAATTATGAAGAATAAACTTATCCCATTAATCCATTATCCAAGTAAGCATGTTAGTTACCAATTTTTAAGCACCTACTAAATAGAAGGATTACATTAATACCTTTAGAGAGAGTGTCCATTTCTTATGTCCCCATTAGGCAAGAATTCAGATAGATAAACCTTTGGTACAAAGTAAGACAGTATGTCTTCCCCTCAGGTAATGAATGGTACCTATTGATTTATAAGGGACCTAAGAATTTTTCTGGCGGGTAACACAAAGTTGTGTTCTTGTAGGGTTTTAGTACTACACAGATATGTCTTAGGAAATTCCCAGGTGGATGGATTGCTGGAAAGGGAGGGAAAAAACAGTGTCTCCCAGAGAGGGCAGTCTTTTGAGGAAGAAATCTACAATGGTGAGACTGAGGCATGACTAGGGTGGATGTTAGCACAGGATCAAACCCAGCTCCTCTGGAAATGTCTCCCAGCAAGAAACAAAGAAGGCCCTCAGTGTAACAGAAAAAGCCACTTTATGAAACTGTGATGTTCCAGGGCTTATCATCATTGAATAGCCAAATATAACGCAGGAAAAGAGCTTTCCCTGTTTTGCTTCAAAAGAAGATGCTGACAGAAATGTCAAGGGTCATCCATCACAACCTCAGTTTCCACAAAACCAGAACCATGAGGCCAACTATAAAAGCAGGAAAAGTTTTCTTCTAACTTGTAGCAAGGTACTAGAGGATAATTTAAGTTAATTCTGTAATAACACTTTACCTTAAGCGTTGATGCTGAAAAATGGACTCTGACTTCCTGTTTTTTAGAAACTTCATTGACTGGCACTCCACACTGCTGTGTGATTTTGGACTTGTAGTTCATAGTGGAGCTGTAAGAGCATTCACAGTGTCAGCTAAACAGACTGTGTCAGTACTGGATGATGGCACTGACTTAAGAGCATAGCTATGATTTGGTCACTGGTGGCATGCAAATGTCTTTGCATGAAAACCGTTTTCTAAATAAACCTGGATAAGTTCATTTAAAACTAAAGACCCCTCCCATCCTACTCTTTGTTATCACTTACTCCATCTTTCTAGCTCTTCGGACCATTTCTGTTCGGTGACTTTTCCTTTTTCTTTTTTTTCTTTTTTTTTTTTTTGGTCTTTTTTGTTTTTATCGGTACCAGGGATCGAACTCACGACTGCCTGCTTGCAAGGCAGGTGCTTATGCCGCTGAGCTAAATCCCCAGCCCCTTTTCTTTCTTTTTTAAAACAGTGTTTTACTATGCAGTTCAGGGTGACCTTGAACTCACTTTGCAGCCCAGGCTGGCCTCAAACTCACAGTGATCCTCCTGCCTCAGGCTCCCAAGTACTTGGTCTGTGACTTTTCTTATTAGTTCTTTTTAAATAATATATTTTCCTATCATAGAATATAAATGGCATGGAAGCAGTGTTCCAGTCTAATTGTTGACCTTTGTGTTTCCAGAACCTAGATCAATGATTGGCACAGTATATTCAATAAAAATAGAGTTAATCCATCTTGAGGGTCTTTCAAAAATATACAGAGGAGGGTAGAACTACTATGAGTTTTTGTTTAGGTTCTTAGGGGGAATTTAGGATATTTACATACATTTGTAACAATCCTGAAATACCACTAATGTACTAATATATTCATTTTATAGTTGAGAAAACTTGGAATTAGGGTGGAGCCATCTTGTTCCAGATACCATCTTGACAATTGTCCAACTTAAGTGTATTTCAAATCACTCAGGAAAAGCAGTGGTAGATATAGCAATACTTTATTACAAGGACAAGTTCAAGCCACAGTAGGAAAACATCGATGGAGTACAAGTATTATGAGGTGTGATTAAAATATATGGTGAGGGGCTGGGAATTTAGCTCAGTAGCACAAGTGCCTGCCTGGCCAAGTGCAAAGTTGTCAGTCCAATCCCAGGTACCAAAAATAAACAAATATACAATAAATAAAATATATGGTGAATGTTTAAATTAAAAAGCTCTTAGGTTAAAATAATAATGACCAGAGCTACTATAAACTACCATAGTAAGTAATCAGTCCATATAGGAAATATTGCTATTACTCACACAAGCGATCAAAGCCTTAATTGATATGGTAAAACCAGAAATAGAATAAAAGGGATAATTCCAGCAGTCTGAGTGGCTGAGAAGGAGTATCACAAGTCCAAGCCCAGCCTGGGCAATTTAGCAAGACTTTGTCTCAAAATAAAAAACCAAAACAGGTCTGAAATGTAGCTCAGGGAAAAGGGTTTGGGTTTAACCCTCAGTACTTAAAAAAGAAAGAAGAAAATGAAAAAATGAAAGAAAGAAGGAGAGAAAGAAAGAAAGAACACATTAGTTGTAAAACTTTCTTTCCGTTGGATTTTTTCATAAAATAAAAAAAACAATGAAAAAATACTTAGCAAGGTAAGCAAAATTTTGCTTTGATTTTTCATACAATAAATTGTAAAAACATAGCAAGATCACCCATCCCCCAAATAACCCATAAAATCAAATGAGAACAAAAAGGTTTCATTTAAGTGGGGGTAATTTCAATTCCTTTCAAAAAACAAAATCGACTTGTTTGAAAACTAAAAAGGAAACAAATCAGAAAAATCAAGTCCTTGTAGCCTTTAGCAAATCTATAACAAAATTATGTTAATGTTGATTTCATACTTGAACTTCAATTGCAAAACAGACAAGCAAAACGTGTTATAGTAAAAGCATCAATTCTGAGTCATGATGTAGAGAACATGCTTCAGCAGTGTCTGTAAAATGAATCAGAGAGCAGCATGGGGCCTCAAGAAAGAGGAATTCTTAGACACAGGACTCAGGGTTGTTAATCATGAGGCTCCTGGGCAATGCAAGGGACCCGTGAAACAATCCCTGTCTTAGAGAAAAGGAACTGTAGGACCCAGGTGAGAAGACCTGGCTCCCCTTGGCTCCCTTCTCCGACCATCAGCTGGGGTGGTGGACCACAAGCAGCACTCCTGAGGACTTCGGAGGGAGATGCAGGGACAGATGACTGACCAGGTTCAGAAGGATCAGCTGGGCTTGTCACCCCCACCATGGTGAGGGTAGGAAAGGAGACAGGAAACACACACAAGGAACTTCTGGAGGCTACGTCCATCAGGAGTCCCTGCCCTGGGTGGGTGGCAGCCTGTCTCTTCATTCAGTCAATATTTACTGAAAGCTCTTTATAATCAGGCACACGGCCAGGTACTGGGCTAGATGCTAGGAATGGAAATAATAAACTACTTCCTGATGTCTTCCCTCTCTTCTGGAGAAAGGAAGGGCTGAGGTCTGGTTTTCATTGGCACTGGGGCTGAGCAGGACTTCGCAGGAGGCGAGCCTCAGCTTGGGTGGTGGGATCAAGCTGGGGGCAGCAGAACTTAGTTGAGACAATACTTATACTACACCTGGAATTTTATATTTTCTTCTCCACTTGGTATCAAAATAAATAAGCAAACTATTTTATGTTTAATTATAACTAATTTCTAGATACACAGATGACATGGGTGGGTGAGGGGTGGATTTTCAGTCCTTAAAGTAACAGTGTGTTTAATTTGCTGGGCCTGACAACTGCCTAACGTGAGTGTATTTCAGATCACTCAGGAGAAGCAGTTGCAGATCCATCAGCATTTCATTACAAGGGCAAATTCAGGTCACAATGGGAAAGTGTCAATGGAGCAAAAGGGTTCTGTGGTGCGATAAAGATATATGGGAAATGTTTAAAGTTTAAAAATTATTTAGAGTAAAAAACACTTATTTTCTCTCTCTTGGAACACATTTATCTCATCTTCCTTGCAACTTTCCGAAGTGACTCTGGAAGACCCTCTTTCATAATTGTGTTTAGTTGTGCTGCTGTGTTCGCTGCAATATCCCAAATCGATTAAAAATATTTGCCTTTTGTAGTCATTTTGATTTGGGGAAGAGCCAGAAGTCACATGATGCTATGTCCAGTGACGGTGGATGAAGACAAATTGTCATGCTTTTATTTGACAAGATGAAAAAATATGGCAAATTCATAAATGAAAAAAATTTATTACAGTAAAAGACATTCCCATTAACCACCGTCAAAATACTCAAAATATTTCCCCTTGCTTCAAAACACACTTATCTCATCATTCTTAGCAATATGTGTTTTACCATAATCTTACTTCTTCTTTAAGTATTCTTAGTATCTTTCAATCACCTTTTAAAAATCATTTTAGAGGAGGGTTTGGTTATTACAGCAGATAATCTGGAGAGATACAACCACCCACAAAACTTTAAGACCTGGCACTTTGCAGCTGTCTAATTTCCAGAGATACCTGGCAGTGAACCTCCAGGTTAGGACATGTCCCCCATTCCACCCAGGCCCGGCAGGTCAGCAGGGTCTGCCCTGTCCTCTCAAGCAAGAGTGTTCCTCTTCATGCCTGGAAGGAAAGAAAGCAAACAGAACAATGTAGTCCACAACCATGGGCTTTTGACTTATTGTGTAGACTTGAGTCAAAAACTCAATTATTTATCATTATGGAACATGTTTGCCTTATTAACAAAATTGTTCATGATGGTAAGATTTCTACAATAGCCTACCTAAACTTTAAAATTGACCATGTACAGAATTTAGCCCAGTGCTTTTACACTCACTGAAATTCACAATTGACTCATTGAAAATATGTTGGACCTGTAGAAAAAGGGAGAAAGAAAAGGTGAATGAACAACAGGAGATGCAAAAATTAAAGTTCACATTTAAGCCCATCTAATCTTGACTACACAATTACAGCTACAGATTCTAGCTGGAAGGATTTGAATCTTTATTTTAATGTAAACTACAAAGATTCCACTTGACAGGTGGTTTTAGGAGCCACTTTTAAATTTCCAAAACTGTGATTTATGATTTTTTTCACTCTTAGGATCTCTCCATCATTAAAAATTTAGGGCACTTCACTGCTACAAAGAATTTAAAAGCAAATCAAACTGCAATTCATTGTTAACATTTAATAAATGTTTACTACATGCCAGGTACTTTTCTAAGCACTTAACATGTGCTAACAGAATGCCATGTATAGCTCATAAACGCCCATAAAGTAGGTATCATTGTTTTCATTTTACAGATGAAGAAACTAAAGCACAAAGATTGTCCAAAGTCTCACAACTGGTGGGTGACAAAGTCAGGACTCACACCTACACGGGCACACTTGCAGCTGCCATGCTACATGCTGACTACAGAAGTGGCTATCTCTGTACACATTCTTCAAGCAGAGGACACACTTGCTTATGTGTTTAACTCCATCTATAGATGTTTCTAAAAATGACAATTCAGTATTTAAAGTATTTCATCTTTTTCTATTTAAAAGAGAGAGTTGTAAGAATAGCAACTTTTATTCATTCATTCATGTATTTAGGTGCAGTACCAGGATGTAACTGTTACATCCCCTGATCTCCTTTTTTTTTGAGATAAGGTCTTGCAAAGTCACTAAGTTGCCCAGGCTGGGCTCAAACTTAGGATTGTCTCACCTCAGTCTCCCAGAGTGGAGTATCATGCCTAGTTTCTGATAATAACCTTTAAGAATCAAATTAGGTGAAGTAAAGCTGCTTGTGGGAGAATAAGAGGTAGCAGGCCACTCACTCAAGAACTTGTTTTTAAAATGTATCAGTTGTTAGGATACCAAGGCAATGTACATGCTCATGAATTAACATTCAATAAAAACTGATTTGCAAAGTTTTCTATAAAATAAGAAATATCTTTTCTTTTCCTTACCTGTCATTTTTCTTGAGGCAGTAAAAAATTCTCTTTTTAAAAATTTTATATGTTTGCAGTACCTAATGATTATAATTACAGTGGGGAGTTGATATATACACAAAACACATCTTAGTTTTTTTCTTCCCTTTCTCCTCCTCTTTCTTCACTCTTCACATAATTCTTTTATTTCTCCAAATTTTTTTGTTTGTTTATTGTGGTATGCCAGGCTAATGCTCTACTACTGCAATAGATCTCAGCCTTCCCTCAGATATGAGAGTAGCTTTTTGCAAACACCTGTAATGCTAGCAGTTGAGAGGCTGAACCAAGAAGATCCCAGGTTTGAGGGCAGCCTGGGCTACTTAGGGAATTTCAGTCCAGCCTGCACTGCATAGTGAGACCTTGAAACAACCACATTTCTTCTTTTCATTCTTATTTCTAAGATAGGACATTACCAAAATTTTGCAATCTCTCTTTTGAGGGAAGGATATAAAGATATGTCAGCCTGTATATTGGAATCTTTCCAATGGGATGTCATTTTGAGTGTCTTTAGGAGATCACAGAGAAGCCAAAACTATAAGCATACGTTTCTTAGAGTGTGTTTGGTTTAAAATTTGTTGTGAATTTCAGAATTTTCTATTGTGTCATAGTGACCTAGCTAGTAGACTCTTGATTTTTAAGAATTTCTGATCACACATCCCAAATATCTTCACATGCAATTCAACAAATGAAAACTACGTGCTCTAAATGGGTTTAGACATTAATGGATTAACACATCCACGAGGATGTGTTTGTCTTAAGCAGCAGCCTCTGGAGATGGACTGCTTCTTTGCCAGTTTCGGAGTCTGAGAGGTGAAGAAGGGCAGTGTAAGACCAGTGAGCCCCTCTCGGGAGGAAGAACTGCTACACTGCACACCTCGTTTGCTTAGATGATATTCTGAGAACTAAATCCACCCTGCTCTTTCACAGCTTACTGTCCCAAAACAAGCCACGCATCTTAAAACAGAGTCCACGCTCAGCTAAGTCAAAGCCCAAGGGGTTACTGGCATCACAGCCTCACCCACCCACCTGGAGCGACATAGAATAAGGGATGGGTGCTATCACAGCTTTCTCTTTCTGTCCTGCAAGGCAGTAAATGAATCTGTTATCTTCTTTTAAGGGACTATTAATTTTTTTTTTGAGACAGACTAGCCTTGAACTCTTGTGTAGCCCAGGCGGGCCTTGAACTCAAGGTGATCCTCCTGCCTCAGCTTCCCAAGTGTTGGGATGACCGACATGTGTACTACACTAAATAAGAGCTTGTTTTAAAGCAAGTTCAACTCAGTGGAAGCATCTCCAAATTACTGTAGCTGATTTACAAGCTATCCTGGAAAATTAGACCTTGGCACAAATTTAACAGCTTTGTTTCATAGAAAAAAGGAAATCCGTGAACGTAGTATATTATGAAAATATGGTCCAAGTGGGGTTTGTTTTGTTTTATGAGTGAATGTAGACATTATGTTAAGATATTAGATAGTTTAAATATGTGGGCTCAATAATAGATAGTGAATATTATTTTTTAGGACAGGGCTACAAAAAATGATTAAATTTTAAAAGTTGAAGGTGAAATCTCTAATTAATTAAACTTAAGTAATACTATTCCAGTATCAGTGGAGACAAATAATGGTAGAGAAGTCATTTAAGAGACTTGTTTTTTAATTAAATAAAAACACTCCAGATAGAGAAGTCATATCATAATCTATATCATAAAATATAGATTTTTCAAGAGAATTGAAGGCAATAACATCATCAAGATAAAAGAAAAATCCAGGTGTGGTGGCATATGCCTATAATTTCAGCACTCTGGGGAAACTGAGGCAGGAATGCAAGTTCGAGTCCAGTCTGGGTAGCTCAATGACTCAGTGAGATCTCAGCTCAAAATTCAAAAACATTTTATAAATGGCTGGGACTGCAGCTCAGTGTGAAAGCCCTGTGTTCAATTCCCAATTAAGAAAAAAAAAAAAAAAAAAAAAAAAACCGTAAGATGAAATAACACGGAGACTAAGAGAAACTCTTGCTTCTTTTTGTCCATATAAATAGGCTCCACTCCTGAAGAGCCTGGATTTTATGTTCTGGTGATCAGGCCAATAGTATGCTGAGAAGGCAGAAATGTCAGGGAATTTTCTACTAAGTCAAGACAAGTGAGAACTGTGACGGGCACAGGGGGAGCCTGACAGAGCTCTGCTGAGCTGATAAGCATAGAACCAGGTTTAGTGGTAAGATTGCTGGGTTTCTCTATGGCTTCTCATGTTTTAAAAACTGTAGGGGCCAGGTGTACAGCTCAGCAGCACAGTGCCAGCCTGGCAAGCACACGGTAGTGAATTCAATCCCTGGTACAAACAAAAGTATTGGCCTTATCACTTTTTCTTTTCAATGTTAGGGACTGACCTTATCCCTTAACAGCGTGTAGCAATAATAACCTAAATCCTATTTATTTTCTTTAAAAAGGAAGAAACATTCGAAGAGGTAGTTTTGTATCCCCACAGCACATAGAATTTTGGTGTGTGACTCATTTAACTAGAATCATTCACATTATTTAAGGTACAGCTTATGTAACCTTTAAGTCAACCTGTACTTCATGGTACATTAACCTCTTGACACCTCTGTAAACTGTTATTTGTTTCATCAAATATTGACTGCAAAGTGAAAAAAAGGAACCTCCCTTGTATAATTACAGAACCTTAGAGCAAAAGAGAACTGAAAGATGAGCTTGTACAGGTCACCATTTTATAGATGAGAAACACAAGCAAGGAGCGATTTGCTGATGTGCCCCTGCACTAGGACGCAGCCCACCTAGAAGTTCCTTTCCCTGATTTGGACCCTGCTCCAGCACCAACATCATGTGAATGAGTGTGGTAGACACTGGGAAGTCAAAATAAAAAGCAAATACTACTTGACATCAAGAAGCTTATAGCTGAATAGGGAGAGCAGATATGTATGCTACCCTTGAAAATTATAGTGCACTCTGTTGCTAGAATGATCTTTCTAAAGATTCAAATTGCTGTCAAACATGGTGGCATATGCCTGTAATACCAGTCCCCAGATGGCTGAGGCTGGAGGACTGCCACAAGCTTAAGGCCATCTTGGGCTACATAGTGAATTCAAGATCAGCCTTAACAGCATAATGACAGTTTGTAAAAAAAAAAAAAAAAATCATATTGTTGAATGTCTGTGCCTGCTTCAAATTCTAGAGTGGCTTCTTACTGCTTGTAAGATAAAGACCGTTGTTCTTCAACTTCTTGTCTATTTTGATGTCCGAGATCTAGCCACAGAGCAGATTGCTCTTCTGTAAATATGATAAGCTGTTTTATCCTGCCAGGCTTTGCTCATGGTGTGCCCTTCTGGAATGCATGGAAGGATCTCCTCCATCACCACTCCTGGGGAACTTAGCAAGTTTCAGGCCACCAGGGCTACAGAGGGAGACCCTGTCTTTTTTTTTTTTTTTGTCTTTTTTGAGATGGGGTCTCGCTATGCAGTTCAGGCTGGCCTTGAGCTCACTTTGTAGCCCAGGCTGGTCTTGAACTCGCAAGATCCTCCCACCTCAGCCTCCCAAGTGCTGGGATTACAGGCGTGAGCCACCACACCCGGCTAGGAGACCCTGTATTTAACAACAATAACATCACACATCACTTAATGAACTACCTATTGAAGGCCTAAGGGGCTATGGGAATGCACTTGAAAGAGCAGTGACCTTGGAGGTATCACCCCAGAAGCTGAAGCATATGCACTAAATAAATGAATCATAGACCACAAGGGAGAAGGCAGAGGTTGGTCTGTAACTACATGGAAGAAGAACACACAGAGGGGCAGCGACCTGAGAAATGGCGAAAAAGTAGCATGTTTAGGAAATGTTGAGGATACCTGACAGGAAGGACTGTGCATATGGGGATTTTTGTTGATGTTACAGTAGAAGTAGGTACACATGACAGTGCATGGAAAGAACGGAGTTTTAGTGTTATTGTAAATATCTAAAAAAAAGAAGACTTTTCAAGGCCAGTATTCAGAAATTTAAGTGACATATTTGCCTGTGTGAGCCCCAGGGGTAGCGAGAGGCTGCTCTGGAGTTGGAGAGACAGACAGCTGGGAGTCTAGCTAGGACATTGCTGAGACAGAGCTACAGAAACTGAAAATGGTCCAAGTGAGAAGTAACAAAGACCAGCTTCATGGAGTGAATAACTGGATTGAGCCCAGCAGTGATGGAACGGTGAGCAGTAACTGGCTGAAGATGAGCAATGAGGGGAAGGAAGAGTCAAGAGTGATTCCAAGTGTTTAGCTTGAATACTTAAGCAGATGGTTTTGTCCCGCTGTGGAAGTCAGAATAAGGTAGAGTTGCTTGGGAGATACTTCAATGAAGATGTTGAGAAAGCTGTTGAAATTACATGTCTCAAACTCAGGAAAGTATTTAGGTCAGGAGTACATTAGATAATAACTGAGTCCAGAGGACAGGATAGAACCCTCTGGAAAGAATGGAGAGAAGGTCTAAGATGAGGCCCTTGGAAAGGAGGAAAGGGAATGAGGTCACTATGACTGAACTGGACTCAACACAGAAACAGGATTAAATTCAATGTGCAGCCACTAAAGCCACAGAAAAAGTGAGCTTGTCCACAGAAAAGGAAGAGTTGGTAGTGTCAAAATAAAGGAAAGATACTCATGATAAGTACTGAAAAAAAATCCTGAAAGAGCTGTAATAAAAGGTTGCAGACATACTCATTGGAGGCTGGAGGAAGTCCAGCATAAGCCAGCCCCAGTTTTGAGCCAGTAAATCAAAGACAAAAGGCTCCTTCTCTTTCCTAGTCCCATACAATTCATAAACCTGAGGTTGAATTGACACTGTGATTTATGCTAAATGGCTTCATCTAATTAGGGCTGGCAAAGAAACTGAGGTGGTTGATCTGACTCTCTCTGGCAAGAGCTTGATGAAGAATTGAAAAATCTTTAAAAAAGAACTGTGTTTTACATTAAGTTTTTCTTCATTTATATGAATTGAAGTTAGGTTAAGGAAGTAGCTGATTAGAGAAGTAAAAGAAAAAATTAAACAGATGATGTGCCAAACGATAGTCAGTCCCAGGGCTGTTTGTTCTCCTACCTTTAAGCAGTCCAGGGTCTATAGGAAAAATACAAGCTAGCATAACCAGTAGGCTTCAGTGGGTAAGGTTAATAAACCTATTACTATATAATGAAGTATTTAAAAACATTTGACTGTGCATGGCAACATACACCTCTAAAACACTTGGGAGGCTGAGGTAGGAGGATCACTGAGATTTCAAGACAAGCTAGGGCTACGTAATGGGTTCAAGCCATGCTACATATTAAGACCTTGTCTCAAAAAACCAAAAAAAATTCTTTTTTGTTCTAAATTCCTTAAAATTGTTTTACTAAGAGAATAAATATGAATGCTTAACATGTGCTCTGAGGATGGTGTTAAAATCAAGAGCAAGAATTTAGCAATTTTGAGGGTGAATCAAGACTGTTGTGACACACAAGCAAGTCATAGGTAGCCTTATATGACTGAACCAAGTAAGGACAGATCTGGTGCGTGAATCCACACAGTGAGTAACAAGGGCCATGACCCGTGCAGAAGGTCAGACTACAAGTTTAGAAATTTTTTTAAAGTAAAATAAAAAATTTAACTCCCATCAATAGTTTGAGAAGCAACATTTTAGATCAATATTGAAAGTTTAGACTTCTTACTGCTAATTTGGAATGAGGAAGTGGACAGTATACATTAAGAAAAAGTACTTATGAAGTGAGAAGAAAAGGGAAGGAGTCATTGTAGAAGATGTGAATTGGAGGTGGATATGCTGGAAATTACCTTATAAGAGCTTCTACATTAAATTTAGGCTAGTTTCCCCTCCAGTATCCCCAGAATATCTGGCACATGATACACATTAATAAGTATCTGTTGAACACTGAATAAGTTGTCTTAGCTATAAAGCAGAGACCAGACTGAGGAGCAGAAAGATCAGAATTTGGAAAAATGTCTAAGAAACCGGGAAAGACAGTCTAGACGTCTAATACTTTGAGGTCTTGAGTGGACAGCTTATTTATCTTTACGTCACCAGCAACTTGCGTATTGCAGAATAGGTGGTAAGTTTGAGCAAACTTTATGCAAAGTGATGTGCAGGGCACTGCAGTGACCTGTTTCCATGTTACCAAGCATGAAGATTTAGCTGATTACTGAAGGAACAACGTGGTCCTGACTCTGGGGTCAGCACTTCCTCCCCCCCAGCTCACACTCACCCCTTCATCTCCAACCGCTTAAACTTCAGACTCTTCTGAATTGTGCACTATTTTGCTCATCCTCATCTATCTGTAATGGTTTTCATTTGTCTTTTCCATTTTGTGGTTCCTTATTCATTCTTAATGCATAGATCATAGATCAGTATTTTCTTTAGCAATGCCTTTTATGATCTTCTCAAGATAGAATTAATGACCTCTTCATTTGAATTGCAAGCATTTTATGTTATGTTTTGCTTGGTTTTGTTTTGGTTTTTGTTTTGGCTTATTGAGACAGGGGTTCGCTATGTAGTTCAGGCTGGCTTTGAACTCACTATGTGGTCCAAGCTGGAATCAAATTCATAGCAATCCTACTTCGGTCTCCCAAGTGTTGAGATTTTAAGCACATGCCACCACATCTGTGATTTTATTTATACCTATTCAAGAATCAATGTATAAAAATGTGTCAGGCATATGACTTGACAAAATTTATTTTTACTTTTAGGTAATGTTTATTAAATTTCACTGAACATACAAACAGATGCTCGTGGAAGGCAAAAGAAGAGGACCAAAAGATAAAAAAGTGCCGTTGGCAAAAAGGAGTGAATATGAAACTAAGAAGACACTTGGAGAAAGCATGCAGAAGACTCTAGGAGGGATGGGTGTAGTGGTGCACTCCTGTAATCCCAGCAGTAGGCAGGCTGAGGCAGGAGGATAGCTGTGAGTTCAGGGTCAGTCTAGGCTACATGATGAGCTCAAGGCCAGTCTGAATTACATAGAGAGATCTTGTCTCAAAAATAAATAAATAAATAAATAAATAAATAAATAAATAAATAATTCTAAGTAGCAGAGTGAGAAGAAGGCTGGAGCTAGCTGCTGACCACTAGTCTAAGAGACGAGCATGGGCATTGCACACACTGAGCTGTGCTCCTGGAAATCGACTGAAAAGGCTGTTGGATTTGACCATTAAGAAATTTAAGGGTTGTAGGAAACACACCTTGTGGGCTGCTTCAGCTGGGGTACTGAGTCTGCTCCTGCTTTTAGGTCAGGAGAAAAAGGATCTCTAGCAGCTAAATTAAAGAAGAAGAAAGATCAGATCTTATATCTCTTCATAACTTTTCAAAGTGCTTGAATACCAGGGACATTGAAATTGTAATCCAGCTCTAAGTAAGTCACAAGGCCTGGCTCTTTTATCTGATGCACAGGGATCAATATGGGGAGCCCTATGATGTGGGGAGCAACATGACCATCATAACCATAGATTATCATCAGTGTGACACAGTCAGCTTTGTGGTCCATGCTCTTTAGAATCAAAGGCAAAATGTCTAAGTCAGACTTCAAAACTCAGAATAATTTCTCTTCCACTTCTGGAACACTTCTGGATGACAGAATTGCTCTGTAAAAGGCCTTTTCTGATCTGGTGGATGAAAATCCTCCAGGCTCTGCCTGCGTTAAACCTTGCTCCCATGTCTTCCACCAATGTTATCTCCAGCTGCATTTTTAAATCTATGTTCTGCTTGGTTAAGCTTTATGTACAGCAGTATGTCTTGATCCATACTAAGATTTATCTAGACAAAATTCTATGCTTGCCACCTGCCTTGATTTTTGACCAAGTTGATTTTGCCTCACATCTCTTTTTGAGATCTACATCTATTGTGCCCTAGATCAGTCTAGTATGTCATGCATACAATGGTATTTGGGAAATTCCTTAAAAGTTAATTAATTTGGATTTTTTGAGACAATCTCAGTATGTAGCCTAGACTGGTCTTGAACTCATAACAATCCTCCGGCCCCAGCATTCTGATTGCTGGGATCACAGGTATGTGCCACCATGCCTGGCTAGTAATTCTAAGTGTATAAGATGCACATACATGTATGCAGAGTATGTAAACTACTATCACAATACATCTGTGTGTATTAGTCAGGATTCTCCAGAGAAACAGAACTGATAGAATACATAGATAGAGTTATGAGAGAATAAGTCATGAGATTATGAAAACCAAGAAGTCCCATGACCTGCTGTCTGCAGTCTGGAGGTCCAAGAAGGCCACTGGTAAATTCCAGTCCAAGCTAGAGTGCCTGGAAATCAGGGGAACCAACCAGTAAGCTGCAGCCTGACTCTAAAGGCTGAAGAATCAGGAACTCTCATGTCTGAGGACAGGAGAGGATGGATTCCCTTCCTCCAGAAGAGCAAACTCACCCTTCCTCCACCTATTAGATGATGTTCACCCATATTAGTAAGGTAATTTTTACTCAGTCTACCAATTCAATTGCTAATCTATTCTGGAAGCACCTGTACAAGCACATTCCCAATAATATTTTACTAACATTATAGGTAATCCTCAGACCAGTATAGTTGACACATAAAGTTAACCACTATGCTGTGATATTAAAATTTCATGGGTGAGAATTTTTTTTATTGAAGTCTAGAAAGTTTCCTTATCATGATGATGATGAGGAAGGAGATGAGAAATGTGGCGAGAGGTGACGATGTTAGGAGAGAAGCAAGGAAGAAAATGGAGGAAGCCGTATCATCTGGAGAGGACTGCAACCCAGCAAGCGAATGTGCTGTGTGAAACCCCTTCAAACTTATTAGCTAGGATTTTGTTCTCATTTCAGTCTCCCTATGTATGTTTCTGCAGAAACAGCAGCAATATGTTCCATAGGGACATTAGCCTGCCCATCTGCTGCAGCACTTGTTAAGCTAATTATCCTCTTGGAGGTAAGTCTTTGCTCATATTTTGCAACACAAGAAAGACAATGAAAAGGACTGCTTACAGTGTGTTTGTAGAAGCTCTTTCATGGCACCCTTTCAATGGGTTGGGCAATTTAAAAGATGCAATTGTAATCATGACTAACTCATTAAGATGCTGGAGAAAAGCCTGAACATCCTTAACCTACTTTTGAAAAGAGAGGCAAGAAAATTACTGGAGTGGGGATAATCCAAGAAAAACAATTTCAAGTCTTTGAATCATTGACAGACTCCAGAAGTTCTTTAGCTGAGCTGAAGGTAAGATAAGATGAGAAAACAGAATGCTGCTTAAAGGAAATCCAGCAATCTCTGTATCTACTTATTCCACCTATATGTGACTTTTGCTGGTCTGTTTTGGCTTTGAAAATTCTCTTCTTTGTTCTTTCATAGACTCATTAAGAATTTCCTGCTGAGTCTTTGCATTTCATCTTAGATCCCCAAAGCTATGTCTTCATCTCTTATACTTGACTCCTGAGTGCTTTCCTTTCCTCCGGCTTTCCTGCTGGGGTTGTGATCCCTGAAGCAGGGATGATGTTGTTGGGTTGGAAAGCTGAAGGAGGAAGATGAATGAGCTACAGTGTCCAGTTAGAAGGTACAGTCAACTCTTGGCAGCTTATTCATGGCAAATCTCACTTTCAGCTTCTTGTTGACTTTGTCACCCACTTTGTGTGCTTAACTCTACAGTGGATGTTATCACTAGCTCTATTTATTCATAATGCCAAGAAATCAAGCTGAACAAAGAAATATTCAGGAAAATTTTAGGTATCAAGGTGACCAGGAAAAAATACCTTGTCACTGTTTTAATGAATATGGGTTATTGCACTCTATAGTTCAGAGAGAGTAGATGAGGAGAAATATATGTTTTTTTGAGACAGAGCCTCATTATGTAGTCCAGGCTAGGCTTTAACCCACTGCATAGGTTAGGTTGGTCACAAATTCATATCAATCATCCTACATAAACCTCCCAAGTACTAGGACGATAGGCACACACCACCATGCCCTGCTGAGAAGGAAATGTTATAGAAGTTCTTCTCTCAGAAGGATCCAAATCACAGGTAAATATATAGAGTTTAGAGAAGCATCTCTGCTCAGGGGTGTTCAACTGAGAGGGCCTACTAATTAAAGGAGAGTAAAGACAAGGGACACCAGTGAGTCATCAGACAGCATTTCCAATTCTGGGTCATTTTCACATTGCAGCATCAATTTTTTCTTAAATTCTGTAAATACCTGCACCTCTCAGCACACTTCCAAATAATTCTTTCAATTTAGTTGATATTATAGGCTTCCCTGGAAATCAAGACACATAGAATTTAAGTTGAGGAGGGGACTGGGAATCAAATGCAGTACCTGAACTGTATCCCCAGCCCTAAAATTTAATTCTTGCTGTGACTTTGGTTGATTGTGTAACCTTCAGTCTTTGCAGTTTCCAAAAATGGCATAAAGGCTTTGGGATTACTGCAACTTGAATTCAAATCCTATCCCTACCACCTGGCAGTTTGTTGATCTCGCACGAGGTATTTAATTTCTTTGAGCCTTAATATCTTTATCCATTAAATGGAGGGAAAAATACCTACCTTTTGGAAAACTTGGGAAGACTTAATGCGATTAGATATGCAAAACATCTAGCACATATGAATCACTATGTAAATGGCTCCTCTCATAAGGATATCTGTAGGTGGTGAAAAACAGGAGACAAAGGTTCCCGATAGGTCGTTCCACAGCTATATGGTACTCCTAGACAATGTACTAACTCAGGTCTATTTCATTTCTGCAGGATCTGGCCACTACTGAAATAGATATGTGCAGGGGTAAAAGAAAGAGGGAGAACAAGAATGGCAGCAGTCAGGATCTGTTTTTCTTGGAGAAAGAATTTCTCGACCTTCCTTCCCAGTAGAATAGGAAGAGGAGGTAAAGGGCCGCTACTGTTACTGGTACATGCACCAAGCCAGGGTACCAAAATCTTTCCTGCTCATTCCACAGAGGTTGCAGTGGTGCTGGATCCATTCCCCTCAACATCCCTGCAAGTATTTTTTCAAAGGCAAGAGAGGCAGCTGCATAACTGCCTGGTTCACAGAGCTGACAAACCACTGTGTCATCAAAGAAAGAGTCAAAAGAAATAAAAAGCTGTGGTTCAGCTCTCCAACTGGAGAGTCAGGTGGTTGTGAGGTGGCACATTTGACTTTTGCAATTAATGAAGTTTCATTGTGTCCTCTCCTTTGCCTACCTGCCCACAGCTTAGTTCCACTGTGAAGACAGTAAGTCATTATTTACTGAGGCTCTGTTCTGTTCTCAAATTCACTCAATACACTTATATGGAATATCATCTAGGAGAATAACAAAAATAATAAGAAAGAATGTGCACTTATTACATTCCCAACACAGCAGTCACATGTTCAGCTAATTGCCAAACAGTATTTGTAATATAAATGATGTATGTAATAGAAGTGGTATATATAATAGAAACCACCTGTAGTGGGATTTAGGGGAAGAGCCACAAAGCTGAGGAATTTTACAAAGGAGATGACATTTGGCTGAGACCTTGACCTGGGATTCCATAATTGAAGGGATGATGGGCTGATGGTTTAGGGAGAGGAGGGAGGAGGGCATTCAGGCAAAGGATAGAAGTTCATGCCCAGGGGTGAGGACAGCTGAGCACACAGTGCTCAGGGCAGTGGTTGGCGATTTGATGAGCATGTGCTTGCTATATGGGGCAGCAGCAGGAGAGAAGGAAATGCAGAGAAAAGGTCAAGGGTTTTTTATTCCAGTCTGTGGACACTACAGGGAATAGGGAGCCATTAGTTCTTTTTTAGCATTAAGTGATGGAGTGTACTTACGCTCTGGGGTTTAGTGTAGTGAATTGACTGAGAGAAGCTGGGCAATAGTTTGAAGGCCACTGAAGTTATCAATGCTGTCAAGTGCTGCAAACTGGTCAAGAGATAAAGACCAATAATCAGTTCATTGGATTTTACAGTTGGTGATCTTTGGTGACCTCAAAAATAACTTCCATATAGTGATTCAGAATCACTGCAGCAGAATCCACATTACTAAGATAGTGGTTCTCAAAGTGGGGTCCCAAGACCAGCAGCATCAGCATAATCTAGAGAACTTTCTAGAAATGCAATGTACCAGGCTTACTCCAGACAAATGCCCACATTCTGTGAACACAACCCAGTCACTGGTGTAGCTGTGGTGAAAACCAGTGTTGAGAGCCACTAATTTAAACAAATCTTCCTGCAGTTTCTCTTCATGCATTCCTTACTGTGACCCAACTTCTCAAATTGAGATATTTGGTATTCCTTAATGTTAAAGTTTCTCATGTCTTTGCGTAAACTGCTCCTTCTGTTACTAGTGTATGTAGTGTATGCCTAGCAAGATTAAACTCATTGTTAGGGCCTATAATATTTCCAACTTCCTGTAGACAATCCTGTAATGGTTACTTGTGCACATATTTCAAACTCAGGACGGCCTGATTGCAGGCGTTTATGCTGCTGAGCTAAATCCCCAGCCCTGGCCCAGATAGGTTTTAAAGGGGATATGATAATTAAGTTAGGAAATGTCCTCAGTGAAGCAGGAAGTGAAGCTTTTAGCTGGAAACAGGGAACAGAAAGAGGGAAAGAGAAGAGTGGTACAAGGCTTGTAAATGCTACAGAGGGGCAAGTTGTCAGGTAGCAGGAGATTCTTCCTGTTTCAAGATAAAGAAGGGCCCACCATTCACTCAACTTGCTTTGGTAATAGGAGCAGTATGTGGGTTATCATCTCCAAAATGTCTCTCTTCAATAAGATGCACAATTTATGTACACAGATCCCAATACTAACACAAAAAGTATTCTAGCTCTACATATCAATCAGCACAGGAATATTCTGCAGACAATACATGTGCTACATCAGGCAACTATGTAGTAACAAAGGAAAAAATATATAATACATGAGTTACCTGAGAAAGCAAGTTAAGAACTGTACAGAGATTACCACTTTGTACAAACAATGTGTACAAGAAAGAGAAAATAAAACATACCAAAATGTGATCAGTGGGTGATAATAGAGGTAATTTTTCCTTTATTTTTAAATAAATTTTTTATATTTATAATTAAAATTGTGACAATAAATGAATTGGTTCGTTACCGATTTTGTCTTTCACTAGGAATATTTCAAAACACCGAGTTGTCTGATCTCCCCCGTGGCTGGCAGAGGAAGGAAAAACGTCCTTGAGTTACTCCAGGGTTGGAGGCTGACTAGCAGAAGGCTGAGTACTGTGTGCTACAGGGAGACATGAAGAGGTAGGTGGTCAAGCTCTTGTCCCCCAATAAACCTAGGAGACTTAGGTTTACAGCAATTAGAAGAAAGCTTAGTGCTTGACTGGTCATCTAACAATGGATGGGATTTGATCTTTGAGGAAGGCACCAGTGGACAAGTGGTACCAGGCCGAGGTCAATCTTGTGCACTAGGGTTGGTCAAATGGACTTAGGCTTGAATTTTGGTGCCACAGAGAAGCTGTATGACCTTGGGCAAACTTCTCTGGTTTCAGTTCCCTGCAAAGGGCAAGTAATGTCTACTTTACAGCAAGGGAAGTGCATAACATAGTGCCTGACATCCAGCAGGCACTTCATCAATGCTGTGTGCACTATCATTACTACTGTTACCGCTGCTTCTGTGAATATTTGTGATAAAACTGATTTGGACTGGGGGTATGTTGAATTCTTTGGAGAGAATTCAGGGTGGGATCCTGAGGGCTGGTCTTTCTCTTTCTGCTAGGACAGGGCTGTGGGCTCACCCCAGGCCTTCAGGAAGGGCAAGGGGGATGTGCAAGGGAGAACTCCTTGTTGGTTCTTCTTTTGCTTGTTTGGGCTACTTCCTCACTTCCACACAGGTGTGTGTTGCTCCAGAGCACCCTTTCACCTTCCTCTCTCACTCTTCTGTTCTGGTTTTCTTCTCTCAACCCTTCCTACTTCCCTTTTCTCCTCAAGCCCCAAACGGTAGATGAGTAGGGAACTCCACACACTGCCTTCTGTAGGTTCCAGGTTTGCCTTTTTGAAACTTAAACATTGTTTCCTAATTCCAGTACTTGAAGTCTACCTGGACCTGTGTTTACCTTTTCATTCTTTGCCTTATTTCAAAATTCTCTCTCCACCCATCCATGCCCTTTGGTAAATACCCTCAACTGACAGTCATCAATCTAGAGTCAAGGATCCCAGGCCATAAGCATTCAATTAAGGAAGTCTCTTTTGGAGTAACTCTATTTTGCAAAAGAGACCAACAAAGGTGCAAACTGTCAGTAAAGCGCTTCTCAGCAATGAGGTGACCTTCCTGGACTCAGATATAAAACTCAATGTGGGAAACACTCTCTGCCTTGCCGCCATCTACTCTTTGATTCCTGCTTAGACATTCAGTGAGTGAAAGGGAAGGAGTCAAAGAGTTGAGAGAATGATGATTGGAGCAAAGGGCTGAGAAGGATGAGAGTATCATATTGTACAATGCTAATAGAGATTAAAATGATTAAAAACAAAAACATGGCGCTACCCTGAATATTCAGGCACAATGACCACTTACCTGATGAATTCAATTTCACATCCCACCCCAGAGTGACAAAAAAAATACTGACATATTTGTAGCCTTAGAGAAACCCTATTTGTATATTTGTATGTCCATTATCTTCAGCAACAGATACCTGGTTTGAGCCCAGCAATTACCACCTCTAACTCTTTTACACACATTAGCAGACAAACACACCACTGATTTGTACTTTCCTATAAAATTACTCTTTCCCTTTTTAATTAGAGTGCTTTCAGAAGTGAACCCCATCGTTAAGGCCATGTATGCTTCCTTTATAAATACCTATTACTGGCCATTAATTATCTCTGGATGAATTATTTACTTAGAAGGCGATTTAATACTAACTTGTATAAATGAGATTTCCCTTCATTACCTGTGATGTTCCACTCTCGATCTCACTTAAGCATTTTGGAATTCCACATACTAAGCATATGTTCCTGTTCTGTTTCAGTGCACTTAGATATGATCTGCTCCTAGATGATATGAAGATTTTCTATATTTTAAGGTGGAAATTTTGTGGGTGCCTGGATCTCACTGCTCAAGAATTTCTTGGCTAACCATGAAAGTGAAATATTGCCAGCATGGAGATGCATACCTCTAATCCCAGTTCTTAGAAGGCTGAGGCAAAAAGATTGCTGTGGGTTTGGGGGCAGCCTGTGCTACATAGTGCATTTGAGGCCAGTCTGAACTACACAGAGAGATACTGTCACAGAATTTATATATATATATATATATATATATATATATATATATATGCCATAGCATTTCATAAAATTTCAGAATTGTATAAACATTTCACTGACTGAAGCACTGAGACTCATCTAATAATATTGTGATTTAACACTACACAGTTGTGGATTTATGGTGCTCAGCAATAAGATGTCTTGGTACATTCAGGTCTGTCCCCTTTCTACATAATTATACATGAAAAGTACACAAACATTTAGGAAGTAAAGTATAATACCTTCCAGTGTAAAAGAGCAAAGGAAAAATTTCAAGTCAAGTGGTGCTAAAGTGAACATTCTTTTTTTTTTTTTTGTGGTACCGGGGATGGAACTCACAACCTTGCACTTGCCAGGAAGGTGCTTATGCTGCTCAGCTAAATCCCCAGCCCCTAAAGTGCACATTCTTATACAAAATTTTCTTGCTTATCTCCTGAGTAGCAGAGGATTTTGAATTACTAGTTAAACTTTATACATATCATTTGTCATTTACTATGTACACATGAGAAATAAATCCTTATGTAATAACAAAGTTACATTTTCCTTCCTTTAACATTCATTAAATGTAGATATGCATGTGTGAAAGGGTAAAAATATATCAAGGAGCCAAAATGACAGCTATTTATGTTACGTGCTTAATCAGAGCAGACCATTGGGTCTATGCTCAGTGGAAGGGTCTAGCTGGCTTCTCATTCTCAGAGCTAGACTGAATCTTGAGGGAGCTCCTGCCTTTTGGATTTAATCCTCTGTTTGGCTGAATTTTGCTGAACTTCTGGAATATGTATCTTTGTTGAACTCTTACTCGACTCAAGACAAAGAACCAACTATTGTGGAGTTTACAAAGATGAAAGATGGATGGGAGACCTTGTCTTTACACTATTTTGTATCAGTTATGTCAGCCACTCAGTTCCTATCTTGGGGAATGGATGAAATATTACTGGCCTTGAAATTAATCATAGTGTTCTTTACTTTCCCATGGCCATGTGCTTTTTATCTCTGTTGAGGTTATATTATCGTTTGGAGGCCTCCCTCAATGCACTGTGTTCTCTAGAGAGCAGAGGCTGTGTCTTCTAGAAGTCTGTATTGCCATAGAGTCAAGGACACAGTAGTCTGCACGGTGAGGTTCTCAAAAAATGTGCAATTTCATTTTTTTAATTCATGCTTGTAACATGTAATGATTACACTCACTGTGGGTAATTGAAAGTGTACACAACAAACCTCAATTCTTTCCCCCTTCTCTATGCCCATACCCTGTCCTTCTGTCCCTTGGTCCCTTTCCCATTTGCAAAAGATCTATCTTCCTGTTTCCTTTTCATTTGTTGTTTGTTTTGCTCTTTATTTATATTTTGGATTTCTTATCTGAGAGAAACCAAATGGTATTTAAACTTACATATTTGATTTATTTCATAGATACAGAGATAGAAGGAGGAAGGAAAGGGTTAAGGGAAGGGGGGAAAAAGAATTAAACTATGCTAAGTACATTTATCTGCTCCATAGGATGAACATAAACATTATATACTACAAACATGTACTAATAAACAAGACAAAAACAAAAATAAATACCAATTATTTAAAACAAATGAGTGGGGGCTGGGGATTTAGCTCAGTGGCATAAGTGCCTGCCTTGCAAGCAGACAGTCGTGAGTTCGATCCCCGGTACCCATAAAAAGGAAAAAGGCAAAAAAAAAAAAAAAAACCCCAAAAAACAACGAATGAGTGTATTAACTTGTTTAGGCTTCCCGGCTATAGTATATTTGTTTTGGTCTGACCAGTGTGGAAGTAGGGGGCCCTCTGCGCGAGGTCCCTATGTCAAATATTATCTTGGATGTTCTTCCTGTTGTTAGGCAAAGAGGCAGGGGGATCAGACTAAATAAGAAGCTGGAAACTATGGAGATTTTGCCTCAACTCTATGACTAATTACTTATTTAATCCTGGGCAAGGCACTTTATCTTAGTTTTTTCATCTGAGAAATGGGGATAATAATGACTGGCTTGCCTATTTCCCACGATTGCTTTGAGGATCAAGTGAGATAATATATTTAAATATCTTTTGGAAAGTCTGAAGACTGCTCGAATGCAAGGTGTTATTAAAAGATATCTTCCCTAATAATTTCTGCTTCCACAAACATCACACACCCTTGGATTCCCGGGTTATGTGGTGACACAAGGGGCACAGCTCGGCTTATACGTGATACTCCCCTCAGAATCTTGCTTCAGTATCTACAGTGTCTTACTGATTCAGTCTGAGAATCCACTCCTAGAATTTCTTCTAGTCATACATCTTTTAATTTATATAGACATCTATGTTCCTTTTCATTCAGTGTTTACTTAAGAATATATTATTGAGCACTTATGTACACCACTGTGTTAGAAACTGGAGCAAAATAAAGCAGCCACTATCTCTGCACTATTGATTCTGATAAAACATATATCATAAAAAATAAGTGCCCAATGTTACATTTGCTTTTGGAGGCGGTTTTATGTGTGTTTTAATTATTAAAACCATATTTATATATATTAAAATTTTGACTAGAATTAGAACTATTTGTAGTTCTTCTTCAAATTTGCCTTCTGTTAATGGTCTGTGAATTTTAACAGGGCCCTGGAGACTAAGGGTTTTTTTTTTCTTTTTTTAACGGATGAGTATGCAGGATGTCATTTTTGTTTGCATCAATGAAACTGTGAGCTCCCACCATTAGCAACAGCCATGATTAGTGACGGGAGCCCTTGAGTGCTTTCCTGCCCATCTCTCAGATAAAGCAGGATTTACTTTGACTATCTCTAGTGGAAGATCATTCTGCAGTCCAGGTGATATTTGGGGTCAGCCTCTCCAGATAGATCTTCACATTTATATCTTCTGCTGCTACTCAAGTTTTAGGATACCACTGGTAGGGATCAGGGAAATAGATGCACTGGGTGGAATTTACGTTTAACCTTGGGAAGAGGCCATTGTAAGAGTGAAAGTCTATGCTGCTCATCGGCTGTCCATCCAGCTGTCCTTAAGGCAGGAGACAGCCACGCTGACAGTGTTCCTCCCCCCACTTATGTTGATACCTTACCTCCTTCTCTTCTCTATCATCCGTCCTTTCTTTCTTCTTTATATCTGAAATCTGAGAATAGCTTCATCATGGCCCAAGGTGCTGAGGTTGTTGGTGACTCTTAGATCTGCCTTTCTTCTCTCCACGCAGTTACTCCTCTAAGGAGCCAAGTCCATCTTTTCTGCATTCCCACAACAGTCACCTGAGTTCTTTGCTTCCAAGTTCAGGCCACAAATTCTGACCTCTATATACCTGTTTCTATACATAGTGCCTGTGCCTGGAGCAACTTTAAACCTCTAAGTGAAGAAGTCACTTCTACACCATCTGATTAAAGTAGTTCTTTGGTCCTCTACTTCTTAGTCCAGTTGTTTGGTTCCTCCTGGGAGTTTTCCCTGACTGTCTCTGGGCTAAGACAGGACTCCTGGTCCTCAGCTCTGAACCCATATCACTCTGCTGGTCACACTGAGTCTTAATTCTCTTTAGTTGTCTTTTGTTTGTTTTTTTGAGACAGGGTTTTGCTAAGTAGCCCAGGCTGACCTTGAACTTGCCACGATCCTCCTGCCTCAGCCACTCAAACTCTGGGGTTATAGGCATACCTATCCTGCCCAGCCTTACTTGTCTCTTGTTATCCTTCAACTCCCCGCCCCCCCCATCTGGTCCAAAATAAGTATCCATTAAAATGTGAGTTGATGGGTTGGGCCTCTGTCATCTCTTAATTTTTCCCAATCTCAATTTCTTTCAAAACACCTACTCAGTCATAGCTTTCTCCTCCTGTTCATACAGTGCTATTTATTCCTTTTATCCTTAGCAGAATTTATACACTAAGTTTAATAGCATAACAAATTAAGTGGAAGGTATATGAGAACATAATAGTTTTATTTTTTTTAATTAAATAAATTTTTACTTAAGGAATTTCACATGTTACTTCTTTAATACTCAAGGTCACTTTAATGAGATTGTCTTCAAAATAGCCCTTTTTAAAGGAATTTGATGCTTAATCCAGTCATTCCATCAACCTTGCCACAATTCTTTTACCCTTAAAATTGTATTTGAATAATAAGATCCCAGGAATTTTAAAGAGTAAAATGAATTATGGATAATGAGAACTTTAAAATTCCTGGGATCTTATCATCCAAATTTCTTCTGGCAACTTGAATTCTAGAGGAGTCTAGAATTTGAATTGTACATAGCATTGGTATTTTGTCACATGATCTAGAGTCTATATTACTAACCATTCATGTATAATACTGAAAGTCAATATTTTTCATTATTAGGTAAAATGTTACAAGTCTCATTGTCACCATGGTAACATTTACTGTGATGGAAGCATGACTTGTGTCTCAGTTTTAGCCACATATTTTGGACACCAATTGACAGTGCCCATTGTAATCTAGAATGAGACTTTGAATAGTTTGATTTCTTTAAAATAGTAACTTTGAGGAACCACACATCCATTTTCATAATGTCATAACTGCAGTTGTTTTTGAGACAAGGTTTTGTAGCTGTTCTTCAGGGTTAAGTATCCTATCTTTTTCAAGATATTTCAATGATGACAAAACTGATCTTGCAATTGAATTTTAAAATTTGTAGACAGCCAATTTACTATGACATATCTTTAATGAGTAAAAAGGATGATCAGATTGGTAATACTGTAGGTTAACAACTAAAAATTAGTGCTATTAATCTTTGTTTAAACATTTTTGCACAAGTGAAATTCCAAAACTATTTTGACTAATTATGGTTTTTTTGTAGGGTGGATTAATAGAGGTTAGACTCAAGGTTTTTGCATTGAATCCTTCTCCTCCTCTCTCTTGCCTTTGGTTTATTTTGAGACAGGCTATTGTAAGTTGCTAAATTGCTCAAGCTGGGCTCAAATTTGTGATTCTTCTGCCTTAGTCTCCCAAAGTCCTGGGATGCAGGTGTGCACCACCACGCACAGTTGATTATTTTATATTTGAAAAATTTCTAGCAATTGTAGGTGACTACTTTCAGTAATAGGATGGTTGACTTGTTTTGAAGTACTTTATAAAATTTTAGTTTGGGAACTTTCTAGGCCTATTTTCATACTGACTTGAACTTGCTTAGTATTGTATTATATTTTAGTCCAACATTTATTGTGTGATAGACACTGAGGATGAATAAGGCCAAGATTTTTGCCCATAAAGACTTCCTAATCTAGTTGAGAAGACACGGACAAACAGTCCTGTATGAAAAATAGACTGATGTATGACAAAGAAGCAGCACAGGGGAGGGATTGTCTCTTCAGAGGTAGGAATGTGTTACAGTGTCAGCGAAGCCTCCTTAGTGTTAAAGGATGAATGATAATTACAAGTTCATCAAGAGGAGGAGGCAAGGGAACTACAAGAGTCATTTCAAGCCAAGGGAACAGAAGGTACAGCATATGAAACAGCAAGATATGTTTGAGGAATCTCAAATTGTTCAATATTGTTTCTTTATTCGGTTCACAATGGGGGCAGTGAGAGCAGAAGATGGGGTCTTATAAGGGGGGTCTTTGTCTGTACCAGATTTAGAGCTTTGAACTTTGTTCCATAGCATCAGGGAGAGGCTCTATGGGTAGGATTTCCTATCCCAACAGGATTGCAAGTTCCCACATCCAGTTAGCCTTATATATGTCCCCCCATTTCTCCTCCCCCCACAAGTTTTTCTCAGAACCGTCAATTCCTTTTCATTCTGCCATTTACCTCATTAGTTCAGGGCGTCATCATCCATGCTGGACTGTTTCACAAACTCCTTATTGGTCTTGTGGTTCCAGCTCAGCTCTTTCTCCTGACGATCAGTTCTGTACAGGATTAGCAGAGCAACTTTTCTTTCCATTAAGTGTCACTCCTGCTCAAAAATCTTGAATGATTTTCTACTACCAGAGGGACAACACCTCAACCCCTTTCAGGTTGTCCTCCTGGTCCCAGTCCCCTTTCCCTTCTTTTGCCTGAACTGCTGACAGTGCCAGAAGTCATCAATGCATTCCCTTGTGTGTATCTTTGCTTTTATAACGGCTCTCCTTTGGAATAACACTCCTACCCAACTTGTAGTCACTGTTAATTTTAGGTTTTCCTACAAACCTTCTTGTAACCAGGCCAGATCATATCCCCATTCTCCTGCCCTAGAAGTAATCGCTATTTAGTTGGTGTCCTTTTACATGCACATCTGCATCCACAAATAATAGGTTGTTTTAAAAAAAGCTTAGACATACACAAATGGCATAATTACCTCCCTGCAATTAGTTTTTCACTATTCTTATTTTTCAAGATTTATCCTGATCAACATAAATGAAGAAAGTCCTTTCAGTTGCTGCATTGCACTTTATAAGTATGTATTATGCATTTAGTACCCTTAGAGCGGGCGTTTATGTTATTCCCACTTTCCAGCTATTGTAATGTTACACTGAATATCCTTAGCTCGTCTTCACATTTTGTTGACCTTTTAAGATCCTTTTAAGATCACAGCCGCTCCATGAAACCCTTACCTGAATCCCCTAGCCCGCAGCAGAGGTCTTAGTACATCTTATTTATTACTTCTCTGTCCCCAAACATGCTGCCACACAAAGTAAGGCACTTAAGATTTGCTAAGCGTACTACAGAATGAATGAATGAATGAATGCATGAATGAAGACTGACCCCCCTCCCCCCAGTAGACTGCTCTTTCTTTTAAGTGGACTTGAGCCCTTATTTCCTTCTTTGACAGCACTGGTCCTTCTCTACCACATTCTTCTGCCTAGCAAGGGAATGTGTCAAAGTGTGGAGGCACAAGGTCTACCTCTTCCTGCAAGTTCAGGATCCCGGCAGACCATAGTGTTTAAAGTTCAGAGGCTTGCGCTACAGGACACGGCCCAGCCGGGGCTCCCGCGCGGACCCGGGGCAGGGGCGTCTGAGGCGGCGCGGCTTGGGGAGGCTTGGGGGGCCAGGGTGAACACCCGTAGTAGATCCCTCCGCGCGGAGCTCGGGCCGGCGCTTCTTCCTGCGGGAAACCCCTGGGTGCCCGGGCGGCGCGGCCAGGGCCGGGCGACAGGGGGCGGGGCCTTGCGGTGGGAGGAGGCGGCCGAGGCGGAAGGACACACGAGGCTGCTTCGCTGCACACCCGAGAAAGTTTCAGCCAAACTTCGGGCGGCGGCCGGCGAGCGGCCGAGTCGCGGGGGCGGCCTTCGAGGCGTGCACGTCTGAGCGGGGGGACGCAGCGCCGGGCCCGGAGACGCAGCGGTAGAAGGGGGAAGACCGCGGGGTTTCTGGTCGGGACCCCCTCCCCATGTGGATCTGCCCCGGCGGCGGCGGCGGGGGCGGCGGAGGAGGCTACCGAGAAGATGCCCGCCCTGCGCCCCGCTCCTCTGGGGGCGCTCCTGGTGCTGTGGCTGTGGCGAGCGGACCCCGCGCGTGGTGAGTATCGGGCGAGGGGCGCTGTCCCCGCGCCAGCCGCGCCCTGCCGCCCCCTTCCCAGCCAGCCGCCTGGGGCGACCGCCGCCCCGCGCCGACCCCCTCTCCGCAGCAAGACCGGGCTCGGCCACTTGCTTCCCGAAAGTTGGGGCATCGTGGGCCGCGGCTCGTGGCGGCCGCCCCCGCGCTCCCCTGAGCCGGGGCCGAGCACACGCCTCCCCGGCTGGGGCGAGGCTGCGCAGCGAGTCTCAGAAAGGAACTTTTCCGAGTGCTAGCCTCGGGGTCTTGGGCAGTTATGCCCCTTTGGGGGCGCGCTTCTGGGCCGGGGGCCCGGGGGCCGGGCCGCGGACGCGCCACGCGAAGGAATGCCCGAGTGCGGCGCGCAGCGGGCTGCGGGGGCAGGGCTGAGGGCGAGCGCTCGCTCCTGCCGAGGCCGAGCGCGCAGCCTGCGTGTGGGTGGGCTTGCGGGGGTGGGACGGGGTCTGGGGCGCGCCGGAGTTTGACACTGCAGCCGAACGGCGGTCCCCAGCAGTTGGGCGTGTTGATGAGTCGGGCGTGTTTCTCCACCTTTATTGAAAGGTGGAGGCTGGAGCTGTGGGGAAACTGGTGTGGCTGCATGCTGAGCCCCATGAGTTAAAATCTCAACTGCTGTTATTCTTTCCGAGGCGCGGAGCTCTGCTGTTTGAGTCGGCGTCCAGACCCAGGAATGTGGTGTGACGATCGCCAACTCCTCCAACCTGGCAGCAGCGTTTGCTGCTTTTTTGGCGTGGTTGGGGGTGGGGCAGAGGCGGGTGAGGAAAAGTGAATACGTTGATTCGAAGTGCTTTCTTACAAAGCTTCTTTACGGTTGGATATTTCCAGAAGTCTTGCTAACGCGGTTGGAGTAAGGAAAGGAAATCCAATCATATGTTATCCATCAGACCCACAGTTTTAGAGCCTAAATTTCTTAAGACTGTTTAGTGTTTGGGGTTGGAGGAGCCCTGTTCTGTAATCCTGGATACAAATATTAACTTAACAATAAAATGGGAATGAAATTACCCAGCTAATAGGATTAATTAAAAAAGTATATTAAACCCATGATATTAAAAGGTGTTCAGAAAGTCCTTTCAGGGCAGAAGCAGTGTTTTGTTCTTCTGAACTCCTTTCAGTGGAATGGTGTCTTGTGCATGTTTGCTGAACTGAAAAGGGTCCCTTCTCTTCCTGAGTCTTAACACCAAGTCAGGTTTTACCTCTCCCAAAAAACTAGTACACTATGTTTCTTTTTAAAGAAGAGATGAGCTGCAGAAAAATATGGTCTTTGTTCATTGTTAATAGCCATCTGACATGCCAATCACAGATGTTTAAACAAGAGCAAGGTTATTTGTCACCTGAAAACAGTACTGGGTTGTTCAGCCCCAACAGGATACTTCTTGGAAAGTTCAAATTTCATACACCAAAGGTCCCTACAAGATTCAGAAGTGAACCAGGAGGTGGTGTGATGGTGAAGGAGAACTTGTTACTTAAGTGTTTAATAAAATAGCATTTTTGCCTTTTTCTTTGAAAGCTTTGGTAAAAGTGTGGATTTAGGATAAAGAGGTGAATAATCAGTGAAATAGTCTGAGGGTTACAGTCCAAGGTTTACCATTAACCTGCTTTTTTTTTTAAGTAAATAATTTAGTTTTATGATCTGCAGTCTCCTTACCTATGAAATAGAACCAAATGTATAACCTACTTAACAGAGTCATAGAAAGTAAATAATTATGAGTATGAAGTAATAAGATTGATGTCAGAAATAGGATCACTGCGGCATATAGGGCTTCTTTCATTCTGGGACGCCTGTTCCTAGAACAGTGATGGTAAACTTTTAGAACTTTCAGTGGTGCAAACACCCTACTACGGCAGAGGTGCTGTAGGGTCGCCACCACTGGCCTAGAAGTGTACCCTCCTCTCTGCAGTGCTTCTGCTCTGGTGAGGAACTGCTTAACTTTTGGGGGGTCAAGTTGAACGTTAGGGTGGCTCAAAGGATGGAACCTAGATATTTTGATTTTTAAACAAATGCTCATAAGTGCCAAGTTACATTGCATAGGTGTAATAAGAAAGACTAAAAAACCTGTCTTGGTAGACATCTTAAATAGTCTCAGGCCAGTATGAAGGCTTCTTGATCTTCCTGATATATTATGATCTTCCTGATACATGTTTTCCCTGGTAGTAATTACAATATATGCATCCAGACTTTTGAATGTTCTTGTGTTTGGCTTGTGGGCAGTTAAACTGTAACAAGTTCCTAAGGGAAGAAGCTTTCAACTAAAACTGCTATCCAGGACCACCCTTTCTTCCTGTTTTCTTTTGCTTTGCAATGAGAAGTCCCTGATTTTGTTGCTTACTAGATAATTTCCCAGTTCAATTCTTTTTTTTTTTTTTTTTCTTTTCTTCTTCTTCTTCTTCTTTTTTTTTTTTTTTAGACAGGGTTTTTCTGTGTATTCAGGCTGGCCTTGAACTCAGTACATAACTCAGGCTGGCTTCAAGCTCACAGTGATCCTCCTGTCTCAGATTTCCAAAACTGGGATTGCAGGTGTACACTGCTGTGCCCAGCCCTTGTGTTTTTTTTTTTTTTTTAAATCACATAGGGCAGTTTTTTTTTTTTTTTAGATAAAGATACAATTTACATTAAAACTATTTTCCCTTTGTCTTTTTTGTATGTTATTATTACTCTCTTTGTGGGATTGGAGGAATGAATACTGGTAGTCTCCTTTTCGCCTGTGTTTTGATTTTTTTTTTTCTTTTTCCTTTTTATCGGTACCAGGGATTGAACTCACAACTGCCTACTTTCAAGGCAAGCACTTATGCCACTGAGCTAAACCCCCAGACCCCCTGTGTTTTGATTTTTAAAAGAAATCTGGTGTGGTCAACATTTCAGCCCCATTCCCAGTCTGGTGCTTCTTCTGTAGGTTTCTTAGTGTAGAGAAGTAACTTGTAATTCAGCTGCTTTGTGGATAGGAGCATCAGGACCTTTAGAGAATATCTGAAGTCAGTGGGATATGCTTGGATGGTTCAGAGCAGCCTTACAATACATTTTAAAAATATCATGCCCACAGAAATTCTATTTTGCCCACAAAATTTGCATTGATCTAGTTCCCACTGTCTGATGCCATTCCTGGTGATCCTCCACCCTACCCCTTCCATTGTGGTGGAACAAAGCTGTATGTCCTCGATGCATGAAAATCAGCTGGAGTAATTCCAGGACTCAGCACCCAGGGAATTGGATACAGTAGACTTGACATTCTGTGTGTTTATTAAAGTTTTATGTGTCATTCTGTAACAGTAATCTGGTTGGAACTCACTTATTGATTGTATTTTATCTATTTTTGGGTGGCATAGAGGAGCTTTTCTTCTAAATTTTAGTAATTAAAATTAGCCATTCCACTGTTCTAACTCTTTTTAACTCCTGAGGAATTCAGAAATTGCTAGAAAGCTGTAGAATATAATGTCACTCTTTCTTGTTTATCTGGGCCCACTGTGTCTCCATTGTCATTTTAGAAGGGCTTCTTACATTTGAATGCTACTATAAATTCTCCTTTCCCTTTTTATCTTTTTCCTTAAGCATCATTGGCATATCATTTTTTGATCCTTTGTTCAGAGTGAAAAAGACTCCAAGGCATTATTTGAATGAGAGTGTAATAAGAGATTCAGTTATCCTTAATTCTTACGTTGTGTTTATGATTCATATTTAAGTGCTTTCTTTTTGATGTCTCCATCTAGGTGTCTCATCCTGACCTTTTCATTTTCCTACCATCCTTCCCTGATTCTCTTCCTGCCTTTCTCTCATTCTCTGTAAATGACTTGAAACCAAAGCTTTTTGTTTCTTCTATTTTCGTTTTTTTTTTTTAATTTATCTTTTTTTTTTTTTTATCAATCTGCCAGATGTGTAGTGTTTTGGAAAGATCACAAAACTAGGAGTTAGAAGATCAGAATTCTCTTCATTCTCTTCTAGGTCTGCTATTAATTGGTTAGGTGACCTGGTAGGAAAGGTCCTGTTTAGGCCCTTGTGTTAGTTACTTTCCTAGTTCTGAGATGTGATGCTCAATACCACAATTTAAACGAAAAAAGGTTTATGGTAGGTCACAGTTTGTAAGAGGCTTCAGTCCATAATGGGCTGGCCTTAAGGCTTAATGGCGTGCCTGAGGGGCATGGTGGGCAGGAGCAGAGAGGGAGAGAAACTGGGGAGGGGGACAGACCCTTCTATGGGCCATGCCTTGTAGTGACCCACATCTTCTAATTAGGCCCCATGTCCTAAACACATCAGTTTAGGAACACAAACCCTTAAAATACCCTAAAATGTTCATCATTAATGAACACTTGAGGAAAAGAGTTGAGTCTTTTTTTAGATGTTTATTCTGATGCGCACCCCTTACCCTCCCCCCTATCTGGCATGGTTTCTTGGTATCTGATAGGCACATAATAAATATTTATTCAGTTGAACAATTACTCTTAGTCATTTTCTTATACTGGATTACTATGGTCCTCCTAGGCAGTTTTTAAATAGTATTGCCAAGAATCATTGCTTACACTGGGTTAAACCTTACATTGGGGGAAAAACCAAAATTTTCCCTGCCTCAGGTGCTTTATTTAAATTTGCCATTCTGAGTTTCTTTGTGTGTATGTGGTTTCATTCATTCATTCATTCTTTTTCTTTTTCCTGATCACTTCTGCTATTTATAAAGGTCACTTTGACTTTGGAATCTAACTTCAAAGGCCCTGGCATTCAGCCCCTGCCTCTCACTCTCTACTACTTCCTGTTTAGCAGTATAGGCAGCAGTTTCTCTTCTTTTATTCAGTTGGCATACCTTAGTGTACTTTGATCATTTTTGAGACTAGACATTTTTGGAATGGTATTTTTTTTAAGCTACGAAGTTACTTTGTTTTAATGATCTGAGATTTTTCATTGTAAGCAGGTTAGTCAATTGTACTTTTTCTAACTAAATGAGTTCCCTGACCACCGTTACTGAAAAACACCTCCAGAGGTGAGATGTGATAAATATTTGAGAGAACCACATAGTAGGTGAGCTGTCTGTACTACAGATCATTTGCTCCTTCAGACCAGAGACTGTGCCACACACTGCCCTTCTCTGTTCTACAGAAATTGTCTGGCATTTGCCAGTGTACAGAGTCACAGAACAGCAGGTCTTGGTCAAGCACCTGTGACTCCTGTTTAGCCACTTTTGAGATGTGTAGGAGGGGCCGATGGTGAGTCAGGGTGTGTCTGTGCTTTCTGCTTTGAAGAGATAGCATCAACTGCAGGCTGACCCCACCTACAGACTTTCATGCCATCCCATTTTAATATTTAAGGGGTAGCTGAAATTTTTATCCTTGTTGATGAGGATTCTTGTGTGGATCTAGATCTAGCTGGATCCGATCTCCTGGTTCAGGAATAAGTATACTTTCTCTGTGCCTCACCACCCAATGTAGACAGCTCCCTGCCTCTGAGTCCAAACTTTAACCAGCTTTCATTCTCAGAAAGTTCTTACACATGGTTGCAGTCAGTGTCCTTGTGTGCCTATTGGCATCTTCTGTGAAGTTTGTCTCACAATCTTGAGCTGTGTGGAGGTGACGGGTCCAGGAGGGGAAGTTATGTACTCTTCACTAAACTGAAGAGTCTGCGTTAGGAGTGGAACCCAGTGGGATTGCGAAGCCTGTCTTGTCTGGGAGGATGACTCCGGTGAACCATCTTAGCCCTATGTGTCTCTCAGTTCCCTGTCAGGTAGGCCCTGGAGGGAGAAGATGGTTTGTCCAGCCCTGGTATGGTAAAGACAGTGCCATAGGTAGATTGTTGTGGCTGGGTTCTGTACTTTGCTCATCATTTCCCCCTTGAGCATGCCTCTATCTTCCTGAAAGCAAAATTTACTGAGGAGAAAGAAGCTGCCTTGGTATTCATACAAGACTGGTAAAGTTGTTTGTTTTGTCTTTTAAAAAAACGAACTATCCTGTGCCTTAGGACTGATGTTTGCCTATGTATGCCTTGGTGGAATGCTGCTTTTCCCTCCGGAATGTTATGTGCAATGCCAGAGTGCATAGGCATTCAGGTCTTTTTGGTGTCAATTAAGAAATTCTGTTTTCAGCTCTTGTAAATGATGCTTCCTTTGAGGGTGTCTGTTTTGTTAACCCATGAATGCATAACTGGTGGCAGGAATTCCCTCGTAGTAGTGTGAAGTAATATAAGGTCATTCATTTCAGGGGGTCTTCATTTGGGGGTAGCTGGATTACTCCAGCAAGTATAGAATGAAAAAGGGAGAGAGAGAAAAAAGGAGGAACCTAGGGCTCTTGTGCAGAATGGAATAGAGCCATCTGCAAGGAGGATCCTAGGATTGGCTGTCCCAAAGCAAAATTGTCGTCCTTGAGAGGAAGAAGGGAAGAGGTATCAGGTCTGAAGGGATGTGCTCATGGTCTTAGGGTGAAACAGACTGCAGTGTTCCCTGGTCATGGGGCAAGGATTGCTGTTGGTCTTTTTCCCCTTCTTCTGTCATTTTGAGCAAAGTATTAGCTGTGTGGCAGAGGGTACATTGTGGCCTTAAAAGAAAGTGTAAAGCCAAGAAGGAGAGATGATAAGAGCCACAGTGAGCAAAGCAGTTATTTATTATGTAAACATTTAAATTTTGAAGTAATTCTGATAGGATCCTTCTGCGTTCTGAGATTTATTGTCTTGGTAACTCTGCTGTCTTAGTGGTACATTGAAGTAAGGATGGTTGCAGTGTGTGGATACACTTAATTTGGCATTATGTGGGGGGTGGGGCAGATGCAGATGTGTGTGAATTGTGACTGACCCTGCCCCCTTGTCCTTGCATTATCATGGAGACAAGATGGATGGCACACAGTGAGAAATGTGAAATGTCGTCGTGTTGTCATTGTATTTGGAAAGGAGTTCATGGCAATCTGGATAGCTGAATTTGAGGGTCTGGAGAGTAAACTCCCTAGGTTCTGGAGAAGGCGTGTCCCAGTTCACTCTCCGGCTTTTCTACCATGGTGCATTTTCTGCCATTTTCCTCTTTCTTGCTGCAATTTAGAAGTATCAAAACTTGACATGGGAAAAAGACAAAGATCCCTTTGTGTGTTGGGGTGTAAATATAAATTGGGCACATGTTGTGGCTGTATTGTGTCTGTTCATGACTTGTGGCAAGAGAGAGCTCTGTGTCCTCAGTCCTGGGGTGCCCGGTCAGTGCTGTGATGAAGTGGAGACACACTGGTAGTTTCTGAAAGATTCATTTCTCCGTGACAGGAGCTGAAGGGATTTCTCATCACAGTCAGGCAGTGTGGAAGGGACACACCCTAGCTGCTGCTGCAGGTGGCATTGATTAATCACACCAATGTCTCCCTCACTCTTCTGCACTTGTCTTGGCAAAACCCTGTCCTACCAGCTTCTCAAAGATTTGTGCATTACTATGTAGAGTTGAACAAACTCTTGGGGGTCATTTTACTGTCCCTTGATCCTTTTGAACTGTGGACCACTTACACTGGCCCAAGCTGTGGCACCTTTGGTCGTGGCACCAGACATTGAGGGGCCAATGTTTCTTTCCATTGGACCAAAGCACCTTCGCTGGAGATTTGCCTACGGCAGTGACAGGTCTCGCAGTTGGTGCCTTCTCCAGGTAATTGGCAGCCGAATAGAAGCGAGATGAACTCATCACCACACAAAGACAGGTTGGGTCTGTGGGGTTGCAGAACCTGTTTCTGGGTTAAGAGTAGCTTCCCACCTATATACATGTTTATTCAGATGAAGAGAGTGTGTGTGTGTGTTTTGTGAGTTGAGGAAATCATGGTAATGTTTTGAGTGGAGTCAGATGTTGTCTCCTACTGTTTCCAGTTAACCAACAGCATCCATTTAAAATACGATAGGCAAGAAGCTGTGGCTACATTCTACACCATGCTGCCTTGTTTGGAGGCAGGTGTGCTTTTTAATTGAGTAGTTTGCTTCTTTTTCATCTCTTCATTCTCACCTGTTTGTGAGAGGTTTCTGGAAGGCTTTTAAACCTCATTTTCACTAGCTCTGTTTTAATATACTTATAGGGGAAAAGGTGCTAGGTTGGCATAGTTATTCAATATTCAAATAAAAATAATTGAATACTGTCTACTCGATCTGTTCTATTGAGTTTCTAATATGAATAGTCACTACACTAGATAGTGCTAATGGGTGAACATCTCTTAAGTGCTGCATATGGTGAGTTGCAAAGACACATAATTCTTGGCATCCATGGAACTTGTTCAGAAGGTGAAATTTCAGACCTCATATATTATTAGTTTTTATATGTTTTATTACTAGTTTTCATATGTTTTCTTTGCTGTGAGTATAACTATTCATTTGCTAGATCTTCTTTAGCCTGTAAACATTGGTGTTATTTACTTTATTATAGCATCTAGACACTTCCTGCCCACTTGTGGTGCATGCCAATAATCCCAGATAATAGGGAGACCGAGGCAAGAGAAGAAGTTCAAGGCCCATCTGGGTAATCTAGCAAGACTGTCAAAATAAAATTTAAAAAGGGCAGTAATCCAAGCATTGTAGGAGGCTGAGGCAGAAGGATTGAAAGATCAAGCTCACCCAGGACAACTCAGTAATTTAGTGAAACTGTCTCAAACAAACAAACAAACAAACAAAAAGACAGGGCCTGGAATGTAGCGCAGTGGGAAAGTCCTTGGTTCAACAAAACACAGAAACAAACAGAAAAAACCCTGCTTCCTAATATTGATGAGAATTTTAAGGAAAAAGACCGTTTCTGGTGAATCATGCCAGTTTCTGTCACCATGCTTTTTCCAGTAGGGAGCCACTACAGCAGCGCATACTTTCCAAGAGACTTAACCAGAAGGGTTGTAACTAAAAACAAACATTGTAACAGTTTCAATTCCAGGTAGGTTTACATAGCAACAGAATTATTCCTTATGTTTATACATAATTAACTCATATTTGTACTTTCTTGATTTTCTCTGGCACGTTCACAAGTTTTTTTTTTTTTTTTTTGTATATGTGATTTAGTCAATAGTCCCATTTAGAAATAGCTAAGGATGTTTGAAAATCTAGAAAATTGTAAGAAAAATAGCGATACCACAGTTAATATTTTGATATACATATTTGCTCTTCATAGTTTAAGTATTTGTCATACATTTAATTTTAACGTGTTAAGTAATAGTCTGATTACTGGGTTTCCTATGCTTTGACCACTCTTTTGGTTGCATGGTTGATAGATTCTACTTTTTTTTTTTTCTGTAAGTGGTGGTGACCATCCTTATACAGAAAGAAATTTCTCTCTTTAGAATTTTTCCATAAGCTAGATTTCCAGAAGAGATATTGCTAAATCAAAGAGTGATGCTTAAAAACTGGCAAAAAGGATTTTAAAAAGTGGAAAAATAAGCTGGGTATGGTGGTGTACAACTGTAGTCCCAGCACCTTGGGCAGCTGAGGTAGGAAGACCACAAGTTTGAGTCCTGCCTGGGCAATTTAGATCCTGTCTCAAAATAAAAAATAAAGAGACCTGGGGTTGTAGCTCAGTACGAAGGCCCTGTGTCCAGTTTTCTGTCTCTCTGTCACACACGGAAACCCACTAAACTAGAAAAATACAAGAGAAAATTAAGGTCTCTAGTAATGTCATGATATCTAACCCATACTCATGGTTAGTGTTTTGAGACATTTCAAGAAGTTTTTGCTTTTGGTGGCCATTATTTTAAATGGGACATTAACATACATATACTTTTATCATATGGTTTTTTACTATGTAATATGAACATTTCCCTACATATACAAAAGTCTTTAAAAATATTATTTCAAAGGCTGCATGTTGTTATGCCTTTAAAATTTTTTGCAGACAGGGTGTTGTGTCATTCAGTCTGATCTTGAACTCTGTAGCCCAGACTAGCCTCAAACTTGTGGCAATCCTCCTGCCTCAGCCACCTGAGTGCTGGGATTACAGGAGTGCACTACCACGCCTGGTTCATTGACCAATTTTTCATGTATTTATTAACTGATATTTTCTGTAGCTGCTGTAAAATTCTAACCTGGCTGCACCATAGAGCCTTTTGTTGCTGAATGTATGTGCCAGGAAATACATGATCACTTTAAAATGGACTAAAAATATTCGAGGAAAATAGCATAGTCTGGAATCAAATTTGTGATTTGGGATGGGTGCGGGTAACCTAGTGTTTTGTCTTCCTTGATACCTAGGTTTTTGAAGAGTGTAATAGCCTTGAAAGGTAGGACCAGTACAGTGTCTGCCACCCACTAGTAGTTCTGACATTTTGACCTAATTGATAGACCTGTACTGTGACCTGTACTGTGGTTTCCTCAGTTTTCCAAGACAGAAGGGTAAGTTCCTTTTCTTTTCTCCTCTCCAGATTGATTAGCTGTGGCTCAGAACCCACTGAGGCAACCTGTTGTTTAGGCACCCCATGGATACCACCTGTTTCTTCCTGTTTGTCCTTCCTGCCTCCTGCCCCACTGCAATGCTATGTGCCCAGTAGGTAGGATATCAGTGTTACTGAAGAATGTTGCAATAAAGAAGAGTAGGTTGTTTTTTTCCAAGCTTGTGTGTTCTTAAGGCACCCCACTGCTTTTGATATTCAGTGCTCCAGCTGAACTGCTCACTGCTAAAGCCTTGTAGGTCTCAAGCGTTCAGTTTGAAGTAATTTCAGGCAATATGAATGCTTTCCTAAGTATCACTGGAATTTACTGGGCTGGTTGTTTGCCAGCTATTACCATATTTAGCATGAGAAGACTTGGAGATGAGGACATTTCTGACCAACCAAAGAAGGAAACCTCTCTCAGGGCTGAAGGACTGCAAATCCCCCCCCCCCACTTTTTTTTTTAATGAGGTGGTTCAGAGAATGCCAGTTAGACCAAGACTCCGGTTTGAGTCCCCTGGTCTTTGTTTCTGTGCCCTTTCCACATAATTAATTTATGAATGGGAAAAGAGATTGGATAGTGAAGTTCTGTCTCACACTGAGGTTTAATACTGTTTCTGGGAGGAAGTAAGAGAATTATTATGCCTGATTGTGCACTGACAGGCTTAACCAGCAGGTGAAGCTGCTGATTAAAAACATAGGTTGATGCGTATTTATTCTCACCTTCTCCTTTAAGGCTTATTAATTTTCTGCTTTGTCCTGTTCAGAATTTATTTTGGCTTAGCCCTTGTCTGCACCATACTGTTGGAATCATCAGCCTTCCTGTTGGGACTTAATGTTTTTCTGTCTCAATTTTTCCATTTTAAAGATGGAGATAGTATTTGGAAGGTGCAGTAAATATAATTAACATAAAATTATTTTTATAAAATAAAGCAATACTCAACATTATACAATTTAAAGGAATTTGTAGTTGGCCTCCTTTAAGCACCACAGAGCTTCGGTGGACACTGTGCTCAGTTGGCTTAGCTGACTCACATACCATTGCTTACCCCAAGACTTAACAATTGCACATTGATGTTTTTACACATTAGCTTTTTTCTTTTTAAATGGTTGATTTTTTAAATCATGTATCTTTCATTTTTGTTAGGGTTTTATATTGGTTCTTTAACTCACATTGCTGTCATGCAGGGCAGATGGTATTTATTTGTATGATATAGATAAGGAATTTGGAGCTTGGGTTTGTGGCTCAGCATGTTGGAGTGAGTCATGTAGTTACTGAGGGAAGGAGAATTCAAACCCCTGTCCAGCTTTGTGGTGCTTTGTATACATTCTTAGCCCTGAAGTAGGAATAAGGAAGTGGGGAAACTGAGGAACATGCTCAGGATAATTCATTATTACGTGTCTTAGTTGAGATTTAGAAGGTCGGGGTAGGTCTGTTCCAATATTGTCCTAGTACATCGCAGAAACACTTTTTATGATACGAATAACTTAAAAGTAACTCATAAAACTAACCAATAAAGGAGCCAACCTGTTAGGAATGTTTTATATCTCCTGATTAAGAAGTGGATGGATGCTGTTTGACTGATGCATTGATGGCCCTTGCATTCTCTCAGTTGATTTCTACCATCAGGATAGGCAAAGAGGATTCAGAGGAAAGTTCCTGTTAAGAATGTTTTTTCCATTCTTTATTGGAAATTGAATCTCGGGCCTTTGTAGTGAGCTGTATTCTTACCCCCAGCGCCTGTTTTAACTTTTATTTGAGACAGGGTCTCACTAATGCCCATGGTGGGCCTGAACTTGTGATCCTCCTGATTCAGCCTAGCAGAGTGCTGGAGTTACAGGTGTGCACCATTAGACCTGGCTAAGAATGAGTCTTCAAAGCCAACATGGCCGTGGTGATGAGCTCTACAGAGGGCTGCTCTTGGTAGCTGTGGGCCAGAGTCCTGTGGGATCTGCTTGGAGGCAGTTCTTGTTTGCATTTCTGGAAAGACCTCTTTTGGAGAGGGAGTTGCCAGTTTTTGTGGTGAGGAGTTGGGAATACTTATGTATGGTTTTAAACTTGCTCATCCTGTATTCTTGGGTGAGTTTCTTAAGCATTGCCTCAGTTTTGTTATTCATAGATTGAGGGTAATAGCAGTAATTGTTGGGGTTGTTAAGTAAGTGCTAGATTCATTGGACAGTGTCTGGCACATAGAGTGCAGCAAGTACTGGGTAGTGGTGATGTGCTTTTGTGTCACAATCTAAACCGGCCTTTCATTGCATTCACTTTGCTTTAATCAGTGTGGGTGAGTGACCAGCTTTGGGGAGGAAAGAGGAGCTTCACCTTTACAGCGTGCAGATTTGCCGGTTTCCGGTGCCCTTGTAAATATCGAAGAGTATCATGTTTGTGTTTGTTCCTTTAGTGGGGTACCCATCTAATGTGAGGAATTTTGTATTTTATGCAAACTGTATCGATAGGTGTTAAATCATCTGTGTGTAATTAACTAGACATTCTGTTTAGGTGGTCCATTTAGTAGTACTCTTGATTTTTCTGTACAGCTGTGACAACAGTATCATGCTGAGTAGTACTGTTATTCTCACACTTTTGATGATCATCATGCCATCCAGGGTTGTCATGAGGAAGGAATACTAATCTAAGACCTGACTACTTGATGATTTCATTGACCTTAAATCAGTCATTTAGGTAATCATCTCTATTAGATGTTTTGAAAAAAACACAAATATTCTATTTTCTCTCATTACAACTTTAAGGGTCCTTGGGAATTTGGGGAGTTTATGCTTGGACCCACTTAGCTCATGCATCCTTATTTTAAAGATGTGGAAAACCCAGATCAGGGTTGGGGCTAAAATCCACATTCTTAATTTATGGTCCGATAGTTTTTCTCCCATGTTTGTCAATGAAATGGTGTTTCAGTGTATTGACTCGTGGTTTTTGATATCTGGAAAGGGTTGGTGTCAGACAAGAACAGAAGAGAGTAGGAAAGGTGGAGGAGGGCAGAGGGGTGGTCATATTGAAAGTGTCAGTGATAGCCGAGAAAATATTTGTCTGTGAGTCTCTGCCTGTCCCTTTGGCTTTCTTTGTACTGGTTAGACAAACCAGCAGGTCTGGTGTCATTAGTGATCAAAATAAGATTAGCCAGGACAGGTAGAGTTACTTTCTCAGAAAAGGGCTTCGTATTTTCACATTTGTTTCCCATGACAATTTGCGTATTCCAACTTTTGGCAGCCTTGAACAAATGGTTGTCAAGTGTTTTGTTTAGTTTAGTTTTAAGGCAAAAGTCCAAATTTTATTTTGCAAATTTTGTGAACTGTCTTCTCCTATACTTCTTTTTGCTCCCTCTATAATTATTTCTAAGACTTTGTTTTTCCATTATGGAAGCATTATGAAAGATTTGCTTTTACAGTCCTGAGATATTTATAATTATGTGTAAGCACATAGTTTACAGAAAATGTAAGTGGTGTACATATTAACTCAAATACTCTTAAACACTTAAAATATTTTCCTATAATTTAAGTCTTTTCAAAAACACAGTTGAAGCTGCTTGAGGTAAAAGAGAGGTATACATTAAGGGTCTCTGAATTTGGATAAAATACAGGTAAATGTGAATGTCACTTGGGAGGAACTGGAGGTGTTTAGGATCTCGTGCTTGTCAGGCAGGTGCTTGTGCTGTGGAGGTATCCCTGGTGTGACAGTTACTTTGGAAGCAGCTTTTTTCATGTTTCTTTTTGTCCTTACAGGAAATGTTGTGATTGCTGTTTATAGAAAGGTTAAGGGGGGGGGGGCGGAGAAAAGCTAAGGAATGGTTGTGCAAGTCTCCTTGCTGGTCAGGTGACCAGAGTAGCCTCTGGAACCCCCTTTGCCACTTGATCGCAGTAAACAATGCTTTTGTCTGGTGAAACCCTGTAGTCCAGTGATGGCAAACCTGTGGCATGCATGTTGCAGTGGGCTGTTTGCTATCTGAAGCTCTAAAATGTTCACCATCACTGCCCCTCTGATAACATAATTTTAGATTTAATGTATTTTTTTGTGCTAAATTGACTTAACCTTTTACTGTTCCTAACAGTATCTTAGTTCTTTGTGAACACTTACATATGGAAGCTATCTAAACAGCAGACTTCCATTTTGAGGAGTTCAGGTTCCTTCTAAATCTTTTTTGTAATGAGAAAGAATGGATTTATGTTTGTGATTTGCTAGGGAAAGTTTCTAGTGACTTTTTCTTTGTTATTTTTTGACCCCAAAAGAAATTCTTTAGTAGGTCAACATGAGGAATGGATCTTTATTCTTTTTTAGTAAAACATTTTTAGAAAGTTTGAAAATGGTGCCCAGAGTCATGCAGTATTTGTGCTCAGAAATATTTTATGCCAGCCTTTTAGTTACAAATAGCTTTCTCTGGACTGTGCAGTTGTGCTCTTATTGTACCATTCTGAAAGGGATGTGAGAGACCATGTAAAATGATTGGAATGCCTCAGCATTTGAACAATGGACATAGCCAATCATTAAAAGCACCCAGTACCAACCTACCCGGGCCAGGAACTTGGGAATTTACTGTGTGCAACATTACAGAACAAGAATGCACATATCATTACAGAATAGGAATGAGAACAGCTTTGCCTTTTTCTTGCTTTCTTTCAATTTCAACTTTAACCCGATTATTCTCTTTTATAGCTGAAAACTGGTGGTCATCTGTGCTAATATGTAAGAGAAGTATGTTTGTCATGTCAAACATACCTAGACAATCTCAGCTTAGTTTTTGTATTTTGAAATGCAGTCTTCCTGTAAATGCTAAGACATGTGGGCCCATGCAGACACACCTGACTTCTCAGATTTTGGCTGTGTTTACCACTAGCTGAATGGTACCAGAGAGAATACCCAAGAATATAAGGATAATAAAAGATAAATGACAGGTAGTTTTTTTTAAAGTATCTTTCAGAGTGACTTTTAGATACCCTTCCCCACTGTATTTTGGTTTTTACGTTAGTGTAGTTGGTGAGTTTTGGAGCCAGATAGACTTGACTGTGACTCTGACTAGCTGAGAATATTATACTTCTCTAAGTCTTAGGTTCCTCGTTTATATAGTGGGGGTAATAGTAATGTCTAACCTGCAGGAGTTTTATAAACTGTAAACAACATATTTAATTGTGCTTGCATGGTTCTGGAGATAAAATAGGCACGTAAGTGTGGAGGTGCCAGGCCTCAAACTTCATTAGTCTCATGGTAATTCCATCTTTGTAAAAATAGTGTGTGAGTACTTGTCCCTGGACCTCTTTGTCTTATTTTTTTAAAAAAATGGCTCATTTAAGCTCAGCTCTGCTGCTAAGGAAAGCTTATGGATTACCTAAAGAATAGACTAAAAGCATTATTGGCTAATAATTTCAAGATTATAGGTTAACTCAATGTAAATTAAATGCTTTTCTAACTTTGTTCAAAGTTGCAGATTCTTGTATCTCTACTTCATTCAGAAGCAATTGATCTGAAAAAAACCCATGATTTAGGATTTTAAATCAAAGCTGAAGAAATCTTTTAATAAGGAGGAATCTACTTGGTTGCATTACTTATTTCTACGGTTTACTCTGAGTCTTCATGGAAATCAGGTTTGAAATGTTGGGAGTGGTTGGTTTTCAGTATGGGGAAAGCTTATCTAATCAGGCATGTGAAGTGGCCTATGTTGGATTTTTGTGCCAGAGAAGGCTTGGAGAGTGAGGAGATTATTGCTGTTGCTTGTAATTCCTGAGCATGGTTCAGACACTCAGAGAACAATGGGGAAATTGTTTGTAAATAGTGGTTGAAATTATTTATACTAAGTGCCAGACAGACACTTTCCGCTCAAGGAATGGGTCTTAGATGTATGTGACCTAATTTGAATCGTGTAATTGTTTATCATTTCTAGGCTAGACCGTTGTGAGGATTTTCTGTTTTTCAGAATTTTGGACTGAAACCTTTACTTTTATGAAACAATATTTTATAGTAGTTTTTCAGTTTATAATCTTTATAGGCATGATCTTATTTAAACCCCAAATACACTCTGCAAATGAGAGAAGGCTAATAACATTATTTTAGTATTATAGATGAGAATAATAAGTTGCACATAAAGCAATTCTTCTAGATCATTCACGTGATCTAGTGTCTCACAAAGCTAAGGCTGGTTCTGATATTGAGGATCGTCTGTGTGACTCTTTTCCTTCGTTCCTTCCTTCCTTTGTTTTTTCTTTCTTTTTCTTAGTGTCAGTTCTGTCATAACAGCAGTGAAACAGAATTGGAGGATTCTTTAACTGATGGGTCACTTAGCTTTCTTTAGAGCTCTTCTATACCTTCTATACCTGTGAACTAGATCTCCCTTTTACCTCATCAGAATCAGAATGTTGATCCAGAGTGAAACAGACTGGAGAATGTGCCTGACTTAGCTTAACTCATCACATTTTCCATATGTCCTGCCTGTGGATAAATAATGTCATGCTCACTTAAGGGAGTTTGTAGTCTTGGATGTCTGTTTCTTAGTATTGCTCTGCAACCATTTTTAAAATATCTCAAGTATTGGTTTTTCCTCTGTGGCCTGAAATGAGTTTACTGTTCCTTGAAGTTTCCAGTGTCTCAAAAATGTACATCAGGGGCTACTTAAACGTGATTTTATGCTATAGCTCTTGGTATGTCTTTCCTCATCGCTGTGACTTTATATGGGATACATATGGGGTATGCAAATGGGTGTCTCAATATTGCACTGTCTCTTATGTAAGTGCATTTGAGTGTTTCTTCTTTTGATCAAAATGAGGAAATAGAATATGCTTTGTTACGGTAGTTTTACACACACACCCACAAGGAAATATGTATCTAGCCTCTGTGGGAACTGTAATTGATACATTTCAGGGAAGAAAAATGCATGAAGACTAAACTTTTAACTGCCAACTTTTCATGGGGAAAGAGAAAAACTAGCAATCTTTGTATAGAGCGTTTCAATCTTAATTCTAAGGCAAGTGACTTACTGAGAAATCCTGTCTTGTTTATTATGTTCGCCTTTCTGCAAAGGAACATTTCCCAAGTTGTTCCTTTTGTTAAAAGGAGCCTTCTTTTTTATTTTTGGAGTGCTGAGGATGGAAACCCAGGGCCTTGCTCTTCCTCAGTTGTTTATTGCTGAGCTATATCCCCACTGTAGCTAAAAAGGAGCTTTCTTAGCAATAAACATTCTTTCAGTTGTTCACTGTATGAAAGTTGCTCATGGGGAACTAGTTGAAGGGTCAGTGCCTCATCAGTGGCAAGTGGACCTTTTTTGACTTATGTAGCAATTTAGCTGAACATTTGGCTTTGCTCTGTGGTCAGTGAAGCACTCCTTAAGAAGACCAATTGTCATTTAGCTTCTTCAAGACTGTGGTGATGGTATATTGTGCGAGAGAGGAAATTTCCTGTTTTCCATCACCCCAAGAACTTTGATAGTGGGGCTGCTCCAGAGTGACATAAGTTATCTAAAATGCATATAATTTTTTTTCATAGAAAATTGGGGATAGATTATGTTTTTTATTTAAGACAGATTGAAATGAGCAGACTTGTTATATTCTCTACCGTAAAGGAATACTTATGGTTTGGGTAAAATTTTACAGTTAAAATTTTAAAACTTAGATATTGGAGTTAAAAACTAAACATCACTGATTTAAGTGAGTGAATGTGTGTGTGTGTGTGTGTGTGTGTGTGTGTGTGTGTAGAGAGAGAGGAGGAATAAACTTTATTTTTTTTTTCAAATAGCTTTTTTCAATAGCTTTTTTTTCCCCTAATGTAGTGCCTGTTCTCAGTTGGCAAAGCATAGCTATTAGAATGCCGCTCAGGTCTAGTGAAAAGATTTAGGGAAGTTGTAACTAGTTTAATAACCATCTGTGGAGTGACATAGATTGACACACCCAATTACACAAGACTCAAGTCTGAGAACTGTTGATGTGCAATCATCCCATCAGCATCTGCTTGTCATTATCAACAGCAGTAATGGCTCAACTAATTTTTAGGGCCACATGAAAAGGCAGGATGCCCTTATCAAAGGTAAGTCAGATCTGACAAAAATACAGCTTTTCCTTATCCCATTGTTCCCAAACTTTAAGCATATCCTTTTGTGTGGTTGTGAGAGACTTCAAATTACTTTTTTTTAAATTTATTTTTTTGGTGTTAAATACTACGCATTTCCATCTTAAAATTTTGTCAAAATCAAGAAGGTCCAATTTGCTGAGTCATTTTTCTGACTCATTTCTTTGTCATTTGAGAGGCTTCATGTTTTTGAAGTCATGCTTTTACGTATGAAAATATTCACTGTGTTTTCTAGTTCACAATTCTGTCAGGTATGAGCACGTTCTACTATAAATAATTGGAGTCTGTGAAAGGGAAGAAATCAGTTCCCAGGGATGAATTTGCATGTTGAGAAGATTATATGTAAGGCTTTGCAAATCATTTACATGTGCATCAGCGTCTTTTGTGGGGGGCAGAGCAATGTAGTTGAAGAGATTAAAGCAGAGACCCTGGGAATCCTCATATGGAGTTGGTCTGCTGGTATCAGAGCAAGTTGTGAGAAGCAACACCAGGTCTTCTGTTTGTTTATTTCTCTGTGTATGATTGGATCATTATTTTATTGGCAGAAGTAAAGGATCTTGTTTTTAAAAGGTACCTTTTGTCCTTGGAAAACATGTTAGAGTTTCTTTCCAAGTGGAAAAAGGATGCATTTTTCCTTCTTCTTGATAAAAACCATTGTGTTTTTCCTAAATCTCATTGTCTCTGATTTGCATCTGATGGCACTAGAGGGCTTTTAATTAAGGTGCCTTTTGGGAGTTAGAATTTCATACAAATTATTGAGTTTTTCCATGGCTTTCTCCTGGAATAGCCTCAGTGTAATGACACAGATGGGTTCTTTGGTTTATCACACTTACCAACCCAAACATGAGGTTTTAATACTTGGTTGCCTGCTGGCTGAAGTAGGTATCTGCACAAAATGGATGCTTAGTAAGGTCTTAGGGTTTTGGCAAATGGTCAGACACAAGGTGAGTGTTGGTAGGGCGGTGTTGCTATAACTTTGGTGTTGAGTGCCATGTGCTGATTGGCTGTAGGACCTTGTTTTATAAGAAGTGTAGGCGGAGTTTGAGGAAGCATCCGAGCCTGCATTCCATTAGTCCTGGTATGGGACAATGTGAACTCAGGAAACATGCTTAGATTTACAAATTGTTTAACAACTTTTCTATTTCTTCTGGGGATCAGGCTATGCTGAATGTTAGAGTAGTTGCTAGTATATCTAAAGAGGTAAACTTTCAAATGTATTTATTCATGCACTCAACAAATATTTGAGTGCCTGTCACTAGCTGCTAGGCACAGTGTTAATTGTGTGGGGATGTTGTGAAGAAAACCTTTGAGACTCCTTTTTTGTAGGATTTCAGTGAGCCTAGGCCAAGATTATAACCATCACAGTTACTTTTTATTGAATGTTTTGTGCCAGAATCTAAAGCTAACGGTCTTTCATGCAGTATCTCATTTAATCCTTAGAAAAATTCTAGTGTTTTAACCTCAATTTAAAGATGACGAGCTTTGAAAAGGTTGGTAATTTATCTGAGTTTGTGGTTAGTAGTAGGGCCAGGCTGTCTAGCCCCATTACTCACTGTGAGGATCCAGTCCACTCTTTATACACTGCAGTTTTCCATTCATGGGTTATGGGCTAAGAAACAAGTTTGGTAGATTCTCAAACACTTTGGGACAAGAACAGAGCAGAAAATAGAACACCACATGATAAGCATAAGCATTGTTTCTTAACAGTTTTGTTTTTGGTGTATACACATACATGTGAATCTATTTTTTTTTTTTTTTACTTACTTTTATTTAAAAATTTTTTTTGAGACAGGCTCTCGCTAACTTTAGGCTGCCCTTGAACTCACTTTGTAGCCTAAACTGGCCTCGAATTTGAAGCAATCCTCCTGCCTCATCCTCCCCAGTGCTGGGATTACAGGTGTGTGCCAGCACACATGTGAATCTTGAGTTCTGATGTAAAGTGTGTTTCATACTGTAGGTCACCATAAAAATGTTTGTAAGCTATTTCTTTGTTGGCTATAGGACCATAGGCAATCTAACATTTTTTTCTTTAACAGATTAGAAACTTTAGGGCTTAGAAAAATAAGTAATATTTGAAGAATATGAAAACCATCTTTGGCTGCCCAAAGACAAGTTATCAATATGCCTTGTTAGCACTCGTCCAGTGATTTACTCTTTGCAACATACTGCTTCCTGATAGGTGCACTATAATATATGGGGATCGACTCCTGCCTTTCACATATTAGGAGTAAGTGTAGAATCTTCAGGGGCGTTGACAAAACTTGAAAAGGGAAGTTGAACGTCAGCTTGCTTGGGGTAGGTGAAAATTCTGAAAATTCTGGAGTCCCCCAAATCTGCAGTTTACGATGTAAAATACATGATACTCGGTAGTATGAAGTAAATGCAGGGTATTTGTATGTATGTTTTATATGTAAACTCACGTAATTACTAATCATTTTAGTAGCATAGCCATGGCATGAACTTAGCTATTTTGAGTGAGTGGGGATGTCCTACTAGTGAGTTACCACTTCTCTATGCCATCTGCAGTTCCTCATTTGGTTCTTGCTGAGTTCAGAGCTGTTTTTCTTAGTGTGGCTTACCTAGGGATGGTCTCAGCCTCATTTTTCTTTTGCTGTATCATGTATCTTCATAGAGTGGGTAATTTTGATTCCAGTTACTTTTCTGTTTAAATTGGTACATTGCTGATTTGAGTCAGGGGCAGGGTTGTGGGGTGTTGGCTGGATCGGGTGTTGTTTTATGTTGATTTCCCGTGCACTATAGACAGAGGAGCTTACAGTCTACCCAGGAATAAGGACATTGGAAGTAACTTGAGAATACTTATAAACCCTTCAGTAAGTACCTTCCAGTACCATATAAATAATCCATGGAAGCTGAGGGAATTGGAAGTGAAGGCATTATCAGAGAGAGAGAGAGAGAAAGAGAGAGAGAGAGAGAGAGAGAGTCAGAGGCAGAGGACAGAGATTTGAGGAGTGACTAATACATTCTCATTAAAAGAATGGCATGTTCTGGGTCGTGAGTAAGGACGGGAAGAAACACTAAACTAGTGAATCATAAAATTGCAGTGAGAAGCACCCTAAGCAGCCAGAAAACATGAAGTAATGGCCATTGGTCAGATGGTTTGGTGATAGAGAACTAAGTATAGAACCTAGATCATCATTTTGTAGGCTCTTTCATCCCAAGCCATATTCTCCCAAGTCATTGTACAGAGCACCTAGTTTCATAGAGGAGGTGATGCCACTTACTCTAGAGTGAGTATAATAAAGAGCCGGGGAGTTAGATCAGGTTTATTCAGTTTCTTTGCATTTTATTGGTGTACTGTGTGCTATCAAGGGTATATGTGTATATCCTAGTTTGTGAACCATTGGAGGAAAGGACCTCCAGACTTAAAAGTATGACCCAGGAAAAACATTTTTTTTTTTTTTTTTTTTTTTGAGCAGAGACTCTCTTCAAGTAGGTAAATAAGTATTTGTAAATAAACATGTCTTGTGCAGCCAATAAACTATATATATATATATCTTAGTCTTAAATATGTGTTTTTTAGACTATAAATATGTAGGTGTTCTAAAATTTCTAATGGCATCCCTGTGAATGATCTTGCACTTCCCCCATCATGGGTATACACACACCTCATTTTGCAGACCACTGATCCAGAAGGTGAATTGAACAGTTTAATGCCAAAACCATCCGTTCTTTCATTAAATAGGTTATCTTTTGCTCATAGTGTTTCTAATTTCCCTTCGTGAAATAGTTTTTGCAATAGTGCTTTGAATTAACAAACATTTTTTTAGGTGGAAAAGATAAGGATAGAATGTGTGTGAATTAGGTTGACTCTCTTTGAGAAAGAATACTATTTTTGATTTTGAATAAGGAGACTTAAAAGCCTTCTCTTTTGTGGTCTGGGTTGGTGTAAGTAAAATCCTTGTTGTGATGTCATTAAGCCTTCCCTTCCCACCATTATAGTGAACTATAGTTCATAATACAGAGTTAGGGATTGGTAAATATTTACTGATTTTTTTTTTTTTTTTTAATTTGAGACGGGGTCTCGCTATGCAGTTCAGGCTGGCCTTGAGCTCACTTTGTAGCCCAGGCTGGTCTCGAACTCACAACAATCCTCCCACCTCTGCCTCCCAAGGTATTTACTGAGTTTTAAAAAAAAGTCTTTCAACCTTAATTAGAGAGACCAAGCTAGAAAGAATAGAGTGAGACCCTATAGCATGGTACTGGTAGCATGCAAGGACTGTGGATTTGTTGTGAGTTTTCTGCAGAATCTCCCCAAGTTGAGCAGGACCATGTACCTCAAAATAAAGAAAATTAATTTGACAGTTTATTTCATTTCAAAATTTGGCAGCCCAGGATTATGAGGATTAGCTAAGACATGGGCATACTGAACAAATATAGTGAAAAATTATTTTAGATATTAGAAGAATTTCCATTTTTATAATGAAATAGAAAGGGAAGCCATTGTCCATCTTTTGTGGTAAGACTCTGCAGAGCAAATTAGGAAGAGGAAAAAAATTCTCTTTGGCTACAAGTAGAATAGACAAACTCCAGAGCATGTGTACTACATATGTGGGTATTTCCAAATATTTTTTCAGTCATGAGAATGCAAATCATTTCAATATTAGAGTAGCTCAGCGTATTACTGTTACAGGAAAAACAAGTTAAACCAAGTATGTGTTGTACCGAGGCTGAGTCAACAGTGTCATTTCAATGTAAAGGAGAGTGCATTGAGAGTTATTCCAAGTCCTGTGGTTTTCCTCCAGCTGAGCAAAGACAGCTGTTACTTCAGAAGTGAGGCTTAGATGCACAAAAAGAAGTTGCCTGTTTGCTTTCTGTTTTGACTATACCCTTTTTTTTTTGGCTTGAGGCTATTCCAATACCTGTTTTCTTCTTAGATTTCTGGTTTTAGATATTTTAAAATACATTATGTATTCTAGGTGTATAATAGTTTAAAACCTCCTTTAAATTCATCTGCCAATTCAAGGTCCATGGTTGGGATATCAATATCAGATACTCTTTAAAAAACATTGTAAGGAAAACAGAAAAGTGATCTATTTAGCATATTATTTTCTACAGTTCTTTAGTAGTGTGGCCGTGAAGTAAGGTAGTGGTTTATGGGACAACATGCCAAACTAATAATAAAACTTAACCTTTTGACCTTGGATGTCAGGAGCGTGTGTTCTGGTATTATGGAAAGAGTGTTGAGAGCTACCCTAAGTTTTCTTCTTGGGATTCTACCATCATTAAGGGTATGTGTCAGGCTAGCTAATTTCTTGGTTTGGGAAGGTAGGTTTTGAATTTTTACTGTCTCACTTGATTCTTTTTAATTGGAGAGCAGACCAGATGAAGAAAATATTTTATCTCTTAAGGCATTTTTGGTTTACCACATTAGTCATTACCCGCCTTCTGTGAGTAGCAGGCCACACTTTTCCTGTTCAGTGGTTCAGTTTTTGACTGCACTGCAGATACAGTCTTCAGAGGGATTTATTTCTAATCAGTTGAATTATGGATGCTTTGATCAAATGATGATGGTCTGCCTCTTTTTAATGGGGGTCATGACTTTTAAGAGTAAAATCTTGTCAAGATAAAGTATGATCAATGTTATGACCTGACCGCTTCCCCAACTCCATCAATTTCTCTGGCTTCTGTAATGCTAGTCTATTATGGGGAAGAAATGGTGTCTGGTTACAGTTTTGGCAAACGAACAAGCAAGCAAACAAACAACTCTATATAGTTGTAGCCATTCTTTTACTTCCCATGGTAGTTGATTTTGTTGTTTTTTCCCTCTGGAAATCTATAGTAATGTATCAAATCCTGAAGTTGCCATGTTTTCAGCAGAAGGCTTCTGGGGGTCAGTGAGTAGGGCCTATCTGTCAAAGGCAGCTCCCGACAAGGGACAACACTGGTGGCCCCTCTTGTTCTGGGAGTTTAGTCCTGGTGTTATTTTGACAAGCATGGGATCATTAGCTGATACTTGGCATAAATTTTTCATATGCATGGGTTTTGATAAGCTGGTGGTTATCTGTTTGAAGCTGTTATAAATGTGTATTATAGAAGTTTGCAGGTTATAGTAGATAGAAGATTTTTCTGTCTCTATCTATATACATGTAGTGAGTAAAAGAAGTACAGGGCCAGTAGATAAAAAATTGTGCAATACCTTGATTTATATGCCTTTGGGCAAATCCTTTCTTTGAGTTATAGTTTCATCTTCTATATAAAATGATGCTAATACCAATTTGCATGCCTGATAAGTTGTTGTGGGGATCACATAAGATCCTGTTTGTGAAGATGTTTGGTAAGCTGTGAAGGTACTTTATAATAGCACTGTCTTTGACCAGTTGATCAGTATGTGGTGCGCCTTCTCAGGACAACCCTCATAAATTGGGTGTTGTGAACTTTGTGGTCTGCTGGGCCATGGTGTTCACATAGGCTGTGATGCTTTCAGGTTTGGGTGGAGAAGTATGACTGAAAATCAGCTAAACATCCCTGCCCATTAGAAGCAAGGAAGCAGGTCTCAAATATTTGTATGGAATGCTGTCCATGGCCTTGCTTTTCTTCACAGTGTCTAGTCAACACCCACTCCATCTTGGTGTAGATTGTGCCAGCCATGTCATTTAGGGTTTGGCTGGCAGTTTGTGAAATTCCTTTGGTTACTCTTTGAAGGTATCATGTCTTCTGCAGGTTACTGCTTTTAGGTTACTGTATTTTCTGTGCAGGTGAGTGGGCACTACGTAGACTCACTGTGTTCAAATTTACAAACTTGTTTTATGTAGCAGCTCTAAAACCAGATTACATTTGGTGCGGTCGTAGAAGATGCAGATACTTGGTTCACTATTTTTTTAAAATGTAAAAGTTACAGAATTTGAGACTTGGTATGGTGACATATGTTCTGGTTCATAGCCAAGATGATTACAATGCCATGGTTTTAATATTTTCAGTGAGGTAATGTGTGCTGTAGTGGGGAGGAGGAGAAATGTTATTTAATCACCAGCACTACACTAATAACCGCATTCACTGGATCTTTTGTCCCTCTGCTTGAACTGAGGTTACTTGCTCTAATACTGGTTTTCCAAAGGACTTAATCCTGGTAATGCGATGAGGTGATCGTGGGACGGACGTTCCCACTGGAGCTGGAGTGGTGTAACTGGTAAAACCCTCTGTAAATCTCTTGTTCAGAGTGAGTGTCACGCCCATGTCTCCAAAGTGGAGTAAATTTTTACTGAGGAGATAATTTTAAGAGTGATGAACAAAGCAGATTAAAATATCTCCTCTGCCAGGCCATTGTTACCTTGAAAAGCTAGAATAAACTCATTTTGCAGGTTTTCTTTTTGTCGTGTGGGAAATTAAGTACTTGTTTATCATTCTCTTGTCTGTTGCTTCAACAGTGCAGCTTGGCAGACATTTTCCAAGCACTGGACCATGTGCCTGGCCTCATGTTTGGGTTGACGCCAGCGGAAGCAGACATGGCTTGTGTTGCCTAATTCCAGAATCTGTATTTTTCTGGAGCTCCCTCAGCTCCAAGAGGAGCAACAGCACAACAGATGAGATGAGGGTAGGCCATGGCATCTGTGGCTTTTTTTTTTTTTAATCCTTCAAGGGGTTTATGACTCATCATGGGAGGGTAGAGGAAAGCACTGGGGTTAAGAAAGTCAGCGTCTCAAGCTGGGTATAGTGTGCATGCCTGAAATCCCAGTACTCAAGAGGCTGAGGCAGGATGATTGCCTTGTGTTCAAGGCCAGCCTCGGCTACATAGTGAGGTCAAGGCCAGCAGAAATCCTGTTAAAAAAAAAAAGATAGAAAGAAAGAAACCACTTCCTACAGGAGTTACCCTGTGCTCTTTTTCAAGTAGCCAACAGTTGGTTTTTATTGAAGAATGAAAGTGATTTATGATTTATTTTAAAATTATAAGAAATTACTTTCATTGTGAAGAATTAAAAATGAGCCAAAATATAATTCAGGTAGAAGGAAAAAAATGAAAATGAAATGATGAAAATGAAAAGATTTGAATTCTTTTTATTTTCTGTGCTTCTTTTTTAGTTTAATTTTTTATTAGCACATATTATTTTTTACAGAATAATGGGTTTCATTGTGACAATTTCGCACACACACCTAGCATACTTTGGTGATATCTTTCCCCCTCCTTACACTCTCTTATCTGTATCCTCTAAAATTTTTAATTTAATATATTAGAGTTTATATGACTTTTTTCTGTCTGAAAACTCTAGAATGAAACTGAAAAGAGCTATCTTTTGGCCTCTCTAGAACTTAACAAATCTTTGACAAAGGCCTTCTACCCTGTGTTTCCAAACCAAGTGTTGCTACAAATGCGGGTATCCCGAACTACTTCCGGTGTTTGAAGACACAAGCATGGGATGTTTAACTTCACATATTAAGTCTGTACAGACTTTTCTGTCTGATCTTTGTACATCTGTCAACAATTAGATAAGCAAAGAGAATGGACCTGAGCATTTGCAAACTACAGTGTGATTGTTTTATGTCCAGAGCAGGACAGCTTGCCATGCCACTTTCTTTTCCATTGATTCCCCCAGTAAACCTCCTTTTTTATCTTAACTCTACCTTCTTTAATTAATTTACTGAAGCTAAGTGTTAAATTTGCAGCAGTAGCATGTTCCAGGCAAGGAGCTTTGTGTGCAGCCCACCCTGACGTAACATTTGCATAGTATGTTTAGAGATATTTTTATTAAAATGACTGTTGGGTCTCCACAGCAATCTGCATAGCCCCGGTGATAATTTCTTACTTTCATTTACAGTAAAGAAATGTGAGTTGTGAGATATGAGTTAGATGACTGGGGTTTTTAACAAGAGTGTATTAAAGAAGGAAATGATTAGGTGTTTGTCAGATTTTTAGATAGTTTTTTTTTTTTTTTTTCAGTTGACCAGTATATATTGGTATGGATTGACATAGATGGGTGTTTAAAGAAAAATATTAAAAGAAAAAATTGAAAAACAAAACTAAAAATTTAAGCTTGGGGTGAACCTCATGTATTCCTCTCCCCTTAGTATTTAATAGATTTCATATTTTCCTGCTGTTTGCCTTCCTCTATTCCTAGGTTTTTGGCCTTAGGCATGTTCTCTGGAAATGGGAATGAAATGCACTTATCTCTGGGTTTAGATATTTTCTTTTACAGTACTAGTTTCTATGCTGATTTAATGTGTCCTAAGTATGAGCTGAGGGTTTAGGAACCTTTGAGGCTCTCAGCTTTAAACACTTCTCAGTGACATACTGCAGGAATGTTAGGTTGAATACAGAGATGGACTGTTGAGTTTTGGGACGTAGGTATAGAGCCTCTATGACCCAGGTAGTATAGCAACAACCCAGGTGTTAGGACTTTAGTTTCTGCACATCTGACTTGAACAGTCAACTGCACCTGAAGTTGGTCTTTTTATGGATAGTCCGATCTCGTATCCACCCTTTGCATAGTACATTCATCTTGGCATTCTAGTGAATCCCCTTAATCTTTGTTCTTGCGAGTAGCCTTCATTACTACCACCCAAGAGTTGTTGTTAAAAGATGGTAGGAGAAGGATGCTCATGGGGAAATTGGGGACTGTTTTCAGGATACTCCCTGTTTGACTCAGAGAAGTCTCCATGATTTCATACAATAACTTGTAACAATCACACATTTTTTCCATTTCCACTTTAACATAGCTCTGTTCCTTATTCTTTTTGAATGTCTACCTCTAAATTAACAAAATACCAGAAGTTGTCCCCTCCACTTAAAAAGTTTTCTGAATAATTTAAACTAGAAGAATACTTTTTTTTCTTTTGGGTGAGTAGCAAGGGAAAAATATTATATATATATATTTATTTATTTAAAAATATACTTAAAAGCATACCTAAAAGCATCTATTTAAAATTAAGGGCTTTAAAAGATACTAAGTTGTACTTAACAAAATAGTTTTTAGAAAGTTTTAAAAAGGGAGGGCCTACTAAAAGCACAGGAAATTGGTAACAGCCAAAATTTGTCTTGATAAGAGAACAGACAGCGTTAACAGAATAGGCAGAAGATGTAAGTTAAGACAATGGAATAATGCTAGTCTTGGTGGATTGGCCTTTTTTGAGCATTAAACAGCATACAATTGTATAATCCTTTCTGTAGAGAAAAATTAACCTCTAGATATGATATGGCTTCTTCCTCTCTGTTGGGTTTAATTACAGTGAGATTCTGAATGTTTTGGTCATGTAAATGCTATATTATTTCGCTCTATTGTTTTACAAATGGTTGGATACTTACGTTGAGGAATACACTGGAGGTTCTTTGGATTCTGTTGGTCTTATTTTTCTATGACTGTATCAGCAAATCTACTTTTTGAAAAGATGGTACTGTACAATGAAAATAGACTATCATCTCATTCACTTACAATTTTTATTTCTATTTTCAGCATTTGCCATTTGGATATAAATTATTTTGGTTTTTTTGTTAACCTATTTCATTTTTCAATGTAAAGTCCTTAGTTTGCGATTCACAGAGTGGCAAAGGAGGGGAGGGTATAATTAGACACAGTCATATTTGAATATTTTATGCTTAATAAAACAAAAGCTTAGAACATTTTAAAGGCATAAAGTGATGAGTTTGTTAATGTATTTTGTCTTCGCTGCAGATATTTAGCTTGTTGAGTATCTCACAAGAGTATTAGTACTTGGTATGGTTGAGGCACCTGTGTAGGTCTCAGGGATTCCGTGATGAGCCTGTCAGGGTCATTCCTGTGAGAGAATTTGTGTAAAGGTGGAAGAGAGAGATGGGTCAGTGAATACATCTTCTTTGTTGCAGGATAGCACAGAGGAAGAATATCTAAATCAGATAGGAAGGTCCCTGGGCTTAAGGATGGCTATTCTTTGTTTATGATTCAAAATGGGTTAGGAACTTAGTAAGACAGTGATGGAAGAATGCGTGTAGAAGTGGTCATTAGTATATTGGTCACATCCTGAATATGTGTGTGGATTTTATCAAACCTTTCATTTCATGTGGAAGAGTTTCATTTCCAAATGCATTAAGTTTCCGCTCCAAAATCCAGGAGTTGAAATTTAATTCATAAAATTACATTTTTTAGGGGCTGGGGATTTAGCTCAGTGGCATAAGTACCTGCCTTGCAAGCAGGTGGTTGTGAGTTCGATCCCCATTACCGATAAAAAGATTAAAAAAGAAAAAAAAATTACATTTTTTTCCTGTAGTCTTTACAAAGTCAGAACAATAAAAAAAAGTGTATATTAAATTTCAGTATGGTACAGCAAATTAATGAGGTTTGTTTTGATAATAAATCTAATATAAAATTGGGCAAAATTGAAATTTTTTTTAAAATAGAAGATTCTAGATTTATTTGCTTGCTGGAATGAATTTCTTTATAAAATGAAAGTGCTATTAGTAATGTAAGAAATTTACTTATAAATTCATTTTTCTTGATCCTTTTCCTCTAAGTCAAAGCATGTTTTTCAGTTTTTGGAAAGTAGCACTTTTTAAAATTCTAAACCCTATATCTTAAGCTTTTCCCCTGAATTTCATATCTGTGTCTCTTGGGTAGGAAACATATTTTCTATTAGATGGTATCTCTGAAGAATATAAAAATCTTCAGCACATTACCTGGAAAATAAAATTCATACCTCACTTATTGCATTTTATTGGTGGTGCCTTGTAATTAAGACTAATTCTACAGAAGATGACAGCTGTTTTTCCACTCATTTTTATTTAAATGTAGCACTTGGGATTTGAAGTTTCTGCACTTCTGTTTGTTTGGATTTTTTTTTTTTCGTGGCCTGATCCCAAAAATATGTAATAAAAAAAGTAATGAAAGCTTTGTTGTTTGAGATTATAGGGTGCTACAAAATTACTGCAAATCCCTGGTATCTCCTTGTCTGCCCTCAGTTCTCCTATTTTTGTCACTTTAGAAAACTTTAGTTGTGCTCATTTTGCTGCACCCTTTCCAGAGCCCATGTGCCAGAACTGGCTAGAGCCAAGTCCTAGGCATAAACTCAGATTTCCTCTCTCTCCAGTGCAGCTACTTAAAATTTGCATGAATGTTGAAGGACACAAAAAACCCCTGTACAACTCTTCTTCACTTATTTTAGGAACACCAACCTTCAAAGCAGTAAAATCTCTTCTGAGTGAGCAGTAGATACTTACTGCAAACAGAAGGCCAAGGAGTCATGTGAGACAGACAGTACACAGAGGCCTATTTGAAGAGGTTACAAAGCAACAAGTAATACCAATTTAAAATGATTACATGTTAGTGCAACAAATGAAACACATTGAAGGCTGCTCAGATTACCCTGTCAGGGTACTAGACTTAATTACACATGTTAGAGATCCCTAAAACAAAAGGAGCTTTTGAGCTTGTGTTAGATAGCTGGCTTGGTAAGGAAAAACCTTGGAAAAGTTTAGGTAGAGCCCAGAGGAAGTTTCAGGGAGAATCCTATCATGTCTTAAATACCTCTGCCTATCTCTAAATAGATACTTTTGTGAGGCACTGGAACTGGTAAAAGTCAATGGCAGTTTATTTGTTGCTTTCAGTATTTGTATGTAGTTGAGGCTGATAAACTTGAATAAACACTACCAGCCTTGTCTGGACTGAGTCATAGTTAGTGCTAAACAAGTGTTTGTATTGTGTATCTTAGAGATTCTTTGTGAAAGGGTCTGAAGTTGATATTAAGAGGGTACACTAAAGGTATCTAAAAAAAGCAATTTTTATATTGTTTTTATTTTTCTTAGTCATTTGTGTAAGTCACATTTTCTCTGTCCTTAACCTTAACCTCTCTCTATGAGATTGTAAGAATCGTATGTTTGGGTTTAATTTCCATGCAATGCTAACCTCATAGTAGTTGTTCAGCAAATATTGGTAGAATTATATTAGGGTTTAATGATATTTTTGTCATATGTAGTGTTCAGTTTACCTTTAGTGAATCACTTCTCCTTATTTCTGAAGTGCTATATCTTTTAAAAGAAGAGCAGTGAGTTTTGTTTACAGTAGTTTAGTATGTCTTATTAAATTACTAGTGATGGCAATTGGGAAGAATTTATGCCATTCATAGATATGTCATATCCTATAGTAAATTGTATCATTTTACTTTTATGTTTCCTTACTTAACATAACCCAGTAGTTTACTCTCCCACTAAGAGTAGAAGCTCTGAACTTCACTACACTTTCTGGGACCTAATGCCTGCCCATCTGTGTATCCTGTGTTCAATTATTTCGTTAATATTCTCTAGGCATTATGAGCCTAGAATACCTTGTTCTTACCTCAAGGCTTTTACATTTGTCATTTCCTCTACCTGGGGTGCTTTTTCTTCTATCTTGTGACTATGTTCATGTCACTCTCCTCTCAGAGGTAACCTCCTCAGCAAGCTTTTTCTGTACACCACACCCCTGCCTTCATGACTGCTTTGTGTTCCATTACTGAGTCTTGTTCCTAACGGAATGAACCACTGTCTGAAAAACTCCTTTGTTACCCATCTTTCCCTAAAAGAAATAAGGTTCCTGAAGACAGGAGTAAGGTTCTGTGAGCTGCAGTGTCCTTGACATCAGGACCGTATCTGCTTGAGCCAAAGCTCTCTGAGTGTCTTTCTGGATTTAGACAGCGAGTATCCAAATACACTGGAAAATTGTGGATGCTGGAAGTCAACTTCTAGATTGTGTGTCATATTGCCAAATTATAGATGAAACAATAACCACTGGTATTTCTCTTTGGTTTTACTTCTGGGGTGTATATGTGAGAACATGCATACATAGAGATACACACAGACATGTTAAGATTTCACTCAGCCATTAATTTATTTAGTGCCCACTGTGTGTGGCTAAAGAAAATTTAGGAAAAAGTCACTCTTTGTGAGTCACTAGTTTCTTGGATTTCATTAAAACATAATTCAAGTGTCAGTTCTCTGCCTGTCATTTGATTGAGCATTTTACTTTCATTTTACAACTGTGACGCTAACCTTCCAGTTTCATTGTTGTATTTAAGTGTTTTACTTGGTGGAAAGAATAAAATAGATTTTGAGACAAGAGATTTCCTAGTTTCACCTTTATAAATTTGGATTATCAAGGTTTTTTTTTTTTTTTTTTTTTTTTGGTACTGGGACTCAAACTCACAACCTTGTGCTTGCCAGGCAGGTGCTTACACCACTGAGCTAAATCCCCAGCAGATAATCAAGGTTTTAACTTTCATTGTATGGCAAATAAGTTATAGTATTTGTTGAGAAATAGCACAGGAATAAAGTCATAAATCACAAATTTTACTTTATCTTTTGTGTATTTATGCAGTTTGTTATCATCTAGATGCTTCCAGACCTCTGCTGGAGTCTATGGTTTTCGATGGATACATGTTTTAACACATTCGTTCTCAGAATGTGGTTGTTCAGACCTGTAACATCAGCATTGCCTTTGAACGTAATAGGGGTATTGTCAGGCCCCACGTGGAACTACTCACATGAGAAACTGGGATTGGGTGCAGCGCTCTTGTGGTTTAACAAACCCTCCAGGTGATTCTAATTTGTACTAAAGTTTGAGAACCATGGCCTTGTAAATGGTAAAGGTTCAAGGTAGCATGATCCCACAAATCACCCAAATATCATTAATTATTAGCCTGGTAAGCCTACCTCCTTTTCAGTCACTGAATTGGATTGGTTCACTAAAGCTAGGCTGAAAAGTTATTTGCTAGGTTGTCACATACTATTTTTAAGATTGTTTGTATTTCTCTGAACCTGTCACTAATGATTTGCCAGGGCACTTAATAGGAATAGGGCCTCCCTCCCTTACCCTCCTTCAGGGCTTCCTGAGTCAAAGTGGCGGGGTCCTTCTGTTCCTTTGGATAGCTTCCTGCAGGTATAGGGCATGCCATTTGTGTACTTTGGATGAGGGAAGTGACAGTGTTGGATTATAGGGGACCTCTGGAGCATTTAGTCATCCCCCAGCTCAGTTAACAGGTAGAGAACTGTGTGTCCCCGAGATTGAGCCTTGCCTACGATTGCACAGCAACGTAGGGCTAGTAGGGGAGGAGGCAGGTGCTGGCCTCCTCATTTCCTCCTCTGTAGCAGATCCCCACAGGGGGACAGAGCTTCAGCTTGCTGTATGCCTGCAGAACATTCCTTTTCTACTGAGAGGTTTTCCTTTTTATTTAAAGAAAAAAAGTAGAAGCCAGGAAGTTCTCACTGAAACTAATAAAAGTGTCTAAAGAGAATTAAAAAAAAATCAGTTTGAGAACTTGTGTATGGAGGAAATAACCTGACATTAACTGTTTTAATTATAGTTGTTGCATTGGGCTTATCAGTGTGGGAAGAGCGAGTGCTTGAGCCCTACAGGGAAGTGGGCTATGGACAAGAAGATGGCCCTCTTCCTGAATCTGCCTGTTTGCCTGCAGCCTGGAGACTGTTTGATGCTAACAGCTGTCTGGAGACTGGAGACAGATTGGACTTAAGAGTCCTGGCTTCTAGGCTCAGTCCTTCCATAGCTAGTGTGTAGAGGCTAATGAACCTCTCAGGGCTTCATTTTCTGGTAAATGGGTACGGTGATATCCCATTCTGTGAAGGAGAGTGTCAGGTAATGGGAAACAGTGTATATAAGGGACCTGTTGCTCGACCTTGACTCCCTAGGTTCAGATTCCACTTCTTCCACTCACTAGTGTGACAGTAGCCTGATCAGTTGTCCTCTTGCCTGTGGAATAGTGTAATGAAGTTAACTACTTCTTAGGGCTCTGAAGATTGGATTGGTTAGTAAGTGTAAAGTGCTTAGTGCTTGTTATTTAGTAAGTGGTATTTATTAGCTGTTGTTATTAATATTTTTAAAGCAGTATTGTTTAAAGCATGATGGAATTCCTGTAATCATGTTTTTGATTTCACCACTGGATACAACACTGGGAAAACAGGCTCTCTACACAGTATATTGGTAGAGGAGTTGTGTATGGCTGGCACTCTGTGAAAAGAAGCTAGTTTTGGTGTTCAAGATGGGCAAGCCTACATACTGTGCTGTTGCATAGTATGTACATAGAATTTTGTGGCTAGAGAACCTAAAGGTGGAAACTTCTCAGTTTGACTTTCGGTGTTTGTGTGCCCAAACCTTCTGAGGCGAGGAACATCTTTATGGCCCTCAAGAAAGAGTTGGTGAACTTCAATTTTGATTTTTGATTGGGAGACTAGGTTTCTTTCTGTTTTGCCTTTTCAGTTTCACTGATTCTTGATATGGTACATTTTTGTGATGAATGTAGGAGGTAAATTCTGGAATGAATTTTTGTGCTTACATGACTCTAGAAGCCAAAAGATGAAAACGTGTTTAAAACTCTAAAGGGAAACCCAGTCGCATTGGATATGGGGAAGAAAGTTGACTTGAATGACAGCTCTTTGATATCTGAGGGTTATGGTCAATGGCTTATGTCTAATGTACTTATTTTGTTTTGTTTTAGCATTGCAGTGTCGAGATGACTATGAGCCCTGTGTAAATGAAGGAATTTGTGTTACCTACCACAATGGCACAGGATACTGCAAGTAAGTTTTTCTTTTCTAATTTGCATGTTTTACAGTCGAACACTGGACACAATTAGGCTGCCCTTTATTTTTAATACATTTATGAGATGTTACTGGTTCCTAGACTGCTCTGATTAGTTTTTGTGGATAAGGATGGAAGGATATGGATAGCAGATAAATGATTAATAAGAACTTAATATTTTACCAATTTTTCCATTATGAGTAAGACTTATCAATAAATGGCTAGTTAATAACATATATTGAGTATGTCTGTTTTACCTTTCAGTTTAAGGTGTAGACTTAAAATCTCTCCTTAGCATTGTAGCTATGATCTTGTCTTTAAGTCAAGCCAAATAGTTACTAACTTTAATTCTGTGAAGTGTAAGTGAATATAGTCATATGAAACTTGCCCCCCTAGTATAAGAAATCCAATTTCACACTTGAGATTGCTAGGGAGGAAGAGTCGTGGGTAGAGGTTGTGGGTGTGTGCGATCTTACGGGGTTTAAAGAGGACAGACAAGGCAGGGGTAGGACTATTAGAGTACTTCTTGACTCAAGAGCGTTTTTTTTTTTGTTTTGTTTTGTTTTGTTTTTTGTCTAACCATCTAGTCTAGCTGTCCCTTTTGTTTCAGAAAGGCTGTGAGGTAGTTTCATAAATAGCTTCTCTGGACCATTTTTATTTTTTAACTTCAGTTGAAAAGTTTTGGTAGTAACATGTACCCATTTATTTCAGGGAAAATGTTGGAAAAATAAACTTAATAATGTGAAATTTCTCTCCCTTTTCTTATGTTAATTGTAATATTCTTTTCTCTGTCAAGTTTGTTCTGACACAGGGTCTAAGTTGATTAGTGTCGTAAACAAAAATTTTTTTCCAAGTCAGAAACAATTTTCTTCAACAAAGTGAAAATATTTTAAGCTGTGATGACAGTAAAGCTTAACAGTAGTTTGTTTGTATTGGAATAAAGATAACATTGGAAATGAAAGATTTTATGTAACTGATTATGGACTGGTCAAATTGGGTTTTCTAGCTGGAAAAAGAAGAATGTGCAGCATTCTCCTCCAATAAAATAGAATTGGAGAAAATAAGGGAGGGAACTTAATATTTTAGAATTGGTACTGGGAATCTCACTTAGTCTCCTTAAGGCATCTGGTGCTTGCTTTATCCTGTTATTCAGCTCTGGTAGTAGTTAACCCATTACATTACGATCACTTGTTGATGCATTTATATCTCTTACTAGTTCGTGAGTTCCTGGTCTTAGCCAAAAGTTTTGCATAGTTAATACCTAGTACAGTACTTGGTATTTATTGCTTAACAATGTGTTTCTTGAACTACCATATCAGTATGTGTAATCATTCATGTGTCTCTTATCTGTTTGTCTTAAATAATGAGATATTGCTTCTTCCCTTTGAAGCTGTTTCATGAAGCATCCAGGATAGTACTACAGAGAGAGGCAAGCTATTTGGACAGAGTTCAACTTGGTGACTTGTGTAGGGAGAGTGTTCACATTGGTTCTATCTGTTGCCCTACATATTTACGATCTATCATGGGGAGAGATGGTTTCTAGGAGAGCCCAGGCTCCAGCATATATGAGGGGTACTTTGGGAGGAAGCAGCTGTGTGAGTCACTAGTCTCAAACTCTCCAAGCAAGATTAGGAAGGCAAGGTTGCCCTCAATTTTTTGGAATGAACACTGATAGGAGGCAGGAACTTACTTTGTGGCTGATGAAAATGGGTCTGTCTAAATTCTGTTCCTGTGGTTAATTGTAGATACAATGGAATTTGTACGGGTATGGTTAGGTGTGAGTTCCTCAGATATCTTCTAACACTGCTGTGAGGCAAACATGCTCCTTAAGAAAGAGCAAAGTTGTCCTGTTGGGAGACCAGTATAAACAACAGAAGTTGTAAAAAGAGAGGGCTTACCTGAGTAGAGGTAATATTACCACTTTGAGGACTAGCAAGGTCAAAAGAAGTCACAACATTGCCCCAGAGATGGCAATAAACATTCAAAAATGTTGTGCCAGATTTCACAGAATCTTAAGCAAAATTTTAAACCAAAATAATGTATAGTTGGCATTCTTTAAGTAAAACTTTACCAACCCTACCTTCCCCTCCACTCCTGGGGTAGAGGGGGAGAAGGTAATCCAGCTTGTTCAGTAAATATTGTCACTAAACAGTAAATACATATTATAACACTTAGAAGATTTATAAAAATTACATCAGGCATACAGGGCATGTGATTATGTTTTTATTCATGAGATTGCTTAGTGGATTAAGGAAAGAAAGTTGAAGCCAGATTCCTTTGGGGGGAGTGAGAATTAGTGGAAAATGTTTTATAGTAGAAGCTATCTGACGACCTGTTAAGTACTGATTCAGCTAAACTCTAATGATTGTTTATATAACTTATAGAAACCCTTGATAAGATCACATTGACAGATGAGGATAAGTACTTTTAAAGATTGGCTTTGTACACAGCTCAGCATTTTTTCTCACCGTTTGGAGCCTAAGTACCCTGTGTGTTCAAATGGTGATGCCAGACAAGGAAAACCTGTGTAATCTTGCATAAAACTCAATTATTGCTGCCAAATAGTTGCTGTCAGATTTTAATAAAGCCCTCTCACTACAGGAAAAATAAGACACTTTATTCTCTCCTTTGTCGTATTGGGAGGTATTAATATATGGTATAATTAAGTTTGGATATCATTAATCACTTTGAAGTTTTCTTCAGGCTTTCAAATATAAACCATTTCAAACCCCATTTAGATTAAAAAAATCATAGGCAACTCAAGTCACTGGGATGCTGTAGACAAGGATATGAATTGTACAATTTACAAATTATGTATTTTAGAGGCATATTTATTAGAGTTACTTAAAATCGTTACTGACAATCTTAAACATCTAGCTTTTCTGTGGTGTTTTTTTATCTGCTGCTTCTTGAGTATGAGGAGTTTTACTTTACATGTATTGTACATTTTAATTATTGACTGGACATTAGGGTGATGCTTTTTAAGGTTTTTCTTTCACTGAAGAATGCTTTTGTCCTACTAAGCAGTCCCATTGCTGGCAGATGACCTTGATCCTGTGGAGTCTTGATTTTAGATTTTCTTGGGGTGAATCTGTTGCCCTTAGTTTAACAGTACAAAGTTTAGCCCTTGGGCATTGTCTGTCCTTATTTCCAAGATGGGACTTTTGAGAGGATTCAATGGAAAGCGTGATGGGTTTTGCAAACTCTGGGGTACTTGTCAAGTTCTTCTAATTTGTCAGGACTTGAAACCTTCTGCTCAGTGTTTTAAGCTTTCTAATTTTCACTTTCTCTTGGATCCCTGTGTCTCATCTTGCTTCCGCATAGTCAGCAGTCATTGAAGGATTTGAGTAGAGTTGTGTTCGTATTTAGAGGTACTTCTTGTGGCTCTGTCTTTTCTAGGCTTTTTCCTGTCAAATTCCAGCTGTTTTGACAGCTCCAGATTGCTCTGGCTCCTTACCCAGTCAGATGTCCACTGTTGGCTTACATTCTTCCCGTTTTGCTGTGCAGGCTGAGAAGCACATTTAGGGGAAAACAGTATAAATACAGATTTCCTATGGTTTGCTTCTTTCTTTCTCCCATCACTCACATCCCATCTAGTTTCTGGTTGCTTTTGGTTGCTCTCCATGCCTTTCATACTGTAATTTGTCCAAAGTTTATAATTGTTTTGAGCAAGAGGGTTGGTCTGATGTGAGTTACTTTACCATTATTTTTAAGGATGAAATTACAATAGAATTACAAAGAATTTTCTATACTCCACTTAGGAGGTACATACCTAGCATACTGTTTGTGCAGTGTGGAAAAGGCATAGGAGTTTTAAAGGCTCGTGTGGGTGAGTGCTTGCCCTTGAGACTCTGCTTGTTATCTATCTAAAAGTGACATTTTGAAGTGCATCCTTGTAAAAATAAAATGTCAGAAAATACAAGTTTGTGTCACTCTTTATCTAAACTTTGTCTACCATCTGTAATAAACATTACACATTAACAGCTAACAGCTTTCCTTGCCAGTATAAGGAAGTAATGTTGGTGGTCCAGGCCTCCTAAATCCGTTGAAGAAAATTGGAGCAGTTGCCTTTGTTGTCCCCTTGACAAACTTAGGCATAGTAATAGAGAACAGAAACACTGAACTTCTTCAGAGTGCAGCGTATGATGGAGGATGCATCATCGACGCTTGTGTCATGGTGGTGCTCCCACATACGTCATGGCTGGCTCAGTGTACTCCTTTCATCAACCTTAGAGTCAGTGCATTCAGTGCTATGCAGGGTAGTGTCAGATCAAAAAAATACACAGGGAAAATGGAACTGTTAAACCACCTTCTCTCCTCTGTTGAAACTGGTTCTGCCAGCCTGGTTTTTTTGAATTAGTCCCATAGTAAGCAGAACGTTATATATTCAGTTTTTCTGGAGAATGTCAGCAGAAGCCTGAGCATTTTAAACATAAAATCAATAATGCTATCTTTTGGTTCATTAAATACCTTTCATAAAGTAATTTTTAAAATGTGATGGTCCTTGTTTTGAAATCTTACATTAATTGTTTTGCTGTTGTCATTTCGTTTTGGTTGTTTTTTGTTTGCTTGTTGAGATTTTGTTTTTTTCTCTTTAAAAAATAAAATGTCATGATCAAGTATTACTAATTTAAGTTAGTTACTGCATTCTATTTATGTATACAACATGTAACAGATAGCTCAAGTCTGGGGTGGTAGTTGTAATTAATGTTCTAGTGTTACTTTACGCTTGTTGGGAAGTCACAGACTAATTATTGGGTTCATTAACCTAGACTTCTTTCTTAAAGAGATTCAGAGTGAGTCCTGTTAGAGTATTGCAGAGTTGGGTGTGAAATAACTGACTGTGTTGTGGTCTTCTGTGCAGAAATCATCAATGAGTAGCAAAGCTGGGATTGGGGGAAGGAAGTGAAGTATTTGCCTCCAGAGTGGGATTCAGGGGGTTGCCAAAAAGAGTAATAGAGATCAATACTATTCTAATTTTATAAAAAAAAAAAAAAAAACGAAATGAATGCAGTACTGCTGGAAAAAGTATCAAACCTTAAATAAAGAGGCCAGTGTTACCAGTATTTTTCTTTTGCCTCAGCTCCAGGGTAGTTCAGGTTGGCACTGATCAGTGGATGGAAGCATCTGGAAGTGTTCTGCTTGGTGATGTTCAGAGGGCACAGGTTTTCTGCTACGTGGGCCTGAGTCCTAACTCCTGTCAGCTGTCAGATCGTTGGCAGGTTAATGATTATAATGCTAGCTAACATTAACTGAAAACTTATTGTATGTCAAAATTTGTCTTAAAATTGAACTCTTTTATATGATTTTAGTTCTTGTAGGCGGTAGATAGTGCCTCTGTTTTACCAGCAAGTATATGAAAGGTCAGAGAGATTAAACAGTTTACCAAGATCATGTAACTTTTTATTGACCTGAGATACTCTCAGAAAATGTGCTGTCATTTTGAGTCTGTTTGCCTATCAATAAAATGGAACCAAATTATATATTAAAATTGTAGTTTAAATAGTACTTTCTGAAAAGGAAGTGTGGGACATTTGAAAATACATGAAAGGCAGCTTTTTAGATCAAGAATCTGATTAAAACACTGCTTTGTATAGTTCTGGTTTTAGAAGTTGTAACGGTAACGTTAGGTAGGCCTGGGCATTTCATATAACATTAGCTAGAACCTTGGCCTTCTTGTAGCTGCATCAGTATATGTGGCCCAGACTTGGCTCAGTGTGTTTTGAGAAATAGTCGTTGACTTGAAAGCTCAGCAGTTACTGGAAATGAAATATAAGACAAAAGCAGTGAAGGAGGTGGGAGATAGTCAAAGTGTTCTTCAGTAGACAAAACTTAATTGAAAAAAACTTTATCTTTTTCCTAATTGAACATGAGCAAGTTCAGACTGATTTTATGCAGCTGTGACATTGAGACAGGTCAGATTCAGTGATTTCTGGTATGTTGCTGCCAGCACAAAAGTACAAAGTTGTTAAATGTGACATCTTATATTTGCATAGTAAATTACAGGTAAACATACATAATGCTTTGAGGCTTTTCCTTGTTTAGGATTTAAGATCTAGGCCTCTGAACAGTATTCCTGAGTCTTTTTAACACTGTGTCCTTTAATAATACACATGTGTCCCTTAGGGGTCGTACATGAGGAAGTCTTGGTCTGTAGCTTTTTATCAACATAGATAATAGAATCTCATGTTCTCCTGTATTCTTTAGGTTGGAACCTTTGCAGATTCCCCACTGTGCAGTGGAGGAGTAGAAGGCAGTTCGTAGGTTCTGCCTAGATCCTTTTGCCCATGTTGGGTAACTGCCAATAAATTAAATCAATTATTTTTAGTCTGGAAACCTGGCATTAATGGATATGAGTTTAGTTAAGTTTCTTTCAACAGGGTCTGCAGGTTAATTATAATCCTATGTGAAGTTTGTTTCTTGTTGTTCAATTATGGCTTGTCAGCACCATTAATTTCATGTAAGGATTCTTCCCCCTCCTTCCTTCTTTTCCTAGAAATAGAATTAGAAATAAAATTTCTCTTTCAGGGTCTAGAGAAGCTTAATGAAATCCTTCATTTTAATTTTGTCTATCTGTGTCTTTAATCAGGGCCAGCAAAGGAGTGGGAGATACAAGAATGCAATAGAAATTCAGTTATCTCAGCAGTTCCAAATTATTTGTTAAATCTAGTGTAAGTGTGTGGATATGATGAAAATTTTCACTAAACCCTCTTCTCAACGTGCAGGAGAAGCAATTTTGTGGCTTGGAATGAAATTTAGTGTCTTCTCCACCCCTCTATTGTATGTGTGCACATTTGTATATTAGCATGCATGCACATGTGCACACGAGTGTATTATGTGTGTTATTTTCACATGTGTCCTATTTGAGTTTTACTTATATCCCAATGTAAAGTAAGTTAAAATCTCTCTTGAGTTTCTCCAACTTTTCTAGATCCTTTTTATCCTATCAGTAACTAAGCACTTACTCCTCTATGTTCAAAAATGTATTGCTGATTCTCATACTGGTACCATCCATGTTCCTGAATTAATCCAATACCTTCTGTTTAAAATGTTTGCCTCTAGAATAGTTTCTGACTTGATCTTTATAAAAAGGGTTTTAGAAAATAAAAGTGAAAGCAGAGACTAAAAAAGGCAGTATTTAAATGACAGGGTGTATTAGCATACACATTGAACAAGAATTTTTTTTCTTTACATAAATATGAAGAGAAGTCTAGTGAGAAAGTAATCTGAATCTTGTGTAGAAAGAATTTAGATACTGAATTTGTATATTTCAGGCTGCTTTTCCTGCAGTTACCATCTGTAATACTGTATCTCAGACACTAAAGGTTAAACTGACTCTGAAGCTTTGTGGAATTCACACTGTTCAAACAGAGGTTTAATTTTCCTCACATTGGTAAGTAGTGAGCAGGCTGTTGTGATCATCATGCTGGGTATTGGACAGAACCGTCTGCGAGGCTTATGCAGACTTCCTCATGCACAGGTACACATATACTAGGTAGTGTCTTTAATGGGATGCTGTGTTCCTCACACAGCAGACATGGCGACAGTTCCTTGATTTCTTGCCATCTTTTTTTTTATGCATATGTGTATGAATTATCTGTGATGAGTGATAATGAGAACTGTAGAGGATTGTTCCTGGATACAGGTACGCCTACTTTGGGACAGAAGACTAAAATCAGGATTTTTATTGTTCTACTAAATTCTAAATATTGGAGTGTTTTTGGTGGCAGAGGAGACAGAGAGATAGGAAAAGGAGGGAGGAAGATTTTGGGAACTAGAAAGCTGTATTATTTGCGAGAGTCATCATTACCAGTTTCTTCTGTGCATAGGTTCAAATTTTTTCTACGTATTGGCTCTTCTTTTCCATCTATACTCCAGTTCATGTGAGGTTTTACTTCATTTCTGTGTGGATTACTCTGGCCTCACAGTGATAGCTATGTGAGTTGAAAAATAGTTTCTTTAGCACATGTTTTCTTGAATTCTGTAGTTTAGAGATGAAATGCATAGAGTGAAAGTGGTGAAGCGAGGCCCATGGACAGGAAGAAAGGGCAGCTGTTAGCAATTACCTTCCCTCCTCCAGACCTCTTGGCCTTGACTCTTGAGTCTCCTGCTGTTGCCAGACAGAGCAGCCAGGTAGCTTGTGGCCACATTTTGCAAGAACATTCAGAGGTCAGGAATCTAAGAAAAAAAGTGAGTTGGGGTAGAGGGAGTGATAGAAGAGCAGAAGCACTAAGAGCAGGGTCTGTTTTTACAGGCTGCATGGTTCGTTGCTTTAGCTGAGAATTCAGATATCTCACCCTCAAATTTCTACTGTCCAGCATATCAGTGGTCAGATTCTGTTCATTTTAGGGATCTAGAGTAAGCAAGCGTCTGCTAGCCAAGTCTTTGGTTACCCCAAATTAGCTCATGTCCTTTACTGCTCGTTTCCTCTGATTATATAGTACACATCCAAACCCTCAATTATCCAGAATAAAACAGGTCTGCCTGTTTTGTGCAGAAAACATTTGACAGTGGTTAGAACTCTGCCTAGACCAGTGTAGTGCCTTAGTCATTTAGCTGCTTGTCCCTTTTAAGGTTTTGAAATGCTTGGTCTTGTGTAAGCCAGGCATATTTCCTTGAGGAATTGAGGGGCAGCATGCCTCTTTGGAAACCTCAGTCATCTTGAAAAGTACTTCGAGAACTTTCATGGTTTTAATTTTTTTTTGTCGTAGTCCTATTTGTATGTAATGTTTGTGCTGTCTGATTCTCTGTCTCATATTGCAGAAACTCATGTCCTTGAATTTCTGGGTCACTCTTAAAAAATGGACAGAAATTGATTACTAATGAAAAGGTGACTTCCTTCCTTCCAGGCAAAGGCAGACGCCGATTACCAGAGGTCATAATTACTCTCTAAAGAAACTTTCTAATTATGGGACATCACCCATTCTTGCCTGAATTTTGTAAGAATCAATGATAGCATCTTGAACTGGGGAAGTCAGTGAGACATTTACCCTGTGTTGAGGAGGATACATAAAAATGAGCTCCGAATTAAAGTCTGACATGAAGTTACTTAAATAGTTGATACCTTCTGAGTTTAAATTTAGTACTTCCCTTTCCAGATCATTGTCTTACATGCACACACACAGCCACTCAGTTTTTAGCCTTATGTAATTTATCAGTAGGGCAGATTCCATAAATACTGAAATGTTTGTCACCACTCTGTAAGTAAGAAAATAGGCTATCATGTTGCCTGGTAGGTTTGGGGGCAGATAATAAGATCTTTTCATCTCTTTTAGGCTAAGGGTTCCTTTTTGTCTCCTAACCTTGCTTAAATATATTGTTTCTACTTTCTCATTTGCTTGCTTTTGCTTTCTCTGAGAGATTAGCTAAAAGTGTGGGTTGTGTAGTTTATTTACGTAAGCAACTGTTGAGTGGTCCTTGCCCTTAGAAGGGTGATAGGCCCTGTGAGGGATGTAGAGGAGACAGACACAGACGCACAAATCTTGCCTCAGGGAGCCCAAGTTTGGAGTGGAGCACTGGCCAACACAAACACTACACACACACTACAGAGGACTGAGCTCATGAATGATATTACAAGCATCCTTATACCCTCGGGTGGTATTCCTGAGGGGCTCTCATGGCAAAATTTTTTTCTCTCTCTTTTTGTTTTTTTGGCAGTACTGGAGATTAAACTCAGGGCCTTCTCAGTGAACTACATCCACAGCCTTGTGTTAATTTTTTGTTTTGAGACAGAGTTTCACTGAGTCGCTCAGTTGCCTTAGCTGGGCTTGAATCTTGAATTTGTGATCCTCTTGTCTCAGTTTGCTGGAGTGCAGGAAGTAAAAGTGGTTACTACCCTGCCAGGCCAAAGTCAGAGATCTTAAGAGTCGTCACATTTAGGAGATTGAGGGGACTTTGAAGAATATCTTTTCCACTCATCTTGTTTTGTGTATGAAGAACCTGGGGATTAACACAGCTAAGTGAATTTACCATGTGTGACATAAGTGATTAGAACATAGACTGGAGCTGAGAGCTGTCTCCAGACTGCACTAGGCACTGTAATGAGGATTCAGCCCTACATCGTACCAGCCCTTAAAGAATGGACATGTGTAAATGTATATATTGACATAAAATCAGGATTGAAAACACAAAAACCTTAGGGCTTGTTTTGAATGTTTAAATTTTTATTTTTTAAAATTTTATTTTATTAGTACATGTTCATAGATCATAAAGTTTGCATTTATCTTAGGGAGAAGCTACCTTTATTCTTCTGTGTTCCCCTTCTCTTCCCCAACAGCCTCCTCCTCCCTCTGCCTGCAGATCCCCTTTCCCATTTTCATTATTAATGTTGTTGTTATTTTTTAGCTTATGTTTACGACATGTAATGTTCACATTCATGGTGGGTATTTGGTACATGCACATGACACATCTTACATTTTTTTACTTCCCCTTCTGCTTCTCCTTGTTGCCTTGGTCTCTTGCACTGCTTCCGATTTGCAAAAGATCTGTCCCTGTTTGCTTTTGTCACTTTTTTGGGGGGATCAGCTTTTGTCACTCTTATCTTGCGCTTTATTTTGTACTTTGTGTTACTTAAAGGAGGGAAGCCATACAGTTTTTAAGGTTGTATGTCTGGTTTCATTTCACTTAATACTATGATTTCAAGGTGTATCTGTTTTCCTACAGATGTTTCAAATTTATCCTTCTTTGTGTCAGTTGGAATTCTCTAGTCAGAAAATTCTTTCCTACATCTACTTTTGTTTATTTTCCAGCAGGTTCATTGTTTTTGTTATTTATGTCTTTGATTCACTTTGATTTTAGTTTACTACATGATAAGAGCGATCACTCCAGTTTTAATCTTTTGCATGTCAATAGTTTCCCCAGTCCCTTTAGGAGGCTGTCTATTCTCCAATGTAAGTTTTTGGCCCCTTTGTCAAATATCAAAAGATGAATGTGTCTAGAGATGTCTGTGTATCCTCTGGTCTGGTCTCTTGAACGGAAGTCTCTTTTTCTGCCAATTCCATGCTGTTTTTATCACGGTAGCTTCGTAGCATATTTGAAGTCAGGTATTGCGATGTCCCTGCTTTACTCTTGTTGTGCAGGATTGCTTTTGCTAATTGGGGTTTCTTCTAGTTTCATATGAATTTTAAGATTGTTTACTCTAGTTCTGCAAGTAATGCTGTTGGTATTTTGGTAGGGATAACATCAAATCTGTGTATCAGTTTTGGGAGTATAGCTATTTTGACAATACTGAAAACCTTAGCATTTTTGTGAGGTAGTTTAGAAGACTGAAAATGTCAACTCTAGCTGTACCCTTTTATTTTGTGAAGTTTCATGAAACAAAACAATATAGAAATTCTTTAGCGTACCCCACAAAGGAGATCAATCCTGTAGCTCCAAGGGGCTATGAAGCATACTCTAAATGAATTCGTATAACTTTAGAGATAAAGTGAAAGTTGGCCATTATAGTGTCCAGTGTCTTATTTTTAGTGCATAAGGAAGTTGAGGATCAAAGAGATAAAGTGGCTTGTTCAAAGTCTTGCTATGTAGTCTATGCTGGTCTTAAACTCACTGTGTTGTTTAGGCTAGTCTCAAACTCCCGGCAATCTCCTGTCCCTGCTTCCTGGATTCTGGAGTTTCAGGTGTGTGCTGTCATGTCCAGCAAGGTCATACAACCAGTGGCAGAGCGAGTGCTGGTCCAGAGGAAAAGTCTGTGGGAAGACCCTCTATCAAAAAGATCTGGGAACATCTTGAAATCTTAGGAAACTTTAGAAAGTATCTTTTATTCAGAAAAAAGAAATCAAGCTCATGAACACCGAGTATTTTAGTTATATACGTATGTATATTTGTATGTAAGGAAGCCTTGGGTAAAAATATATTAATATATAAAATAGCTAATGTATTAATAGAAATTATATATATAAAACACACACACACACACACACACACACACACACACATATACACACACATTTTTGTCCAAGGCTGCTATACTTTATGTGTGTATTCTGTTTGTCTAAGGCTGCTCCTCAAACGTTTTGCCTGCCTCTGGGCCAGATTATTTTGTAGGAAAACGATGCAGGGAATTCAGGTCTCTCATGGCAGGCCCAGCCCTGGTGCAGCTTGGTAAGTGCAGCACCACTCCAGAGTCAATGTGCAAACAGGTGGTGCTATGTATTCTGGTTTCTGCCATTATATGGTGGGGGGTAGTTGTTTACCTAGGGGGGTTTATTTGAATGTCAGCTTGGTTAAAGTACAGATCCAGCCTGGGCTGTTTCTTTCAGCTTTCTCAGGTTTTGTTGTTCTTGGTCCTTCCATCCTTTAGTGTGTGGGTGTATGCACTATATTCTCAGAATGCATTTGACTTCACTTTTTTTCCTCTATAGGGGTTGAATCCAGGGCTTTCTCACTGAGGTACATGTGCAGTCCTTTTAAAATTACTGTTACTTTAAAAAAAAATTTTAGATGGGTCTTGCTGAGTCACTAGATTCTCAACTTGTGATCCTCCTGGGTCAGCCTCCCAAAGTGCTGGGATTTTTTTCAGCATGGCTTGATATTTGATATTTAGTTTCTGTAGTATGAATGATTTTTTCTGAAAATTTTTTGACCCCTCACAAGAACCATTGTCTCTCTTTTGGGCTATCAAGGAAGTTTTTAAAGGAAGTGTAAGTAGTAAGATACCACATTAGAGTTAAGACGCCATAATTTTTTTTTTTTTGAATTTACACCATTTTTATCATTTTTGGTTTCAATATTTTAAAAAATTTCTTACTTGTGTTATGGCACTGGGGATGGAACCTCATATCTTATACATGCTAGTGAGGCACTTGCTCTACAACTTCAGCTCTCAGATTTGGTTTCAATGTTGACAGTGCTGATCCTTTGATTACTTGATTGCCTTTCTTTCTCTTTTTTTGACTGTTTATCTGACTCTTGCTGTGGCACAGGCAAGTCAGTCTATTATTAGAGGGAGCCCTCCTAGACTTAACTCTGGATTACCTTTTTGAAATTGATCATAGTTCGTAATAACTACTCCTTAAGTGGCCTAATTTCTAGTGAACAAAGAAGTTATCTAAGTGAGCATTTGAAGTGTTTTTGTCTTCATGTACCATACTTTAATGGTTTTCTGTCCTCAGAGCAGGGTTAAATAAACGCTTCTTTAAGTGCTAGATAGTGTTTTGGGATTTTGCTCACTAAAAAGCAAATTGAAGATCTTTAATAGGCATTTATATTCCCATTGAAGTAGTACCATTTTAAAAACGTAAAAGCCAGTCAGGAGTAGTGATATATGCCTGTACTCTTGGTATACTCTGGGAAACTCAGGCACAGGATCACTCTTTGCTGCTGAACCTGAGCAGTTTAACAACTTAGTAAAACTCTGTCTCAAAATAAAAAATAAGAAAAGACCTGGTAATATATCTTGGTGTGAAGGCCCTGGGTTCAATCCCCATTGCCAAAAAAAAAAAAAAAAAAAGTGAAAGCCAGTTACTGCTCCTGGGCTGACAATACAGAAACAGATGGCAACAGATTTCGTGAGGTATGAGCCTTTTGAAATGCTTTATGTTCTCCCAGGCCAAGTAGTACAGACTGGAAGAACAGTTCTTGGTGGCGATTTTGTTTTTTTGATAGCCAATTGAAGTTATTGAAGCAGATTTTTTGAAATTAAATCAATGAATCATATCTGATTCTTTCTGTAATCGTTGTTAGTTAGGGCCGCTTGTCCATACTGGAGGCCAGGACCAAAGCTGAGATCCTGCCAAATTAATTCATAATACTAATAAATAAATGAAAATTACTTTTTATCTTTGACAGATGTGTTTTCATTGGCATAAAAGTTGTAGAAATTGTCAGTTGTTGTAAATATCATGAAAGTTATCATTTGTGTGGAAAGTTTTTGAGGTGACTATTTCGATGGTGATGGTTTTAGTAATTGAGTTTGCTTTTATAAGTTTCTAATCTAGAGGAAAACAGATAAATGAAATTCTGTCCCAGATATGGGGTTGATGCTAAATTAGTGCCTGTGTCCAGGCATGGGCACCGGTATGCTGTCCCTCCTGCGCAGGCACTGCTGGCATTGTCTGTATGTAAGAGTTTGTGGGCTATGCTGGTATGTTTGTTTTAAGAATGTAGGAGGATGGAAAATAATTATAGAGTTGTAGTTCTAAAAGACTCTGTATAGTGTCCAGTTGTATGTTTTCTACATTTTTTCATTGGACCTCCCTTTTGGTTTTGTGTGATTTCATTCTGTTCCCATGGAAGTGTTGATTTGATTTCATGCAGCAGATCAAGCACAGACAGACAGAGGAATTTCTACAGTAGAGGAATATTTTATTTTTGGGACTCATGGTTTTGAATGTATACTACTTATTGCCAGTGTTTGTAGGAAATTTCTTATTCCTCCAGACATGCTTATCCATATCTCAGTGCCAGGTTAGACTGAGTTACTTTTTGGGAGCTTTCTCATTGTTTCTCAGCTTTTATTATTATCACCATTGCATCCTCATCCTATGCAATTTTAATATCATTTATGTATATATAGATAGTATATATTTTTTTCTATTGTGGCCTTTTGGAAGGTCAGAAACCATTTTATATTTATGATTTTTTTTTTTTTTAACTCTGAAGAATCAGTTTTCATCCCTTTTGACAATGATCCTATGTTTGAGGAAAATAGTGTTTTGGTCTTGAACTGAAGTTAGACACCATTATTTTTGTTCCATGATGTTTACCATTTTTACTATCTGTGTTTCTTGGGTCATTAGAACAAGCTTTATTTAGTGGTTGAATGTATTCTGAAATTATATTTTTCAATTTTTCATTAAAAAGAACTGTACTGGTACCAAGTGATTTTTTTTTTTCCCCTCCAGGATAATGTTGTATGCCAAATTCACAAAGTATACTTTGTTTTCATTCGGTTTTGTTTTTGTATTCTTTTACAGTTTGAAAAAATGCAAATTTTTCTTGTTCCTACTCCCTCCTACATTTGAGTTTGGTTTGTTATGAATTGATTATGATTATTTTTGAACTAATAATCTTTTCAGATCACACAGAGCTTTCAGGATTGTTGTGAGTTCAGATGTGTTTTGAACTTCATAACCTCAAAGGTGGTCATTCCCTCCCTCCCACTAGGGAGAGAAAGCAAACTCCAACAGTTTTCTTCCTAGTATTCTTAAGTTTCACTGCCAGTCTCTAAAAATCTAGCAGTTCATGCTCTTGAGGCCACTTCCGGGTTCCAGGCTTGTCGTGGTTTATGTTGTTGTATTTTATCACAGACTAATAAAAATGCAGGAGAGAATGGAGACTGTGTGTGCACATTTATGTGCCTTACATGTATTCATTAGCTAACTTGGTATTTTTGAGGAAAATGTAATTTAAAAACCAATCTATTCCATACATGGTTGGTCCACATTGAATGGTTTAGTGCCAAGTAGGGGTTAAGAATAAAATATTCTATATGTCAGGAATCTTAATTAGTTTTTGAAATCCTTTGGGTAAATCGCTCAACCTATTCCTCCCCAAACTTCAAGTGTGATTGAAGAGTCTTTCTAAGGTGTAAAGATTCCATGGGACCTTGCATTTTGTCCTTTGGCATCTAGTAAGAATATCAGCGCTGAGTAGTAGAGTGCCTTCCATTTGCCAGTCACTGTTTTAAGGAATGGGGAGATATTAATTAATAGTTTTTATCTTTTGAAGATGACAAATAATTATAATAATGTGTCAGAATTATGGGAATATGCAGCATGTGTGTCTCAGTTGTTTCTCAGAGGAAATAGCATTTAAACACAGGCCTGAAGGAATTTCAGGGATTCTCTCTGAGAAGAGGGGTGGGGAGATGTATTTTGGACTGAGCAGCATGTGTAAATATATGGAGATGAGTCTTGTGAGCCCGTTGAGTTTGGCAATGTAGTGTAAAGGAGAGAGAGTCTCCAGATGGAGGTATTTCCAGTGTGTTCCATATAGCATATCACATCAAAATCTACTAAGAAGTCAGTTGATACCTAGATGGATGGACCTTGAGACCATAATCATAAGTGAAATAAATCACACACACATGTGTAAATATTCCATTATCTCTCTAGTGTGAGAAACTGAAAATGTAAATAAGAACATAAATGTACACGATACTGTGAAACAGGAAGAAACTCTTCAAAAAGGAAATGGGAAATAGGGAAGGGAGAGAAAGGAAGTAAAAGAAAGAAAAAAATGAGAAAAGGGTAAAATGAAAATCAAGCATCGTGAACGGGTTGGGGAGTGAGGGTTGAAAAGAGGGATGAGAAGGGCGAAAAGCCGAGCAATCGAGATATATCATATACAGATACAAATTCCTTATGATGAATGTGGTCATTGTGGATTCCTAAATTGTACTAATAAACTTAAATTTAAAAAGATTCAAGAATCATTTTAGGGGGCTGGGGGTGTAGCTCAGAGTTCAGAGCACTTGACTGTGTAAGCAAGGAGTAGGTTCAATTCCTGGCACCACAAAAGCATCACTTTAATATGCCTTTATATTTTGATAATCATAACAACCTCTGCATGCATTTAATTACAGGCAAGAGAATTTTAGTAGTATTTAGTGATTTTTTTTCAGGATTGCAGACCCCTTGCAGTAGTTCTGCAGCCCATAGCTTAGAAACAATGAGCTTAACTTTACTAATTTTTGTTTATTATTGTGAAGGATAAAAGCCTATATAACCAGTTGTATTTGTTATGTTTTAGTCACATATAGAATATTTTCTTAGGATCCTGGGCAGTGAAATATGGTAAGGTACTGATGGTGTGCTGGATGGCAGAGGAAAGACCACTGTGTGTTTCAGCAGCAAGGAACATCTTTCAGCACTGTTTGTGTGCCCCTGCCCCATCTTCCAAGTGACGACTGATGAGCCCAGGCACTCCGCTCTGCTTTGAAATTCTGATAAATGATCCCAGACTGTAAACTGGAAGATAAGGGCGTTTGCAAAGTTCTTGTGTCAATAAAGCTGCTTTCCCATTGCAGTGGTTCCTGACTTCATAGTCCCCAGTGAAGAGGAATGATACTGTCACTGAACAGTGTTCACACCCATAATCACACTTAACTTCTCCCTGGTTTGGATTTATTTGTGTGTGTGTGTGTGTGTGTGTGTGTGTGTGTATTGCTTTATTCATAGAAGCATAGGAAAACCTGAACACATGCAGCTCCAGAAGACAGTTCCCAGCCTCACAATTCCCCGTGAGGTCTTTTTCCTGTGGGAAACTTTCAATTTGGAAGCGTTCAGCCTAATGTGGGAACCAAGATTAACATTTTCTGAAATACTTCCACAAGAAAAGCAGAAATGTTCTGTCCAGGAAGCTGAATTTACATAGTAGAAAAATGGGCTGTCCCACAGTATTTGGTATTCTTTGTGTATTAGTAGTGATAAAAAGTTTTTTTTGTGTGTGTGTGTGTGTGTGTGTGAAGGAGAGAGAGAGATTGGTTTGTCTACTTGTCTTTGTTTCCTTTACATAAAACTAACAAGGCCCTAGAAAGTGTTTTACTGCAAACAGTGGAGTTCTGAGCCCTATTCTATATATGCCAATACTTGGTTACTTCTTTTTGTTTTTTCTTCTTGCTGAGTAAGCTATAATGTTTCCTTTTTATTTCTTTTTTTCAGAGGAAGGGAGTAGGAGGTGAGAGTGGGAGTGAAGAAGTCAACATGACTGAGCTTCTTTTTCTTCCCCTCTTTACCAGGAAGATAACTGGAAATCTTTGTGTTTTGTTATGTTATTTTTGTTTTAAAACAAAGTCAGTAACTAGTATAACCCAGTAAGTTAGCTTTACATAGAGTTACAGAATTAAAAGATTGAGAGGCTGATGGGCCATGGGACTGGAAATGCCAGGACGCGAGGATAATGGGATTTGTCCTGTGGGTTGGGTCTAAAATGCCATCCTAGGCTTCGGGGGCCTGATTCTGTAGGTTCTGGGGCCCCTAGAAGTTTGCAGCTAGAGTCTTGGGATTTGAAAGTTACATAGGAACTTTCACTGGTTACAGCTAGCTTTGGCTGTTAGCAGTTATTTTTATCTACTTTAACAGGGGGGATGGGGGAAGGGGCAGGAAACCAAACTGGCATTCTGGTCACAGGAAAGAACAGGCTGATTTGGGGCCTTTTAGACTGCAGACCTTTGTTACGGACCGATGCTTAATTTGGTTTCTGGATTTTGTTAGTTTTTTTCCCCTGCTCTTACCTCATTTACCTTAACGACAGCTTCCCCCCCTCTGGAGCTCAGCTAGGGCAGGCTGCCACTGAGGATTGGGGGGCTGAGAGGCCCAGAGCAAGAAGAAAGTGGGTTGAAAGCAGAGTTCTGTTTAAAGAATTTTCTGCTGGAAACCAGCCCAGAGGGAGTAAAGAGAAGCTTTAATGAGGAGCAGCTGCAGGGCCGACACAACCCACATGAGACATTTTTTTCCCCTCCATTCCACATTCTGTGTAGTTTTTTAAAAATCATGATTTTGAAATAGCTGTTTTGTGAAGCACGCCTGTCTTTTTCTTCTTGTATGTAGTGGGATTTTGCTTTTTTTTTTTTTTTTTTAATAGTCAAATCCTCACTGAAAAACTACCAAAAGGGCGGGGGCAACAAAACAAAACAAAACAAAACAAAGCAAAAAACAACCCACTACAAGCAGAGCAGAGGCAAAGCCTTGGATACGATTTGGGCTTGCCCTGCTGCTACAGAGCACTCCATGCAGAAAATAAGGAGTAAGAACGCTGGCTTTTATTTGGAAAAGGGGCTCATTTCCTGCTCAGACTTAAGTCATCTTGGAGCTGACACAAGCTGCTACACTGTTTTAAGCTTTTCTCTACACGAGTGGCTATTCATTTAGGAAACTTGAAAGAACAAATTTCTTTGTCCTCTATTACTAGGGAGAATGATCCTGAACTGCAGCCATTGCCAGATAGGATGGAATTGCCAGTCACATCCCAGCTTTCTTGAAATCTGTAAAGTGCTACATGTGAACTAATCCAAGGTGCTGGTGACATGTGAGAATTAGGGTCTGGTTTTCATCTGTTTCAGTGGGGGGTGTGTGTGTGTGTGTGTGTGTGTGTGTATGTATGTGTGTAGGTATCTTTGCAAATGGAATATTTTCTAGCTCTATGAGAAAAACATATTACTTCTTGTGTGTAATTGAATGAAAAGGTAAACTTACTGCATCAAAAATGGCAGACGTTCAAAAGTCATGAGTGTATCAGAATGAGCCTCACAAGGAGTTGTATCAGTTAATGGAATTATTTTATAGGGAAAAATTTTTACCCCATACTGCTCCTACATTCCCATTCTCACCTGTGAACGATGTTCTTTCAGGATTCCAAAACTAAGGAAGAGGGTTGAGTAGAGGGAAATTGCAGAGAATAATTAAGTGACTGATAAATTCCCCACAGGAGGGAGGCATGACATTCATATAGTTTTGGGAACAAAAGGTAGTTGTTAGATTTATTCGATTATGTTTTGAAAACCTTTTTTATGGCTCTTTGTTTCAAGCAGTAGACAGTTTTTCAAACTTTATACCAGTAACTTAGTGAAGTTATAAATGTAAGAGGGAACTTGTGTATGTATCTAGTCATATTTTCAGCCTTTAACCGAGCTTAGCTTGAGTTATATCAAGCAGAGAGCTATTTAAGCTTTTGTTTTCAGGCAGAGTATCACTTGTCACTTCCATTTGAAGGTATGTGGTATCCTTGTCCTGTAGTTGAGCAGGGATATGTGATGCTGAGAGCCCTCATGCCTTAGGAAACAGAGGCCCTTAATTTCTAGCTGCCTCACTTGCCCATCACTCTCCTGTTGTTCCATGTCCATAATTCAGCTTCTTGGGCATGAAGGATAATCCTGTACCACTGCAGTCTGATTTGGCCAGTGTTCCACCAGACAAACCACAGTGTAGAGTTGGAAGGGGATTTTCTAGCAGATTTGGATTGAGAGACTTACTGTCCATCATATGAAATTGAGTCTGCTTTGGAACCACTGGCTTAGTAGCATGTGATACTGAGGGAACCTGCATAGGGCCTTAACACATGGTCTTCCCCTCAGAAACTGTCTAAATGGAGCTTCAGAAACAGACAGTGACTGAAGTGAAGCAGAACTAGTGGTTGGAAACAGTGATAAGGCGGGATCAGAGATAGACGGAGGAGTTTGGAGGAGACTGACTGAAGGGCATGTAGATCTTGAGCAGATACTTGAAAGAAGTATGGAAGAAAGGCAATAAATAGAAAACATCAGATGGGAAGTGTGCTGTTTCTCATTGGAATTCAAAAGATTTTTTTTGAAATAGGTGTCAGCTGACAAAATTGTGGAGATGATCTGGAGTGTTTGGTTTAGGATGGATAAATGGTAGGAGTGGGGCAGGTAAAGTAAGAGATTCTCAAGAAGCGTGCTAGTTTCCAGGTGGAAGAATGCATGAGCAAAATTCTGTGTAAGAAGGATTAGTGGTAGTGTTTCAACTAGGAATTCCCAGGCTGTCCCTACAGAGAGGGGTGGATAGAGTGCTGGTGCAGTGAGGATGATGTTGCTGACTGTCTTTGGGGAAGTCTCAGTAGCATGGTTTCATTTAGTGCTGTTTTATTAGAGTTCTAGGTGAAGGTAGGGATAAATTTGTAGATGATGCAAAGCTAGGGGAATTTACTAACTTCACAAATGGAGGTCATTTAGCTTTGATGTCTTCGATCCTGCAATGAGGGTTCAGACCTGTTGCCTTCAGAGATGAGGGTGCAGCCTGAGTAGATGGATATAGTGTTGTTGTATTTTTTTTTTTTTTATGGGTACTGGGGTACTGACCTCACAACCGCCTGCTTGCAAGGTAAGTGCTTATGCCGCTGAGCTAAATCCCCAGCCCCTAGATGGATATAGTGTAAAAGTTATCTTAATCAGTGACCCTTGGGATAAAGATTCTTCATGTGACAGTTTTTTTTTTTTTGTTGTTGTTGTTGTTGTTTTTTCCTTTTTATCAGTACCGGGGATCAACTCAGGACGGCCTGCTTGTACTGAATTTTTTTTTTTTTTTTTCTTTTTCATTTTTATCGGTACCAGGGATCGAACTCACGACCGCCTGCTTGCAAGGCAGGTGCTTATGCCGCTGAGCTAAATCCCCAGCCCCAAATATTTTTCTACTGAATTTTTTTTTTTTCTTTTTCATTTTTATCGGTAGGACGGCCTGCTTGTAAGGCAGGTGCTTATGCCTTCTGAACTAAACCCCTAGCCCCTATGTGACAGTTTTAGATGAACAAATGACAGTTCAAATTATGAAACATTTGACTGTAGGATGAGAAAAATGTGCCAAAATGTAATTCATGTGGAGAAGATTCAGAGCTGTTTAGCTGCACAATGTTTTGTGGTTTCTAAGAAAGTAAATGCAATGCTTCGACAGTACGTATACTAAGAAAGGTTGAGATCGTAGAAGCATAGTATTCGTATCAGGAGAGAGTGGTCCAGTTCTGTGCTGCCTAGGTGAGAACATGAGGGTTGGGTCTTTTCCTGGTTGGACCCCACGTTTAAGGGTTTTCTGGATGAACTGGAATCCTCTATAGCTGTAAAATGTTTAGCAGGTATAGATATGTAATTAATGCTTAAAAATGTTGGTCATTGCGATTGTCATTATTGTTGATGTTTTAAGTGAAGATACACTAAAAAGGTGAGGAAGTTTGGAAATAATTTTATACTGAAGAATAATTTTATGCTGAGTAGTAGTCCCAAAGCACCAAATCCTGGGGAAAAAAGAGAGTCTACAAACATGTCTTTAGAGTCTTTTTTTTTTCTTTATGTGTTTGTGTTTTGAGACAGGGTCTCACTGTGTAATTCAGACTGATTTTGAACTCACTATATAGCCTAGGCTGGTCTCAAACTTGTGGCAATCCTCCTGCCTTAGCCTCCCTAGTGCTTGGATTACATAGGTGGAAATTATAGAAAAGCAGGTTTTTTTTTCCAAGTTGTGTCACACAATAAAATGCACCCTTTTAAAATGTGTAATTTAGCTGTTTTAGTATGAAGTTGCAGGAGTACTACTGTTACCTAATTTGAAAACATTTTCATAAAAACTCTGTCCCTTAGAAGTTACATTTCCCCCTCTCCTTTGCCCTTGCCAATGCTAATCTATTTTCTGTTTATGAATTTACTGATTTTGGACACTTGAATCATGCATAATAGTCTCTTATGAATGGTTTCTTTCACTTAGCATCATGTTTTTAAGATAGCTCCACACTGTAGCAAGTGTCAGAACTTTGTTACCTTTTATGACTGGAGATTTCATTGCATTTTATTTATCCATTCATCAGCTGATGGACATTTGGATTATTTGCCCATTTTAGCTATTATGAGTCACACCATCAATGTACTTTTGTGGACGTATATTTTTAGTTATCTTGTGTATATGCCCAGGAGAAACAGCATAATTTTAAGACTTAAGAAAGAGATTTCTGACAATTGAAAGGTTGAAGATTGTTTTGTTGAAGAACTGATTTGGTATAGGAGCTTACTTAACAAATCCATGATATTTACTGCTTGCTAGATAGTATTCTAAGTGCTTTAAATGATTTGAAAACTCTATAAGGATATAATTACTAATTCTGTTGTACCATAGTGAGGTTTAGTACTTTGTCCAGGATTATCCATTGCGCAGATACTGTGAATGATGGAACTGGGGTGGAAGCGCAGGTGGTCTGTTGTAAAGTATGTGCCCATAATAGCAGGAGTAATAACAGTATCTTCAGACACTTAACTAAATTCTGTAAGTGAGGTTCTGTGCTGCATGTTGGTTTTCAAGCAAAGACCCGTGATTCTCTTTTAGGAATGCTTTAGAAATGATTATTTCATTGGACAGAAATTTCCTTTGGGTGCATTGAATCCTCAGGTCCTTTTACTCCAAAGATAGTTGAGAGTGTAGGAGAGCCAGAAAGAAGATGTCTGGCCCGAGGCTTTTAAAGTGATTGGAACTTAACATCAAAAAAGGGAACTGATACCTTTTAACTCTTTTGGAAAGTTAATAAAAGGGGAATACCTGGGCCAAATGTAATTTTGATTTTTAGTTGTTTGAAAACTCTTCATACTGATTTCCGTAATGCTTGTGCTAGCGTATATTCTCACCAGTGTAGAAGAGTTCCTTATTTCCCCACAGCCTCATCAGCAGTTTATTATTTGATTTCTTGATGGTAGTCATTCCTTCTGGGGTAGGGTGGAATCTTAGCATTGTTTTAATTTGCATTTCTTGAATGGCCCACAATGTCGAATGTTTCTTCATGTAATTTTTGGCCATTTGTATATCTTTTGGGAAGTGTCTGCTTGCTTTACTTGTCCATTGTTTGCTTGGGTCTTTTATTTTGGAATTCTTAATTTTTTGAGTTCTTTATATATTCTAGATATTTGTCTTCTGTTCAAGGAATAGCTTGTAGTTTATCTGTACTCTGTTGCATGTTTCTTGTGCAGTTGCTTTTTAATTTGATATGATTCCATTTGTTGATTCTTGGTATGTTTCTTATATTACAGTGATATGTACATACATGTTTATTGTAGCACAGTTCATAACAGCTAAATCTTGAAAGTGTCCTGTGTGTCCATCAACAGATGAATGCATAAAGAAAATGGAATATTTACAGACAGTGGTATACTACTTTGCTGAAAGAAGGGTAAACTTAAGTCATTTGTGGGCAAATGGATACACCTTGAGACCATAATATTAAGTGAAATAAATTGTACAAATGAGCTTAAATATAACATGGTTTCTCTTATGTAAGAAACCCAAGAGGAGCAAAATAAATAGATAGATAGCTTCTTCTCAAATGGGAAGGGGGGATCAAGAGGTAGGGGAGGGGCAAGTACAGGAGGAGAAGGGGATGACAAAGAATTAGGATGTGTGTATCAACCCCATGCAAGGAATGTAAATACAGACGTGTACTAATAAGAAAAGAAATTGTGTACATGAATGGTACTGTAGGAATTCAGTTAACAAAACTTGTCAGAACACAGTAATAAATTATATATAACTTAAAGGGATTAACTAAAAGTAGCTTTAAATTGTGAGTAGAATCTTTAGAAAATTGGAGGAATTAAAGTTTCATGGGAAAATGATCTCTTTCCAAATGTTTAGTTTCAAGTATTGGCAGAACATACTAAGTTTGATAGATGGCTTCTAGAAAACTAAACATATGGAGCCAAAACAGTGTATTTTGTGTCTGTTACATTTAGGGTGGTGTTTAAAATCAAGCAGATACCTACAGCAGTAACACCAAATGGATAGGAGAGAAGTGCAGTGCGGTCCAGACTTACACTGCAAGGTGACTTCAACTAGTGGGAAAGAAGAGGAGTCAGTAATGTAGACCAAGACTCTACCAGGCGTGGAGATAAACAGAGTCACAGAAGTCAGGGGAAGGAAGATGGAGATGACTCACGGAGTGTCAGCAGTACCTCCTGTAGGAGAGGGAATTTCCTGATGGTGAAATCTCAGATGAGAATACTGAATATGACAGGGGGAAAGTCCTGTTCTTAGAGTGTAATTTCTAGGCAATGAAGTGAAAGTCATGCCATGGGAGTCAAGTAAGAAGTAGATGGAGAGGAAGGAGAAAACACCTGTAAAAGTAGTCACAGAAGCTTGTTTGTAAATGAAAAAGATTTGGAAAGGGAAGTGGGACTCAGTGAAAAAGGTAAATTAAAAGAGATGTTTAAAGATAAAAGTAAAAAATCAGCTGATAGCTTTCTAGAGCATTTTAAATAGAAAATCAAGCCTTTATTTCAACAGGTCTAGTTTTGCAGGAATAGAAGATGTAATGCTGTAGGTGGCTTTAGATAAGTGTGTCTGTTATACCATCGTATGTCAGTATTGTCTCATGTAGAATAAAGCCCTAAATCTTTTGTAGAATGGCCTAAATAGGCCCCACATGATCCACATCAGTTAGTGTCTCACTATTTTCTGTGGCTCTTTTATTCTTTGGCATAGTAATAGAGCTAGGTCCCTGGGTTTCCTTGCCATGCTTGAATTTGGCAGGACTGCTCTGTCTTGGGGCCTGTACATTTAGTGTTCCTTCTTCCTGGAACGCATTTCCCTACCTACATGGTGAATCCTCCACTTTACTCAAATCTTGTCTCAAGTGTTGCTTTCTCAGTGATGCCTTCTTTGATTTTCTATTTATAACTGAAATCCTTATCTCTTCCCAGTGCCTTATCCCCAACCTTGTCTCTTTTTCTTTATAACATTTCTTCCCTCTAACGTATTTTGTCTTTGTGTACTCCTACTGGAATGTAAACTCCGTTAGTGCAAGGGTTTTCACAGTGTAGTTGTTCCTCAGTTCCTGTGGGGAATTGGTTCCAGGACCCTCCGCAGATAACCAAAATCTGTGGGTGCTCAAGTTGTATACACATACAATCTCTAGGTTACTTGTAATGCCTAAATACAGCTTAAATACTATGCACAGAGTTGTTACATTGTTAGGGAATAGTAACCGAAGACCTGAACATATTCAGTACAGACTCTTTTTGTTTTCTGATCATTTTTGATCTGGTTGCTTGATTCAGTGGGTGTGGAACCTATGTATACAGATAGCTGTTAGCCGGCTGGCAAGTAGGAGCCATTTACTAAGTTTGTTGCAAGAATGAATGAATATTACGAGTTTAATCTACTTTGCGGAAACCATCATCATCATCACTACCATCATTGTTAATAAGCATAATGAACATAATTAATAGATTCCATATATTCTCTGCTCGGGCTGGCAGACTTTTTTCATTTTTTGCCAGAAGGTAAATATTTTTGCGAGCCATGTGGTCTCACTGCAGTTACTCCACTCTGCTGTTGTAGTGCAAAAACAGCCACGGATCATTTGTAAACGGACGAGCATGGCTGCGTTCCAGTAGGACTATTTATGGACGCTGAAATTTGAGTTTTACATAATTTCCAAATGCCACAAAGTATTATTCTTTTTATTTTTTCTTCAACCATTTAATAATGTAGAAATCATTCTTGGTTTGATAAACCAAGAAAATGGGCTAAGAAAATGGGCAGTGGGCCAAATTAGACTGGTAATGTATAGTTGGTCAGTCCCCATCCCCCGCTTTTTGGGACAGGATCTTGCTATGTAATTCAGGCTGGCCCTGAGCTCACTTTGCAGCCCAGGCTGGTCTTAAACTCACAACAGTCCTCCTGCTTTCGCCTCCTAAATGCTGTAGTCTCTACTTTTATTGATTTCTTAAATATATCTTAGTTGAAAGTTGTTTTTCCATACTTGGTAGGGAGTAGCAATGTGTATTAAGCTTTCAAAACAGGTAATTCAGAAATTCTTCTGTTTAGTTCCAGAAACTTCAGTGTTGTTCCAATTGTGTTGTCCTGGGAACTTTGCGTTTGTGATGTTAATGTTTAAATGAGTTTGCATTCTTTTAGCAGATGCCACACGATGTGTTGGGAGTGGTGTAGCAAAGCTGGTTAGCGCCCACCCAAGTTTAGAACGTTGGCATTATTTACAGCATGAATAATTCCCATATGGGGGAATCAAGAATCAACAGCCAGGCCCAATGCCCAGAGGATTGTCATTGTGAATGAGAATTGTGTTTCAATTTGTAACGTCATCCATAACATATTTCCTGAAAAAACTGCAGGTGCTTTTAATAATGTAACAGGGTTAATTTTAGCTGTGCCATTTTGATATTCTTTGCTCCTCTAAGACAAAAAAAAGCAAAAATAAGAGCAAAAATTAAAAAAACTCAAACAGAAAAAAATCAATTATTAAATCAAAGTGTGATTTAGATATGTTTTCCTCAGTAAGCACAAAGAGAAAAATATTTCCATTTGCAAGTTTTTATTACTCACAAGGTTTTTTATGTGCTTGATTTTGTTCAAGCACAGTAGTCCTATCATGTGGCTAGCCTCTGTAACTGTTTAAAGTGTGAAAGAACTGACAGTCAGTGGTAGTTAAGTAATTGCCCAAGATGTAGTACCAGGGTTCCTGACCAGACCTCTGAGCTTCAGAGGCGTAGACTTCTTTCTCACTGTCAGCTTCAGCCAGTTGAGTGCTATAAACTCTGTTCATTGTCTCTTCCTCTCTTGCATGGTCTGTTTATTCATCATGATGTCTAGAGACCTTGCTGCTTCAGGGTGCTGGCACTGGGAAGGGAGGGGGAGGCTGTGGCTGGTCCAACTCTGTTTTTTCCCTTAGCCATTTTAATCTCCTGTGTGATTCTTCTAGCATGTTCTTGTCTTGGTCTGCTGGTAACTAGCTTTCCTTCTTTTCTCTATAAATTTGATCCTTGAAGACCTCACCTGATCAATCAACAACTAATGAAATATCTTGATTGTGATTGGCAAAGAAAGGAAAGAATCCAATTTGACCCCAGTGCTTCAGGTCTGAGAGATTAGGAGCTAGTTTGGAGGGAGCAGATTTAGTTTGTTTTAAATGTGATGTTGTTGAGGTAATGGTGGAACAGCATTGTAGATCCAGTCTTCTATCCAACAAAAAGTAAAATGGTGAAATAGGATGAACCAAGAATCTGGGACTCCAATGAAGTAGCAAAATTTATAGTTAGAAGCAAAGTCTTTGTGTTCCTTTTAAATACTTCTTAGGATTGCAGTTTAAGCAGCTTCACTGTGAGAATAGAGACTTCTCAAGCAATTTTGAAGCTGTTTATAGAAAATTGTTCTAAATATTACCCATAATTTGGGAAGGTTGTGCTTCTTTTGAATTATAAAAAATTTCTTCAGTGCCTCAATGTGGAACATATTATAGGATGTTATTCTTGAACTATTTCCCTTCTTCACTTTGGTGTTATTATAGTACCTTTGATATTTTATGTTATTTTAATTACATTTTGTGCCTTTGCATTTGCTTAAAAAACTGCCACATATATATTAACAAATATACTAGTATGTTCCTTGGACTTTTTCCTGTTCCTTTACCTCCTTCCCCTTTCTGTTACAGGGTCAACCATCTGGTTGTAGCCCAAAAAACTGTGAATAGCCAAACCAGTGTTTCAGTGGAAACAAGAGAAAGAAGAACTTACTATTTCTTGATACTTACTTGAGAAATAGCACATAATGTTTTATATATTTTAAATTGGAGAGATAAGAGGGTTGGCCAAGTCCATGCATGGTCATGTAAACACCTTAATCCCATCACATGCTTTAGTCAGAATGAGAAAGCTAATGAATTTAAGCAGAGCATAAACATTGCTTTCCAAAAGGGTGCTGTTATACCATTCCATTATACCTATGAGAACAAGCTATGTGTACTTTGCCTTTGAGTAAGGGTCGTGCTAACTAGAATTGCTGACCTTGCAGAATAGTTCACTTAGCAAGACTCAGAAAGACTCAAAAATAAGTGGTTAAGTTTTCTAAGTACTCATTTTTCAGTTGTAAGGGGGTCTTACAGATCATACCTTAAAGTTCTTGATTCATAGCTTACTGTGTTCTGAATATACTGCATTGTTTTCCTATAAGGTATTGGCCTTACAAAAAAGAGTTTTAATGGACTCCTCTATTTTTCCATACAGATGTCCAGAAGGCTTCTTGGGAGAATATTGTCAACATCGAGATCCCTGTGAGAAGAATCGTTGCCAGAATGGTGGGACCTGTGTGGCCCAGGCCATGTTGGGGAGAGCTACCTGCCGGTGTGCTCTGGGGTTCACAGGGGAGGACTGCCAGTACTCAACCTCTCATCCCTGCTTTGTGAATCCTCCCTGCCAGAATGGAGGCACCTGCCACATGCTCAGCTGGGATACCTATGAGTGTACCTGCCAAGTAGGGTTTACAGGTAACAAAGGGGACTCATACCTATACTTTTCCCTCTCAGCAGGTATCTTTATTTTGAATCTTTGCATTTCAGAGTTCGGTTTGAAAGGGTCCTCCAACTCTGTTGCATGTTTAACATTATGATAAGAAATGGGAATACTCTGGACAATTATCTCCAAGCTTCTTTTAAGAGTTTTAAGAGACTGGGAAGGAGGACAAAAAAAAATTCCAGTAAAATACTTGACTATACTTAAAAAACTTAAGTATATACTACATGTGTATGACCTCAGGATTGCAGGTCAGAATTAATTCACTAAGGGAAATACACTGTCACTAGGAGAAATGCTATTGATGCTGTTGATTTTTCACTTCTTTGAAAATCTTCTTGAGATACTCAGGGCACATTGACTTTGCTGGTTTTCTGAACTCTTGATCGTTCCTCTTTTACTCTGCATTGCCTTGTCTTTATCCATTCGGTGTTTGTGTTCCCTGGAACAGTTTTGAGTAGTGTTAGTTCTCCCTGGGGAAATCTCACTGTCATCAGTTGCTTGATTATCTCTACCAGTTGCCAATCCCTCTCACGCTCATGCAGATGAATCCACGCCAGACACCAGGCTCATTCTTCTGACTGCCTGCTAAACATTGTCCTTCAAGCTTCTATAAGCATCTCATCTATAACATGTTGATATAAGTGGGGGACACAAGTGTGCAGTTCATACCCCCAGAGCACAAGCTCCTCTTCCCTGGTCTTACCCCTTTCCAAGTCAGTTATCAATCCTGTCTTTAAATTGCATGCAACGTGTCTACTCCTCTCCGTTTTCTCTGCTAGCTGTATAGCTGAGGGCCATGGGACCTCTTCACTGGACTCCTGAATTAATTTCTTAGTTTCTTATTATTTTTGTTTCTCTGTCTCATCCACCTGTAATATTGTTAACATCCTTAGTTATAAATGCAAATGTTGTAACAAACACACTTGTTTACAGTGTTTCATGACATTTCCTCATCCACAGAATAAACTGTGAACTCTTCTATCTGGCTTCCATGGCCCATCAGAGTGCAGACCATGGTATCTCTGTGACCTCCCTTCCCACACTGATCACACTGACATTCTCATCATTTCCTTAAAATGTCATTCTTGCTGTTGGTTACATGTAGTTGTCCGCACACTTGCCTAGAAGGTTTTTTTTTCCCCCTGTAATTGATGATTACTCCATATTTTTCTTTTCTTTTCTTTCTTTTTTTTTTTTTTTTTGTTACTGGAGATCGAACTTATGACCTCGTGCTTGCCAGGGAGGCACTTTTTTTTTTTTTTTATAAAACTGTCTGTTTTGTGATTCCTTGTGGTAGCTGGTAGCCAGGTTTTACTATTTTCATGTCACAGTTTATTGTAATTTTTTATATGTCTCTTTTGAATAGGTTTGTGGTTCTTCAGAGGTGAGAGCTCTTTATCTTGCACAGTCAAACCTGTTAGGTCATCTCCTGTCTTAGATATGGCAGGGGCATTGAGTTAGTGTCTGTACATAGTTTGTATGGAAACCAAGCTCAGGAACCATTCTGCTTCATTTGTGGGTGAGCACTGTCATAGGCCAGGGTTGTCATAAGGAAGCATTTGTATCTCTTTTCCACAGTAACTACCTCTCAGTGGCATAACGGAACAAATGGAAACAAAAATGGTAATTCCTTCATTTTCTCCCTGCTCAGCACTGGGGTTTATGTGCTGTGCCCAGGTTTTTTTTTACCATTTCCTTTTGATTTGACATTTCTTGACAAACAGCATTGCTTTCTGTCTCAAAGCAATCACCTCTCTCAGTTGCTTTTCTCAGGGGCTCAAAGATTTGGATGAACAGTTGGAAATTAACAATCTCAAAGAGTTCTTATCTCTAGTTTAAAAAAATAAAGATTTAGATAATGAAAACAGAAAGACATACCGTATCAAATTTACTAGCAACAAGGGCATTTTGCTCTTTCTCAGTGTCAGAGAATCTGTTCTTTTTCCCATAGATTTATAGCTTAGGATTCAGCATTGCAGTCATCCTGCTACTGCTGGTGCTTTTCTGCTTAGTGAAGCCCACAAGTTATCTTTTGGGATCCCTGCCCTCATGACATCTTTTGTTTCTTTTCACATACAGGGCATCAGAGATCCATCACCATCTCCAAATGCATGAAGTTGTATTTGTAGCAAGATTCTAATTACCAAAGTTGCCCACAGTAGTGTGGGTTATGTTTAAAGAAATAGAAATAGTGTTGCCTTGTTTCTGTCCCCTAAGAAGTCTAGTCAGTAACTATATACTGTAGAATTTATCAGTACATTTCATTCCTTTAACAGATGTGGTGTGAATATACCATGGGGCAGTGCCTGTTGAGTAGCAGAAAGAGAGAGTACTTTTGGTGGGTGTGTGTTGGGAGGTATTAAGGATGGCTTCATAGGAGTGGTGACTTCTGAGTAGAGTTGTCGAGAGAAGGGAGAGTTCAGAAGGTGAACAAAAAGGAAGATGGAGTTTCAGATGCAAGACCAGCATGAGCAAAGACAAGGAGGTGTCACACGGCAGGTGGACTTCGGCTCTGTGCCTAGGGACTGCCAGGATCCTTCACCGGGTTTCCTATGAGTGGCTTGCTTATTCTTCTATTATCTATTCACTGAATCTTTGAGTCTAATCTACGGACCTTGGAGAATTTTCTTCTGGAAAGTGCCCTGTGTTACACAATCTTGTAGAGGTTTTGCTTTGTCCTTCTGTAAAATTAAGAAACATAGGACTCTCCACTTGAGAGCTCCTGGTGCCACCCCGTGAGTCGAAGAGGGGGGTGTGGAGGGTGAGGCTATCTTCCATTTCTGAGTTCTGTTGTCCTTCCTGTAGGGAAGCTGTGCCAGTGGATTGATGCCTGCCTGTCTCAACCATGTGCAAATGGAAGTACCTGTACCACTGTGGCCAACCAGTTTTCCTGCAAATGTCTCGCCGGCTTCACAGGGCAGAAGTGTGAGACTGATGTCAATGAGTGTGACATTCCGGGACAGTGTCAGAATGGTGGCACCTGCCTCAACCTGCCTGGTTCCTACCAGTGCCAGTGCTCCCAGGGCTTCACAGGCCAGCACTGTGACAACCCCTATGTGCCCTGTGCGCCCTCCCCCTGTGTCAATGGAGGCACTTGCCGGCAGACGGGTGACTTTACTTTCGAGTGTAGCTGCCTTCCAGGTAAGGAGTTCTCTAGTATCCTGGGATTGGGGACAAGCCAGTCACGGGAGAAGGGTGGATGGTAGTGAGTATAGCTCAGTTGGTCCTTTAGGAAGTACACTAAAAAGGGGAAAAGGGGAGTAAGGATTGTGCATAGGGTGGGTTGCTGGTAAGGGAGGAGTTTTATGGGTCCACTGAGCTTCATTATCTGAGCAGGAGGTTATTTAACATGTCAAGGTTTATGATGATGAGTGGCTAGGAAATTGTTTATTGTTCCTTTTGGAGAAACAGAGAGAAATCAGAGAGATAAAGCTCTGGGAAAGGGACAGGGAAATCTGGAATGGAGAAGAACAGTGTGAGAATTAGACATTGGTCAATATATATGTATGATTAATAAAGTGCTTTAAGCTAATTGACTCTAAGCAGTCATTCAGCTTTTCCATATGCTTTTGCCTCTGAGGGATTAACTCATTGTTTTCCTATCCACTTAAATATTTAAATGAATCCATCCATCTTTTTTTTTTTTTTTGAGACAGGATTTCACTGTGTAGTTCAGGTTGGCCTGTAAGCTTACTGTGTAGCCCAAGCTGGCTTCAAACTCATGATCTTCCTGAGTCAGCCTCAGAACTGCGATTACAGGTGCTCACCACCATGCCCAACTCTTATTGACCCTTTTGTGATTTTTTTCCCCTGGGGTACTGGCCTTTAGAATCCTCTCCCATGTATCTTTGGTGACTTTGGGGTAACACTTCCCTGAATAGGAGCAGGAGAGTTTGGAAACTGGAAAGGAAGGAGTCCACTGTTAGTGGCACTTTTTGCTGACCCTTGGTAGACAAAGTGTGTGAGACTAAGCATGACACAGTGCTTTGTCATGGTCTTGGCTGTTCCCCGGAGTACACCCGAAACCTAGGATAGCTGTAGGCAGAGGGCGGTGGCTGGGACCTCAGTGCCTGGTTTTTCGTGGTGGGGAGGAGCAAGACTTGCCAGTTCACTTCACTCCCTATAAAAATGAGGGGGAGGCTGAAAACCAAGAACTTTGATTGGGAACAGAGCACAAACAGCTGGAGCAAATGAATTACTAAGCAACAAGAATCTTGTTTTTATACAAATATCCTTAGTACAGAAACAAAAGAAGGAAAACTGTGTGTGTGTGTGTGTGTGTGTGTGTGTGTGTGTGTGTGTGTGTGTAGATAATATGCCAAATAGACATAATTACCTTACAGAGAGGTTGTTCTAGCCACTCTTTTGGAATGGGAATTTTACATTCTGCTGTTATAGATGGGATTCACATATAACAGGTTTGTGTTTATCTTCTGGAGATTAAAGGTTATAGGTTGGTCCTTAGTAAAAATAAACAATTGATAATTTATTCACTTTATTTTGTAAAAGTGTATGAACTGTCATGTTCTAGATACTGTGTTATGTGATTGTGGTATAACAGTGGAACACACTGTTAATAATCTAAATAAAAACTATCATTTAACTATACCACAGGAACATGCTACTAATTATATTGCTTTTAGTTTCACTTTCAATAAAGAATAGATAATGCTATTAATCAGGGTGCTAAATGTTTATTAACATAATACTACTATTATGTGCATTACTTTGCAGAAGGAATAACTAAAAGATACCTTTTTCTTCTTGAGTTTATTTGCTTTTAGGGTTGAAGACAGAAATAGACTATGAACAGTCTAATTTTGTAAATATTTTAGTATCACTAACATCCTAGTGGTCTGATGCTGTACTGGTGTAAGGGGCTAGTAATTGAGGTTACTGTGATTTATAATTGAAGGCTATATGCCATTTACAGTTTTAAGAAAGTTACTTTTAATAGTTGCCTAGAACCAGAGGTTAATTTGGCAGCAAGATATTGACGGGAAGTTAGAGAAGTCAATAAAGGAAGTCTTTAGCTGGGAGAGAGTGATTATTCACTCTCATTGTTTCTGCATTATTATCCATTAGCCACGATAAGAACCTCAGGGAATTCTGAGAGTGTATCCAGGAAGGATCTGTCAAATGAGAATAGTATCCTCTCTTTGAGAAAGGAAATAACCAGGGATTCCACAGCCAAGAGGCTGCCAGGGATAGTAGGAGATAGTAAGATTTTGGCTCTTATGCTCTTGTGTAAAGCAAGACAGTATTTATTTAGTGTGTGTGTGTGTGTGTGTGTGTGTGTGTGTGTGTGTGTGTGTTGGAGATGGTGAGGAGTGCTAGATTGGGAAATAGAAAACTTTAATGCCTTTTATGAGCCAGGTACTGCCACATATTACTATAGGTTTAGTACACAAAATCCTTGAGGATAGGTCTGATTTTTTTTTTTTTTTTTAGTTTTCTCAGATGATGTAAATGAAGTTCTGTGTTGCATTTGAGTTTCCCTAAGATGCACAGCTGATATGTGGACAGTCTGGGCCCTGGAAGCCTCAACTTCATGAATCTTCCTGCATTTCACTACACTACTCAGCTTCTTTGAGGCACTTTGAAGATGTGTGACTTTTTGTTAAATGTTGTTTGGTTACAAAATATATATGCTTATATTTTCAAAAAAATAAGATAGTCCTATTAATAACCAAGTAGTCTCCCCCTCCATTCCTTTCCCTCTCTATTTATAGAATTTAAGATATTTAAACATAGTTAAGTAATCTAAAACAAATGACCTTAGCTTGAGCACATGTAATTCCAAGGGGGGTCAGAATACTAAAGTCTGCTGCAACACTGTGAATAAATATGTATTTACACAGTTTATAGGATTTGTATTCTTTGTGCTATGTACCAGGGGAAGTTTTAAAGTGTTTACTTGGTTTCCACATAAGGAAATAGTGCCTGAAAATTTTCTTTTAAAAGTCCGTTAGGTAATGCAGTGCCTTTTTCTTGCTGTTCCCTTAATTGTTCTCCACACTACTTAAAGTAATAATCACCCTCTCTATGTGAATAACAACCTTATTTGAAGAGAATTATTATTTCACATCTAAAAATCAGGAAGCCAAATCAGCAGGAGGTAAAGCAGCTTGTCAAGATATTTGTAACTCTAGAATGGCTGCTTCTTATCACATTTCAGGTCGCTTCACATCAAATTGAGGCATAGCCTGACCACCCTATTTAAACTTGTAACCATCCTCCATCCCTCTTAATCACTGGTCCTGGTCTGTGTTTTGTTTTCTTTTTCTGTGGCAAGTAACTTCTTACTATATAATTCGTACTATATAATTTACTTCACTATGCCTATTGTTTATTGTCTTTCCAAATTCTACTGCCTCTGCTCTTCTCCAGAATGAAAGCTGAGATCCTTGTTTTGTTTACTTCTGTATCTCAAACACCTGAAAACAGGCTTGGTATGTATGATAGGCCCTCTGTTAACTGCCTATGTATGGTCAGAGACTGTAGCTTTACCTTTCTCATTTACTTTCTGCTGCCATGCTTCTTGGACTTAATTGGAATTCTCCATTCGTTCTTGTCCACTGTGTCTTTTCAACATTTAGAGTTAGTGATCATATTTAAAAGGTTAAGTTACAACTTTCTACAAGGGTACTGTGGTCACTATTTTAGTATTTGAGTTGCTTTTAGTATTGTAGGATTCATGGAGAAAGAATTAAAACTGCAGAAGAGAGAGAGAAAAAAAGTACCTTCAGGAAAGAATAAAATGAAATCAGGCAACCACATTCCATTGTCTACTTGGATTAGCTGCTGATAATCTAGAACTGTCGTGAACTTCTATCATAAAGTCCTGAGGAGGGCATTCAGCCAACAGTGATTTTTGCATAAGGGCAAAATAGAGCATGAACGTGAATTATTGAATCATTGAATCCCTATTTTTGGGTTAAGACCTATAAATAAGAGAGGATGGGTTGGGCTCATTTTGGTGGATATTTTAATAAATAGCACAAAACCAGAGCTATCTGGAATCTACTGGCCATCCCTTGTGAGTTCACATTTGGGTTGGGCAGTCCTCAGTGTACTTTCCCTCTTCCTTTCTCCCTCACACCTGTATTCTTTAGATTTCTGTTTTAAACTTAGCAGAATGCTATCTGATCTGTCCCTTCTTACTGAAGAAGGCTTTCCCTTTTCAGCCACCTCTGCACTAGTTATTTCTCACATCTCTGAATATTAAAGTTTGCACACATTTTATGGCTTTTATATCTGTCGTTTTCTGTTGCTCCTGGGTTTAAGAACTATTAGAATGAAATCCTTTTGCATTTTTGTACTCAGGAGTATGTGATGCTTTCCTGGGTATTATAGTAATCATGCTTTGACTTACTTGGGGGAGGGGAGTAGCCCTGTAACTTTTTGGTTTTGTCCAGTTCCGGATACTCTCATTTTTTCATCTCTGTTCATGGAAGCTGTTCCTGAAGACTTTCAGCCTGGCTCAGAACATCCTGCTTCTGTCATCTCCACTTCCATTTCTCCTCTCTTCTCCACTCCTTTCCACCCTTACACCTCCTAGGGCCTGAAACTGGGAAAGACATGCATACTCTCTTGAGAAGTGTTGCTCTCTGTGTGGGATGACAAGTTCAAAAGACTTTTCTGCTCCCTATTCTCATTGCCATCATTAATCACCACAGTGGCCTGTGGATCTATAACAGCCCAGTCTTAAAATGTTCCTTCTAAGTTTAATTTCTCTTCTTATGGCCTTTTAAGGATGTGGCTTGGCTTTGGGCAGTAGACTCCTTTTAGTGTGGCCCATGTGAGTTCTTCCGTGACTCTGCTACAGCCATCCCACCCACGAGTCTGCAGGCTTGTCTGCTTCCCTTTCCTCCAAAACTGAAAAAATATTCTTAAGAAGGGACTGCACTGTAACTTATAGCATCCTTCTGCATTTGGGTAGACTTTTTCTTTAAAGAATGTTAGCTTTTTCCAAAAAGGACTCCATTAATCTATTTTTAAAGCATAAATCCTGTCTGAACTTTGGAGGAGAAACAGTTTGGCTTGAGGTTTCTCTGACATGAGTACTTTTGACCTAAAATCAGTTTTTCAAACTTGAGTTTTGAAAGAAAACTCTGGGGTCTTAGAAAACATACTAAAACTGGGTAAAACTTCTGGTTCAGTACTGATTCTTGCCTACTGGCCATGTGATTGAGGGCATGTCAGCTATGTGACCTTCAACTTCTTCATCTCTAACATAATGGGATTAGAATAGATAATCTAATGGGTGCTGTAATCCCATTGATACATAACAGTATTAGCTGATATGTTTTAATTGCTTTTCTCCTGAAATAACCACTTAGAGATATAATTTGCACTTGTATACAAATCAGTGATTTAATATATTCACAGATATGTGTAGCCATCACTTGAGTCAACTTTAGAATGCTCCAAAAGAAATCCTTGTATACATTTTCAGTTGCTACCCATTGTTTCTTAATTTCTTCTCTGCTCTTGGTGATTATTAATCTACTTTCTGTCTGTATTTACCTATCCTGGGCATCTTATAAATGGAAATAGCAGTATGTAGTCCGTTGAGGTTGGTTCCGTTTACTCAATGTAGTTTTTAAACTTCATCCATGTTGTAGCATATATCAGTACAGTGCTTTATTCCTCTTCATGACAGGAAAATATTTACTTGTGTAGATTTGACATTTTATTTACTCATCAGGGATTAACATTTTGGCAATTACAAGTAATGTTTTTATGAATATTCTTGTTTAAGTTTTGTATGAATGTGGGTTTTTATTTTTCTTGGTGTATACCTAGCGGTGGAATTGCTGAGTCATATAGTAAATCTGTTTAACTTTACAGTAATTGCTGGACTTAGACTACATGTATTCTAAAGTGGCAGCATTTTTTACATTCTAGCCAGCAGGCTCTGAGGCTTCCAGTTTCTCTTCTCTTCTCTTCTCTTCTCTTCTCTTCTCTTCTCTTCTTTTCTCTTCTCTTCTCTTCTCTTCTCCTTCCCTCCCTCCCTCCTTCCCTCCCTCCCTCAATTTAAGAGAAAAACAGACACCGAAAAAAATAAAAAGCAAAAGGGACAAACAAACAACAATAAATCCAATACAATAACAGTATAGGTTTACAAAACAAGATGATAGAAATCTGACAGTGGTTGTAATATTGCATATTGCTACCTTCAGAAGGGTTGCTTAGATTAACAGATGTAGACATGTGAAATTGTTGTAATCATATGAGTATTAGCTGTTCTTTTCCAATAGCTAATACAATTAGTAGCGTAGTCATTTTAGCTACCTCAGTGTGTGTCTTTTTTATTCTAGCAGTCCTAATGGATGTGAAGTGGTATCATCAGGTTTGATTTGTGTTTCTCTGATGCCTCATGAAGTTGAAACTCTTGTATTTAATGTTCATTTTATGTATCTTCTTGGGAGACCATGTCTTTAGATCCTTTGACTGGGTTATTTTTTTAATAAGCTGTGAGAATTTTTTAAATTGTAGATATACATCTCTTATCAGGTGTATGCTTTGCCAGTATTTTTTTTTTTTCATTTTTTGGATTGTCCTTTTTACTCCCTTGGTGGTATTCTTTGAAGCCTAAATGTTTTTAATTTGATGAAATCCAGTTTATCTACTTTTTTATTTTGCTACTTTTGACTGTATTTAAGAATGCTTTACTTAACAGAAGTTACAAAGATACAATCTTTTTCTTTTTGTTTTAATAAATAGTTTTGTAAGTTAGCTCTTCCATTTAGGTCTGTGATACATTTTGAGATAATTTTTATGTATGAGGAGGGGGTTCAACTTTATTCTTTTATATGTGGATTTTTATATCTGACTCGCTTAATCTTTCAGTAATTCTTCTAGCTAGATCCTGTTCATCTTTCGAGGAAGAAAGATAGTGTAAACTTTGTGCCAGGGTTCACTCAGATACTGTGTGCCAGGGCTGGGAGTTGTGCCTCAGCAGTTTGGCTTCCGAGGCCATGCTTTTAACCACAAATTAGCTCTCGCTTGTCTGCCTTCTTCACCTGATGACAGTGAAGAATTACCTCGAAAATACTCATTCAGCCATATAAAATTTTATTTCTTATCTTGTGGTTATGTTTAAGTGCTTCTGCTTTCTTAATTTATCTGTGGTTGATGAATTCAGTTATTTGTAAGTCAGGGTCCTAGTTCCTATTCTTTATAACTTAGCTGCAAGGACTTTATCACTTCCCTGACACCTTAGTCAATCATGTTTAGTCTTTCTAGGGAGACAAGTTAGGGAGAAGATGACCAGCATGTTGTAGAATCTCCATCAGACTGCACAAGTTCTAGTTCTTTTCTGGAGTATCTGCATGAAGAGCACTAGACTAGGAACACTGATCTCATATTGCACTTAGTGACTGCTCTGTGTCAGAGCTGTAGCTTTGGTCTCACTTAATCATAATTATAGATGGGCGTAAGCAATTCAGCATTTTTTGGTTTAGTCCATTTGTAAGATTTTCATATGATTAAACAGCAATATTACTCATACAAATTTTAAAATCTGAACATATATTTCCTTAGTCTTTCTCAGGTTTGCTTAGTGATTCATCTGCTTGAATGGACTGAATAATAAGTAGTAGAGAAATACAGTTGTCTTCTATCAAGCTTTCAAATATTCCTGTCTTCTATGAAGTATTTCGTATCTGGGGAGTATCTTTGGCCATTCATTTTGAACTCATTTTATATAACTAACCCTGTATTCAGAGAAAACAGCCATGTTTCAGTATAGCAAACAGATGTAAGAATTCACAGTGATTTGAGGTAAGGAATGAGTAGAGCGAGGTGTGATTGCTATCTGTCCTACTCATCAGGCTGTAAATGTTATGAAAGCGGGGACTCTGCCTTTTGCTTACTGTTACCCCTAATGTCTGGTGTAAGACCTAGTAAATATTTCAAGTGAGAGCCAGTAAACTTAAGGAATATTTTTGAGGAGTCCAAATACCTAGTCATACTGTATTTTAAACAGGAGAGTATTCATTGAACATTCTCTTGGCTTAAAGCTGGTAGCCATCCATTTATTAGCGCAAGGATTTGATACAAAAAAAAAAAAAGGAAAAGAAAGGAACCAAATATAAAAAATACAGAGAACCACACTGTGGGCACTGAGGGTCAAGTCTGGTGTTTTAGTTTTGTTTTTCACAAATGAGAAAGAAGATAGGAATCAATGTTATAAATATAACATTCATTTAGAAGTGAACATAAATAATTGGAAGTATTGGGAAGTAATTAGTAATCATGACACCCCATTCTATGGTCACTTTTAATATTTGTATAATACTTTAGTCATGATGTACTTACAACAATGTAGAAAGGCAGACTGGGCAAGTGAAATCAGACTTATTTTACAAATAGGGAGGCTAACTTAGCATTTGTATTACTGTGTATTAAATGGCTTGTAGGTTGTGAGATTGGGATTTGACCTTTATCAATATTTAATATTTCAATGTTTTTACTGTGCTCTCCTCGATCCTCAATTTTGGAGACCCCTGGGCTATCTCTCTTCTACCCAAAAAGAAATTTAAAGTTAATTGGGTAATCTTCTATCTCTTCTTTCCAGTAGTCTAGTCTGGAGTTGGGGAAAGTCTAATTCTATGTTTTTTAGAACCAGTATTTATTTTTCCTAAGTAGATAATTATCTTCCCCAGGATTTTATTTTGTTGAACCATGTTGAAATACTTGTACAGTAACTATGGAGCCATGTCATTGGTGTAATGAGTCCCTTTCACTGTTGGGCTATGTTTGATGCCAGAGAATATGACTGTGGAGTTCTATACTGAGCAGTTGCTGGACTGACCTGAAGTGATGTTTTGGTGACTGTGTCCAGTGGGAGATAGTGAAACTCTTCTGTTTGAGAATTCATCATGTCCTTTTGTTATTCCTCTACCAGGTTTTGAAGGGAGCACCTGTGAGCGGAATATTGATGACTGCCCCAACCACAGGTGTCAGAATGGAGGGGTTTGTGTGGATGGTGTAAACACTTACAACTGCCGCTGCCCTCCTCAGTGGACGGGTGAGTATGTGGCCAATTCATCAGCACAGGGTGCTAATTGGCACCCAGTGGAGACTGGTATTAAAGTGGGCATTTTTTACAGATTCTCTTAAAGCTCCTTTGAGTCTAGACTGGTGTGAAATGAGTATGGATATTCATACTGGACCTTTGGGTGAGTGCAGTGCTAGCCCTGTGTGTTCTGTGTTTAACCCCAATAGACGTATTTCACAGGTATGATTGGATAACCGCTCTGAAGTCAGCACCATGTTGAGTGCTGTGATACGAGAGAAGTACATTGATTAAACTAAGGCTTATTATCTGGCAAAAGCAGCACATTAGATTATTGTAGTTGCTTAATAAACATTTTAGATCACTGTCTAATTAAGATTAAGGTTGGAAGGAAAAGAACATGCTTAAATGCTAAAATAAATTGCACACACCACAAGAGTTCCAGTTACACTTTACTGAGGGAGCCACATTTATTCTGGTTATTATTTGTTGTCATTCCCCCATAACTAGTAAAGGGTTGGGCAGTTACTTTTGACATTATTTTTTATTATCCCCCCTACATTTTTGCTTTTTCTTTCTTGTATCCTTTTTTTCACACCTTACAAAAATAGCTTTTTCTTTCTCTGACTTCTGAAGAACAGTGTTTAATTTTACAGCCTCTTAGAAGTTTCTTATGTTGTCTTAGGTTTTTCACTTATTTTTGAAAGTCAAGTGAGTTTTATATATACATTTAGTTCTAATTTTGGTTTATAGTATTTATCTGTCTCTAGAAAGTGGAAACTATTGAGCACTGGCTAAGGGATTAAGAGCTGAGCCTTTTGAGGAGACAGTGATTGATTTAATGCAGAAACCCAAGAAATACATGATTTGAGAAGGAATTGCAGCCACGGGGATGTCCTGTCTCCTGTAGAGAAGTCTGGATGCCGAGCTGCAGCTGTTCCTATCTAATGTTCTTTAGCATCTTAAACTGCTTTCCTTTATAGCTTCTAATTATTTAGAGTACCTCAATGGTGTAGATTATAAATAGAAAAAATAGAAAGGATTTACAATTTCAGGATACACAATACGATTCAGGATTTACAATACGATTTTCTTCAAGAGCCTACATTTCTGCTTTTAATCCCCGAACTATTGGTTTTGATTTTTTTCTCGAGGGGTTTTCCTAGTTTTGACTTTGCTTAGAGTTTTTCTTGTGGTGTCCTGGTCCTAGGACTTTACTCCTAACTCTGTATGCCTTCTACCACACTCTCCCTTCTTCTGTCTCTCTTATTTTTCTCTCCCATTTCTGTGGAGGATTTTTCAGAGACCATTTTTTTTTTCCAGTTTAAAAAACTGTAAAGTTACTTTGGTGGCAGATAGTTACTCGGAGATCTGAATTTTTTTCTCTTTTTAATGATACTTCCAGAGGCATTAGATAGGTTGAGATACTTGTCAGGAACTTGACTTTATTCTAACCTCCTGTTGCCCTATAGGGAAGAGTGACTGTGTGGTACTAAGACTTCTGATGCCAGTGAAGATTAAATGGTATTTGATTTCATTGCTGATTTTTCTTTGATACCACATTTGGTTTCCTGCTTTGATATTAATTAGGGAGGTCAGATCTTGGGGAAAACTTTCCCAGTGACATGATATTTTATTCACATTTCATACCCCAGGATATTGATAGTATGTACCTCTTTTCTATCCAACTCCTTGTAAGATGTTTTTTTCTTGGTGTATTTCATGTCTCAAAAGGGTGGCAGAGGCAGTGAATGGTTAAGTTCCATGTAGTGGTTTTTATTTCTTTCCATCTGCTGGCTATCCTTCAGAGTGACCCTCAGTCTTTGGTTTCCCACCACAAGTTTCCTTCCCCTTTTTCTTTGCTTTCCAGTGACAAGACTTGTTTTTGCCCTCCCCTCCCCTCATCAACAGATGAAATCCAAGATCCTTGCTCTGTTCTGAAGCCCTTTCAGCCTCAGCTCTTTCTCCTGTAGTCTCCTCTTGCATCCAACAGTAAGAGCTGCTCTTAGCTGTGTTTCTGCTGCTCGTTCACATCCGATGTCTCCATTCGCACATTCCTTTTCTCTAGATTCCTCTTTTTCTCTCCCTGTTTACCTCAGTGTTTTTCTCCCACCTGACTCTGATCAGGTAGTTACCTCCTCCAGGAAGCCTTTGCTGAGCTCAGCTAAGTGTTCTGCTGAGCAGCATTTCCTGCATTTATAATGATATTATCAGATGCTTCTGTGCTGGAGGGACCCGAGTTATGGGGTAGTGGAATTGGTGATGAGGTGTGTTGCAGCACTCTTTATAGACCCATGAAAACAGTTTCCTATCACACTCTGCCCCCATTCTAAAGTGAGAAATAGACATTTGTATGATAAGGTTCCTATTTCTATGGAAATAGAGTTCTGAGTTGAGATTAGTACTTTCTGTTTTATATAAATTATAGACATGAATAGGTCTGGGTATAAGAATTAAATAACTTTTATTAGTTACCAAACTGTGCTTAATTGCACTGTTTTATTTTGTGTAATGTTTGCGATAACTGTATCAGGAGTAGAATTTATTAAAATATCCATTCTATAGATGCTGATGCATATTCAAAGTGGTTAAGTAATTTGCTCAAGACAAATAGTGTGATTAGTTTTGTATTTGAATGTAGGCTTCTTGAGTTCCAAATCTGTGCTCAAATCTGTAGTCTTTTTCTATATCAAATTGATTCTTTTTTATTTTTGAGTACTTTCCTAATCTGTTGAAAGTTTAATTGATATTATGCTTGGATTTGGTGATTTACTCTTTCTATTTTTCCCCATTTAGGAATTTAGCTGGTTATTTTGAGGTTAAAAGTTCACATAATGTGAATGTTTTATATTAAGTTCAGTATTTTTTTCACTATACCTAAGAGCCATGTTTCCATTTTGTTCAGAATTCTCTTTGCAATTTCCAGCTGTAGAGTTGAAGCATGAACTGTTTGGTTTGGCTTTTGACAAAATAGAAAAGGAGGGGTTGTACTATGCTAGTCGGAAAGGAAATGAAGTTGCTAGCTATTTGAAAAAGAATAAATGAGATTATATGGCTGAAAAAAAGCATTAATTTTAAGTAAATGGAAATGTGGGAGTTTGCTATATTTTTAATGAGTAGATAGTTTTATTTTAGTGGATACATACATCTAAAAAGCTTGGTCTTTTAGGTAAGCTCTAGACTTCCAGATGAGTGGAACTTTTCCCAGCTCTAATGATAGTTTGACTTTTGAGGCAAATAAATTTCTTGTTTTCAGAAGGCTTTATTTACTGTATATGAAACTGATGTCTTACTGTCTTGAAGTCTCTTGAGAATCAGTGGTCAATAGAATGTTTTTTGATTTTTTTTTTTTTCTTATTCAGCAACCAACAGTCATGCTAAACAATGTAGTTACATCTTGCTGTTGAATTTCTTAAGTGTGATGCTCTGTAACTATGAAATACCTGATTTTGAAGACTTAATATGAAAAAAAATACAATATCTTGAGAACGGTTAAGTATTGATTAGATGCTAAGGTTGTTTTAGGTAACACTGACCTAAATGAAATATATTAAAATTAATTTTATACATACTTTTTGATTTCTTCAGTGGCCATTGGAAAATTCAGAATTATGTCTGTTTCCTTATGTTTCTTTTGGTTAGCACACTTTAGATGCAAAGATGTTTCTTCTGTATACCATTGCTGCTACCTCATGAGAACATCATGTGGTAGAGGGGTGAATGGCTAGCTGTATGCAGGGGAGGCCTGGTATTAGTTGCCTTTCATTAGGCAGGAAAATGTTGTCTTTGTTTTGCTGTAGCTTTCTCATCAAGTACAACCAGAACTGTGTTGTGTTTCAGTTCACCTACTATGGCTGTCTAAATAGTGTTTGTTCATGCTGGCAAAGACCACTAACTATCTGGACTGGCCTGAGCTCAGATGGAACAAATAAATTGATGTCTTGGGGGTGGGTATGGACAACTGGTTTACTCCTCCTTCATAGGAACCTTACTACAAAGATAAGTCTGAATAACTAGATGTTCTTTTAGGAAATGAAAGTACACCTAAGGGTTTAATGCCCACTGAGCACAAATGTCTTCATTATACTGCATTTGGCCTGCTGCCATCTTATCAGAGAAGTTCTGCTGTGGCAGATATACATGTAAGGAGAAATAAGTTTTAAAAGGCCCCAGAATTAGAGCAAAATAGATTAATGTTTTGTCTGCATAGGTTGTTGTGTGAATTTTCCTTTTAAAGGTTCATTTCCTTCAGAATTCAAGTTGACTCTAAGCTCAACTCACAAATTCCTCTCTGTGGCTGCTTTTGGTTTTGAGTTCACTCCTAGGGCAGATGTGATTTATTTTCCTGTGCTTATTATTAATCCAGAAATGTAATTTCAGTGTGGGCTTAGAGTAGTGCTTTGGGACATTAAGCAGAAATGAGCAATGAAACTTAGATGGATATGAGTCAAATAAAACTGACCAAATTTTCTTTCAGCTCTTCTTTATAGCATGATGAGCCTGAAGAGTTGGTTACAATCCCCACTGCTCTCAGTTACTTCGGTTCCAGTAAGAACTTCTGGCATGAATCAGTGAGTGTAGATGCCAGAGGTGGTGCATGGGCTCCTTGTGTCTGAGATTGGAGTCTATGCATGACAGTGTTTTGATGTTGAACAAGGTGTCTCTGTTCAGTCCAGCCTCTAGCTGGTGACAAGTTGTCCTCCAGAATAAACTTTTCTCACAACTACTTTGTGTGTGTGTGTGTGTGTGTGTGTGTGTGTGTGTGTGTGTGAGAGAGAGAGAGAGAGAGAGAGAGAGAGAGAGAGAGAGAGAAAGACTTTAAGGAAAAGCTTTTGATTGAGAGTGGAAATAAGTTGCGTCGTGGGTTGCAAAGATATTCTCATTTATTTTCTGCATGGGAGAATGGGAAAACGTATCTCATATTTCAGTTTGCTTGCTGTCAATTTGATTGTAAGAACTTGATAATCTGCTTTTTCTCTAGAATTCTGCCTCTATTCCAATTTCAGTTTCCTTTCAGTTGGGCAGACTGGACTGCTGGCCTGAAGCGTCTTTACCCTTGAGGTCTAAGTTTTAGTAGATGTGCTGCTGAAGCAAACACATCCCAGAGGTCCAAAAGCTGATTAGTGGTCATGTGTAGAATAGGGGTGAGTGCATTGTGGACCCCAGCTAAATGAGGAAATGAGACTGAAGGATTTTTCTGCCCCAGTGGTTCATTATCCAGTATTTAGCTTTGGCTGTATTATGGGCAGGATCCAGTTTAACCTTGTGAATTTTAAGCCTTTGTGACCTGATTGTAAGTTCAGTAACATAAATTAATCGAACAACTGTTTATCCAGTATACTGTATTAGATGTTGTAAGAGACACAAGAAAATATATTTCTTACCTTTCAAAAGGGGCAAACTCATTTGAAAGAAAAAAGTCTACAAAAACCCACAAAGAAGGTAGAAAGTATGAATGAATGAGATTTTGAAAGAAGCATATGAAAACTGATAATGATCAAAGCACTTTTTGAGCAGGGTGTGTGAATTAAAGGCAGTCTGGGCTATGTAGTGAGTTCAAAATACATAGCAAGACCCTTTTTCACAAATTATCCTCCCCAATCCCCACCAGAGTGTTTGGTTGGTTAAGAGGGGGGAGGATTAAGAAGAATGGAATTTTTTTTTGAATTTAAGTAATGAGACACTGTGGGACTAATGATAGAGGAATAGAGATGATGGTAAAATTAAGGCGACTTTTCCAAAAATAATAGCTGTATCAGCTGAGACTAGAAGTGGAGATTAGAGTCTGAGATTTTTTTTTTTTTTGTCTTTTTCCTTTTTATCGGTACCAGGGATCGAACTCACGACTGCCTGCTTGCAAGGCAAGCGCTTATGCCGCTGAACTAAATCCCCAGCCCCTAGAGTCTGAGATTTTAAGGCCACCCACTTTTTTTTGTTTGGCCTCCCATGGAAATGTATCGTTTGTTTTCTCATGTATCAAATGAGAAAAGTAGGTGATGAACTGAATTGGGAAACATGGCCACACTTAAGAAAATTGATGAGGTAGGGGTCCAAAGAAGGTAGGAAAGAATAGGGGAGTCTGAGACACCAGGGATGTAGCGTTGTCAGGTTCTTCTTGACTTAACTCTTCATGCTTGTGTTGCAGCATGTACAATACTTTATAATTCTCATGGGCTTCTATGCTCAACTCACCTAGTATTGTTACCAGCTTCTTGAGGATTAAGAATTATTTGTGACATTGCTACACATATTTTAATGAATGATGGTTATTGAATAAGTGGGAACCAGGAGACTAAAATGAGATCTCATTTTTTAATGTATGTATAACCAAGGTTTCTTTATTTATTCATCACTTGTTGTACACTAAGGTTATTTCCATTTCTTGACTACTGTAGATAGTGCTGCAGTAAACATAGGGTATCTCTTCAACATATTCATATCATTTTCTTGAATGAATACTCAATAATGGGACTGCTGGGTCACATGGTAGTTCTATTTTTAAATTTTGAAGAAACACCATACTGTTTGCCAAAATGGCTAGACTAATTTACATTCCCATAAACAGTTTGCAAGGATTCCCTTTTCTTCACATCCTTGCCAGCATATTGTTATTCTTTTTGATAATAATCATTCTCATTATGTGAGGTAATCTCATTGTGATTTTGATTTGCGTTTCCCTGGTGATTAGTGAAATTGAATATTTTTCATATGCCTGTTAACCATTTGTATTTTCTTTTGAGAAATATCTAATTAGATCTATTACCCATTTTTAATTGAGTTGTTTGTTTTGTTTCTTTTTTGCTACTCTTTGAGTTCAGCAAAATTTTGCTTCCATTCATGAACTCTGCATCAGGTGACCAACGTATCCATGACCACTTCCCCAGAATTATGGGATGAGTTACTTCTATGGACTTAGATTCTACTGTAAAATCATAATTTATTAAAATGGGAAAACCTCCTTAACCTTTTGGAAGGTAAAATAAGTAAAACTCTTAAAGTCATAGCAATAGACAAGGAATGGAATTCCAGTTATACTAGAAATAAAAGTAAGAATCAACAAATGGGAGTATATCAAATTAAAAAGCTTCTACACAACAAGGGAAACAATCAACAGGGGAAGAGACAACCTACAGAATGGGAAAAAATTTTTCCCAAGTCAGATAAAGGACTAGTATCAGAATATATAAAGAGCTCAAAAAGTGTCCCCACCAAATAAATGACCCAGTCAGAAATTGAGCAAGTGAAATGACTAGACAGTTCATAGAAGAACAAATGGCCAATAAATATGAAAAAATGTTCAGCGTCACTAGCCATTGAAGAAATGATAATTAAAACAACTTTCTTACACCAAAAAGAATAACTATTCAGGAAACCAAATAATAAAAAATGCTGGCAAGGCTGCCATGCAAAAGGAACCCTTCTATTTGTTTGTTGGGAATGTAAACTAACTTAACTGTTAGTATGTATGTTTCTCAGAGAACTAACAATTGAAATTTCATTTGACCCAGCTGTGCCCTTTTTAAGTAACCTAAAGAGCTAAAGCCATTATATTACAGCTATACATGCATATCAGTGGTTATAGCAGCACAATTCATAGTAGTTAAATCTGGGAAGCATCATATGTGTTTAGCAGACAAATGAGTAAAGAAAATGTATCTATGCATAATAGAATATTCCTTGGCTATAAAGAAGGATGGATTTGAAACATCTGTAGGACAGTGGATACACATTGAATACATAATGTTAAGTGAAACAAATCAGACACACATAACTGAATACTACATGATTTTTTAAAAATTTGAGTAATCTAGAGTATAAATAAAGAGCAAAATCAAAGATTGACAAAAGGAAGATAGAGGAGATAGATCTTTTGCATATGGGAAGAAGACCAAGGACAGAGGGAGGAGGGAGAGGATAGAGGAAGAGGAGGAAGTAAGAAGATTAAGTAAGGATGCATCATGCACACGTATTAACTAGCCACAATGAATGTGATCATCATGTGTCACAAGCAAACTAAAGAAAACAGTTTTGTTCTTCACAGTCTCTGACCCTGGCTTTATTCAAGCTGCATTGCTTTCGCGTGACATATACTCATTGCGTATGGGTCTTTTCTGCTTGCTTTTCAGCCTCTTTAATCAGAGTCTCGACTTTGTATTATTTTCAATTTCTTTGGAGCCCAAATTTGTATAGAAGTCTTGAGAGAGCACAGACTTAATTCTTTCTCGTGTTACTTTCTGGAAGTGAGTATTTTTCACAGTGTACATTCTGTTCAGTTTTGAGTAGCATGCCCTCCATGCTTTACATAGCACTATTTTTTTCCTTTTTACCTACTCTGGTTGAGTGACTCCTTGCCCATAAACAGGGAGGTTGTTCTTCGGTCCCTTCGTTCTCAGCATAGCAGCAGCAGCTTTTTCTCCCTGTGAGGTGAGGGCCTCTTTTGTGTAAACTGGTTTAGCTCAGCTTCTAAGGAAGTGGGAGGCAGCCAGAGTGTGAGCCCCCTACCAGGGGAACCAGAACTTGGCGCTGCTCTCCTCTTGGGAGAGAAGCCTTAGTGCTGGGGTCAGCTTCCTGAATGCCCAGCACTGGCCCAGCTCCCATGACTCTCCATACAGTAGATGCTGTTTGGTGCCGTTGTATCCAGGATTTGCCCCAGATGCACTGCACTCTTTTCTGTTGCTATAGTGGTGGGATTCACCAGTGCTTTAAATTGCTCTTGACCTGAAGGGGTGAGGTGAAGTTCAGCTCATTCTCCTCCCTGTAGCAGAGTGGGCTTTCTGAAACACAGATTGGATGGAGTTGTTTTTTTGCTTCATTGGATCCTCCTTGTTTTTGGATAAAGTTGCAAGGCATTGCATGTAACTCTCTCCTGCTGCATCTCTCCACTCCCCCGGCCAGCCTTGTAATTCATCCCCATGGATGCTTTTTTCATTGCCTCAAATGAGCCATGCTGTCTTCCATTCAAACCTATAAACACCACTTCCTTCTGCTTGAAATACTACCCATCCTGTTGCACTTTTTTCCACATGCTCTCTATCACACATATGTACTCTTACACAACCTTGTTCTGCCGGTATAGTTTTACTTAAAAGCTTTATTTTGTAGTTCTTCTCTGTCCTCCCTACTCCGTGCTATTAAGACAAGAGGTGTACCCTTAAATTACTTATCACCATATATTTTCCTTATTTGGCTGTAACACCACAGTCTGACAAATGGCTAATGATTATATGAAAAAAAGTTCAATATTTTTAGTCACAATGGAAATGTAAACCAAAACTACACTGAGATCGCATCTCATCCCAGTTAGAATAGCTATCATGAAAAATATGACAACAATAATTGCTGCCCAGGATGCAGGGGAAAAAGGAACTCTTCTCCACTGCTAGTGTGGATGTAAATTACGAGAGCCACTATGGAAATCAGTATGGAGGTTTCTCAAAAGACTGAAAATAGAGATGCCAGTTGATCTGGCTACGTTACACCTTGGTATATACCTGAAAGAATTAAAGCCAACCTACTATAGAGATACCTGAACAGCCATGTTTATTGTGGCACATTTCATATTAGCCAAGATATACAACTAGCCTAAGTGTCCATCAACAGATAAATGGAAAAGGAAATGTGGCATTTCTACACAGTGGGAAAACTATTTGGCCATAAAGAAAAGAATTATGTTACTTGCAGGGAAATGGATGGAACTGAAAATCATAATGTTGAGTGAAATAAGCGAGCTCAGAAAGACAAATATCATATGTTTTCACTAATACATGATATTTAGGGAAAAAAAAGAGACATGAACAGAGAGAATCTGTTAGTAAGGAGAAAGGAACCAACTTTGGTCCCAACATTTTGCATGACCTTCTGTGTTTTAACTTCAGCAGCAAAGTAGAACATTCATATGGAGAAGAGGTTTTAGAGGATAGAAGTTACAGGAATGCTTTGGATGTCTTAGAGAGAAGCCCCAGAACTCAGGAGCTTGGGTGACCGCTGTTGGAAGGATATACCAGAGACTGGATTATCTCGACTTATCCATAGAAGAGAAGGTAGCAGGGCCAGGGCAAGGGCCAGCCCAGCTCATTTTTCACGTGTTCCTTGTGTGGGGATTGTTGTTGCAACACGAGTTGACCCTTAACAGGATCATTGATGTGATAAAGGTTTTTCCCACAGACTTCACAGTTCAGAGATGACTGGGAAGGGTGAGGGCTTCTTCACAGGGCACTAAAGCACAGCAATCATTTCTTTTCTCTTTTGTTGCTGTCTTCCTCATCCTTCTTGCCAGTCACTTGTAACTCCAAGCCAGATTGATGGTTTGTTTGTGGTACCTTGAGAGAACTATAATGAGCTGTTACAGCTCATAAATGGTGTCTGTTTAATGGTCCATTGCTTACTTGACTCAAGCGTGATGCTAATGAGGCCCAGGTCATGGCTTCCATTTTGGTACAAGCCGCTCAGGTCCACTTTGTTATATTTACTGCCATAGTCTAGGCCGATAATCTCAACTCATTCAGCTGGTGGCTTTAAAACTATAGGATAGGGCAATAAAAAAGGAACATTGAAGTGATCCTACTCCTGCAAAACCAATACAGGATATTTATTCTACTAGTGATGGTTTGCTGGTGTTATCTTCATTTGTAGCACTGCTGTCTTCCTCTTCCCTATGTTTCTCAATCTTGCCTTGTCCAATGGTCAGGTCAGATTTCCTTTTCCCATGTTGAAAACTAACCTGTAGCAGTGTCACCCTACCATTCTTATAACAGGCTGTGCAAATTTGGATAAGTTACTACACATCTGGTCATCTATAAAATGTGCATCTTGGATGTGATGCTTTTTAAAGTCTGTTTACACTGACCCCAGATGTCTAGGTTAGTACCTGGCGTGTATGTCCAAGTGAATAGTTGACACAGTCTCTCTACTTACAGAGCTTATTGTAGTCTAATGGGAGAGGAGTCCTATATATAAAGTAAATACGTAGGAAAGTGCAGGTTGTGATATATGCCGGGGTATATGGGGTTGGATAGATGCAGTGATAGGGAACAGTGGGGAGATGGACGTATAGAGATCCACTGTGTTGTGAGAGGGCTGAAGGATGAGAAGTAACTAGCCATGTGAATTAGAGGGGGTGGGGAAAACATTGTATACAGAGGTACCAAGGCAGGGAAAAATGTAGTATTAGAGAAACCAACAGGAAACGATTGTGACTAGAGAAAGATGTATAAAGAAGAGGTAGGATTTGAGTATATTTACAAGGCAAATCTGATTAGCAAGAAGATTGTAGCTACAGGTGATTCTTAGTGTTTAAACTGTCAGCCAAGGATTGGGGAGTATGACCTTTCCTACGAGATTAGTCTAGAATCCTAGTGGCACTGGAGAGGGGAATTTTTAAAAAGAAGTCATTCTTATCTCTCTTGCCCATAGGAAATGGCCTTGTGAAGGCCCCCATAGCCAACTGCCATGGCCCCAATGTTAGTCAGCAGTAACCTATATTGGCTACAGGAAGAAATTACTAAGTGGGGTAATTATTACCCCCAAAACTTGCCTAATCAAGCATTGTGCAACCTGCTTTGGGAGTTTACCAGCACAGTTGTGTTGACACAGATGATGATGATGCATGCTGAGACTTGTCTGGATTGAAGATTTAGTCCTGTGGTGGGGTATGGAAACAAAACAGCTGTCCCTTTTAGCCAAATGCTTTTATTTGCTAGGTAGCTCATAACTTAATGCTTGGTCCTCCTCTCCTTGCAGGCAGAAACTCATCTGCATGTCCTCCCTCCTGTATTTTATTGTCTGTTTAGTCTTCAAACACGGTATTGACCATGTCTTCCCCCAGTCTCATTTGCATGTTAAGTCAAGTTCAGGATTCATATTCAAATTCAAATTCAAATTCTTAGACTACCTTCAACCTTTTCTTTAAAATCCTGGCCAAGGAATACACTGCACATTTTGTTATCTTCCATGTAGACCTAATCATAACTTCATTCTGTAGTGGGCCTCTTTCCTGCAGTCTAGCCTTCTGTTTTCTTGACATGCAGTGGTGGGAAAAGCCAAAAAGTCAAATGTGCAACTAATTCCCCCATGGAATCATGAAGAAAATTTCCTGTTCTGATATCTTGTAGTCCTCTGTCATTACTACTTTATATAGTGTTCTTTATCTTATGCACCATCTTGGTGTACCATACATGCCTAGGATTAGGGACATAGTCTGTAAATCTTGAGCAAAGCCAGGGTTGTATAATCAGCAGTGCTGCATAAAAAGACATCAGATGTAGAGGAAGACTGCATCAGTCAGATTGATCTGGGTTTAAATAACCGCATTCCCACTCACTGACTCTGAACTTGGGAAGATGATTTCCCTTTCTGAGCTTTTATTTTCCCCCTTCCTTTCCTCTCCTTCTCTTCATTTTTCCCTCTGCCACCTTTCCTTCTTCTTTCTTGTTTTTTCTTCCTTTCCTTTTTTTCCCTCCTTTTTAAACATAACTGAATGTGCTTTGTTTCTGCAGTACAGGAGCTCGACTGCAGAGCCTTATGCATGCTAGAGGCAAGCACCTTATATCTGGGCCACATCTCCTATGATGCTTGATTTTTTTTTTTTTTTTTTTTTTTTTGGTCCCAGGAATCAAACTGATGACCTTGCGCTTGCCAGGCAGGCTCTTATGCCACTGAGCTGTATCTCAGGCCCTGACCCTTGTTTTTTTTTTTTAATGTTAAGTGTTTACATTGTTTCTCTGCTAACGGAGCAGGGACATGAAAGCATGTATCTTACACATTCTCTTTGGAGCAAAATTGTAGCCACTCTGATTATTATTTGCAGCATTCTAAATTTTAGAATTGGTTGATAGATTTGTAATAAGGAGGAAAAAATCTGGCAAAAATGAGACTGGGAGAAGTGTCTTTGAACCTGAAGAAATAAGTGATGCATCCTGTAGACAGTATATTTTTAGATCTTGAGGTTTGGTGTCCTTAATTCATAGTGTCTAACATACACAGTTCTTCACAAACCAGTCTCATGTAAGAACAGTGAACCATAACCCAAAAGTATATTTTCATTTTGGATGGTAGTTCGCAGTTTTAATTTTTCTAGTAATCCGATCATGTGAGTCCTGATTTTGGTCTCCACCTCCTCCATCCTCTTCCCTTTCCCATACCTATGTGCACTCGGGGAAACAAAGGACATGCAGAAGTAGCTTGGTATGGTCAGGTTCACATCGCAGGTCTTTGTTCAGAATTTTTGCATAAGGAAATCCAGCACTTACTGCCTCACAGGGCAAGTTAATCTGCAGCTCTGATCCTGTTTCTGGAGCTACAGACGAGGGTGTGTGTGTGTGTGTGTGTGTGTGTGTGTGTGTGTGTGAGAGAGAGAGAGAGAGAGAGAGAGAGAGAGAGAGAGAGAGAGAGAGCACGAGCCAGCCCCACGTAAAATGCTGTTTCATGGTAGGCCTACTTACTTATTTAATTAGTTTATTTTACAGTATTATTTCTTTGGGTATTATAATACATAAAAAAATGGATGTGAAATACTTTTAAAGATATAGTGCCTTGTACTCTGATTATCATAGAACCTCAGTAAAGAAAAATAACAGCTAACTCTCAGTCTCATTCTGTAAACCTGTATGTTTCAGAGGCAGCACAGATATTTAAGTTAGTATAAGTACATATAGTTGACGAGACTCAACAATTTCTGGGTTACAACAGCTCTTCACCCACTTGTTGATCATGTTTATTTCTCAATCCCATCTGTATCCTAATAACACAGCTGTCACTACTTTGAAGTAGCATTTTGCTAGAAGAGCAAAGCTTTCTATAATAAATGACATCATCTGCCCTGGGGGAGATGACCGCTGTTGAGTTCATACCCTTCTTCCCTCCATCTGCTCCCCCTCTCTCCTTCACTCCCTTCCTTTTCTCTCCCTTTTTACCTCATTCATTCATTTACTCTCTCCCCCTCTCACTCCTTCAGTCCTTCCCCGCTTTGCCCTCTAATTCCTTCCCTCACTCATTCACTCTCCTTTTGCCTCCCTCGTCCACTCCGTGTTAGTACTTTGAATTGCAGCTGGCAGAACCTCCTCTCAAATTATGAAAACCTTTCGCAATGACATCTCTTAGAACAACTGTGCCACAAAGTGAGCTCAGAGGCAACTGGGCTTTAGGAACAACAAGGAACAATTTATTGTCACCATGACTTTATTTTTCTCTCCGCACCCTTCGGATTTCTCTCCATATCACTTTCTTTACAAGTAAGCTGTCTCATCCTTTTGGTCCTGTGACAGTGTTCTGAGTACAGTAATTTGGGAAAGAGACAGTGATGTCTTGGATTTGGTGCCCATCCTGAATCAGTCAGCTATGGCTGAGAAGGTATGGATAAATAAGAACATGGTAATTCCTTCAAGCACGGTATGGTTAGAGTATGGAGAGGAACAGGGGAGGGTGATGACTTAACACAGAGGTTCAGAGACCTCCCAGGCCCATCCTGTCATGCTGGGAGCTGGACTTTCCTAGAGACATAAAACAAGGTCCCTAAACTGAGGTTGCTTGCATCCAAATAGTGGGGAATAGATGTTCAGCCAAATAGATATGACTGAGTGATGTTGGTTATGTAGTAGTGGAGGTACAGGTTGAATAGGAGTAAAGAATAGATACTCAGTTAGGTTAGGTGGACACAGCTAGCCTCTATCAGTAGTGATAGGTCCATGGTTTGACATGCTTAGGCCTTTTCAGATTCACAGTCAATTGACTTGTGAGATGTCCTGGGACTACAGGAATAGCCTGATATCTAGCTATAGATATTATATGCTATTATATGCTTTTTCATTCTTCATCAGACTGCTGTTTTGAATTAATTATTGAGTGTTGTTTTATTTTGAAATGGGGTCTTACTAGTTCAGGCTGGCCTTGAGCTCATTGTGTAGCACAGGCCTGCCTTGAACTCCTGGTGATCTTGCCATAGCTTCCTAAATGCGGGAATTACAGGTGGAGTCACCATGCCCAGCTGTGTATTGTTTTAAACAAAGGAAGGATGAAGGAGACCATGAAATTTTTTGAGATACAGTAGGTTGTCATGTTTTAGGGCAAAATGGATGTGAGAATCTCCAACCAAGATCAATTCATTAGTTTGTTTTACAGCTGAAAGGGCCTTGGCACTAAACTGCTTTTGTTAATCACAAAGTCTTTGGTTGTAAGGCATATAAGACACAGTCTTTTCCCTTACTAACTGGCTTTAGCCAGTTACAGTAATGGCCCATGTCACATCTGTAGTCTGATGGTTATCGTCACACACTGTTTTTCACGTAGAGCACGCTGGTCCTTTTCCCACTTCCCTGTACCGTAGATGGACTTTGTAGCTCATGCGTAGCAGGTTTTGTTCCAGTCTCACTCTTCTTGACCTTGCCTTTTATATCTACAGCTTACCAGGGATTTTCATTATTCTTCATCTCCTCAAAGATTTCCTTGCTTGCCCTAACATTTTTAAAAACTGTAGTCTTTGAGATAATTATAGTTCCATACATGGTTGTAAGAATTAATGAGAAATACTCAGTGCCCTGTGCAGTGTATTTCCCAAAAGTAGTATTATTTTGCAAAGCTGCTGTATAGTATCACAACCAGGACATTGACATTGATGCAACCCAGATTTGGAACAGTCGCTCTAGTATTTTGATATATGGTTTCTTTTTCATTGTTCTTTTCCTTACTTGTATCTTAGACCATTTCTCCTCATTCTTCTCACATATTCCTTGTCCCCAGGGTTTAAATGGGTAAAAGATCTGATTGGTTGGCAGGCTAAATTGTCATGTCAGAGTTCCTAGGGATAGCAGTTTGTATTCTTCTAGAAATAGCTTGCTTGGAACAAGTGTCATCTGGATGGTTGAAGGTGGCCTTAAAATTCACAAGAAGGCCTGGGCTGCTGTGAGCAGGTCATGTTATGGTGAAGATTGCACAGGAGCTGACATGATACAAATGCTTCGAGACCTAACATCCTTCATCAGAGGTTCTTTCTTCCAAAAGGACAATTCTGTACCGAGGACGTGGATGAGTGCCTGCTGCAGCCCAATGCCTGTCAGAACGGAGGCACCTGCACCAACCGCAATGGGGGCTATGGTTGCGTGTGTGTGAATGGCTGGAGCGGAGACGACTGCAGTGAAAACATCGACGACTGTGCCTTTGCGTCCTGCACCCCGGGCTCCACCTGCATTGACCGTGTGGCGTCCTTCTCCTGCATGTGTCCTGAGGGGAAGGCAGGTGAGCCCAGCAGCAGGGGGAGCTGGGAACCAGGGAAGGGGGAGATGGAACACACTGGCTCCTGCCTTCTCTTTGGTGTGGCAGCTGTGTACTGTGAATGTCCATCTGCAGAGGTAGCCCTCAGAACCCTTCTTTTGGAAATAAAAAAATCTGCTGGTCAGAGGGCTATGGAGGTAGTGTCCTTCCATCAAACTTTTAATTTTCACCTCAGCTCTGTGTATTCCTAGGTTTTCATTCCAGAAACTAAAAACTAATAACTATGGTCTTTGGAGCTCTGCAGAACTCTTTAAGACCTCAGAGAAAAAAAAAAGAATTTAGACTAGAGGGCCAGTAAATGTATTCACAGACTTCATTTTGAAAAGGAATAATCCATTTACTTAGGAGTTGGCAGGAGAAGCATTTAAGTATACCTCAGCTCTCAGTATCTATGGAAATACTCCTCTAACAGAAGGTTTTTTCATTTTACTGTGAGGCTGTACTGTAGCCTCTCAGCTTAATAACTTCTGGTTTTAGGAGTAGAAGTGCAGGGTGAAGACAAATGTGACGGTAGAATAAGTTTAACTGAAAGAACTTTTTGCCTGGAAGTTTTGAAATGTTTATATAATTTTCCCCTTCCAAAACTCACACCTCTGGTTTTATGGCAGAAGCCTCAGTGAATTGCTGAGTGGAAAATGCAGTTCACACTGAAACTCTGAATAACTGGAAGACCTACAGTGTCTGTGGAGGCACCTGAGGCTGTAATGTTTGTGCTTCTCAAGGGCTGTTCCAGAGGACACTGATGATGCTCATTCCATTGCTGTTTTATTCTGAGCTAGAAAACTGTTGGTGGGCCCAGTGTCAACAGGTAGTGTGACACTGGGAAAGGAAGATTCCAGATAAAATACAGGGGCCTTAGAATATTTCAGACACTCTAAAGCAAACATTCCTTCTTTTCCCAAAATTTGGATTTAACTGGGTATTGTCTACTTTTATTTGCTAAATCTAGCACACCCTACAGAGGATTGTCAGTTTTCCCAAGTCTTCCTGCTGGTTTTGTGTTGTGTCCCGTGTGTCCATCCAGTGAAGAGGTACAGCTGAGGGTTCTCTGGAGTACCAAATTGTTTTGATGCCTTCTGTGTGTCTCTGAGATGTGTCAAGCAAAGGGGAAATTGACTCTGAATGTTAGTGTTGGATTTTAAGTAACTGCTCATAAACTTTTCCCTCCTTGGTGAAAGGGAAAACTCTTCAAGTGAGAGACCTATTTTACCTTCCTTTTGCCTCTCCCCACCCTTTGACAGGTCTCTTATGTCATCTGGATGACGCCTGCATCAGCAATCCTTGCCACAAGGGGGCACTATGTGACACCAACCCTCTGAATGGACACTACATTTGTACCTGCCCACAGGGCTACAAAGGAGCAGACTGTACAGAAGACGTGGATGAATGTGCTATGAGTGAGTGTAGTGATCGTTCCCTCCCTTAGAGTATGTATCAGCTCTCTGGGAGTTTCGATAGGCATGCAGTCTACTCCCGGAACATTCTATGCCCAGACGTCAGCTTCTCCTGATCATTCCCGCTGCTTCCTGATAGATAACTTTGTAAGCATAACCACAGCCTCCACTCTGGGAATTAAATACATGGAAGGAAGAACTACTTTTGACTCTTAATATAAAGTCCTAACTCCGCGACATTTAGACAAAAGAGTAGAAAGGCACACGAGTGGAGGTTATCATTGTCTTATTTCTTTCTTCAAATGAAGGAAGAAAAGGCAAAATTGAGAGGTTGGCCAGGCCCTGGTGCTGTAGCCAGCAGAGTCTGCCCTGAAGTTCGCATTCGTGGAAACTGTCAGGTACTGGGATCTCAGTAACAAGTGCTTGTGTCTCACAGCCAACAGCAATCCCTGTGAGCATGCAGGGAAGTGTGTGAACACAGATGGCGCCTTCCACTGCGAGTGTCTGAAGGGCTATGCAGGGCCTCGCTGCGAGATGGACATCAACGAATGTCACTCAGACCCCTGCCAGAATGATGCCACCTGCCTGGATAAGATAGGTGGCTTCACCTGCCTGTGCATGCCAGGTGAGTGGGCCCATAGAGCTGAAATGAGAGGAGGACTGCCCTGAACTGTCCTAGGGGAGTCTCGGGAACCACCGCAGTTCCATGCAGGGGGATGCTTTCAATTCCCTCTGCTGACTCTGCACCACAGGAACAGGGGCTCCTGGGCAAACTCCTCATTTACAGAGGGGAGCTTTGTAAGTCCTGCAGTGCTGGAACCCCTGCAGCCAATTAAATAAACTGATTATATCAGAAACCATGTGCATACGATAGAAAATTTCAGAAGCAGTTTACCCTAAGAATCTCAAATAGCAGGTTTGGTATATTATAAATTTTTACAGAAAGGGATTTGATTCACAATTATATAGGAACTTCCATTTATGTGGAGTGAGGCACAAGCCTAATAATGTTCTGCAGAGACCATTCTTACTTGGCAAGGACGTAGTCAAGTCTAGCTTGAAGGGACAGCTAAGGGCAGCTGTGCCTGGTGATAGATTCCAGCCACTCTGGTCTTATAGGGCTCTCCTTTGAACTACACCCTGTGAGCAGTGTAAGCTTCAGGTCAGTTGGTCCTTAGGGTAAGGTGGGGATCCATTGGGGCTGGCACTGTCCAGAAAGTATGGGTTGGTCTCTTGGAAAGGTAGTAGCATCTTTGTAGGCTGAGTCTCACCAGTGTCTTTGACGATGATAAGACTCTGTCACAATATCCATTCTCCTAGATTTAGGGACTGTTCCCCATCGTGGCAAAGTCCCTTTCTCTTGGCAGAAACTTTTATGTTCATAGAAGTTGTGGCCTTCTCTACACATTTTTCCTTTATTTTGAAATATGCCTTGCTGTGTTTCTGAGCCATGTGTGGTCCATTTTGTGCAGGTTTCAAAGGTGTGCATTGTGAAATAGAGATAAATGAATGCCAGAGCAACCCCTGTGTGAACAATGGGCAGTGTGTGGACAAAGTCAATCGCTTCCAGTGTCTTTGTCCCCCTGGTAAGTGCCCATCACCTGCCCCGTTTGCCTATAAAACACAGAGCCAACTGACCACAGGGAGGGAACGTGTGGGGCTGTGTGAGGAAATCATTAAAGGGAGCACCTGATGAAGGTGTGTGTACAATTGTTTTTGCTGGATGTCTTCAAGTCGGTTGTGGCCAGAGGTCCACGTCTTTCTTGAATGGCCATGACCATGTGGCTATATGCAGAGTACTCACACTCACAGGGGCCCCAGGTCCAGGCTACTTCAGATCTGATTTTCCCCACGTGGTGTGTTCTCAAAGCTGCTTTGTGACATTATTAGTTTTACATATTTTAACCCATGACACCAGACAGACAACACCAAGATTTTTCCCCAACATCTTCTGTCACTTTTCTTTCAATGCTCCTGTTGGAGGCATGCCAAATGTCTCCCTTACACAGAACTCTCCACTTTATTATCAGAGAGAAGGCCTCTTTGTCTCTGAGACACAATCTCTTGTGTGGGAGCTCTGCCTGATACATCTTGTCAGTTTTTCCCCTTAAGTTAAAGCAGCAGTGGAGACACAAGAGCCTCTGATCGTAGCCTCTCCAAAATGTTCAAGTTGCCCACTGGGGACAGCTATTCTGTTTGGTGTCCCCTGACATACGCCCTGCTGGGAGCCTCACACACCCGCCAGGGGCATCATACTGTCAGTAAAAGAGGACACAGGCCAGTCTTTGACTTATATCACCACTGTGCCTTTTCAAGGTTTCACGGGGCCAGTCTGCCAGATTGACATCGATGACTGTTCCAGTACTCCCTGTCTGAATGGGGCCAAGTGTATCGATCACCCAAATGGCTACGAATGCCAGTGTGCTACAGGTAAGCACCCGCTCGCTCCCTTTCTTTGCACAGCAGAGTGACTTGCTTCTGCCAGCTGTTGTGTTGGAGAACACAGAGGCTGTGCTGTCCCTCACAGCCAAGCGCTGTCCTGTGTGAGGAGAATTGCTGACTGCTTTCTCTGTTCCCACGGTTGCTCCTCCTGCACCTGCCTCCTCTGCAGAGGACCTCCCATTGGTGCCCATGTTGTTCTGGATCAACGTGGGTAAGCAGGGGGCTTCTGGCTGGCTTGACTGACTCCTTGGAGAAAGAGAAGGATTCCTGTGGAGAGCTGCTGGTCTCTGGGCTTTCTGCAGGGGTCTGTCTGTCTCCTGAGGCAGAGACTGGGAAACAGTGTAAGGACTGAGTGTGTGCTTGTGCAGTGGCTTTCTCTGTCCTGGAGGTGATTTCCTCGGGATCAGGTGTGTAACTGACAGGAGAGAGCTGTTGCTGGGAAAGCTTGCGGCTGTTCGCTGACTTTTGCTTCTACCATCCAAAAGGATCTGTTCACACATGTTCTTCTACATGACTCGGTATCTGGGCACATTTCTCTCTCGGGAGTTGGTTTCATTCAACCATATACCCCTGTTACTTCTGTGTAGGTCAGTAATATAGAGAAAGCCTAGACATCATTGGAACATGTACTGTTCTTTATTATATGGCTGCTGGAGAAAGAAGTTAGGAATATATTTCAAGACTTTATGTTATTTTGAAGAGTGGGTTCTTAAAGAATTATAGGCATTGCCCCTATGATTTCTATTTGTTTAGAAAACGAAGCTTACTTCCCCAAATCATTCAGAAAGTTGTTGTTGCCTATTTAGGAAGATCATCTACAGTGAGACCTTGATGTGGCATTTCTTTTCCACACTGTTGCATTTTTGGGAGAAGATACAGGCTTTGCCTTCCCAGCCAAACTCTTCACCTGGTGAGACCAAAGCCCTCAAATTCGTGTGTAAGCCCAGTGAGAGCCCTGTGGCGCCTTTTAGTAGAGGTGGAATATGAATGAGGGAACCAAAGGAACACTTGCACGTTCCTTCTAATTTACATGTTTATACCTGGTTCCCTCGTTGAATTCAACAAGTATTTATTAAAAACCTAGTATGTGTGTGCAGCACTCTTGGAGGGATTGACAGGAATGAAGAAATATTCTGTGTTCCCCAAAGCCAGACTTGGGCAGAAGAGATGCACAATAATGAATTTGTACCTGTGGGTTGGGTTTGGGAGGACAGGATTCAGGCATAAGCACATAACGGGAGATGTTCAGAAGATTTGCCCTGATGATCAGTAAGGAGCAGCTGACACTAAAGCATCTTTAAAGGGAAATCAATCATTGATCACAAAGGTGTTTGACTTCTACAGCTTTATTTGGGACTCTTCATTCAGAGCACAGGTCTCCAGGCTGGCCTTCTAAATCAAGCTCACTGCCTAACACTGGCAATTCTGATTATTCCCTGTAGGGTACATGAATGAACTGCCTTTGGATTGAAGTGTGCATATTCTAGCTTGGTTCAAGATTTCTCTGACAAATCCTCCCCCAGGTTTCACTGGTCTGTTGTGTGAGGAGAACATCGACAACTGTGACCCTGATCCCTGCCACCACGGTCAGTGCCAGGACGGAATCGATTCCTACACGTGCATCTGCAACCCTGGGTACATGGGTGCCATCTGTAGTGACCAGATTGATGAGTGTTACAGCAGTCCGTGCCTGAACGAGGGGCGCTGCATTGACCTTGTAAATGGCTACCAGTGTAACTGCCAGCCGGGCACATCAGGTAGGCACAGGTGGCTGCGCGTGGTCAGCCTCACTGATTCTCAGCCACACAGCCATCTGCAGTTTTCTAGACATTTGCTTAGAACCCGAAAACACAGGCTTCTCTGAGAAGCACAACCAAAGCCATAAATATCTCCAAAGCAGCTGACTGTTCAGTGGAGAAGTTGGAGACCAGAACTCTGCCTGTGCAATGATTTTATGTCTCTGTGTTTTTAATTAAACCAGGCATATCATTTCAACATATGAAGTTGTTTTCAAATTTGAAAGCTCTCTTGCTTTGTAGCTTGATGGATGTTCTTTTTTCTTTAAGCCACTCCCACTTATATTATTGTATTTTTTCTCCCTGCCTTCATTTCTTCTCTCCCTCTTTCCTTCTCTCCCTCCCTCCCTTCCTCCCTCTCTCTCTCTCTCTCTCTCTCTCTCTCTCTCTCTCTCTCTCTCGCTGTCCCTGTCCCTGTCCCTGTCCCTGTCCCTTCTTTCCTGTATTTTCCTTTCTCCTCTTCACTGTGTCATGGTGCCTCTTGCACTTGGGGGATTTTAGGGAGAGGAGACAGCCTGCTGCATATCATGGTGACTGTGAACTGGGATACGGGGATCTCATCCCTTGTCCCCACAGTTCCATTGTGTTTCCTCACCCTGCTGGAGGGCACCTGTTAGGTGTGTCAGCCTGCTGCTCCTTCTGAGGAGACTCGGAGCTGTTTTTGCAGGCAGCAGGGTTTTTTTGGTTTCACTGGATTCTGTTTTTATATTTGAAGAGTGATTGTGGTCACAGTAGTGGCTAATGGTCAGAGAAGTTCTCAGCACCAGAACAAAGGCAAATGTATTAGTGGAAGCTTAACTGAAGTGTATCTTTGCTGGAAAGGAACCTGCCACTATCAGGGATGATTGAGTGAGAAGTTCATCCCGCACTTCAGGAAAGTGGCTATGTATGGGGTAGAGGTAGGGAGGTAGGTAGTTGCCCTCGTTTTTTTGTGTTATTTGCAAATCCATTTTTTCAAACTTGTCAAAGGCTCTGGACTTCATCCAGGGCCTTACAATGCCAAGTTTAAAAACAAAGTCCTTTTTGAATTGCTCAAGCATACGAAAAACATCCCATGCCTTTACAGTTGAGAATGCCTTGCCCCTCCCCACATTGAGATAACTCCCTCAAAGGGCTGAATAGATCTTTGTGAAGCTTCCAAAAGCAATTTGCTTCTGGGCTGGTCCCCAGACATGAGAAATTGCAAAGGGGAAAAAATCTGAGTGACTTACATGCAGTGAGTGGACACCTTTAGAACAGAGGGACTGTTTTTGGCTCTGTCATTGTTTGCATCGGTACACACTTGTTGGAAAGTGGAGTGCATGGTGGGCTGGTGAGCACTTTGTTTCCTCTGGGATTGTATCATTACGTGAGGACCTATCAGGTGTGGTTTCTGGGGAGGACAGAGAGTCCACGCTGCAAGTAGCTGTCACTGAGAAAGGCAAGAAGTAAGTTTTCTGTGGCTGTCAGTGTGGCGATAAAGGCCCAGGATGTCTCAGAACCCTGCCAAATCCATTCCTGCACCTCTTGGAAGGATTCAGGCAAAGAGCTACAGCAATGTAAATAATTATTGCTCTGTCCTGGGTGGAGAAAGAACTTTTATTTATGTGCTAGGACCTGGGTGGAAAGTCATTAGATGAAGCATTATGAAGAGACTGTCACAGAGCATGAGTCCTTGCCCAGTTATAATATGATCTATTTTAGTAGTTGGTGTTTGTGTGAGGGTATGGAGAGGAGAGCCACGTTGCAGCTTGCTGGATTTAGTTGTGATATTCACTCCCTCAGTAATTAAATTTAGATAAACTATTCAGAGTCACTTTCAGTTGCCTTCTCTTATCTGTGATTTTTTTGATGTTACTGTACGAGTAATTAGTATTTTTGAATTTCATGTAATGAAAGCCAGCTTGGTATAGGTGAAAAAACTCATTAATAAACAAGTAAATAACAAAATAGTGAGAAAAATGCTTATCATATATGAATTAAATAAAAGTTTGGTGAAGGAACACAGAAGTCTCATAGATTCTTAACAAGAATAGAATCAGAATGCATAGAAAACAGCACAAAGTGGGCAATTTGTGGACCCCAGGTCACATAGGTCAAATTTTCATATGGGAGTTCATTATCTGGACTTAACCCAGACGTTAGCTTCCTCTTTAGTGGGCACTGGCCACTGGGCGAGAGCCACTTTATGTTACCAGGGCTTCATCAGCTGCCTTTAGGAATTGAGAGAAAGAGCGTTGTCAGTCAAGGGCTGGAGTAACTCTTAAGGGCACATGCTGGAATATTGAGACTGAGTTTTCACTTATGGCTAATGAGGAAGCACAGCCTCCTTAGCCCTGCAAGAAAGCATGGCATGCCGGAAAGCATAAGAGTTGTGGTACCAGAGGAGGGTGCTTAGGTCCCAGCTTAGCTTGCCCTTACTAGTGCTATGACATCTTTAAAGTAGGGATAACACTGCTGGATTCTCACTTGGCTGAGAGGAACAGAGAAAAGTTAGGAAAACTACACATAATGACTATTCACAGTTACTTTCTTGTTGCTGGGACAAAATACATGACACCAGTTAGAGAGAGAAAATTTGTTTTAGCTTACAACTGTACATGTTTCAGTTCACTGTCAGCTGACCCCAAGGCAGGGCACCAAAGCTGAGAGGCCTCCTACGAGAGAAACAGTCCATCGCAGATCAGGCAGGTGGCAGCAAGCCTTCTTTTCTCTTTTTATTACGTTCAGGCTACAAATCTGTTGTTGGTTGTTCCTTCTCTTTTCTTTTCGTTCTTTTTAAAAAATTTTTAACCAGTATCTCATAAGATTTTTACCTTTCTGGGAGACCAAGATCAGATAGGGCCCAGGATGTTTGGTGCTCCTGGGTGCAAGCTCAAGTTCTCTAGTACTGCAAAGAAGGAAGAAACGAAGTACTTTATGTGTACTTCCCATATCCTCACATGAAATGTTAGGGGTACATTTTAGGTTGAGATTTGATAAAGTTGTAAAGTTAATGATTTTAACTTCTTCATGAAAGCCATTCTTAGGTGAAATTGGCACTTGGGTTTGTTTAACTGTGGCCATGAGGGTGCGAGGAGGTAGTGACTGCTAGCACAGCTTGGTGCTGCTGCCTGGATTCCTGCCGAGATACCATCATTTTCACCGGCATTGCCTTTGCACTATCAGTATGAATTTTAAAGAGTGAAAAGGCAAATGGCGAAGTATGAACAATCCCCGCAAACTGTGAATTGTACTGTTTGACAAGTGTTGCTTTGTTCTGTTTAAGGCTGCCCCAAACTGTCTTTAAGCTTCTTGTTGCATGGTATCAGAAGCAGAAGCTGTGATACTTGTTTGATAACATGGAGTGATTTCTCTTTGGTTCTTTCTTTGCAGGAGTTAACTGTGAAATTAATTTTGATGACTGTGCTAGCAGCCCTTGTGTCAATGGCACGTGTGTGGATGGCATCAGTCGTTACAGTTGTGTCTGCTCACCAGGATTCACAGGTGTGTTGCATGTACTGGGGCCTCTCCTTCAGCCCTACCATTTTGGGAAAATGACACTAAGAGGAAATTACCTTCAAATGTCTCCTGTTTCTTGGTCTCTCTGGCAGGTGTATAATCTACTTCTGTGCTTCTCTGAATCACTGTGTGACTTTTAAGGGTTTTTTTTTTTTTTTTTTTTTACCGGTACTGGGGATCGAACTCACGACCGCCTGCTTGCAAGGCAGGTGCTTATGCCGCTGAGCTAAGCCCCCTGCCCCATTAACTGTTTTCTAAATGGAAACATACCACTTTTCAGACCACATGTTTCCTGCTACCTGAGACTTAATTCCCAGCAAACTATAAAGTTCATTGCTATTGAAGAAGCATTAAGAAGCATTTCATAAAGAGGTTAAAATGATTAACTTTATATCTTTATTAAATCTCCAACTTAGAGTCTGTCTCAACCATTTCATGTGAGGAAATGGAAAGTGCACATAAAGTACTTCTTTTTTTCCTTCTTTGCAGGATTAGAGATCTTGAATATAAATTGCCACCAAAGCCACCTATGTTTTCCTATAAGCAGTAGTCAGTGCGTTCTGTAAAGCCATCAGCAAGATAAACTTAGATGAAAACAACTGCTTATCTCAGGGTCCTTCGTATTCACGAAAGGATGAGGTCATTATCTGAGGGGACCTTCCTAATTTGCCTAGCAAGATGAGATCTCTCTTCCCAGAAAGAAGAAAGTAAATGGCTAAAATAGTTTTGCATATAACTCTTCCTATTGTAAACAATAGAAGATGGCATTTGTGCACATGCGTACTACACATCCCTTCCTCTTTTTTTCCTTGTTAATATTACCTTCATCTTTGCCTTTCTGATCAGAGCATTCTGGAAGCTCCTGAGGAGTCCTGATCTTTACACCAAAGTCTGTGATTGATATCATCAGAGGACTACACTGTGTATTTTGTTCTTTCTGGACAGCAGCAGGCACTGATGCAGTAGTACCCTTTCATAGTTCTCATGTGGTCGTTTGTTCCCCGGATGAGAAACTTTTTTGAGAGCTTTCGTCAGAATCTATCAAAGAGAGACCAGAACCAAGTGAGGAGAATGTCTTCCATTTGATTGCTGGGAATTTTGATGTCTGTTTCCCAAGCATTTCAACAGCTTAGTGTGACTGTAAAGTAATTAGTGTCTAGTAGGTCTCAGTGATTCCCATTCATTGAAGATTTTCAAAAATCCAGCGATAGTGAAAGCTTTCCTGCCCAGGCCCCACACTAGTGATGTAGCCTGATGGAACTGCATGTCCTGAAAGCTGTTGCTTTAAGATCAGGTGGCACCAGTTAAATGCACAAAAGTCTCTGCTACATAGAATTGTCAGGTGTTGTTGCTAAATGGGTAATGTAGAAAGAATACCTAATATGTATGAAGGACTTACTTTGAGATAGACACTAAACTAAGTGCCCTGTCTCACTTAATTAAGCATAGCAGGAATGACTTAAGTCATTCCTGTGTATTGATGAGAAATCCACAGTTCGGAGAGGTGAAGTGATACTGCAGTGCTTTGCAGTAGGACTGTCCTCCTGGTGGTCTGAACCAGAGCCAGGGCCCATTCCTTCCGCATTGCACAGTCTCACTGGTGGCTTCTCTTTGGATTCATGTAAGGCCTTCTACTGGAATTACTTATTTTTGAAATGTCAGTGAATCATACTATTTTTCTTTTTAATTCGGGAACTCAGCAAGGTCAAGAAGAATATAAAAATATTCTAAAATAAACTTAAGGTGTACTGTGAAATTACATAATCAAGAAATGGAATGTTTTGGTTACTGGCTGGCACCCTGTTTGGAACTGTTTTCTTTGCTTTGAGACTGTTTTCCTTGCTTTTTTTTTTTTTAAATCAGCTGCTGAAAATATCTAAGATAAACTCTGAGGTATTTTATTCCCTTTATTTTAATGCCTCTTCTTTTCTGTTTTGTAAAGCACCTTTGTATCCATCATCTTCCTAAATTCTCTTAATAGTCCAAAAAGGAAGCTCTGCTGCACTGTTAACAAAGAAAGCGACTGAGATATGAAACTTGCTATGCTTGTGTTGTAAGCTAGCAAATCAGAGAGCACTGTGAATTTCCAGGAGGCAAAGACCTCCCTTAATCATCCTGTTAGCAGTATCTAGCGCTCAGAAATACTGCTGAATGGATGAGTATGACTCATATGCCGCCTTCTTTCTATGCAGTCCAGAATCTAGTATGGACTGTGTTATTTATTGAATACAAATTCTACTAATTCTAGTATCTACTGAGTGAAAAACATGAAATAACTGCTCAATTCAGTAGTTCCTAAACCCTACATGGAACATGGTTGAACTATTTCTGATGCTGGGTAGACATGGAGAGAGCAGAACCTGGCTTTTGGAGCAGCTACCAGTATACACAGCAGGGCAAGGAAGTTCTTAATACTGCCACATAAAAATGGCTTGCATATTTATTGTAGGAAAGATTTCAGAGCAAATGAAGGGCTGCAGGGGTAGTCAGAGGGTTAGAGGCAGAGCATTTGCCTAGCATGTGTGAGGCTCCACATTTTATACCCAGCATACTACATGCGTATACATACATACATACATACATACATACATACATACTGGGAGACTGAAACAGCAGGATCACTTGAGCCTAGGGATTCCAGATCATTGTGGGCAACGTAGAAAGACTCCATCTTTCAAACATCAAGCCACAAACAAGCATACAAAACAGCATGTGAAAAAAACTTGGGAGAAGTGGCATCTCTGGAGATGCTTTCTTAAAAAGGCCAGCATTGAACAAGGCTGTTTACTGTCATCTTTTAGTGCATTGCAGACCCAGGAAGCTCTGTAGTTGAAGCACTCTGGGTCACATTTTGGTGCCAGTGGCAAACATCTCAAAGAACTAGTGGTTAAGGTCAAGGAAAAAAGTATTTTTAAATGAGTTCTTGATAAAACATTTAGAGGAAAGGAATAACCACTTCCAGATTATGAGTCTTTACCACAAGAACCACCAATAATGGTTTGGAGAGCAGTGGAGGGTGAAAAAATGTTAATACCCATACTTTAAAGGGTGTGTATCTGTTTCATTTGGAATTTCCTGTTCTAAATGCAGGCTTGCTCTTTCTTAAATTTAAACAAAGTGCATTTTATAAAAAGTTTTGAATGAGAAACATTGTAGTCTAAAATTTATGTGTCATAGCAGTTGCTTGATTTTATTCATTTACATAATTATGAGAAATTTAAAAGTTTCACATTATTTCAGAAAATGTAGTTCAGTCTCAATTATTATCATTTTTAAAAATCATTATTATTTTTTTGTTGTTGTTGTTTGTAGCAGGGATCCAACTCATGACCTTACACTAGCCAGGCAGGCACTTGTGCCACTGAGCTGAAGCCCCAGCCCCAGTCTCAATTATTATCAGAACACTTGTAAAACTGACATGTTAGTTGATTCAGCCCAGTGCAGTGAAAAGCAAGGCTATGGCGGCCATCCTTTCATACTTCAGTCTGGGGTGTGTTGTGGAGTGAGAACTTACTTTTTTCACATACTTCATCGTCTTTACCATCATAGTACATTAAGTATAACTACTGGAGGCAGAATTTCTCTAAATCTAATGTTTGAAAGGCCTGCGTCACAATCTGTGGCAGTAGACCCTAAGAATCTCATCTAGAAGTAGGTTAGGTGAGTATTTCACGTATTACAGTTTGAGAGACCCTGGATGATACTGAATTGTTTTCTCAGTTACCAGGGAACAATAAAAATTATGCTTTGAGACTGCTTCATAAGACAGAAAATAGATTAATGAAACTACAAGAATGAAAACAGAATAGCTTTTCTTGTGGTCAGTTTAATCATTAACCTAAGTTAATCTGTTGAGTAAGCATTCCAGTTAATTGTGATTTACTACAGATAGAAATGTAAGAGGGTGGCTAATTGAAGAACCTATGGCAAACTGACAGAAAGTATGCTATGAAAGCTTTTTTGAATATACAAACGGTGTTATTAAGACATTGATGACATTTGTCATTCCTTCAGTGTATTTTGAAGTTTCCCCATTCTTAATTTGGAAAGAGAATGATCTGTACTTCAAAATGCTATAACTGTCTCAGTGTTTTGTTAACTTTGCTTGCTAATTCGCTTAGTACCTTCTTTGTATGGAATGATGTACTTTTGAGTGTTTTCTTTTTGAAATCCTGACATTTGGCACCCTAGTGCACCTTATATCTAGTGCAGATAAAAACTATGTCTCATAGTTCAGGTCTGCTCTTTGTGCTTTTGGGGTTTGCATAACACTGCCTCCTTCTCTATAGGGCAAAGATGTAACGTGGACATTGATGAATGTGCCTCCAATCCCTGCCGCAAGGGTGCAACGTGCATCAACGATGTGAACGGTTTCCGCTGCATATGCCCTGAAGGTCCCCATCACCCCAGCTGCTACTCGCAGGTGAACGAGTGCCTGAGCAATCCCTGCATCCATGGGAGCTGTATTGGCGGCCTCAGTGGGTGAGTAGTGGTCATGCATCAATAGGTTTTTGTTGATCTGTGTCAAGGCGGTAAGTTTTAAGTACTGGTGATAATGTGAAGAAGCAAGTTAGACACTTAACCTGGAGAAGTCAGCTGGAAACTTGAGCTGAAACTTGGTGGAAGGTTTTGGTAGTCTATTTTAAAGTCTTTCAGAGTGTCACCTTGTCCATGGAAGTTGTCTTTCTTTCTATACTGACGTCCTAGATGGAAAATAAGAATTATCTTCTTTATATAAATGATCAGAAGGATTTCATGTGAGGAATCTTACTATGAGATTGAGTTTGAAATTGAGGAATGTTCTAGCTTAATTTTTGCCCCCTCCTTAAATACCAGCTTAGTTTTATCATAGTACATTTTGGGTGCAATTGGTTCAGCCAACTGTAGATGTAGTTCTGATAAAGTATTTGTCGTTGACATAACCCCCAGAATTATAAGATATATTGGTAGTTTTTGAAACTATGGGGTAATATTTGGTCCCTTGAGCTTGCCATAAGAAAGCATAAGATCTGGGCAAGAGATAGTGGCACAAGTGCCTTCCTGGCAAGTACAAGATCTTGAGTTCATTCCTGGTACCAAAAAAAAAAAAAAAAAAAAAAAAAAATAGCCTAAGATCTTTGGTCCCTTGAGCATTGCCATTTGCCAAGCTTCCAACAGGTGAAAGAAAAAAATGTTTGAGAAATATATGATAAACAAAGTTTTCTAAATAATGGATTAACTCAATATTCCTGTTTGAGTATGCCAGTCTTCAAAGCACCTTTCCCCATATACTCTGTTCCTACAATCTAAGTAAGATGCCTGTCATCTTTTGATTGCACATTCTAAGTGCTGTGACATTCCACTGGGGGATTATGTGTAAATTTCAGATCTTTTTCTTTTTCTTTTTCTTTTTTTTTTTTTTTTTTTTTTTTGCGTTTTCTTGCTCAAACCATAGGCGTTTCCTTGAGACAATGTTTCAGGTCAGATTAAAGCATGACTCAGATGTAAAGCATCCCAGTAACTCCCCAGTGTGCCTGAGTCTCTGGCATTAACTTATTTCTTGTTAACTGTTTTGCATCAGAAACCAGGTTCCTAAGGCTTGCCTTACCTTTGTTTTGTATATAATAAAGCAAACAGATTTATGTGTGTTAGTGTTTGCTGCAGATTGATTAGCCCAATATATCTGGCAAGCTTTGCTTATATATGAAATTTCACTATAATCAATTCTACTACTTCATGACCCAAACATACTAAATGGGCTGATGTGATTTACATCATGTGCATAGTGATACAGATATACAGCTATAGAAGATTAGCTTCTGAACTCTGTTCCTGCATTTCTTCACCAATTCCTATTTCATCCTGTGACTCAGTTGTACGTTTGACCTCTGACAAGAACAAAATTCTGCCGTCTTTCAGATATAAGTGCCTCTGTGATGCAGGCTGGGTTGGAATCAACTGTGAAGTGGACAAAAATGAATGTCTTTCTAACCCATGCCAAAATGGAGGAACTTGTGACAATCTGGTAAATGGATACAAGTGCACTTGCAAGAAGGGCTTTAAAGGTAAAAACAAAGCATGTGTTCTTGCATCTGTCGTCTTCTTGTTGCATACTGCTTGACTCACTTGTTTTCATTTCTAATGCATTCAGTAGCATGTGATTGAGCAATTAGTATTGATGAAACACTTGGGGAATAAAAGCATGAATAGATATAATGTCTGCCTTTACCTGGCAGAGAGATAAGCTGCTGAAACAGTATTTCAGAAGATCAGTTAAGACACTTACAACTCTGGGTGTGTGTCTTATGATCTTGCTTTGGTTCTATGATAATTTAGCTACGGGTTGTAACAAACCTTTATACATGGAGATATTCTTAGATACTTAGTGTCCTATTGCCTTCTAGAAAAAGGCATAGAATGAGAATTATGTAAGATGTTTTTCTTTTTGAGTTGTCTATGTTGTAGTTCTACTACTCAGGAGAGATACATCAGTGGGTAAATTATATTTATACTCATTTATGCATTCATTGATTTACCCACTCAAAAATTGTACTCGGCTATTGTGATACATCAAAACATTTTAGAGCCACTTTATTTGATTACAGAACAAACATCCCAGTCCAAAACTCTGAAATCTAAAAGTGCTTCAAAATCTGAAACTTTCTGTGTGCCAACATGGTGGCATGATTGGAACGCCCACATCTGACCTATGTGTGAAATTTAATTTCATGTACAAAATTACTTTAAAATGTTGTTTAAAGTTACCTTCAGTCTATGTATATAGCATATATAGTAAACATAAATTAATTTTCTGTTTATACTCCAGCCTCAGGATATCTCATTGACTATAAGAAAGAATTCCAAACTTCCCACAATTCTTTATTTTTAAAAAGCAAAACAGGAAATGGGTAGAAATAATACAGAATATTAAAAAAAACAGTAAGAATTCAACACTAGTTAATATATTCCATATTGTTATTTTAGAAGTACATTAGAAGTACATTTTGTAACTAGAAGTTACACAATATAAGCATAAAAAACGACCAATCAAACAATGACAGTACAAACTATTCTTTTTGATGAGCTAACAGAGAATTAGTAGTATGGTTATTTATTTTGCACACTTAAACCTACATACAATTATATGTATATACCTATAAGGTATTCTTTCCTTTTGAGCACTTTCTTTCCCTTTCATTATTACAATATCTGCTGTACATTTTGGATCTCACTACTTTTTCAGTTCACAATTCTTAAGTAAGAAAATATTTCTGATACCAAACATTTCAGCTAAGGCGTACTTAGCCTATTCCTACAATTTTCCTGAGACCATATTTCAGTTATTAATTTTTAGATATGTTGCATTATGTTTACAAAGAAATTTGTAGGTTCAAAAGCATCTTCCTTTTTTGATCTTATTGAGACTTGGTTATCAGTGAGAAAACTAAAAATCAAAATGTAAAATTCAAGTGTTCCTGCCCTGGGAGCAATAGAGTACAGTTGAACCCAGGCTTCTGTGTTCCTAGACCATCAATTCCTTCTTCAAGATGCTATAGTTCCTCTCTTTTAAGGCTCTGTGCCAAACTATATTGAAGATACAAAGGTATTCAACATTTGGGTACTGTACTACTCCCACTAATCCTTTATTACTTTTCTCCCTTTTTAATGGAAATAAGTTTTATGGCTTGTATCAGGACAAAACAACACTGTTGACTTCAGGAAGTGCCACATTCGTGATAAGACTCTACAAACGAACAAATAGGCATAAACCAGAGGCTTTGCTTGTGTTCAAAAATATTTTGTCTTTTTTCTAACTGGAAACATCATATAAAGGGTCTTGTTTGCATCAAGCAACAAACTTTTCAGCCTGAAGGAATACTAGTTGCATTACCAAGAAATTACTTGTAGTTGGAGAAGCATTAGATTTTCAGGACATGAGAAAAGATTGTTCTTTCTTCCATCTTTTTAACTGATTGACTATTTATAGTTGTATGTCATGGACTTGTGACCAAAATGAATGAGATGGTGTCCAGGGGCCCGAAGAAATGACAGTAGTCTTAATTTTTAACCCTGAAAAAGTGCATCAGTAATTCAGGTAGTGAGGAAGTGGACAGTTTCACTGTGTGTAATTTCTCTCCCTTTTTGTCCATAGGCTACAACTGCCAGGTGAACATTGATGAATGTGCCTCAAATCCATGTCTGAACCAAGGAACCTGCTTTGATGATGTTAGTGGTTACACTTGCCAGTGTGCGCTGCCCTACACAGGTGGGTGCCGCAGGTGCCAGCAGTGCAGGTGTGTGTGTGTGTTTGTGTGATGTCAGTGCGTGTGTCGGAGTCTGAGGGATTCAGGTCTGTGGTTCGATGGTATTGTGCTGTGTGCCTGAGGCACTGGTGCTACTCTAGGGACTCATTACCTGGCTGTCCTTCCTGTGCTTGCTGATTGCATCTGGAGTTTTGAGAAAATGCTGTGATGGAGAAATACATTTACCCGCTTTATACTTTGGAACTTGAATATTTTTTTAAAAAATTATGTACAGGTGAAACCTATTACACAGATAGTGGTTTCTACTCTCACTGGGATGGATCATGTTCCCATCAACTTTTCTATTAGTCTTAATTTCAGTAATGCAGCTACCATTTATTGATAATTTATGGTATACTAAATACTTTTTTAGGTGGTTGTGGGGATTGAATCCAGGGCCTCACATGTGCTAGCAAGAGCTCTGCCACTGAGTTACACAGCTAGAACCTACACACTTTCTGTACTTTGAGCTGCTTAATCTTATCCTCAGTAAGTCTACAATGTAGAATTTTCTGTCACCAATTTATACATGACAAAGCTGAGCCCTAGGAAACTCAGAAAAGTAAGTAGAAGATCGAGGATTTCCTGTGAGTCTCTAATTCCGGGTAACTGCCATTCCTTTCCCCATACTTTAACCTCTGTCTCACTCAGAACCATTTGCCTGTGATTGGTTCACATTGGGAGAAGGGACAGATGTGATTTTCATTTCACATCAGTTCTCTGTTTCAGATTGTATTTTGCTGTGTGCTTGAGGCATTTCTGTTATGGCCATCCTGTGATTGGTTGTGCTTATATGTGCCTTGCTTGCTTCCTCTCATCCATGAGAAAAAACAAAACCATGAATCATGGGTTTGCTTATTTCATGCCCGTGTTACTCATCTCCGAGTCTTGGACTACTAGTAACAGCAGTGCATAGTGATCCTGAGCTGTGTAGACCAGCAGGAGGATCACAGGCATAACTAAAAGAAATACTACTGTAGGGAAACTGTATTTATCCTTCCTGGCTTTATAAAATCAAAGTTATGAAAGATTCAGATGAACCTTAGACCCAAGCATAGTATGAGTAACATCATTCCACAGAGACAGCGCTGATCCTGTTTATTGATAGTGAGATCATCTTGTGACTGTGAAGACTCAGGAGTTGACAGCCATGGTAACATACATACAGCTGTGACCATGCTCAGCCACTTCACAGGTTTACTTGTGTAAGACCTTTACAGTGTCTTCGATGTCAGCTCATCTTGAGAAAACCTACATTGTTATCAAGCGACTCAGATATCCTGAGAATTTTTGGTGGTATGTGGGTGGTTGGTCTTTCATTAGAGAATGATCTAGTTAAAGAATTTATAGTTTGTGGTGTTGGAAAACCAAATCTAACCAAAAGACTTGTATATAGGTTAGCATGTTTATTTCATGTAGCTCAAGTTTCTAAGCTTTGTCAGCAAAGGGCACCAAGCCATATTGCTGTTATTTGTAGGTCACTATTCTGACCAGATACTGAAAACTTGTTTGGGGCTATTGGTAAAATTTTGCAGAATTTTTTTTTCTTACAAATATTTAGAATAAAGTTTAAAGTTAGGTTTGTTATAACTTGATCTCTCTTTAATAGAAAAATTTTTATTTAATATTGCTGGGAGCTTATATCTAACATGCTAAGACAGAAAGTGTTGGTGGGCAGATATCAGTGACAGGTTGATATTGTTGCAATGAGACAAGCTGCCCAAAAATTGGAGCTCCTTCCCTGTTTCCCACTTCTGAGGAGTGTTCTGGTCAACCCTGTTCCCCAGAGCAGGGTAGCTGGGTGGGCACAGGAAGCTATTCTGCTCTTGCTTCCGTGATGTTATCAAGGTGCATCTGTGAAGCTGAGCTTGTGTGTAGCTAAGTCTTAGCTATAGAGATGCAGAAACTGTCTTTAATACAGCTGTAACAGTGAAGGGGATGGCGGTCTGATAGCATTTGAATGCTCACTCTGCACCTGATCAGCAAATAAGGACTTTTCTGTATTTTTTTCACTTAATCCTTAAAAATGCTGAGTTATGTATCCTTCAAATTCTTTTTTATTCATGAGGGAGGCTTAGAGAAAATAAATAACTTGCCCAGGGTTACAAAGTCAGCAGTGTAAGATAAGGGGATCTAAGTTTCTCAGATTTCAGAGCTTCCAAACCACTGCTTGAGAGCATGCTAGGCATACAATTTGGGGAAATTATTCCTTCTTTGGCTAGTTTTGTGTCTTAAAATCTATCATTTATTTTCCAGGCAAGAATTGTCAAACAGTGTTGGCTCCCTGTTCCCCAAACCCCTGTGAGAATGCTGCTGTTTGTAAAGAGGCACCAAATTTTGAGAGTTTCACTTGCTTGTGTGCTCCTGGCTGGCAAGGTAATAGAATGGGGGTGGAGAAGCAAGTGCATGCATTTTTTTCTGCAGTTGTAGACAAAGTGGTCAGGTCGGCAGAAGACACAAAGGCCCTGTCAGGGCTTCTTTGCTTACTAATCATTGTCAAACTCTCAGGCTTAGCAGAGGAGTTGCTGAGTAGAATGCATTGTCCATGTCTTGGGGGCCCTCTAGTGGCTGAAAACTCCAAATCAAAAGTCTGAAACCATAGTGTTCTTTGTAGAGGGAGTTTTTGTACCTTAGCAGAAACTTGCCAGGAACTTCCCAGGATGCCAGGGTGTCCTTCAAGCATTCCCCTCCCTTGGCTCCAGCTAAGCTCAGACCCCACGTAGGTTTCTGTGGGAATCAGCTTCTGAAGAGCAGGAGGCAGTTCACTGTTCCTTGTTTCCAGGTCAGCGATGTACGGTTGACATTGATGAGTGTGTCTCCAAGCCCTGCATGAACCATGGTCTCTGCCATAACACCCAGGGAAGTTACATGTGTGAGTGTCCTCCGGGCTTCAGTGGTATGGACTGTGAGGAGGACATCAATGACTGCCTTGCCAGTGAGTATCCCAGCCAGCTGCTAAGCCTCGAAGGAAGAAGCAGCCCAAAGGGAGCAGAAGAGATGAACTCAGGGGCTGCTGCTGTCTCTAATGCTGACGTTGGCAATACCCGTCAATTTTTTTGGTGGCCCTGGGAATTTAACAAAGGCCTTTCAAAATTAGCAACATAATCATTTTGAGTTTTGAGATAGGGTGTCTTCAAGTTGCTCAGTCTATGTTCAGGTCAAGATCCTCTTAGCCTTCCTAGGAGTTGCAGTTTTAGGCATGCACCACCACACATGGTGCTTGTTTGTTTTCAGATCTTCCTTTTGAAGTTGGTCTTTAGGTACCAAGACAGTGGAATCTCTTTTTTTAAAGCATTTTTAGATTTTAAAGCATTTTTAGATGGCATTTTGAACATTGAACAAATAGGAACAATGCTGTAGTTTTCTCGTACATATTTTTGAGAGACAATACACTGTAAGTATTTTAAGTATATAGTTCATTAAATTTTGGAGCATGATTACCAAAACCACCATCTATGATAATGAACATGTTTGTCCCTCTACAAATATTCTTATCCGGTTGTAATTTTCCATCTCATTTTTCTTGTCTCACCAGAGATTTACTTTAAGTCACTACAGAAGAGCTGGCATTCTTTTTTTTTTTTTTTTTTTTTTTTACTATTTTATATAAGTAACATGCTCTTTTTGAGGGAGAGATTCTGACTTGTTGCAGTTGGCATGATATAATATTTGTGATTGGTACATTTTGCTCTTTGTACCTGTAGTTAATTCTGTTTTATTAATGAGTAGTATTTTACTATATGGATATATAGATAAGAGTATCCCTTATCTGAGGTGCTTGAAATTAGAAATGTTCTAGATTTTTTTGGATTTTACAGTTTTCGTATGTGCACAGTGAAACAATACAAGGGTGTTACCCATGCCTGAAAATGAAATTCATTTATGTTTGTATGCACACCTTTCATACAAGCCTGAAGACAGCTTCATGTAATATTTTTACCTGCATTTTGACTGTAACCCACCATCATAAGAAATAGGATGTGGGATTTTCCATTTGTGATACATGTGTACACTCAGATTTTAGAGCATTTCAGACTTTTCGGGTAGGGATTCCCACCCCGTATTTTAGTTCACTGGTTAATGACCATTTAAGTTTTTTTTTTTTTTTCCAGTTCTCAGGTATTACAGATAAAGTGTCATGATAGGTGTTTTCATTTCTCTTGAGTAGTACCAAACAGTAGAAAGGATGAGTCATGTGATAAGTTAGTGTATGTTCAACTTTAAGGGATTGCCAAAATGTTTTTCAAGGTGTTTGTACCATTTTCATTCTGAACAGAATTGTAAAGAACTAGTTAATTACATAGTATTTAGCAATATAAGTCATTTTAATTTTGGCTCTTGTAGTGTTGTTTCACTGTGATTTTAATTTATATTACCCTATTTATTAGTGGTGTTAACCATGTTTTCATGTGATCTCTGAAATGTCTATTCAAGTTTTTGGCCATTTGAAAATCTCGGGTTGTTTGTTACTTATGATTTTATTGAATTGAAAGAGTGCTTTATATTCCAGATACAAATTGTTGGTCAGATATTTGCTGTACTGTTTCCTCTGAAGTTATAGGTTTTCTTGGTCTTCTTTTGCAGAGAATGTTACTGATATTGATGAAAATGAGTATATTGGTATTTTTCTTTTATAGTCTCTATTTCACTTACCTTATTTAAAAAATCTTTGTCTAATCCAAAGTTATTTGAGATTTAGCTCCTAGTTTTTTCTAAAAGTTTTATACTTTTTCCCTTTTTATTTTCTGGAAGATTTTACATAAATTAGAATATTTTTATTCCAAAAAATGAGGCATGCAATCTTCTTTTGGTAAAGTTTTTAACAACAAACTTAATTCTTCTAGTAGTATAATGCTATATAGGTTAATTTATAAATGTTATTAATTCAAGACAACTAATAGTGTTATTTAGGCCTTTACCCTACCTTCATGAAGCCCCGAAGTCTGTTAGGGAAGAAAGACATGCAGACAAATAATTTTAACAGTTTCTGGCAAGTGGTGGAAAAAACACATTTTTAAGGCACAATTGATGGAGAAATTAAAGAACAGGCTCAAACTATTTGCATTCCTTTCCCACATTCATGCCAGATACTCAGTAAAGTTGCTTCTTACACGAAGTGGGGTCAGTATTATTTACAATGAGTGTAAAATAATGCAGTAAATTTTTGTGAGTTTCTCAAAACATTCAGTGAAAATTATGGTAACTATGTACTTGGTTAAGAAAGGATAAAGTAATTTTTTGGTCACTCAAATGACTGCAGATAAGGCTTAGAATATAATTGGTTAGATGGATGAATGAGGTGTGTTAAATGTTTCTTTACTAAAATAGAGGTACTTTATCCTTTAGTTTAGTGTTTAGCTTTCTTTTTAAACTTTTGACCTATCTTTGCAATTGTATTTTAATGTCCTTAACAGCAATAGCTACATTTTGGAGTTACTAGTATTGATTTGTATGCCATCTGTATTGTGTTGGACAGTTGAATTGTTGTAGCTCAACATTTGTTGATTCTGCCGAAAGTATAGAGTGTTCTAAAATCAGGTAGTATGATATTTAAAAATGCTTTTTTACAAACATAAAAATCTTTATTTCCTAAAATTATGGAAATCTAAAAGAAGGTAATAGAAATAAAGAGAAGCAGGGAGTGTGAGAGGGGATGGGGATAATCAGTTAAATTCTATGGAACAAAGAGAATGAATACGTGTGTATATGTGTGCACACATGCGTGCACACACACACATACTCACATTTTCTGTTTTCCATTATCCACTTCACTGCCACAGACACCTTTTAAAAATATTGACTGCCATTTCTGATGATGACCTGTGTGTTGGGTCACATATTTGATTATAAATTTGGGGGGGACAGTGCAAGTTTTATTATTGAAACCCCACAGAGGTTATCAGTTTCCCACTCAGCAGTATGGCACATGGATGAAAAGAAAGAAAAAGAGAAAAATCTGCAGTTTTTGCTCTAAATGGAACAAAAGGCCAAGAGTCAGAGCACTCTTGGCCTGGTATTGGAATGGTACCAATCAGGTGGTAGGTGCAGGATGCTGCCGAGCACATGGAAGGGACTCTTTGCAGGCATGGCATGTAAGAGAAAACAGAGCACTCTTGCTCCAGGCACAGAGGCTCCCCAGTTAGTGATGCAGCAGATAGCTTGACGTATGCAAGGAAGTATATGAAATGCTAGGAAGGTGAGTCTCATGGCCTCAGCTGAGATGAAATCATGTCTTAGCTCTAGAATCTCATGGGTTCTTGCTTAAACTCCCATTTCAGCCATCATCATGGGGCCTATTCTCACATGTATGCTGCAGGGAGACATATTGGAGCCTCAGCCATACTAGATTGCATTCTTTTGACCAATTAAGGGAGCATGCGTTTTCGTAGAGCGAGTTCTGCATATTTCAGTGGATAGGGTTGAAGTAAAAGGTCAGGTAAGGATGGAGGCAAGAGGTTTCGTTTCTCAGGGGAGTGCAGCTTGGTGGTTTCCCACATTTTATGAGTCAGTGAATTCTGTAAAATTATTAGCAAATATACAGATTAATTTTATCTCATTCTTTAAGCATGTTAAAGTCTCAGACACGTGTTACTAAATACATGTCTCAGACATGTATTTTCATAAATGAAGGCTTCAGGGCAAAATACTGTGAAAAGACCCAAGTTATGAGAGTCAGGGTTATGCTACCCTTAGCATTACTTAGATCATTCACCAGTATGAGTCTAAGTTAAATGGGTGCTGCCATACCAAGGCTCTAACTCTTTTGTCAATGACTTAGATCCTTGCCAGAATGGAGGTTCCTGTGTGGATGGAGTGAATACTTTCTCCTGCATGTGCCTTCCTGGCTTCATTGGGGATAAGTGCCAGACAGACATGAATGAGTGTCTCAGTGAACCCTGTAAGAATGGAGGGACCTGCTCTGACTATGTCAACAGTTACACCTGTAAGTGTCAGGCAGGATTCGATGGAGTCCACTGTGAGAACAACATTGATGAGTGCACTGACAGGTAAGCAGCTCATGCACTTGGGACATTGGTGTCTAAGGGAAGAGGAAGAGAGAGGGAAGAAACTCTGTTTGTGGGGCAGGGGTAAGGCATTTGCATGGGTCCCACTCCAGAGTTATCTCTGATTCCCCAGTTCTTGATTCCTAATAGATGTATAATATTTAAATTTTTTCAGTACTGGAGATTGAGTGTACAGCTACATCTCCAGCCTCTTTACATGTTTTGAGGCAGGCTCTCCCTAAGTTTCCAAGTTGCCCAGGCTGGTTTTGAACTTGAAATTGTCCTGCTTCCCCCTCCCAGAGTGCTGGGATTATAGGGATGTACCACCACACCTAACAAGATAGATACATAGTTAGAAAGTCAAAGGTCAGAAGTTGAAAATCTTGAAAAATGTGTTTAGAAAATAGAAAAAGCTATAGTTCTGTTCTGTTTTCCTTTGGTCTCTTGTTCTAAGAATTCCAATTTCTTTGCAGATTTGTTACTGCTCTTTAAGTGATTTCTTAGAGGTTTGTTTTCTTTACATTGTGAACATGTTTGTTCTGTTTCTCTTTCATAAACAAATTCAGAATTAAGAGAATTTATTTAGTATTTTTATATAAAGTAAATTGACCTAGTTATAAACAATGATGTGAAAGACTGCAGAAGCATAACAAAACCCAGAAAATTTTCACTTTCCCTAGGAATCTACAATAACCTCAGACCTTTAAATATTCCTGAACCTTTGGTTGTAGAAAGAATACTGGTACTAGTCTATTTTGGGAGAAAGAAAAATTTAGTGGATGCTAGGATTTGGAATGCTCAAGGGTATTGCTGCTGCAACACCTTGGACTCCAGCAACTTTGCATGTGAAACACTGAGTGAGAGGAAGCTTTTTCCTCACTGAGGTTGCCCCTTCCTTGTTTGTTCCTCAGTTCCTGTTTCAATGGCGGCACCTGTGTGGATGGGATTAACTCCTTCTCTTGCCTGTGCCCTGTGGGTTTCACTGGTCCCTTCTGCCTCCACGAGATCAATGAATGCAGCTCTCATCCGTGCCTCAATGAGGGGACATGTGTTGATGGTCTGGGCACCTACCGCTGCACCTGCCCCTTGGGGTATACTGGGAAGAACTGCCAGGTGACTGATTTCCCTCATTTTCACTCAGCTTCTGCAGAGTCACTGAGTATTGCACATTTTCCTTCCTGTGCAGGATAAGGCCTTTCTACAAAAGAGCACTGTGGAATTTAGGAGTGTCCCTGAGAAAAAGTATGAGTAATTTGTTAATAGCTGGATTCCAAACTGGTGATACTACAATATAATATGGATTAACGAGCATAAGAATTTTTAAGAGGCTGATAAAGGAATACAAAAAGTGTGTGGGAAACAAACACAAAAAAGGAGAAAGCAATTGAAACGAAGTCTTTAAAAGTCAAATACAACATCTTTGTCTTTAACAGACTTAAAACCAAACTAAACGAGACATTTGTAGGAATATGAGTGTACATGTAAATCATAATGCTAAGTGAAATAGATCAGACCCTCAAGCTTCAATATCTCAGTGTTTCTCTAATATGAGAAACTTAAAATATGAAGAGCAAGGTAAATTATAGATAATAGGAAAAAGGGAGATAGATCTTTTGTAAAAGGAAAAAGGGTCACAAGATGAAAGGAAGGGCCTAGAAAGGAGGGAAAAGAGAGAAACAAAGAATTAAGATGTGCTATACACATGTACCAACTCCCACAAGGAGTGTAATCCTTACACCACAAGCATATACTAGTAATAAGTAAATTTAAATACATACAGATTTTCATAGATTCTTAGAGTAGAAGGAGTCCTTATAAGAAACAAATCTGTACTCTCAGTTTAGGGAAGAGAAACTGAACTCCTAAGGAGCAATATGTGAATTTAGAGCCGTCCTAGAGTTAGACTTTTCCAAATATCCACTATATGGATTCCAACAGCACTGTTTAATTTTATGCTAACTTTATCTTTGCAAGAATGAGAAAATAACAGAATTCCGAAGAATTTGAAGTAAATGTCAGAATTTAATGTGACATATAAAGTGCAATTCAGAAAGACTTTGGTTCTTTTTTTTTTTTTTGTCTTTTTCGTTTTTTATTGGTACCCGGTATCGAACTCACGACTGCCTGCTTGCAAGGGAGGTGCTTATGCCGCTGAGCTAAATCCCCAGCCCCTAAGACTTTGGTTCTTTTGGCTGTGCAAACAACCACTTCTGTGTATTGAGCAGCTTGGTGCCGAGTCCATGGCTCTGGAGCACCTTCTTCTGTGAGTTCTGCTTTCTTTTTCAGGGTTGTACCCTGGTATCTTCTGCCAGCCAACAGTCCCTATTGTGGCTGTAACCTACCTCTCTGTCTTGTTTTTCATAACCTTAATTTTCACCCCTTGAAAATCTACTCTTTGACAGTTCTAGGCTTCTTAACAGGTTTTAAGTCTTTTTATCCATTTTCAGCACAGACAGGTGGTCAAGAGCCATGTGGATTTCATGAAGGATTTTCACAAAGAGTATCTGACACCTCAGCTTCTTTTTTTCTCGTCCTACTGAGTGGCTGTATATATAGCAATAATCATGTCTAGAGTGCTGAGAATAACTTTACCTATTGGATTTCCTCATATTCATAAACATCGTGTTAAAAACTTTTTTAAAAGCAGAAGAAAGAGAAATTTATAGAACTGATAACCTGCACCTGGAACACTGGATATAGTTTAAGGGTTGAAAAGGGGCTTTAAAAAAATCATATATATTCCTTGGTTTCTTGTAATATTACATATTGTCTTCATTTCTGGTATTTGAATTTTGATTTATCTGTACCTGTGCCTTTGCTTCAGACCCTGGTGAACCTCTGCAGCCAGTCTCCATGTAAAAACAAAGGCACTTGCATTCAGGAAAAGGCAGAGTCTCGGTGTCTGTGTCCATCTGGATGGACTGGTGCATATTGTGACGTGCCAAACGTCTCCTGTGATGTGGCAGCCCTCAATAAAGGTGAGCTCTGCTTCTGGGGCTCAAGAACAAGCTAGGCAAATATGAACTGGTCAGTAGCATTTTCAGAAAGATGTTACTTTGGAATAAGAGGGAAAGACAGATAGTAGTAAGTGGGCACAGCTCTGGAGAAAGGACAGTGGAGTAGGCTGAAAAGCTTGCAAAAGGGAGGGTATTTGAAAAGAACCTAAGGCATACTCCACTTTCAGAGCTGGTTTATTTAATACAGATCTGGTAATGAGAGTTATGAAAAACTGGACAAGGATAACATTTGCTGTATCAGCCACCTTAGATTTGATTGCCCATTAATTAACCTGAATCTAATGCGTGTCATTTTCCCTTCTATGATGCCCCTTTCCCCTCCATATCTCCTAGGTGTGCTTGCCAAGAACCTATGCAAGAACTCAGGTGCCTGCATCAACGCTGGCAACACACATCACTGCCAGTGCCCACTGGGGTACACGGGAAGCTACTGTGAGCAGCAGCTAGATGAATGTGCATCCAATCCTTGCAAGCATGGTGCTACCTGCACTGATTTCATTGGTGGATACAGATGTGAGGTGAGGAAGACAAGAATGTGCCAAGAGGTTGCACAACTCTTAAGAGCACTAAAGTGCTAAAAGCTGCTTACTATTATGTTTATTATGGTTTGTAAATTTTTACTAGACACCCTGCTACTGCCTATCATCACTATTTTCTTCAGCCTCCCTATGCTGTATATTAGTATAACCCTAGAAAGATTATTTTATTGGGTTTTGGAACCATTTTTTGTAACTGGGTCACTGGCAGGATTTTGAACGAGGAGCTGCAACCAGGGTGCATGTCATGGGCCCGCTCACCATTATGGCTCCTGGAACTTCCCTGAGTGGCACATGAACTAGGACTAGCCACTTGGCACAGTGGCTTTTCAGTCCATGTAAAAGTGATATATAGAGTCACTGACAATCAGCTAATAATTCTGTCTTTCAAAAAAGTAGTTCAACCTGGTTTACTGTAGCACCATGCTAACGTGTGTATTTAAAAAAAGATGGTCCTTAAGGGACACTTTACTGCCTTCTTAATGTCTGAACTGACTGCAATTAGAACAAAATGTTAGAACAGAGATGAAATTGAGACCAGGTCAGGCCACCTAACATCAATAACGGTTTTGATTTTCTTGTGTTACCTCAATTGTTTATTTCTTCATAGTGGCCTGGGGCCCATTAGTTGAAAAGCCTGCCAGTGCTAAACTCAAATTTCTGTACACCCAGCTGTTCTAAACATAGGTTAAATAAGCAGATTTTAGTCATTTAGAGCCTGCCTACCTGGCATAGCCTATATGTACACCCAATACCTCCTGGCCAGTGACTGGATAAACCCTGGGGCTGAAAAGACCCAACTGATGCTGCCTTTCAGCACTCTGCAGAGATCTGCTACTGGGCTTCTTAGTGACATCTCCTGGACTCCTGTGCTTCCTCTCCGAGGCCTCTCCTGGAGCCCACTTTCTCTTCTGCTCTCCCTCTCTTCCCCTGCTAGATGGTCATACAGTGTGAGGGACTTGTCCAACATGCAAACATGGAAAGTGTGGCCTAGATAAAGTTATCTCATAGTTGTCGTTATCCTGTATTAGTCCTAAATTTCTTCCAACTACTCCATCGTATATGAACCATAGTCAGCTAGCCCCATCTTCTCCAGCCCCTATCGCTGCCTTAGTCAGTTTCCCAAAAATATGGGTAGTTGTAGGAAACTGGAGGTTTCATGCGTGCGTTATCTTTACTTGCATGCACACATGAAATGCATATTTTACAGATGGGGGAATTTGTACATAAGAGGAACAGAAGTTCTGCATAGCAGTTGTCTTAGTTACTTTTCTTGTTGTTCAGACAAAATACTCAATACCCAGAGTTAAGAAAAGATTTACACAGTTTGTAGTGATTTTAGTCCATAATTGGCTGGCTCCAAGGCAGGGTGGCATGGTGACAGGCATGCAGAGGAGAAACTATTCTTGGCAGGAAGAAGGTAGCAGAACAACAAAGTGAAGAAGCAAGGCCAACTCATTTTAATAGCTTTTTCCACTCCTTTTGTATTCTGCTTAGGCTACTGGGCTTAGGATGGGTGCCAAACCAATCAGTGAACTGACTTAGTAACCACATACCCTTAATCTTAGTATCACACACTCCAGATTCAGCCATCCCTGAAAAAGCCCCACTTGTGACTCCATGAGGTTTTGGAGGACATCTGGACACAAGCTGTAACAGGAGTCATATGGAAAATAACCCTCAGAAAATTTAGTCCTTCTCTTACCTGTAAAGTTGTGTTTTCAGCTAGAAGAGAAATAGGTAAATACTGCTAAGCTGGAGATTGGCCCTGCATAGGATGATAAGCAGAGAGTGATATGCTTCGTACAGGGGAACCTGTAAGAGCTAAGGTGAAGGGGACAGGGTCATAGTAGCATGCCAGATCTCGCTTGCCCTTCTGTTCTGTTTTCACTCACAACCCAACATTCCGTGTCCTTTTCTGTTTCCCCTTTCTTGGCAGTGTGTTCCAGGATATCAGGGTGTCAACTGCGAATATGAAGTCGATGAGTGTCAGAATCAGCCATGCCGGAATGGAGGCACCTGTGTTGACCTCGTGAACCATTTCAAGTGCTCGTGCCCACCAGGCACTAGGGGTATGAAATCAGCATTACTTTTTTCTTATCTAAGCCATTCTCTAGGCTACAGATCCATTCTTAGTATTGAAGGGATTTTTATAAATTAGATAATTAACTAGCTTTGTTAAAAGCATTTAGTTCTGCGTCACAGTAATGTAAGCCATTTTATCCTCTCCTCTGTGCTAGCGCTGATTCATGTTCTCAGTTCTTTTGGGTGGTTTGACATCTTACATTCCAGAAAACAGAATGTCATACTGATACACTGTTACAACAAAATTAGTCTACTCAGCAAGATTTCTTGGTGCTTCAAATAAAAGCAGCTAGTAGTCTTTTGAGTAAATAATTCACATTTGTCTGCTTTTGTGTAGAGGCAAGCCAAGTCTTGCTTCTAGCAGGGAAGGCAATGAATAAAATGAAAGCATCTGCTTTCTTTTTCAATCCTGGGGGAGGAGGCTGATCCTCTAAGGCAGGGATGCTGAACCTTTTAGAGCTTACAGTGACACAAATAACTGATGCAGCTTGCATGCCATGGATTTGACACCTTGCTCTGTGGAATGCTGCACTGTTACAGGAATGGGATGTAGCCCCAGAGTGAGTGCCGGGAGTCATTTTTCTGCTATGGGCACTGCTGTTGCCTCCACCATCCCCACCCCTTACCCCGTCAAGAACTCTCACTATTGTTTATGGAGAGAGTTAGTCAAAAGTTCTTGTTTTTCTTTGAGTGTGTTCCCACTGTGTTTTCTCTTCCATAGTTTTTAATGTCATCTGCTAGTATTATTGAGATTCCCATATTTGTGATGTCACTTCTCTCATTGTTTTCAAGATTTTTTTGTTTTTGTCTTCAGTGGTCTAATGATAATATGTATAGGAGTAATCATTTTGAGTTTCTTCTACTTATTATCATTGAATATGTGGTCCTATGTGTGTTTGCTTAGATTTGTAGAATGTAATGTATTTATTTATCCTCACTTAATGTCTCCATCCACTAGTGAATATTTCAGGAGACTGAAGTTCCCTTGTAAGAGTTAGCACAGTGCTTGTTTCTGTCAGGATACTCCTGAGCTTTGAATCTTGGCCTCAGTACCCCAGTTCCCTAGTTCAAGGGTGATCTTTGGCTGTTCTACCCATTTCTGCTGTTCTGCTTCACACTGAGGTTTGAGTTCATTCTCACTTGATAGAACTGTTCATTATTGGTGGCTCCATTTGAAGGGAACCTATGCACCGCTCCTAAATATTAAATATTCTAGGAGGTTGGGTGCACAGACAGGTTTTGTTTTTACTTTCTTGTTTTCAGTTTTATTTAAAAATAGCTAATAAAGTGCTATATGCACATAGACCACAAATGTGCATACATTAATAGAAAAGGCATGCAATAAAGACACTGTCCTTTTTCTCCAAATTCTCCTTCTCCCACAAGTCAGTAATCACCACTTTTAAGTTTCTTGTGTGTCTTAAAAGTTTTTAAAAAAATTTTATGGAAGAAAGGTAAAACAACATTTCAAAGCAAGATATTAGGAGGATAACAGTAGCTAATACATTGCATGTTGTTCTCTTTAAAGTAGTTGCTCAGGGTACAAGATGTGGTATAAAAATTTCTGCAGTAGGTATTAGTACAGACTTCCCTTTTTAATGAACTAAAAGACTAATAGTGTGACTGACTTACATTCCCTTTCCCTACATCCTTTCCTCTTTCACCCATCCTAGTTTCTTCTCATTTCACAGTATCTATTGTACATGTTAGAACTCATTTACTCTTTCAGTTGCTCGCACAAGGAGACAATATAATGTGTACACATGTGAGTCTTATTTCACTTTTGAGTATGGTTTCAAGTTACATCCATTTATCTATAAAAGTCACAAATTTATCCTTCTTTATGGTGAGTAGCACTCCATTATAGAAAAATACCACATCTTTTTAATTCATTCCTTGGCTGGGCATTTGAGTTGCTTCCAAAATCAATAGCATTCCTGTACACAGACAGCAAACTCACTGTGAGAGAATGAAACCACACTCTTCACAATAGCATCCCCCACCAAATACTTAGGAATCAATCTAATAAAAGAAGTAAAGGACTATGCTTTGAAAATTACAGTACTTTGAAAAGAAAGAGATTCAAAAAGATACCAGAAAATGGAAAGATACCCTTTGCTCATGGATAGGAAGAACCAACATAGTAAAGATGTCAATAATTCCAAGATTGTTACACATATTTAATGCAATCCCAATTAAAAAAATTTCTTTGTGTGTAACAGAAGCCAAAAATATATTTCTATTTCCTCTAGTTTTTACTTTGAAGATAGAATATTAGACATAATATTTTGCACTTGTTTTAACAAACTTATTTGGAGTTATTTTCATATCACAATATAGAACTTTTGCAGTCTTTTCTAGCTCCAGAATTCCCTTTTATGAGCATCCCATACATACATATATACCTGTCATAGTTATTTTCTCATTGCTGAGAGAAAATACCTGACACCCACAAGCTAAAGGAGGACAGAAGTTTATACCGGCTCATTTGTAGACTTTTCAGTCCACAGTCAGCTGGCTCTAAGGCAGGCTGGCAAAATAGAGGGGCACCACAGAGAAGAAACAGTCCCTGACAAAGCAGGCAGAAGGCAGCAAATTCACTTCCCTCTCTCCCTGTACATTCCATGCAGGCTGGTGCCACCCACCTCTGATTAGGCCTTCCCATTATGCCATACCCAGAACTATGCTAAGCCAATCAGTGCACTAATAATAGTACCACACACTCTTAATCCTGGTATCATACACACTAGGTCCAGTCTGCTCTGAAGAACCCGCCCGTAAGTGTGTGAAGTTTTGTGTGACACATCTATATGTAAATCATAACAATACCTAACTAGTGGCCTAGTAATAGACATTTGCATGCATGTAAGTATATTTGTAGAATAAATTTTCAGAAATAGAATTGGTGATTGAATAAGATGTGTGTTTGTAATTTTCATATTTAACATTTCTTTTATTCATGGAGATTTCATTTTTAATAAGGTTGAATTTGTGAGGGTTTTTTTTTTTTTTCTTTTTGTAACTTTTGGCTTTTGGTTTTTGGCAACAAGGATCGAACTCATGACCTCACACTTGCCAGGCAGGCACTTGTGCTGCTTAGCTATATCCCTGTCCCTTTTGTGGCTTTTGGATCTTAACTTGTAATTAGCAATACCTTGCATACACTAAGGTTATAAAGGAATTCTTGTATAATCAAGTATTAGAATCCTGAAGCACTTTTTCCATGTTGCGATTACGAATAGTAAAAATTTGCTCTTTTGTGCAATGACTTGAGATTTTATCAAATTCTAAGTTTCCATGTATATTCGGATGTTTTTCTGGGCTTCCTTTTTTATTCTATTGTTCCGTTAACCTATCAGTGGTTTGTTTTACTTGTTAAAGATCTTGTTTTCCATGGTTCATTTCTCTATATGGTTTTATAATCAGCTTGTATATTTAAGAATCCTTCCAGTACATTTTTATTGGGGTCACGTTGAATCTGTGGAATATAGAGAAACCTTTTATCTTTCACAGGGAGTCCTCCTTACCAAATTATGATATGTCTTTTTATTTAAGTTTGCTTTTATGTGTCTCAGGATAATTTTAAAGTTGTCTTCAAATAAGGTAGCACACACTCATTAAAATTACTCCTAGGTATTTTATGTTTTTAGTTGCTATTGAAAATGAAACTAACTTCACATTTCTTTTTCTTCCTTTTTAACTCTTGTTTCTTTTAATGTATACCATAAATGCTGCAAATGGCAGGAATACCGAACTAGTTACTTTTGTAATTTAAAATTGATCATAGAATAATGTCTATGATAATTTTTATTTTTTTCTAAAAAATTTTTGCTAATGTTCATACTATATAGCTCATTTAAATTTGTGGAAGTTCTGTTTTTAGTTAGAATAACCGTTTTTCCTATGTATTGTTTTTAAATAAGGTAGAGTAGTATACTATTTTAAAAAAATCAGTGACTATAATAGTTAAAATATTTACTACTCAAAATTCAGTTTTAGTTCATATCAATATTTTTCAGTTATCAGTAAATTTACTAAATTAAATCCTTTTTGAACTATTTTTATATTTTTTAAATTGAAATTAAGATACTCAATTTCCTTGCCTTTAGATGTGACAGACAATAGTACCTCCACCACAGGCTTCTGTCCCTTTGTTCTGTGGGGAAAAGATAGGATCCCTGGTATGTGCTTTTCCTTTCCTCATGCGGCTCATCAGGAAGGCGGCAGCTGTCATAGACCAAGCACGCTTCACCCTGCCTGGTCTAAAATGTTCCACTAGAGATTGAGGAGTGTAGTCTGATTGATTGAGTGTAGTCTGATGAAAGTCCCAGGAAGGTGGTTGTCCCTTGTGGAGACCAGGGTTCCAGATATTTTCAAAATTGTGTGTCCTCTCTGTCCTCCAGGCTTATTCTGTGAAGAGAACATTGATGACTGTGCTGGGGGTCCCCACTGCCTCAACGGTGGTCAGTGTGTGGACAGGATTGGGGGCTACAGCTGTCGATGCTTGCCTGGCTTTGCTGGCGAGCGATGTGAAGGAGACATCAACGAGTGTCTCTCCAACCCCTGTAACTCCGAGGGCAGTCTGGACTGCATCCAGCTCACCAACAACTACCAGTGTGTCTGCCGAAGCACCTTTACTGGTGAGGCCCCCAGAGGCTTTTGGGCACAGATTGGGCTCTGTATGACTTGTCCCAGACCACAGAGAAGTTTTTCCTGTGTATAGAAACCAGACCAACTTAGTTGGAGAGCCCTTATGTTTTGTGAGGTCTATGCACTGTGGATGTTTAACCAGTTTCTACCTTTATTTTCCGCAGTATGTTATGTATTGATTATGTCATGCTACTGTAGGGCAGGATTGAACAAAACAACATTTTTTTTTATTTGTGGCAAATTAACTCTGGGAAAATCAAGCTGTATTTAAAAGCAAATCAAACAGTTTACAGAAAAGCCAGTATCACTGAAAAGAGATACCACAGATAAAAATTCTCTGTAAACTACCAGTTTGTATTTAGGTACATGAGCCTGGTATAGCCTGTCCTATGAAAGATACTAACAAAATGCAATAAACAGTACTTTAGTCATTTCCTTCAGTTTATCAAACTAAAGTGCTTGAAGAATGGAGATGTGATTTCACCTTTTTAAAAAAATGTGCTCAGTCACTTTTTTGCCCATTCTTGTGGTTGTTTTGGGAATGTGCACCTTGTGTTTACTGTGTAGACAGGAGGGCTGGGGGGGTCTGTATTAATGGTGGTCCCTTAGATTGGCATTTGTGGAATATTTGCTTGATCGCCTTTGATTCCTGTAGGTTTAGAACTGAGCTCCCATCCCTTGCTCCAGTCTGTGCGTGGCTCCCATTGCAGTGGGGTTCAGTTCAGTAACTTCAGGCTACTATTTCTGCCTTGTAACACTGCTTTTCATATTCCGCTTTGAGGCCGTCACTGTGAAACCTTCGTGGATGTGTGTCCTCAGAAGCCTTGTCTAAATGGAGGGACTTGTGCTGTGGCCAGCAACATGCCCGATGGCTTCATTTGTCGTTGTCCTCCAGTAAGTAGCCCACTACTGATTACGGGGCTTGCCCTCTTCCATACAGTCTGCAACAAAAAGAGATTAAAACTGGGTTTCTCAAGTTCCTTAGTGTGGAGATTTCTGTTTCAGCTTGGATTTTTCCATATAAAGCTGTTTAGATGGTCCTGGGGAATGTGCCATTAGAGTCTTGAACCTTCAGAACACTAAGGAAAAAACCACAAGAAGTGGTGGGATGTCCTCTTGAATTAGAGCCACTGTCTGCCCAGTTTGAATGGAACACTGTTCTTGAGCAGGGACCTTTGGGAGCAAGTTATGACTTAAACTAAAAGAAAGCTTAATTCTAGTCATTTGCCGTGCACTGCCAAAGGCTAAAAGTTCTCTAAAACAGAGATCACTCTATACGAGAAAAACCACAAAGAAATACAAGAATGCAGTGAGATGTGGAATTCTTCTAGAGATCTAAAACTTCCATAGTTCTCCCCACCTAACCATAATGGGGGTGGGCTAAAGGTGATTGGGGAAGTGCCTGTGGCTATAAGGTTGCCCAGCTCTTCTCCTAGCATGATCTGTGGACTTAATTTCTAAAAGTAAACTCTCATTAACATGAGAAAACTCCACACTCACCCCATGGAACCTTCGCTTTTCATCTGTTGGCTGCCTCAAAGATGTCCTGTCTAGAATATGGCCCAGGAGGCAATGTGGAGGAATCTTAAACTAAGGTCTAGTGTTTTATCTGCCTAATACGGAGGAGAGGAGGTTAAAGGGAGAGTGGGGCAAACCTTCAAGTCCACCCACCATCTCCATTTCTTTGCCACTTTCCACAGGGCTTCTCGGGAGCCAAATGCCAGAGCAGCTGTGGACAGGTGAAGTGCAGGAAAGGGGAGCAGTGTGTGCATACGGCCGCGGGGCCCCGCTGCTTCTGCCCCAGCCCTCAGGACTGTGAGTCGGGCTGTGCCAGCAGCCCCTGCCAGCATGGGGGCAGCTGCTACCCACAGCGCCAGCCGCCGTATTACTCTTGCCACTGCTCTGTACCGTTCGGGGGCAACCACTGTCAGTTCTACATGGCCCCCACCAGCATCCCTTCCGACATCTGTGCCAGTCAGTATTGTGCTGACAAAGCTCGAGATGGTGTTTGCGATGAGGTCTGCAACAGCCATGCCTGCCAGTGGGATGGAGGTGACTGTTCTCTCACCATGGAGGACCCCTGGGCCAACTGCTCCTCCCCATTGCCTTGCTGGAATTACATCAACAACCAGTGTGATGAGCTATGTAACACTGCCGAGTGCCTATTTGACAACTTTGAATGCCAAGGGAACAGCAAGACTTGCAAGTAAGGGGACTGAATTCTACAGAAGCTGAGGGACACTGTCACTAACCTGCCTTGATTTCTCACTCTTGCTCCTAACTGTTAACTGCAGTGTTTCAGCCCAAGCTGCCTCTGCACTTCAGACGGTGCCAGCCCTGTCCCATCACATGCTATCCTGTTCTCTCCCTTGCTGCAGAGGCCAGGGATGCTCGTTGCATAAACATCCCCCTCTCTGCCTATCTCTGCCTTCTCACCTGCTGCTCTCGTGATCTCCTGGGGGAAATAACTTTTGGAAATGATGTTACTCACGCTCAGGCAGCCTCTCACATAACCTGTCTACAGGATGGATGGCAAGGTCTGTACCTCTCTTTTCCCTCACTCCTTTCCCTGAGACTGACTTTCACTGTCTAGATTGATCTGAAAGAATGAGCTAGATTAGGGCTTTTAACCCTTTCAGTCTTTGTTGCAGTTACAGGATGCTTTGTGGTCTACACAATAACTATTCTATTAACCATTCCATCTAATTTAACCCTAGTTAATTTGCAGCTACCTTCTGAGACATACATTTGAAAAGTGACTGCAAATTTGACTTGGTACCTATATGGCACATAACTCTCCTTACCTTCTAGTTTGGTTTCATTACTGAAAGGGAATGAAATGGGCCATATTGACAAGTTTCCCTGTATAACAACTCTTGATGGTATGGAGGAAGTATGGAGCCACCTGGAACCTTTTACTTCCTAAAGCCTTTTGGTTTTGGGAGAAGTGTATACAAAGTAGAGAAGCATTAATCAAGCTGACTTTGACTTCAGACTTTTGTTTAAAAGGCTGACTTAAGATTGTGAGCTGCATAGGAGCCCCTGAGTCCGTGCAGCATAATCAGTAATGTTGTTCCTCATCGATGGAGCAGTCAGTAGTCTTGCATGGCATAGACTATATGATTCCAGCACAGCTTCACTGGGCATTTGGGTCGTGATACAGGCCATAAAAGATGGATAGGAAAATCCACACTAGTTCCAAGTGGAAAACTAAGTAGATTTCTAGTCCAGTCTGAACTTGTTTCCCTGTAATTTCTCTCCTCTGCCTAGGTATGACAAATACTGTGCAGACCATTTCAAAGATAACCACTGTGACCAAGGATGCAACAGTGAGGAGTGTGGCTGGGATGGGCTGGACTGTGCTGCTGACCAACCTGAGAACCTGGCAGAGGGTACCCTGGTCATTGTGGTGCTGATGCCTCCTGAGCAGCTGCTCCAGGATGCTCGCAGCTTCTTGAGGGCACTGGGCACCTTATTGCACACTAACCTACGCATTAAGCTGGACTCACAGGGGCTCCCCATGGTGTACCCCTACTATGGGGAAAAGTCAGCTGCCATGAAGAAGCAGAAGTTGTCACGAAGGTCTCTTCCTGATGAACAAGAACAGGAGGTGGCTGGGTAGGTTTTTGGTTTTTAAACTTCTTAAAAGTTTTTATATAAAACTGAGCATTTTGGTACACAAGCAAAAGAGAGAACCCAGCCTATAAAAATGCAGAACTTAAACAAATAGAATGACCTACCACTTGACACAAGCCTGTGATCCAGTACTTACGTTTAAGATTAAAGATTTGTCTTGATCATGGAGTCTAGAAAGGTAGACTGAAGTAGGTGGGAAGATGTTGGGATCCCTAGTCTTCTCTAATGCTGGAATTCCTAATCTTCTGCCAGAGTCACCTCAAAACCTTTATTGTTGAATACTCTTTTTTGTGTGTGTGATACTGAGCTACATCCCCAGCCCTTTTTATTTTTTATTTTGAGACAAGATCTTACTAAGTTAAATTGCTCAGACTGAGCTTCAAATATGTGATTCTCCTGCCTCAGCCTCTCAGAGTGCTGGTTATTATAGGCATGCACCACCATGCCTGGCTGTGTCTTCTCTTTTGTGTTAATCATTGTCTTATTTTCAAGACCCCTTACCTGCATTAAACCTGTTTTACAAGGGCGATAATCTTCAGTAATTTTGTCATCTATACTTCAGTGTTTGTTTATATATACTACAATGTTCAACTCTCCAGATAGCTGAGGTATGAATATAGAGACCTAGAAGAATAAGGGCCCAAAACATTCAGGGTGCATTTTTAGCATATCACTGAGTGCCACTGAACATGTAGGAAAAGATGGAGGATCACTGTACCATGTTAAGGGAGTTGTGACACCCTCCGGGTAGGAATTAGTATTTAGAATCGGAAGGGACAGAGTCCTAATTTCTGAGGCCTTTCTGAAGACAGCGTCTCAAGATTGGAGAGCCATATGCCACGGGGTGGAAGGTTCATGTAACCCTGTCTGTTTTTGCCTCAGCCTTCTGGACCTCCTGCAGCCTTCTGTTTTACCTACTGTCTCTCATCTTCCTCTTTTTCCTTGGCATTCCGCAGCTCTCAAGTGTTTCTGGAAATTGACAACCGCCAATGTGTCCAGGACTCAGAGCAGTGCTTCAAGAATACGGATGCAGCTGCGGCTCTGCTGGCGTCTCATGCAATCCAGGGAACCCTGTCATATCCTCTTGTGTCTGTCGTCAGTGAGTAGCATTGGTGCTAAGGGGGAAGGATTGGGGAAAGACATTCCTGGGGCTCACACTTTGGTGCTAAGGCTTTTTTAGGGCTAGTGACATTAAGTAGCCCTCTAAATGAATTTAATGCTAATGTAAGAAGTTGCTTTATATAACACCGACCCTGTCTTTCTGAACTTTCAGGTGAATCTCTGTCTCCAAAACCCACTCCGCTGCTCTATTTACTTGCTGTTGCTGTTGTCTTTATCCTGTTTATTATCCTGCTGGGAGTAATCATGGCAAAACGAAAGCGCAAGCATGGTTCCCTCTGGCTGCCTGAAGGTTTCACCCTTCGTCGAGACTCCAGCAACCATAAGCGTCGTGAACCTGTGGGACAGGATGCTGTGGGGCTGAAGTAAGTGGAATTGCCCCCAAGGCACAATTCACATAGGAAGCAGAAGTGAATAGAAAAGCATGTCTTACTGAATCGTGGTGTTCAGTTCCAAGTCCTGGCTGTTAATCTCACCAGTCACAATTCTGAACGGCTCACAGATGACTGTGAAGCCAGAGCCTAGAAACATCTTTTCTGCTCATATATGTTATCGCCATGGTGGCAGCTTCTGTGCTGGGGCATACTTTCCTTGGAAGCTCTTGCTCAGTGTGAAGGGAAAGGTTGAATGCTTGTACATACAATATTGCCCGTCCTTTGTGGTGAGGGCCCCTAGAAGTGAGAGCGTAGCTTTGGGAGTGGGCCATGGTGGAAAAAGTGTTGAAAACCATTCTTGTTTATGCTGGAATCTTTACTCTTGTTTCTCCCCTATATAATTCTATCAAAGAAATCTCTCCGTGCAAGTTTCAGAGGCTAATTTAATTGGTTCTGGGACAAGTGAACACTGGGTGGATGATGAAGGACCCCAACCAAAGAAAGCCAAGGTAAGCTAGCTGGCCTTGGCGGAGCTGTCTTCTATCACACTGTAAATTTCTCTTCCCTGGTTCCCTATAGTGCCCTGAATGGGAGGCAAGGGTGATAGTTTTTAATATGTTACCCATGAACAGCAAGGGATGTTAGGGCATTCATGACCTTGGATTAATTATGTGTGTCTTCAAAAATTCTAAAAATACTAAAAAAAACACCTCTTTCCTTAAGTGTCCTGCTCGTGTTAGTTGAGTCAGGACTGGTGTCTGGGTCAGTCTGTGTAGTTAAGCAGTGAGAAAAGCCGGTGGCTAATGACTTCAGAGGCTCTACATCTTGAACCCAGGAAACTAAAACTGTGTGGAGTAAGAGCGAGACTGGGCTGCAGCTGCTGTGAGGATGGAGAGCCGTGTGTGGCAGGAGCCAGCAGAGCGTGATTGGGCAAACTGCTGCTTGGTAGTTGGCACATTACTGACCTCTTTGAATTTAATGTTTCTTGTCTGTAGAAAGGATAATAAATGCTCCCTTGTGAGTTGTTATTAGGATTAAATAATGTCTCCTACCCATTTCTGATAACATACTAAGAATTTGATAAAGTATAGTTGCTTTTAAATGTTCATAGTTATCATTATTCATAAATCTTCCCTGAGTGCTTGCTCTGACTGATTACTGTGTTAAGTCCAGGGAGGCAGCTTCAAACAAGGTTTATTCCCTCCGAAACGAACCTTAGCACCTGCTGATAGAGGCTGCCGCATAGTACTCTTGTAAGTTCTTAGCACATGGTTGGTGAAGCAAAGAAAAGCAGGATGCAGAATTGACCAAGAAGAGGAGTTAAAGTCTATCATTTCTTTTTTGTAGAATGGGTAGCAGTTAGAGAGTTAGGGTGGGGACACCACTGCACACTGAGGAAAGAACATGGGCAGAAACAAGAGTATGATGGTTTGAAGATCTAAAAGTAGCATATTAAGGGTCAAGCGTAGCCTTTGGGATGGGGAGGTGGGGGGAGAACTGCCCAGATGATTGGGAAGAGAGGAGCAGGAGCCACATCTTGAGAGCAAGGGAACGAAGGTGATTGATTAAATTCATGGTTAGAACAGGAAGGAGAGAGGAAACTAGGAGGAGGTTAACGGAGGTGGCGGGAGACTGGCCCTCCTCCCTGTCTGCAGCCTCTGGTGGTTTCCCCATGTACAGGGAGTATTATTTTCCCCTTGCAGGCTGAAGATGAGGCTTTGCTATCAGAAGAAGAAGACCCCATCGATCGACGCCCATGGACACAGCAGCACCTTGAAGCTGCGGACATCCGCCGGACCCCGTCATTGGCTCTCACGCCCCCTCAGGCAGAACAGGAGGTGGATGTGCTGGACGTGAATGTCCGGGGTCCAGGTCAGTATGGCCAGCCTTCCCCTTATACCACGAAGTGCTTGCCTTCATTCTGCGTGGGTGGCCCTGTATTTGGCCCATTTGGCCATATGCTCTCTGCCAGTGTCACATAGCCTAAGTCAGTTTGAGGAAATGTACGTGTAAGGGATTACAGGCATCAAAATTCACGAACACAGAAAAAAGGGAATGGCTTCACATTGTTTCATCTGCAGTATGCTGAGAAAAAACAGGCTTATTAATGGGTTAGATTTTAGTGACTAGCCAGGGATTAGCTCAGTGGCATAAGCACCTGCCTGGTAAACGCGTGGTCATGAGTTTGATCCCCGGTACCAAAAAAAAAAGATTTTAGTGACTGAGAAAACATTATCCCAAAACAGAATTTAGAGAATTAGCTCAGTTATGTCTTGTGCGTATAGTTCTATTAATATTGGATACTTGAAAATGTTGTACTTCAGAGAAAAGTTTATTCACCTTAGAGAAGAGCCCAGCTCAGAAAGATTCAACTTCCCTATTGCTCTTTTATAGAAATGACATTGAGAGGAGAGGTGGGTAGCAAATGTAAAAGTAATTGCCAGTTATAAGAAGGAGCACAAAAAATACCTTAAAGCATATCTTCACTCAAATAGGAAGGTTTCATAATAGGGTTGGATTCCTTCTTCTCTGAATGTTTCCCGGGATTCTCCTTTCCTGCAGATGGGTGTACTCCACTGATGTTGGCTTCTCTCCGAGGAGGCAGCTCAGATATGAGTGATGAAGATGAAGATGGAGAGGACTCTTCCGCCAACATCATCACAGACTTGGTCTACCAGGGTGCCAGCCTCCAGGCTCAGACAGACCGGACTGGTGAGATGGCCCTGCACCTTGCAGCCCGCTACTCAAGGGCTGATGCTGCCAAGCGCCTCCTGGATGCAGGTGCAGATGCCAATGCTCAGGACAACATGGGCCGCTGCCCTCTCCATGCTGCAGTAGCAGCTGATGCCCAAGGCGTCTTCCAGGTAGAGGACATGAGATGAGTTGCTTTGAACCACATAAATTTCTCATGGGTTTATAATGTTTTATGTGTATTCTGGCATTTAATATTTCACTGCATTCTTTGAGAGATTAGGCATGCTTGTTAGGTCAGAAAGTAGGGAAGGGGAAAAGAAGGAAAAGCTGACTTACTAAAAGTATTAGATAGTGATAAAGCCAAGAGCAGGTAATACCAGTCTTTGGATTCTTAGTCAGTAATATTTTGATGTACAAAGATGTCTCCCAAATGCACAGATCAAATGGGAGCAATATCTTTACCGAAGCCCCTGCCTCATGTTAACTGTTACAATGGATCCACCTGACCTGACTCTGTGGGTTCCTAGCTACTTACTAGCCATTTTCTTGACATGAGCTGACCGTGTACTCTATGCTGCCCTTTTATTTTAAATTTATGATGAAATCAAAAGCGTTCTAAATTGCATTAGGCTGCTTACATTTTTTTTTTTAATTTTTTTTTTTTGTCTTTTTCCTTTTTATCAGTACCGGGGATCGAACTCACGACTGCCTGCTTCCAAGGCAGGTGCTTATGCCGCTGAGCTAAACCTCCAGCCCCCAGGCTGCTACATTTTTAAGTTGCGATATTTTTCTCATGATGCTCTGCTTTCCTTATAAAATAGAAATACATTGCTTTGTGATGCCCAGTATGTTTGGATCACTCATTTGTTGATTCATTCATTCATTCTGTAGATGCTTATTGATTTGCTCAATAGACTATTGGATGCAAAGATAAGACTTTCTTGCCCTTCAGATACTTACAGTGTACCTTTAGTGCTAGTGCTTTTGTTTCTTCTCTTTGTTTCATTATTTTACTGTGTACAGATGACTCACTATTCTGTGCTTCTCTTCTAGATTCTGATTCGCAACCGAGTGACTGATCTGGATGCCAGAATGAATGATGGCACTACACCTCTGATCCTGGCTGCCCGCCTAGCTGTGGAGGGAATGGTGGCAGAACTGATCAATTGCCAAGCAGATGTGAATGCAGTGGATGACCATGGTAGGGACAAAATGGAGAGAGATTTGAATTCTTACCTGCAAAGCACACCTACGTGAAGGAATCATTGCATGGTCCTTAAAGAGCTATTTGAGATTCAAATGCATTGGAGAGTCTCTCTCTTTCATTCATGTATTCATTCACTCTTCCTTCAAATGTTGAGTTCAGAGAACTGAGCCAGAAGGGATCCCTAGATTTAGAATGCGTTCTTTTACTGTCTGTCTACTTATAGAAATGGTTTTTCCTTGCAGGAAAATCTGCTCTTCATTGGGCAGCTGCTGTAAATAATGTAGAGGCCACACTTCTGCTGTTAAAAAATGGAGCCAACCGAGACATGCAGGACAACAAGGTAAGGGCTGTGAGCTTGGAGCCTGAGGGTGGTCTTAGCAGGTCCATCCTTACAAGGCCTTTCGCTTTTGCCTCTGTAGCTTCTCTTGTGATCAGTACAGACAGATTTAGAAGCAGGTTGGCTGGGAACTGAATCTGGCCAACTTGATATAGCTGGATATTGAGCTTATTCCGCGGTGTTTCAGGAGTCACTCCAGGCTGCCTGCAAACAACTCGGGGTGCCTTCACCTGCCTTCTCTCTTCTCTGACATTTCCTTTTCTCTGATTTTGTCTTGTTATGCTTTCTTTCTTTTCTTTTGTTTGTTTTCTTCCATTTTTCCTGCTGGGTTTTTTGTTCTTGGTTCTCACTTTTCTGTCTTAGATGTCGTCATGTTTCCTGTTTGGTTTTTTACGTCTGAGTTTTGTCACACTCCCCTTCCCCAACCGGTTTTCTCCCATTTATTTCCACTTTTTCATTAGTTTAGCTCATTCTTGCACATTTTGCCTCTCCTCTCTTTTATTCTTTCTCCTATTTTCCCCAGTTCTATACATGGTTTAGTTTCTTCTCCTGCCTTTCTTATTTTTCCTTTTCCTCTTAGAACTTTAGACTGATGAGCTGAGTAGAGTACTCTTTTAAGGAGTTTCTGATTTATTTTATAAATTCCTAAGGGGCAAAATTGGTCTTTGGGAAAGGTATATAACTTTTCATATAATTCAAAGATATATATTCATTACATAGAGAGACATACAGTATTTCTGTGGTCTTAAAATTTTATAGGGGAAGCACTTAAGAAAATGTTTAAGGTTAAGCTGTTAAGCTGATAAAAAATTTAGGCACTGACATATATTCTTAAAAGTGTTACTAAAATCTGATGTGTGTGTGGCTCTTTTCTGTAGGAAGAGACTCCTCTGTTTCTTGCTGCCCGGGAGGGTAGCTATGAAGCAGCCAAGATCCTGTTGGACCATTTTGCCAATCGAGACATCACGGACCACATGGATCGTCTTCCGCGGGATGTGGCTCGGGATCGCATGCACCATGACATTGTGCGCCTCCTGGATGAGTACAACGTGACCCCAAGCCCCCCAGGCACTGTGCTGACTTCTGCTCTCTCACCTGTCATCTGCGGGCCCAATAGGTCATTCCTCAGTCTGAAGCACACTCCAATGGCCAAGAAGTCTAGAAGGCCCAATGCCAAGAGCACCATGCCTACTAGCCTTCCTAACCTTGCCAAGGAGGCTAAGGATGCCAAGGGTAGTAGGAGGAAGAAGTCTCTGAGTGAGAAGGTCCAACTGTCGGAGAGCTCAGTGACTTTATCCCCTGTCGATTCTCTTGAGTCTCCTCACACATATGTGTCTGATACTACATCCTCTCCAATGATCACATCTCCTGGAATCTTACAGGCCTCTCCCAATCCTATGCTGGCTGCTGCTGCACCCCAGGCCCCAGTACATGCACAGCATGCACTGTCTTTCCCTAATCCTCATGAAATGCAGCCTTTGGCTCCTGGGGCCAGCACCGTGCTTCCTTCTGTGAGCCAGCTACTGTCCCACCACCACATTGTCCCACCAGGCAGTAGCAGTGCAGGAAACTTGAGTAGGCTGCATCCAGTCACTGTCCCAGCAGATTGGATGAACCGCATGGAGATGAGTGACACCCAGTACAACGAAATGTTTGGTATGGTCCTAACTCCTGCTGAGGGCACTCACCCTGGCATAGCTCCCCAGAGCAGGCCACCTGAAGGGAAGCATGTCCCCACCCCACGGGAGACCTTGCCACCCATTGTGACTTTCCAGCTCATCCCCAAAGGCAGCATTGCCCAGCCGGCTGGAGCTTCCCAGCCTCAGTCCACCTGCCCTCCGGCCGTTGCAGGCCCCCTTCCCACTATGTACCAGATTCCTGAGATGGCCCGTTTGCCTGGGGTGGCTTTTCCCACTGCCATGATGCCCCAGCAGGATGGCCAAGTAGCTCAGACCATTCTCCCAGCGTATCATCCTTTCCCAGCCTCTGTGGGCAAGTACCCCACACCCCCATCTCAGCATAGTTACGCTTCCTCCAATGCTGCCGAGCGAACCCCAAATCACAGCGGTCACCTGCAAGGTGAGCACCCCTACTTGACACCATCCCCAGATTCTCCTGACCAGTGGTCAAGCTCATCGCCCCACTCTGCTTCTGATTGGTCAGATGTAACCACAAGCCCTACTCCTGGGAGTGGTGGAGGTGGTCAGCGAGGACCTGGGACACACATGTCTGAGCCACCACACAGCAACATGCAGGTTTACGCATGAGTCTCCCTCCAGAGTGGAGACAGAACTGCCTATTGTAAATGCTGCTGAGGAACAAATGAAGGTCATCCGGAAGAGAAATGAAGAAATAGCTCTGTAACCAGCTTTTGAAGGCAAAAGAAAGAAGATGCTCCTAGGCTTCAGATAATGCACAAGAAGCAATTAATGAGCTTTATTGAGTATTTGCAGGATTTTAGGGAAAGGACATGGCTCCTCCTAATCTCTTGCACATCAAGCCAATTTCATAGACATGCAAGATAGATACAAGCTTTGGGGCCACGTTTACTGTCTTCTATTTGGAGAATAAGATGGATGCCTTTCGCAGCCCAGACATTCTTGCAGCTCGGATTGCATTTTAAGCCCTGGGGGCTTCTATATATCCTTGAGAAGATTCTACACTAGAGTCCAGTTGAGAATTTTGCCCTGGAATTCTGCCCAAGTTGACTTATCTCATCTTCTCAGCCTTGAAATTCTGTTGACTGCATTTGGTGCTTTCCTTTGTGCACCTCTCTGTGGTTGGACCCTACCTGCATATGATAGGGCAACGCCTCTGTTCTTTTAGACATCTTCGGCCTTCCTCTTCCCTCCTATTTTCTTTACATTCATAAGAGCCTCCCATGGTTAACCTTGGTTGTGGTTCTTAGCATAAACCTCCAAATACATTTCTAGAAAACGGAAATGTTGCATTCTACACACATCATTCCTAGGAGAAAGAAAGCAAAATGTTTTTCTTCGGATCAATATTGGGAGCATGAGTTCCCTTCAAGAGGCTGCACCTTAATTCTGTTTCTTGCATTCAAGACTTCATTTAAAACTTACCAGAAGGAAACATACATGCCCATTGTTTTTTTCTTTTGTTTATTTGTTTTGTTTTGATTTTTTTTTTTGTGGGCCTGGTCTGTGTCAAGTTTTATCTTTGTAGCCTAGATACTATGATCTTTTTAAACCAGACAAGGAGAAAAAGGTTAGAGGTTGGACTCACCAAGAGATAAGCTAATTCACGCAAGAAGCAGTTACTACCCGCAGTTCCCTCTGTGCCGAGCATTCCATGACTGCTACTGTGAACACACTTGTTCTGGATCTCAGAGCCCTAGGCCCGCTTTCCTCACTCATCCAGATGAAGTTGGTAGCTGTTGAGCTTTTCTGTACATCTCCACAGATGAAAATGTCTCAGACAACATATCCTTGCCATTTAGGACTGAACCTTCTTTGGCTCAGGAAACCCAGTATCACTCTCCTTTTCGTCATAGTTCCTACTTTTTGGTTTTCTTGTAGAGCAGAAACTTACTGCAATTTCTCTCTGTGCTATAATCTGAGTTACTGGTGCCCTTAGTAGGTTTGCACTGAAGACATGGATTTTCTGTTGTACAGAAAATGGAAAATTGGATGACTTCTGTAGGGTGCACTGTGAGGCAACCTGTGCTAGGTTTTGTTACTCTTGCATTTCATCTGAAACAATCAGGACATTTCTTTTTTGGCAACTAACATAGAAACTTAACAGGGGTTTTTTCCTTTCCCAGAGTTACCTGGATGATAATGGATTAAAGACTTGCTTGTCACTGCCATCGTTATGTTTAGATTATGATTACACCTTACCTGAATCTGTTCTCTGTGTTGTGATCTTGACAGCTTCATCTACTCTGTCAAGAACAGAAGTATTTTAGTCAACTGTAGGAACAGGAAAATAGTGTCCTTCCTCTTTTTCTTGGGTCAGTTAATAATTGGTCCAGTGGCCACATTGTCACTTCCATCGGTACTGTGATGCCTTGACATCTGGAAATTAGATTTTTCAGGGCACTTTGTACCTATTATTAGTAGATGTGTTGCCTGTTTTGGTTTAATGATAATCTTCATTCCTACAGTGTGGGGTGGACCCCAGTGCTACCCACTTACAGGAGCTGTGTTTCGGTATGGTAGTCTACAAATAGTTCTTTTCAGTCCTGTTCAAATTCATCGAACCAACAAAGTTCTGCCTGATGTATGCAGATTGTTTGCACATTCTGTTTTGTTCTCTCCATGGCAGCCCCTATTACAGTGTGTAAACACATTATTCTACATGGTGACTTTTTACCCTCGAACCTCTTCACTAGTCCCGCAAATTGCTGTGGAACATGTCACATCACCCTTGCTTCCCTTCTGTGCCAGTGCCACTGCCTGAAAGGATCAGCACTTGATCCAACCACTGGATCTTTTATACACCCCGCCCCGACATGCACACAGTGTGGAGTTAACCAGCATGTTTTCCTTCGTGGGATACTTTAGCTTGGTTCTTCTGGGTTTGGGGTTGTGGAGTGTGAAAAGGCTGCCCATGCAGACAGCTGGCTCCAGGGAGGAGGAAGACACTGCCTCTTAAGCATTCTAGCATTCTAGCACTATTAGATTTTAAGCACCCTTGAGTCATGTAATATCTAATAAAAGGGAAGGTAAGATGGAGAATCACGTTCTCATTTGGGTTCTCAGTTGGATGTTGGGTTACATGTTTAATGCCATGGATAGGTCTCTCCATTTAAAAAACATTCTTCCTTCTTTTGAATCCTCTTCTGCCTACCTTTAAGGATAGGGTTTTTGTTGTTGTTGTTGTTTGTTCCTTTCTTTTAAGCATGATTTTCTGATTTACATGAAGGTGGAGGAGGGAGAGGTTTGAAGGAAAGGCTGACGGAGTGTTAAAGATTTTAATGTAAGCAGATGTGATACTCAAGCCCATTTTATCATTTTATTGTTAAAATATTTTTGCATAGAAAAGAACCAAAGGTGTAATGTTTTGTTGGCCTGTGGTTTGGGGATTTGGGCCTTAACCAATACATTGAATGTATGATGACTATTAGGACACATGTATGTGTCCCAAGGCCCCCACCAATAACTTTTTGGTACTATGGCAACTTTCTTGTGTATATTTCTCTTAAAAATGATACTGTATCTGTTTGTATGAGAAACCTAGTAATCAATAAAATGACTGCATATTCCTGACTAAGGAAAGTGCACACTTTGTTTTTACTTTCCAAAATTTCATTCTAAAAGTAGTTAAGATGAAATTTATATGAAAGCATTTTTATCACAAAATAAAAAGGTTACATGTCAAGCTCTGTGGGTACTGCATTTTTTTTTTCCAGTTCTATATACTGAAACTTAGTTTTGCCTTCATAATATTGTAATTTGATGAGAAAAAATATTTTTCACTCTGGAGACTAGACTTCTCTTCTCCTCCTCTGGTCAGATAATGAATGCTTTTGAGGAAAAAGTTCCCTCCAACTCAGAAACATCATAATGCTGATTCCATTTTATGTACTCAAGCATGGCTAGTGACCAGCTGCTTTGGACTGGGTGCCTTTCAGTAGAAAAGCAAGAACTGAGAATTGAGGTATAGGCAGTGAAGTGATTGCCTGAACCATTGGTTTGTAATGTTTGTCCTCAGCTTTTGAATAGAATGGAATTGTAAAATAATATTTCACGTATGAATTTTCTACCTAGTTCACAGTTATACTTTTACATGTAAAGTCAACCAGTGAGACATTTGGATATGAGTGTTTCCAGGTTGATGATAAGTATGATGCTAGCAGTCTCCTACCAAGTTTAGCATCTAGTTTATTTCCATATTCTGCTCTGCAAGAACTGAATAACATGCCTAATTATAAAGATAATAGTATATGTTAAAATGACTTGATTTGAAATTTTGGGATATGCTTCAGTTAAGCAGCTGAAGGAGCTTCACTGCACAAGTGTGTCAGCACTGTTGGTAGCACATAATGGTTATTCTCGGTATTATTTTATGTGAATTATATTTGTCTTTACATGTGTTTTATAATTGTGTAAGAAGATAGATTTTGGGCCTAAGAAATGACTACTCCAGCAGACTGGCCTTCTCAGAGTTAGAGTTGCTTTGGGAGTGAGAAATTTGGGGTGAAGGATACTACTAGTCCATTGGTCACATTCTTTCGTGCATTTGTAGGCCCTACAGCCTCACCTCTTACAGTACAGGAAGTCTGGATATAGCTGGCATAATAGGCTTGGACACCCAGCCTCCATTATGCCACTTCCCTCTGTCAAGCAGATAAATAACAGTGTAGCTCACAGGTTGGGATGGGCCAACTCCTCTTTCTAAACATGTTGGGCAGAAAACTTGCTGTAATAGCTGTGCAATATCTAGGATGTGGCCCAGGGGGAGCAATAAGCATGCTACTACCTCTGCCACTTAGTTTTCCAGCCATCGGATGGATATGTGCAAAGGTGTAGGTGTGTGCAGGGATGCGAATATCAGAATACAGCTTTTCCTCTCCAAATGCGAAATGCAGACACTCAGGGATAACTCAAAGAGGGCTTATATAGAAAAGATTTAATTACAAAGATGAATGAGATGTAGGGGAAGGAACAAGGGAGGAAGGAAAAAATAACCTTGCTAGCATCAAAGAAGCTGTTAGCATTCCTGGCATTCCTTGGTCCACAGGGGCCAAGGTGGGGAGAAGTGGCCAGGATCTAGGACAGTACCATGGTGCAGGTTTCCTCAAGAAAAGCTGTGATGACATTCATGCAGGCTGTGTGTCCCCAGACCTTTTGGAGGAAGTTGGGGAGCAAGTGCCCTGATCATTCCCCATACCACATCTACCCTGGGAGGTGAGTCCAAGTGGAAGGCTGGAAATACAGCAGTCCTGGGGCTGGAAGCTCAGTGGGGAGGGAAGGAGCCAAGGTCTGCAGGTGCAAACACATCATTTCAGATTCTCTCCACCTTATTATAGATCAGAGAGACTTCTGGCAGTCTGTCATTGATGTTTCAAGGCAATACACAAAAAGAACTGGATATTGAGACTGAATTTTTCCTGACCTAGTAATGGATCCCTCCACCCTCGTGGCTTTTGAGTGCCCAAAGGAGACAGCAGCCATATGATGGACAAATATGATGCATTCACATGAATCTATGTAAATGAAAAAGAGCAGTATACAACAAGTAATTATCATAGATACAATGCTGACCAAAATGGCCAGATATCAAGGAATGCCTTCTATGCAATTCCACTGTGTAAGTTTAGGGAAGACAAACCATTGGTTAAAAAGACAATCAGCCTTAAGAAAAAAAAATCAATGGGTACCATTTTTGGAGAGGAGTTTTGACAGGAGCACGAAGAATCTTGAATCTGAAAAGTCTCTTGACTTTGGTAATAAATACATGGGTTTATACATAAAACTACATGTAAGTTTTAACTTGACTTACATGTTTTAGTGTAAGTTATACTTAAATAAAATATATCTACATTAATCTACAGAAACATGAATACCTAGTAACTGGAAATTTTTAAATGTTTGTTATCTTTATTTCAGATATTTATTGATGATGTAATGCTTGCAGGTTAACAGACCTGTATTTCTCTCTAATTCCATTCAATTTGTTTTCTTATATCCTCCTTCGTTTCCTGCTTGTTTCCAAAACTTTGGTTAGTAGGGATTACCTTCTTGGAACCATTGTTACTTGAAACAGTTGACCCATAAAGAAAGTAAACTTCAAATTTGATTATATGAAGTGTGAGACTGAATAATTATGAAGTTAATGGAGCAAAATGAATCAGGGCAGTTAGCTTGCTGGGTAGGTGTTCTGGGCTCCAGCTAAATAACCGTGTCTGCTTAGTCCTGGCTGATGTTTGGTGCTATGTAATAGCATTTGTTTGCCACCACGTAAGTGTGTTTGAGAGGATTCTGGGTTTTGTAACCTGGTTGGGATTTTCGAGACTCCTAGAACACCGCCTGCATTTTGTGCTTACTTGTCAAAAATTTAGGCCAGGCTGATGCTAAGGTGTAGAGACCCAACCCTTGCCTCTGCAAAATAAAATTGTCTCATGCTTTATGATCTCTCCCCCTCTTTTTCTCTCGCCTTGTGCTGCAGTCTTTTTCTAGGCCTATTTTGACCTGTAAATCTTTGGCCTGTAGGTGCTTTCCCCCCAATTCATTAAATCTTCATTATAAAAATTATGAAATATAGTATATTAGGAACAGAGAGGAACTTTGTAAAACTAATAAAGGTATGTTACACAATCTATAGCAAAAATTATACTTAATGAAATTATCAATCTAAAAGGTAAACGTGCATGCCCATTTAATGTTTTGTACTCAATCTGAATCTAGTCACAAAATCAAACCAGCCATTAAATATAGGCCACCTGATCATGTATATAAAAAGTCCCCAGACCTTCCAAACCATTAGACCCAATTGCTATTTAAGCAGACAAGAGAAACTTTTAAAAAGATTCATAATTTTTCCTGTTATTGATTGAATCCAGCTAAATCGTGAAGGAAATTGACTACATTCCAACTGTGTGGTACTGAGCTCATGTCAGCTGAGAAGGGGTGGTGTGGAAGGACATCCATGTGAAACTTCAGTGCATCTGATGGAGAACACCGGAGGGAAAGAATGGATTCAGCTGTTCCATCACTGTCTCAGAATTTACCTGCCTGGTAGCCATGTCCCAGACTCAAACATCTGGGTGGGAGAGACAGACCACTAACTAGAATTCTATAATCTTGGCTTTTTGGACTGGAAAATCTAATTTTTGATAGAAGATTATGCTGAATGTCAAATTATTACCTTTTTTGCTCTATAATTGTCCTCTTTTTGAGGGTTAACTTCTCTGAAAACGAATCTGAACCCTCAGTACAGTATTTTTGCTTTGCCAGTTGACACTAATATTAGATTGTGCCAGCAGAGGGTGCTAGAGAGATGTTTAAAGAGTAAAAAGTTTTCCTTCCTGGTTCCAGGGACCAGCGACAGGCTTCTCTGGGAGAGTCTTAAGCGGATTCCCAAGTACCAGGCTTCTGAAACAATCAGCGGCGTCTCCAGAGCTCAGCATCTACAGTGTGGCAGGCACCTAGGAGCCAGTGGCAGATCCAGTCCCCTGAGGGACGCACTGATGCACCTGAGTGTCTTTATAGTGGACCCTCTTAGAGTGTCCGGTAAGACAGCTTCACGGGAATGGCGGTTCCCACGTATGTGTGGGATTTCTAGCAGGACCCACTGGTGTGGTACCTTAGTGAGTCATTATGGACAAGCCGTCCATCAAGGTCTGGGTCTCAGCCCGAGGAAAAAGAAAGCTCATCCTAGGATGCTCTGTTTTAACCCTTGCAGTAGAGGCTACATCATACTTTGCATCATCTGCTATATTATGTCCACTATTCCAATATTCCTTAAAATTCTCTCTACAGCTTATTATTCATTTTCTAGTTCTGCCACCTCCCTGTTATATTTTCCATTTCCAATATTGTATGGCTTCTCTCTCCTGACTGGATGAGAAGGATAAAGGACACTTTTATAGGAAAACAAACTTTTCCTTACATGGTGCATAGTTTTTATACTAGTGTCAGTAAGTCAGAAGCATTTTAGGATCTAAAATTCTTCCTCTTCTTTCGCTTTACTAGGGATTAACCCAGGCCCTGTGCACTGAGCTACATGCCCAGCAGCCCCACCTCCCCTTTTGAGACTGCATCTTCTTTAGTTGCCATGCTTGAACTTACGATCCTCCTGCCTCAGTCTTCCAGAATGCTGGAATTAGAGGCATGAGCCACCACGCCTGGTTCTTTTGTCATTTCTTTTGTAAAAGGATGAAATTAATTCATGAAGGTCATCTCAGAAACCTCAAGTTATGTTTTTCCAAGTTTTAGGAGAAAAAAGTTAAGTGGGGACAAAATACATCAGTGATATTTTTTTACAATGTGAACATATTGTTATATTCTATTAGCATTACTCCTTCAACAATCTCTTTATGACTTTAAGATAATCTTTTAATCTCAAGATTAATGGCTCCAAAATAATTGTATTTGTGTTACCTGGAAAAATTATGTTATTTAAAAAGTTGTTTTTCGTTGTAAATTATAGCATGTATAGTAATGAGCATACAATTTTAGTAAGTTTCCTAGATAAGTACAGCAGACCACAGAAGTCACATAATATCAATATGTTACCACATAAAAAGCTAGATCAACTCTATCCTGCTTCTATCTCTCCTTTCACTCCTGATTATAGCCTCTTCCTTTCACCTTGGTAGTGGCAACTTCCCTAGAAGTTTTGGTAACTATTTATTTACTGTACCATCTGTGCATGTAACCTGTCTTAGTCATTTAGGCTGCTATAACAAAATGTCTTAGACTAAGAAATTTATAAACAATAAAAATGTGTTGCTTACAGTTTTCAAGATGGGGTAATCCAATATCAAGGTATCAGGAAATTTGATGACTGGTAAGCTGTTGCTCTCTGTTTCAAAGATGATGGCTTCTTGCTAGGTCTTCACATGGTAGAAGGAGCAAAGAAACTCTCACAGGACTCTTATAAGAGCACTAACCCCATTCTGTAGTGTGGAGCAGTCCCAAACTAATAACTCCTAAAAGCCCATTTCTTCCTAACACCATCTAGGGGGTTAAATGTCAACATACGAATTTTGCAAATACACATTCATACAATAGCAGTCTCCTTCCAGCCCCCCAAATTGATATTCTTCTCATATGTGCGGTCCACACCAATGACCCCCAAATTTTAACTTGTCCCAGCATTGACTCAAAAGTCTGAAGTCCAGAGTTTCATCCAAACATCTAAATTGGATATGGGTAAAACATATCAAGATATAGTTGGTATTGAGATAAACTGCTCTCTACTTGTGAACCTACAAAATTAAACAATTTATATGCTTTCAATCTCAGTACTATGTCAGGTATAGGGTAGACATTTCCATTCTAAAAGAGAGAAATATGAAGGAAGAAAAAAGGTGGAGTCTAAAACACTCTAGGGAAGGAATATTAGAATTGAAAGCTTGAGAGTCACTGTTTAACTCAAAGTCCTATTTGTCAGACACAGTGAGGTAGAGGTTGGGTCTCAAGACCCCAGGTGGCCTAACTCTGTCTGTTTTGGGCACAGCCCATAAAGCAACTCTCAAGGTTGCAGCTATGTACCTAAGGCTAAAGTTTCACACTGATAGCTCTATAATTATATCCCAGGGGCAGCCTCGACCCTATGACTCTATTATACATTAGTTTAGTGGGGGTTTTCTATGGCGGGCCCTTCCCTTTGACAATTAGCTACCTAGCCTTCCCCTCACAGCCCTTGCACTCTGAGCAGGTACAGAGTAGGCACTTCCCAATGGACACTGGGAAGGTTTATGGCATCTGATGAACATTCAGTTCTACCTGTGCCGTGCTTGGGCCCACAAAAGCCACACCAGCAGCAGTCAAAGAACCCCGTGTCTGAATGCAAAGAGGTGGTGCTGAGCAGCGAGTGGATTGTCCCACAGGCATCCTAAAGCTCTGGCGCTCTATTTCCAAAAAGCCTTCAGAGTTGTTCCTTCATTCTTGATGAATAACTCAAGCTAAACCATTTGGGCTGCTGTACCCATCTCCTAATCAAACAATAGTTTGGTCACACTCCTGGTATTTTCTCCCAAACATGTTTTTTCATTCTTTACAACATAATTAGCCTGAGAATCTTCCAAATCTTTACATTATGCTTCCTTTTTGATTATAAATTTCATCTTTAATTTGTTTTTTCACATTTTATTTTTATGCAGGCAAGAGGACACCTGATATACCCTAAAAACTTTTAGAGATTTCTTACACTAAATATCCTCTTTCAGCACTAAGAAGTTTTATAATCACTGTAATACAAACATTATTCAGCCAAGGTTTTTTGTTTTGTTCACTATTTCATAATAAGGTTCATCTTCCATGTTCCAAGAACATGTTTTTCTTTACATTTACATCCTCATCACAACAGTCCATACCATTCACATTTCTACTAACATGCTGGCCATGACTCTGTAGATAATCTCTATCAAGATTTAGATTTTCTCTGCAGTGCTTCTCTTCTTCTGAGCCTCTACCAGACTTGTGGAGGACCACTTGGATGACTCTCCACGAATAATAGCAATTATCTCCATTTTGGCTAAACCTGGCCCTATGTCCATGTACTGATATGTACCGAGCTGGCTAGGCTATTTCTTTTTATCCCTTCATTTGGCTTTAAGCGATGTAAATAGGGCTAGCTGAGGTGCTGATGCATGCTCTTTGAAGCTAGGTGACAGTCACTTTCCCTACCTTGTGACTCCCAAAAAACATGGTTGAGCCATGAGGGATGAAGAGACACAGCTCCAGGGCTCACAGCTGGGATTGAGCCTTGAGGTAAGAGACTATCACTTCCCAGGACAGAAAAATTTACACATAAGAGCCGAAGCACCAAATGATTTAGCATCAAAACATGAGACGGTGCCTCAATTGCGTGTTATGTAAATTACTCTTTTTTCATATGCTTCCCTCTGCATATTGCAGAGGTGATCTCAGGCCTCCTACCTAGCCCAGCTCAGAGTCCTCACTATTTCCAGCCTTCTACTGTCAACCATCCTCAAGCTGCTCCTTTTTTCACGAATTAGTAAAATGCATGTTGGGCCCTAGGTCGAGGCCTTGCTGGATTTAAGATCCCCTGGCCCCCATAACTATAAATATGTCTTAGCCTCTTTATTTTCACCATGGGTTGCACTGGAAGTGGCAGATTGGAATTAGCTGGCTAGAATTCCATAACATTTCCATGGTATTACAAATATAAACTTGCTGGACCGAGATGAGGACCAGGAAGGACTCTCTATAAGACTCATCTTTAATATTCTGCTTATAGCAGTTTGGGATTTTTTTGGGGGGGGGTTGTGCAAGGTTTAATTAAAAAACAAACAAAATAGGAATGGTTGCTTTCCACATTTTCCAGGTCATGAAAGATAGCCAGGATTATCTAGGGCGTGGTTCTAACTGCATTAGTGGAGCAAATACAAAATGCCATCGTCCTTCCAGGCCGAAAGGTGGGTGCACAGGCTGCACACCCATCTGGATTGCTGTCTACTCCAGCAACCAGGCAGGCCAATGAGCTGCACCATGGTACAGGCCAAACCAGGACATCAAGGTGGCTTTCTCTGACCAACAGGGATTGTGCCCACCTTGTGGTGCTTGGCTGTGAGCAGCAGAGCTGGAGCATGGGCCAGACCTCCACACTGCACTCTGAGACAGGGATAGCTTATTGACAGGCTGCTGAGCCTTAATACTGACAGTGAGTGCGGTGGACATCGAGAAAGGCTCTACTCAAGACGTGGGTGGGTGCTATACTACCCCACTGCTGGAGCTTGACCAATCTCAGAATACCATGGAAAGAAAGTGGTGATAAACACAACAGGAAGTTAGAATGGTGTGGACAACCCCACACCAGTCTCTCATGTATCCATTCCCACAGTTAATGATAATAACAACAATGATAAAAATAAAGATACAGACAAAAAGCCGCGCTCAGGTTGTACTGTCACCAGCCAAGAAAGGTGTGTTGAGTGGCACAGGATACACCTAGTCTTTCTTCAAGTCCCTGGATTCAAAGAGCTTCAGCCGTTCCTGCACTGTGGGATTTTTTTTTTAAAGCAGGGACCTCCAAACTCTTCCCCTCCCACCTGTTACCCAGTTCCAGTGTCATTTCCACATTTTTAGATGTTTTTATAGCAGCTCCTTCCTTCTCACTGTCAGTATCTGACTGAAACTCTACAAGATGAATTCTATTTTGCTGGATTTTGAACTTTATTTTTATTTGCTTTATTTCTTTTTGTTACACACCCTCTACATTGACCTGCCACTGGTAATGGAAAGGTGTATCATTTCCAGTTTGAAACACACTGCTCATCGAGATAACCTGGTGCACCTGCGCATGTTTCAGTGTGTGAGGGAATTACGAGGTCACATAGCCTTGACATTATCAGCTATATAAGAAAGTGCTAAGCATGTTTCCAGAGCAGTTTCCCTAGTTTGCATTGCCAGTAAGGTATTAGGAAATTTTATCCTTCTACATTTTCATCAAAACTTAATATTACCGACCCGTTGAATCATTGGCAATCTGATGGATTTAGCAACACATAGAAACTTCAGTTTGTGGTACAATGTTCAATAATATAATTGAGAACCCTTGCACTTGTTTAATTTCCATCTGAATTTTCTATTTGTAGAAGTGCCTGTAGAACTTTTGCTTCTTTTTCTATTAGATTATTTGCCTTTTTTTCATTGATTTATAAGGATCCTAAGAGTCCTGTGTAAGTTATAGAATTATTTAATATCTTGATCCAATCACAAGATAGAATCATATTTTAGATACGAGTAAGATTTATGAACTATATTCCATTCAAAAATCAGAAATGTACTAAAAAAGTATTAAAGTATATATTAGGCAGATATTTTTATAATCATAGGATGAAGGACTACACAAGAATGAAACGAAAGTCAGAAAAATCAGAAATGTACTAAAAAATTATTAAAGCATATATTAGGCAGATATTTTTATAATCATAGGATGAAGGACTACACAAGAATGAAATGAAAGTCAGAAAATATGGGGCTGGGGATTTAGCTCAGCGGCATAAGCGCCTGCCTTGCAAGCGCACAGTCATGAGTTTGATCCCTGGTACTGATAAAAAAAAAAAAAAGAAAGAAAGAAAAGAAAGAAAGTCAGAAAATAGAATGACTTAAAATGTTCTGCATAGTGAAAAAATCATAAAAAAGTAAGTTACAAATAACAGATTGGTGTAACTAACACACAAAATATAAATAATTACAACAAATCAATTAAAGCAGAGAATGGAAACAGATGAACAAGCAAATATAATAGCAATGCAGTCCTCAGCACAATTTCCTGTCTTCTGTCTCTTCATCCTCAATTTCTTGAGGATATGGGCTAGATTTTTCATCTCCCCTTTTTAACCTCTAGTTCACATACCAACGTCCTAGTATCTTTCATTCATCACTGGTTCCCTGAAATCATCTGCATTAAAGTGACTATGATGTGCTTTGCTGAATTCAGTGGTTCTGGACTCCGCTCAGGGTTTCACCTCTGGCCATCACCTCTGTCATGAAATGTTGCTGCAGTCCATCTCTTTCATTGATATCTGCTCCTTTATTGGTCATTGCAAGCTTCCTCCTTCAATCAGTCAGACCTTAAATAAAAGGATTCCCTAGGGCTTCAGTCATGTCTCTTTCTCTGCTCCTTTCACACAGCCCCTGAGGTGAGGCCACCATATTAGAGACTCCAATTAACAATACTGTGTTGATAACTCAGTCAGCTCCAGCTTAGGTTCTTTGCCCTGCTGAGGTCTGCACACTTGCCGAAAGGTTACGGATTCCTTCTTCTGTTTGCCTTCACCAGCCAGTGAAAATCCATATTTCCTATATAGATTATCTTTCACATTTTTTCCCTTTCTTAATTATAAGTCGGTATATTTTCCTTCCCTGAATGACTGGACCCATGATACATTTTCTGCAGTTAGAAACAAGGGTTCTTCTAAACTCTTACTGCTTCTAGGCAAGCAGACTTTAATCAAACATTAAGGGCATTAGAATTTACACTGTGTCACATTTTTGGAAGCTGTCACTTTGGTCCTTTCCCAGAATTGGCTGGTAGAGAACATGGGCTCTTGGTGGAAATGACCAAACCAAGCAGAGATTGGCATTATCTACCATCAGGATCTGAGCTTCTCTATTTCTTCAGCTGCCAAATATGGGTGATAACAGCAGTACCTGCAACAGAAGGTTTTTATGGAGACTGAATAGGTTGATTCATTCTAAGAGTGTAGACCTAACCAAGTGAGACCCTCCACAAGTGACATCTATGACCAGCCCCAGTTCCGGCCCCAGACATCATTGCTTGTCTGGTGTGGCAGTTAACTGTGGTGTCAACTTGAATAAGAAATGCCAAGGAGATTCATCTAGCACAGTTCTGGGTGTGTCTGAACGACTGATTTACTGACGAGTGAAGACTCACCCTGGATGTGGACGGAATCAAGCCTCCTGACTTGTAGCCTGGATGGACTAAATAGGGAAAGAAGGAAGCCCCTTCTTTAGTTTCCTTGGTGGAGTTCCAGTCTGTGCCATTGCCTTCAAGCATCCATCTCCAGGCTTCTGGGTCACTCTTTAGTCTTCCAACTCAGACACTTCTGCTTCCTGATGTAGATTTGCAATCCAGGGCTTTCACTTCAGATCTTCTGCCTAAAAAACATCCAGTTCTGAGGAATGTGTCCTAGGGGTGTGAGATGCAGACTGAACCGCCCAGCAAACAGATTTAGTAAGTTCTCTTCTGCTCCTCTTTTGTCTCTGTTCCTTCTTCATTTTCGAAGTTGCTCTCTGCACTTGACTATCCCACCTGCTAATGGTCCCTCCCTCCCTTTCTCCCTCCCTCTCTCCCTCTCTTTCTTTCTTTCTTTCCTTTCTTTCTTTCTTTCTTTCTTTCTTTCTTTCTTTCTTTCTTTCTTTCCTTTCTTCCTTCCTTCCTTCCTTTCTTTCTTTCTTTTCTTTCTTTCTTTCTTTCTTTCTTTCTTTCTTTCTTTCTTTCTTTCTCTTTCATCCTTTCTTCCTTTCTTTCTCTCTTTCTTTATTTCCCTTCCTTCCTTCCTTTTTCTTTCTTTCTTTCTTTCTTTCTTTCTTTCTTTCTTTCTTTCTTTCTTTCTCTCTTTTTTCTTCCTCTTTCCCCCCTTCGCTTACACCTCGCTGTCTTGTGTACCTTTCTCTTCAGATGGCAAAATGGACTGACTGTTGGGCAGCGGCTGCCCCTCGAGAAAGTCAGGCCCTGAGTTCCCCAAACCCAGAGGGAGCCTAGCTTGCAGCGCTCTGGCACATCCAGCGGTGGCCCATGGAACTCTGACTCATGAGGCTGGGGCTGCTCCTAACTCTCCAGCAAAGAAGGATTCCCTAGACAACAGACTACAAAGCAGAGCAAATCCGCCTCTGCCAAGGTCACTCACTCCTGATGCTGCTTGTGCTCCTTAAATGTCTTGGCTGCTACTCAGGTCCCCCCCCCACCACCACCACCAATGGGGCTTTGATTTGTATGAAAATTACCATCCTCAAGAAGATGAGCTTCAGGTCAGGGAAACAGGATGTGAGAAGACCCGTGTTTCGCCTGTTGCCGTTAAAAGGCAGGAAGCAGGTCTTCCACTTGTGGCCCAAGACATTTCTGTTTATGCTCCACCTGCGCATTTTTCTCCTTCTTGGATTAAGGGGAGCTGCTGGAGTAGAATGAAACATGGCCCAACCTGTAGCATTGGATTCTCTGTCAGAACTGTCACTTTTGTCTATCTAGATGCATCTATAGTTAGGAAGAAAAGGACTATGATCTTGTGGAGTACCGCATTGGGAATTCAAGTTCCCACCCAGAGGACACGTGTAATTATTATTTTTTTTAATTTTAAAGTGTATAAAACAAAACAGAGCAAAGAGGATCAGAACAAAACAATGCAAGTGACACAGGATTACAAAGCAAGACAACAGGAGACCAACAGTGGCTGCTATAATGTCTCTTGTTTTCTTCAAAAGAGTTGTCCATATTTTCATACACATTGAATTTAAAACAGAAGAATAAAAGTATTACAGGCCTTCAAAACCAAACAGGAAAATCAAAAGTGGCTACCATAAAGTCTCTTGTTCTCTTCAAAATAGCTGTCTGTACCTTCATATACATTGAAATTAAATAATACAAAACAGATTAAAACCAATATAAACAAAGAATAGAAGCATTACTAGACTTCACAGCATGATGATAGGAAATCATCAGTGGTTACCGTAATGACTCTTTTTCTTCAAAGTAGCTGTTGATATCACATCTAATACAATCAATTCTTGTAAACTGTTTAGTAGAAGTTCTAGGCATGTATAAGCCTCTACATGTACATCTATCCTTTCTGTATTAGAGGGAAAAACAAAACAAATTACTAGAAAAACATGAGAAAAAAAGACAAATAAATAACAGGAACAAAGAGCCCAAAACAATAACAATATAGGCTTTCAAAACAAGGACCCTTGTAATTATAATGGAACCTCTTGCAAGTATGAAGGGCATTGTTTCAGTAAGAAGTGCAGATTCTGATATGTACAGTGCCAAAGCATTTTTGGACGTCATACCAGGGAGGCTCCTAGTCAATGTGTAATGCAGTTAACTTAATAAGTTATCAATATAATAACTGTGAGATTACAGATGTTTGTCAGTATAAAAAGTGTTCAAAGGAAAATTCAATATGTGGCCGGCCCCAGTGTATAAATGTCAGAAGCAGTCTTGATTTTCCAGCTCGCAGTATTGTAATTTCACACATCTGTAGGAGAAAAATCTCTGATGCTGGGCATAGGCTATCATTTGTCCTTGAAAGCCTTGGGGATACCCAAATGGGTGTAATAAATGATGGCACCTCTGGTAGTTTAAACAGAACTTGTGTTAACAGTTCAGTCCTGAAATTTCACTGTTTGCCTGACAAGTGAGTTAACCCACATGTTTGCAAGAAAAAAGAACTGTAACTGTGTGCATGGTTAGGGGGGCCGAATTCTTTGAGGAAACAGAGCACTGGGGGAATATAGCTAGTGGGCCCCCAAACTGCTGAAACAGGAGGTGCCTTCATCAGTCCAGGTGATGCTCCATATATTATTGTAACTTATTTTGTTTTCCATTGCAATGATTTTTGTGTTTTTCAGGCAAGTGATACTAAACTGTTCACATCCCAAGCTAAAAAGTCCACTATGTCAGTTTAACATTAAGAGTTCTTTTTCTGAAAAATACTGATGTGTATAATAAAAAGCAAAAGATTAACTGGAAAAAAAAATCCACTATGTAAGACTAGACATAGAAAATCCAAAGCAAAGAATACTGAGAGACCAGAAAACAACTAGGCCACTCCCAGTTATCCAGTCAATCAGTAACATAAGTTAATCCTTTTATCCAAATGGCTCTTCATTTTCTCTGGATACTTGTTCTGCACACATTTTGATCAGCAAATAAATGATATTCAGTGCATTCTATTTCTCTTGCATTTGCTTGTCTTTCAGTTTGTGTCCAAGATTTTTTTGAGACAGGGTTTCACTAAACAGTTCATACTGGCCTCAGACTCACTTTGTAGCCCAGGCAGGCCTGGAACTCACTGTTGTACTGCTGCCTCAGCTTCCCCGGTGCCCCAGCATAACATGCCCAGCCTTGTGATCAAGTTTTGAACATCCCGAAAAAATGTCCGAAGGGCATTTCTGTACTGTAAAGTTCTGTATGTGACGAGTTTCCTGCAGTCTCAGAAGTCCTCTCAGGACAGTGCTGTGGTATAGTGCCAGGAACAAAGCAATGGCTGACCCCTCCTTCTCTCTCCCTAATGTGATCAAAGCCATCACCTGCACTTGTATCCCATGCTGTAAGTAAATGGTGACAACACAGTTTATAAGAAGCACACATTAGCTCAGGCTTGCTGGCACACATGCTCATGAAGCCAACACTCTGGGAGGCTGAGGAAGGGGACTGCAAGTTAGCTTAAAGAATTTGTCTCAAAATAAAAAAGAAATAAAGACTGGGATGTAGGTCAGTGAGAAAGCCTTGCCTAGATACTACAAGGAAAAAAAAAGAGTATGAAATACATGTGCTGTCCCTTCCACGAGCATTTTCTCTGCCATGGTCTCTCCAACTCTGTAGATGTTTGGCCTCTAACTCAATGTCTGGGTGACCTTGGCTGAGTCAGATGTATACTGATCTATCATATAACACCTGCATTGCTCCACTAGTGACAATCCTTAGTGCCAGAGAACCAAGACTAAACATAAAAATCTGTGCTGGGGGTCTCTGTCTGCTTGGGGAAGTCCCTGATGTGTACATGCTGGGGGAGAGGACAACTTGAGGCAGGAGACTAGGGTGAGCAAAGTTGCCTGGGAGAGTAGGGATGGCATGTGTCTTGGTTATTTTTGTCTCATTGCTGGACAAAATACTTGACACCCAAACTGAAAGAAGGAAAGGTTTATTTGGCTTACAGTTTTTGGGAGTTTCAGTCCATACTCAGCTGGCTCCAAGGTAGGGTAGTGCAATTGTTCACGGTGGCTGCAAGCAACAAGAGCAAAGAGGGCAAAAAAAGGAAAAGCATGTCTCCTTTGCTCCCTTGTATTGTATGCTGACTCCCCACCGCTGGCAGGTGCAGCACTCACACCATCAATCTCAGCACTGGACAATGAACCAATCACATGACTGCATGAGGCTTGGGAGGGTCATCCAAACATAAACCATAACAGTTTGTTAATTATTAAGTCCTGAGACACACAAGAACAGTTCTTGAAGCCTTCAAGTGGACTTTTACAAATAATTGAGTTTAGCAGTTTTGGATAGGATGACTTAGAACCGACATTAGCCTGAGGAGTAGGTGATACAAGGTAGTCAACATCAAGCTCTCTCCTGCTGTGTTCTCTACTGTGCTTGTCCTCATGTGGAATGCACTTGTTTTCCCTCTTTTACTTGGCCCAAACTGACTCTGCAGAGGGTATTTCTTTCCTATGTTTAATAAATGTAAGGCCTTGTTACTGTTGCTCTTATCTTGACCAATTGATTGCTCAGAACAGACAGAACTTAGCAGCCACCTCTAGGAGGAGATTCCAAAACCCTAAAACCCAGTAACCTTCTGGGTCCTAGGTGAGAGATATGTGGTCCTAGGGTTACTCCACTCCTGAGTACAGCACAGGAGAGTGGGGAAGGCCTTTCACTCCCAGGAACCTCATATCTCTGCTTGCAAATGTTGTCTCCTGTTTGCACAGTGCTTTGGGTAGGAGGAGAGGAAGGTCGAGGGGTGACTCACAAGGAGTTGGTGATACCTCTCATACCAACCCCAGGCCTGAGTCAGCCCAAGATGTTAGTCTTCATGCTGTTTCCATTCTTCTCAATTCCCTTCTCCTTTCCACAGCAATGCAGCAGGCATACTGTGACCCATGCCAGTGTCATGCTTCTTGGTTGCACAGGTCTTTTGAGGACAAAGGCAGATGGACTCAGAGTGAAGGATGATCCCTCTGGAGCATTTTGAGTCTGTTTTCACTCAGAAAAGAAAACCAGGATAACTAGGATTGTGATTATTATAATTCCAAACATTTATTAAGCATGGCTATTAGCAGAAAATGTCCTGATACATTAAGGGCATGAAATCACAGCTACTTATGGCTGGTGGTGGCTAACATCACAGTGAATCCACTGTGTGCCAGGCATGGTCTCAGAGCCCCATGGGTCTTAACATGCTGGCTGCTTAAAATAACTTTGTGAGCCAAATGTCATTTTTTACCAAATAGAAACTGAGTCACAGTAAGGTTAGGTAATCTACAGAAGTTTAAACAAGTAATAAATAATGGCCTCCCTCAAGGAAACTTTTATAATAATTTGGAAATTGAACTTTGAGGGGGAAGGGAGAATTTATTAAGAAACATTAAGAGCACTTCCACTGTAGGAAAAAAATTTGGTGTGGTAGAACGCATAAAACCATCTTAACTATTTTTGTGTGCAAGTGTGTTAGTTCCATTCACATTGTGCCGTAATCTCCAAAACTTCTCTTCTTTGTGCAAAACTGATACTATATTCCCATTAAACAGCTTCCACCCCTTTCCTCTAGCCCCTGGCAATTGCCAGTCTACTTTCTGTCTCTCTGAGTCAGAGTATTCTAGATATCTCATGTCAGTGAAATCATATGTATTTTTTTTTTCTATGACTGGCTTACTTCATTTAGCACAATGTCTTCAGGGTTTATTGATGTCATAGTGTACTGATAATTCTGAGATGTCCTACATTTAATTATAAGGGCTGGAGGATGGCGAGAAGGCAACATACCAGAAGCACCATTCTACATTCCTGACTCTGTGTCAAGACCACTTCCTTTTCTCTCCCTATAACTGGTAAACATCATTTCACTGTCTTTCTTATGTATACTTTTAAATTATTTTATCTTAACTTTTTAGATTTCACATGTAAGTGACATCATACAGTATTTTTCTTTTCTGTCTGGTTTATTTCGCATAGCATATATTATCCAAGTTTATGTGTGTTGCCACAGATGGAAAATCTTTTTAAAAAATTTTTATTTAAAGAAAGAAAAGAAAATTTTTTAAAAAGTAGAAAAAATGAGAAAAAAATAGAATACAGAATTCAAAAAAAATTAACATCATAAAACTGCTAGTTGAAACATTACATATTGTCATCTAAACAATAGTTGTGGGGCTGGGGATTTAGCTCAGTGGCATAAGTACCTGCCTTGCAAGCAGGTGGTCGTGAGTTCAATTCCCGGTACTGATTAAAAAAAAAAACAATAGTTGTTAAAGTTATAGCATCAAAGCATAAAAAGTGGCTAGACACTCAAACATTGAGAGTGCAATCCCTTCTGTTCAATGATCTAATAGAAATTTAGTAGTATGGTCATCTATCTTACACACTATATATACCATTATACCCTTTATAGCACTTTTCTTCCCTTTCATTTTTATAATATCTCTTATATTTTTTGGATCCCATTATTCTGTCATTTCTTATACCTGAGATACAATGTGATATTTACTAATGTGAGTCTTGTTTACTTCACTAGTGAAGATATTCTCAAATTGCCTCCATTTATTTATAAAGGCCTCAAGATCATTCTTTTTATAGCTGAATAGTATTCCATTGTATAAAAAATCCCATTTTTTCCATCCACTCTGCAGTTAATGGGAATTTTGGTTGTTTCCAAGTGTTAGCTATCACAAAGTGTGTTGCTAAGAACATGGGTTCACATATATCACTGTGACATGATCTTTTGAATTTTTCTGGGAAAATACCCAAGAGGGGAATAGCTGGGTTGAATAGAACTTCCAATCCTTTTTTTTTTTTTTTTTTGAGGAATCTCCATACTGATTTCCACAGTGGTTGTGCCGGTCTGCACTTCCACCAACAGTGGAGCAGCATCCCACCCCCACCCCGTATTTTCGACAACATTTATTATCAGTTGTTTTCTTGATGGCAGCCATTCTTTCTGGGGTGAGATGAAATCTCAGTGCTGTTTTAATTTCATTTCTTGAATGACCAGTGATGGTGAACATTTCTTCATATATTTAGGCAAATCATTAAGACTGAAAAATATTCCAATGGGTTCTTAGCTATAATTTTTATTCACTCATTCACTGATAGAAGTTAAATTATCATTGTTTTCAGATAACATGATACTCTACATAGAAGACCCCCTAAACTCCATTGAAAGACTCTTAGATATAATAAATAAATTCAGTAATGTAGCTGGATACAAAAATCAATATTCAGAAATTAATAGCATTCCTATACACTAACAACAAAATCACAGAGAGGTAAATAAGAGAAACCACACTCTTCACACTAGCAAGCAAAAAAATGAAATATTTAGGAATTACTCTTACAAAAGAAGTGAAAGACCTATACAGGGAAAATTATAATACACTGAAAAAAAGAAATTGAAGATGATCTCAGAAAATGGAAAGACATCCCATGCTCATGGATCGGAAGAACAAACATTGTGAAAATGGCCATTCTCCCAAAACTGTTATACAGATTCAATGCAATCCCAATAAAAATACCATCAACATACCTTATAAATCTAGAGAAATCACTCCTAAAATTCATCTGGAACCAGAAGAGACCTAGAATAGCAAAGGCAATTCTAAGCAGCAAAGACAAAGCATTTAACTTCTTCTTTTCCTATCTTTACCCCTTTTATTTCTCTCTCTTGTCTAATTGCTCTGGCTAGTACTTCCAGTACTGTATTAAATAGGAGTGGTGATAAAGGACATCCTTGTCTTGTGCCTGATTTTAAAGTAAAGGCTTTCAATTTTTGGCCATTTACTATGATGCTGGCTGTTGGTTTGTCATAAATGGCCTTTATTATATTGAGGTAAAGACCATCTATTCCAATTTTCTGTAAAGTTCTTATCATGAATAAATGTTGGACCTTATCGAAGGCTTTTTCTGCATCTATAGAAATGACCATGTGATTCTTACTTTTGGCTTTATTGATATGGTGGATCACATTTATTGATTTACGTATGTTGAACCATCCATGCATTCCTGGGATGAATCCCACTTGGTCATGGTGTATAATATTCTTGATGATTTGCTGCATCCTATTTGCCAATAGTTTACTGAGGATTTTTGCATCTGTGTTCATTAGGGAGATCGGTCTATAGTTCTCTTTTTTAGTTGAGTCTTTCTCAGGTTTTGGTACTAGAGTAATATTTGCTTCCAGGAATGACTTAGGAAGGATTGCTTCCCTTTCAATTTCATTGAATAGTTTGAGGAGTGTTGGCATTAGGTCTTCTTTGTATTTCTTGTAGAATTCTGCAGTGAATCCATCTGTGCCTGGGCTCTTCTTTGTAGGTAAGGACTTAATTACATTTTCAATTTCATTAATAGAGATTGGGTTATTCAGCAGTTTTACATCCTCTTGATCTAGCTTTGGTACTTCATATGTTTCTAGGAATCTGTCTATTTCTTCTGTGTTATCAAACCTTTGAGAGTAGAGGTTTCTCTTAATAGCTTGTAGCAAATAATCTATGATTAGGGAGTAATTTTTCATTCCTATTTTATATAAGATCCATTATAAATAATTATAGTGACTACTTAACGTTTTTCAATATTTATGTACATAATCATAGTACTTGATCTTAAATATATTAATATGTTCTTAAATATATTAATGTATAAATCATACCAAAGCATTTCTTAAAGTATACATATCCTTAAGAAATAAATCTTTGATTTCATACTTATCCTAAATATCATGTTCTTCTGGGTAGTGTCATTACTAATAAGCTGTGTAACTTTGACAGTTAATACAATGTCATTAATCTTTGGAAAATGAGAAAATAATAACCTGCCAATTTAGGGAGCATGAAATGAAAACTCAAGGGAAACCCCTTGGGAAAATTAATGAAAACCCAACAGAAAATTATATTAGAAGAAATGAGACACGAATATAAATTAGAATAACTACCACAAATGAAAATCTTTGTTCATCTGCCAGTTTAGGGAGTAGTGTCTAAAAACTGGCTTGCTTTAAACATAGTTGCTTTCAGTTGTTACAGTAGAGTGACATTCTTGATATTCCTGATTGGTTTACTTAGGATGTTATTTTTAAATTTTTCTAAAGAGATTATCCTTTGCCAGAAAAAAATGGCATTCCCCGAGATTGTCATGAGGCTGAGTAGAGGAGCAAAGTAATTTATCTATAGTTGAGCAGTTCAAACAAGATCCCAGGGTTAGCAAATGTAGTGGGGAGCTTATTTATTTCTATGTCTCTTTGATTTGGTTTACTTGGCTTGGGCCCTCTCTTTTGGGTCTCTTATTTTTACAGGTCAAAGATATTTTCATATCCTTGCTCTGAGTAGCGTGGTGATCACAGATGATGCAGAAAGAAAGAAGTGAATGAAGACTGGAGCGCACAGGTCCTCCTAGTGTCCTTGCAGGTCCACTGCCAGTGCTTCCTCCAAATGCCTCCTTCCTACAGAAAGGAAACCCCCCCACCCCCGCCAGGCAAAGAGTGGCTGTTTTGCTATTATTGTAAAAGCCTCCTCAGTGATAATACTTTTCAGGCCAACTGTTAATTTAAGGTTCTGACTTTGCTGCTTTTGCTGTTAATATATGCTAAGTTCATACTACAGGAAGTAGTGCCCTTCACATGCCCAGGGCTAATAACCCGCTCGCTCTCACAAGCTCATAATACCTTGTCCTGGCCAAAAGATATTTTTCTTTTCCAGGAGAGTAGAAATTAGGGTAGTAGACGGCATGTCAGGGATGACCTAGACACTGATACACTTCAGCCTTTTATCTAATGCATTTTCAGTTTCATACATTATATAACCATTGCCCTGGCCCTGGATCCACAGTTTCTAAATCAACCACCTTAAAAATGCATAGTATGAAAACACTGATGTGAAACATCCATGGCGTCTTCTCAAATACTTAGATATTGCAGAACCTAAACCTAACAGCCCTCTTTGTAGCAAAGGAAAAATCCTTCACAAAGAGTTATGTGTTGCTCATAAGGACCAGCTGGACTAAGACTTAAATTCTCACCACAGTACTTTCCAAGATCATGCTGACCTTCTTTCTGTTACACATTCCTCAGAGGTATCCTATCTCCTCTCTGTCAAGGTGCTCCAGATGATGAGAGATCATAAATTTCCATAATGGAAACTCAATTATATCTCTCTTCAGGGTTACAGTTTTTCTAAGGATCACATAAGTCAGCTATTTACGTTCCAGTGTGTTTCATTTCTAAGGACCCCACAGTGTGTCCCTGTTTCCCGAAGTAATTGTTTCTACCCTGTGTCAAGTGCCACTGCCCATCTCCTTCAGAATGTCATTCTCACTGACATCAGGTAAGGCAAGTCTGTGTTATCATCTCCGGTAATTACGGAGAGATGAGTTTAGGGAGAGCAGGCACCACAGGACCTTTCCACAGACTTCACTGTTCCTATCACTTGTGTATTTCTTAACGTTGTGCAGTTAAGAGAACAGTTAGATATTTCTAGGTGGGAGCCAAAGAAACAAAGAAAGAGATTTTTTGAGGTTGGAACTGTGGAAGAGGGGCCAGTGAAATAATAGGATGTAGCTACTTCCAGATACTCAGAGCTGGCATGATGAGGGTGAGGGAAGAAACATCCTTTCCCTCTCCTCTTACCTTCCAGACTTCATCAGTTTCCCTTACTGAACAAAACTAATCAGAGGTGTGCAGGAAAAGGAAGTAAGGGGATGCATTCCACGGGGGACATACCTCGAGTGGCACAAACCAAATTGAGTAGAAAGTGGATCTGGGCGAGTTGGAGCAGATGTTTCAAGGGTGAACAAAAGGAGAAAACCAGCTAATAACTTTAGATAACACTGACATCACGTTGGAAGGGCATTCACTCTTCTACTCACTTTGTGTGTATTCCAGGAACACCTGAGGGTAGAACCATCATTGTCTCTGTTTTACAGGACGCTGAGATTAAACTCTCCCAAACTCTGTGCTCATGTTCAGAAAAGGAAAATTCAGCATGAAATTCTAAACTAGGTGTTAAAATATTTGGTTTTCTACTATCACTCCAACCGTTGTAAAGATCCAGTTCATGTCATGCCTTTTTAACTTGACCTAGAGTGTCAGACAGCACTGGGACCAGAGCAGCTATGTCTAAACATGATTCAGTATACAAAGACTTGCAGGCTAAAAGTAAAATAGATGTCCAAATGGAGCTAGAGACCACACGGCCCCAGAGTCATTGGCTGTGGCCGTCCCAGGTGGCTGCTCATTCCTCCAGCCAAGAGTCCATAAGACCTGGCCATACTTTGTTTTCACAAAATGCCTGTTCATTCTTTCCATAAAGTCACCTGGATTTGAGCTGGTGGATTGTATTTTTCCTCCAACAGAAGCATGAATCTGCAGCAATCTCCATGGAGTTGTGAGCACCACATTCAGGCCCATTCTGCTTTAGTTCTGCTGTCTCTGTTACAGGATGAGGAGCAGGTACTGAATTGATCTTCGCATTCTCCTTGAGATCTGAAATTCTGTGATTCTGGTTCCTTTTCCATTACTTTGGTTTTGGAAGCACATATTCTGTTGTAGCCATTTGGACAAGCTTTGTCTACAGTGTGCAGGCATTTCTAGGGCTATTTCAGATAAGAATCTCTTGGGCTGCTGTACCCACAAACATTGAGCCAGCTCTAAGACCATCTGTTTCCTGGCCAAATGTTTGCTCACTTGGTATGTGTGTAAAGGGAGGAGACAGATAGCAAATGTATGTATTATAAATTATGTCATTTTACAAAGTTCACAAAGGCAAGACTTTGCAATCATGCCATAATGTATATTCATTTTAAGCCTACTTCAAAGAAAGATGCCCATAAAATTCTTATCTAAAGAGTATTTCAGGAATAGTGAATGAGGGATACCAACATCATTTAGCTACTGATATATCAGATAGATTAGAGAGAAAAGTAGACAAAGATCTCTGCCCTGGAAAACTACTGCTAGTATCTTTCAATAACTCTGATACCTTCTAATACCTCATTCAATGCTATGCCTTGAACTGCAGGCTCAGATTTTATGCCTACTTTTTGCTTTGGAACATAACCCTGCATTCTTAACTATTAAATCTCACCATGACCTGGGGTATGACATTATTTTGTTTGATCATTTTTATCTCCAACGGCTACCAAGAAGGGACAAAATAATGTATTTACCTGTCAAATGGGCATAGGGATCATGATGATTCACAAATAAAGTACTTCCCTGCCAGTGACCCCAAGGACACTTGTTCTTTGATTGCTTGACTATCCTGTGTGGTCTGACAGTATCTTATTCTGATCCATGGTTACTTACACAATGAATGTCTTTTCTGAAGGCTAAGGTCATAGTCTTGGTAGTAGTGAGAGCAGGCGCCGTAGCCTATGTTCATGCCCAGGTTTTATCTACTTGGAAAAAAGAATTCACACATTCTGTAATAAACTCCTGTGGAATAGCAAAAACTGTCCTCTCTCCTACTTAAATGATACGACTGTATAGCAGTGTAAACACTTGGAAAAAAGTCTGGCAGATTCTCATAAAACTAAACCACAATTTACTCTATGATCCAAAAATTTCAAGATATTTATCTAAGACAAGTCAAAATGTATGTCTACAAAATGATTTATACAAAACGTTTATAGTTACTTTATTCATAATAACAAAGATTGGAGACATTCAAGTATCCATTCACCTGAGGATGCATTACTAAATTGTGCTATATTTATAAGTGACATAGTAAAAAGGAGAAAATTCTGATACACACAAAATATTTTGTTTTGCATGAATCTCAAAAACATTGCATTGAGTGAAAAGAGTCATACACGATGAGTACATAATCTTTAGAATCATTTTTAAAAGTTCTGGAGCACACAAAATTATGATGGAAAAACTCAGAATGTCAATTGTTTTGAATAGGGTAGGAATTTCTTGAGAAGGAGAAACATTTTAGGTTGATAGTAATGTTCCATGCTTTCCTAGGTGCTTGGTTTACCTGTATTCATGCACTTGTCAAATCTCAACTAATATAATTATTTGGGTATTTATTGTGTGTAAATTTTATCTCAGAATAAAAACCCTATAAATATTGAACTATAGTTGAAAATGAGAAAGCTCAAGTTTTTAAAGCAAGTGTGCTAATGTCTGCAATTTATTTTGAGATGCATAAAAAATTAAAAAAGATCAATGGATGAATTGGGAGATGAGTGACTATTTGGACTGTGATAAAGCTAGGATAGTGAACTGGTAAAAATATTCCAATTTATCAGGGATTTGGCCTACCCCCCAATCTACTAAAAGTCTAGATCACAGTCTTGTCCACACAGTAAATTTTTACAATTAAAAGAACTGTCCTATCTCTAAGGTTGACATTTACAGCAGTAGCCAAATGGCTGCAGCTGCATTCTTATCTTTAGAATTGGAGTGAGAGCCCTTGTCCTGGTATTATTTTGTCTCCAGAGGACTGTGGCCTGCAGCTTAACCCTTACACAGCCAGTACCCAACACCAGTCTTTGTAAAGTCTTCAGTTTTGCTTTGGGTTGGAAAACATCTGGAACAATGTGATACTTCAGTCCTTTGGAGATCCCAGAGGGCGTAGAATCACCATGTATACAATCTGTCGACCACAACAAGACCAATCACATTCACAATGACATATCCTGAGTAAAATCACTCCAGGCCACATTGCTCAAGGACTAATCAGCCCCACGGCCAGAGAAACCCCTCCATGGGAATGCAGCCAAGAGTCACCATCACAAATTGTGCTTCTTAATTTTTGCTTGAAATTGCTCTGGTCATACTGTCTACTACCCAAACAGTTGGTTCCTGGTTGCTTTTAACCTGGTCTTCTTGCAAGATCTGGATTCTCCCCTATGGCCCAGATTGATCATTGTTAGATAAACTCTTCCTCCTAACAACTGGAATTCCCCGTAGGGGAGAAAAGCTAGTTCAGAAACCCCCTGATCCTCAACACCTTCCCCTAGCATATTTAATAAGCATATATTGCACTTTTTCTGCATATCAGACACTGCTGTTACCAAGCTCACATTATCAGGTGTTCTGCGTCCAAAGGTTGATCCCTCTTGCCACGTCTCATATGGGCTTTCACTATCTGGCTGTGGATCTTTCAGGATAGCTTGCCAATAATTCCCAGGGCTAATATTAGTGAAACAACAGATGGGTACCCTGTTATCAGAAGTTCACACCCCTGCAGTCTCAAATGGGAGACGACGACACTCATTGCTCTCACTGGACATCAGGTACCACAAACCTGCCTTTCCATATACAGGACTGCATGAGGTGAAATGTTCCACCACTGCAGAGTACATGAACCAAGCATTGCCCTTTCCATCCCTTATTATCAGAACAAGTTCCCCATTCTACCTCAGCCACGAAACACAAAGTAAACTCATTTATTAACTTTTGAAAATTTTTCAAGACGTTTGAAAAAATAGAGAACATGATATAAAATCATTCTTCAAATAAAACTCTGAATATTCACTTTCTATTTGAAAAGGAAATGTACCTATTTTATGCAAAGATAAGACATCTGTTGGCATTCAAAAATTAAAGAGATGAGAACATTCAAGGATTGAATAACTTTTAAGATTCAAAGTGAATAACAACAATTTCTTTCCTGTGTTTCTTGTTTTTCTTGAAGAGGTTAGAAAGCATAACAAACTGAGTGTTTTTCTGGATATTTTAGAGGAAGCATAAAGAGGAAGTGGACTTTTTATTCATAAATTGAAGGAAGTTGGAGATGTTTGAGGCTTGAAGTTTGCGCTGGGCCTTGGTTTAGCCACATCTTTGCTTTCAAGGATAATCTTTATGTTAAACTGTACAAAATGCTCTCCCCAAAGTTTGGGCTAGACTCTCGGAAGTGTGTGATATTCTACTTCATTCTCAACTATGCAAGTCCTGGGAATGACTCAGGTACTTCAGACAGTGTCCACCTCTAAAAATCTGATATTTATTAAGCTCTTACTGTATACCAAGAACTATGCTAAATTCTGCATTAATTATTATTAATTATTAATTATTATTTTGTATTCACAACTTCTTTATGAATGATGTGCAATTCATTCCTGACTTTATTAGACGGAAAATAGAGAATTTATGAGACTGAGTATCTACCTCAAAGTTCCCTGGCTATCAAGATGCAGCAACCAGTGAGAAGCTGAGTCCCCCATGCCAAAGCTCATACTCCAACAACTATGCTTGTTTTCTCCCCTACAAAACTATTATTTTGGTTAGATATGAAGTTGGAAATGATCTACACCAATCCCATTCTTTTAAAGATAAGGAAAATATCTTTATTTTTTATCTTTTTAAGCCCAGAAAAGAATACTGACTCACAAGAAGAGCTGGGATATTTCTCTGGGAGTTCCCTTATCCAAGTTTTATAAATAGACATAGCATAAGATTTGCCATCTTAATAACTTGAAGTGTACAGTTTGGTGGTATCAAATGCATGTATAATGTGGTGCAACTATCATCATCATTTGTTTTCATAATTCTTTCCCTTATAAAACTGAAATTTGGCATCCTTGAAAACAACTCCTCTTCCTTTCTCCCTTCAACATTTACAAACTACCATTCTGCTTTCTGTCTCTGTAATTTCATAACCCTAAACACTTCATGTAAATGAAATCATGCAGCATTTGTCTTTGTATCACTAGCTTATTTCATTTAACACAATGTCCCCAAAATCCACCCATGTAGCATACTGCAGAGTTTTGTGTTTTTTTTGGTCTTTTTCCTTTTTATCGGTACCAGGGATCGAACTCACGACTGCCTGCTTGCAAGGCGCTTATGCCGCTGAGCTAAATCCCCAGCCCTTTGTTTCCTTTTAATACAGAATAATATTACATTATTTGGATAGACCACATTTTGTCTGTCTATTCACCCATTGATGGACAATTGGGTCACCGTTACACTTTAGCCATTTTTAATAGTACTTCTATGATGGTGTACACTTGTCTCTTCAAGATCTGGTTCCAACTTTTTAGGTGTATATTCAGAAGAATCACTTGATCATCTAGTGTTATGGTTTGGATCTTAAATGTTCCCTAAAGAACTATATATAGTGATATCTCGGTTCACAAGCTTAATTCTTTCCAAGATTCTGGTCACCAATCCAATTGGATGAGGACTAAATCAAATTCAATGGTTAGGTTCAATGTTGACTTTAGGAGAAAATTTGATTTGGTTCTTGTCCAATTTGATATGCAACCAGAATTGTAACAATTGTTTGTGAACCAAGTTACCCCTGTATTAAAGCTCTGGAGGTGATGAATACTTTAGAAGACAGAACCATGTGGTTAGATCAGAGGGTGTCCTTGAAGAGAATATTAAGACCCTTGCTCTCTGCTTCCTGGAAGCTTATGAGGTACACACTTGCTCCAACATACTCTCCTACTGCCACGATGTGCTGTGTCACTACCACAGGCCAAGTGACCATGGAATGAAACTTCTGAAACTGTGAACCAAAATAACCTTTTCTTCTTAAAGACGTTTATCTGAGCTATTTTGTCACAATGACAGAAAGCTAACATGTATGACAATTCTATTTTAATTGTCATACTGTTTTCCACGACAGCCATAACACTTTATATTCCCACCGATAATGCATTTTGTGTGGAGCCAAACTAATGGACATTAAGATTGATTCCACACCTTGTCATTGTGAATAGTGTTGCAATAATGTGAGATTGCAGAAATCCCTTCATCATGGTTTTATTGTTGAGTTCTAGGAGTTCTTTATATTGCCTAGATTCTGATCTCTTATTGGACAGATAATTCGCAAATATTTGGTTCTATTCTGTGGGTTGTCTTTTGATTCTGTTAATAAGCAGTTTCTAATCCATAATTTTGTAATAACACTTAAATGAATCTTATTTTTTGCATTAAAACAAAAGGTATTACAAGCTTAACAAACCCAAATATTATGGAAAACATGGATTACTTTTAACTTTCATAGATGCTGATAGCTTTGTTGATAGTTACAGCATTCTGGAGAAGTTTGTCAGTTTCAAAGAAATTTGAACACTAAAAGTATCCCATTTATTGGTGAAATTAAATCACACATTCACAAAAAAAGATATAAGAATATTCACAGCGGTTTTAGAAACTGGAGATAGTCAAAATATATATCAAATAAAATGAAAAAATATTAATAAAACCTAATCCATGCTACATAAAAGAGAAAACTTCCATGTTGATGCAATCAATAATGTGAATGATTCAGATACACTATGTTAAGTGAAATAATACAGACACATCAGAGTAAATATTATATGATTGTATTCAAATAAAATTGAAAAACATGCCAAAATTTAGTTGGTGTGGGAATTGACTGGGTCAAAACAGGAGGGAATATTCCTGTTTATCCTGATTCATATCATTGATATATGGGTACACAGCTATGTCAAAATCCTTTGAGTTTAATTTTTTAACATGTATTCATTTTATTCATGCAATTTCTAATTGATAAAAGCAATATCATAAATTTTTTATTTTTTCACTTATTTTTTATTAATGTTTTAAACTTTTTTATTAGTGTATATTTGGCAGTTGGTACATGTGCATAATACACCTTAACTCTTTTTACTTACCCTTCTCTCTCCCCTTTATCCATCACATGGCTCCCTTCCTTTTGCAAAAGATATATCTTCCTATTTCTTATTATTTATCTTTTATTTTGCTCTGTAAACTATTTCTTGGGTTTCTCGCATAATAGAAATTATGTGATACTTGGTTCATGTGTCTGATACACTTCACTTAACATTGTTGTCTTAAAATACATCTATTTTCCTACAAATGACTCAAAGTTATCTTGTTTTATGGCAGAGTGAATACATTGTGTGTGAATACCACATTTTCTTTATGTATTCATCTGATAATCATATAGGCTGTGTCCAAGGCAGATATTATGAATTATGCTCCTATAAACATGGGTATGCATATGTCACTAAAAATGCCTTTACATTTTTCAGGAAGATATCTAGAAGGGAAATAGCTGAGTTGAATGGAATTTCAATTTTTAGTGCTTGGAAAAATCTCCATATTGATTTCCACAATGAATTTACTAGTTAAATTCCTACTAATAAGGATGGATTCCTTTCTCCCTACAGCCTCAGCAACATTTGTTGGTATTTGATTTCTTGATGTTGCTATTGTTTCTAAAACAAGATGGCATCTCAGTGGTGCATTTCTCTCATTGCAGACATATGTAACAGTTTTTCATGTGCTTGTTGGTCATTGGTGCTTTTTCTCTGTGAAGTGTCTATTCATTTCAGTTGCCCATTTCTTGATTGGGCCTTTTATTTCAGGACCTCTAATTTTTGAGATCTTTTATATTCTAGTTGTTAGTCTCTAAGGAATAGCTGGCAAATATTTTTCCTATTCTGTAGATTGTCTCTTTGTTGGTTATTTCCTTTGCTCTGAAGAAGTTTTTAATTTGATATTATTCCATTATTTGTTTCTCAATATTGTTTCTTGTGCAGTTGGAGTTCTGTTCAGAATGTCCTTTGCTGATATGTTAGATACATTCTTGTCACTGGGAACAGTACCCCATACCCACAATTAAAAGGAGGAAAGGTTTATTTTGGCTGACAGCTTGACAGTCTATATATGGCTGACTACAAGGCAGGACAGCATGGCAGAGGGGCATTGAAGAAGAGAATCAGCTCATGGCAAGGTAAGAAAAAAGCAGAGAAAGGGAACAAGTTAGAAGGGAAGGAGATAGATCCTTCCAAGCAATGCTCCTAGTGATCCACTTCCTCCAACCAGGCTTTTCCTGTCAAGATCACATTTAGCTATAAACACGTTAATGAACTAGTCCACTAATGAATAGCATGCATTGTGATCCAATCACCTCCTCAAAGTTTCACCTATAGTGCATGAGGCTTTAGGGAGACATCTAGTTATAAACCGTAACACCTACACTTATGACTGTAGGAGTTTTACCTATTTTATCTTTCAGCAAATTGTTTTTGTTTTAACATTTAGATCTTTGGTTCATTTTGATTTTAGTTTACTACATGGTGAGAAATATGGATGTAGATTCAATCCTCTGCCCATGAATATTCAATTTTCCCAGCACCATTTATTAAAGAGATTATCTTTCCTCCAGTGTATATTTTTGACCTGGTTGTCAAAGATCAGATAGTTAACTGTGCCTGGGGTTGTTTCTGCTTTCTTTGTTCTATTCTACAGATTCTTCATGTCTGCTTTAGTGCCAGTATCACAGTGTTTTTATCACTGCAGCTTTGTAATATAACCTCAGATCTGGGATTATGATGCTTCCTACTTTAATCTTGCTGCCCAATATTGCTTTTGCTATTCTGGGTCTCTCTGGATTCCATATAAATTTTAGGATTGTTTCAGAATACTGAGCTTTCCTTTCAGAGCTCTTTCATTTCCTTGGTTAGGTTATTTTCTAACTTTTCTTAAAGCTATTCTGAATGGTATTAGTTTTTCAACTTCTCAATAGATTCATTATTGGTGTACAGGAACCAATTGATTTTTGTGTGTTGAATTTTATCCAGCTACATCACTGAATTCACTTGTTAGTTCTCCGAATCTTTGGGTAGCATTTTTGGTTCATCAGCATTATGTGGTTCATGAGTGAATAGCTTGAGTTCTTGATCGTGAGTGTGATTGTTTTGGTGATTTGTTGCATTCTGTTTGCTAACATCTTGTTGAGGACCTTTTCATATATGTTCGTTAAAGAGATTGACATAAAAATATTTTAAAATTCAAAACAAAGTTAAGCCAGGAATTTGACCATCAGAAGAAACACATTTTCATCTATTTATTTTGAGATTGCATGGCAAGACACAACAGACAAAAAATAAGTGGATATATACCATAGATAGAAAATAACTTACACAGCAAGAGGGGAAGAAAGAGAAAGAGGGTGGGAGACAAAGAGATAGGGTGGCAGGGAGAAATATTAAAGCCATGAAAATTCTAAGTAAGATTAAAAGAAAAATAAGAAGCAAGTAACCGAAAGCACAGGCCATGTCCCTTGGTTAACTAGCGTTCTCCAATAAAGAACATGCATTGGAAAACTCTCAGATAATCTAGGTCATTAAAGATGTTTGCAGACATCTAAGCCAGCCTTATGGCAACCTTGTGCGGTCAGCAAGTAGAGTAATCCTGTACAATTTAGTTCTGAAAACATCCCTCCCTGAAACCAGGACAAATGGTTTCCAGTTATTCACAAAACATAAGGCTGTACAACAGGTGAGTTACTAAGGGATGTTTTTGAGAGCAGGACGATTGAAAACCAGGGACAGACACAGCCACAAAGAATGAACCTAGTATATGAATCCATCTCGTCAAACTCCTTCATTTTAATAATATAAAAATGAAAAGCCAGAGCCAGGCAGTATTTTGCTCAATGTCATAAGTAATTCCTTACATGCTTATAATACATCTGAGTTTGCAGAGCACTTTTTGTTTAAAGTGACTTTCACAGAGATTATCTAACTGGCTTTCCTAGCAGGCTGATGAAATGAGTCATAAAGGGATTATTTTATTTATTTGTTTGACTAATCACAAAGTAAAATATTCTATTTTTAATACTATAAAATTACATAAAAATAAAAATTTTTTCCATTTGCATCTTTTTTCATTCCTCAAGGATACTTTTATTTAACTATGATTGTACATTTTCCTGTATACATAAATTAATACACAAATATGTACCTAGTTCATGTCTTTTACAGAAATAAGATAAGTCTATATACATTGCTATAATTTCCCATCAATATTACATTATGAAATCCTAATATAAAAATAGAATAAAGGGTTTGGGTTGTAGCTCAGTGGTAGAACACTTACCCAACAAGTATGAGGCCTTGGGTTCTATTCACAGAACCACACACAAAAGAAAGAAAGAAGAAAGAAAGAAAAAGAAGAAAAAAGAAAGAAGAAAATAGAAGGAAGGGAAGAAGGAAGGAGGTTGAAAGAAAAAGGGAAGGGAAAAACCAAAAACCTCACTCTCACAAGACCTCATGAATATGATAAATTAGATAAAACTCTTAGGGAAATGCAGAGAAGTTTTCAAAATAGTGAAAACAAACATTTACTTTAATATTAGACAAATATGTTTTTAAATGTTCTTTGGTTACACCGTAATACTTACCCTTCTCTCTATGCCCTCTCTCTTTAACTCTTCCTTCTTTTTATCTATTTTGAGTCAATTGACTTAAGAAAAAAAAAAAACAGAAAACTTACCTGTTTTACTGCCTTACATTCTCCTAAACAATATTTTTATGATCTTTTCATTCCAATTTCCTTATCAAAGACAATCCCCTCAAAAAATGAATTATAGTACCTACATATGTAAAGTGTATATAAAGTATTAAGATAAAATGTCCAGTCTAGCCACTGACAAGCCTTAGGTGAAAACACAGAAACTGGAAACCAGTTTTGTTTTGTGGGTCTTCTATGTGTCCAGCATTGTTCCAAGCACATCAAAATATTAATACTGACCCAGCAAATACATTTTTAGCAGCACCTAAGTACCAGATATGCAGATAAATATGGTTGTTCACAACGTTGTTCTGGAGAAGTAACACCTTGGTGAAGCCAATAGGTCCATAGACAATAATACCAATATACTGTGAAAAATGTAACTACAGAGGAAGGAGCTGGTTTAAGGCAGGGATCGTGGAGGAAATCCAAGATATTGGGTTAATTATCTTGAAGGACAAGAACTTTTCAATTCATTTCTGAGTGATGTACTTTGTATTGTGGCTCTCAAACAAATCAAGCGACATTTTCTACTGTGTCCCACTTTGGAGCTGAGTGAGTGGGGGGTGAATCCTGTTGTCCTCAAGACACGTGTATCTTTATTTTGGCTGTAAAAGTTAATGAGCACCTCCGCAGTGACTCATTTCCTCTATGCTGCTGGTAGGATTTGCTCTAGTATCAGGGGCAGTTGCGGTGCCTGCTTACATCTGAGCTCCTGGTCAATATCTCTGTTAAATATAAAAAGACAAAGTCCAACACTATACAATTTGTACCCTATCAAGGCAGAAATAAACATTCATTTTTTTAAAATAATAAGTGGGTCATGTTGTTTTCTAAGGATTCCGAATTGGAAAAAGACTGAATTCCTTGTTTTGTAGCTACTTCAAATTTTTAGCCACACATCCTTCTAAAATATTTCATTTTTCATGTTCTCCTAAAACACAACATTCTTTGTTCTCTTTCTTGCATTTGTTATCTCATTAGGTGCTTCCTACAACTCTGCCCCTGCGTGGAAGAGGTTTTTCTTTTATACTAAGCTAATATTTAGATAAAATAATATAATAATTGACACATTTGAAACACTTCCAATGGCAGCCAACAGTATAAGTGAAACTATTTGCTGGTTAAAATGAATACTGAATTGTTACTATACCAAAGCTAGATAAAATTTATCACTGATTTCAAATAAAGAAACAATGAAAATCTCTATTTTTGATTCAAACAGTTTATCAGGGTTTTGAAGTGAAAGGCAATGGATTGCTGTTATACAAGCCTCAGTCCAGAAAAGTGGAATTAGAAAAACCTGGTTGCAAATATCACAAAAGTATTAGGTAAATGGTGATAACCCAGTAGAACACAGCCAGCCTGAATTTGGGGGTTCCTGGCAGGACCTCCTGGAGTAACTCCAAAGGAAAGTGCCCAAGTCCAATTTATTGAGCAGAGTCTTTCATAGAAAGGGTAGGGGCCAGTGAGCCAGGTATAAGTGGGGAGATGCAAAGGCAGGGTGTGAGGGTGGGGGTCTGAGAGTGGCTGAGCACATGGCTATACCAATGGGCCCTGCGATACACGGCCGGTGGGGTGGGGGTATCCTGTCTTAGCTCAGGTGGGAGGTTGCAGGATGTAGGAATGGGCTTGTGATTGTTCTCAGAACTCGGGAACTCAGGCATGTGGGGAGGGGGAAAACAGGGTCAGACTTGGCAAAAAGAACTCAGAATTTACTCCACCCCATCATGAGATAACAAAGACGTCACAGCAAAGCAAACTCCAGGTGTGAGCTGAGATTGTGCATTTGGAATATGACTGAATTTGGCTCAAATGCAAGATCTACAGCTTCTCTCTAAAGCTCTCCATAGTTCCTTCAAATACCTGGGACTTCCTTATAAACATTTTTAAGTCTCTAAGATTCCCTGTAAATAAACAAACAAAAATATTTTTGTTCTGTTTTACATCAACTTGTTTCTAGAAGAAATTTCCTGCCATCTTTTTGGTCTATGCTGTTCAGGATGGTAGCTCCTGCTTCTATGGAGGCTGTTTAAAATTAAATTTTACTAATTCAAATTAAGTGAATTCCTCATTCTTGTTAATCATGCTTCAAGTGCTTCATGAGCATAGTAGTTGGTCACATGCATGGACATCACAGATGGGAGCATGTCCATAATCTCAGCAAATTCTACTGGACAGTTATACTAGCATAACATGAACTGATGAAAGCTCTCTGAATATTTGTGAACACATGAGGAGAGATCACATTTTTATTTTTTTAACAGAAAATGTATTTTGATCTAAGCTTTTTTTTTCAGTGTGAGAATTGAACCCAGGCCTTGCACGTGGTAGGCAAACACTGTAACCCTTAGCTATGCTTCAGCATGATCTCAGCATTTGTAATCACTCTGTTGTTTTCAGAATTTACAGCCATTTACAGAGATGTTCCAATATATGCTTCTGTTTGGAGAAGTTTAGGAAGCCAGGAGAAGTCACTATATTGATAAAGGTAAGATGCCTTCAAGTGGGTTAGAGTATATTTTTTTCCAAGAAAGAAAACAAAATCTTTCTTCCTGAGAAAGAAGTGAATGTGTTCTCAAAAGAAGAAAGAAGAAGAAGAAGAAGAAGAAGAAGAAGAAGAAGAAGAAGAAGAAGAAGAAGAAGAAGAAGAAGAAGAAGAAGAAGTAGTTAACTGAGATTTTTACTTTACATATGGGGGAAGATGAACGAGTTGCCCTGTACTGTTTGCAGGTTTTCTTGACAGGAAACACCTAAGAAGGGAAAAGGAGGTCTGGAAGCCACTTGGGATGCTAATCAGATTAGTCCTAAAGCTCACTGAGTGCAAGCTTATAGAGATGAGGGATATGTGGTTCTACACTGGCATATCTTAGAGATTTTGTAAAAGAGAAGTGGAAAAAAGAGACATTAACTACAAGTTGGGGCTCCTGAGCAGAAAAGTCATCAGTTGCCATGTCAGAGTGCAGAATAAGGAAACACTGCCCAAGAGAATGATGTAGGAAACGGGCTTGTGATTGTTCTCAGAGCTTGGGAACTCAGGCATGTGGGAAGGGGGGAAACAGGGTCAGACTTAGCAAAAAGAACTCAGAACTCAGACACAAAAAAGCAAGGTGTCATTGTTGAAAACTCCACGGGTCGGGATAAGATCAGTGTTGTAGAGCTTTTTTCACTTTTTGTCCTTTGCCTCACAGTACCTGCACCCACAGACCACGGCCCTTGCTCTTGGTCATATCCAGTATTTACTGAATTAATTAGTTACAAATGAATGCATGTGACCAAGCAAGGAAAGAGAAGAAGGGTACCACAAGCAGAAGAATGACAAGAGAACGGCAGGAGGCAGAGGGAAATTCCTTCTTGCATTGATGGAGCCCAAACTTGAATGATCCAGGTCAGTACAGGAGGCCAAAGTGGTAAAAGAATCTGAGACAGAAGGGTTTTCTTTCTACGGTCTGGGTGAAGGTTTAGCTCCAATGTAATTTTTTCATTGTAGTGTAGGAATATCAAATTTGTATTACCAAGAATACTCTGACAATACATATACTCAAATTAACATTTTCTAATAAAGTCTACATTTAATTAACATCTGATCTTGGAATGTTTTAATTTTTATCCCAAATTCTCCTTTGCTTCAGTTATTATTGTTTGGTATTTTAGTTCCCGTTTTACTAAAAATAAAATAAAATCACTATTAATCATATTCTTAACATTATTATAATTATTTAGTATAATCAATATGTGTTTCTTTACTGTATCATATTCTTACATGGGCAGTAATTTTAACAAGACCATAGAGCCATTATCTTTTAAAGTCTTATAATTTTAATGACTTTATTTCGTACGAGTCTTTATTTTGTGAGTCTTAATGATTGGTTGGTAGGTTACAGAATTTCAAACTGAAAGTTGTCTCCTTTGCTTTTTTAATGATGGTTACTAAAACTGCTTCACTTCGGTTTTATTTCTTGGTTAATAGATCCTCAATATTTAGCAAATAATATTGCTGATTTGTGACTTTCATGGTTCCTGCTTTCTAAATCTCATGTATGATGTGTCTATATCCAGAAAAATTTTACCCAGTCTTACTCAGGGTTTGGCAGACTTTTTAACTGAGATATTGCTCTTGTTTCTTATATTATGTTCTCAACTATGTTAGTTTCTCCTGTATAATAAGACACTGATATCTTACTCTTAGGCAGGAAAATGATGTCAAAATAATTTACATTGTTGGAACATTTTACAATAAGTGTTTTCTGCTAGAACATCAAATGAAATCTTAACAAAATCCCTATAAGCACATAGGATAGGCATTCCCAATATCCACTCATAAAACTTGATGTCAAAAGAAATTAGGAAACCTGCTCCAATTATCAGTGCCATACCTGAACTTTATGACTCCAAATCTATCTCAATTTGTGGGATCACAGTCTTTTAAAAATTATTTTGAAGGTAGTAAAATACAACAGAACAAGACAGAACAAAGCCAGTTGAGACAATGCAGTGAAACTGGTACAGAACTTCAGAGCAGGACACCAGGATAATAGTAATAGGTACCATAATATATCTCATTATCTTCACAGTAGTTGTCCATTAAATCAGGTATAGTGAAATCAAACCCCAAACAGAACACTATAAAACTTACCAAAACAGAACGTTGAATAGAGCAAAACAATTAACCAAAACAAAGCAAAACAGTGAAAACTATATTTGCCTTCCAAGAGAAGACAGAAGGAAATTTCCAATATTTGCTATTTGCATATGGTCATCCTCTCAAGAGATGCTCAGACCTCTGGCCCCCAGTTTGTAACTAGGTGGGAGGGACAGGCTCACAGGAGATGCTGACAGATTTTTTTTTTTCCTGACTTGCCTTCGCTTACCAGGAAGGTGGGCAGGTTGCTTTCTTGCTCAGCACCCTAAATTCCAACTGGCTAGATCACAGGAGATGCTGACTGATTGGAATCATAGTATTATTAAACATAGTCTATTTTAAAAAGGCAACGAGATTCTCTTTCCTGTTGTAGATGACAAATGATTAAACTATGTTGTAAGTGCCAGAGATCATTCATTATAGTAGTCTTAATTAACTCTGTAAAAGACTTTTAAATCTGGAAAATGTCATGTCAGTTATCTGCTCCTACTCTGTAGCTCTTCTAGTGAAGAACTGTGGCCCGGAGAATTGTCAAGGTGTAGTTTAATTCTTAGTTACTTGTGGGTGAAGCCAGGCTTCCCTATTGCAAGCCCAGCATTGATTGTTATTTGTTTGTTTTTGTTTTGTTTTAAATGCTCCTCAGCCAAAAAATTAGCAGGATATATTATAGTAACTTTTTTGACTTCCTATTAACTCAATTTGAAGCCCCATATTGCTCTCACCATTTTGTTTTGACTGATTTTACTCTATTCTGTTCTGTTTGATATTATCAATTTTGAGGGTATAGGCAACTACTTTGAAGGCAATAAGATTCACTATGATGCCCAGTCTGGTTTGACTATTATCTTCTTTTGAAATTCAGTAATGTCTCAAATGTTTAGGTTTTATTGGTTTTGTTCCATACTGTTTAGTTCAATTTTATTATACCTGATGATACAGGCAATTCTTTTTAAGGTAACAAGAGGCATTATGGTAACCATTGTTGATTACCTTATATTCTGTTTTTATATCATGTACTATGTCCATCCTTTGTTTTGACTGACTCTACTTTGTTTTGTCACATTTGGTTTTATTCTCTTAAAAAAAGTAATAAGAACTGTTGTAATAAAACTCAGAAAGTGTAAATGTTATTGTAAAAAAGAGAGGAAAAGAAAGTGCTCTAAAGGACACAACTGCAAGTATGTTTAGGTGTGTAAGATAGATGATCATATTACTAAGTTTTTGTTGGATCATTGAACAAAACTGTTTGCAGTCTCACTGTTTGAATGTCTACTTTGTATGCTTAATTTTGTAACTCGATCAACTATTTCTAAGATGACAGTATGTAATCTATTAACTAGTGATTTCTTACTGTTTATTTTTTTTGAAATTCTGTATTACTTGTACCCTTTTACTGTTTTGTGTTTTTTTCTTTAAATTAAAAAAATGCTACTCAGCCTTTGCCATTGGATTTTCCCAACCTGTGTATAAGTTTCTGATAGCACCTGAGAAAGCAGAGCTTTCAAGTTAAGAAAAGATATTTTAGAGAACCTCATCTATCTGCTGTAATGATGCTTTGAGGAAAGAGCACAGGTTTGACTTCCTAAAGATCTTGGTTCAGATTCTAAATTTGTTTCTCACTAAACTGTAGAGCACTGGCTGTGTTATGTACCTCTTTGAGCCTCTGTGTGTGGAAGCATGATGTTATTATTATTATTGTTGTTGTTGTTGTTATACTTGTGGTACTGGGGACTGAATTTAGGGCCCTGTAAGCATAGTATTACTGAACTAATTTTATTTTATGCACTATGTATTCAACATAAGGTCCTTTCTCTTCAAGCAGGTGTTTCACAGCACAATAAAGAGCAAATATAATAACTACAAGTGTTTTACATTCCAAAACCCTGTCCCAGGTGTAAGATGCAAAAGTTTTCACAAAATATATGATTAGGCAAATCCTGTCTACATCCCCCTCCACCCTGATCCTCTTCCTGTAATCTCCATGCTGCTATATAAAGATTTTGAGACCTGAGATAAGAGAAGACAGAAGAGCACAAGTATGAGAATCAGATGTTCTAGAACTTCACTCAATCTTCTCATTGGTTAACTACAAGTGAGGGCATTGATGTAACCCATAGAAAAGTTGTGGTCAAAATAATATAAGGAACAAGTCAAAAAGTCTGCCAAATCCTGAGTAGAATTGGTTTAAATCTTTTCTGGATGTAGACACATCTTACTTGAGATTTAGAAGGCAAGGAAAAGTCACAGATGAGCAATATTATTTAATTTAAAGAAAGTCTCAAGAACCTGAGGCCCCCTGTAGGGGAGACCAGTTTGATGCTTTAAGGAGGAAAGTGTATGTGGACCTCAAGTCAGGCCACAAGGGTCAGAGCCTGTGCCCAGCCTTGACAGTGAGTCCTGTCTGCAAGAATAAGAGGAGCATAATTCTTCAGAATTGAAGCATCTGAGAGAGAGAGATGAGAGAGAGAGAGAGAGAGAGAGAGAGAGAGAGAGAGAGAGAGCAAAAAAAGTGAAGCTGAGGGAGAGGAAGATTGGTTGATAGAAGATTACAGGATATTGATTTCAGTAAGCTGGGATATAAAAGTAAGATTCTGTTTACACACAGGGAGAGGTTCTTTTCCTGGATTCAAAGCACAACTTGCATCTATTCCCAAGCCATCACTTGAAGGTTTTTTTTTTTTTTTTTTTTTTTTTGTAGATAAGACTTATCCTTGGTAATTAACATTATTGCTTCATGGTTTAAACAATGGTTATTGAATCCTGAAGCACAAAGGTATAAGAGTTCCCAACACTGCCCGGGACCACTTGAGACGCTGATGAAGGAGAGGTCTTCAGAGCCTTGCTTCCATCCAGGTAATTCTTCTGCAGCTGGGAGCAGAGAGCTTTCTGTGAACATCTGTTCTCCGTGGCCAGTTAATACCTGGGTCAGAAATTATAAGCTAAAGTTATAATAATGTTACTGATTCTTTTTATCACTGTGTCGTTTGATTTGAATTAGTTATTTTCTTTCTTCTCCTGTGATAAAAAGCAGTGGTCTTGGGTTGAATCATAGATCTGCAGTCTGGTAGCTGTGAAACTCTGGAAAGATTATTTTATGTCAAGGACCGTCAGCTGTGAAATAAGTAAATGATATTATAATGAGCCTCGTTGTGGGGGTGAAACCCGATGAGGTAAGCCTTCCCTGAATGTTTAAAATGAATCTTGGTTAATGGAAAAATCCTATACCTCGCTTTTCCCAGATAACATGACAAATGATTTATACCTATTTACATTTTAAAAGGTTTTAAAAATTAAAAATACCACATTAGTTTTGGAAGGAAAGTTCAGCAAAGCAGTGCAGTGTTCAGGCAATGATTAAAAGTAAAAGAGGGGTTTGGAGGCACCACAGCTCCGCACCTCCACTCTGTTCTCTCCTTTGTTATTACTGAAAAGTGCTCAGATGCACTCCAGAGTAGATTTTCCAAGAGAATTTGCTTTTCAAATATTAAATCGCACCGTTTCCCCTAAACTCCTGTTATTTGAGAGTTAGACCATGTAATCCTGATTTTTAATCATAAGGCATGGTCAAATCAGAAGTCAATGAATTGATCATTGAAGTAATTATTTGACAAGAAAATCTAGAACCTAATTCAATGCTTATACTAAAATAAATCTCAGATAGATAAAACAGACGGGAATATAGGTAAATATATATATATATATATATATATATATATATATATATATATTTTTTTTTTTTTTTGGTCTTTTTCCTTTTTATCGGTACCAGGGATCAAACTCACAACTGCCTGCTTGCAAGGCAGGTGCTTATGCCGCTGAGCTAAATCCCCAGCCCCTATAGGTGAATATTTTAACCTTTTGCAACAGTGGTGGTTAGTCCTTCTGAAATAAATTTCAAAAATTATGAGATCATATGTGCAACCATGTAATTTTTGAAAATTTCAGAATGTTAAAAAATATACTATGAATAAGAGAAAAATAGAAACTGAGAAATACTAGTACAAGACATAACTTATAAAAGGTCTCATAAATCATTTAGAAAAAATGAAGCAGAAAAATGTGCAAAGCTGAAAAGCGAAAATTCACAAAAAAATGAAAGACTAGTGAATTTGTTCAACTTCATTAGTAATTTTAAGATACTAACAAAATACTAATGTTCTTCTTTAACCTATCACAGCAGAAAAAAAAAAAAAAAAAGACCGAAGACAAAATTAGGCATGCACGGGGTGCTTGGAGAAAGTAGTACTCCTTAACAGTTTTAATGTTTGATAAAGTCTTTCAGAAAGTATTTTAGCAAAGGGCTTAAAAAGTACAGCCTGTCATTTCTGTGACTATAACCCTGTGTAAGTGAATTTATACAAAAGAGAGAATCAAATTTGCATTAAGAAATGTGAATGCAACAAAGTTTATTACAATCTGTTTCTGACTACAAAACTACTTTACAATATGATCTTTTTTTTTTTTTAAATCAGTACTAGGGATCAAATTCACAACTGCATCCTTGCAAGGCAGGTGCTTATGTCACTGAGCTAAATCCCCAGCCCCTACAAAACAATATGAAAGCAATAATTTATACAAATTGTGCACTAGACATACGTAGACAGCTGCCCGCAGGCTGTCCACTGCATTACCTGAGGTTGATAATTGGTGGATTTACTACTTGGTTTCTAATTATGTGTGGTGGGTTTATTTCTTATTTTCTAATTTTGAATTGGTCTTTTGATAGTCCATGTTTTATAATGAGGAAAAGATAATAAAGCTATTTTTTAAGGAAAGGGAGACATTGTGCTGGACACTATTGGAAATGGGGAGAGAGGAGGAGAGACAGCTACACTCTTAAACCAAAGAAGGGAGCTTCAGAAAGATGGAAGAGCTGAGGGTTCTTTGTTCTCCGATATTACAAGGTTATTTTCCAAAAAAGGGAAAATGTGCTATCAACTAAGTATAATGTGCTGACATCAAGTCTGGCTGTAGCTGGTGACAGCGAGAAAACAAGTTCACCCCCATTCAAATCAGTTTCTAATCTGTGAAATGTGAGCCTTAGGCTATGTATTCACTCTGAATGACATTAAAAAATTCAATGTTAAAGCCTCTTGATTTGACTTTCTTCACTTCAGAAAGTCCATCACAACCTGATCCAGGAGGAAGCTAAGCCTGGTGACTTCACTGGGTCTCCTGAAAACACCAGAGCTGGCTGGCTTCTAGTTTAGAAATGTATGTGTCCATTCAGACTATTAAACTGTTGAGCGTGCTGTAGTAACCTCTCTGGTCTGGTCCAGTGGATTTTCAGGTGAGAATAAAACTGTGTAAATTAAATTTTGTTAATATTTACATTAAACTTAATATTCTCTTCGCTGTAAGATCTGGATATAGCCAGAAAACATTTTTTTTTCTCCCTGTGTAATTTTGTGTCTAAATTTCTGGGTCCTTCTCAGTAATGTAGATATATTCAGATTACAGGTCCAGGAGAAACCAGAAGTTTCAAAGACAAAATTAACAAGGACTCAGCTCCTTGGAGCCAAGGCGTCTGCAGCGCAGCTTCAGGAGAGCAGGAAGATGGCATCCAAAGGCTGGTGCTTTTTCCTCCTGCTGAGTTGGGTAGCCAGACCTAAAGCCCACGGTGGTGAGTATGTCACCTAGTGGAGATGGAAGCCATGATCAGTGATTGCAAAATCTATGTGACTTTGACTCAGCCAACCCCTCACCAAAAATCCAAAACAAAACAAAGCAAAAAACAACCAAACAATCATATCAACAACAAAAATCCACTATGCACTGCAGGAAATAGGGACTGAAGATGGGAATGAAAGACAGCATAATGTGGTAAAGAGTTCAAAGGTTGTAGAATCAAACAAAAGCCAATGGCACAGAATTGTAAGCCATGCTTACATAATCAATAATATATAAATTATATAATTAATTTTGAAAGTTTACTGCAGTTTAAGCTACTCAACAGTTAGCCAACTGTCAATTAATGATAGATATAACCAAAACATCCAAATATTCAGGCACTATTTTCCTATTTGGGCATGTCAAGAATTCCAGTTTTTCAATTGCGGCCTACTTGGAGAAATGGTCCTGACAGATGTACCAACACTATCAAGTATAGAGCAGCATCCTATCAAAGCGGAAAAGATATAGAATCTCCTGTTGGAAACAGCAGCAGAAGAAAACAAAGCATGCTGAAAACAAATATCCTTGCTTGAGCATTGCTCCTGCTGAGCACAGAGGCTCCTAAGTGATTCAGTGCTGCTTGTAAATTAGCTCTTCTCCCACTGGGAAGTGTCCTTGGCTGAGAGGATGATCCAACAGAAAGACATTCAAGGACAAACAGGTTCTTTGGGCATCAAGTCGATCCCCACATATGAAGACTGTGATCCTTGCAGTAGTGTTCCCTTAGCATATCCTTGTCCTTTGTGCATCTCTGCCCTCAACCTCACACCTACGTGCAACTTACATAGGTCCCTCACACCATGTATGGCTGTTAAGGCTCTGGAAACCTGCTGCTGTTGCTGAAAGATGCAAGACTTGCAAGACTCTGAGAGGCTTCCCAAACCCCTCCTTTAGAACTGCATCCTGAGGCCAGGTGGCCAATGGGTCTCCTGCCCCTGTGGTTCTGAGATGACCTCAGACTTCCTTACAGGGGCTCCACTAATACAATAGGGAATGACAAGCCTCTCTCCCACTCTGAGATTTCACCAACCTCTGGCCAGCACATGCAACATGAACTTTGCATTGCCTCTTTTCAGACAGTTCTTCTTCTCAGCACTGGAGAAAGACATTTTGTTTATTCTCATATCTTGGGAGATCACCTATATAACACAACCTACATATTCTTTGTGCTGAAGCTTATGAAAAAATCAATATGAAATTGTCTGTTGTATCTGTCTGCCCTCAGCCTCATACTTATATCGTCACCAGAAGTACAATTCTTAAGTACAAGAATTTAGAAATTAATTGTTTTTCTTGACAAGACTTGACCCTCAACATTATGACTCTTCTTGGGGCTGGGTATTTAGCTCAGTGACTTAAGCGCCTGCCTGGCGAGTGTGAGGTCATGGATCCCCAGTACCAAAAACAAAACAAAACAAATCTTGCCTCCACAGTGATTTCTTGCTTGACTTATGGCTACCATTCCTGAGCAATGCATGCCATCAGTTCAGGCAGGCACTTAAGGCACTGAGCTAAATCCCCTGGCCATGCCATCAGTTCCATGAGCAAAGAGATGTGGAGCAGTACACTTTCTGGACAACAAAAAACTTCAGGCTAATATTTTAAAAAATATTGCACGTGTTACAGTAAGAATAGTGATGACTTGGTAGATACATTTTTAACTTGGTATTATTTACTATAGTTGGTTCTGTTTTAATCACTGTAAGCTGTGCAGGATGGCACATGCCTATAATCCCAGCACTCAGGGGGCTGAGGCAAGAGGATCATTGTGAGTTCGGGACCAGCCTGGGCTACAAAGTGAGCTCGAGGCCAGCCTGAAGTGCAGAGTAAGACCTTGTCTCAGAAAGTAAAAAAACAAAAAATAAAACCCCCAACCAAACAAACAAAAAATAACACCAACAGCAAAAAAAAAAAAAAAAAAAAAAAAAAAAAAAAAAAACCAAAAAACAAAACAAAACAAAAAAACCAAAAACCACTCTATATGCCTTATTCCAGAAAATTCTTCCAGGTAATCCTATGAAAAAGATGCATATTGTTAGTCCCATTGTAGTACAAAGAAGAAAACTTCAGCTAAAGAAAGTTAAATAATGTTCCCAAGCTTAAACACTGCTAAGTCATGGAGCAGAAGAGCTGTTAGAGTAACAGAGGCCTAAATCAAAGGGCTGAAGCCTCTTGACACTGCATGCATAGTGATGAGGAGCTCCCGCACCCTGAGAGGTGGGGCTGGGACTCCAGGCTTTGGAGAAAGCACTAGGTCCCCCTCCAGAAAAATCTAATTTCCATCTGATGACTTCAGCTGGTCACTTACCTTTCACAGGAAGTTTCTCTACCTGTACAATAGGGATATCCATCTTTAACTCTCAGGGAGTCTGGTAATTAAACAAGGAAACTTGATTAAATCTGATTCGCTCTCCTGGGTTTTAAAAGAAATAGCTTGAGGATGATGATTGAGATGACTAAAAACTACTACATGGAGTCAGATTGTCTGGGCTTAAATATTGTATCCATCCACTTCTTAGCTGTGGGACATGACATATTCTTTTGCATTTGTTTCCTCATCTGGAACAAGGGGGAAACATGGGTACCTACTTCTAAAGGGTTATTATGGAAATGACTGAAATATACGTCATCTTCCAGGAATGATACCTGGTACACAGGAGATGTGTGGAGTGACAGGAGGTGCATAGGGCCCCAGCAGAGCAGCATCGAGTTGCATTTCCAAGAATTTAAGTATCTCCACCAGAGGGTGAACAGTCTCAACTGTAAGACCTGGGCCAAAGTGAGAGGAAACATAGAGAAAGGAGGAAATTGGAAAAGAGGCAGAGACATAGATAGAGTCATAAGAATGACACTTCTAAACACAAAGACAAACAAAAGAGACAGTGGGAAGACAGCAAGAGAGAAGTTGATACAGAGCCAGGAAGAGTGGAGATGCATACACACAGAGGTGAGCAGAGATCTTTAGAGACAGACAAGAAATCCCTCAAAGAAATGGAGTCATACAAAGGGAAAGATGTGGGAGGGGGAGAGATCACTGGTGGTCCAGCCTGAAGCATAATCTCAGGTCTTCTTTGTCCTCAGCTCCTCTGGATTTTGGGTCTTATTACTTATGTTGTCACTGCCTGGAGTCAGGGCAGATGAAGGCTATGGTGGTGAGGGTCTGTCCTGGTGCATTTGCCCAGGGAATGCTGAGTAGAGAATCCACAGGAGCAATTCAGATTGAAGGGCACCGAGAGTACTGGGTGATGTGTGATGACAGGGCTCTTTGTCCTTAGACTTAGGGTCAAAGGTTTGGATTTCTCACTACCCGTACTTTCAGAACATTCTAATGAGTGTTAAATTAGAAATCCTCTTTCCTAATGTCTCTCCAGATGACCCCTTCCTAGAATTTGAGCCCATTTGGAATGGTAATCAATGGTCAGTCTCCTTAAAAAGATCAGTTTTTACTGCAAGAGTAAGAATCTCCTTTCCTTCCTTTCCTTCTGTTAAAATAGCCACTAACTGTTTTTGTTGCTAATTTCTAATTTCTTAGTTTGTGTATTTATAAAATCTAAGATTGGGAGTGCTGTTGGCAGCAACATGAATTTTTAAGCCATAGAACTGGATCTAAAAAACAGCTTTCTTATTCTGCAGTGTGACTTTGGGTAGGTTATTCTTTAGCCTGTTTCCTAACTTTCCTAAATTATTATGACAAAAACATAACATGATAAATCACTTAGCATGGTAAATGACACTAAGTAAATGCCTTCGGTATGGAAGCTGATATACAGCTAGTAAGAGTAGCACTGGCAGAAAGGCTTTCTATTTTAAAATAAAATTATGTTCATTTTTCTAAAAGTAGCAGATAAGACATTTAAATAAGGACATATCTTTGGCACTTGACTTCAGTATATCCTTAGGCACCTCTCAAAATCTTTACTTCAACTTTTTAGCTGCTTTAGTGATTCTCTGTCATCCACAGGTACATGAAAAGGATCTAAATCTATAGTGAGCAACATTTGCTAAATCTGAGTTGGGCCTGCTGCTTAGAAAGAGGTGACAAGGTAGGCATAAGATCAGACTGAGAAAGCTCTTGGTTCTAACGAGCAGGGAGCTTATCTGAACTCAGCGAGGAGTTGAGAATGATTTAGAGGCAAGCGATGAAACAAAAGAAAACAAGTGATGGGGAGAGAGGAATGCTATCATGATGGCTCAGGTCTGTGGACACACTGTGAAAGGAAAGACTCTTGCACCCATCTAAAGTGTGCGAGTGTGGCCACAGTGTCAAGAGTTTGAACTGTTAGCTTGGCATCCCCTTTATCATCTAGCCCCTCTGTACTGGCAGCCTTCCTGCACACACCTTCAGATCCAGTGGCATGGGCCATTCACCAGCTGACTAAGGGGAAGAACAAGCCCTGAATCATGGTTTTGGTTTTTTTTTTTGCTTGTAGGCTCTTCTTATTCCTATCTACCATGGTTTCATGACAAGTCTTTTCTACTTGGCGCAAACTTGTGTTTGTTATTTCTGTGCATCCTTTGCACATTCCTGCCTTCCCTCTGCTGCGCAGCCTGTATCTTTTTCCTAAAGTGTCCCTTCTTGCTACTGATACTCAGCACACTTGTGCTCACATTTCAGCCAACTTTCCATTGAACCTGTTCCATACACCCTGCTAAAAGGACTGCTTCCTCCTACTAATGCTGAAAACTACCAGTTTGTTGCTCTGGGCCACTTTTACGTTGACTTGAATTATGATTGTTTGGCCTTTACTTCTATAATGTTAGATTCTGCCTGATGCTAAGTTTGTCTTCTCAAGTTATGCATTCCAGAACTGGGGACATAACCACAGTTGATTCACCACAGATGGGTTCAGGGTATCTACTGTAAGGTAGACCTGAGCTACAATTCTAGTGAACATGTAACCTCCATAATCCTTCATCGGACAGCAGGACCACTGTGGTATTACAGGTCTGCTGGAATCAGCATCAATTGAAAACCAGTATCCAGAAGCCCCCAGGAAGCTTTGATTATTTCCTTTTTCCCCAAAGCACAAAAACCCTGGTAAAAGGCCTTAGATCTCTTTGAGGAAGGTTGGAGGAAATATTAACAGTGTAAATTTTTGGTAATGCAGCAAGGTCTTTGCTGACCTTCATTCAAAGGTTTTGTATTTCTAGGATGTACACAGTGTGAACATTGATTGTTTTACCACCATAACTTGAAATTGTCTTTTGTTAATGCACAGATATCTGGAGACCCAGCTGTGCTCCTGGATGGTTTTACTACAAATCCAATTGCTATGGATACTTCTGGAGGCCGAGGACCTGGTTTGATGCTGAGGTAAGCAACTGGACCAGTTTGCTGCTGTGTAGCATAAGGTCAACAAGAGCCCCAGAACTCATCTGATACACAGTCAATGGTTCTTTGTTAGCATTCCTAGGAGGACTGCCTTGCTGGTGAAAAGCAGAGAAGAGGGTTGTGTATCCAACTCATTCTGTTTTGTAAGCACTATTGAAGTAGATACTACGTGCCCAAGCTCTATGACTGTCATGACATAAGGATAAATAAGCAACAGCTACTGTCCTACACATCCTAGAGATATGTAGATCAAAGGAGAATGAGGAAATAACAGCTTATGAAAAGAATAATTGAATTCCTCTATAACATATGCTAGAAAGAGAGTAATGTACAGTTAGGCCTGTCGGAGAGGCCTCAGGACTACTTCATAGAAAGTGAAGAAGTCAAACAAATGGGAGGCTCAGTGGGCCACACAACCCATAGATATGTGGCTTCAGTTCACTGAGGCATTGTCTAAGGCATGCAAAGTAGGCAACCCAAAGAAGTAGAGAGTCAATGCTGCTGTCTCTGAATTGTGATTAACAGATGCAACTAATTGGGGGAGCCATGTAAGTGTGATAACCCAGGCCAGGAATAGTGTCAGAACCCTTGTGTATAACTCAATAAAGAAAAAGGAAAAAGTCAAGGATGGAGCATCTACCATGTGATTGCTACTGAGGATTCGAGAAGTGTAAGACAAATGCTAGACTGTGACATTCAAATAGAAAATTTCCATATAGCATGATCATAAATGAGTTTTCCAAGAGCAACTAGCAGAAAAAATCCAGGGAAGCTTGCCCTATATACTGCTTTCGTGAGCTTAGTCCTGAGAAGACAGAGAGAGAGAGAGAGAGAGAGAGAGAGAGAGAGAGAGAGAGAGAGAGAGAGAGAACCAGACAGACAGACAGGGAAAGGGGGAGAGACTAAGCAAAGTCATTTCCAAGACCCTGTAATCAGCTTCAGGTAAAGTAACTTGTGGTCAAGGTCACATACACTAATAGGTAGCAGGCTCAGAACTCCAGGCTCTTCCTCTGACCCTAAATGACTTGCTCTCACCTTGAGCTCCCTCTTTCTCCAAGAGCACACCTTATGGACTGTGTCGCCTTTCATGGTAACAGATATCTCCTGAGGGACCCAAGTTCTAGAGAAGGAGAAACTCTGTTAGCCCATTCTGCTTAGCACACCAGGTTCCAAGGTTGTCCGTTGCAGCCTTGTAGCATCATTAATGGGACCCCTCCTTTGTGCAGATTGAGTGTCAATCATATGGATATGGAACCCATCTGGCATCTGTCCTGAGTCATAAGGAAGCCAGCGTCATATCAAAGTACATAAGTGGCTATCAAAGAAACCAGCCCGTATGGATTGGCCTGCATGATCCACAGCAGGTAACCCCAAATTTGGCTCACAAATGCCCTTTGGCAAGTCCAGGATGAGAGCCCCTTTTTGGGAAATGGCTTCCCAGTTTACTTCAGTGAAGAACATAATTTAAGCTGTATAGACCTTCATTTGAATTAATTTTCTTTAAAATCTTGGGACACAAAATTGCCAACTTTCCAGTCTTCCAGAAACTAAATAATAAATTTGTGTGTGTGTGTGTGTGTGTGTGTGTGTGTGTGAGTGAGTGTAGCCCTGTTATGAGATTCAGATAAATTAAATTCCTATTAGGTCTTGAGTTAAAGTTGAAAGCTTTCAGCTATCTTTTCCCCTCGTGATGTTACTATCTTTATTATCTTTAATTTTTTCCCACTAGGATCTCACTGTATTTCCCATCACTCCCTCACAGGAATGTATATACATGAGGTCTTTGTAAGATGTGCTGGTTGCTGAGGTCTGTAGCTTCTAGATGCTTTGTGGAGCTCGTAGACTAATACAGAGAAGACAGGAGAGGGTCCCAGTGTTTTCTGTACCTTGATAATATTGCTGAAGATACCACAGATTTATACACTATCTGTCATGAATAGTATATTTTAGTGCTTACCCATAAGTATCTTCATAGTTTTGACTTCTTAAAAATACAGCTAAGTTACAATCATCTACCATCATTGTTACAAATATTTTACACAGTTATTTGGCTTTTAATGATATTTATTTGACCATCAGATATTTTACGTTTTTATGTGCTGACATAATCATAACTCTGTCATTCAGAGATAGGAGTGTACATCTATTTCTATAAGATGTTTGTGTAGTTTGATTTTTATATTCTTGACTAAGGCAAATAAATGGCTTGTAAACATTCTAAAGATTTTTCAGTGTCTCTAGTAATCAAAGAGATGCAAATTAAAATGATATAATTTGATTTATCAGATTATGAAACTGTTACTTTGTCATAAGAAGTAACATTTTTAAGGAATGAAGAAATTGTGCCAATTGATGAGGTTATAAAACTCTACAACTGAATTGCTTTTGGAAAGTGCTTTGGCAATGCATATTAATAACATCAAAATATTAATATCTTTTAATCCATTCATTCTACTTCTGTAATTGTAATTGTATCATAAGGAAATAATTTTAAGTACCCAAACTGACTTTTGAACAAAACTGTTCATTAGTATTTTTTATAATAGCGTAAATTAGAAAAATACGTAACTATCAGTAGTATAATTATAAGATAAATCATTATATAATATTACCATTAAAAGAAAGTTTATGCAAAACAAGGTGCAAATTGAGTACACATTTCAGTAATAACAATACTTACTAGTACCTAAAAATGTAACTATTCATAAGCAGTTTATATCAAGCCAGACTTGTTGGGGCAGGCCTGTATCCCGGCATCTGGGAGGCCAAAGCAGGAGCCCTGTGAGTTTGACTCCAGCCTGAGCAATTTAGTGACTTAGTAAGCTCCTCTCTCAAAAGAAAGAGTGGGCCAGGAAAGTAGATCAGGGGTATAGCTCTGGGTTCAATGCCCAGTAATAAAGACAAAAAACAAAAACAAACCCCCAAATTTATACCAGAAATAGACATGCTAAAATATCTATAATTTTTCTGCTTAGTTATTAAATGGAGTGTCTTTTCTAATATTTTTCTTTATTATATCACTACCTTTTCTTAGTTTTTACAGTGAAAATTCCATTTTTAAGGGCTGAAGGACGGTGGTGGTTGTGGTCAGGGTAGCTAATTGATCTGCACAGATCTCTTATTTCCTGCTACCGTAGAAGGAACTATGGCAGTGGCTTGATGGAACCCCATACCTGAAGGGGTTCTTGAATAATGGGACTTCTGGTGAGCACAAGCACTGTGCTGAGATGAGCTACAAAAAAAGTAAGTTCTCATGCCCTCCCTCCCCCTTCTAAATCTCACCTTTTCCCTTGACCCACCAAGAGCAAAAGTAGACATCCTCACACTCTTTCCTCCACTCTGTTATTATGCCAGCAACTCTGTCCTTCTACAGAACAGTGACTTTACTACAGACATCATTTAATAGCCATTGAGCAGCATTAATAAATGATGTGAAAGATTTTATCTATAAAACAAGAACATAGATTGTTAGAGATGAAGAGATAACTTGATGTCAACAATTGTACATTTGATGATATCCCAGCAAGAATAAAATACCATCCTGGTGACACTGGATTTGTATGCTAGCCAAAAATTGTGCTGGCGCAGGGTCTGATCAGGGACTCAGGAACTGGCTCAGGAGGAGAGAGGGACCACTGACTCCAGTTTACTATTGTCTGAGCTTGTAAGAAAAATAAAGGAGAGAAAACTATTTAACAGCAAGAGGAGATGGGTGCTCCACTGTTGGTGGGAATATAGACTGAGTGCGACTACTGTGGAAATCAGTGTGGAGGTTCCTCAAAAAACTAAGATTAAAATTCCTATTTGACCCAGCTATTCCATTCTGAGTATTTTCTCAGAAGAGTTAACATCATACCAGCGTGCTATATGTGCATTTGTGTTTATAGCAACACAATTTGTAATAGTCAAATCTTGGAAATAACCCAAATGCCCATCAACTGAAGAATGAATGAAAAAAATGTGGTATTTTTATATGATGTAGTACTACTTAGCTATAAAGAAGAATAAACTTGAGGCTTTTAAAGGTAAATGTATACAACTAGAGTCCATAACTCATAAGTGAATAAATCAAACTCACATATGTAAACATCATCTTGTCTCCCTAGTGTAAGGAACTAAAAGAATAAATAAGATACAAAATTTGCAATGGATATTGAAAAAGGGAAAGAAACTACCCAAATGGAAAGAACAGCTGGGATGGGGGAAAGGAAAAAAAGAAGCACAGGAAAAAGAAAATAAATAAATAAATAAGGTAGCTAACATAATTATACTAGTCATTCCCTTTAGTTCATTGAAAAGATCAGTCTGTGTTTAAATTGGTTGATCAATTTTGGATGCTTATATTTTGTATCTGAGCAACTGCTTTGAAGACAACAATGTGTAATATAGTAATCATTGCCAATTTCCTATTACCCTGTTTTGAAATTTGGTATCACTGTTTTTATTTTTTCTCGCTTTAAAATTAAAACAAACAAACAAAAACAAAAGGGACAGGAAGGGCCAACCTTGAGGAAGACCTTCAAGACGAAGAGCTGAAAGGATTTTCACAGGCCAACAGCGAACCACACTGCTGTTGGGAAAGTCGTGTGTCAGTTCAGCTAGGAGGAACACAGCCAGGGCCATTAGATAGAAGTGTGCAAAATGTGGGTGTCTGTCTAGTTCAAGGAAAAGACTGGACAGTTAGCATTGTCTCAATGCTTAACAGGCTACCCTAGAGAGTAGTGAGAAACTTATCACTAGAGTCAATCCAACAAAAGGTAGACATTTTATAGTCATTTTGTTCTGTTTGTTTTTTGCAATACTGAGAATTGAATTAAGGTAGAGACTTTGCACTGAACTACATTTCCCAGGTCTTTTTAAAAACTTTTTACTTTTCAAAGCCAGTCTGACTACATAGCCCTATCTCAAAAGCCAAAAATAAATAAACAAACAATTAATTAAAAATAAAAGAAAATAAATGAGAAAATCATTTTCCTTTTTAAGATGGTCTTGTAAGCTGCTGAATCATCCAAGTTGGGCATGGATTTGTGACCCTCCCACTTCAATCTCCCATAGTGCTGAGATTATAGGTGTGCAACACCATGCCAAGCTGACATTGCAGTATTTTTTTATTATTAGTTGAAGCATTTAAAGTGTTTGAAGACACTATAACACAACAAGACTAAAAGAAATATTTTAAAAATACAAATTCCAGGGATTCACTTCAGACCTCCAATGTAAGAGTCTGTGGGCAAAAAGCAGATCAGCTTTCAGGAAGCAGCAGCCTGGGTGCCTCCCAAAGCCTCTCCTATCCCAGTGATTCCAAGGTTTCCAGTGGACAGGGTTCTCAGAAAAGAGCCCTTTCCCTGTCAGTTCATGAGCAGATCAGCACAGTGATTATGGTGAAGGAGTTTCAGTTGTGTTGATTGAAACCAGATGCCTAACAGTTCCTTGAGAGCCCAACTCTTCCCTGCCTTTATTCACCAGCTCACAGTTATTAGAATGTGGGCTCTCAAGGCAGAAAAACATCAGAAAGGAATCAAGTCTTAGAGACAAACTAGAGTAGGGTAGAGTTTAATGGAAACTTATCCTTGGCCCCATCAATGTTATCATATATTTGTAGAATGGATTGTTTCTCCAGAGTGTTGCAAAGAGGGTCTGGGATGATTTTTCCAAGTTGAGCTCTAACAAAGTTCTTGCTAATTTTTTTTTAAATTCAAAAGGTCTAATATTTTTACCTCAAGGTAAAGTCCTACATGAACTTGTCTCTATGCCACAGGGCTTGTTGCCTTTTAATTCCTATTAAAAAGCCTTTTACTCTATGTGTTTTTCTCCTACCCTCTAGAATTCTACCGTACATTGCAATGTAACTTTTAGGATTCATGGTGTTTTGTGACTTACCACTGGTTCACTTTGGAACATTTAATAATAAATGAAGTTTGGCAGTGTAAGAAGAAATGTCATGCTCAATCTAGTTTGTGGCAGAATTTCCAACTTATCTCCCTACCTGAGCTGTGTGGCCATCTGTAGATTTTTTTTACTTCTCTGTGTCTTAGATGCCTCTCTATGAAAAGAGAGAAATGACTATTTCAGTCATCCTTATCCACGTGAAAAGCTTCCACCAGTGCCAGCGAGGTATCAGGGAGGAGTAGAGTGAGCACTGGTCTGTGTGGTTGCCTTGGGGCAAACTGGCCTTGTTCTGGTTTGCTCTGTGGATGGAACTTTGAATGGCCCAGCTAGGAGACACTCAGACCCAAACAGTACCCTAATCAGTGATAAGCCAAAGCAGACACAATAAGACTGTCTCTCAAGAAAGGATCCAGAATACAGTAGCAACATTGGGTGTGTTCTCTTGGCTTTCACTCTGTGAAGTAGCAACACGTCTTTAGTTCCCAGTTCATTTACATTGTGTGAATCCAGCTCTGATCAGATCTATCCATGGATCAGAGCATGTGTAGCAACATCCTCTGTGCCTCTTGAGAACTAGAAGGAGGTATATCATTTCCTCTTCCTGGGTATTTCCATACACCTTAGCACACATTAGCCACAGGGCCAAATTTGCAGTTCAAAGCCCAAGCAAACACTCGACTGGGGAAGGACTCTAAGCTCTGCTGTGGACACCCCTGGACAAAAAATTATTCTAAGGAACTTGATTTTGGGAAGAGAAATAGTTTAGCCTTTCCTCAAAAATAGGCCAGTCCTTCCTGGATCAGCCATTCTTTATAAATAGGTGCCCTGTTTGGACATGATTGACTTCAGCTGCTTTGAACTTTGAGCAGGAACTTGTTAAAGCTCAGCTGCGAACTTTAGGAAAGCTCATTCCCCAGGCCCTCCCTGTAACCTGTTTCAAACAAAGAGACTCGCTTGTGTTTAGTAAATTCATGTCAAACCCTGTTTTCCTCCAAAGCATGCTGGAGTGGAGCTTGTACAATTGGACATGATATTTAAATGATTTTTCTTTCTGTTTGTTAAGTTAGAATTTGTGTTATCTGGTTTCTCCAGAGAAATAGAAATAACAGAATGAGGGGGAAAGGGAGGGAATTGATTTTTAAGAATTGACTTATGCATTTGTGGGCTGGCAAGTCTGAAGTCCACAGAGCAGACCAGCAGGCTGGACATTACTAGAAGAGTTGATTTTGCAGTCTTGAGTCCAAAGGCAGACTAGGGGCAGAATCCTTTTTGCTGTAGGGACTTCAGACTTTTCTCTTAAGGCCTCCAACTCATTAGACAAGGTCCATACATATTATAGAAGGTAATCCATTTTATTCAGAGTGTGCTGATGCAAATGTCAACCGTATCTAAAAAATACCTTCACAGTGGGATCTAGAGTTCTAGATAACTAGCAACTGCTAGACATCTATGATACCCAAACAACTGGGTATTGTAACTAGCCAGACTGACACACAACGTAACTATCACTTTATCTTACCCATGACCCCAAGCAAAATAATCAGATAACTCTGGTAAGCTCAGTACTGAACTGAATGATTTCAATATCTGTTTATTTTCTTACAGAGTTTTTAGCTTGGAACAAAAATGACTGCAATAAACTCCAGCACTTCCTGTGCAAATATCAACCATAGAGCAAGAATCAAGATTCTGCTAATCCTTGGGCCACTTTTCCAGAAAGTAAATGCAGCAGAAAGGAATGATGAGGCTTCTGTTTTACTGACTTCTATAGGTTTAGAGAAAATCTCTCAGCATTGGTATGCTAGTGACTTGTGATGTTTTCACCTCACAATTATTTCTACCACATACTTTCCTCCACCTATCCCTGCTGTCTCAAGAAGACTAGAAGTGCATGCCACTGACGAAAAACAGCTGTGTTTTAGCCATAGGCGTAAAGGTGTGAAGGCAGGAAGTAGAAACGCAAGAATGAGTTTCTACTCCTGTCCACTTCTGCACCTTCTGCCTTCTCTCCATTGCTCGCATCCTCCCCCTCAGCTATTTGTCAGCACCTCCTTTGGCCATGGGAATATTCACCAATAGAGTCCCTATTAGACTTACAATAAATAATCATATCCTCTGGAGGTTGCATTGTTTCAATTCAGAAGCAGAAAGGCAAACCAAGACTCAAAAATAACACTCATCTTTCTCCCATTTCTGCTTCCTGTCTCCCTGGACGCAGCCTTTGTTTGAACAGAGGAGAGAGGAGAGAGGAGAGTGACATACTTCCCAGACTCGGAGAATAGTTCAATGAGTGAGGTATTATATAATTGTTAGTATTGCTCCACTTGGGAAAGGAGATGACTATCACAGCTGGTGTAGTATCTGACATGGGGTCCAGAGAATCATTTCTTACTGCCATTAAAAACCTGTATGTCCTTGCTGGGTTCTCTTGGCTTGAGATTTGAGACTCCTTATTGTGTGGCTGCTCCAATAATTGGAGGGTTCCTGTGCCTTCAAACAAATTTGTGTTCCCTCAGGTCATGAAATGCATGACAGAGAAAGAAGAAAAGTAAGGACTTGATGATTATAGAAAGCATTGCTTCAGCCTGACCACATTTCATAGAAAAAAAAGCTACGTGAGAGGAGAGGCCAGGTGGCTGCTGGGCTGAGTTGTGCTGAGTGAATGGCCATTTGGTTCATCACCCATTGTGTGACCAACCAGTCTTTAAACACAGTCTTCCTCCCTAATCTGAGAAGTCTTTTGCCATCTCAGCAGTCTAAGAAAGATTGGCTGTTCAGTTCTGGCTAAAAGAAGGGTTCAGTAAAGAAAGGGAAATGCAGAACAGCTCTTTTGGTGGTCAAAGAGGAAAATGTAAAAAATAATGTACTGCATCTCCCCAAGATTATCAAAAAAAAGATAAATATCTTCAAGATGAGATTTCAGATGTAGTGAAAATGAGTGATGAGGCCTATGAAAATGAGTCATTGTTTTGAAGCCTATAGCCAGTTTCCACAGAATAGCAACCACCAGCTCCTAAGAGGATTCTGAGAAAGTCTGTGCTGGGGGAACAAATGACAGTATCAGATTCCTGGATAGGAATGATAGGTAAACTGAGGCTACCAGATTGACAGGAGCCACAGGGAACCCTGCTGAATAAGTACCAGATTCTATTGTAGAACCTATACAAAGTAAGAGAAAGTGAAGGAAGCATGAATAAGAACTGACAGAATTTTCGGCGCGGAAGGGAACCATCTGATAGAATTTTCAGCGCGGCCAAAAAGATAAGAAGTATGAAATAAAAGAGGCCTTTATTCTAAGAATGTGGAGAAAGACTCCATGATCCTCCCGGATCTGGCATTTTCTCCACCAGACATGTGGTGTGGGGGCATGTAGCTTAGGTTTGGGGTGGTGCCTAAGGGCCATTACCGATGCACTGGTGGTCCATTGGTATTTATTTCATGTCACAGGTAAATTGCCTAGGGGCGGGAAAGGTGACCTCAAGATAGAGCCCTTTGGTTCCATCTCCAAGCTTCCTGCCCACTACAATGTCCCGTCTGGGGCAAAATCCTTTCAAGAACAGCCTCCGAGAATAGCAGTTCTCAATTTTTGTGACTAAGAAATAAATACATGAGAGATAAAGGTCGTCAGAGGCTACACTTCCTTCCCATTTCATTTGTACTTTCAAAGGAAAAAGATGGCAAGGAAGAGATAAATAAAATGAAAATCCAAACAGTAACAGTAGATATGCCAAAAACGTCTATCACCATCTTAACACAATCTTAGTGATGTAATAACAAAACACTTCCTGAAATTGAAAATGCCAGTAATCTGTAGGTATGTGTGCACAGATGGAGCATCATGACATCCCTAAGCCTGGACAAGTCACTGAGTTAGTTAGAAAACTAGGCTACAGAGGGGTCCAGCTCACTGGTAGAGTGTTTGCCTAGCATGGTTGAAGCCCTGGATTCAATTTCTACCACAGAAAAAGAAAAGAAAGAAACCTAGTGAGTCTATAGAACTAAGAATTCTTTATGATTCACTGAGTAGTTGTTTCAGGTGACAAATCTTTATTGAATAAATACTAGAGGCCAAGAATTCATTTTAGGGAAACTATCAGTGAAATGGGAATCCTTCAGTGAACAAAACAGATAAGATTTTTACCACCATGAACCACATTTCAGCAGGATATGGGAATGGAGGTAGACAGACAATAAACTAAGTACAGAATACAGTATAAGAAGATGACAAATGCAATAGTAAAAACATAAGGCTGACAAGGAGCTCAAGCATCAAGAATGTGTTGCGAGTGTATGTAATAAGTAGGTCGCATTGTTATTACAGCTAACAACCAGACAATCTCAAACAACAGAAAGGAGAATTTATTAGTTTATGATACTCCGCAGTCCATAAGTATATTTGAACTCAGGTAACTTGACTAACAGCTCAACAAAGCCAATAGATAGGCTTTTCTCTTCAGTTTTGAGTCATTTTTGCTGGGAATTGCTTTAATTCTACTTATAAGATAACTGCAACAGCTACATCCCTCACCTCTATGTGGAAAGAAGTCCACACCTCTCCAACAAGAGCCTCTATGTAAAGCTGTTTGGCCAGGAATGGCCAGGAGAACAGAATGTGATGATTAATTTAGCTGCTTTATATCATATGTTTCTACTCTAGAACTTAGGGGCTTACTCCTCTTCACCTGAGAGAGGACCACCATTAGCCCATATGTGCCTTGGTTGAATTTTTTTAAAGAGCACCTGTTTTTCCATGAAAACACACAGCCCCACGGGCTCATGGCACAAAAACAGCCCTTAACCTCCTCATGCTATACACAAACTACACAGCCCAGTTAGGAGACTGTGAGCAAGGAAGGGTGGATATCTGTCCTGGGGGCCCAGGGCCATCCTTTGAGGAATTCTGTCCTAGGTCCCAGTGCAGGACCTTTGAATCAGGAGTCTGAGCAGCCTGGAGAAACACCTAATGCAAGAAACAGAACATGCTTTTCAACCAGGGCTATTCCTAAGATATGTGTACATTTATGACTCCAACTGTGGTCTTTAGTAGTTTACTACCGTGGGAAGAGCAACGGATTTAAACTTTAGTCACTCTGGTTCTGTCTAATAGCCCAAAATGAAGGTGGGAGATTGAGCCTGGCCCCTGAACTTTCTTTTCCTTTCTTGGGGATTTTAGAATTGAGTTAATTAAAGCATGGGAAAATTATAGAATGTAGCCTGGCATAATTTTTAACAAATGTCATCTTGCTCTATGAAAATGATATAGACAGCACAGTGATCACCTTGACTGCTGAGGTACAAACTCATTAATCTACGATCATCTGGAAAATGGGAGAGTGAAACAGAAGAAACCTTGGGCCCCAGGAAGCTCAAGAAGAAGGCTCTTAGCACATAGGAGGCCACATAGACCTTGGGGAGTAGAGGTACAGGCTGAGTGTTAATTCACAAATTCAAAAGCATTTCCATTAATCTTTGTAGTCAATAAATTAACAAATATCAAGGACAGAATCTGAAGACTAAGTAAAAAACCATTTATTTTAGTTTCAATATAGTGAAAATCTATGCGACCTCAGATTAGCTTTCTTAAAAACACAAAAAAGAATGAGCTGTGAAAGAAAAAAAATTAATAAATTTTGTTTCAAAATGTAAAACTATGTTTTTAAAATAGACTTAAAAATCTAAAATACTTTCTGTAGGACGGGAGAAAACATGGACATAACATAGGTCTGATAAAGACTTTTGGTCAATAAAAGAAAAAAATTAAACCTAAATCTACTTACAAAAGCTATGTGGTTCATGTTCAGTGCCTTTCAATCTGATCTTTACCAGAATTACTTATTTTTATCTGTGCCCTGCCTTCCACCATTTACTCTGTTTTTAAGTGTACTGTCCTCCCCGCCAATCTCTCTTTTGTTAGTGTATGTTAGTAATACACAGTGGTGAGAATCACTTTGGGAAATTAGCAAATGACTTTAACGTATTATTATGGCTTAGATCAAGAATTTTCCCTAAAGTTCTGGTGTGCTGAGGGGCGGGGCTTTTGAAAGGTGCTTGGATTGTGGGAGCCACACAGCTGACTTGCTGTTAAGCATTGTGTCCTGGATGGAAGAGTTGATCTCTAGGGTCATGCTTGTCTCTCCCTATCCAGTTCTTTCCTTCTGTGTGCTTCCTGGCTGCCATACTATGATCAGCTTTCCTCTGCCGAGACCCTTCTATTGTGCATTTCTGCATTTCAGTCCGCTGACCATGGATTTAAACTTCTGAAGCTGTGAGCCAAAATAAATATTCCCTCCTTTAAATTGTGGGTAACATAACTTGATGATGATTAATCTGTTTGCCACCCTTTCCCTTTCCCTTTTCTCCCTAACCCTAATCCTCACCACCTTCCGTTTCCTAGTTTCTTGGCATTCATTTTTTATTGAATGGATTGATTGATGTTTTAGGTTTCTCATATTATAATGATAACTTTCTGAGTGTGGCTTTATTTACTAAGTATGGTGGCCTCTAGTTCCATCAATTTTCTTCAGCCACTCTTAACCAAAATACTGAAGCACTTAACCCCTTTAAAAACCTTTCACAAAGACCTCAGGGAAGTGAAGATGAGTAGATTAATCACTCTGCCAATCTTCAAACACATCATGACTTCTACTGGGAATGCCTAAAACTCTTTCATGAGCCATTGAAGGATTTGGATGAAGTGTGCCACTGCCTCTAGGTCCCTATTCTGCTTCTGTTAGCCTCTTTTAGCAGCCACAGCACATTGCCTTTCTCTAAGTTTCATTGCTGTTTTAAATATTTTGATCTCAAGGATATGTCTGTCTTTCAAGCATCAGTTTCCTTGGTATAAATTGAGAATAAATTGAGGACCTAAACTCCAGTGCTTACAGAGTTTAGTTAATGTGAATAAGAAAAGTGGTCTGATATTAAGGCAATTAGAACAGGAGAACAGGAATTCAAATTAACTTTTTTTCAATTGAATGTAATCCAAACAAAGCTGGTTGGTTGACCTTTGTCCGTGGAGTGATATAGTGCCAGAGTCCTCCCTCTGCAAGTTGATAACCCCAGAGTGAACAGTGCCTTCATGCTCCAATATTCTCTTGTTCTCTTAGCATGTAGATGGATCATATAGTTTACTAAATTAGGGATATATCTCTAACATCACTAGGGAGTTTTACAAAGTAACAGTGAACATAAAATAATGCACATTAATGGTGGGTTGTCATACGTTAGTCGAGGACAGTCATTCCAAACTTTATTGTAACCAAAACACAGGCAGTCTAGACATATGAGCAGGTTACGAAAGTTAAAATTTATGACTGTAAAGGAAGGCCCTTCCTGTAGCACCAGAACCCCATAAAAGCAACAGAATGGAAATTTAGGGGAAAGGTTCAGGCCAAAAGAAATTTGCAGATAGGAAGCCCAAATTTGGGAGTACTACTTTGAATATAAGTCTTATTGAGGTTATAGATTACAGCAACATGCCATAGTAAATACGTGGTAAATAATACTTAGATGATTGATCACAACTTAAAACAGCTACTGCTCAAAAAAGTAAATAAAGATGAAATCAAGACAAAGAACAGGTCTAGAAGTTTATAACCCAGAAGAGTATGTTATAGGCAATGCATATAAATTTTTTATTGACAGGCAAAAATTTGTCTACACTACTAATTAAGATGAGTCACCATAATACCATAGATAAGCATTAAAAATGTAATAGGGGCTTAAGATAAAGGTAAAAAAGCAAATGAACATCCTAAGAGGGATCTTCAAGTAAACAAAGAAAAATAAATAAAAAATTATTCAAGTAAATTTCAGATAATTTACCCATTTCAAGCCCCTCTGCCAAGAAGAGATTAAACAAGAAATACACAATAAAGGGATTTGGCAGAATTCTAGAAACAAAGTGTTATAGTTTGGATCTTTTATGTTCCCCAAAGACCCATTAGTTAAAGTTTTGTTCTCCATCTTGGTACTATTTGGAGGTCCTCAGGATATCAAGAGCACACCTTCTGGGAACTGTGGGATGCCAGTCTTACCTCCAATTTCTCTCTCTTTCCCTCTCTGTTTCCTTCCCGGCTATGAGATGAGTGGTTTGTTCCATCCCACACTTCCACCATGATGTGTACCACCACAGGTCCAAGGCACGGGGGACAACCCGTTAAGGACTGAAACCTCTAAAGCTATGAATCAAAATAAACCTTTTTTCTTTTTGAGCTGATTATCTCAAGTGTTTGTTACATTACAGTGATGGAAAATTGAGGAACAGAAAGGATGTAACAATAATATGAGATTTGCACTAACAAAAGGAAAAAAATTATTTTTTTAATTTTAAATGTAATTGCAAATGACTTTTGGCATAGTATTTGAAGGATCATTATTTAGGCCAACAAGTGACATATTTTCCACTTTCCTTTTTTTATTGATGAGACAATACTTTTACTTTTTTAAAATTGTAAATGGATCTTTTGCTTTGAAGGCAATGAAGAGGTGAAGGAAGAGGTACAAAGAAGAACAAAAGGGCATGGAAAAAGAATTAAGATGTGTTATGTACATGAGTCAACCATTCATAAGGAATACAATCATTATGTACTGCAAAGGTGTATGAATAAAAATAATGATTTAGTAGAAAAGAATACTTACAAATAGAAAAGATTTATTGTTTTCTGAGTGTAATTATAAAAATGCATCAATTGTTATGAATAATTCCATTTAAAAATATGCAATGTTTGATAATAGATCTTAAATATGAAATTAATTCCTATGTTTCTTTCTAATTAGCTTCCTTCTATTTGGAGTCTTTTTACCAAATTCTTTTTTTTATTTTAAAGAGAAAAAAGAAGTTAGAAAAGCAAAACAAAAAGCAAAAGATATAAACAACAACAAAACCAAAAAAATAATAATATAGGTTTTCAAAACAGAATGAAAGAAATTTAACAATGGTTGTTATATTGCATATTGTTATATTTTTTTCAAAGAAAGAAAGAAAATGTAAAAAATAGAAAAACATAAAAAGGTAGAACAATACAGAATTCAAAAAAACATCATAAAATTGCTAGTTAATATATTACCCACTGTTGTCTTAAAAATAGTTGCCAAAACCACAAAATCAAAGCACAGAGTGGCTAGACACTCAAACATTGACAGTGCAAACCCTTATGTTCAATGAGCCAAAAGAAATTCAGTAATATGGTCATTTATCTTACACACTATTCATACCATTATGTCCTTTAGAGCACTTTCCTTCCCTTTCACTTTTACAATATCTATTATACTTTTTGGATCCCATTATTCTGTCAGTTTTTATTATTTTTTACACAAAAGAGACAATGTGATATTTACTCATGTGAGTCTTGTTTATTTCACTAATGAGGATATTCTCAAGTTGCCTCCATCTCTAAAGGCCTCAAGAAAATCCATTTTATAGCTGAGTAATATTCCATTGTATAAAAATACCACATCTTTTTCATCCACTCTGCAGTTGATAGGAATTTTGGTTGTTTCCAAGAGTTAGCTATCACAAATTGTACTGCTATGAACTGGGTACACATATATCACTGTGGCATGACATTTTCAATTTTTCTGGGAAAATACCCAGGAGGGGAATAGCTGGATTGAATGGACTCTCCAATCCTAGTTTTTTGAGGAATCTCCATACCGATTTCCAAAGTGGTTGCACCAGTCTGCACTCCCACCAACAATGGAGCAGTGTTTCTTTTTCCCCACATCCTCACCAACATTTGTTATCAGTTGTTTTCTTGATGGTAGCCATTCTTTCCAAGATGAGATGAAATCTCAATGCTGTTTTAATTTGCGTTTCTCAAATGACCAGTGATGGTGAACATTTATTCATATATTTATTTGCCATTTGTATATCTTCATCTGAGAACTGTATGTTCATTTCTGATGCCCATTTTTGGAGAGGGTCTTTGAATTTGGGAGGTTTGATGTTTTTCAATTCTTTATATGTTCTGGACCTAAATCTTTTGTCTGAGGGATTGTTGGCTAAAATTCTTTCCCATTCTGCGTGTTTTCTTTTCACTTTGTTGGTAATTTCTTTTGAAGTGCAGAAACTTTTTAGTAATATGAGATCCCAGTTGTTGATTCTTTGAAGTATTTCCCATGAGGTTTGTGTTTTATTCATGAATTCTCTGCCTACTCCTATGTCTCCAAGATTTCTACCTACTTTGTCCTCCAGTATATTTAGTGTTTCTGTTTTAATATTTAGATCCTTGATCCATTTTGACTTTAGTTTATTGTTTAGTTATAGACATGGGTCTATTTTCAGTCTTCTGCATGTGGAAAGCTAATTTTTCCAACATCACATTTTAAAGAGGCTACCTTTTTTCCAGTGAACACTTTAGCCCCTTTGCCCAATTTAAGGTGGCTGAGTGTCTTTGTAATGGTGTTTGCATCTTCTAATCTGTTCCATTGATCCTCAGGTCTATTTCTTTGCCAGTACCACGCTGATTTTATTATTGTGGCTTTGTAGTATAGTTTTAAGTCAGGAATTAACATAGCTCCTGTCTTGCCTTTGTTGCCCAGAATCACCTTTGCTATGCTAGATTTCTTCTTTTTCTAAATGAGTATTAGGAATGTTTTCTCTAGATCTGTAATATATGTTAATGGTATTTTGATTGGAATTGCATTGAATCTGTATAACAGTTTTGGGAGTATAGCCATTTTTACAATGTTGGTTCTTCCTAACCCAGAGCAAGGAATATCCTTCCATTTTCTAATATCCTCTTCAATCTCCTTTTTTAGAATAATATACTTTTCAGCATACTTTTCAGTAGTATACTTTTCAGATCTTTTACATTCTTGGTTAGGTTGATTCCAAAGTATCTGATATTTTTTAGATGCTATTGTGAAAGGTGATGTTTCCATAATTTCTCTCTCACTGAGTTTTTGTTTGTGTACAGGAATGCCATTGATTTTTGAGTGTTGACTTTGTATCCAGTTACGCTGCTGAATTTGTTTATTAACTCTAGTAGTCTTTTAATAATAGAGTTTTTGGGGTCTTCTATGTAGAGTATCATGTCATCTGCAAATGATGATAATTTAGCTTCTTTTCCTATTTTTATTTCTCCCTCTTGTCTGATTGCTCTGGCTAATATTTCTAGAACTATATTGAATAGGAGTGGTGATAGTGGACATCCTTGTCTTGTTCCTGATTTTAGAGTGAAGACTTTCAGTTTTTTTCCATTTAGTAAAATGTTGGCTATTGGTTTGTCGTAAATGGCCACTAAGAGATTGAGGTACATATCATCTATTCTGTGTTTCTATAGGGTTTTTATTATGAACATATATTGGACTTTATCAAAAGCTTTTTCTACATATATTGAGATGATCATGTGATTTTTGTTTTTGGCTCTGTTGATGTGGTGTATTACATTTCTTGATCTGTGTATTTTGAACCATTCTTGCATTCCTGGAATAAATCCCACTTTTTGATGATTTGCTGCATTCTATTTGCCAATATTTTATTGAGAATCTTTATGTCAATGTTCATTAATGAGATTGGTCTATAGTAGTGCACTGTGATCAGATATTATCAGAGGATAATTTCACTCCCTTTGAATTTACTTAAGAATGTGTTATGAGTTAATATATAGTCTATTTTAGAGAATGTCCCATGTGCAGCTGAGAAGAATGTATATTCTGATATGGTTGGGTGGAACACTCTGTAAACATCCACTAAGTGCATTAGTTCACAGGTATAATTCAGTTCTGTTATTTCTTTGCTGATTTTTTTCTAGTTGATCTATTTTTTTGCGACAGTGGGTGTTAAGGTCTCCTATAATAATTTTGTTCTTGTGTATTTGGTTTTACATGTCCTTTAGTATTTGTCTTATATAGTTGGGTGCTCCTGCATTTGGTGCATATATATTTATAATTGTTAGTTCTTCCTCTTGTAATTTTCCACTTAAAATTTATAGTGGCCTTCTTTATCTCTTTTAATCATTTTAGGTTTGAAGTTTACTTTGTCTGCAAACAGAATAGCTACCCCTGCTTTTTTCTGGGTTCCTGTTGCATGGAATACTATTTTCCATCCTTTGACTTTTAGTCTGAGTTTCTTTTTGAGTCAGACATGTTTCTTGTATACAGCATATTGTGGGGTCCTATTTCTTGATCCATTCTGTCAACCTGTTTCTTTTGACAGGTGAATTGAGCCCATTTGCATTTATGAATATCACTGATACGTACTGGCTTGACTTTGCCATGTTGTATTCCTGTTGTTGGTTTCCCGCTTTCCTCCCTTGTTTAGTTTCTTGTCCAGCCTGTGGTTTCTTTATTTTGTTGTTCTGGAGATTCTGGTCATTTTTTTGTCTGTTTCTAGCATGTCTTTCAACACTCTTTCTAGGGTTGGTTTAGTAGATATCAATTTCTTCAGGTGTTCTTTGTCATGGAAGTATCTTGTTTCTCCATTAAATTTGAAAGACAGTTTCACAGAGTTCATCAGTCTGGGTTGAAAGTTGTTTTCTTTTAGGGCTTGAAATACTTCACTCCAAGCTCATCTTAACCTAAAGGTTTGTGCTGAAAAATCTGCCATGATTCTAATAAGCTTTCCTTGATAGGTGAGTTGTATCTTTTCTCTAACAGCTTTTAGTATTGTGTTTTTATGCTTCATGTCTGGGATCTTAATTATATGTCTAGGTGTAGATCTATGTTGGTTATGACTGTTTGGCATTCCATAAGCCTCATTTGTTTGTATATCAAGGTTTTTCCCTATGTTTGGGAAATTTTCTGCTATTACTTCTGTGAATAGCTTAGTTATGTCCTTTGCACTGTCTCCTGCATCCTCTCTGGTGCCTATCAGTCTTACATTGTTTCTGTTGTCATTGTCTTGAAGCTTCTGGATTGCCATTTCATGCTGCTTTGTTGTTTTTACAAGCTTGTTGTTTTATAAGTTCTATCCTTTCATGGTCACTATCTGCGATCCTGTCGTCAAGGTCTGAAATTCTATCCTCAGCTTCATTTAAACAGTTTTGCCAGCTTCAATAGAATTTTTGTTTCTTGGATATCTCTTTGAATTTGTTTCTTGGATTCTGCTTGTTTTCCTTATTGTTCACTCAGAGTTTCAGTCAATTTCCCATGCTCCTGTATTTTGTTTTTATCTATTTCTTCCTTAGCTATGTTGAGCAAATCCTTTACTAAGGTTGTTATTTCTGTCTTTATGTAAGATATTACTTCTAATTTAATTTCTTCTATAGCCTCATGGATTTGTTTCTTTACTTCATTGCTCTTTTCAGAGATTTCTGATGTATGACTTTTAAAGTCCTCTATTTGCCTGTTCTTGCTCCTGATGGACTAGATGTTTGAGATTGCATTTTGGTTTTTCGTTTTGTCATTTTCACCTTCTGGGCCAATATCTGGTTATTTAATCCCAATAGTTACAACTTCAGCAGTGTAACTCCTAGGGTCTTACTGTGTGGTTGATGTCTGCTTGATTGTTGGGTACATAGTGACTGGAACATACCAGGGTCCTCTGTCTGTGTGAGGGGCCACCAAGTCTCCTGTCAAACCAGCACTGCCAGTCCACTGCAGTTCAAGGCTCTGGGAGGGAGAGTGGGAGCCAAATGTTCACAGTAGTGCTTGGTCTAAGAGATGGGGAGGGTAGCCAAGGGCAGTGGGCCAAGTCAGAGTGGGTATGGTGGTCCTCTCAGTCAGCACACAGGAGGAGCATGCTGAATTGCAGGCATGGTGGTGGTCAGAGCCAGGGTGGAGCACAGAGATCATCCTCTGGGTGCATGGGCACAAGTGTGGCACAGAGGAGTGAGCTTGGATGGGGCATGGAGGTTGCCCCTTGGGTGGGCAGCAGTGGGCCATTTTGGAGTCTTAATAGAATATAGACAGCATATCATGGGAAGCACATAGATAGTTGTTAAACTATTTCACTCTGTGATCTATGCTTGAGTCATTACATTCTAAATCATCCTGGGGGCAAAGCACCATCTGGTGTGCATGAGGGCCGTGTGGCACAGGTGGCAGGCAGGCAGGGCCAGGAGACACTGGCAGCACAGTCCTAGGAGCAGGACTGGAGTCTGGGGACACTGAGGCTACCACAGTGGCGGTGGGGGTGCAGGGAACAGAGGGTGGGAAGAGTGGAGGACCTGGAGCTGCTTTGCCATGTGCACTCTCTGCCCATCTCTGTCTCTGCCAAAGTGGCTGCTGTTCCAGCCACGAAGAGCAGGTGGCTCCACTTTCTTTTCTTTTCTTTTTTTGATACCTGGAATTGAACTCATGACCTCAGGCTTCCCAGGCAGGTGCTGTGCTGTCCCGGCTGCATTTTCCACTTTCTTGTCATTTGTTCACAAACCACTTAAACATTTCTTCTAATGCACGTTGTTCTTTTTGACACAGTACCAAAATGGACCCTACGCTATAATCATCCTGGACAATGTTTGAAAATATGAATATTTAAATGATTTTTAAAAGGATATTTTTTTCTTTCTGTTTCCAATATGAAAGTTTCTAAAAACATGCTCATAGCTGCCCATAGCATGTCTTCATCATTCAGAGCATCACCGAGATCATTCCTAAGTGCTCCTGAATTTGTCTGTTCATGTGAATGTGAACCTCGTACCTGATACTGCTGCTTCTCCTTTTCAAAGTAGGCTTTCTTCTTTTCCAAAGTTCTTCTGATGCAAGCTTTGTACCTGGTGTTTGTGGACTAGTTTGATATATTTTTCTAGAACTGAGCTGAATATCTGTGGGGATATCAGCTTCTCCATCTTTCATGTCAATTGCCTAATGAATTTAATGCTAAAGCTCTCTGAAAATCCCCTTCATCTAATATTCCTGAAACACCACTTGCTTGTGAGACTCATTACAGGTCCATTTGAAGAATATTCTGCTATCTTAGTTCTGCTAATTTTTTCTTCAGTAAGTTTTGGTTAATGTTTCTTTTGGATCCTGATCATTTGCCAAAGTTGCTCAGAGTTAAAATCTGGTGATAAATAACAAATATAGAATAATCTTTCTACTGTAACTGAGCCAAGAAATGTGCATGTACACTTCCGGGAGAACATGGTGGACAAATAACAGCAGCCATGGAGGCTCTCTGAGATTACTAGTTTAGAATCCAGGAGCGGTGCCATGTGAGGAGTCCTACGCGAGGGGAGATGTACCCTGCAGACCCAGGAATGAAGTAAGCTGAGAGAAACCAACTGGAAATGCAATCCTGATGCTATAATAGGAACAGATAAAATCTCAGTGCGGAAGCTGGATCCCGCGCCATTGGAAGCCGCGATTTGAATTTCCTGCTGCTAATACTGCGTCCCAATCCGCACGGCAGGGAAAGAGATGTGCGAAAGCTCTGAGAGCTGGAATCGGTGAACCAAACGGCATTGAGAGCGGGACTGGCAGGGAGCCCTGCATCGACCTGCGGTGAGTGAGAAAAATGGGGACCCTTTCATAGACCAGGAGGCTCCAACAGAGGACATTCTGCGAATGAGCAAACGAGCCAAAACAGAGCCCTGCAGTGACTTTAGTCGCATATTCCCCTCTCAAGTGGGAGTGGTGGGGAGCGCTTGGCCTGGTGACGCCGTGGACTAAGATCCTGTAGGCTAGCCCAAATCAGGTCCCTGTGCCTGGCAGTGCACCCTAGCAGTGAAACATTCAGTAGGTTGACCTGGAGGGGCGGGCCCAGCAGAGGCTTCCCAGGTCTGTGTCTCCCTAGTACACTGCAGTGGGTGGGAACACCTAGCCAGCAGATTCAAACAAACTGCAACAGACAAAGAGAAAAGAAAAAAACTGGGCCTCCTACACAGGCTTGTATGGAAGGAACAAAAAGTATGGGAAAAGGGAGCAACAAGAAAGGGTCCTCAGTCCCCAATCCTGAGAACACTGATCCAAGAAAGGTAAATGCAAAAGAGAATGAAGACAGAAAACATGCTATATCAGACACGGCACCTATAGATATGAAACAGTATCTCCGGAGCCTCATAGACGAGTTCAAAAATGAAGCATTTAATGAAATAAAGCAAAAAATAAGTAGAATAGTTAGAGAAATGCTAAGCACCGCCCAAGAAAAAACAGATGGTGGAATGGAAGAACAGAAAAAAAGGAGAGAATTGTTTGATGGAGAAAATAGAGAAAACATAGAATACGTGAAGCAGGTTCACAGAGATTACCAGAAAATTAAAAACTCTATTGAAAGCTGGCATAACAGCTTGAAAGAAACTAAGGAGAGATTATCAGAACTGGAGGACAGATTTGTAAGGTGGGAGCATGAAAGGAAAAACTTCTTAAAAATAACAGGAAAACAAACAGCAATAATACAAAGACTAGAAGATGATAAGAGGATCTATAACTTAAGAATTAAGAACTTAAAAGAAGAAGTAGGGAGTCAGACAAATGAATTACAAAAGCTATTCACAGAAATAATCCAGGAGAATTTCCCTAATTTAGCAAAAGGTAAAGATACTCAGATGTATGAGGCATTCAGGACCCCAGCTACCTACAACCCAAACAGAGCTATACCCAGGCATATAATAATCAAAATTCCAGAAATACAATAAAAAAACAGAATATTAAAAGCCATCAGAGACAAGAAACAGATCACTTACAAGGGAACACCCATCAGAGTTACAGCAGACTTCTTGGCACAAACCATCAAATCACAAAGAGCATGGGGGGAAATAATTCAAGCTTTGAAAGATAATAACCTCCAGCCAAGATTGAGATATCCTGCACAACTGTCCCTAGAAATTGATGGAAAAACAAGGTGCTTCCAGGATAAAGAGGAACTAGGGCAATTTGCAACCACCAATTCAACTCTACAGAGATTACTGTAGGATATTCTAAAAATGAAAAATACCAAGATTCCAGAAACAGTGGCAGAGCGGCCACAATGAATGGAGCAGAAAGCGAAATGAAGAGGACAAACTGACAACTAATGACAGAAAAAGAACTCAACAGAAATGAGGCAGAGAAGGTTGATTGGTAGGAACAGCTATTTTGGAGAAAACAAGACATCATAATAGGTAGTGCTGATTTAATGTCCTCTTGTTTTGAAGTCCCATCAAGCTCTTGTTCTTCTGTCTCCATTGGTTTTAACGTGTTGTATCTTATTGGATTTTATTATATGTGATAATATAAACAAAAACTTTTATAGACAAGGAGATTATACAGAAACCGTTGTTCATTTTCTGTTAGTTGATTCTAAATACCCTGTAATGCTGTCGTTCTCTTGAATGGTTTTACATTGTCTTGATATGTTTGATGCTACAGTATACGAAGTTATACCCAAAGATTTTAAGGGAAGAGACACTATGGTAACTACTGTTACGTCGAGATTATCTTGTGGTGAAACACTATTTTGCTTAAAATGCTATGTTTTGACCTGCACTGTTTTGTTGTTATGCCCTCTTTTTAATCTCAATCTGCTTTTTATTATCTACTTTTTCATTTTTATCCTTTTAATTAAGGGAAAAATAAAAAATAGCAGGATATATTATGGTAACCCACTTTGATTTCCTATTAACTTGATTTGAAACTCTGTATTGCTCTCACCTTATTGTCTTGACTTTCCTCTTGTCTTGATTTTCTTCTATTCCTCTTGTCTTGATTTTCCTCTATTCTGTTACACTAGATAGTACCGTTTGAAAGTATAGGCAACAACTATGAAGACAATAAGATTCATTGTGACGCCCATTCTGGTTGACTATTATTTTCTTTTGAAGTCTTTTAATGTCTCCATGTTTTGGTTTTATTGGTCTTATTCTTTACTGTTTTGTTCAATTTTATTTTAACTGATGATATAGGCAATTCTTTTTAAGATAACAAGAAGCATTATGGTAACCATTGTTGATCACCTTGTATTTTGTTTTTACATTATGTATTATGTCTATCCTTTTGATTTGACTGACTTTGTCTTGGTATGTCACATTTGGTTTTACTTTCTTCAAAAAAAAAAAAGTAATAAGAACTGTGGGAGTAATAAAACCCAAAATGTGTAATTGTCATTGTACAAAAGAAAGGAAAAGAAAGTTCTCTAAAAGATATAACTGCATATATATTTAAGTAAGATAGATAACCATATTACTGAGTTTTGTTGGATCATTGAACAAAACTGTTTACAGTCTCACTATTTGAAAGTCCCCTCTATATGCTTTAATTTTGTAACTTCAACAACTATTTCTAACATGACAATATGTAATTAACTAGTGATTTCCTACTGTTTATGGTTTCTGAAATTCTGTATAACTTGTACCCTTTTTCTGTTTTTTTTTCTTTTTTCTCCTTAAATAAAATTAAAAAAAAAAGAAATGTGCATGTACATGTATCCTAAAATTCTGAACCCATCAAGAGAGAATTCAAGCTAAACCCACTGTTTTCCTAATTTTCTAAATTGTAAGCCAGTATACTTTGCAAATGCCAATATATAATTTTTCATTTATAGGTTCAGTCCTGAGCCTCTCTTACTCTGGACAGTTGAACAGGATTAGTTTTAACCCCCCAACCTTCTAAAGCACTGTTTGTAATAGAGAAAAGCCCACTGTCATCTGTAGTTCAAGAAAGCTGGCATAAAAATACATGGGTAAGTCTTCACTAGTAAATCCACCCCCAGCTACTCTCATATTTTCTTCTTCATCTAGCTAATACACAGTTGAGGGTAATTCCATACAGCTAAAACAGTCTCTTGGCAATAAATTATTCAAGTAGGGAGGAGCACAGAGTGAGCCTTCTTGATTCTTGTCTAAGATGGGTCTATGTTTATTTAGAAAGAAAACTAAGAAAATGATGTAAGATGATGAACTGGCTTGAGGAAATTACACTGTGGGAAATGTGTCAGACCTGGAACAGATTTTAAATACTTAAACCCAGTTCCCTCAAGCGTGTACGAATTCTCATAAAACTCTTAATCTTTTTCCCTACATTGCATATCATGTCCAATTCTATGCTAATTTCACGTAAGTTCCTGGAAACCTGTCCTGGGACATTATCATCCGTGGTAACATCCATATATGTATTTTAAGCAGTTTTTGAGAAAACCAATAGGAAAATCCCAAAGTAATTCTACAGAGCTCAAGGAGTCCATGGGCTGTGGTTTAATTCTACAGGGCTCATGGGGTCCATTTACATTTATAAGGCACATCTTTATGGCCCCTTCCTTCACATCAGATGACAAGGAAAAATCATGAGCGTTGTTGTCAAACACATTTCCAAATAAAGCTGTATGGCTTTGAACGGCTCGCATAACCTATGTGCCGCTGTTTGCCCATCTGTAAGCCATGGAAAATTCTATGGCTTTTACAAAGATAGCTGAATAGGTTTAATGATACTTTCAAGACAGATATTAAATTGAAGCACAATGACGTATGTCCCTGGACTCCTATAGTAAATATACCATTTCAAGAAGGAACGAATTTGAATAGCTTCTCTCAGTATATTGAAGCTGTTGGTTGCCCCAGGCAGTCATTGTTCTGGGTTAAGGGTTTAACAGGAAGTTTGAGATTTGATTAAAATTCCTGAGAGTCTGAAGTAACTGTGCATGGGTAACGGCAGAGCAGGGGTGATAGGCTGCACTCCAGGGATCTGGGTAGGAGTCAGTTCAGCTAAAGCTCACTCTGCAAACTCCTGGGAAGTCGCTCTCCCAACTTAGTGGTTGTGAATGGAAGCTTGCCAAGGGCAAAGCTTGGATGCAAACCCAGGCTATCCTGGGCCTTTCTTTTTCTTTGTAACCGGCAGGTTGAAATGTAAATTTAAAAGTCAAACTAGTCTTCTTTGGAGACAGGTGGCTTCTGTAAACTTCCTCAGCCTCCTTTGAGATGCTATCTCCAGGTGGTCAAGATCCAGTTTCCTTTCCACAGGGAAAGGAGGAAGCTGAAGATGACCAGAAGCAACATGGTGAGCCTGAAGATGTATATTGTCTCATCCTATTCCACCTCCCTTCTGTTCCTTCCTATAAGTGGCTCTTGTACACCTGGACAAAGTGACATGGTGGGCCTTCATCTGCCTGGCACTGGCTTTGAATAAAATATTTTTTATTTTTTACCAAAAATGGCCTCCTATGATTTGTTTAGGAGAAGTGAGCAAATGGACCTGAGCTGTTGTACCTGGCACCCTCTGGTAGCTCAATAATAAGACCAAGAACAACAGCAGCAGCCGTCTACTGTATAGGAGAGCAGCTGGGAAAGATTGCTGTGCCTGAGGGACAGAAATGCAGAGTAACTGTAGGTTTTTAGAACGCCTGGCATTTTGATGGGATTCAGTTTAATAGGGTCCTACTTGTTGACTTTAGAGCAAATATAAAATGGCTTGCAAACTTATTCACAGGGAAGGTGAATGTAATTTTATTAGGATATTAATTCTTTTCACTTCCAGTGTGTTACTAGAGGAGGAATATAATTTTTAAAGATCCTAGATTTATCTGAATTTCTCCAAATTTTCTTGGGACATGAATGAACATAGTATAGTAGTGGTCTAAGTTAATAAAGCATGATTGTTACCCAAACTAGGGACAGCCAACAGAGATGAAAGCTGATTGTGGACAATTAAGGCAAAGCTCCATTCAATCAGATTGAAATCCTAAGATGCTAGAAGAATCCCATGCACAGTGGTTCCCCCAAGGAAGAAATCCTTCAACTACAACTGGAAAAAGTGCTCACATGTTAGAAAATGTAGGTGCCAAAAAGCAGGCTGATGGGGCCCTGCTCCAGGCAGGCAGTTTCCAAAGCTAGAATAAAGTTCTTAGAAGTTCATAAGATAGCATTTGGAAACATGCAGAACTGTCAAATAATCCTGCTGAATTTCTCATAACAGAAAAGAGAATCTCAGCCTTACATTATTTTGGAGGATTTCCCAAATTTGTAAATTAAAACTGTGACATCAGGAAGAAAAAGAACTTTACATACTGTGTTACAACTGAATAGGATTTTGGAATGAACTTAGTACAGGGTCCTGTTGATATAGGGTGTATGATATATGATCGCCAAATAATCCAAATAATATAAGGAAAATAATATCACACCCAACCTGCTAGATGTGGGGCCCACAAAGTACATGTTCCGCTGTGACCATGTGACGGGGAAGGAAGCTATTTACACACCAATCATTGCAGACACCAAAAATGGTCAGACTGAGAAGATATAGGCAGAATGCCGAAGGAAACATTATACTCCCATCCCAGATGTAATGACCAGACTCACATCCCTGAGGTGTAGCATCTGTTTTCCCTGAAAGAGGGAAAGGTGGGGGCAAGAGGAAGCTGAAGACGTGTCTAGATTGTAAGGGGAATACCAGGGCTTTTGTCCTGATCTACCCCCTGGGGAGAGGATTCATGAATCCAACATGATAATAATCTGCAAATACTTTTCTCAGGTAAAAAGCTGATGAAATGGAGAACATTTCACTCATAAGAATACGGAAAAGCCAGTGAAGTCCAGAAGGCCAAGCAGGGCTGTTCTCAGTGGGGCAGCAGTGAGCTGGGAGACTGCACCTCCAGGAAGCAGTGCAGAGTTGGGGAGAGCAGAGAAGTTCCCTGAGTGAGGTGCTGTGGGGGATCCTTCCCCGAGGGTCACCAGCATCCTAACCTAGAATGATATGGATTGGCCTTGTCGGTTTTGTGTTTCATATAAACAGAATCACACAATATGTACTCATTTCACTGGCTCCTTTCACTCCGTATTGTCTGTAAGAGCATTCATGTTGCTTCAGAGTTGAAGACCATTTGTTCTCATGCTGTGTAGTACTTTATTCTGCAAACATACACACTCACTGGGCATCCTATTTTGGATGAATTTTAATTTTCTTCATAGGATGTTAGTTTACTTGCTATTCATGTATGATATAGCCATCCTCTCTGTCTTACCACATCAACAATCAATTCTGTAAGATGAATATAAAGTGCCAAGGACAGTGTCAGGATAGTGTGAAGTGGAAGAGAGGCCATGTGTGAACCAGCCCCATTAGACTGATATTTGTTTTCTAGAGTCTTGAGTTACTATCATTGGATTTCCTTCAACAAAGTGGACCCAATCAGGTTGACCGGAACAAGGCAGCTCTAAAAAAGGCCCCCAGTAAACATTTGTTATGGTTTTCCTTCTTTGGTTCTTGTCTTAAGAAATGCCACACAGTCCAGAGCTGTTAATTATAAATGACAATTACTTGTCAAAGGAATGGACATGTGACCCAAAATGATCAGTTAAATCTTTGTCAGGAATTTGAACACTGACAATCAAAATGTATTTGGAGTTGAAACCGTGGTTCTTGGATTTGTGCTATTGTGATCCGAAAAGCATCCTTGGCTCCCAGCCTTCCTGAGATGTGAACATCCCTTTTTCCTGGTATATTTACGGTGATGTTTGCCACCAAAGAACTCAGGCTATTAAAGCTCCTCTGACCAAAAATCTCTCCTATATCTTTCAACATGTTTTGAAAACTTTGTATTAGGAATTCCTTAAGAGAATCATACAATGAGAATGGATGCAATACTTGAGCTATTGTATGAAAGCATTGAGAAATGCAAATGTTAAGCTATAATAAATTTCTGAAATGATAGTTTTCAAAGGTTTATGAGCTCTCCATTAGAGCCATAAAAGAATACAGAATGAATAATTTTGGCTATGATGAGGTGGTCTGATTCATGACACCCCTCCAGGAAAAAACCTCTGGCAAGTGGGAAAAAGTCATACTGGTGCAGAAAGTTGTCCAAGTGAAGGAGGTTGCTGAGGACAGTCACCATTGGCATCACAGCTCAGGTGAGGTCAGTTTAACTCCTTGTGAATAATCTGGCTGTGCTGCCTACCCAGACTACAGGGCATGGGAAGAATATTGAATGCATTTGTTTTGGTTTCTAGTGATTCTCATGTGCAGCAGTTTTGGAGGCCCTAAAATTACATGACTTCTCATACAAATGTTGTGTGGGATTTATCTTAGCACTTTTCTACTGTTCATTTTTATGCAGCATTAGTTTTCTCGAGTCTCTGGAAGGTGATATGGTTTGCAGTAGTTGTTCCAATTCTACAGATTTCCCTCCTTTTGTTTTTGCACAGTGTTTAGAAATATAGTAGACTGTTCTCTGAAATTTCTTGGCTCTGCTCCATCACCCAGTGAAGACAAGAGAAAATCACAACCTGCTCTTCTCTTCATTGTTGCTATCCTTATTCTTCTCAGTTGCTGTTTCTACCCAGTTTATGACCAGTCCTGGAATCTCCCTGGCTCTTCCCAATGCTTAACAGCTGGCTTTCACTTTGTGAGAGTCAATTATGCACAATTCTTCCAAACATTATGTTCCCCTTTATATCCTGCAATGACCATGATGAGAGGGCTTACACCATAGAGATCAGCAAATACCATGAATCATTTTGTTAAGCAATTCTCAGCAAACCAGGAGTTGTCCAGCTCACAGGATGTGAAGCTTGCAACTCATTAACATTAGGGTGGACAAAACAAATGCTCGTTTGGGTTACAGCTCCTTAATTTGTCTGCCTGCTCTACAGTGGGTTCTCAGTGGCTCTTTCAGGGGTTCCTTGTTCTCTGATGCCTCAGACACACCACGGTACCCTCTGCTGTCTTCTTCACAGATGATGCCACATGTTTTATGACTGCTGGTTCATCTGCACCCCATTGTACTCTGGGAACCACAAAAACACACTATCACTGCATTTTGTTGCAAGTGGTGAGGCTTTGATTTTCCTGTATATATTTTATACAAGGACCAAGCATTCAAAAACAACCACTACTATCTCTCCGGAACCTATAGTTAGATGATTTCTGAGGATTACTTCAGTGTTGGATCATCTGGGTTCAAATCTCTGAAAACTGTTTAATGAAATGGTGAATTAAACCTAGAGCTGTTGTTGGGCTCAAGACCTCCTAGGGGTCAGGGAGGCAGTGTTATAATTCTCATCTTCTGTTAAAGTTTTATAGAAGATACTTCCCCTTAGCTAGTTGTCCTTAGGATCCTGAAGATTTTTCCCTTTGAACTTAAACTTTTGCCTGCTTTAGACAGCTCTGATGTTAGGTTGTTCTAGTCACTGTTTAACTCATGATTACAAGCATAATAATAATAAAAATTTTAAAACAGGTTGTGAAACCATTACATCCAAATAAACATTCACTTCTTTGGAACTACTTCCTCCAAAAAAAGATATTTCTATGTCTCAGGATTTCAGGCAAATTTCTCAGATTTAATGTGAGTTCTATGGGACTAAGTTAGACAAAAGAGTAAGATGTTTTGACTATTGGAAAATTTATACAAAAATATAATTCTTCAGTAATAATATCAATTACAACATTAGGGTTTTCCAGAGACACAGAACCAACAAAGTTGTGTGTGTGTGCAAAGAAAGATTTATCATATGGAATTGGCTTACATAGTTATGAAAGCTGGCAAGTTTCAAGATCTGCAGGGAGAGAGTTGGAATGCTAGGAGAATGAGCTGTATAGTTATAGTCAATATTCAAAGACCTGAGAATCAGTGGAAGTGGTGGTAAAGATCTAGCAAAGGCTGGCAGGCTGCAGAGCCAGGAGGAGCTGACCTGTAGGTTAGAGTTCAAAGACAGGAAAAAGCTCAAGGCCCAGCTTGAAGGTATAGGTAGAAGGAGTTTCTCTTTCAGGACAGTCAGCCTTCTTTGTCCTATTCAGGCTTTTGGCTGATTGGATGAGGCTTACCCACATTATGTAGGTCAGTCTACTTTATTTAGTCTCTGGATTTCAATGGTAAACTCATTCAAAAGTATACTCACACAAAACTCCAGAATAATATTTTGGCAACTATCTAGGCATCCCATAGCCCAGTCAAACTGAAACATAAAAGTAACTATTACAATTATTAGCATTTTAGAATATTTTTCAAGACAGGCCAGGGATTTAGCTCAGTAGCATAATTACCTGCCTGGCAAGTGTGAGGTCATAAGTTCGATCCCCAGTACCAAAAACTTTTTTCAAATATTAATTACTTTTAAATGATGTCATTTAATGCTTACAAGTTTAGAAGATTAAAAATTTTATTCTAATTTTATTTATTTATTATTCTAATTTTATAATTGAATATACTGAAGTTTGAGAGATTAAAAACTTTAAGATAGCATAAAAAGTAAATAGCACAAATGTTAATCCAAAACATTTTTGCCCTCTGCTTCCTTTCCTCTTTTTTTCTCTTTCTTTCTTCCTTCCTCCCTTCCTTCCCTCTTTTCATCCTTCCTTCTTTTCTTCTTCCCTCTCTCCCTTCCTCCATTTCTTTTTCTTCTTCTTTCCTGTTCTTTCTCCCTTCCCTGCTTCTGTGGTTTATTTCTTCCCTTGTCCACAGGCCACTGCCTGAACAAAATAACAGATCTTCCTTTATGGAAGAAATGTGTCTTTCTGCATTGATATTTACATAGTAGGCACTCATACATATCTGTTGATTTTAGGTGGGATGAGTAGATGTGGTCGATATGGTAAGAAATGGGTGTTTCTTATGTTCCTCTCATCCTGTGCTGTGCTGGTAGCAGAACAGAAAGCATGAGAGAGATACACTCGATGACGAGCTGCTATGTGCAGCCTGAAATTGATAAATTGGGAGCAGAAACTGCTGAAGATGTCTCTGTCCAGAGTAATCAATTCTAAAAGTCAGAGGCGAACGGGACCTGAGAGAGAGACGTGGCAATTATCTGTCAGGAGATGAGCCTAGCTCTGAAAGCTGGGTGAACTCGCACAGAAGAGAGAACATTTGCACAGTGTGTCATGACCAACTTAGTCAAATATACACAGAAGATAAAGAAAACATAGCTTTTACATTAAGATAAGACCTAGTAATCCCAGCATTCTAAGAGGCTGAGGCAAGAGGGTCACATATTTGAGCCAAGTTTGGCAATTTAGTGACTTAGGAAGATCCTGCCTCAAAGCAAAAAATAAGGAAGAACTGGGATGTAGCTCAATGGGAAGGGCTTGGGTTCAATCTCAAGTACAGAAAAAAAAAAGTTAGGACAGGAATAATTCCTATATTGAAGGATGCATTATCTGACATGAATGTGAGTTTGCCACCGGCCATAGGTGCTTTGTGTTTTCTGCACTGATGATGTATTTTTTCAGCCTTAATATTCAAAATCTAGCCATAAAAATTACAGGAGGGTGTTACCCTGGTTGTGATTGAATCCTGCTGCGTTTTCTATTTGCTTATGAACATTCTTCTGAAATGAGTTTTGTTTTCATAGAGAGAATAATAAAGAAACTTTCTTTTGAGAAAAATTTATACTGCTGTCAAATGTTTTTTTATGAAAAGTCCAGGTATTTCACAATCATTGGCAGGTACTGGAGTTTTCGTAGGAATAGGAGTCCAAAGTCCTGGGTACCACTCTTCCCCCACTGTGTGTACCTGAGGAAAGTGTTATGCTTTTTCTGAGACTATGTACTTTGCTCAGAGGCTTTAACACTGACTTTTCCTCTAGATCCTGCCTCATAAATAAACACAGGCTGATTTCAAAAGGAAAGGAGGAAGATAATTTTAAATATTTCTGTACAGGTCTTTTTTTTTTTTTTTTTTTTGGTATTGGGGATCAAGCTCAAGCTATACAAGGTCTTGATACTACACTTTTGTGCTATTTTTCACCATATTTTCTAGTGGGTTACTGCTCATCTAATTTACCCTATTTGATTTTATAAATTAATGTTTCTGAAAACTCTGCTGAATCAGCAATTCATTTACTGAAATACTCGATCACCTTCATTTTTTTTGTATTGCATCCTCCTGAATTTGTTTCTCTTTACATTTATTCTCCCATTCTGTTCTTGTTGTGGGTGTTTGAATATCTGAGAACATACTTGTTACCTTCTACATTTGGATAACAATTTGGGGTGCCCTTTTGTTTAGATATTTTTTCCCCTTTGTTTGGTTTTTCTGTTTTTTCCTTTTTTGCACTAGGAGGATGGAACCCAGTGTGCTGTAGCACTGAGCTACGTCTCAATTCCTTTTCGTTTTGTGTTTTGAAGCAAGATCCCACTAAGTTGCTCAGGCTGGCCTTGAACTTGAGATTCTCCTTTCTCAACCTCCTGAGTAGCAGGACTTCTGAGTATGTACTGCTGTATCTGTCTCCTCCTCCATTCTTTAATTATATTACTTCCATTTCTAATAGTCTCGTGTTTCTATTGTGTGATACAATGCAGTTTGACTTTTGTTTATGGGTGATTTTTCTCTCTAGAAGTTTTTATATAACCTCTTTGTGTACATGTTCTCTATTCATTTTTCTCCTTAACCCTCATTTGTCTCTTGAGTTTTTCAAACTTAGATGTGTCTTCTTTCTTTAAGAATGCAAAATATAATATGTTATGCTTTAACCTGTATTGTTATGTTGTCATGCCCCCTTTTATCTCATTCTCTCTCTTATTCATTAAAAAATTATTTAATTTAAAAAAATATATCAACCAATAAAAAATGCTCCTGGATCTGTAAGGAAAAAGAAACCCTTTACAACTGTTGGTTAGAGAGTAGACTAGTACAAACACTGTGGAAATCAGTGTGGAGATTCCTCAAAAATTTAGGATTAGAGATCCCATTCAACCCAGGTATTCCCCTTCTGTGTATCTTCCCAGAAGGATTGGAAAAACATAACACCACAGTGACATATGTGAAACCATAAGGTTCAAAATATACAATAGTCACTGTGAAATGGGAGGAAACTGTTCAATAAAAAGAAGAAACTAAGATAGGGGAAAAGAGAAAGGATAGAAGGGAAAAGAAAAAAATGCAAGTTAGTTATACCATTAGTGTCACTTAGTTCACTGAATAGGAAAGGTTGTGCTAATATTGATTGAAGAAATTTTTATGCCCATATTTTGTACTTGAGTGACTAAAGATAATGATGTGTAATTTATCAACAATTGTTACTTTTTCATTATTTTGTTGTGAAAATTTGTTTTACCTTTTCTTCTTAATATTAACAAATAAAGTAAATAAAAAATGCAAAATATATCCTGATAAGCTTTACTAATGTTGTTCCTTTGGTAATGCCCATTAGTGAAATATTGCTGATGTGTCATCTATTCTCCCCCAATACTAGCATATTTAGAAAAATATTTTCCTTGTTTGGTTTTTCTTATTGTCTTTGATTTGAGAGTTCCCCAATCAAATATTCCTACTCACTAACAACTTTTAGCTCTGCTCATCCTCTAGTATTCCTCAGTTAGTATATTCTTTAATATCATAATTACTTACATAATGCTTAGTTAAGATTTTTTGATGCCTAATAGCGTGAGAGCTTTCCTGTCTTCTTAAATGAATATTCTAAATTCTTTTGTCCGTTTCAAAAATTCTGTTTGTGTTTGCACACATTTCACTGTTTTCCTTTTCCAGTCCTCAAGAATGTGATTATTCTGGTGTGTGAGTTTGCATTTATGAGGGTCGCCGGCTGCCCTCTTTGGTGCTATGTGCTATAGGGTAGGCACTGCAGGCCTGCCCGGTCTGTGTTCCTGCATTCAGAGACAGGTCTATACCCACATGGGAGAGCACCAGGCACTCAGAACCACTGTTCTCCATGCTTGGTTGCTGCCTTTGCCAGGTGCCACCCTAACTATAGTTTCATATCAAAGCCCCTAGAGAACAAACAACATACTAGGAAAAAACAGTATTGGGCCACCAGTCTGAGGATGTGGAAATGAAGGTTTATTCGACTGTCAGAGTAGGATTGGTCAATCTGCAACTCTTTTCATCCACTGGGTGCCACAGCATGACTGTAACAACACTTTTCTTTCCACTGCCCCCACCCCAGCCTCCTCCACCTCAGGGTTCCAAAGCCTGCCAACCCCAGCCCTGCTACACACATCCAACATAAGCATCTGTCACTCTCTTCAAGAAGTTGCATAGATTTTAAAATATTCTTCAGATTCATACTACCATCCTTTCCCTACTGCTTTCCAGGTCATTTCGGGAGCCTCCTACAGTTTGCCACACTGTCAGAAGTTTTGACATAATCAAAGAGCACACAATATAAATTATGGTGATAACTAGGCAAATACTGCATAATTATCTATCAATAAATTCAAAGAGCTCAAAAAGAGAAGAAGAAGGAAAGAAAAAGAACGGATAATTACTTGTGCAAACCGGTATTTTTGTGACACATTATTTGTTATTGATATAAAATGTCTGTGAGACTAGAATTGTTTTTCAAACTGTTTAAAGGTCTGTGAAGATGAATTCTTTGACAATAGATGCCTGAGAAAGGATGCCACGAAACACTTCTCTTGGTTTAGTCGAAATCAGGGGCAACTATACTATCTCTAATCATTAGATCTTCCAGAAAATATTGTCTTTCTGGTTGACACGCCACATTGTCTTGCTGGGTCTGCTTCCTAGAGGATGGATGAGATGTGTCAGGGCAGTTCTTTGTGTAACTTCTGCCTTCAGGGCTTGGCAGGCCCAATCATAATATTATTTCCATTTGATTGAGAGCTCCTTTTTCCTTTTTTTCTTTAATGCAAAATTTCTGTACACACAAATTGTATACTTGGTGGATCAGATCGTATCTAGTTCATGATTAGCTCACTAATAAAAACATATTTGACATCATAAAGAAAAAAGGCAGGGCAAACCTGTCACATCACAGCACCACAGCTCATTGTTTTGCTTCTCCATGTCCTTTCCCCTACTTTCTTCAGGAACTCTGACCTGAGACAGAGATCCAACCACACTACCCATAGGTTTATACATTCCTTGTTCACCAAACTCCAGAGGATTTAAAACCAGAGATCTGCATTTCATCTCAGGCAATCACCAAAGGCAAGGCCTAGAAAAAAAGAGAGACAGCAGAGACACGGTCACAAATACTGTTGGTCTTTCCCTTTCACAGCTGCATTCCCATGTAGGTGAGATGAAAGAGCCCTAGATTTGGAGCTTCAGGTTTGTCCATCCCTAGTCACTGTTGTTTGCTATTCATATATCGATCAGCCATGTCACTTAATCTCTTACAGCCTCAATCTCTCACAGCTTTCAAAATTCAGTCAACTTCATAGAACTGTTGAAGTACAGCTCATGTAACTTTAGAAACTGGTAGAGCATTGGATGTGGTTGTACTTCATTTGTGCTATTATGAAATAAACAGTAGACTTTTCTGCAAGTCTAGTCTTGCCATAAAATTTTTTTTACTCACTTTCTGATATCTAGACTGCTGGAAAGTTTCTCCTTCAGGTTGTGGAAAGTACCAATCTGTGAGTGAGGATATTGTTTCTATTTCTCAGTCATTCAGAGCGTTTGTGGAACGGATGACAGTGGCTCTCTGAGGAGAAGAACACAGACTTTGGGTGGGTTAAAGGAGCCGGTCTAGAAGGTTGGGGACTTTGTTCATAATTTTTCTGTCCTAAACAACCTCTCTTCAAAAATTGCTTAAAAAAGAAACATTATTTTTGCAACAGCTCACACTAGATGTCTAAACTTTTAAAACCTCCTAATAATCTATTTGACTTATCAGTTTATTTATCTAACACCTACCACACGCTTTTATTAATCTGTCCTTTCATGTATATTCTGTATTTTGAAATTGAATGATTCCATAATCTCAAAGCAAAAATAAAAATGTCTGTTTTAATTTGTGTCTTCTCTAGACACCACTGTTGTGGTCCATTTCCTTCAACAGTGCTTATCACAATGTTTTATATGTACTGTGTACAGTTTTGTCAGGTGTTGGGGTGAATGCTTGTAACCTCAGCACTTGAGAAACTGAGGCAAGAGGTTCATAGTAAGTACAAAGTCAGACTGACTACATAGTGAGACCCTATTTCAAAAAATGGTGATGACAACAACAAAAAATATAGTATTAGATTGGATGGTTTTGATCTTCAATTTTATCAAGTTGTCCAGTATGTATCTGTAATCCTCTGTGAACATTTATATACAGGCTTAAAGCTCCTACTCAGTTCCACCCATCTTATGAAAAAAGGAGTATGTGAGGATTACTTTATGACTCCAAAACTTGGAGGTCAGAGAAGAATGAGTAGCTGTAACAAGTGACAAGCAATTTGGAGAAGACTGTCGAACTGTCAAGTCTGTAGGCTAAGTGAAAAGTGCTTTGAGAAGCAGGGAGAACAGACTTCCTTCTACTCCTGACAGATCTAGGAAACAGAAGGTTCAGGACCAAACATTAGATTTTGCAATGAGGAAGTTGCTGCTGACCTTGATAAGAGAGATTTCAGTGAAGTGTGGAAGGGGTCAACTAAAGACAGAAGATGTAAGGATATGTAACACTGACATTTTAATAATTTTGTTGCAGAAGAGAATATAGACTTGGTAACATACTCATTAAGACATATAGGGTCAAGAGAGTTTTATGAAGGATTGGATTGTACAAGATAATAACAACCTTGTAAAAAGGGAAGATTGAACACCAGGAAAAGGGGATAACTGAGAATAATCCTTGTGCAGAAAAGAGACCATGCATTCTACATAAATAATGATAGTGGCCCAAAGTCAGAGCAGGACCTGTTCCTCTCTGTGGGTATAAGGCAGGCCATTTGTTCACTTGCTAATGGAAAGTGGAGCAGCTTTTGTTTGATTGTTCCTGTGTTCTCAGTGAAACAAGACTCAAGGTGACCATATGAGCAAAGAAGGGCTGAAGACAAGACCCCAGGTTATGACAAACCCTCTCAGGCAAAATGCAGTAGAACCGCCAAGCTATGCTGAGGGTCCATCTGCTTGGGGTACATTTTGTAAATGTGAACCCAAGCAGTTTGTATGATGTTGTGCTTTTCTTTCAGCCATGTTTAGCTGCTCAGATTCAAGTGTGGAACCAATAAAGACTTGAGTTCAACCACAGCTGAAGATTTGCTAGGTGAGAGACAATGAATGGCAAAATGTGAGTGGGAATTATTTGTGATGGTGTACCTTGAAAAAATTGGGATGCATGAAATTAAAATGTTGGAGATGGGAGATACAAAATAATGACAAGGTCAAGATTATGACTATGGGAGTGAAGGATGAAACTGTGTGGAAAACACAAATGCTGAAGTGAGAACCTGCAATGAGAGGCCAGGGAAGATGGACTGTCTTACGTGGAGAAGGATGTCTATTAGCCACATTGGGAGGATTGGTGGTGGAGAAGAAGGGTTGGTCCATGTGCATGAATGTTTTTGATAGCAGGAAGTGGAACGAGACTGCTAGTGGACTTCAAAAACAGGTGCCCTGGGTGGCCCAGATAGATTGCTTTGCTTTAAGATAATAAGAGCTTCTGCAAGGATGGAGAACAAAAGTACTCTGAAGTATTGATGAAGAGCAAAGTAGAGACTTGGTTTATGCTAAGCACTGAAGTGCAGCGAGTTTCAATGGCTGTGTGACAGGGAAGCAAAGGGCACAGACATCATTGAAAGATTGAAGGTTGATACAGACAAAAGTGGGCATTTAGTAGAAGAGACAGGAAATAAAGACTTTTATTCATGATAGAACTTTGCAAGAGGCTCAGTGGAAGGGCAGAGTGACAGCACGAGGTGGGAGACTGTTAAGAGTAGTAACACCAAGATGTATGGAAATAAGACTCTGAAGATAATAGAAGATTTAGGGTCCTAGACCTATAGGGGACATCTAGAGGTGCCCTGTCATCAGGAAAAGGAGGTCAACTCTTCCCCCTAGTGCAGGAACTACTCTTGTTTTTTTCTGTGTCCTCCACAGAGTCATATTTGAGAGGCTAACTGAATGGAGTAAAGAAATATCTGGAGCTCATGGAAGATTGGTGTTATGGGAGGGAGGGAGGCAGAGATTCCTTTAGAGGGGGAAGGGGGCAAGGGAGGGGCCTTAAAAAGAATTAAGATGTGTTATATACATGTACCTACTCCCCATGCTGAATGTAATCAGTGTGTACTACAGTCATGTGCTAGCACAGTCAAAATAAAAATTATAAAAAAGGAATATCAGATGAAAGGAACTTTTTCACTGAAAAACATAAGAGCAAAACAGAAGGATCAGAAACTGGAGTCAAAAGACATAGTTGAGTTCCCAACCCACCACACACCAGCTATAAGTCTCTGGGGGAAAAAAAATCCCACCTTTCTGCATATTTATTACTGAATCCCTTTTTCACTTTGGTACTAGGGAACAACCCAAAACCTCGAGCATGCTAGGCAAATGCTTTACTTTCTGTGCTACAGCACAAGTCTTTTACTTTGTCCTTAAAGTAGATCTTTCTTTCTTAGGAGACCTTGAGCTTCAAATAACAGTCACCTCATAGGGGATCCTGTACCTCTACTGCGGGACTAATTGCATCCTATTTGGAAATTGTACAAAGATGTTGAAACATATTGATGAACAATAAAGATAAGAGAAATATATAGCAGATTCCATATGCCCTAATACCTAGCCCTTTGCTTATGTGCCAGTATCCATTCCCATCACTTGAGGGGCTACTATTAAGAGATTCATTCTGCTAGGTGTGGTGGCACATGCCTGTTATCTCAGCACTTGGGAGACTGAGGCAGGAGGACTGCTGCATTCAAAGCCCAGCCTGGGCTATGTAGTGAGCTCAAGGCCAGCATGAAATATGCAGCAAGACCCTGTATTAAAAAAGCTGAAAAAAAAAAGATTCATTCCCTTTGGTTTTGAAATAGTTCTTTCTTATAATGCATAATACATTAAAAGAATAATAGCTAACACCACAAAGAGGATTATAGACCAAGACTCACTGAGATGAAAAGTCAGTGTCTGAGAGGTTAATTAGGTTAATTAGTGTTATCCTCAGGCATGTCAGAAGTAATGTAAAAGCCTTTCTCCATAGGCAGACGGGCATACAAATGCTGCTGGAAGAGCCAGAGAAAGAAAGAATCACAGCCAGCCACTGTTACACACACCCAGGAACGGGGCAGGTGTGTACATGTGGGAGAGACAATGTTTTTCTTTGACTCGCTCCTGTGCTGAGCGAGCGAGACCTTTGGCCCAGTTTTAGAAGCAGGCTGAGGTGCTGTAAGCTGAGGTGGGGCTTTAGGAGGCAGGAATTCACGGTGCTATAAAGCCCAACCAGGAATTGCTAGACATCTCTCCCAAGGGTTGTGAACTGCTAGCTTTCTGCTCGCTCCTCCAGAAATGCAGCGGCTGCTGACTCCAGTGAGGCAAGTCCTGCGAGTGAAGAGGGTGATTCGGGAAGTGTCCCTCACCCCTGTGCACCTGCTCCCTGCAGCCCACCAGAGGTGAGTCACCTGGCTCCAGAGGTCAGCCTGGTCACCTTTTGAGAAGCATTATGAGACTAACAAAAGGTAGGCAGATGGATTGCCAGAGGGAAAACTCACTAGATTTGCCAGTCAAATCTGGCAAGGCCTGTGCACAGCTTTAGACAAAATTAACTTCTCAGGGGCTCAGTTGTCTCATCCTGAACAATAGTCTCTCCTCTCACTCATAGAACCAGAGGATGTCAAACCTCTGACACATGCTCTTTGGGAGCAACAGCATCGTTTACTTCACAAGCTGCAACAAGCAGCAGAAATATCCACACCAGGGTCCCCAGCCCTCTCCTCTCCTCCACTCTTCTCCCCTGTCTCCAAGCTTCTACCAAGATCTTCAAGATTCTACAACTGCTGGAGACACCAGTGGCTCGGTGTACTGAAGCAAAGATCCAAAGTTGAAACTGATTCTCTCAGTTGAAGTTTTATTCCAGAGGAAACTGAAATATAATGACAATGTGCATATGTGTGTGTGTGCACTTGCATGTGATTGTGCAAGGAGCACACATACTTTTTCCTCTGTAACTATCCCCTCTAGTTTGTTTCAAGTGGTCTCTGAGTGACAATGGTAACACATCTATTTAGTGCCTTGGGCTCTGAGCCATCTGTGTGTCATTATCTGATCTATAAGCCATCCATATCTAACCTCTTTTTTCCATTGTTACTCTGCATTTGATAAATACTGGATACTTAAAAATCATTTTCCTCTAGTATCCTGGTAGCATGGTTGTACAGTCAGGGTGTGGGGTGTTGGGGGAGCACTGCTGATTCGCTTCCTTATTTTCTTCATTACTCTGCCCTCATCTACATCCTCCCTCCTCCACTAAACCACCATTTACAGATGGAATAGCCTAACTCAGAATTCAGCTATTTTCTATATTTGTGAGAAAAGGGGTTGCGTGGGTTAGCTTGTTTCAATAAGCAACAGTTTTTACCACTCACCAAGAGACACTGACTTCTTTGGTCTAGATCTTGTACTCTTTACTTCCCTTTTGGTGTACTCTGTTAATCTCATTATCCATAGTCTGAAATAATACTGAGAATGTTCTTTATGGTCACCTCTTCTCCAAACATTTATCCCCTTGAATCCAGCCCTCCGTAGCTTTAGGTTCAACCAGAGAACTACACCCAGGTTAGCATCAATTTCCTTGCCTCTAAAATGAAGCAAGATCACATCCTCCACTCCCATATTATTTCTTTAGCTCCTCCTCTCCTCTCTAGGTTCCCTGTCCTGTTCCATCATCACCGCTGTGGCCTTGACCCTTTCCTGACCCTCCAGTTCCTCATCAGCGTGCCACCCCTCATCCATCCATGTCCAGCAGTCTCTCACACCAAACCTTTCCTTTCCACAGTAGAAATCTCTGCTTTATTTGAACTCCTGCAGAACTTTATCCACATCCCTTTTGTGGCCCTTGTCACCTTTTGCCTCATAGTGCTCTGTGTGTTCTTGTTCCTCAAGGACAAAGACATTCCCGAGGACCTTGCCCTATTCTCTGTACAAACTTTCTGACCCATGACATCTTCCCCAGCGCAGGGCCTGGCGTGCAGAGGTTAAGTTTGTAATAAAATGGAAAAAGAAAAAATTGAAGGAAGGATCAGAAGCTTGATGTGTGTTGTTGAGCCAGACAACACCAAAACAAACTGATATTAAATTAAACAATGACTGTTCCTTAGAGAGAGAACAAGATTAGCAGGATACTTTCTTTTTTCCATACTAGCCCAACCATTCTTTTTGTTTTTTTATTTTGAGACATGATCTTGCTAAGTGACTGAATTGTCCAGGCTGGGCTCAAACTTGTAAGTCTCCTGCCTCAGTCTCCCAGGGTGCTGGGATTACAGGCATGGGCCACCACACTGTGCATAGAAGGATACCCTAAACTACAGTGTTCTTATGCTTCTGGATACATTTACATGTTGGCTCTCAAATCCATGTCCACAAATTTTTCTACTGAGACAGTTACAAAAGTTAGCCAGTGATTGGTTCTTAGAGCCAGTTCTTGAACCTTAGATTTCTAATTGGGAAGAGAAGAAGGGAGAATGCGATGGAGCTGGGAGAAAGCTATTCCACCAGGGGCTCCAAGCACTGGCTAACCATTAGCCCTGTGCTACTGGGGAAGAGCCTCCATAAATATTTGAAAGTACAAACTCCAATTATTTGGAGGGTACTAAATAAGTAGGGCAGGTAAATAAATGCCAATTCTCTCTGGTCGGATATTGATGAACACCAAGCACTTTGCCTTATAGCTTTGTGGCCATGGGATCCACTTTGGCCTCACAGTGATCCTTAAAAAAGGTTTTCCTGCCAGGAGCACTGAGGCACACTGCCCTGAAGATGATTGATAGAAGCAGTCAACATGAGTTACAGGTTCTTTAGCATGGAGATAACTTTATAAACCAGGCACCCATCGCAGTGAAGTGACAAACTTTTCTAACATGAAAAACCATGAAGTTATTCAGCGCCTTGCTTTACCAGGTTGTTCCTCGATTTCACTATCTTCCCTAAAGAATGTCAGGGAAGTGACCAGATTTCAGGTGCTTTGATGTGGGAGTATACAGGAGGTGGGGATGGTAAAGGTCATTTTTTAGAGCAGGGAGGAGAAACTTGAGATTTCCCCCAGGAGTCAAAGTTGGAGACAAATGGATAGGTCTAGAAGAGAAACAGATTTCCCCCAATTCCACTGGCTGCTGTGCCATTTTGTCTCTATCTTCATTTGGACTTGCTGTTTTTTCGTCAGTACTCTTAAAGCTCCACTTTCCAGCACATTAAGCTAGGCACTTTTTGTGGGCACAGAGAATCTCTTACTCTCTGTTGTGTATAAGCTCTTTGTTGGATGTGCTCAATAAATATTGAAGCCGGAGATGGCAGTGCATGCCTGTAGTCCAGGCACTCTGGGAAGCCGAGGCACAAGGTTGTAATTTGAGCCCAGAGTGGGCAATTTAATGACTTAGTGAGACCTTGTCCTAAAATGTAAAACAAAAAAAGGAGTGAGAATGTAGCTTAATGTGAAGGGCCGGGGTGCAACTTCGTGTATCACAGAGTTAAGAGAAGGAAAGGGGGAAGGAAGGAGGGAAGGAAAGAGAGAGAAAAGAAAGAGGGATGAAAGGGCACAGAAGGGAAGGGAAAGAAGAAAAGGAAAAGAAAGGAAGCAGGAAAGGAAAGGAAAGAAAGGAGAGGAGGGAGGAAGAAGAAATATTGCGAGCTCTAATAAAAATATAGAATAACATCAAGCACACAACTTTCTTAAAAAGTAGCAGAATGTAGATAAGTTCTTGTGCTGTAAAAACGAATGACAATAGAGGAAAATAATAAAAGGTGTACTTTAAAAAATGAGTGAAATTTTCAAAAATTATGCCCTATGAGGATTTCTAATATGTGTAGAAGTAAAGCATACGATAATAATAACTCACGGGGATACAGATGGTAAATACAGTTAACCTAAGCTAAGACTTCTGTACCGTTCATAAAGTGGCAGTATTGTTTATTTTTTAAAGTTTATTGGCACCTTTTCATTATATACAATGATCACATTCATCATATGGAATTTGTACCCAGACATGATATATCTTGATTCCTCTTTTTTTACTGCTCTCCCTCCCTTCACCCCTCTTCCCCTCCTTATTGACAAAGTTTTGTTTCCATACTATCTTTTTTTCTCATTTAAAAATTTTTCCTTCCTTCCTCTCCCCTTCCCCTTCCAATATCCTTTTTCCTTTTGAACAATTTCTTCCTATTTCACAATACCTACTATATACTTTGGTTCTTATTTATACTTTAAGTTTCTCACACCAGTCAGACAATGTGATCTTTGCACATGTGTGTCAGTTAAGAATGTGGTCTCTAGGTCCATATACTTAGCTATCAATGTCTCAAGTTTATTTTTCTTCATGACTCAATAGTACTCTATTGTATAAAAAAAACTACATCTTCTAAGTATAGGTGTATTGATGGAGACTGCAAAAAATTTGTATAGCAATATTTCAGGCATGGCCGTTTTCACTATATTGGTTCTTTCTACTAAAATACAAGAAATATAGCCAGGTGTGGTGGTGCATTCCTGTAATTCCAGCACTTGGGTGGCTGAGGCAGGAGGATTGTAAGTTCGAGACTATCCTGGGCTACAAAGAGAGCACAAGGCCAGCCTGAACTGCATAGTAAGAACCTGTCTCAAAAGGACAAAAGTTAAAAAAAAAAAAGCACATATCTTTCCATTGTCTGATATCCTCTTTGATCTTTTTCAGAGTACTATAGTTTTCAATATGAATGTCTTTTACTTCTTTCTTCAGATTGATTCCTAGGTGTTTCATGTTTTTGGATGTTACTGTAAAAACTGTTGTTTCCCTAATTTCTCTGTCCATGGGTTTGTTATTCATGTATAGGAATGCTGTTGATTTTTGAGAGCTGATTTTGTATCTTGCTATGCTACTTAATTTGGATATTAAATCTACAAGTCTTTTTTGGTGAAGTTTTTGGGGTCTTTTATGTCAAATATATTATCTGTAAATAATGATATTTTAGGGTTAGGGTTAGCCTTATTTCTTTTATTTTTTTCTCTCATTTAATTGCTCTGGCAAATGTTTCCAGAACTATATAGAACAGGAGTAGTTATAATACGTATCCTTGTCATTTTCCTGATTTTAGAGTGAAAGCTTTCAGTTTTTGTCCATTTAGTATGATGCTGGTTGTTGATTTGCCATAGATGGTTTTTATCAGATTGAGATGGAAATCATCTATTCCAGCTTTCTTAGGTTTCTTTTCTTTTTTTTTTTTGAATAGATGTTGGGCTTTGTCAAATAGTTTTTCTGCATCTATAGAGATGATTGCATGGTTTTTATCTTTGGCTCTGTTAATGTGCTGTACTACCTTTATTGATTTGCACATGTTGAACCATCCCTGCATCTCTGGAATGAATCCTATTTGGCCATATTGTATAATATTCTTGATGATTTGCTGCATTCTGTTTGTCTGTATTTTATTGGGAAATTTTGCATATATGTTCATTAGGGAGACTGACATGTAGTTATCTTTTCTGGTTGGATTCTTCTCTGGTTTTGTTGTCAGGGTAAGGCTTGCTCCCAGGAATGAGTTTGGGAGTACTGATTCCAATTCAGTTTCATTGAAGAGTTCCAGGAGTTGCATTAAATGTTCTCTAAATTTCTCATAGAGTTCAGCAGTGAATCCATCAGGACCTAGTCTTTTCTTCACTGACAGGGTTTTTATTACATTTTCAATGTAATTGATTGATATTTATTTATTTAGAATTTTTATATTTTGTTGATTCAGCTTTGGTAACTCTTATGTATTCAGAATCTGTTCATTTTTACTGTGTTTCCCATCTTATTAGAATACAGGTTCTTGAAACAACTATAGATGACCTGAATTTCTGCAGGATTTGTTGTGATTTTATCCTTTTCATGCCTAATTATACAGATTTGAGTCTTCCCAATTTTTGATGAGGTTGGCATAAGGTTTGTCAATTTTATGTAATCTTTAAAGAACTAACTCTGGTTCATTGATTCTATGTATTGTCTTCTTAGTCTCCATTGTATTAATTTCTGCTGTAATTATTGTAATTTCCTCCCTTATATGAGCTTTGGCTTGACTTGTAATTCTTTTTCTAGAAGCTGAGGTTTAACATGAGGTTATTTAGATTGCTCTGTTTTTCTGATATGGAAATTCATCACTATAAATCTCTCTCATAGGGTTGCTTCTGTTTGATCCCGTAAGTTCTTAGTATGTTGTATTGGCTTTATCATTTAATTATAGAAACTGTCTAATTTCTTCTTTAATTTTATTTGTGACCTAATGTGATGTGTATATAAAGGTTTTGTGGTATATTTTGCCATTGATTTCCAATATCATTGTATTATGGTCTGATAATATGCATGGAACGATTCCAATCCCTTTCCATTTACTTAAGCATGTTCTATGAGCTCATATGTGGTCCATTTTAGAGACTATCCCATGTAGTGCTGCTAAGAATGCATGTTCTGATGTGGGATGAAACACTGTAGAGATCTACTAAGTCCATTTTTTCAAAAGTTTGGTTCAGTTCTGATAGTTTATTATTGATCTCTGTCTATTTGTAACAGTGGAGTACTAAGGTCCCAAATGCAATTATATTAGTACTTATTTGATTTTTCATGTTTCTCAATATTTGTTTTATATAATTGGGTGCACTGGTATTTGGTACATATATATTTATGATTGTTCTCTCTTCATCTTGGATTGTCCCTTAATGAGGGTGTAGTGAGCTTCTTTATCTCCACTGATTAGTCTTGTTTGAAATCTACTTTTTCTACAAATAGAGCAGATATTTTTGCTTTTTTTCTTGGTTCTTAATGTTTGGAGTATCGTTGTCCATCCTGGAATTTCATTCTACGAATTTCTTTGTGAGTTAAATGTGTTTCTTGTATGTAGTGTATTGTTGGATCCTGTTTCTTGGCACATTTTGGTAGCCTGTGTATTTTGATTGGTGAATTGAGACCATTTACATTAATGGCTATAATGGATATGTATGGACTTATCCTTGTCATGTTATTTTCCTGTGTTTTCCCCCTCTCTGTTTAATTTCTTGCTTTACTTGGATTCATTCTGTTTGGTGAAGTGAGTTGTAATCCTTATTATCTCTTTTTAGAAAATCCTTCAGAACATTTTTGAGTGCTGCTCTGGTGATCATGAGTTTCTTCAGGTGTTCTTTGTCAAAGAAGCATCTTATTTCTCCATCAATTTTTTGAGGGGGTGTCTCACTATGCAGTTTAGTCTGACTCTGAGCTCACTATGTAGCTCAGACTGGTCTTGAATTCATGGTGATCCTCCACGTTAGCTTCCTGGATGCTGGAATTACAAGTGTGTGCCACTATGCTCAGGTTCTCTATCAGTTTTGAAAGAGTTTTGTGCAACACATTGATTTAGGCTGAAGGTTGTCTGCTTTTGGAGCTTGAAATGTTTTATTCCAAGCTCTCCTTGATTTTAGAGTTTGTGTTGAGAAGTCTTCCTTTATAGATATCTTATTTCTTTTCTCTAATAGCTTTTAATACTCTTTTCTTGTATTGGAGCTCTGGAATTTTGATTATTATATGTCTTGAAATAGCTATTTTTTGGGTCATGGCTACTTGGAGTTCTACATACCTCACTTACTTGAATGTCACATTCATTTTCCATGCTTGAGTAGCATTATGGTTGATACACTGTGTCAATTTGAGAAATTTAGAACTAAGAGACTCAGGAGGGAGTCCAACTTTGTAAATATCTTCATCTTGTGCAAAAAGATTTTGTGAGTGCTACATTGACTCTGGAGGGGAGGTGGCCTGTGTATAATGTAAGAGAGAAAAAGAGCTTGCTCTTTCCTCCTTTTGCTCTGGCTGCTTTTTCTGGCTGCTGATGTGAAATGTTGCCCTAAGTGCCATGCCACACTGCCATGGAAGACAGCTGATTATGGACTGAAACCTCCACAAACTGTAAGCTAAATAAACTTTTCCTTCCTTAATTTTGGGTGTTGGGCATATTGTCTCAGTAATGACAGAAAAGTAACTGAGACAGAATATGGTATCAGAGAAGTGAGGTTGTTGTTATGACAATATCTGACCATGTGGTTTCAGAGTCTTTGGGAATGGCTCATGGGAAGAGTTTGGAAAAGTTTGGCGATATTGCCTGAAGGAGTACAGCTGGAAAGCCTTAGGCTTTTCTTTATGGCAGATTCTGATCATAGCTCAGGAGATCAGAAGGCTGATAGAAATTTTGCTAGTAAAGACCAGGCTTGGGATGTTCCTGCTGAGAAGGACTGCATTAGATGATGGACTTCCCATGATGTGTGTTATGGCTTGGCAGGAAGTTTATCTGAATTTTGCTTGTAGCTAGAGACTTTCCCTGAGACTGAGATTAAGAGCAGAAGACTAGTTAATTTGGCAGAAGAAATTTCGGCAGTCAAATGTTGAGATGATTGTTACTGGGGGCTTTTAGCCAGATTTATGTTGTGAATTAGCAGAACAATTTAAAATGTGAGTTTGACCAGAAAAAAAAAAAAGCTCCAGTAAAGACAGAGCTGAGATCTTGATTGCTGAGAAGTAACAGGAGAGTAGAAAAGATGGGGGCATCATAGAAGATGGTGATGAGTCTCTAGCCTTTGCAGCCTCAAAATTGCAAAAGCAAAAGACTATGCTTAGACAGCCACAACATGCCTTGTTCCAGGATAGTGACAGCAGCCACATGAGGTTCCAAAATGGAGGCACCCACACCAGCTTTCAGAATGGCAACAGCACTGCCTCCCCAGAATCAGGTTCAAAGTTCTCAGTGATCCAGGCACTCCACCCCACAGCTGAAATAGGAGAAAGCCTAGCTAGTGTGCCAACTGGCAGCAGTCCTTGGCATCATCCATGTGGTGCTGGTTTTAAGTACATGAAAAATACACAAGTTCTAAGGTTAAAAAGGCTTCCACCCAATTTCAGAAGTCCTGAGTATGCGGCAATGTTCCCCTGAGAAGACAATGTGTGAAGACGTGAGTAAAGCCAGGGGTGCAGTGGAGACCCCAGAAGTTTGGAAAAGCCAGGAATGTGGATCTTCTAAGGAAAGCTGCAAGGAGAGAGAAAAACTAATCTAAGAAAGAAGTAAGGGGAGCAACAACCACCAGAAGTGTCACAGGGGTGGAGTTTTGGAGCTCACAACCAGATTACTTCAGATGCTGGATGTGAAACTACAGGACTTGGTGTTTGCTCTGATGGATTTTGGACTTGCTTTGGTTCCAATCTTTTGGATCTCCCTCTTTGTAACTTTTGAAATGAAAATGTTTATCTTGTGTCATTGAATGCTGGAAGTGTTTAACTTTGTTTTCATTTGCACAGGGGTATGCAGCTAAGAGTCTGTCTTCCATTTCAGAGACTTGGAACTTGGGCTTTTCAACAATGCTGAAACTGTTAGGACTCTGACAACTCTTGCAGATGGGCTAAATGTATAAAGGGATGAGCATGAGTCTTGGAGGGAGCAGGGACAAAATGTAATGGTTCAAATGTAGTATAATGTTGATAGACTTAATGCTGGTTCTTAAGGATTTTTAAACCTGTGTTATAATGCTCAAGCTCTGAAATAATAAGCATAAGCATGCCTTTGTATCTGGAGACCTGTTTAAAGAAATGTGCCTGCTTGCCAAGTTGACAGTTGGTGGATTATTATGGTTGATACATTATGTCAATTTGTTAAGTTTAGAAATTTAACTAAAAGACTCAGCAGGGAGCCAGGATTCGTTCTTTGTAAATATCCTTATTCTGTACAAGAGAAGATGTTGTGAGTGCCACACTGGCCCTGGAGAGCAGGTGGCCTGTGTACAGTGTAAGGGAGGAAAAGAGGCTTGCTCTTCCCCGCTTTTGCCGTGGCTACTTTTGCTGGCTACTGACGTGAAATGTTGCTCTAAGTGCCATGCCACACTGCCATGGCAGGCAGCTGATTATGGACTGAAACCTTCACAAACTGTAAGCTAAATAAACCTTTCCTTCCTTAATTTTGGGTGCTGGATACTTTGTAACAAGAGAAAAATAACCAAGACAGGTAGTTTACTGTGAACAAGTTTTTTTTAAATATCATGCCATCTATCTCTTGTTTTTCCATGTATTTCAGGCAATCTTAGTCTTCTCTGCATTATCTAGTAGCTGTTGGATTTAGTTTCTGTGGCAACTTGATTCTTTCTTTTATGCTTGGTAACAACACTCATGTCTTCTAGATCTGATATTCTGTCCTCACATTGGTTCATTCTGCTTCAGTGTAATTCTTAGTCTCCTGGATATTTGTTTGAATCAGTCTCATGGATTCCATTTCTTTCCTATGTTGGAGATTTATGGTTTACATTATTTTCCTAAGCTCTTCTATTTTCTTTAATCTACATCTACTTTATTTATTTATTTATTTATTTATTTTTGTAACAGGAATCAAACTCATAACTTTGTGTTTCCCAGGCAGGTGCTGTGTCGCTGAGCTATATCCCCAGTCCTGTATCTGCTCTAGAGTCATTAATCAAATCTTTCATTATGCTTACCATCTCTGTAGTTCTTTGAGAGATTATTTCTGATTTGATTTTTTTCTACAGTCTCATTAATTTGCTTTGTTAGTTCTGCTGTTACAATTTTAGAGAGTTCAAGTGGTTGACTTGCAGATTGTTTTATCTCATTGCCCCCTGATTTTGTTTCTGGAAAGCTGGAAGTTGGGGTTTCATTGTAAGTGTTTTCTCATTTTCTATTTTTTTTAAAAAGTTTAATTCCTGGATCAATGCTGTAAATTTCTTATGGTAGATAGCTTTATTGCTAAGAAGTGATTACTCTTTGAGATGCCTTCCATGTGTAACTAACTTTTGGTTTTTGGGTCTGTGCAAGTTATTACCCTTTCAATTTATTGCAGATGAGAAGTTGCTGCCTATTTTGCCTAGCTTGTGGCTCTTTGGCATTGATCTATAGTGTTATTTATGACCCTTAGGCAATCTCAGGTTTGGATGACTAAGAAGAACAACTTATTAGAACAATTATGTCACATTGGCTAAAGTAATACAATCAATAATAACAGAAGCATCAAATACAACCTAGAAAATGACAAACTGTGGTAACTATGGATTTGTTATCTTTAAACTTATGAAGTATATTGTGGTTTTATAAGAAAATCTAAAACAAATCAGAAAATTGTAGACAGTAAATAAGCCCTCAATATGATGATTTTACTGTCAAGAGAAAAATTTAAAAGTAGTGAGGGAGAAAAACAGAGAAACAGAAGAGGAGATTGAAAGCAAGGGTGGAGGACAAAGGAAGATTATGCAAATTTTGGGAAACTGGTGAAGAAGTAGGAGGAAAAGGACTTTAGATTCAGCTGCCTCTGAGTAGCCTTCTCTCCATGATCACGGGGGGCTTTGGAGAGACATCCATGTGCAAATCATAACAAACCATCATCAAAACAGGCAGTCTGATGACCATGACCCCACTTCTCTGGTGGCAAAATGTGTACCAGTTGATCAGTTAGAACTCACTAGAGTAGCAGATTTACAAAGTAAGCTTACAATTGCCTCCTGTGGATTTAGAGGTGAAAGAATGAAAAAATGCCATCTGCACAATGGAAGGCTAGAGGAGCCAGTTAAAATTTGAAGGCCTGGAGTTCTCTGCACAATCTGACACAAGCAAAAGAGTCTGTGTTGGAAGGCTAAAGTCTGTGCTAGAAACCTGAAAGAACTAGAGATGAGGGTCTAAAGGTGGTGGTGAAGACTAGAGGCCCTACAAGGAAGCAAAAGGGCAGATTTTCTTATTTCCTTTTTTATTCCAGCAAGGATACAAGCCTATTTGTTGTTGCCACCCACATCCAGTACAAATTTTCCTCCTTCAGTTCATGGCTTTAAAGTAAATAAGTTGAGGAGCTAGGAAGATGGCAGCGTGATATGTAGCAGGGTAGAGAGCCTCTCTGAGAAAAACAATCAGATGTTAGAATTTAACAACATGGAGAAGGCCAGACAAAAGGAGAGGAATTCTTATGACCCAGGAAGAAATTGAGGAAAAAGAAAAAGAAAGGAAGGAAAAACATGGATGAAACGCTGGAACTGCTCCTGCGTTGTGCTGGGTGTGCCCTTGAGTCGGACGATTCACGGTCTCACTGAAGCCACAGCCACCTATAATAGGAGCTGGTGAGTCTGGGACCCTTGGCAGGAGGACATGGCACAGTGTGGAGTGGAGCCAAGGTGGAGAGCTGCATTAATTCACGGTGAGTGCTGGAAACTGGGTCCTGTGGCAGGTGTGGCGGGCTGGAGAAAATATTGGAGTTGGGCATAATGGACCTGAACCCGGAACTGCAGTGGCATCAATCAGCCACCTCTGGCCCAAAGAGGACTGGTGGGATCTGCTTGGGCTGGGTCATGCCCCTGGTCAAGACCCAATAGGGAGGGATAAAACTATAATGAACCTGTGATGTCCGCACAGCACAGACTAACATGCTGAAGGCACTTGCTGATTGACTGGCTCAGAGAAGAGGGGCCAGACCACATCATCCCTGCGTGTACCTCAGATAAAAGTAAACTGGAGAAGGCAGCAAGCCCCCAGCCAGCATTCTTTAGAATACCATAAGCAATACAGAGAGGACCTGAGACCTCCACCATACACCTGTCTGAAAGAAACCAGAAACATGACAAGAGAAAGAAATAAGAAAAAGCCTCCAGCTGCTGACCCTGGGAAAATAAGCTCAGGAGAAGTAAATACAGAAGAGATCCAGGGCAACAATCATGCAATACCGGCCACAGCATCAGCGAACATAAAAAACATACCTTTGTGACCTCATAGATGAACTTAAAACTGAAATTCTAACCAAATGAGGCAAGATAAAAAAAATTAAGAAATTCTAAGCCCCCTCAAGAAGACACAGATGAAAGAATGGAAGAACCCAGAAAAAGAAGCGAAACCTTTGATGAAGAATATAAACAAAATCTAGAATACATGAAACAGATCCAAAGAGATTACCAGGAAATTATAAACTCCATTGAAAGCTGGCAAAGTGCCTTCACAGAAATGAAAGTTAGCCTTTCAAAATTTGAAGACAGATTTGCAACGTGTGATTGAAAAGGCCTCTTAAAAATAATAAGGAACCAGGAAGTAACAATACAAAGGCTAGAAGATGACAAGAGAATCTATAATTTAAGAATAAAAAATGTGAGCAAAGAAGCAGGAGCAAGCACAAATGAATTACAAAAGCTATTCACAGAAATAATTAAGGAAAACTTCCCAAGCATAGGAAAAAGAAATGATATCCAGATAAATGAGGCATACAGAACTCCAGCCAACTACAACCAAAACAGATCTGCACCCAGACATATAATAATCAAAATCCAGAAATTCACCACAAGAACTGAATATGAAAAGTGATCAGAGAAAAGCAACAGATTACCTGTAAAGGAAAATTCATTAAAATAATGACAGACTTCTCAACACAAACTATTAATTCAAGAAGAGCTTGGAGTAAAGTAGTCCAAACCCTGAAAGAAAATAACCTCCAATCCAGATTGATGTACCCTGAAAAGCTCTCTCTCAAAATTAATGGAGAAGGGGCTGGGGATTTAGCTCAGCGGCATAAGCACCTGCCTTGCAAGCAGGCGGTAGTGAGTTTGATCCCCAGTACTGATAAAAAGGAAAAAGAAAAAAAAATAATGGAGAAACAAGATGTTTCCATGACAAGGAGGAACTGTGGGAGTTCGTGACCACCAATCCAACCCTACAAAAAATACTGAAGGACATTCTAAAGAGAGATAGAAAAAAATACCAGGATTCCAGCAACAGTGGCAGAGAGTTCTCAATGAACGAGGCAAACAGTGGAATGAAGGAGAAAAGTGGACAAATAATAGCAGAAAAATAGAATAACACAGATGAGACAGAGAAGGTTGGCTATAATCTCTAATACAGATGGACTTGATACACTAACAAAAAGAAACAGAGGCAGAGTAGATTAGGAGGCAGGGTCCATCGAGATGCTCTAAATAGGAAATATACTCATCCTGAAAGAGGGTTAATAAACTGAAAGTCAAAGATGAGAAAACAATGCTCTATGTAACAGGGAACCAGAGAGAAATAGAGACAACTCATCCAGCAGCTTCAGATAGGTTGGAAAGTCATGACAGTTTTGTGCAGTGGAGAACTACTCAGCTATAAGGAAGGAAAACCTTGAGGCTTTAGTAAGTAAAGGAATACAGCTCAAGATCAAGCTCAGGGGTAAAAAGGTTCAGCACCACTCAGATAGATAATGGGTTGCCCCCCTAATCTAAAAACTAAAGTGGGACCCAAAATATACAAAGCACCCTGAGAAAGGGAAAGGGGAGGAACTGTCTAAAAAAGGAAGGCAGAGGATATTGTTAATAGTGTATCAGGATTTAAAAACCACATTAGTCTTGTGGCTATGTTTAGTTTGATTTTATTCTGTCCCAGTCTCTCTACTCATACTAGATTTGAGGGCACAGACAGCTATCCCAAAAATAGCAGGATATACTATGGTAAATATCCTTAATTTCCTACTAACTTAAACTGAAGCCCTGTATTACTTACATTGTCTTACTATGGCTGATCTTATTTGAATCTGGTTTGTTAGACCACTGTTTTGCTTTGACTGATTTTATTCGAATTTGGTATGCTTGATAGTATCAAGTCTAAGGGTAGAGGCAACTACTCTGAAGATGACAAGATGCAATAAGATATCCATTCTGGTTTGATTGTTCACTGCTTTTGAAGTCCAAAAATATCTCCAAAGTTGTGTTTTTATTAAAATTTCTGTATAATGCTATGTTCAATTATATTATGCCTGATGATGTGGACAATTCTATTGAAAATAATAAGAGACAGCATAATAACTACTGAAGATCACCTAATATTGTGGTTTTATATATCTTCTTTGTTTCATGTTTTTCTAGGAATTTTTTTGTTGTCTTGTTTTGATTCATTTTCCCCTATAATACAGAAAAGGTAGGTATACATGTAGAGATTCACAGATGTGTAGAATTTCTAAACAGTTTATGGGAACAGACTATGTAATGCACGATGTAATGAACAGATGCAGATGTAATGAACGCTGAAGAAGAGACACTAAGATACCCAGTGCTAATTCTGTAGCATAACGATATAAAATCTAGCAATACTATTATTCCCTGTTGAGAGTTATATTGGTATAGTCTTTATGTTTAATTTCAACATATGTAAAGATATGGACAGCTATTTCAAAGAGAACAAGAGACATTAACCCTATTGTCTGGTCTTGAGGACCTAAAAAGCCTTCATCATCCTATTCTGATTAGTTTAGTTCTATAATGTTCAATATGTATTCACTGTGTGTGAAGATGTGGACAACTATTTGGAAGAAAACAAGACAGAATATGATAGAAAGTGAAGATCTCCAGTGGTCTTGCTTTGAAATCTGTGTTTCTTAAGATTGTTTCTTTATCATCTGTTTTGTTCTGTTTAATTTTACCATGTTTAAAATAAAAATAAAGTAAGTTATCTAGATATATGCAGAACTGTACTCCACCAATCCACTAAGAATTTCTTATTCAAAGTGACATCACAATTAACTATCATAATTATCTCTGCTGTGTCTCAAGGACAAACACAACCTGATCATCTCAATAGACACATGAAAAGCATTTGACAAAGTTTGATACCCATTCATGTTAAAGACCCTAAAGAAAATTGAAATAGATGATCTTTATCTAAATCTGATAAAATCCATCTATGGAAAACCAGTAGGTAACATCATACTAAACAGTCAAAAACTTAAAGCTTACATGGTAAAATCAGGTACAAAATAAGGCTGACCAGTATCACTACACGTGTTCAATATAGTTCTGGAAACATTAGCCAGAGCAATTAGACAAGAGAAACAAAAAAAGTAACATGAATAGAAAGGGTAAAAGCTAAAATATCGTTATTTATAGATGACATGATACTTTACATAGAAAACCCCAAAAACTGCCAAAAAACCTCCTATACTTAATAACCAAATTCATTTGTACAGCAGGATACAAAGTCAGCACTCAAAAATGAATGCATTCCTGTATAACAATAGAATAGCTAACTCACTGAGAAAGAAATTATGGAGACAACACCTTCAATGATACCATCAAGAAAAATGAAATACTAGGAATTGATCTGATAAAGGAAGTGAAAGATCTTTACATTGAAATCTACAACACTTGAAAAAGAAGATCGTTGAGAATATCAGAAAATACAAAGATATTCAATGTTCTTGGGTGAGCAGAACCAATAAAGAATAATGAAAGTGACCATAATTTTAAAACTGTTATACAGATTTAATGTAATCCCAGTCAAAATATCAATAGCACACCTCACAGAACTAGAGGAAACAACTCTAAAATTCATCTGGAACCAGAAGAGACTTAGAATAGTAAAGCAATTCTGGACAACAAAGGCAAGGCAGAGGGTGTCACAATCCCTGATTTGAAGTTATACTACAAAAGTTATACTACAGTTGTACTACTAAATTATACTACAAAAAGCTACAGTGATAAAAACAGCATGGGACAGGAAAAAACAAAAATTTAGCCACCTCACACACATACACATACCCTCAAAAGACTTGATCAGGGGAACAGAGTGTGAGATGCAGAAACAGCTTTTACGCTTAATTACTGTATTTTTGACAAAGTACCAAATACCTTCACTGGAGGAAAGATAATTTCTTTATTTCTTTACTAAATGCTACTGGGAAAACTGGGAAGATAAAGATAAAGATGATTTCTTTAATAAATGGTGCTGAAAAACATGTCAAAGATTAAATCTAGACCCATGTAATGGCTGATACACTGTGTCAATTTGAGAAGTTCAGAAGCTTAACTAAGTAACTCAGCAGTTCTACATTCTAAGGTATAGAGGACTTGCCTTGGGGTGACTGTTTATGCCCTAGGATATACTAGTCTGTCATGGTTTATGTTTGTGTCCCCCAGGCCTCTGAGTTTGCATTGTGTATTTGTGATTGGTTCATTGTCTAGTGCTTGGATTCATGGTGTCAGTGCTACACCCACACAGGGGTGGAGCCAGGATGTGATGTAATGGCAGGAAGAAGCTGTGTCTTTCTCTTTGCTGGTTCAAGCTTGCTGTCCATGGCTGCCATGAACTGTGGTCCAGCCATGCCCACCTATCTTGGAGCCAACTGAGTGTGGACTGAAACCTCCCAAAACTGTAAGAAATAAACCTTTCCTTTCCCAACTTTGGGCTTCAGGTATTTTGTCTCAGCAACCAGTAAAAAGTAACTAAGACATAGTCGATTCATTATGTTAATTTGAGAAGTTCAGAAGCTTAATGAAGCAACTCAGCAGGGTGCCAGGGTCACTACATTGTAAACATTCTCAGGCTGTGCAAAAGGAGAGTGTGGAGAAGGTGTGAGTGCTGCACCCACCCCAGGGAAGGTAGCCTGTATACAGGATAAGAGAGGAAAAGAGTCTTCCTCATTTCCATTTTGCTCTTGTTGATCTTGCTGTCTTCTGCCATCATGAATGGTTGCCCCTCAGGCATGCCATCCTGCTTTGGAGCCAGCTGATTATAGACTGAAACCTCTGCAAACTGTGAGCTAAATAAACCTTTCTCTCCTTAATTTTTGGCATTGGGTATTTTGTCCCAGCAATGAGTGAAAATAACTAAGATAACCTTTATCTGCCACCATGCACTAAGTTAAAATTGAAATGGATCAAAGACTTAAATATTAAAACAGAAACACGATCTGTTGAAGATAGAACAGATAAAACTCTTGAAGACATAGATGTAGGCAAAGACTTTATGAACAAAATCCCAATTGCACAGGAAATATGACAAAGAACCAACATCTGAGATCACATCAAATTAAAAAAACTTTTCACGCAGCAAAAGAAACCACCAACAGAGTGAAAAGATAATCCACAGTATAAGAAAAATTTTACCAGCTATTTATCAAAGAACTAATATCTAGACTATATGAAGACCTAAAAAAAAAAAAATCAGACTCCCAAAATTTAAAGTCCCAATCTAAATGGGCATTGGAAATGAATAGATACTTATCAGGTGAAGTAAAAATGACAAACATTGAAAGATGTTCAGCATCCTTGATCATTCAAGAAATGAAAATTAAAATGACACTAAGATTCCATCTCACTCTAGAAAAAATGGCTGCCATCAATAAATCAACCTATAACAAATGCTAGAGAGGCTGTGAAGAAAACAGAAGAGCTTTCCTTGTTGGTGGAGAGTAAATTGATATGACCAGTGTGAAAAACAGTTTGAAGATTTCTCAAAAATCTAAACTAGAGGTTCCATTTGATCCAATGATTTTTCTTCTACATATCTTTCCAAAAGAATTAAAAACATGATACCACATTGTTACATGCATGCCCATGTTTATAGCAACACATTTTATAAAAGCTAAATTTTGCAGACTTCTCATATACCCTTCAACAGATGAATGGATAAGGAGAATGTGGTTTTTACATACAATGGTGTATTATTCAGCCATAAAGAAGGATAAACCTGAGACATTTTTAACTTAAATTGATACACATTGAGATATATAATTTTAAGTGAAATAAATCAGACACACAAATTTAAACATCACATTGTTTCTCTTATGTGAGAAACCCAAAGGGTAAATAATGAGCAAAATGAAGGATAGATATGTGGAATTAAGAAGAACATTTTCAGATGGGAAAAGGAACAAGGGATGGTGGAATGGTAATGGAAGGAAGTGAAAATGTATTTTAAAAAGAGAATAGAAGGAAAAGCAAATCTCAAACTTCTGGGAGAACACAGCAGATAGATAACAGCAGTTATGGAGGCTCTCTGAGATAGCCACCTTAGATTACAGGAATGGTGTGGTGTGGGGAGACCTAAGCAGGGGGAGATATACCCTGCCAACCCACAAACAAACTAAGCTGAGAGAAACCAACTAGAAATGTAATCCCGGTGCTATGACTGGAACAGCTAAAGTCTCAGTGCCAGAGCTGGAGCCCACACCTCTGGAAACCACAGCTTGAATTTCCTGCTGCTGCTGCTGCTGCAGCATCTGAATCGGCACAGCAGGGATAGAGACGTGAAAGCTCTGACAGCGGGAATCGGCAAACCAAATTGAGAGCAGAGATGGTGGGGAGCCATGTATCAACCTGTGATGAGTGAGAGGAACAGGGGCCCTTCCATAGACTAGGAGTCTCCAACAGAAGACATTCTGGGACTGGGCAGACTAGCCATAACAGGACACTGCAGTGACTTCAGTCACAAATTCCCCTCTCAAGTGGGATTGGTGGGGAGCACTTGACCTGGGTGACTCCATGGACTAAGACCCAGTAGGCTAGCCCAAACCAGGTCCCTGTGCCTGGCAGTGCAACCTAATGCAGTGAAGCCTTCAGCAGGTTGACTGATCTGTCGGGGTGGGCCCAACATAGGCTTCCCAGGTCTGTGACTCCCTAGAATACTGCAGTGGGTGGGAACACCTATCTGGCATGATTCAAACAAACTGTAACAGACAAAGAAAGAAACTGGATCTCCTATATATGCTTTCATGGAAGGAACAAAAAATATGGGAAGAGGGAGCAACAAAAAAAAGGGTCCTCAGTCCCCAATCCTGAGAACACTGATCCAGGAAAGGTAAATGCAAAGGAGAATGAGGACAGAAAACATGCAATATCAGGCATGTCACCAATAGACATAAAGCAATATCTCCGGGACCTCATAGACGAGTGCAAAAGTGAAGTATTTAATGAAGTAAAGCAAGATATAAGTAGAATAGTTAAAGAAATGCTAAGCACTTCCCAAGAAAAAACAGATGGTGGAATGGAAGAACAGAAAAAAAGGGAAAATTGTTTGATGGAGAAAATAGAGAAAACATAGAATACATGAAGGTTCAAAGAGATTACCAGGAAACTAAAAACTCTATTGAAAGCTGGCATAACAGCTTGAAAGAAACTAAGGATAGATTAGCTGAACTGGAGGACAGATTTGTAATGTGGGAGCATGAAAGGAAAAACTTCTTAAAAATAACAAGGAAACAAGCAGTAACCATGCAAAGGCTAGAAAATTGTAAGAGGATCTATAACTTAAGAATTAAGAATGTAAAGGAAGAAGCAGGGATACAAACACATGAACTGCAAAGGCTATTCACAGAAATAATCCAGGAGAACTTCATTAATATGGGAAAAGGTAAAGATACTCAGATCTATGAGGCATACAGGACCCCAGCCACCTACAACCCAAACAGAACTACACCCAGGCATATAATAATCAAAATACCAGAAATACAATATAAGAACAGAATATTAAAAGCTGTCAGAGACAAGAAACAGATCACTTACAAGGAAACACCCATCAGAATTACAGCAGATTTCTTGAAGAGCATGGGACAAAATAATTCAAGCTTTGAAAGACAATAACCTCCAGCCAAGATTGGTATATCCTGCACAACTACCCCTAGAAATTAATGAATAAACAAGGTGCTTCCAGGATAAAGAGGAACTGGAGGAATTTGCAACCACCAATTCAACTCTACAGAGAATACTGCAGGACATTCTAAAAAGAAAAATACCAAGATTCCAGAAACAGTGGCAGAGAGGCCACAATGAATGGAGCAGAATGCGAAATGCAGAGGACAAACTGACAACAAATGACAGAAAAAGAGCTCAACAGAAATGAGGCAGAGAAGATTGGATGGTATGAACAGCTATTTTGGAGAAAACAAGACATCATAATAGCTAGTGCTGATTTAATATCATCTTGTTTTGAAGTCCCATCAAGCTTTTGTTCTTCTGTCTCCATTGGTCTTACCAGGTTGTATCTTATTGGATTTTATTATATGTGATAATATAAACAAAAACTTTTATAGACAAGGAGATAATATAGAAACTGTTGTTCATTTTCTGTTAGTTGGTTCTAAATACCCTGCAATACTGTCATTCTGTTGAATGGGTTTACATTGTCTTGATATGTTTGATACTACAGTATATGAAGTTATACTCAAAGATTTCAAGGAAAGACACACTATGGTAACTACTTTTAGGTCAGGATATCTTGTGGTGAAACACTATTTTGCTTAAATGGTTATGTTCTGACCTGTGTTGTTATGTCCTCTTTTATCTCAATCTCCTTTTTTATTATTTATTGTTTTATTTTTTCTTTTTAATTCAGGGAAAAATAAATAAAAAATAGCAGGATATATTATAGTAACCCACTTTGATTTCCTATTAACTTTATTTGAAACCCTGTATTGCCCTCATCATCTTGTTTTGACTGATTTTACTCTATTCTGTTTTGTTTGATAGCATCAAGTATGAGGGTATAGGCAACTACTTTGAAGACAGTAAGATTCACTATGATGTCCATCCTGGTTTGACTATTATCTTCTTTTGAAGTCCTGTAATGTCTCCATTGTTTTGGTTTTATTGGTTTTGTTCTTTACTGTTTTGTTCAATTTCATGATACCTGATGATATGGGCAATTCTTTTTAAGATAGCAAGAGGCATTATGGTAACCATTGTTGTCACATTGTATTGTGTTTTTACATTATGTACTATGTCCGTCCTTTTGATTTGACTGATTCTGTTTTGTTATGTCACATTTGGTTTTATTATCTTCAAAAAAAGTAATAAGAACTGTGAGAGTAATAAAACCCAAAAATGTGTAACTGTCATAGTAAAAAAGAGAGGAAAAGAAAGTGCTCTAAAGGATATAACTGCGTGTACATTTAAGTGTATAAGATAGATAACCATATTACTGAATTTCTGTTAGATCATTGAACAGAACTGTTTGCAGTCTCACTGTTTGAATGTCCACTTTGTATGCTTTAATTTTGTAACTTGAACAACTATTTCTAAGTTGACAATATGTAATCTATTAACTAGTGATTTCCTACTGTTTATTTTTTTGAAATTCTGTATAACTTGTACCCTTTTTCTGTTTTTTTCTTTTTCTCCTTAAATAAAATGTAAAAAAAAAGAATAGAAGAAAAAATGGAGCAATGCTTTTGTAAATGGGGAGGGGAAAAAAGGTTGAAGGGAGAGGAGAGAAATAGGGAAAAAATCTTTGTATATTTCACTTTTATTTGTTTAAAGAAATCTTTAAATTTCCCTTTGGAGTGATTCATTGATTTATTGGTTATTCAAGAGAATATTTTTAAATTTCTATGTATTTGTATAATTTTTTAAAGTTCTTATTGTCAGATTTTCTAATTTTGATCAGAGAAGATGCATGCTATGATTTTAAATTTTTCGAATTTGCTGAGATATATTTTGTAACCTAAAATATGGTCTATCTTGAAGAATGTTCCAAGTGCATATGAGAAGAATGTGTAATCTCCAACTGTTGGACAAAATTTTATGTATTTTGTCTGCTAGTCTTTGGCCTATGTTATGGTTTAACTCTGTTGTTTCTTTGTTGACTTTTTGTCTGGATGATCTGTCCCTTGGGGAAAGTAGGATGATGAAGTCTCCAATTCTTATTTTATTCAGGTCTGTTTCTCCTTTTAGATCTAAAAATATTTACTTTATATAATTGAGTATTCTTCCTCTGGGTGCACATTTATACAATTATATCCTCTTATTGAATTGATCAGTTTACCATTATATAATGAAATTCTTATCTCTACACTTTTTGGACTTACAGATTATTTTATCTGATTTACTAATATGAAAAACTGAATGAGTCAATAAGATCCAAAATGTGCAATAGATATTGTGAATTGGAAAGAAACTGTGCCAAAGAGAAGATAAACTGTGATGGGAGAAAGGAGAAAGAAAGGAAGGGAAAAGGAAAAAATTATATTTATAAACAAGATAGTTAAGATATACAGCTTGTTTCTTTTTGTCCATTGAAAAGACAGGTTTGTGCTAATATTGTTTGGACAAGATTTCGTGCCTGTATCTTGTACCCTGAATAACTAATGCAAAGATAGCAATATATAATGTATTAATTATTTTTACTCTCTTACTAACCTGTTTTGAAATTCTGTTTTGTTATTTTTATTTTTTCATTAAAATAAAAAGGATTATTTTATCTGATGCAATCATAGTTACTCTCGGTTTCCATTTGCGTGGTGTATGCTTTTCAATTCTTTCATTTTCAGTCTGTGGGTATTTATTGGTAATGTGAGTTATCTGTGGAGAACATGATCACTGGATTTTTTGTTTTAATCCGTTCAGCCAGTCTGTATCTTTCAAATGAGCAACTGAATCAGCTTACATTCAAGGTTATTACTGGTAAGTAAAAGCATGTTCCCTTATTCTGTCATTAATTTTTTTCTAGTTATTTTGTATATCTTCTGTGCTTTTCTTCCTGTCTTATTCATCTTTGTGCTTTGATGGTTTTCTCCATTGACAGAGATCTACTCTGGATCTTTGTGCATTTGTTTTCCTAGTGAGTCGTTTTTTGTTTGTTTGTTTTGTTAGCTTTTACTTTGGGGTGTCTTATGTCAGTAGTTATCATTCTTTCACTTCTGGTGCAGGTCTCCTTTAAGAAATTCTTGTAAGGAAGAGGCAGGCATGGTAGCACTGCCTGTAATCCCAGCACTTAGGTGACTGAGGCAGATGAGGCCAGCCTCACTAGATAGTGAGTTTCTGCTTGGGGAGGGGGGCGGTAATTTCTCATGGGATTAAAATACTGGTGATTAATTATCAGGTTTTTTTTGTCTTTTAAAGACTATTTCTTTTTGAAGAATAGCTTTTCTGTGTTTAATATTGGAGTTGTCTGTCTTTTTTTCTTTCTTTCCTTTTCTTTTTTTTCCTTTCAAGGCTTTGAATTTGTCATTTGTTTTATGGTTCTGCTGAAAAGTCTGATGTTGGTATATTGGAGATTCTCTTATATGAACCCTGAGACATTTCTTTTGTGTTGTTTTTATAAATCTCTGTCTTTTACTTTTTTATTTCAAAAAGCAAAATAGAAAAAAGGATAGAATTTCAAAAAATCAGGAAATTAACACTAGCTAATATATTCATATTGTTATCTTAGAAGTATTCAGGTTACAAGATCTAGGCACAAAAATAATCAATTACAGCACAAACTGATTTTTTTTGATGAACTAAAATACAGATTGTAGCATAGTTATCTACCTTGCATATATATATATGCGTGTATATACATATATATGTATATAAATGTATATATACATACATATATATATATATATATATATATATATATATATATATACATTTATATATGCTTACTAACATACATGTAATATTTTCCTTTCTTCCTTTTCTCCTCTCCCTGTCCAGGTTGTTTTTTTTTCTTTTGAGCACATTCTGTTTCTTTCATTATTAAAATATCTATGGTACATTTTGGACCTTAATACTCTTTCATCTTTTGATAGACTATAGTGGGACTTGAAGAGGAACTTTCTTTGCTTTTGTTCTTTCTTTCTTTCTTTCTTTCTTTCTTTCTTTCTTTCTTTCTTTCTTTCTCTCTCTCTCTCTATCTTCCTCTCTCTCTCTCTCTCTCTCTCTCTCTCTCTCTCTCTCTCTTTCTTTCTTTCTTTCTCTTTCTTACATTAAATGTGCTTGGGGTTCTTTGAGATTCCTGGAACCGGATGCCTTATCTCTCCCAACATTTTGAAATATTTTAAATAATAAATTGAGTAGATTTTCTGTGCCTTTTCTCCTGTCCTTCTCACATGACTATAATGCAAGAAGTTTGCTTGCTTCTACATCACATAACTCTCATAGACTTTCTTTATTCTTGCTATTTTTTCCCCCTGGCTAAATGATTTAGAAAGACTTTCAGGCTCAGAAATTATTTCTTCTGCTTACTCCATTTTTGCTGTTGAAGTTCTCAACTGTATTCTTATGTCATTTATTGAATTTTTAGCTCCAAGATTTCTCATTAGTTTTTTATGATCTCTATTTCTTTCCTCAATTTCTCACTTATGTCATAAATTTTTTTTCTATTTAGTTGAAGAGTCGTTCTGTATTTTTTAAAATCTCATTGCTTCTTTGAAATTATCATTTTGAATTCTTTTTTAAGCAATTCTTCAATTTTCTGTAGCTTGAGAGGCGCTGTGTCCTTTGGAGGCATTATGCTACAGTATTTTTTACTGGCTTCAAGGATGTCTGCATGGGTATTTATGTATCTGATGTATCAATTACATCTACCAATTTTCTAATGTGGCTTTTATAGTACAAAATTTTTCTTCCACTGATGTGCCACAGTGATGTGTTGGTTAGGCTGTGTTGGATTGGTTCCAGGTAGATATTTTAGTTTAGTATTTGTGTAGCTTCTTTGGCTATACTCAATGTTGGTGTAATTTTCAGGACTCTCAGTGCTTAGGCTATAGGAATTGTGATATTGATTGCCACCTAAGATGCAGCACTTGTGGGAAAGATGAATTCACTGGCAGCTTTGAGTGCAATGCTCTGTGAAGTGGGACACATGTTGGCTTCCATAGATGACATAAGGATCCAGGTGGTGCACACCACAGCATACTTAGTAGTGGGATGGGATGTCTGTCAGTGTCTGAGGGCTATGCAGAGGTTAGGTTACACTCATGGGCTCAGACAAAGTACATGTAAGTGTCTCAAAGGTAAGAGCTACTGGGCTGGGGATTTAGCTCAGTGGTGTAAGCACCTGGCAAATGTGAGGTTGTGAGTTTGGTCCCGGGTACCACAAAATAAATAAGTAAAATAAAATTTAAAAGAAAGCTAAGATCTACCAACTTCTCTAATAAAATGTCTCTTGGATAAGTATTTGTGATGTGAACTGAAGTCCCTTTTAACCCTTTCTCCACTAAGGAAGAAAAGCTAACCCACTCTTTTTTCAGGGTTGATTTTGAGAAAGTAAATGTATTCTTATTTTGCTTCTTTGTAAGGTTATTATGTATCTCTGTGCCCTACAATGGCTCTTCCACATGTGCACTTCATTCTAGTACTTTGCCTCAAAAGTGTCAGTGAAGTTTTTTTGTCTTTCTTGTTTTGGGGGGAAGCATGCCATGAACTTCTAATTGTCCATCTTGCAGACATCATTTCTGTAGTAGAAGCATTAGGATAGATTACAGTAAGGTAAGTATATATATCATAATTTTGAAGGTCACCACTAAAAGAAAAAGACAGGGTATAATAAATATTTTCTTAATCACAAAAAATTCAGTAAAGGGGGTGAAAAAGAACAAAGAACATAAGAGAAGTAGAAAGAGAGAGAGAGTGGTAGGCTTAATTTAAAATATATCAGTAATTCAAAAAATTATAAATGGACTAAATTATTCATTTAAAACACCATTGTCAAAATTGTTTAATTTTTGTCAAAAGATTGAACTGTATATGTTGTATATAGTTGTATATGTAAAGTCATAATGACTTTATATGTCTAATGTAAAGACTGAGTGGTTGATGGACTAAAAGGACAAAATAAAAAGACTCTGATAAGTTGAAAGCATAAAAGGACAGGATTACCATATAACCAGTAACAAAAAAGTCAGTGTAGCTAAAGGAAAAATAGATTTTATGATAGGAACATAAGGACCAAAGGAACAATTCAACTGAAAGATATAACAACACTTTTTATTCATATTAGAGCATAGCTTCAAAATACATTAAAACATGAATTCAAAGATTGCTGTATTGTTATTATTTTGTAGGAAACTAGCTACAGACCACTAATGGGATTATGATTTTTGTCTTCATCACAGATTTTCTACAGTCTCTGCTGCCCCACTGGCCAAAACAGATACTTGGCCAAAAGATGTGGGCATCCTTGACCTGGAGGTCTATTTCCCAGCCCAATATGTAGACCAAACGGACCTGGAGAAGTACAACAATGTGGAGGCAGGGAAGTACACAGTGGGCTTGGGTCAGACCCAAATGGGCTTCTGCTCAGTCCAGGAGGACATCAACTCCCTGTGTCTGACAGTGGTGCAACGGCTGATGGAGCGCACACGGCTGCCATGGGACTCTGTGGGCAGGCTGGAAGTGGGCACCGAGACCATCATCGACAAGTCCAAGGCTGTCAAAACAGTGCTCATGGAACTCTTCCAAGATTCAGGCAACACTGACATCGAGGGCATAGATACCACCAATGCCTGCTACGGTGGCACCGCTTCCCTTTTCAATGCTGCCAACTGGATGGAGTCCAGCTACTGGGATGGTACGTTCTGCAAGGAGCATTATGTGAGAAAGAACTCGGGTCTGAGGCTGAATCCTAAAAGTTTTTCTTCTTGCTTTACCAGGGTTTTGCCTTTGTGCATCAGAGGGCTGGTAAAATTATGGAATAAACTAATTCATGGGATGTAAAAGACAGTAAGGTGGCTGTTGATATACTCTGCACTTACTAAGTTCAAATATAAGTACACATATGTAATCCCAGCTACTTAGGAGGTTAAGCAGGAAGGAGGCAACTTTAAAGCCAGTGTGGGCAACTTAGTAAGACTCTGTCTAAAAATAAAATAAAATAAAATAAAAAAGGCTGAGAATGTATCTCAGTGATAGAGTTTTCCTGGGTTCTATCTTCAATACAGGGAAAAGTGGAAGGAACTTAGCACTAAAAACTATGGAAACCATAGTAAACATTAATTATAAAGTTAATCATATTTTAATATTGCCAGGAAGCTTAGAGATTTCCTAATATAATATTATTTTTTTAAAAAAGAGGCCAAAAGAACTGTAACAGATTGTCTCCAGGCACACAGCAAGACAATGAGCTCTGTAAGCTTGTTCATTGTTCTTATACATAGGGAGGTCCCTGATGTGGTGGTTTAGTGTTCAGCCTCTGGGGCCAGATAACCTGGGCTCAGTTGCCTTACATAGCCTTCACTGATAAGTGAATCCTTTAATGTAGGATGTTCCAGTCTCTGTGCCATCACATCTGTCCTTACAGTGCTTCTCCTATTTGGCATTTGTATTATCTTTAGCAACCCCCCACCATTACCATCACCAATTTGTTCAACCTAGTGTTTAGTTAAAGAGTAGAAATGAAGCACAAAGGACATCTAACAGTCTTTACCAGAAAGCCTATTCTTAGGCCACTGTCATCTATTAAGTATGTCGCTGTGAGTAGATTCTGCTGAGTGACTGTGTATTCCCAAAGACAAAACCTATAAATGCATGTTTCTTTAATATGACATGTTTTCTTAGGGTAGATGCTATGTGCTTAGTTTTTAGTATAAAATAAAAACATAAACTATTAAAATGTTTACTTTTAGTATATAAAACAAAACAAATACAAGCTTGAGACTGAACGCTGTAACTGTGGATTAAAAGAAGCCAGTGTGGGTGAGATCTGTGCTTCTGATCTAGCCTGGATATCCATCCAGAGCCCTCAGGTGGAGAGAATCACCGGGGCGCTTTGAATCACCCCAGAGAAGACAGCACAGTACGAGGGAATGAAAGTGTAGGACAGGCTGGGAGTACCCAGGCTTTACTGCCTTAAAAATGAAAATTATTGAAGCTTATAGTTGGGAATAAAAGAATGTGCATACACTAATGGATATAAAGCAAAGAAAAAGTCTCCTTTTCCCATCCTATTACCACTTTTCAGTATTAACACTAAGTTTCCTTGTGTTCCTTCAAAAATTTTCTGTGTACCTTCAAGTGTATACATATCTATTTAGTTTTAAACACTGTACAAATTATTCTTCACCTGTGATCTCTTAGAGGTCATTCTATATTACCATATGTAATACTTCCATCATTCTTTCCTAAAACCCACATAATATTTTATTGGAAGATGTGTCAATCTCCATTTAATTAGTTCCATATTAGTGGATAGTTAGATCATCATATTTTTATAGTTACATATTTTAAGGAACATTTTACAATAGCTTTGCATACTTGTGACAATGTGTTGTAAGGACAGAATTCTAGGATATGTTGATTTCAGTATTTAATAGTATTGCCAAATTTCTCTCCGAAGTGTTGTACTGAGTTGTATTGATACACTAGATATTATCAAGTTTTCTAATGTTTGTCAGTTCAATGAGTAAAATAATAGTATTTTGGTTCTCCTTTCCTTCATTATAAAAAAGCTTGAATTTTTTATGATGTCAGTTGGCCATTTTTCTATCACACAGCTGCCATTTCAGACTTCTAGAAGTGAATGGAAATAGTTTTTTGTTGGCTACAAGTACAATAAATACTTATTAGTTTTTCCTTTGACCTTGTTTCTCATATAATATTTGATTTTTAGATAGTCAAATTTATTGATTTTTTCTAAATGGCTTTAAGTACTTTTCTCAAGTATCTAAGTATTTTAAAAATGTGAATATATATATATATATATATATATATATATATGCACACACAAAAGTATTATTTATCCCACAATTGTCTATACACAAACATTCACACACGTGTGCACACATCAATGGGGATGGGGGAAAGAATAGTTTTTTGTTGTGATTGTTATAATTCCCAAGACAAGTTCCTTGGACTTCATTCGACTTGGATTGGAGTCTTGATTTTGAATCCTATCACTTATTAGGTATGTAGGGTTAGGGCAAGTGACGTAAGTTCTTTGTGACTCAGTTTCTTCATCTGAAAAGAGAGGATAACTATATCAGCTATATAAGCCTATCAGGAGGATTAAATTTAAAAAAAATTTTGCTCCCCACATAGGGCTATGGGTGAATGCTGGGCTTTGTCACAGGCTGATATAATGCATAAATCACCTTTGTTTATCTCCCCAGTTTCAAGTTTTAAAGGTAGTACTTCTATTAATGAGCAAATTAGTCAAAACAGTTATTAATAGTTCATAAGAGCATTAGTTACTATTAATCACCTATATTAAATATGGCTACTGATCATAAACTTTTTCACATTTGAGGTGGTGCTAGGAAATTTGAAGCCCACTTAGAGTCCAGCCAGAAACGGGTTTGAGTCACAAATTCCATATTCACTACATAAGTGATCCTCAGCAAGTTAGTTTTTCAGGAAGTCAGTGGTTTCATCCATGAATGTGGATGTTTACTACCTTATCGCACCTTCCAAGGATAGTCTGAGGACAAGTGGAATCTGGCTCCTATTTTAAATGTTAATTTCCCTCCCTGTTCCTCCATCTCTCTTGGTTTAGAAGATACTCAAAATCATGGCATGCTATAAGGTGTTTGGCAAAAACAAATGCCAGTTAACAATTTTTTACTGAATTCAGAAATTAAGTTCTGAGGAAATGAATTTTGTAACTAGAATGTGAGGATACTTTACATTTCAAGTGCATATGAGTTTCACTAGAGTGTAAATTCTATAGGACTAGGATTATTTGCTTTGTTCACAACTCTACTTTCAGTAACCAAAATTGTGCCTGGCGCCCATCAGGCAGGCAATGATCTCTAGATCTGGTGGTGAAAACAATGATTTTTTGTCTGTCTTTGCAGGTCGCTATGCACTGGTGGTCTGTGGAGACATTGCAGTGTACCCCAATGGCAACGCACGTCCCACAGGTGGCGCTGGAGCTGTGGCCATGCTGATTGGGCCTAACGCCCCTCTAGCCCTGGAGCAAGGTTTGTAGCAAACTATGATCAAGAGGCTGTGCACTGTATAACCAAACACATAGATCTGAACCCCAAACTGCATACTAAACAAACAATAACCAAGACAGACATGGTGGTGCACACCTGTAGTCCCAGCTCTTTGGTGGCTGAGGAAGGCAGATTGCCTCAGGTCCAGGCAAGCCTGGACTACACAATGAGTTCTGGTCTTTTCTGGAATACATACCTAGATCTTGTCTCAAAACCAAACCAACACAACACAACACAACACAACACAACAGCATAGTGTATTCAATCTGGATTTGAGGATACTATCACTTGCCTCCCAAAGTGTGTTCTGTTGAGCAGAGAATAGGTTGGGACGAAGAAAGGGCATCGGCCAAGGTGGCTTATTGGAATAATGGTGCACTCAGTACAGGTGCATTCAGTACAGGTGCAAAACAGAAGCTAAGGGAAGCAAACTGGTGATTGATGCTGAATCTTTCTCTTGAGAGTTTTGGCTTCTGTTCTAGATTTTGCCAAGCCTACATTGATATGGAAAGGGAAATATGAACCTCAATTGTGTAATATTAACAATCTATTCAGCACCTTTCAAATATGTGAGAGGGGAGGAATAGGTTCTGGTTGACGTATAGGAGACAGACAGAAGCCAGAAGTTCTTTACCTGGCTCTCTTAGCCCTTCTGCTGGAGGTGGACTGTATTCTAGAGTCCCTGAAACCCTCCGTGTGCTTTTTCAGGACTTAGGGGCACCCACATGGAGAATGCCTATGACTTCTACAAACCCAATTTGGCTTCAGAGTACCCGTTGGTGGATGGCAAGCTCTCCATCCAGTGTTACTTTCGGGCCTTGGATAAGTGCTATGCATCGTACCGCCGAAAAATCCAGAATCAATGGAAGCAAGGTATATGATTTGGGGGAAAAAGAATGGGGATCTATTTACACGGCCAACAATCTGTACCTAAGAGATGATCTCTTTTCTCCTTCCCTGAAAATGATACCAAGAAAATTGTTCCGTATCCCCTTCTCATGCTCTTCTGATGCTAAAACCCATTTCAATTGCTCAAGTATAAAACTGCCTATATTGTGAGCTCAATCAATCAATCAATCAACAATGCAGGGACAAAACCTGTTGGTGTTCCCACCTGGGGTGATACTGTTTTAAAACAGAGTGACCACATCCTACTGGTGTTGGGATTTGTTTCTGTTTAAATCAGGCAGTTTGATTCTTGTTTTGTCTGACTGATATTGAGTCTTGTGAGTGTTTTCTGAATACCAAAGTATGTAATTTTCTCTGGCTGGTGGTGTTAGAAGTTGATTTTATTTTCACATTTAGCTTCTGAATGCTCCTGCTACAAAATAGGTGCCACTTTCATAATCAGAAAGAAGAAAATAATGTTTTTTTTTAAAATACAGAGAAATGCCTTTTAAAAATATCCCTGCCAGTTTAGCCATCTTGGTCTAGATGAGCATCAGCAGTAGGCAGGTTTTGATTGTGAGAAAAGACATGTTCTGGAACATGCAATCATGGGGTGGAACCATGGGGTACCCCTTTTCAACTACCCTGGGTGAGGCAGGGCCCCATGCTAATAACCCCAGTGGCTAGGGAGGCAGCTCAGACCGAACCACCTCTGCCCATCCACTGTAAAGTTGCTACTGGACAACTGCTCTCACCTCTTCTGAATTCTCAAGACAATTGAAATTTGTTTTTTACTTGGATACAGAGTTTGTGTGAATGTTTCCTTGAGTCACAGCACTAAATTATAAACTTTCCAAGGGCAGAAGTTTCATTACCTTCCTCTTCAGAGTAAGAGGCAGCCTTCAGGCTACAGATAGAGCCTAAATCCAAAGCCAATCTTCTTTAAGTTGAGTGACTTTGAAAATATGACTCAATTTAGTGTTTTAGAGACTCTACTTCCCCTCTGGAAAAATAAGAAAGTGATTCAGCACAAAGTTAATTTGGAGATTGTTTTAAAATCACTTTCTTGTTGTTGAGCCACAGTGGCTAGATGATGGTAAAAGTATGAATGGTGAATAAACAAAACTTACACGTAATTGCTGTAGGTAGGAACGAGCTCACTGACAGGCCTAGGGTCCCTTGACACACTTGAACCTGAGAGGGTAGGGCAGTGTGGCTTATCATCATGCCACCTCCTTCCCTTCATGCTTCCCTTTGCAGATGGCGTTGACCGGCCTTTCACTCTTGATGATATACAGTATATGATCTTTCATACACCCTTTTGCAAGATGGTTCAGAAATCTCTGGGTCGCCTGATGTTCAGTGACTTCCTGTCATCTAGCAGTGACACACGGAACACCTCATACAAAGGGCTGGAGGCCTTCAGGTAAGTTCTCTTTATGGCGAGCCTTGAGGCTCTTGAAGGGTAAACAAGGAAGCAACTTCCTTATACTTTGAGTCTGGACTTGCAGCATCCCTGTGGAGAGCAAATAACCTTCAGTCCAACTGAAGGATGCCAGTCCTGACATGGAGGGATTAGATGGGCTCCACCTGTTTGAGTCTTTCCTTGTGTCCTCCTAGAGGAGCTCGGGAGGGCGTTTACCTGCATTTCTGCATCTTGACTATAAAAAGCAACAGCAAATCATACTATAACTTCATGGTGTACTGAAATAAATTTACCCTATGATCTCTGTACTGAAAGATCTCACAGTGTACACAGACACAGACACACAGAAGCAAATGCAGTACAGGTGTTCACTGGTTCACATTCTCACCTGTGGTTGTCTTAATGTTTTTGTTTGGGGGCCTCAATTTTTCCTATCTGTAAAATGAACATTATGCTACTCATCTCCTGAGATATCAAACATCAAGAAGGCTTCTCTTGGTCCACTGCTCCAAGACATTTAGAAAAGAAGACTGTAGAGCTCTCACTAAGAAGTCTTTTCCTTTCTTCTTGGTATCTGTTTACTTCAAATTTTGGAGTACAAACACCTTCCTCTATCACAAATTACTACTGTTATTAACCCTGACACTAATATATGAAAATTATCACAAATACAGCTATCAAGACACAAAGTATAACTATTTTACTATAGTATAACTATTATAGGCAATATTATAAAATAACTATTGGCTATAGTTTAACTATTATAGTCAATATTTTAGCATGTAAGAGCTTATCAGTAATAATTATATACCCTAGTGGAAAAAGGAACAATGCATACGGGCCTGTAATTTCCTCAAAGAAGAAATGCAGTCTCATTTGGAAATGTACACACTCATTAGTTTTAAAAAGTAAACATGTTACCATTGTCTTTACTTATGTTTCTAAAGTTTAGAATACTTAGAACTGATGAGACTACCGGGAAATGGGCAATAGTGAATGTGTAAATTGCCACAATTGTTTTGAGAAGTAAAAGGAACATGAAGGAAAAGCCTTGAAGATAAGCATGTCTCTTTTTTAATTTTAAAGAGAATAAAACCCAACAAAACAAAACAAAACATGTTAAAGCCAATCCAAACAAAGTGAAAGTAGTACAGAATTTTAAACCAGGATAATAGGAATTCAACAATGGTTATAATAATGTATCCTATTATCTTCACAATAATTGTCCTTCTATCAGACATAGTAAAATCAAATAAAACAAAACAAAATAAAACCAATCAAAACAGAACCTTAAATAAAACAAAACAATAAACTGGAAGAAAAATAAAGCAATGAGAAAAATATTGGATTTCAAAACCATTACAGAAGAAAATTCCTCAAATTTGCTATGTTGCATTCTCCTAGTAAATGCTCAGACAATTGGCCTTAGGCCTACAAAGTCAATCAAACAATACCCACATTTAGTTGTTTTTGTACCTCAGTTGCTGTCAACTCAGCTTTCCTTTGAACCAGTCAGTTGCTTACAGGGTGGGGTGGGATGGGGTGGCGCCAATAGGGGAGTTCTTGATTCTCAGCTCATTTGCTGGTCTGCTCTTGGAAGGGCAATCTGGCTTCTCTCTTCCTGGATCCTGCATGGTTTGCACAGCTTCCCAGAAGGGCAAACCAGCTTCTTGATGCGTTCTTTCCGGATCAGCATGGCTTCTGCCAATTCATGGGAGGGATGAACTCTGAAAGGCATATCTTTTGGCTTATTAATTCCACATGTTTGAAAGAGCACTTGGCTCTTCACTAATATTTTAACTAGTGAGGAACAGAAGCAGAGGCACTGGTTAAAATATGATATGTCTTGTTATGAATCATTTTGCAATCTTTAAAAATAATGTTACAAAGGGTTGGTGATGTTATTTAGTGTAAGCATGAACAATGCCCTAAGTTCAATCCTCAGTGCCAAAAAGCAAAGTAATATTAGTTATTGTTGTTAAACAATGTCACAGATATATAATATATAATATGTATTGTGTATATTATGCATGACTGTTTTCTTCTTTGGAAAATTGAGAAAAATGATACAACACAAAGCTTTAGAGATTTTTCTTTCCCTTGTCTTTCTATGTGTAAATGATAGTCAGAAAATGCACGCAACATGAGTGAATAAATCTTATGAGTGGTTTCTAGGTACATGCATTCAGAGTTAAGAAAGCATGCTAAGCCTAGTGTGGTTCACCCCAGTAATCCCAGCACTTGGGAGGCTGAGGTAGGATTATGAGTTTGAGACTAGCCAGGCTGTATGATGAGCTTCTATTTCAAACAAACACTAGGGAAGACATGTGAAAGAGAATGTCTAGTGTAACTGTATTTCTGATTTTGTAATAGACTGTATGAAAGTAGGGATGAGTTCCACATGGTAAATATGCCTAATATTCTCTCTGTGCATTCTGTATTTTTAAATATTACAGGCCAAATAAATACATAAAAAATGCTCATTATCATTGACCATCAGAGAAAGGCAAGTTAAAACTCCCCTGAGATACCATCTTACTCCAGAAAGAATTGTTATCATAAAAAAGTCTAGTAATAACAAATGCTGGCAAGGATATGAGGGAAAGAGCCTTCTACATTGTTAATGATAATGTAAACTAGTACAACCACTATGAAAATTAGTGTAGAGATTCATCAAAAAAAAATAAAAATAGCAATTCCATTTGATTCAGTTATCTCCCTTCTGGGTAACTTCCCAAAAGAGCTAAAATCACCGTATTATGGAGATACATACATACCCAAGTTTATAGCAACACAATTTACAATAGCTAGGCCTTAGAAACAGTGTATATATTTATCAACAGATTAATGGGCAAGGAAAACATGATATTTATACACAATGAAAGACCACACTGGCGTAAAGATAAACTTGAAGATTTATATGTAAATGGATACAACTTGAGAGCATAATGTTAAGTGAAACAACTCAGACATACAAGCTCAACTGTTGCATGGTTTCTCTTAGATGAAAAATGCAAATAAAGAATAAAATGCAAGAGAGATAAATAGTAAACAGAGAAAAATCCAAATACTCCCCCAACTACAAATTCTATTGATTTAAAAATATTTCAATGTGCTAATTGGTTTTATTTGTTACTTATTTATTTTAGTTTGTTGAAAAGAAAGATTTGTATAATCTGTTTCTTTTGTTGTAATAATTTTTTTGTTTTATGTCTTGTACTCTGAGGATAAAGATATACAGGGTAATAATTAGTGTTATTCTCTTATTATTTGGTTGTGAAATTTTGATTTTTTTTGTAAAATAAATTTTTTTTTTACAAAAACCCAAAATATTATAGGTCAGGCACAGTGGCACACACCTGTAATCCAGCACTTGGGAGGTCAAGGCAGGAGAAATGCTGAGTTCTAAACCGGTCTGAGCTACCTAGTGAGTTCAAGGCCAGTCAGAACTACATAATGAGACCCTGTCTCAAAAAATGAAAAAAATTAAATAAATACTTAAAACACATACTCCAAAGCCTTGTCTTCAGAAACTATTCTTTCTCGCACTTTCTTCCCATCTGGCCACTTCTGGCTGCCTCACAGGAACCTAAAGCTGGAAGATACCTACACCAACAAGGACGTGGATAAAGCCCTTCTGAAAGCCTCCCTGGACACGTTCAACAAGAAGACCAGGGCCTCCCTCTACCTCTCCACGCACAATGGCAACATGTACACCTCATCTCTATATGGCTGTCTGGCCTCGCTTCTGGCACAGTGAGTCTTGCTTCTGGCTTATCTCCTACTCCTCCATCACACTAGTCTGAGAGGCCAGACAAATTTGGTTCCTCTAGTAAGCCACACTTTTAAAAGAAAGAATAAGAGGAGGAAGAGAGGTGGGAGGAAGTAAAGGAAGAAAGAAGGCAGATGAATGGAATTTGTTTCAAAGTGTATGCATAGGCAGATTTACCATCTGGGCTAAACAGTGGTCTCCAAAGCAGTGTGTAGTATGTCGGAGATGTGCAAGATCTACCTGGGGGTAGCACAAAAATAGTTAAACTTGCATGTATATTTTTGTTTCATTTATTTAAAATTGCTACACTTAGTAGAACATGGTGGCTAACAAAGTCTAGCTTACCAGGCACACATCTGCAACCCCAGGGCTTTAGGAAGCTGAGGCAAGAATATTGAAGTTTAAGCCCGGACTGGGCAACTTGGTGAGACCTTGTCTCAAAGTAAAAAATAAAAAAGGACTGAGATGTAGTTAGGTGGGAAAGCCCTGGATTCAATCCTCAGTGCTACCAAAAAGGATGGATAGGAGGAAGGAAGGAAGGAAGGAAGGAAGGAAAGGAGAAAGGGAGAGAAAGAAGGAGGGAGGGAGAAAAAAGAGAAAAAGAAAAAGGTCTAGCTTTACAGTCAACATCTTGGGCTGAAGTCAGTTTACTATTAGCTTTGACCTTGAAAAAGTGCTTAACCTTGGCTGGGTACAAGGTAACATTCCTACAGTCCCAGTAACTTCAGAGGCTGAGACAGGAAAGTATTTCAAGGCCCAGAGCGATCTGTGCAACATCAAGACCCTATCTTAAATAACAAAACAAATAAATGAATAAGCGGGGGGAAAAAAAGTGATCTCTTTGTGCCTCACTTTTCCTCATCTGTAAAATATGTGTAATAACACCTGCTTTCTAAGTATTTATGAAATACTTAGAAATATGAAAACTGTAGTGCTCATCAGGTTAGCTTTTATTTTATTCTGCTTTGTGGCATTTATAAAGAAATAATGCGTGTAATAAAGGGAAAAATACTCATGGATGAATTTGATCAAATTATTACAGGCAGGAGTGGTGACCAAAAGGTTGAAAGATTGTCAGGCAGCCTGGGAGCCTGGGGAACATACCTCCATGTGGGCACAAGTCACTGAATCCATCCCTCCCTCCAGAGTAGAGGACTTCCCTTTATACCCCAAATTCTGTTGGGCTCCTTGTGTGTTATATTATTCTGGACTTTGGCCACCTCCTTTGGGCAAGGTCTCCCATTCCTGGGCTTGGTACCAGGGTCCACCCAAAGCTCCTCTTTGTACAAAGTGCTTGGAGCACATTGCCAATTGCAGGAAGTAGACAGGGACAAGCAGGGTTAACAGGTAGGTGTTTTATTTCCTGTGCAGAATATAGTGCTGATGTGTTTTTGGTTTTGATTTCTTTCCTTACAGTCACTCTGCTCAAGACTTGGCTGGCTCCAGGATTGGTGCCTTCTCCTATGGTTCTGGCTTAGCAGCAAGTTTGTTTTCATTTCGAGTGTCCAAGGATGCTTCTCCTGGTGAGTCTCATCTTTCTATCAGACTCTCCTGACAAGATTCACTGATGCAAAAAATCATCTTCTGCCTTGCCACTGCGGAGGCTGCCATGTTGTAAGGGAAGAGCAAAGAAAATCACTGCAGGGATTAAAGTAGTGATTTGTCTAGCATATGTATTTAAAGCCCATCCTTGGCTATTGCTTAGAGCCTAGCTTAAAGAGGAACAAAGGTGGATATGGGGAAACTATTTAGCTCTAGCCACAAATAGTGTAGGCAAGAGATAAGTGGTTTATTTACACCTGCTTAAAGAGAAATTGATGAAGTTGAGCTACCCAATACATGTTGATTATTTTATGATTGTTGTGATGGGAGACACATTGCTAAGCACTGTATGGGGTACATCTTACTAAATAAGTACCTGCCTCTGTGTTTTCTAACATGGATGTTTGCCCATCATTACTTGGTATTTGAAACCACATGGGGAACACTTCCCCTCTGGGGTATAACCTGTCACAGAAGCTGGTTCCTTGGCAGCACTAGTGATAATGCAGTAAGGAAAGTTTAACAGTCTTGCCTTTCCTTCCAGGGTCCCCACTGGAGAAGCTGGTATCTAGTGTATCAGACCTGCCACAACGTCTGGCCTCCAGGAGGCGTATGTCTCCTGAAGAATTCACAGAAGTAATGAACCAAAGAGAGCAGTTCTACCACAAATGTAAGAAAAAGGGCAGGAAGAGAAGAGAAAAGCAGCAATTCTTTCCATATTCCACACCAGTAGCTAGGAACCAGGGATTCCTCCAAAATCTAGCATGTAGTGCATCAAAATGTTTATGACAAATGTAGGGAAGAAGATCTGCTGTTAGAAGGACCAAGAACGTGGTAAAGGAAGAAGATACAGTTGGAAAAAGGTAGCAGGCAGCATAGAGCTTCCTACTTAGAGCTTCCATTGGCAACACTGTCCATTCCATTGGACAGTCCATTGGACAGTGTTGCCAATGGAAGCTGGAAGTATAGTATTTTGAAAACTCTATCTGTGTAAATGTTGCAAGAACCCAAATGTCAAAAGCTTAAGATCTAAACCTAAATGATGGTGTCACCAAAAATATTAAACTTTTCACCATTATCTCTTTTCTAAAATCATACTAATCCTACAGGATTTCCAAAAAGATTAAATGAATTAATGTACTTAAATAAGTTATCAATGAATATCACTTTCTCCTCTGCATTGCCCCCTTTCTCTGATGAACATAGAAAACAAAATAATTCCAACAAACAGAAAAAATAAAAAAAAAATAAACAAAAACCAAAGTGAGATTTAGAGAGACCAGATGGTTTTCAAACTATGGTGACTATATGGTTTTCAGAGTGGTTTCAAGAGGAGAAAGAATAAATGGAACTGGGAATATTCCAGATGACTTGGACTACTGATCTTATCTGGAAGAGATTTTAGAGCAAAGAAAAATAGTAGGACTAAAGAGTAGGACTTCTGGGGTAAACATTGATGTTTAAAGCATTTCAACACTGCAATAAATCAGAGTCAAAGATGTCAAGATTAAGAAAGAATTATATTAGTAAAAAGGCAGTTCTGAGATGTACCTCAACCCAAGAACACTGGGAAAGGATGTATGAAGAGTTCAATGAGTGAGGGGAATGTTTACTATAGTAAAATGTTACTTCTATAATAAAATTTTTAATAAGTCATGCTTTAAGTGCCAGATCTAAGATGACTGCTTCTTGGCTTCTGCTGGTCTGGCTTCCATCTGGTTCACTGAAGGAGGCCTTGCAGGTCCTGACAGCACCACCACCACCACCAGAGCTTTGCCGTGAATATGTAGGAGTTTCTATTACTATTTTATCCTTCTCAAACTGATGTAACTTTTTGTGAGTGTTATGTTTTTTTTTCCTCACTGCACAGCAAACTTCTCACCACCTGGTGATATAAACAATCTTTTCCCGGGAACTTGGTATCTTGAGCGAGTAGATGAGATGCATCGCCGGAAGTATGCCCGGCGTCCTGTCTAAGAGTGGTGAGTGAGAGCTTAAAGGATTTTTAACTCCCTTGATGGCTTAAATCTCTGATGTCTCTCTCTAGCTAACAGATGCAGTTCTGATTCTATAAGCAGGCCAGAAAGAGTTCAGAGCTTCCAAAATGACTGGATCAGGGTATTTATACATGAGGACAGGGAAAAGGCCTGGGGTTCTCTTCTATGCCTGGAAAGGCAAAAGCTTAAAAGAGTCAGACTTGTTTATCTGATGTGCTCAAGATGGAGGCTCCATTAGAAGCTTGAGGGAGGAGGAAGCAGGCAGTGAAATTGAACCCGCACAACTCATTGCTCCAAAGGGACAGTGATAAAGATGAAGAGCTTCCAAAGAGTCCTACCAGAGTTTTAAGAACAGAGTCAGGATGAGGTGCTTTTAATTCTACCCAGAACTAAGCAGTGGGCTAGTTTAGTAATCACACACCTTTGATCTCACCATGACACACTGTAGATCCAGCCGCCTCTGAAAAAGCACCACCTATGACTGCAGAAGGTTTTGGGGGGATATCTAGACACAAGTCATGTCACTTTCATACAAACTCCCCATGATAAAAATAATAATTTATATGTTGCAAGCATGTACTAATAAAATTAAAAATTAAAAGTTTAAAGAGGCATATACCATTAAAAATGAAAAATAATAAAATCAAGGGAGAATCTCTAAGTCAAGCTTTTTCCCTGACAAAACCATTGCACCTACAGAGAAAACTAGCACTCTTGTACTTTTTCTGACTGTAGTCACAAGAACAGTAAGCCCATAGAAGTGACAATTTAGCTGCTTCAAAAGTATGCCGTGTGTGCAGTGTTCTGTGGGGTTCCATAGGTCCCTGCAGTGCTCCAACCCAGTCTATTGTCCCATCACAGGCAGAAGATAGTGAATGATGTGAACCTTGCCCATTTCCAGCTTCAGTTCCTGAATCATTGGATGCCAGGCCTCACTGGAGTCCAGGCTTGGAGCTGGGAAGGCAGTGGGAATATACCAGACCTTAGATGCACAGTTAAATCTTGGGCAAGGAGCAGGTGCTGGGGTCCTGGTAAGCACAATGAGAACCATAATCTAGTCTTCTGTTTGTTTCTTTCTGTTCTACAGATCCATAAAGCAACTCCTGTGGAAGAGCACTAGCAGAGCCTCTGCCTATGAATCATGTTTAAAATACTGCCCTTGTCTGTTAAATGAATTTGACCTTAGCCATAGATTCCATAAACACTGGCCCTGAATATGATGATTGAAGCTCCTCTGAGGAAAAAAACAAACAACCAACCAACAACAACAACAAAAAACCAACAAAACAGCCACAGCTCTTTTGGAGAAAAATGGTTGAAACTCCTCTGAAGAAAAGCAGTTGCAGTGAAGCTCCTCCAAAGAAGATCAGCTGAAGTCCTTCATGCTTATTCTCCTTTTTATACTGTTCTGATGACAATCTTCTTTAAAGTGGATTTTCCACACCTAGAACCATGCTGACTCAATTGAGCTGGGCGTGCCCATTCACACTGACAATTAATCAGTTGACCCCACAGTCCACCCCTTGTCAAGTTGATAATGAGACAGATTTCCTTAAACTAGTAGACCATCTGGACCATCTATCTACTCTTCCAGTAGATTTATAGAATTAACATATCTTGATCTGTTAAGACTTACATTAATATAACAATTATACAGTTCTTATTGCACTTATTTCACACCAGGAACAAATATTCAAGGGATTCTAAAAATTCAAAATTAAAACCATAATTATTGACTAAGTGGCCTGATTACAAATAGATGACTAAAAACTATGAATGTACATGCTTCATGACTCCCTTATATGTCTGTTACTTTACTCAAAAATCTTAAAAATGCATTTAACACTAACCAATGATTCAAATGCCAAAAAGTAAATAAAAACTATGCCCACAAGTAAAAAATTAATAATTTGACTACAAAGTGTAATATACCATTATAGTGCATTCACATTAAAAATGTGACTTCTCAAGTTTTGAAACATCCATGGCTCTCATTTAAGTACATGGTTTAAAATTTAGTTGTATTGCATAACTTAAGAAATCTGTGTAATAAAGCCTAGGCACTTAATATAACACAGGTTTAATAATACTTAAAAAACATACATATTAACATTATATCATGTTAAAATCATATTAAGGGAGAGCTAAAAAAATCACAATCTTCATTTCTGTAGCTGATCACAGGGCTATTTAGAACTACCTTTCTCTACTACCCATTCTGTATTTCTTCAGCGAGTGCCTTAGCAGGTCTTGGTTCTTTCCCTTGTGGGCCAACTAATAGTCTCATTCCTGAAGGTTCTGGACCATCTATCACTCTGCCTACACTGGGTTGTTGTACTTTGGAAATACCAGAAGGTACCCCAAGGGTTACCCTATACTCTGAGTATATTCCTTTTTTCCTCCATTGTGGAGCAGTAGTCCTGTTTCCCCTTGATAATCTGGGTCCCTTTGATAGCCTGCCAACATTGTGACTCCTTTTTTAGCTTGTTTCCTTGGAGCATTAGGAGACCAAAATGACTAGGGAAGTTATAGCATCTAATTTAATGGCATCATTATTGTAGTTCTGGTACAAACCTTCACCACTCTGGAAGTAAGTATTCTAAACCATCAGAACATAAATTTGCAGGAACCTGAACTAAAAACTTTGCTAGCAGATCACTAAGGGTAATAGTGAGTGGTACAATTTCCACTTCTACCCCTTGATTTCTGGACTGTACTAGATATCTTGGCTATGTGAGATACAGCACAATATAGTTGGTTCTGGTTCAGATGGTATCCAGTCCTCTGAAGAACCTTGTTTCAGCTCTGCAAGCTACTGATACCTAGTTGACTGATACCTATACCTATACCTATAATGATACCTATACCTATAATTGTGTCTTCAAAAGATCATTTCCCCTTTCTTATCAGTCTAGTCACTTCTGGATGGTGAGCTACATGGTAAGACCAGTGAATTCCATGAGCATGAGCCCATTGCCTCACTTTTTTGTCCATAAAGTGTGTTCCTTGGTCACAGACAATATTATTTGGAATTCTATGATAGAGAATAAAGCATTCTGTGAGTCCATGGATGGTTATTTTGGCAGAAACAATACAGAGGGTGCAAATCCATATGCAGAATAGGTGTCTATGCCAGTAAAGACAGAGCATGGTCCTTTCAGTGATGGAAGCAGTCCAATATAATCCACCTGTCACCAGGTTGTGGGATGATCACACTGAAGAATGATACAATATCTGGTGATCAAATCCCTTTTCCCAAGATAGTTACTCTAGTAAAAGGCCTCAGGTCTGTGTGGGGAAAGATGGGAGAGAGATCGGCCATATAATTTGTGGTGTACCACCAGGTTTCTTCCTCAAGGAGACCCAGCCTCCCCCTCATTCATAGGGTTCTGGGTCTGTAAATTGGCTCAAATCTGGAAATTGGTTGGGAGGCCATGGTTTCCTGTTACTGTGATTGGAAGTAGGTTTCTGTTCATTTGTTCTTAAATTTTTTACCTATATAAATCTAGTAACAATTTTATAGGCACCTTGTCTGTTTCACTTTTGGGAATGCTGTGGCTGATCAACCAATGTCATCGATCTGCATGTGCCAAACCATTCTCATCTTTGAGCTGCTTTTACTGTATGCACCTTACTTTTAGAGATTAGGAGCGGCTATGTGACCTTGGCCACTTTAGGATCCAATCAAATCTACTGCCCTTAAAATTCCCAAGTTTTAGCAGACAGAGAATAACGACAGGGTTCGTCATGGACACTGGTGCTCCTCTCAAAAATCTGTTTCTCAAGGTGTTAGTGAAGAGTACACTTTTTTGGGTCATCTCAGTTTGACACATTAGGTTTGATATCACAAATCCACTCCAGCATTCCCATTTCCCTAAACTTCTGAATTTTTTTAATCAGTAGTAAACCATGAACCAGCTGTGGTGGTGCATGCCTGTAATCTTAACACTTGGGAGGCTGAGGCAGGCGGATCACAGAGAGTTCAAGGCCAATCTGGGCTATATAAGTAAGTTCAAGACCAATCTAGACTACATAGTGCAACCCTGTCTCAAAAACAAAAACAAAAAACAAAAAAATCACCCCCACAAACAAAATAGTAAATCACAAAATATCAGGCATCTATAACTCAATCACAGTGGGTCATGTTTTGATCTATACTTTGCCAACCAAATAAATCAACTGTTAATATCTTTCTTTATTCCACAATCTGCAACATCAAATTCAGAATCCATATTCAGTGGGCCCGTATCAACCAACTCAACCTGACCCAGATGTATGTTTTTGGTACAATGATCCCACACCCATGATATCCATCACCATTTTTTCTCATCAGAGCTTTGCTTGTAAGGACTCAAAAACTTGAAAACTTCTTTGGCAGAATAGCAGACCAACTCATGGGTCACACCATGTACCTCATCTTTAGGAGTCTTCTAGGATTTGAGCCTGGTTATTGGTTAGGGGTAAAAATGAGCAGGGGAGGCTGTTTGGGGGGTGGCAATCTTGAGTAATGTCAGCATTTTCATTGTTAGTCAACACTGAATTAGTTTCCTCACCAAGGAGCCAACACCAAGGGCATGGGAGTAGTGATGCCTCCAGCATGATGTGTGGGGAAACCTCCTTCTCTGGCAAAATAGTCTCATTAGTCTAAGAGCCCAACATCCTTAGTCTCCTTGGGATCCACCCAGATACCTCCATTCCAGCTTACTGGATTCTATTCTTTTCTGATTAATCCCCTCACTTTTACTTTAGTATCTTCAGAGGTAGAGCTCAGCTAATTAAATAGCAAGGACTTGTGTTTGGGATTCTGTGCTTGCTGCTCTGTGGCTAAAAGAAAGATTTTTTTTCAGGACATACATGCAAACTTAATTTTTCATGTGCATCAGGAGCTGGGAATTTGCATTTTTGAGTTCCTTATTTTCCTTTATTAATTTATCCCCACAGTAAGAAGAATTTAGATTTCCTATGGATGTTTTGAGCTCATTATTTTCCTTCACTAATTTATACAGAGATGATAAAACCAACCAGGCAGCATCATTAATTTCCCACTCTGCAATAAATATTCAAAATATTCATAATAGAGTTTCTAAATTCCTTACATCTCACAGTGGTGAATTATGATGATCAAATGGATCTAATCATGTATCATTTTAGACAGTTCACACCAAGGGTTATCAGTATTCCCCACAGTATTAGAAAGAGGGACCATGATATTTTTAGATCTCATCAAATTAGAAAATCAGCTTCAATACCTAAAATCATGAAAATTCTCATCTTTACAATCCGGTTTCTCTAGAGATACTCCTGGTATCAAATTTGTGTTGGTCAGTGCTCACTAGAGGCATATATAGAAGTGTGCAAAAAGTCTGTCTTCACACTAGAAAGCTGGGGTATCCAATTGAAGGCCTGGAATCCACGGAAATGTCCCACACAAATCCTGGAGACCAAAGGGTTTGCATGGAAGACCAAAGGATTTGTGCTGGAAAGGCCCAAGGGCCAGTGCTGGAAGCTTTAGTGTCTGCCCAAAGGCTGAAGGATCCGTGCCAGAAGGCTGAGGACCCGCACTAGATGCCAGGAGACATCCAAATGAGGTTAAGACTGAAGCTCCCCCAGAAGAAAGCAGCCAAAGCTCTTTCAAGGAAAAACTGCTGAATGCCTCTGAAGAAAAGCAGGTGCAGTGAATCTCCTCCACGGAAGAGCAGCTGATATCCTTCCTCTTTTATTCTGATAATAGCACTGTTCTGACAATAATCTTCTTTAAAGTGAGTCACCCATGCCCAGAACCAGGCTGACTCAATTTAGCTGGGCGTTCCCCCTCAAATGGACAATTCATCAATGGTCCACATTGACTGAGGAGGTGGTAGGTAGCTGCTGTCAGTGCCAAGTAGCTCCCTAGTGCTGGGTCTCTATTGGCAGCCAGGAATGGGTCCCTGCCTAATACAAGGGGGAAAAGGTCTCAAAAGGCAAAATTTTCTGCATGGAATGCCACGCTAACATTTATCATGAGCTAACCTTTTAAAAAAGAAATACACTGTACAATTCACACTGAACTTACTTTGTGAACCTGATGAAGATCCTTACACCTCTAGGCCTTGTATTTTCTTCCCTGCAGGAAATCCTTCTGAATCTCTCCTTGGAGTTATGAAGCACAGTTAAAGCATTTTCCTTGGGACTCAAGAGAGCCTCCCACACACTTATGTGCCACCCTCATGTGTCCAGTGACCTGTGCGCTATGCCTCCCCAGTTCCATAAGAAACATTCTGTGGGAGGGGTCAGATTTGAATTTCTCAAAAGCAAAGTACCAGTCTGGTACTTGGCACATAGTGGGGTGCATGTTTGCTGGATTTTATTAATTAATGTGCACATATATTCGTCATGGGCAGAACTGAAATACTCTTAGTTTGCTCCTGTGAAAATGCTTCTAACCTTCTGAAAGGGGTCATTTTCAGAGCAGCCACACTGGTCCCATTTACCCATCCCAGCCTCCCTCCTACCTCCTACTCTCTAGCAGCCAACAACACAGGCCTCTGGTGGCTCTTTAGGACAATGACAACACGAAGACATAGGGTTGGGAGCAGGCTCTTTATTTGATGGTTATTACCTTATTTCAGGGGCAGAGCAATGCAGCAGGCAGCACCACAGACTCTGTTCAAACCCGGAAATGTTGACCACCTCTCCCTACTGATCATGGTGGTTATGTTTCTTTACAGAAGCCCCTGAGGCTTGGACCACTGAACTCCAAGGTTAGAAGTGGAACTGGAAGGCCTCAGACACCTGCTTCTTCCACACTTCTAAGCTGGGCAGAAGAGAGGAGATGCCCATGACATGCCAGGTCTCCCCATTTGACACCACTGACATCTGGTAGGACAGCAGCTGCACGCCTGCTTCTGCCAGGAGACCTGGAATTAGAAGAAATCCCCGGGTTGCATAGGGCACAGGACATGGGTCATGGGAGAAGGGGTGAGGGGCTGTGAGTAGTCGGTTAGGCTGCCATGATCAGAATTGCATTGGGGCGATGCTGGCCTTAACAGCAAGAACTGGGATGGAAAGAAAAACAAGGCATCTGTTCAGTTTCCCTCAAGAGACTTTTGGGGTACACTCTGTCAGGCAAATAGCTAGAGCCCTTGACTTGCTGGTCTGGTTTTCTCCAGTCTAAGAGCAAAGCAATAAATAAATAAATAGTAGGGAAAGTTCTTCTGGGAAGCTAGCAACAAGGGTGAAATTGCACCCTTGGGGCTGGGGATACACCCTTTTGCCAAACCCAGTTTTGCTGCAGGCAAGCTGGCCACCAGAGCAGGCAGCAGAAGAGGGAAACCTGCCAGCAGGGCCCCGAGCTCCTGGAATAGAGATGTGTAGGCTGGTATAAACAGTGTGCCTAACATAGCAAACCTAGGGCCTGGGGCCCCTAATATAGGTGCTGTGGTACCACCCCTGTCCCACAGCTCTGTGACCTTAGATAAGGCACTCTCCCTGCTTTGTGTAGATCTAGATGTGCCCTGAGGCACACAGAGGGGCAGCCAGAAAGGACTAAGTCTGTGGAGGCCTAATCCTAGAACATATCCCACCTCTGCCTCAAAGCTCCTGGCCAGCCCCCCAAGACTCTGCTCACCAATTGTGGCAGGCAGCACTGCGGGGCTGGAATGCTGAGTTCGGAAGATGAGCAGGGACAGGCCCCGCCGGAGAGGCACTTCTGGCCTGAAGACTGCTCCATTGAGAGCCTGCAGCATAGGTGTGGCACCCTGGACTGAGCCTACAACCTGGTAGGGGGCACCTGCCAGGGCCACAGTCAGGAAGCATTCCTCATGGTCCTGCTCTCCTGGGGCAGCAGGGCTGTGGGAGGTGGTCACCTGCAGTGAGAAGGCAAGGAGGTAGAGTTATTCCTGGCTGCATCATATCCACTCTGCCTAGTTACATATGGGGCAGAACTCCAGTGGTCAATGAGCTCAGAAACTTAGAGCCAGGGCAAGTGGGCTAAGTCTGTGCCCTGTGTGTTAGCTTCCCAGGATTTCCCTAATAGGAAGACCAAGAAAGATCTGCCAGATACAGGCTTTGCGGGGAGGGGTAGGAATTGGAGAGGAGTGGGAGGGACACAGAGAGGCAGGACTGTAAGGAGGACCCAGGATGGTTTTCCCCGCTCCGGTTTCCTGCCTTTTGCAGTCAGTGGATGCAGGAGTGACTTGGATGTAGGAGTGAAGGGCAGAGGAGGGAGAGCTCTGATATGGCCAGTGTGTTGCTACTGACTGAAATTCAGAGACAGGAGGCCCTGAGAAACAGCAAACATATACTGTCTTCTTCCAGAGTTAGCAAAATAATCCATACTCTGGTCGCTGTCATACAAGGGGCATTGGAGGGAGACAGAGGCCGAATGCACCAGGCCATCTCCAGCCTTCCATTCGGACACAGTGTTGTTCATTTCCCCTGGCTGTGCAATGGGTTTACCGCACCACCTGTTCACACACCACACTTATCTCTCCATAAAGTAATAAGCACTCAGCAATACTCAAAGGTAGGGGTCATCTTCATGCTGCAGATGAAGCGGTTATAGCTACCTCTCACAGTAAATGGAGCCTGAACTTCTACCCAGTGAGAAAACTGTGGGAAGACTGCAAAGGAGAGGTGGGAGGGCAGTGCTGACAGGGAGTGGGGTAGGAGCGCACATCGAGGCCAGCCTCTTTCACCAGCAGCCTGGCGTTCACCAAGTTCACATCCTTCTGCTTGGAAGATCCTTTTAGGAAGCCGACAATAACTGCAGGACTTAGGCAGTTGCCAGCGTTCTTCAAAGATGTTCCTGGGGACAAAGAGAAACTACAATAATATGGTCATTGTTCACCGAACACCACAGGTGGGTGCAGGAAGCCACAGCTTCTTAGCTCTACAGAGCTAAGAAGAGCTCTACAGACTCCTCTGTGCCCTGGGAACTACTGCCACAGCCTAGACAAAAGCAGTCTGCCTCTACTCCAGCATGTTCAAAGTCAGGCAGGGGAGACTATTAGGGTCCAATTTGGAAACCCAGGACACTTCAGCCAGCATGGGAAATTCCAAGACTCAGACCAAGTCCTCTGGCTACCTTGGCCTCCCTATCAGTCTCCTAAGAGATACCTGGAAATTCCTTTTCTTACTAATACTCAGACTCTTTCCAGTCTCAGGTAATGAGCAGAGACAAGAAATTAAAGTGACTGCCTGGTTCCTCTGCCTCCTGGGCATCCAGGTTAGTCAGGATCCTGGGCTGATCTTTCCTGATATCGCTAGTGCTGTGGTCTAACTGCCTCACTCCAGTCTCTCCGAAAGTGTAAAGGGCCAACAGTGAACGAGGCAGGACAACTCCCTAGAGGTTTAGGAAAATGCATTCCTCCCTCTCACTCAATCACATCTGTACTGTGCTGGATCCACCAGAAAGGCAGCCCAAGTCTACTCAGCATGTCAGGAGGAGGGAGAGAAGAGAGAGAAGAGAGAGAGGAGAGGGTCCTGTTTCATTCTCATTCCCAAAGATTATGCACCTTGGTAAGTCACAGAGCACAAAATGTCCCCACTGCTTCACTGGTCACATGTGAAGAATCCAAGGTTTAGAGGAAGAAGAATCACCAGCAGGTAAGTCACAGAGTGAATTAACTGGTCTGGTTGATGAATTTGGGATTCCCTCCACTGGTTTCTCTGCCATTTGTATGAAACTATCTCTGTGGGCATCTCTCTTGAACACAAAACATGTCTCTCCTGAAAATATTGCATAAACAGGATACAGGTCACAGAGACCATGACCTAGATGGGGGGATTCTGTCCATGCTCCTATCTTTTTTTTCTGCCCTTCTGGCAGCATAGGTTGAGCACCTTTTTCTCTGCCATCTTATCCTTGCTTTAGAGTTAGCTGACCATGGACTAATATCTTATTATACAAAATTATCTAATTATACAAAATTAAATATACTTTCTTTTATACCTCTTTTCCTTTGCCCCCACGCTCAGAAGTAAGTAAGCTGCACTCAGATAAGAGCCCAAGTCACCAGTGTCTCTCACTAGCTCTGTGACCAGCAGTGGACACACCCAGCAGGGATAGGTCCACGCCCCTTTCCACATCCCTTTGCAGTGTCCCCAACTCATACTGTGTGGCTCGCAAGATCCATGCTCACCTTGCGTAACCACCTGGATGGCCCCTTTGGGGGAGCCAGCCCAGGCCTTCATCAGTGTCCCCAGAGCTTCTGCCAGACCAATCCAAGGCTTGGTGTGTGGAGAGAAGGCACTAGTCAGAGCCTGTGCATTTACCTATGGAAAATGGAAGGAAAGGGTCAGATTAGGAGGAGGAAAGCAAAGAGCACTCCTGTCTGATTCAGTGACCAAATCAAGGTCTTGCTGTAAGAGATGGCTCCATTTGGAAGCAGGCATAGGTCTACTCATGCTTTGGCTGCATGGTAAATGACAACTTCCCTTGGCCACCAACAAAGAGACCATGACTTGTCCCTACAGGTGAGAAAGCTTTAGAGCCAGAAATGGACACAAAAGACTAATACTATGCACCACCCCAGAGTGGATTTGCTTTTTTCTGTGCTGAAGGGTTTGCATAGTGCATTAAACAGGAATCTTTAACTTACGTAATACTGCCATAAATAAGTTGGAGTTAGAGGGCGGTTCTCTCTGGAGTGGTATGACTAAAAATTTTTTTTTTTTTTTGCTGCATTTTATTTTCTATCTTGATTTTTTTCAAACGTGACTACTTTGTCACTAAACACTATGCTCAATTATCACAATACATCAAGCTGGATCCACATAGTTCCAACGATCCTATCATGCTTCAGAAATTGGTGCCAGAGTCCATGAAGAGGCATGCTGAGAACTGAAGCTCCAAGGCTAAGGTTGCCCAGTTGCATCCTCTCCAGGGACCTGACAACAAAATCAACCTGCTCCAGGCTAAACTTCTTATTCCATTTTGAGGCTGGATATAAGAGCGATCTGAGGATTTAAGTTAAAACCTGAGGTTCAGTGCAAATCAAACAGGTAGCTACAAGGATGATAAGAAAACACCTTCTATTTCTGATACGAGAAGCCTGGCATGGCAGTACATGTCTGTACTGTAATTCCAGCATTCAGAAGGCTGAACCAGGAAAATTTCAAGTTCAAAGGCCAGCCTAAGCTATATAACAAGTTTGAGATCGCTCTGGACTTCATGGCAAAACCTCGTTTGCTCTCCTCCAAGAAGATATCATTGGAAAAGTATTTTTTAAAGGAGAATCTTAGTGTTGGAAATGGCCATCAAGGCAGTGGAGCCTGGTGTGGATGTTTCCTGCTGAAAGGCCTCTCTCTAGCCTCTACAAGGGGTCACACAGGAAGAGAAGCCAGGACAGCAAGCTGTTGAGAAGAATGCTGAATGACTGTGCAAAGCTGGCTGAACTGAGAGCTGGCACAGACACAGGAAATGGAAGACACACTCAACCAAGATGCCCCAAGAGACAGGTAGCACAGCTAGTTTCCTTTTCTTCTATGTGAGACCAGACAGCTCACCACTGAGGAGCTCATTGCAGGTTGGGGAATAAAGAACGACCTAGTGTCTAATCTTTAAAAGAGAAGGAAGAGGCCTCCAGGAAGAATCAGGGACCTTTAGACACCAACATGACCCATTTGTACAAAGGTTAGAGCATAACTGAGCTGGAGAAGATGCAATAAAGAATTTAGCGTTCTGGTTTGGATCTAAAAATGTCTCCAAGAACCCTTGTGTGTGGAAGGTGATCAGATCATGGGTGCTGTACTCATCAGTGACTCATCCACTGATGAACTGTGCAGTTATGCTGTTAGGAGGGGAAGCCTTGGAGACAGATCACAGAGACCATGACCTAGATGGGGGGATTCTGTCCATGCTCCTATCTTTTTTTTCTGTCCTCTGGCAGCATAGGTTGAGCACATTTTTCTCTGCCATCTTATCCTTGCTTTAGAGTTAGCTGACCATGGACTAATATCTTGAGCCAAAATTAACCTCTCCTCCTTTAGACTGTGGGTGCTGGGTATTTTGTGTCAGTGATGAAGAAGTGATTAAGACAGGGAGAAAGCTACTTGCTAAAGTGACAAAAACTTCTTTCTTCCCAAATGTCTTCTCAAATCCCATCAGCAATTTTGGGCAGAGTTAAATTTGCTAGCATTTAATAATTCTGACCAAGAGATTTTACTAAGTAAGATAAGGTCATTCAATGGTTCCATCTGATGGCACCTGATGGTTCAGGAAAGTACTGCAGTGCCACCACTGTCTAATGACAAGGTAATTGCTCATATGGGCTGCAATAAGGAGGACACAAAACTGCCTTTTGAAAGCCACACTTATGTTGATAGGCAGAGGACTTGTGCCTCCCTTTTCTCTAAGTCCCTGCCTGGGTCCCTGTCAAGGTCACCAGGAAGGAATTAACTTTCTCAGAAGCCTACTGAGAGGCAGGGTGAGTGAGAAACTCGGAACCAGCCTGAGAAGCAACACATTTAGAGGAGAGAACACAAGACAGGCCCAGGCCCAGGCCCAGGTCCAGGTCTAGGTCTAGGTCCAGGTCCAGGTCCAGGTCCAGGTCCTGTTTGTTGACTCCTGTTCTGTCTCCAGTACAGGCTCTCCAGGCCCTTGCATCACACTGCTGGTAACTGGTCTTAATGAATGCTCCTGACTTCCAGGGGCTGAATGAGGGAGAAGAGTGACAGCAGGCAGCAGGCAGCAGGACCCTGACTTACTCAGAAGGTAGAGGGCAAGGCGGCCCCAGCTGCTGAGCTGTCCAACCAGAGGAAGGAGGGCTGAACAGAACATCAGGTCCTTTCTGGCACAAATCTGTCCATGCGAGCAAACATACCAAGGCGGTGATCAACCAGAGGGGCAGGGACACGGCCTCATTCACACAGCCTTATTTACTGACTTAGAGTACTGAGTATGTCCTCTGGGCCAACCCACATGCATGTAAGCTGCAGAGAAACTTAAGGCTGTTTATTCTCAGGGAACAGAGAATTTAGTTTAAAAGAAAGACATAATGAATTTAAGAGCCTTATTAATTAACAGAAGAATAGAGGCAGAACTGCAAAGGACAAGTGAATCTTCGTGAAGGAGACAGGGCACCCTTTGAAGAAGCTATTCACTCCTCATTATCTTATGCACTGCAAGGGTAATCTCTGGTGCCCAGACTTACACTTGACACATCATCAGTTAAGCTTATAGGAGAAGCCCCTAACAAGAAGCCCCAAAATGGGCAAAGATGACAAGAAGTGGGGATGCAAGGACATGATTGGGAAACTGCTGGTCAAGTTGGCGTGGAGGGTTCGCTTTCATAAGTTGAGAACAGGTTGTTGGGGGGAAGGGGAGGTAAGTCCCTGATCACAGACATGAGGCAAACAGCACTGTAGGGAGTTTACAAGATGCCAGATCCCTTCATGGGCCATCCTTATGCCATGTCCTGCACATGGTTGTGTCACCCTAGCAACACTCCTTTGCTCCCAAGGCATGTGGAGGACAAAGGAGCCTTTCTCTAGAAGTTGTGCCTGGGAAGGACCACAGTCTCTGCAGCAGGGCTACAATATAACAATTCCACAGGGCCTCCCACTCCAAGCTATGGTTATCAAGGCTGCAGATAGACTGCTCCTGCCCTCCAGGAAAGACAGTTCAAATCAACTCTAGTTCCTGGTTCTAGGAGAACTGAATCAGGTAACCCATGGAGTCACCATCCTCCATAAGACACCTCCCCTGTCTTCTCCCTCTGCCTCCACCCTCCAGTACCACAGCCCCATGCAATTATACTTACAACCCCTGCTAAGGATTTCCCCTTCACCATATCCACAAACTGGATGGCTATTTCCTCCCCACAGCGGCTCTGGGCTTCTTTGGTGCTGGCACCCAGGTGGGGACAGCTGATGACATTCTCGTGGTCCACCAAGGCTTGATCTCTGGGTGGCTCCTGTTCCAAAAGAGATCTAGAGGTTGGTTACTGTGGACTGGCCAGAATCCCTGTGGGCTGCCGCAGTCAAAAGGGAAGCCAAAGAAAAGGAAGAAGGAGTGATGTGACTTCCACTTCTGGTCAACAGCCTCTGAACTCAGGGTGGACAGAGCACAGATCATGGACTAGATTCCAATCTCACCTCCCATCACTGACCACTGGGGCACTTTGGGCAAATTTCCACCTCCCTAAGTCTGTTTCCTTATTCATGAAATGAGTGAGACCTGCCCTGCACCCAGGTAATGCCATGGGCCATCTATCCTTGTGCCAGAGCCCAGAGGACTTGAGAACCAAGCACCCCCTTCTCCAATCTCTGGGTTCTCCACGGCACAGAACAACAGAGTGGACAGCCAAGATCAATGTAACTGAAGAAGACACTAGACTTTTGCTTCAGGATTGAAGTGATATTCTTCCACAGAGGCAGAGTGCGAGACAGGCTTGGGAGATATGCTTGGAGAAGACAGACCTAAATAGGGATCTCCTGGGAACCTCTGGGAGGGAGCCTCAGAACAGGAGAATCACAAAGTGTATATTCTATTTTGGGAGGTTGGGTTCAATGGGAAGGATTATCAGCAGGGACAAACTTGAAGAATACGGCATGTATCTAGTGATATGTTTGAGCTCTGGCACTGCTGCCAGCATGCAGCAGAAAGCGTTGCTTTGGATTGTTATGGCTACACCCTATGTCAACTTGAGAAGTCTAGAAGCTTAACTAAGTGATTCAGCAGCTCTACATCCTGGGGTGTAGAGAACAAACAGTCACCATTCTAGGGTATTGGTCCTTGGGTCAGTTTGAGAAGGTTGGAACTTCAAGTGATTCAGCAGGGGGCCAGAGTCCCTAGTTTGTAACATCCTCAGCCTGTGCAAGAGGAAAGCAGGCAGAAGGTGTGAGGACTACACTCACCCCAGGGGAGCAGCCTGCATACATTTAAAAGGCAAATGAGGAGGGAGTGATTGTTGATTCTTTTGGAGGAGCTCCAGTCTTCCTTAGCCTTCAGCTTGGACATTATCTCCTGGTTTCTGGCACAGACATTTTGGCTTCTATCCGGGACTCTTCAGCCTTGCATCGCAGATTCTTCAGGTTCCCTTGTAGATCCATCAGCCTCCTCATATGGATTTGCAAAGGACACTGCAGTAAGCTCTAGCTCTTGGGCTGAACCCTTCAACCTCTGGCATGCAGACATCCTTAGCATACTCCCTATTCAACTTTGCGGCTGACCATTGTAAGCCAATCTTATAATTTCTCATACAGTTGTGTATCTTGTGTTATATCTGTTTCTCTAGTAAATTCTGACAGATACAATTATTATATATCAATATAAGGAGATCTAATTATCATCACTAAAATCAGAGTCTACCTTTTTTTGGTAAAAAATTGTTCATGAGAAGTTGTTAGGGTTTGTCAATATCCTATTGACATTTAATATGACATTTAATATCAGTGAATTTTTCTACTATAGACAAGAAAACAAAGTAGTGGTTGGCCACTGGATTTCTCTACGTCCATACTTGGGTTGCTGGGGCATGGGTGATGGTAGGGGAAAATTGCAAACAACAGGGTAGTTTGCCTCTAAAGAACAGAGCACTGAGTCAAAGAATTTGCAAACCCCAGCATAAAAAAATTCAACAAATAGAAATATGAAAAGCAAGGCAACAATAACTCCAAACTCCCCTAAAATTGATACAAGGCCAATAAGGCGGAGGAAATAATAAGCTACACAGCAGATAGGTCTGAAAGTATATTGATGGAGATTAAACAGCTCTGGAAGGTTCTTGGTGAATTTAACTATGTAACAAATCATATAATGACCATAATGAAACAAACGATCGACAAGCCTAGAGATGACACTAACAGACAGCTAGTGGAGTGTAAGAAAGAAATGCAAAACATGAATGTCCAACACAGAAAAGAATAGGAGTCCATAAGAAAGTTCTAAAACAAAACAAAACATTGAGGAGGTTAAAAACATGATTTAAAGTATGAGTAGCAGAAGTGACCAATGGGAAGACAGAGTATCTGACAAGATGGACTTACAAGAGATCTCTCAACACAAACCTTAACAGCAAGGAAATCATGGAATGAAGTGTTTCAAGCTCTAAAATAAAACAACTTTCAGTCCTGCAAAACTATCTTTCAAAATTGATGAATATCTGTATATGGAGGCACATGTTTGTAGTCCCAGCACTAAGGAGGCTAAGGCAAGAGGATCTTGAGTCTAATGCCTATCTGGGCTACACAGTGAGTTCAAGACCAGCCTGAAATACACAGCAAGACCCTGACTCAAAATAAAAACAAATATTGATAGAGAAATAAAATACTTCCATAATAAAACCTAAAAATATTCATGACACCCAAACCAACACTCCAAAAAATTCTCAAGAATATCCGAGAAGAGACAATGAAACTAACACCAAAAGATCCAGTAAAATGAACACATCAGATATGGATAGTAATTAAATAGAACGGAAAGAAAGCAAGATAGCAACAAGAAATTAATACAGTGACAAGAATGTCAATAAATATCAAATATGTAAATGAGTTTAGCTTGCCAACCATAAGACACAGATTAGCAGAATGGATAAAGAAAGAAAATGTTATGCTGTATACAAGAAACACATTTAATATAAAATCAAAGTCACAGACTAAAAAATCAAGGGATAAAAGATCCCAGTGTGAATCTCAAAACAAGCAGGAATAGCTATTCTGTTTTTAGACACAGTGGATTTCAATCCAAAACTGACCCAAAGAAGCAAAGAGGAACATTACATAATGGTTAAGAGAGCTATTCAACAGAAAGACGTAACAATTACAAATATACATGCACTAAACCACAGTGTACCAAATTTCATAAAGAAAATTTTAATGGACATAAATATCAGATAAACATAACACAGTTCAATTATAGTAAGAGATCTTAATACTCCATTATCACAAGTGAATAGATTAACCAAACAAAGACATCAGCAAAGAAATATCAGTTCAACCTGACTTTTGAACATATGAACTTAATAGATATATAGCATTCCATTCAACAATGGAATACACATTCTTTGTGACCACACATACTTTCTCCAAAATAGTCCATGTACTAGTTAATAAGCATGCCTCAATGCAAAAGATCTAAATTTAACTATGCATGTTATCAGATCATAGTGCAATGAAAGTAGAAATCAATAGCAAAAGAAACCACAGAAATTAGCTAGACGTGGAAATTAAACAACATACTCTTGAATAACAAAGAAAATTAAGGAAAAAAAATGTGAGTTTTAGATAACGATAATGCCAGTACAACATACCAGAATTTATGGGACAAAATGAAAGCAGTCTTATGAGGGACATTTATAGTAGTGAATGCCCATATTGGAACACAGAAAATCCAAATAAATAACCTAATGATTCATCTCAAGGTTTTAGAAAAGTAAGAGCACTCCAAGCCCAGAGTTTGTATAAGGAAGGAAACTATAAAGATCAGAGCAGAAATTAATGAAATGGAGACTTAGAAATAAGTCAAGTCAATCAGTTTGTTCTTTGAAACAGTAAATAAAATAGACAAACTCAGCCAATCTTACAAAAGAAAGAAAAAGAAAAAAAAAGAAATTAATGAAGTTAGAAATTAAAAAGAGAAAATTCACAATGTATACTAACAAAATCCAGGAAATTAACAACTACTTCATAAACATATAGGCCAAACAGATGGCATACTCAAATGATGGTACTCACAAGAAATAGAGACATTTCCAGATACACATGAGTTGCTAAAGCTGAACCAAGAATATTTAAAAATTTTGAACAACTTAAAAATAGGCCATGAGATCGAAGCAGAAAACAAACAAACAAAAATAACAACAAAAAACTAACTTAAACTAAAAACAAAAACAAACAAAAAAGCCAGAACCTCAGAGGTTTATAGCTGAATTCTACTAAAACTTCAGGGAAGATCTAACACAAATCTTCAAAAATTTTAAGGACACTGAGAGGGAAAAAGTACTTCCAAAATGATTCTTAGAAGCTAACATTATCCTGATCCCCAAACTTGACAAGGAACTAAACAAAAAAGAAAATATACGCCAGATTCTCTAACGAAAATAGATGCAAAAATCCTTAACAAGATACTGGCAAACAGAATGCAACAAATCATCATCATAAAAAAAAAAAAAAAAGGCACATGCCGTAACAAAGTAGACTTTATCCCAGGGATACATGGATGGTTAAACACACACACACACACACACACACACACACACACACACACACACACTCACACACACACACACCAATAAATACAATTCATCATATAAACAGAAGCAAGAACAAAAACCTCACGAAAAAGATACAGAAAAAACCTTCAACAAAATTCAACATCTATTCATGGTGAAGAAACTGGGTATAGAAGGACCCAAGGAAATTAGCTGTAGAAAGGGCCTTATCTCTGTCTGATAAGAGCGATCTATGATCAACCTATTGTCAACATTGAACTGAAAGTCTTCCCCATAAAATTAGGAATAAGACAAGAATGTTCACAATTACTATTCCTGCTCAAGACAGTCTTTGAAACACTAGCCAGAGCAATTAAGCAAGAAACAAAAGTGATATGCATAAGAAATGATATTATCTTCAGATGGCATGATTCTTTACTTATGAGACATAAAAAGCTCCACCAAAAGAGCCCTAGAATTAATAACCAAATTCAGCAATGTAGCAGGATGATATAGACACACAAAAGCCAATAGTAGTCCTATATAAAACTTGCTGAAAAAGAAATTAGAAACAATACCACTTAAAATAGCATCAAAAATTAAATACTTAGATTATTAAACTAATCAGGAAAGTAAACATACTCTAGGATGAAAATTATATCACTCTGAAAAAGGAATCAAAGATATCGAAAAATAGAAAGATATCCCCTGTTCCTGGTTAAACAGCGCCAACATAATCAAAATGGCTATACTTCTAAAACTTATATACAGATTTTTAATGCAATTCCAATAAAAATGCCAATATGTTTTCTCACAGGGCAAGAGAAAACAAATTAAAAAATTTATATGGAATCAGAAGAGCAAAAATAGCTCTGGGTAACAAAAGCAGATAGCATCACAATCAGACTTGAAGTTATATTAAAAGCCACTGTGATTAAAAATCAAACCAAACCAAACCAGCCAAACAAACAAACAAAAAACTCACAATGGTACTGGCATAAAAAGAGACATGAAGATCAATGGAACAAAACAGAGCTCACAGAAACAACTGTACATGCATTCAATTATCTGATCTGTGACAAAGGGTCCAAAAACACCTACACTAGAAAAAAAGATTGCCTCTTTAAAAATGACATGGGGAAAACTGGCTATCCACATGTGGAAACTAAAGTAAACTAAAATCAAAATGAATCAAAGATATAAATGCTGAAATGGAAACACCTAACCTACTGAAAAATAAAATAGGTACAATTCTTGAAGACATCGGTGTAGGCAGGGACTTTCTGAACAGAATGCCAATGGCACAAGAAATAATACTGAGAATCAAAAAATAGGATCATGTCAAATTATAAAGCCTCTGCTCAGGAAGAAAACAACTGAAAGAGCGAAGTGACAGCCTTCAGAATGGGAAAAAAATGCCAGGTATTTCACAGACAGGGGATTAACATTAATATATAAAGAACTCAAAAAGATGAAACCTCCCAAATTAAAAGACCTAATCAAAAAATCAGCAACCAAAATGAACATACATATCTCAGAAGTAAAACTGTCAATAAATACATGAAAAGTGCTCATCATCATTGGCCATCAGACAATTCAAATTAAAACCACACTGAAATAATTTCTTACTCCAGAAACAATGGCTCATCAAAAAATCTAGTAACAAATGCTGGTAATCATGTGGGTCTTTTCAGAAATGGCTGGATCAAGACTGAGTGAATACATTAGTCTATGATTGGTTTAGCATAGTTTTTGGTTGTAGGAAATGGAAAGGCCCACCCTGGACATGGGTAGCACCAACCACTAGACTTGTAACCTGGATGGCATAAAAGGGAAAGGAAGGCCTGCTGTTGCTGCTGCTTCCTGCCTGCCATGCCATGGACTGTTTCTCCTCTGTCATGCTGCCCATGGAGGCAGTCGACTGTGGACTGAAACCTCAACAAACTGTGAGCTTTGTGGGTATTGCGTATTTTGTTTCAGCAACAAAAATAATAACTAAGACAGAATGTAAACTAACACAACCACTATCGGAATCAGTGTGGAGATTCCTCAGAAAACTAAGGATCGGAATTCCACTTGGCCCAGCTATTTCTCATCTAGCTATTTTTCCAAAAAGGTTAAAATTACCACTGAGTTACATCCCTCGCTATTTTATTTTTATGTTGAGACAGGATCTCACTATAGTGCTTAGACTGGTCTTGAACTTGTGATCCTTCTGCCTCAGCCTCCTGAGTAACTGGAATTACAGGAGTGTGCCTTCCACCCTATTGCTCACTGAGGCAAGATCTTTGAGGAAAAGGACAGAAAGTATTCAAGTAGAAATACTCTGTCTTCTGCATGTCATTTGCAAGAGAATAAGCTCTGCTCCTGCTGCGAGAGCAGCACACCCCGGGAACCCTGAGGGAAAACTGAAGTATCCTCTAGCTTTGGTTTCTCTGCAGGAAGGGGAATGTCAGTGGATGCTGGATGCACTGTCTTCTTGGCTGTGGGGCTGCACTTGAATCAGGGACCTGTAACAATGCACTAAACTCCTCTCACTCCTTACCCCTAACCCTCAATCTTACTCATTTGTCACTTCATCACCCCCAAGTTATTAAAATGACAATAGTCTCAGAACCCCAAGACCAGGATTAGGGTCCTATTTAAACATCTGAGATTTGCTTTGTTTTACTTTGAGGCAGGGTCTTGCTATAACATTCAGATAAGCCTTGAACTCACTATGAAGCTCAGTCTAGCCTGGAACTCAGAGCAAACCTTCTTCTTCAGCCTCCAGAGTGCTGGGATTATAGGTATGCACAATCACACCAGGCCTAAACATCCAAGTTTGCAGCAGACATCACGCACCTCTGTACCAAGTTCTCAAAATTTCCTCAGCCCACAGAGATATAGTCTTGGCAACAGTTTCCCTGCTTCCAATTGATATTGGAGACAGTAAAATGCTGGGCTTCCCCTGTACCAGGCCTCTCTGGTCCTCATCTCTTCTCTCTGGGCCCCACATAAAGCTGTAGGAACTTACTTCTGTGAACACATCCAGTGCAGCTCCAGCACACTGACCCGACTGCAGGGCCCGTAGCAGGGCACCTTCATCTACAATACCTCCTCGGGCACAGTTCACCACACGCACGCCCTTCTTGCACTTGGTGAAGGTGCTGTCATTCAGCAAACCTGGAAAAAAGAAAGCAGTTGGCTTTGCTACAGTGATGCCCAGATCCCACACCAGCACTGGCTTCACAGGTCCTGCCTTTCTTTGAACCACAGGCCTCTTCCTGTGGACAGATGTCTCTCTGTTCTAACCTCTTCCTTTTCAGACACTCAGAGGCAGGAGTTCCTGGTTCTGGGTCTGGAATAAACTCAGTTTAGAAACATCTTAGATATTCTAGAGACATGAATGCCTTGAATGGGTCTGAAAGAATCAGAAAGCCCTGCAGGTGCTCCAGGAAGCATCCACATAGGCCACTGCTTGAACATGCATCAAGCTCCAGTAATGATGGTACCCAATGCATCCGGTGTGACTTACATGAGAGCGTCTTGCACACAGTGAGTATTGAATAAATAGCCTTTATTAACTATGAGGCTGTTTTGCTATCTGAGCCTTCCATGAGGTCAAAGTAGTCTCCTGCTTGCCCCCATCTCCTGGGAGTTAACCCCCTTTTTTTCTTTCTTTCTTTCTTTCTTTCTTTCTTTCTTCCTTCCTTCCTTCCTTACTAGTGGTCCAATGGAGAATCATTTGTTTGGGCCCTGCTTGTTCCCTGACCAGCTCAGAGCAATATCCCTTCCTGGTGTTTCCCCATCCCCAGTGCACCCATACAGTTTACACCCCTCCTCCATCTAATGTAGAAGCACCCAACAAAGCCTCTCCCCAAACCTGCTCACCAGTGTCTGCAGAAGGCCTAGACTGAGGGTCCACTCCCTATCTGCTCTGTGGCCTCTGTGATGAACCCATAAGGTAGGGGCACACTACCTGTCGTAGAGGGCAGAAGAGGCGTGTGTACAGTGATGAAATCACAGAGAGGCCAGATCTCCTCCAGGGGCAGCTGCTGGACCCCAAAGGAAGCCGAAACTTCTGGAGAAATGATGGGGTCATACCCTATAGTCTGATCAGATGTGAGAGAAAAAGAAGTATTATTATTAACTATTGGCATTGTTATTAACAACAGCAAGCATTTATCAAGCAATTACTACATACTAAACACTATGCTAAGCTTAATTTGATTGTCCAGTTTAATTCTCACAATCCAATCAGCTTGCTGCTGTTCTTTTGCCTGCTTTAGAGCTGAGGGAAGCAGAGTTTGCTCAAATAAGAATCAGCAGAGGCAGGCAAAGGGAGGCTTATTTCCCTTAATGCTCCAACCACAAGATGCAAGAGCACTCCTTGCGTGGCTGGGCAAGATGTAGCTTGGATGCGACAGCAAGCCATAGCCGGGAAGCCATAGCCAGGAAGCCAAGGTCCAAGAAGCAGATGTTACATAAGTATTCAGACAGAGACTGGGAGAAGTGACGGAGGAGGCACTGGTGGTGTGCACAGGATCAAGAATGAGACAAGGAAACATCACTGGGGATGGGGGTGAGACACAAGGGCTGATACACTGGCAGTTCTTCTCTTTGAAATTTCTTAGTGAGTCTTCAAATGTCTCTAGTCCTGCATCTATTGGCTAATTTGCATAGTTTGTTGTCTAAGATTACATAAAGATATGAATGGAAAAGGCAGATCTTTTTAACAGGACAGGTTTGATTGGAACAAGAACTTGTTCAGGGGATGAGGGTAAAACACTAGGGACAGGGAAGCACCAACAGAAAACATTGGTCTGGGCTGGCCAGGGAAGTCATGTGGTCCCCAAATAAGGAGGACTTCCTGGTGCCTCTGGGAAGGCAGGGAGGTTGACTTCCAAGAGACAGAAGCAAGCAGAAACTCCAGGGTGCAAAGTACATCAGGCTCATGACTGGCACAGGTCAACAAATATCAGTGATAACAAGAAGAAAACTCAGACAGAAGAAAGGACTTTATGTTCATGGCTAATAAAAATAAATATTTATTTAACATTTATCATGTGTCAGATGCTTTTACCTTTTCATGCCTGATGGTATGGGTAACCTTACTTCCCCATTTTACAGAGGAAAACCTGAGACAGAGAGGTCACAGAGCTGGCACGGAATACAAGCAGAATAGTCTGACTCCAGAGGTGGGGCTCCTGGTGCCCACCTTCCAGATAGGATGGCAGCTGGACTACAGAAGAGCAGAGGTGGGATAAAGGCAAAGGTGACAGGTCAGCGTGGGGGGGTTGGGAAGTAGCAATTTGGGGTATGTTGACTGCTATGAGAAGGCAGTATAGTCTCACAGGCAGCACAGGGAATCCAGACAAGCCACTATCCCCAAATCTGAGCCCTCAGAGGTAGAGCAGGGAGGCCTTGTGAGAAAACAGTGGTACAGGAACCACAAACATGTCATTGCACCAGGAGCAGTCTTGGATGACCCTTATACCAGCCTCAACAGGAGTCATGACTCAAGGTCACCAAGCCAGGACAAGCAGCCAGGCAGTCAACATCCAGGATCAAAGGTCTACCTCTTGCAACATCAAAGACCTCTCAGCTTCTTACCTTATCTATGCAAGAGGACTTCATGGCCTCTCTCTAGGAGCTCAGTCCTTGTCAGTAACCTTGACTGGGGGAAAGACAGAGGTATAGGAGCCCTAAGATCCTCAAAGGCATCCCATCCATGTTCTCAAGAAGGCATGGAAGCTGGGGTTTCATAGCATAAAGAATGCCCTGGGCCCTGGAAGACCTGCTCTAGCTGCTATCAATCTTGTGTCAAGGCCCATGTCAGGCCTCATCCTTACCCTGAGTATGGGAGTTGGGTGAATAACTTCGGTCAGCCCTAGTCTAACATTCAATAATTTGAAGTTACTTGAAGAGAAATTCCCCTTGATCCTGAGGAAAACCAACCCAGCATACACAAGAACACACCGAGGATTAAACAAAACAAAAAATTCAGCAGAAAACATGAATAGTAGTTATCTCTTGAATGGAGGAATTATTTCTACTTTGTGATTTTATTTCACATTTAAGATTTCTACTGTAAATTGTTCTTGACATTAGAGGAATATAAACATTATTTTAGAATATAATGTAAAACAGGACTTCCATTTCAAATGTAGAACTTCTGGGGCAGAGAATAAAGATGGTTAAGTCTAAAGCTTGGGATCACATTTTTCAACATTAGCCTTGCAGAAAAAGAAACATCAAGTGACCCCACATTAGCCACTGGCAGAGGGTTAAGGGACAGAGCTGCCTTTCCTGCCCAGTAAGGACCACCAGCACCCCCAAGCACAAGGATCTTTTTAAGATACAGTCATTCGATGCTCATGTTGGTGAGGAGGGAGAAACAGCAGGGATGGGAGCCAGGATCCCTTCGCTAACCCTGACAAGTCGTCTTTGTGTTCTGGCCCAAAGCTGGATGCAACAATGGCCCCATTATCTCCATTGCGGTTATATTTTCTTGTGTGGAAAGACAGAGGAAGAGTGCAGAGATGCCAAGCCGTGCTGACTGAGTGAGGTGTTAGCACCCAGCACTCCTGCTACTCCACTCTCAGGAGACAGGACCTGGCCTGAAGGGGGCACAAGAAAGCATCCCACAGCTCAAGCCCAGGGCCAGGCCCGCTCCTATGCTAGCAGGTGGTGGGGGGCAAGCTGGTAAGGAGCAGATAATGGCAGAGAGCAGAGGCCTCTAAGCTAGAAGGCTCCAGTGGAGAACTAGAATAGTCAAACTTTCTTACTGCACTGTGGTTTTTAGCTTAGCATTTAAACTCTTCCTCCTAAAGCTGCAACTTCTTCAAAAGAAAACTAATATTAATAATGGATGCACCTGGGCATGGTGGTGCATGCCTGTAATCCCAACACTCGAGAAGCTTAAGGAGGAGGATGGCAAATTCAAAGGCATCTTGAGTAGCTTAGTGACATGGTTAGACTAGCTCCCCAGTACTGAAAAAATAAAAATATTAAAAATAAAGTAAAAATTAAAATGACATGGTGGTACACACCTGTAATCCCAGCTGCTTGGAAAGATGAGGCAGAAGGATGGTAAATTCAAGGCCAGCCTAAGCTACCTATGGAGACCCTGTCTCAAAAACACCAGTTAATTAATTAATTAAAACATTTAAAAGGCCAGGACTCCTTGCATTCAACCCCCCAGTACTGCAAAAATACAGATAAAAAAAAAAAGATGCCCTTAAAACCATAGAGGTGAAAGCCCAAAGTCCAGCATTTAATGTCTTCCTGACCTCTCTGCCACTCCTATCTGTGTGCCTGAGCACCTTTCCAGAATCTGTGAAGTTTGAAAATCAGTGCTCGATGGCAGGAAGAAATCCAAGTACCAGGCTAACAGCTTCTATCCCTAGAATGGCTGGGCATAGTAATCTGGCACAGGAACAGTTTTACTCATGCAGATCACGAATGCAAACACTGGTAGCACAGGCATCAGGCTAGAAGTCAAGACACCCAGACTGAATAGAGGTCCACTTACTAATCAGATTGCCTTTGTGTGTGTGTGTGTGTGTGTGTGTGTGTGTGTGTGTGTGCGCGTGCATACACATGTATGTGCTTGTGCTGAGAATCAAACTCATGGCATTCTAAGCAAGTGTTCTACCTCAAACTACACCCCAAGCCTCACAAGCCATATCATCTCAAGTTTATTAAACAACCTTCTTGGGCCTCAGTTTCCTTAGGTGTAATCCTGGGACAACAGGGTCATTGTAAGCACAGAAACCAGCACAGCACAGCTCAGTAAACATTAGCTGGACCTGAAAGAATCAGGTTCAAGGTCTAGCCCTTTTGGCTAAGTCAGGTCCATCACAACAATGACCACACAGAAACTGTTAAGAGGTGGTGATCTGCCAACCTCAGGGAAAATTTTGATAAGACAGTGGAGGCTCAGCTCTTAACTGACTTGGGCCTTTAATACATTCTAAGGGTCAAACCAGCAGGAAGGGGTTAAGTCTCTGCAGTTACAGCCCATTAATCAGTAACACTGTTAAGAACAAGTTCAAGCTAACAGTATAGTACACAGTGTAAGAACTGTATGTCTCAAGGCCAGTAGAGAGAAGGAGGAATGTCACCTTCCTCACTCTACAATACACAGTCTTTGGTCTGTACTGAGCATTGAATACCTTGGACGTATCCCCCACGCTAGGCAGCCATTCTACTGATGAGCTATATGCCCAGCCCTTATTTTTTTGTTTGTTTAGAGGTCGGGTGCAGTAAGTTGCCCAGGCTGGCCTCAAACTTGCACCCTTTTGCCTTGACCTCCAGATCTCTGGGATTACAAGCATTTACTAATACCCCTGGCCCATACATCTTCAGTGTTGCCAAGAAGTCACATTATCTTTTCTGTCAGCCATGGATCCAGGAAATCACAGTGTTCTTTTGCCAGCCAAAGCTTACTTCTCCCAGAAAAGCTTTTTGCAAATGCTCCTACCTACAAAACTTATCTAATTGCTTTTTGGACCTCCATGTTAAACACTGAAATGTATTCTAGTTAAATTTCTTATTAGGATATCCAACCACTGCAGCCTTCCTATGTTTGTTAGGACCTGACCTCTTCCCTCCCCTCCCCTCCCCTCTTCTCCCCTCCCCTCCCCTCCTCTCTCCCCCTCTCTCTCTTTTTCTTTCTTTCTTTCTCTCTCTCTTTCTTTATGTTTTTTTGCAGTACAGGGAATTGAACCCAGAGTTTTCACACTAAGCTACATCTCCAGTCCTTTTAAATTTTTATTTATTTACTTATTTTGAGACAGTGTCTCACTAAGTCACTAAATTGTCCAGAATGGGCCCAAATTCATGATCCTCTTGTTTTAGTCTGTGCTAGGATTATAGTTGTGTACTCCACACCTGGCATAATTGTGTATTCTTAAGTATTGACTACATCTCCTAGCTTTCTCCACTAGCAAATGTCACATGGCCCAGGTTTTTTATTAGAATGATATAGAAGGTATAGCCCTACTCTATCATGAACAATCTCCCTCCAGAATGAGAGTTCATTCTTGCACTCATCACCAATCCCTTGAAGAGAGTTAGTACCAAGCCCAGGGACTTAAACAGTTTTTGCTAAAATCTAAATTTGAAACCAATATAAATATTCATTATTAGGGACAATGGCCAAACACAAAGCAATTTAAATCCTCAAAATAATTTCACACAAAATTTTAAAAGTACAGTAGATTGAGTTAATTAAGACTTACATTTTTATCTTAGCCCCAAAATATTGTGTACGTACTCTAAAGGCCCAGAACCATGCATAGGCATAAAACTGCATGCATTTTATAAAAACGTACTGAAACTGTTTGGAGGTGATCCCTGCCAAACTGTAAGAACACTGGATTTGGAAAGATATCAAGGAAATACTTAATTATGTTTTAATTTTTAGGAAAATGTATTTATTTATTACATGATTAAAATATAATTTAATTACTCCAGATTAACAATATCTGAGGATTTCTATGTTATACCAGCTTAATAAGTTTCCAAAAATTTCCAAAGAAAACAGAGCTAGTTTAAAATAACCCATGTTTAATAAACACTGATTACTGTTTTCTGTCTAGATAATTATAAACTTTGTATTTCACAACTTGCTCACTAATGTTCCTGTAGACAGGGCACATGCCTATAATCCCAGAACTCTAGGAGCTGAAGCAGGAAGATTAGAAGTTGAACACAAGTTTGAGTAATACAGTTTGGGATCTCTGTGTCCCAAGACAAAACTCATAAGAACTCAGACATATATTTGGGAGCCAGGTGAAGGTGAGCAGCTGAGCATAGAGAATAGTTACTTGGGTCACTGCAGAGTGACAGGTCCATGCAACATGGGAGGAATTGGGGGATGGAGACATTCCAAAGCATGTTTTAGAAGTTTACAGGATGTGAATAGTGTGTCTCAAAATGAAGGCAACTGATAAGAAATCTCCAGAGACAAACCCAAGTGAAGCCAATGCCCCATAAGGCTGTCGTGGAAATATGATGTTCAGGCATGTCCTAGGCACTGTGCCCAGAAACCCAGGGTAAGGCTGCAATAAGCAGCCTTTAGACATCTCTCTGTATCAAACCCGTGCCTGAAGTATCAACTGCCTGGTGCTGACATTCAAGGTCCCCTGAACCTCCCAGCCACAGTCCAGGGCAGTCAGTGTGCAGAAAAGAGGTACAAGATGAACAGAGACCTTCCTTATCTCTGCCATTATTCAGGAAACAAGGTGCTCAGACTCAGTCACTTCCAAGGTCTCTTTGAAATGAATCATCTTGAGCTTGAGGAACCTGGTGTTAAGTGGGGCCATGGGGAAAGGACACAGGAATAATGGAAATATTGCTGGCTTTGCCATCTGGGTTGGCTTTGTGGACTGTTAGTGTTACTTAACCCTGACTTCTGTTTTTAGAAAATCACAATTTTCTACACATTTAACTTTGACCTTGATTCTAACAAAAGAGGAAAGAGTAGAAATTTCTCTTGGTAGCTAGCTCACGGCATCCTTCCAGAGATCCCTGAGCAGAGGGAAAGGCTGTGGTCTGTTTTTGTGATCAATGAAACTTGCTGGGCTATGACTCCCTCCCTCATCATCTAGAAAACATACCTATCATTCCTAGTCCTGAAGCTTAGGAAGGATATCTGTGGAGGCAGCAGGGAGAATAAAATGGTCACTGTGGTCATGAGTGAATGCCCATGCTCTAGTCCTCAGGGATGTACTTACAAATTCTAGGCATCAATATAAAATTAAGGGTCAACCTATACTATTCCTTCTAACTCTAAACAAGTAAGAGGGATAGCAATAAAGAGAAGAGAGTGAGGAAGAGCAGGGTGTGGTGGCATGTGTCTTCAATCTCAGCATCCTGGGAAGCTGAGGCAGAAAGATTATAAATTCAAGGTCAGTCTGGACAATTTAGTGAGACACTGTTTCAAAAGAAAAGGAGAAATATGGACTGCAGATGTAGCTCAGTGTGAAGGTCACGGGTTCAATTCCCAGTACCACAGAAAAGAAGGAGAGGAGGAAGAAAAAGAAGAAGGAGAAAGAAAAGAAGAGGGAAGGGGAAGAGGAGGAAGAGGAAGGAGAAAAAAAAGAGAAAAAGAAAAAAGAAGAACAACAACATCAAATGAGAAAGGTAGAATTCCACAATGGCTTTTTAAAAACTTTTTAGAAGTAGGATGATGTGGTTATTGTCAAAACAATTTTCTTTAATGTTTAACTAAGGGCTTCCTGGCTGTGGTCTCAGTTTGACCCATAATCCCTGTAATTCCCTGAACAGTCATAGTGTTCATAGAGGTGTCTGCCAGCCCTGTGGGCTGCCTCCCTCTCTCCGGCCTCTCTGCGTGGGTCTGAAGGCGATTGGCCTTCCTTGTTTTCAGTCTCCTGAATTGGCCTGAGGATGGCAATGCTATTGATCCCAATCCTTCCTCAGCCAGAAGCCTCCTACGGTTGGAAGAGACAGAGGTCGGTTGTGATTTCTGAGAAACCTGAGGCCTTTGGCCTCTGAAATCATTATTACAGCATGCACACAAGCACTTTTAAATCTCTTTGGAAATGTGGAAGGAAATGGGAAGAACAGGACAGTGTCTTGGGCTGGGGATTTAGCTCAGTGGTTTAAAGCGCCTGCATGGCAAGCCAGTGTGATTGTGAATTTGATATTGGGTACCAGAACGACAGTGCCGGTATTGTAAAGCTGTAAATTTGCTGCTGTTTCCTCAAATGTCACAGGAGAACAGATACAGCAGAACCAGGACTTCACACCAAGATGGGAAAGGATAAGATGGAGACAAGAACGTCTTCAGGTCCAGGTAAAGAGACACATTCAGGAGACTGAGGCAGGAAGATCACAAGTTTGAACTCAATCTGGTAGTGAATTCAAGGCCAGCCTGTACTAAGTAGGAGATCTTGTCTTGACAAAACAAAACAGAACAAAACAAACAAAACAAAACACTTCTCTCTTCTGCATTTCTGTCCATCTCCACTACAAGGCACTCAGGGTTATCAACTCACTGGAGAGCTAGAGGACTTCCCCCATGTATACCTGGCATTTCAATTCAAGTATCTCAGTCAGTTGGTCAGCATTTTCTCTGCTGGAACAAGGTTTTGGCTTCCCCTTAGCCTAGCCACCATTTCCAACATGGTAGCAGAAAGCCCCAGTGACCTCTTACCTTCATCCCAAAGGACTGCATCCGGATGGCCACCTCTCTTCCAATCCTGCCCAGGCCAAGAATCCCCAGGGTCTTTCCATTCAGTTCTGTTCCCATGAACTGCAACAAGACAGGCAAAAGGCAAGAGGCCAAAGTTAGCACCTAGAGAAACTCAGGCCCTGCTCCAGACAGGGTGAGGCGAAGCTGCTGCTCACCTTCTTCCGCTCCCATTTGCCAGCCTTCATCGAAGCTGTTGCTTGGGGAATCTGCCTGCAAGGACAGAAGCAGGTTCAGCAGGACCACCCGGGCCTCCCCAGCCCAAGAAGGAGGCACAACGACAGGTCTGCACAGCCGTCTGCCCTGGTTATTTTCCCAGAAACCAAGCTCAGTGTGGGTCTTATAGTTCAGCAGGGGAAAAAGAGAGTGGGAGAAGGAAATACTTGGAAAGACGTGAGTTAGGAACCCTAGCATCTCTGCCTTTAGCAAGAAGTCTAGGAATAGATCCTGACCCACCTCAGCCATTGAAGGATCAATGAGAATGGCTTTAACAGAATTCTCTCCTCCAAACAATGGCCAACTCCCCAGTTTGTAGGGACAGATGAACAGGACACTGGGGGACTCTGATGACAGATGTTCTACCCAGAAGTTTAAGGTATTATCTTAATTTTCCTATCTTGTCAAGACCACAACCCTTGATGTCTTCTTTTATTATCAAGGAAACCCCTGATTGCTTATTCTTCCCTGAGAGTGTTTTAAGCCCCAATGATTTTAGCCCAGTCTGCAGTGTGTAGGTACCATAGTCCACACACCTCCATGCTGTCCTGCTCCCAACATTTCCAACATCTACACCACCTTCCTGCTCTGTCACCAACCCTTCCTACCTACCCCATACCCCACAATTTGTTTCCTCCTTTTGGTTCATATGGAGGTCTGAATCTCCATGTTTTCTACAAAAGACAGAAGTTGTAATTAAGGGAAAGTTAGAGGTAAAAGGGTAGGCCTGTTACATGGGCATGACTCACAGTTATCTCTAGAGGCAAAAACTAGATGAGCAACAATGTGTAAGGAGTATCTTCTCCACTTTAGACTGTGAAAGAAATGTTCAGTGGTTCATGGTTTATTGAGGTTTGTGGGTTTGTTGAGACTTCTCAACTGCATGGAAGGAGGTGCTGGGGCTGAAGAGCTCACCCAGCACCACATGACTGCAACCAATAATGAGAGTAACAAAATCGTTTCTTAATGGTATGCCTGTTGCTTAGTTCCATGCATCTTTGATGAAGGAGGTCATGGATGAGTGGCTGGGATTGAGGAATTTCCTTAAATTATAGTACTCTGTCTACTTTAGTAAAGCTGGTCCTGGAATAGGAGGGAAATAACTCCTGGCTTCAAATCCCCTCCTACATCCAGAAAAAAGATAGAATTAATTAAACAGAAAGTGGCACCCAAATCCCTCCCCCACTGAAAAAGAAAGAGGTGGAGAGAGAAAGAGAGACCCTGAACTCAATAGTGCAAATGAAACAGGTTCAGTGTTGCTCCTTGGGGAGGGGCATTCAGCCCTGATGTGTTCTGGGCCAGCTTGGAGGCCCGCATAGGCTGAGACCACTCTGCATTTTATGTTGCCCTCCCTTTCCCAATCCTGCCTTCACTGACAAGTAAATATCACTGAATACCTGAGGTCCTACATAGGAATCTTGCCCAAGAGCTAGAGCAAACGTTTACTTATTCTTTAGATCCTTCCTCCACAAAAGGGAAAATAGGTCTTGAAGTAGGAAAATGGGATTTTTTGGCCCTGGAAGGTTTCTAGCCTGAGCAGAGAAGTAAGATGTACTAGTCACTTTGACCTTCTAGTTTAAGGACTCAAGAATCTTCTAAAGGACTTGAAACAGCTTTCTCCCTTGTTTATTGGAAGGCGTGTTCTTCCTCTTGATCACAGAAATGTGTAACATATTGATTCAAAATAGAATTACCTCGTTTTGTTAAATGACTTCCCAAAATATTAGGAGTATTATGAATTATGTGTCACACTCATGTGATCACTAGACTGCCTCTGTTTTCAAGGGGCACCGCCACAATCCCTGATGAATGAGTAACAGACTTGGCCACTTTAGTTCCATTGTGTTATGAATCCACAGATAAGCAGAGAGCAAATGTTTATTCATGCTATTATAATACCGATCCAAGTAAGCTTTATGGGCAGTAGGAATCTGCGAGGAAGACAGCCCAGTTAGGGAAAGACAGGGCTTCTGAGATGAAATAACACAGGAACTGAGTCAAAAAACAAGCAGAGATACCTAGACAAAGATGAGAAAGGATGCTCCATGAAGCAGAGTATGGAGAGCATGAGCAAAGATTGGAACCTAAAGAAAGTGTAGCACTGCAGATGTGGAGAGAGGAAAGCTTGGAAAGAGAAAAAGGAAGAGTGTATCTAGCACACTCTTTCAATGGGCCTGACCCTCAGTACTGAGCAATAGAGCTGCATCCTCCTCTCCGCATGCGCACTCTGTAGTAACCAGAAGTTACCTGAGTTCTGTGCTGAGCACCCAAGTAATGAAGGCTAAGTACAGGACTGACAGTGCCAGAGGTTCTCAGTGGCCTGCACATCACCGAGCTAAAATGTGTCTGTGTTTGCGAGGACCATTTTGCTTGGCAAATCGTAAGAACTGATGTTACAGAGAGCTTGGCTCTGCTGAGAGGTCAGGCACTTACCTGGCCAGGCACATGATCATTCCACAGGTGAGCTCTGCAGCACTGAGGCTGTTCCCATTGGGGGTGCTGAAGAGCAAAGGAAAGAGGGAACATCCGTCAGTGAGCCCAGACCCAATATTTCACTGTCTCACCCAAGGTCTCGATGCTGGACTGCCTGGCATAATATTGCCCTAATGCCAGTATGGGAGAAAAGAGCCTTTCTCTGGCCTTCCCTTTCTACGCGGAGGTCACCATCAGGGAAACACACAGATCCTTCTCCTCATAACTCACTTTCCCTAAGGCAGTGAAGTGTCTTACATGACTGGTAGATGCATTAGTGCTCAGTCCTTTCCTTTTTCATTTCAGGATTGTCTGCCTGCAGAAAAGCTCAGGTCCCTGCTGTCTCATTCTTTGAGGTTGAGTCCAGGAGGGCTAAGCAGACATCATCCATGGGACTCCATCAAGATATCCAACATTGCTTGTGTTGGTAGCAAAGCTAAGATTTCTGTCACCATCTGTTTGACTTCTCCTGACTCAAGTTCTGAAGCAAAGAATCTCCTAACTCTCCGGCACACAGGGCAGTGCTGACTCTGCCCACTTTACAGAAAGAGAAACAGAGGCTGTAACACAACCTTTTTCTTCTCTTAAAGGCTATTTATATTTTTGAAAAATTAAATGCACGTGTTTACTTCCCTTCCTCTACTGGGTCTTTGATCCCTAGAATTGAAGGAGACAAGGAGGAAAACTCAAGTGATCATATAGGTGCTAAATGGACCCCCAAAGTTTATGTTTCTGTGAGACTACAAGGCTTCCTGTTTTCAGCTAGCAGCAGGCTATAGTGGGGGAGGAGGAAGAGGTGATGACTGGAGTTGGCTGCCTCCGGGTTCAGGGCAAGAGTACAGGATGAGTTACCCTTTAACATTTCTACCCTCCAATACTGACCTCAGTCAGATGTTCAGTCAGTTAACCCCTACCCTCCAGGAGAAAATGGGAAGTGGGACAAAGGAACAATCTTAAGGACAACAAGTTGCCCAAATGAAAAGAAAGGGCTTGAGGTCATAGAGGACATAGATGGCTTTGTACACCATGTAAGTGCCTGAACAGGTATGGTGCAGCACTGGTGTGCTGACAGTGAGTGACCATCTGACCCTGGGTTTCTGCCAAAAGAGTTCCTAAAGTGTTCTTCCTTACTTCTGGGCCTGGAATGCTCAAAGACAAAATGATGACTTAACTCCAGAAGGTACAAGGATATGAGGAAGAGAAAGGATTCAGTCAACCCAATAGAAGGATTGTGGACCTGTACAAGGTAGAAGAATAGTGTAGAACAGAGCTAATAAAACCAGTCACAAATAGACCAGTGGAGGGGAGGGCCCCAGCTGGAGCAGAGAAGGTGGATAAATTCACTAAGGTTCTGATTCCCAAGCCACCCTGTAAAGGCACAAGCCTTATATGAGGCTGGGTTTGTGGAACTTCCTGAGATTCCACAGAGTCTCAGTCTCATCACCTTGGGAATGCCTGAGTTGCAAGGGTGACCATCCCTAGGGTCTCCGGGCATTCTTCTGGAAGCTCTTCCACCTGACTTACTTCTCTAAGCCAACTTTTTCCTTTCTCTCCATGTGGTCTTCCCCTCCCTCCTTCAGCTTCCATGACTTACTTCATGACCAGGATGCCTCTCCTTGTTGCGGCCTCAAGATCCACGTTATCCACACCTGTGCCAGCCCTGCCCACCACCAGGAGCTTCTCTGCTGCATTGATGACATCAGCGGTGACCTTGGTGGCTGACCGGACAATAAGGCCCTCACAGTCCTAAGGAGAAAAACATCGGGATCTACAACATTGTTCTGCAAGGAACTTCAGAAGCTTCGGGGTAAAGTTACTCCTGGTTAAGAAATACAGAGAGTCAGTGATGCTGCCCGCGTTAGCAGTTTTGGTGCGCTTGCCTGCCAAGCACAGTGAGGACCAGGACTCATACCAAATTTTCATTTGGAGTCGGAGAGGCTATGGTTCTAAAACATGTATTTTGCCTGACCCAGTCAACAGTTGACAACATCAACCCACAGGCTCCGATTACATGGCTCATCTTTCTGTATCTGGGCCCACAATGGGCATGCATAACCCAGGGCATGCTCAGAAGGTCTGTCAGAGTTCAGAGACCACTTCCTAGTCAACTCCATAAAATTCTAATATTCCTTTGTTCAAAGTGGGAGCTCCTATGAGCTGGCTGACTGTGGCTACAGCCTAAGAAAAAAAGGCAGTATCTTTTGTATACGCATCTGGTCTAACACATCAGTCCAACCTAGGTTGAAATTCATGCTGCATCCCTTACCAGCTATGAATCTGAACTTCAGCCTCAAGTGTGTGAGAAGTGAGACGGGACAGGAACAGCATCTGGTTCTGGCCAACAAACATCATCAGCTCCACTGGACACTAAGCTACTGAAGGGCAGAGGTGGGGTCTAATTCCACTTTGCAAGCCCATACCTGACACATGAAGGCACTCAATAAATGCTGGTTGACAGAATAAGTAAATGAGGTGAAGGAAAGCTACAAGTGCTAAAAGAAAAACATTTCCTAAAACAGAGACCAAAAAGGAGTGAGAGGGAGGGACAGAAAAACAAGTATCTGTGGCTCAGATATGCAAGCAATACTAGACTAAAAAAAGATATATACATGAAAAAAGTCTGAATCTACGTGTGGTGATGCACACCTGTATCCCAGCACTTGAAAAGTGGATAGTGAGATGCCAGCTTCAGTTATACACCAAGGCTTTGTCTCCAAAAAACCAAAAAGACTGAATCCATCACATCCATTATACTTGACTAAGATGGACCCAAAACATTCTTTCTTGGGTTCGTCCAGAACTATGTAGTATAGTTATCTTCTCAGAATAAGGATATTCTTTGCCCAAACATGGAATGAAAATTCCCCAAGAGATGGAGCAGGTAAACAGTTTTACCCTCTGTCCCAAACTAGCTTCCCCAGTTTGATAAGGAAGCAGCAAAAACGCATAGTGGGAAATTGGGCAGGCAGGGTTCTAATCCTAGGTCTGAGCAACATGGCAGGTTGCTCAGGAAGTCACCGCAGTCCTCTGCCCTAGTCTCTGTGTGTGACACAAGAGGGTTGAGGTGATGGCTTCTCAGGTACAGTTTTCTCAAGGAAACTTTTAGTTGGATCCCATGATCTTCCCTTTCCATGTCTGGATTCTGGGCAGAGAAAGGCCTTGTGGAGGGTGAAGGCCTCCCTGTATTGCTGTGTTTATTGTACATTAGACTCTAGGTCCTAGTAGTATCTAGAAAGAATGGAACTGAGGCAGTCAGTTCCTTCCATATATATAATTGGCACTCTTTGGTCATTCCTGCTTCCACTTTTCTAAAAGAAGTAAAAAACAAAACAGCAAAAATCCGAATCTCTAATATTCTAGGTAAGTATATGTGTTAGAACTTCCAGTCTGACCTTCAGTCATCTTCTTATGCCTGCCTCACTAAGGATTCATAGACATGCACTATATGTCATACATTAATTAAAGTCAAAGTGAATGCATGTAGAAAGCGCCTTAAGATGACTCAGCGCCCTGTCAATCATTCCTGTCAATTATACGCAGAGTCAGAGGGAGGCACCTGGGCTGAGGCGCAGTCTTTAAATTCCCAATGCCTGATTTATCATACAAAGCTGCTGCTTTCAGGCCCTACAATCTTTACGCACTGCTTTTACTTTTCTGTGCCCCTAGTACCCTTTTCTGTCTGTGCCTTGTCTTCCGTTGGCACAGACTTTCCCTGACAACAACTTTCAGTGAGCTTTAGTAAAGGTACCTTCTTGCCACCCTCATACATAAGAGCCTGGACTATAGTCCATGTAACATTGACAAGTTAAACTCAAAGAGAGCAGAGAGCTACTTTATCTCCCACAAGGAGGAAAGAGGAACAAAAGTTAAATGGCAGCATAGCACATCTGGGTGTCTAAATACTGGAGTGATCATTCAACAGCAGTTTTTACTTCCTGTATCCTCACTGGTCAGGCTGTGCCTACAGCAGAGTGCTCCATGCAGGCTGCCTGAAAGCACCCAAGCCCTTTTATGTCTGAAAGAGAACTTCAAAGTCGGACATTTCAAGAAAGAAATCATCTGGCCCATGCTTATTCTGAGGATAAGAAACTGAAGCCCAACAAAAGCTGCCTTCTTTCTTTTCTTTCATGTGTTGGGTGACATGTATCCAGCATTAAGGTGGACCAATTCACGATGAATAAGAAGCAGTATGGGCCCAAGGTACACTAACATTTATCAGCAGTGCATTTGCTGGGGGTGGTAAGCCTAACACCAGGCGCACCTGGAAGGTGCTGTGATTCCACCCATGGTACCCAGGACAAATAAGACCCAAAGCCTGGAAAGAAAGGGGACACTGCTACCTGTCCCACATTCAGGTCCACTGCTTGGCCCCATGCTACAGACTTTTCAAATCACAATGAACTTTCACAAAAACTCCTGATGAGATAACTGTTCTCCCAAGCCCCAGTTCGGTTGTGGTCACCAGGATAAGATGTTTTATATTTGGTTGTCCTCTCCTTGACCTACAATTTTGTTTTCTTTGCTACATTTCACATTCCTAAAACAATGATTTTGTAGTAAACATTCTGAAATTATTTTTTGGTATTTGTATTCTTTCTCTCCCCAGTATAATCTCACCAAATTCGGTAGTGTAACATAAACTTCTTGAGTACCTACTGGTGTTAGACAAGACGCTTTACGTCATATTCATCACAACTTCAAATAGAAGGGGCATAATTATCATCATTTTTCAAAATGGGGATGTTGAGAGATAATCAGCCCAGAGTTACTTTTGTAGACTGAAAATTAGACAGAAGCACGGGGAAGTCATTGCCAGAGACAAACACTGAGGCTATATCTAAGGAAGAGCTGGTGTACTTAAAGGATAAGGTCAGAGTCAACAAAGGCTAGTTAGACATAAAAACCCAACTCAAATCCCATGGAGTGATTTACCGACAATGACAGCTCTTACCTTTTGAATAAATATTTTGTGTCAGGTGCTTGCTGCACCACAAGTCTGAGACATGCATTCTATTCTAATGAACATAATTTGCTGAAGTCACAAAACTAGGATTTGGCAGAAGCTGGGATCATGGCCAAGTCTTTTGAGGGGTCCAAGCTCAAGTGCTCAACTGTCTCCTAAAAGCAGAACTGCCTTGACGCATGCAACCAGTGGGGTCTTGAGATGAGGCAATGGTAGATGGTAGATTAAGAAAATACTAGATACACATTAAAGAAAATCTGGGATCGTGTGGGACCTGACCTCTCTGATGGAGACAGTGACAACCCAGCACAGTCTGTGTCTTTCTTTATACATAGTCAAAAAAAAAGCAGCAGCACCCAGTGAGGCCCAAAGTGCAAGGTCTCAGTGTTTTGCTGAGAACACTGAAGGCAAAACATTCTCAGAGCTGTTTGTGTTGCAGTTAACAGGGAGGAACTCCAAGGCCTGACATCTGATAAACTAGCTTTTCTCTAGTCCTAAGAAGTCTGCCAACCTTCAACTTAGCCTAGGCTCAGCCACTCACCACAGCTCCCTGTTTTCCATTTCTTAGTCACAAGCTTTGGGTGCTCAGCTGGAGTTGGAGGAGCTGTGTTTAGAGGTCTTTAGAAACCTTTTTCTGTTATTGTCGAAGGCTTTTTTTTTTCTCCTTCCCAGGCATCTCCAGAAGTTTTTTGTTTTTCTTTTTGTGAAAGTCTTTCTTCTTTTGAACCCTTTTTGTTTTGAGTGAACTTATTTTTTAGGCTAAAAATCTTTAGTTTTAATTTTAGGTTTCTATGTTTAGCAATTTAACCTTGTACAACCCATTAACCCATAACAGTAGTCAGTTACCAGTGTAGCTGTAAACTGTCCGAAGATGTTAATGATATAGTTTTTTTTTTATGACTAGCTTATTATTTTGACATTGTTTTATATATTTTGTGGTTATATTTTTTTTACTGGATGTTTAAGACAAAGTTAAAGTGAGATCGGTACTAATTAAAATTAATCTCTTGCTATCTATCAAGGTGAGTTAAGTCTCTTCAGGAATTATCTTGGAACTATATAGAATGCCATGCCTCTCATTTCTTTTTTTTTTTTTTTTTTTTTTTTTTGGTTAGTGTTAGTTAGCCATCTGGATGAGTCATGGTCATTATTTGACCAAGTTGCTTTTTGTAGGTTTGGTAGGCTTTTTTCTCCTTGTCACTGTTTTGAGGCACACTATGTGCTGTTGATTTTGGGGGTGAGAATGTCTAACAATCTCCTTCATCTGGAGGTTATATGACTCACCAGAGTTGTAAGATGCTGCAGAAAATGTTCCTTTATGTCATGGGTCTTTATTGACCTCAGAGGGCCGGGGCAAAAATGTTGGTTGTCTTCCTAGACCATCTATCTATTTTTTTAGTTTTTTGTCTCTAAATCTCAGTTGCTGAACATCCAGAAGAGAATGTTAATGAAATCATATTCTAATTGGAGCAGTAAGCTTACTTATTAAGTTTTATCTGAAGATTCAGCATCTTGAAATATAATGTATGGCCAGAGAACTGCTATTTTTTTTTTTAACCAAACATTGATGTTTTAGTAGTTGAATCTCTCTAGAATGTCAACAAGTTATATAGTTTTAAAGAGACAAATTGAAATCAGAAGCCATGTATAGTATTTTAGTATGATAAACATGATGGTTTTTTTTTTTTTTTTTTTGGTACCAGGAATCAAACTCAGGGCCTTACGCTTGTGAGGCAGGTGCTCTCCTGCTGAACTACATCCTGGCGTCCTATGATGACATTTTTGTAACACAAGTCTCTGTCATGGTAGAGAATATCTTTTTTAGTCAATCGTCTCTATCTAGCATATAAGAAGCTTTTATCTAATTTGTTCTCTTTTAATGGACTGCCATTGAAGGGTGAAACATGTTTTGGTTTGCTTAATGTTGAAACATCTTCAGGTGTAGTGATACAGAAATAGAACATATATCACGCAAGTTTTGTTAAAAATATTAAAAATATTGTTGACCGGTGACCTCATGCTGGCTTGGCATGAATCTCCCATTACAAGCAGCTGGAGCACAAGAGAAAGGCAAATGTTTGAATTTGAAAGAAAATGTTTCTTACCATGAACAATCCCAGTTTTACATTTTGGAAAACCTGTATATCTGGAAGGCATGAATATATTTAATATACCACGAGATTTGCAACAATCAATTGTCATAACCATATGAAAACTTTTGTTTTTTAATTTAGTTTTGTAGCAGAATATCTTTAAACCAGAAAAATTTATTATCTTATTTTTAGAAAACAACCTTCTGACAATGACTAATGTGAATATATCACAATAATATATTTTGAGCATTTATTGTGGTGTCTCATAAGACTATGGAGATTGTTGGGGCCTCCCATTATTGAGAAAGAATTAGATAATTATTTTTTATTTGTCAGTTGTAGTCTGTCTAACAGTTTTTCCCTGTAAGGGATTTCTAATTATCTTAACAAGTTTTAGATGATGTATGAGAACCTGTTCATTCTGACTACTTCTGCTCAACACAGTACTTCATTTTACCCAAAGCATTAGGCAAGGGAAAGAAAGAAAAAGAATACATACAAGAAAGGAATAAGTGAAACTATTCTTATGCACTGACAACATGATCCTTTACATAGAAGACCCAAAAAAATTCCACCAAAAAGCTCATAGATCTAATAAATTCAGCAAGGTAGCAGTGAAGAAAATCAACACAAAAAATCAACAGTATTCCGACACACCAGTAATGAACTCACCAAGAAAACAAATCAGGAAAATAATATCTTTCATAATAGTATCAAGAAAAAGACTTAGAATTAACCTAAGGAAGTGAAAGACCTTTATAAAGAAAACTACTGTATTCTGAAAAAGATAAAACAGTGTATCATGAAATGGAAAGACACCCTCTGATTCTGGATAAACAGAACTTATACTGTCAAAATGGCCATACTACTAAAATGGATATACAGATTTAAATGCGATACTAATAAAAAATATCAACAGCATACCCCTCAGAACTAGAAAAAAATCCTAAAATTTATATGGAACCTTAAGAGACCTAGAATAGCCAAAGCAATCCTGGGCACCAAGAGCAAAGCAGGAGGCATCACAATCCTGAATTATTAAAACAAAACAAAACAAAACAAACCAGCATGGTACTGGCATTGAAATAGACATATGGATCAGTGGAATAGAAGAAAGGTACAGAAATATTTGCAGGCATATTCAGCCATCTGATTCTTGATAGAGGACTCATAAACATGCTGGAGGAAAGATAGCCTGTTTAAAAAAATTGTGCTGGGAAACTGGAAACTCACATGCAGAAGACAGGATCTAGACCCATATCTCTTATCACGTAGTAAAATAAAATAAAATGAATCAAAATATTAAAGTAGAAACAATCTGCTGGAAAAATAAAATAGGTAAAAATCTTGAAGAAATAGGCACAGAAAAGGACTTTCTGAAAAGAACCCCCATTGCACAAGAAATTACATCAAGAATTAAAAAAATAGAATTATATCAAAAAGCTGTTACACAGCAGTGGAAATAACCAATTGAATGAAAACACAGCCTATAGAATGTGAAAAAGTTTTGCCAACTATACCATGAAAGAACTCAAAAAACGATAAACCCTCAAAATATTAGAATTGGGCATCCCACATTGGTCAATTAACTTGCACCCAGGATCTCCCACCCCCAAAATAAAAACCCCAATCAAAAAATGGACAATTGGGGCTGGAAATTTAGCTCACAGGCATAAGCGCCTGCCTTGCAAGCAGGCAGTCGTGAATTCGATCCCTGGTACCGATTAAAAAAAGTAAAAAAAAAAAAAATATGGACAATTGAAGAGATACTTCTTAGAAGTACAAATGGCCCAAAAATACAAGAAAAAATGTTCAACATCACTTGGTCATTAGAAAAATACAAATTAAGCAACACTGAGATTCCATCTACCCCAGAAAGAATGGCTAGCACCAAGAAATCAAATAAATGCTCGCAAGGCTTGGAAGTGGTTCTATCTGTATCAGTGATGGGAATACTATGGAAATCAGTGCAGAGATTCCTCAAAACACTGAAAACAGAAATCCCATTCTACCCATTTATTCCTTTGACAGGTATCTTCCCCAAAGAGTTAAAGGCACCATGTTATGGTGTCATCATATTATATCTCATATTAGCTATGTCTAGGAAGTAGCCTAATGTTCATCAACAGATGCATGGATAAAGAAAACATAGTATTTACACACAATGGGCATATTCTGCCATAAATAAATTTGAATCATTTATAGGAAAATGGATGCATCTTGAGACTATAATGCTAAGTGAAATAAATTGAACACAAGATTAAATATCACATTGTAGGAAAAGGGGTGGGTGGGGAAAAATAGGAAATGAGGCTGGGGGTTAGAAGAGAGAAGACAGGGGGAGGAAGAAGAGAAGGGGAAGAAAGGAAGGAAGGAAGGGGAAACAAAAAGTAAAAGAGAGCTGCAGAAATAATTGCAAGCTCAGTAAGCCATCTGATTCTTGATAGAGGACCCATCAACACACGATAGAGGAGAGATAGCCTCTTTTAAAAAGGTAAAATTTAAAATATGTTCTTTTCAGCCATCATATTGGCAAAGAGACTATTTGTAACACAGTGTTGGCAAGCACGAAGGGAAATTGTGTGCGTATGTGTGTGTGCGTGTGTGTGTGCACGCATTATACAATCTTTTTGGAGGTCAGTTGGGCAGAAAATAAGTACAATTGCAAAGTGCATTCCTTTGTAGCCAGCGATGATCCCTTAGGTAACTGGTAACAGCGGAATTAAATCTGCCTTGGAAGTGATCAGTCCAGCATCAAGTACGAAATTTCACCTGACAAGCAGTAGTTTTGGAGCAGGTAGAACAAAGGAGTCAAGTTCCAGTCTCATCACTGAAAAACCCACCCAATCATTCTGGCTTCATGGCAGAACTTCAGGACCTGTTTCCCACAGAAAACCCCAGCTACAGAACAGATCAATTGTCCAACTGTCCGCCCACACTCTCAGGCCCCAGCAGCCAAGCACGGAAATAATACTGCTTTCTCTTTAAGAAGTAGCTTGATGAAATGATCTCCAATATGGAAATTTACTGTCTAGCACTTCCACTTTTCCCCAAAATCAGTCTTCCTGGCTGCCTGAAACATCCCTAATCAGAGTTGAGGATGTATAGATTTCAAGCTGACTTTGGAGACTCACATTTAGAAGACCCTGGGTCTATCATATAAGAATTGGACATTTGCTGTTTACGATTTCTCTGATTTCTGTGTCAGAGCTGCAGCTAAACAGGCAAAACCCCACACTTCCCTACATGTCCTACCTGTTCTCCCGTCCTTAGCTGCCTGAAGGGACTTAGAGCCACAAGACAGCAGCTTGCTGATTGACTTTTCTATGGCTGTTGCAAACAAACACATTAACTCAGCAGTGGAAACATTCCTGTTCTTCGAGTTCACACACGCTTCCTTTCCCAAGAGGACAGGCTTGCCCTGCAGCTCAATTCTAGCACTGTTTCTGCCTGTGACTTAAATCATAGAGCAAATCAATGTAGCTCTCTCCTAATCTCCTTACTCAAGCATGCAGGTATACTTTTTTTTTGAGCAATATATTTAATCCTGGTACACTAAGTTACTAATTCAATTTATATAAATCCTAGCATAAAGACTGGAACTTGTTAATTTAAAAGCCCTTTCCGGTAAATTCTTCTACTCTCACATGAAAAGATTTATTCCTTTCTTAATCTCTGCCCGGCTGCTCTTTTTGCAGTCCTGGGGATTGAATCCAGGACCTTCACATATCCCCAGTCCTTTTCTACTTTTTATTTTCAAATACAGTCTCAATAAATTGCCTAGCCTGTGCTCAAAACTATGAACTTCCTGCCTCAGTTCCCAGAGTGCTGGGGTTAAAGTGACCATGCCCAGCTTTCTTAATCTTTTTCAAAATTCCCAGACAGACATTAACATACAGCCAGGTATGGTGGTACACACTGTAATCCCACCAATCTGGTGGGGGGGTTGAGGCAGGAAGATGGAAAGTTCGAGCACAGCCTGCTGGGCAATTTAGCAAGATCCTGTCTCAAAATAACAACAACAACAACAACAATAATAGTAATAAAAGGTTGGGGATGCAGCTCAGTGTGAAGACTTGGGTTCAACCCTAGTACCGCCTGTATATATTCCTATTTAATCCAGATCTATATAGATACGCTTCAGTAGATTAAAAGCATTACTAATGTTCTAACACTGCTATTTAATCAGAGAGAAGAAAACTTAAGTATGCATCTTGTACAATAAAAATATTACTTCATAAAGTTGTGTATGTATAAGTGTACATACATGTATGAAAGTACTGAGGGAAGGTATAAAATGAATTTCTTACTGTGGGGCGTGGTCAAAATTTGCAAGTCACTGGCACATGCTAAGATTATTTAAACATTTCTCTGGATATTAGATTTATTTAAGATGTATCCAAACAAGTGGCTTTATTAGTCTAAACCAGTGTTTTCTAACCTTATGTTCTGTGGCACTGGGGAATTTAACCCAGGTCCTCATGCATGCTAAGTAAGCACTCTATCACTGAGCAACATTTCCAGTGTCTTCCAAACTTTAACTTAAACCCAAGGTTTCTTAATTTATCTTCAAATTCTGACTTTATACTCACACATATATTCACACATATAATTGAAACACTTTGCATGAATACTTAGCTTTTTTGTCTGCATTGCTTTCTAATTTCCTGTTTTGTTTTTAGCATGTTGATCATGACCTATTAAATGATTTCTTTACCCACTAAAGAGCTATGACTTGGCTCAAGTCTGAAATGCACACTGGGAAAAACAGAGAACAATGGCTGTACTTTCCCACCAGGGATCAGAGCGCAAACTTTGCCAGAATATAAAGCAGGGAGAGCAGTCCCATCAATGGTGCTAATTTGCACAGGGACAAGACTTAAATGGGGGAGGGGAGAAGACACCAGGCCAGGTTCTGCTCCATGTGCAAAAAATGCATGTGGAAAAGAGGGTCCTGAGCAGTTTGCATGAGGACATTAATTAGCATTCTGATCTGTGTGTTCCTTGGAGACACATCCAGGCTGAGCACTCCAACAATACAACCTTGCCATGACAAATTAGTCAACAACACCCCTTCCTTCCACCAAGAATTGTTAGAGCTCTATTCTCCAGTTTCAGCAAGCCACCTCCACCCAGCCCTCTTCCCCAACCCCCACAGGCTGGCTTCCCGGAAGTCTGAAGTCTCAATTCATCTTGAGGCCTCCTCTTTTTGAACCTGCCCTCAACTCCCTCTGGGGTTAAGACTTGACACTTCCACAGGACAGTTGTAAATTAGCCTGCAGTTGCAGCCATCCATCCGTGCTCTGCTGGGGGCAAGGGTGAGAAGCTGGTCACAGCCCAGCGTCACTATACAACTGACAGGAGCTAGGCGGTGACCATGTGGACCGATTTCAGGCTTCCAGGGGCAGTCCTGGGCCCCTGTCTGAGTTCACTCAGTGGCCTGCAAAATGCCCCTCTGTGCACCTTCTCAGCAGGGAAGTGGGCACAGCTAGGCAGTAGGGTGTTGTGACTTAGCACTTAGTTACTTGTCACCTGATCAAGTGTCCCACGTGTGTCAGCTGAGACTTCTCTAAGAATAGTACAGGGGCTGCACACGTCCAGACGCGCAGTGGGACCAGGCGACTCTGGGGACAGGATACCGGAAAAAACCGCAGCAGATAAGAGGGCAGACAGGGGAGTACAGGCAGTTCCCAAGTCAGATAGGGAAACAGTCACAACTCTTTCAGTTAAGGGTCCTCAGAGCAGAGGATATTTGGAGGACGGATTCTTGCTGAGTTGGGTAGGTGACAGTGCCAGGCCATTGTGGGATTTGGGAGTGTGAGAGGGCTGTTGGGCAGATTATGGTGGTAGAAGTACTGGAACTGGATTTATTAACAAAATAAATGTCCTAGACTGGGCATGATGCTGCATTCCTGTAACCCCAGCTCCTCAGGATGCTGAGGCAGAAGGATCACAAATCCAAAACCAGCCTGGGCAATTTAGAGTGCCTCCAAAATAAAATAAAATAAAAAAGACAGGTGGTGGAGCGCCCTAGGGATCAATCCCCAGTACCTTAAAAAAAGTCCTAAAACTGGACAAGGTAGAGGAATGTAGCAGTATCTTTTCTAGTAAGGTAACGACTAGAAGTACATTAATTATAGATAATGATTGGAGATACGTCCCTAAGATTTGGTAAGGTCAGAAAATCTCCTGGCAGCATGGGGCAGAACATTCTGGTGTAGACGTCCCTCCAGATCTAAGGCGAGGTCAAAGGTGTAGGCAGCGTGGGCGGCCGGAGGAGCTCGCTGCACCCCCAGCCCTGCTCCCTAGTGCTCCCCGGAGGCGGAGGGGCGGTGAAAGCTCGCCGCAGTCTTGCATCAGACGTAAGGCGGTGCGTTTCTGCTGAGCCAGTAGGGCCGTCTTTGCCCTGCGTCTTGCCCACAGCCACGAGACCCGCTGGGACTCCGCCAGAGAGCCCCGGCAGGAAAAAAACTTGAGGCCCAGAGGAGTGGCCGGTTTCTGGTTCCCAGCGCTGAGGCCACTCTGGCACCCCTCCCCCACGTCCAACGCGGGGGCGGGCAAGGGGGGGGGGTTGGTAAGGGGCCTGGCACCACGGCCAACCGTGGGCTCGAAAGCGCAGAAGCTGGCATCCCCTGGGCAGCCCTGCAGGGCCTGTTAGAGCAGGACCCGGGCTAGCGGGAGCCCAGCCAGCGTGGAACACGCGGCTGCAAACTGCTCAGAAAGTTTGCATCCTGCAGCTCGCAGCCGTTTGTTCCTCCCCTTTCTCCTCCCTCCCCCCCGCTAGTCCCCAATCTCTAGAGGCCCAGGTGCCGACTGATACAGGAGGAGAGAGGGGAAGGGTGCGCTGGCTCCGGAGCAGCCAGCAGGTTTGGGAGGAAGATGCCCCGAAGACCTCGTTTTCTCCTGCTTCTTTTACCTGCAGCTCTCTTATCAGCTCCTCTTTGCTCAGGTTCTGCTTTTCCACCACCTGCAGCCCTCCATCTTGCAGGATCTTTCGACAGCAGGGGTCCAGGCTGTCACTGATGAGCACTTTTCGCAGATTTGTGAAGGCCATCGCTGGATTTGGACTCCGAGGCTGCCGCTCGCGGTGGACAGAAGCCCTTATACCAAGAAGCTGCAGTTCGCACTGGCTGGCTCGAGTAACTGGGCTGGATTCTCTGTCTCCCGCTCCCCTTTTCGTCTCCCCCTTCTGCTCCTAGCGACTCCTTTTGATTGGACGAAAATGCTCAAACTCTGTGACTCCCCGCCTCCTCAAGGTTTTGAGCCCTCAAACCCCGCCCACTTTATTCTCTGACCCGCGAAGAATTTCTTAAACTCATGGGAAGCTCTTGCACCTGGTGAGCATTTAAAAACACCACTGGCGCTGATTCATATCTGAAAAATCTCTCTCACCGTAAAAGAAGTTTCATTGTCACTTCTTTCTTCCCAAAGGCTTATTTTTTTTAATAGGCTCTTTTTGGGGGGTCAAAAGTCAAGGCACTCAATCATACACTGAAAAGGGTTCAAAGATCAAAAAGTTTTGTCTGTATTTTGTAATCTGAGCAAATACTTTGAAAATAACAATACACAATACATTAACCATTGTTAATTTTCTATTGTCTTGATATAAAATTCTGTATTATTGTTTTTGTTTTTCTCTTTAAAATAAAAAGTAATAAACTCCTTAACAATGAATCACATAGAGTCTGCTAATAAAATATATGCAACAATCGAGCTCTGCAAAAAACATTTTTAAAAATTTATTTTGTAATCAGAATAAACTATGCTACTCAAACTTCAATATATTCAGTTTGATACTGTGTAAGCATACCAATAGGGGGAAAAAAAAAAGATTGCAATAGATCAAAACTCTAGTAGGGAAGAAAGAAAGCCTTGTTCCAAACTCTAGTCTAATACATAAGAGTACAAAAACACAAGCAATAAGAAAAATTTTATGGGGGCTGGGGATTTAGCTCAGTGGCATAAGCTCCTGCCTGGCAAGCAGGAGGTTGTAAGTCTGATTCTTGGTACCCCCTCCCCCCAAAAAAGAAAAAAGAAACTTTTTATGGTTTATTTAATTTGCCTATTTATTTATGGTACTGGGCATTAAACTTAGGGCTTTCTGACTGAGCTACATCTCCAGCCATCATTCATTCATTCATTCATTCATTCATTCATTCATTCAGAGACAGAGTCTCCCTAAATTGCTAAATTAGCCAAGGCAGATTCAAGTTTGGGATACACCTGCTTCAGTCTTCCAGAGTGCTGGGATTACAGCTGTATACCACCAGGATGGGCTCATGTACTCTTCTTCAATTAACTCTTATCTATGAACTATTTTGTTAATGACCTGGGCTTGCGCTAGAACCTCACTGTGTGGCTTGGGTCTGTTTTAGTGTGGTAGGGCATAAAAAAGAAACAAAATAATGCCTAGGTGATCAGGCATGGAAGTTCCTCTAGGAATGTGTGACTTTTGAAGATCATTCAAGGCCCAAGGATTTGAGGATAAGTGAGATATAATTGGTCCTTAAGCTTCTAGTGCCTACATGCCTAATCCTGAGGGCTGAATAGGAGGTAAGCAGGTAGAGACGAAATGATGTAAAGGCTCAGAGATGTGAGGGACTGCAAGCTGCTCAGAGCTTCTCTACCATGTCTGCAGGGAGACCAGAGGATGAAGCTGCAGAGGGTACGAGCTTGCCCTGAGAAAGGGTTTAAACTTGACTAAAAGTGGTAAAGTCCAAGTGTGGTGTCCCATGCTTATAATCCTAGCTACTGGGAGGCTGAGACATGAGGATCCCTTGACTCTGAGAGTTCAGGACCAATTTGAACAACATAGTGACACTCTTCTCAATAATAAATAAATAAAGCTGGGCTTGTGGCATAGGCCTCTAATCTTAGCACTCTAGAAGGCCGAGGCAGGAAGATATCAAGCTGAGGCCAGTCTGGCAATTTAGTAACTCAATAAGACTATTTCAAGCAAAACATTTTAAATAAGCTGAAGTTATAGCTTAATGCAAAGCCCTGAACTACAAAGCAAATAAATGTAAATAAGCCTATAGTGTTGATAGTGGTGTGTACCTGTAATCCCAGATACTGGAGAGGCTGAGGTGAGAGAATTACAAGTTGGAACTCAGCAGCCTAAGAAACTTAGCAAGTCCCTATCTCAAAACAAAAAAATGAGAAAAGGGCTGGAGGTATAGCTCAGTGGTATTTACCTAGTGTACATGAAGTCCTAGTTTCAATCTCCAATATTGAAAAAATGTTCATTAATTAAGGGTAGTTCAGGGACTGATTTTTGTGGGAACGCCTGATTAAATGTGTTGACTCAGCTGAGCCTTTATATTGATAATAGAGATAATATTCTCTAGTATCCCACCCCCACAGTCTCCAACATTAAAAGCAAGTTAAGGGTCTCTGCTTTATAACTGAGCTTTAGAGATAGGGAAATTTCTCTCCGTCTCCCTGTGTTATTGTATCCATCCATTAAAAAAAAAAAAAAAAAAAAAAAAAGAGCTGGGAGGACTTTGGCCTTCTTAGAAGTACAGTAATACCTTGATTCACAAACTTAATTCCTTCAGTGATTCATTCTGGTTGCAAACTGAATCAAATTTAATGGTTAGGCTAAATTTTGACCTTTTGGGGAAATTTGATTTAGTTCTTGTCCAATTTGGTTTGCAACCAGAACTGTAGAGTTATTAGGAAAATCCTTCTGCTCTTTTCTCTAGACTACTAGACTAGTAGTATTCTTTCTTTCTTTCCTCTGGCCTCAGCTGCTTGGGAGAAGGGAAATTTCTAATTGGTGAAGTTTGGGGAAAAGGTTGTAGTGCATGCCTAGACCAGGCCCTTTTTGGCTCTCTCTTTTGGCCCTGGAAGCCAGCATATAACATGCAGTCTCCTGCTTCTGAGTGTGTAATCAACCCAACAGAGCAGGCCCTACCCTGTGAACCTGAGGGTACAGGAACTAGACTGACAATCTTCTCTGTCTGGGCTTGGAGGATAAGCACAGTAGGGGTAGCAGGGGATAGGAGAGGAATTTTGTACTTCTGCTTGGAATCTGCTGTGATTTCCAACTCACATTATGAGAAATAAAGATGACATTTATGACATTTGAGGTAGTTCCTTTTTTTCTGTGTGTGTGTGTGTGTGTGTGTGTGTGTGTGTGTGTGTGTCAGGGCTTGAACACAGCACCTTCATACAGAGCTATATCCTTAGTTTTTTAAAAATATTTTTTAACTGTAAGATAAAGTCTCACTAAATCTGGATGGACTGAAACTTGAGGTCTTCCTATCTTAGCTTCCCAGAGTTCTGTGATTGTAGGCATGGACCTCTGTGTTTAAGGCAGGTTGTTATTTACTGCTGGTGAAACAGCAGATTCTGCTGCTGTTGTTTTTTGAGACAGGATCTCACTGTGTAGTTGAAACTGGCCTTGAATTCACTATGTATCCCAAGATGGCCTTGAATTTGTAACAGTGCTACTGCCTCAGTCTCGTGAGTGCTGGGATTACAGTGTGTGCCACCATGCCTGGTTAAAGCAAATATTTTGAGAACTAAAAAATGAATAGAATGGTGATCCACACCTGTAATTCCAGCACCCAGGACTGCATATTTGAGGCAAGCCTAGGCTATATACTAAGTTCATTGCCAATCTGTACACACACACACACACACACACACGCACGCACGCACGCACACACGCACGCACACACACACACTCACACTCACAGATGAGTAGGATGAGGAGGATGAGGATGAGAAGAAAAGAAAAAAGATGAACGCCCAAATTAGCACAGTGTTATTAACATGTATTCCCAGCAACTTGGAAGCCTGATACAGGAAGATCCATTGAACCTAGAAATTGGAGATCAGCCCAAACAACAGAGTAGACTGAATCCCAAAACTAACTAACTAACTATTAATGAAATGAAGCAGGGAAGAGAGCTGATCTAGAGAAGCATGCCTCCCCTTCCCCAAAGCTAGAATGACCCCTCACTGACACAAGCGAGAGCTGGAAAAGTGGAGATGCTGCTGCACTGTGGGATATAACCTGGAATGGTGCCTGTCATGGTTTATGTCTGTGTCCCCCAGGCCTCATGAGTTTGCATTGTGTATTTGTGATTGTTTCATTGTCTAGTGCTTGGATTGATGGTGTCAGTGCTCCACCCACCTAGGGGTGGAGCCAGGATGTGATGTAATGGCAGGAAGAAGGTGTGTTTTTCCCTTTGCTGGTTTGAGTTTGCTGTTGGCAGCTGCCATGAACTGCAGCCCAGCCATGCCACCTGTCTGGGAGCCAACTGAGTGTGGACTAAAACCTCCAAAAACTGTAAGAAATAAACCTTTCCTTTCCCAACTTTGGGCTTCAGGTATTTTGTCTCAGCGATGAGTAGAAAGTAAGACAGTGCCCTTCCCGTGGGAGAGAGTAACAACACAGGATGCAGTGTTGTTTTGATTTTCCTATTTTGTATTACAACTATCTTTCCTTCACTGGATTTTGTTCAGAATTTGGAGTTTTCTCCCACTTTAGTTTCTCTTCTTTTAGTTTCTTTATTGAATTTTATCCTTTCCCTTCTAACTCTTTTTCTCGTCTTTCTTTTATCTCTTGTTTTTGCTGTTTATCTTCATTCTCCTTTTTCTTGTTGGTTCTCACCAGTGACTATTTTGCATCACTATTAATTTCCTTTACTGTTTAACAGGACCTCCCATGCTTCTTTTCTCTCCCATTGTGGTGGACTGATAACTGGTGGTCAACTTGTAATACCACCTGAGCTGAATCAGTGTGGTGCTGAGTGTGGATGGCCCACCTGAGGATTGTTGCCAAGACACAAAGGAAAAGGAGAAGAGTGTAGTGTTGCTTGGTGGGGTTGATTCTCCTGTTGCCATTGGCTCTCTTGGAGGAGCTTGTCGAGCTTCTTTTCTGTTATGAACTTAGCTGTTCTTATCATTAGGAGGGCTCAGCACCTTGTCACTGAGAAGGGTTGTAGTTCACTTTGGAGGAACTCTGGACCTTATATTGAGCATCTTCCTGGCTTTGGAGGGGAAGATGGTGTGCTGCTGCTGGCTTCCTGATACAAACTTGGCTGTCCTCATTGTTGGAGGAGCACAGAACTTCATTGTCACTGAGGATGGCTATGGTACTTTTTGGGGAAGCTCTGGTTCTTACTTTGAGCATTGCTGCTTGGCTCCAGTGCATAACCCTCAGCCTACTGGCACAGATCCTTCATCCCACTGGCACAGACTTTCTAGTTTCCACTAGAGACATTGGGGCCTTCCCATTGCAGATCCTTGAAATAGACTTGCATGAATCCTTGTCAGGGGCTCTAGCCTTCCACTTGGATTTGTGGGAGGCATTGTCATGGGCTTCAGGTCTTCATAGGAATTCATGCAGGACTTGCTATGGGATCCAGATCCTCAGCCAGACTCTAGGTCTATAGTGTGTGGGCAAATTTTCTGTACTTTCTTTGTATTTGACTTCTTGGGTAGCCATTATAAATAATACTATAAGTTATGTATGTGTCCTATATGTAATTGTTTTTCTTGAAATCCCTGACTACAAGACTCATCAGTTAATTTTTCAAATTTTGGTTTTTACTATTCTCTAGTTAGTCATCTCTTCCGTTATTACTAGTATAACCACTAAGCATTATGAATCTATTAATAAATAGTTAACTTTATGCTATTACTATTGAATATTGTGCTATGTTTAGTAGAGGTAAAGTTTTTCCATGTAGTAAATATTTACTATAGATCAATAATAGGTCAATATTTGTTTTGTCTTAGTGTTCATACTATAACTATAGATCTCCTTCCTATGGATAAAGGAGATACTTTATAGGTCCTTAGGGTTAGGCAATATTCAACTTCTATTTAATGCTGTAATTGATGTTGATTTTATTATTATAACCAATAGCAATAATTAACTATTGCCATTAATTTGCATTCTTGAGTTGCCTATATCTAGACTGCTTCAAGTTCATTAACAATGTTGTGACCCATTCTGGGAGAAGTGAATGCTAGGCCAACCATGCTGCAATTTCCCATCTCAAATAAACAGAGGTGATTGGATACTGGAACTGTGACAAAGAGTAGCTACACCCAGGGTAGTTAGCTACACCCAGAGAAGACCACTGGAAAATAGACATTAACTAAAGAAGTCTCCATGCTAGAAACACTATAGGAGGTCATAGCAGAATGAATAAATTAAAATATAAAGAAAGAACAAGCCAATAACATACCTCTTAAAATTTTCCAACTCCTCTAAAACTGATCCATGGGTCACAGGAGGGGAGGAAACCTAAATCTCACACCTCAATTTTTCAAAAATGTTATCAAGAGAAATAACAGTTCAATAAAGCAATTGGCAAGGTCATAAAAGATGTAAGTAACAAGATACTGGGCTAATTTATCAAAATCATCATTGATTCTAAAGAGCACACTAATAAAAACAAGTGTTAAAATGATGTGAAACATTTATGATCAGCATAGGAAAGGATTAAAGTTGATAAAAGGACTCCAAGTAGAAATTCAGGAGCTTAAAAATTTCTATTGAAAATATGGGCAGCAGAAATGACCAGTCTAAAAAAAAAAAAAAAAAAGATTAAAAAAAAGGGGGCTGGGGACTTAGCTCAGCGGCATAAGCACCTGCCTTGCAAGCAGGCGGTCGTGAGTTCGATCCCTGGTACCGATAAAAATGAAAAAGACAAAAAAAAAAAAAAAAAAAAAAAAAAAAAAAAAGAAATGACCAGTCTGAGAACTAACAGAAGACATGGCCCTTATCAATGACCAATTAAACAAAGACTGTTATAAACAACAATAGAGCATGAAAAAAAATCAGCTACGCCTAGATGATGCAAAGAAGACTATATTCAAAGATTAATTGGAATTAGTGAAAAAACAAAATATAAGCCAATGGCATAAAAATACCTACGTACTAAACTAACAGCTACAAACTTTCCAAATAAGATAAAAGAACTTAACACACGGATAAGTGAGGCATGCAAAATGGCCAAAAGGCCATGATCAGAGAAGAACCTCTCCACAATGCAACCAACCTCGGAAGTTCAGCACAAGGACAAAAATTTAAAAGTGGCTAGGAAGAAAACAACAAATCACTTACAAAGGAAAATCCACTAGAATTACAGCAAACTTCTCAATGTAAACCTTAAAGGCCAGGAGAAGTTGAAGTTTTTAACGTCTTAAAAGAAAATAATTTCCAGTCCAGGCTGACATACCCTGCAAAGTTTTTTCAAAATTAATAGAGAAGAAATGAGACTTTTATAATAAAGAGCACCTAATGAAATTCATAACAACTAACCTAGCACTTTAGAAAGTTCAGAAAGATACCCTAGATAGAGACAATGAGGCTAACAATGACAAAAAGTGTAACAGAATAAATACGGCAGATAGGTGAGTAGTTAAACAGAAGGGAAAAGTAGGGAATCCGCAACAGTAAATAAGGCAGTGACAGGAATATCGGAAATAACTCTCAACCTCAACGGTCTCAATTCTGCAATCAAAAGACACAGACCAGTAAAATGGATCAAGAAACAAAACCCAACTATATGCTACATACAAGAAATATATTTAACCAAAAAAGAAACTTGGATTGAAAATCCAAGGCTGGAAAACATATTTCAAAGAACCTGAAAAAAAGCAAGTGTTGACATCATGTATTTAGACAAAGTACACTTTAAGAACTTTAAGACAATTTATCAAAGCAAGCAAAGAAGGTCACTGTTATGGTTGATACATTCTGTCAACTTGAGAAGTACAGACGTTTAACTGAGACACTCCAGCAGACATCCAGGATCCTTACTTTGTACATATCCTCATCTTGTGCAACAGAAGGGCATAGAGATTTGTGAGTGCTACATCTGCCCTGGAAAGAGGGAGGGTGGCCTGTGTACAATAAAAGGAAGGAGAACAGGCTTGTTGCCTCTTTTTTGCTCTGGCTGCTACCTTGAAGTGTTGCCCTGGTGCCATGCCACTCTGCCTTGGAGATAGCTGATTGTGGACTGAAACCTCCAAAAACTGAAAGCTAAATAAAACCTTTCCTTCCTTAATTTTGAGTGTTGTGTATTTTGTCCTACAATAAAAGAAAAATAACCAAGACAGTCACTATGTATTAGTTAAGGGAATAATCCAAGAGAAAAAGGTAACAATTATTAACCTGTGTGTGCTGAACATTACACTTTCATAAAGCAAGTATTATTGGACATGAAGTATAAGATAAACAGGCCTACAGCAGAAACTTAATAGGCCAGTATCACAAGTAGATAGAGCAATCAGACAAAAAAGTCAACAAAGAAATACAATTGAGCAAAACCTTTGAACAAATGAACTTAACACATATTTATGGAGTATTCACTCAACAACAGGATACATTCTTTTCAATAGCAAGTGAAACTTTCTACAAAGTAGACCATATACTAGACAATCAAACAGCTTAATTAAATATAAAAGAAGAAAATTATACCATAGTATAATGAAGTGAGAAATCAATGAGACACATAAAAACCAGAAATCATGCATGTAAACTAAACAATGCACTCTTAATAAACAATGGGTTACAAAAGAAATCAACTTAGGAAAAACCACACCAGTAAGCAAACCCAGTTTGGGAACCAGTGCCTCGTGTGGGCTGCCACCAAACTGGAGCAGACAGATCCCAGCCTTTCCCTGTGAGTCAGCCCCATCTGTGGACTAGAGGTAGAGAGAGCAAAGCAACACCAGCAAGCAAGCCCAGTCTGGGAACCAGCACCATACGCAGGCCACTGCTGGACTGGAACAGACAGACCCTACCCCTTTCTGGCCCCATGGACTGACAAACAAGAGGTACTGACCCGCCTCCCCAAGTAACAGGCTTACCCAGAGAAATACAGGCTGTGATGATAGCTATTGAGATAAAATGCCATTGGATGACTGCGGTGCTTTGGTATTTCACTAACACTGCAGGTCTATGGCCAGTGGTCTGTCAAATTGTAGGTTCAAAGGATAGTGGTATGCAGTGTGACATCTGGGGGATCTCCTTCTGCGGGTGGCAGCCATTGTTGATTCCCTATGATCTTGTTTTGAAAGTCCTATACATTTCCATTGTTTTGTTGGGTTGGATCTTATTCTCTTTTGTTTGAGTATGTCAAATTCGATGGCAGGAGCAGCTATTTCAAAGATAGCAAGATACATTATGGTAGCAATTTTGGATTTATTTTAGACTTGTTTTGAAGTCCTTCACTGCATTCATTGTTTTGTTTTTATTGTTTCTATCTGTTTTGTTTGATTTTTACCCTGTCCAAAGTTATCTGCAGCTATTTTGAAGACATCAAAAGGCATTATGGTAACTATTGTTGATTTTGTAATGTTTTGAAGTCCCGTATGTTTTAAACTGGTCTGTATTGATTGGTTTTATTCTGTTTTATCGTCTTTAAAATAAATTTAAAAAATTAAAATAAAAAAATTAAGTTAGATATAAGACAGGTTCTGGAAGTAAATGATGATGCCAGTACAGCATATCAGAATTTATGGGACACAATGAAAGCAGCCCTAAGATGGAAATTTATAGAGGGGAATGCCCACATCACAAAAACAGAGTGAGCCCAAATAAATAATCTAACAATGTAATTTAAGGTGTTAGAAAAATAAGAATGATACAAACCCAAAGTTAGTACAAGGAAGGAGCATCATGGTCATTAGTGAAATCACTTTGATGGGGAATGGAGATAGCTCACTAGACTTTATCACAAAATGTATTTAAAAATTTCTCCTAATTGTGCAATTCTTTTTCTTTACTGTTCTTTAAGGTTTTTGTTTGTTTACTTCTGTAGTACTAGAGATTGAACAATCTTCAAAAAGAGCTATATTCTCAGCTTTTAAAATGTTTACTTTGAGACAAGATCTCACTAAATCACCAAATCTCCCAGGCTGGGCTTGAACTCACCGTACTTGACACAGCTCCCCAGAGTGCTGGGTGCACATCATTATCCCTGGCTTGAATAAGTATGTTATTTTACAGATGTTCTGATGTCAGTAAACAGCTGCGAGGTGGAGCTGTTTCCTGTCAATTCCAAGGGGAATGGAACTCAGACACCGCCACCAAGCGACAGAGAGAACAAGTGCTTGGATAGGCAATCCCCCACTGATGACCGTGGTGGCTTTTGGTTTGTATTACTGATCTCTCATGAACTAGGCCAGTGGTGGTTTTTGATGCTGATTAACAGTGGAACTGTTGTAAAATAACTTGTGTGTGGTACTGGAGATCGAACTCACAGCTTTTGCACTAAGTTATATCCCCAGGCTTACTTTCTATTTTTTAAATATTGAGATGGGTTCTCAGTAAGTCACTAAGTTGCCCGGTTGGGCTGGAACTTAATGTCCTCCTACTTCAGCCTCCTGGAATGCTGGTCCACCATGTCCTACGTCATTTACTCTTTCCTCACACTTTCTATAACTGAATTTTGTAGCAGGCTAGGAGATGTTGGAATCGTGGCCTTCATGAAGTTGACTTTAAGTGACAGTAACAAATGTTAATTGAATAATTACACAAATGAGGGTATACTTACAACTAGCATGAGCACATTAAAGAATTAGTTCTTCTCCAGTATTTAACCAAAGGTTAATCCAGAAATGGACCAAGGAGGAAGAGAGGAGACGAGAGAGTGTGACCCTTTGAGAGAGTGAAGCTCCAGATGAGATCTGAAGACAGTAACGACATAGTCTAAGCCTTTAGAAACTTCCAGGGAAGAGAGCTAACACGAGAAAGAATACTCAGGTGGGGGGAACAGTGGAAGTGCAGACCTTTTCTGCAGAGAAGTGGGAAGAGAGTATATTCAAGAAATTTTTAAAAGGCCCTGTGGGCAAAGACCAGAGAACAGGGCATGCAGAAGACACTACTCTTGTATCTCCAGTATCTGGGGCTATATCATTGGCAGACATAGTAGTGTTATCACTCAGGCATCCTCAGAATAGTGGGAGGAGGCACAAAAGATTTTGGAGTGCAAGTACAGAAGGGATGAGACCGTATCAGAGGCATCAATCTTTCCAGTCTTCTTCCCTGTCTCTGTCTCCCTCCTCCCCTCCCACTCTCCCTTCCTCCCTGCTTTTCTCCTTCTCTCTTTCCCTCCCTCTCTTTGTCTGTTTTGTTTTTTCAGACAGGCTCCCACTAAGTTGCCCAGTGCCCAGGCAGGCTTCCCACCTTTACTGCTTTTGCCTGTGCCTCTGGAGTGCTAGACTTACAGGAATATGCCACCATGCCCAGCCCTGCTATTATCATAATGGAGGCTAGTTTGGGTTGGGGGTTCTTTCCAGGTCCTTGGTGTGCTGAATAAAGAATTGGACAAGATTCACAGAAAAGGTAGGGAAAATGTAGATTTATTGAAGACGGAAAACAAAGTATATTCTACAGTGTGACAGTGGATTGTTGAAAAAGGCTTATAGTGGCCCAGAGAAGAAAGAAAAAGATCTTTGTTTAGTATACAAAATGCCTAGATTGGCCTCCACCTCATGTAAACATGGCATTAGGACAATGGTCTTAGCAAAATTCACTTGGTCTCATGCCAGATATAAATCGTCCTCTCAGAAAACTTAATTGGTCTCTCATCAGATATGAATAAAGGCTCAGTGTTTTGATTGGTCACCCCCATATGTAGGTGAAGGAGTGGGAACAGTGTCTTTTGATTGGTCCTGTGGACAGGCCCAGAGTCAAATGGATCACCAGTATCCCTTTCTGATTGGTACAGTGCTCAGGCTGTGGTCATTTTGGGCCCAATTCTCTGTGCATAGCTTCTATTTTTAGGAGGCATCTTGTTCAACCTGTTAACCATGGTTCTTTCATGACTTTTGAAATATTTCACTGGTTATTGTCATCTCATACTTCTAGGCTGTGGTCCCACTCTCTCCAAGCCCTCATGTCCTTACAGACAGGACACCCTATTTTACCCAGGCTTCAGGTCCAGGATCCCAGCTTTCATTTCTCAAAGAAACAATTCACATTGCATTTCAGGACAATCTGGAATAATTTCTTGGCTAACCTTCTCTCATCTAGTTTCGTTCTTCTGTACTGAACTTCTAATCTCTGTCATGTATCAGAGAGAGTGAAAAAGGTTGTAAGAAAAATGAGTATCTACCTGCAAGTCCATCAACTTTGAACCTATTTTAGGAAAGGCTCACATTAACACATTCTCATTGAAGTATGAATGGCTCATATTATCTGTTCTTTTTCCCCTTCTCTGTAGTGCTGAGGATTGAACTCAGGACCTTGTCCCTTCTAGGAAAGTATGCTACCACTCACTGAGCTACATTTCAGTCCCCAAATTACTAATATAATCTTTTTCTTTATTCTATATTTTTAAATTAGGTATTGAATTTAGGGCCTTTCACTGAGCTGTATCCCCAGCCCTCCCCTCTTTTTATAATTTTTTATTGTGAGACAGGGTCTCCCTAAATTGCTAAATCGCACGGGCTAGGCAATCCTCTTCCCTCAGCCACACAGAATGCTGGGATTTTAGGCATTGGTAGCACACTTGCATTTTTGTTTGTTTTCTTTTCTTTCTTTTGTAGAGAGTCAGTAAGCAACCTAGGATGAATTTGAACTTTCAATACATCTACCTCAATCTCGTGTGTGCTGGGAGTATAGGTATTAACTACCACTCCTGGGTCTGATATGATCCCAATAGAACTTCTCGCAAAATTATTTGTTTTCAGCTGGACACAATGGTACACTACTGAATCTCAGCACTCAGGAGACTGAGACAGGAGGATTGTTACAAGTTTGAGACTAGCCTGGGCTACAAAGTGAGGCCAAGGCCAGCCTGAAGTGTACAGTGAGACCTGTCTCAAGAAGACAAAAAGAACCCAAAAAAACCCCAAAAAAACCACCAAAAAACAAAAAACTATTGGTTTGCATATTTCATTTATTTAAACAAGATGTTATGTTTATGTAGGGGTTATTTATTTTATAAAATAACAAACATATTGATATTATCAATACTGTTTCAAAATGGATGCTCAAAGAAGGTGCAGAGAATTTCTGACCACGAGGATAATAGAGTCCAAGTTTACTATCCTACTGGAAGCAACACAGACAATGAAAAAAAATCACACAAAACAGTGGTTTTTCAAGACGCTAACTACCAGGCAACAAAAGACAATAATTTTGAAGAGACAGAAACAAAAAACAATTTAAATTTTTTGGTTGCTCCAACTGCACATTGGAGAGTTTTTAGGCCACAGGTCAAGGATGAGGAAAGCAGGTGGCGGGAGTCCAGCAATTTCCCTGAGTTAAAGAGCCGGGACTGTGTGCTGGGGTGAGGAGAGACGATCATAGAGAGAATTCTGCAGACTCGTAAGAATGATTCTCTTTGAGTGTTTAGCTGAACCTGACTATGGTATGTCTGTGTTCAGACCAGCGGAGGCTAGGAAAGGGATTAGAGGCAACAATCTCTGAGTCTCACACAGGCCAGGAATTGTTCCTATTCTCATCAGCCAAACTGGAAATTTTTATCATTCATGGGATCCTGGGGCTTGCTCAACAGAAGATAACCCCAAACTAAGCTCTGTTTTAATCTTGCCTAAAAAAATTTAAAATAATACCCCTGGGAGGCTGAGGCAAGAGGATTGGAATTTCAAGGTCAGGCTGGGCAATTTAACATTATTACGTTTCAAAAACACAAAAAACAAAATAAAAGGCTGAGGTTATACCCCAGGGTTCCCTGAGTACATTCCCTGTAATTCCAAAAGAACAAAAAATCCTAAAAAGATCAAATTATTTCCAAATAACATAACCATATCTTAGAATAATTTGTGAATATATACCAGTAAATAATAAAACAAAATTCACAAGATATAAAATTCAAATAAAAATTATCAAGTAACTGGGTATGACAGTGTACACCTGTAATCCCTGTGCTCTGAGGAAAGAGGATTGCAAATTGAAGCCCATCTGGCAACTTAATGGCTTAGCAAGATTCCATCGCACAATAAAAATTAAAAAGGTCTGAGGATAATGAGAGGGCCATGGGTTGAATCCCCAGCATCATAAAAAAAAAAAAAAAATAAAGTGTAGAAGTCAAATTTTAGAAATGGAGACTATAATGTTTAACATAAAAGCCAGGCACGGTGATACATGCCTTGTACTCCTAGCACTCTGGGAGGTTGAGGCAGGAGGATCTCGAAAATTTGAGTCCAGTTTGGGCAACTTAGTCTCAAAATAAAAACAGGCTAGGAAAGTAGGAAGGGGAGATTCAATCCCTAGGACCACCCCCCACCAAGAGATGGAGAGTCACTGGACAGAACTAACAGTAGCATAGACATTACAAAAAAGTTGTAAACTTGAATATAAATCTAAATTATCCAAAATGAAACACATGGAAAAAAGTGGTTAGGGCCAGGCATGGTGGCACATGTCTGTAATCTCAGCAGTCTGGGAGGCTGAGGCAGGAGCATATGCATTTGAAGCCAGTCTAGACAATATAGTGAGACTGTCTCAAAAAACCAAATAAATGACAAAAAAATAAAAAGGATTTAGAAAAATGAAGAGAAGATAAGCACATTCTTGGAAGATGTGCAGTATCCTAATATAAACATTACTGGAGTCCCTGAGAGGTGTTTGCAATGTGGGAGAAAAGAGATTTGAAGTTAACAATGATCAAGAATCTTCCCAAGTTTCTTGAAAATTATGGATCAACAGATACAGAAGTTTGGTTAGACAGTGACAAAGAGAACACCTTAAAAGCAACCAGAGGGAGGAAAGACATGCTATGTGTAGGGACAGATAAGAATGATGGCGTGTTTCTCACCAGTGCAAGCCAAAAGAAAGTGGAACTTTTTTTTTTTTTTTTTTTGTATTTGGGAATTGAATCCAAGGCATTGTCACTGAGCTACTTCCCTAGCCCTTATTATTTTTTATTTTGAGACACAGTCTTACTAAATCACTAAATTGCCCTGACTGGACTTCACTTGTGATCTTCCTGCCTCAGAATGTACTATATCCAGTTAGAAAGTGGAACATCTTTAAAGTACTGTACCCCATGATGACTGTAGTTATTATGTACTACAATCCTAAGTGCTAGGATTACAGGTGTGCACCATCACACTGGGAAAACAATTTAAAAAATTGCTAAATACTGAGATGAGGTGCTTGGGATGTAAAATGTGCCCCCACCCAAACCTCTTTGCCCGCTGAAGCCTTGGTTGCCAATTGATAAAAAACTGGGGGAACTGAATGGATTGTTGAATGGATTAAGCCATTTTTAAAATTCCTAGCTCAGAGGATTTATTAGGAGAGAAGTCCTCGTAGGATAAGTGGGGTCATTGGGGGAGATGTGTTTTTGAAGGGTGTATCTGATTTCCACTTGTTGCTTTTCTTCCTTATGGTTTTTTGAGGCAGGGTTTCACGATAGTTCAGACTGTCTTCAAACTCATGGTGATCTTTCTGTCTCAGCCTCCCTCCTCCTGGGATTAAAGGTATGTGTCACTACGCCTAGAACGGTGGGCCTTTTCTCTTGACCTCTGCTTCCTTGACCTGCTGCGAGGGGCACAGCTTTCCTCTGCCACACCTTTCTGCCATAATATTTTTACCTAGGCGCAGCTGACCATGAGCCAAAACCTCAGAAACCATAAGGCAAAATAAACCTTTTCTCCTTTAATCACATGCCAGATATTGTATCTCGATAATGGAAAGATCACTAACATGAAAGAGAAAATGTCAATCACCTAGAATTCTATAACAAGCAAAAACAGCTTTCTAAGTAAAGACAAAATTTTCATGCACACAAAAACTGAAAGAATTAATCACTAGAAGGCTGCCCTACAAGAAACGTTAAAAAAAAAGTCCATCAGAAGGGGCCAGACACCAAATGGACGTGCAAATCTGTGCAAAGGAATGAGGAACTTAGAGATGCTAATTATACAGATAAATACAAATACATTACAAAGCTTCTTAAAGTAAACACTACTTATTCTGCACAAAATGCTGTTTAAAACAGGCAATGTTGGAGTACCCAAAGAATAAATAATTTACTTTGTTTCCTTACATTTTATTTGGAGTATCGGATATGGGTAAGAAGGGTTGCCAGGAATGGTTGTGCTTTTATTTAAATCTTCTAATGCCAGACTTAGCTTTAACTACCAGGAAGTCCAGCTTTCAAATCACCACAGGGGTTAAAGATGTAGCTCAGCAGTAGAACACAGGGACGTTCCAGTACTCAGGAGGCAGCCAGAGGCGAGAAGTTCAAGAGTTCAAGAGCAGTCCATGCCATATGGCAAAACTCTGTTTCATAAAACCAGGAGAAAAAGGGACGAGACAAATTTTGGGGAAGCTGTGTGAAGTTCTTACAATGGCATGAGAATGTAACTCTGAGGTTAAAAATCGTAAGTCAGGACGCTGGTACTGTGAATACTGTTTTAAATCCAGAATATGGCTTCTTCATTAGGCACTTCAGGCCCACCCAGGACCCCATGGCTATGGTGTCTCCTGTTAGCTTATTTTTTTTTTTTTTTCTTTTTTGTGGTACTGGGGATGGAACTCAGAGTCTCCTGTATGTTAGGCAAGTGTTCTACCACTGATCTGTGCCTGTAGCTCCTGAGGTGTTCTTATAACTTTTCTCATCCCTAATTCAAGATAAGTCTGGAGTTAGGAGATTTAAATAAAAGCACAACATTTATTCTCTAATAAGTGTTACAGACAGCAAGCATTCATTGAGAAGTTCACTATGAGCTGTAATAAATGTTAAGGATATGAATTGTAATTAGTCCTATGTTGCTATGGCCAGTCTCTCTCTCTCTCTCTCCTGCATCTCCCTCTCTCTTTCTCTCTCTCCCTTTTCCTCTCCCTCTGTCTCTGTCTGTCTGATATAGGGGAATGAAACTCCCAATGTATTATATGTCCTATATGAGTTCCTGTTCTCTAAAATCAAAGAATGAATTTGAGGAACAATGGAGGTTAAGGGCAGAAATATTTATCGAGAGAAAGAAATTTTCTGTCTGAGAGAGACAGAATGGGCCTGAGTGGCTTGCCAAAAACTTTTCTAGGGATTTTATATTATAGAGTAAAACCATGAGGTGATATGGGTTTTAAGTAGATGGGGAAAACATGGGAACTCACAAGGCAGACAGCATGGGGTGGGACAGAGCTATGGTTAACTAATAAGGTTAATGGTTCACAAAAGATTGACCAAATGAAAGACAAATGGGTCACACAGAAAGAGAGTGTTCTCAGGATCGGTGACTCTTCCTGTAGGGATTTGGGATGGTGACTCCTGGCTTGTCAAGGTGATCCATACCTATTTAGAAGGTGTACTTTCTAAAACAAATGCAGCCCTACCCTGATAAGCATCAATCCCTGATGTTTATACTTAGGGTGTGGTTGCATTTGTTTTGCCTTTTGTCTTGAGATCTGGTCCACAGTGGGAGATGTCTGTCTCCTCCAATGTCACATGACATCTGGTCCCCTGTGTCAGCTTCCTTGGAGGCCTGGCCCTATCTGATGGCCTATAATATTTCTAATTAACTCAGCTGTCTGTAACACTTCCCTCCTCTCTTTTGGCAATGCTGGGAATTAAACCCAGGACCTCATACATGCCGACCAAGCACTGTGCCATTGAGCTACACCCACAGGTTATAATCATTATCATTGAGCACAGATTGAGTGAAATATATTTGGTAGTTAGCTCAGAGTAGGGCTCGATCAAGGGAGGTTAGCATTCCGGAAAGCTTTCATTGAAAGGTTGAGCATTTAAGAGGAGACAGACTGGTGTAGTAAAGACAGGTGAGCCTTGCTGGGGTTGTAGCACAGTGATGCAGCGTGCTACATCCAGTATCCTGTATCACAGTGATATGGCTGCCTAGCATGCATGAGGCCCTAGATTCAATCCTCAGCACTGCAAAATCTAAAGACAAAATAAAGCAAAAGAAAGATAAGGCTTTCTAGAGGATACTGAGCATAGATATGGAAACAGCAATGTGCTCAGTGTTGATGGAGGTGAAGAGTGTTAGAGTTTTCTGGTGCAATACAGAAATGAAAAGTAAAAAAAGAAAAGAACTCATTCACTGAGGATATGGAAAAGAGCACATAACCCATGGCAATTGAGCTGTCTCCTTTGACTGGATACAGAGAGATAGAGGGTTATATGATGTCCGATCAGAAGTGGTGCTTGGGGTGGACATTGATGATGTGTGAACTCGTTGGGATTTTCTTCACTCCTAAACATGAAAGGAAGTTGCAATTAGGGCTGAAGAAGAAGAAGGAAGTGGTAAGCAGTTCCACTCTGGCCTTCTGCCATGTTAGGCCACCGCCATTATTTATTGTACAGTAATTTATTCTAGGGCAAAATTCTTTCAAAGAGGCAGGTGCTTTGCCAGCTGAGGCAGGGCTGCTTGTTAGGTAAAAGAAGAAAGGAGTTTAGGGAGGAAGAGTGAGTTTCTGAAAACCTCTTTAAGTAGTAGAGAAATTTTTAATTTAGAGATTGACATGGAGCTCAGTATCAGAATCCTGGCCAAGAGATTCAACTGCCTGCATGAGGGGGACTGCAAAGGATAAAATAAGAAACAGAAAAATTTAGTAAGGCATGATGGGGAGCTGGGAGGTCAGTGCCCCAGGATGGGCGAAGACCCAGACACTCTAAACCACACAGTGTATACAATGCAATTTGTATATATAATGGTAGGAGGGGCTAGTGAAGTTTCCGTGTTGACAGAAGATTCAGAGGTTGCTGACACTGCAGGCAATTAATAATCCTGGAATGACTCAAAAGGGTGGAGTTGATTTTATGCTGAGAAAGATCTTGCTCTGGAGTGTTCTTTTTTCATTTTATTAGTTTTAGTTTGCTTTTAGTGTGTAAGAGAGGTCGGCACATCCCAAGAGTTAATAGGAAGTATCAAAAGGGTGATGTCAATCCCAAGCCTCTATCCCTTTGAGAAGTATGCAAAATTAGCCATTATGAATTCATGGTCCCCAATAGCTCAGATTGTTAAATAAGGTAGAAAAAGGGGCAAGATAACAGATAAACTCTATAATAAAGCCATGATTATATTTTCATTAGCAACCTGTTCCAACTCACTATAATCATTTATTAGAAACTGTGTACACTATAAACAACAGTTTTTTTTATATTTCAGAAAGCAAATAAGGATTTGGCTTTTGGATAAGTCTATGTGTTTCAATAACCTCATCTAAAAAACAGAATTTTTGTAAACATATCCTGAGAATTCTAGGTGTAAAAATGTTATACAAACAGCTTGTCATGGTGCTACACACCTGTAATCCCAGCATTCTCAGACACTAAGCAAGCAAGATCACAAATGAAAGCCCAATCTGAGCAACCGAGTGACTGTAAAAGTTCCATTTGGAAATACAAGATTGTAAAAAGATCTGCAGATGTAGCTCAGTGAAAAGGCCCTGGGTTCAATTGTTCAATCCCCAATACTGTTTTCTATCCCATAAACACCACCAAGAAAAAAAATGATTTGAAAAGATACATCCTAAACAACTGCCATTGGTTATTAGAAATAGGAGTCACTACTGTTCTTCCACATTGGGAATTGAACCCAGAGCTTTTGCAGTGAGCTACATCCACAAACCTTTATTTATTTATTTATTTTTGTTGTTGTTTTGTTTGAGTCTCACTAAATTGCCCAGGTTCTGTTCAAATTTGAAATCTTCCTGCCTCAACTTCCCAGAGTGCTAGGATTACAGGTGTGAGTCACTGTACCTGACTCCGAAAATGTTTGAAAAACATATAATTTGACAAAAATAAGACAAAGATGTTCAAAGATGACTTGTTTTGAGGTAAAGTCTTGCTATGTAGTCAGGCAGGAGGATTATAATTTTGATGCTAGGCTGGGCAATTCAGCAAGACCTTTTCTCAAAATTAAAAGGCAGGGCAGAGAGATAGCTCAGTAGCTTAATGGGTGAGGCCCCGAGTTCTATTCCCACTGCTACAAAGAAAGAGTAGAGGAAAGAAAAATGAATGAAGTAACCCGGTAAGTAAGTCACACACACAGTACACACACAGATTTAAAAAGCTGGGCATGGTGGTGTTTACCTATTATCTCAGTGCTCAGGAAGCTGAGTCAAGAGGATCACTGTGAGTTCAGACCAGCCTGGGATACACAGTGACTTCAAGGTCTCATCCTATTCTGTTATGAAGGTAATCAACCTTGAAATAATCAAAAAACAACCATTGGGGATGACCGTAACAAAAGTAAAGGATAAAACAACACGAATGGAATAAAAGTACTTTGTTATAACTGAATGACAGTCAACATAGCCACACCTAGAATCTCTCTTACTGCTCCTGATAAATCCCTTCAACTGACTTTACCATCTATATCGTCAGTGCCACCTGAGCTCTTTTGCAATTATGGGCACACTGCCAGAAAGTAGAAATCTTCCTGACTTGGTTGTTATCCACTCACCCGTGTCATTGTTCTTTTCTACTCTCTTACGTCTGAAATTATTCACTTCATTGCAGTTTTCTGGTTGTCAGGGTTTCTCATGTTTTGATAACTTTAGGTATCCTATTCCCTCTGCAAAGAGTGGGATTTTGTTGTTTTGAAACAGGATCTCATTAAGTTGTGAAGCCATCCAACCTGAATTCAAACTTTTGATCCTCCTGTCTCACCCTCCAGAGTGCTGGGGTTACAGGCTTGTGTCACCATGCCCTCCTTGAACATTTTATATTAATAAATACAAGAACATGTGAAATAGCTGTGTTGGTTTGCTCAGCGAGGTAGTTCAAATGATGGAAGTGAACCAACCAGAAAAAGGCATATGAAGCAATTTGCAAGTTGTTCCAGTGGCCAGTGAGTTAGTTCACTGCTGCTTCTACTTATAGCTATTATTATTAATACTATTACTAATATAAATGTTTTGTGTCTGGCTGCTTTGGACATAGAAATGATAATGCAGGTAACATTTTCAGTCTACTTGCATAATCAAAGAATGATTACCAATAAATCTGGTAACACCAAGAAGGGTGGCAAGAAATTCACTACAAGATCAGCAATATTTGTCTGTGCACAGCTCAAATGTAGAAGGCTGTGAACAGTAATGAGTTGGTCTTGACATGCAGTAGATAGCAAACAGAGAGCTTGCAAGTTGGAACTTTACCCAAAGCCTTGAGGGTCAACAGGAGCTCATAAATAATTACTAGAGAATGGAAAAAACTGGCTTACTGAAATTTGGGGATATTAATAAGGCTCTGTTCCTCTAGTGATCCTTTCTCGCAGGGTAACTGGAAAGCATCCTCTTTCTGCTGGGGTTGGCAAGATTGGTAGGTGTCATTAACCATACCATCACCCAGCAGTAGTACTCAATAAATTCTGCCTCAGTTATTATGGACTTGTGCCTAACATGCAGTAGGTACATTATGATTATTTATTGTTGAGGGGACCTAGGAACAGACTTACCATGTCTGTATACCAGAAATTCTACAACTACATATTCCTTCTAGAAGGCTCCCACAACAGATTCTCCTGCATCTTCCTCAATCCTGTTCTTTTCCAGGGCACACTGGCCTCTGGACACAGGTAAACCACACTATTCAGCCTTCTTTGGAGTTGGGTGTTGGCACATGACTGAGTTCCAGCCAAAAGAATATAAGCAGAGCTGATTTCAGTCTTGATCTTCAAGGCCTCTGTCATAGTTCCCATCTCCCATGATGATACAGTACTGTCCTGTAGGAAAACTTCCTTCACATGAAGTAGCTATCAAATATAGGTATACAAAATGCAATAATTTAAAGGTATTAGATGCATGGGGCAGTGAGAAATATATTCTTTGCATGTGTCCAGTTCTATAAAGGATTTCTACAAATAAGTCATAAGACAAGCATGTCAATTTTTAGAAAATAGGCAAAAAGTAGCCATGTCCACCATGTCTGTCCAGCATAAAGTGTTTTAACCGTTTCAAGAAGAAGTATATAATCCAGTTTAGGGTTGAAGGGAAAGATGTGGCCTTAGTTGGGTCACAAAATAGAATCAAAGAAGCTATTTAGATGAAGGAATAGGGGAAATAACAAAGGGGAGGAGAGAGTGTGAATAGAAGTGTATGAATGGGGAACAAAGTAGACGTTCATTTGGGATTGTTAGACTGTGAAATATGACACAGATAATGCAAAGTTTTAGACAAGTTTCAGATCAGATTTTGAAGATACAGTGATCTAAATCTTCAGCCAGTATTTGAGTACCCACATACATGTCCCAGAAAATAGCAAAAAAGAAATAGTCCTATTTCAGAGGCACCCACAATCTAGTAAGAGAGACCAGCCATCTCTAGTGTTATAAAACAATATAAAATGGCTAAAATTACAACATGAGCTATTATGTGTGTTAAAGAGAATGTAGAACAATTAGAATTTTCAGGTATTTCTGGTGACAGAGTAACACAATGCAGCAAGTTTGGTAAGCAGTAGTACCCCATTTCTAGATTCACAAAAGAAATGAAAACATGTATGAACCAGGTGTGGTGGCACATGCCTGTAATTGCAGCACTCTGGGAGGCTGAGGCAGGGAGGTTGTAAATCCAAGAATTTAGAGACCTAGCAAGACATTGCCTTAACTTTTTTAAATAAAGAGAAAGTATACAATTCATTAGCACAACTGTGCCAGCAAGACAGCTTGGCACACATATGTAATTCCAGCTCTCAGAAGGCTGAGCCAGAAAGATCACCATGAGCTCAGGGTCAGCTTGGCTACATAAGTGAGTTGAAGGCAATCTAAACTACACAACGAATACCTGTCATAAAAAAATACCTGCAAATCATATCAGCATTATAATAGCTAAAACCTGGTGAACAAATCACAGTGTATCCATACAATAAAATGCCATGCAGCAATAAAAATCAATGAACTGCTAATACCATTGTCACATGGATTATGCCCAGCAAATAACAAAATAGTACATATTATATCCCATTTATATGGCAGGGAAACTTATCTACATTGTCAGAAAGTTGCTTGAGGATAGGAGTTGCAAGAGGGAATGAGATGTAAAAAGAAAAATGAATTTTTAAAAGATGTTAGCAAGTCTATAATTTTATTTTCACTGTGGTCTTACAACTAAATACAATTTTTAAAAGTACTGAACTGTACCACTAAATGAGTGAATCTTATTTTAAGAAATTGTCACATGAACGTCTCTTTTCTGTTCACCTACCAGGTGATTGCAGTACCCAGAGGCCTGGGAAACTGAGTATTCTTGGGCATCTTCGAAAATATGTGGCATGGAATGCTTCCTAATACTACTAAAAAAAATACCTCCAAATTATACTATTACTTGACTGACACATAAGAGTTACCCTGTTGTGCACCTGAAATTTGGGAAGTAACAGTACTGTAGACTGAAAGTTAGGTAGAAATATTACAGATAGACAGGGCTAGGCCCCTCAAGAGAATCAGTAAAGAAGATGGGAATACATTACAACCATGGCTGGAGGGGCATCCTTTGAAGGCCAGGCTTCAAGATAATGATGGAATGACCAGGCCTACAGACCTTCCCAGGAGATAAGTAATACTCTATAATTGGTATTACCAATAAGTCTGGACAGGTATCAGTCACCTAGGTGGGTTATCAGGACCTCCTGACCCATCTCTTCCATAAAAGGTCCTTGTCTTCCCACATATACTTGCTGTGTGATTTGCTTCCCCATTGTTTCCACATTGCCTAAGCAGCTATGTTTATAATTTTCCTGGTTAATCACAGTTTTGCTCCATGTTGTACCTACCTAGTGACTTTGCTCTATAAAACTTCCTTTGAGCAGGGAGCTCAGTGGCAACCCACTTGCAGATCCTTTCTGTTTCTCAGGAGCTTTTGCTCTTAATAAAGTTTTCCTACTCTCTTTTCTTTATACCAGGGATTGAACTCATGACCTTGTGCTTGCCAGGTAGGCACTTGTGCCCTGAGGTAAGCCCGAGCTCTAAATTTTCCTACTCTTAACCTCTGTCACTCCTTAGAATTTGTGCTTCAGTTTTGGGGAACATGAACTTGGCATATCTGACATCTAGCAGTCTGGGAGTTACACTATTTCCCTTATATCATTGGGAGGTCCTATATCAACAGGAGCAATGATCTCTTTAACCAATATATACATATAATTTATATACATATATACACTATATATATATATATATATATATATATATATATATATATATACTTTAACCAATGTATGATCTCTTTAACCAAAATAAGATCTCTTTTACCAAATATACAATTGACCAAAATATACAGTTGAGAACACTGAAACTGTCTTTTTTCAATTCAATAATTTAACTGGAGGAAAATCAACAATAACCTGAATACTGAAAATAAGAGAACAATTAAGACTGGGTGTGGTGGCACATGCCTGTAATCCCAGTACTTCGGAGGCTGGGAGTTTAGGGGATGAGCAAGAGGACCCGAGTTCAAGACCAGCCTGAGCTACATGGTGAGAAACTATCTCAAACTCCCCTCCTCAAAAGAAAGGCTAAATTATGGCATATCTATACTGTATAATGTTTATAATATAATCTCTTCCACAACTATGAGAACTGTGTAGTAACTTGGAAACATACTTAAAAGGTAAAGTGAAAAAGGTCTAAACCAGAAATCTGTACATGCTATTGTACTAGGAGGTAAAGATACTTTAAATGCATTTGTCAAAGACTTTTCACATACTTAGACCTGCCAAAAAAGACCCACCTGGAATATGATTGCATGTGGGACTGAGGAACACATTGTGTAAAACCTCATCCTAAAGAAAAGAGGCAAGCATGGTGTATGCCTGAAATCCCAGAACTCTGAGAGGCTGAGGCAAGAGGATCATAAATTGGAGCTTAGCTGGGGCAATTTAGAAATTTAGAAATTTAACAAAGCCCTGTCTCAAAATAAAAAGGTCTAAGGATGAAGCTCATGTAGCTCAATGCAAAGGGCCTGGGTTCAATTCTCAATACTGAAAAAAAAAAATCAAATATAATAAAGAACTTCCAGGAAAAAAAAGAAAAAGATATCCTCAGAAGCCCACCAAACATTTAGCTCACTGTCCCCCAAACAATGGATTCAGAGATGCTCAGGGACTTTGGACTGCAATAAAAAAGCTTATGAGAAAATACAAAGCAAGTCTCATTAAAACCTTCATATTTCTGCTTTTAAGTGGATTTGGCAATGGCATGTATGCGAGACTCCGCAGAGCCGGCTCTGACATCACCAGCTGATAGAAGGGGACTCGTGCCAGGAGAAGGGGTTGGGAAGATTCTAAGACTTCTGTGGTAGCATAAGCAATAGGAAACATTTCCAAAGGGAGACACTAAAAAGGACAGGAAAGCAGGAGAGATGATGCTAGCTAGAGGATTCGTTCCTGAGAATTCAAGAACAAGGAGGGAGGAATTTGAAGGGTACTGCAGAAGCATAGGGATAGAAGTTGAGAAATGGTGCCTCATTACTGTTAGTAAGACCTAACAGTGAATGCTGACTAGTCTAACCCATAGAAACACATGAATATATATGATTAGAATAATTAGAGAAATTGTTTCATTACACCTTTGGAAAGGAAATAGGCAAACATATAAATAAAGTGTGAAACAGAACACATAAAATTAAAACATGAAAGTGTAATCCCAGTGCTTGGAAGGCTGAGGCAGGAGGATTGTGGGGTTTTTTTCCCTGAAGGTTTTGTTTTTATAGACCCTAATATGATACATTATTTATCTATTGTTTGTCATGTAACTTCATTTTTTCTTTTAAAAAATTTTATTTAAAGAAAAAACAAAACAGTAAAGGTAGAATACATAATTAAAAAAATAAACAGTAAGAAATCACTAGTTGATATTTACATATTGTCCTCTTGCAAACAGTTGTTTGAGTTACAAAAGTGAAGGATAAAAAGTAGACATTCAAACAGCGAGACGGCAAACAGTTCTGTTCAACTATCCAACAAAAACTTTATCCTATACACTTAAACATACATGTGGTAATATCCTTTAGAGCCCTTTCTTTTCCTCCCTTTTTTACAATATAAATTACACATTTTGGGTTTTATTACTCCTACGTTTCTTATTACTTTTTACACTAGAGAAAAATGTGATATTTATAAATATGATTCTTATTTATTTCACTAATGAGGAAAGCCTCAAGTTGTCTCCATTTGCTTTTGAAGGCCTCAAGATTATAATTTTTTGTAGCTGAATAATATTGTACTGTATAAAAATACCATATCGTTTTCATTCACTCTGTGGTTAATGGGCATCTTAGTTGTTTCCAAGATTTAGCTATTAAAAATTGTGCTGCTATGAACATGGGTACACATATATCACTGTGATATGACCTTTTCAGTTTCTCTAGGAAAATACTCAGGAGGGAAATAGCTGGGTTGAATGGAACTTCCAACCCTAGTCTTCTGAGAATTCTCCATACTGATTTCCATTATGGTTGCACCAGTCTACACTCCACCAACAGTGGAGCAGTGTTCCTTTTTCCCCACAGCCTTGCCAACTTTTGTTATCAGTTGATTTCTTGATGGCAGTCATTCTTTCTGGAGTGAGGTGAAATCTCAATGCTGTTTTAATTTGCATTTCTCGAATGACCAATGATGGTGAACATTTCTTCATGTATTTATTTGCCATTTGTCTGTCTTCACCTGAGAACTGTGTGTTCATCTCAGATGTCCATTTTTGGAGAGAGTCTTTGAATTTGGGGGGCTTGCTGTTTTTCAATTCTTCAAATGTTCTGGATATAAGTCTTTTGTCTGAGGGTTTGCTGGCTATAATTCTTTCCCATTCTGTGGGTTTTCTTTTCACTATGTTGGTGATTACTTTTGAAGTGAAGAAACTTTTCAATAATATGAGGTCTCAGTTGTTCATTCTTTGAAGTGTTTCCTGTGCAGTTTGCATTTTGTTCATGAATCCTCTGCCTACCTCTTTGTCTCCAAGACTTCTAACTATCTCGTTTTTAAGTAGATTTAGTGTTTCTGTTTTAATATTCAAATCTTTGATCCATTTAGACTTTAGTTTTGTGCATGGATCTAGGCATGGATCTAGTTTCAGTCTTCGGCATATGGAGAGCCAATTTTTCCAACACCGTGTATTAAAGAGGCTATCCTTCTTCCAGTAAACATGTTTAGCCCCTTGGTCAAATATCAGGTGGCTGAGTGTCTTTGTAGTTATGCTTGCATGTTCTAATCTGTTCCATTGATCCTCAGGTCTATTTCTTTGCCAGTACCATGCTGATTTTATCACTGTGGCTTTGTAGTATAGTTTCAAGTCAGGAATTGAGATGGCTCCTGCCTTGCCTTTGTTGCCCAGAATTACCTTTGCTATTTTAGGTTTCTTCTGTTTCCAAATGAATTTAGGAGTGTTTTCTCTAGATTTGTGAGGTATGTTAATGATATTTTGATTGGGATTGCATTAAATCTGTATAACAGTTTTGGGAGTATGACCACTTTCACAATTTTAGTTCTTCCTAACCAAAAGCAAGGAATATCCTTCCATTTTCTAATATCTTCTTCAATCTCCTTTTTTAGCACAATGTAATTTTCAGTATATAGGTCTTTTACATTCTTAGGTTGATTCCTAAGTATTTCATTTTTAAAGATGCTATTGTGAAAGGTGATATTTCCATAATTTCTCTCTTGGTGAGTATTTTATTTGTGTACAGGAATGTTACTGATTTTTGAGCACTGACTTTGTATCCAGCTACACTGCTGAATTTGTTTATTGCTTCTAGTAGTCTTTCAATGGAGCTTTTTTGGATTTCCTATATAAAGTATCATGTAATCTGCAAATAGTGATAATTTCACTTCTTCCCTTCCTGTCTTTGTTCCTTTTATTTATATGTCTTGTCTGATTGCTCTGGTTTGTGTTTCCAGAACTAAATTGAATGGAGTGGTGATAATGGATATCCTTATCTTGTTCCTGATTTTAAAGTGAAAGCTTTCAGCTTTTGTCTATTTAGTATAATGTTGACTGTTGGTTTGTCATAGATAGCCTTTATAAGATTGAGTTAGACACTATGTATTCAGAGTTTCTGAAGGTTTTTTTATCATGAACATGTGTTGGACTTTATCGAAAGCTTTTCCTGCATCTACTGAGATGACCATATGGTTTTTGTTTTTGGCTCTGTTGATGTGGTATATTACATTTATTGATTTGTGTATGTTAAACCATCCCCGAATAGCTGGGATGAATCTCACTTGGTCATGATGTATAATCTTCTTGATAATTTGCTGCATTCTATTTGCCAGTATTTTATTGAGAACTTTTGCATCAATGTTCACTAGTGAGATTGGCCTATAGTTATCCTTTTTGGTTGGGTCTTTCTCTGGTTTTGGTATCAGAGTAATTCTTGCCTCCAGGAAAGATTTAGGGAAGATTGCTTCCTTTTCAATTTCATTGAAGATTTTAAGGAGTACTGGCATCAAATCTTCTCTAAATTTCTTATAGAATTCAGCCATGAATCCGTCAGGACCTGGGTTTTTCTTTGTTGATAAATTTTTAAATATGTTTTGAAATTTAATAGATGATATTGGGTTATTCAAAATTGCTCTATCTTCTTGGTTGAGCTTTGGTCGTTCATATGTTTCTAGAAATCTGTCCATTTCCTTTGTGTTTTCCACTCTAGGTGAGTAGAGATTTTCAAAGTAAGTATTTATGATCTTTTAATTTTTCCATGGGATCTGTAGTAATTTCCCCCCTTTCAGTCCTTATTCATGAATTTGTGTTTTTTCTTTCTTTTTCTTGGGAAAGTTAGCTAAAGATTTGTCAATTTTATTCTCTCAAAAAACCAGTTTTTTGATTCATTAATTATTTGTACTTTTTTTAGTTTCAGTTGTATTCAGTTCTGCTCTAATCTTTATAATTTCCTCTCTTCTATGAGCTTTGGGTTTAACTTGCTCTTCTTTTTCTAGAAGCTTGAGATGAAGCATTATGTTGTTTATTTGTGCTCGTTCAGTTTTCTTGATACGACAATTTATTGCTATATAATTCCCTCTTAAGATCACTTTCATTGCATCCCACAGATTGCAGAAAGTTGTTTCTGAATTTTCATTAAATTGTAAGTATTGCTTTATTTCTTCTTTTATTTCATCTGTGGCCCACTGGTTGTTCAAAAGGTTGCTTTTCAATTTCCATGTATTTATGTAGGTTTTGCAATTTCTCTTGCCATTAATTTCCAATTTCAGTGTGCTATGGTCAGATATTACACATGGGATAATTTCAATACCTTTGCAGTTATTTAAGAATGTTTTATGGGATAATACATGGTCTCTTTTGGAGAATATCTCATGTTCAGCTGAGAAGAATGTGTACTCCAATGTGGTTGGGTGGAACACACTGTAAATGTCTACTCCAATTATGATTCAATTCTATTATTTCTTTGCTGACTCTTTGTTTAATTGATCTATCTCTTTGTGACTATGGGTTGTTAAGGTCCCCTGTTATAATTGTGTTCTTGTGTATTTGGTTTTTCATGTCCATTAGTATCTGTCTTATATGGTTGGGTGTTCCTGTTTTTGGTGCATATATATTTATAATTGTTAGTTCTTCCTCTTGAATTTTTCCACTAACAAGTATGTCATGACTTTATTTGTCTCTTTTAATCATTTTAGTTTTGAAGTTCACATTGTCTGCAAATAGAGTAGTTACTCCTGCTTTTTTCTGGGTTCTTGTTGCATGGAATACTGTTTTCCATCCTTTGACTTTTTTTTTTGGTCTTTTTTGTTTTTATCGGTACCAGGGATCGAACTCACGATTGCCTGCTTGCAAGGCAGGCACTTATGCCGCTGAGCTAAATCCCCAGCCCCCCATCCTTTGACTTTTAATCTATGAGTTTCCTTTGGGTCAGATGTGTTTCTTGTATACAGCGTATTGTGGGGTCTTGTTTCTTGATCTATTCTGTCAACCTGTTTCTTTTGGTAGGTGAGTTGAGGTCATTTGTATTTGTGGATATCACTGATATGTATTGGCTCGACTTTGCCATGTAGCATTTAAATTGTTGCTTTCTGTTGTTCCCCATTGTTTAATTGCTTGTCCTACCTGGTGCTTTCTTTCTGTTGTTGTTCTGGGGATTGTGGTCATTTTTATCTCTATCCAGTATGTCTTTTGATACTCTTTCTAGTGTTGGTTTGGTGGATGTGAATTTCTTAAGCTGTTCTTTGTCATGGAAATATCTTGTTTCTCCATTGAGTTTGAATGAAAGTTGTTCTGGGTACATCAGTCTGGGTTGAAAGTTGTTTTCTTTCAGGGCTTGAAATACCTCACTCCAACTCATCTTGACTTGAGGATTTGTGCTGAAAAGTTTGCTGTGATTCTAATGGGCTTTCCTTGATAGGTGAGTTGTTTCTTTTCTCTAACAGCTTTTAGTATTGTTTTTATGCTGTATATCTAATATCTTAATTATTATATGTCTGGGTGTCGATTTATGTTGGTTGTGACTGTTGGCATTCTATGTGTCTCACTTATCTGCATATCAGACTTTTTCTCCATTTTTGGGAAATTTTTCTGCTATTACTTCTGTGAATATTTTAGGTATGTCATTTGCATTGACTCCTGCATCTTCACTGATGCCTATTAATCTTATATTGTTTCTCTTGGCATCATCTTGAAGCTGCTGGATTGTCATTTCATGCTGCTTTGTTATATTTAAAGTTCTATCTTTTCATTATTGCTCATTGCAATTCTGTCCTCAAGGTCTGAAATCCTATCCTCAGCTTCATCTAAATGGTTCTGCCAGCTCTGAATAGAATTTTTTGTTTCTTGGATGTCTTTTTGAGTTTGTTTCATGAATTCTGCTTGTTTTCTATATTCTTCACTCAAGGTTTCAGTCAGTTTTCCAGGCTTGTATACTTTTTCTCTATTTCTTCTTTAGCTATGCTCAACAACTCCTTTACTAAGCTTGGTATTTGTATCTTTGCATGGGAGAGTACTTCTAATTTGATTTCCTCTGTAGCCTCATGGAGGTTTTTTTTTTTTTTTCTTTTAAATTTCATGTGCTATCTCTTCAGAGATTTCTGGTATGTGATTTTGAAGTCCTCTACTTCAGTGTCTCCTGATTGCATTTTGCTTTTTTGTTTTGCCATTTTTCACTTTCAAGTTAATATTTGGTCCTTCAATACCACTAGTGTCAACTGTTGGTAGTGTGTATCTTGGGGTCCTAATGGAAGGTTGATGTTTGTTTAATTGCTGGCTCCCTCAATGAAGAGGTGGACCAGTCACCTGACTTCCCACTGCAGGGCCTGTTAGGTGAGTCCTATATTCTTCCTGGACTGCCAAGCCTAGTAGTATTGATGTAGGTCAACTTTTAGTACCTGCTGTTAACTTATCTTCATGCTATTCCAAGTCACCAAATCTCCCTGTCTATATTGTTTGTGTTGGCTGAGGGCCTACTGTTGTCCCTATTGTGTGCCTATGTATCTCATGAGCCCTTTTGATTGTCTCCAAATTGGGGGAGTCCTTATTGGCACACTCCTCAACCTGCCTGATGTTTTCTGTGTGCAGGAAGAGGTCACCGACACTCTTGCCAGACTCACTAAGGACTTACAGTTAGTTGGAGGGAGCTTTACTACTGGCTCTATTTACCCACTGTACACCTCTATTTTAGGGGCCTACTCACCCCACTGACTGGAGCCTGTTGAAATTTCTCTTTGGGTGAGGGAGTTACTGAATCTCCCATCAAGCTATCACAGTTAATCCACTGTATTCCAAGATTCTGGGAGAAAGCATGGGAGCTGAAGGTCAACAGCAGTATTAGGTCCAGGAGGTGGGGAGTGTCCTCAAGGGGCCAGCAGATGTCCTGGCTCTGGGTGTCTGCTTGGCATGGGCCAAGGTCCCAGGGCAGTGTGGCATTCCTCAGTGCTGACTGAAGTCATGCAGGAAGTGGGCCAAGGTCTGAGGGTGGCATGCATTACCCAGGGCTGGTGGGGGTCATGCAGGAAACTCAAGGCAGTCCAGTCTAGGGGAGTGTTGTGCTACTCAGTGCCTGCTGGAGTCATGCCTATTTCCAGGTTTTGAGCAGTGTTTGAAAGCTTCCTCAGTGCACTGGGAAGCACATGGCCTATTTTTGACTCCCATGGCAAACTGCTGGCAACTGCTTGCCATTTGGAGCTCACTGGGTGTGGGCCAGTTAGGCCTGTGAGCACTCCGTGTGTCCTCTGGTGATTTCAGACACAGGGCATGGTCTTACTGCCTGGGAGCGAAGTTCTAAGGCTTCCCCAGGCACTGGAATTCAACCACACATGGTCAGGGCCTGGGACTGGATTCCAGGCCCTGTTTGTTGCTTGAAGTTTGTTGGGCATGGTCCAGTTAGGCCTGCCGGTACTCTCTGTGCATCTTAGGGTGATTTCAGATGCAGGGCATGGTCTTACCACCTGGGAGCAAAGTTCCAAGTTTTCTTCATGAGCTGGAATTCAACCCCCGTGAGTGGTCAGGGCCTGGGACTGGATTTCAGGCCCTGCTTGCTGCTTGGAGTTGGCTAGGCATGCTTTTTTTTTTTTTTTTTGTACCAGGGATCGAACTCCCAACCTCGTTCTTGCCAGGCAGGTGTTTACACTGCTGAGCTAAATCCCTGGCATCTTATAATTTCTGGATAATTTATTTCTTCTATTCTTATAGAACAGACATCACAAGAAGAGGAAGCACAAGATATGATGATCTCCTCTGACTAGTATATATTTTGAACAAACATAGATCTACTATGAAGGTTATTTGGGAATTTGAAGAAGATTCTTTATGTTGGGTATAATGGTGCACACTTACAATCTCAGAACTTGGAAGTCAAAGATAGGAGAATCATGTGAGCTCCAGGCCAGCCTGGGCTACATAGTGAGATGTTGTCTCAAAAAATTAAAAATATATTTTATTTATTTATTTATTTTTATTTTAAAGGGGTAAAATTAAACACAACAAAACAAAATAGGACATAAGAAAGCAATGTAAGAGATATAAATTTCAAAACTAGACAATCTGAGATCTTCACTATCTATCATATTGTCTCTTGTTTTCTCCCAAAATGTTGTCCATGTCTTCACATACAGAGAATTCATACAAAACAACATAGTATAAAACTGATTTGAACAGAATGAGGAAGGTGTTTTAGGTCTTCAAACCCAGACAATAGGGAAGTCACTAATTGCTGTCATAGAGTCTCTTGTTCTCTTCAAAATAGTTGTCTATACTTTCATGTATATTGAAGTTCGACAAAACAAAACACCTTAAAATAACACCATTAATTAGAGCAAAGCAAAACAGGGATAAAAGTATTTGCCTTCATAGAAATGGTAGAAGGAAATCCCCCCTATTTGCTACATTGCCTATGGTAAACCTCTCAAGGGATGTCCAGATCACCAGCTCCCACTTGCTACTGGGGGCAGAGGGAGGGTGTGAATCAAACAGCAGTTTAATTCACAGACACTCACGGCGGGGAGGGGTTTCCCGGTTTAACAGGACTCCAGGTCCCAGCATGGTGCTGGTCCCAGGAAATGTTGGTGCCTCCTGTTCTAGGCTGCGCAGCCTGCCACACTCACAGTTGCTCATGGGGAGGTGAGGGGGCAGAGGTGGGGGAGAGGTGTGAGGGAAGTGGGGTGGGGTTGCTTGGTTTCTCAGTGCTCCAGATCCCAACATGGCATAGGTCCCAGTAAATACAGGAGGCTCTGGTTTCTCAGTGCTCCGGATCCCAACATGGCACAGGTCCCAGTAAATACAGGAGGCTCCAGTTCTGGGCCCCTGCAACCTGCCACACTCACAGCTGCTCACTGCGGGGCAGAAGGGGTTGCTTCAAGCTGTTTCTTTCTAATGAATTGAACATTTCACTGCCCAAGTTCTGAATGGCCAACAGTTACCATAGAAAGACATCTCTTTAGGCTCCTGCTTGAAACCAACTGCGTCAGGAAGCTATCGGCCTTGATTTAGGGCCAAAAAAAAATGTTTTAAAGAGTTTTTTTTTCTCCAAATTTTCAGTTTTTCTCTCTCAATGGCAAATTCACCACCCTCCAGGAGTTGATCATGGCCTTTGGGAGAATAGAAAGACATTTGAGGAAGGCTGTGGGGAGGGGGTGGGAGAGACCTGTTCTTTTTTTTTTTTAATTTAAAGAAAAGGAAACGAAAAAAAAAATACATGGAGATAAAAAAAAAGGGTAGAAATAATACAAAATTACAGATAAACAAAAGGTAAGAAATTGCTGGTTGATAAGTTACAAGTTGTCATCTTCGAAATAGCTGTTCAGGTTTTAGAATTAGAGTATTTAGAATGACTTTCAAAAAAGTGACCCTACAGACCATTCTGCTCTATGATCGAACAAAAGCTCCGTAATATGATTATCAGTCCTACACATTTGTTTTACATCTCAAAGAGGGTAAGATTAACCATATCAAAACAGAACAGAACATTTAAAAAAATAAAAATAAAAAACAATTTTAAAAAATACAGATTTCAAAGCAAGTCCACTGGAGATCTTCATTATCTAACTGTCTCTAGCTTCTTACAAATAGTTGTCCCTATCTTCACCCACTTTATATACTTATTGCATATTATAGAACTAATCAAATCATTACAGGATGATGAAGTCTTTTTAGAGAGACCTGTTCTTAGGCTTAGAGCAACACTGTGAGTCAATACAACTTAGAATTTATTATCTGCCATTTCTAATCTGCTTTAAAGCTGAGCACCTCCAGGATTTTCCTTAAAGTCCTTGCAAGTAACAAATGAAGCTGTGAAAGTGAAATCCAAGCTGCTGTGCAGACCCAGTGAGAGATGCCTGGAATGTGCAAAGTTTTCCAAGGAAAGTAGCAGGCAAAGAGCAGGACCAGGCCAGGAGAAGGGAAATGTGGGCTGCAACCAGGAAGGACAAGGCAAGGAAGCTGCTGGAACCCTTCTGATCTCCCACATGGCCTCAAAGCAGGACTGAAAACCAAACTGGAGAGTTGGAACTTTCAGTCCCACCTCTGATCCTTGGGAAATGGGGTCTAGAAATTGAACTATCTAAAAAAAAATAAAAACAAAGCCAAACTTTCCCCCAGTTACCAGGGCCTTACCACTAAACTACACGCTAAGCCTTTTAAATTTATTTTGTTTTGAGACAGTCTCATTAAGTTACTAAGTAGTCCAGACTGGACTCAAACTTGTGACCTTCCTTGCCTCAGCCTCTCTCAGTGCTGAGATTACAGACTGGCACTGTGATGACTGGCTAGAAGCTCTTGAACAATGAGATTCGGAGAGCTACTAGGTGTGGGGAGATAACACACTCAGAAAGTGAGTCTTAATCTCTGAGCCAGTCCCATCCTCCCGTACCTCATCCTCTGTATCTCTTCTATTTGGCTGTTGTTGATTTGTATCATCTCTAATAAACCAGTAAACTGTTTCTGAATTTTCTGAGCTGTTGTAGTAAATCACTGAACATGGGTGGGATTGTGGGCATGTTAATTTATAGCTGGTTGGTCAGGAGTCTGGGATGTGAGAGTATCAGAGTTGAATGGAGACCCTGATGTATTATTACATAGTAGAGGTATGAAGCAGACCACTACAAAGTGGCTCTGAGCAAGATTAATCAATTTCTCTGTTAATCAATTTCTCTGTTTATATGTGAGTGTTTCCCAGACCTATTTCCCTTCTCTGGAGATGGGCAGCAGATTCACAGTAAGTAAACTTCTATGAATCACTGGCCTCACTTGAGGCCTATAGTAGCCTGTGATGCTATGATGCCTCAAAGGACAAGACAAGGCCACAGCTGAGCAGGCTCCCACTCCAATTAACTAGATAAAGACTGTAGTTGCAAGCACCTCACTCATGCGGTGAAGGTCAACCTGAAGATAAAATGGTTCTCCTAAATTAACATAATTTGTTACTTGGAGAAGTCCTAGAGCTGACTCTCAAGATCCTGCTCAGTTTCCCACATTTTCCACTCTAACTCCTTCCCTTATCTGAAAATCAAATAAATACAGGCTACCCAAAGAAATTTTTTGTCTCAGGCCCCAGAGAAACTTGAATTATGATAGAGAGTTTTGATCCTCCTGGAGTGTTAAAAATCATACTACTTTTCTCTTTTATTTAAATTTTCATTCTGCACTCATTTGAGAGGTTGTGGGCCTGCTCAGTCCTGTGATAACTGGTGCCTGTACCAGGGACCTAAAACATTGGACTGGAAAATTTTAGCTTGAATGAGTAAGCCTACAGCTACTCCAAAGCCTGCTCAAATTCTCAGGAGTTCATGTGCCAATAGAAAAACTGACAAAAATGTTACAAGAAGTAACCAAGTATAATTCATGCTTTTCTCAGATAAGTACTATAGATACTGATAACTGGGAAAGAGTAGGAAAAATCTTAAAAAGGTACAAGGTAGAGGAAAAGTCATTTACACTGAGATATTCTCAACTTGGAATCTGGTTTGTTCAGTTTTGAGTCTATTACAGAGCTCACAATAAACACTTTCTGATTCAGGCACTGAGGAGATAAAACAGCTCCCAGCAGAGGCTTAAGCAGAGTTCTTAAAGGAATTCCCTCAGCTTGTACTACAAAGTACCTCAACCTTACTTTATGAGGGACCTGCCCAATAAGAAGATTTCTTTTTACCATACATGGTATCTCTTCCCAGAAGTTTGTGGGGAAGAAATTTATTGCAAAAATAGAAATTAATATTGACTAGTGATTATGATTTTAAAATTAAGCAAATAAGCTCCAATTCTGAAATTAAACAAGTATATTCAGATCCTAAATTTAGAAAAATTATGATTAAAATGGGATATCAAGAAGAAAAAGGGTTAAGAAAAAATTTACAGGGAATCAAAGAGCCTATAATGACTACGCCAAAAAATGACAGCCATGGTATTGCATATCAACAGGTTTTTTTTTTGACACAGGCCATTGATACTTCTTCCCCCAAATAACTCTGCCTTTACAATGGAAAATCAAGGAGCCTGTTTGGGTAGATCAATGGCCCCTTAATAAGGAGAAGCTAATGCAATTACATAAATTATTTGAGGAATAATTCCAGGTAGAATATTTAGAAAACTCTTGAAACATTCTTGCCTTTCTTACCCCCCCCCCAAAAAAAAGGCAAACAGAGGCTGTTACAAGACTTAAGAGGTGTAAATGCAAATGTTTGCTTACTTCATACTGGTGCACTACAACCAGGACTATCAAATCCAATTGCAGTCCCAGAGATTGACCTCTTATCATAATTGCTTTTTTGTATTTTTTAACATTCCTCTTTTTCCTGCAAATAGGCCACACTTTGCCTTTTCTGTGCCTAGTTTAAAGAGCTAATGCAGTGATATCAATGGGTCAAGGAACAGGAGATAATCCAACCTTGTGTTGGCTTTTTGCATTGCATGCCTCACAGAGAATTAGGCAAGCCTATCTTTTTGCTTACATCATTCACTACATGGATGATATCTTACTGGCAGCCCCAACTGAAAAACAACTGTAGGACCTTTTGGCAAAAACGAAATGAGATTTAATATCATTTGGCTTCTGCATTGCTTAAGAGAAAGTCCAGTTGTCCAGTCTTTATTACTAACTGGGAATACCAGTGAGTAATAGGAATGTAAGGCCACAAAATCTACAAATTCATCGAAATCATTGAAAAACTCTAAATGATTTTCAAATGTTACTAGGAGGCATAAATTAGATAAGGCCAAAATTGGATATTGATACTTATCAATTAAAACTTTTATATAATACTCTATAGGGAGATCTTACAGAACAGTTTTACTATAAACAAATTTATCCTATTGAGTGGCTTTATCTTTCTAGTCATTTAATCAAAATCTTACAGTTATATTTAGAACAAATTGCCAAGGCTGTCACCATAGAAAGGATAAGTTCTAAACAACTCTTTGATATTGATTCTGCTATAATCACAAGGTCTATTGATTTAAATCAATATTTTACCATGTTACAAGTTCTGTATAGGCAAGTAGCTTTTGCAAATTTCATAGAACAAATTGGTAATCATTATCACAGTGACCCTTTCAATTTTTCTCAAACATTCATGTTTTATTCTAAAAATTACTAAATTTGTACCCATTTTGACATAGTAATTTCTTTTACTGATGGCTCATCAAAGGTCAAGGTTGCAATTTAGAGTAAGGATTAACAAATAAGAGACTCCTGGGCTTCCTAAGCAAATGGCTGGCATCACTGTTATTCTACTTGTCATACAGCAATTTAATTGTGAACCTATTAATATAATTAGTGATTCAGCCTATGCAGTCTACCTTATTCAGAGGCATGAGATCGCCATCCTACAGTCAATTTTAGAACCACCTCTAATTTGTTCCTCAAGCCACAAAAAGCAAACAGCACCCTTTTATATTGGTCATGTAAGTCTTATTCTAATTTACGTGGATTTTTAACATGGAAATCAACAAAGTGATTCATTAGTCACTTTTACTACTCTATTTGATGCAGCTAGACAATCTCGTTCATGCTATCATCAAAATAGTAAGGCTTTAACCAAGGAATTTCAATTTCCAGGTCTTACGCAAGACAAATTCTTATGTCCTGTCCTAGTTGTCAAAAGATCTCTAGGCCTGAGCCACCAGGGGGCAGCAATCCCAGAGGCTTACAATGTAATGATATTTGGCAAATGAATGGCACATTTTTTTTCTTCTCCAAAATATATTTATGTGTCTTTTGACATTAATTCTTATTTAATTCATGCAACTTGCCACACAGGAAAAAAAATTAGCCACGTTCAACAACATTGTTTGTCAGCATTTGTTTAAGGGTGGTCCACACACTATAAATGGGTCTTCATATGTTAGTAATGGGTGATGGGTCTTCATATGTTAGTAAATCATTACAATTCTTTTTCAACTATGGCATATTAGACACATCACCACTATCTCTTACAATCTTCAAGAACAAGTGATTGTAGAAAGAGCACAATCATCCCTTAAAACTCAATTAAATAAACAAAATGGGGGATTACAGGTATCCCACAAGTACACTTAGATTTAGCTATTTTTACTTTAAATTTTAAAATCCATCTGCAAATTATACATTGGAACTTCATTGTTCAGCATCCCATGATGATGTCCAGCATATGGCTCAAAGTGCTTTGGAAAGACACAGACACAGGAAAATGGAAAGGATCAGTACGGCCGGCCAATAATGTGGAGATGAGATAATGCTTGTGTTTTAACAGGTTATGGCTCCATGAGGTGGGTGTTGTCCAGGAAGGTTTGACCTTGGCGGGAGACAGGACCAACACAAGAGACTGTCCCACATGATGGCCCTGCTGATCAGGGCCTTCCAGAGGATGAGACTGTCTGATGAGGCTCACCTCTAGAGTCATCCAGGAAACCGACTTTCAGCTTCTCCGAGAGAAGCAGAGTGAGAATGAAGAATCCAGTGGAACAACATCCAAGCAACAATTTGTGAGGCTAGGGATATAGTTACCAAAAGGGGAATTCTACCAACCCCTGAGAAGTTTTTGGTTGCTTAAATGTCTCTTCCAGCAGTGTCTGAATGTATAACACCTGTTTGAGGAGTAGAGTATTGGACTTATGTCCCTAGCCCACCATTACTTAGACCTGTTAGTTGGGCAGATTCTCCACCTGAGATGTATCATGAACCAGACATAACTGGCTCTAAATTAGATGCCATTCCAGGCCCAGTCATCCATATTGATATACCAGACAAGGCAATCATTAATTATATTTCACATTTTGCATTTCCACCATTATGTTTTAAAGATGTTAAAGTTCAATCAGCATATTGCCATGTTGCTCTCCCATGAACTTGGGTGGGACACATTTTGGAGCAATTGGTTGTTATCACCCTGGAATCTACACCTACCCCAGGAGTTGTGACAGATTTGTGAAAGCTAAAGATATCTATTTGTTATGTAATTAGGTTTTTTTTGTAATTAGATGTTTTTAAAAAAACACTTGAAGATACTGTTTGGCCTTGGGCTGCTTGATAGGCTAAGGTGAGAATTACAGGAAAAATAGCACAGTGTGAGTATTTTGAGTGGAGCCCCTGGGAGGAAATTGTTGGCACAGAGCCCCGGTCCTTCTGGGTTTCCCATGTTTTCCACTCTAACTCCTTCCCTTGTTTGAAAACCAGATATATACAAGTTGCTCAGAGAAGTTGTCTCAGCCCCCAGAGAATTTCAAATTCTGCTGGGGCTTTTGATCCTAAAATTTGTGCCATTTGTTTCTTTTATTTAAACCTTTGCTATCCACTTGTTTGGGAAGTTGTGGGCCTGATCAGTTCAGGTTACATGTATTGTGCATTTATTTAATCTATCGAGGTCTACATTCAACCTGAATCTTTTTAAAAGCCTAATTGTTAAAGTTATTCACAAGCTTTAGCATATGTTGCTCAATTGAATTCAGTTTTATTTTTTTTTAATTTATTTTTTTATTTTTATTTTTAAATTTTATTTAAAAGGAAAAAGAAAAAACAAAACAAAACAAAGTGGTGTAAGGTACAAGTAATACAGAACTACAAAAAAAAAAAAAAAAAAAAGTAAGAAATCACCAGATAATAGATTACACATTATCATCTTAGAGATAGTTGCTCAAGTCACAGTATCAAAGAATACAAAGTGGACATTCAAACAGTGAGACTGCGAACAGTTATGTTCAGTGATCCAACAAAAGACATTATATGGTCAGCTATTTAACACCCCTAAACACACTTGCAGTTGTATCCTTTAGAGCACTTTTTTTCCCTCTCTTTTTTACAACAAAATTTACGCATTTTGGGTTTTATTACTCCTTAGTTCTTATTACTTTTTTTTTTTGGAAGAGAATAAGTCAAATACGGCAAAACAAAGCTGTCAGTCAAAACCAAGGATAGACATAGTACATGATGTAAAAACAGAGTACAAGGTTATCAACAATGGTTACCATAATGCCTCTTGCTTCCTTAAAAAGAATTGTCTATCTCACTAGGTATTATAAAGTTGAACAAAACAGTAGAGAACAAGACCAATAAAACTTAAACATTGTAAACGTTACAGGACTTCCAAAAGAGATAATAGTCAAACCAAAATGGGCATCTTAGTGAATCTTATTGCCTTCAAAGTAGTTACCTTTACCCTCAAACTTGATACTATCAGACAGAACAGAACAGAGTCTAATCAGTCAAAACAAGATAGTGGGAGTATTACAGGACTTCAAATCAAGTTAATAGGAAATCAAAAAAAGTTACTATGATATATCCTGCTAATTTTTTAAATTTTTCCCCTTAACTGGATTCAGTTTAATAGCATCATAGTAAATGAAAGTCAAGTTTAGAAAGGAGTTTTTCCCCCTGTCCTGTGGTACTGGGAATTGAACCTAGGGCTCATGCATAGTAGGCAAACTCTCCACCACTGAGTTACTTCCCCAGTTCAAAAGGTTGAGAAAAGAGTGCACCATGGTGAAACTTTCAAAGTGCAGAGGCTTGATGCAGTTTACAAGCCAAAACCCAGCAAGTTGCAAAGAGCTGCAGATCCTTATCAGAGAGAACAGGAGACAGCTGGATTCATTGGGAGAGGGCGGCATGAGGGTGGTGTGCTGCTCTAGAAATGATTTACCTACAGAGAAACATCTCAATTTCCTTCCTACAGAGGGGCAAATTGTCCTGAGACTTAAAAGAGAAAATACTTCTGGTTTGGTGGCCTTTGTTAACCTAGGATTATAGGTTGATTTCATTTAAGAATTAGCATTCATAGATGTGGGCAGAGGTCAGAGTCACCATGCATGGCATCAAAAGAGCACAACAGAACTTACAGATCCTCTGTGATGGCTAATTAACTGTTGGCCACAAGTGGAACTGATTTTTTACCCAAGCAGCATTTCAAAAATAATTGGAGGTGACATTGGAAAATTAAAGAATTCATGAGACAATCAATATTTTCCCTTATAAAAGTCTGAAAGCATAGCATTGGCCTCCAGCAGCTCATTCCCTGGGCCCTTCTCTGGAGGCTGGGAATGGTGCCACTGAAAGTCAAGAGGGGGACAAATGAGCCCAGAGAAGGGCTGAGTTACAGATTACAGAACAGTGTGCACCCTGGAATCTCACTGGAAGCAGAGACCTGAGTTTGTACCTGTGAGAGTGAGAAACTGCCTAGGTTCCAGGATAGTTCTGTCAGGCCTCTGCATTTACAGGAGTCTGTTTGGGATCTGAGGTGTTTTGGGGCCTACAGCTGGATTTTCCAGGTGCTGCACTCTAGTCCTTATTTTCAGCTCCTTTCCCCAGATAGAAGTTCACACTCTGTTGTAGTAGTGGTTCTTTTATGTCACTGGAGATTGAACTCAAGGCTTTCACACTGAAGTACATTGCAAGTCATTTGTAAGCTTTTTTATTATTTTGAGGCAGGGTCCTGCTAAATTGTTAAGTTGCCCAGGTTGTACTCAAACTTACTTTCAAGTCCCTGCCTCAGTCTCCCAGAGTTCTGGGATCACAGGCATGTGCCACGGTGCTTGGACTGGGAGTTCACACTTGATTTCAGTATTCAAGCCTAGTTTATAATGGAACAATGTTTACTCTTCCAGCAAACATTGTGGTTGTCTGTAATGTGTCAACAGTGCAAAACGCTGAGATTTAAAGATTTGACCCTGTGCGAGAGAAATTTAGACGGCAGACAGTGGCATACTGTGATGAAATTTGTCCACTAGATGGCGATCATCGTGCTAGTGAGAATGAGTTAAATAAATGATGCCCAAGTTTAAGTATCACATGGTTTCTCTTATATGAGAAACCCCAAAGAGAAATAAAACACAAAATGAAACATAGGTAATAGGAAGCAGGGAGATAGATCTCTTGGAAAATAAAAGGAAACAGAGATGGAAGGAGGGAAAAAGAAGAAAAAGGGGACATAAAAAGAATTAAAATTGTTATGTACATTGACCATGTACATTCCCCATGGGGAACATAATTCCATGTATTGCACACATGTACAAGTGTAACAAGTATAACAAAACTGGGCTAGAATTGGGGATTAGCTCTACAGCCATGTGCTTGCTTATTCTCTGTTTGCTAATCCTCGGCATAGTGTGATTAGAAATATTGGCTTTTTAAGAAAATATGTGACGCCAGGTGTGGTGATGCATGCTTGTAATCCTGAACTCTGTGCTTGAGAGGCCGAGGAGGAAGGATGCTGTGAGTACAAGGCCAGCCAGGACTACACAATAAGTTCAAAGCCAAGCTGAACTACAAAGTTAGAGTCTAAAAAACAAAACAAACAAACAAACAAAAAAGTGTGAGCTCATCCCATTATTTATAGCTTTAAAAAGAACTTCTGATTACAATATGCTCATTAAAAGAAACATAAATCAAGAGATTAATGATTTATAAAGAGTATAATTTCTCTATGATTCAACTCTCAGAGATACACACTGTTAAGAATTAGGTTTATGTAGGACAAAATTTCTTTCTTTCTTTCTTTTATTTTTCAGAACAGGTGAATGAACCCAGGGTACTGGAAGCATTTACCTGTCTTACAGAGTAGCCACTGAACAAGAAAATAGTGATGACAGATAAACTAAGGAAAGGCTTAGTGGGGATGGCCCTGAGAGAGCTTGTAATGGGGGAGAGTGAGTAATGAACAGTGTCCAGAAGAAGAAGGGTGCCTCCTCAAAAGAGAAGGCAGGGCCCATGTGTGATTCCTTTTCTCAACACTCTAGAAACTCTATTCCTTGAGAATACAGCAAGGAGAGCAATGACTCATGGAATGACCTGAGGTTTCCTCTGAAGTCACAGTGCATCACAAAATGTAGCTGAAATCACATAATGCATGAAGGAATTTAAAAAATCAAAAAATCATACAAAGAGTCCATTATCACATACCATGGTTGAGATCATTTAAATGAGAAAAAGTTTCCACAAGCCACTTGTAAAAGGCAGTGTCTTACTTTGTTACTCTCTCCACATAAGCAAATAAATAATCAGAACTACGAAAGTTGTTACTTGTCTTCTTATGGAGCTGACAGTGCTAATTGGTCTTCTAGAATCTTTATGTTCTGAATTGTTCCTGTAGTACTAATTACCTGTTTACATGAAGACATTTTTCTTGGCTTCTGCATAATCAGTACCATGGTTTCTATTTTAGAGATGGGGTGGGGGTAGAGACATCAGAATCTCCTGAGACTCTTTTGCTCCTCTTTTCATTAGATCATCACATTCTACTTTTCTGCAACATGACTGTTGTAACCTAGTTCTAATCATTGCGCCTCATTCCTGTTCGGTATGCGCCGCTCAGCACCCCCCTTCCTATCTTTCTAGGTTAAGTTTCTATTTCCTGAGAAAGCTGTAAAAGCCTTAGGTTTTAGTTTCCTTGTAACCCCTTCTGCTACCCCTCATCCAGCTATCTGTAATAAAATGTGCTGTTCTTTAAGAAATGCTTAACTTCAAGGAAATTACAGGAAGTTCTGTAAAGCCCAGGAGCTACCTAACTGTGTCAGTGATTACAACATTCCTGTGGTTTTCAGCTTTAAAAGCCTAATCCCCCAGCTGTGAGGCACGCAGTCTCCAAATTGGCTCCTGAGGATTGCATCACCAGGCCTGGCCTAAAATAAAGCCTTTGCTCCCCAAATTTTAATTTCTTGCTTCCTTGGGTTTTATTCTGGGGCCTGAGCTATCACATTTGGGGGTCCGTCCGGGATGAGAGCAAGACCCCAGACTCATTTCTGAACATTTGAAAGTAAGTACTCTGGAAAGTTTGTTTGGGCCACGGTCAGTTTGTACTCTTGGAGGGGACGCCCTAAATTTGGGAGCGTGGAACTCCTGAGACCAGAGTCAGTTGGTTTTTGGGATGGACTCTGTCCATTTGTGACTCTGCCCTGGGTAGCGAACCATTCTGTTGGTTAGTTTGTTAAATTCTTCCAGAAATCCCAAAATTGGTTGACTTTTGAGCACAGGCCATTTTTGCTGCGGCGTGTCTTGTATGTTTGTCTTTGTGTCTGTTTGTTCTAATTGTTTTCCTTTTGATTACTCCAAATCTAACAGTACATTCTCTCCTAGGAACCCCTTCTATGAGTCCAAAATGGACAAAGGGATTTAGATATTTATGTTAAGTGTTTTTGTACTTTAGAATTGTCTGCCTGTTTGAATTTGTTACTAACTTAGGGGCTCTCTGCCTGTTTCTGTTGCAGGATCCATATGGCGTATTAGACTCAAGGTTCATAATAAAAAATTATTTCCTTTAGCTCACCAAACTGTGCATGGAACAACCTTTGTTTGTGTCTTTTATGTTGTGGTGCTTTGTTTAATGTTTTAGTCCTCAATTGATTACTTGCAACCTTGGCATGTCTTTTAAAAAAAAGAGTATTTTTCTTTCTGGTAAAATGTAAACATATGTGCACATATATATGTATATATACACATGTATATGTATATATATATGTATATATACATATGTATATATCTTTCCTTCTGGTCTTCTCCAGAATGCTGTATTCCAGCATCTGGGCTGTTTCTCTCAGAGAGGCTTTTTACTTTGCTGCTTATTGTTTCACTATCTTCCCAGAACCCTTGAGAATTTTTTTTTTGATTATTGTAATTATTTGGAATTTTATAAGCCTCACTCACCTATATGTTGAATTTTTTCCTCGTGCTTGGGAAGTTTTCTGCTAATGTAGACTGACAGAATTTTATAATTCAATCTTCAGGTTTTATTCATGTTGTCATCAGTTTGTCATTGAAGGCATCTTCATGATAGGCTCTACCTGCTTCTCCATTATTACAATATATGTCACAGTTCTGGACATCTAGTAAGTGCTTTTTAATTATCTGTTGAGTATGCATTCAAGTAATAATGAACTGGTTTTACATATGTGGTCACTATATGAGGAAAAGAATACAAATACAAATAACATAGAGATTGTTTAAAATGTATAAGAGACAGTGCATCGATTATATGTAGACACTGTCATTTTATACAAAGGACTCAAACATATGCAGATTCTGATCTCCACAAGGTTCCTTGAACCAATCTTCCACAAACACCCAGGGACAATCATATTTCTGAATGAAATTACATGGTAAAGAAAAGAACTGGACAAGCAGCCTGAAGAGTCTAGAATTCTTGAACAGACACACCAATAGAGTTGAGCAATTATAACCATGGCTGGTAAACCAGCTCCCTGTACTGGAGAAAGTTCTGTTACACAGGCTGTGTGCTCAGAGGATCAACTGGTACTGGCTCAAACAACTGGTTGACATCAGGAGAGCTCAGCAAAAAGTATCAAATATCTCCAAAGAAAGAGAGTATACTCTCTAGGAGTCTGGTTAGAGATAGTAATTAGGGATTCAGATGGATGGCTGGCATAGGAAGTTCTGATGGCAGGAAGTATCTTCCCATCCCCACATCTAACAGGTTTTAAAGATTTTTTTCTTTGAATTAAGGTCCCTGCCCTTAAAAGAATTGTAGTCTGATTAGAAAGTGAGTTATGTACTCCATGAAATTAAGAACTGTTAGAGGAGTTGGGCATGAGGTACGTGTCTGTAATCCCAGAATTCCAGGAGGCTGAGACAGAGGATCAAAATTTGAGGCCAGCCCGGCAGCTTAGTGACTTAGTCAGTCTCTGTTTCAAATCAAAAACTAAAAAAGGGTCAGGATGTAGCTTAACATGAAGGTCCTGGGTTCATTCCTTAATACACCACCACTGCAAAAAAAAAAAAAAAAAAAAAAAAAAAAAAAGAAAGAAAGAAAAGAAAAAGCTGTTAGAGGTGGTCTCCACTATGACCCTAATTCTTTGGTTGTAGACAAATCAAAATTTTCCCAAAAGGCTTCATGAAACTAGGTGATTTTTTTAAGGAAATTGCTAATATTGACATAATTCATAAAAATTTCCCCACTACCTCTTTCCTGTTTCTCTTCATGTCTTTCTTCATTTACACTGTCTTATATTTTAGTTTTTTTTTTCAGTTATTGAACATCTGGTTTCACATATAATAGGCAGTCACTCTACTTCTGAGTCACCACTCTGGCTGTTTCTATTTTATTGTGCAACAATACGAAGTATTGTACGAAGAATGCTTTCATTCTCTTGAATGGTTTTATACTATTTTGTTATGTTTGATACTATTGCATATAAAGTTTTGCTCAACTATTTCAAAGAAAGAGACATTATGGTAGTTACTGTTAATTATGGTTTGTCTTGTAGTAAAATGCTGTGTTGCTTGCATTGTTCTGATCTTACCTGCTTTGTTATGTCCTTTTTGTCTTAATCTCTTTAAAATAAAAAAAAAAACAGACAAAAGTATTATATAGCACTACTGTATGTGAAGATAGTGGTTAACCTTGCAGGGTGGGGATGAGAGGAAGCACAAGGTGGGCATTTGGAGTGATATTAATGCTCTGTGTCTTAATTTGGATTTTAGATACCCAAGTTTGTTCTTTTTGAGAAAATTCACTGAGCTGTACACTTGTAGTAAATGTGTTTTTCTATAAATTCTTGCACTTACTAGCAAGTTTATTTTAAGAAGTAGTTTAGCTGGAGATTTAGCTCAGCAGCACAAGGGCCTTCCTGGTAAGCTATAGGTAATGAGTTCGACTGTTGGTACAAAAAAAAAAAAAGTAGTTTAAATTGGGTATGGTACATACCTGTAATCCCAGCACTCTGGAAGGCTGAGGCAGAAGGATTCCAGGTCTAAGGCCAGCCTGTAAATGAGGGTCTTAGCAACATCTTGTCTCAATAAATAAATAAACTTACAAAAAATAGAAGAGGGCAGAAGATGTAGCTCAGTCAAAAGACTCTGGGTTCAATTCTCAGTCCTGTACAGAAGGTAGCTTAATGTAATTACAGTCTGCATGTCTCAAGCTTTATTAGGCAGTTTTATGTAATGATAGCCCAAGGTTCTATATAGGATAACAATGCTAGTCTCTATCATTCATACCCTTAACTGTTGCTAGAAGGCTTTTATTTTCTTATGTTCTCTTATATGTATACTTATTTCTGAGAATTCCCTGAAATACATACATACCTCCTGTAGAAATCTCCAGTTTTTTGGTAGCTTCTTTCTCTGAGATTTCTGAAGTTAAGACATGGCCTCATAGATGATCTGAGCAACTTTTGACCCTCTCCTATGTTGCTTATCTCACTTTCACTGTCTCTAGGGGCTGAACTTGCCTCTGCCATTCTCCTCTGAACACTGGTATGTCTACCCAATCTATTGTGTTTTCTTCCCTATGTCCCAAATACACACATGGGCAGATCTTTCAGGAAGATTTCTTCAGCTGGGCTGTGTGAGCTCTTGTATCAAATCAGAGACTTTCTACCACACTCTTACCCTTCTAGGGCCCATGAGTGCCTTGGTGTTATGGTTTGATAACTAGTGGTCAACTTAACGCCAGCTGGATTACATCAGCATGCATTGAGAGAAGATGCTCCACCTGAGAAGGGTTGCCAGGATAAATAGGTGGAGAAGAAGAGAGGTGTGGAGAGGGATTGAGGCGTTATGGAGGCACTGTTGGTTCTCCTACGAGTTACTGTCTGAGCTGTTGGTTCTCCTGGAGAAGCTTTGGTCTTCACATCGAGCATTGCTTCCTGGCTCCGGAGGGGAAGACATGTGCTGCCTGGTCACCAGGATGAACTCGTCACGCTGCTTCCTGGCACGTTCCCGACTGTGCTTGTTGTCGGAGGAGCTCGGGGCCTCCGTGTCGCTGAGGACAGCTGTGGTTCCTTTCAGGACAGCCCCGCTCTTTGTTGTGAGTGTGACTTCTCAGCTCCAGTGTAGAACCCTCATCCCACTAGCACAGCTCCTTCATCCTGCTGGCATAGACTTTCTGGCTTCCACCACTGACCCTTGGGTCTTCCCGGCATGAATCCGTAAAAGAGACTGGCGTGAGTCCTTGTGGGCCCTGGACTTCCAGTTGGACTCGTGGAGGCATTGTCCTGAGCTCTGGGTTTTTATCTGGACTCATGTGGGACATTGCCGTGGGGTTTAGGCTCTTGACTTAAATAATCTATGTCGTTGGTGTTGCGGATAGATTTCCTGCATTTTCCTGTGTTAACTTTCAGTGACCATTATAAAAATATTATAAACTCCATGTCCTGACCTGAATTGTTCTCTGTGTACAACCCCTAACTACAACACTTGGGATCAACGACAAACTGCACAGAGGGCAGAAATAATTATTGAACATTACACCTGCTCCTCCTACTTCCAGACCCAGCTTCTTAATTGGCCCTACTCTAGGCACAGTTCTTTACTGCTGGTCACTTGTTCCTAAGGGAACCAGTTAAGAGTCCTGATGGTCCTGCTTCCCTCAGGTTCTCCAGTTTATTACATAGTTTTGTACACTTCTGAACCTCAGTCATGGGCAAGGTCCTACCTCTTTCCAATCAGCAAAGTGACCATCTCACCCTAGTTTATTCAGGATGATACCATTTTTAACACAAAAATCTCTGCATTCCCAGAATGCCTTTAGTTGACTTATTACCTACCTAACAACCTGGCATCTGGTTCCTAGAGTAGGACCCATTGGAGATAGCTGACATTTATTTAGTTTCCTCCAAATTTTTCATGGCAATCGGACAGGATATTAAGATACCTAGAGCATACACAGAACTTTCAGGGAGCAGTGTTGCTTATGTCCACATCAAGCCCACTGGCTGAGCCTTGACAAGAACATTGAGAAACTTGAACCCACACTTGGCTGAAGAAACTGATCTAAATCTGGCAGATCTGATGCTTCCTCATCATGTCTGGCCAGTGTCTAACATGTATACCACATTCTTGTGCCCTGGCTTTCAGATCAGGTTCACTGAATAAAGGCCAGGCTCACAGGGAAGTCAACTGTGTGTTAAGAGTTATCATAGATCTTTATCAAAAGAAGACCACTGGACCTTCACTGTGGGCAACCTGAATTCCCTGGTGATGCAAGAGGAGAGATCCCTGCACTTAGTGGAAGGTCTAGTTCTTTAGGATGATGTCAACCAGGGGAGAGAAAGCTCCATTGTAATGGCCCAGACAGAGAAGTGAGTAAAAGAATGAATATCTTAAACACATTTATTTGAGAAACTAGTCCTTAGACAAAGCTGAAGAATAATGAAAAGTTAGTCCATTGGTCTCAGATATCATGCCACAAACCATATTCATCTTAGGGTGAGTTTTTTAGGCAGGTTCAGATGAAGAACAGCCAGAAGTGAAAGCAAATGTTCTTCATCAAACATAAAATAAAATGGAAATACAATACTGCTATGTTAAATGCTCACTGAAGGAGTACTTTCTAAAACTAGATTTTATTTATTTACTTATTTAGAGATAAAGTTTCACTGAGTTGCTCAAGCTGGCCTCTGGCTACCTCGTCCTTCCAAGTAACTGGAATTACAGGTATGTACCACCATGCTACCCAACTCTAGATTTTAGTATAAGTAAAAGGCAAAGCTTGAAATAGAAGTGAAAAGTTTTTCTATTAATTTAATTTGTTTGGAGAAATGTCACTAGCCTATTTAAATTTACTTAAGGAAATTCTTGTTTATAGAATAAGTAGGAGTTGAGTTTGAGAACCAGCGTCTACTTATTGGAGTAGAAGTTCCTTATTGCTCTAAGGAACAAATGCCTCATTAGGATTTGTATGTTAGTTTGCCTTGGATCTCTCTATTCTGTCTGTTCTCCCTCCTCCCCACATCCCACTGGTGGTTGAACCAAGGACCCTGTGTATGCTAAGCATTTGTTCCACCTATGAGGTACATTCCCTACTCTTCTCTATTTTTTATTGTGAAACGTCTTGCCTTGCCCTCTTGAGTAGCTGTGATTATAGACATCTGCCACTGCATCCCTTCCTGTTTTCTTAAATTAAATATTGCCCACCACAATCTTGACTTTGCTCTTAATTTTTTAAAATATTTTATTTAAAAGGAAAAAGAGAAAAAAAGCAGAACAAAACAAAACAGTGTAAGGGTACAAGTAATTCAGAACTACAGAAAAGCAAAAAAACAAAAAACAGTATGCTATCACCAGTTAATAGATTACTCGCTATCATCTTAGAAACGGTGTTTCAGGTCACAGGATCAAAGCACACAAAGCGAACATTCAAACAGTGAGACTGCAAACAGTTGTGTTCAGTAATCCAATCCAAAATATTAATATGGTCTTCTATGTAACACACCTAAATACCCTTGCTGTTGTATCCTTTAGGGCACTTTTCTTTCCCTCTCTTTATTACAACAAAATTTACACATTTGGGGCTTTATTGCTCCCTTAGATCTTATTACTTTTTTTTTGTAAGAGAATAAAGTCAAGCATGATAAAACAAAGCTGTCAGTCAAAACCAAGGATAGACATAGCACATGATGTAAAAACAGAGTACGAGGTTATCAACAATGGTTACCATAATGCCTCTTGTATCCTTAAGAAGAATTGTCTATCTCTTTAGGTATTATAGAGTTAAACATAACAGTAGAGAACAAGACCAATAAAACCTAAACTGACTTTGCTCTTAATTTACCTTGCAAATTTTATTGTTTATATAGTTCAGCTGGATGCAGTAGTGTACACCTGTAATTCTAGCACGGGAGGCAGAGGCAGAGGGACAGTAAGTCCAGGCTCTGGCTGGACAATTTAGCAATTTAGCAAGACTTAGACTCAAAACTTCAGAAAGTGGGCCAGCTGGAAATACAGCTTACTGTGAAGGTTCTGGGTTCAATCCCTAGTATTAAAGAAGAAAAAATATATAATTCAGAGAAGATTGAGGTGTCTAACTTATTTAGGTTTTACTCATGGAATGAGAGCTGTTTTCTTCTTCTCTAAAGTGACGTGGCTTATTTATTTTTATCCTTGTGCTCCAGTCTTTCTGGGTTGATATTAGGGCTCAGCAAAGTTGGTTGTGGAAATAAGCAGGATTATCAATTACAAGATCCCAGGACAGTGCTAAGTAATTCCCAGGATCTTGCAACTTCTCTCAGGATCCTATGATATATGGACTGCACAAAAAAGAAGAGACACCAGGAAGAGCCTGCTCTCCTGATGCCTCACTGTAGCCCACTCTATGTCTTCTAGAGGACATTTTGGGTTTTGCTTTTATCATTTCTTCTCTTTGTTTGACCCAACTTCACACCACAGAGCTAGTGCTTTCTTTCCTCTTCCACCTCTCACTTTTTTTTTTTTTTATTTTGAAGGTAGTAAAATACAACAGACAAAGCCATTTGAGACAATGCAGTGAAACTGGTACAGAACTTCAGAGCAGGTTACCAGGATAACAGTAATAGGTACCATAGTATATCTCGTTATCTTCACAATAGTTGTCCATTCAATCAGGTATAGCAAAATCAAACCAAAACCAGAACATTATAATACCTACAAAAATAGAATATTGAATAAAGCAAACTGATTAATCAGAACAAAGCAAAAGAGTGAAAATAGTATTTGCCTTCAAAGGGAAGATAGAAGGAAATCCCCCATATTTGCTGTATTGCATATTGTCATCCTCCCAAGAGATGCTCAGACCTCTTGCTCCCAGGGTGTTGGTGGTGGATGGGATGTTTGATTCTCAGCCCATGCACCAGTAGACTCACTGGAGGTGCTGACTGATTCTCTTCTTGGCTCACTCACTGCTTGCTTGAGCCACGGCTGCTTACTAGGAAGGCAGGCAGGTTGCTTTCCATCGCTCACTTTTCAAATAAACTGTTAGCACTGTTTATGGCTTGTCTCATCCAGTCGTTTGTTTAAGGCAAGAAGAGCCTGGAATATTTTTAATTGGAGAGCACTTTCTAGAGGAACTACCTGACAACACGAAGACTAGCACAGGGGTCCAGGATGAACACTTGTGGTCTCTGCAGTGCAGCACACAGGGATCTGGTCCCCCAGCCAATGCACCTCATTCGGTGGCCAAGCAAGTAAGTTACTGGTGAGGGGGAAGAGAGTGCAGAGAAGCCACTACAAGGGGTGTGATGTGATGCCAAAGTGCACTTTTGATAAATAACCATTAGGTCAACTCTGTTGGATAGTCTGCCTCACCAATTGGAGAATGGCTTTGCCTCATACTATTTATCAAGTGAAGTTAAACTTCCTTCACAGTGGAAAAGGTTTCAGCAACATGGATTGATGAATTCTTACTGTAGTTCAATGTGTTGTACCAAGCACGACATAGATTATGGAGGTGACAAAATCTCCCACTCTTGACCCTGACAAGCGTTTCTCCCTCAGTGTTCCCTGAAACATCTAGACTGCTTTTCTCAAGAATCACAACATCAGTTCAATCCTTAACCAGTTCGTTTTCAATTTGCTCAAGAGCCAAACTATTACATCACACAGCTGTTGTTCAAATGAGAGCATAGTAAGGAGATTTATGGAGAGTAAACTTTCTTTTTGCTTAATCCTAGTTGGAGTAGTGGAACAGAATTACTTTGCGTTCTGTAAATCTCCATTAGGGGGCGCGCTTCCCTCCATATTCCCTACATGTTCAGCGCCATTTGAAATTCTGCAAGTGGAATGCCAGGGCTTTGTTTGGTTTCTGAATTTTAAGTCCAAGAGAAGAAAGGTTTCTAACTCATACCTTCTCAACCAAGAAATTGGGTAGTTCTCATAATTATGCCCAGGAAGAGTCTGTTTTCTTTATACTGCTAGCAATATGAAGTCCTTAGCAGTATAAAGTATAATGTAAAGCATCATGTCCTTAAGAAGTCCCCAAACTTTGCTGGGTTTTGAATTCTATTTTTACAGGACAATAGTATGGCTAGCACAACAGAAAAACATTCAATAATACATCCATAAGTATCAACCTCAAAAGAGTTTGCTAATCAACAACACAATCCTGTTTAAAGGGCAAAAGGATGCTGGAAAGAATTGTAATGGTTGTTTAAATTCTATTTTGTACTAGGTATTTTGTAGATATTAGTTCACTTAATCTTCTAACAGAAGTTGACAAACTATAGCTCAAAATATAATGAGTTCACTGGCAATCTATTTTTGTCTTTTTTAAAGTGAATGTTTAAGAGAGCTCGCACTATGTATTCAGGGCTGACTTTGAATTTGCCATCTTCCTTCCTTGGCCTCCTGAGTGCTGAGATTACTGGCATGCAACACCCCAGATGATAGGACATTTTTGTAAACAAAGTCTTGTGGAAACAGTCGTGCTGATCTGTTTAGATATAGCTTATGCTCTTTCCACATACATTGACAGAGGTCATATGGTCCACAGAGAATAACATATTTATGATCTGACTCATTAAAGAAAATATTTGCTGATCTCTATTCTGTAACCATGTGCAATGGGAATTATTCACATCTACTGATGAATGAACTCAAACAGAGAAATTAGGTAATTAGTCCAAAATGATACTGCTAAGAAACGGCAGAGCTAGATTCTGATTGCAGGTCAGTCTTCTTACCAAAGCCCTTTGTCTTCCTGCTTGTGTAGCAGGACAGCCCCTGCAGGTTTTCAGGCACCAAGTAGACCTGCTTCTGTGTGTTGTGAATCTCATGTGTTGTAATGAGTCCAGGCAACTATGTAAGTACTGTTTCTGTGGATCTGTGTAATTCAATTTCAGCTTGCCTTTCCTGCCTCGTCTCCCGCGCCCCACTGAACGTAAGAGTCAGTGTTTGCACTGTTCCCAAACTCACCTTCACTTTCTCCTTCCTATTCATGATTGTGCGACCCTCAAATAAATAGCCTTCTTTAGTCTTCAGAACCTTCCTGGTGCTCTGGACATCTGACCCTGATCATGCCAGGCAGTGTTCTTTCTCTGCCTTGAATGAACTTTTTTAGATGCATGTCCCATCTGCTAAATAAGGCTGTAAATTTCTTGCCAGTGAGGACTGTGACACTCCAGGCTGCACCCTCGTAGCGTGAGCATCCACGCTGGGGCTAATGTGACAGCAGTCCCATTGGAGTGGTGAGCAGTCTCCCACAGAAGTAAATCCTGCTTATGCTTCTACACAACTCATGAAAGCACAGTGTTGAAATCTGGATATGGTGTACAAAGCACGATAAAGTGAAGAAAAATGTGTTAATAAAGTATCTTTTTCTTTACACAGTTCTGAGAACCAAACCCAGGGGTGCTCTACTACCACACTTAATTCCTCAGTCCTTTTAAAAAATATTTATGCATTTTATTTTGAGATACAGTATTGCTAAATTCACCAGGTTAGGCTAGAGCTTTGGATCCTCTTGCCTCAGTCTCCCTAGAAGCAGGGATTATGGATGTGCATTATTGCAAAAAATCATTCATTGCAAAAAAATATTCATTTTACCTTTGATTTTGATTCTTAAACCTGCAGAGTTTTTTTTTTTTTTTTTTTTAAGTAGCATTAGCTTTCCCATCAACTGTGTGAGCTAAGATGACTTTCGTAGGAAGACAGCATAAAATTGGAAGCCAGATCTGGGGCTGAAATATCTCTCTGCTGATTACCAGGTCTGTGACCTTGGACAAGTTGCTGGACCTCACTGGGCTTCAGTGTCCTCATATTTATAGCAGTGAAAATAGTAACTGCCTAATGGGATAACCGTGAGCAGCAACTTAGGAGACACATTTAAAATGTTTAACCCAGACTCTTGAAATTATTAAGTTCTTCATAGTTACCAGCTATTCTTTTTCTTAGTTTCTGTCCCTAGATGAACACCAGATGTAAATATTTAAAGCTGACTGAAAGCAGATATTGGTGGCACCTGCCTGTAATTTCAGAGCTCGGGTAGGCTGAGGCAGGGGAATGGCAAGTTAGAGACTATTCAGGAAAACTTGGGGATCTAGCAGTGCCTAATCTCAGAATAAAACTTAAAAAGGGCTGAGGATGTAGCTCAAGACCCTAGGTACAATATCCAGTATCAAAAAAAGAAAAAAAAAAACAGTAAAGATAAAGAAAAAAGGAGGGCGAGACTGAATCTTGTGAACCTACTCTTGTGCATTAACTACCATTTCTGACTAGGACCTCAGTCAATACTACTGCAAAGTGCTCCTGCACCCTGAAAGATTGCCAAGCAATTTGGTGATGCACATCCTTCCCACTGTACCTCTAATTTAATAAAGACAAAGCACAGGAAAAACAGATATTTCCGTCTCCTTTCCCTTTCTCCAAATACCACTTATAGGAGACATGTGATTCTAAGCTGGAGACAGATTTAAGAAACAGTACAGTGTCTCTAACTGCTTCTGGGTGCAATGCCTCAGGGTGTCTTGGGTAAACTCTTCTTTGGTAACAGTAGATTCCTTCATCTATTGCCTTCCTGAGATTCCAACACTGTTTTGCTCCACAGTTACTTGCCTTGAGGCTGCAAGTTAGCCCTGCCCACCTTTCCCTGCTTCCCTGAACTTTCTCAGTTGGTTATCAGTCCAGGATACATGAAGTTTTAGATTTAAAGGCTGCTTGTACTATAGGGTGAAAAATTGGGGTTGACATAGACAATTTACAGATAGGGAGGTTGAGTCTTAGGTGTTGAATCTAGCCTGATTAGCTGAACTCTGGCTTTACAGCTTCTCTTTTGCTTCCTTTTACTAGGCTAGCCAATTTTCATGATGGTTTTGGAAACTGTATTCTTTGAAGTGGTCTGAATTCTTACAATAGTAATCTCCCTGGATTTTGTGACTCCAAAACCCTAGCCTGGGGTAAACTCTTGTTCTGATTTTCTAACCTCTTCACTTGGAGGAAAGCCAAGTATCACAACAGATACAGTTAAAAGCATAATCTCAATTAAACACCCACTTCCTACCTGGCCTGGATTCTCATCCCCTCCCAAGAAAAAGAAAAGAAAAGAAGAAACATCTTTACCTACATAAAACAACTCTTGGTAACTTTTCCATTTATTTTTAATAAGTACATAAGTCAGTTGGTTCCTTTTTCAAGTGACCTTTTGAAGTTGTTAAACTGGTTTCTTCCTATCAACAGCTGAAACAAATGACCAAGAATAAAATCTCCCAGGGGGGAAAAATAAAAAGGAAGGAAGGAAGGAAGGAAGGAAGGAAGGGAGGAAGAAAGAAAGAAAGAAAGAAAGAAAGAAAGAAAGAAAGAAGGAAAAGGTGCCTGGAACATACTAGGATGATCTAAGCACACAAGATATAACCATCCTGGGATGAGAGTTCCAACTGCATTGACCTGACTGCTCTAGATAACTATAGATTTCTATAGATAACTATAAGTGTTGATAATTAAAGCAACTAATAAAGGACCTTTTGGTAATGAATGAAATGCTTCTGGAAGCATCCCAAAGAAACACACTCATCTAGTATACCCTGTGATAGGAGAAGGAAACAAAGTTTGAGAATATGAGAGTTACTGTAGTTGAAGTGATGGATGAAGAAGGATTTCTGGTTGAGAACTGTCAGGAAGTCTAGCCAAGCACTAAATGCAGCTGGAACTCCAAATACAAGACTTGGGAAAGACCACTTTGGGGGATTTGGGCCAGGAAGAGTCTTATTACAGTTGTGGGAAAGGAGGCTCACAGAGCACAAGACCAAGAGTTGACTCTATGAAGTGAAAACACAAACTCACCATTTGCTCTGAAAAGTTTCTACCAGAATAGAGCTTGTGGTTACTTTGTAATACTCATTTCTGAGCATAAGACAAATAGAGGGCAAGATTCCTGTGGCACACATGCTGGTTCACACTCTACTCTAAAGCTGATTTAGAGTAGACAGTGGTCTCTAGATCCAGACTGAAATACATTTCCATAGAGGAACTGAGTTCTAGTGTTCTGCAGCACATATAGTGGCTACAATCTACAACAATTTATTCTGTTTTGGAAAGAATTAAAGGCAGCCAAACCTGCTAGCTCAGCCCTATAATCCCAGAACTCTGGGAGGCTGAGATGGGAGGATCTAAAGTTTAACACTCAGCAGGGGCAGTTTAGCAATTTAGAGATACCTGTCTCAAAATGAAACTATTTAAAAGTGAGGTGCAGATGTCTTACAGTGTGAAGGCATTAAGTTGAGCCCCCAGCACCACCAACAAAATGAAACAAAACAAAACAAAAACAAAAACAAAAACAAAAACAAAAATTTCAAAGAATTGGAAGAGACTCCATGAGGCTATAGAGGAAATCAAATTAGAAGTATTCTCCCATGTAAAGATAGAAATAGCAACCTTAGTAAAGGAGTTGCTGAACACAGCTGAAGAAGAAATAGAGAAAAAAGTACAGGAGCATGGAAAATTGATTGAAGCCTTGAATGAACAATACAGAAAACAAGCAGAATTCATGAAACAAACTCAAAGAAACATCCAAAAAACAAAAAAAATTCTATTCAGACTGGCAGAACCATTTAATGAAACTGAGGATAGGATTTTGGGCCTCAAGGACAGGATTGCAATTAGTGATCATGAAAGGACAGAACTTTTAAAAATAACAAATAAGCATGAAATGATAATCCAGCAGCTTCAACATGAGGCCAGGAGCAACAATGTCAGATTAATAGGCATCAGTGAAAATGCAGGAGTCAGTGCAAATGACATAACTAAAATATTCACAGAAGTAATAGCAGAAAATTTCCCAAACATGGGGAGAAATCTGGTATGCACATAAGTGAGGCATACAGAATGCCAAACAGCCACAAACAGCATAAATCTACACCCAGACATATAATAATTAAGATCTCAGACATACAATGTAAAAACAGAACATTGAAAGCTGTTAGAGAAAATACACAACTCACCTATCAAGGAAGGCCCGTTAAAATCACAGCAGACTTTTCAGAACAAACCTTCAAGTCAAGATGAGTTGGAGTGAGATATTTCAAGCTGTGAAAGAAAACAATTTTCAACCCAGACAGATTTACCCAGAAAAACTTTCATTCAAGTTTAATGAAACAAAAAGAAACAAAATACTTCCATGACAAAGAACAACTGAAGAAATTCATGTCCACCAAACCAATCCTAGAAAGAGTATTGAAATACATACTAGATAGAAATAAAAATAACCATAATCCCCAGAACAACAACAGAAAGAAACCACCAGGTAGCACAGTAAAACAATGGGGAAAAACAGAAAGCAAACAACTGGAACACTACATGGTAAAACCGAGCCAGTACATATCAGTGATATCCATAAATGTAAATGGCTTCAATTTACCTATCAAAAGAAATAGGTTGACAGAATGGATCAAGAAACAAGATCTTACAATATGCTATACACAAGAAACACACCTGACTGAAAAAGAAACTCATAGATTAAAAGTCAAAGGATGGAAAACAGTATTTCATGCAACAGGAACCCAGAAAATAACAGGGTTAACCATTCTGTTTGCAGACAACGTGAACTTCAAACCTAAAATGATTAAAAGAGATAAGACCATTACACACTCATTAGTGGAAAAATTCAAGAGGAAAAACTAACAATTATAAATATATATGCACCAAATATATATAGACAGATACTAATGGACATGAAAAACCAAATACACAAGAAACAATACACAGAAAACAATTATAACAGGGGACCTTAACAGCCCATTGCCACAAAGAGATAGATCAACTAGACCAAAAGGACAGCAAAGAAATAATAGAACTGAATCATATCTGTGAGCAATTGGACTTAGTAGATGTTTATAAAGTGTTCCCCCCAACCACATCAGAATACACATTCTTCTCAGCTGCACATGGGACATTCTCCAAAAGAAACCATACATTATCCCATAAAACATTCTTAAGTAACTGCAAGGTATTGAAATTATCCCATGTGTAATATCTGACCACAGTGCACTGATATTAGAAATTAATGGCAAAAGAAATTGCAAAACCTACATAAATCCATGGAAGTTAAATAACAAATTTTGAACAACCAGCGAGCTACAGATGAAATTAAAGAAGAAATAAAGCAACACCTACAATTCAATGAAAATGCAGAAAAAACATACTTCAATCTGTGGGATGCAATGAAAGCCGTCTTAAGAGGGAAATAAATACAGGGAAATAGCAGTAAATCATCATATCAAGAAAACAGAACAAGCACAAATAACCTAATGCTTCATCTCAAATGTCTAGAAAAAGAAGAGCAAGTTAAACCCAAAGCTCATAGAAGGGGGGAAATTGTAAAGATTGGAGCAGAAATCAATGCAACTAAAAGTAAAAAAAAAAATACAAAAAAAATTAATGAATCGAAAAACTGGTTTTCTGAGAGAATACACAAAATTGACAAACCTCTAGCTAACTTTATCAAGAAAAAAAAAAAAAGAAAAAAAAAACCCAAATTCATGCAATAAGGACTGAAAAGGGGGAAATTATGACAGATCCCATGGAAATTCAAAAGATCATAAAAATCTACTTTGAAAATCTCTACTTACACAGAGTGGAAAACATAGAGGAAATGGACAGATTTCTAGAAACATATAAACTACCAAAGCTCAATCAAGAAGACAGAGCAATTTTGAATAACCCAATATCAGCTATTGAAATTGAAAACATGGCATTGGACCAGCTCGGCGGGTCCTGAGTGGGCCTGCAATGGCCTTCCCATTTCCCAGCCATGCTTGGCTGACTCTGGAGTTCTAAGCAAGCAAGTGGGTACTATTGGTCCCAGAGGCTGGGCGGCCTGGGGCGAGTGCCCCCCCCCCCAGGACTTTCCCCCAAGCCCAGCTAGTTTGGGACCCTCACTCAGCCCTGGACAGGGAACTTCACGGTTTCTGGGTACACTGGACCAGAGCAGCGGGTCCTGAGCAGGCCTGCAGTGGCCACCCCCTACTCCCAGCTGTACTTGTCAGATTCTGGAGTTGTAAGCAAGCAAGCAGGCACCACAGGTTCCAGAGGCTGGGCAGCCTGGGGTGAGTGCCCCTGCACTCCCCCCACACCTCCAGCCCAGCTAGTTTGTGACACTTGCTCAGCCCGGACAGGGAACTTCCTTGTTTCCCAGTGCACTGGACCAGTCCATCGGGTCCTGAGAGGGCCTGCAATGGCCTCCCCACTCCCAGCTGTGCTTGGCAGACTGTAGAGTTCTAAGCAAGTAGGTGCCATTTGTTCCAGAGGCTGGGAGGCCTGGGGTGAGTGCCCCCTGCACCTTCCTCTGTGCCCAGCTAGTTAGGGATCCTTGCTCGGCCCAGACAGGGAACTTTGCGGCCTTCTGTTGCACTGGACCAACTTGGCAGGTTTGAGCTGGCATGACCCACCCCTAAAGACCCTCTCTCTATCTGGGGAACTGGGTGGCCAGAGTCTCAGAAGCTGAGGGCATAGAAGAGATTTCCAACAGACCCTGGGGAAGCCTTGGAATAACACTTGAAACACTTGAAAAACAGAAATATAGGAAAATGACAAAACGAAAGACCAAATTACAATCTCAAACCTCCATCCCATCCCAAGAAACCTTAGGAACTATGTATATAGAAGAAAACATATACCATACACCTGAAATGCCTGAAATAATAGCAACTGAAATAAAGAAGCAACTATGGGGAGCTTTAAAAGAATTCAAGCTAGAAATAATCTCCCAGGTAAAAGGAGAAATAATAAAAGAAATGAAGGAGATGCTGAACATATCTAAAGAAGACACAGTTAAAAAATTGGAGGAACTAAACAAAAAGATAGACTCCCTGGATGAACAATATAAAAAACAAACAGAATACATAAAGCAGATACAAAGAGATATACAGGAAATCAAAAATTCCATTGAAAGCTGGAAAAACTACCTCCATGAAAGTGAAGAAAGAATTTCAGACCTTGAAGACAAGATTGCAGTTAGTGAACAGGAAAGGAAAGATCTTTCAAAAATAAGGAATCAGGAAATAACAATTCAACAACTGCAAGATGATGTGAAGAAAAACAACATAAGACTGATAGGGATAAATGAAAAAGAAGGGAACAACATAAAGAATGTCAAGAGGATATTTAGAGAAGTAATAGCTGAAAATTTCCCAAACATGAGATTGGAAACCGACATCAGGATCAGTGAAGCATAAAACAAAAAACCACTAAGCAAAGCAGACAATTAAACAGAACAGAAAGATAAAGATGCAACAGCAGAAAGATAACATGTCAACAATAAACCAACATGTAACAGTTATAAACATTAATGTAAATGGTCTCCATGCACCAATTAAAAGAAACAGACTGGCAGAATGGATCAAGAAACAAAATCCAACCATATGGTGTCTATAAGAAACTCATCTAACTCTAAAGGATACACACAGAATGTAAGTCAAAGGATGGAAAACTATACCTCATGAAAAAGGAACCTCAAAAAAGTGGGAGTAGCTATTCTGTTTGCAGACAATGTGAACTTTAAACCAATAATGATCAGAAGAGATAAAGAAGGTCACTACATACTTGTTAGGGGAAAACTTCAAGAGGAAGAGATAACTATCTTAAATATATATGCACCAAATTCCAGAGCACCCAGTTATATAAAACAAGTATTAACAGAAATGAAAAACCAAATTAGTAGTAACACAATTATAACAGGAGACCTTAACACACCATTGACACCAAGAGACAGATCAACCAGACAGAAAATCAGCAAAGAAAAAAAGGAACTGAATACACCTGTGAACAAATGGACTTATAGATACGTACAAAGTATTCCATCCAACAACATGAGAATACACATTCTTCTCAGCAGTACATGGGTCATTCTCTAAAATAGACCATATATTAGCTCACAGAACATATTTAAATAAATGCAAAGGATTTGAAATTATCCTTTGCATATTATCAGATCATAGCACTATGAAATCAGAAATTAATGATAAAAGATACTGCAAGAATCCCACGAACACATGGAAACTGAATAACACACTCTTGAGTAATCAGTGGGTCACAGGAGAAATTAAAGAAATTAAACAATACCTAAAAGCAAATGAAAACACAAATACAATTTACTGTAATCTGTGGGATGCAATAAAAGCTGTCCTCAGAGGAAAATTTTGGCATTGAGTTCCCACATTAGGAAAACAGAACAAATACAAATAAATAACCTGATGTTATACCTCAAACATCCAAAAAAGAAGAGCAAGTCAAGCCAAAAGCCAAAAGAAGGAAGGAAATTCTAAAAATCAGAGCAGAAATCAATACAACAGAGACTAAGAAAACAATCCAAGGATCAATGAATCAAAGAGTTGGTTCTTTGAAAGAATTAATAAAATTGATAAGCCCCTATCCAACCTTATTTAAAAAAGAGAAGAAAAAGCTCAAATTCATACAATAAGGAATGAAAAAGGTGACCCACTACAGACTCTATAGAAATACAGATCATCAACACCTATTTCAAAAACCTCTACTCTCAAAGGTTTGATAACACAGAAGAAATAGACAGATTCCTACAAACATTTGAAGTACCAAAGTTAGGTCAAGAAGATGTAGAATGGCTGAATACCCAAATTCTATTAATGGAATTGAAAATGTAATTAAGTCCTTACCTACAAAGAAGAGCCCAAGTGCAGACAGATTCACTGCAGAATTCTACAAGAAATACAAAGAGGACCTAATGCCGACACTGCTCAAACTCTTCAATGAAATTGAAAGGGAAGCAATCCTTCCTAAGTTGTTCCTTGAAGCAAATATGACTCTAGTATCAAAACCTGAGAAGGACCCAACTGAAAAAGAGATCTACAGACCAATCTCCCTAATGAACACAGATGCAAAAATCCTCAATAAAATATTGGCAAATAGGATGCAGCAAATCATCAAGAAGATTATACACCATGACCAAGTGGGATTTATCCCAGGCATGCAGGGATGGTTCAACATATGTAAATCAATAAATGTAATCCACTGTATCAATAAAGCCAAAAGTAAAAGTCACATGATCATTTCTATAGATGGAGGAAAAGCTTTTGATAAGGTCCAACATTCATTTATATAAGAACCTTACAGAAAATTGGAATAGATGGTCTTTACCTCAATACAATAAAGGTCATCTATGACAAACCAACATCCAGTATCATAATAAATGGCAAAAAACTGAAAACCTTTACTTTAAAATCAGGCACAAGACAAGGATGTCCCTTATCACTGGTCCTATTTAATATAGTACTGGAAATACTAGCCAGAGCAATTAGACAAGAGAAATAAAAGGGGTAAAGATTGGAAAAGAAGAAGTTAAATTATCACTGTTTGCAGATGACATGATACTCTACATAGAAGACCCCCAAAACTCCATTGAAAGACTCTTAGATGTAATAAATAAATTCAGCAATATAGTTGGATACAAAATCAATACTCAGAAATCAATAGCATTCCTATACACTAACAACAAAATCACTGATAGAGAAATAAGAGAGGCCACACCTTTCATAGTAGCAACCAAAAAAAAAAAAAAAGAAATATTTAGGAATTACCTCATGAAAGAAGTGAAAGACCTATACAGGGAAAATTATAATACACTGAAAAAAGAAATTGAAGGCCATCTCAGAAAATGAAAAGACATCCCTTGCTCATGGATAGGAAGAATAAATATTGTGAAAATGGCCATTCTTTCAAAATTGTTATACAGATTCAACGCAATCCCAATAAAAATACCATCAACATACCTCATGGATCTCAAGAAATCACTCCTAAAATCACTCCTGCGAGAAGAGACGTAGAATAGCAAAGACAGTTCTAAGAAGCAAAAAGTAGGCAGGAGGCATCACAATCCCTGACTTGAAGTTATACTACAAAGCAACATAGTAAAATCAACATGGTACTGGAATCAAAACAGAGCCGAAGATCAATGGAATAGATTAGAAGATACAACCACAACTACAAACACACTCAACCACTTTATCTTTGATAAAGGGGCCAAACGGTTTCACTGGAAGAACAACAATCTCTTTCATAAATGGTGTTGGAAAAATTGGCTCTCCATATGCCAAAAACTAAAACAAGACCCATGCCTATCACCATGTACTAAATTAAAATCTAAATGGACCAAAGATCTGAATATTAAAACAGAAACACTAAATCTATTGGAAGACAAATTGGGTAAAAACCTTGAAGACATATGGGTAGGTAGAGAATTCATGCACAGGAATCAAACCACATGGGAAATACTTCCCAGAATCAATAACTGGGATCACCTCTTATTAAAAAAGTTTCTGCATGTCAAAGAAACCTCCATGATAGTGAAAAGAAAACCCACAAACTGGGAAAAAATCTTAGTGAACTGTCCCTCAGACAAAGGACTTCTGTCTGAAATATATAAAGAATTAAATAAAAAACCAGACCCCAAAATTCAAAGATCCAATCCAAAAATGGGCATCTAAGATGGATACACACTTCTCAGATGAAGAAATACAAATGGCAAATAAATACATGAAAAAATGTTTATCATCATTACTCATCAGAGAAATGCATATTAAAACCACACTGAGATTCCATCTCACTCCTGAAAGAATGGCCAGGGTGAAGAAAACCACCAGCAACAAATGCTGGAGAGGCTGTGGGGAAAAAGGAACTCTCCTGCACTGTTGGTGGACATATAGAGTGGTGCAACCATTGTGGAGGTCAGTCTGGAGATTTCTCAAAACGCTGGGATTGGAAGTCCCATTTGTTCCAGCTATTCCACTTCTAGGCATATTCCCAGAAGAACTGAAAGCATCATACCACAGTGATATATGTGCACCCATGTTTATAGCAGCATAATTTGTAACCGCCAGATCTTGAAAACAGCCTAAGTGTCCATCAGCTGTGGAATGGATTAAAAAAGCTGTGGTATTTTTATACAATGGAGTACTACTCAGCTACAAAGAAGGATCACATTGAGATATTTATAAATAAATGGGTGCAGCTTGAGACCATACTCATAAGTGAAATGAATCACACTCACATGTATGAATACTGAATAGTTTCCCTAGTGTAAGTAATAATATAAATACATAAAAGTATGTGGTAATCAGGTTTCCCCATTATATTGCTTTGAAGCCTTATAAAGTTTTCAGTCATTAATTGGAATGGTTTTATTCTAGGCTGTTTGATTTTATTGTCTGTGATGATATGAAAAGTTATTTTGAAGAAAACAAGACATCATAATAGCTACTGCTGATTTAATTTCATCGTGTTTTGAAGTCCCACAAAGTTGTTGTTCTTCTGTCTCCATTGGTTTTATCATGTTGTATCTTATTGGATTTTATTATATGTGATAGTATAAACAAAATTTTTTATAGGCAAAAAGATAATATAGAAACCATTGTTCATTTTGTGTTAGTTGGTTCTAAATACCCTGTAACACTTTCATCCTCTTGAATGGTTTCACACTGTCTTGATATGTTTGATGCTGTAGTATACAAAGTTATACTCAAATATTTCAAGGAAAGAGACACTATGGTAACTACTATTAAGTCGGGTTATCTTGTGGTGAAACACTATGTTGCTTAAATTGTTCTGCTATGACCTGTATTGTTATGTTGTTATGTCCTGTTTTATCCCACTCTTTCCCGTTTTAAAAAAATATTTATTTTTTTAATTAAAGGAAAAAATTTAAAAAATTAGCAGGTATATTATAGTAACTTTTTATTTCCAATTAACTTTACTTGAATCCCTGTATTGCTCTTACCATCTTGTTTTGACTGATTTTACTCTATTCTCTTTTGTTTGATAGTATTGAGTTTGAGGGTATAGGCAGCTACTTTGAAGGCAATAAGATTCATTATGATGTCCATCTGGTTTGACTATAATCTTCTTTTGAAGTCCTGTAATATCTCCAATGCTTAGGTTTTATTGGTTTGCTCTGTATTGTTTTGTTCAATTTTATTATACCTGATAATACAGCTCTTTTTAAGGTAGCCAGAGGCATTATGGTAAGCATTGTTGATTACCTTGTATTCTGTTTTTACATCATGTACTGTGTCCATTCTTTGTTTTGACCGACTCTGCTGTGTTTTGTCACACTTGGTTTTATTCTCTTCCAAAAAAGTAATAAGAACTGTGGGAATAATGAAACCCAAAATGTGTAATTGTTATTGTAAAAAAGAGAGGAAAAGAAAGTGCTTTAAAGGATACAACTGCAAGTGTGTTTAGGTGTGTATGACTGATGACCATATTACTAAGTTTTTGTTGGATCACTGAACACAACTGTTCGCAGTCTCACTGTTTGAATGTCCACTTTGTATGCTTTAACTTTGTAACTGAACAACTATTTCTAAGATGACAACATGGAGTCTATTAACTAGTGATTTTTTAGTTTATTTTTTTGAAATTCTGTATTACTTGTACCCTTTTACTGTTTTTTTTCTTTAAATAAAATAAAAAAGTAATTGAAAACACAATTTAAAATTTACCAACAAAGAAAAGCCTAGGTCCTGATTGATTCACAGCTGAATTCTATAAGAAATTTAGAGATTTGATGCCAATACTCCTTAAACTCTTCAATGAAATTGCAAAGGAAACAATCCTCCCTAAATCATTCCTGGAGGCAAGTGTTACTCTGATACCAAAACCAGAGAAAGATCCAACCAAAAAGGAGAACTATAGGCCAATCTCACTAATGAACATAGATGCAAAGATTCTCAATAAAATACTGGCAAATAGAATGCTACAAGTCATCAAGAAGGTTATACATCATGACCACGTGGGATTCCTTCCAGGAATGCAGGGATGGTTTAACATACACAAATCGATAAATGTAATACACCACATCAACAGAGCCCAAAACAAAAACCACATGGTCATCTCAATAGATGTAGAAAAAGCTTTTGATAAAGTCCAACACATGTTCATGATAAAAACCCTTCAGAAACTTGGAAGACATGGTGTCCACCTCAATCTTATAAAGGTCATATATGACAAATCAACAGCCAACATTGTACTAAATAGACAAAAACGGAAAGCTTTCACTTTAAAATCAGGAACAAGACATGGATGTCCACTATCACCACTCCTACTCAAAATAGTTCTGGGAACACTAGCCAGAGCAATTAGACAAGAGAGAGAAATAAAAGAAATAAAGATAGGAAAGGAAGAAGTTAAAAGAGACACTAAAGTATCCACTGCTGATCCTGGAGTGTCACAATGTGAAACCCAACAGTAGTATTACTCTTTGTTCAGAGTGACATTAGCCTGCTTGGGTTTGTTAAATCTCAACATAATTGAAGATATGGATAACTGCATGTATGTTTAAGTATACAGGATTGACAACATTATTTCTAAGTTTTTGTTGGATAGTTGAACAGAACTGGTTGCAGTCTCACTGTTTGAATCCCCACTTTATATGCTCCACTTTATTATGTTGAATAACTATTTGCCAGAGGACAATCTGTAATCATCAACTAGTGATTTCTTATTGTTTATTTTTTCTTTGAAAGTATGTGTTATTTCTACCGATTTTCTGTTTTGTTTAGTCTTTCTTTAAATAAAATTTAAAAAAAAGAAAAAGACACTACAGGGAGAAGTTAAATTATCACAACTTGCAGATGACATGATACTGTATACAGAAGATTCAAAAAACTCCATTAAAAGACTACTAGAAGTAATAAATTCATCAGTGTAGCTGGATACTTTGAATGCTCAAAAATTAACAACATTTCTGTACACAAACAAAAAAACTAATGGAGAGAGGAATTATGGAAATATCACCCTTCACAATAGCATCTAAAAAAGTAAAACACTTAGGAATCAACCTAAGAATTGTAAAAGCCTTATATGCTGAAAATTATGCTATGCTAAAATAGGAAATTTAAGAGGATATTAGAAAATGGAAGGATATTCCTTGCTCTTGGTTAGGAAGAACCAACACTGTGAAAATGGCCATGCTCCCAAAACTGTTATACACATTCTACACAATCCCCATTTCAAGTTCCATTAACACACAGATCTAGAGAAAGCACTCCTAAAATTCGTTTGGAAACAGAAGAAACCTAGAAGAACAAATGCAATTCTGGGCAACAAAGTCAAGGCAGGAGGCATCTGAATTCTTGCCTTGAAACTATATTACAGGAACCAGCTCAGCAGCGCTTGGGCTTGCCTGCATCAAGTTTCCGGCTGCTATGCTCGACCAGCTCCAGGAATTTGGGATTGCTTTCCTGTGCTCTCAACTCTGGAAACTGGGTGGACTGGGGTGAGTGTCCCTGCACCATCCCAAGCCCTAGGAGGGAGTTAAGATCTTTGCTCCTGCCGACCAGGGAACTTTGCTGCTTCCTGCCACACTGGACCAGCTCAGCAGGGCTTGAGCCACCCCCAGTGACCCTCTCTCAATCTGGGGAACTGGGTGGCCAGAGTCCCAGAAGCTGAGATCATAGAAGAGGATTTCCAACAGGCCCAGGGGAAACCTTGGAATAACACTTGAAACACAGAAATACAGGAAAATGCCAAAACGAAAGACCAAAATACAATCTCAAGCCTCCAGCCCATCCCAAAAACCTTAGGATCTAAGTACATAGAAGAAAACATATGCCATACACCTGAAATGCCTGAAATAATAGCAACTGAAATAAAGAAGCAACTATGGTGAGCTTTTAAGGAATTCAACTAGAAATAATTTCCCAGGTAAAAGAAGAAATGATAAAAGAAATGAAAGAGATGCTGAACATATGTAAAGAAGACACAGCTAAAAAATTGGAGGAACTAAACAAAAAGATAGACTCCCTGGATGAACAATATAAGAAACAAACAGAATACATGAAGCAGGTGCAAAGAGATATACAGGAAATCAAAAATTCCATTGAACGTTGTGCAAACCGCTTCAATGAAAGTGAAGATAGAATTTCAGACCTCAAAGACAAGATTGCAGCTAGTGAACAGGAAAAGAAAGATCTTTTAAAAATAACAAGGAATCAGGAAATAACAATTCAACAGCTGCAAGATGATGCAAAGAAAAACAATGTAACATTGACAGGGATAAATGAAAAAGAAGGGGACAATATTAAGGATGTCAAGAGGATATTTAGAGAAGTAATAGCTGAAAATTTCCCAAACATGAGATTGGAAACTGACATCAGGATCAGTGAAGCATATAGAACCCCAAATAGCCATAACCAAAATAAAACTACACCCATCCCAGAAATCCAATATAGAAATAGAATATTAAAAGCTGTCAGAGAGAAAAGACAGATCACCTATAAAGGAAAACCTATCAGAATCACAGACGACTTCTCAGCACAAACAATAAAGTCAAGAAGAGCATGGAGTGAAGTATTTCAGATCCTAAAGGAAAATTATTTCCAATCTAGGGTGATGTATCCTGCAAAACTATCATTCAAAATCGATGGAGAAATAAGATACTTCGATGACAAAGAACAGCTGAAGAACTACATGATCACCAAGCCAACCCTGCAAAGAATACTGAAAGACAGTCTAGATACACTTAGGAAAAAACCACTAAGCAAAGCAGACAATTCACCAGAACAGAAAGATAAAGATGCAACAGCAGAAAGATAACATGTCAACAATAAACCAACATATAACAGTTATAACCATTAATGTAAATAGTCTCAATGCACTAATTAAAAGAAACAGACTGGCAGAATAGATCAACAAACAACATCCAACCATGTGCTGTTTACAAGAAACCCATCTAACCCAAAAGGATACTCACAAACTGAAAGTCAAAAGATGGAAAACTATACTTCATGCAACAGGAACCCCCCAAAAGTGGGGGTAGCTATTCTGTTTGCAGACAATGTGAACTTCAAACCAAGAATGATCAGAAAGTATACTACAGCCAGGCATGATGGCTCACACCTGTAATCCCAGTGCTCGGGAGGCTGAGACAGGAGGATGGTTTTGATTTCGAGACCAGCCTGTGCTATAAAGTGAACTGAAGGCAAGCCTGAGCTGCATAGAGATCCTGTTTCAAAAACAAAAAAAAAAAAAAAAGAAACTATACTACAAGGCACAGTGATAAAATCAGCATGGTACTGGCAAAGAAATAGACCTGAGGATCAATGGAATAGATTAGAAGATGCAAGCACAACTACAAAGACACTGAGCCACCGTATATTTGACAAAGGGGCTAAATATGTTCACTGGAAGAATAGCCTCTTTAGTAAATAGTGTTGGAAAAATTGGTTTTTCACATGCTGAAGACTGAAGCTAGATCCATGCCTGTCATGATGCACAAAACTAAATGGATCAAAGATCTGAATATTAAAACAGAAACACTAAATCTACTGAAAGACAAGATAGGTACAAGTCTTGGAGACATAGGGGTAGGCAGAGTATTCATGAACACAATGCAAACTGTACAGGAAACACTTCAAAGAATCAACAACTGGGATCTCATATTATTGAAAAATTTCTGCACTTCAAAAGAAATCACCAATGAGTGAAAAGAAAACCCACAGAATGGGAATGAATTTTAGCCAGCAACCCCTCAGACAAAGGGGTTGAAAATATAAAGAATTAAAAAACATCAAGCTCTCCAAATTCAAAGACTCTATCCAAAAATGGGCATCTAAAATGAACACACAGTTCTCATATGAAGAAATACCAATAGCAAATAAATACATGAAGAAATGTTCACCATCACTGGTCATTCTAGAAATGCAAATTAAGCAGCATTGAGATTTCATCTCACTCCAGAAAGAATTGCTGCCGTTAAGAAACCAACTGATAACAAATGTTGGCCAGGCTTGGGGAAAAAGAAACACTGCTCCACTTTTGGTGGGGGTGTAGACTGGTGCAACCACTATGGAAATCAGTATGGAGAATTCTTAGAAGACTAGGATTGGAAGTTCCATTCAACCCAGCTCTTCCCTTCCTGGGTATTTTCCCAGAAATACTGAAAATGTTATATCATGGTGATATATGTGCACCCATGTTCATAGCGGCACAATTTTTAATAGCTAGATCTTGGAAACAACCAAGATGCCCATCAACCACAGAGTGGATGAAAAAGATGTGGTATTCTTATATAATGGAATATTACTCAGTTATAAAAAAGGATCATCTTGAGGCTTTCATAGACAAATGGAGACACCTTGAAGCTCTCCTCATTAGTGAAATAAATAAGATTCATATTTATAAATATCACATTTTGTCTCTTGTGTAAAGTAATAAGAAATGTAAGAGTAATAAAACCCAAAATGTGTAATTTATATTGTAAAAAAGAGAGAAATAGAAAATACTCTTAAGGATGAAACTGCATGTATGTTTTAGTATATAGGATTGATAACCATATTACTAAGTTTTTGTTGGATAGTTGTCAGAACTGTTTACAGTCTTGCTGTTTTAATGTCCACTTTGTATGCTTCAGTTTTGTAACTTGAACAAGTATTTGTAAAAGAACAATATGTAATTATCAACTAGTGATTTCTTACTGTTTATTTTTTTGAAATTATGTATTATTTATACCCTTTTTCTGTTTTTTTCTTTAAATAAGAAAAAAAAAAGAATTGGTAGAGAGAAGTTCAATAGTTCCAAACAAAGGCAATTACAAATGTTTAAGTAGATAGGAATGCTAAATTACCCTGACTCAATCATTATACACTGTGTACTTGCATTGAATTATCACAGCATAACCTGCAAATGTGCAGAAGTATGATGTATCCATTAAAAATTAAAATCTTAAAGGATCTCCAAGTCCTGTTGGCAGACAAAAGCAGCAAATTAAAACATCATGAGCCAATGAAAATGTATACACAATAAAACAAGTGGTTTTTTTTTTTTTTTTGACACAGCCTACTGGAACTATAGGCATTCACAGGGGTATGAAATATGACAGTGAAAACTGAGGAATTTCTCTTTTTTTGGAGTGGGAGCAAAAGACCTTATAGAATAAAAGAAACGAGGCTCAGGCACTGACTAGAAACCTCAAGGCCCAGAATGAGATGCTGAGAAAGTGAGACCTGGTGGCACACGTCTGTGACCCCAGCTACTAGGGCCTGGAGAGGAGGAGTATGACTTGGTATCACACTGGGCCATATGGTGAGACATTGTCTCAAAACACAACAAAGCAAAAAAAAAAAAAAAAAAAAAAAAAAAAAAAAAAAAAAGAAAAAGAAGAAGATGAAGATTTTGGGCAACTTGATGTCTTTTCAAATTAATACCCTTTAATAGAGAAGGATGTGAATATTGATTATTTCCATTAGTAAAAGTAAAATGTTTTATGCTCAAATAAATGATTTTTTTGCAAATTTTTGCAACAAACACTACCCAAACATTCTACCACTGAGCTACTAGTCCTTTTTAATTTATTTTAAGATAAGCTCTGGCCAAACTTTTTAGACCACTCTTGAACTTGCAGTCTCTCACCTCAACATTTTCAGTAGCTGTGATTATAGGTATGTACTGTAAGGATACTCAAATAAGGGATTTAGTATATCCATTAACCTCAGAAAACATATTGCTGATTTGGAATTATCTTTTGTTTTATTGTTTTTCCTGCACTTATAACTTGATAGCATTAGACACTCTCACAAGGGTTGGACTTACTGAGTTGTATGTAGTTACACGTTTAAGATATATTTTTCAAGAAAGGAATCTTAAATTGCAACAGCAAGACCACTAGTGATAAGTGAAGGGTGACTTTTACCATTTAACCTAAATATTTCTATGTAATTCCTTACTAGCAAGAACATAGGCACACTTCCTATAATGTAATCTATGTACATGAATATAGTATTTTTCAGGTGCCATCACACTGGTTGTATTTTTTGGATTTTATACCAATAAGACCTTGATCATATTTCTGTAGTTTTTGTTTTTCAGTTTTTACTTCAGTCTTCCAAACAGATAACTTCATGGTAGATATTTTAAAGGGATTACAATATGCATTTAAAATACTCGCTGCCTCTATCATAACACATAGGGTTCAGCTCCAAAATTCAACTATCAGTTTCAGGTCTTCTTGAGATTGAGACGGGGCACTTATTACATTATAAACTGTGAATGTGTTGTGTCCTAGAAAAGTTCAAAAACGTAGCCCTGGGACGATGATGATGATTTTGGTATAAAGGATTGAACCCAGAGCCTTCACACTGAGCTACAACCCCAGTCCTTAAAAGAATTTTTTTTTTTTTTATGTTGAGACGGGGTCTTTAAGTTTCCCAGACTAGGCTTGAATTTGTGACTCTCTTGCCTTGCCTTGCCCCACAAAGTTCTGAGATTTCTGGCATACTCCACCGTGCCATTTCCTAGGAGTCTTTTTATATTCTATCCAAAGATACTTTCTTCCACTTATTTATTTTTATTTATTTATGACAGGCTGGCCTTGAACTCACTTTTGTAGGTCAGGCTGGCCTCAAACTAATGGTGATCCTTCTGCCTCAGCCTCCTGAATGCTGGGATTACAGTTTTCAGACACCATGCCCAGCCTGGGCAATTTCTTCTTGAGTGAACCAATTTACATTGCATCACTTGGGTCAAAGGTATTGGTAGAAGACTAAGTTCAAATGGCACCAAATCTCTGACTAATTCTAGTGCTCTTCGGGCCTCTATGGATGAGGCCCCGAGGTACTAAGCTTACCCTTAGCTTGGCTTTCACTTTGTAATTGTGCTCACACCACTGAAATTATCTAAAAGTCAGTTAAAATGGATACATTAATATTTTCCAAGTCATTTCCCAAAGCCTCTTGAAGTCCAAATGTGGTAATGAATGTGGAGATATTTCTGTGAACCAGATAATGTTGGGCCTGTACAAGCTGTTACTTGATGAGAGAGGGAGATATTTAGATTGCAAAAGTCATAGCCGAGTGAGAATCCTGACTTGTACTACTCTTTGACTTCCTGTCAAACCCTTCTATGTGATTCATATTATAGGGACAGGAAAAGTGTTCCCAGAAATAGCACTGGCCTATGCAAGTGGCCTAGCACAGCACTAAACTAAGGGATGTGAACTTGGATAAATCACTTACCCTCTTTATAATTTATAAAATTAAACATTTGGACAAAGTCTCTCATATATTCTACATGTCAGGAAACCATGTTTTTCAGGTTAGGACACTTATAATTTATTGAAATATATACACAACAATCTCAAGAATTTGTCTTCTGTATTGTGGTATATTTTGGTGTCAAATAGCACATATAGTAAACATTCAAAAAATGAATGTTGGCTATGAAAAGCACAGTTCAGCCATAGTATTAATCCATTTATGAGGCTAATTTTATATTAGTTTATTTTTCAGTACTGAGGATTGAACCTATGTAGTACTGAGCTGCATTTCCATCCCTTTCAGTTTTTTTTTTTTTTTTTTTTTTCATTTCAAGAGAAGGTCTCACGAGGTTGCCCAGACAGGCTTCAAACTTGCAATCCTTGTGTCTCAGCCTCCCAAATGTCTGAGATTACAGGCATGCATCATATCATCTGATTTATATTACTTTTAATGCAATTTTACTTCTTCCAACAAAAATCATTAAACATGTAACTTTATGTAATTAATTAAGAAACAGTTTTCTAGGAATTATCTAAATAAATTCACAACTCCAAAAAGTGATTGATTTTGTTTTGAAGAAGAAATGTTATCGTACTTTCTAAAAGATATAGTGTTTGAGCTGAGGGTTTCCTGAACCTGATCAGATCCACTGTCTTGTCTAAGTGATTTCTCCCAAGCACTAAGTAAGTTGGAAAGCAGCCACGTGAACTTCTACTCCTTCTCAGTGTCCCCCACCCTCCTTATCTAGGATTCTCTTTGGCCTGATAGGATGCTCTGCAGACTTTCTGCATGCCGAGCTGTTTCTAGGCTTTGGGTTTTGCACCTAAGATTCCTTGGACCCAGTATCACCTCCTTCACTTTCTCTGCACTTATTTAACACTTTATTCTTCAGGATTATTAGAAATTTTCTCATCAAATGTTTCCTGATCCCTAAGACTAGGTTAAGTGCCAGGAGCACCATAGACATAGACTTTTCTAATGCAACATATCTCATCAGATCATTTATTATATTGGCTTGTTGATATGTCAATAAGTGAAGGGGGTCAGACCATGGACACTTTAGTGACACTGCTCGAGGGGTCAAGCCAACTGGAAGGTGAACTGGGTGAGGATGATGACAACGGTATCTCTTGTAGGGCTGTTGAGAGTATTAAACGACTGCAGTAGTTATACACCAAAGGGTATAGAACAAGGGCAGCACATAGCAACGTGAATGTTTACTGATTTTGGCACTAAATAGGGTCATTACTACTTAACCCACTCACGGCCATAAGTTGGTTGACAGTAGGAACCTATGTAATTTGCCGGTGTATTCCTAGCACTGTAAATGCTCCACAAACACAAAATCCAACAAAAATGTGTACACATTTCAGGAAAAGAAAAATTTGTATAAATATTTTAATACTAAATGTATTGAGGCATCATGCGATTAATAAAAATTATTGTTGACCTACACAGTTACAAGAGGTGCTCAGAGTGGTGATCATCGGCTTCCAGACATTTGTTAGTAAGGCGCACTTCTTGGGTGACGGTGGTCACTGAGATTGCTGCACATACATTTTCAGTTTTTTCTCTAAGGGTCAGCAGTAGCAGGTGTTCTGTGACATACAACATCCTCTAGGGACCCTATATGAAGGCAATATCATCTTTTGAAAAAACACTAAACTATTTTTCATTTCCTGAAAAGTGTATACATTTTTTGTTAAAGCCTGTTTTCATTGAATTTATTATTTCTCTGTGTTGATGCTACATCTGCTTATTTGGAGATCACAAACCCCATGATGAAGCCATAAGATTCACAGAGTACAGATGATGATCAGATGGGTGGGGGAGCTAGTCAACTCAATCAGATGACAGCAAAATTTTATTTAGAATAGGATAAAATTTTGCTAGCATTACTTAAAAAACTATAGTAAGTTACAGGAGACTCAGCATGCCAAGGGAAGTCGTAACTGACACCACTGAGTTAGACACAGTATAAGAAACATTTTCTTCCTACTTCCCAATATCTGTTATCTATTAAGAGGGATGAGGGGAATGAAAAGGAAGGGAACAAGAACAAAAAGAATAAAAAGAAAAATATGGAAACAAAGTTTTTGAAAATAAAGAAGGAGAAAAAGGGTTAAAGAGAGGGGAGGGGATGGGAAAAAGAAGAATTAAGATATATGAGGTACAGGTACAAATTCTCTGTGATGAATTTGGTCATTATGTGTATCAAAAGTGTACCAATAAAATTAATTTTAAAAAGTATAGTGTCAAAAATAAAAAAAAAGTTATTTGACTCTACTACCTCATTCAGTCCAGAGGGACTGAGTCATATGCTTTTCATTCTATCTGTCTGGCAATACACACATTTTCTTTTCTAGGCTGGGTCTCATTGCAGTATCTGCTGCCTACAGTCCTTCCAAGGCTGACCATGGCATTCTGGCTGTATTCCTACTTCTCTAGTCTCAGCCTTTGTCATTCTGAACAGCCACCCTGCCCCAACCCATGCCCAATAGCATCTCAGGTCTTTGCTCTTGAAGTTTCCAGAAAATCTCCATTCTTCAAATTGGGTGTCACCCAGGGCAAGTCATCTTAGCCACCTCCGATTTCTTCTGGGCCTTCATTGCAAGGTTTGTTCTGTAGATTGCTCTTAGGGTCTGTGTTTTATCTTGTATGCTTGGCATTGAACACTGTGCAGGGAAGAGAAGAACACTAAGATGGGGTTTGGCTACTAAGGGTATAGATGGATGAATGAAGGCATGGATGGATGAACTTCGCAGTTGTCCTGTACACCTTTGCTCTAAATTCCTATTCAGAATAAATAAACTGGGGCTGGGGATTTAGCTCAGTGGCATAAAGTGCCAGCCTGGCAAACATGAGGTTGTGAGTTTGATCCCTGGTGCCACAAAAAATAAATAAATAAATAAATACAGAATAAATAAACTCTAACCTCTTAGACTTAAATTGGTCCTCTGAGCCAGGTGATAAAAGGTCTTGGGTAAATGTAGCTTTTCAGAGCTTCATTGTCTTTATTTGTGAAGTAGACAGTATGTGTGAATATTAAATCAAAGAATATAATAAGTTCAGTGTAGATGATGAGAGCATCTACAAATACCAGTTTCACTTCTCTATTACAACACCTTTGATTGTCTTCACTTGTTGGGTTGGTATAGATTTCTAGTACCAAGTTGAAAAGTAGCAGTGATAGTGATCATTTTTTAATGTTAAAAAAGATTATCTGTGAGTCTGTCCTAGGCCTAGGCCCCTTTTTTAATCTTAAAAAAGTTTATCTGAGTCTGTCCTAGGCCTAGGCCTCTTGCCTGGTGATGGGAGCAGATTGATAGTAAGTGAATCTTCATTCACTTTGTTTCAAATCTTAAAGATGGCACCTAATGTTTTTCATTAAATAGATTCAGATTTGTTTTATTTATATTTTTATACTTCTATGTAAAGAGAATAAAACACAGCAAAACAAAACAGAATAAAGCCAATTAAAACACAGCCGTGAAAGTGGTACAGAACTTCAAAACAAGATAATAAGTAATCAGCAAAGGCTATCATAATATATCTTGCTATCTTCACAATAGTTGTCCGTACCATCAGACACAGCAAAATCAAACAAAACAAAACAAAACGGAAATAAACCAATCAAAGCATAACATTGAATAAAACAAAGCAATAAATCCAAACAAAACAAAACAGTGAGAACAATACTGCACATTGCTATCTTCAAAACAGTTGCTCAGATTACCAGATCCAGGAATAAAATAAAACTAAAATGTAACAAAACACTGGATTTCAAACATAAGACAGGATGGTATCTTCCACAGCTGACACAATGCGCACTACCATCCTCCAAGCAGATGCCCAGACCTCCAGCGCCAGGCCTGCAGTCAATTAAACAACACAAGCATCCAGCTGTTCCTTTCCCCTCAGTTGCTATCGTCTCACCCTGACTCCTTCAAATCAGCAGGTTGGGGAGAGAAGTCCTCTTCTGGTTTTTCAGCCTGCACACCTGCTAGCTCATGGGAAGGTGTGATTTTCTCTTCTGGCGGAGGCTCTTACACATCAGCATGGTAGAGCCTACATCACTGGGAGGTGTAGTTTTTCTTCTGACTAAGACTCTTTCTGATCAGCGTAGTGGACCTTGCTTCATGGGAAGGAATGTTTCCTCTTCTGGCTGAGGCTCTTTGTTGGAAATCACTATGAAGAGGCTCTGAGCAGGATTTAAAATTAACTAATTGGCTTTCTATGTTTATCTGTGAGTCTGTCCTCGGTCTAGGCCCCTTGCCTGGTGATGGGAGCAGATTCATAGTAAGTGAATCTTTGTGAATCACTGGTTCTAGCTGGGACCTTCAGTGGCCTGTGATGTCAGAGATACCTCAAAGGGCAAGATAAGGCCACAGCTGAGGATGCCTGGCTCCAACCACAGTTAAGTAGATAGACACTACAGATGCCTGCACCTTACTCCTGCTGTCTCACTTTCACTGTAAATGTTACCATGGAGATGAGACAGTTCTAAATTGGCCTAATTTACTACTTGAAGTCTTTGAAGTGATTTCCAAGGTTCTGCTCATTTCCAGCACTTTCCTCAATATCCTTTCTCTTTGTTTGAAGCCTTAATAAATATGAGCCACCCAGAGAAACTCTGTCTCAGCCTCCAAAGTCTTGAAATCTGCTAAACGGTTTTGATCCTTCTGGAGTCCTAAAATCATACCACTGGTCTCTTTTATTTAATCCTTTGCCATATACTCATTTGGGAGATTGGAGATCTTGGCCAGATCCCTGATAGCCCTTACTGATCAGCATAGCAGAACCTGCCTCAAGGGAAAACACAGTTTCTCTTCAGCCAGATTTGTTAAAGCTTAGGGAACTATATATTTTCCAGTCTTTGGAATGTGGACTGCAGGGAAATCTGTGTGCTGGTCTATATAACCTATCTTTTCCTATAATGCAAAATAGATGATTCTCTTCTTCCCACCCCTGACCTACTAGAAGTTATATGGTTATATGGTTATATGAAGCCCATCAAGGACTTTGGACTTTCACTAGGTGAAATATTGAAGGAGGCAGGCTATTTGAAGACCAGCCCTTAGGTCAGTTGACCTTAGTGATACTTTTCCCTTCAATGTCTTGCACTTCTTTTGATCAGATTAGAAACACTTTGACTTTCTTCTTCTTCAGATTCTTTTATGGGGAACAAGATATATTTCAAAATCTGATAACATAAATAAAATATTCTTTTTTCTTTTTTTGGTACCAGGGATCGAACTCACAACTGTGTACTTGCACGGCAGGGACTTACGCCGCTGAGCTAAATCCTTGGCCCAAAATGTTCACTTTTATACATTATACTTTAATAAAAAAAACTTTACTTTGAAAAAGCATAACCTCTGAGATTTTAACATTGAGGGAACTTCCTCATAAAATATTTTCCTTATAAAAATATTTGTTAGTTGTGGTCAATAAATATTCTTGAATTTCTGCTATAAAATTTGAGTTTTAAACTTTAGGGATAAAACTAAGAAAAATCTAGTACCTAATCTCATGAAGTCTGTTTGCTAGTTACAAGGAGAAACAAAAACCAGATAAACAAAGTTTAAACATTTCAAATGTGAAAAAAGCAGAGAGCTAGGTAGAGTGGTCAGAGAAGATCATACTGAAGATGACTGAAGGTTTTACTCTCCCTATCCTCCTGGAGCTGGGCTCCAACGCAGGCGCTCATGCATGCTAGGCAAACTCCCGATTACTGCACTCCTCATGGGACTTATGAAGAAATAGTAAATGCCACCTGGAAACAAAAAAGCAAGCAAAAATGCATGAAACAAAAACTAAGCCATAGTTGATTTTTTTTCTTTTGGTACTGCAGTATGAATCCAGGGCTGTATACTGAGCTACATCTTTAGCCCTATTTTATTTTTTATTTCAAGATGAGATTCACTAAGTTCCCAGGCTGGGCTAGAAGTTGTGATCCTCCTGCTTCAGCTTCTCAGAGTCCTGGGAATTAACTGACCAGGCATTAATTGATCAGTGGGACCCTCAACAGTTCAGTCCTAACAGATGGTCATTCTGGTTGGTTGGTTTGTCACATGCAGCTGTAATCCTCTAGCATACGTTTAGAACCGGGGAGCCAGTGCTAGAAACAACAGCTCATTTACTGAGGGAAAGGATGCTTGCTTCATAGCTGTTATCTGTGTAAATCTGCCTCTTTAACCTTTATGGTTCTGTACTCTGTCTTGAATAATTCACTACAAAAATCATTAAAAAGCATTCAGATTTTCTGAGTTTATTCAGATCTATTTCTGTTGAATTAGGCAGAATTCCAATTCATACTAGATAAATAAACAAAATGTCAGAGAAGAGGAATTTAATGGTTTACAGGACTAAAAAGTACAAGGATTAGAAATGACTGAACTGAAGAATTCAATTGCCTCCCTCCTTTTTTCCCCATCTCTCCATCTCTTTGATTTCCTTTTCTTTGCATCAACTCTACATGCAGGGTACGTTTTTCAGCATGTTCAGATTTAGGTTGTTGTCACAGAGACAGAGCATTATTAAACTGCCCCAGTCTAGAACTTACAACCCTCTTACCTTCATGTTCCTAGTACCTGAGATTACAGATGTGTACCAGTGTACCTGCCCTATTCCCAACAATTCCAACAGGGAGATAGGGATCCTTTGACGAGAGTCTTTGGGCTGTATTCCCATCCTTGTCCATGGTATTCAAGTGATTTTCATTTTCCCTGATTGCCTATAGTTAAACTACAAATTAAGTCAGTTCCCTTATAGTGTAAAGTAGTGGAGGGGAAAATAACATGCTTACTTGAAAGCAAAGGAGGGGATAAACAATAATCAACGAAACTATCCTGTAAGAAGTTTTAAATTGTACTAATTAGAAATGGCAAGAATTATCTGTCCTGAAGGGAACCCAAGTTTCGTCCAATTTAATTACTTTCAGTTTGACTCTTAGGAAGGATTCTTACTGGTTGTTTTCATCTATGACCACAGCTCTGGTGAGAATTAAGGAGATTTCCCCTTTTTGAGATGGAAGTACTCTAGCAAGGTCTTGCTACTGTGTGTATTTCAGAAGCACAGCATTCACTTACACTCTGAACCCTGGTCTGGGAAGTCTTTTTCCTTCTTCAGTCTCGCTTTAACGGAAGACTTCCTGGTCTCTGCCAGGGGCAATATGAAGTAATTAATTGGGGGTAAGAGAGACTAATGAATTGACTTCTTGATGCAAGTTGTGTCCTAGTGGATAGGTGTTTTAATTAGGGTGACCTAAATTAGAGCTGTCATCTAAATGTAATTATTATTAGCACCTCTATTCACTCTCAAAATTGTCCCATTTTAGATGATACCTTATATGATCACCCTATTTAAAATGGGGTTAATTCTTCCCTTCCTCAGACAAGGATGGTATAGCAGGAGGAAAATCTAGGAGATGGTGCTGCTATCATCAGTTTTACCTTCATATATTTCCTGTCACTGTACAAAGGACAGAAAATTCAATTTTTCTAACCTGGTATGGAGCAATTTTGATGTCTTATCATTTGAGTTTCCTGACTACAAGCAGAAAGGGCACATTTTAGCCACGCTATCATTTCTTCCTTTCTGCTTCTATGTAGTCCAGTTTCAACATCATCATGCCTCTTTCTGTACATCTTTTATAAAACTTTAAATAACCTCCAGTGTTGGGAGCCATTGAAGCCGGGAACTGAAGTCATGTGCAGGGGTGCAGAAGGGCCAGGCATGGCCAAGCCGAGAACAAAGAGACACCTCAAGGGGCAAGATTAGGCCACAGCTGAGGACATCTGGCCCCAACTCCAGCTGTCAGGATAGAGACCGAAGCCACAGGCATCTCACTTCTGCTGTATATTTCCTACAACAAGTGTTATCATAGAGATAACATCGTTCTTTTAAATTAGCACAAAATATCATTTGGGGAAGTTGTTGAGGTGACTCTTAGGTCCTGCTCAGACCCCGCCCTTTCCTTAGTATCTTATGTCCTTTTTTAAAAGACCTAATAAATGTGGGCCACCCAGAGAAGCTCTTTGTCTCAGCCCCCAGTCTTGAAGTCTGCTAGAGGGTTTTAATCCTCCTGGGGCCCTAAAGTCATATCACTTGTTTTATTTATTTAAGCCTTTGCAATACACTCATTTGGGCGATTGGGGATCTTGGCCAGGTTTCTAGTACTCCAAACCCTCTAAAAAATCCTGAAATTTGTTAATCCAAACCCCACTTCTGAAATGGTAGGACCTGAGGCCTTTCCTTCAGTTTTGTGGCTACCAAATCACAAAGAATTTCAGCTCCCTCGCCTGAAACAGGGAAGTCTTCCTGTCCTCACTCTTCCTCAACCCAGTCAGTTGCTATGCTGCATCATCCCATGTACACTCTACAGAACCCTTTTAGCTTAACTCAAAATAGCTTGAGCCTTAAAGAGAAATTTAAAAAAATCAAAAATTTTATTTGTACATGTTTGCAGTTCATGTAGTTTACAATCATCTTGGGGAATGATTACATATACATGTGACACCATATTTCTCCCTCCAGTTCCCCTATCTCAGTTTTCATTCTTGCTGATATTATTTCTCTTAGCTAATGCTATGGTATATAGTGTTTACATTAATTGGGATTATTAGGGTCCTGTACATAGCACACCTTTATTTTTCTTATTTCCTTTCCCCTCCTCTTCATCTCTCACCTTCATTCCCTTGGACTACTTTCCTATTACAACAGATCCATTCCCTTGTCCTTTTCTATCCATTGTTTATCACTTTTTTGTTTGTACTTTTGCCTCATTCAAATAAAGGGTATGTACAGTATTTTTTAAAAAAAATAAACAGGGTCTTTTTATGTAGTTCAGGCCATTCTTGACCATATGGTATTTAAGTTTGTGTGTCTGGTTTATTTCACTCAACATTATACTTTCCCGGTGCATCCATTTTCGTACAGATGTCTCAAATTTGCCATTTTTTGTAGCTATGTATTATTCCATTACTTATTTTGGTTTAAATGAAAGGTTTTGTTTTGGTAAACATAAGATCTAGGGGTATCTTGGCTTAAGTATGATCAAACAATGTCAGAAAGATTTGCTTGTGTCTCTATTCTTTCTCTGTATCTCTGTCTGGTGCGTGTGCGCGCGCACACACACATGCAAAACCTTTCCTGGCTTTTGTTCCTTTAACATTTTACCCCTCCTACAGCACTGGAATTGGCTTGACAGGTCTTTATCACATGCCTACCACCTAACTGGACGTGGAGGTGAGACTTTGCCCTTCTCTAAACCACAAGAACAGAAAGAGTGAAAAGGGAGTTACTTTTCAAAGGTGCTGTTACCAAAAGAAAAGGGTCGATGGATGCTCACAGGGTTAAGAAAAATAACATGTATCTCCTTTATACTTTAAAAATTTAAAAAAATGCCAATAACTGGATTCCTTTACTCATGTGTGCCTGGTGTGCAATGGCTGTAAACAGCGGGCTCTTCAGTAGTGTGCATAGGTCACTGCTAATATGGGCTGTCCTAAGATCCTATGAGCACTTGAGACAGCTCTTTAAAGTAGATGTGTATTTTGGGTTGTCCTCAATCTAGGCTCCTGACAGATTTGTGGGTGGCCTTTGGAAAGCAAGTGGTTTTGGTCCTAAGCAGGAAAGTTTAGGTTCTCTGGCCACCAAAATATTTCCATTCAAAGAGGTGGGGATTTATCAGATTTAATGTGGATAACTGGAAGAAAATCAGTATGTCCCTGACAATTACAAGGTCAAATACATCCCAAATTGTGATACCCAGGATAAGACTTTGTACTTGGGAGGATTTCCACCATGCTACTGTCTCTGTCATAACACCTATCAATATATCATACTTCCTGTCCACCTACAACAATAATAATACTACAAACTAAATCCAGAACTTTTTACCTAAAAAAATTGTTGGCAAATTGTCCCCCCTTTTGAAAGGTAATGATGAGAACAGTTATCTCTTCTACCTCTAAAAGATGAAGAAAAAAACAAAAGATGGAAAAAAGCCAAGGGTAAAATGTTTAATTTAAAAATAAACTCAAAATCTGCAGGGTTAAAAGTGTACTCTTCTAAAGTTGCTGTGTACTTTCCAATCTATTCACTTACTTGTGTGTTAGCTTTTCCTGAGGACCTGAGGGACAGGGAAGGTCAACTGACAAGGGAGAAAGGAGCGCCTTTCCTGTGTGGTCTCAGGCTCTGCACATTTTAAGTGGGAAGGTGCAGTTTATACATTTCAATCTTAGCAATGCCTGGCAATTCTAAGTTGCAGGAATTTGGTAATTCAACAAATATTTGTTGAGTGCTAATTGCTTTTCTCTCCTCTGACTTTACCACCTACCAGGCTCCCAGAACTTTTCCTTTAGAATGTGACCATTCCCAAGGATCTCTTCTTAAAAGCCAAACAAAATCACCACAAACAGAAAACCTTCCTTTGATCACACTTCCTTCCCAGTATCATCCCTCCAAAACCAAACTTCACACAGTAAGTGTGCTTCTTTACTGTCTCCGTTCTCTCCTCCCTATTCCCATTACTATTACTTGGGAGCCAATCCTGCTTCTCAGGGAACGAAGCTTGTCAACTTGTGTATAAACCTGTATTAGCTCATTTCTGTGTAATGATTGTTTATCTTTTTAACTGGGGTGTGAGCTCCTGGAGGGTCAGGCATAGCTTGTAGTCAGTGATATCCTACTGCTGAATTTAATGGGTTATGTAAGTCTTTGTTGAAATGATAAATGAATAAGAATAAACTGAGACTGGAAACAAAAGAGCCTGGACAGGTTTGGCATAGGGTGAGGATAATGAGTTGGAAACTTTGTATCTTAAAAAGAAAATAGAAGTGTAGGACGCAAGAAGAAGGGTGTTTAGAATGAGAAGCTAGGCTGAAAATAGCTTCAACAAGGTGGGACACAGTAGATAATGTTAAATGCGACAGGCAAGGCTAACATCTGAACACTATGAGGCCACTTGATTTGACAAATAATTATAAACTCTTTCTTAGGAAAATTGGGGAGTTTCACTGGAATGTTGGCAGGCTGCAAACGGAAGAAGTAGTAATTGGTAGGCTCCAGAAAATGCAGGAATCACAACGTAATTGATTTACATGGACTGTCAAGAGTGGTAGGAACTTCTGGGAGATATACAATCTTATCTGCACCCTTCTCACTCATTCTACATATTAAACTAAACCACCTGGTATGTAGTTAAGATCACTACACAAGGAGAACTACTACGCCAGTGGTGGTGAACCTATATCATATGTACCACAGTGGGCGGTTTGTGTTGTTGAAGCTCTACAAGGTTTGACATCACTGTATTACACCATTCTCCGTAGTAAATACTGTTTTTAGCAGGGTCTCACTATACGGTACAGGTTGGCTTTGCACTCATCATGTAGCCCAGGTTGACCATGAACTCTTGATCCTCCTGTCTCAACCTCCCCTGTGCTGGGGTTATAGGCAAGTGCCACCATGTCTGGTGGATCACCCTTTCTTAAATGTAAACTAAGACCCTCACCTAAATGTCCTCATGCAGGAACATACAAAATGTGAGATGTCAAGTGAAAATGACAGTTGATTGTGACTTTCTGTTCATTTTTCAAACACATTCACAGCACCCTAGAAGTCACCTTTTCTCATTTGGGCTACACTACATTCTGCTCGTTTTCCTTGAGACACTTACAGCTTTTAGTCATTTTGTCTCTATGTAGCCCTTCCTTAGTTTTCCCACAAGGGTTCTGAGTTTCAGAAAAGGACAAGAACCTGGGGAGGATGTTACAAAGCCTTGTTGGGCTGCAAGTGTTCTCCTGCAGCCAGTGTCCTGCTTCTTCACTCCTCACCTCCTAAGACACTCACTAAATATAGGGTGGCCATTTCCTCTGCCCCACGGGACCCAGGGGAGCTGAATCCTAAAGTTGAATGAGAGTAAGATGAGCAAAGTCCAGGTCTATTTTACATGTCTAATGTTTAATTCATGCAATGCATTTTCTTCAATTGCTTTTATTTGGCTGGGCCAAGGCAAGCCTCATACCGAGGAATGTCACTAGGTCAAGATCTGGAAACAATCAGTGTGAGTGTAAGGACAAAAACGCCAAGATTTTAAGGAACCTCCACTTTTGGTGAGGAGTCAGGTTTTAATCTGAGCCCACCAGCATTCCCACAGTGTACCAAAACCAAACAAACAAAAACAAAAAACTGCTTTAAAAAAAAAGGTCAGTTCAAAGGGAACCCACCACAAACCATTTCCAAAGGAAAGACCGTTCCTTCCAGAGAGCCCTCAAAAACGACAGTTCATGGGGGTCCAACCTGGACTTCGCGCAGAGCCAGGAGCTGGGCGCGCACGCTATGCTCCTGCAGGCGGCGGCTCCGGCCCCTTGGCGCAGGGCGGACCAGGCACTGTGCACCGTCCGTTCCTTCCACTCCGCGCTTAGGTAGGGAGCGGACGCTGCTGCCCCAGTACCCGTGTCCTAGCCTGGCCGCGGCTACTGCTGTGGTGGCAGGAAGTCCCCGCGAACTACAAATAGAGGCATGCTGGGAACATTTCCCTGCTCCTCCCAGGAAATGTCCTTTGTCCAGCCCTACAGGAAGCCCCAGTGAGGAGTCAGCGGGCAGCCAGCCAGTCGGCCAGCGCGTCTGCCAGCGAGCCAGGCAGCCAGCGGCAGCTGCAGCGCCGCCACCGCAGCACAAGGGCAGACGCGCCGCGGTGCGGGGCCCGGGCCAGGGCGCGCGGTGCCCTGACTGCTCCCGCGCCTGCCTCACCGCAGGTAGGAGCGCGGCTGTGGCTGGGCTCGTCCACCGCCGAGGGCTGGGGCTGCGAGGGAGCTGACCTGGCCACTGCAGGGACGCGGTGTGTGCCCGAGAGTGCTGGCTGCACCGCTGGGTTGCCTTGGCGCGGCGTAGACTGCACCGTTGTCTGCCACCCTGCGGGTTCAGGGTCCCTGGGCGTTTGAGGTGCTCTCGCGCTCCTAGGGTGAGATCTGAGGTCCCTCAGGGTTCCTTGGCAAGGGGCGGAAAGGAGGAGGAGGTGCAGATTTGAGGGAGGAGACGGCGTTGCTGGAGGGAGCGGATCGTCCCACCGCCCACCGAAGAGGGCATCGGAAACCCTCGGCCAAACCAAGCTGGGGAGGAGCTTGCGAGGCGAGAAGGTGAAGGGCTTTGTGTGCCGCTGTGGACCTGGCGCACTGCGCTCCCCTTTTCTTCTCTACCCGCGCCGCTAGCTCCACTGGGGACAAGAAGTGGGCGTGGGGACTACCAGAGGGGCAGCGGGTTATCTTAGGTCCTTGTGAAATGCGTTTCTTTTTTTCTTCTCCCTTCCATTTTGCCCGTTTGAGGCTTCGATCAGACGGGGCAACTGGTACAATAAGCACGGGAGGCGGGGTGGAAGCAGCACGCAAACCAAGAAGGGTCGCAGGCTACTTCTGGAGGGCGCACAGCCCAGACGTACACCCCAGCCAGTAGCAGCCTGGCGGGCAGTGCTAACGCTTGCACCTAGAAGGCTTGCTGAGCTTGAGGTCCTGAGGGAGGTACAGGTGAGGCGCAGAGGGAGACGAGGGCGAATGAGAGACTGAGGGGCTCCAATGAAACGGGTGCAGGATATAGTTTATGGCCAGTATTCATAATGGTCAGGCCTTGAGAGCTGGATAAATGCTTAGTCTGAGACTTTCCACAGTTTCTGTCTTCTTAGGTGCCCGCCACGCATAGTGAACCCACCACTCCTCTAGGCGAGCTCTAGACTGGCTTCAATTTGGTGATATATCCGCCCCCGGTAAAGGCCTTATTCCTCTCCTGTGGGATGACTAGAGGCCTCCACATTTCCTATGGCTGTGTGACCTTTCTTCCATGAAACTGAGTGCGCTGGATAATGGCAAGCGAGTTAATGATCTTTAAGAGGTGTGAAGGATGAGAGAGAAGCCTTGAGCACAGGAAAGGTGGGTGTGGTAACAACTCACCTGGCCTCGGGAGCCTGTGCATCTGCCTTCTGTGCTCCTGCTTGCCTCCCAGTGTTTTCCTTCCCTTAATACAACATACGGCTGTTATTCAATGTGAAATATATTTTAGGAGGCAAAGAAACCTTTTAAAATGTCACTTGAACGAGGAGGCAGAAGTATCCAAACCTCCTAATAGGAATGGAGAAGAGAGGGGAGTGGGGGCAGAGGAGGAGAGGGGAGGAGAGGAGATTTTGACTGGATGATGTAGGGAGAAACAGGACATTTGCCATCAGATCTGAAGTAAGAACGGAGTTGTCCAGGCAGAGGGTGTGAGGACGGTGAAGAGAGGGAAGGGGCCCTGTGTATGTCGGCTCGCTTGGACCATATTGGCCGACTGTGTTGGAGGTGGAATTTTTTGTCTTTCCCTCTCTCTCTCCTCTTTTTCTTTGTTCTTGTCTTTCTTCTCTTTCTTTCCTTTCTTCCTTCTTTCATTCATTTGTTCCCTCATTCATTTGTTCTTTCTTGGTATGTTTGACACCAGAAGTTAAGTCTGATCCTAGAGAAGGTAAAATGGGACTGCGTGGCACCAAGGTCACAATTGGAAACAGGCTATTCTGTATGTAATGCAAATGAAAACATAAATGGCCTTCAAAAGCTACCAAGATTAAGTGGTAAGTGGGTACAAATCAGGAAACCCAGTGGGGAGAACTGGGTTGAAGTGAAGAAAGATGACCTCACTGAAGGCTGAATGACTAAGGCTAACGGATTTGGATCCAGGTTCCTCCCCCTACCCCATGCCCTTTACATTTCCTCAAAATCTCCATGTTTGCCTAATTTCTGTGATTCAGGGAAGGGAAACAGAAAGGGCAAAGACTGATTACAAAGATGATAAATAGGGGCTAGGGATGTGGCTCAGTGGTAGTGCTCATGCCTTACATGCAGAAGGCCCAGGGTTTGATCCCCAGCACACACACACACAAAAGATAAATTAAGGCAAGAAAAGAACTTGTATGTCCATGTAGAAAAAGAACAAAAAGCTTTAGGGCCATTAAGAGACCTGGATATGGTGGCACATTCCCATAATCGCAGTGCTTTTGGAGGCTGAAGTACATTTGAGCCCAGTCTGGGCAGGTTAGTGAGACCCTCTCTCATAATGTAAAGTACATTTGAAAGTCTGGCTGAGGATGTAGTTCAGTGTGAAGACCCTGGATTTAATCTCCTGTGCCAAGGGAGCAGGGGACGTCAAACCTGAACCTATGCCAATGCCATATGAGGGTTTTTTTTTTTTTTAATCTGATAAGGTCCTGTATTGAGGACCTGGCCAAGATGAGACAAGTGGTATGATTTTAGAGTTCCAGGAGAGTTAAAACCCTCCAGCAGAGTTTGAGACTCTGGGGTCTGAGACAAAGAGCTGCTCTGGATGGCCCATATTTATTAGGGCTTCAAAAAAAAGGAGATGGGATACTGAGGAAAGAGCTTGGTCAAGAAGGACTTGGAGAGTCCCTGCAATGATTTCTCCAAATGGTATTCAATGCTAATTTAAAAGAAGTGTCATATCTCCATGACAACATTTGTGGTGGGAAATAGCAGGAATGAGGTGCCTGTGGCTCTATATTGTTAATTGGGGTTGGAACCAGGGGTCGGCATCTGTAGTCTTATCTTGCCCTTTGTGGTGTCTCTTTGTTCTTGAGGTTGGCCATGGCTGGCCATGCTGCAACCATGCACGTGTGTTCAATGGCTCCCAACAGTCCGGGTTCTTTTCTTCTTTACAGGTGTCTGAATACCACAGGTTGCATAGTGGTCATGTAATCAACAAAGCCAACTCTTTCCTTTGACTTCAAAACCCTTCACAATTCCAGTATCTGCCTATCTCTATTCTCCTTTGAACGGAGGCCGTGTTAAATTATCTATCTTAATGGGAAGCAAGCAGGCTTCCCATTTCCAAATGTAACAGGCATTCTCAGAACCATGTGAGTCAGGTGGAGCTGTGCTGAATGTCTCTGGGACATCTCTGCATTGCCCCTGGTGACTTTTATCTAAATCCTAGCCCAGCTCTATGGAAGTCCAGGTTAGTTTTATTCTCATGGTACTTTGTATTACTTTGTGGCATTTGTTTTAGTCTCTCTGTGATATTCATCTTTTTGTTGCTTTAAACTGTAAACCCTTCAAGGTCAGTGATTATATACTTGGCACTTTGTGTACCTAGCAAGTACACAGAGGCTGTTTTTGTTTGAAAAAGTGGATAAGCTAGGGCATGGGTGATAACATGCATACATCTTAGCCTTCTGGAGAAAAGGGATAAAGTTTTTCTATTAGACCTTTGTAGATTCATTGCAGTTGTGAAATAAAGTCTCCTATACATGACAGACTGAAGCTTTTCCTTTTGCTTAGTGAGTAGAAGACCCCAAAAGGATCCCTGAGAGTGTCTAGTACAAAGACATTTAAGAAGTGCTTCTAAGTTTTAAAATTTTTGTTAGTATATGTTTGCGGCACATAAGGAGTACATTCATAGTGGAGAGTTGATACATGTATATAACACATCTGAATTATTTTCGTGTCTTCTTTGGAAAAGCTTGTTGAAGAGCTTCTTTGCCAGCCCTACGCTGCAGACGCTATGGACAGCATATGCAGTGGAATCCAAGTGAATAAAAAATGATTTTTCATCTTTCTCCTAGACTGAAGAAGATATCTTTCCTTTGGTTGTTACTATGCCCCTTTGAAAGCAGGAGTACAAAGATTCTCCTGATATTTGCAACTAAGCTAGGTAGGTATTCACCAGGTCTCTTCCATTTTAACAACCTCAGTGATTTACCAGAGTTAAAATATAGCAACCAGACATGCAAGACAGATCCTTAACTTTCTTCTCCTGGAGTCCCCGCAGTTTGTTAGTCTCTTATATCTAAATATGCAATCTTTCTTTCTCTCTTTTCACGTGATTACATCAGTCACCATTTTTTGAACATCTATATGGAAGCTATTAAATAGATAGTTTACTTACATTGTCTCATTTCATCTGATGACTGACATTATTTCCATTTGAATGATGAGGAAAAAAATTATGGCTCAGAGAAAAGTTAAGAAACTTGCCTGTAGTCCCAGATTCTGAACTGCAGGGAGATTGGAATTCAGGATTGTTAACTGTCAGCACTGTTCAGAATTTGATTTCCACGTGGTGGTGGTGGTGGTGGTGGTGGTGGTGGTGGTGGTGTGTGGGTGGGTGCTGCCAGATCTCTCTATTCTTTCTTTGAAATCCTCCACTTTTCAGGTTTTCTACCAGATCATCCATGGGCTTCTAAAAGTATCTAGTGGATCACAGTTTGAGAAGCAATGTTTTTTAAAAAATTTGTTATCTTTCTTTATGCCCTTTTAAACTCTCATGGCCATCAGTTAAGAAAAGCCAGGCTCAGAATTCCTAATGAGACCTTTGGACACAGAACAGTGTGCCTGGAATTCTGTTCTGTTTTTCCCCTGTAGCCTATTTGTGTTGTATTATGTTCCTTTCTCCAGCAGTATTACCTTTTCTGGGGAGCATTTCTTGACCACACCAGGCCACCTTTGCTCTTTGCTCTAATCTCTTGCTGTTGCCAGAAATCACCCTGGGGGCAGCGTCTTCTTACCGACAGACTGGAGTGAACTCTTGTGTAGGACAGGGACCATACGTCCAGAACATAACATGGAATGTGATGGGCTTTTAGAAACTGTCATTGGTGAGCTGGTCATGAATAAAATGAGAAGTATAGGTATGAAACACTACTTTCATTTGCAGAAGAGGGATCAGCAGAGAGGATAATGACTTTTGGGGTTCATTTTCTCCTTTCTCATGTGACTGCCAAAAGAACTAAGCATTCTGTGGAAGTATGCCAGAGTAGATCTATACAGTGAGTTTTATGTGTTTGACTGACACCAGCACCAAATGGAGACAATATTTAATGATTTTAGGTTGCACAGGTGGGGCTGTTGCTTTAGTACTTTCCCCCAAGTTATCATGCCCATCTTTTGCCAAAGCTTCGAGGAGAAGATTTTTTTTTTTCTGTACATCTGAGAAAATCAGGGGGATTCCCTGACTGTAGGTATAGAGGATGAACAAACAAACAAAGGGAGAGGTGAGGGAGGAAGATAATTTCATTTTTGCCTCTGATGCACCACTGAAGCAGTGTCAGGTTAGTGTGGAATATAGATGCAGGCTTTATTAAGTAATGTATTGATGGGTAAAAAAAAAAAAAAAAACAATCAGCAGCCTCTTCTCTTTGGATGAAGGAAACCATGAGGCTGAACCTCTCTCTTGAGGCTCATTAAACCTTCCTTTCCTGTGAACACAGGGCAGCCAACTTTGAGAGCCCTGTTATAGATGCAGTGTGCCCAGAATTGTTTTAAGCAGATTACAAATTAGTCTATTGTTGTTGTTTTTCTGGTACTGGGAATTGAACCGGGGAAGTGGGCTACATCCTTAGCTCTATATTCATCATTTTAAAGGAGACTAGGACAGTTTGTGGGATTGTTACTTCTGGGTGGCAAGTCATGTTCTGTGCACCCACAGTGTTCTGACCAGGTGTACTGGGAGGCAGCACATGCAATACTGTACATGTCCGCTTCCTGTACAGGCTCAAGTGTTAGTCCTGTTGCTATGTATAATAAGGAAAAATAGTCATCTTTTACTCAGCATTTTAGGAATATATTGCCTAGGAGCTTTATGAATCTTACCATAAATTACAAAACAGGAACTATTTTTTTTTCTGGGGTTTATTTACAAAGAAATAGATTATTTTGGTCGTGGTGTTCCAGTGTCATGCGTATTACGTGCTTAGCACATTGCTGTTTGATGCTTGATGAAGTTTAAGCACGGAGCATTATGGGAAGAAGACATTTTTTCAATTGTTGATTGTTTTTCCTATACTTGGAAATCTTTGTGAATATCAAAGAATCACATTTTTCCTCTAATTTTTTGGTAAACCCTTGCCAGGTATTGACAGTTTTTCTGGGAATAGAAGGTGGTTTAGAAAGCTGGACTTTAAAAAACAAATCTGTTAGAATGTATCTCTACAACACAGAATCTAAAATGATGAGTTGTGTCTTAGTTACTTTTATTTTGGTACTTTTGTTCTTTTGTTACATTTTGACAAAATGCTTGACATTCAAAGTTAAAGGGGAAAGGATTTATTTAGTTTACAGTTTGTAAAGGCTTCAGTCCATAATCCACTAGTTCCAGGGTAAGGTAGTATGGCAGAAGGCATTGTAGAGGAGAAACCATTCATGGAGTTGAAGGTAGCAACACTCCTCTATATATCTTATCCAGGCTACTTAGGACAGATAGGACTCACACCCTTAATCCCAGTGACCTTCATCCTTGATTACAGCATGAGTCAATTCCAGCACTGCACACTTTGTATCTGGCCACCTCTGAAAAGGGTCTACATATGACTACATAGGGGGACATCTAGACACAAGCCATAGCATTCCACCCCTGGCCCCCAAAGATTCTTTCATAGCTCTTTATGCAAAAAAGCATTTAGTCTATCTGTAAGAGTTTCCAAAGTCCTGACAGTTTTAACATTGCTAAATAGTCCAAGTCCAAAGTCTCCTCTGAGATTTAAGGCAAGCTCTTAGCTGTAAGCCCCTGTACAAATGAAAATAAAGTTAAACACTTCCAACATTCAATGGTACAAGCTAGACATTTCTATTCCAAAAGTTATAAATGAGAATAAAAGGAATGGGAATGAAGCAAGACCAAAATCCAGTAGGGCATACATTAAATCCCTCAGCTCCACTTCCACCATCCCCAGCAATCCATGGCAAGTTGTAAACTCAAAAGGTTTGGGTGACTCTGTCCCTACTGTACAGTCAGTGATTGCAACTCTTATGGTTCTCTCTTGGGCCAGCTCTGCTCCTGACTTGCAGTTTTCCTCAAATGATCTTGGCACCCTAATTCTAGTGCCCTTGAGCCTGGTTGAATCTATCCTAGTCACACACACTCTAGATCCAGCCACCTCTGTAAAAGTTCCACCTATAACTGCATGAGCCTTTGGAGGAACATCAAAACACAAGCTCTAACAGGTAGCATGTAATAAGTGTTCAATAAATATTATTGAAAGAATGTCTAATGTATATTAGATAAAAATATAGTTATGTGATTTGTGCAGCATCAGGAATTGAATCCTAGGTCTTCTGCATAATAGGCAAGAGCTCTGATATTGAACTCTGTCCCTACCCCAACCCCCCACACCCAGAAGTTTTGTGGCACTGGAGATCAAACCCAAGGGAGCACTACACTCAATTACATCTTTAGTTCTTTTTAAATTTGAAACAAGTTCTTGCAAAATTGTAGAGGCTGGAGTTGAACTTGCAGTTTTTCTGCCTTAGGCTATTGAGTACCTAGGATTACAGGAGTAGGCTACTGTGCCTGGCTTGTGTGATATTACACACCTGTAATCCCAGCACTTTGGAAACTGAGGCAGGAAGATCACTTCAAGTTTGAGGTCAGCCTGAGCTACATAGTGAGACCCTGTCTCAAAAAAAAAAAAAGTCATTTTGGTGCATTCCTCATATAATAACACTACCATTTTTTTTACAGTGATGTATGGGAAAAGATATAGGCTTCTAAACTATGAAATGATTATAAATATATACATACTATGTATAGGTTTATAAAAATGGATTTTATTTTAAGAGCAGTTTTAGGTCCACAGCATAATTGAGAACAAGTCTGCATAGTTTTTTCTTTTTCAGAATGTCATGTTAGAACTATGTAGTATATAGACTTTTCATATTTGCTTTTTTCATATATGTGATATATATTTGGGCCATTCGAATAGGTGGGTAGTAGTATCTTGTAATTACATCGCAATCCTAATGGTATGTGATGGTAAGCATCTTTTCATGTTTGTTTCCTATCCTTGAATGAGACATGAGTTCTCATCTTTTCCCTACTTTGTGATTGGGTTGTTTGTTGTTGAGTTTTAAGAGTGTTTGTATTTTGGATGAGACAATGTGTGCTGTAAATATTTTCTTTCAGCCAATGGTTTGTCTTCCTATTCTCTTGCTATGTTTTTATATATATGAACTTTTGTTATATTTTTCTATCATGGGAGGTATATATGTGCCAGCTTTGTTTTAACATAAAACCTTTTTACCTCAGATGTGGGAAGCCAGACTATGAGACTGACTTGAAGAAAACCATTACCTGTCATTAAAAATAAGGTAAATGTTATTTGAATTTAACCAGACTATAGCCATTGCCTGAACCAGCCTGGAGGCAGTTACCCTGGCCACCAAGCCTTTATGACTGTTTTCCACCTCCCTAATTGGTATGTGTGTTTATTGATTGAATTAGTGGTTTGCTAGATATTTATGGTCACCCTTTCTATGTGGCATATAATCTTTACAAACTTTATAAGAGCCTATATTTGCTTAATTTTCTACCCTTAGGAAAGAGTTTTTTAGGCTGATGATTGTATATAAATGAGATAAAATAAATTAGTGCCTTTCTGGTTATAGTAAGAAAAATAAAGCAAAACAAACTAACAAACTAGCCTTGAAAATTTCCAGGTAATAAACCTGAGTTCAAATAGACATTCTCCACATTAAATACAAAATTTTCCTGTGTTTGAGTATGTTCCCTGCCTTCACCCCTCCCACCAATTTCTTGTCTCCTGGTGACTTTGAAATGGTTGAGTGACCTGGTAGAGTAGGGGAGTATAGGAGCATTTTCCACCGCAAACACAGCTCTGAGCCACCTGCACAGCTGAAGCAGGGTTTAGAGGCTTAGGGTGGAGGAAGGTCTCACATAGGGTCATTTTATAAAACATGAGGTGCTGATATTTAACCCAGGGCCACAGATTTATTTTGGAGAATATTCTGTCTAACTTCTGAAGCTAACTGCCACTTTCTGTCATGGCTGCCTCTTGAGCACGATCGTTAAGTGTGCTTGCTTCCTGATGCCGAGAAGTTATCAGATCCAGTTAGGAGAGCTAGGATTTTCCGTGGCTCTGCCTCATCTGATGTGATCTTGGCCAGATCACTAGATTTCTGAGTTTTGTTTTTGTTTGTTTTTGCAATATGTTGATTAAACTCGAGGCCTTCACACTGAATTACATCCCAGGCTCATTTTTTATTTTTTTAAATTTTCAGTCACGTGGTGCTCAAACTTTCCATCCTCCTGTCTCAGAGTGCTGAGATTACAGGTGTATGCCACCAGTTTAAATTTTCTAGTTTTGTTAGTTCTTCATTTCAGGAGTGGGGGGAGAAATCATTACACCTAATTTTATCCATTTCAAGTTGGGAACTGGTAGGAGAGGGAGGTCAACAGTAAGATGTAAATTATTACAAGAGAGACATGTTTCTTGAAGAAGAGGTGTTTTGCGAGAGAAGAAAACAGTGCCTTGTGTGAGCAGGAGCAGCCCTTTTGTCTGGGGTTAAGGGAAGGAAGAGAACTGTGTTCCTCTGGCTGAGTGATTAGGGGTTTCTGAGCATGGGAATAAATGGAATAACAACCACATTTTAAAAGTGGTTCCTCAGCACAAACATGTAGGTGCATGGGACTGCTGAGAGTTTATCTGCAAGTATAGTGGCAAGAAATGAACAACAACAAAAAACAAAACAAACAAGAAAATAAGAGGGGAAAATTCAAAGGAAGGATGTGGCAACTGATTTGATTGAAAGGGGTGAGGGACAGGTCAGAGTTGACGACAGGGTTTTGAGTCTCAAAACAAAGACAGCATTAACAGAAATGGACACTGTTAGGAAGAACTGGTTTGTAGAAAGATTAAGAAAGAGAACGATTGCTAGTTTTTTTGGCATAACCCAGGTCATATATGTACATTATAGATGATGATTCATTTAGTCTTTACAACGGTCTTTCAAGGTAGCTTGGTTTTGCACATTTCCCCCCCAGTACTGGGGATTGCACTCAGGGCTTTTGCACTGAGCTACACCTGCAACCCTTTTATATTTTGGGGCAGAGTTCTGCTAAATCACTAAATTGCCTGGTTTGGTATTGAATTTATGATCTTTGTGCCTTAACCTCCCAGAGAGTGAGGATTATAGGTGTGTGTGCCACCATGCCTGGCTTGTTTTTACACATTGTGTGGAGGGGATGACTGAGACTTGAAGAGGTGAAATTACAGTCCTAGTGGCATCCATTGAGAAGGTGGCAATTTTCTACATGAACCCAGGCCTTCTGGCTCCATAGCAAACCCTTTTCTCTTTCTTTTGGCTACTTCTGTCCCTTGTCACATGGACATGCTGAATGACACTTTAGGATGGGAAGGGACACTCAGGTTCTTTGGTTGCAACACTGTGGCATAAATAGGAAAATGAATCTGGAGTGCAGGCTGGGGTAGGGGGAAAAGTTCAAATTTGTGAAGCCTCTGAACAGAGGTGGTCTTTATTCGAAACTAGAGGAAAATATGAAACAGTTGAGATAAGAGAAAGAAGAAAATATACACAGGACTCTTGACCTTGACCTGTTTTAGAAGTTAAGAAAGGGAGCTAGCAGAGAGAGTGAAGGAGGGGGTGAATTAGGACAGTGAGTCTCATGGATGTCAAGCAAGGAGAGAATTTCCAGGGAGAGTGTGTCTACTGGAATTCCAAGTTGAGTTGCTGGATCTGGATTATGTGCCAAGCGCTTTGCAGTGTTGATACCGACATCAAAGAAGAACAGGCCCCTGGATTTGGAGGATAAAAGTAAAACTGCTCTAGATGTGAGCCTGGCTCACTAAATGTGAGCAGTTGCCACACTGCAGAGCTGGCTCACACCTGGAAAGCAGACTCATGGGGAAATGGTGTGTGTGGTGGCGATACCAACTTTTACCAGGGCTCACTGGCAAGTTTTTCTCGTTTTCCAAGTAGCTTATAAAATTTGTTCAGTTAAAGAAAAAAAAAAAGTGCCGCAGGAAGAAATGTAATGTACTTTGATGATTGGTTTTAGACATTAAAAAAATACTGTAGGATGAGAAAGTCTCCTTTTTAATGAGAGGGTTTCATAATTTGAGCGAGAGACTATCTTTAAACACATTTTCAGGGTTGGGGGTGTAGTTTAGATGTTTGCCTGTTGTGTCTGAGATCTAGGATCAATCCCCAGGATCACAAAAAAAAATCCAGATTCTTTTGAAATGGCCTTATCTATACAGTTTTGTGTGTTTCCCTTTCTCTCAACCTCTTTCTCTTTCTGTTTTTTATATACTATACAAAGAACACAGAGTTATTTAATGTTTACTATGATACTTTATTAAGTCAGTGCTAATTCAAACAGCAGCTTTTTTCTAGCCGACGGAATATTCTGTGTTTTTCTAGTGAAAGCAGTAGAAAATCCAAAATGTGTTAAATCAGAAACCATTTCAGGGGAATACATGAAAAGTTCAAACACTGTTTTCTGTTTTTTAGAGGAAAAAGTCATTAGAATCACAGTAGAAAAAAATTAGCAGGGACCTGAAAGAGAACAAAAGAGATAGGAAGAAGGAAGAGAGTAGCTGAGAAATACTGTTCCTAAAGTCAGGGCACCAAATGCATAAATAAGACTGAGAGGGTTGGGAGAGAATCTGAGGAATGGGAGATTGTACATAAAAGGACCCGGTAACCTGAACGATAGTCCCCGTTCACCAACTCACTGTTTTTGTCAGTTCCAAACCAAGCACTTACCTTCTTTTGTTCTCATTATTCTAATCTGGATAGTAAGGGGTCCTTTAACAAACTTTTCAGTCAGAAGTGATGAGATGGTCTCATCACCCCTGGATATCTACTCTTTAGCAAATTTCTAGTTGCCTGCCTCTGCCATCTGACCTGTTCTCTTCAAACCTATTGAAGCAGAAGCAAACTTGTCATGGAAGAAGAACATGAATGTGAGAACAGTGTTTATTCCAATAAGTTCTGTTGGATGAGTTGAGAGCCCTTAATCCCGAGACTGACTTTCTTAACTTGCTGTTAATTGTAAACTGGGTCTCCTTAGCTTTGCTGAGTTTTGCGTAACTTCCTTCTTTACTCCAGGTATTCCCATGAGATTATTTGAAGGCAGGATGACTTTGCTAACACTTTGAGGATTTGTTAGGAATGAGTTGGTGATTCTGGCCAGATTTTTAATTCTTTTTCTTTTGAGAAGAGGATTAACTAACAAAGCCTGTTGTGTGCTGAGTAGGTTATAGCTTGATTAATGTGATTTGACTCACTGCCCAAATAAGCAGCTGATAGGAGCTACAAATCCAGGGTCGAACTTAGAAATCAGATATAAACCAGAGAAACAGTGTATTAGAGTCCTAAAGAGCAATTTACTTCTCTCTCAGTGCACTTTCCCGACACACAAATGGTTAAGGAGTGAAAAACAGGTGCATTAACGATTCTGAGAGGTGCGCATGGCCAGTGTGAATTAGCCAATCACCATAGGTTATGTTGGGTTCAGTGTCAAAGGATGAACAACAAGGTGAGAGGACAGTGATTTAGGCTCAAATCTGCTCTTAGCTGGTGTGTTTATGGGTAATTCACGTAATCTTTGTGGATCTCCATTGCCTTACTTGCAAAATGGGGTGCCAGGTGAAGTCATCGACTGGATCAGGCAGTTCCATTTGCTAAGTCTCTCATCCTTGGTCCTCTGTTTGAAATTTCCTGAAATTGTTGTCTGTGTTAATGCCTGTTTTGGGGTTTACTGCCATTACTTTTTCCTTTCTCCAAGCCCAACAAAAATCTTAAGGCATATTATGGTAAAATTTGCTCTGCTCCTCTTCTCCCACAGAATGATGTAGATCATTTTGAAATATTTTAGTGATAAAGAATGTATCACAAGCAGTGGTTTAAAACAAGGGGTTTTGTTTATTTTGTTTCTGTTCTGTGGATTCTTTCAGAGTTGAAAGAAAACCTGAGGGCCTTCTCATCCAAGAGTGTTTAGTGACACATTTGTGTGAGGTTGAGGGAGTTCTTGGACTTCAAAGACTCAGAACTCAGCCTGAGAGCCCATGACCAGGAAAAGTACCACTGTTTTGTTTACAACTTTGGGCACTACTGTTGATTTCTTCAGAACATGCTAGGAACTGGACCTAGGAGGGACAGACAAAAGGAACCTGAACAGACTGACCCTCAAGAATGACCTAAAAACTACACTTTCCCAGTCGTGAATGAGCCCAGGACTCAAACTCGTCCTTCAGAGGCTTCGTTTGCTGGAGGTAAGCTTTTCCTGTGATGAGTTCTCTGCACCACTGAAAATCATCCATGAAATTTTGTTTCTAAAGTAAAGGGGGAACAAATCTTTTAGCTGTTCTCATATTGTGGTATGAGTAATTTTGACATCCTCCAAGTTTCTATCTGCATAGAAAAATTCTTAATTAGTGGGGCGTGGTGGTGCATGCTTGTAATCCCCCCACTTTGGGAGGCTAAAGCACTAGGATGGCAAATTTGAGCCCAGCCTAGGCAATTTAGTAAGACTCTGTCTCAAAAGATAAAAAGGTTCGGGGTGTTGTAGAATGTCCCTATATTAGATACCTAGTATTTCAGCAAACAAACAAACAACAAACAAAAAGCTTTCAAGTAGTAAAGTAATTCTGTTCATGGTAGGATTCATTTCATGGAGATACCATTGTCACAAATTGCTATTATATACCCCCTGCTTTTTAATCTATACACACTCTTACATTTCTCTTCTCCCTTAGAAGATCATTCTGGGAATGACCAGTTGCTGATAGAGTTAATATGTTGAACACTTGAATCATTTCTGTAGTTTGTCCTGGGCTTTAAGCATTTCCCTAATTGAACTGTCACAATTTGGACTGCTAACAGATTTGTTTCCCTTTGTTTTGAATGCAGACTTCTCATTTAAAGTTGGAAATAAACAAGCACTAGCTGACAGCATTTTTTTTGTGTGTGTGTGCTTTTTGAAAATGTAAAAGTAGAGGAGCATGGAAACAGGATTCTATTTTGGACACAAATGCTATTCCTATATTATGGAAAAGGAGGGGGAAAACATACCCAGGGCAACAACTCACTCTCTCTCTGTCCCTGTCTGTCTGTCTGTCTGTCTGTCTCTCTCTCTCTCTCTCTTAAAGCAAGCTCTCACTATATACCCCAGGCTGGCCTTCAACTTGCTGTGTCATTCAGGCTGCCCTTAAACTCAATGATTCTCCTGCCTCAACCTCCTAAATGCTGTGGTTATAGACATATATCATAGAACATGGCTCAAATTTCTTTCCTCTAATCTCTTTATTTCACTGCCTGTCTCTGTAATGCCATGTGCTCTATTCATTACTGAGCATACTAATCACTTTTAGTTTGATATGATTTATGAAAGCAGGCTATTCCTTTTATGGAAATCACTGATATTTTATTATGTTCTCAGAATTTAAATGAAATATAATTAACCTTTAATTTCAGAAAAAATACAATTGGTTTTTCATTTTAAAGCTTTCTATTAGAAAGTTGTCTAGCAAATAAAAAAGTGGATAAAATAGTACAGTATGGTAACTTCCATGTCCCACCATCCAGTTTTAACAGTGGTCAATATAAAGTTAATCTAATCTCATCTGCATATCTATGTCTTTGCCTTGGAATTAGGTTGAAACAAACTCCAAACCTATGACTTCAATTGTACATGTTTCATACATTAAAGATATAAAAATATTTTATAAACTTAACTTCAATATCAACAGCTTACAAATTAACAATTGTTTAATATCAAATGTTGGGATTCACATAAGGTCTATGCCTTGAGGTTGGTTAATACATCACTTAGGTTTTTGGGCCATAATCCTCTCTTCTTACAATTTTGGTCATTGTGTTGTTTGTTTTTTATTTTGTTTTTGTTTTTCTGAGACAGGGCCATGTATGTTAAGGCTCAGCTTGAAGTCGCTGTGTAGCACACGCTACCCTTGAACTCACGGCAATCCTCTTGCCTCAGCCCTGAGTGCTGGAATTAGAAGCATGCACCCCATGCCCAGCTATTGTCATATGGAAGACGCTGGAACATGTGTCTTGTATAATCTCCTATGGGTTTTGCTTATGATCTGTTATTTTTAAGGAATTGAGTAAGACAAATATGTTAAATTTTAAAAAAGTATTAATGGTACATAAATGTTTATTTTATGCTGAAAACAATCTAGCTATGGAGTTTAAAATTTGATTAGCCAGGAAAATCCAGGCATCAGGTAACTTCTTTATGCTTTCTTCTTACTCTCCTTGTTGGAAGATATCTTGGCAGATTACTTGTCATGGTGTCACTTAACCCAGTACTGAAATGCACCCTGGCCAACCGGAACTCGCCAGCCACTCCTCATCAGTAACACCAGTTATTTTGGGAAGAGAATTGGAAGGGCAGTTTTTCCTATTGAATCTGCAATGGGAAGCTGGGAATGTATGCCTCCAACGCTTTGGTCCCAACCCTTCTCACTCCTTATTTGCTATAAGGAACATTCTTTGAAGGACTGTTTATTCCAGTGGAAACAAGAACACAATATCATCTGGGTCTGGAAGGCTTCCTAAGGTCACCTGGCCCCATCTGGCACCCTTAACACAGGATTCCAGCATCGTTCTCAGAACAAGGCTGTTTGCTAATAATGCTCATGGATAAAACCCTTTAGCATTCTAAGACTTTTTGTCTTCTTTCAGTGAAATAGATTATTAAAGTGCATCTCTTTTTGCTGTGTACATGTGCATGTGTCTGCACAGGTCTTTAAATAAGACTAATCTTGATTCTTCCTTGCTGTCCTCCTCAGCAACTTCGGACTGTTTATGAATGCATGATTGATTTTATGGGTAAAGTTTGAAGTATGAGTGGATGATTGTAGACTGTGATTTTAGTTAGGGTGTATGTGATGGTTAATTTTGTATCACGTTGGCTGAGTTACAGGATGCTAAGATATGTGATCAGACATTTTTCTGGGTGTTTCTGTGAAGGTGTTCTGGATGAGGTTGACATTTATTTATTTATTTATTTTTGTCTTTTTCATTTTTATCGGTACCGGGGATCGAACTCATGACTGCCTGCTTGCAAGGCAGGTGCTTATGCCGCTGAGCTAAATCCTCAGCCCTGAGGTTGACATTTAAATCAGTGGGCTTAGAGTGAAGCAGGTTGCCCTTCATAATGTGGATGGGCCTCATCTGATCAGCTGAAAGCCTCAAAAGGAGCAAAACACTGAGTAGGACTAAAACTCTGATTCTCCCTAGCAAGGAGGGATTCTCTGGAAGATGGCCTTTTGTTAAGAACTGCATCTGTCTAAATATATATACATTTCTAAATCTATATACATGCTATAGGTTCTGTTTCCCTAGAAAACCTTGATGAAGAGAGAGGGAGAGAGAGAGTATAAGACACCTGTTTGGCTGAGATTTATTTGGCCATCTGGTTTTGAAGTGGCATTTTACATTGAAGACATGCAAAGGTCATTGGAGAGGTCTTTAGAAAATGAGATTCTGGCCACACCTCTGTTAGCAACCTAGCTTTTGTTCTCTGAGTATTTTTTCTTTCTCAGCTTCAGTTTCTTCTCCATGAAGCGAATTTAAATTAAGAAATTTTCAAGGTCTATGAGCCCATTCACGATACTAAACCTTGAGTCAAAGAAGCTTCCTGGAGATGATTCTTCTTAGGACTGCCCATGATTTCTCTTGCTATGTAAGGAAACAAAAGAAACAGAAAGCTGATGTATGCATATTGGTGGTGGTACACTGTGAAGCAGAGGACAGAAAAAAATAAAATGACAGAAGGGATTCCTGTGTATCAGGAAAACACTGAAATCAGTAAAATATAAAATGTAAATGAGTCATTGCTTGCATAATTTTTACCTTTTGTGGTTTTTTATGTGAAGGTTGATAGTTTAACTTTGAGGGCATTTGGGATCTGCTTCTGCATTACATTGATTCTCATTTTGTAAAGAGGAGTTGAGTGGTTATGGTGTTGGAGGTTTGGAATTTATGACAGTGGAGGCCTTCAGGCTAGAAACAGTGGCCCTAACCCAATCAATGGACAGGAAATACCTAATCCCAAGGACAGTGTGCTGTTCTTGACCACTGAGACTGGAAGGAATTTCAGATCAGTGCTAACCATGGGGTAGTACAGTGATTCCGTTACCCTCTGTTGTTGTTTTGTGGTGTTGCACATTGAACCCAGTGTCTTGCACATGCTAAGAAGCTTCTTCCTCTTTTTTCAACTCAGGCTTCCCTTTCCAGGTAAAAAAGCAGTAACCACAAGGCAGAAACCATGTTATTTTAGCATCGCTGTCTGGAGAGTGGTCAGCATTTAGCTGCAGTAATCTTTTGGCGGCCCCTGTCTGGAATTAATGTTCACCTGAGGTAGCAGTCTGCCCGTGGAGAGGCTGACATCTTGGGTTGGGTGTGCTGCATTTGAGACAGGAAAACCAGCTGAGGACAAGGAATGTCAGCTGTCTCCTTGGGATGTGGGCACATTCTGTATAAGGTCATTGCTCCTTGCTCAATACCCTCATTCTCTGCAAATGCAGTAAGATAGCTTTCTTTGTCCTTTTGGATTCTTTCTGACCTTATTCAGCTCACCAATAAGGATGCCAGGTCCTGAAGGCCATGTCCCCTAAGAGGCTAGTTGACCCCTTGCTTGGTTGGTTATGAAGACAGACAAATGATTAACCCCCTGGAATCCCTTGTTAGGCCTTAGTTATGGTCATGAGTTCAGCCTTTTGAACTGTGTGCTGAAATTGTTTTCCCAGCCTTCCACCCAACCGGGTGTCTCTGCCTGGACTGTGGTATGGAAACTTTCCCTTGGGAGAGAGTAATGGGCTGGAGGCGTGGGAAATGTTGGGAGGAAGCTTCCAACTACTACGGGCCAGACCCGTATCCCACTAAGGAGGTAAAGCAGGAACCCAAGAAATGAGGAGACAGGAAAGGAGCTTCAGTCTGGAGGCTGCTGAGGGGGAGCAGGTCCTGGCTCATTGCCTGCCTGGCTGCTTCCTTTCCCTGACACGACAGCCCTGCTGGCCTGGCTGCCTGCCACCTGGCAGTGACTGCCGCTGCACATGATTCCCCATCCACCCAGTTGGGGCCATGTGGGTCCTCTGGAGTGCACAGTGAGGTCTGCTCTCAGGTCAGCCATCCCCTCCCCTGCTTGGCCACCTCTGCTTATGGTTGCCAGCTACCATGTGTGGTCAGGAGAGCCCTTCTCTTCCCCAGCCCCTCCCCAGATGAGCTGGTCAGAGGGGGAAATGGCATAAGGCAGCTCCAAGACAGTTAGAGTCCTGTTCTCCCTTGGAGATATACCGCTTGCTCAGTGTGAAATGGGTCATCCTAACTGACTTTGAAGGGACCTACCACTCCATTGCAGTGTACGATGCATAGACACTATCTCTCAGCCTGAGCTTTGACAGAAGGCCTCCAAGAAGAAAGGTAGCAGTGCATTGTGGAGTCCTGGGCAAAATGCTGCCCACTTCAGGAAGGCTGAGCACTCCACCACTGATTTATCTCTTAAAGGCTAGGATATTTGCTACTATTTCTGGCACTGGTTTTGTCTATGAAGTCAGGAAGAAGGAGAGAGAGGTATGTGTTTGTCTTTCCCAACCACTCACAGGAAGTTAGGTTACACCCATGAAATGGAGTATAGTAGTCTTCCAGAGGACCATCAGGAGAATGTGCCTTTAACTTGGATAAAATTCTAATTCCAGCTGCCACTGGCTTCATTTTCCCTTACTCCACTTTCCTCCCTATTCTCTTATTTTCTTTTTAAAATCTACTTTATCACATTTACTTCTGCTCTACGGCAGTGTCTTCAAAGTGAATTGATTAGTCTTTCAAACTGGGTTGACTTTGTCTAGAAGGCACTTGAGTGGGATTTTGAGTAGGAAGAAGAGCCATAAAAGTATTGTGAGTTCTAGAGATGGGGATTTGAGCACTTTGGAGGAGGCTGCTTAATCCTTTCCTGACCTGATCTGCTTCCAAGAGAAATGTTGTGTGAAGGTGGTGGTGGAGTACTTTGGTATGTTTGAGTCGACAGGCTAGAGTAAAAATTGTCTAATGAAACTGACCAAAGTACCTTCTGTATGAACTCACCTGTGTATCATGACTGCAAGAGGATTCAGGCGCATTTAGATCCAAACTACTCATTGACTGCTCCCACTTCCCTGTTCTTCCTCTTTAAACTTCTATCCCTTCTTCCTAGGGGGCAGAGGGAAGTTTACTGACCAATGGGCTCAGTCAAGGTCTGTGGAACTAGTTTCAACTATAGACTTACTTTCTCTACAAATCAGGTTATCAGTAACTAAAAACTTCACCCTGTACCCAGCTCTAGCTCACTCTTGATTCTTGTCTTTGTATGTTGGTTGTTCATTGATAGAGCATCTAGCAACAAGGTACAGAGCTCTGTGTGTTTTTGCCAAAAGCCATTTTCAGTAAATATAGCTATGCATTGGTAACCCCAATTTAGAATATAATTTTTTAAATTAAGAAGTTGGATGGTGGCCAGGGATTAAGCTCAGCAGTGCAAGCACTTCCTGGTAAGTACGAGGTCATGAGTTTGATTCCTGGCACCAAAAAAAGAAAAAAAAGTAGTTGGATGAAGTTGTCAAAATATAGTAGTTATCACTACCATTTATTTTGACTCCAGTATGCCCATAGCTGTTATAAACATTAATCTTAATATGGTTCTTAAAACAGTCCTCCAAAAAGTGAATGCATTGGTGCTTTTATGGCTGCAGAATCTGGGATTCAGCAAGGTCATGTAACTTGCTCAAGGTCAAGTACTTGGCATAGAGTTGAGAATTTTATCCTAGGACAAACTGGCCACAAAGCTATCACACTGCCTTGCTTCCTGACTATTATCCATCCTGGCCTTGCCCAAGAAAACATGTTGCAAGTTCTTTATTTCAAGAACAAGTGGTAAGAGAGTTGAAACAAAATGTGCCTGAATATTCAGTAATACTTTAGTTATACCCCAGTGTCTAAATATCATTTCTGGAAGTTAAAGAGTTCTAGACTAAGGTAATCACAACTCTTGTTCTTGTTTTCCGTTTTGTTGTTTCTTAAATAATTACAGGTTTTTCTGTAATATACTTTATTATGGGGAAAAACAAAGCTGGTCCTCTTCTCTTGCATAAGTACATGTTTCTTGTAGAAAATACGGTTACATTCAAAAATGATGACACTTCCCAAACTACCTAGGGAAGCTGCCTCACAGTGTGGGCACTAGATCTGGACTGCTGGGGTGCCAATCCTGCTCTGCAACTTCCCATTTTGGAGATGTCTTTCTGGTCTGTGGAGTTGGAAAAACCTACTTCATCAGAGTTGTTAAGGTTAAATGAGTTACCAGTTGCAAAATGCCGAGAAGTTACTAAGAAATTCTTAACATTTTAATAATCGTCTGGTCTCCCTCTCTGAATCTGTGTGTACATTATAAATACATCTGATAGTATGCCCATCGTTTTAAAAAGGAAGCATTTTTTAACCACCCACTTGTCATCAAATAATATGTTGTAATCTCTCTTCTTTACCTCTAAATAGTCTTCTCCATTCCTTGACAGCTGCCTACAACTCAGGATGTGATGGCTTGAATCTAACTGAACTTATATTGGTTGGATGTAGAGATTTCCAGTTTTGCAGTGACATAATACATCTAAGACAAAGCAGTATAGTTATTGTGCCATGAATGTTGTCTCTGAGTGACAGCAGCTTCTGGCTCTTTTCAGAGCATACTCACCACTCCTTCCCCTGGTGCCAGTGAGGACCAGGAAGTACTTCCTTCGGAGCCCACAACTTCCAGTGCTGTGGATTTACAAGTAGCCCTAAGTGGAAGAACTCAAGACTCTTAAATCTAGAAAAAACTTTTCTTGAGATCAGTATCTCTGCTATGGATGATTTCTTGGTTTCCAAGAAATCACAAATCAGCAGGTGCTTTCTAAGAAGCTGTCCTAAGGGCTCAGACATTGCTTCCCAGGCTGAGTCCCTAAGCCCTCACCCTTCAGGGTGGAGAGCTGTAGCCAGATCTATACCATGCTGCCCTGCTTCCCACACCTTGCTGTTTTAGCTTTTTTTTTTTTTTTTTTGGTCTTTTTCCTTTTTATCAGTACCGGGGATCGAACTCATGACTGCCTGCTTGCAAGGCAGGTGCTTATGCCGCTGAGCTAAATCCCTAGCCCTTGCAGTTTTAGTTTTATAAGTGTCTGACACCCTTATTTCTTTTACTAGTGTAAAATTCTTACTGGATCCATGTTGGCAAAAACATTGTTTCCTATTTAACTATCCCTCCTCCCCCGACACACTGCCTTCCTCCACTAGTAAACCAATAAGCTATGTATATGAACCTAACTTTGCCTGTCTGCTTCCTTTCTTTAAGTGCATTATATGTGTAGGCTCAGGGAGATACTTGTCTATTGAGTATGATCCCCAGAAGGCAAAAGAGTAATAGCCAGAAGTGGTTGGAGATAGTGATCTCTTGTACAATCTCTTGTAGGATACCGTTCTGAAAATGGTAATGGCTTTAATCAGATCTTTCTCTCACAGGCTAACAGAAGCAATCTTCAGTTTTGGAAATAGCATGTTTAGGGGCGTACCTTCTAAAGGAACTCAGCTGTATTTCAAGACATGTGGACTGACCAACCTCAAACATTCTTTGAAACATTTAAGGGAATGGCTTGGTTTTTCTTTTGTTTTCCCATTCTATTCTAAGAAGTATATCATTATTGCTAGGAAAAAAATATACTATGTTTTAGGGTGATGCATCTGTCAAAATTACAGAGGAACCAGCATGTCTTTGAGGTATAAAGAATAGCATCAGAACTTAAAAATTGGGGAGTAATGTCTGTTATGTTTGTAAAACTCAAAGCATCAATTACTCTGAGTATTTTACAGAGTGCTTGTTAATTAGTTTCCGTGTGACACCCTCTCTGAGAGAAAGGTTAAGCGGCTTTCCCTTCCACTGGTGAGGACTCAAACAATAAGAGGTTAATTGACTTGCCTTGGGTTCTCCACAGAGAGGCTAACCCCACTGGAGAAATTTTCACTGTCTGTATCTCTTGCTTTCTATTCCAAAGGCTCCAAGGAACCAGGGCTGCCCTAGAGAAGCCCCAACTGAGGCAGCACAACTTCCAACTAACGCAGAAGTGTGTTGCTGAGCTCCATGCCCTTTTCTTTTTTGTGGTGCTGGGAGTTGAACCCATCAGTCATTCTTTCATTCTTGGAACTACTGAGGTTGTGAGAAAGATGGTCTTTTCAAGGTCATTGTCCATGATCCTTGAACTAGAAATTGTTCTGCTGTTCTGTGCTAGGCTGTAGGAATGATGGATGGCTCAAATCAATTATTGGTCATTCTCAGCAGAAGCCCTGTGAATTTGAACTATAAACTTGACATCTTTGGAAGGCTTAGGAATCTGATATTATTTTCAGAAAGAAAAGAATTCACTTATTGGCCTTTTCTGTAGAAGAGGAACCAGTTTTTCTTGGTGGCATGTTGGTATTAAAACCTGTCTAAAATTTGGATGTTGCAAAATACATAATGGGACTATAGAGATGGTTTCTAATATAGAAAGCTCCTGTATCTCTTCCTCTGCCCCCCAACAAAGCTGCTCAGTGGTGATCATCTTGGCTTCCTGCTCTCAGCAAGGCAGCAGATCTTTGACCCAAAACTACATTGGTGGTGCCACTGAAGATACGATTTTAGATAAGAAGTTATTGTTGTGTCTGGGGGTGAGCACTGCTGGGTTGAGCATAAACTTAGCATCAATAATGAATTAAAAGGACAGAGTTTAAGAAAGGAAGAGGCTTTATGTATGAGGAAGAGAACAAGACAGAAAGCTGCCCTGAGAAAGGGGCAGGGAGCTCCAGAAAGATAGATGCTCATAGGCCTTTGTCTCTAGGTTCTTTTATGATGTTTTTAGGGAACCTTTTCTCCCTGTAACTTGTGACAATTTGGACTGTCCTTGATTAAATTGTGCACCCTTACCTACAGGCACATTCCTTTTGGTGGGCTTTGATTTCTTTCTCGATGAACAGGTGGTTGGTGATGAACAGGTGGTTAGAACACAAGGTTGGTTAGGTCAGCTTAGAATTAGTAAGGGGTTGTAGGTCTTTTGTAATAGTACAGGGACCCTAGAGTGAAAAAACATATAGTGATAACTCGGTTCATGAACAATTTAGTTTGCAAACAGAAGCATTCTGAAAAACTTTGGTTCCATTTGCAAACTGTGCATTGGATGATGAACATAAGAACTGTGAAACATGTTTAAATACATTTTTATATGCTGAACATATGCTTTCTTTAAAGAAAGACAGCCCTCTTTGCCTCATCTCCTTTGCATTTTATTGGAGCTCAGGAGGCACAGTTGTCTTGGCTTTGTACACCTGGCTTTTTTGTGCTTTGCCTGTCAACTTTCCCTCTGGTCCTCTTTAAATCTCAATGCCATGTGTGCTATCTGGTTCCTTTTTTATATCTGGTTTTTCTCTTTCTCTGTCCTTGTCCTTGTAATTGTTTTCAAGGGAATTGTTTTCCTCTAGTAAAGTTTTAACTCCTTCTGGGAAGGATTAGCCAGAAAACCAAGGAGGCACTTATTCTATCCTTTCCTGGCTACAGACTCTCTTTCCCTACATTATCATACCGATGTTTCTATTATTGTTGTGTTTTGAGTGTACTTTTCTTCTGGGCTCCATATATATATGGCCTCTCAGAATTAGCTAAAATAACTTGTAAGATTGTAAGAAGCTGGTGGAGGGTAAGCTTATTAGCAAGAGTAAGCAAATTAAGACTTACAATGAGTAAGTCTCATTGTAGACTATGAGACAGTAAAACTGATTTAATAATCACTCTACTGCTTGGAGGTTGAGATTTAGGCTAATGAGATCTTCTTTTTAGGCTTTATGTTTTCTGCTGTAAAAAATGAGCATCCTTACCTCACCATTAAACTGTAAACTGACACCAATAGATGTCTAATTCATAGACGGAAGCAGATCAAACCTGGGTCCAGTGAATGTTGCCATGTTTTATCCTCAGAATAAGGTTGCCTCCTTTCTTCCACCAACCAGCACCCACTCCCCTCATATCCAGTTGTTTAAGTTAGGTTGGGGAGTACAGATTTGCCATCTTAGTCTTCAGACTCTACAGTCATTTTATTAGATGGGAAACCAAGGCCAGGCATGGTGGTGTGAATCCAGGTTGATGTGACCTTTCTTCCTATGTATTTTGTCTGGAGCAAGGGTACTTGGTCACCCCCCTTGCTCTTTTCTTCCTAGATGGAACAAGAAGATCAGGGTGTGTGTGAATACCAGGACTCAGAAGACAGAGAGATGGGTTCTGATTTTGAGAACACCGAGGACAGGGAAGGGGACCCAAAGGAAAGAGGAATGGATTCTAATCCACAGGATGCAGGAGACAGAGGCCACCTGGTGGAGGAGATGGACTCCAATCCACAGGACGAAGCTCTGAGAGGGCACATGCGGGAGAGGGAAGTAGCACCTAGCACCTGCACAGGTGAGGAGATGGATGGAATTTCCCCCACTCACCTTTACACTGCGCTTCTCTAGAATCATAATCATGCAGCATTCTTTTTGGGAAAGCTCTAGAGGAGACCACTAAGCAGGATTCTGTTCTGACTTAGCCTTCTTAGTGTGGGTACAGGGGAATGTTTTTCTTCCATTGAGTCTGAGGTAGGCTCTGCTGGTCAGTGTGGGCAAAGTGGCTGACTGATGGGCACAGCACTTTGCAGCAGAGTGCTGCTATAAATCACCACTTGTACAAGTGTGCAACAGAATTACACAGGTAACATTGGAACCTATCTCACAGGGTTGCTGGATGAGTTAAAGATTTGCTGCATTTAAAGAGATACTTAGCACAGTTCTGGGCCAAGTTATCCAGATGTTTCTGGTAAGAGAAATCATCTATTTCCCTTTGCAAGTAAGTAAAATTGCCTAGGTTCATGTGTTAATTTCCAAAGTGTATACGCCATCTGCTAAATCCCCTTGTTTGTGATGTGAGACAGTAAATGCTGGGCTTCTACCGTTTGTTTACTTCTGTCTCTGGGCATGTTTTGCCTATTTCTGCAAAGCATATACCCTATGGGAAGAAATGAGCTGAAATTCTTTTTAAACAGGTCTGTGAGGTTACATTCCTTTCTTGGTGACATAGGCCCAGACTCCTGGCAACCACCCTACCCCCGCGGTCCGCACAAGCATGTGGCCTTCCACATCCCAGGAACTTTTGGGAAGCTCTTGTGCTTGGGGAAAAGCAGCCAGAGACCAACAGATGTGTGTCCTGGCCCAGCCTCCAACCTAGGCTCAACGGCTCTAGGATCCATGTTCTCTTCCTCTATCTCACTCCCCCTCCCGTGTCATTAAAAGTGAGTTCAGTTTGTTGTTGTACCTTCAGCTGTTCCAGACTGATCAAATACATTTAAAACATACATACAGACCTGTTTAGGCTAAGGTGTCCTCTGTGTGAGTATACGTCTGGATGTGGTTGGCCAGACTAGTTTGTCTTTTGAATCTAGACCCTTCAAAAGGCACTGATAGCTCTTGGATAACAAACCTTATTTCTGGAGATCCAGGCCTCAAAAAGTCCCATCTGGCACAGCTTTGGGCCTCTCTTCCCTTTAGTAGCTCAGCTAAGCAGAGGCCGGGGTACCATTTGTGGGGTCTGCAAAGTGAATCAGAAAGCCCTATTGTAGGATTTCCTGAGAGGAGAGAGGTGGGTGGAATCACCATATTCCTTGGCCCCACTCTTGCTGTTGAGGCTGTTTTCCTAGGCTTATCTTTTGAGTGCCAGGTCTGGTAAACCCCGTTGCCGCCTTTTCTGTTGCAGAGGAGCTACTGAGTGAGGAAGAAGGGGTTGCTGTCCCTGAGGAGGTGGACCACCAGTTTGGTGTGGCTGACATGGCAATGTTTTCAGGTCTGTCTGAGTCAGACAGCATGGCCCGGAGCCCAGAAGAGGAGGCAGAGGAGAGCACTGGGGAGAACCAGCTGGAAGAGGAAGAGGAGCAGCCTCCCCCTCCTGTACTTCCCTGGAGGCGCCACCTCTCCCTGGGGCGACGGCACCGGGGCGACAAGCCCTCCCACCGCCGTTTTCACCGACTGCACCACCCCTTGCCCTTGGACCTCGGGGAGCTTGACAGCCTGGTGGCCAGCATCATGGACTCCCCCACCATCTGCCCGGACTGTGGGGAGAGCTTCAGCCCTGGTGCGGCTTTCCTGCAGCACCAACGCATTCACCGCTTGGCGGAGGCCGCTGCTGTGGCCAGTCTGCAGTCCTTTGGCCTGGCGAGTGAGTGTGGGGCAGTGGTGGGCATGATGGGGGTAAGCGTGGCAGGGGCGTTCGGAGCGGGGCCCGCGTTGGCCCGGCCCCCCCGCGAGAAGCCTTTCCGCTGTGGGGAGTGCGGCAAGGGCTTCAGTCGCAACACCTACCTGACCAACCACCTGCGCCTGCACACAGGCGAGCGGCCCAACCTGTGTGCGGACTGCGGCAAGAGCTTCAGCTGGCGCGCAGACCTGCTCAAGCACCGCCGCCTGCACACGGGGGAGAAGCCCTACCCGTGCCCTGAGTGCGGCGAGGCCTTCAGCCTCAGCTCACACCTGCTCAGCCACCGGCGTGCACACGCAGCGGCCAGCGGTGCGGGCGCAGAGGCGCTGCGGCCTTTTGCCTGCGGGGAGTGCGGGAAGGGCTTCGTGCGCAGGTCCAACCTGGCCAACCACCAGCGCATCCACACCGGGGAGAAGCCGCACGGCTGCAGCGAGTGCGGGAAGCGCTTCAGCTGGCGCTCAGATCTGGTGAAGCATCAGCGTGTGCACACAGGTGAAAAGCCCTACATGTGCTCTGAGTGCGGGGAGACCTTCAGCGTGAGCTCGCACCTGTTCACGCACAAGCGCACGCATTCGGGAGAGCGGCCTTACGTGTGTCGCGAGTGTGGCAAGGCCTTCGGGCGCAATTCGCACCTGGTGAACCACTTGCGGGTGCACACAGGCGAGAAGCCCTTCCGCTGTGGCCAGTGCGAAAAGTGCTTTAGCGACTTCTCCACGCTCACTCAGCACCAGCGCACCCACACGGGTGAGAAACCCTACACGTGCATCGAGTGCGGAAAGAGCTTCATTCAGAGCTCACACCTGATCCGCCACCGCCGCATCCACACGGGCAACAAGCCACACAAGTGTACGGGTTGTGGCAAAGACTTCCGCTACAAAACGCACCTCGCACAGCACCAGAAGTTACACCTGTGCTAGGGTGGGTGGAGAGAGTAAGTGGGGAGTAGGTGTCCCCTGAATAGACCCTCTCTAAGGACGCAGGGTAGGGGTAGGGGGACAATCTGAAAGTGATTGGAGAGCCTGCGGTCCTGGAGGGAAGGGTTGAGCCGTTATTTCAGGGTGCTATATTTTGCCTTCCTCCTCTCCATCAGAGAAACTTTTGGGAGGTGTAGTTGAGTAGATGATTTCCTTGAAGAAGCCCTGTAGGGAGTGAAGAGTGTGGCTGAGCCAGCACTCTGCGGACCTTCCGGAAGGAGATTTGGAGTGGGGAACCAGATGACAGCCACAGATTACATTGGCTTCAGTGGTCTGTGGGGATCAGGGAAGAAATGAGGGTTATGAAGTAAAATAAAATGCAGGTGTAAATCTGTCTCTGTCACACTAGGTGGTGACCAGTGTTTGCCCTGACCTCGACCCTCCAACCCCATCAGCTGTAGTCGACCTTATAGGAGAAGAGGTTGACTGTACCCTTCTGTTCCTTTCTCTGAGCCACAGTTAGCTGCTATTTTGAGGTATCCAGGGGAAAAGGCATGAAAGGTGACACACCTTCATTTCAAGGGGCAATATCTGGGGCTCAGACATTCATTTATAACTGGTTCTCAGATCTCTTGGCAAATCCTGCTCCTGGTTCTTTGCTGCTTCTTGAAAGCGCTCTAGCTTCATGCTGAGTCTAGGCTGTTTGTGAAGATGACCCATCTCTTTCTCTCTATTGCAGGTATACACGAGGCCTAGTATTTTTTTTTTTTTTTTTAATGTCTCACTTGTGATTTTTCAGGTACCAGGAAATGAAACAATCCCAGTTCTGTGTGATTTTCCCCTTCTCAGGTCAGCTTGGTGTGTGTTTTAAAGGAACATGAGATATCAGCAGCTCCGCCAGTCTCCTACCAAAAGAATTAGCTTTGAGTTTTGCTGGCCTAATGTGAGAAATCCAAGAGAGTAATGTTTGCACGTTGAAAAGCAAGGCTCCTTTGTCTCATTTGTCTTCACTTTGCAGGCATATGCCCTGTCCCCCAATCACCCCCATACCTCCATCCTTACTAATGAGGGGTCAAGTCCAAGCAGGGAGTTCTGTTTCCTATGTGTGGAGGCACTGTAGAAATCTCAAGGCTTTACACAGAGGGCACAGTCTGGGAGAGGTGTAAAAGCAACATTGCCAAATAGCACAAGCAATGAATGTTCTCTAGTTCTATAGATGCCAAAATAACACTTGGGTTTGCAAAGTGCTTTATGCTTTTTAATGATTGTTAGTTGTTTCTCACATCTTTGTGAGGTGAATCAGTATTATGACCTGTTGTAGGGAAGGCCTGGGGACAGGAATGTGGCAGGGTGTCCTGAAGTAAGGCTGAGGCCAGTGTGAATTGGTGTGGCCTAACCTTTCCTGTCCTCTGGCTCACCTGCTAGGAAGACTTAACTGTCATGACTGCATGATAAAAACACTGAACAGTTTTATGCTTGATGGAAAATTGAAATCTAGCTTAGAAGGGCCAAAGATGTCCTTATTGACAAAGCTGGTCTTTGTCACCTAGTTAGGGTGTCCTAACTATGTTCCATTTCTAGTAGGGGGCTGTAGTTAGATGACTCTTGTGTAGATTTCAGTTCAGTATCCTGAAAATTACCTCCCTTGGGCTAGCTTTAGAAGTTAGAGTTGTGGAAAGGAGTGTTTTCTTCACTAATATTTGTTACTCTATACTATTCATAGAAGCGTTTTCACAAACTGTTAGACACAGTTGAAGGGAAAAATACTACAAAATTGTTTTTACAGTTTTAGAAAACTTTCTGTGGATGCTAGTAATTTATACTTGATCAGTTATATTCTAGCAAAAAAACCTCTTTGAGAACTGTAGGAAAGCATGTTTTTGTCATAACAAAAGAATTCTGAGAATTTTGGGTTGTATATTGCCTATCGATCTTGCCCTCCTAATTTTTTTTTATTATTCATAAGTGAAACTGGATATTCACACTAGGAATAGTTTTGAAAGATACTAATTCATTTTTATTTTCTTTTAAGCAAGACAAGCAAAGTACCTATCCATTATTTATTCTGACTTGTAGTCTGAATACCAAGTGTAAACACTCTATCAAAAAATAATACAATCAGTTTGTAGGTAATATTTCTCCTTTGTGGTGGGTTGTTTTTTAGTGTACATCTACCTCTTCCAGCTGTTTTAAATTTTCTCAAGTCTGTGCCTATATAGTCTCATCCAACTTTGATTGTTTATGAGTTGATTACTGGTTTTGTGTTACTTGATCATTTGCTGCTGACATTACACAGTCTTATCATTATCAAATGTATTACACACATCAGCAAAATTGATGGGGGGAATGGGGATCAAAGTTAGTGTAAAATAATGGCAGTGGAAGTCTCTGGGCTTTGTCTTTTACCCTTTTATTATTAGGGAAAAGGGTGAGCTATGGAATTAGAATCCCTTCTCCTTAGCAATAGAAGTGTTCAGACACCAGCACCCAGTCTCATTGTGTATTGAAAATGTGATTCTATATTTCATATGCTTTTCCAGGGTAGGTACCCTTATTAAGTGAGGTTAAATGCAGTCAGGAGGGTGTTTCTTGACTTTAATTTTAGAGTAATAATATTTCTTCAGCAAACCCTGTTAACTGTGGTTTACTTTTGGAAATCTAAGGATTAATTTAAGGATTTCTTCCTTCAAATCATTAATGGTGATAGCAGCAAGTATATTATTTGTTTCTTGGGGAATTTGGCCAAGACCTGTGCTAAGCAAAACCTAAAGCAGTTAAAAGTTTGATTAAATCTTGAGTTCTGGGTTGGAAGGAGATAAACACTTAACCCCTTGAGCTGTATGGTCTCTTTACAGTCAAAAGACTGTGTATGTATGTGAAAAGGTACAAATTAAGGATTTGTGTTCATAGACAATCTGAACTGTGTTTCTGGTTTATGCACACTTTTCTTCACTGTAATGACTTTACATCTGTTTGTTAAAATACTGACTAATTTAATGCTCCTAAGAGAAACAGGTTTTGTGTGAGTGTGTTTATGTATATGAGAATTGCCTTGTTTTGGGGTTGTTTTATTTAATATTGGTTCTTTGGACAGTATTCTGGTGTTCAGCAACAAATACGGAATGTTGGTCATTAAATCCGTATCACTCTTTCACTGTTATTTTTCCTTATTTGTTATTCATACATAAAATGTCACACAGTTTGATCTATAGAAACGATGCTATGGTGAAAGAGGGATTGGTGAACTACCAGATCGGCTTGACTTTTTGTAAATAAAATTTTATTGGAAGACAGTCTCACCCATGGAGTCACATTCTTTATTGTCCATAGTGACTTTCACATTGCAGTGGCAGGGCTGAGTAGCTGTGACAGAAGCTACCTTGTGCTGTCTCTAGTACTACGAAAACTTGCTGACTGTTGCATTAAATGTTCATTGAGGTGGATGCTGGACTTGGCTGATGTCTGGACTTCGATACTCTTAGATACACGTTTTGACCAATAACTCAGTACAGTATGTCTAAGCTCAAGTCCTCTGAGGTGCTGGGCATGTGTTTATCGTAGAGCACTGTTATCCCTTCTTCCAAAGATCATGTGTAGAGGGTTTTGGGGAAGGGTAAAGATCAAGTAGTTATGGAGAAGCAGTTGCAAATCTAATCTATTGGAATATATTCCCTAATCATATCACAAATATTTTCTTTCCTTCAGTTCTTGAAAGTGTAAATTAATGGTAACTGATCTGTCTGGTAGACTGGTCCTTGAACTTTTTTTGTTTTTTTTCAGACAGGGTCTCAGCTTATAATTCAGGCTGGCCTTGAAATTATAGCAGTCCTCCTGCCTCAGCCCACAGAATCCTGGAACTACAGACATGCACTATCATGCTCGTCCTTACACTGACTTCCATGCATAATATTTCTCAGCTAGACTGCTCTACTACACGAAAATATTGAGTGAGGCAGTACTTTCTCAGGAAGAGATCAAAAAAAATCAGGAGTGATGTGAGAATGCATCACAGTGCCTTTTTAAAAGATCACAACTTCTTTGCATAGCCATCAGCCATTTTCCTGTTTAGCAGGGTCATGGGGACACAGCCAAGAGGCAGTCACAGTGCTGTGGTGATGTTCCTCACCAAACCTGACGAATGCCATCAACCAGACTATGTCTGTTTTCCCAGGACAAAGCTTGACACTTTAAGGTAAGTAAGCTGGTATTAAAGAAGGATGGCAGGGGATCTGGCCCACCTGACTACACATTAAAGTGTTGCCCAGCCTGAATCTGAGATGAAGCGGAGCTTTCCCACAAACCAGTGAAAGGAGGTGCATCTGCTCATCTTGGGATTTTAGGGTTAGATTAATTGAGACCAGTGATGTCCTTAATGTTGGAGAAATTGTGTGTGTTTGCTTTTTAAATCTGGATGTTAACTGCAATGAAGCCCATGTATATTTGACTTTATGAGTGACCCAGGCAATTTTTTTTTTTTGTCTTTTTCATTTTTATCGGTACCGGGGATCAAACTCATGACGCCTGCTTGCAAGGCAGGTGCTTATGCCGCTGAGCTAAATCCTCAGCCTCTACCCAGGCAATTTTAATGGGAAATGGGGTTAAGAACTCTTGGGACAAGTCAGGCACCTATTTTTCTGATGATAGGACATGTAAGCCATGAGCCTCACGGCCTCCCTTGTTATCAGAGGATGAGACAAAAAAGGCTCCTAAAGTATCCCAGACTGCTATCCTGGGCTGCAGAAGAACAATTCTGCGCAAATCTAATGGCAAGATTATAAGGAAAGACCAAGCAAACAACTACTTGTTGTTAACCAGAAAAAGGCAAGAAGGTACAGGAGCTGCTGCTGGACCATCTCTTTCTGCCCCAGTCATATTTGTCCTTTGTTCTGTCCTTTCTGACCTTCATTTCCCACTCAGCTCATGGAGCACAGCACAATTCCTACATCACCCTTTCCTCCAGCTGTCCTGGGAAATCTCAATGTTCTTTCCTTTTATCTGGTACATAGGGTAGGAGTCTTTTGCATGAGCAAACTCACTTTACTGGGCTTCTCTGTTTTTCTCAGAGCCTCAAGTGCTTGCAGATTTCAGCAGCCTGCTGCCAGCCTGTACTTTCAAGGTCATCTATGCTGACCCAAAACACATTCCGATGGTTTTCCATTTCCACCTATCCTGGCAGGATGCAGACTGTTCCTCATACCTTGCACATTTGTCCTATGCTTTGCTTATCACAGTAGCGGGAAGTGCTCAACCATGGGTCCCAGAGAGGGTCTGGTAGGTATGTCATGTATCAAGGCACCCTTGTTTCAAGAGGATGGAGTGATATGAGTGTGTGTGCCATGCTTCCCTTACCCATATGTGGAGGATTTTCTGTGTGGTAAGGAACGATGAGTTTCAGTGCTGGAGACTATGGAGTAATATTGCATTTTATTCCAGAAAACACTTGTATGTGATTTCTTCCCAGATTTGCTTGGGCTGGAGTGGATCTTTACAGGCGTTCTCAGGGTGCTTTGCACAAGTTACTGTGTATAATAATAATCAAACCTCCTTGAAACTAAGGGTTTTGTGATTTGTTGTATACCCACTGAGGAACTGGCTCCATGAATATATGGTGTAAGCAGTTATGAGGCCCAGTGCTTCATGCAAGGCAAACAGGTATGAGAGAGATAGAGAAACTGGAACATTCTCACACTGTATCAGGGTGAAAGTTGATATTGTTTGCTTCGTATGAGTAACCTACCTGCCTTGGAGTGACCTACTTTTCAAATTAAAGTATGACTTCTGACTCCTGGCCAGGAGAGTGGGCAAGAGCAGGAGCAAGTTCTTAATACCAAGTCTTCTCACTCAGGGAATAGATGGGACTGGAACTCAGCAAAGACGCAGGAGTGAGAGTAACTGGAGCTCAGGATGACTACCATGGTCGCCAATCTTGACAATGCCCATTTATCTGGCTGATTTGGACAGTTGTGTCCTTAGAGAGGTAGGAAAGGATGGAGCTGGGAAAGAATATGGCTCTGCATACATTAGTCAGCATTACACTGAGCAAATACAGAAACCAGCAAAGCTGTGATGCCAGATTTTCAGCTGAAGAAGGTCTATTGCTCTGTGGGTTGATAAAGTGAGACTTATGAACATAACTTCAGACAGATGGATACTGGCCACTATTCAATGGTGCTGCAGCCCAGCATTAACATGGCTCAGCAGTGTAAGGAGAGTTGCTCCTGGACTTGTCTGGACAGTGGAAGACATGAGTGTGGGATGTGGAGAGCAAAGCAGACAAGATCATGAGACCACAGACATGGAACCTCCTGGAAGATTCAGTGACTGTGAAGAACTTAGAGGCCAGGAGTGGTAGAGAGTTGTGTCCAGGGTGACTTGGACACCCTGGGCTGCTGAGGAGCATCCTAAAGCTTTGTACCAGCTCCCAGGAGCTGAGAGGAAGAGAAGAAGCTGTGGCTGTGCAGGTAGACTGTCCTGTGGGGCTTTCATCTCCTGGGGCAGGAAGATGAAGGAATGGGAGGGCAGTGCTTTCCTGAGGAGAGAGGAAGGGGAATCAGCCAGTCGTTCTCTCTCTGAGGTTGTGCGTGAGTGACAGTGGCCTTGAAAGGCTCTGGCTGTCAGTCCTCTTCAGCAGGCACTATCTCTGTTGGCTCTCTGCTTTCTGTTTTCCACTGATTCTCCAATAATATGACTTTTTTAAAAGGATAAAACTAAGGAAAATAAAACAATAAAATCAATCAAAATAAAGCAATATATGGACTTCAAAACCTTACAAAATCAACAATAGTTATCATAATACCTTTTGTTGTCTTCAAAATATCTACAGAGGCCATCGGACATAGTAAACATTGAACAGAACAGAATAGAATAAAAACAATAAAAACGAAACAATGAATGCAATAAAGGATTTCAAAATAAGCCAGCAGTAAATCCAAAATGACTACCATAATATTTCTTGCTGTCTTTAAAATAGCTGCTTGTGCTGTCAGATTTAACATAATCAAACAAAACAAAAGAGAATAAAACCCAGCCCAACAAATCAATGAAAATGATATAGTTTCCAGGTGGAATCGTGCCCCGGTGAGGCCTTGTTCTTTCCCTCCACAGCCCATGAATGGGGCTGACTCACAGAGAGAGCCTTGGGTCTGGCTGTCCCTACTCAGGCAGCAGCCAGCACATGGCACTGTTTCCAAGCTGGGATCTTTCCAATAATATAAAACCACCTGGGAACACCTAGAGCTGAATGCAAGAGGGAGAGGAAGCTGTGTGTAAGTCAGCATTCATTTCTGCTGTTGTGTGGTCCTCAGATGTCAGGACAGGCATAAGATGAGTTTTTGATGAGTTCCTCCTTCGCCACAGGCCTGATCCTTCACAGAACTCTGAGGAAAATGATGTCTCTTGATGGATGAGGTACTGGCCGCCATTCAGGCTAGAGGAGAACTAGGAATCCACCCTGCCATATGGCCTTGCCTCACACAAACAGCAAATATTCAGATGGAGACTATGCTATCAGGAAGCTGAGCATGCAGAACACCTCCCAGAAGCTCACAGCATTCCTGCAGGCCTTAACCATGGCCACACTCTTCATCCTGCAGGAGAGGAAATAGACAGAAAGTGAGTAGATCTGTTTCACTCTGAGGCAAAGTCGAAGTGAAAATTCAGGAATGCCTTTAGTTCACTGCTTGCAGAAAGAGTCTACTTCTGAAACAGGAGAATAATTTTCTGAGTTTTTGCCCTTCCTCTGCCTCATGAGATCCTCTCACTGGAGCTCCTTTGTTGTAAACCATGAAGACCTGCCTGTCCACCTTTAACACTGGTTTCGAGGTGGGATGATTGGGACTGAAGCGGGAAGTATGTTGTTCTCATTCACATGCCCTCTCGTCTTATTGGGTTTTTAATTTTTCTTTCTTTCTTTCTTTTTTTTTTTTTTTTTTTTTTTTTGTGCTTAACTAATAAGTTGGGAGTGCCATCTCCTGGTCTGTGCCTCTGAGGCTCCAGGAAGCTAGGCTTCCTCTTTAACATTCTCAGCTGAAGTTAGCAACTATTACATCACCATTACAGGTGGGAATCAGAGTTCTTATCTTGCTTTGCAAACAGTCATGTATGTCAATCTCTGATATATTTTCTCAGATCCTATATTTGGGTCATTCTCATTCTAGTCCATATATGTGACATAGCTGTGCACAAGTTTTTAGTACAGATACCCCAGGGTGCTCTCCCAGAATCCTTTGACCTCTGAGCTGACACAGACACTCATGTGCAATCACAGTGGGCTGTGACAGGTGCCCTTGTAGAGGGAAGGTTCACCATCTGGCAAGCTGGAGACTCCTGAAAAAAGAGAAGGTAGCTGATGGACAGGAGGACAGGAAACTGAATTTATTGCCAGCAGTGGTCATTGCAGCTGAAGTTTGGTGTGGCTGGAGCATATGAAGGTGACAGTAAAAGATGTGGCAGATGTCAAGAAGGGATGCTTTGCTACAGAGTCATTGAACTTCTCCAAATCTGTGAGTCTGAAGACCTGCTGTGCCTTTTCTCCTTTCCATCCATAGGTCTGGTGGCTTGTTCTATGGTAACAGTGCAGAAAGACTGAATTTCCAGCTCATCTTTACTAATGATGCTTTGGGGGTCCTTGTGTATTGTAGTTCCCTCTTTGATAAATGAAAAGGAAGGAGCCCATAGTTTTAAAATGGAGGACAAAACCGCTCATGATCAGCACTGACTACGTTTTTAACAACTCATTATAAAGGAATATGTAGAGCCTCATTCTGACCATGAAGCCATACTTGGAGCCCTGAATGTCTACACTGCTGCCTGCCTGTGTCATAGTCACAGTAATATGACAGATGAGCCAGTGTAGCAGGAAATGACTTCTAGGCTCCTGAGAAGGATGTTTCTGATTTCATGACCAGCGTCCATAGTTGGATGACAGCAGGCTAGTAGCCAACTTCAGGGTGTCCTTCACTCTGGGCCACCAGGCTGTCAGGATAGCTGATTTTTCTTGGTGAGTCTTGTGTCTTGAGGATGCCTTTGTCACTGAAAGGGAGCTGCAGGTTGCGGAAGAGATGTGTGACTGTTTCAGAATTTGCAAGTAACGTAGGGTCCCCTGCTCTTGGTGACAATTTAAAATCCACCCGTGCTTTTTCTCCACTCTTTTGCATTCCCTCATGAGGATGTTTTTCATGCCTTAGAACTCTAATTCTATTGCTTGCTTATTACCCTTGCATGAATTGTTGGACAGGAAAAAGGGAATGAAATTCTATGTGATTTCCTGAGTTCTCTCATGTTGGGCAAAGCACCTGCCTCAGAGGGATTGTCCTTATAGGGCACTTAAGGTAACACTGACTTGAAGATTTCCATAGGACTTCAATTTTATTATTATTATTATTACTATTATTTTGGTACTGGGGGTTGAATTCACGACTTTACACTTGCTAGGCAGGTGCTTATGCTGCTGAGCTAAATCCCCAGCCCAGGATTTCAATTTTATAAAAACAATTTTTCCTTAATTTCATAATACAGAATACTTACAGGGATTGCATTGTTTCAGGATTGTGTCTAATTTGCATTCCCAGTAAAATCTTGTAGCAGAGGTCTTTGCCCTTGGGGCAAGTCTTTCTCTTTTTTCCTCTCACATTCCTTTTAATTTCTCACTTCCTCCATGCTTTACATGTACTACTAACGAGTTCAGGTTCCTACTATGCACTAACCTCAGTGTAGTCTCTTTGTTCTTGATTATTATAATGATAACACAGTTTGATAAGGTTTGTTGACATCCCAAAGTCATATCTGTATTCTTCATTTGTCAATCAAAGCACTCTGGCTTCCAGAATCCTTACTTTCTGCTTCCCTCCCTCTGTCAGAAATTCACTTCAGTTTCCTGGTATTGTATCTTACAGCCTGTCTCCATGTGTGTCCATCCATCTGTCCCTTCATGCATGCATACATCCCATGTTTACAATTGTATGGAAACACAGAGATGAAAATGGAAATACAGAGATGAAAATGAGTTAGCCCCCAGGAGATAGCAGTGCAGAGAAGGGGGTTGAATATATAAATAAATAATGCCTGTACAGTTAAGTAAGGCATGGAGGTGGTCAAATGAGATGTGTGTGGTGAATAAGGAGTTAAAAGGGTGTGCTGACAGGAGAGGGGCGCACTCTAAACAGAAGGCATAGTGTGTGCTGGAATGGAAACATGGAGAGGCATGATGTATACAGGTAGTTCCAAGTCTGGCATATTTTTATAGCATCATTTAGGAAGATCTAGACTGAGAGGAAAGATTGGTGATAACTGAGACTGTCTGATGTGGTAGGCAGGGTTAGGTCCCAAGTTATTTTATGTTAACTGATGGCACTTGGAACTAATCCTCATGACCTGGGGCTGCACTGAAGGGCTATAAGAGGAAGCATCACAGTGGGATGTTAATTTGCAGAAATGACTCTGACAACAGGACTGAGGACAGATTTCATGGATGACTTCAGGCAGGGAGGGATTTCTTGGAGATTAGGCAAGGAATGAGGAGGCCTGAATCCAGGCATGGTTACTAGTGAGAGAGATGACAAAATTATGCAGTGTTTTAGATATAGAATGCACAGTACCCAATAATGGGTAGGAGGAGGATTTGGGAATAATACCCAGGGGTGTGTCTTGTAAATGTATGCCCAGACAATTTCTCTGACCAAACTAAATTCTGACTAAATTCCTGTCCATTCAGCTTGCCACACTGGACTCCGGTTTCCATTTCTGGAACAGAAGATACACCAGGCCTTTGTCTCCTGCTGATTCTTGAAGCATCCTCTGCATCTCATTAGGGTCATCACTATAGGGTGCTGCCACAACAATCTTCCTTGGCAGCTACAGAAGAATCTTTACTGCTTTCTGACACACTAAGTAGTACCCTACTTGTGTTCCCAGACAGTCACTAGTCATTGTAAAAGGAGCATTCTCTTCCCATACAGCCTCACTTTTAGAGGAGATGAGGCCAAGAATACAGAAAGTAATTTGCTATCACATGTTCTCTAGAAGATCACAACCTGCTTGCTCTGAAAGGAAGAGGGAAAGAAGTGATATCTCCTGAGGGCCTAAGGAGGTCCAGGTGTGTGTCCCCATGACCTTTCAGAGGTATCTTTCACTTATCCCTGCCCCAGTATCTTTGATCTTTCTATAATGTTCTCTTTGTGGTCTGAACACAACCTCTGTCCTGTATGGGCATTTGCAGACTCTGTGGTTTATATGTGGAACACTTGCACTCATATTTCTTTCTTGGAATTCAACATATCTTTCCACATGTTGCCCAAATATGAAAGCCTATTGATTCCTTGCCCAGAAAGATTCTCCCCAATCCCTTGACCTCTCTCGGGAACTTTCTACTTTCCCATGTACGGAACCCATTATGCCTTCCATTCTACCTCACTACTGCACCATGAGTTTGGGAACAGAGATAAAAATGGGGAGATCCTGTTCTGGCTCCAATCTGCAGATAGGTTGTCTTATCAGATATACTTATTCTCCCATCAAATTGGGTATTTAAAAATTATAGTATCTGCCAGGCATTCAGAAAATTTAGAATATGATAAAATATAGACCCAGACTTAAACTGGGAGAAGCAGACAATGCCCTGGTGAGGTGTGCACACCTTCCATGTGGCTATGCCAGTAGCTCAAGGAGGAAAGAGGATCACGGGTCTGACAAATGGCCTTTCCTCTTGCTTTTAGGCCAGTGAAATCCTTCATTTAACCCACCATGGCCAGGGATGAGACAGGCAAAGATGAGTGGAGAAAGACAAGGCAGACTGTATTGACTGATGGATTCAGCTTCATAAACACCAGACCTCAAAATGCTTTGGCCAACAAAGTTCCCTGTCCCTACCTGCACTGAGCACAGCACTGTCTGGTCTAGGCTTACTAAAGTCCTGAACACAGCCTGTAGGCACTGCACACACAGCATCACATGGGGGCAGCAGAGATGCAAGGATGAGTGGTAGCTCCAAGCTGCGCTCTCTTAGCTCCATCTACATGGGAACTCTGCAGTCAGTCATGAGGAATGGAAAAACATTTGTGTGGTGTTTGACAATTGGTGGTCACCCAACTGAATTGAATCAGCCTGGTGCTAGATGTGGAGGATCCACCTGAGGACTGTTGACAACATAAAAAGCAGAACTGGAGAGGAAGAGGTGTGCTTTTGGTTCTCCTGGAAGAGCTTGTCATGCTGGCTTTCCTGATACAAATCTGATTGTTCTTATTAGAGAGCTCAGGACCTCACCATTGCTAAAGATGGCTGTGGTTCTTTTGGGGCAAGCTCTGATCCTTACATTGAGTATTGCTTCCTGGCTCCAGTGCAGATCCCTCAGCCTGCTGGCACAGATCATCCTGCTAGCGCAGACTTTCTAGCTTCCACCACTGACCTTTAGGGCTTCCAAGTGCAGATCCTTGATACAGACTTGTAAGAGACATTGTCATAGGCTCTAGGCATCAAGCTGGACTCATGGAGGACATTGTCATAGGCTCCAGGTCTTCAGCTGGACCTGTGCAGGACATTGCCATGAGATTAAGGCCCTTGGATGGTTTCTTTGAGTCTCTGGTATGTGCACAGTTGTTTCTCATGCTTTGTATTTTACTCTTTGGGAGAATATTATGAAAATAATTCTATAAACTGTAATCCTATATTAAATTATTTCTCTTGCAAAGCATAACTACAACTACAAGTGCCTGGCTTCTGTTGCTGGGGACAGGACTACGAAGGCATGAGTAAACTGAAGGTGTTGGGGAAAGTGTCACAGTCCTGTGACCTTTGGAGAAGAAAGCAATGGGGTACAAGTGTGAGAAACAGCCTGAGGGATGGTGAGAGGAGAGAAGGTGTAAGCACATGGGTGGGGGTAGGAGGCCAAGCGATATAGAAAGCTGTAGACCAGCTGAGCAAGGCCTCCTGGGGACAGTAGGCAGACCAGGTGCCAGACCAGACTGAGTGTGCACTGAGGAAGCAAATCTCAGAAGGGCCTGTTGGAGTGGCCAATGGGTCACCAGTGGCTCCAGACCTGAGTGGAAAGTGAAAATGTGCCCATTTTTATTTCAAATACTTTTATCTCTGGATATTAGAAGTTAACTCTAAAGGAATGGAAACCAGCAGTACACATTTAAAACAGGGTGAAAATCAGCTATAGTAGGAGTATGCATAGTTTATTTCTCTCAATTTTAGTGTGTGTGCAGTGCCTACAGGCTGTGTTCAGGACTTCAGTATGGCTAGGCCAGACAATGCTGTGCTCAGTGCAGGTAGGAACAGAGAGCTTTGGTGTCCAAAGCATTTTGAGGTCTTATGTTTATGAAGTTGAATCCATTAGCTAATACAGTCTCCCTTGTCTTTCTCCACTCATCTTTGCCTGTCTCATCCCTGGCAATGGTGGGTTAAATGCAGGGATATCACTGACCCAAAAGCAAGAAAAAAGACCATTTATCAGACCCATGTTCTTCTTTCCTTCCTGAGCTACTGGCATGGCCACGTGGAAAGCATATGTGCCTCACCAGGCCTAGTCAGATCATGGTTCTTTAATGTGGCAGACTGAGGTGCACAGGGCAGCTGCATGTCTCATCTGCCACTACGTGGGACCCTTGTTTCCTGGTGCCCAGTGCTGACCCTCTGTCCCTTATGTGTTGCACGTGGTGTCTAATGGTTCTATGCCTTTCTTTTTCAGAATGAATATTCAATAGTATCCTGATTGAGGGCCAAACTCAACTGAATTAAAGATTTGTAAGTATTCAATGTCATAATGCAAATTTCTGTCAAGTTATGTTTATAAATATGTTTTGGCTTTTACTTGTACCTTTTTCTATGCTCTTTGTCCATTGATCTTAAGAGGGAGCTGAGTTTCTAGAAGTGAAGGAGCAGAAGAAATCAGAAATAGACAATAGAGGGCAGAATGTTGGTTTCAAACTTACTTTCCTTGAAAGGTTACAGCAGAGGGGACCTCCTTGACATGAGAGTATAAATGGTATGTTTGAGAATGTGGGCATCATTTTGGTGTCCTGGTTTCTTATGGGTCAGATAAATACCATAGTTTTGGCTAAACTTCAGTTGTGGAACTTCAGTATGAGAGACACTGGTTGTTGGTGTGTTGGGTCTATCCAGGAACTCCAAAGAAATCAGTGAGTTTTGAGGAACAAGAGGAGAAGGAAGAAAGCTTGATGCTGAGTGACAGTCTTGTTATATTGTGGTACAGAAGACAGAAGATGCAACACCTAGTAGAAGTGGATGCAGCTTTTTCTGCCCACATTTTGAGCCTCCTATAGCCCTTACCTTGTTGAATTTGTCACTCTTCCCAGTGACTGGGAAGCTCCCTTTTCCTGTTGTTTTTCTGCTTAACAACTATGTCATCATTCAGTTCCCCAGAATTTCTTATTTGTCATTCTCTTTTCAGGAAAATTGATAGAGATGAGAGGGGGAGATGGAAGTAAAGGAAAGAGGCTGAGCAGATAGAAACACAAAGGAAAAGAAGATGAGACGTATGGCAGAGGGGAGAAATAGGAGAGATGGAGAAGCAGTTAAAATGGAGATGTGATGAGTAGACTTCCATGTTTTAGACCATATAGGAGATCAGCTTTGGGAAATTCAGATCTGTTGCCATACTTTTCCTGGAATCCATGGTATAACTTCATTGTGTGAGTGGAAATCTTGAGATATGAGGTCATGGATGTCCAGGATGGTCAAAACCCCTACATGTAGTATGCTTTATAGCCTTCAAGGTTCATGACATTACAGTCAATGCTGAAATATCTCTGGTTCCCCTCGAAATTTTTAAGGCCATGAATACCCCATATAAGGACTTTCCTGGCTCTTGAGAGCTATGCATGCGAAAGCAAAAAGGAACTAATACAGTGGGGTATTGCCAGGTAGAAATACCTAAGTCCCCAATCTTTGCTGTTCCTCTGACCAATCCAGTGCAAGATGGAAGATCAGTGAAAGGTGAGGCTTTCCAGGTCTGTCTTGAGATTTGGCATTTCCATGTCACATTTAGTGAGAACATGAGCAGGCTTCCTCATTCATGGCATGGGAATAGGAGTCCCTGTCTCTTAGTGATGGAGTGAAACTGAAATGAGGTGTGGTGAAATGGAAATGAGATATAGTATGTGGACAGTCATCTAGTACATGTCTAAAACCTAGCAGGTCTTAGTCATTCTTAGATCCCATCCTGACTTTACCACCACTCTGCCCATCCCAGTTACATGATCCTTCTGAACTACAGAAGGCCATGTTTGGAAATGGAAGGAAAATGTATATTATTAACAAAACTCATACTTTCTTTATATTAGTCCTAAAGCATTTATTGTTTTTCCTAAGCTTTATGCAAAATGAGAGTTTTTCAAAGAAAAGAAACAATTTAACAATGGAGAGGAGGGAATGGAATTAATAGGAAAGCTTCTCACTATAAGAGGCCATAAATAATTCAAACCAGCAAAGGGGAGAAAGCAGAAACAGATACAAAGCAGCTTGTTTTTCCTCATTGGATGATCAGGCCAGAAAACTTCTGGCTGTGTCAGTGAGCAGGAAAGCTCATGGTGGCCACTGCTTGAAAAGCAGTGAGCAGAGCCGGTGTATCTACCTTGGTCACTTTCTCCAGTTAGCAGAGAGACAGCTTCAGACATCACTCATGGCCACATTTTTGTGATGGTCACATCCCTGAGTCTCTCCTCTGAGTCCCCTTGTGCTGATCCACTCTTTAATATTCAGTTTGGCTTCCTCCCAGCTGAAGCATGGCTCATGTCCAAGGTCTTGATTAACTTTCTTGTAGGAGAAGGTGAACACACTATTTAATAATGCCAATAAGTGGCAGTTAAAGGAGGGATGATATTTTTAAAGTGGGTCCAGTAGAAAGTTCATCATATCCAGCAGGAAAGCAAGCCAGTACAGTAGAGAAAGAGGGTGATTCAGAGTGGAATCAAAGCAGAGAGGCTCCATTCTTTGCTCAGGGTATAATGGAAATTTTCATAGCTTTGGTGAGGTGTATCATCTGTGATGTAGTAGAACTGTCTACCAATGTTTGGGGCATTATTAGGGTCCCCCAAGGCCAAAATGTGGACCCAGGCTGCATTGCCAACATAAATTGGGTTGGCAATAGAGAATTTGGCTATACTTTTCAGCCTACATTGTTTTTAAGGGCCATTTTCATTACAAAAAATAAGAATGGGCTTCCTTCTCCATAGCTGTAGGTGGGCCTCAAGGCTCAAGTATACAGGGTACCACCATTTCTCAGTGGGCAGCCATTAGCTTTCAGCACAGCCTTCTCAGCCAGCTTTTTGCTGTTGGGTATGAAGCAGACCATGTGACTCTGTGATGCTCGTCCTTGTGGGCATTCTGGATGATTTCTATGAAGTAGCTGGGCTCAGCTACCTCGACTGGAGCTGATATAGTTATGATTAGTACACTGGCTTGCACACAGGCCTCCAACAGAAACTGAGTACCTGTCCATGAGGAGCATGTGGTCAGTGTCAGGAAATAACAGAGTCATTTCAGGTTCATTTTCACTTCCTCCCCAGCGGAAGTTGCTGTTTAATATTTGGGTATAACTTTTTCTCTCTGACTCAGATGTATTATGGTATAGTTTTAGGAAAAGGCAAAAATGAAAAAAAGAAGGGATATTTTCATTGTGTTGAACAAATATTCTTGGTTTTTGGATTTGTGGAATGTGTATATGTGTTTACGTGCTTGTGATTTTATGTTCATTGATTTTGATAAAGCATATAAAGTTATTAGTTCGTATTTTTCCATAATGGATATGAAATAATCATCATTTCTAATGCATATCACTTTGATGGAGACTGTTTAGAGCCGTTGAAGCTGGAAATTGAACACATGTGCAGAGCTGTGGCATGGCCAGGTCGTGGCCTACCTGAGAACAAAAAGAGTCCTCAAAGGGCAAGCTAAGGCCACAGCTCAGGACACCTGACTCCGACCCCAATTAATGCCATAGAGATTGTAGCTGCAGGCATTTCACGCCTGCAGTGAAAGTCAACCTGGAGACTTTTTCCTGAGATAGTTCTTCTAAATTAACATAATCTATTACTTGGAAAAGTCCTTGAACCACTATCAAGGTCCTGCTCAATTTCCTGCATTTTCTACTCTAACCCCTTTCTTGTTTGAAAACTAAATAAACACAGACTGCCCAGAGACATTCCTTGTCTCAGCCCCTAGAGTCTCGAACTCTGCTAGAGGGTTTTGTTCCTCCTGGGGCCCCAAAATCATACCACTTGTCTCATTTATTTAAACCTTCACTGTACACTTATTTGGGAGATTGGACATTTTGGCCAGGTCCCTGATAAAAGACAACTTATTTTATATTAGTAAAATTAAGAAAATATATTTATTCATCCTTAGCCCAAAGAGGGCTATTAAAGAATTCACTTCACATATTTACAGTTGCACATCAGAGACATCTATATTCAGTATATATTATAGTAAAAGTGTCTTTCTCATTTATTCAGGACTAATAAAACTTTTATTAGAAAGACCATCTTTGAGTACTTAGAAAAATAGTTATTAAATTGTGGGCAGTTGTGGAGACCCATCCTCTGCTCCAGACTGTATATTTTCCAAGAAAGCTACACCTAGTCCTATAACTGTTTCTATTGTTGTGCACAGTAATGGTGATAAACATTCTCTTAGAATTCCAGAGTCCCTCTTTGGGCTTTTCTGTTGAGCCTGCTGGATATTTGAAAGCAAGAGTGCGCCCTCTACTGTTAACATATATAATAGCAGAAGACTCAGACTTTTAGCAGTGTAGACAAACTAGGTGGTCATGGAAGGGATGGGTGAGACCTTCCTTTCAGATATGGATCATTATGTTGCACAGACTGGTATCAGTCTCTAGGATTCAAGTTCCCCTCCTGATTCAGTCTCTTAAATAGCTGAAAATACAGGAGTGTGTCACTGAACACAATTTGACAGCTTGTTGCTAAATAATTACAATATTTAGTAAAGAAAATATGGGCTTGGTTTAGCATAGCGGGGCAATGACCATCACTGCAGTATTTTATGCACATTAGCCTTTGGCTAAAATCAAGTATAAAGATAGGAATGATGGTATTTTAGCATACTGATTGCTTTAGGGCTTCCCCTCCCATTTCCCATTCCCTCATGTTGGGAGATGCAACAGCTATGTCTTATGTGACCAGGATTAGAGAGAGAATGTGGAACTCAGAATTCTGCTGAAGTATAGTTAGGTAGGAATACAGAGAAATAGAAGCTATAAAATATGTTTTTGAGATGCCCTTCGAGACTCAAAAGCACAAGATTGTTTTGAAAAAGGCTCAGATGAATCATGAATTTGAAGGTCAATGTATGGAGGATACATGGATCAGAACCTACCTGAGGTTGATACGGGAGAGACTGACCTTTAGGGGTCAGAGTGATGGTATTATGGGGCAAGCTTCCTTGAGATAATATGTCTCAATTTATGATACATTGGAAAGTCTTAATTCAGAAAGAGTTGGCAAGTATTTAGGGATCTGGATTTTAGGAGCACTTACTGTGGACACCTGGCTTGGACCCACTTCTCTAAAAAAGTCCCAAAGGTGAGTTGAAGAGACAGTATTATGGACAATGGACATGATCCTGGCTGAGAAGTTAGAGTAGGAAAGGCAGTACTGAATCCTTCTGTTTGGACAGAACTCTGCGGATCAGTTGTGCTAGTTTTCCAAAGAGGTTCCTTCCTTCAGGTGGTCATGAGGCTCTGAATATTCCCATCAGGCCTGAAATGAGCAAAAAGCATGACCTAAGAGGCACCTGGTCCAGGGGAAGAGTTACATGGGTGAATAACAAAAGTGAAGAGTTGAAATCAGATAGATCTTGGAATGGAGGAGCTGTAGGCAGAGCTTTCTTGGTCTTTGAATCACACAGGTGTGAATTTACATTCTGGTCATCTTAGTGACTACAGCGGGGGCTTTGGCAAGTTTCTTTCTCTCTCAGATCCAATTTTCTATTCAGAAACACCAAGAGTAATGGAGCTCTGTCCATTGGAAGTGATGAGCAAATGCACCTGGGTCAAAGCCCAACATCAGTTCCATGGTGGGGCTTCTCTTTCCCTCTCCATCTGTTGTGTTGTCTTCCTTTGCAACTGGCTTTCAGGTTACGCTACCTTTCAGGCTGATGTCCATGATGGTCTGTGTGTCAATGCCAGCAGCATTATGGATGACAGATGAAATTGTGTCAGGCTTTCCTCAGACACTAGGGATTCAGAATGTCTCCCTCCAGAAATGTCACCTTGGTCATTGTCTGAAGCTCTACGGGTATGTGACACAAGTTAACAAGTAGGTTTCAGTTTTCTGAGAAAGGATACGTTAGTATTCTAGGATGGCCATAGTGAAGGAGTTGTTATGAAGGGACCACATTCCATGGAAGGAACAAGTTAAAGGCACAGAAGTCACAGTGTGTCACTTTTACTGGAAAATAAACAAACAACTCTTTCTTCCCCATGCAGTTCCAGAAAATAAATCTGAGGAAGAAGCTCTCATGTGTGTGTGGAATAGAAAGACTGTTAAAGACAGTTCTGAGAAGTTTTTCAAACTCATTAAGGAGAGTGGAGAGGTTGTGGACAGTTACATACAAGATGAAAAATCAGACTTCAATCTACTCTCCGGTTCTGGTAATTGAACCCAGGGCCTTGCACTGACTTACATCTCCAACTTTTTATTGTCTGTTTTATTTTGAGACAGGATCTTGCTGAGTCAACTACTTGCTCAGGCTGTGTTTGAACTTGCAATTCTCCTACCTTACTTTCCCAGAGTTCTGGCATGACAGGTGTGCACTACCATGCCCAGCTTAGAATTTAATTCTGTAGGGTCTGAGGAATCATGTGTGGATTTGGAACTGAGGGAGGATCAGAAGCAGTACTACGATGTAGGATGTTCACCTTGGCCTCATTTTGTCAGAGGCACTGGTATGAGGGATGTAAGAGAAAGCAGAGTGAAATTAGATTAATAGAATATCTCTGCCAGCATTCTGATGGGGAGCAAACAGGTCCTGGCATAAGGCACAGAGAAAGGATAACACATTCAGCTCCTGAAAGCAGTGCAATGTCTTTTATACTGTGTCCTCTATGAGTTCTCTTGCTGAATGTGGACATGGGAAGAGTCTTTGGCTCCAAGTTTCCTTCGTGAAAAGAAACCCCACTCTACATCTACTTAGGCTTTATGATGGGTCCACTCTGTCAAGCCCAGAGCTCACTTATTAGATAATTAGGTCCTCTCTTGTTCCTGGTTTGAAGGCCCTGTCCAGAATTCCTGAACTCCTGCACCTCTGTCTCCTGCACCAAGTGGATGATCCTCTTGTCCAGGTAACCTCCTGCTCCTGTCACCAGCCAGCTCTACTCTGTCATGGCCAAATGCAAGAAGTAAGGCACAAGGATCAGGTGTGGTAACTGAGTGATTCTGCAAAAAGCCAGAGAAAAAGATCCAAATGGCACAGGGCATATAAGCCACTAGTGATGACACAGAGAAAAAACTACTCAAACTCAGTTTCTTTACTTTACTCATAGCACAAATCACATCTATGATCCCATAATATGCAGATATTTTCCCCACCAGATGTGAAAAATCATTGCTACAGTAAGCAGCAGTTCTATCTGACCCCGATTATCTGGAGAGACTCAGATCATATAGGGAAAAGCCTTTGTTCACCTTTGTTCTGGCACAGTTCAGATGCCAGTTACAACCTCCAGGTTATTTTATCTGTGCTTCTGAGCAACGTGATATGCATTGGATTGTATCAATCCCTTCTGTGATTCCATTACAATTGCTTAGGCAGCTCACCAAACACAGGAACACATTTATTCATACTGGTGTAAATGAGAAATTTCCTCTCTGCCCTTAGAAAATTCCCTGAAATAACTGAATAATCTAATAAGAGTAAAAGCATAAAAATTTAACCTGGGAAAAGAAAAAATAAGAGGTTGATCATGGCTTCAAAATTATTCAGAAGATTATGCAGCCTATTTCCAGAGGGAGAGGGAGAATGAGGTATATGAACAGTTTGTGGGGAATAGCAGGATATATTAAGGCAAGCTCATTTAGCTTGGAGAACAATGGCATGGGACAAATCTGGTTGACCTAGAATAGAAAGGCATTTTAAAATGATTTTGTAGATGACTGAAATATAGGTTAACAGTGTGGGACAGAAGTGTGCATATGTGTATTAATAGACTAGAGTCTTTCTTTTTTAACATAGGAATTTAGTTAATAAAGGTTAGGAATGGTCCTAGAGGTAACTGTCCCCACCCTGAACATGCAGGTCTCAAAAAGGTGATAGCAAAGGAAGTCTGCTTTGAGGGTGAAGTTCTTTCTCTGGAGATAATCAGCATATTAGGGTACTACTTTTGGGAGTGACAATCCCTGATTTTCTTCATTGTTTATGTGGAAGATATTGCAAAGGTTATGTGAAGGCATTTATAATTCCCTACTATTTGCTTTCTTTTCTCTGCTCTTTCTTTTGAAACCCCCAAGCCCTAATCTTGAAAACTTTATTTATTTATTTATTTATTTGTACTAGGGATTGAACTCATGACCACGTACTTGCAAAGCAGGCACTTGTGCCTCTGAGCTAAATCTCTGGCCCAACTTTACTTATTTTGTGGCTTATAAATTATAATTTTTAGAAATTTTTTAAAATTTTATTTTAAGGAGAATAAAACAAAAGAGAACATAACATAGCAAATCAGAACAGAATAGGCAACACATCACTTCACAACAAGACAACCAGATATTAATAGTAGCTACCATAATGTCTCTTTTCTTTGAAATAGTTGAGCACACCTTCACACACAATAGTATCAAACATAACAAAATAGTATAAAACCATTCAAGAGAATGAAAGCATTGCAAGACATTCAAAACCAAATAACTGTAATATCTCATTTCCATGAAAAATTTGTTTATACTATGACATATATTAAAACTGAGTAAGACACAACATGATAGAACCAATGGAAATAGGAGAACGAAGCATGGTATGACTTCAAAGCAAGATGATATTAAATCAGCAATGGCTGCCATGATGTCTTGTTTTCTTCAAAATAGCTATTTATACCATCACAGATAATAAAATCAAACAAAACAGAATAAAACCATTCCAACCAATAAATGAAAACATTATAAAACTACAAAGCAATGCAATGGGGACCATGATTACCATAAAATCTTATGTACACTTACCATTTCTTACACTAGGGAGACTGTATGGTATTATACATGTGAGTTTGATTTATTTCGCTTATGAGTATGGTCTCAAGTTGCATCCATTTATTTATAAATATCTCAATGTGATCATTCTTTATAGCTGAGTAGTACTCCTTTGTAGAAAAATAACACATCTTTTTATCCATTCATCAGTTAATGAGCACTTAGGTTGTTTCCAAACTCTGGCTATTACAAATTGTGCTGCTATAAACATGGGTGTACATATATCACTGTGGCATGATGTTTTCAGTTCTTCTGGGAATATTCCCAGTGGATAGCTGGGTCAAATGGGACTTCCAATCCCAGCTTTTTGAGAAATCTCCAGACTGACCTCCACAAAGGTTGTACCAGTCTACACTCCCACCAACAGTGTAGGAGAGTTCCTTTTTCCCCACAGCCTCTCCAGCATTAGTTGTTGGTAGTTTTGTTTATCCTGGCCATTCTTTCAGGAGTGAGATGGAACCTCAGTGTTGTTTTAATTTTCATTTCTCTAATGACCAATGATGATGAACATTTCTTCATGTATTTATTTGCCATTTGCATTTCTTCATCTGAAAACTGTGTATTCATCTCAGCTGTCCATTTTTGGATTGGGTCTTTGAATTTCAGAGGTCTGATTTTTAAAAATTGTTCATATGTTCTAGACAGAATTCCTTTATCTGAGAGACCTTTCACTAAGATTTTTTTTCCCAATTTGTGGGTTGTCTTTTCACTATGCTGAAGATTTCTTTCGACATGCAGAAACTCTTTAATAAGACATGATCCCAGTTATTGATTCTGTGAAGTATTTCCCGTGTGGTTTGATTCCTATTCATGAATTCTCTACTTACCTCTATGTGTTCAAGACTTTTACCTACTTTGTCTTCCAACAGATTTAGTGTTTCTGTTTAGTGTTTAATATTTAGATATTTGATCCATTTAGACTTTAGTTTAGTACATGGTGATGGCTCTAGTTTTAGTTTCTCACATATGAAGAGCCAGTTTTTCCAGCACCATTTATTAAAGAGATTATCATTCTTCCAGTGAACATGTTTGGCCCCTTTATCAAAGATGAGAAGGCTGAGTGTGTTTGTAGTTGTGGTTGTATCTTCTACTCTATTCCATTTACCTTCAGATCTGTTTTTATTCCAGTAGCATGTTGATTTTATTACAGTAGCTTTGTAGTATAACTTCAAGTCAGGGATTATGATGCCTCTTGCCTTGCCTTTGCTGTGTAGAATTGCCTTTGCTATTCTAGGTCTCTTTGGGTTCCAGATGAATTTTACAAGTGATTTCTCTAGATTTATGAGGTATTGTATGGCATTTTGATTGAGATTGCATTGAGTCTATATAACAATTTTGGGAGAATGGCCATTTACACAATATTTATTCTTCCTATCCATGAACAAGAGATGTCTTTCCATTTTCTGAGGTTCTCTTCGATTTCTTTTTCAGGGTATTATAATTTTCCCAGAATAGGTTTTTTATTGCTTTTGTTAGATTGATTCCTAAGTATTTCATTTTTTGGATGCTACTGTGAAGGGTGTGGCTTCTCTTATTCCTCTCTCAGTGATTTTGTTGTTAATGTATAGGAATGCTATTGTTTTTGAGTGTTGACTTTGTATCAGGCTACATTACTGAATTTATTTATTATATCTAGGCTGTCTTTCAATGGAATTTTGGAGGTATTCTATGTAGAGTACCATGTCATCTGTAAATAATGAAATTTAACTTCCTCTTTTCCTATCCTTACTCCTTTTATTTGTCTCCCTTGTCTAATTGCTCTGGCTAGTATTTCCAATACTATGTTGAGAACGAGCAGTGATAATGGACATCCTTGTCTTGTGTCTGATTTTAAGGTAAAGGCTTTCAGTTTTTGACCATTTAATATGATGCTGGCTGGTGGTTTGTCATAGATGGCCTTTATCATTTTGAGGTAAAGACCATCTATTCCAATTTTCTGTAAGGTTTTTATCATGAATGAATGTTAGACTTTATCAAAAGCTTTTTCTGCATCTATAGAAATGATCATGTTATTCTTATTTTTGGCTCTGTTGATATTGAACCATCCCTGCATTCCTGGGATGAATCCCACTTGGTTTTGGTGGGTAATTTTCTTGATAATTTGTTGCATCCTATTTGCAAATATTTTATTGAGAATTTTTGCATTCTATGTTCATTAAGGAGATTGGCCTGTAGTTCTCTTTTTTAGTTGCATCTTTTTCAGGTTTTGGTACTAGAGTAATATTTGCTCCCAGAAATGACTTAGGAAGGATTGCCTCCCTTTTGATTTCACTGAAGAGTTTGAGGAGTGTTGGCATTAAGTCTTTGTGTTTCTTGTAGAATTCTGCAGTGAATCCGTCTGAGTCTTGGTTCTCTTTTGTTGATAAGAACTTCATTACATTTTCAATTTCATTAATAGAAATTGAGTTATTCAGCAGTTTTACATCTTGTCCCAGCTTTGATATTTCATGTATTTCTAGGAATCTGTCCATTTCTTCTGTGTTTTTGACCCTATATGAGTAGAGATTTTCGAAACAGGTGTTGATGATCTGTGTTTCCACAGAGTCTGTAGTGATTTCGCCTTTCTCATCCCATATTGAATGAATTTGAGCTTTTTCTTTCCTTGTTTTAAGTAAGGCTGGCTAGGGGCTTATCAATTTTATTTATTCTTTCAAAGAACCAATTATTTAATTCATTGATTCTTTGAACTGTTTTCTTAGTCTCTATTGCATTAATTTCTGCTCTGATTTTTACAATTTCCTCCCTTCTTTGGCTTTGGGCTTGACTTGCTCTTCTTTTTCTAGATGTTTGAGGTGTAACATCAGGTTGTTTATTTGAGTTCATTCTGTTTTCCTAATGTGGGAACTCAGTGCAATAAATATTCCTCTGAGAACTGCTTTCATTGCATCCCACGGGTTCTGATAGATTGTATTTGTATTTTCATTTGCCTGTATATATTGTTTAATTTCTTCTTTAATTTCCTCTGTGACCCACTGATTGTTTGAGATTGTATTATTCAATTTCCATTTATTTGTGGGTTTTTGCAGTTTATCATTAAGTTCTAGTTTCATGGTGCTATAATCTGACAAAGCATGGGATAATTTCTATTCTTTTGAATTTACTTAAGTATGTTCTGTGGACTATTATGTGGTCTATTTTAGAGAATATTCCATGCACTGTTGAGAAGAATGTATATTCTGATCTTGTTGGATGGAACACTCTGTACACATCCATCAAGTCCATTTGTTCACAGGTGTGATTCAGTTCTGTTATTTCTTTGCTGACTTTTTCTCTGGTTGATCTGTCCCTTGGTGCCAATGGTGTGTTAAGGTCTCCTATTATAATTGTGTTATTGATTATTTAATTTTTCATGTTTGTTAACACCTGTTTTGTATAGCTGGGTGCTCTGCTATATAAGAGATTGTTATCTGTTCCTCTTGAAGTTTTCCTCTAACTAGTATGTAGTGACCTTCTTTATCTCTTAGGATCATTCTTGGTTTCAAGTTCACATTGTCTCCAAGCAGAATAGCTATGCCCTTCTTTTTTTTGGGTTCCTGTTGCATGAAGTATTGTTTTCCATCCTTTGACTTTCAATCTATGAGTTTCCTTTTCGGTTAGATGAGTTTCTTGTAGACAGGATATGGTTGGATGTTGTTTCCTGATCCATTCTGCCAGTCTGTTTCTTTTAATTGGTGAATTGAGGCCATTTATATTAATGATTGTAACTGTTATATATTGGTTTATTGTTGACATGTTATTGTTCTGTTGTTGCATCTTTACCTCTCTGTTCTGTTTAGTTGTCTGCGTTGCTTAGTGGTTTTTTTCCTATGTATATCTAGAATGTCTTTCAGTATTCTTTGCAGGGTTGTTTTGGCAATCATGAAGTTCTTCAGCAGTTCTTTGCCATGGAAATATCTTATTTCTACTTCAATTTTGAAGGACAGTTTTGCAGTGTACATTATTCTGGGTTGGAAGTCGTTTTCCTTTTGGATCTGAAATACTTCACTCCATACTCTTCTTGATTCATTGTTCGAGTTGAGAATTCTGCTGTGATTCTGACAGGATTTCCCTTTTAGGTGATCTGTCTTTTCTCTCTAACAGCTTTTAATATTCTGTGCTTATGTTGGATTTCTGGGATGGTGATTATTATATACAGTCTTACTATAGTCTTGTGTAGTTTTATTTTGGTTATGGCTATTTGGAGTTATATATGCTTCACTGATTTGTATGTCCATTTCCATTCTCATGTTTGTGAAATTATCAACTATTTCTTCTGTAAATAGTCTGTTGATATCATTTGTGTTGTCCCTTTCTTTTTTATTTATGCCTATAAATCTTATGTTGTTTTTCTTTGAATCATTTTGGAACTGTTGAATTGTTATTTCCTGATTCCTTGTTATTTTCAAAAGATCCTTTCTTTCCTGTTCACTAGCTGCAATCTTGTCTTTGAGGTCTGAAATTCTATCTTCACTCCGGTTGACAATGTTTTGCCTGTTTCAATGCAACTTTTGGTTTTCTGTATATCTCTTTGAATCTGTTTCATGCCTTCTGTTTGTTTCTTATATTGTCTTTTCAGGGTTTCCATCTGTTTGCATTGTTCCTCTAATTTTTAAACTGTGTTTTCATTAGATGTGTTCAGCATTTATTTCATTACCTTTATCATTTCTTCTTTTATCTGGGAGATTTTTTTTTTGTGATTTGATTTCTTTTATAGTTTCCTGGATTTGTTTCTTAATTTTAGTTGATATCATTTCATGTGCATGGCTTATATTTTCTTTTATCTACATGGCTCCTAGGCTCTTTTGGGATGGGCTGGGGGTTTGAGACTGCATTTTGGTCTTTCATCTTGTCATTTTCCTGTATTTCTGGGTTTCGAGTAATGTTCCAAAGCTTCTCCCAGGCATCTTGCAAATCACTTCGTGTAACCTCAGCTCCTGAGTCTGAATGGAGATCACTGTTCCTCCTCTGTTTGTTCAGGAAGCTGGGCAGGCTCCTAACCACTGGGAGTAATGGTTCAAAGCTCTCCCTGAGAGAGCACACATGCACTGGAACTCCCTCGTGCACCCCCAGCTCCCTGGATTGAAAGAAGGTTGCTAGGCATCATCCATTCAGGCCAGCAGATCCTCCCATGCCACCACTGGTGTTTCAGGAACCTTGGTAGGATCCTAACCACTGGGAGTGATGTTCCAAATCTCCCCCCAAGCCAGCACAGGTGCTGGAACTGACCTCTATAAATTATAGTTTAGATACATAGTTAGCAGTTGGACCTTAAACAGCAAGTGAACTTTAGTCAAATCCCCAAAAAGCCTCCCCCTATCCGTTAATTGACTATAAAAACCTGTAGAAAAGGAAACAAACATGTTTATCTCAAGGTGCCAAACTGTCTGGTGCCCACATTCTGTGTGTCAAGTAATCAGATGTGTAAGAAGGTGTTGTACCATTCTAAAGCAATGATAGTGCTGCAAAGGTGACATCCATAGAAACCCCCTGTGCTCGTGAACTCACACAGTGATTTATAATGGGAACAGAGAAAGGAATTGGGGCCATTCAGCCATAAGTAGCCAGAAGTTTAATGATTGGCCACTGCAGTTTTGAATTAAACCTCACTTGCTTCCAAAACTCAGTGTCCCATGGGTAAATTTTTTGGTGGGGTGCTGGGTATCAAACTCACAACCTCATGCTTGCTAGGCAGGCATTTATGCTATAGAGCTAAATTCCCAGCCAATCCTGTGGGTAATTCTTTTGCTCTAATAGCTATAGATGAAGAGATGCGCAGTGGGAAGTTTATGAAGAAAATCAGACCATGTTCCCAAAACCTTCAAATACTCAGTGGTCCCTAAGTTCTCAGAACCCTATCCTTTTGGGTTTTTAAGGAGGCTTCATTACAGAGCTATGAATGAAAAACAGATCTGTGAGTAGAAATGTGATTGTACAAAAAAAGGTTGACTCTGTCCAATAGGCTAAGTGGGGAAACCCAAAACTTGTCCTTTCAGTCCTCTGTCATTGTTTCATTGAGGATAAGTGGCTGGACTCCCCTGAAATCTTGAGTTTTTTATTACCCACTATAGCTACCATAGAGAGGGATGTATGTCAGAAATTGTGCAGCCCTATTTTATTTTATTTTATTTTTACTTTAAATATTTAAATTTTAAATAGAATAAGACCAAGCAAAATAAAACAGAACAAATCCAATCAAAGCACACCAGTATAAGTGACAAAGGACTTCAATAGGAAGTCAACAATGAATACCATAATTCCTCTTGTTGTATTCAAAATAGCAGCAGATACCTTCAAACAATAAAAATCAAACAAAACAGAACAGAATAGAACCATTAAAAACAAAACCATGAGTGCAATAAAGGACTTCAAAACAAGATAGTAGTAAATCCAAAATGGCTACCGTAATATATCTTGTTATCTTTGAAATAGCTGCTCATGCCATCAGATACAATAAAATCAAACAAAACAAAACAGAATAAAATTCAACCTAACGAAACAATGAAAATGATACAGGAGTTGAAAACAATATAATAGGGAATTAACAATGACTACCACCTTCAGTGGGAGATCCCCTATAGGTGCCACAGTATATGCCATTATACTCTGAATAGATGATCAGATCACTGGCTCTAGACCTGCAAAGTCAATGAAATACCAAGCATGAAAAATCGCATGTCAGCTCAATAGCTGTCATTGCAGCCTGTGTTTATTTAGATCAGACAATCACTTACTGGGTAGGATTGGGAAGGGTTTGACCTTCTTGTTTCCTAGCCCACATGCAGGAAGCCATGAGGTCTGGCTTTCCCCCCTGTGGCCTGCATATGGTGCTGATTTGCAGGGAGGGCTTGCTTCTTGGTGACTTCTTGTTCTCTTCTCCTGCAGTCCATGAATGGCTTTACTAATTTTATATAAATATATACATATAGAAATATACATATCATATATACATATAGAAATATATGTCATAATATATATACATATAGAAATGCCAATATGCCATAATATTGTACCCCTTTATTTATTCTAATTCATTATGATGAGAAGCTCATGTTCCCATCACCATCAGGAGTAGGTGGAAGAAAATGCAAAGCTCTAATCTGTTAGACTGTTAAAAAGGTCGATGAAGGAGCCTGGATTGTGGTCCTCTCACTCTCCAAGGAAGGACCAGAGCTTCATATGCTATGCCTCTAGGTGAGTTTGATAATCAAGAGATTTTCCTGTTGGTTTTTCTTTCTGTGATGATATTGATTTGGGAAATAGGCCACTTGTTAACATTACAAAAGATACTGATATCTATTTCTAAAGACTTGCATACTAATTTTTATGCCTGTGTGGGAGACTTTTGGGGAAAACTCAGTGACATGTAGTTATGGAGAAGAGGATAGATTCAAGCTGAACTACACAAAATATTTTTCTGAGTCACATTAAAATAAGTTCTTTCTCAGTTCTCAAAAACAAAATCGGGAATTTCTTATGTTATTGAAGGGAATTTCTTAGGTAGACCTGTGTTATAGATTTAGAACTGGTGGTCAACTTAACGCCACCTGGATTACATCAGCATGGCACCGAGTGAAGATGCTCCACCTGACAAAAGTTGCCAGGATAAATAGGTAGAGAAGAAGGGAGGTGTTGAGGGTTGAGGCATTGAGGCATTGTAGCGTTGTGGGTTCTCGTACGAGTTGCTGTTTGAGCTATTGGTTCTCCTAGAAGAGCTCTGATCCTCACATTGAGCATTGCTTCCTGGTTCCGGAGGGTAAGATGTGTGCTGCTTGGTCTCTAGGATGAACTCCTCATGCTGCTTCCTGGCATGTACCTGACTGTCACTGAGGACAGCTGTGGTGCCTTTCAGGATAGCCCTGGTCTTTGTTGTGAGTGTGACTTCTCGGCTCCAGCATAGAACCCTCATCCCACTAGCACAGCTCCTTCATCCTGCTGGCATAGACTTTCTGGCTTCCACCTCTGACCCTTGGGTCTTCCCGGCATTGATCCATAAAAGAGACTGGCATGAGTTCTTCTTGTGGGCTCTGGACCTCCAGTTGGCTTCGTGGGAGGCATTGTTCTGAGCTCTGGGTTTTATCTGGACTCAGGTGGGACATTGCTTTGGGATTTAGGCTCTTGACTAAATAATCCATGTCTTTGGTGTTGCGGATAGATTTCCTGCATTTTCCTGTGTTAACTTCCGGTGACCATTATAAAAATAATATTATAAACATCATGTCCTGATCCTAATTGTTCTCTGTGTACAACCCCTGACTACAACAACCTGGTTTAAGTCAGTACATTCAACTACAGAAATATTGAATCAGCAGTTTTTAAGGAAGAAATGATAATACATGCAAAAAATGTGAAGAATACCTTTTTTCTTTCACAGATCACAACTACCTCTTTACTTGCACTTCATAAGCCCTTTCCATGTACAGTGGGATTATGAAATACCTGGGCCCTAGTCCTCGAAGAGTATGGTCACCATATTCTTCTTTGAGCCTGACTGTCATAGTTTGAAGTACAAGCCAGATAAGTTGCTAACCATATAGGCAGCATGTGGCAGTACTAAATGAAACCAGGGACTCTAATGTGAGTAAGCTTATCTTAAAGAAGGACTGAAGAGGATCTGCAGCATCTGGCCACACGTTAAAGAGTTGCCTATCCTGCATGTGTTGGTGAAGTAGCCTTTGCCATGAACCAATGAGAGGAAGTACATCTGGTCATGTTGAAATTTGTGGATTTGATTAGTTGAGGCCAGTGATGTTGTTAACCTTGTAGTGATTTCATGTATTTGGTTTTTAAACCTGAACACTAATAAATTGCAACGAGTCCCAAGAATGTTAAATTTTATAAAAGTAGCCCAGACCATTTTTTTTTATTTTGAGGAGAAAAAACAATAAAAACAATGATACAAAATTTGAAAACAACATAGTAAGAGAGTAACAATGGTTAATGCATTGCATGTTCTTATCTTCAAAGTGATTGCTCAGATTATGAGACAGAGTCATGAAAAACTGATCGAACAATATAAGCACAAACCTTTCTTTTCAATGAGTGAATAGAAATCAGTAGTATAACTATCTTTTATATGTTTATTTATTTTTCCTTTTTCTTTCCTTCTTTTCTCTTTTCTTCATTCCAGTTTCTTTTTCCTTTTGAATAGTTTCTTCCTTTTTCACAATATCTATTGTACATTTTGCATCTTATTTACTCTTTCAGCTTCTTACATTGGGAAGAAAATATGCTGTTTACACATGTAAGTGTGATTTATTTCACTTATGAGTAGGGTCTCAATTTGCATCCATTTACCTTACAAAAGTCTCAAGTTTGTCCTTCTTTACTGCTGAGTAGTACTCCATTCAGGCTATCTTAAGACCATTGTTGAGATGTTAAGACCATTAGGTACAATCTTTCCTTCTGGGATTATTAGGAACTATCAACATCAATTATTTTCTATGTTGAGGGACTAAAATATAGGCTGTTGTAAGGTGTGCCAAGTTTTGCTGCCATATACCCCTTGATGTTGCTTTCCACACACCTGCTCCAAAAGAAAAGATTACACAAAAACCCCAGACAAAATGCCTGTTTTCACTATTCACTAGAAGTGGCAGCACATTCCCTGAAGGAATTGGCTCCGAGATGGTGTGAGCAGGTATGAGACACAGTGATCTGTGCTAGGTAAACAGATAAGAGAGAGATGGAGAAATGAGCATTCTGTATCAAGGTGAAAGTTGGTATTGTTTTCTGCCTGTGAATAAATCACATTCCTTGGATTGACTTACTTTTAAAATTAAAAGTATGACTCCTGACTCCTGGCCAGGAGAGTGGGCAAGAGCAGGAGCAAGTTCTTAATACGAAGTCTTCAGATTCAGGGCACAGATAGAACTGGAACTCAGCAAGGACTCAGGAGTGAGAGTAACTGGAGTTCAGGATGACTACCATGGCCGTCAATCTGTCAGTACCCATTTATCTATCTGATTTGGACAGTTGTGTCCTAGAGAGCCTAGGAAGAGATGGAGCTGGGAAAGAATCTGGCTCTGCATACATCTAATCAGCCTTACACTAAGCAAATATGGAAACCAGCAAAGTTTCAGTTTTTCAGCTGAAGAAGATCTATTGCTCTGTGGGTTGATAAAGTAAGACTTATGAACATAAACTTCAGATGGATACTGGCCAAGAGAGCCACTGTTCAATGGTGCTGCAACCCAGGATTAATGTGGCTCAGCAGTGTAAGGACAGTTGCTCCTGGACTTGTCTGGGCAGTGGAAGACATCAGTGTGGGATGTGGAGAGCAAAGCAGACAAGATCATGAGATCACAGACATGGAACCTCCTGGAAGATTCAGTGACTGTGAAGAACTTAGAGGCCTGGAGGGGGTGGAGGGTTGTGTCCCGGGTAACCATGAAGGGGCTGCTGAGGGGCATCCTAAAGCCTTGTATTAGCTTTCCTTTGTGGTCACTTAACAAGTTTAGGATTAAGACCCTGTGTAATTCAGATGCACAAAAGAAATATAAATATTGGAATCAAGCATACAACAAACAGTTCTTTGTACATTTGTGATTTTTTACATTACAATTTTCTGGTGCAATAGGGAAGCAAACAGTAAAAAAAAAAAAAGAATGAGTTTACTGAGGACATGAAAAGGGGCACACAACTCATGATGGTTGGGCTGTCTCCTTCAATGGGATACAGAGAGGCAGAGTGTTATATGACTCCTGATCGGAAGTGGTACATGGGGCAAACATTGATGACGTGTGAGGAACTGATTGAAATTTTCTTTGCATGTAACCAAGAAAGGGAGTTGCAATTAGGGCTGAAAAAGGAGGAAGTGGTAAGCATTCCTGCTTTTGTTTTCTGCCATGTTAGATTACCACCATAACTGGACAGTAATTTATACTAGATCAAGAATCTTTCACTTTAGAATATGTTTGTCCCATAATTACACAATTGGTATAATCAATATGCCCCTCCTTTTGTAAACCAATTTTTTCCCTTTAACTTTCTTTAAACTTATTTCTCTCTTTGGCTCCTCTCAAGCCTATTTTTCTGTCTTTGGTTTCTCCTAAACCTATTTGTTTCTCTGGTTCTAGTTAACCCACTTTTTGGTCCTAGTTAACAGTTTTTTGTAGTATCCCAAGCTTAAAACCTGATGAAGTCTATATCAATTCACTCCAGTGATGATTATTGACCACCAACAATTTACTTCTCCCCGTATCATGCACACATAAGAAGTGTCCCCCTACTCACCATTTCTTACCCCAGTCAACATTCAGGCCCCGATATGCCATGACCTGTGTGAAGTGTTTTTGCCCTCATATAAATTACTGTACAATTATGGTGGTGGAAGGCCACTCTCCAGCAGGAAATAATGAGACAGTCTTCACCTTTTTCCTAACAATGCAAAGATGGGAATGAAATGTTCTTGCCCTAATATAAATTACTGTACAATTGTGGCGGTGGTCTAACATGGTGGGATGCCAAAGCAGAACACTTACCACTTCCTGCTTCTTCAGCCCTAATTGCAACTCCCTTCCTGTTTGCAGGCACAGAGAATTCCAATTGGTTCCTCACATGTCATCAATATCTACTCCATGTGCCACTTCCAATCAGGGATCATATAACCCTCTGCCTCTCTGTATCCAGTCAAAGGAGACAGCCCAACCACCATGGGTTGTGTACTCTTTTCCAAGCCTTCAACTCAATGAACCTGTTCTTTTCATTTCGTATTTTTTGCTTCCCTATTACATCAGAATACTCTAACACTATGATACCTTGAGACTTGAATGGCAGGGTGCTAGCTCCTGGGAGTCACTCCCAGTTTGAGCTCCCCTGCCTACAAACCACCTTTCCTTCCTCCAGGACCTATTTATTTGCCTCTGCTAATACACATGTAATTCCAACCCTCCTCATTCATCACAGATGAACTTCCATCCGGGGTTTTCTGTTTCCATTCCTAAAATTCACAAGCTTGCATCAGAAAACCTATCCATTGCCATTCCTGTGCAGAGATATCATTTTTCATTTTCCTTGGGAAGGACAGCCTGAGGCAAAACTTATCTTCTTGTTCTCTGGGATCCCACCCCGCAAGTTTTGGTGATGGCTGATGAGAATGGGTTGGGATCTTCCATGTCACACTTTCAAAACAGGTGATGACTTCTTTTGATAGGTGTGATCTGGGATAGCCTCCATGTTCCTTAGGGGGAGCCAAAGCTCTTATGTCCTGAGGTGAAGTTCTCTCAGCTCACTTATAATTCAGTCATAGGGACCATTTCCAATTACTTTTGGCTCACTCTGCTTTATCAAGAACTCTCCCTCCCTCCCCAGAAGTCAATACTTACACAATTGTAAAACCTAAATGTATGTATGACAAATGAATGACATGTCAGTTTCTAAAATTGCCTGAACTTTATCCTTATCCTCCTTTTGGGAAGCCATTACTAAAATTATACTCATAAATAATCTGTTGATTCTATTATTTAGCTCCTGCATACTTCTTTGCCTTGCCTCCTCTAGACTTAAAGCTGTACACCTACCCAAGATGAAAATGCCTGTTATCTACTGAGGGCCACTAGCTAAAAGCTCTACAGAGTGTATCTGACTGATGTTCAACAACTTCAACCCCCTTCAGCCTGAAAAAGCCAGATCAGCCATCACCCGTTACCCCTCATGGCAGTTTGGATTACTTTTTCAGAGAAAAAAATGCTACAGGCAGCTAAGTCAGTTAAAAATCTTATAGGCCATCAGACAGTGCTAGGGCCTCAAAAGAGCCAGCACAGAGGTCCAGATGTCTTGTGACTGTGGAGGAGACAGATACCTCCCTCTATGGGCCAGATCTCAAGACAGAAGGCTAAACTTGACCCTCAAACTCCACAGGGAGATCTTTTTAATATGGCTTTTCATGTTTTCAACAACAGAGGTAAAAATCAAAAGAAAAAAATAACAATCTGATCTTTTTATCAGTGACACTTGGAGCTGTAAGACAGGTAAACTGAGACAAGGTGGAGCTGTCCAAACCCCTCCTGGTCCATGCTTCAAGAGAGACAGAAAGGACAGTAGGCAAATAAATGCCCCTTCTACAATCTCAAGTGCCATTGGAAGAGTGACTGTCCTAGCCACCAGTGAATGGATAAGCCATCCCCTAACTACTTGCCCTCACGGGAGAACTCATTGCCACTGGATTCATCACTGATTGATCTATTTGGACATGCTGCTGAAGATTGATGGGGCTCAGGGGCCACAGCCGCCATTAAAGTATCCTTAGAGCCTCGAATCTCACTGGAGGTCTCAGTGTAAGATCTTGTAGATGCAGAGGTCATGTACAGTGATCTTCCTCAGTTTTCAGGCCATTGTATTAAATCCCCAGTCTTTGTAGTGGATGTTGATAGCCAACCTACACAGCCTCTACAAATAGGGTCCATCCCATGTAGGTTCCATACTCTCTTTTTCACTCATAGCTTTCTGGTAATTCCAACATGTCCCACATCCTTTTTAGGTAGAGATCTTCCCTAAAATCTTAACTTCCCCTTTACCATCTCCCTCCCCACAGCTGTTGGTCTGCAGACATTATCACAATGCTCCATAAAGCCATCCCTCCTCTCTCTTCTTCCTCTCTTAGTTTAAAACACCTCCAATCCCACTATCTATGCCTGTTTTAATTCATCTCAGGGATTCCCCATTTTTTCCTGGCATTCCCTAATATCCTATAGCTCCCAAACATTTATGGGGACTTAACCCTATAATCAAGCATTTTTTAGACAATGGTTTTCTTAAACCTACCCATTCATCTTACAATACTTCCATTCTCCCAGTACTCAGCCTAAGGTGTCATATCATCTAATACAAGACCTTAGGGGAATCAATCATGCTGCTACTCCAATGCACCCAGTAATGCCAAATCCTTCCTCATATGCCTCATATCTCATATCCCTCCCTCCATCACTTACTTCATAGTCCAAGGCCTTAAAGATGCCTTTTTTTTACCATCTGCTCTACAAACTGTCAGCATTCCTTTATGTTTATGTAGACTGACCCAGACATTCTCACACCCACACATCTCTATATTAAAACCTCTCCTCAGGGATACATATCATTCCCTTCCTTTCCTGCTTATCAATTTTGTGGACACACTCCTGATCAGGATTGGCAGGTAGACTTAATACATATGCCCCACCACAAAACTCTCAAATATCTTCACACTTTTGTTTGTACATTTTCAAGATAAATAAAAGCCTTTCCCACAGCCAGGAAGATTGCTGATGTAGTTACTAAAGTTCTACAAAAAAAAATCATTCTAAGGTTTGATCTACCTCAGATTATCCAGTCAGATAATGTTCCAGGCTTTATTTCTCAGATCCTTCAACAAGATTACAACCAAAGTGGAGGGGCCTTCCTTGGAACTTCAATGGTGGTCAAGGTTGCTGGACTGCCATCCTTTTTCCATATCACTCAAGCTAAAGAGTACTCTCCTAACCCTAAATCTAAACATTCTGAGTGGTCATCTCATCTCCTATTTCCTGTCTCCATCTCATCAAGGCCCCACAGCCAGAATTTTTAGGCTAGGTCATGTTTTATTATCCTATTTGTTTTCTGATTCCTTACATTCTAGTGGTTAATTTTTTCACTGTAAGATTCTGGGCAGTCTTTCTTAAAGACTTCCACATTATACATAAAACTGTTTTCATGCTGTTCTATATAACCACTATCTTAGTTCTCTCCACCCTCAGCTATTTAGTTAAACACAAGACCCCTGTAGGTTTAAGATCTTGTGTCACTGATAGTGACACAGCCACAGCCCTTCCCATCCTTAGTTTATAATTTCCCAAACATGATTCTACTGTCAGGCCTTACATTTCTCATGCTTCTTATTCGCTCCAGCTCAACTCCTAGGCCAAAGACAAATCCTACCTACACTTTTACCCTTTCAATGGGGGAATAATTACCTCTTGTAACTCCACCCTCCCAACTCCATGCTTATTTTTCAGATTCCTCCTCACCATGGCCCTAATGGAATGACACATTTGGATCAAGGGCACTTTTCCTTCTATCTTCCTGGGTCCTTTAATTATCATAGTGATCTGCCTCCTCATATCACCTTGCCTTTTATTTCTCCAATCTATGATGTCAGTATTTACCAATAAGAAACTCCTTCTCTGGACTGAAACCCTGGTACCAGCTTCTACATGGGCATCAAAAGTCATCCTGTCAACCCCCTAGACCCTAACTCAATGTCCCCATCCAGCAGGAAATAATAAGAGGCAGTCTTCACCCTTTTCCTAATAATACAAAGATGGGGATGAAAGGTTCTTGCCCTAGTATAAAATACTGAACAATTATGGTGGTGGTCTAACATGGTAAAAGGCCAAAGCAGGAACACCTACCACTTCCTGCTTCTTCTTCAGCCCTAATTGCAACTCCCCTTCCTGTTTGTATGCACAGAGAATTCCAATAAGTTACTCACACATCACCAATACCCACCCCATGTGCCACTTCCAATCACTTGTCATATAACCCTCTGCCTCTCTGTATCCAGTTGAAGGAGACAGCTCAACCACTATGAGGTGTGTGCTCCTTTTCAAGTCCTCAACTCAATAAACCTGTTCTTTTCATTTTGTACTTTTTGCTTCTCTATTGCATCAGAATACTCTAATATTGTGCAGCTCCAAATGTTTTACAGGGAGAAGAATGGTGAGTGATACAGGCAGCTGAGTTAGTTACAAATATTGTAGGCAGTCAGATAGACCTGGGCCCTCAAAGGAGCCAGTGCAGAAGACCAAGTACCTGCTGGAGACAGACAACTCCAGCTGTGGGTCAGATCTCAAGACAAAACCAAAACAAATGCAACCACACTGTAAGTATAAACAACAGAGATATTTTAAATAGGTATGGATCACCTTGAGGGATCCAGGATTCATTATCCCCACCTCCTACATAAAGAGTCACTGCTCTTTAAGAATGCCCACTTGTTCTGTGACTTGCTTCCTCATTTGCCCTGATTTGGTCAATTTTACCTGAGCAATTAACCTTATTGGTTGACCATAGTTCTGTCCCTCCTCATGCCCATCTGCCTTGTGATTTCCCATGTTTTCTCCATCTTGGACCTGTCTCACCTTATGATTTTCCTCCATAAATTTCTCTAGAAAAGACAATCTTTGATAACCCACTTGAGACCCTTTCTGTCTCTCGCTCTCTCACGTAGAAGCTTTGTTTCTCTCATTATGTTCCTAAAATTCATTTTTTGATTTTAGAAAGCATAAACTTGTACCAGACATTTAGTAGATTGGGAGTTTCATTACCCTATATCATTATGATGAGAAAAATAAAGAAGAGTTGAAGGCTGGCATCAAGTAGAGGCCTTTTTCTCCTGATGGGAGGAAAGGAACTGCCCCTTCACTGTAGGGGCATTTATTTATATGTTTAACAATTTAAGGTCACATGACACCTCATTGCCTAGTAATCTACATATGTAGCAACCTAAGGGCCAGGATTTTGGGGTCCAGAGTCACTTGATTATAAGGCTTGCCCCTAGTGGTGGTTTTCGTTTTCTGACCTCTGCTGGCTGTTTCCCAAAGGTGTGGTGAATTTCCAGCTTCTATGGCTCCCAGCACTTAAGCCTTCTCAGATGAGTTAGAAAATATAGTTCAACACTGCAGATGTGACCAGAGTCTGTGTTTTTTAAAGGAGACAAATCTGAGAAGTCCTGATGATTTTCTAAAATGTTGTTCCTTCTGGCTTTGGATATTTTTTCTTATGCGTATCTTTCCTTCCTTCTTTCTATACGTATGTGTATTTTCATTCTGGACCACATGTAGAATACAGCTGTGCACAGATTTTCAGTACAGGTCACTCATGGTGTTCCCTAGAGCACCAGGATAAATGGTGTGACAAATCTGATAATGAGCAACTGTGCTGGATTGTTAGAGGTTGTAGTACAGGAATCTCTACTCCTCCATATCCATCGCAGAATTCTGGGGATAGAGGTCAGGAGCGAATGGCTGAAGGACCGTCACACAGGGAATAGTAAGTGTTGCAGGTAACAGTGTCTATAGTGTGTTTTGTGTGTCTGAAGCATCTTAAGGTGATGGTAAAAGAGGTACCAATGCCAGTTAGGTTATCCTTCATTCCTGGCTAAACTGAACTTCTTCCAACAGTGAGTATCCAGACCTGATGTTCCTGCTGCTGTCATCATTTTCCTAACTTCAGATATGCTACCCTGTTCTTGAGTTTCAGAGTGAACAAGTCTGATTTGAAGCTCAACTGTTCTATTGATGCTTTAGGGAATGTTGGGAAAGTTACTCACCTACTGCATCTTGGTTTTTAAGTTGGCAAATGAGAGGTAAAGTGGCCACACATACAGGTTGGAGGACAGAAATATGCATCATCAACATTGCCTATTTTGGCATGACTGAGCAGGAGCTTTAAATTTGAGGCTCCACACAGACCATTAAGTCAAAATCATCTGTCTACTGCTGCCTAATTGTGCAGCTGCTTTGCTCACAACCACACAGGTAATGTCAGACACCAGCCAGTGTGGCAGGAAGTGATTTTAGGCTTCTGAGAACCATTTCTCTGATATCATGGCCCCTATCCATGCTATGATGACAACTGGCCAACACCCATCTTAGCCACATCTTCACCTCCAGCTCCCATGTTGGTAGAATGTCTGGCTGACTTGTTCTAGGTCCTGTATCCTGAAAGCTCTTGTTATTGATACAGGCTTCATGGATGCAGAACAGCTTCAGTACTGTTTTAGGGTTTGCAGCTTATGCATGTCTCCTGTCCTTGAGGGTAGGGCATAGAATCAGCCTTGTGCTTATCCACCATCCCCTTTGCTGTCTCACAAGAGACTTCTCTGTTGCCTCAGAAAATGGACTTCATTCCATACTCAGCACTCTTGTTTGAGATCTGGGAACATGAAACAAGGAATGAAATTCCTGCAATTTCTTTGGTCTTTTATAGGCAAACCAGCAGCCTTAAGAGGAACCAAGCTGTTTACACTCTGATTTGGAGATTTTCCTAGGGTTTCAGTTTTTAAGAATAGCACCTTCTCATTTCATAGTATTAAATACTATGGGCATTAATATGGCTTCATAATTACAACTAATTTGCATGCCCATCAAAACACTTGCAGCTGGTCTTTCTCTTCTGCTTGCTCTCTCACATCTGTCCTTTTTTTCCTCTCCTGTTTCTTTTATACCTTTTCTCCCTTATTGCTCTAAATATAGTATAAATGTATTCATTTTCCTACTACACACCACAGGATAGCCTTTCCTTTACTTGATTTCATTAAGATGACAGAACTTATTTAGAATTATTGAATCCTTGAAATCAAACTCACATTCTTTTTTTCTGTATTTCAAAGCATTTCATTTCCCCAAATTCTTTCCTTAACTCTCCTTATGTGTCAACAACTTGGCTTATGTTGTGCTGTCTTTCTGTTATTCATCCATCGATCCATTTACCCATCCATCAATCCACCTGCCTGTCCATCTATCCTGTGCACCCACATGTGTTGCCCACTGGCTACATAGAAATAAAAAGTTGAGTTTACTGTCAATATATGGCAATGCTGAGAAGAAGGCTGAATAGATAAATAAATGATAGTCCAATTTGATATGTGCTATGCAGGGAGGTGGTTAAATGAGATAAGTTAGATAGTGAATGAGGAGCTGAGAAGGATGTACTGGCAGGAGAGGTGGGTGCACTTGAAACAGAAGGAACAGTGTGTACTGGAATGGAAATATGGAGAAATGTAGTGTTTGTAGGTAGCTCCAAGTCTGGAATATTCTTAGAGCATCATGTTCGGGAATCTAGGGGTGGGGCAGGGATTGGTAATAACAGAGTGTGAAGGAATTGGTTTGGTGTTATTTTGTGTTTTCCTATGGTACTCAGATTTATCCTTATGGCCTGGGGCTCCACTGAAGGGCTTTTAGAGGGAGAGGGATATAGTTAGAAGTTAAATTTCCAGCAATGCCTCTGGTTACACTTCTGAGAGTAGATTTCGTGGAAGACAGAGAAGGCAGAGAAGTCTTGGAGGGGGCGTAAGAAACAAATGAGATGATCTAAACTAGGGCTGGGTTTCCAGTGACAAAGATGACACATTCATGCTGTCTTGGATAGGGATTGCGTAGGGCCAAATGACGAGTAGGAGGGAGATATAGAGATAACGTCCAGTTTTAAGTCTTGTGAAAGTGTGTGCAAGGTACAGCTGTGATCATGTCCGATCCTGACTAAAGTCCTGTTCACTCTGCCAGGGCTTGGCCCTCTGAACTCTGGTTTCAATTTATGTAACAGAAGATATGCTGTACCATTTCTCTATTTCCTTCTGTGATTCTTGACGCATTCTCTGCATCTCTTTCAGTCATTCCTACACTGTGCTGCCACAGTAATCTTCCTGGGAGGACAAAGAGAAGTCATTACTTTTTCCTAATACATCAAATGATACTTTAATTCTTTCTTCTGAACCTCTTGAATTATTATTGTTTTGGCACTAGGAATTGGCATGCTTGCCAGGTAAGCTCTCTACCACTGAGCTACATCCCTGACTCTATTTTGAGTTATTAACACAAGAAATCTCTTCCCAAAGAATCTGATTTTTAGAAGGTGTTCATCACTGCTCTGGGAGGATCATGCATGTCTGCACTGAGAGGAAGAGAAAGGAGGTGGCATCACCTGAAGGGATCCTAAAATAGTCCAGATGTGTTCCTTGTGGCTTTACAAGGATATCTTGCACTTTTCTCTTTACCTGAGCAATCTGGTCTGCTCACACTTGTCTCCTTGCTGACTAATAAAACTTCTGTCCTTCTGGATCTTTGCAGACTCCATAGTTTCTGATTAGAATATTTGTTCTCCTAGTTTTTCCCCTTTGAATCCATCCCATCTTTTCTCAATTTGAGGGCCTAGTAATTCCTGCCCACAAGGATTCTCCTTAAGCACTTTACCTCTCTCAGAGAATTTTGTCCATTAGTATTTACAGAATCTATCATATTTTTCCTTTTATCTCTCTATTGTACCATGAGTTTGGGAGCAGAGATGGAAAATAGGGGGACCAAGTGCTGGTTCTTGCCTACAGATACGTTGTCATAATGTGTGCACTTACTTTTCCAATCAAACTGAGTATTTAAAAAGTTAAAGCTTCTGCAAGGCATGAAGAAAGTTTAGAATATGATAAAATATATACCTTGACTTTATCCCCAAGGATTAAGTGATTGAACATTTATCTCATGACCCACTTGTTCAAAACAAGACTTGACACATAAGTTTGGATAACTGGCCAGTACATTCTCCTCCTCCTGTAACTGATCTTTCCCTTTTATAGAAGTTTAGTATTAGTTTCCAATACCAACAGATCAAAATATCTGGTATAAAAACCTCTGGTGTGTAACCTTCCTGCCAGTTTTAGAGCTACTTAACTTGGGCCTTTTGAGGCCAGCCTGCCCAGTGCAACTCAATTTGGCATCTGGTCTGCCAACTGTCCCTGGGAGACCTTGCTCAGCTGGTGTTCAGCTTTCTCCTCTCCTTTCCCTCCTTCAGGCTGCTCCTTATACCTGCACCCTCTGGCTCTCTTTTCGAAGGCCCATAATCTCCATGAAGTTTTCCCTAACACCTTCAGTTCGGCTATTTTCTCCATGCTTGTGTACCTACAGACAGTAGCCATGAGCTGAGCACTTTTTTTCCCTGTTCACCACAGATTGTATTTCCTGTGTAGATGGAAGAGCAAGGAGAGTTCAGATTGGGGCTGCCACTCTTCATTGCATCTGTGCTGCCCACATGTGATGCTGTGTGTGTAGTGTTTTTGGGCTGTATATGGAAGCTCTGACTGCCTGCCTGACCCAAACAGTGTTGCGCTCAGTGTGGGTAGGGACCTGTGCCTTTACTGGCCAAAGAATTCTGAAGCCTTCTGCTGAGTTTATCAGCCAACACAGTCTTCCTTTTTTTTTCTCCACTCACTCTTGTCTGCTATTGTGATATAATGCCCCCTCCTTCTTTGTGGCTTGGTTGGTTTAATGAGGGATTTCATTCCCTTTCTCACTACATTGTCTTTTTCCTTCCTGAGCAAGTACAGGCATAAACACATGGAAGGTGTACATGCCTCTCCAGGGATGGATAGACAATGACTCTTGTGCTGTGCCATTGCCTCTACTATAGCCACTGTGTCCTTACATTCATTGTTGACCCCTGTCCTCTGGGTGTTTTAGGTGCTTACCCAGGTGCATTGGTGCATTCTCATTTTCTTCTTCAGAGTTAATACTCAAAGATATCCTTTGAAAATTTATTTTTTACATTTTCATTAGTACAGCACACATTTGCAGTAAATTATCATTACATTCATTGTGTGGAATTGGAACATATATATAACTTTTTTCCCTTTCTCCTTCATCTCTCTACCCCTTTTTTCCACCATCAGATTCATATGTTAAAAATCTTTATAAAGATAATTATCATATGTACAGTTTAACTGTCAGATCAGTAGGCAAACAACATATAAAACACATGAGACAAATATACTAAATCAAAGTACACTTTTAGATTCATTTGTTATGTTGCACTGCAACTTTTTTCTCTTCTTTTTTTTCCTATTCTTGTCTGTCTTTTATATTGCACTTATGTATTATGTTTGTCATATAATAGTTATCATGTAATATTAAAGCTTGTGTATTTGATTTATTTCATTTAACTTTAACTCAAGCTGCATTCATTTCCCAACAAATGAATCAAGTTTATCCTTCTTTCTGGCAGAGTACTACTCAATTATATATAAATATCACATTTTCTATTCTGTTGATAGACATATAGGCCATTTCCAGGATTTTGATGTTATGAATTGTGCTGTTATAAACATGAGTATGTATCATTGTGGTGTGATGACTTTAATTCTTTTGGGAAGACACCTAGACAAAGAATAGCTGGATCAAATGAAATTTGATATTTTTTCTTTCTGTTTTTCTCTTTCTTTTTTTTCTTTCCTTTTTAAAAACTGAACCTATATTTATTCATGTTGCCAATAAAATTTCAGTTATACCATGTATGATAGATCATTAATTATACAATTATAGTCATTGACTTTGACAAGTACACATTTTGAAAAAACAGGCAAGTATATACATCATTAAAATATTATAAAACAAATGTTAATATAACTATAAACAAAATGCTATGAAACAAACACAATAAAGCAAAAAAGTGGATGGGGTTGATGATAAAAGATTTTAGAAGTGAAATGGAATTTTTATTTTTATTATTTTTTTAGACATCTTATACTGATTTCCATAATAGCTCTATCCATTTCCAGTCGCACCAACAGTGGAGAACAGTTGCTTCACTGTTCCTTCACTGTTGCTGCAACAGTTCCTTCCTGTCCCACAGCCCTCCCAGAAGTTGTTATTTGTTCTTGGTAATAGTATGACTTTCGAGTGAGATGGAATCTCATTGTTTTAATTTGCATTTGTCAAATGGGCAGTAAGAATATTTTTTCATGTATTTATTGGCTGTTTGTACTTCCTCATATGCAAAGTATCCGTTCATTTCACATACCCATTTTTTTACTATTTTAGGGAGTCTAATTAGACTTTATATATTCTAGGTATTAGTCTTTAAGGAGTAGCTGGCAAAAATTATTTCCTTTCTGTTGGTGTTTGTTTTTTGCTATTCAGATTTTAATTTGAAATGATCACACATATTGATTCTTGTTATTGTTTCCTTACAACCAAGGTTTTGTTTAGAAAGCCTGCTGGCATCTATGTTTATAAGAGTTTTGTCTGTTTCATCTTTCAGTAGATTAAATGTTTCTATTCTAATGTTTAGATATTTGATCCATTATGATTTTAGTTTAGTGCATTGTGAGAGCTATGGATCTATGTTCAATCTTCAGCATATCAGTGTCCAGTTTTCCCAGCACAATTTGTTATTTATTTAAATTAAGTTTATTGGTAAATTTAGGTATACATAGTGATCACATTCATTATAGGGAATTTGTATATGGATTCCTCTTTTTTTTCTTATTGCTGTCCTCACTCTGCAACCCCCACTCAAAAAGTTCTATTTATATTTTATCCTTCTTTTCTCATTTTTTCTTTTCCTTTATTCATTATTTCCCTTCCTTACCCTCTCCCCCTTCTTAGTTTTACTTTCTTTTTGAACAATTTCTTCTTATTTTACAATATCTATTGTACAATTTGGTTCTTTCTTAAGCTTTTAGTTTCTCACACCAGAGAGATGATGCAATATTTATAAATCTGTGTCAGATTTATTTCCCTTTAGCACACTGGCACTGGCCCAGGGAGAGTTTAAGATCATGCTCCCAGTGGTTAAGGACCTGCATAGCCTCCAACCACACTAGACTAGGCTTGGGAAGTTTTGCAGGCCAGACTAGATCTTGCCCAGAGACCTTCTTCAATCAGGGGATCTAAGGGCACATGAGGTGGGTTGGTTCCAGTGCATCAGTGCTAGCCCAGAGCTAGCTTTGGACCATCTCCCACAGTGGTTAAGAGCCTCCTCAGCTTCCTGGAACACCGGAGGTGGCATGGGAGGTCCTGTGGACCTAATTGGAACACGCTCAGCAACCTTCATTCAATCACAAGAACCAAGGGCATATGAGGCAATTTCTAAATGCCCAGGGGAAGCTTTGGAACATCACTTGAAACAATGAAATATAGGAAGATGACAAGATGAAAGACCAAAATGCAATCTTAAACCTCGATCCCATCCCAAGAAAGCCTAGGAGCCATGTACATAGAAGAAAATATATGCCATATACCTGAAATACCTGAGATAATAGCAACTGAAATGAAGAAGCAAATCCAGGAAGGTTTAAAGGAATTCAAATTAGAAATAATCTCTGAGGTAAAAGAAGAAATAACAAATGTAGTGAAAGAAATGCTGAACACATCTAAAGAAGACACAGTTAAAAATTAGAGGAACAAAACAAAAAGATAGAATCCCTGGATGAACAATATAAGAAACAAACAATACATGAAGCAGATTCAAAGAGATATACAGGAAATAAAAAATTCCATTGAAAGTGTTCAAAACTACCTCAACACAAGTGGAGATAGAATTTCAGACCTCGAAGACAAGATTGCAGCTAGTGAAAAGGAAAGGAAAGATCTTTTAAAAATAACAAAGAATCAGGAAATAACAATTCAACAGTTGCAAGATGATTCAAAGAAAAACAACATAAGATTGATAGGGATAAATGAAAAAGAAGGGTACAACACAAATGATATCAGAAGCTATTTACAGAAATAATAGCTGAAAATTTCTGAAACATGAGAATGGAAACTGACATACAAATCAGTGAAACATAGAATTCCAAATAGCCATAACCAAAATAAAACTACACACAGACATAATAATTACCATCCCAGAAACCTAACATAAGAATAGAATATTAAAAGCTGTTAGAGAGAAAGGACACATCACAAAAAAAAAAAAAAAAAAAAAGGAAAACCAAAGAATTACAGCAGACTTCTGAGCACAAACAATGAAGTCAAAAAGAGAATGGAGTGAAGTATTTCAGATCCCAAAGGAAACCAGCTTCCAACCTAGACTGTTTTACCTTGAAAAACTGTCTTTCAAAATGGATAGAGAAATAAGATATTTACATCAAAAAGAACAGCTGAAGAATTTCATATTCACCAAACCAACCCTGCAAAGAATACTGAAAGACATTCTAGATACACATAGGAAAAAACCACTAAGCAAGGCAGACAACTAAACAGAATGGAGAGGTAAATATGCAACAGCAGAAAGACAACATGTTAACAATAAACCAATATATACCAGTTATAACCATTAATGTAAATGGTCTCAATTCACCAGTTAAAAGAAGCAGACAGGCAGAATGGATCAGAAAATAACATCCAACCAAATGCTGTCTACAGGAAACCCATCTAACCCAAAAAGAAACTCATAGACTGAAAGTCAAAGGATGGAAAACAATACTTCATGCAACAGGAATCCAAAAAAAAAAAAAAAAAAAAAAGGCAGGGGTAGCTATTCTGCTTGCAGACAATGTAAACTTCAAACCAAGAATGATTCTAAGAGATAAAGAAGGTCACTATATACTAGTCAGGGGAAAATTTCAAGAGGAAGAGATAACAATTTTAAATACATATGCACCAAATTCCAGAGCACCCAGCAATTAAAAGCAAATATTAACAGAAATGAAAAATCAAATAAGCAATAACAATTATAACAGGAGGCCTTAACACACCATTGATACCAAGGGACAGATCAACCAGACAGAAAATTAGCAAAGAAATAACAGAATTGAATCACACCTGTGAACAAATGGACTTGATAGATGTGTACAGAGTGTTCCATCCAACAACAGCAGAATATACATTCTTCTCAGCAGCACATAGGATAGTCTTTAAAATAGACCATATACTAGCTCACAGAACATATTTAAGTAAATGCAAAAGTGTTGAAACTATCCCATGTATGTTGTAAGATCATACCGCCATGAAACTAGAAAATAATGATAAAATAAACTGCAGAACTCCCCGCAAACACATGAAAATTGAATAATACACTCTTGAGAAATCAGTGGGTCACAGGGGATATTAAAGAAGAAATTAAACAATACAGACAAGCAAACAAAAATACAAATATAACTTACCAAAATCTGTGGGATTCAATGAAAACAATCCTCAGAGAAATATTTATTGCACTGAGTTCCCATATCAGGAAAACAGAATGAAAGCAAACAAACAACCTGATGTTACACCTTAAACATCTAGAAAAGGAATAGCAAGTCAAGCCCAAAGCCAAAGAAGGGAGGAAATTATAAAGATCACAGCAGAAATTAATGCGATAGAGACTCAAAATCAGAAACTAGACAAGGATGTCCATTATCACTGCTCCTGTTCAACGTAGTACTGGAAATACTAGCCAGAGCAATTAGACAAGGGAGAGAAATAAAAGGAGTAAGGACAGGAAAAGAGGAAGTTAAATTATCATTATTTGAAGATGACACAATACTCTCCACAGAATACCCCTAAAACTATATTCCTAGATATAATAAATAAATTCAGCAATGTAGATGGATACAGAGTCAATACTCAAAAATGAAGAGCATTCCTCTACACTAACAGCAAAATCACTGAGAGGGAAATGAGAAGCCACACCCTTCACACTAGCTCCAACAAAATGAAATACTTAGGAATTAATCTCACAAAAAAGTAAAAGATCTATAAAGGGAAAATTATAATACTCTGAAAAAAACTGAAGAGGATCTCCAAAAGTGGAAAAAGATCCCTTGTTCATGGATAGGAAGAATAAATATTGTGGAAATGGTCATTCTCCCAAAACTGTCATATAGATTCAATGCAATCCCATTGAGAATACCACCAACACACCTCAAACACACAACATAGATCTAGCGAAATCACTTCTAAAGTTCTTCTGGAACCAGAAGAGACCTAGAATAACAAAGACAATTCTAAGCAACAAAGGCAGGCACCTGGCCACAGGTCTGCAGAGGAGGAGCTGGGCAGATCTGGGGTGCCCTCACTGGCCTCTCTGCGTGTCTGGAGGACTCTGGATTTATGCGCCCAGACTGCTGGAGTTCCCTCAGGCTTCCAGGTGCAGTGAAGGAGAGAGGTGGGTTTGAGGCTTCCACATCAGCCTCCCCATTCCCGGCTTCATTTGGAGACTTGCTGAGCTTCCGATAGGTGGGCTGGCCCACACTACCAGCCTAGCCCAGACTGTTTAGCTGCCGCGCCTGGCCATAGGTCTGCAGAGGAGGAGCTGGGCAGATCTGGGGTGCCCTCACTGGCCTCTCTGCGTGTCTGGAGGACTCTGGATTTCTGCGCCCAGACTGCTGGAGTTCCCTCAGGCTTCCAGGTGCAGTGAAGGAGAGAGGTGGGTTTGAGGCTTCCACATCAGCCTCCCCATTCCCGGCTTCATTTGGAGACCTGCTGAGCTCCCGATAGGTGGGCTGGCCCACACTACCAGCCTAGCCCAGCCTGTTTAGCTGCCGTGCCTGGCCATAGGTCTGCAGAGGAGGAGCTGGGCAGATCTGGGGTGCCCTCACTGGCCTCTCTGCGTGTCTGGAGGACTCTGGATTTCTGCGCCCAGACTGCTGGAGTTCCCTCAGGCTTCCAGGTGCAGTGAAGGAGAGAGGTGGGTTTGAGGCTTCCACATCAGCCTCCCCATTCCCGGCTTCATTTGGAGACCTGCTGAGCTCCCGATAGGTGGGCTGGCCCACACTACCAGCCTAGCCCAGCCTGTTTAGCTGCCGTGCCTGGCCACAGGTCTGCAGAGGAGGAGCTGGGCAGATCTGGGGTGCCCTCACTGGCCTCTCTGCGTGTCTGGAGGACTGTGGATATCTCTGCAACCAGGGAGGGTCCACAGGTTCCTGAAGCACTGCGGCCTGTGGTGAGTACCCTAACCCGGCTGCGATTGAAGAACTGTGGAGCTTCCAAGGGGCAGGTGGGCGCACAGTGTCCCTGAGGCCCAGCTTGTCTGGAACTGCGGAATTCTGAGCAGGCAGAGGAGGGCCACTGGTTCTGTAGGCCTAATGGCTTGGAGTAGCGCGGCGCCAGAGTCCCAGTAGCTCCAAACATAGAAGGGGATTTTCAACAGATCCTGAGGAAGCTTTCAAGTAACACTTGAAACACAGAAATATAGGAAAATGACAAAACGAAAGACCAAATTACAACCTCAAACCTCCAGCCCATCTCAAGAAACCCTAGGAGCGATGTATATAGAAGAAAATATATCCCATCCACCTCATATATCGGACACAATAGCCACTGAAATTGACAAGCAACTCCAGGAAGCTTTAAAGAAATTCAAACTCGAAATAATCTCCCAGATAAAAGAAGAAATGATAAAAGAAATGAAAGAGATTCTAAATATATCTAAAGAAAACACAGATAAAAAATTGGAGGAACTAAACAAAAAGATAGAATCCCTAGACGAGCAATATAAGAAACAAACAGAATACATAATGCAGATGCACAGAGATATACAGGAAATAAAAAACTCCACTGAAAGTTGTAAAAACCACCTTAATGAAAGTGAAGATAGAATTTCAGACCTTGAAGACAGGATTGCAGCTAGTGAACAGGAAAGGAAAGATCTTTTGAAAATAACAAGGAACCAGGAAACAACAATTCAACAACTGCAAGACGATGCAAAGAAGAATAACATAAGAATGATAGGGATTAATGAAAGAGAGGGAGACAACATGAAGGATGTCAGGAGGATATTTAGAGAAGTAATAGCTGAAAATTTCCCAAGCATGAGATCAGAAACTGACATCAGGATCAGTGAAGCATATAGAACTCCAAACAGTCATAACCAAAATAAAACTACACCCAGACATATAATAGTCACCATCCCAGAAATCCAACACAAGAATAGATTATTAAAAGCTGTCAGAGAGAAAAGACAAATCACTTATAAAGGAAAACCTATCAGAATCACAGCAGACTTCTCAGCACAAACGATAAAGTCAAGAAGAGCATGGAGTGAAGTATTCCAGATCCTAAAGCAAAATGATTTCCAACCAAGACTGATATATCCTGCAAAACTATCATTCAAAATAGATGGTGCAATACGATACTTCCATGACAAAGAACAGCTGAAGAACTTCATGAACACCAAACCAACCCTGCAAAAAATATTGAAAGACAGTTTAGATACACAAAGGAAAAAACCACTAAGCAAAGCAAATAATTAAACAGAACCGAAAGATAAAGATGCAACAGCAGAGAGATAACATTCCTACAATTAACCAGCATTTAACAGTAATAACCATTAATGTAAATGGTCTCAATGCACCAATCAAAAGAAACAGACTAGCAGAATGGATCAAGAAACAAAATCCAACCATATGCTGTTTACAGGAAACCCATCTAACCCAGAAAGATACTCACAGACTGAAAGTCAAAGGATGGAAAACAATTCTTCATGCAGCAGGAATCCAAAAAAAGGCAGGAGTAGCCATTCTGTTTGCAGACAACGTGAACTTTAAACCAACAATGACCATAAAGGACAAAGAAGGTCACTACATACTCGTAAGGGGAAAACTCCAAGAGGAAGAGATAACTATCTTAAATATATACGCACCAAACTCCAGAGCACCCAGTTATATAAAACAATTATTAACAGAAATGAAAACTCAAATTATCAGTAACACAATTGTAACAGGAGACCTTAATACACCACGGACACCAAGGGACAGATCAACCAGACAGAAAATGAGCAAAGAAATAACAGAACTGAATCACACCTGTGAACAAATGGGTTTGATAGACATATACAGAATGTTCCACCCAACAACATCAGAATACACATTCTTCTCAGCAGTACATGGATCATTTTCTAAAATAGACCATATATTAGCTCACAGAACATATTTAAGCAAATGCAAAAGAGTTGAAATCATCCCTTGCATATTATCGGATCATAGCGCTCTGAAATTAGAAATTAATGACAAAGGATACTGCAAAAATTCCGCAAACACATGGAAACTAAATAACACACTCTTGAGTAATCAGTGGGTCACAGAAGAAATTAAAGAAGAAATTAAACAATACCTAAAAGAAAATGAAAATGCAGATACAACTTACCGGAATCTGTGGGATGCAATGAAAGCCGTTCTGAGAGGAAAATTTATTGCACTGAGTACCCACATCAGGAAAACAGAACGAATACAAATAAATAACTTGATGCTACACCTCAAACAGCTAGAAAAAGAAGAGCAAGTCAAGCCCAAAGCCAAAAGAAGAGAGGAAATTATAAAAATCAGAGCAGAAATCAATGCAATAGAGACTAAGAAAACAATCCAAAGAATCAACGAATCAAAGAGTTGGTTCTTTGAAAGAATAAATAAAATCGATAAGCCCCTAGCCAACCTTATTAAAAAAAGGAAAGAAAAAGCTCAAATTCATGCAATAAGAAATGAAAAAGGAGAAATCACTACAGACCCAATAGAAATACAGAGGATCATCAACACCTACTTCGAAAACTTCTACTCTCAAAAGTTTGAGAAAACAGAAGAAATAGACAGATTCTTAGAAGCATATGAAGTACCAAAGCTAGATCAAGAGGATATAAAACTGTTGAATAACCCAATCTCTGCTAATGAAATTGAGAATGTAATTGGGTCCTTGCCCACCAAGAAGAGCCCAGGCCCAGATGGATTCACTGCAGAATTCTACAAGAAATATAAAGAAGACCTAATGCCGACACTCCTCAAACTATTCAATGAAATTGAAAGGGAAGCAATCCTTCCTAAGTCATTCCTGGAAGCAAATATTACTCTAGTACCAAAACCTGACAAAGACCCAACTATAAAAGAGAACTATAGACCAATCTCCCTAATGAACACAGATGCAAAAATCCTCAATAAAATATTGGCAAATAGGATCCAGCAAATCATCAAGAAGGTTATACACCATGACCAGGTGGGATTCATCCCAGGAATGCAAGGATGGTTCAACATACGCAAATCAATAAATGTAATCCACCATATCAATAAAGCCAAAAATAAGAATCACATGATCATTTCTATAGATGCAGAAAAAGCCTTCGATAAGGTCCAACACTTATTCATGATAAGAACTTTACAGAAAATTGGAATAAATGGTCTTTACCTCAATATAATAAAGGCCATTTATGACAAACCAACAGCCAGCATCATACTAAATGGCCAAAAATTGAAAGCCTTTACTTTAAAATCGGGTACAAGACAAGGATGTCCTTTATCACCACTCCTATTTAATATAGTACTGGAAGTACTAGCCAGAGCAATTAGGCAAGAAAGAGAAATAAAAGGGGTAAAGATAGGAAAAGAAGAAGTTAAATTATCATTGTTTGCAGATGACATGATACTCTACATAGAAGACCCCCTAAACTCCATTGAAATACTCTTAGATACAATAAATAAATTCAGTAATGTGGCTGGATACAAAATCAATACTCAGAAATCAATAGCATTCCTATACACGAACAACAAAATTACAGAGAGGGAAATAAGAGAAACTGGACTATTCACATTAGCAAGCAAAAAAATGAAATATTTAGGAATTACTCTTACGAAAGAAGTGAAAGACTTATACAGTGAAAATTATAATACACTGAAAAAGGAAATTGAAGATGATCTCAGAAAATGGAAAGACATCCCTTGCTCATGGATAGGAAGAACAAACATTGTGAAAATGGCCATTCTCCCAAAACTGTTATACAGATTCAATGCAATCCCAATAGAAATACCATCAACATACCTTATAGATCTAGAGAAATCACTCCTAAATTTCATCTGGAACCAGAAGAGACCTAGAATCGCAAAGGCAATTCTAAGCAGCAAAGACAAAGCAGGAGGCATCACAATCCCTGACTTGAAGTTATACTACAAAGCAACAGTAGTAAAATCAACATGGTATTGGAATCAAAACAGAGCTGAAGATCAGTGGAATAGATTAGAAGATACAACCACAACTACGAACACACTCAACCACCTTATTTTTGATAAAGGAGCCAAGCAGGTTCACTGGAAGAACGACAGTCTCTTTAATAAATGGTGCTGGAAAAACTGGCTCTCCATTTGCCGAAAACTAAAGCTAGACCCATGTCTATCACCATGTACTAAATTAAAATGTAAATGGGTCAAAGATCTGAATATTAAAACAGAAACACTAAATTTATTGGAAGACAAAATAGGTAGAAACCTTGGAGACATAGGAGTAGGTAAACAATTCATGAACAGGACTCAAACCACACGGGAAATACTTCCCAGAATCAATAACTGGGACCACTTCTTATTAAAAAGTTTCTGCATGTCAAAAGAAATCTCCAGCATAGTGAAAAGAAAACCCACAAACTGGGAAAAGATTTTAGTGAACTCTCTCTCAGACAAGGGCCTCTTGTCTAAAACATACAAAGAATTAAAGAAACTCAGACCTCCAAAATTCAAAGATCCAATCCAAAAATGGGCATCTGAGATGAATATGCAATTCTCAGATGAAGAAATGCAAATGGCAAATAAATACATGAAAAAATGCTCATCATCATTGGTCATTAGAGAAATGCAAATTAAAACCACACTGAGATACCATCTCACTCCTGAAAGAATGGCCAGGATCAAGAAAACTGACAACAAATGCTGGAGAGGCTGTGGGGAAAAAGGAACTCTCCTGCACTGCTGGTGGGAGTGTAGACTGGTACAGCCTTTGTGGAGATCTGTCTGGAGATTTCTCAAAAAGTTGGGACTGGAAATCCCATTTATTCCAGCTATTCCACTTCTAGGCATATTCCCAGAAGAACTGAAAGCATCATACCACAGTGATATATGTGCACCTATGTTTATAGCAGCACAATTTGTAATCGCCAGATCTTGGAAACAACCCAAGTGCCCATCAACTGAGGAATGGATAAAAAAGTTGTGGTATTTCTATACAAGGGAGTATTATTCAGCTATAAAGAAGGATCACATTGAGATATTTATCAATAAATGGGCACAGCTTGAGACCATACTCATAAGTGAAATAAATCAATCTCGCATGTGTGAATACCGAATAGTTTCCCTAATGTAAGTAATGATTCAAATATATAAAAATATGTGGTAATCATGATTCCCCATTAGGTGGCCTTGAAGCCTTATAAAATTTTCACTCATTAATTAGAAAGGCTTTATTCTGGGCTTCTTGATATGAAAATATTTGAAGCTAGAGTATATGAAGTTTTACCCAAATATTTCAAGGAAAAAGACACTATGGTAACTACTATTAAGTCAGGTTATAAGGTGGTGAAGTACTAGGTTATTGAAACAGTCATGCTGTGGCCTCTATTGTTATATTGTTATGTCCTGTTTTATCTCAATCTCCCCCTTATTGTTTCAAAAAAATTATTTAGTCATTTCTTATGTTTGTCTTAATTAAAGAAAAAATTCAAAAAAATTAGGATATATAAATAGTAACTCTTTTCGATTTCCTATTAACTTGTTTTGAAGTCCTGTAGTACTCCCACGATCTTGTTTTGACTGATTAGACTCTGTTCCATTCTATATGATAGTATCAAGTTTGAAGACATAGGCAACTACTTTGAAGACAATAAGATTCACTAAGATACCCATTCTGGTTTGACTATTGTCTTCTTTGGAAGTCCTGTAATGTTTACAATGCCTAAGTTTTACTGGTCTTGTTCTCTACTGTTTTGTCCAACTTTATAATATCTAATAAGATAGACAATTCTTTTTAAGGAAACAAGGGACAACGTTGATAACCATTGTTGATAAACTTGTACTCTGTTCTACACCATGTGCTATGTCTATCCTTGGTATTGACTGACAGCTTTGTTTTGCCATATTTGACTGTATTCTTCCCCCCCCCCAAAGAAAGTAATAAGCACTAAGGAGTAATAAAATCCAAGATGTGTAAATTTTGTTGTAAAAAAGAGAGGGAAAAAAAAAGAAAAAGAGCTCTAACGGATATAACAGCAAGTGTGTTTGGGGGTGTTAAATAGCTGACTTTATCAATGTTTTTGGAACATTGAACACAGCTGTTTGCAGTCTCCCTGTTTGAATGTCCACCTTGTGTTCTTTGATACTGTGATTTGAGGAACTATTTTCAAGAAAATAGTGTGTAATCTACTAGCAGGTAATTTCTTACTGTTATGGTTTTTTGTTTTGTTTTGTTTTGTAGTTCTGTATTGCGTGTACCCTTACGCTGCTTTGGTTTGTTTTGTGTTTTTCTCTTTTTCCTCTTAAATAAAAAAAAAAAACAAAGGCAAGGCAGGAGGCATCACAATCTCTGACTTGAAGTTATACTGTAAAGCAACTGTAGTAAAATCAACATAGTACTGGAATAAAAACAGACCTGAAGGTCAATGGAATAGATTAGAAGATACAACCACAACTACAAACACACTCAACCACCTTATCTTTGATAAGGAGCAAACATGTTAACTGGAAAAATGACAGTCTCTTTAATAAATGGTGTTGGAAAACTGATTCTCCATGTGCTGAAAACTAAAACTAGACCCATGTCTATCACCATATGGTAAACTGAAATCTAAATGAATCAAAGATCTGAATATTAAAACAGAAACACTAAATCTGTTGGAAAACAAATTAGGTAAAATCTTGAAGACATAGGGGTAGGTAGTGAATTCATGAAGAGGAATCAAATAGCATGAGAAATACTTCCCAGAATCAATAACTGAGATCATGTCTTAATAAAAAGTTTCTGCATGTCAAAAGAAATCTCCAGCATAGTGAAAAGACAACCCACAAATTGGGAAAAAGTCTTGGTGAACTGTCCCTCAGACAAAGGACTTCTGTTTAAAACATATAAAGAATTTTTAAAAAATCAGATTCCCAAAATTCAAAGACCCAATCCAAAAATGGGCATCTGAGATGAATACACAGCTTTCAGATGAAGAAATACAAATGAAAAATAAATACCTGAAAAAATGTTCAACCTCAATAGCCATTGGAGAAATGAAAATTAAAACCCCATTGAGATTCTATCTCACTCCAAAAAGAGTGGCCAGGATGAAGAAAACTACCAATAACAAATGCTGGAGTGGCTGTGGGGAAAAAGAAACTCTCCTGCACTGTTGGTAGGAGTGTAGATTGGTGCAACCATTGTGGAGGTCAATCTGGAGATTCCTCAAAAATCTGGGATTGGAAGTCCCATTTGTTCCAGCTACTCCACTTCTAGGCATATTCCCAGAAGAACTGAAAACATCATATCACAGTGATATATCTGCACCCATGTTTATAGCAGCACATTTTGTAATAACCAAGGTTGGAAACAACTTAAGTGTCCATCAACTGAGGAATGGATAAAAAAGTTTTGTTATTTTTATACAATGGAGTACTCCTCAGCTATAAAGAATGATCACACTGCGATATTTATAAATAAATGGACACAACTTGAGACCATACTCATAAGAGAAGCAAATCAAATTCACATATATAAATTCCATAGTCTTCCTAGTGTAAGAAATGGTCAGAGTCCATAGATTTTATGGTAATCATTATTCCCCATTACATTGCTTTGAAGCATTGTAATGTTCTCATTCATTAGTTGGAATGATTTTATTCTGTTTTGATTGATTTTATTATCTGTGATGGTTTGAACAGTTATTTTGAAGAAAACAAGACATTATGACAGTCATTGCTAATTTAATTTACTCTTGCTTTGAAGTCCTACCGTGCTTTTGTTATTCTGTTTCCATTGGTTCTATCATGTTGTATCTTGTTGGATTTTAATATGTGTGATAGTATAAATGAATTTTTATGGAAAATGAAATAATATAGTAGTCATTGTTCATTTTCTGTTATTTGGATCTGAATGCCCTGTAATACTTTCATTCTCTTGAATGCTTTTATATTGTTTTGTTATGTTTGATACTATTGTATCAACTATTTCAAAGAATGAGACATTATGGTAGCTATTGTTAATATTGGGTTATCTTTTGAAGTACTATGTTGCTTACATTGTTGGTTCTGATGTGCTTGTTCTGTCCTATTTTGTCTTAATCTTTAAAATAAAAAAAGATAAAAAAGAAAACAGAATTATTGCACTTGGTCTCAAAGTGTGTCCATTTAGCTAAAGATGTCTCAATTTTATCATTATTTATGGTTGAGTAATACTCCATTATTAAAAAATCCTTTTTTGAATCCATTCATCAGGTTGGGTATTTGGGTTGTTTCCAAGATTTAGCTATTACAAACAGTGTTGCTATAAGCCTGGCTGCATACATCACTGTGGCATGAAAGTTTTAATTCTTTCAAAAAGATACCAAGAAGGGAAATATGTGGATCAGATACAACCTTTAATCCTAGCTTTGTGAAGAATATCCACATTAATTTCCACAATCATTGGTTAGTCTATACTCCTACCAACAGAACAAAAGTGTTCCTTTTTTCCCACAGCCTCACAAGCATTTGCTCTTTTTTTTGTTGTTCTTGTTTGTTTGTTAATAATAGCAATTCCTTCTGGAATGAGATGGTATCTCAGTATTCTTTTAATTTGCATTTCTTGAATGATCAGTGATGTTGAACATTTTTCTTCTATTTATTTGCCATTTGCACTGTTTCTGAGAAGTATCTACTCACTTTGCATTGTGTCTTTGAATTTGGGAGGTCTGACTATTTTCATTTCTTTATATGTTCTAGATATTATTTCTTTATCTGAGGAACAGCTGGCAAAAGCTTTTTCCTAATCTGAGTTGTCTTTTCACTTTGTTAGTGATTTCTTTAGCTGTTCAAAAGCTTTTGTAATATGATAAAATTCGAGTCATTGTTTCCTTGTGATTCTAGTGTGATTGGAGTTTTGTTCATAGTCTTTCCCTACACCTATATCTTCAAGAGTTCTACTTATTCTATCTTCCAGTTGATTTAGTGTTTCTGTTTTGATATTTAGATCTATGCTCCATATTGATTTTAGGATAGCACATGGTGATAGAGGTCAATTAAGTAGAAGAAAATGGAAGTTGCCCATCTGAAATTTCTGAAATGATAGCAGCAGAAGTTCAAAAACAGGTGCATGAGACTATAAGGGAAATCAGATCAGGAATAATGCAGTAGCTGTAGTGGGAGGACTTGCTCAGAAAATTTAAAGTAGACATAGATAAAAAGTAAAGGAGCTTAAGAAAATGATGGAAGCAATGAGTATCCAACATAGCAAATAAATGGGAGCTGTGGAACATATGCAAGTAGATGTCCAGGAAATTAAAAAGCCCATTGAAAGTTTGAAAAATCTCATGAATGAAAGAGAAGACAGAATATCAGATCTAGAAGACAGGATTGTGGCTAGTAATAATGAAAAGATCTTTTTAAAATAGAAAGAGACCATGAAAGGATCTAACAACTGCAAGATAATGTGAAGAAAAATAACATTAGATTAATTGGAGTCAATGAGAAAGCAAGGGCAAGCATATATGAACTGGAAAACCTGTTTACAGAAGTAATGACAGAAAACTTCCTAAGCATGTAAAGAATTTGACATACAGATGAGTGAGGCATGTAGACTCTAAATCTACAATGAGGCACATAATAATCAAGATTCCAGAAATTAAGCATAAGAACAGAATGTTAAAAGCTTTTAGAGAAAAGAAACATCTATAAATGAAAGTCTACCAGAATTACATTAGATGCCTCAATATAAGTCCTTAAGTCAAGGAGAGCTTGGAGTGAAGTATTCCAAGTTCTGAAAAAAGGTAACTATCAAGCCAGATTCTTGTACCCTGCAAAACTGTCTTTCAGAGTTAATGGAGAAATAAAATATTTCCATGACAAAGAATAATGGGAAAAATTCATGATCCCCAAGCCAGCTCTATAATGTGCTCTGGAAGATATTCTAGAAAGAGAAAACAATGTGCACAATTCCAAGGACATTAACAGAAAGGAAGTACAAGACAGGGAAAGAAATTAAACAGAGGGAAAAATCAGGAAAATTATATGACAAAGATCAAGAAGCACGATCCAACAATATGCTACATACATGAAACACAATAACTCAAATGGAAATTCATAGACTGAAATTCAAAGCATGGAAAATAATACTCAGGAACAGGGAACCAGAAAAAAGCAGGGGTAACTATTCCACTTCAGCAATGTGAACTTCAAGCCAAGACTGATCAAAAGAGTACAGGCCACTACATTCTTGTTAAGGGGAAACTCCAAGAAGACAAGAAAACAATCATAAATATATGTGCACTAAAAACATGAACACCCAACTATACAAAACAAATATAAACTGATTGGAAAAATCAAGTATGAATTAACATAATTGTAATATGGGAACTTAATAATGTCACAGATAGACTGATCAACTAGCTAAAAAATCCACAGAGAAACATCAGAACTGAATCAAACTTGTGAACAAATGGAGTCAGTAGATGTCTATAGAATGTTCTACCCCACAACATCAGAATACATATTCTTCTCAGTTGTGCATGGGACCTTCTTCAAAATAAACCACACACTAGCCCCATAGAACATGCCTAAGTAAATGAAAAAGAATTGAAATTATCCCACGTATATTATTGGGCGATGAATACATGGACATTAAATAACACCTCACCGAGCATAGATGAAATTAAAGAAGAAATTACTCAGAACCATTTGGTAAAGAAACTATCTTTCCTCCAGTGAAAATATTTTGGCACTTTTGTCATGATTGCTAAAAGTACCTGGAGTTGTTTCTAAATCTTTTATTTTTTTTATTTTAAAGAGGGTAAAATTAAACATAACAAAACAGAGCAAAACAGATCATAAGAAAACAACTTAAGAAACATAGATTTCAAAGCAAGACCACTGGATATTTTTACTGTCTATCATATTGTCTCTTGTTTTTTTTCCAAATAGTTGTCCATATCTTCACACATAAGTGAATTCATACTGAACAAAATAGTACTAAACTGATCAGAACAGGATGATGAAGGCATTTCAAGTCTTCAAGACCAGACAATAGGGAAGTCAATAATGGCTTCCATAGTGTCTCCCATTCTCCTCAAATTAGCCATCCATACTTTATGTATGTTGAAATTAAACAAAAGAAAACACACTAATATGACTCTGGACAGAGAATAATAATATTGCTAGATTTTATATCATGATCCTATGGAATTAGCACTGGGTATCTTAGTGTCTCTTTTTCTTCAGAGTATCTGCTCATTACATCATGCATTATATAATCTATTCTCATAAATTGTTTAGAAATTCTACACATGCATGAATCTCTACATGTATACCTATCCTTTATGTATTAGAGGGAAAAACAAATCAAAGCAAGACAACAAAACAAATTCCTAGAAAAACATGAAATGAAAAAGACATATAAAACCATAATACGAGGTGATTTACAGTAGGTACTATGATATCTCTTGTTATTTTCAAAAGGATTGTCTATATCCTCAGGCATAATATAATTGAACATAGCACTACATGATAATATTAATAAAAACAAAGCATTGGAGACATTATAGGACTTCAAAATCAGTTAATAATCAAATAAGAATGGGTATCCTATTGCATCTTGTCATCTTCAGAGTAGTTGCCTCTACTCTTAGACTTGATACTATCAAGCGTACCAAATTCAAATAAAATCAGTCAAGACAAAACAGTGTTCTAACAAACCATATTCAAATAAGATCAGTCATAGTAAGATAGTGTAAGTAATACAGGGCTTCAGCAGTAATAGGAAATTACTGCTATTTCAGGTATAGCTGTCTGTGCCCTCAAATCTAGTATGAATAGACAGACTACAACAGAACAAAATCAAACTAAACAGAGCAATAAGACTAATGTGGCTTTTAAATCCTGATACACTATTAACAATGATCTCTGCCTTTTTTGGACAATTCCTCCCCTTCCCCTTTCTCAGGGTGCTTTGTACATTTTGAGTCCCACTAGCTCCTTTAGTTTTTAGATTAGTGCGGCAAACAACTATCTACCTAGGTGGTGCTGAAATTTCTTACCCCTGAGCTTTATCTTGAGTTGTATTCCTTTACCTACTAAAGCCTCAAGGTTTTCTTTCCTTAAAGTGAGTAGTTCTCCACTGCACAAAAATGTCATGACTTTCCAACCTATCTGCGACTGCTTGATGACCTGCCCCTATTTCTCTTTGGTTCCTTGTCACATAGAGCATTGTTTTCTCATCTTTGACTTTTGGTTCATTAACCCTCTTTCAGGTAGATTATATTTCCTATTCAGGGCACCTTGATGGACCCTTATATCCTGATTGCTCTGCCAGTGTTTCTTTTTGATAGTATCAAGGTCATCTGTGTTAGAGATTATAGCCAGTCTTCTCTGCCTCATCTCTGCTATACTATTTTTCTGCTGTTGGTTGTCTACCTTTCTCCTTCATTCCACTGTCTGCCCCATTCATTGAGGTCTATGTGCCACTGTTGCTGGAATCTTGGTGATATTTCTCTCTCTCTCTAGAATGTCCTTCAGTATTTTTTGTAGGATTGAATTGGTGGTCATGAACTCCCCCAGTTTTTCTTTGTCATGGAAACATCTTGTTTCTCCATTAATTGTGAGAGACAGTTTTGCAGGGTACATCAATCTGGGCTGGAGATTATTTTCTTTCACGACTTGGAATACATCACTCTAAGATCTTCTTGATTTGATAGTTTGTGTCGAGAAGTCTGTCATGATTTTGATGGGTTTTCCTTTATAAGTGATCTGTCTTTTCTCTGACCACTTTTAATATTCTGTTCTTGTGATGAATTTCTGGTATCCTGATTATTATATGCCTGGGTGTAGATCTGTTTTGGTTGTAGCTGGTTGGAGTTCTGTATGCCTCATATATCTGAATATTATTTCCTTTTCCTATGCTTGGGAAGTCTTCCTTAATTATTTCTGTGATAGCCTCTGTGTTTCATTTGTGTTTATTCCTGCTTGTTTGCTCACGCTTTTTATTCTTAAGCTTTAGATCTTGTCGTCTTCTAGCCTTTGTATTGTTACTTCCTTGTTTCTTGTTGATTCCACTCTCCTTTGCACCACATGCTCCTGCCAACATCCTTGGGCTCACCAACCCCTGATTTCAGCACTACTGCAGCTTCAGCGTGACTGTGAGTCATCTGACTCCAAGGCCCTCCCAGCAGGCGCAGCACTGGCTCCAGTGAGAGTGCATCTGGTTCCAGCCTTTCATTCATGTTTTCCCTTTCTTTCTTTCTTTTTCTGTTTTCTCAGTTTCTTCTTGGGTCATGAAAATCCCTCTCCTTTCATCTGGTCTTCTTCATGGTGTTAAATTCTAGTGTCTGAGTTGTTTTTGTCAGAGAGGCCCTACCCTGCTACCAATCAATCTGCCATCTTCCCAGGATTCTCTAAATCTTTTATTCTGTTCCATTGATTCACATTCTACTTTTCTTCTCCTTCTCCTTCTCTTCTCCTTCTCCTTCTCTTCTCCTTCTCTTTCTCTTCTCCTTCTCCTTCTCTTCTTCTTCTTCTTCTTCTTCTTCTTCTTCTTCTTCTTCTTCTTCTTCTTCTTCTTCTTCTTCTTCTTCTTCTTTTTGGCTAAGATGATGCTATTTTTATCATTGTAGCTTTATAATAGAGCTTGAAATCCAAGATTGTGATGCCCCCTGGATCTCCTTTGTTGCAAAGGGTTGAATTTGCTATTCTCTGTCTCTTCTGGTTCTATATGAATTTTAAGATTGCTTTCTTTGGTTCTATGAGGAATGATATTGATATTTTGATTTGGATTACATTATATCTATATAACCATTTTGGAAGCATGGCCATTTTTAATATATTGGTTCTGTATATCCAGGAATAGTGAATATGTTCCCACTTTTCAATAGTACTTTCTTGATTACTTCTTTCATAGTTTTCACTGTAGAGGTTTTTCACTACTTTAATTAGCTTAATTTTATGTATTTAATTCATGTTGATGCTATTGTGAAAGATGTTGTTTCCTTAATTTCTCTGTTTGTGATTTGCTGTTGGTGTACAAGAATGCTGTTGATTTTTGACTGTTTGCTTTGTACTCTGCTACATTTCTGAATTTGCTTGTTAATTCTAGAAGTCTTTTGGTGATGTTTTTAGGTTCTTCTATGGAAAAGATCATGCCACATCAAATAATAATTTAACTTTTTCATTCTTAACCACCTCCCTTTTATTTATTCCTCATATTTAATTACTATAGCTAAAGTTTCAAGAGGTATGTTGAATAGGATTGTTGACAGCAGACATTCTTGTCTTATTCCTGATTTCAGAAGCAAAGCTTTCAGATTTTGTTCATTTAGTATAATATTGGGCATTGTTTTGTCATAGATTGGTTTGTTTTATCAGATTGAGATAGGATCCTTTTATTGCTATTTTCTTCAGGGTTTTCTTTTTTTCTTTCTTTTTTACTTTGAAGAGAATAAAATAAGAGAAATAAAATGGAATATATTCAATCAAAACCAAACAATGAACATGATACAGGATTTCCAAAAATGATTAAAGAAAACCAATAATGACTACCATGAAGCCCACCACAGCAATCACTATCTAGTTATGCAGCCACAGGACCCACTTGGAACCTGGTAGACTCCTCTGCAGTACCCCCAAGGAGCAAAGCACTTTTAGGTCATCAGTCAGGTCCTTGGTGGGCTCTGCCCAGTGACTTCTAGGTAGAATGAGAGCCACTGTGTGGGAGCTGAAGACTGCCACAGCAATCCCTATTTATCTGTGCAGTGATGGGTCTTTGCTTGGAATCTGGTAGAGCCACAGAGACCCCAAGAAGCCAAGGACCTTAGGTGTGCCTTGTGGCAGGAGTTGAAACCCTGCCCAGTATACTCCACATGCTAGTCAGCCTTACTATGCCACTCAGAACCTGGTAAGGCCCTGCCCAGTGACCTCAAGCAGCCAGGGAGCTTTGATGAGCCATGTGGTGGAGGGCTGAAAGTGTACCTCGTGCACTCTTCCCATCTGGGGAGCCTCTAAGTGCCACTAGGGACCCAGAGAATGCAGGAAAATGACAAAACAAAAGAGCAAAATGCATTCTCAAATCTCTGGCCCATCCCAAACAAGTCTAGGATACATGGACATAGAAGAAATTATAAGCCATGCACCTGAAACTTCTGGAATGATAGCAACTGAAGTAAAGAAGCCACTCCATGAGGCAATAAAGGAACTCAGATCAGAAATAATCTCCCAGGGAAAAGAAGAAATGATAAACATAATAAAAGAAATGCTGAACATATCTAAAGAAGACACAGTTAAAAAACTGAGCACTGCAAAAAGATGGAAACCTTGCATGAACAATATAAGACAGCAACAGAATGCATAAAACAGATTCAAGGAGATATCCAGGAAATTAAAAATTCCATCAAAAGCTGGAAAAACTGCCTGAATGAATTTGAAGATAGGAAAATGACTTCCAAACCACATTGATGTATCCTGAAAAACTATCCTTCAAAATTGATGGAGAAATAAGATACTTCCATGACAAAGAACAGTTGAAGAACTTTATGACCATGAAACCAACCTGCAAGGAATACTGAAAGACATTCTAGATAGACATAAAAACAACTATGACTCCAAGAATACCAACAAAAAGAAGCCACTAAGCAGGGCAGAGAATTAAAGAGAGGGGAAAGGTAAAGAAATAACAGTGAAAAGATAACATGACAAAAATGAGTCAGTATCTATCAGTTATAACCATTAATGTAAATGGTCTCAATTCACCAATTACAAGAAATAGACTGGCAGAACTGATCAAGAAGCAACATCTAACCATATACTGTATACAAGAAACTCATCTAACCAAAAGGAGATTCAGAGACTGAGTGTCAAACAATGGAAAACAATACATTACACATCAGGAACACAAAAAAAGGCAGAGGTAGCTGTACTGTTTGCAGACAATGTGAACTTCCAACTAAGGATGAAAGAAGGTCACTATATACTAGTTAGTGTAAAATATCAAAAGTAAGAGGTAACGACCCTAAATATATATCCACCAAATATGGGAGCACCCAGCTATGTAAAACAAATATTAATAGAAATAAAAAATTAAGTAAGCAGTAACACAATTACAATGGGGAACACTTCAGTTGACACAAAGTCAACTTTCTTGTTGAGAAGAAATTAAGTTTCTTGTCTCTTTGACACAAAGAGACAGATCAACTAGACAGAAAGTCAGTAAAGAAACAACAGAATTGAATCAAACTTGTGAAAAAATGGACTAAGTGGACATGTACAGAGTGTTTCACTCAACAATCAGAATATACATTCTTCTCAGCGTCACCTGGGACATTCTCTAAAATAGACCACATCCTAGCCCATAGAACATACTTAAGTAAATGCAAAAGAACTGAAATTATTCCACACATATTATCTTATAACAATACTATTAAACTGGAAATTAATGACAAAAGAAACTGCAAAAACTCCATAGCTACATGGAAATTAAATAATACACTAATGAACAATCAATGAGTCATCAAAGAAACTAAAGAAGAAACTGAACAATACCTACAAGTAAGTAAAAGTACAAATACATCTTACCAGAACCTCTGTGATACAGTGAAAGCAGTCCCCAGAGGGAAATTTATTGTGGTAAACTCCCACATCAGAAAAACAGAACAAACACAAATAAATAATCTGATGCTACACATTGAACATCTAGAAAAATACAAGCAAGTCAAGCCCAAAGTCAAAAGGGAGGAATTATTAAGGTCAGAGTGGAAATCAATGCAATAGACACTAAGAAAAAAATACAAAGAATTAATGAATCAAAGAGTTGGTTCTTTGAAAGAATAAATGAAACTGATAAAGCACTATAGACCTTGTGAAAATACAATAGATCTTTACTTTCATAGTTTTGATAACACAGAGTAAATGGACAGATTCCAAGGAATATATGAATTACCAAAGCTGAATCAAGAAGATGTAAATTTGTTGAATAACTCAATTTCAGTTAATGAAACTGAAAATGTAATGAAAACTTTACCAACAAAGAAAAGTCCAGGTCCTGATGGATTCACAGCTGAATTCTACAAGAACATCAAGAAAGACTTAATGCCAACACTCCTCAAACTCTTCAATAAAATTGAAAGGGAAGCAATTCTCCCTTTCCAGCAACTCATTCATGGAGCAAGTATTACCCTTATACCAGAAACAGAGAAAGAAACTGACCAAAAAAGAGAACTACAGGCCAATATCCCTAATGAACATAGATGCAAAGATCTTCAGTGAAATACTGACAGACGGAATGCATCATGTCATCCAGAAGATGATACATCACAAACAAGTGTGATTCATCCCAGGAATGCAGGAATGGTTAAACATACACAAATCAATAAGTGTAACACATCATATCAATAAAGCCAAAGACAAGAATCACATGATCATCTCAATAGATGCACAAAAAGCTTTTGATTAAAGTCCAACACTCATTCATGATAAGAACCCTACAGAAAATGGGAATAGTCTCTACTTCAATCTGATAAAAACCATCTATGACAAACTAACATCCAGCATCACATTAAATGGTCAAAAACTGAAAGCTTTCACTCTAAAATCAGGAACAAGACAAGGTTGTCCACTACCACCTCTCCTATGCAATATAGTGGAGGAAATATTAGCCAGAGCAATTGGACAAGAGAGAGAAGTAAAAAAAATAAGAGTAGGAAAGAAAGAGGTTAAACTATCATTATTTGCAGATGACATGATACTCTATATAGAAAACCCCCAAAACTCCACTGAAAAAATTCTAGATGTAATAACCAAATTCAGGAATGTAGCTGGATACAAAGTTAACACTCAAATATCAACAGTATTTCTCTGCACAAACAACAAACTCACTCAGAGGGAAATAAGAGAAACCACACCCTTCACAGTAGCATCCAAAAAAATTGAAATACTTAGGAATCAATCTAACAAAAGAAGTAAATAACCTATTCAGGAAAAATTTATAATACCCTGAAAAATAAATCAAAGAGGATCTCAGAATATGGAAAGACATTCCTTGTTCATGGATAAGAAGAATAAATATTGTGAAAAAGGCCATTCTAACAAAATTGTTATACAGATTTAATGCAATTCCAGTCAAAATACCATAGCATACCTGACAGATCAAGAGAAATCCTTCCTAAAATTAATCTGGAACCAGAGAAGACCTGGAATAGCAAAGGCAATTTTGAGCAACAAAGGTAAGGCAGGAGGCATCACAATCCTTGACTTGAAGTTGTGGTACAAAGCTAGTCTAATAAAATCATCATGTCACTGAAATAAAAGCAGACCTGAAGATCAATGGAATAGAGTAGGAAAAAAACCCCACAACTACAAACACACTTAGCCACCTTATCTTTGACAAAGAGTAGTTTCTTTAATTAGTGGTTCTGGAAAAACTGGCTTTCCATATGCTAAAAACTAAAACTAGACTCATGCCTATCCTCAAGCACTAAACTAAAGTAAAAATGGGTCAAAGATATAAATATTGAAACAGAAACACTAAATCTGCTGGAAGATAAAGTAGGTAGAAATCTTGAAGACAGGAGTAGGCATAGAATTCATGAACAAAAATCAAACTGTATGGGAAGTACTTCTCAGAATTAACAACTGGGATCTCATCTTATTAAAAAAGTTTTGCATGTCAAAGAAAATCTCTAATAGAGTGAAAGGAAAACCCATGAATTGGGAAAAAGTTCTAGTGAATTGTCCCTCAGTGAAAGGGCTTTTATCTAGAACATATAAAGAATTTTAAAAAATCATGTCCCTGAAATTCAAAGACCAATAAAAAATGGGCATCTGAGATGAATACATATTTTTCAGATGAAAAAATACAAATGGCAAAAAATATGAAAAAAATGCTCAATGTCATTGGTCATTAGAGAAATACAAATTAAAACCACACTGAGATTCCATCTCATTCCAGGAAGAATACCACCAATAACAAATGCTGGAGGGGCTGCAGGGAAAAAGGAAAACTGCTGCACTGTTTCTGGGAGTGTAGAATGGTGCAACCACTGTGGAAATCAATGTAGAGATTCCTCAAAAACTGGGGTTGGAGGTTCCATTTGATCCAGCTATTCCACTTCTGGGCATATTCCCAGAAGAACTTAAAACATCATACCACAGTGATATATGTATATCCATGTTTATAGCAACATAATTTGTGATAGCTAGATCTTGGAAGCAGTCCAAATGCCCATCAACTGAGGAAAGGATAAAAAGATGTGGCATTTTTATACAATGAAATACTACTCAGTTATAAAGAAAGAGCCCATTGAGGCTTTTATAAGTTAATGGATGTCAATTGAGGCAATTTTTGTAAGTGAAATAAATCAAACTCACATGTGTAAATACCATATTGTCTCCCTAATGTAAGAAACTGAATGAGTAAATAAGATTGAAAACTTTCAATAAATATTATGAAAAGGTAATAAATTGCTCAAAGAGAAAAAAATAGACAGGGAAAAAGAGAAAAGAAGGAAGAGAAATGAGATGCTATAAATTTGCATATATATATATATATATACACACACTTAGGATTACTAAGATGACTGTCCTACTAATTTTATTAGTTCTTGGAATGAAACAGATAGCACCCTTAGGATTAGATCAGTTTTGCATGACTATATCTGGTAATTCAAGTAAGTGTTTTGAGGATATCTATACAAAACAAGAAAATTTTGCCACCTTGTTTTGAAACCCTACATTGTTATTGTTTTGGGCTCTTATAGTTATTTATTTGATGTTTTGTTTTTCCCTCAAACACAGAAAATATCAATGTACATGTATAAGCTTATATATGCCTAGAACTTCACCTAGAGGGTTTATAAGAATTTGAATTTGTTACATGTGATAGTATGAACAACTACACTGAAAAGAATGACACTATGGTAGCCATTGATGATTTTCTACCATTTTGATTCAAAATCCAATAATGCTTTTACTCTTGGCTTTGATTGGTTTTAGTATGTTTTCAATTATTTGATTTCAATGTGTGAAGATATGGACAGCTGTTTTGAAGTAAACAAAAGACATTATGGTAGCCATTACTGATTTCCTAGTGTCTGTTCTTAAAAGTCCTTAAGGCTCTCATTCTTTTGTCTTGATTGCATCTATATTATTTTTATTTGTATTAACTTATTGTATGTGAAGGTGTGGACAACTATTTCAAAGAAAACAAGAGACATTATGATAGCAACTGTTCACTTTTGCTTCTTTTTCTGAAATCCTGTGTTATTCTGCTCTGCTTTGTTCTGTTTTGTTTTGTTCTCTTTACAATAAAAAATGGCTACCATTATACCTCTTGTTATCTTCAAAATACCTGTTCATACTATCAGACATAATAAAATCAAACAAAACATAACAGAACAAAATCAATCAGAATAAACAAAAGCAATACAAGACTTCAATTAAGATAATAGGAAAATAACAGTGGCTACCACAATGCCTCTTGTTATCTTCTGAGTAGCTGACTATACTATCAGACATAATAAAATCAAACAAAACAAAATAGAATAAAATCCATTAAAACAAAGCAATAAAAGAATATAATATCTTTGAGGTCATCTTTCATCATAGCTTAGTAGCTTTCCATTGTATAAATTGCTGTATCTTTCTTATCAATTCTGCAGTGGATGAGCAAGCTACCCGTACTTTTTTTCTGGTTTTCTGTCACATAAAGCATTATTTTCTCTCCTTAGACTTTCAGTCTATGAATTTTCTTTCAAGTTAAATGTGTTCCTTGTGTCAAGCATATTGATGGATCCTTGTCCTGATCCACTATGCCTGGGTTTCTTTTTATTGGTAAATTCAGACTATCTACATTAATGGTTAAGGCCAACATGCACTGGCTCATCTCTGTCATGCCATTTTCCTGCTATTGGCTGCCTACTTTTCCCCTCCATTCAATTTTTTTCCCTGCTTGCTGATTCCACTCTTCTGCTGTTTCTTCAATCATGGTCATTTTTATCTCTCTCTAGAATGTTCTTCAGTATTCTTTGTATGGCTGACTTGGTGGTCATGAATTCCTTCAGTTGTTCTTTGTCATGAAAGTATCTTGTTTCTCCATTAATTTTTTTTATTTTATTTAAAAGGAAAAAGAGAAAAACACAAAACAAAACAAAGCGGTGTAAGGGTACACGTAATACAGAACTACAAAAAAAAAAAAAACATAACAGTAAGAAATCACCTGTTAATAGATTACATATTATCATCTTGAAAATAGTTGCTCAAATCACAGTATCAAAGAATACAAAGTGGACATTCAAACAGGGAGACTGCAAACAGCTGTGTTCAATGATCCAAAAACATTGATATAGTCAGCTATTTAACACCCCTAAACACACTTGCTGTTATATCTGTTAGAGCTCTTTTTTCTCCCTCTCTTTTTTACAACAAAATTTACACATTTTGGATTTTATTACTCCCTAGTTCTTATTACTTTTTGGGGGGGGGAGAGAATACAGTCAAATATGGCATAACAAAGCTGTCAGTCAAAACCAAGGATAGACATAGCACATGGTGTAGAACAGAGTACAAGGTTATCAACGTTGTCTCTTGTTTCCTTAAAAAGAATTGTCTATCTCATTAGATATTATAAAGTTGGACAAAACAGTAGAGAACAAGAACAATAAAACTTAGGCATTGTAAACATTACAGGACTTCCAAAGGAGACAATAGTCAAACCAGAATGGGCATCTTAGTGAATCTTATTGCCTTCAAAGTAGTTGCCTATATCCTCAAACTTGATACTATCATACAGAATGGAACAGAGTCTAATCAGTCAAAACAAGATCGTGGGAGTATTACAGGACTTCAAAACAAGTTAATAGGAAATCAAAAAGAGTTACTATTATATATCCTAATTTTTTAATTTTTTTCCCTTAATTAAGACAAACATAAGAAATTTTGAAAGGTAGTTTTTCAGAGTATCAATCTGGGTTGGAAGTTGTTATCTTTCAAGACTTGAAATACTTCACACCAACCTCTTCTTGAGTCGTTTTGTGTTGAGAAGTTTATTGTGATTCTGATGGGTTTTCCTTTATAGGTGATTTGTTTCTTTTCTCTAACAACTTTTAATATCCTGTTTCTGGGATATTGATTACTATATGTGTGGATGTGGATTTATTTTGGTTATAGCTGGCTGGAGTTCTATATGTCTCACTTATCTGTATGTCACACCCTTTCCCCATACTTGGGAAGTTTTTTGTTATTACTTCTGTAAATAGACATTTTATATAATTTGTGTTGACCTCTGTTTTTTTTCCTGACAGCTACTATTCTTAAATTATTTTTCTTTGTGTTGTCTTACAGTCACTGAATTGTTATTTCCTGGTTCCTTGTTACTTTTAAGAGAGCTTTCCTTTTATGATCACTAGCTTGTGATTCTGTCATCAACATCTGAAAGTCTATCTACAGTGTCTTTAAAGCAGTTTTGCCAGCTTTTGATTGACTTTTTAATTTACTTTATATCTTTTTGAATCTATTTCATGAATTATAAGTCTTTCTATATTGTTTATTCAAGGTATCCCTCATTTTTGCTATGCTCCTCTATTTTTATCTATGTCTTCTTTAGAAATGCTTAGCAATTCTTTCATTACATTTTTCATTTCTTTTTTTCCTGAGATAGCATTTCTGTTTTATTTTATAGTCTCACGAAGTTGTTTCTTTACTTCAGTTGCCATCACTTCAGAAATTTCAAGTGTGTGGCTTCTAATCTCTTACATATTTACTTTTGCTTGAATTGCTCTGTGTGGGTTAAAAGCCAGAGACTATGTTTTCTTTGTTTGTCTTGATATTTTACTGGGTCTTCCAAACAAGTAGGTAATGGAGTCCCAGGAAATTCCCACATTGTCTATGATTTCTCTGAGGTGTAACTGTTTTGTTGTCCTGGCCAGTGCTGGTACAGGTTTCTAATGGTGGCTATTGAGTGCACTGGTTGAGGGCTGCCTGCTGCTTTTCCCAGCCCATGCTGGTTACTGGCAGGAAGCATCCCAGGTGGCAGCTGGTGTGCATGCTGGGGCAGGGCTTGGTGCTGCCTCCTGGACCTGAGCTGGTTAAATGCAGGAAGTGTCCTTGATGGTGGCTTGTGTGCACCTGATGTTGTGCATCAAGGTTTTCATCATGAGTGGATGTTGGACTTTGTCAAATGTGTTTTCTACATCTATTGAGACGATCATGTCAGTTTTGTCCTTGCTTCTGTTTCCGATGTATTACCTTTATTGATTTCCCTGTGTTGAACCATCCCTGCATCCCTGAAATGAATCCTACTTGATCATGGTGTGTGATCTTTTTGATAAGTTGCTGCATTCTGTTTGACAGTATCTTCTGGAGGATTTTTTCATCTGTGTTATTTAATAATTATACATATACATGTATATATGCATATTTATACAAGATAGATAACTTTATTACTAATCTTTGTTAGTTCATCAAAAAGAACAGTTTATGCTTTCATTGTTTGACTGTCCATTTTTATGCCTAAATCTTATGACCTGAAAAACTACTTCTATGATAACATTTTGCAATATATCAATTAGTGTTAATTTCCTACTATTTTTCTTGAAATTTTGTATCATTTCTATTCTTTTTTTAATTTAAAAAAATGACTGACCTCTTCTGTGGTTGGGTGCTCTTATAATTTTAGAGAGGGTAATGCTGGATTCCAGGAATAATTTTGGAAGTATCCATTTAATTTCCATTTCATTAAAGACTTTGAAAAATATTGGTGTTAGATATTCTCTAAAATTCTTGTAGATTTTGGTAGTGAATCCATTGGGACTTGGCCTTTTCTTTGTTAGTAGTTTTTTAATTACTTCTTCAATTTTACTAGTTGATATTGAATTAGTCAGAATTTTTATATTTTCTTGACCCAGCTTTGGTCATTTATATACTTGAAAATTAATTCATTTTTTTCTGAATTTTCCATTTTACTAGAGTACAGATTCTCAAAATAGCTTCCAGAAACTTGGATCTTGGCAGAATTCTTAGTGAATTCACTCTTTTCATTTTTTAATTTAAAGAGTAAAAACAGAAAAAATGGTAGAAATATTATATGATTTCAAAAAATAAACAGAAATCACTAGTTGATAATTATATATTGTCTTGAAATAGTTGTTCAAGTTCCAAAAGTAAAGCATACAAAGTGGACATTCAAACAGTGAGACTGTAAACAGTTCTGTTCACCTTTCCAACAAAAGCTTACTAATATGGTTATCAGTGCCACGCACTTAAACATGCATGCAGGTATATCCTTTAGAGCACTTTCTTTTCCTCTCTTTTTTTTTTTTACAATAGCAGTTATTCTTTTCATTTCTAATTGGATGGGTTTGCACCTTTCATTTCCTTATTTTGATAACATTGGCTAAAGGTTTAGTTGTTTATTTTGTTTAATTTTTCAAATAACCAACACTTGAACCAATACATAATAGCTTTGGATTTGGTTTACATTTGTTTTTCTAGAACTTTGCAGTGCACTATTAGGGTATTTATTTGTGCTCACTTTGTTTTCCTTATGTGCGAATTCAATGCTATGAACCTTTTCATCATGCTGCTTTCATTGTTTCCCATAAGTTTTGATATATTATGCTAGCATCAGTATTTATTTATAGAACTATTAATTATTTAAGAGGGTATTATTTAATTTCTATGTGTTTGCATAGCATCTGTGTCATCTTTTGCCATAGATATCTAGTTTCATTGCACTATGATCTGATAATTTTGATTCCTTTGTATTTACTTTAGCATGCTAAATTGGCTGGTATATTTATTTTGGAGAAAGTCCCATGTGCTGCAAAGAAAAATGGACATTCTTTTGTTATTAGATGAAAGATTCTACAGACATTTTTAAGTGTATTTGTTCAAGGCTTTGATTCAACTCTGATATTTCTTTGTTGAGTTTTTGTCTAGTTGATCTGTCCTTTTGCATCAATGGGGTACTGAAGTCCTCCATTACAATTGAGTTGGTGTTTATCTGATTTTTTACATCCATTACTGTTTGTTTTATGAAGGTGCATTGCCTGTATTTGATGTATATATTTATAATTGATATATATATATATATATATATATATATATATATATATATAATATAACCGTTTACTCTTCCTATTGAATTGTCCCAATATGAACTGTACTGAACCAATATGAAGTGATCTTCTGATCAGTCTTGGCTTGAAATACACTTTGTTCAAAGCTAGGGTAGCAACTCCTGCTTTTTTCGGAGTTCCTGTTTCATGGAATCTTCCTTTCCATCCTTTCATTTTAAATCTGTAAATTTCTTTTAGAATTAAATGTTTCTTCCATATCATATTTTGTTGGATTTTGTTTCTTGACCCAGTCTCTGTCTTTTGATTGGGGATTTTGACCATTCATATTGAGAGTTATTATTCAGAGATATTGACTTATTCTTGTCATTGCATTATTTGCCTGTTGCTCATTTCCATATTTTTTTTCCTGCTGGGTAGCTGATAGTCCTATCAGGTGTGTATTTTTTTCTTCTTGACTTATTTGCATTATTGACTTCATTATTGCTTCCCATTATATCCTTGAGAATTTTTTGTAATGCTAGTTTAGTGGTCATGATTTTCTTGAAGTGCTCCTTGTCATAGATACACTTTATTTCTCCATTATTTTTAGAGGAATGCTTTGCAGCATGCTTAAATCAGAGTTAGAAGTTGTTATCTTTTAGGGCTTAAAATGCTTCACTCCATGTCCTCCTGACTTTAAGGTTTGTGTACAGAAGTCTGCTGTAATTCTAATGGATTTACCTCTATATGATGTTCGTTGACTTTCTCTAATAGATTTTAAGATTTTTGTCCCTGTGATGGACTTATGGTACTTGGAGTATAATGTAACACAAGGATCTCTTTGCATCATGGCTACTTGAGGTTGGTTCAATATACCTCACTTATCTGTATGTTTATTTTTTCCCTATATTTGAAAATTGACTTATAGCTAATATGTACTTATAGCTAAATGCAACATCTGTCTGATTGCTAATGGTTGCAAAGTATTAAACAGTAATTTTACAGAGTTAACTAACTGCAAAAATGTTAACAAAGATTTATGCTATATTATTAAATATGTAGCATTTGGGAATGTGGAAATTTAAAAGAAAAACAATACTTAACCTCGAAGATATGAGAAGGATTGAGAAGTGGTACAAAAAATCTTACTAGCGAGTAAAGGGATGTTTATAGAATTAAGTAAAGATACAAGAAAACACTGGCAAGACATAGAAGACAAAAGAAAAAGGAAACCAATTATAGAGAGAACAAATGTAAGAGACAACTGAAAGGAGAAGAGTTAAAAATATAAGATGAAAAAATAAAGAAAAACAAAAGAAGCAAGAAAAGGAGATAACAAGCAAGGTAGAAGGATAATTTACTAAACCCCAGGAAACTGGTAAAGAAGACAAAAGTGAAAACATGAAGAGAAAAATAATGTAAAACAAAAACTAAAAATAATGTACACCCCAAACCAAAACCAAATGAATTAAAATAAAGCAAAATAACCTCCAGAAATAAAATATTTTAAAAAGGAAAGTTACCCTGATTTTGTGAGTGTGGTTTCTTCTGGGGTTTACAATTTTGGGACAATGTTCAAGATACATCCCTGCTCATGTTGGTTGGTAGAGAATGCAGTTGGATCTCAGATCTGTGCTGGATATACTCTCTAACAGCCAATAGGACTGGGGTGAGGTTGTTAATTCTGTGACTTTCAAATCCAGAGGAATTCAGGATGAGCCTGGCTTTTGACTGTGGGGATGGGGTCTGAGACCTTTAGTTTAAACCTTTCTGGTGCTCTCTTGCTGGCCTGACTCCACCTTCTTGACCATAGCTGCTTCCTGTGACTGTCCCTTACCCAGTCTCTATGGGATAACACTGGGAGTATTGAAATGAAGTCAACCTCAGCTTGAGTCCCTGGTTCAGTTGACCTTCCCTAAAATGGTGTCTCATCACTCTCTAGAGGCACTCTCAGAAGTCTACAACAATATACTTCATGAGACTCTAATTCAACTGAATTAAAAATCCATCAATTTCCAGGTGTCAAAATGCAAATTTGTAACAAGCTATGTTTATGAATATGCATTGACTCTTAATTATGGATCTAGAATCAGGAGAGCTCAGCCAGGCCTGCCACTCTCAGGCTTTATACAATACTTCAAGATGCCTGGTCCAGACAGTCCTGTCCAATTAGGAAGGGACAGTGGATTTTGTTGGCTGAATCATTCTGAGGCCTTATGCTTACTCAGTTGAGTTCACCAATCAATACGGTCCCATTTGACTTTCTCCACTCACTTCAGTCTACATTTTGGAGACCATACCTTGTCCTTTCTCTATGGTGGGTTCAATGAAGGATTTTCTGAGATACAAATGAGAGTGAAGTGTCCTCTCCAAAGTCCATCAATATCGTTCTTTGAGCTGAGCTACTGCCATGGATACTTGGAAGGTGTGCATGCTTCATCAGTGCTTGATAGATCCTGGTTCTTGTGTTGTGGTCAACTGAAGTGCAGGTGTCAGCTTCATGCTTCACTTGCCACTGCCTGAGGTCACTGTGCCCTGATGCCCCATGAGAACTCCTACCCCCTTGATGTTGCAGCCAGTGTCCATATTTTTTTTCTTTTTCCTTCAAAAGAAATGCTCAACTATATCCCTAGTGATTTAGGGTAAATCATCTGAATTAATGGCCTGTAAATTCCTAAGTGTCAAAGCTTAAAGCTGTTCTAAATTAGGTTCATAGAGCTTCCTTGTCCTTTACTTGCGTCTAGAACAAAGTAATGAGTCTTTTATAGGACACAGTTGTCCAGTGAGTAAAGCAGATGAGGATGTCTCTGTACATGAATTACCTAAACAAAATGAAGCAGAAAACAAGATTCTACCAGAAAGTATATTGGTCATTTCAAAGTTACTTTCTTTTTAAAGGTTAAGGCAGAAGGGACTTACTTGTCATGCTAGTTATAAATGGACTGCTTCAGAGTATAAGAATTATTTTTCTTTCTTAATATCATATCAATTATTTTTCTCTCTTAATACTATATGAGAATTATTTTTCTCTCTTAATACTGTATACCATGTTCATGATGTATTAAATTTCAGCATGAGAGACACCATCTATGTTTGTCTGTTGGGCCTAATTCCAGAACTCTATCCAAATCAAAGGCATCTAATTAATTTTATTGAACTAAAAGGAAGATATTTTGATGGTGAATGAAATTGTTGTGATCTTTGAGATACAAAAGACAGAGAAGGCAATATCAGGTGTAGAAGTTGAGGCTTCCCCTGCCCACAACATTTCCACATCTGATTGCTTACCTGCTTCCATTTAGCACTGGCCCAGGAGACCTGACAAATCTCCTTTGACTGTTGCTTGTTTGGGTAGCTACTATGATTTCATTTGAGTTCTCAAACTCTTTGTTTGACTCTTATCCTCAGAAAAATTGATAAGGGTGAGGGAAAGATGGAGGAAATGATAAGAATCTAAAGAGAAATAAGTATAAAGGAAGAGAAGATGAAACAATGGCAGAAGGAAGATGAAGAAAGAAGTTAATTTGGGAGTGGACAAAGTAAATTTGAACATTTCTGGCTGACGAGGGTGTACATTTATGGTAGAAATGGAGACCTCATCCCATTTCTTCCCTAGAAACCATGGTCCATTTTTTGGTATGAATTGAAATAGTGAAATATGAAGTTACGTATGACCACAATGGTCAGCACTCATATATGAGGTGTATTCTAAAACTATCAAGGACTCTGATTGAAGTTGGAAGCTGGAAGCATTTGCTTCTCTCTTAATTCCCAAGTAAGTCTTTGAGGCATGCAGTTCTTGGAACCCCTACCCCAGTCTCAGGGTTCACTCAAGGAACCTCTTCTCTTTTGGTTCTAGATCTTCTTGAACAGGACAGAAAGAAAGAACCTTCTTTAAAGTTGATGTAGGGATTCTCAGTGAGAAACACCCCAAGATCTGCTGCTCCTCTGAAAGCCTGAAAGTTTCAGTAGAAGATGAGAGATCTTAAGTCAGCCTTCATGGATATCTGGCCTCCATACGTACCACTTAGTGGGCCTGCCTGTGAGCCAATTTCCTCATCCATGCCACTGGGATAGAAGCCCTGCCTCCCTGTCATCTGGCAAGGCTGAAATGAGGTAATGTAAGTCATCTAATATGTGCCTGAAACCTAGAAGCCGGTGGCACTCTCAGGTGCCTTTCTGGCCCTGCTATTACTTTTCACAAAACAGTTCCATGCAGCTTTCTGAGCAGCACATTAGTATAACTGGAAAGGGAAAGGAAAGGTGGAAAACGTGTGTTTAAAAAAGTCACATGGACCCTATGTTATGCATTCAAAGTTTTACTTTGTTTTTCATTGTATCACATTATGATTAGAGAGGGGAAATGAAACCAGCAGGCATCTGGTGGCCTTTGAAAGACAGTAAGTTGCCATTGTGTCAGAGGGAGAGTGTATGACTTGTACTCCTGCCTTTGTCAAGTTCTGCAGGAAGTCAGAAGGAGGAAGTAGGTAAATAGCTCCAGGCATCACCCAGAACCACATCCTTGTCATGACCACATTACTGAGTCTTTGTCTTCGAAGTCCCCTTGTGCTGCTGTATTAGTGAACCAATCTACTGCCCAGTTTTCTGTTTGGCTTTCTTCCAGCTGAAGAGTAGTTCATTCCATAGATTGGATTGAGTTTTCTTATAGGAAACTGTGAACATGGCATTTGACAATGTCATTAAGTGGCAGGTGAAGGGAGGTTGATATTTGTAAATGGGATTCAATAGGAAACTCACCATTTCCAGAAAGAAAGCAAGCCAGGGCATTAGATAGAAAAGAAGGCTCAGGGTTTAATCAAAGGATACACCCCACTCTTTGCTCAGGGTGTAATGCAAATTATCATAGTTTTGATGAGGCATATCATCTGTGATATAGTAGAATCAACCCCCAATGTTTGGGGCCTTGTTGGGGTCCCTGAAGGCCCTGGTGGTCAGAATGTGGGCCCAGACTGCATTGTCAACATAGACTGGGTTGACTATAGAAAATTTGGCTATACTTTTTATGAGCTCACTGTTTTTGAGGGCTATATTCATCATAGAAGATAAGAATGGGCTTCCTTCTCCATAGATGTACGGGAGTCTCAAGGCACAAGTATACAGCATACCACTATTTCTCAGCTTGCAGCCATTAGCTTTCAGCATAACCTGCTCAGCCAGCTTTTTGCTGTGAGTATGGAGTAGACCAGGTGCTTTCATGATCGTCGGCCTCATGAGCAATCTGGATGATCTCGTTGGAGGAGTTGGGCCCTGCTACTTCAGTTGTGCTTGTGTAGATGAAGACTGGCATGCTGGCTTGCACATAGGCCTCCAACAGGAGCTGAGTACCTACCCATGGAAGCACATGGCCTGTATAATGTAGAGACTCCATCATATCCAAGATTCATGTTCATGCCTTTTTTCTTCCCAAAGGAAGTTATTATTTGAGTGTGATTTGTCTTTTTCCTGACTGAGATACTATGCTATAGTTGGAGGAAAATAGAAAAATAAAAACTATTCATGTTTAAATTGTGGTAGCAAGAATTGTTGATAATTTATTGTGACTACGTGTAGAGCTTTTGGCCAGATCAATGTATGTGAGGGAAATGCAAAGATAAGGGATTTGGAGGGCCACACACTCAAAGTCTCCTCAAAGGCATGGCAAAAGATCCAAAGATGGCCTCTAGTGGCACAAATTCATGTAGGAGCAAAACACATTCCTGTAAAGAACATATGTCTGACCCTTGTCCTCTTCATACTCTAATTTATGACTTAGATTGGCTCTAACTGAGTCAGATAGCAGACAACTCTATCCTTTTCCTGTCTTTTGCCTATCTTCTACATGAATTCCTGCACAGGTGATCTTTTGTTTTTTATTCTCACTCCCTGATTCTATCAATAAAAAGCCACAAAGGCTTCAGTTTGGGGTTGTCTATACAAGATTCTCTCATGCTGAGGATCACTGATATGGGCAGTCCCTTTGAACTTTCATCAAGCTTGAACTGGACATTGACTCTGAGTAATCTCTCATCTTTGGCACTGAAACTGTCTGAACTGCATATTATGTTTTGTGTTTAGATGTCCCCCCAAAGCCTCACACAGTCATAGGTGAGGTCTTACAAAGGTGGCTGGATCTGAGATGTGTGATGCTGAAGTTGATTCCTAGTACGATGCTAGCCTCAAGAGCACTAAGGGATAAAGGTATGAGTGCTACTTTCCTTAAGTAGCCTGGATAAGATATACTGGATGGAGAGAGCTGTGGTAATTTCTTGCTTGAATGCTTTTGCTGTCTTCTGTTTGCCATGCATTGGTTCTCTTTTGTGGTCACCCTCTGCAAGAAACTCTGTTTTAGAGCCAGTGTTTAGCTTTCTTCTCATTCATGCAGGTGCTTATAGCTAAGAGTTTGCCTTAACTCTGTCAGTAGTGGCTTGGGATTTAGACTTTTCAGAAATGTTGAAATTATTAGAACTTTGGAAACTCTTGGAGATGGACTAAATGTATTTTGTATAAAGGGACATGCATGAGTCTTTGAAGGGCCAGGGGCAGAATGTTATGGTTTGTGTAGATGGTTCTTCAAAATTACATGTGGTCACAGGACTTTTTCAGTGGTGGCTGAATCTTGAGTGTGTGATGCTAAGATTAGGGCTGTTATTAGGATATCAGTCCATTGATTGGTTTGACATAGTTCTGGCTCTGCTTATGGGTATGAGTGCTAAACCTACCCTAGGGAGAGAAGCCTCCCTACATTATAAAGGACAGAAAGAGTCTTCTCTTTTCCTTCTTGCTTTCTCTGTATTTCATTGCCTTAAATGGTTGCCCCTCTTCCATGTGCCACCTTGCCTTATAGCCAGATAATTATGGACTGAAATCTTCTATAAACTGTGAACTAAATAACGTATTCCTCGTTTAACTTGTGGGTGTTGGGAATTTGTCTCAGCAATGAGAAAATAACTATGACTCACTGACAATTTCTTATATTAAAATTTATCATTTGGTATGGGAAATATGGTTCAATGATAGCAGATTTGTTTGTCATGCAGAAGGCCATAATTTTAATTCCCAGAACTATAAAAAACTAAAACTATAACAACAAGAGTTGTCCCAAACTTCAACTTACCATTTTTTATGCATATGATTTCATTAAATACAGTTCATTTTAATTTTATTTTATTATTCTTTTTATGATAATGTGAGTTGAATTTAGGACCTTTCTACTGAGCTGTATCTCACACTCCCCCCTTTTATTTTGAGAAATGGTCTTGCAAAGTAGGATTTAAACTTGTGGTTCTACTGCCTCAGCTTCTATATACTACTGCCCTCCTCTAAGATGGAGGAGGACACAATTTAAAAACTGTTGGTAACTGACATCACATCTGCTCTTGTACGGTTAGAAGCTACTATTACACCTGCATATGCACAATGATAAGTAGGAAATATACACTCTTAAATAGTGCAATTCTTGCATTTTCTCATGGTTGATGATTAAGAAGCTTCATCAGTAGAACCAAATTTTCAGACTTTGAAGGAATGATTATTGCTTTGAAGGAGATATAGACTCAGCATCTACTTCTGATGTGTCCTCTGTGAATCTCTCTCCTTTCTATCACTCTGATTACACAGTAATTAACAGGATAAATATTTCTATTTCTTAGAACTGTGAAGTCTTGTTCTGGCCTTTTCTGTTGAGCTTGGGGAAGAATTGAAAATGAGAATGTGCTGCCTGTTGGGAATATATGGATGCCATAGAATCCTGTTAGCAGCATAGACTTGCTGTCCTGAAAGGCTTGGAGAGTACTTCCCCTTGAAGAAGAAAGGAACGTCCTGAGAAAGGATATTTTTCATTAATCAATTAATTCTCCTTTTTAAGCTTTATGCATTTGATTTCATTGAGAGAAAGCTAATTAAAAATGTTTAGTCAAGAAAATGTGAGCTTATTTTAACAAGCAAGAAAGTGAATATCATTTAATGTGTTTTGTAGACCTATGATAATGTCTTAATAAATGTTTTAGAAAGGCAACTGCCCTTTCATTATTTCACTTTGTTGTTGGATAATACAGAAGACAGGTCTTATGTGACAGGAATTGGAAACAAGAATTAGGAACTTATAATGCCCTTGTGCAGTGTGAGAATGTAGGGGAACAGTGAAATACTAACTAGAAAGAGTTTGTTTTGAGATGGTGTGGAGACTCAAACCCAAATGGTTGCTTTGCAAAGGAGATTCTGAATCACTAGTTTGAGGGGAAAAAGCATGGCATAAACATGGATTAGGATATGGGAATGCAGTGTTTCTGGAAAGACTGGCTTCCAGGCATCAAGGTGATGATATTAAAGGGTGAGCTTCCTTGAGATAATGTGTATCAATGTTATGAATTGTACCTAAATGTCTCCCTAAAGATTCATGTACTCACAAGTGGGACTTTTGGAGATGGCTGGATCTAAGGTGTGTGATAATGGGATTAAGAGTTTGTGGTACTAAATTAGGCCATTGATTGGTTTAGCATAATTTTCAGTGTGGATAATGGAACACCCATCCTGGATTTGGGTGGCACTATCCAAAATTCTTGTAGCCTCATAGGACAAAAGAGAAAGGGAGACTGAGTTTGTAGCTTTTGCTACTGCCTTCTGCTCTTCCATGAGCTCCTCTGTGATGCCACACTATATTGGAGTCAGTCAACTATGGACTGAATCTTCTACAAATTTTGAGATGAAATAAATCTTTCCTACTTTGACTTGTGGGCGTCAGGTATTTTGTTTCAGCAATCAGAAAAATAACTAAGACACTCAATTTATGGTAGGTTGAAAAGTCCTAATTAATTAAGAGTTATCATGCATTTAGGCATGAGGATCTGAGAAAGGTTTACTTTGGGCATCTAAAATCTACTTTTCCAGAATAGACCCAGTGGTGGACTGAAAGATAGTCATATGGACAGTGGGAAATGATTCTTGTGAAAAAACTATAGTGGGAAGGAAAATGCTATACCATTTTTTCCTGAAGACTTTGGAACAGATGTGCCACATCTCTAGAGATGAATCCATTATTCAGGTACTCAGGAGGCTCTAGATGAGAGATCTAAGAACATGACTTAGGTGTCATCTGTAAGGTGGTCTGCCCCATGGGTGGAGGTGGATGGATATCAAGGTTTTCAATTTGGAGTCTAGTCAGCCTTGGAATGCAAAGTTTTCCTGACCTTTGAAGTACACATGTATAGTATTGTGACCCTCCTACAGACTACCTCTGAGGCCTTGGCCAAGTTCTTTGCCCGAAAAGTTCTGGCTTATGCATTTAAATTACGTGGTGAATTTTTATTTCTTCTCATGTGTTCTTCCATTGTCCTATTCCTGCCTGCTGTAGCTCACCTTCAGGGTACTTTACCTTTCAAGTTGATGTCCATGATGGTCTGCCTGTGAGCAGGCCTGACACATCAACAACAGCAGCTGTGTGAATGACAACTGAGATGCCCTGCCAAGCTGTCTTCAGACACTAGGCATCCAGAATATGTCACTCAAGCACATTTACTTTGTTCTTTGTTTACAACTCTGTGGAACACAGGGCACATCGCTGGGAATCTTTCTGGATGGGGTGGGAAGTTTCCTCAAAAGAGTGACAATTATCTAGTTCTTTTAGGATAGTTATAGTAGGGAGATGTAGAGGTCAGAGGTCATTCCTTGAAAGGAACAAATATAAAAAAAGTACATTGATCAGAATATGTGATAATTATGTGGATGGATCAAACAGCTATTTATATCTCATTGCAGAGTAGGAATCTGAATAACTATGTTTGTGACACTGCAAAAATGTTGTACTGTTTTTTGGCACAGAAAAAACACAGTAAGGATTCTCCACTCTTATATTTCTGTAGACTTTTGACCATCTTTCACAATCCCTCTGTGCGGTACCACTCAGACTGCTTCAAAGCTGGTGTGTCTAAGGACACCTGAAGACTGACTGACCCAGCTTGTATAGCACAAGTGCACAGTGGGATACAGTCATGTATCTATGATTTAGCACAGGTAAACACACATGTGCTGGTTATAGACCTATATAAGAATATAAATACACGATGACAACTTCTAAAGAATTATACCCTAAAATGCATGTGACTGTTGCTCTCTTGTGTCCTTGTGCTTTGCTCCCTATTGCTTAATGTTGCCGCTCTTTTGCACATGTGCATGCTTTAAACTGGGGACTTCATCGAGAAAATCTCCCCCTGACCCTTAGTGGGCCAACACCTTCTATTGTGACTTTTGAGGGGCTCATGCTCTAAACTGAGCTCTGCTATTTCCTGAGATCAGATGTTAGTTCCCAACTATTTTACATACAATTCTGGTATATTAGTATTTGTTCATCAAAAACACCAGTGAAACAATAAGGACGTCTGACTGTGGAAGAAATCATAGAATAACACAGATGACTAAAGTGATGATTTTTGCCCCAGGTGCTATTGGGGGGTCTGCGGGAAAGGGAGGATCCACTTGGTACTGTGTAGCTTCTTTAGAAAGTTGTTCTTTGGAGAGTTACTTTTTGTTTCCCTTTTGTTAGTACTTTGGTCCTCTGTAACACTTTTTCAAATTCTCTACCCACTTACTTTCCCCTAGAATTTTAATTTCTAAAGAAAAGTGCCATCTAAAGGATTAAGATGTTAACTGCTAAGTAATCTTTAGAATTCTGTATCCCAGAAAATTTGGTGACCTTTGTAACATTTGTCTTAAATCTGCAATTCTGCTTTGTAAAAAAGAACTACAGGAACAAGACACAGGAGGCTGAGGTTGATTGCATTATTCTGGCTACTTTAAAAATAACGAAAGAGTGACATACCTAGTGGATGATAAAGACTTCACTCTTCTTGTGTTCTTGTCCTTCTGTTATTTTTTCCTATAAAAACTCTGCATACTTCAAGATTCCTAAATGGACCTTTGATTTTCATAGCCCTGTTTCTTTTCAAAATGCTATCTCTTGAATAAGTTTAATTTCTTCTTACCAATTTTTATTTCCTTAGTATTTTCTTTCATGTTGTGGGCAGCCTATACCTTAATTTGGAAGCACATTTATAGTCTAGCCAGTAGTTCTACCCTCTGAGTTGTGAGTTTTATCAATGTGTATGGGCAGGAGTAACCATCTGGTTATCAGGTAGCTTCTTCTAAAAGCGACCCACCAATTAAACATTACCCCATTTTAGGCTGCTTCTCTCTCCTCCTGGAGTTGGATTTCAGGTTCTTTTCATCTTGAGGAGAGAATTAAATGAAATAAGCAAAAAGCATAACAAAGTTTATCTACAAAAGTAAAAATGAAGAGCGAGGGAGAAAGTGGCCCTGCAGAGTGAGGTTGAGTGGAGTAAAAGAGGAAAAAGCAACATTTTAAAATACATCCTGGAGAAAACAGGGCAGATGATCACGCGAAAAGCCATAATAGCAAGCTCTTCTTGGCATCTGTGTGCTTTTAGATTGTCCAAATCTTGAGGAAACACACAAAAACTTCTACATATGGGTCCTGAGAAGTGGTGCTGGGATCCCACAGCCCAGGCTGATGTCAGGTCTAGGTCACCTTATTGAAAACTTGCATAAAGTTTCAGCAAGAAGTCCACATGCAGGGATTTAGGAACTGTTTCAAGATCCTGTTATTAACAGGATATGTCTGTTTCCCCAGCCAGCTTTGCAACACCCTAATCTCCTATGTCAATCTCTCAGGAGGAAATCACTCTTTATAACAAGCTATACTTGCCCCCAAGGGTCACCAGCAGCTGGCATGAGTCTTTCAATCTAGGGGTGTCTCCTTCCCTTCTCAAAACTTTGGCTGTCTTCAAACACCTTGTTTGATGGAAGGAGAGGTGTTTGTCTCTTGGGGAGCCACTGGAGTTCAGTGTGGATAAATCATGCTATGTTCACAGAATGGAACTTCTAGCTTTATTAGTTGGGGTTTGCATACACTTTTGGACCTTGCTCAGGTTGTTTTTAGTAAAAGCGGTATTAGGTAAGTTACTTTTGGACCTTAGTTCTTTGGTAACCATTTGGACCTCACTCCAGTCTTGTTTGTGTTTAGTTACCGTGAAGTAAAATTCTGAAGGCTATTCTTCTCAGATTTGCCTCTCTGAAAGAAGTTTGTCAGAGACAGCTCAGGTTTTCTTTTTTATAACTACTTTAGCTTCTGGAATGGGCATTTCTGTTTCAGTACCATCTAACCCATCTAAGGTACATACAGTAAATCTGATTACATAGGTTTCAATAAGCCTCTGAGTAAAAAATTCTATCATAACACTATGTAGTCCACATATGTGTTGTAATTTGAAGAAAGATGGTCACTTAATGTATCTTTAAATTATTTATCCTATTTTACAAGTGGTATTGTTTTGTCAAAGGTCAGATTAATTGGATGAATTCTCTTATGTACAAACTTTTATGTTCTTTCATAATGAAGGCTGTAATAAAGTGCGACAGGAGATCAAGGTTTGTTAAAGCTGGATGAGGGATGTAGGTGTGATATGTTAATTACAACATCCCAGGATAACATGTGCAGAACAGTTCACAAAACTCTGTACAAGGACTTCTTGCAAGAACTCAAGTAGGTTTCCAGTAGGATTGATACAGTAAGAAACAGGGAAATTGAATGAGCCACTCCTTTCCCCTCGTTCAGATTACCCATGTTTAGAGTTTGGAGCTCTCCATGCCTGAGGCAGTACATCATTACTTCTAACACCAGTGAAAGATGAAATGGGAGACACCTGAAGTCAGAGGTGTCTGACCACAGTGGGCAGTACTGGAAGTTAAAGATGCCTGGCCTTCTAAACACTGGAAACTTAAGCTATGTGAAGCTCTTTTAGAGTTCTTCTTATTCTTGAGTTCTGCCATTCCTGACACCCTTTTTCCTGTTTCTTCTACTATTCTATGATCTTCAATAAATAGGTACTCACTACGAGGTGTGTATTTGGCAATTCTTTCCTTAGCACACACAAGAAACTGGAGTATTTTGGTTCACTCAACAATAACAGGATGGGCTAGACTGGACATCATTCCCAGGAGTGGATGATACAAAAGGGATACTCCATATTGACTTTGTGTGTTCTCTCTTGCCTACCCTTATGTAGAAGGGTATACTTTTTTTCCTAGTCAGGACTAAACTTGCTTTGGAGAGCTTTTTTATGTTCCTACCTTTAAGAAAACTTCATTACCTTTGACCTTGTCTTGAGCAATTCTTTGTCTTTGCTCAAGACAAGAAGAATCTATAAATACCCTCCAGAAGGAGAGTTTAGGACCTTAAAATCTGGTAATATGAGTACCAGGTTTATAATTTAGAGAGAAGTTTAAGACATCAGTTCTCTGCAGAATAGTATAACTCACGAGAAAAAAATTAAGAAATTGGTCTTTTAAATGCTTTGAATATGTGCCCATTTGATGTAGGGGTTATGGTACCACTGTATTCCTTGGGCAATGAGGCACCACTGACACTGCATCCCCTTTACAATATGAAAGTGAGGCAGGAAGACCTTCCATTTTAGGACCCATAGAGCTCTCAGTTTAGCCACTGTGCATTGCATTTGGGTGGAAGACAGTATCTTCAAAGATGATAATCAGCTGGAGGATTAAATTAGAATATTTAGTCAGCCAGTAAGGTATTATTGGACTTATAGTCCACTCTCAACTTTAGGTTTATTAAATTAAAAATGCTCTATTCTACCATATAGAGACAGTTGGCCTTGGTTGGTGTTGGAAGATTTTTCCTGGAACCAAGTTTTTTTGTTTTTTTCTATTGTTAATGGTCATTTGGTTTATTGTGGACTGGTTGTTGTATTTGAGCATCCTCTTGTTTCACAACATTTGTTATTAGCTGTCATTCTTTTTCTTCTTCCACTTCTCAATAATCTAAATTTATCCATTTTGCTTTTTCATCTGTTTTTCTGATCATTGGAAACTTTCTCTCTTAATCTAGAAATTCCATGACTATGTGATCAAAAGACAAAGAGGTACTATTTCCCTCCACCCAAATAGAGGAAGTGTCTGAGTAAAGTTCCAAGAATATGCAATGGCCTCATAAGTGAAGTGTTGAAATAAGATGCCTCATTCCTAGGGCAAAAAGGTCTTTCTTGGATCATTTAAGAGGAACATATACAGAACGATCACTCAGTGTCTTGAGATACCCTCATTTTCGTCCATAAACATGCAATATAAATCTAAGACACAACATGTGTATGTGTGGAGGGGGCAGCCTCTGGGTGAAAGATAAGGAAGTTCCTCCCATAAATACAAATAAGCTGGTCCAAAACAAAAGTTCAATCAGTTAGAACTGAAGGTTGCAATGTTTAGGAAAATAGGAGCCACTTTAGAATGGGAAAAAAATTGATATTTGAGAAAAAAAATCAACATTTGATCTGTCACCTTGAGTTGTGTTTGGTAGGATGGTGTCTCAACTTGCAAGCGCTTAGAAAAATGGAGAAATTTAAACAAGGATAACATTGTTTCCTACAATGAGAAATATTTGACTTCCTAAATTGGCTAAATTAGAATAAAACAAAGGCTATCATATACAAACTTCTGGTAGCAGTTTCTTACTTGTCAGGATCTTGGAAATATTTCCAGATGGGTCTAAACACTTCATTCCTCCAACTCAGATTTATGCCTTGGATCAGCACACAGTAGGCATATTAACTAGCATTATAAAATCCCTCACTATTGAGGAATGAAAAATGACAGGGTGGGAATTGCAACAGGGAAGCTTCTTGAAAAGTTATCTTTAGCAGATTTATTTTTATCTCTCCTTTCGCCTTTCACTGCTTCCCTAATCTTTGTGCAAGGCTTATGTTTGTTCCTTTTTGTCAAACATTGTACATTTAAAGGAGACTCTCCACCTAAATGATTAATGTGTTAACCACTAAATAACCTTTATTTAGATTTACAGAACTCAAAGTATTTGGTGACCTTTGTAATTTCATTTTTTGTCCTATAATTCTACCTAAAAAGAACTACAGGGAAAAGCCCAAAAGATTGAGGTTTATCTTTATGTTCTGGCAAGAGGAAAGGAAGGGACACTTGCCATGTGTGATGGAGATGCTACCTGGCATTCAGTCTTTTGGCTCTTTCCACTTCACCCTTCCCATAAAAACCCTGTGCATCTCTGTGTCCCCCAAATGAAGTTTCAGCTTATGGCACTTCCATTTTTCAAGATGCCAGTCTGTGAATAAACCTGATTGCTTTCTACCACCCCTCCTTTCCTAAATATTAAGTTAGGCTGAACCTTAATAGAATAATATTCTGGGTAGTCATGACATGGAAATCAACAGCCAGTGCCTCGGGATTGGAGCTGGGACAGGGACTGTGATACATAGCATGACAACGTGAGAGATTAATAATTTTTTAGATGAGAGTCAGTCCCAGGTCCAGCTGATTAGAGTTGAGAATGTTCTACACTGAGGGAAAAGGCTTTATGTAATTTTCTTCTTGGTATCAGGAATTGAACCAGGATCTTGCACTTGCCAGGCAGGCACTCTACCACTGAGCTATATCTGTGGCTTGGAATGAAACTCTAAGTTTGGTTCCCCTCAACTCAGACACCAGTGGATCTTAAGATCCCCATTCTTCTGTGCGTGACCCTGTTTACCTACCTTGTCTAAAAGGTTGTTTGAGTAGTAGGGATGAAGCAGGTTAGGAAATGCATTATTGCCCCTAACACAGGGATTTGGGAATAGAATAATGAGGTGTTTCAGCAAATTTTTCAGTCACTTTCTTTACGAGGTGAAGAGCAGAAAGAAATGTGAAAGAAATTTTGAAGTATCCACATGAGTCATTCAGATCATTCTGGTTTCACTGTTTGTTCTGTGCACAACCTTGTGCAGGTGCTTGCAAGTCATTCTATCTGTCTTTCTCTGTCATTTTTTCAGTCTCAACTAACATAGACACATATAGCTATAGAAACAGAGGAGAAACAAACTCCTAATTCCTTCACTCATTACTCATTAAAAGCATAATTTTGGCTTTTTTTCTGAGGCCAGGGACTTAAAAGCTGTTCTTGAAACTAAGTCAAGCCAAGTCAGCCCAACCCAACCCAAACCAAAAAGACACTAAATTTTCACCTGGTTGTATAGATACCCATTAGCTAACTAGAATCAGAATAAATATTCACCTAATTTCATATCTGTCTCCTCTATCACCTTAAGACCTTGGGTCATATCCCTACTCAGATCTTTATATAGACATGTTAATCACTTAGGAAGTATCTGTCTAAAAGCTGGCAAAAATCCTGAATACCAGATAGCATCTATACATCTGCACTGGACATTCTGAGACCCTTTACCAAAGATAGATGCTCATATACCCCTCACATGATACCCCCACCTGATTGCTTCACATGAAACCCATTTGCCAAACCTTAGAAGAATCCCAGTTTCCCTTGTTGAGGAGCGATAGCTTTCTCATCCTGTCTGCCTACACCCAGGTACAATAAATCTTGTGTTGTGTTTTCTTTATCCAAGCCTGCTTGGTCTCTAGTGGTCTCTTACTCATGCCATTCATTAAGTGGATAGAAAATGCGCCCTTACTTAGAATAAGGCTAAGGCTTCACAATTAAAACCATATCCCCAAACTTCCAACATACTAGAGAGTTGCTCCTTGTTTTATGGTCTGAATACTTGTTTTGTGTTCTGAATACAGGGCTCTGACTTGCTTCACCCACTTCTCCTGAACCAGCAAGTGAATGATCCTCTTGCCCAGAAAACCTGCTCCTGTCACCGGGCAGCTGTTCCCAGTCATGGCCAATATGCAAAGTAAAATGCAGTGGTCACAATTGTGATAACAAGGTGACTGTGATGAGATGTAAAGAGAAATTCCAACAGGCACAAACACAGACAAATCTCACAGGATGACACAAGGTGCACGGAAAGGAGCATGTAGGAAAGAGTTGACCACCCTCCAGGACACTTTGTTTGACTATCAAACAACTGTGAACTCTATTCTGTCACTTTCTAAGGGAACCTGATAGAAATGATTAAAATACAGACAACATAATAGCAATGTGGTTAGACAAAAGAGATTGACCCAATGGTAATAGACCCAGCAGAAAAACCAGGGAAGATCAGTGTATTTCTAGTTTCAGAATTACTTTCTTTAAAAAAAGTGCCAGAATTCCTATGAAATTATGAGATTTTTATCATCTAGTATATGGCTGCCTTACATCTGGATGAAAGTCAGAAACTCTGGACCAAAATTCAAATTTATACATGTTATGATATACATGTTATATATATTAATATATAAAACATAATATTAATACAGTTAGAAAACAATGGAATTGAGATTTACTCTCTTTTCTCTATTTAATTCAGTTATTTCTGCTTCCATTGTCCTACAAGAGTTAAACAGTAAAATAAATGAAACCTGAGATCACCAATGCCCTAGAGCATATGCACAGTGGGAGATTCAGTGGCAGGTACCAAAGCCAAGATGTCTGACCTTTAATTCTGAAAGCCTGAGTTATCAAGCCTTTTATTTTTTTCTGGTTGCTTTTGCTACCTTTGACTTGTGTGCAGTTTTTTTTTTTTTTTTTTTGTCACCTCAGCACTTTTCTTGGTCTGTGTTATATCTTTGATAGCGTAGACCAGCCCTGATCTGGTTTCAGGAGAGGAACCTTTTCTTCAGGCAAACAGTAGTCTCTGAGTGGTCTCATCAGCTCTGATACAACAGCTAAATGCATGAATGAGGGGCCTCTGCAGGGTTTGTCTTTTCTAGAAAAGGTACAGTGTGGATGGATATCAGAAGTGCAGGATTGGAGTCTCGTCTACCTCAGAATGCAGGAGTTGTTAGAAGATCTGGCTTGGGAGTTAAATAGATGCAAGTTTAAATTTTTGCCCTTCTACTGACTACTTTTAGAGCCTTTATCATCTTTCTTGTCTTTCTCAGCACTAGCTTTTTCACATAAACACAAAGAATAACAGCCCTGAGTTCTGTCAGCAGGGAGTGGTGAGCAAATGCACTTGGACCAGAACCCAGAAGCAGTGGAGCTTCTCCTCTTTTTGCTACTTCACCTACCATCATTTTCCCTACCTGTTGCATCTCATGCTCCAGCTATTCTGCCTTTCAGGTTGGCATCAATGATGGTCTTTCTGTGAATGGCACCTGAGACACCAAGGAGAATGAGAACATGGATGATAATTAAGATGCCCTGGCAGGTCGCCTTCAGGCAGGGGGCAGCCAGAATGTCTCATTCTATCATTTTTACCTTGGTCTTTGTCTGAAACTCTGTGGTAACACAGGACAGATTATCAGGAAACTTGGTGGGAACTTTTTAAAGTGATGGTTATCTTTGACTTCAAGGATAAGTCACATTGTTTTGTCTTGCTTTCCAGAATATAATACGAAGGACTTCTATTCAAATTCCCAATAAAGTATTTATTATCATATAAATCCTCATCATTACATACTTTATATTATGCATCTTATTTGTAGACCTCTCTGTTTTTTTGAACTCATACAAGAATTATTCCTAAGCCTCTGCCTACAGCATGCTAGAGTTTTGCTAGCCTAGTTTTCTAGACTTTTCCAAATTTACTCACCGAATCAGTATCAAACACTTCTAAATCACATGGTCAGTAATAATTACAGCAACAACCCTACATCCTTATGTCAATTTTCTACATTAGTTGGTTTTTCATTGCTAGTAAATATGCCTAAAATATACAACATTAAGAAGGAAGTGGTTTATGTTTGGTCCATCATTTAAGAGGTTTCAACCCAATGTTGATTGGCTCTAAGGAAGAAACATCATAGAAAAAGGGCATAGCAGAGGACAAGACAGGATGGGGCCAGAGATAAATGTATCCCCAATCCACCCCCATAGTCCACTCAGACAAACCCAGAAATGTGCTTTATAATCTAACAATCTCTCAGTCCAATCAAGTTAACAATGAAATTTATTCATCAGCAATATCTTCTTTAATGCTATTTTATTGATCATGAGTCCCTTTAGTTTATGTTCATCTTTGAAAGTCTTTATGTCTACTTTGTATCTGAATGACAACTTTGTTGGGTATGGCATCAATGGAATGAAAAGAAAACCAACAGAATTGGAAGCCAACTGTCCCTCAGACAAAGGATTTATATCTAGAACAAATAAAGAATGGAAAAGTATCATTCTCACAAATTCAAAGACCGAGTCCAAAATGGACATCTGAGATGAACATGTACATTTCACATGAAGAAATACAAATGGAAAAAAATACATGAAGAAATGTTCAACACTACCAGTCATTGGTGAAATGCAAATTTAAAAAAATATTCAGATTTTATCTCACTGAACACACAGTTCTCAGATGAAGAAACATAAATGGCAAAAAAATACATGAAAAAAGTCCATTATCATTAGTCATTAGAGAAATGCAAATTAAAACAACACCGATTCCATCTCACTCCAGAAAGAATGGCCAGGAAACTATCAACAATAAATGCTGGAGAGACTGTGGGGAAAAAGGGACGCTTCTACACTTTTGTGAGTGTAGACTGGTGCAACCGCTGTGAAGATCAATCTGGAGATTCCTCAAAAAGCTGGCATTGGAAGTCCCATTTTACCCAGCTATTCCACTTCTGAGCATATTCCCAGAAGAACTGAAAACATCACACCAGAGTGATATATGTGCACCCATGTTTATAGCAGCACAATTTGTTATAACCAGATCTTGGAAACAAGCTAAGTGCCCATTAATTGAGGAATGAATAACAAGATGTGTTATTTTTATACAATGAAGTACTACTCAGATATAAAGAATAATCACATTGAGATATTTATAAATAAATGGACACAACTTGAGACAATACGCATAAGTGAAATAAATCAAACTCACGAGTAAATAGCATATTGTCTCCCTAGTGTAAGAAATGGTATGGTAATCATGATTCCCCATTACATTGCTTTGAAGCCTTATAATGTTTTAATTCATTAGTTGGAATGGATTTATTCTGTTTTGTTTGATTTTATTACCTGTGATGATATGAACAGCTATTTTGAAGAAAACAAGACATTATGATAGTCATTGCTGATTTAATATTCTGTTGCTTTGAAGTCCTACCATGCTTTTGTTCTGTTTCCATTGGTTCTATCATGTTGTATCTTATTGGATTTTAATATGTGTGATAGTATAAACAATTTTTTATGGAAAATGAGAAAATATAGTAGTCATTGTTCATTTTCTGTTATTTGTCAGCTTGGTCAAAGTGGTGGGAGTTTGGGCAGCTCAGTCACAGCGGGAGGAATTCACATGGCTTGGCAAGTCATGGCTGTGTGAGTTCAGGCACTGTGGTGAGAGCACTGTGGCCGCTAAACTTAGCTCCAGTGGTAGTTTGGGGACTGCATGTTTGACCAGTTTTTTACCCCTTAGTTTCTTTCTGGGTCGAAAAGATGTATCTTTCTCTGTCCAGACCTCTCCATGATGTTTTACTCTGATATGTGAGTTTTCTGTCTCAGCGAGTATGTTGCTGCTTATCTAGCTGCCATCGTTTGCTCCTCTCTACAAAGCTACTGTTATAAAATCGGCATGCTACTGCAATAAAGACAGATCTGAAGATCAGTGGAATAGATTAGAAGATACAACTACAACTATAAACACACTCGGCCACCTTATCTTTGATAAAGGGACCAAACATGTCCACTGGAAGAAATATAGTCCCTTCAATAAATGGTGCAGGAAAAATTGGCTCTCCATATGCCAGAAACTAAAAGTAGACCCATGCCTATCAACATATACTGAACTAAGGTCAAAATGGACCAAAGATCTAAATATTAAAACAGAAACACTAAATTTGTTGGAAGACAAAGTAGGTAGAAATCTTGAAGACATAAGGGTAGGTAGAGAATTCAGGAACAAGAATCAAACCACATGCAAAATACTTCAGAGAATCAATAATGGGGTCATATCCTATTAAAGAGCTTTTTCATGTCAAAAGAAATCTTAAGCATAGTGAAAAGAAAACCTAAAAATTGGGGAAAAATCTTAGTGAATGGTCCCTCAAAGGACTTCTGTCCAGAATATGTAAAGAATTAAAAAATCAGATTCCCCAAATTCAAAGATCCATTCCAAAAATGGGAATCTGAGATGAATACACAGTTCTCAGATGAAGAAATACAAATGGCAAATAAATACATGAAAAAAAGTTCAGCATCATTGGTCATTAGAGAAGTGCAAATTAAAACAGCACTGAGGTTCCATCTCACTCCAGAAAGAATGTCCAGGGTAAAGAAAACTACCAACATCAAATGATGGAGAGGCTTCAGGGAAAAAAGAACTCTTCTGCACTGTGGATTGGAATATAGACTGGTTTAACCACTGTGGAGCTCAGTGTGGAGATTTCACAAAAAGCTGGGATTGGAGGTCCCATTTGACCCAGCTATTCCACTTCTGGGCATATTCCCAGAAGAACTGAAAGCATCATACCACAGTGATATATGTGCACCCATGTTTATAGCAGCACAATTTGTAATAGCCAGGTCTTGGAAACAACCTAAATGCCCCTCAACTGAGAAATGGATAAAAAAGTTGTGGAATTTTTATACAATGGTGTACTACTCTGCTTTAAAGAATGATCACACTGAGATATTTATAAGTAAATGGACACAACTTGAGACCATACTCATAAGTGAAATAAATCAAACTCACATGTGTAAATACCATATAGTCTCCCTAATGTAAGAAATGGTAAGAATTTATAAGATACAAAAAAACTCAATAATTACAGTGAAAGGATAAGAATCTTCTTAAAGGGGAAAAATAATATATCAGGGAAAATGAGGAAAAATAAAAAGGAAGGGAAAAGAAAAAAGTCTAACATTATATACACACATTTAGGGTAGCTAAGATTGTACTCTAACCTCCAAAGTTCTTGGAACAAAACGATTAACATTCATAGGACTGAAACAATTGTGCATATTATTGTATGGTGGTCTGAGGAACTCTTCAGGATCATTTTGTAAAATAACAACCCTAGTTATGCTCATACTGCCTTGCTTTGTAGGCCTATATTTTCAGTGTTCTGGCTCTTTGCTATTGTTATTTATGTCTTTTTTGTTTTGTGTTTTTCTAGGAATTTGTTTGTTTTTGTCTTGTTTTTCCTCTAATACAGAAAGGATAGGTATATATGTAGACTTATGCATATGTAGAACTTCTAAAAAGTTTATGAGAATTGATTATATAATGCATGATGAAATGAAGAGCTACTTTGAAGAAAAAGAGACACTAAGGTACCCAGTGCCGATTCCATAGTATCATGATGTGAAATTCAGCTATACTATTATTCTTTGTTCAGAGTGATTTTAGTCCATTTTGTTTTGATTAATTTCAACATACATGAAGGTATTGACAGCTATTTTGAAGAGAATGAGAGACATTATGGCAGCCATTGTTGACTTCCCTGTTGTCTGGTCTTGAAGACCTAAAATGCCGTCATCCTGTTCTGATCAGTTTTATACTATTTTGTTTTATATGAATTAATTGTATGTGGTGATATGGACAACTATTTGGAAGAAGGCAATATGATAGATAATGAAGATCTCCAGTTGTCTTGCTTTGAAATCAGTGTCTCTTACATTGTTATCTTATGATCTATTTTGTTAGGTTTAATTTTAACCTCTTCAAAAAATAAAATTTAAAAAAGTAAATCAACACTAGTTAATATATTACACATTGTTATCTTAGAAATAGTTGCTCAAGTTACAAAATCAAAGCAAATAAAATGAACAATCAATGTCAGCATAAACTGTTCTTTTTGATGAACTAATAGAATTAATAGTATGGTTATCTATCTTACACACTTAAACATACATACAGTTATATGTGTATATCTACAAGTTCTTTTTTTGAGCACTGTTTTTCCCTTTCATTATTACAATATTTATTGTATATTTTGGATCTTATTACTTTCAATTTATTATTTATTTATTTTTTACATTAAAGAGACAATATGATGTTTACAAATGTGAGTCTAATTTATTTCCCTTATAAGTATCATCTCAAGTTGCCTCCATTTACCTATGAAAGCCTCAAGATCATGCTTTTTTATAGCTGAGCAATATTTTACTGTATAAAAATACAACATTTTTTTCATCCATTCTGTGGTTGATGGCATTTTGGTTGTTTCTAAGATTTAGCTATTGTGCTATATAAACATGGGTGTACATATATTTCTGTGACATGAAATTTTCAGTTTTTCTGGGAAAATACTCAGGAGAGGAATAGCTGAATTGAATGGGACTTCCAATCCTAGTTTTTTGTGGAATCTCCTAACTGATTTCCACAGTGGCTGTACCAGTCTACACTCCCACCAAAAGTGAAGAAGTGTTTCTTTTTCCCCACAGCCCTGCCAACATTTGTTATTGTTGGTTTTATTCCTGGAAGCCATTCTTTCTGGAGTGAGATGAAATCTCAATATCTTAATTTTCATTTCTTGAGTAATCAATGATGTTGAACATTTCTTCATGTATTTATTTTCCATTTGTATTTCTTCATGTGAGAAATGCATATTCATCTCAGATGCCCATTTTTTTGCATTGGGTCTTTGAATTTGTGAGAATGATATTTTTCCATTCTTTTTATGTTCTGCATGTAAGTCCTTTGCCTGAGGGACTACTGGCTAAAATTCTTTCCAGTTCTGTGGATTTTCTTTTCAGTTCATTGTTTATTTCTTTTGAAGTGCAAAAAATTTTTAATAAGATGAGATCCTACTTGTTGATTCTATGAAGTACATCTCATGTGATTTATGTTTTTTTCTTGAACTCTTTCCTACATCTCTGTCTTCAAGATTTCTACCTACCTTGTCTTCCAGTAGTGTGGGAAGCCCTGTAATTGGCTGCCACCTTATATGAACAGGCAGCAGCCACCTTAACATCCTCTAGGAGGTAAGTTTCCATTTGGTAGTTAAGTTTCTGTCTCTTCTCACCTAGCCTTTTCTCCTGTGGTTTGGCCCTTTCAGGGATTATGCTAATCAGTCTGCCTTATGAGCCCGTGCACGGAGATTTGAATTACTCTATAAACCCTGGTCTTGCCACTGTTGCTAAGTTACCTGCTGAAGTCTCAGAACCCAACTCCCTCCTCCCCCAATACACTATATATTCGTTACTCTTTCTTTGAATAAATAAGGCTTGATCAGAGCACTGTCTTGTCTCCATTCTTCACGTCTCTTGTTTCTTTTCTCATTCCCACTGCCCCTCTAGGGTCTCCGTGGACTTACCCACAGGTTGGGACACAGTAGATTTAGTGTTTCTGTTTTAATATTTATATATTTGATCCATTTAGACTTTACTTTAGTTCATGGTGATAAACATGGGTCTGGTGTTAGTCTTCAGCATATGGAAAGCCAATTTTTCCAACACCATTTATTAAAGAGGTGATCTTTCTTCCAGTGAGCATGTTTTGTTTGTCAAATATAAGGTAGCTGAGGGTCTTTGTAATAGTATTTGCACCTTCTAATCTGTCCCACTTATCTTCTGGTCTGTTTCCTTGCTAGTACCATGATGATTTTATCACTGTGGCTTTGAAGTATGATTTCAAGTCAGGGATTAAGATGCCTCCTGCCTTCCTTTTGTTACCTAGAATTGCCTTTACTATTCCAGGTTCCTTCTGTTTCCAAATGAATTTCAAAGATGTTTTCTCTAAACCTGTAAGGTATGTTAATGGTATTTTGATTGAGATTGCATTAAATCTGTACAACAGTTTTGGGAATATGGCTATTTTCACAACGTTGGTTTTTCCTAATCAAGGGCAAGGGATATCTTTCTATTTTCTGATATGCTCTTTAATCTCCTTTGTTAGAATAGCTTAATTTTCAGCATGTAGGTATTTTACATTCTTTGTTAGGTTGATTCTTAAATATTGCACTTTTTTGATGCTATTGTGAAAAGTGTTATTTCCATAATTTCTCCCTTGGTAAGTTTTTTGTTTGTGTACAGGAATGCTATTGATTTTTGAGTGTTGATTTTGTATTCAGGTACACTGCTGAATTTGTTTATTAACACTAGTATTCTTTTGATGGAGTTTTAAGGGTCTTCTACATAGAGTGTCATGTCATCTGCAAATAGTGATAATTTAACTTCTTCCTTTTCTGTCTTTATTCCTTTTATTTCTCTCTTATGCCTGATTGCTATGGCTAATGTTTCCAGAACATTGAATAGAGTGGTGATAGTGCATCCTTGTCTTCTACTTGATTTTAGAATGAAAGCTTTCAGTTTTTGTCCATTTAGTATAATGTTGGCTGTTCACTTGTCATAGATGGACTTTATCATATGGAGGTAGATACCACTGATTCTGAGTTTCTGTAGGGTTTTTGTCATGAATAATATTGGACTTTATCAAAAGGTTTTTTTATATCTATTGAGATGATTGCATGATTTTTCTCTTTGGTCCTGTTGATGTGGTGTATTACATTTATTGATTTGTGTATGCTAAGCCATCTCTGTTTTCCTGGGATAAATCCTAGTTGGTCATAATGTATAACCTTTTTGATTATTTGCTAATCTATTTGCTAGTATTTCATTGAGAATCTTTGCATTAATGTTCATTAATGATATTGGCCTGTAAGTTCTCTTTTTCAGTTGGGTCTTTCTCTCGTTTTGATATCAGAGCAATATTTGCCTCCAGGAATGAGTTAGGGAGGATTACTTCTCTTTCAATTTCATTGAAGAGTTTGAGGAGTATTGGTGATAAATCTCTAAATTTCTTGTAGAACTGGGCCATGAATCCATCAGCACCTTGGCTTTTCTTGATTAGTAAACTTTTAATTTAAGTAGCTCATATGGGTTTATTCAGAATCATTATATCTTCTTGAGTCAGCTTTGGTAATTCATATGTTTCTAGAAATGTGTCCATTTCCTTTGTGGTTTTCACTCTATGTGAGTAGAAATTTTCAAAATAAGTACTCACAGTCTTTTGGATTTCAAGGGATCTGTAGTAACTTGTCCTTTTGTCAGTCCCTATTGCATGAATTTGAGTTTTTTCTTGATAAGGTTGGCTAGAGGTTTATCAATATTGTTTATTCACTCATAAATCTGGTTCTTTGATTCATTAATTATTTGTATTGTTTTCTTAGTCTCAATTGTATTACTTTTTGCTCTGATCTTTATAATCTCCTCTCTTCTATAAGCTTTGGCCTTGACTTGCTCTTCTTTTTTTTAGAAGCTTGAGTTGTAGCATTAGGTTATTTGTGCTCATTCTGTTTTCTTGATGTGACAGTATATTGCTATATACTACCCTGCTAGGGTGGCTTTTATTGCATGCCCCAGGTTTTGGTAAATGCTGTATTTGCATTTTCTTTGAATTGTAGGTATTGCCTAATTTCTTATTTTCACCTGTAACCCATTGATTGTTCAAGAGGTTGTTGTTCAATTTCCATGAATTTATACTGATTTTGCAATTTATTTTACCATTCATTTCCAATTTCAGTGCATTATGATCAGATAATATGCTTGGGATAATCCAATACATTTCCATTTACTTAAGACTGTTCTATGGGATAATATATGGTCTATTTTGGAGAATGTCCCATGTACAGCTGAGAAGAATGTGTATTCTAATGTGATTGGGTGAAACACTCTGTAAACATCCACTTAAGTCCAAAGGTTTGATTCAGTTCTGTTATTTGCCAACTTTTTGTCTAGTTGATCTATCTCTTTGTGACAATTTGGTATTAAGGACCCTATTACAATTGTATTGTTGCTTACTTGGTATTTTATGTCTGTTAGTATTTGTCTTACATACTTGGGTGCTCCTGTATTTGGTGCATGTATGTTTATGATTGTTAGAGCTTCCTCTTGAATTATTCCCCTGACAAGTATGTAGTGACCTTCTTCATCTCTTTTGACCATTTTTGGTTTGAAGTTCACATTGTCTGCAAACAGAATAGCTACCTCTACTTTTTTCTAGGGTTTCTAGGTCACATAGAATATTTCTAGGTCACATAGAACAATTCTTTGCTTTACTTTAACTTTTAGAGACTAAAAGTTAAAGTAAATGTAAATTCTTTAACTTTTAGTCTCTAAGTTTCCTTTTGGTCAGATGTGTTTCTTGTATATAGCATACTGTTGGATCCTATTTCTTGACCCTTTCAGTTAACCTATTTTTCAATAGGTGAATCACGATCACTTACATTGATGGGTATAATTGATATATATTGACTCAACTTTGTCTTTTTTTTTTTTTTTTTTTTTTTTGCTGTTGGTTTTCTGCTTTTCCCCTTTGTTTAATTGTTTAATTGCTTGCCCTGTTGGGAAGTTTCTTTCTGTTGTTATTCTGGGAAATGCAGTCACTTTTATCTCTCTCTAGTATGTTTTTCTAGGGTTGGTTTGGTAAACATGAATTTCTTCACTTGTTCTTTTTCATGGAAATATCTCATTTATCCATTTGTCTTAGTTACTTTTTACTCATTGTTGAGACAAAATACCTGATACCCAAAGTCAAGGAAGGAAAAGTTTATTTCTTACAGGTTGGAGGTTTCAGTCCATATTCAGCTGGCTCCACATGGCTGGGTGGTATGGTGTCATCATTCATGGTTGCCGAAAACAGCAAAAGCAAAAGCAAAAAAGCTAGACACACCTTTTTACCACCATTACATCATATTGTCTCTCCATTCCTAGGCAGGTGGAATACTCACATTGCCAATCCTAACACTAGACAATAAACCAAAATCACAAAGGCTGGATTCAACTGCATCTATATTACATGAGTCGTGGAAGGCCAAAGGAAAATATAATCTATAACATTTCACCCCTGTCCCCCAAAGAATCATGTATATACTTTTACAAAATATGTTTAGTCCATTTCCAAGAAATTCCAAAATCCTAACAATTTCTGCATTGCTGAAAAGTCAAAGTCAAAGTCAAATCTCCAAGGTCTATGGTAAACTTTTAACTGTAACCCTTTGTACAAATGAAACAAGGTTAAACATTTCCAAAATGCAAAGGTACAAGGTAAACATTACATTTCAAAAGTTACAAACGGGAATTCAAAACATTGGAAATAAAGTAAGCTTAAAATCCAGCATCTGAAGCCAACTGGTTAGGGTGGAACATTCACATGACCAATCCCAGCACTAGACAACAAACCAATCACAAATGCTAGATTCAGCTGCATCCGTATTACATGAGGCCTGGGGAATAGGGCAAAGGAATATATAATCTATAATACTATTACATTTCAATGAAAGTTTTGCAGAATACATCAATGTGGGTTGAAAGTTGTTTTATTTCAGGACTTGAAATACTTCATTCCAAGCTCATCTGAACCTGAGAGTTTGTGCTGAGAAGTCTGCAATGGTTCTAATGGGCTTTCCTTGATAGGTTAAGTTTGCATTTTCTCCAACAGCTTTTAGTATTCTGTTTTTATCTTGTATGTCTGGAATCTTAATTATTATATGTCTGGTTGTAGATTTATATCTGTATATCAGATTCTTTCCTGATGTTTGGGAAGTTCTTTGCTATTACTTCTGTAAATAGTTTTTCTATGTTATTTGCATTGACCCCTGCATCTTCATTGATGCATATCAGTCTTATATTTTTTCTCTTTGCATCATCTCAAAACTGTTGAACTGTCAATTCATGCTGCCTTGTTATCTTGAAAAGTTTTTTCCTTTTCTGATCACTAGCTGTGATCCTGTCCTCAAAGTCTAAAATTCTAAAATTGTATTCCCAGCTTCATTCAGTTTTGCCAGCTTTCAGTAGAATTTTTATTTCATGGATATCTCTTTGAATTTATTTCATGCATTCTAATTCTTTTCTATATTGTTCATTCAAGGTTTTCATCATTTTCCCATACTCCTATACTCTTTAAAAATCTATGTCTTCTCTAGCTATGCTGAGCAACTCTTTTATTAAGGTTGTCATTTCTGTCTTTACAATGAGAGATTATTTTTAATCTGATTTCCTCTATAGCCTCATGGATTTGTTTCTTTATGTCACTTGCTATCTTTTCAGAAATTTCAGGTGTATGACTTTTAATGTCTTCTATTTCATTGTCTCCTGTACTTGTTCCTGATGTACTAGATGTTTGAGATTGCATTTTGCCTTTTTGCTTTGTCACTTTCACCTCTTGGGCTAATAGTCGGTCTTTCAATCTTACTAGTCTCAACTGTCCTTGTATGTGTCTTAGGGTCTTAGTGTGTGGTCGTCTGTCCAATTGCTGGGCCCAACAATGAAGGGGAGAGCCAATCACTTGAAATCCCCCTGCTGGGCCTGTTGAGTGAATCCTACATTTTTCCTAGGCTGACTAGATAGGAGTGTTGATGTAAGTCAACCCTTAGTTTCTGCTGCTACTATGGCTTCAGGTTGTTCCTGGCCACCTGATCTACCTGGCTATAATGTTTGACTCAGCTGGGATCCTATTGTATCACTGGGTGTCTCTTAAGCCCCTTTGATTTCCTCCAGGTTGGAGGAGTGCTTATTGGCACTCTCTTCAATTCACTTGGTACTCTATGTATGGAGGAGGGATTCACCCACACTCTTGACTGGCTTGCCAGGGTCCTACAGCTGGGGCAGACTTGCTACTGCTCCTGTTTACCCACTGAGATCCTCTACTTGCGGAAGAAATTCACCACACTGTCAAAAGCCCACTGAAGTCCTCTGCATGGATGAAAGGTTACTGAGTCTTCCATCATCCCAGCCCACTGCCCTCCTAGGTCCAGGGGGTGAGGAAGAGGAGGGGCAGCTGATGATCTGTGGTCACCCCAGGTCCAGCTACCAAGGAAGGGTCATCTGACAATCTGTGGCCATCCTAAGTTAGAGGGGTTTTAGGGGGAGGGGCAGCTGATGATCCATGACTATTCCATGTCTGGGGTCTAGGAGAAAGGGCAGTCAATGATCCATGGTGGTCTTTTACTTTGTCTTTTTGAGACAGAGTCTCACTATGCAATTCAGGCCTGACCTTGCACTCACTTTGGAACCTAGGCTGGTCTTGAACTTGCAATGATCCTCTTGCCTCAGTCTCCTAAGTACTGGGGTTATAGGAGTGCATCATGACATCTGGCGGTTTTTGTTGTCTTTATGGCCCACTGGTCTTGTCACTTGGCTCTAGCCAGGGTCATCCTCCAACCCCTAGGCCTGTGCAAAAATGCTTCCCATTCCAGTATTTGCCCCCCAAATCTGATTGTAATATTCCATTTATATTCTTAAAAACCAATTGAAGCACAATAATTTTCTATCATTTGTGAATAAGGAACCTATGGCTATCCCTTCTTTTGTGGGGATTTCAGGGACATGTAAGTAATCATGCCAGCACTTTCACCCACTGCCACTGGCACTATCACCATTGTTGTGGTTTATTTAAATGTCCCCCAAAAGCCTCATTTGGTCATGAAGGGAGGGCCTTTCAAAGGTGGCTACCATTTGTGTCTACCATTTGAGTCTATCATTTGAGGCTACCATTGAGGCTACCATTTGAGTCTATCATTTGTGATTGGTTAGTGTCTGGCATTGATATTGGCCATGAGAGTGCTGCACCCACCTAGGGGCAAGTATTCTGCATACAGTATAGAGAAGGGAAGAAGATATGTTTTTCTCTTTTTTCTGTTGAATGGAGTGGTTAGAGTTAAATGTGTCCTTGACTTGGTCAGTCTGTCCTAAGTAGAATGTCCTTGAAACATGTTGGAAAAACAGGTTATATTTTTAGATGGGGAAATATACACTGCTACTGGACCTGGACACTGACATGGACTGGAAGCCTATGAGAAGCAGCTGGACAGTCAAGGCTAACTGAATTTATTAGTCTATTTGACAGACAGGATGAGCATATCCTGTCTCAATAATAGCTACAGGCTGCTAGTTGACTTTTAAGTTTCTGTTAATTTTCTATTACAGTGAGAAATAATTTCCAGGCTTTTGTGTCCAGTGTGTGTGTGTGTGTACGTGTGTGTGTGTGTGTGTGTGTGCATGTATCTCGATTTTTGAAAAGTGCATAGGTATGCTACTATATATGTTACCAATGCAGATATGTAATTACTATATGTCTTGAGAGATAGCTCAGTGTTAAACCATTTACCTAGCATATCCAGAATGTCCTAGCCCTAGAATTATCTCTACAATATAAAGAAAAAGGAGAAAATGAATAACCAAAAAAATTTTAAAAATGAATTGCTATTTGTGATCCACATAATTTCATTATTTAAGGATCATTTAAATCCTAAATTTCAAGAGAACACACAGAAAATTTAGAAGTCATGTCACATATGCTCATTGTTTATCAGTAATATGCAATTATAAATCAAAAATATCATACATTCATATGTTTGCATTTTTTGAAGATTAATAAAAACGTTTTCACAAGAATAATCTTTAAGTATGAGCTAATAGTTAATTCATTTGAGTGAGATATGAAGACCCACATGTGATCCTGAATGTGTTCCTAGTGAAGGTCATGCCTAGTTCATTCCATTCCATTACACTGTTCACTCAGATTATGAGCAGTAGTGATGATAACGATTCCCTTTACTTGTCTTTGGCTATTTTTCTGTTGATCCTGCTGGAAAACTGAGAGGAAGACTGTATTGTCTGTTGGGAAAACATACAATTGTAGGGAATTACAGAACTCAGCAGTGAGATCTGGTGGCCTTGGAGGTGATTAAACACTTTACATGAAGAAGGAAATGGAAATGGGAAAAGATGGTTCTTCTTTCCTTCCTTCCTTCCTTCTTTTCTCCGTCTATTTTCCCTTCCCTCCCTCCCTTCAATCTTTTTTCTTTCCTCCACCACAATTTGCAAGATTTTTGCCTTTGATGTTATGACAGTCAGAATCTTCAAAAAAGAAAAAAAAGCAGGAACCTTTTAGTGTCAAAATATATTAATTTTATTTAAGGCAATATAGAATAAACTATCTCTGCAAAGTATATGCTAACCTACTGTGAAAATGTTTTAGTAAATGAATACCTGAAACTGTGCCCTTTTCATTCTCATCTCCTCTTTTTAGGTGATGCAGAAGGCAAGTCACATGAGACAGAGACTTGAAATGAAAATCTGCTTACCTATAGCAGCCTTCTGTAATGTGTAGGTAGGGGTTTGGCAGAGTAGGAACTAAAAATGTCCTTTGTAGATGTTTTTGGCAAACAAAAAATAATTGGTTTGTTTAGGAATGGAGCTTCTGCATCATTGAATTTGCATTCAAGGAACTCCTGACAGATGGGGTAAGGAAAGGGACAGGTGGTAATGGAAAGACTGGCCCTCTGGGTTCAGAATGGCAGTGGTACATGGCAAACTTTCTTGAGCTGATGTGTTTCAACTTAAAGCCAGTTGGAAAGCTGCAACCCTAAAGACGCCCCCAGCATTTAAAAATGAGGATCTAAGGAGTGATTTTTATTTTTAGGCATCTGATCACAACCTACTACTGGCTTAAATACAGTAATATACTAAAGAGATAATGTTATAGATAATGGAAAATGATTCTTGCTTACAAGATGAGCTTGGGAGATCCATGCTGGACCATTCTGTTGTAACATACTATTGTGCTAGTTCTTTGGAGAGGAAGCCTTCTTCCAGGTGGACAAGGAGCTCTAGATGATGCCTTCATGAAAGTTCTGAATGTGAGCTGAGGCAGCATCAGCAGAATCTGGTTTCACACAGCAGAGGTTTTGAGTGGATGGACATCAAGAGTGTAGAGTCAGAGGATAGCTGAACCTGCAGTGGAGTAACTGAAGGAAGAATACTCATAGTTTTGAAGCCAAATATGAATGCTTTTAAATTCTCACTTTCCCCCTGACCAAACATGAGTCCTTGGTGAACTTCCTTTCTTTTCTATCCCTGGTATTCTTATCTAAATCACCAGAAAATATTATCTCTGAGTGGTTAGATGACAGTCGTGAGCAACAGCTCATGGACCACAGTCTAACAGTAGTTTTTCTCTATCCTTTCTCATCTCTATACCATTCTTCTTTTCCTGCCAGCTTTATGTCATTCATTGGCTACTTTACCTCTCAGGTGTACCCATGGTGGTCTGTGTAAGAATGACATCAGATGCATCAATGGCAGCAGAGGCATGAGTGATGAGTGAGATGCCCTGGGAAGCTCCTCTCAGACTCTGAGCATCCAGAATGTCTCCTTCAAGCACTGTCACCTTTGTTTTTGTCTTCAGCTCTGTGGAAACACAAAATAGGTCATTAGGAAGTTTTCTAGATAGACTAGGAATTTTATTAGTAAGGTGACTGTTGGTATGTAGATTTTTAAGAATATTCAAATCATGAAGATGTCTAGGAAAGATAACACTACATGGAAGGAGCAAAGGAATGAAAGTATAGAAATCACATGTTTAGCATTTATTTTCAACAATTAAACAACTTTTGTATCCCATTCATGTTCTGTTATAGAACATGAATCTGAGCAGTAAGCTCTGATGAGTATCATGAAAAAAAGTATTGTTAATGAGTCCTGGGAAGTTTCATCAGATTCATCAAGGAGAGCAGAGAAGTTGTAGATAGTTGGATAAGAGGCCAACTTGGCATTTAATTTGTGTAGGCAATGATGAACCATTTAGGGATCTGGAACTGCAGGAGGAAGAGAGGCAGGGCTGTGAATAGGATACTCACATTGTTATCATGATGTTCAATGTCCTTTGTGAGGACATAAAAGAAAACAAGACTGCAATTCACTAATCAAAATATCTCTGCCAGAATTCATAAGCGGTCAAACCAGGTCCCAGCAGTAGGAGCAGAAGAAGGGAGACCCACAAGTGGTGAGTTTCAGGCCTTTTCATGACAGGTCTGGGTACTTAACTTGATCTATGATGTGCAGAAAATCAGTTAAGCTCATCACTAGTGTTTCCTACTTGTGTGACTAGGAGGAGTTGAGTGGAGTCATACACAGAAAATTCAGGATGGGTTCTTCTGATGCACTTAATTGAAAATGTCTTATTATGCATTAAATAATATCAGTAGCAGATATCCATGAAGTGAATGAATCATCTACAAGTGCTTTCCATCCCAACTGTCTAATCAGGACAGTGGTTACAGCATGAATATGTCCAGACATCAAGTGATACACAAATGTTTGACACAATGACACTGCCATGATACGGCCAACTCAGTTTACCACAAAAACTCCACTCTCTGCCACTGCAGACTACAGCAACACTCTACATTTGTTTATGCTGTATAACATGCAAACAAATGAACAGTTGACTCACTGTGTTTCCTAGAGTCTTCAGCAGACAGGAATTCTGATTCTGATTTCCTATGTGAAGGTGAGCAAACAGGATCAGCAAGTTACAGGCACCATTCTCCCCTCCACAGATTCCTGTCTTTCTTCTACACACCAAGTGCAGGACAATTTTCTGAAGCTGAATGAAGATAAGTGAGCTGAACTGAGTGTGTCAATGATGGTTCAGGATGATGGAGACAAACAATCAGAGGAATAAAACTAGGCTGATACAGAAGCTTCCTGTGATGTAAGAACTATTTCCTGAAATCCTGTGTTGAGTTGTGTTTCTTTTCATCCTTTGCCCTTGTCCGCTAACCCAAGAAGCCTGCAAGTATAGGATGGTGAGGAAGGATTGCAATAGGTATATGGGTGTATGCCTGAGCATGACGTCTTCCTTTATCACGTATCATGTATTATTATTACTTCTACCACTACCATTACCACTACTACTACTACTGCTACTACAGCTACTATTACTACTACTACTTTCCTTTGGGTTTCTTAAACTACTGAATTCACAGTGCCAGGTCTCAGTAATGGCTGTGAGTGAGAGGTAGGGGAAGCCCAGACCTGGAGAGAAATAGGCTCTCACCCTATCACTGCTCACAGGCCCTGATCATTCAAGACAGGACACTGTGGCTGCTTAATAGTGGAGCTATCTTTTCTTCCTTTCCCAAGTCATGTGGGTTTTGCCATTCTTCTTTATAGACAGAATGTATATTTATTTCTAGGTGTTTAAGTGGATTACAGGAAAACCTATTAAAAACACTGTTAGACCTCCTGGATCCCAACTTTCTTTACATTGTTCTGCTCATTATAAGTTAGACAAATTAATTAACCTCTCTATTCCCATCTTCCTCCAACAAAATTGAGTTTAGCAATGTTTCCTATCTTCTAGACATATCTCTAAAACTGTAAGCATGGTACCAAGTTGCTGAATTATCACCATGGGAAGCTACTTCTCCAAGATAAGTTCTGTGTTTTCCTGCCACCAACAATTACATTGAAAATTTGTAGAGGTAGCATGTTTACAAAGAGTTCTACTCATATTTTAATATTTGCTTATTGGACATACCACTGAAGCAGTTGAATGAAAACAGCTGACAGTGGAAGAGGTGAGAGAAGAGGAGAGATATGGGTTGGTTAGGATTTTCTGGATGGCTTTCTGTTTGTTTATATAGTAATTAATGCAGCCTTATGCCATAAACACCTAGACCACAGAATAATGGGTTTAAGGGTCAGTGGTGGACAATGAAAAAGACTGAAGTCTAACTGTGCCAAGTGTTAGACCCATGCTAGAGTGATGTGGATTCAGGGATGGAATGTAGATGGACTTCTAAGATCCATTATTTTCCCATGACCTGAGTTTCCTTTCCCACTTCTTTTGCAGCTGGATGAGTCCTATTTTTCTACTGTCACTACTGAGTAGTTTTACAGATCTAGAGAAAAGTAGCTTGGAATATTTGATATTTTTCCATGAGCTTTATTTGTACTAAGGGCAATGATTTGTGAAAAGAACAATAGAAAAGTCCAGTCACTCTGCTTCACTCTCCTTTTGGGGATGAAAAGAAGTAAAGCATGGTAAGAAAAATATATGAGGGTCTCAGTTGAGGAATGTTGGTCATGCTGCTCCTCACTTGTGTGTACTACAGTGACTTTGTACAGGTAGTTATGTATGCATTCTCTCTCTTTCTCATGTATTTACACAAGAGCAGATTTATTTGCATTTCCTTTATCTTACCTTCACCTAAAATGCTGACTATTCATACCCTAAAAGAAAGCAAACCTTGAGATTCAAGGCAACCAAGAGAGCAGAGGACTCATGCTTGAGGCCCTGGATCAATAGTCCTCAGCAGGTGTTGGAGGACAGTTACCTAGTTCAGACACATGAACAGATTAACAAATTGCAGGTGAGAGAGTGATGTGATGAAAATAGCTGAAACATAGAGAGGCCCAGTGGCACAGTGGCTGCCTAGGGCCACGCAGAGTAATTCTGAGTCAAACTTAAGCAGAAGATACACAGTGTGGGAGGCATCCTGGTGTTAGGCCCAGAAAAGATAGGATGCCTCTGTTTGTTGGGGGTCAAAGAGTGTGCTGTACTCACCATCGTTTTTGCTTACCATAGCCTCAGCTTGAGAAAGATTTTCCTACTCTCACCATCTTTTCTTAGCATTTGCTATGAATCTAAAAATATATGTGCATGCTCTTATATTCTTTTGACCTTTGGCATGAGCTTGAGGAACATGTGCCTAAATCATAGGAAATGATTGTAAGCCCAGGTTAAGTAGGGTCTCATTAGCATTACAATTTTAATCACTCAAAGGGTTTTGACAGTCACTGTGGTATTGTTCAACTCCAAATAAAACTCAAAAAGTGCTACAATTAATTGAATAGAATTTTCTGGTAGGTATAATCACAGGCCCTAAGATAAGCAAAAGTTTTCTGAAAACCTGAAGCTGGGAGGAAACTTGCTCTTGAGTTTTCTCGTCATCATACTTCCACTTTGAGAAGTGCAGTTCTTCAATATATTTCAGTCTTTCTTACTTTGGTCCTGCTTAGTTGTTCATTAGAGCCTGCATATGGACTGAGATTGAGAACAAGTGTTCAGTAACAAGTCCAGAAACCAATCTCCCATCAGCGATACAAGATCTCTTAACTTGCACATCCTTAGTTGCTTCTGATGAGTGTGGACATTGGAGATCCCTCATGGCTCCAAATTTCCTGTATTTGTTTAAAAAGCACTCCCTCACACACTTGCTTAGGCTGTAGAATGGATCCTAACATGAAGTTTCCAGTTCACTTCCTAGAGAATTCTTACTTGATGTCTGGTCTGAAGACCTTGTCCAGGGCTCTGACCTCTTGCAGCCCCTCTTCCTGCACCACCAAGTGGACAATCCGCTGGCCTAGGAAACCTCCTGCTCCTGTCATGAGGCAGCTCCAGCCTGTCATTGCCAATGTAAAGAGCAGGGCACAGTGAGCAGCAGATGTGATGATAGGTGACTCTGGAGACGGTTAAAGAAAAAAAATAGTTCAATAGGTACAGGACACACAAACTTCTTCTAATGTCAGAGAGAGGAATTACTCAATTTGACCTTTGTACTCTCATACTTTGTTATGACTTCTCACCTCACCACACTCATGCAGTCATAGATGGTGCTTTGTAGATGTGGCTGCCTGATGCTGAAATCAGTTCATGGTGCAATGATAGAATCAAGGGCAGTATGATAAAGGGTGTGCAAGCTGCTCACCCTGAGTTTTCTGCCTAATATATTAGAGAAGGAACTCAGGTCGTCTTTTGCTTGCTTTTGCCTGCCTGCTTGCTGTGAACTATTTGTCTCCTGTGATGCCTCTCTGACATTCCACTTTGCCTTGGTGCCACACAAGAATGAGCAGAACTCTCCAGGAACTGTGGGCTAATTAACTAAAGATTTCCTCATTTGCCTTTATAGCTCAGCAGTGAGGCAAGTAACTGAGGCATGTATAGATTTCATCTGTGATTGCAATACGTACAATGGCAGTGTTTGATACTACGTTCGACAGCTTGAGGATTTAGTCCATGACACCTCCCAATCACTTTAGATAAACATTACAAAACCTAATTTTCTTTAGTTGTTCTTTAGTTGGATTCCCACAATATGTAGATGTGTTTTATTAAACGGAGGATCATAGAATACAGAGCGAGACTCACAAATTTAGTAGGTTGGTTATTTTTGAAGGGTTACAAGTAAAAAGCTGTGAAATATAGATGAATTGGCAAGGAGCTTCAGTGCTCTTGCTGTCCACAGACCCACTGGGAATGTACAGGTGTTGCTCTCTTGAAGCTCTCACAGCCCTGTCTTTCAGTTTTTATGGAAATTACTATATACATGTGATTAATGGATTTATGTAGATTACTGTAAACACATGAACATTTATGTCAAAGAATGATTGGATATGATTATGACTAAGTGATAACAGACTGGTAGGTATCCAGTTAGATCTTTGAATTTAGATTTCTCTGCATTATTTCTTTGAGTTCATGGAGCAGATCCACCCTGTAATGGAGTTTTCTGGACCGTAGGTATTATGAAAAGACAAATCCTTGTCTCCAAGCAGAGATCATGAATATCTAAGGAATAAAAAACTAAAAAGAATCTAGCATGTTACACAAATATCATCCAAACTTTAATATAAGCAGTACATCATATTATATAAAAGAGTCTTCCACCGAAAACCTTCAGTTTGCCGAATTACATTTCAAAGGCAGGTCGATCAGCAAACAGTTTGACCTGCAAGTATGTTGAATAGTCAGTGTAAGATACAATATTTTCTCTTGGTTGAGCTTTGCTGAATGTATAAATGCAGTATTTTCATAATTTTATCTTTTTGGCTTTTCATAATTTTATAATATATTTATCAATTTCTTTGCCTGAAGGTGTTCCTTCTCTTCTTCCTCTTCCTCCAATTCACTAATATTCTAATTTATTACCTTTGAAGGGACATTATCATTAGACATGGTGCTTGTCTACCATATCCTGAGACTACTGCATCAGGCAGTAGGTGAAATTTAAAAGGACTTTCAGTGGAGTGAACATATTTACACGGAGATATCATCATTTATCTCTACTGATCTTTCTTCCAGATCCACCAGCCAAACACGAGGGTATCAAGTTGAAAAGTTCCTCCAGACCCCCTTATTTTGAGTGTGAACACAAAATCCTTAAAAGGGTGTGTATCTGTCTGCCTGCTATTGGACATTATAGGTGCTACAGGGTATTGCTTAGTCCAAAAAATGACAAGTACCTATTTAAACCCTTACACTAGCTTTTGTTGTAACTCATTTTTTAATCTCTGTTCATTTTCCTCTTGCACCGGGAAAGCACAGTTCCATCTAGAGTCAGTGTGTACTCCTCTCAAGGCCTATTTATTGCATATAGGACAAGTGGCAGTCTCATGTTCAGAAAAGTTTAGGGCTTTCTCACTGGGAAATCTTCCATCTTAACCACCTGCAGTCCCTGTCCCTTTGGAGAGCAGGTACAAGAGTTGTTATTAGCATTAGGTGATAGAAGGGGCAAGAGAAGATACATCTTCATTCAGCACCATCTCTGTATTGTTGGAGTACCTTCATGTCAACTCATTTTGTGTGGCAAGTGAGCAAGAGAGGAAACCTAAAGTGAGCAAATGAGGACATCAGCTTTTCAATACCAGTGACTTTTTAAATTGGTTTTTATTTTAGGAGAATAAGACAAACTAACAGAAAAAATCAAATCAGAACAGAACAATGCAAACAATGTAGGACTTCAAAACAAGACAACAGGAAATCAACAGTGGCTACCATAATGTCTTTTGTTTTCTTTGAAATAGTTATCCGTACCTCTCAACATGATACAATCAAACAAAACAAAATAGTATAAAACCCATCAAAGCACAATAATGAAACCATAATGAGACTTCACAACAAGACAATACAAAATCAACAATGGCTACCAAACCCTCATACACCATGAAATCAAATCATAGAAAAGAGACTAAGAGCAATCAAAACAAAAGAATGAAATGATTAGAGGATTTCAAAGCCCGATAACAGGAAATGAAAAATGGTTGCTATAATATTTTGTTTTCTTTAAAAAGGCTGCCCATACCATCAGACACAGTAACATCTAACAAAACAAGAAAGAACAGAACCAAGTTTAACAAAATTTTGAAAATAATGTATGAGTTCAAGACAAGACAATAAGAAATTAACAGTGGTTACCATCTTTACCTCCTAGGGGTTCCTCCCCTATCATTTTCATAGTATCTATTGTGCTTTGTGGATCCCATTAACTCTGTTATCTGTGCTAGGGTTCACCTGTATAAGTTCAAACCATTTCTCCCATGAACATAACCTTCAGTTGCATCCATTTACAAGAAAGTTGAGATTATCTTACTTAATAGCTGGATGATTTTCCACTGTATGAAAATACTTTCTTATCCATTGTGTGGTTGACAGGCAAGTTACCCTTGCTTATTTCTGGTCTCCTGTCATATGTAACAATTGTTTTTTTCTCCTTTGATTTTCAGTCTATAAATTTTCTTTTGAGTTAAACACTGTATATTGATGAATTTTTTTAGTTTTATACTGTATATTGATGGATCCTGCCTTTTGATCCACTCTCACTGTGTTTCTTTTTATTGCTGAGTTGAAGTCTTCTCCATTAATGGTTACAACCAGCATACATCAGTTTGTCTCTGCCATCTCATCCTCCTGTTATTGGCTCTCCACTTTTTCTCTTCATTCAGTTGCCTTTCCTTTTTGCCATCCTCCTCTGCTGCTGTTCTTGGAACCACAGTCATCTTTATCTCTCTCTAGAATATCCTTCAGCACTCTCTGTAAAGTTGGTTTGGTGGTTACAAATTCCTTCAGTTGTTCTTTATCATAGAACTATCTAGTTTTTCCATCAGTTTTGAAAGATAGTTTTTCAGAGCATATGATTCTGGGTTGGAAGTTGTTTTCTTTTAGGGTTTGAAACACTTCACTCCAAACTTCTTGACTTGATGGCTTGTGTTGAAAAGTCTGTCATGATCTCAATTGGTTTTCCTTTATAGGTGAAGTGTTTCTTTTATCTAATAGCATGTAATATTCTTTTCTTGTGATGATTTTCCAGGATCTTGATTATTATATGTTTAGGTGTAGGTTTACTTTGGTTATGGCTAGTTGGAGTGCTGTAGTCCTCGCTTATCTGAATGCCAGATCCTTTGCCCATATTTGGGAAGATTTCTGCTATTAACTCTCTAAATAGCCTTTTTTTTTTTTAATTGGTACCAGGGATCGAACTCACGACTGCCTGCTTGCTAGGCAGGTGCTTATGCCACTGAGCTAAATCCCCAGCCCTTAAATAGCCTTTTTATTTCATTTGTTTTGTTGCCTGCTTTCTCACTGATACTTATCACTCTTAAATTATTTTTCTTTGTGTCATCTTTCAATCATTGCATTGTTATTTCTTGGTTCCTTTTTACTTTTAAGAGATCTTTTCTTTCATGATCACTAGTTATGACTCTGTCTTCAAGGTTTGAAAGTCTATCTTCAGAGTCTTTCAAGCAGTTTGGCTGGTTTTTGATTGACTTTTTAATTTCCTGGATATCTGTTTCAATCTGTTCATTCCTTGTAATTCCTCTCTTTATTGCTCAAAGTTTCCATCATTTTCCTATGCTTCTGATTTTTTATATGCATTCTCTTTAGATATGCTGAGCAATTCTTTCATTATATTGTTCATTTCTTCTTTTATCTGAGATATTACTTCTGACTTGATTGCTTTCACAGTCTCATGAAATTGTTTCTTTACTTCAGTTGCTATTCTCTCAGAGCTTTCAGGTGTGCCACTTCCATTTTCTTCCATGACTCTATCTCCTAGACTTGTACTGTGTTGGCTGATATCTTTTATTCCTTTGTCTTGACATTCTCCTGGGATCCTCTCAACAAACTGGGGTGGGGTCCAAGGTCCTTCTTATGTTTACTTCCCCTCTGCAGTGTAGGGGAATGGGACAGGCACCTGAGTTTCTCTGACCTCAGGTTTGCATGGAGTAACAGGACATGAGGCAGTCATCTCTAGACCCATGCAGCTACACTGACGCTTCCCCAATGGCCAGAGGCAGGTGGTGGTGGGGGGCTGATTTTGTCAGCCTATGTCTACACCAGGACTCCTGAGACAGTCGTAGGAACACAGGGGCATATCTGTCTGATTCTCTTGGTGGGTGATGGATGCCAGAAGGAAGCAAAGGTGTCCAATGGGGGCCTGCAGGTGCACCAGGTTTATTTGGCTGCAGGTCCCTTCTTCCACTATCTGCCTGCAAGAAGCAAGACTTTGGATGGTGGTTGCCAGAAGGCAGAATTGGATCTTTCTGAGTCTCTCTGCTCCAGTTGGCTGGACATGGGAACAAGTTTTTCAATGGTGGCTGGTAGCAGGTGGTGACGGACATGGCTGTATCTCTCTGCCCATGCTGGCTAATCACAGGAATTATACCTTCTAATGGCAGTGGCTGGCAAACATAGGTAGATCTTTTTAAAAAAGTTTACTTAGATATTTTTTTCTTTTAACAGCATTTATTGGATCTCTGTTTGTAAGATAACATATCAAAAATGTGTTTCAAGAAATTATAAAGATTGAGGCCAATCAGAAACTAACAGCAATTGTAAAGCTGCTAAATGTAAAGTTGTAGGCTTCATTTTAATCATCATAAGTTCCATTGGTTGAATTCTTTCATTGCTGAAATAAAAAATTTGCAAGACTTAAATCTCATTGAGAAGCTCTCTCTATAGTTTTTGCTAACACTGAAATTTAAAAGATTTGGTTTTTACATCTTGAAAAGTTTTTAAGTAATCATTAACATTTTTGTGGTAGCCTTGATGGTCCACGGATCTTGTCATGTGGCTCCAGCCAGAGTCATCCTCTAACCCTTGGACCTGTGCACATGTGCTCCAATATTTGCCTCAAAGATCTGACTGTGATATTTCATTTATATTCTGAAAAGCTAGCCATGTGTTGTTATGCCAGTATGTTCACCCTGTGCTGCTGCACTATCACCAATTAATGATGTAAGCTTTGTGCCTTCCATACATTCAGGCAAATGGGCACATGCCAGGGTGCCTAGTGTGGGCAGAGGCACAGTTGTGCAGACCCCTGTGAGTAGGACAGCATGGTACTCAGGAAAGTAGAGGCAGGCATGTCCAAGGCTTACACCTGCTCTGGCAATGAATGGGGAGTTTCTATAACCCCCATCCACCTGTTAAGTACACTGCCCGCTGGAGCAGGTTACTTCATCCCCCAGCCAGGCTTTAGGATCTGTGGTTTGCAGAACTCTATGATTCCTGCCATGAGCCACTGGCATATACCAACCCAGTTTTCTCCTCTGTTCAAGGAACTGTAAGAGGTGGTGGTAGAGGCAGCACTCTGAGATTTCTTACATTCTTGGTTTGTGGTGGCCCTTTCAAGAATCTGTGGGTGTGTTGATAGATTTCTCCTAGTGCTTTTTCTGCCAGACCTTTCATACTGAATTGGTCCTTCCCCTAAAACCTCTAGTGTTGGGGCCTGCCTTATTGGTAAAGATTTTGCTCATTGGGAAGACATCTCTTCCTACAAAGGCTCTGCTTTAAGTGTGGGAGCCTCTGTTTGGAGCACTTATGTTTACCCTGTTCCTGCAGCAGGAGGTGTTGACTCCAAGCTCCTCCATAATGGATTTAAAAGAGATCAAAATGTGTTTCAAATTGAACAGACATTAGAGGAGATTATTTATTCTATGCCTGTATAATTTTTAAAAAAATTTTGTGTAGGCACATGAATTTTATGATCTGCTTTGCCCCCAACAGTCCCAGTCAAGAAATTACTTGAGCCAGTAGTGACATTACCTCACTATTTGAGCATCCTCATGTTTGTCATGCAGGGTTCCATATTTGTCTCTTATCTACAGTGACATATATTATGGATGGCCTTCTTAGAACAGGTGCAGCACCAGTTATTGGAACCTTGACTTAGCATGACAAATCCCTTTCTCAAGGATAGGATGAAGTAATTAAAACAGAGACAAGATATTTATTTCAGTTACAAGAAAAATTGCAAAAGTCAAAACACAGTGAAGGACTAAGATAAAGAGGTTCAGTGTCTCTAGAACTTCTTAGTTGCACAGCTGGAATTGGGGGGTGCACTAGTGGGCTGCAAGCAGTGAAGCCAGTGAACTGTAGATGTGTTCGAGGTTTTAGAATGGAGGAATGTTACCTTTTAGGCAAAGTACACAGGAACAGATCATAATAAACTAGTAACTGGACCACTGAGCTAGAAGGAATTTAGATAAGCCAAAATCCTCAGATATTGTGTTATCTTGCTTCAGATGCTTAGAACACACAGACCATTGGCTGGTTTCAGACCTGGTCTTAGGGCTGCAGATAAATTTCATCTAACATAGGCTTCTTGTCTTGCCAGAAGTCACATAGTACCAAGACAGACTCTCATTTTAATTTACATTTATCTTCATTATGATTATTTCTAGGTAATTTTCTTATAATGGTTGCAGCAAAGTAGATTCTTTGTCAAATTAGATAAAGTTGCCTCATTTGAAACTATGTATGCTTGTTTTCTGGAGATCAACTAGGTCTCTCAGTTTTAGCTAGTGTTATAAAATTTTAGCTCAAGCATACCTACCCATTTTGGTGGAATGTAATATAGGAGTTCCATTCCTATCAACATCCTATTTCAGTTTTTTAAAATGGGAAGAAAGAAGAAATCTTAATGCTTATGACACTTTTGTGATATTTGTGATACAGAAATACAGGGAAATCAATTGGTGCAACCTGTGCAGCTTCACAAAAGTAGCCAGCTCACATGGCTCCTCATTTGCTTTTATCCCTGGAGATTCAACAGAGCTCCTGTGAATGCTGCTTCACTAGTTGATCAATGATTGTCATGACTTAAATCAACAGACTTCTTGTTTGTTCCCTTTTGCCCATAGAAATCCACAAAGTTGAGAGAAAGAAATATAAAAAAAGAAGGAAATCAAATAGGTACAAGAACAAAAGAAGAAAAGAGAGAATGTAAGGCATAAAGGAGGAGAAGACAGTTAAATCTTTAAGTGTGGAGAATGGATTTGCATAATTTAGGATAATTAGGAGATATATTTATTGTGGAAGTTGAGACAGTTTCCTATTACTTCCTAAGGACCCAAGATCTACTTGGATTTTATGAATGGTAAGAGTGAAATCTAAAGCTACATCAGACCACAATGGTCAGCACTCTTGTATTCGGGTGTATTCTAGAACCATCAAGGTCTCTGACATTTCAATTGAAAGCTAGAAGCATCTCTGCTTACCACTTAATTCCTAAGTCAGTTGTTGAGGGGTGCTGCCCTTGTATCCCTCAGCCCAGTATCTAGGTTCCTTTAAAGATTCTACTGATTCTAGAGCTTTTTGAACAGGCCATGGAGGGAGAATATACACCAAAATTCAAGGGAATGTCTCTCAGTGATAAAAACTTGACGCTCTGCTCCCTCGCTGCAAAACTCAGTACAAAGTGTGAGATCTTCATTACTATCCATGGAGATCGGATCTCACAAGTTCCTCATTCCTGCCACAGGAGTCTTGCCTCCCAGTGATCTGGTGAAGCTGAAATGTGGTAATGTAAGTCATTTAATACATGCCTGAAACCTAGCTGCTCAGCACGATTCTCAGGTGCACTTCTGGCCCTGCCATCACTCTTCCCACAGCAATTCTATATGCCTTTCCAAGCAGCACATGACTACAATTGGAAAGGGAAAGGAAAGGTGAAAAATGTGAGTTAACAAAAATTATACGGGTTCCAGGTTAGGCAATCAAAGTTTTATTCCACTTTTCCTTGTGCCTTGTTAAGCATTGTAAGGTTTTTCACAGAAAAGAAACAGTATGTTTAGTAATGGGAAATGAAAAATAGGCATTTTGTAGCCTTATGAAGACAATAAGTTGCCATGGTTTCACAGTCAGGCTGTAGGATCTGCGCTTGTGCCTTTGACAAGTTTTGGAGGAATCCAGGTTGAAGAAGCAGATAAAAGCATCAGGGGTCACACAGAGCCACATCCTTATGATGGTCACATCACTGAGTCTTTGTCTTCAAAGTCCCCTTGTGCTGCTGCACTAGTGAACCAACCCACTCCCCTGTTTTCTGCTTGGCTTCCTCCCAGCTGAAGAGTGGCTCATATCCTAGGTGGCGTTGAGCTTTCTTATAGGAGACTGTGAACACACTATTTGACAGGGTCAGTAAGTGGCGGGTGAAGGGCGGTTGAAAATTATAAATTGGTCTCAACAGAAAGCTCACCATTTCTAGCAGGAAAGCAAGCCAGTACATTAGAGACAAAGGGATGCTTGGGCCAGAATCAAGGCAGAAGCCCCATTTTTTGCTCAGATTGTAACTGAGGTTATCATAACTTTGGTGAGGTGTGTCATCTGAGACATAATAGAACTGTCCTTGAATATCTGAGGCCTTGTTAGAGTCCCTGAGGGCTCTGGAGGCCATAATGTGGGCCCAGGCCACATTACCAACATAGACTGGATTGGCTACAGAGAATTTGCCTGTGCTTTTCAGTATGCCATTGTTTTTGAGGGCTTTATTCATCTCAGAAGATAAGAATGGGCTTCCTTCTCCATAGATGTACGTGGGCCTCAAAGCACAAGTATACAGGGTGCCACCATTTCTCAGGGGGCAGCCATTAGCTTTCAGCACAGCCTTCTCAGCCAGCCTTTTGCTGCATGGGTATGGAGCAGACCAGGTGCTTTCATGATGGTTGTACTCATTGGTGTTCTGGACAATCTCCTTGTAGGAGTTGGGCCCAGCTACTTCGATTGTGCTTGTGTAGATGAAGATTGGCACGCTGGCTTGTACACAGGCCTCCAACAGGAACTCGGTACCTGCACGTGGTGAGCACAGGGTCAGCATTCATAAATAAACCAAAGGTTCCCCCATGGATAACAATCTTGTTCATATCCACAACTTCCCTCTGAAGTGATTTTTGCAGGCTAGTCAAGGAAAAATATCAACAAAATGGAAACAATATCTATGTTGTCATGCTACAGAAACCTGATTCAAACTGAAAGGAACATGCCTTGTACCAGGAAGTTGGAAGGCAAACTATTTTTACACTAGAGAGCTGGTGAAAGGCCAGTTTTAAATCACCAGCCCTGAGTGAATTTTTGATTTAATTTACACAGGATTTGCAAGCAGGAAATACATAAGTCGACAGCAGATTATTATATAATTGATTACACAAATGATGTCCTATGATGTCAGGCAGATTTATCCTAGGCAGATTTATTTTTAAGGAATTGTTTTTCTTAAAGCCAAAAAATTCTGGCACTCAGGGCTGAGCAGAGTAGGTAGAGTGAAAATTGTGCTTCACTAGGTCAATCTGTTCTAGGTAAAAAGTCCTTGAAACATACTGGAATAACAGGTTGTATTTTTAGATGTGGAAACACACACACTGACACTGGACTTGGACACTGCCATGGCCTGTCAGTCTGTGAGAAACAGCTGAACACAGTCAAGGCTGACTGAATTGATCAGTCTATGTGACAGGCAAGATGAACACATCCTGTCCCAGTAATAGATACAGGCTGCTAGTTAAACTTTTAAGTTTCTATTAATTTTCTATACAGACAGAAATAATGTCCAGGCTTTTGTGTTCAGTACATTTGTGTGTGTGTGTGTATTTTAATCTTTGAAAGAGGCATAGGTGTGCTACTGTGTATGTTACCAAGGTGGATATGTGATCACTATACATCTTGAGATACAGCTCAATGTTAGACTATATATCTAGTATATCTAATGTGTCCTAGCCCTACAGTTATTTCTATTGTGGAAGGACAAAGAAGACAATGAATAAGTAAAAGATAAAATAAAAATTAATTTCCACTTGTCATTCACATAATTTCATTATTTAAGGGTCTTTTAAATCTTAAATTTCAAGAAGCACAGAAAATTTAAAATTCATATCACATATTCTCATTGTTGATCTGCAATATGCAACTATTATATGTGCATATATTTACATTTTTGAAAGATTAGTACACAAGTGTTTAGGTAATCATGATTCCCCATTACATTGTTTTGAAGCCTTATAATGATCGCAGTTGTAATGTGTTTGTCCTGGTTTTTTGTTTTCATTATCTGTGATGGTATGAACAGATAATTTGAGGGAAACAAGTTATTATAATAGCCAGTACTGATATAATATCATCTTACTCCAAAGTCCTACCATGCTCTTGCTCTTCTGTTTCCATTAGTTCTATCACGTTGTACCTTATTGGGTTATATTACATATGAAAGTATAGGGGCTGGGGATTTAGCTCATGGCATAAGTGCCTGCCTTGCAAGCAGTCATGAGTTCAATCCCCGGTACCGATAAAAAGAAAAAAGACAAGAAAAAAAAAGAAAGTATAAACAAATTTCTTATGGAAAATGAGATAATATAGTAACCATTGTTTGTTTTCTGTTAATTGGTTCTGAAAACCCTGTAATACTCTCATTCTCTTGAATGTTTTTATACTATTTTGTTATGTTTGATACTATTGTATATGAAGTTATACTCAACTATTTCAAAGAAAGAGACATTGTGGTAGTTACTGTTAATTATGGGTTGTCTTCTGGTGAAATACTGTTTTGCTTACATTGTTTTGTTCCGATCTGCTCTGTTATGTCCTGTTTTGTCTTAATCTCTTTAAAATAAAAAAGATTAATAACTTTCACAAGAACAATATTTGAGTCTGAGCTAATAGTTGGTTGAATTGGGTGAGATGTGAAGACCCACATGTGATCCTTAGTTTAGCAGGGGAGACTCTGCATCCCTGAACTAGTATCCAAGGTATTTCTGACAGATCAAATAGGGAAAGGGACAAGCTGGGAATTGAAAGACTGTCCTTCTGGGTTCAGAGTGACAGTGGTACATGGCAAGCTTCCTAGTGGTTCAATTTAAAGCCAGAAGGAAAGTTGCAACTCAGAAGAAGCCACCAAGTATTTAGAGATGAGTATTTAAGGAGTGATTTTTATCTTTAGGCATCTGATCTTGACCTACTCCTTGTTTAGACACAATAGTGTGCAGAAGAGATATAGATTATGAGAAATAATTCTTGCCTAGAAAATGTAGTGGGGAGGCCCATGCAGGACCATTCTGTTGTAGCATACTCCTGTGAGACAGCTGTGCTAGTTCTTTGGAGAGGAAGCCTTCCTTCAGGTGGACAGGAGGCTCTGGATGACCTTCATGCAAGTTCTATGTGTGCAGCTGAAGAGGCATAAGCAGAGTCTGATTTCACAGAGGGGAGTTATTAGGTACAAGGACATCAGGAATGTAGAGTAATAGGATAGTTTAATCTGTAATGGAGTAACTGAAGGAAGATTCATTGCTTTGAAGTCAAATATGAGTGATTCTGAATGCTCGCCTTCCTCCTGACTAAATATGTGTCCTTGGCAAACTTCCTTGCTTTTCTTATCCCTGGTTTCCTCATCTAAAAAACAAGAAAATATTATCTTTGAGTATAGTCAGATGAGAGTCCTGAACAAAGGCTATTGGATAAGAACTCAGCAGGTGCTCTACAGGGGGACTTCTCTTTCCCTTCTCATCCCTCTTGCCATTTTTTTCCCAGCAGGTGCATGTTGCTCATAGGCTGCTCTACCTTTCAGGTTGACTTCCATGATGGTCTGTGCAGGGAGGACACCAGATACATCAATGACAGCAGCGGTATGAATAACAACTGAGATGCCCTGGCAGGCTCTCCTCAGGGTCTGAGCGTCCAGAATGTCTCCTTCTACTATTGTCACCTTTGTCTTCATGTTCAGCTCTGTGGAAAAAGAATACAGGTCCTTAGGAAGTTTTCTATATGGACTAAAAATTTTAACAATAAGGTGCCAGTTGGTAAGTAGATTTTCAAGAATATTCCTAGCAGGGAGATATGGAGGAATTAGGACACTCCATGGATAAAACAAAATAATAAGGGCATAGAAATCACAGTGTGTAGCATTTATTGGTAACAATCAAACAACTGTTGCAACCGATTCTTTTGCAGAACATGAATCTGAGTGGTAATCTCTGATGAGTATCATGAACAAAAATTGTTAGTGAGTCCAGAGAAGTTTTATCAAATTCATCAAGGAGTGGGAAAGTTGTAGATAGTTGGATAAAGAAGCCAACTTAGCATTTAATTGTGTAGACAATGAGTAATTCTTCAGGGAATTTGAACTGCAGGAGAAACTGAGGCAGTGTTGTGAATAGGACACTCACCTTGGCACCAGGATGTCCATTATACTATTGCAAAGATATAGTAGAAAACAAGGCTTCAATGCACTAATCATAGTGTCGCTGCCAGAATTCATAAGAGGGCAAACACAGTCCCAGCAGTAGGAGCACAAGAGAGGAGACCCACAAGCGGTGAGTTTGTGGTCTTCCCATTCCAGATTTGGGTGCTTAACTTGGTCTATGATGTGCAGAAAATCAATTAAGCTCATCCCTAGTGTTTTCTACTTGTGTGAGTAACAGAAGTTGAATGGAGTCATGCACAGAGAATTCAAGATGGATTCTTCTGATGAGCTTAATTGAAAACATCTAATGTGTTGAATATTATCAATAGCGGATATCCATGAGGTAAATGAATCATCTACATTTGATTTCCATCCCAGCTGTGTAGTCCAGGAGAATTACAACAGAAAAATTTCCATATATCAGGTAAGATCCACACGTATGACACAAGCACACCTCCAGTGATACGACCATCTCAATTTAGTCCAGAAAATTCATCTTGTGCTACATGTAGTCTCCATCAATCCTGCGCATTTTTTGGGATTTTACAGTTTACAAATAAATGGATGGTTGATTCATTTCCTTTCCTACTGACCACAGAAGACAGGAATTCTGAATCCAGTTTCCCCTGTGTAGGTGAGGAAACCGGATCACTAAGCTACAGGGAAGATCTGAGGGTTCATACCACACCTGCTTCTTCAGCTTGCTGTCTGCACCCCAATGACAGGATGAAATGTTAGGAATTAGATTTTCTGAAGCTGAATCAAGATAAATGTGCTGGACAGAACATGCAAGTGAGGCCTCAGGATGAGGGAAGAGAGACAATCAGAGAAAAAATACTAGGTTGATGGATCCCTATTTGTGGTGGAAGAAGAACCACTCACTGGATTTCTGTGTTATGTTATGTTTGTTTTCATCCCTTGTCTTTGTAAAGTAACCCAAGGTGGCCCTCTAGTGCAGGAAGGTGAAGAAAGGCTGAAGTTTGGAGATGGGTGTATGCCTAAGTGTGGTATCTTCCTTTGTTATGTCTCTACTCTATTATTACTATTACTACTATTTTCCCAGCACAAGAACATAAAATTAAAACAATTAGGTAAAAGGAACAGATCACCTATAAAAGAAAGTCCATCACAATCAACACCAACTTCTCTACACAAACTCTCTAGTCAAGAAATGCTTAAAGTATTTCAAATACTGAAAGAAAATAACTTGCAACTCAGAGTGATTTCTCCTAAAAAACTTATCTCTCAATATTAATGGAAGAAAAAGAACACTTCAGTGACAAAGAACAACTAAAAAAATTCATGGTGGTAAAATCAACCTATGAAGAGTACTGAAAGACATTCCTGACAGATTTAAAAAAAAAAGTCTACAAACCACCAGGCAGGGCAAGATTTAACAGAGGGGAATATCAGAGAATCCACAGCAAAAAATAACATGACAATGATAACACACATCAGTAGTAACCATCAATGTAAATGGCCTCAACCCATCAATCAAAAGAAAAGAACCAGTAAAATAGATTTAAAAAGCACATCAAACAATATGATGTATATAAGAAATACATGTAACTAAAAAAAGAAATTCACAGACTGAAAGTAAAAGAATAGAAAACAATATTTCATAAAATGGAAATGCAGAAAAAAGGAGTAGCTATTCTCTTTGCAGATAATGTGAATTTCAAACCAAGAATGATCAAAAGAGATAAATAAGATCACTGTATCCATATTAAGGAAAAACATCAAGGTGAAGAGATAACAATCATAAATATATATGAATCCATTATGGGAGCACACATCTATATTCAACAAATATTAATACAGATAAAAAAGAAAACAGACTATAATGCAGTTGCAACAGGACCTTAACATCCCATTGTCACAAAGAGATAAATTCACTTAAAAACTTCAGGAAAGAAATAATAGCTCTGAATTGAGCAGGTGAATAAATGGACTTAATAGATGCTTACAGAGTACTTTGGCCAGCAACAATATCAGAATTCACATTCATCTCAGCTGCACATGGGATGTTATCTAAAGTAGACCATATACTAACCCAAATAACATGCTTAAGTAAATGCAATGGAATTGAAGTCTCCCCATGCACATTATCTGAGCATAGTGCAAAGAGTAAATGTTAATGGCAAAACAATCTGCAAAAATTCCATAAATACATGGAAGTGAAATAACACCCTCATGAAAAATCAGTTGATCACAGAAGAAATTAAAGAAAAATAATCAAAAAATATCTGCAATTAGTAGGCACTGCAAACATGGTACCATGTATTGTTCAAATAGAACACTAAGAATCTTTGAGCTTAACTTTCTTCAGGCCTGTGCCTGAACTGTCCCTCTTCCTGAACTGTCACCAGGAGAAGTTGTTCTTCAAAGCTGAGCACCATGTTTTCCTACCACCAACAGTTACACTGCCAATATTGCAGTGATAGCATGTTTACAAACAGTTCTGCTCATATTTTAATATTTGCTTACTGGACACACCACAGACGCAGTCAAGTGAAGAGAGCTGATAGTGGAAGAAGTGAAAGAAGAGGAGAGGTATGGGATGGTTAGGATTTTCTGGAAGGTCTTCTGTTTGCTTATGGGGTGATTTGTGCAGTCTTATGCCTTAAATACCGAGGCCACAGAATTGGGGTAGACAATGGGTTTAAAGGTTTGAGGTGGACAATGAAAAAGACTGAAGTCTAACTATGCCAAGTGTTACGTCCATGTTTCAGTGATGTAGCCTCAGGGATGGAATGTAGATGGACTTCTAAGGTCCATTATTTTCCCATGACCCGAGTTTAGTTTCCCAATTCTTTTGCAGATGAATGAGTCCTATTTTCTACTGTCACCACTGGATTGTTTTAAAGATCTAGGGTAAAGCATCTGGGAATATTTAATATTTTTTCCATGAGCTTTATTTGTAGTAAGGGCAACAACTTGGGAAAAGAACAATGGATAAGTCCAGTCACTCTGCTTCACTCTTCTTTTGGGGGTGAAGAGAAGTAAAGCATGGTAAGAATAATGTCGGAGGCTCCCAGGTAGGAACCCTGGTCATGCTGCTCCTCACCTGTGTGTACTTCAGTGACTTTGTACAGATACTCATGTATGCATTCTCTCTCTTTCTCATTTTTATACCCAAGAGCAGCTTTACCTGCATTTCCTTTATCTTACCTTCACCTAAAATGCTGACTATTTGTACCCTCAAAGAAAGCAAACAGTGAGATCTACGGCAACCAAGAGAACAGAGGACTCATGCCTGAGGCCCCTGGATCAATAATTCTCAGCAGGAGTTGGGGGACAGTTGTCTAGTTCAGACGCATGAGCAGACTAACCAGCTGCAAGTGAGAGAAGTGATGCATGATTTCTAGATGAAAAGTAGAGAGATCCAGAGACCCAGTGGCTCCTTATGGCCACCTAGAGTAATACTGAGTCAGGCATAGGCAGGAGATACAGTGTGGGAGGCATCTCGTGTTAGGCTCAAAAAAGATAGGATGCCTCTGGTTGTTGGAGATCAAAGAGTGTGCAGTTCTCACCATTGTTTTTGCTTATCATAGCTTAAGCCTGAGAAAATCCTCCTCTCGGGATTTTAATTAAATCTTGCTATGAATCTAAAACACATGTACATGCTCTTATATTCTTTTGACCTTTGGCATGAGCCTGAAGAACATGTGCCTATTTCAGAGTAACTGATTGTAAGCCCAGGGTTAGTTTGAAATTATTAACATTGCCATTTTGATCACTCAAAGGGGTTTGACAGCCATTGAGGCTTTGATCAACTCCAAATAAATTAAAAAAGTGTTCAGTTAATTGTATAGAATTTTCTAGTAGGTATAATCACAGGCCCTAAGACATGCAAAAGTTTCCTCAAAACCTGAAGCTGTGAGGAAATGTGGTGAATTTTCTCATCATCTTACTCCCACTTTGAGGAGCACATTTCCTTTAATATATTTCAGTCTTTATACTGTGGCCCTGCTCAGTTCATTTCGAATGCAAAGAACCTGCATATTGACTGAGACTGAGAACAAGTGTTCAGTAACAAGTCCAGAAACCAGTTTCCCAACAGCTGTGCAAGATCTCTTACCCTGTACATCCTCAGTTCTTTCTGATGAGTGTGGACATGGAATATCCATTATGATCCCACATTTCCTGTTTGTTTTAAAAAACATCCTCTCCCACAGTTGGTTAGGCTGTAGAATGGATCCCTAATGTGAAATTTCCAGTCCACTTACTGGAGAATTCTTCCTTGGTGTCTGGTCTGAAGAACTTGTCCAGGGCTCTGACCTCCTGCAGCCCCTCCTCCTGCACCAACAAGTGGACAATCCGCTGGCCTAGGAAGCCTCCTGCTCCTGTCACCAGACATCTCCAGCCTGTCATGGCCAATGTAGAGAGCAGAGCACAGTGAGGATCAGATGTGATGATAGGTGACTCTGGAGAGGATTAAAGAAAACAAAAGTCCAATAGGTACAGGGCACATAAAGTGCTTATAATATCAGACAGGGGAATTTACTCAGTTTGGCCTTTGTACTCTCAGATTTTGTTATGACTTCTACCCTACAACATCCATGCAGTCATAGAAGGTGTTTTGATATTGACTGATGCTACAACCACTTCATGGTTCAATGCTAGTATCAAAGGGTACTGTGATAAACAGTAAGTGAGCTGCTCACCCTGAGTAGTCTACATGATACATAAAAGAAGGACTTGAGATTGTTTTTGCTTGCTTTTGCCTGCCTGCTTGCTGTGGACTGCTGGTTTCCTGTTATGCCTCTCTGCCATTTGACTTTGCCTTGGTGCCAGCCCTCTAGGAGCAGAACATGCCAGGACTGTGAGCTACTTAAACATTTCCTCCTTTACCTTTATCCACTGGGTGTTTATCTCAGCACTGAGGTAAGTAACTGAGGCACACATAGATTTCATCTGTGATTGCAATATGTGCAGTGTGATTGCCTGACAAAATCACATTCTATCTAAAATGTCTAAATCACTTTAGATATCCATTACAAAACCCAGGTTTCTTTAGTTGTTCTTCAACATTAATGTAATTAAATGGAAGTGGTCATGAAATGAAGAGAAATATTTACTTACCTAATGTGTTGGTTAATTTTAAAGGAGGTTATAAAGGATACGATTAGAAAGTTGCCAAATATAGTGGAATTTTCAGGAAGCTTCAGTGCTCTTGCTGTCCACAGAACCCATCAGGTGTGTCCAGTCCTCGGCCTCTGCAAGCACTGATCGTTCAGATCTCTGTCTGTGGGTTATTATGGAGATTAGCATATTCACATGATCAGGAGATGAACAAGTATGTCAACATATGATTGGACTGAATTTGACCAAGTAATAACAGATTAGTGGGTATCCAGTTAGACCTTTGAATTTGGATTTCTCCACGTTTCTTCCTTGAGGGTGTGGAGCAAAATCACACTGGAATGTAGATCATATCAAAAACATAATCTTTGTTTCCAAGCAAAGATCCTTAACATCCAAGGACTATAAAACTCAAAAGAATTTAGAACTTTACTCAATTGTCTTTCAATTATTAACAACATGGCTAGGACGACATATTACACGTAGGTGTTTTCACAATGAGGATGTTGTTTTCAGAATTAAGTTCAAGAACAGGATGATCAACAAGCAGTTTCTTGCTCAGGCATATTGAGTACTCAGGTTAAAAGAAAATATTGTTTCTGGTTTGAATCATGCCTGAGGTATGAAGTTAACATTAGTTATTTTTGTTTTAAAAACAAAAGAATAGAAACAATGTAGAATTTCCCACAAAAGTAGGAATTTGAAGGTAGTTAATATATTGCATATTGTTATTACAAGTAGTTGTTCAGATTACAAGATTTAAGAACGAAAAATGATCAAATGATCAAACAATCAAAGCACAAACTGTTCTTTTTGATAAAATTTCAGAGATTAGTAGTATTGTTATCTATCTTGTATACACACACACACACACACACGCACACACGCATGCACATATACACAGAAAACACAGAACACAAGCAAATAATAGAATCATGAGAAGAAAATGAAATAAGATGTTTTCAAATATCCCCAATTCCTCTGTACTTGCTGATACGGTATCAAAGGTGAATTAACCAACAGCCAACAAAATGTGTCAGGAAGGCAAATTCATAGGAAATATAAACAGATAAAAAGATCTAAGTAGATAATGCCATATTCAAAAAATGCCGTATTTAAAAAATGATCAGAAAGTCTAGAGAAGATGCCAGTAACAAAACTTGGTAAAGTGAACAATTCAAAGTTAAAACAACATTTAAAAGAATGAACTCAGAGACACTAATAAAAAGCTAGCTGAGGTAAACAATTTAATACAACACAAAAACAACAAGCTTAGAAAAGAATGCATTGATAGGGGCTGGAGATTTAGCTCAGCGGCATAAGCGCCTGCCTTGCAAGCAAGCAGTTGTGAGTTCGATCCCCGGTACCAATAAAAAGGAAAAAGACCAAAAAAAAAAAAAAAAAAAAAAAAAAAAAGAATGCATTGATAAGATTTCAATTTCAATTCAATTTCTGAATTTTCAGAAATTCAGAAGAGTAAGGATTCTATTGAAAATACAGGCTATAAACATGACCAGTGAGAGCACAGTGTCAGAACAATATGACAGGGTTGCTGCCAGAGTCCAAAAGAGTGAGGGATAACAGCAAGAGAGGATCCAACAGATAACACAAAAGAAGACAAATTCAATATTAATTGGAATTAATTAAAAATTACAACACAGTGGAAATAATATAAAACAACTGCTTACAAAAATAACAGCACACAGATTTCAAAATAAGAGAAAAGAAATTTTCACCCAGAGAAGTGAAATATATAAAACACCAAAAAGAACCTCTTCATAATACATTACAGTCACAGTTCTGGATATACAGCATAAGAAAAACAGACAAAACAATGAATCACATGTAAAATCAAGAAATAAGAAACATGAATGCAAAAGAAATAAAAGAAAAAGGAGAGTTTCACATATCCCATTAATCTTGCAAAGAAGAAAGGAGAATATGGCAGAATAAATAAATAAATGAATAAATAAAGAATTTGTAAAAAACACAAAAAATTCTTTTAGTTTAGAGTGGTGATTTTCTACCAGAGCCTGCAGGTTTGTCATCCAAGAAGTCACAGATTTCTCTGCTTATTGGGGGAATTTAGTCATATCTATGTTGAGAAACAAGAACAAAGAGCCAAGCATGTGTTTGTTAGGTGCAATTCTGTTCCTGAGATCGATCTGTGTGTTTATCGAAAGTTGTAGCAACTGACCAAGCTGATTAACACTCAACTAATCCCAGTATGACACCCTTATTCCACATTTACACACCCTATATTCATCTATCTCTTCTGCTTATGACCACGTAAATTTGTGGCTTTGGTGGAAAATTTAGGTAGGCAGGAGCAATAATATTCCACTCTTGAACTCTCAAAATACTCATGTATCTTTATTTGGGCAAACTTTCAACTCTAATAGATAAAAGATAAAAGATAAAAATAGGCGTTATAAAGGAATGGGACCAAAGCAAGTCCAAAGTTCAGCAGGAAAAGCATTACATCCCATAGTACTATGCCCAGCATTTGGGGCCAACTGTGAATTCCAATGAGCATGGGAGGCCCCATTTCTATGGCACTGCCCATAATTGCAATTCTCATCGATTCTTTCTAGGGCTTTGCTTGCTCCTTGAAGCTTTCTTCAAATAGTCCATGTTCCTGGCATCTCCAAACTTCTAAGAACTCCATGCATCCAATCTGTCTCAGTCTCACACAGGTTTAAAGACTGCCATTGCAGGGCATTCCACACTTTCATCTGAAATCTGAGTAAAAGCATTCCTGATTCCAAACTCATGTATTGTACATCTAATGAAAACCAGCACCATGTGGATGGCACCAAGATCTACTACCAACTGGAGCAGTAGCCAGCTTGTGTCCCTTTTGGCTGTAGGCTATGAGTTCCTGGATTGCTGAGTGCTGTGAGCCTAATCCAGAGAATCAACTTCTTTTTTTTTATTTTTTTATTTTTTTATCGGTACCAGGGATCAAACTCATGACTGCCTGCTTGTAAGGCAGGTGCTTATGCTGCTGAGCTAAATCCCCAGCCCCAGAGAATCAACTTCTTGAGGCTACCACAATTCTGGAATGTGGTGCTCTGGGACTATCTCCTCAAAAGATAGTCTTCATCTTTTCAAAACTGTTCTTGTACTGTTAGTTCATATAATATTCTTGAGGTATTTTTTCTATTGTTCTATTTCTTTATAGCAAGCAAGGTCTCTATTGGTCCACCTTTGCAGGTCCTAACTTTAATAGAGCCTTTTTTTCTGGTCAAACTCAAAACAGTTTAAATCATTCTGCTGGGCTCTTTGTCCTTGATTCTCAACATAGATATGACTAAATTCCCCCAATAATATCCATGCCAAGTCTAAACATGAGATGTCATCCCAGAACTACTGGAATTGGAGTGAGTATGCCCAGGGATTCTGATAATACACTGAAGAAGTTACTTTGTATGATTGACCTTTCCCAGGTACCAACACTGTGTATGATTCACAGCAGAGGTCCTCAGGATTAGACTCCATGAATACTGTGTGGACTCTTTCTAGACCTAGTGCTCCAAATGGAGGTAGAGGGGGCAGGCATGTGAGAGAGACAGAGATTCAGTTGCATTCTAACACTATATAATAATGGAGGAGTAGGCTGATTGAATACTAACATGATATCAAACTCACATTCTTTGTGTTGAGTTTGCAGAATATAAGGATGTTTGCAGCTGCCAAGAAGGGCTGCCTCACCATGCCATGCTACCTCAGAGGTAACTGTGTATGGACTCACACCTCCAAGAACTGTAAGAAATAAATCTTTCCTTTCCTAACTTTGGGCATCATATGTTTTGTTTCAATGATGAGTAAAATAATAAGACAGAATTTGATACCAGAGGAGTGGGTTGTGGCTGTGACTATACCTGGCCATGTGGTTTGAGAGCCTTTGGAAATGACTTGTGAGCAGAGTTGGAACGGTTTGGAGATGGTGGCTCAATGCATATAGCTGGAACAGCTTAGGCTGTTCTTTACAGGAGATTCTAGCCAGAGCTCAGGAGATGGAAGGGAAGATAAAAAACCAGCTAGTAAAGACCAGGCTCTGGAGGTTTCTGTGGGGAAGAAGGGCTGCATTGATTGTTGGACTCTAGTTAATGTATGGTGGCTTGGCAGAAAGTTTGATTGCATTTTGCTTGTGTCCAGAGACTTTGCCTGAGACTGAGATTAAAGGTGGAGGAGTGATTAATCTGGCAAAAGAAATTTCAAGGCAGCCAAATGTTGAGGGTGAGGCATGGCTTTTGTTGGAGGCTTTTAGCCAGATTTGTGTTGCAAATCAAAAGAAAGAGCCCAACAGAGTAATTTAAAATGGTCTGAGATTGGCCAGAAGGAAAATGTCAGTAAAGCTTTTGGAGTGTAAAGAGAGAGAGCTGAGACTTTGATTGCTGAAAAGGAGCAGAGAAAGAAAAAAGATGGCTAGGGGGCATCCCAGGAAGCAGCATGTCTCCGCCATTGCAGCCTCAAAACTGCAAAAAAGGAGGACTTTGCTCAGAGGAGAAAGCTGAAGAATGCCATGCTCTAGAATGGTGACAGAGGCCACATGAAGTTCCAAAATGGTGGCAGCATATGAGGTTCCAAAATGGCAGCAGCCACACCAGGTTCCAGGATGATGGTGACTTAGAGAAGCTTTCCCTCACAATCAGGTTCACAGAGCCCAATGATCCAGGCATTGACCCCTACAGCCAAGAGAGAGAAATGCCTGGCTACTGCTCCAGCTAGCAGTGGACCTTGGCAGCATCCACATGGTGCTTTTAGGTGCAAGAAAAACGCACAAATTCTGAGGGTAAAATGGCTTCCACCCTGATTGCAAAAGGCCTGGGAGGTCAAGCAGTGTGCCCCCGAGAGGGCAATATGTGAGTATATAAGGATGAAGCCAAAGATGCAGCAGAGACTCCAAAAGTTTGGAAAAGCCAGGAATGTGGGTCATCCAAGGAAATCTGCAAAAACTGAGCAGATGTGGCTTAAGAGAGAAGCTGCAGGAGCTGAAATCCCTGAAAGTGTCATGGAAGTTGAATCACCTGAGCCTTTTGGAGCTTGCAACCAAATTGCTTCAAATGCTGAGCGTGGAACTCTACGAATTATTGTTCACCTTGATGGATGTTAGACTTGCTTTATGTCCAATGCTTTGCATTCCTCTGTTTGTAACTTTTGGAATAGTAATATTTATGTTGTGCCTTTGCATTTCAGAAATGTTTAAACTTCTTTCATTTGTACAAGGGTTTACAGTTAAGAGTTTGCCACAGATCTGGAGAAGACTTTGGATTTGGAATTTTCAGCAACGCTGAAATTGTTAGGACTCTAGTAACTCTTGGAGATGGACTAAATGTCTTTTGTATAAAGAATGTTCGTGAGTTTTTGGGGACCAGGTGTAGAATGTCATGGTTTATATCAGTGGCCCCCAAGCCGCATGCAATTATGCATTGCTGATTGGTTCATTGTCTAGCACTTTGATTAGTGGTGTGAGTGCTACACCCACATAGGGATGGAGCCAGGATATAATGTAATGGTGGGAATAAGGAGTATCTCTCTCTCTTGTGCCTTTCTGCCTTGCTGTTTGCACCTGCCATAAAGGGCTGCCATAAAAACCAACTGAGTATTGACTGAAACCTGCAAGAACTGTAAGAAATAAAACTTTCCTTTCCTAACTTTGGGCATCAAGTATTTTGTCTCAGCAACAAGTAAAAAGTAACTAAGACAATTACCAATATGATGTCAAAACAACATTTCTTGTGTTGAGTTTGCAGAATATAAGGATGACTTTTGTGACTTTTTCTGAGGCAGGATTAGGAGAAGGATAGGGCTAAAGCAAATTCTTAATTCAGGGCTTCATGTTTCACATATAGGTGAGACAGAAAGCCATAAAAGACTTAAAGTTGAGAGATTCTTTCTTGAGATTTTGTTTAATAGTTGGTCAAGATGACCACCACAGCTGCTAATCTGTTAATGTTCAGTTTACCTGGATGTGTACTGAAGTGTTTGTCCTTGGACAAGATAGTGAGAGATGGATTGAGGAAGGGATCTGCATACTTATTGTTAGTGCTTTACCTGAGCAATGTCTAAGTTGAAGCTGAGGTGCATAAAGTGGAACAAGCAGAGCAAACTCTCCTGAAAGTGCCCTTAGCATTCCAAAAGGCTTTAGCCATGGGTCACCCCCTTATTATGAAGAAGAAGAAAAAGACCAGGAAGTTGGAGATTTGCTTCACAATAAGGGCATGAAGGCAGAATCAAGCAGTACTACCTCTCTAGAAGAATGAATCTGTTTCTGAAAAAAGAAAGTCCTCCTCATGAGTTTACCCTCCTCTTCTTCTGCAGTTCCCTTACTTTTAGCTCTTTTTCTGCCATACCATGAGGTCCAGCCTGTTCATTCCTGTAAGGCCCTTATCTCTCAAACTGGCATTCATTTGGGAGGTGGGATCTGATGCAGATGAAGTGCAGCTGAGTCCTACCCTCTGCTCTCTTTCAAGTGCTTTCTCATCCTGCATTTTTTGTCACCATGTGATATTTTGGAAGCACAGCTTTCTTCTGTGTGTCTTTAATACCTCCTAGAAGCTAGGCCTGAGCTCTTACCTTGTCAGGTGATAGTCAAGAAATATATGTTTACAATTCCTATTGAAACCAGAGTTTAAGTGTGTCTTGTTTAAAAGATATCACACCTGTTGTCCTCTCATGTATTTAATAAAATCCTGTTCATTCTGGCCAGACATCTTTTCTTATGAATACCTTCCTTTCTGTCCCCCTGTATTGTGGACTGATCAGGCTCGCAGCCTTCTAAATGAGTGGATGATGAAAGCTTAAGTGAAAAAGGCATATTGTATGATTTTAGGGTTCTAGGAGGGCTAAAATCCTCTAGCGTAATTTGAGAACTTTTGGAGGCTGAGACAAAACTTTTTGGGAAACCTGTAACCAATTGGTTTTAAACAAAGGAAAGGGATCTTGAGCAAAACAAGGGAAACTGAACAGGATCATAGGAGTCAATGTAAAAACTTTTTAAAGAAGTAGATTACATCACTTTAGAGAACTATCTTATCTCTAAGTTGACATTTACTTCCTGAATGAGATGCCTGCACCTACAGTCTCCAGTTAGTTAATTGGTTTTGAAGTTGAGCATCCTCAGCTGTGGCCTTGTTTTGCTCTTTGAGGCATCACGGCATCATAACCCATGACAGTACTCAGCTGGGAGCAGTGATTTATAGAAGTTTACATGCTATGAACCCATTGCCTGTGTCCAGACAAGGGGCTTAGATCTGGGAGAGACTCACAAATAACCAGAGACAGTCAATTGATTAAGTGTAAATCCTGCTCAGAGTCACTTTGCAGTGGTATCCTTCAAATGCTCCCTCTCATTTTTTTTAACAGAAGTTGAATCAGGTACATCATGGCTACACAGTGTCTAGAAGTTAGGCTATTCTGGATTCTCTCACAGATCATGGAAAGAGTAAGGAAAAACACACAGATTATGCTAAAGACAGTAACATAAAGCCACAAGTATGCCTTTAGATAGTTGAATGGATTTAATTGGTTTAAAGTATCAGAAAATTGGTGTCAATCTTGAATTTATAAACTTTTTGGGTTTGTCAGGATAGTGAGAAGACCTCCTTTTGGAGGGCACTGAAATTTATAGTAATATTTTGATAGTTAGCTCCTTGTACATTTTTTATACCCTCCTACAGATGCATAGATTTTTTATAATGCAAGGGAGTTATGTAGAAATGAGTGGCCTCGTAATGGCCCTTTCATCCTTCTAATAATGTAGACTCTCTATTTGGTCTTTCATCTATAATACAGAAGTTTTCAGACTTCTAAACTATGTCTCTAATTTAGTATCTGTGTTAGGATTTTTAAAAATGGTTTCTCAACAGTCTTTTTCTCACTATGTATGAAATGAACTATCTATACAGAATATGTGATGGCCATTGAAGAAACTGCCACACTGGAGAACTGGAGAAACAATTTCTGCAATAATTGATCAAGTGATTTTTTTTCTTTTTTTTCCCCGTGCATCAGACATTTTGCTAGTGTATGCAACAAACTGACACTAGAGAGTAGGATCATGTTTTAGCACAATTAACAGGGCTCTGATCTGGCATGAGACCTATTATTAATAACATCTGTCTATAAATAGAACCTGCTTCTACACAGTGACTCAAAGTACAACTTGATCACTTAAAGGAATTAGCATTTTAAGATGCAATGCCTTATAGAAACACATGAGGATTATAAATGTAATTGGAAGTTTGGACAGTCATGTAATACATTCACTTAACATGTTTTATGATTTGATTTTACCTTTTTGCCAATCTGTATACTTTTTATCATGACAAGTAAGGTCAATTCTTTAAAAAAAATTGTTGTATTATTTTTATTTATCCACCATAGATTAAATATGGCATAGGCGTACTGAGCCCTGAGCTGGTCCTGTTTACAAGTTTTACAGCTGAAGATTGTTTAGTAATGCTAGCTGAATATGTCTTAAGATCTCCCATAGATCTGTACTTTTATCATATCAACAATTTTTTCCTGTGGTCTCTAGTCAACAAACTCAGGTTGTTCTATTTTTTCTTTAATTTTGCCTGAGATGACAATTGGTCCACGTCAGACAGCATATTTAAGTGTTTTTAAATGGCTAATTATGGAGCAAATAGGTATTTTTGACTTTAATTAACCTGTCACACTTTTGGGGTAGGTTAAATTCCAGGGTGATATCAACCAGTTGTTTTAAAGTGTGTCCCTTCTAAGTTTGATGGCAAGCAACATAGGAATATTTTTATTGAATTTTAAGATCTTTACACACAACAGTGGAAAAACAAATTGTACAGTATCATTAATTGTCCTGTATGGAGTATCAGTAAAGATGATTGGGCTGAATGTCATGTAACTTAGGTTCAGTCATGTCTGGTTTCTGATAAATATCTTTCTAGGTAATAGGTCCAAGTAATGGTGGACTAGGGACATAAGTCTAATACTGTATTCATGAAATACATTTTATACTTACAAGTACTGTTGGCAGAAATATTAAAGCAATCCAAGGTGGTCAAGAGTTATTGTTATTTCCTTTTTGATAACTATATAGCTTGCCTCATGAACTGTCACTTGGATGTCATTTTACTGGATCACTTTTCTTCTTGGGGAGGATTGGTGAGGGGAAGCTGGAAGTGAATGTTTTGGTGGATTGGTAGGTCCCTGTGGTGAGCCTTTATCCTCTGGAGGGCCCAGAGTGGCAGAGCCATTACACAGCACTGTCTGGAGCATTGTCAATCATGTCTCCTGCCAAGGTCATATATTTCTGGACAGAGGCTACCTCATGAATCTATTACCTGTTAAGCAACAAGCATAACCTCCCCACATTACTAGATGCACTGGTCCTATTTTCTTCTTGTCGATGTCTTTTCAAAACAATTGAGCTCTTTTTAGGGCATTCTTATGGGATACTGACCAATGAAGTTTTGCAGAGTCAATTTGTTATCTGTAGCTGAATTTACAAAATTTAAAGTGAAACCGGCTAAATCTAACTGTGCTAGTGGGGTGATTGTATTTTCTCTTTTTGTTTATTTAACTCAGTGTTTGAAGATATATGTGCTTTTTTTTCAATTGCTTGCCTTTGTCTTGAAGGTTGTAAGGAATTTCTGTAATGTGCTTAATATATGATAGCTGAAAAAAGGGATGTAATTGTCAGTGTTTATAATATGTGGAACACATTTAGAAGCAAATGCTGACAGTGTTGTAGAACGTGGCCATTTCTTTCCCCTGCATGACAAGCAGCGTGAATCAAGTGAGAATGTGTATCAATAAACACATGAATGTATTGCAATTTGCCAAAATATATGTGTAACATTCATTCACCAACTATGATTCTATTTTTAGTCTCTGGGGTTGCTGCCCTCTGCTGGCACAGGCCTAGAAACCTGTTGACAGCAGGACAGGACGTAAGAATTTGTCATGCTTGAGACCTGGATTATTGAAATTCTTTGGTTAAAGACTTACTGTTTTGATGATGCTGTGAATGAGATTGTTTAGCTGCATTAGATACAATAATAAATGTGATCAGTGAATGATTTATATATGTTAAAAATCCCAGTAAAATAGAATGAGACCTTATGTGAGCAATATAAAATGGTATTGTTAGATTATGAATTGCTTTTTGTAGACTGAGAAACCAACTAAATAGACCTGGATCTAAAGTCAGCGGTAGGATGGTTCTCTGAGTCACTGAGTAAGGTAGAATGCATAGGCTGAATCACTAATTATGTTGATCGATTTGCAGTTATGTGCTGTAAGATAAATGAAATAGCAATAATGTTAGACTTTTGTGTAGAAAGTCCTGGGATCTCTATTACCTGTTAATAATCCTTCCACTAAATTGCAGGCTTTTGTTTGATGAGCCATCAGTAAGATAAATTGCTTCATCAGAAATGGTTCAAGTTTAGTAGTTCTTGAATTAATAAACAAATGCTTAAGAAAAAATTGAAAAATAAGATCATTGGGAAAATGATTATGAATTTGTCTTACGAAGTCTGCAAGTGTTACTTGTCAATATAGAGATTGCTGTAACAGGATCAAATATTGGTTTAAATCAATAGGCAATATGTTTATGGCAGCATCAATACCAGAGTTGTCTAGACCTTATCCTTTTCATGGTGACAACCTCGGTGATTTGTTCTAAATATAACTGTAAGGTTTTGACTGATTACAAAGTTGAATCTGTTCAACAGGATAAACTTCTTTATTGTAAACTTTCCTGTAGCACCTGCAGGAGAATGAAGAGGATTTAAAATTTAAGAAATAAGAGAGCAATCTGTATCTATTTTAAAAAGTTGATGCTGTTGTAACATGTTTTTAATCAAGGTTTGTTCTTTTTCAGTCTCAATAGATAAAGAATGAGTGAAAGCAATAGCCAGATTTCTTTGTAGAGTATTACATAATTGTTTTAATTGATAGGTAATTATATCCAATTTTGGGTTTATCTAATTTATGTCTCAAAATCTTTTGAAAATCACTTAGAGTTTTTAAGTGATCTTGATGAATTGGTGGCTCTTGTGACTTTTCGTGATGGTCCTGTTAGTCACTAGCCTTCTCACGTAATAATAAGAAATGCATGCTCCACCCTCTGAAATGTTTAACCATGTACTTTTTAGAAAATCTGACAATTCTGGATATAGTTCATTGGGACACTGGATCTGTTCCCCAAGTGGTACATAACATCCTGTCCCAGAAAGTATCTCTTCATTTATTTCTGGATGTGGATAAGGACAATTTCTATTTATACGAACTTGTTCTAAAATATTTTTAACTTTACAACCAAATGAAGGATTTGAGCAGGAGACAGGCATGTTTGAGTTAAATATAGGATGTCATAAGGTATCAGTTGTATGTGCCCAAAACATTTTGTAAAAGTCCCACTGTAAATGGATTTTGAACTCCATTGTTAACCACACTGTCTTAGTTACTTTATGCTTGTCACTGTGACAAAATACCTGAAGCCCAAGTTGGGAAAGGAAAGGTTTATTTCTTACAGTTTTTGGAAGTTTCAATCCACACTCATTTGGCTCCAAGACAGGCGGGCATGGCTGGACCACAGTTCATGGCAGCCGCTGACAGCAAGCTCGAACCAGCAAAGAGCAAGACTCACCTTCTTCCTGCCATTACATCACATCCTTGCTCTACCCTATGTGGGTGGCACACTGACACCATCAATCCAAGCACTAGACAGTGAACCATCACAAATACACAATGCACACTCAGGAGGCCTGGGGGACACACACATAAACCATGACACACACTTTGAGATTTTTTCAGCACTTGTTATCCAAAAGACCTGTGAGCAAAAGCCATTTTGCCATTTCTATGTTGCTGAATTCTAACTGGGAGAAAAGTAAGAGGTGCCAGTGATTTTTCTCTTTTGTGGTACTTTTCCCTTAAAACCTGTAAGTTTCTGGATAGAGCTGTGAGGGACAGTTTTCCTGAAGGCTCCAGAGGCTGCTGAGGGGATCCCATTAAGGATTCTGTTTTGTTGTCAGATGCCTCTTCTCAGAGGTCTTTTGTTTCCTTAGTGTCCAAATCAGAAACTATTTTCTAACCAGCATGACTAGAGTTGGTTTAGAAGTATATCCTGTTCATTGTGCTGCTCCACATCAGGCTGACAACTATAAGGATACAATAAGCGGTAAGAAGAGGCATCATAGCAAAGCATCCAGGGCGGAGATGAATTTGGGAAGAAAAGCTCAGTTAAGTGCATGATGACTGGCATCCAAACAGGCACTGGAATTCTTTGGACAGGGGAGTTTTAGCCTGAATGAGCAAGTTTAATTAGAGTGGAAAGTACGGGAGACAGAGAAGCCCTTCACAGATGAAACTTCATTGAGAATACTTGGAGAACAGTGGGAAATAAAAACATTTAAGAGTGAATCTTGCAGCTGTAGCAAGACATTTTGCCTGGCAGTAAAATGGACAAAAAAATTTCCAGCCAAAGAGCAAAGATATATATGGTTGCTCCAAGGTTTGTCAAATGCCCAGGGGGTTTGTGCACCAACAAGAGACCTAAAAACAGTTTTACAAGAGGTAAATAGATATAATCCATTTTTGCTCAAACAGGCAGTATAGATATTGAAAATTGGGAAAGACTCAGGAAAAATCTTAAAAAGACATATAGAGATAAAAATAATTTCCCTTGAGATATTCTCAGTTTAGAATCTGGGTTCATTCATTTTGGAGGTCCTTACAGAGTTCACAGAAAACAGTTTCTGATTTGGACTCTAAAGAAACAAAACAGGGCTGGGGATTTAGCTCAGCGGCATAAGCGCCTGCCTTGCAAGCAGGCAGTCATGAGTTCGGTCCCCGGTACCGATAAAAAGGAAAAAGACCCCCCCCCCAAAAGAAACAAAACAGCTCCCAGGAGAGGCATTTAGCCTATATTTCTGATCTCCTTCCTATGCCATTTACCACGGAAAGGACAGGCCTAGTGTTGAATTGACTTGCTTCAAGGATACAAGTGGATACTACATAGGAGAATCACAGTCTGAAGCTGAAAGTAGGACCTATATACAGGGAAGAGGTATTACAGGCAAGAACCCCTGGCAGTAAGTTGATATTGCTGGAGCATGTTCAAGTGATGGCAAGAGATATAGAAATCTTGGGTGGCATTTGCAACTTCTGCCTTAACTGAGCTTTTTCTCCTAAATCTATCTCTACCCCTGGATGCCTTCCTCTGTTGCTTCTTCCCACTGCCTGTTCTATCCTTACACACATCAGCCTAAGGTGGAGCAGCACAATGGAGAGGTTGTACACTTAAACTACTCTAGTTATACTAGTTTGATGGAATTGGGGCAAGTCACTTCAACACTAGCCCTGTCCTCTCATTGGTAAATGGCACAGGAAGGAGATTGGAGCTTTAGGTTAGAAGAGAGGAGAAGGGGAATGTCTAGCTCTGGGGTTGAATATCAAAAACAGCTTCTTCTGGCTTTCAGGAGATATGGCACCTTTCCCGCTTACCCTTAGATTATGCAATAGTAGTTTTGCTATTTGTGGAAGAAATATCTATAGACAAGATTGACTGTATACTTTTTAACCAAAGTGTAAATTTTAATGTTGGTCTCTAGCAGACCAACGAACCATGCACAGAGCCCTAAGTATGTACACAACTGTTTGCCTCTATCTTAATAATCACACACTGGTTCGAAAGATTCCAGCAGTTCAGGAGGAAGGGAATTCTGGATTCCTGAAACAAAGATTCCTGGTTTCTGGATAGTGTCCATGACAGGATGATGCAGGCCATAGATTCACTAAAGGCCCACACCCTTGTTCTGATCACCCATTTTGGCTCAACAAACAGTTGATATGTTGGTCCTAAGTCTTGTGTCTTAAGGATGCACTGCCTGCAGTTATTATGGACAGGGAGGTCAAGGTTACAGAAGAGCTTCAGAACTGTTTCAGAGTATGTAGCTGAGCCAGATCACTTGCCCTCAAGAACACAGTGAGTAAAACACTTTATTCTTGTATTCCACTTCCCTTTGGGGTTTGTTGATGAACCTGTTTCACGCCTTCTAACAATGACTGTTTTCTGCTCATTTGTCTGGTATAGAGTCTTGGGCTAAGGAAAAGGGAAAGAAATTTCCCTCACATGTTTCCCATAACCCTCTGATATTGTACACAACAATTGCTCCAAGAGAGATTCAATTATCCAGCAGTAAAAAGTTTTCAGCAAGAGACTGACACTGCAGCAAGTTAGTGTGCAGAAACATCTTTGGCAACACTGCTGTGACTGGACTCTATGGAGGACTCTATAGGTAGGGTGATTTTCATGTGAGATTATTTAAGAAATAAGGAGGCCTCTACCAAGACTGGGTCACCAGTAATGAAGAGGATATTTTATGCAGTGGATTGGAGACAGAATTAGTAAAATCAAAGGATAGTGTCAGGGAAATATTACCCAGATGTACGTATCGAGAAATTGTGCCATTGAACTGCTGTGACCATGCTCAGTTCTACACAAGTATGGTTCTTCTAGTTTTCTCAGGCTGCATGGTTTTCCTGCCTCACCTTCCTAAGTAGTTAAGATTAAAAGCACCACCATATCTACATGATATGTTAAATAAAAAATTAGTTTTGGTTGTTGCTCTGAATCTCTTGCAGAACATACTTACATAACTAAGTCTTAATTTTTCACATTTTGTATATATCATTTCCAACTACTGATGAAATAATTTCAGACATAAATCCATTTAGGCAATATGCAACAATGGGACTACAAAACCATATCCAACCACGAGGTGTTAGGGTATTGAAGAAATTGGGGAAATCCTAGTCCCTCCTAACAGTTGTCTGTGGATGTTAACTTGAAAAGAAAGTTTGTTCTTATGCCAATTTCATAAACTTGCTCACAGCTGTGGGATCAAAACACAGAAGGATCCTTTCTGTCTCTATAAGTTGATCTTACAGAGAGCTGCTACAGTAGTCTTCCTAAGAGCTGAAGAGGAAACTTCGTTGCCTCCTGCATTATTGAGCATAGCACAAAATTCCCTTCCTTGACTATTATTCTCATCACTAGAAAAAGCAAAATGTTTTAGAGGAAATAAGACAAATTAATGAAGAGTAATCCACTCTGCTGTCCTCTGAAAGAAGCATAGAATGTCTGCTCTGAGAGGAAGAGGACAGATGTGGCTTCTCCTGAGCTGATTTCAGGAGGTCCAGTTATGTGTCCCTGACGCATTTACAGAGGTGTCTTCCATTTCTCCCCCGCTCCCAAGCCCTCCAGTCTGCTCATAGTTGTTCGCTGCTGCCCCAAGTGACCCATATGTCACTTGGCTCTTAGATGCCATTGGTTTTCCTTGAAACATTGGCCCTCATAATCTCCCTTGGAGTCCTACTCATCCTTCAGCCAGCAGCCCAAGTACAGGGTCTTGATTCACTGCCATGAAAACCTCTCCACCTTTGTTTGCTCCTCAGAACTCTTACTGTTTCTTGTGTACAGCACCTCCCATGTCCCCCATGGAATCCCTCCTGTATTCCAGGGCTGACAGCAGAAAGGATAATTGAAGGTCCTCTTTCTTGGTCCAGACTTCCAGTATGTTTTCTTATTACAAAATACTGTTTCATATAATATGGAATTTATTTTAAAAACATGTTTTTAGACTGTAATGAAATATACATTGGGACCTATCACCGAGAACCAACAACTTAGTAGGGGCTAATTCACCACTTAATTCTTAAGTAAGAATTTCACATGTATATTGGTGCAGTAGCCCACACATCCCTTGTGAATTTATTGTCATACTGTTTTTGAAGGTTAGAATTAGCTGCTAATATATAGAGGTGAAAATATTTAACATGATCTGGGATTCTGCTTCTTCCTTGCTAGATCTTGAGCTGGTCGTCACCACTGGCCACTTCACCCAGGCTGTCTGAGTCTGCCTGCTGTCACTGACACTCAGTGTGAATCCAGGCTTGACTACTGTCCCCAGAAAGCCCTGCTCAAATGACTTTGAGCTTCTTCTTCTAACACTATGCTCATCATCCCTAAGCTGTTCCGCACTTGCACCCAGGTCTCTCATCTTCCCTAGTCTTCAGGCTTCCATGAAATTTCCCCAAAAACTTTTTCAAGTCTACTTCCTTCTCTGTGCCCATGTATGCAGCAACACTATCCAATAGCTGAGCTCATATCTGCAGTTTCCTCTTCCTTCACCACAGGGTGCAGAACACACAGGCAGAGAAAAGGACATTGAGTAGTCAGTCTGGGGCTACCACTCTTTGTCAATGATCATGTTGCCCCTGAATGTTGCTTTTTGTGCAGTTCATCCAGGCCATGCAGAGGATTCCAGGATGCCTTCTCCCAACAATGGTGTGTTTTTTTGGTATAGGGAGGGACAGGGAGATTTGTTAGTCAAAGTATTTTAAGGGTTTATCCCTAGTCAAGTCTATCAGCCAAAACATTCTCCCTTATTATTTTCTACTCACGTTTGCCTGCTATTTGTAAGGAATGCTCCATTCCTTCCCTGTGGCCTCATGAGCTCAATGATGAATTTCACTGGACTGAAAACAAGGGTGAGGGTACTTCCTCAGACTCTAACAACCTCTCTCCTTCCTGACTTTCTGGCATAGACACATTGCATATGTACATCCTCGCCAGTGCTGGGCAGATACTGGCTCTTTATTGTGGATAGCTGATGTGCAGCAGTTAATAATATGTCCAATCTGCTACTGCCTGTGGCCATTGTACCTCTGTGCTCAGTGCTGACACCTGTCCCTTGGGTGTTGCAGGAAGTGCTCAAGTTTTCTTTCCCTTTTTTCTTTACAGTGAATGCTCAGCTCTGTCCTTATTGTTAGTCCAATCTAACTGATGTAGTTGTCTGTAAATGATCAGTTTTCCTAATTTCAAATATTAGCTCATGAAGTTTACTGAACTTCATTGGTTTTTACTTGTAATTTTAGTATTGCCAAATGTTTCCTTTTATATTATGTAATAGTTCCCAATGGAATTGAGCAGAAGGCCTGAGGGAGTTGGAGGGAGGTGATCCAATCAACAGATTGTATAATGATATTGTGCCCTGGCCTAGGACCACCAATGTCTTGCTCAAGGATATTACAAAGGAATGAAAAACAGACAAGAAATTTATGTCAGTTAAAAGGGGAACATGGTTTCAAAGCATAAGCAAGGATTAAAATCCAGAAACAGGATGTCTCTGGCTTGTATTATTTGCACAATTAGTTGAAATTTGTCCTGGTGGGCTGCAGGAAGTAATAGAGGAACTATTGATGAAGCTATTGTTCCAGGAATGAAGGACACATTTTTGGAAAATTCCACATAAACAAAACATGGCTAAAAAGTAACCTCATTATCTGTTAACTAGATTCCTGAGCTAGCAGAACTTTAGATGACTCAAAGTTCACACATGGCATGCTGTCTTGCTTTGAGCCACAAGGACTTTACAGACTGTCTGCTAGTTTTTGTCCTGGACTTTTGCCTGGGGCTTAATTGCATCTGCACATCAGCCAAGTGCCTTGTCACTGGTGATTTAGAAGAAAGATGATTGATGCAATTAATTTTTATATCAGTTTATTAATATCAATCACTGTCTGCTCTGGATGTGTCAAGTTGATCCTCAGCATTTCCTCATTTTCTTTTGTGTAATTGTATCAGTTAACCATTGTGACTCAAGATTGGATAGATGTAAGTATTGTTGGGTGCAGGGTCTTTTGTAGTAGACTAGAAACAGATATAAAAACCATTGCATATGATGGCAGCAAATTTCACCATGGGTTTGGAGGTCTTCTTTCTCCATGACCAAATGTTACAGGATGGCACCCAAAAAGGTGTTCTATGACCTTTGAATAAACAAATATGCCCTTGACTCCATGTTATACACTGTATTGGGTCATCTTAGTTCCCTGTTGAAGTGTCCTTTTATAGGACTTGATACTTATGCATGCCTATCATGTCATTTCGCCAATGAAATGTTTTTTTATTTTAAAGAGATTAAGACAACACAGGACATAACAAAGCAGATCAGAACAGAACCATGTAAGCAACACAGTATTTCACCAGAAGACAACCCATAATTAACAGTAACCACCACAACATCTCTTTCTTTGAAATAGTTGAGTATAACTTCATATACAATAGTATATCAAGCATAACAAAATAGTATTTTTTTTGGTCTTTTTCATTTTTATCAGTATCGGAGATCATACTCACGATCGCCTGCTTGCAAGGCAGGTGCTTATGCTGCTGAGCTAAACCTCCAGCCTCAACAAAATAGTATTAAAAACATTCAAGAGAATGAGAGTATTATAGGGCATTTAGAACCAAGTAACAGAAAACAAACTGTGGCTACTACATTATATCATTTTCCATAGAAAATTTGTTTATACTTTCACACATAACACAATCCAATAAGGTACAACATGATAGAACCAATGGAAACAGAAGACCAAAAGCATGGTAGTACTTCAGAGTAAGATGATATTATATCAGTACTGGCTATTATAATGACTTACTTCCTTCAAATCAGCTGTTCATAACATTACAGATAATAAAATCAAACAAACCAGGACAAATTTGTCCTGGTTTCATTCCAACTAATGAATGTGATCATTATAAGGCTTTAAAACAATGTAATGGTGAATCTTAATTACCATAAACTCTTATGTACACTTACTATTTCTTAAACTAGGGAGACTATACGATATTTATACATGTGAGTTTGATTTATTTCATTTATGAGTATAGTCTCAAGTTGCGCCCATTTATTTGTAAATATCTCAATATGATCATTATTTATAGCTGAGTAGTACTCAATTGTATAAAAGTACCACAACATTGTTATCCATTCCTCAATTGATGGACACTTAGGCTGTTTCCAAAATCTGGGTATTACAAATTGTGCTGCTAAAAACATGGGTGCATGTATATCATTGTGGTATGATGCTTTCAGTTCTTCTGGGAATATGCCTAGAAGTGATATAGCTGGAACAAATGGGACTACTAATCTCATCTTTTTGAGAAATCTCCGAACTGACCTCTACAATGGTTGCACCAGTCTACAATCCCACCAACAGTGCAGGAGTGTTCCTTTTTCCCCCACAGCCTATCCAGCATTTGTTGGTGGTGGTTTTCTTGATCCTGGCCATTCTTTCAGGAGTGAGATGGAATCTCAGTGTGGTTTTAATTTGTGTTTCTCTAGTGAGTAATGATGCTGAACATTTTTTCATGTATTTATTTGCCATTTGTATTTCTTCATCTGAGAACTGTGTATTCATCTGAGATGCCCATTTTTGAATTGGATCTTTGAATTTTGGGGGTCTGATTTTTTAAAATTCTTTATATGTTTTACACAGAAGCCCTTTGTCTGAGGGAGAGTTCATTAAGATTTTCTCCCAGTTTGTGGGTTTTCTTTTCATTATGCTGGAGGTTTCTTTTGACATGCAGAAACTTTTAATAAGAGGTGATCCCAGTTATTGACTTGGGGAAGTATTTCCCGGGCGGTTTGAGTTCTGTTCATGAATTCTCTACCTACCCCTATGTCTTCAAGGTTTTTACCCAATTTGTCTTCCAATAGATTTAGTGATTCTGTCTTACTATTCAGATCCATTTAGATTTTAATTTAGTACCTGGTGATAGGCATAGGTCTAGTTTTAGTTTTCGATGTATGGAGAGCCAGTTTTTCCAACACCATTTATTCAAGAGACTGTCATTCTTCCAGTGAACCTGTTTGGCCCCTTTATCAAAGATAAAGTGGTTGAGTGTGTTTGTAGTTGTGGTTGTATCTTCTACCATTGATCTTCGGCTCTGTTTTGATTCCAATACCATGTTGATTTTACTACAGTTGCTTTGTAGAATAACTTCAAGTCAGGGATTGTGATGCCTCCTGCCTTGCCTATGCTGCTTAGAACTATCTTTGCTATTCTAGGTCTCTTCTCACTCCAGATGAATTTTAGGAGTGATTTCTCGAGATCTATGAGGTATGTTGATGGTATTTTTATTGGGATTCAATGCAAATTGAATCTCCTCAAAACAGTTTGAGGAGAATGGCCATTTTCACAGTATTTATTCTTCCTAGCGAAGAATTTCTTTCCTTTTTCTGAGATCATCTTCAATTTCTTTTTTAGTGTATTATAATTTTCCCTGTATGGGTCTTTCATTTCTTTCATCAGAGTAATTCCTACATATTTCATTTCTTTTTGCTAGTGTAAAGGGTGTGGTTTCTCTTATTTCTCTCGTTGTGATTTTGTTGTCAGTATACAGAAATGCTATTTATTTTTGAGTGCTGATTTTGTATACAGCTACATTGCTGAATTTATTTATTATATAAGAGTCTTTCAATGCAGTTTGGGGGTCTTTTATGTAGAGTATCATGTCATCTGCAAACAATGATAATTTAACTTCTTGTTTTTCTATCTTTATCCCTTTTATTTCTCTTGTCTAATTGCTCTCGCTAGTATTTCCAGTACTATACTGAATAGGAGTGGTGATAATGGACATTCTTGTCTTGTGCCTGATTTTAAAGTAAAGGCCTTCAATTTTTGACCATTTAGTATGATACTGGCTGTTGGTTTATCATAGATGGCCTTTATTATATTGAGGTAAAGACTATTCCAATTTTCTGTAAGGTTCTTATCATAAATGAATGTTGGACCTTATCAAAGGCTTTTTCTGCATCTACAGAAATGATCATGTGATTCTTACTTTTGGCTTTATTGATATGGTGGATTACATTTATTGATTTACATATGTTGAACCATCCCTGCATGCCTGGGATGAATCCCACTTGGGCATGTTGTATAATCTTCTTGATGATTTGCTGCATCCTATTTGCCAATATTTTATTGAGGATTTTTGCATCTGTGTTCATTAGGGAGACTGGTCTGTAGTTCTCTTTTTTAGTTGGGTCTTTCTCAGGTTTTGGTACTAGAGTACTATTTGCTTCCAGGAATGCCTTAGGAAGGATTGCTTCCCTTTCAATTTCACTGAAGTATTTGAAGAGTGTCCACATTAAGTCTTCTTTGTACTTCTTGTAGAATTCTGTAGTGAATCTGTCTGGGCCTAGGCTCTTCTTTGTAGGTAAGGACTTAACTACATTTTCAATTTCATTAATAGAAATTGGGTTATTTGGTAGTTTTGCATCTTCTTAGCCTACCTTTGGTACTTCATATGTTTGTAGGAATCTGTCTATTTCTTCTCTACTCTCAGACCTTTGAGAGTAAAGGTTCTCAAAGTAGGTGTTGATGATCTTATTTCTACAGAGTCTGTAGTGATTTTGCCTTTTTCATTTCTTATTGCATGAATTTGAGCTTTTTCTTCCCTTTTTAAATAAGGTTGGCTAGGGGCTTATCAATTTTATTTATTCTTTCAAAGAACCAACTCTTTGATTCATTGATTCTTTGGATTGTTTTTTTAGTCTCTATTGCATTGATTTCAGTTCTGATTTTTATAATTTCCTATCTTCTTTTGGCTTTGATCTTGACTTGCTCTTCTTTTTCTAGATGTTTGAGGTGTAACATCAGGTTACTTAGTTGTATTCATTCTGTTTTCCTGATATGGGAACTCAGTGCAATAAATATTCCTCTGAGGACAGCTTACATTTCATCCACAGATTCCAGTAAATTATATTTTTATTTTCATTTGCTTGTAGATATTGTTTAATTTCTTTTTTAATTTCTCTTGTGTCACACTGATTGCTCAAGAGTGTGTTATTCAGTTTCCATCTCTTTGTGGGATTTTTGAAGTATCTTTTATCATCAATTTCTAATTTCATGGTGCTATGATCTGATAATATGCAAGAGATAATTTAAACTCGTTTGTATTTATTTAAATATGTTCTGCCAGCTAATATATGGTCTATTTTAGAGAATTACCTATGTACTGCTGGGAAGAATGTGTATTCTGATGTTGTTGGATTGAACACTCTGTATATGTATCTCTTCGTCTTGAAGTTTTACCCTAACCAGTATGTAGTGACCTTTATCTGTTCTGATCATTATTGGTTTAAAGCTCAAGTTGTCTGCAAATGGAATAGCTAGCCCCACTTTTTTGGGATTTCTGTTGCATGAAGTATTGTTTTCCATCCTTTCACTTTCAGACTGTGAGTATCCATTTGGGTTAGATGGGTTTCTTGTAGGCAGCATATGGTTGAATTTTGTTTCTTGATCCATTCTGCCAGTCTGTTTCTTTTAATTGGTGCATTGACATCATTTACATTAATGGTTATAACTGTTATATGTTTGTTTATTGTTGACATGTTATCTTTCTGCTGTTGCATCTTTATCTTTCTGTTCTGTTTGTCTGCTTTGCTTAGTGGTTTTTTTTCTAAGTGTATCTAAACTGTCTTTCAGTATTCTTTGCAGGATTGGCTTGGTGATTATGAAGTTCTTCAACTGTTCTTTGTCATGGAAGTATCTTATTTGTCTATCCATTTTGAAGTACAGTTTTGCAGAGTACATCAATCTAGATAGGAAAATCATTTTCCTTTAGGTTATGAAATACTTCACTTCATGCTCTTCTTGACTTTATTGTTTGTACTGAGAAGTCTGCTGTGATTCTGATTGGTTTTCCTTTATAGGTGATCTGTCTTATCTCTCTGACAGCTTTGAATATTCTATTCTTTTGTTGGATTTCTGGGATGGTGATTATTATATGTTTGGGTGTAGTTTTATTTTGGTTATGACTGTTTGGAGTTCTGTATGCTTCACTGATCCTGAAGTCAGTTTCCAATCTCATGTTTGGGAAATTTTCAGCTATTACTTCTCTAAATATCCTCTTGATGTACTTTGTGTTGTCCACTTCTTTTTCACTTATCCCTATCAATCTTATGTTATTTTTCTTTGCATCATCTTGCAGTTGTTGAATTGTTATTTCCTGATTACTTGTTATTTTTAAAAGATCTTTCCTTTCCTGTTCACTAGCTGCAATCTTGTCTTCAAGGTCTGAATTTCTGTCTTCACTTTCATTGAGGCAGTTTTTCCAGCTTTCAATGAAATTTTTGATTTCCTGTATATCTCTTTGCATGTGTTTTATGTATTCTGTTTGTTTCTTATAGTGTTCATCCAGGGATTCTATCTTTTTGTTTTGTCCCTCTAATTTTTAACTGTGTCTTCTTTAAATGTGTTCAGTATCTTTTTCATTATTTTTATCATTTCTTATTTTACCCAGGAGATTATTTCTAGTTTGAATTCCTTGAAAGCTTCCCAGAGTTGCTTCTTTATTTCAGTTACTATTATTTCAGGTATTTCAGGTCTATGGCATATATTTTCTTCTATGTACATGGTTCCTAGGCTTTCTTGGGATGGGCTGAATGTTTGAGATTGCATTTTGGTCATTCTTTTGCCATTTTTCTATATTCCCATGTTTCAAGTGGTGTTCCAAAGCTTCCTCTAGGTGTGTTGGAAATTGTCTATGTCCTGGACTCCTGAGGTCCTCTGGTAGTGTAGTTCCCTCCTTGGGTAGTGAGACCCCTGGATCAAAGAAGGTTACCAGATGTGGCTCAGGCAGCCCTAAAGCCTCCTCACGCTGCACATTTCCTCCCTATGGCAGAAAGGTCCCAGGACCAAAAAAAAAGGCCACCAGGCATTGTCCAGGGAAGCCCAAATCCCACCAAGCCCAATCTAGTGTGGCTGCAAGCCAGACACGTCCCCAACCACCCAGAGCAAGGATCTCAAATTCTCCCATTGATCAGATGTTGTGCAGGCATTCATCTCTTTGGGTGCTGAAGCTCTCCACCTGAAAGGTCACTGGCATGGCCTAGGCAGGCCTCAAACCTCCTCCACAGTGCAAGTCCCTCCTCCAGGTGGTGGTGGTGGCAGTGCACTCTGGATTGAGAGAAGGTTCCTGGCAAGGTGTAAATAGGCCTTTGCAGTGCAGCTCCCTCCTCCAGGTGGTGAGAGTGGTGGTGCTCCGGACATTTTCATTAGTTCTGAAAGATAGTTTTGCAGAGTACATGAATCTGGGTCAGAAGTTGTTTTCTTTTGGGACTTGAAACACTTTACTCCAAACTCTTCTTGATTTCATGGTGATTTGTGTTGACAAGTCTGCAATGATTCCGATTTACTTTCCTGTATAGATGAACTGTTTATTTTCTCTAGCAGTTTTAAATATTCTTTTCTTGTGCTGACTTTTCAGAATCTTGATTATTATATGTCTGGGTATATATTTACTTTGTTATGGTTAGTTGGAGTGTTGTGTGCCTTGCTTATCTGTGTGCCAGATTCTTTGGCAGTGTTTGAGAAGTTTTCTGCTATTACTTCTCTAAATTTCATTTTTTATTTTTTTTATTTCATTTGTGTTGTTGTCTGCTTCTTCACTGATATGTATCACTCTTAGATTATTTTTCTTTATGTCATCTTGTAGTCATTGCATCATTATATCCTGGTTCCTTGTTATTTTTAAGAGATCTTTCCTTTCATGATTGCTAGCTGCAATTCTGTCTTCAAAGTCTGAAAATCAATTTTCAGTGTCTTTCAAGCAGTTTTACTAGTTTTGATTGAAATTTTTTTTTATTTTCCTGGCTATCTCTTTGAATCTGTTTCATGTGTTGTAATTCCTTTATTTATTGTTCATTCAAAGATTCCATCATTCTTCTGTGCTCCTGTTTTCTTATGTATGTATTCTTTAGATGTGCTGAGCAATTCTTCCATTATGTTTTTCATTTCTTCTTTATCTGAAACACTATTTCTGATTTTATTGCTTTTATAGTCTTATGAAATTATTTCTTTATTTCATTTGCTATCCTCTCAGAGATTTCAGGTATGCAACTTCCATTTTCATTCATGACTATATCTTCAAGAATAATTTTGTGTGGGTTGGAGGTCTGAGATTGCTTTTGTTCCTTAATGCAGACATTCTCCTGGGTTCCTCCCAACAAGCTGGTTTTGGGATCCCAGGCACTTCCCATATTGGCTGTCCGTCCAATGTAGGGGCATGGAACAGCCACTAGGGTCTTCCTGAACACAGATTTGCAAGGAGTAACAGGGCAAAGGGCAACCTACTCAGATTCATGCAACTACATTTGGTCTCCCCTTGTGGCCAGGGATATGTGGTGATAGTGCTGCTTTTTTTGGCCATTTGTCTATGCCAGTACTCCATGATGGTGGTAAGCACACAGGGATGTGTTTGTCTGTCTCCCAGTGGATGATAGCTGCCTGAGGAAAGCAAAGGTGTCAAATGTTGGTTTTCATGTGCACCAGGTTTACCTGGCTGCATGTCCGTGCTTCCACTGGCTGCTTGAAGGAAGCAAGCCTTCTGATGGTGGTGGCTGGAAGCAGAATTGAATCTCTCTGCATCTCTCTACTCATGGTGGCTGCCCACGGGAACAAAACTTTTGATAATGACAGCTAGCAGGTGGTGACAGATCTAGCTATGTATCTCTGGCCATGCTGGCTAGTCATACTTCTGATTGCAGTGGCTTAAACATAGGTACATCTTTTTAAAAAACCTTACTTAGTTCTTTTTTTTCCCTTTTAACAGCACTTAATGAATCTCTATCTGTAAGACAGCATATCAAAAATGTGTTTCAAGCAATTATAAAGTTTGAGACCAGTCAGAAACTAATAGCAATTTTATGTAAAGTTTTAGGGTTCATTTTAATCATCATAAGTTACATTGGTTGCATACTTTTCATTGATAAAATAAAAAATTTGAATGATTTAAATACGATTGAGAGGCTTTCTCTGTATTTTTTGCTAAGATTGAAATGTAAAGGTTTGGTTTTTACATCTGGACAAACTTTTAAGTAATTTTTAACATTTTTGTTGTGGCCTTGATGGTCCACTGATCTTGTCACATTGCTCCAGCCAGGGTCATCCTCCAACCCCTGGTGCTGTGAGCACATGCTCCCTATCCCAGTATTTGCCTCAAATTCTGATTGTGATGTTTCATTTATTTTCTTAAAAGCCAGTTTAAGCATGATAGTTTTCCCTTATTTGTGGGAATCTTCTGTTTTTATGACTTACAGATATGCATTATTATGCCAGTACTTTCATCCCCTGACCCTGCCACTGTCACCAGTTAAGGATGTAAGACTTCTGGCCTTGCACACTTTCAAGTACATGTGCAGATGCCAGGGTGCCTAGTGTGGACAGAGGCACATTTACACAAAGCCCTGTGAGTAGGACAATATGGTGTTCAGGACAGTAGAGACAGGCAGGCCTAAGGTTGACACCTGCCTGGCATTGAATGGGGGTTTCTATAACCCCTCATCCACCTGTTAAGTATACTGCCTGCTGAAGAGGGTTCCTCCTTCCCCCAGCCAGGCTTTAGGCTCTGTGGTTTGCAGAAATCTATGGTTCTTGCCATTAGCCACTGGCCAGCACTCACCAACCCAGTTCTTTGTTCAAGGTACTATAAAAGTGGTGGTAGAAACAGAACTCTGAGGTTTCTCTCCATTTTCACATCTTTGGCTTGTGGTGGCCCTTTCAAGAACCTCTGGGCATGTAGATAGATTTTTCATAGTGCTTTTTCTGGCAATCCTTTTGGATTTAATTGGGCCTTCCCCAAAATGTCTAGTGTTGTTGCACCTGCCTTATATGTAAAGACTGTTCCTTGGGGAGCCATCTCTTCCCACAGAGGCACTGCTCTCAGAGTGGAAGCCTCTGTTTAGAGCACTTTTGTTTACTGTGTACCTGCAGCAGAAGGTGTTGGCTGCAAACACCTCTATACTGGATTTAAAATTGATTGAACTGAGTTTCAAGTTGAACAGATCTTAAGGGACATTGTTTCTCCAATGCATGTGTACATTTATGATTTTTAAAATTTGTGTAGGCAAATGAGCCCCTGAGTGTTATAACCTACTTTCCTCCTATAATCCCAGTTAAGAAACTATGTGAGCCAGTAGTTACCTTACTCCACTTTTTGAGCTTCTCCATGCTTTTCAAGCAGGGTTCCATTTTTGTCTCTTATCTACAGTGGCATCTAGTATGGGTGACCTTCTTAGAACAGGTTCTGCACCAGTTACTGGGACTTTGATCTAGAATGACAAATCTCCTCAAGGGTATGATGAAGCAACTAGAACAGAGACAAGATATTTATTTCCGTTACAAGAAAACCTGCAATAGTCAAAGTTCAGTAAAGGACAAAGTCAAAGAGGTGCAGTGTCTCTGGTACTTCTTAGATGCACAGCTGAGTTGGGGAGAGGTTCTGGTTGTTTGCAAGAAGGGATGCCAGTGAACCATAGATGTGTTTGAGGTTTCAGGAGGAGGAACAATACATTTTTTTTTTGGGAAAACTACACAGAAACAGATCATGATAAACAGTAACCTGATGACCTGTTAACTGGACCACTGAGCTAGAAGAAATTTAGATAAGTAAAAGTCCTTAGATACCCTATTATTTTGCTTTAGGATGCCAAGAGCACACAGTTTATTTGCTGGCTTCCACCCTGGCCTTAGTTCTGGGGATAAATTTCATCTAACACTAGCCCATTGTCTTGCCAAAAGTCACATAGCACTAAGACTCTCAGTTTAACTTACTTTTGTGTTGACTTTGATTATTTTAAAGTAATTTTTGCAGCAGAAGGAGAATCTTTGTCCAACTGACTGGAGTAGCCTCATTTGAAAAAGTGTATCTTTATTTCTGGGAGATCAAGTAGGCACCTCAGATTTAGCTGGTGTTATAAAATTTTAGCCTAGCTTACCCATTTTGGTCAAATGTGATATAGGAGTTCCTTTCCAATCAACATCCTCTAATAATTTTTTGAACATAGGAAGAGAGATGAAATCTTGATGCTTGAGAGATTTTTGTGATACAAAACACAGGGAAATCAACACCCTGGTGCAACTTGTGCAGCTTCACAAACACAGCCAACTGACATGGCTCCCCATTTCTTTTGTCCCTGGAGATTCAACAGGACAATGCTGCTTTACTAGTTGATGAATGCTACTTTAGTAGTTGATGCATGATTATGTTATGAGTTAAATCAATGGACCTGTTGCTTGTTCTCTCCTGCCCAGAGAAATCCACAAGGCTGAGAGAAAGAAATATAGAAAAAGAAGAAAATCAAAAAGGTGCAAGAATAATGGAAAATAGAGAGGATATAGGGCAGAAAGGAGGAGGAGGGAGGGAGAGACAGTTAAATCTTTAAGTGGGGAGAGGGGATTTGCATAATTTAGGATGACTAAGAGATATATTTAGAGTGGGTAATTGGAGACATTTCCTATTATGTAATAAGAACATACAGTCTGCTTTAATTGTATGAATTGCCAGAGTGAAACATAAAGCTACATATGATTGCAATAGTCAGCACTCATGTATTCAGGTGTATTCTAGAACCATAAAGGACACTGACATTGCAGTTGATAGCTAGAAGCATGTCTGCTTCCAATGTAATTCCCAACTTAGTTGCTGAAAGATGCTACCTCTGCACCCCTCACCCCTGTTCAGGGTGCTTTCAAGGGCTGTGCTAGTTCTAAGGCTTCTTGAACAGGCCATAGAGCTGAGAACATACACCAAAATTCACAGGGGTGTCCCTCAGGGGGAAAATTTCAGGCTATGCTGTTCCTCGGGAAGCCTGCATGATTCAGTACAAAGTGAGAGATCTTAATTAGTGTACATGAAGACCTCATCTGACAAGTTTCCTCATCCATGCCACTGGGATAGGAGTCCTGCCTCCCAGCCATCTACTGAGGCTGAAATGTGATAATGTAAGTCATCTAATATGTGTCTGGAACCTAGCAGCTCAGCAGGATTCTCAGATGCTCTTCTGGCCCTGCCACCACTCTTCCCACAATAGTTCCATGCAGCTTTCTGCAAAGCATATGGCCATAATTGGAAAGGGAAGAGAAAGGTACAAAATGTGTATTAACAAAAAGCATACAGATACCAGATTAGGCAAAGTTTTATTTCATTTTTCATTGTGCCTTGTTAAGCAGTGTAAGGTTTTCAAAGGAAAAAAACACTATGTCTATCAAGGGGAAATAAGACCAATAGGCATCTTGTATGCTTATGGAGACAATAAGTTGCCATTGTGTTACAGTGAGACTTTAGGATCTGTGCTTGTGCCTTTGACAAGTTATGGAGGAAGCCAGATTGAAGAAGAACATAGAAGCAACACGTGTCACAAGAACCACATCCTTATGATGGTCACATCACTGAGTCTTTGTCTGCAAAGTCCCCTTGTGCTGCTGCACTAGTGAACCAACCCACTCCCCTGTTTTCCGCTTGGCTTCCTCCCAGCTGAAGAGTGGCTCATACCCTAGGTGGCGTTGAGCTTTCTTATAGGAGACTGTGAACACACTATTTGACAGGGTCAGTAAGTGGCGGGTGAAGGGCGGTTGAAAATTATAAATTGGTCTCAACAGAAAGCTCACCATTTCCAGCAGGAAAGCAAGCCAGTACATTAGAGACAAAGGGATGCTTGGGCCAGAATCAAGGCAGAGGCCCCATTCTTTGCTCAGATTGTAATTGAGGTTATCATAACTTTGGTGAGGTGTGTCATCTGAGACATAATAGAACTGTCCTTGGATGTATGGGGCCTTATTAATGTCCCTGAGGCCTCTGGAGGCCATAATGTGGGCCCAGGCCACATTACCGACATAGACTGGATTGACTGTAGAGAATTTGCCTACACCTTTCAGTATCCCATTGTTTTTGAGCGCCATATCCATCATAAAAAACAAGAATGGGCTTCTTTCTCCATAGATGAATGTGGGCCTCAAGGCACAGGTATACAGCGTGCCACCATTTCTCAGGGGGCAGCCATTAGCTTTCAGCACAGCCTTCTCAGCCAGCCTTTTGCTGCATGGGTATGGAGCAGACCAGGTGCTTTCATGATGGTCATCCTCATGGGCGGCCTGGATGATCTCCTTGTAGGAGTTGGGCCCAGCTACTTCTATTGAGCTTGTGTAGATGAAGATTGACACACTGGCTTGCACACAGGCTTCCAACAGCAGCTGCGTACCTGCAAGTGGGAACACAGGATCAGCATCAATAAATAACCCAGAGGTCTCCCATGGGTCAGAAACATGTTTGTATTCTCAACTTCCCTCTGAAGTGACTTTTGCTCCTCTGTCAAACTACAGTTAGCAAAATATATCAACACAAAGGGGCCAAAATCTGTGTTGTGGAAGTGTTTCAGAAACCTAGTTCAAGACCAAAAGGAAGATGTCTTGCACCCAGGAGCTGGAAGGCAAACTATTTTTTACAGCAGGGGGCTGGTGGTAAGACCATTTTGAAATCACCAGTCCTGAGTGAGCTTTGGGTTTAGCTTATTTGCAAGTAGGATATACGTAAGTTGATAGCAGATTATTATACATTTGACTACAAGAATCAAGTTTTATGATGTGAGGCAGATTTATTCTAGGCAGGTTTATTTAAAAGGAATTATTTTTCTTAAAGCAGGAAAATTCTGAGAGAAGCCACTGAGTGGGAGTATGTTGACTTAACCATGTCCTTGACTTGCTCAGTCTGTCCTAGGTAGAATGTCCTTGAAACATGTTGGAAAAACAGGTTATATTTTTAGCTGGTGAATAACACGTATTGCCACTGGACTTGGACACTGCCATGGACTGGCAGCCTGTGAGAAGCAGCTGGATACAGACAGTCAAGGCTGACTGAATTGATCAGTCTGTGTGACAGGCAGGATGAGCATATCCTGTCTCAATAATAGCTACAGGCTGCTAGTTGTTTCTTAAGTTTCTGTTGTTTTTCTATTACAGTGAGAAATAATTTCCATGCTTTTGTGTTCAGTGCATTTGTATGTGTATGTGTTTTGATTTTTGAAAAGCGCATACATGTGCTACTGTGATGACACCAGTGCAGATATGTGATTACTATATGTCTTGAGATACAGCTCAGTGTTAGACTGTTTCCCTAGTGCGTGTAGCATGCCCTAGGGCTAGGGTTAGCTCTGCAACATATTGTCAAAGAGAAAAGGAATAACCAAAAATTGAAAAAAAAATGAATTACTCTTTGTCACTCATATAATTTCATTATTTAAAGATCATGTAAATTCTATATTTCAAGATTACATGGAAACTGTTTAGAATTCATGTCACATATGCTTGCTGTTTATGAAATTATAAATTGAAATCATCATACATGCATATATTTACATTTTTTAATATTAATAAAAGCTTTTTTAGGAAAACCATCTCATAGTTAGTTGAGTTGAGTGAGATATGAAGACCCACAAGTGATCCTGAATGTGTTCCCCGTGAGGAGCATGCCTGGTTCATGCCATTACACTGTTTACTCAGAATGTGAGCAGTAGTGGTGATAACGATTCCCTTTACTTGTCTTAGGCTACTTTTCTGTTGATTCTGCTGGAAAACAGAGAGCAAGAGTGTATTCTCTCTTCGGAAAATACACAATAGCAGGATACACAACTCAATAGTGAAATCTGGTGGTCTTGGAGGTCATTAAACACTTTTACATGAAGAAGAAAATGGAAATTAGAAAAGATAGGTTTTTCTAATTTCTTTCTTCCTTTCTTCCTTCCTTCCTTCCTTCCTTCCTTCCTTCCTTCCTTCCTTCCTTCCATCCTTCCTTCCTTCCATCCTTCCTTCCTTCCTTCCATCCTTCCTTCCTTGATTCCTTCCTTCCTTCCTTCCTTCCATCCTTCCTTCCTTGATTCCATCCTTCCTTCCTTCCTTCCTTCCTTCCTTCCTTCCTTCCTTCCATCCTTCCTTCCATCCTTCCTTCCATCCTTCCTTCCGTCCTTCCTTCCTTCTTTCCTTCCTTCCTTTCATCCTTCCATCCTTCCTTCCTTCCATCCTTCCTTCTTTCCTTTCTTCCTTCCTTCCTTCCTCCAATCCTTCTATCCTTCCTTGCTTCCATCCTTCCATCCTTCCTTCTTTCCTTCCTTCCTTCTTTCCTTCCTTCCTTCCTTCCTTCCTTCCTTCCTTCTATCCTTCCATCCTTCCATCCTTCCTTCTTTCCTTCCTTTCTTCCTTCTTTCCTTCCTTCCTTCCTTCCTTCCTTCCTTCCGTCCTTCCTTCCATCCTTCTATCCTTCCTTCCTTCCATCCTTCCATCCTTCCTTCTTCCTTCCTTCCTTCCTTCCTTCCTTCCTTCCTTCCTTCCTTCCTTCCATCCTTCTATCCTTCCTTCCTTCCATCCTTCCATCCTTCCTTCTTTCCATCCTTCCTTCCTTCCATCCTTCCTTTTTTCCTTCCTTCCTTCCTTCCTTCCTTCCTTCCTTCCTTCCTTCCCCTGTCCTTCCCCTTCCTCCTCCTTTCTTCCCGTTTTCCTTCTTTCCTATCTTTCTTTCTGCTTCCCTAATTCCTTCCTTCCTTGCTTTCTTGTTTCCTTCCTTTTTCCTCCTTTCATACCTCCCTACATTCTTCCCTGCCTTCCTCCCTTCATTCCTTCCAACACTTCAATTTGAAATAGTTTTATCTTCAAAAAAATGAATCTTTCAGAGTGCAAATATGAGTTTCATATACAAAATAAGGGAACTGACCATCTTTGTAAAGTATTATTAAGTTGTGAAAATGTTTCTATAAATGTATAACAGAAACTTCCCTTTTCTCATGTCCTCTTGTTAGGCATTGCAGAGGGCAAGTCTCACGAGACAGAGACATGGAATGAAAATCGGGTTATCTATAGCAGCCTTTTATAGTGTGGTTACTTGGCAGTTTGCTAGAGTAGAAACTAAAAATATCTTTTAAAGATGGCTTAGAAAAAAAAACACAATTGGTTTAGTAATGGAGACTCTGCACCCCTGAATTTGTATCCAAAGTATTTCTGACAGTTCTGATAGGGAAAGGGAAGGTGGACATGGAAAGACTTGCCCTCTGGGTTCAGAGTGACAGCGGGACATGGCAAGCTTCTTAGTGTTTCAACTTACAGCCAAAAGGAAAGCTGCAACTCAGAAGAAGCTACCAAGCATTTAAAGGTGAGGATCTAAAGAGTGACTTTTATTTTTTGACATCTGACCTGAGCCTACTCTTTGTGTAGACACGATAGTATACTGAAGCAATATAGACAATGAGAAATAATTCTTGCCTAGAAAATGTGGTGGGGAGGCCCATGTTGGACCATTGTGTTGTAACATACTCCTGTGAGCCAGCTGTACTAGTTCTTTGGAGAGGAAGCCTTTTTTGAAGTGGACAGGAGGCTCTGGATGACCTTTGTGCAAGTTCTAAATGTGCAGCTTAAAAGGCGTCAGCAGAGTTTGATTGCACAGAGGAGAGGTGTGGGGTCGAAGGACATCAGGAATGTAGAGTAATAGGATAGTTTAATGTGTAATGGAGTAACTGAAGGATGAATATTTATTGTTTTGGAGTCAAATATGAGTAATTTTGAATGCTCGCCTTCCTCCTGACTAAATGTGTGTCCTTGGCAAACTTTCTTGCTTTTCTTATCCCTGGTTTCCTCATCTAAAACACCAGAAAATATTATCTCTGAGTGCAGTTCGATGAAAGTCATGAGCAAAGGCTTTTGGATCAGAACTCTGCAGGTGTTCCACAGGGGTTCTTCTCTGTCCTTTCTCATCTCCATGCTATTCCCCTTCCCATCAGCTGCATGTTGCTCTACCTTTCAGGTTGACTTCCATGATGATCTGTGCAGGAAGGACACCAGATACATCAATGACAGCAGCGGTATGAATAACAACTGAGATGCCCTGGCAGGCTCTCCTCAGGCTCTGAGTGTCCAGAATGTCTCCTTCTACTATTGTCACCTTTGTCTTCGTGTTCAGCTCTGTAGAAAAACAATGCGGGTCATTATGAAGCTTTCTGGATGGACAGGTAATTTTACTGATAAGTCGAAAGTGTATAAATTTTCAAGAATATTCATAGCAGAGAGATATTCAGAAGTGAGTCCACTCTATGGAGGAAACAAAATAATGAGGGCATAGAAACCACAGTGTGTAGCATTTAATGGCAAGAATAAAACAACTGTTGTGTTTGATTCTGTTGCAGAACATGAATCTGAGCAGTAAGCTCCAAGGAGTGTCATGAACAAAAAGAATTTTTAATGACTTCTGGGAAGATTCGTCATACTCATCAAGGAGAGTGGTGAAGTTGAAGATAGTCGCATAAAGAGGCCAAATTAGCATTTAATTGTGTAGACAATGAGGAATCATTTAGGGATTTGGAACTACAGGAGGAACAGAGCCAGGGCTGTGAAAAGGGTACTCACATTGGTACCACAATGTCCAGTGACCTTTTGTGAGGATACAAAAGAAAACAAGACTGCAGTGCACTAATCAGAATGTCTCTGCCAGAATTCATAAGAGGGCAAACCAGGTCCCAGCAGTAGGAAGAGAAGAAGGGAGAACCACAAGCCATCAGTTTCAGGCTTTCCCATAACAGGTCTGGGTACGTAACTTTGTCTTGGATGTGCAGAAAACTGATTAAGCTCATCCCTAGTGTTTCCTACATGTGTAACTAGGAGGAGGTAAGTGAGCCATGCCAGAGAATTCAGGATTGGCTCTTCTGATGGGCTTTATTGAAAATGTTTTATATATCAAATATTATCAATAGCAGACATCCATGAAGTAAATGAATCATCTACAATTAAATTCCATCCCCTCTATCTAGTCCAGCACAGTTGTTACAACATACAAATCTCCTTATATCCTGTAAGGTCAACATGTGTGACACAATGACACCTCCAGTGATACGGCTATCTCAATTTAGTCCAGAAAATCCATCCTGTGCCACATATAGCCTCCATCAAAGCTCTGCATGTGTTTGTGTTTTAGAGTTTACAGACAAATGTGTAGTCAGCTCACTTCCTTTCCTATAGACCACAGCAGAGAGGAATTCGGAATCCAGTTTCCCCTGTGTAGGTGAGGAAACTGGATCACCAAGTTACAGGGAAGATCTGAGTATGCAGTGCTGTGAGGGTTCATACCACACCTGCTTCCTCAGCTTGCTGTCTTTGTTCTGCACTCCAAGGACAGGAGGAGATGTTAGGAATTAGATTTTCTGAAGCTGGGTCAGGGTAAGTGAACTAAATTGAGTATGGTAATCAGGGCTCAGGATGAGGGAGAGAAACAATCAGAGAAAAAACCACTAGATTGAGATGCCCTTACTGTGTTGGAAGAACCACCCCTAGAATTCTGTTATGTTTGTTTTCATCCCTTGCCCTCGTCAGGTAACCCAAGGAGGCCCTCTAGTGTAGGATGGTGAGGAAGGGCTGATGTAGGGAGATGAGTGTCTGCCTAAGCATGGCATCTTCCCTTGTAATGTCTCTCATCTGTTATTACTATCACTGCTACTTCCCCAGCACAAGAACCAAAATTTAATGCTGTTCGACAAAAGTAATAGGTCACCTATAAAGGAAAGTCCATCAGAATCATATCCAACTTATCTACAGAAACACTCTAGTCAAGAAGTGTTTAGTGGAAAGTATTTCAAATCCTGAAATAAAACAACTTCCAACTCAGTAGGTGTCCTATTAAACTTATTTTTTAAAATTAGTGGAGGAAAATGGACACTTCCACGACAAAGAACAACTAAAAAATTCATGGTGATATAATCAACCATAGAAAGAGTCCTGAAAGATATTCTAGACAGAGATAAAAATGACCACAAACTCAGAAAAAAAAAAAAGCACGAGTAGCTATTCTATTTGCAGACAATGTTAATTTTAAACTAAGAGTAATCAAAAGAGATAAAGACGGTCACTATATACTTTGTTAGGGAAACCCTTCAAGGTGAAGAGATAATAATCATAAATATATATGCAACAACTATGGGAGCATCTAACTATATTAAACTAACATTAATACACATGATAAAGAAAAGAGACAATAAAACGGTTGTAATAGGACCTTAATATCCCATTGTCATAAAAAGATCAATCCACCAAAAAAACTTCAGGAAAGAAATAACAGTATTGAATTGAATAGGTGAGCAAATGGACTTAATAGATATTTACAGAGTACTCTAAAACATATACTAACCCAAGTAACATGTTCAATGCAAGGAGTTGAAATTTTCCCAAGCATATTGTCTGAGCATAGTGCAAAGAATGTGAAAATTAATGGCAAAACAATCATCAAAAATTTCATAAATGCATACAAATGAAATAATGCACTCATGAAAGATCAATTGAGTACAGAAGAAATTAAAGAAAAAAATCAAACAATATCTGCAATTAGTTGACACTGCAAACATTGTACCATGTATTGCACAAACAAAACACTGGAAGCATTCTTGAGACTTAGCTTCCTGCAGGCCCCAGCCTGAACTGTCCCTTCTCCTGAACTGTCACCATGAGACTCTGTTCTTCAAAGCTGAGCATGCGTTTTCTTACCACCAAGAGTTTCATTCCAAATATTGCAGATATAACATGTTTACAAACATTTCTGCTCATATCTTAATATTTGTTTCCTGGAGATACCATCAAAGCAGTTATGTGAAGAGTGCTGATAGTGGAAGAGATGAGAAAAGAGGAGAGAGATGGGTTGGTTAGGATTTTCTGGAAGGGCTTCTGCTTGCATATAGAGTGATCAGTGCAGCCTTATGCCATAAATACTTAGGTCATGGAATAGGGGTAGACAATGGGGTTAAGGGTCAGTGGTAGACAATGGAAAATGCTGAAGTCAAGCTGTCACAAGTGTCTGACCCACGATTCAGTGATGTGGCCTTGGGGATGGAATGTAGATAGATTCCTTAAATCAATCATTTTACCATAACCTGAGTTTAGCTTCCCACTTCTTTTGCAGATGAGTGAGTCCTATTTTCTACTGTCACCACCGTATTGTTTTAAAGATCTAGGGTAAAGCATCTGGGCATATTTGATATTCTTCCAGGAGCTTCATTTGTAGTAAGGGCTACGATTTTGGAAAAGAACAACGGATAAGTCAGGTCATTCTGCTTCACTCTTCTTTTGGGGATGAAGAGAAGTAAGGCATCATAAGAAAAATGTCGGAGGCTCCGAGGTAGGGAACGCTGGTCATGCTGCTTCTCACCTGTGTGTACTACAGTGACTTTGTACAGATACTCATGTATGAATTCTCTCTTTCTCATGTACATACCCAAGAGCAGCTTTACCTATATTTCCTTTATCTTACCTTCAGCTAAAATGCTGACTCTTTGTACCCTTAAAGAAAGCAAACAGTGAGATCCCAGGAAACCAAGGGAACAGAGGACTCATGCCTGAGGCCCCTGGATCAATAGTCCTCATCAGGTATTGGAGAACAGTTGCCTAGTTCAGACACACGAGCAGATTAACAAGCTGTAGGTGAGAGGAGTGATGTGAGATTTCTACATGAAAATCGGAGAGGTCCAGTGGCCCAGTACTGCCTATGGCCATCCAGAGTAATTCTGAGTCAGGCATAGGCAGGAGATACACAATGTGGGAGGCATCCTGGTGTCAGGCCCAGAAACGATAGGATGCCTCTGGTTGTTGGAGATCAAAGAACATGCTGTTCTCACTATCATTTTTGCTTATTATAACGTAAGCCTGAGAAATATGTTCCTCCTCTCAGTATTTTCTTAACATCCTGCTATTAATCTAAAACATATGTGCATGCACTTATACTCTTTTGACCTGGGGCAAAAAAGGAACATGTGCCTTCTTCAGAGGGACCAATTGTAAACCCAAGGTTAGTTTGGTATCATTAGCTTTGTAATTTTGATCACTCACAGGGTTTTGACAGCCTCATTGGTTTTATTCAACTCCAAATAAATTTTAAAAAGTGTTTCAATTAATTATATAGAATTGCACAGAATTTTCTAGTAGATGGAATCACAGGCCATAAAACTTTGAAAGTTTCCTCAAAACCCAAAGCTATGAGGAAATGTGTTCTTGAGTTTTCTCATCATACTCCCACTTTGACAAGCACAGTTTTCTTTAATATATTTCAGTGTTTCTCACTGTGGTTCTGCTCAGTTGTTCATTTGGAATGTAAAAAACCTGCATGTTGACTGAGACTGAGAACAAGTATTCAGTAACAAGTCCAGAAACCAGTCTCTCAACAGCTGTTCAAGGTCTCTTATTCTGTACATCCTCAGTTCTTTCTGATGAGTGTGGACATGGGAGATCCCTCATGGCTCCATAGTTCCTGTATTTGTTTTAAAAAGCACTCCCTCCCACACTTGCTTAGACTGCAGAAAATGAAGCTTCCATTTCACTTACTAGAGAATTCTTCCTTGGTGTCTTGTGTGAAGAATTTGTCCAGGGCTCTGATCTCCTGAAGCCCCTCCTCCTGCACCAACAAGTGGACAATCCGCTGGCCTAGGAAGCCTCCTGCTCCTGTTACCAGGCAGCTCCAGCCTGTCATGGCTGATGTAGATAGCAGAACACAGTGAGCAGCAGGTGTGATGATAGATGACTCTGGAGAGGGTTAAAGAAAAAATCCAGTTATTATAGGACATGGCTGCTTGTAATGTCAGAGAGGGGGAATTTACTGTTTGACCTCTGTACTCTCAGACATTGTTATGATTCCCCATTCCATGCAGTCAAAGATGGGGCTTTTGCAGATGTGGCTTCCTATGTCTGATGCTGGAATCAGTTCAGAGTATACTAAAATTAATGGCACTAGGATAGAGGGTATGTAAGCTGCCCACTCTAACAGCTTATATAATATATAAGACAAGGAACTGGTGTTGTCCTTTGCTTAATCTAGCCTGCCTGTTTGCTGTGGACTATTTCTCCTCTGTGATATCTCTCTGCCATTCCACTTTGCGTTGGTGTCATTCAACTACAAGTAAAATGCTCCAGGAACTGTGAGCTAAATAAATCTTTCCTCATTTACCTTTGTATGTTGGGTATTTGTCTCACCAGTGAGGTAAGTAACGGAGGCACACAGTGGGTTTCATCTTGATTGCAATATGGGCAGTGCCTTTGCCTGACAATCATGTTCCAAGCTTTCAGGGCTTACTACCTGAAACTTCCAGTCACTTTAGATATCCATTAAAACCCCCAAGTTTCTTGAATTGTTCTTCAACTTTAATTTAATTAAATGGAGGTGATCACAGAATGAAGAGAAATATTCACTTACCTAGTATGTTGGTTTATTTTAAAGCAAGTTATAAAGGATACAAGTAGAAAGTTGCCAAATACAGTGGAATTTTCAGGGAGCTTCAGGGCTCTTGCTGTTCACAGGACACATCAGGAATGTCCAGTCTGTGGCCTCTGCAAGCACTGGTCACCAGAGCTCTGTCTGTGGGTTTTATGGAAATCCCAGTATACACGTGATCAAGAGATGAACAAGTCAGCACATGATTGGACTGAGTATGACCAAATGATAACAGACCATTACGTATCCAGTTAGACCTTTAAATTTAGATTTCTCCACATTCCTTCCTTGAGGGTATGGAGCAAAACCACATTGGAATGAAATTTTATGCAATGTAGATCATATCAAAAGCCAAATCCTTATATTCAAGCAAAGATCCTTAACATGCAAGGAACATAAAACTCAAACTCACTTAGCACATTACTCAAATGTCCTTCAATTATTAAAAATATGGCCAGTACAACATATTACATGAAAGTGCTTCTGTAGTGAAAATGTTGTTTTCAAAGTTAAGTTCAAGAACAAGATGGTCAACAGTTTCTCCTGTTCATGCGTATTGAATACTCAGGTTAGGAGAAAATATTGTCTCTTGCTTGAGTCATGCCAGAGCTATAAACATAGTATTAATTATTTTTATTTTAAAAACAAAAAGAATAGAAAAATGCAGAATTTCCCAAAAAGTAGGAAATTGAAAGTAGTTATTATACTACATAAAGTTATCTTCAAAGTAATTGTTACAAGAATTAAGAATCAGATTACAAGAGTTAAGAATGAAAAAATGACCAAATTATCAATCAAAGGACAAACTGTTCTTCTAGGTTAACTTTCAGAGGTTAGTTATATATCTTTTATGTACTCACACACATCCATGTATACCTATATGCATGTAATCTTTTCCCTTGTTTTTTTCCTTTCTCCTACTCCAGAAGTCCTTTCCTTTTGAGTACTTTCTTTTCCTTTCATTTTCATATCTATTATACATTTTAGATTTTATAACTCTTTATTTTTTTTGCAGTAAGGAAACAATGTGATATTTGCACATGTGAGTTTGATTTATTTCACTTATGAATACGGTCTCAAGTTGCATCAATCTAACAAAGTAGGAACAATATCTGTCCAGTGAAAATCACAGTACTCTGAAAATTGAAATTAGATTTCAGAAAATGGAAAGACACTACTTGTTGATGGATAGAAAGAATCAGCATAGTGAAAATGGCCACCTCCCAACATTGTTATACAAATTTAATGCAATTCCAGTTAAAATATCATTAACATACCTCATAAATCTAGAGAAGTCATTGCTAAAATTCATCTGGACCCAGAAGAGACCTGGAATAGCAAAGGCAATACTGAGTAACAAAGGCAAGGCACTATTTATCATTATTCCTGATGAAGTTATACTACAAAGCTACTGTGATAAAATCTGCTTGATGATGGAATAAGAACAGACCTCAAGGTCAGTGAATAGATTCAAAGATACAACCACAACTATAAACACACTCAGCTATCTTATCTTCAACAAAGGTGCAAAACATGTTCACTGGAAGAAAGATAGTCTCTTTAATAAATGGTGTTGAAAAAATTGACTTTCCATATTCCTCAAACTAAAACTATACTCTTCCCTATCATTATATACTAAACTAAAGTCAAAATGGAGGAAAAGATCTAAATATTAAAACAGAAACATTGAATCTGCTGGAAGTTGAAGTAGGTAGAATCCTTGAAGGGGTAGGAGTAGGCAGAGAATTCATGAACAAAAATGAGACTGCATGAAATATACTTCCTAGAATGAATTGGGATCTCATCTTATTAAATAAAAATCCTTTGCATGTCAAAACAAATCTTCTACAGAGTGAAAAGAAAACCCATGAATCGAGAAAAAAAAATCTTAGTCAACTGTCCCTCAAACAAAGGACTTCTAACTAGAGCATATAAAGAATTTTTAAAAATCAGGCCTCCAAAATTCAAAGACTTAATCCAAACATGTGCATCTGAGATGAATAAACCTTTCTCAGTGGAAGAAATACAAATGGCAAACAAATATATGAAAAAATGTTCAACATCATTGGTTATTAGAGGAATGCAAATTAAAATAACACTAAGATTCCATATCACCCCTGAAAGAATGTTCAGGAAAAGGAAAAAAAAACCAGGAACAAATGCTGGAGAAGTTGAGGAAAAAGGAACTCGTCTGCCCTGTTGGTGGGAGTGTAGACTGCTGCAACCACTGTGGAAAACAGTCTGAAGTTTTCTCAAAAAGCTGAGCTTGGAAGTCCTATTTTACACACCTATGCCACTTCTGGGCATGTTCCCAGTAGAACTGAAAACATCACATCACAGTGATGTATGTGCACCCATGTTTATAGCAGCACAATTTGTAATAGCCAGATTTTGGAAACAACCCAAGTGGCCATTAACTGAAGAATGGATAAAATAAAAGTGTTATTTTTCTACAATGGAGGACTACTCAGATATAAAGAATAATTGCATTGAGACTTTTATAAGTAAATGGATGCGACTTGAGACCATACTCATAAGTGAAATAAATCAAACTGACAGGTATAAATACCGTATTCTCTCCCCAGTCTAAGAAACTGAAAGAGTAAATAGATCCAAAATCTTCATTAAACATTGTGAAAGGGTAAAAAGCTGCTTAAAGGGGAAAAGTAACATGGACAGGGAAGAAGATACAAGGAAAGGAAAAGACAAAAGATACAAATTTGTATATATACACTTAAGATAGCTAAGGTGATTGTGTTACTAATTCAGTTGGTTCTTGGAACAAAACAGTTAACACTCATAGGATTAGGTCAATTTTGCATTCCATATCTGATATTCTGAGTACATACTTTGAATTTAACTGTGCAAAATAACAACCTTTGTTAAGTTCCTATCAACTTGTTTTAAAAGTATATACTCATTGTTTTGGATTTTTGTTATTTGCTATTACTATGTTTATTTATCTCTTTTGTTTCTTGTATTTTTTCTTTTTTTTATTTAAGGAGAAAAGAAAAAAAAACAGTGAAAGGGTACAAGTTATACAGATTTACAGAAGAAAAAAATGAACAGTAGGAAATCATTAGTTAATGGATTACATATTGCCATCTTAGAAATAATTGTTCAAGTCACAAAATTAAAGCTTGTAGAGTGGACATTCCAACAATGATACTGCAAACAGTTCTGTTCAATGATCCAATAAAACTCTGTGATATCATTTTCTATCTTATACACTTAAATATACATGCAGTTATATAGTTTAGAGCACTTTCTTTTCCTCTCTTTTGTACAATGACTATTACACATTTTGGGTTTCTTTGCTCCCACGGTTCTTATTGCTTTTTTGGAAGAGAGTAAAACCAAATGAGACATAACAGAACAGAATCGGTCAAGTCAAAAGGGTGGACATAATAGATAATATAAAAACATAATACAAGGTGATCAACAATGGTTACCATAATGCCTCCCGCTATCTCTAATAGAATTGCCTGTATCATTAGTTATAATACAATTGAACAAAACAGTAAAGAACAAAACCGACAAAACCAAAACATTGGAGACATTGTAGGTCTTCAAAAGTAGATAAAAGTCAACAAAAATGGGCGTTATAATGAATCTCATTATCTTCACAGCTGATGCCTAAACTTTCGAACCTGATACTATCCAGCAAAACAGAATAGGGGAACATCAGTCAAAAACAAGATGGTGAGAGTAATAGAGAGGGCTTCAAATCGAGATAATAGAAAGTCAAAGTGGGTTACTATATTATATCCTGCTATTTTTTCCCCTTTAATTAAATGGATAAAAATAAAAAAGTAAATAATGGAGTGGAGATTGAGAAAAAAGAGGGCATAACAGCGAAACAGCGCAGATCAAAACATAACCATTTAAGCAGAATAGTGTTTCACCACCAGATAATTCCGACCCAAAAGTAGTTACCATATTGTCTCTTTCCTTGAAGTCCTTGAGTACAACTTCGTATACTGTAGCATTAAGTATATCAAAACAATGTAAAACCATTCAAGAGAATGACAGCATTACAGAGTATTTAGAATTGACTAACAGAAAATGAACAATGGTTTCTGTATAATCTCCTTGTCTTTAAAAGGTTTTTGCTTATGCTATTGTACATAATAAAATCCAATAAGATACAACCTGTTTAGACCATTGGAGACAGAAGAACAAAAGCTAGATGAGACTTCAAAACAAGATGATACTAAATCAGTATTACCTATTAAGATGCCATTTTCTCCAAAATAGCTGTTCCTATCATCCACTCTTCTCTGTCTCATTTCTGTTGAGCTCTTTTTCTGTCAGTAGCTGTCAGTTTGTCTTCTTCATTTTGTTCTCTGCTCCATTCGTTGTGGCCTCCCCGCCACTATTTCTGGGTTCTTTGTATTTTTCTTTTTTTAGAATATCCTGCAATACTTTCTGTAGGGTTGAATTGGTGGTTGCAAATTCCCCCAGTTCCTCTTTATCCTGGAAGCACCTTGTTTTTCCATCAATTTCCAGGGACAGTTGTGCAGGATATCTCAATCTTGGCTGGAGATTATTATCTTTCAAAGCTTGAATTATTTCCCCCCATGCTCTTCGTGATTTGATGGTTTGTGCAGAGAAATCTGCTGTAATTCTGATGGGTGTTCCCTTGTAAGTGGTCTGTTTCTTTGTTTTGTTTTTATCTTTTTAAAATAAAATTTAAAAAATCTCCAGTGATGTAAACATATTCACACACTTATATCATCACCCATCTCTACAATCCTTTCTTTCTGATTGACCAGCTAAACAGAGTCCCAACTTGAAGCATTCCTCCAGACCCCCTTATTCTGAGTGTTAACACAAACTCCTCAAAGGAGAATAGATCTCTTTGCTCAGTGTTGGACATCATGAGTTGCAGTGGATCGATAATTGGGGATCACCTCATAATATCAGCTGAACACAATCACTATGGTGCTGTGTGTCGATGTCAGCACTTAGGATAGCTGTTGGCATAAAAAGGAGACCTGGAGAGGAAGACTGATGTTGTTGTTTGGAGCTGTTACTTCTCTTGGAGGTGCTCGTCTTGCTGTCTTTGCTTATATGAACTTGATGATTACCATTGGAGGAGTTTGGGACCTTGTTGTTAAGAATGGCTGTGGTTCACAATGGGGAGCTCTGTTCCTTACTTTGAGCATCATTTCCTTGCTCCAGATAGGAAGATGTGTGCTATAAAGTCTCTAGGACAAGCTTATCATGCTGGCTTCCTGATGGAAACTTGGCTGTTCTCATTGAGGAGACCATTGTTTCATACCTCATTGTCACTGAGGATGGCTGTGGTACTTTTTGGGAGAGCTCTGATCCTTATTTTGGGCATTGCTTCTTGGTTCCAGTGCAGAATCCTCAACCTACTGGCACAGATCCTTCATCTCATTAGTATACACTTCCTAGCTGACACCACTGATCTTTGTATCTTCCCAATGCAGATCCATGAAACAGACTTGCATGAGTCATTGTTGTGGGTGTAGGCCCCCAGTTCATTCATGGGAAGCATTGTCATGGGCTCCAGCTCTTCAGTTGAACTAATGCAGGATATTGCCAGTGATCCAGGCCTCCAACTGGATTCTGTAGGTCTTTATTGTGTGGATAGATTTACCTCACTTTTTGTGTTTGACTCCTTGGATGACCATTATACATAGAATAAATTGTGTGTCCTGTGTTGTCTTGTTTTTTGCAAACTCTTGACTACAGCAAAACATGGGTTCTGCAGTATATTTCTGGGTCCAGAGAAATGACAGTTGCCTGTTTAAATTCTTACACTAGCTTTTTTGTGATTCATTTTTTTGCTTTCTGTGTGTTTTCCTCTTGTGCCAGATAAGCACAGTTCAGTCCAAAGTCAGTGTCCACTCCTACAAAAATCCTGTTTGTGCAGTAGGACAACTGACAGTTTCTGTTCTGAAAATTTGTGGGGCTTCTCACCAAGAAATCTGCCATCCAGCCGCCTGTACCTCACAGCAAGAAATCTTCCATCTAGTCACCTCATTGCATTTGTTAATAGCAGTATGTGCTAGAAGGAGTGGGGAAAGACTATGTCCTAATTGAGCACCATCCTGATCTTGCTGCAGAATCCTCATGTCAACTCATTTTTGGACTACACTGAGCAGAAAAGAATACCTAAAGTGAGCAAATGAGAACATAATTTTTTCAATACCAGTAACTGAAATGGGAGTTTTCTCATGTGTATCATGTTTTTTTGAAGGCATTTCTGAGTTGTCCACTGGACTGGGCTTCACATGAATGATCCTTACATGACCGGAGCCGCGGGAGACAGGAGACCAAACTCGAGCAGGATCAGCTCTCAAAGTTTATTGCGTACAGCGAACCGGACCTAACAAGGTCCGCCACCCTCAACGTTGGTTCCTCTTCCGCCCGTTGGGGGCAGGAACAACCTCTTATAAGGGGAAGCAGTATCCAATCACAGAGAAGCGCGTCTAACAAGCTGATAGGCTAGCGTCATGGGTAACTGGGCAGACATGACAATTTGGCGGGCTTGTTCAGGCCGGGAAGAACCTGGAAGCAGGAAATGGGCGCCATCATAGGCGGCTTCCCACATCTCCCCCTTTTTTATTTATTAAAATAGGATGGTCTGTGGGTCCCTCCAAGGTGTCTATGACCTTGTTGCTGTTAGACACCTAGGAGTGGGCCTACCTTGTAGGCCGAGGCATGAGAGAATGTAGAGGTCTATACCCTGCTGTGCATTACCCTGTTTTGTGCATATCCTTGCGCCAGGACCATGCTCAAGGTGAGTGGTTCATTTTTTCGCAGGGCCAGGCTTTTGTGAACCGAACCTGGATGCATATAGACATTCATTCCTGCCTTCCCCCCAACCTTTGGGGCGGATGGCACTGCAGTACCCTTGGTCTCGCATCTCAATGCCAATAATTTGACTCCGGGAGGGACCCCTGGCCTTATAGGCCATGTATATCTGAGTGGAGCCTGTCTTAGGTTGACCGGGAGGGCTTTTCCCGTCTTACCTGTCATTGGCTTGCCCACTCAGCTCTTATAGCTGATGTTCTGCAATGTGAAGGAGATATGCGGCGGCCTGCTGGCCTGATGGGCCACCTGCTGCCATTTGCATGGCTGCCATAGCTGTGATCTTAACCTGCTGCTGAGTTTGTATGAGGCGATCTAACAAGCATTTAATAACCACAAGCCCCACTAGGATGGCCACGGCAATCAGGATCCAAGTAGTCAGGTTGGGCCAGGAGAACCAGGAGGTGACGCGTTCCCACAAACTGGCTATAACACTGCCTAAAGTTGATAAATCGAACCTGACTGGACCTAGTTGGATACCGTCCATATTGTCAAGTTCCTGACTGAGTATAAGGGACAAATTGTGAAACTTAGGTAGGTAGGTGTCTTGCAGCCAAGCTGTCATATTTTTAACAGTGTTGGTCAAATTTGTGTGGACAGGGGTGATTAATAGGAACCCACAGAATAGAAAAGGCTCCAAAGCAGACATTTTAGTTTGTAGATGGTCTTGGGCGCTGAGCGTCGGTCCCAGAAGGGTCGAGTTGACTTGTGTCCGCGGGCTTATCCTCCTGTGCTTTATCAGGAACTGGTGGGGAGTTTACTGCTCGCGTCAATCTTTCCGGGACCCACAGTGGTTCGCAGCCTGGTTCCTGTGGGAAGACACAAACCGCACCTCGGGTCCAGCTAACCACTGGATCCGGGCCCATCCATTGTCCTGTAAGGACATCTTTCCATCTCACCAGCCCTTTGTCGGCCGGGGACGGGTTATTGTGCTCCATGGCAGGGGAATGATTATTGTGATTAAGGTTTAAAAAATTTATGGTAAAGAGTGCCAATGATATTCTTCCTTTGGGCGTTAGGCCATGGCCTATTCCCTCCTTTTGTTTTTGTAAGACACCCTTGAGTGTCCGATGGGATCGCTCAATGATGCCTTGTCCTTGGGGGTTGTAAGGAATGCCATGTTTAAGAGTGACCTCCATTTGTTGACAAAATGTCATAAAAATTTTGCTGGTATAGGCAGGACCATTGTCTGTTTTTAGTATATTGGGCTTTCCCCAAGCAGCCCAGGCTGCCAGGCAATGATTAATAGCGTGGGTGGCCCTTTCTCCGGGTTCTGCCGAGGCAAACATAACCTGGGAGGCGGTATCTACCGAAACATGAACATATTTAAATTTTCCGAATTCTGGGATGTGTGTAACATCCATTTGCCAAATATGATTTGGGGCGCAGTCCTCTCGGGTTAACACCAATAGATTGTTGAGGTGAAGAGATCACACAGACCTGCCAATGCCTCTAAAAGCGCCATGGTAAATGGCGCATTGGGCCCATAAGCTGAAACTGCGTCCTTGATAGCTTTAAGTTGTTTAATTTCTAAGGGCTCATAATATCCTCCTCCTCCCCTGCCTCCTACTTGTACCGGGAATGCATGGAGACTGGAACACTCAAAGGGAAGCCGCGACCATACCCTCTGGTGGAAGGAACGTCCTCCTCCCTCCCCAGATGGGGGCGCAGAAGGCAACCCAGGAAGTAGCTCTCCCTCTAACCAGGGCGGTGCCATAGGTTGTGGGCGCCCTCTGGCGGCCACGGGTGGAGGTGGCAGCCCAGGGAACAACTCCTCTTCCGGCCACGGCGGTGCACTAGGGCCTGGCGCCCTGAAGGGGGCGACCATGGGTCGCGAGCTTGCCAAGGAGCGGAAGGACCTAAGTTCCTCCCGCAAAGCGGAGTAGCTCGGGCAGGGTGGTGTTTGGTTCCCCTTTTTATCTTCCCGAGCCCTAAGTTCCTCTTTTAACGGTGTAGGAGGGTCATGCTTAGCAAAGACGACCTCCTCTTCTGAGCCTTCCGAATCCAAATCAGAATCGGAGCCCTTGTGTTTCTCTGGAGGCCCAAAGTCAGGTGTGACTTCGGGCTCCTCCGAGCACTCGGATCGAGCTTTGTCAAGAGCCTGTCGGGCTGAGCAAAGCCCGGGGGTTCGTTCGTCCGTCAGACAAGCCCTAATCAGTTCCCACAGGGGTAAAACCATGGGATCCAAGCGTCCCTCTTCTCGGGCGCATCTAAGATCCCCTCCTAACTTCTCCCATGACGGGAGGGTTAGAGAGCCCGTGGGCCAAAACCAGAGGGCAATTTCATTAACATAATCCAGAAATCTCGAAAGGGTGACCCGGTTTATGTAGATGCCTCGGGTCCGCAGCAGGACTCTTAGGGAGTCAGTGAGGGGTTTGCGAGCAGCGTTGCCCACAATGGCGAAACGAAAGTGAAACAAATGCAAAGGAAAAGAAGACTGGCGTCCACCCGTGTGGTGCTCAAAATCTGTTAGGTGCGTCCACCCAACCCAGGCGATCCAGTACTCACCTGTCCCGGGAACCGCTGTATCTCACGTAGCTGATCAGGGTGAAGAGAAGAGGCGCTCGGGGCCTTCCGTTGTTATTGGGCCAGGTCCTCCGTCGTACCACAGGCGACAGCAATCGCACCTCCTGGCCGAAGAGGCACGTTGCTGAGTCTTTTACCTTTTTCCCCGTACGGGCCACCAGATGACCGGAGCCGCGGGAGACAGGAGACCAAACTCGAGCAGGATCATCTCTCAAAGTTTATTGCGTACAGCGAACCGGACCTAACAAGGTCCGCCACCCTCAACGTTGGTTACTCTTCCGCCCGTTGGGGGCAGGAACAACCTCTTATAAGGGGAAGCAGTATCCAATCACAGAGAAGCGCGTCTAACAAGCTGATAGGCTAGCGTCACGGGTAACTGGGCAGACATGACAATTTGGCGGGCTTGTTCAGGCCGGGAAGAACCCGGAAGCAGGAAATGGGCGCCATCATAGGTGGCTTCCCACACTTACATACACATAGACAAGGTCATTGGTCATTACCCATGTGTCAGTAAGGCCTCAGAAATGGGCTTTTACTATTTCTCATGTTTTAATCTTGTAATTCATCTCAAAAGTATATTTTGTACTATCTTTTGTCAGATTGCCATCTGTTCAAATAACATATCCCTTTACTCTAGAACTGCCAGCTATATCTCACATTCAGCACAGCTCTAGAAAACTCCCAGTTGGAGAAATATGATGAGATAAAGACAAGAGAGAGAGAGAGAGCAGAAAGCTGAGGTCAGGTGGAGCCTTCTGTCTTGGTGGAGCAAAGAAGCTGCCCAATGACTGCAGTGTATTTGTTTATGCATCTGTCTGGTTGCTGTCATGTGAAACTCCACTGCCTAACAACTTGTTTGCTTAGATTGCTTCTGGTGCTTCATTTTCTGTCACCTTATGAAAACCTTGTGCCCTGTCTAAACTCAGGTACCTCTTGTTCTCAGGGCCAGTATTGTGTTGTCGCCACATGTGACCCATCTTCAGTTTCAGCTCTTTCCAACAACATAAGGTGAGCAGTTCTTGTGGATCAGATAAAACTTTTATATGTTCAAGTATGTGCAGAATCAAGAAAGATTTTCCTATAGTTTATAGTTCTAGGGGAAAAGAGGCTCCCTGCTCAAGACAGTATTGTTCCTTTATTTTCCAGGCAAGCATCTAGGGCAAAAGTCAGATAGAATAATAAAGATAAAGTTTGACAAAAGGGCCAAGGTCCTTTGGCTCAACCCCCTGCCAGAAACTCAAAAGAGGTTCAAATAATCTAGGAGAAGGCAGGCATGGTGATGTATGCCTGTAATCCTAGCACTTGGGAGGATTGTTGCCAGTTCATGACCAGCCAGGGCTACAAAGTGAACTCAAGTCATCCTGAACTGCATAGTGAGACCCTATCTCAAAATGAGAGAAAAAATTAATAATCTTAAGGAAAAAGAGAAAATTTTATGGGACAACAACATAAAAATTGAAAGATTAACAGCATTACGAATATTAAAATGGTGAATAATTAACTGTCCCATATGTGAAGAAGCTGCTTCAGTTTTGCCCAAATGTTTGAATCAAGCAGATAGTTGTCTATTTGGGAATTCTACCCTGCCAAGGACAAAATCATGTTGAGAAATTCTGATAGAAACAAAACTTGCTGAGAGAGTTCTCAATAAATAAACCAAAAATACATGGAAAAGCTCCAAATAAAAGGTAAAACTCAAACAGCAATTATAAATAGAATAAAGAAACATATTAACAAGAGAGTTGTTATTTTTCAGCATGCTTCATATGAGGTCCACACTCTTTTATCTGTTGGCAGTAAGATGATAAATATTGTATCAAATTAAGGAAAGTTTTCCTTAAATAGTACTGAAAAACAGAGGGATATAAACACAACCTTTGAGATATAATAGTTGGAACTACTAAGTGGGAATCAGGAAGACTAGCTAAGCCTGTAAAATGTAAACCCTGTGGTACTTGGAGGGAGAAATACTTTGTGCAACATATTCTTTATGGGACTTTAACTGAGGTTTATGGCAAAAGATGTGACTGTGTCCCAACTGTAATGACTCATTTTGAAATAGAGAAATTTGACATCATTCCAAAGCTACAAATGATAGAGAAAAGAACTCCACACATTTAGATACTACCATTAAGAATTTCAGAGACTGATAAGACACCTCAAGGATCAGGTTTCCTTTATTTTCCAGGCAAGCATCTAGGGCAAAAGTCAGATAGAATAATAAAGATAAGGTTTGCCAGGAAAGAGGACAAAAACGCTACACATCAGGTCCAGCAAATGGATGCTGTCATAGTCTAAGCCAATGGAATACTTGTCTTCATAAATCAATGGAAAGTGCACTGCACAATGGAAAGTGTCTTTTTCCCACCTTTGCACAGGTGGGATATTTGAGCAAACAGTACCCCAAGCCACAAGGATGTAAACTACCATTTGGACCATATCCTTACTCATGTGTAGGGAAATGACAGTCCTTCCTTCCTTGAGAGAGATGAGCATATAGGTTGCAAAGCTCAATCCCAAACCAGGAATTATTCTCTAGGTTCTTCAATTTGAATAATATGAACATATATAATGATGAGGTATAATGTGCCTTCAAATCCCCACTTGTCCCAAATAAGGTCCCTGTGATTATGTTTATGTGATAAGGAACAGAATAACATTCTTAATTGGTACAGGGGTTATGTATTCTCCTTTGACTCTTTCCTCAGGTTTGGCCTTACAGTTCCTGTTCTTCCTTAAGTGTGTGTATTGCAAGCCACAAACAAAACAGATACTAGACATATGGTGTACTCTCTTACTAACCTGTTTGCTAAATGGACATATCTCACATTCTTTCCAAGCAATAATACCAAACATAACAAAATAGTGTAAAACCATTCAAGAAAATGAAAGTATTACAGGACATTCAAAACCAAATAACAGAAAATGAACAATGGCTACTATATTAACTCATTTTCAATAAAAATTTGTTTATTTTTATCATACATAATAAAATCCAATAAGACACAACATGATAGAACCAATGGAAACAGAACAACAAAAGCATGGTAGGAGTTCAAAGCAATATGATATTAAATCAGCAAGGCTGTCATAATGTCTTGTTTTCTTCAAATTGCTATTCATACCATCACGCATAATAAAATCAAACAAAACAGAATAAAACCATTCCAAAGAATGAATGAAAACATTATAAGACTTCAAAGAAATGTGATGGGGAACCATGATTACCATAAAATTTTATGTACTCTTACCATTTCTTACACTAGGGAGACTATATGATATTTATGCATGTGAGATTGATTTATTTCACTTATGAGTATGGTCTCAAGTTGCGTCCTTTTATTTATAAATATCTCAATGTGATCATTCTTTATAGCTGAGTAGTACTCTATTGTACAAAAATAACACATCTTTTTATCAATTCCTCTGTTGATGGACACTTAGATTTGTTTCCAAGCTCTCTGGCTATTACAAATTGTGCTGCTATAAACATTGTTGCACATATATCACCATGGTAAGATGTTTTCAGTTCTTCTGGGAATATGCCCAGAAGTGCAATATCTGGGTCAAATGGTATTTCCAATCCCAGATTTTTGAGGAATCTCCAGATTAACCACCACAGTGGTTGCACCAGTCTAAACTCCCATCAACAGTGCAGGAGAGTTCCTTTATTCCCCACAGCCTCTCCAGCGTTTGTTGTTGGTGGTTTTCTTGATCCTGGCTACTCTCTCAGGAGTGAGATGGAATCTCAGTGTAGTTTTAATTTGCATCTCCCTAGTGAGTAACGATGCTGAACATTTTTCATGTATTTATTTACCATTTGTATTTCTTCATCTGAGAATTGTGTGTTCATCTCAGATGCCCATTTTTGGATTGGATCTTTGAATTTTGGGGGTCTGATTTTTTAATTTATTTTATTTTATTTTTTTAAATGTAAAAATGTTTTATTTATTTTTTTATTTTTATTTTTTTTTATTTAAGAGGAAAAAGAGAAAAACACAAAACAAACCAAAGCGGTGTAAGGGTACACGTAATACAGAACTACAAAAAAAAAAAAAAAAAAAAAAAAAACAACAACAACAACAACAAAAAAAAAAACAACAAAAAAAACCATAACAGTAAGAAATCACCTGTTAGTAGATTACATATTATCATCTTGAAAATAGTTCCTCAAATCACAGTATCAAAGAATACAAGGTGGACATTCAAACAGGGAGACTGCAAACAGCTGTGTTCAATGATCCAAAAACATTGATATAGTCAGCTATTTAACACCCCTAAACACACTTGCTGTTATATCCGTTAGAGCTAGAGTATATGAAGTTTTATCCAAATATTTCAAGGAAAAAGACACTATGGTAACTACTATTAAGTCGGGTTATATGGTGGTGAAGTACTAGGTTGTTGAAACAGTCATGCTGTGACCTCTATTGTTACATTGTTATGTCCTGTTTTATCTCAATCTCCCCCTTATTGTTTTAAAAAAATTATTTAGTCATTTCTTATGTTTGTCTTAATTAAAGAAAAAATTCAAAAAATTAGGATATATAAATAGTAACTCTTTTTGATTTCCTATTAACTTGTTTTGAAGTCCTGTAGTACTCCCACCATCTTGTTTTGACTGATTAGACTCTGTTCCATTCTATATGATAGTATCAAGTTTGAAGACATAGGCAACTACTTTGAAGACAATAAGATTCACTAAGATACCCATTCTGGTTTGACTATTGTCTTCTTTGGAAGTCCTGTAATGTTTACAATGCCTAAGTTTTATTGGTCTTGTTCTCTACTGTTTTGTCCAACTTTATAATATCTAATGAGATAGACAATTCTTTTTAAGGAAACAAGGGACAACGTTGATAACCATTGTTGATAAACTTGTACTCTGTTCTACACCATGTGCTATGTCTATCCTTGGTATTGACTGACAGCTTTGTTTTGACATATTTGACTGTATTCTTCCCCCCCCCCAAAGTAATAAGCACTAAGGAGTAATAAAATCCAAAATGTGTAAATTTTGTTGTAAAAAAGAGAGGGAAAAAAAAAAAGAAAAAGGGTCTGATTTTTTAAAATTCTTTATATGTTTTAGACAGAAGTCCTTTGTCTGAGGGACAGTTCACTAAGATTTTTTTTCCCCGTTTGTGGGTTTTCTTTTCACTATGGTGGAGATTTCTTTTACATGTAGAAACTGTTTAATAAGGTAGGATCCCATTTATTGATTCTGGGAAGTATTTCCCGTGTAGTTTGATTCTTGTTCATGAATTCTCTACCTACTCCTATGTCTTCAAGATTTTTACTTTCTTTGTCTTTCAAAAGATTTAATGTTTCTGTTTTAAAATTTCAATATTTGATCCATTTAGAATTTAGTTTAGTGCATGATGATAGGCATGGGACTAGTTTTAGTTTTTGGCATATGGAGAGCCAATTTTTCCAACACCATTTATTAAAGAGACTATCATTCTTCCAGTGAGCATGTTTGGCCCCTTTATCAAAGACAAGGTAGCTGAGTATGTTTGTAGTTGTAGTTGTATCTTCTAATCTATTCCACGGATCTTCAGGTCTGTTTTTATTTCAGTACCATGTTTATTTTATTACAGTAGCTTTGTAGTATAACTTCAAGCCAGGGATTGTGATGTTTCTTGCCTTGCCATTGTTGCTCTGAATTGCCTTTGCTATTCTAGTTCTTTCCTAGTTCCAGAAGAATTTTAGGAATGATTTCTCTAGATTTGTGAGGTATGTTAATGCGATTTTGATGGGGGATTGCATTAAATCTGTATAAAAATTTTGGCAGAATGGCCATTTCCACAACATTTATTTTTCCTATCCATTAACAGAGAGTATCTTTCCATTTTCTGAGATCCTCTTTGATTTTTTTTCAGGGTACTATAATTTTCTCTGTATAGATCTTTTACTTTTCTGTGAGATTAATTCCTAAGTATTTTATTTTTTTGGATGCTAATGTGAAGATTGTGGCTTCTCTTATTTTTCTCTCAGTGATTTTGTTGTTGGTGTATAGAAATGCGATTAAGTTTTGAGTGTTGACTTTGTATCCAGTTACATTATTAAATTTATTTATTATATCTAGGAGTGTTTCAGTGGAGTTTTGGGTCTTCATGTCATCTGCAAATAATCATAATTTAATTTCTTCTTTTCCTATCTTTACTACTTTTATTTCTCTCTCTTGTCTAATTGCTCTTGCTAGTATTTCCAGTACCATATTAAATAGGAGTGGTAATAAGGGACATCCTTGTCTTGTGCCTGATTTTAAGGGAAAGGCCTTCAGTTTTTGGCCTTTTAGTATGATACTGGCTGTTGGTTTGTATTTAGACAGCCTTTATTATATTGAGGTAAAACCAACCATTCCAATTTGCTGTAAAGTTCTTATCATAAATGAATGTTGGACCTTATCAAAAGTTTTTTCTGCATGTATAGAAATGATTATGTGATTCTTATTTTTGACTTTATTGATATGGTGGATTATATTTATTGATTTACATATGTTGAACCATCCCTGCATGCCTAAGAGGAATCCCACTTGGTCATGGTGTATAATCTTGATCAATAGCTGCACCCTATTTGCCAATATTTTATTGAGGATTTTTGCATCTGTGTTCATTAGGGAGATTGGCCTGTAGTTCTCTTTTTTAGTTGGATCTTTCTCAGATTTTGTACTAGAGTAATATTTGCTTCCAGGAATGAGTTAGGAAGAATTGCTTCCCTTTCAATTTATTGAAGAGTATGAGGAGTGTCAGCATTAAGTCTTCTTTGTATTTCTTTTAGAATTCTGCAGTGAAACCATCTTGGCTTGGACTCTTCTTTGTTGGTAAGGACTTAATTACATTTTCAATTTCATTAATAGAAATTAGATTATTCAGCAGTTTTACATCTTCTTGATCCAGCTTTTGTATTTCGTCTGTTTCTAGGAATCTGTTCATTTCTTTTGTGTTATCGAACTTCTGAGTGTATAGGTTTTGAAATAGGTGCTGATGATCTTCTGTATTTCCACAGTCTGTAGTGATTTCACCCTTTTCATTCCTTATTGCATGAGTTTGAGTTTTTTTCCCTTTTTAAAATAAGGTTGGCTAGTGGCTTATCTATTTTATTTATTCTTTCAAAGAACCAACTCTTTGATTCATTGATTCTTTGGATTGTTTTCTTTGTCTCTATTGCACCTTGTCTGATCTTTATAATTTCTTCCCTTCTTTTGGCTTTGGACTTGACTTGATCTTCTTTTTCTAGATGTTTGAGGTATAGCATCAGGTTGTTTATTTGTGTTTGTTCTGTTTTCCTTGTGTTGGAATTCACTGCTATAAATTTTCCTCTGAGGACTGCTTTCATTGCATCCCACAGATTCCAGTAAGGTGTTTTTGTATTTTCTTTTGATTGTAGATATCATTTAATTTGTTATTTAATTTCTTCTGTTTCTCACTGATTGCTCAGGAGTGTATTATTCAATTTATTATTGTTCCATGTGTTTTTGAGGTTTTTACAGTTTCTTTTATCATTAATTTCTAGTTTCATGGTGCCATCATCTGATAAGCTGCATGTGATAATTTCAATTCTTTTGCATTTACTTAAGTATGTTCTGTGGGCTATTATATGGTCTATTTGAGAGAATGTCTATGTACTGCTGAGAAGAATGTATATTATGATCTTGTTTGATGGAGCACTCTAAATACATCTATCAAGTCCATTTGTTCACAGGTGTGATTCACTTTCATTATTTCTTTATTGATTTTCTATCTGGTTGATCTGTCCCTTTGTGTCAATGGCATGTTATGGCCTCCTGCTATAATTGTGCTATTGCTTATTTGATTTTTCATTTCTGTCAATACTTGTTTTGTTTAGCTGTGTGCTCCTGAATTTGGTGCATATATATTTAAGATTGTTATCTCTTCCTCTTGAAGTTTTCCCCTAACTAGTATGTAGCGACCTTCTTTATCTCTTTGGGTCCTTCTTGGTTTGTAGTTCACATTGTCTGCAAACAGAATAGCTGCCCCTGTTTTTCTTTTTGTTTGTTTGTTTTTTGATTCTTGTTGCATGACGTATTGTTTTCCATCCTTTGACTTTTAGTCCAAGAATTTCTTTTTGGGTTAGATGGGTTTCTTGTATACAGCATATGGTTGGATGTTGTTTCTTGATCTATTCTGCCAGTCTGTTTCCTTTAATTGGTGAATTGAGGCCATTTACATTAATGGTTATAACTGAAATATATTGGTTTAGTTTTGGTTTAGTTGTCTGCCTTGCCTAGTGGTTTTTTCCTATGTCTGTCTAGTATGTCTTTCAGTATTCTTTGCAGAGTTGATTTGGTGATCATGTAATTCTTCAGCTGTTCTTTGTCATGGAAGGATTTTATTTCTCCATCCATTTTGAAGGACAGTTTTGCAGCATACATCAGTCTGGGTTGTAAATAACTTTCAGATCTGAAATACTTCACTCCATGCTCTTGTTGACTTCCTTGTTTGTGTTGAGAAGTCTGCTGTAATTCTGGTTTTCATACATAGGTGATCTGTCTTTTTAAATAGCTTTTAATATTCTGTTCTTATTTTGAATTTCTGGGATGGTGATTATTATGTCTAGGTGTAGTTTTATTTTTGTTATGGCTATTTGGAATTCTGTATTTTTCACTGATCCATATGTCAGTTTCCATTCTTATGTTGGGGAAATTTTCAGCTATTACTTCTGCAAATAGCCTCTTGATATCATTTGTGTTGTCTACTTCTTTTTCATTTATCCCTATCAATCTTATGTTGTTTTTCTTTGCTTCATCTTGTAACTGTCGAATTGTTATTTTCTGAATCCTTGTTATTATTTAAAGATCTTTTCTTTCCTGTTCACTAGCAGCAATCTTGTCTTCAAGGTCTGAAATTCTGTCTTATCTTTTGTTGAGGCCATTTTACCAACTTTGAATGGAATTTTTGATTTTTTGTATATCCACTTGAATCTGCTTCATGCGTTCTGTTTGTTTCTTGTATTGCTTTTTATTTTTTATTATTATTTAAAGAGAAAAAAGGAAATAAATTAAAAAAACAAAGCAGTAAAAGGGTACAAATAATACAGAACTTCAAGGAAAAAAATACAGTTAGATATCACTAGTTAATAGGTTACATATTGTCATCTTTGAAACAGTTATCCAAATTATAAAATTAAAGCATGTAAAGTGAACATTTATACAATGAGATGGCACACAATGCTGATCAATGATCCAACAAAAGTTCAGTAATATGGATTTCCATCCTACACACCCAAACATACATGCAATTATATCCCTTAGACCATCTTCCTTTCCTCTCTTTTAAATAACAATTACACTTTTTGGGTTTTTTAATGCCCACAATTCTTATCATTTTTTGAAGAGAATAAAACCTAATGTGGCTAAACAAAACAGAGTCGGTTAGAACAAAAGGATGGGCATAGTACATGATGTAAAAATAGAATATCAGGTGATCTAAAATGGTTACCATTGTGCCTCTTGCTATTTTTTAAAAAAAGTTGCCTATATCATCAAGTATAATAGAATTGATCAAAACAGTACAGAACAAGACTAATAAAACCTACACTGGAGACCTTATCAAAAAAAGATAATAGTCAAACCATAATGGGCGTCATAGTATATCTTATTGCCTTCAAAGTGGTTGCCTATACCCTCAAACTTGATACTATAAAACAAAACAGAATATAGAATAATCAGACAGAACAAGATGGGGAGAGCAATACTGGGGTTCAAATTAGGTTAATAGGAAACCAAAAAATTACTATAATATGTCCCGCTATTATTTAATTTAGTTTTCCCTTAATTGAAAAAAAATGTAAGAAAAAGATTAATTTTTTTAAAAAAAGGATGGGATTGAGGTAAAAGAGAACCTTGTATTAGAACAACACAGGCCAGAACTGAACTATTTAAGCATCATTGTTTTTCACCCTCAGATAATCTAACATAGTAATAGTCACCATAGTGCCTCCTTCCTTGTTTTATTTGAGTATAACTTCATATACTATAGCATCAAACATATCAAGTCGGTCTGAAGCTATTCAGGAGAATGAAGAAATTACAGGGTATTTAGAACAAGTTAACAGAAAACAAACAATGGTTTCTATATTATCTCTTTGCCTATAAAAATTTTTGTTTATACAATCACATATAGTAAAATACAGTAAGATACCACATGTTAAAACCAGTGGAAACAGATGTACAACAGCTTGATGGGACTTCAAAACAAGATGATATTAAACCAGCACTAGCTTTTATGATGTATTGTCTTCTTCAGAATAGCTATTCGTACTATTTACCGACACTAAAATCGAACAATCCAGGTTAAAATCATTGCAATTAATGAGTGATAACATTATATGGATTAAAACCAATATGATTGGGAATCACGTTTACCATATAATTTTATGTATTCTTATCATTTCTTACACTAGGGAAACTATATTGTTGATTTAAGTTTTCCACCTTTTTGCTTTGCTCCTGTAATTTTTAACTATGTCCTTTTTAGATGTGTTCAGCATTTCTTTCATTACATTTATAACTCTTCTTTTACTTGAGAGATTACTTCCGATTTGACTTCTTTTATAGCTTCCCAGAGTTGTTTCTTTACTTCAGCTGACATCATTTCAGCCATTTTAGGTGTATGGCTTACATTTTCTTCTATGTACATGGCTCCTTGTCTTTCTGGGGATGAGCTGGAGGTTTGAGATTGCATTTTGGCCTTTTTTGTCATTTCCCTATATTTCTGGGTTTTGGTGATGTTCCAACGCTTTCCCCATGTGTGTTTGAGATTACATGTGCCTTTGGTAGGAGCGATGATCCAAAGCTCACCTCAAGCCAGCACAAGCATGTGGGAATCATGCACCCTCAGCACCCCCGATTGAAAGAGGGTCTCTAGGTGTGGTCCAGTCAGGTCCACAGGACCTCCTAAGACCCTCTTGTGTTTCAGGATGGTGCAGGGGCTCCTAACAGTTGGAAGTGATAATCCAAAGCTCTCCTTGAGCCAGCACAAGTGTGTTAGAACTCACCTCATATGCCCTTAGCTCCCCGAATTGAAAGAAGGTAGCTAGTCATGTTCTAGTCAGGACTGTGGGACCTCCCAAGACTACTCTGGTGTTTCAGGAATGTTGGTGGGCTCCTAAACTATTAACAAATTCTTGAGGCCCCACACTGATACACCTGCAACTTCTCTTGCAAAATGCCCATTATGGTAATGCAATGGATTTGTACTTCTTGCAAATAGCATGAGATATAAGGGATTTTAAGCAGGCAATAATTTCTGTTTATCTTATAATCCTTAATTGTTATGCAGCTTGTTTTAGCTACTTTTTTTCTTAGCTGAAACAAAGTACTTGACACCAAAGATTTAGGGTGGGATTATTTGATTGCCTGTTTGGAGACTTTTCAGTTCAGTTAGCTGGTCCCAGACAGGATGGCATGACAGAGGGGCATGACAGAGGAGAAACAGTTTATGGCAAGCAGAATGCAGAAAGGCAGCAAAAAGCATGGATGAGCAAAAATTCTAACCCACTGTCTCTATATCTTTTGTCCAGGCTACCCATCTTTAGGACCTTTAGTCCAGCCAGAAGTAGGCCAAACCAATTCAGTGGATTAATTTCATTATTATATGTCCTCGGTCTCAGCATGATGCACTCTAGGTCTGGCCACCTCTGAAAACTCTCAAAAATGATTCCAGAAGGCTTTGAGGGGATATCTATATATAAACCATGGCACTTTTTGAACAAATGTCTCCAAAAACTGGAAAAGCAGGGAAGTCAAGGCAGCAAGTAAGTGAAAACAAGTGTCATGTGATGACTCTTTCTCTATTCCTTATATCTTAGCCAAGGTACCCCGTCTTGGGTGGGTAGTGCTCATATCCTTAGTCCTAGATTGAAGCCTTGATATTAGTTGCTCACACCCTCAATCCAGCCACCTCCAAAAAGTCCCACCTATGAGTGCATAAGGGTTTGTGTGGACATCTAGACAGATAACAACTTCTCAATAATATTTCCTAGTATCTATTATCTCCTATTTTTGAATCCTATTTATTAATTCTTAGAAGTTTACTTTGTCATTCTTTGGTCCCTGGACTTTTTTACCTTTAGTAACATAACTATCAAGATTGGTGTGATTACTGTGAAATATTATTTAATTGTTACTGGAGGTAAAGTTATTCCATTTAGTACATATGTATGGTAGGCCATTTGGAGAATAATTTTGACTTGTACTAATGTTTGTACTGTATTTTTATATCTTTTTCCTATGGTTATTAGAATCTGTGAATATCTGGTTTGCATTTAATGCTGTTACTGTTGATGATTATTTCATGGCAACAGCTAAGGTTTCATAAATGTAGCTATTAATTGGTTTATGTAGGATATTACTACCTGAACTGTCTGTGACTCATTAAAAACATAGTAACCCATTTTTAGATTAAGTGCATATTGGTCCAGAAATCTTGCAATATTCCCTCTCAAATAAATATAGGTGATTGGATTTGGGATTGGAAGTAAAACTAATAGTCATGTACAGAAGATATCACTGATAAGTAAGCATTGACTAATGACATCTTCATGCTAGTAACAAAGCTTGCTTCTACAGTGAGCCTACAGGCTACAACACACACATACACACATGCACATACACACAGAAAACATACACACAGAAAACATAGAACAAAGCAAATAATAGAAACATGAGGAGAAAATGTAATAAGATGATTTTAAAAATCCCCAATTCCCCTAAACTTGCTGATACAGTATCAGAGGGAATGAAACCAACAGCCATGCAGGCAGATCTGGTGACTCTGAACAACCTGAATATATAATAACAGCAGGAACTTAGGGTTGATTTCCATCAATACTCCTAGGCTTGTCAGCCTAGAAAGAACATAGGACTCATGCAACAGGCCCTGCAGAGGGAATTCAGGTGACTGGCTCACCTCTTCATTGTGGGACCCAGCAACTGGACAAACATCAACTGTATAGTAGGATTGTAAGATACACACTACCAACAGTTGAGACTAGTGGAATTGAGAGACCAAATATTAACCTGAAAGGAGAAAGTGGTAAAACAAAAAAGTAAAATGCAATCTCAAACAGTTAGTCTATCAGGAGCAAGTACAGGAGACATGGAAATAGAGGACTACAAAATCACACACCAGAAATCTCTGAAAAGATAGCAAGTAAAATAAAAAAAAAAAGAAACTCTAGGAGGCTATAGAGGAACTCAAATTAGAAGTAATCTCTTGGGTAAAGACAGAAATAACAACCTTAGTAAAGGAGTTGCTCAGTGCAGCTAGAGAAAAAATAGATAAAAAAGAAGAGCAGCATGGGAAACTGATTGAAATCTTGAATGAACATATAGAAAACAAGCTGAATCCATGAAACAAACTCAAAGAGCCATCCAAGAAACAGACAGTTCTATTGAAAGCTGGCAAAACCATTTAAATGAAGATGAGGATAGAATTTTTGACCTTGAGGACAAGATCACAATTAGCAATCATGAATGGATAGAACTTTTAAAGATAACAAAGCAGCATGAAATGAAAACCCAGAAGCTTCAAGATGATGCCAAGAGAATAATATAAGACTAATAGGCATCAGTGAAGATGCAGAAGTCAATGTAAATGACATTGATAAATTATTCAAAGAGGTAATAGTGGAAAATTTCCCAAACATGAGGAAAGAATTTGGTATGCAGATAAGCAAGCCATATAGAATGTCAAACAATTACAACGAACATAAATCTACACCCAGATATATGATAACTGAGATCCAAGACATGCAGCATAAAAAGAGCATACTAAAAGCCATTGGAGAAGAGAAACAACTCATCTATCAAGGAAAGCCCATTAGAATCATGGCAGACTTTTCAGCACAAACCCTCACATCAAGACAAGCTTGGGGTGTGGTTTTTCAAGCCCTGAAAGAAAACAACTTTCAACCCAGGCTGACGCCCCAAGCAAAAGTTTAATTCAAGTTTAATGGAAAAACAAGATACTTCCCATGACAAAGTACAACTGAAGAAGTTCATGTCCACCAAACCAACCCTAGGAAGAGTATTGAAAGACATACTAAAGAGAGATAAAAATGACCACAATCCCCAGAACAATAGCAGAAAGAAACACCAGGTAGAACAAGCAACTAAACAAGGGGAAAAGCAGAAAGCAAACAACTAGAATATAACATGGCAAAGTCAAGCTAGTACATATCAGTGATATCCATAAATGTAAATAGCCTCAATTCATCTATGAAAAGAAATAAGTTGATGGAATGGACCAAGATAGAGGATCCCTTGGGGGCTGGGGATTTAGCTCAGAGGCAAAAGCACCTGCGTTGTATGCAGGCGGTCATGAGTTTGATCCCCAGTACTGACAAAAAAAAAAAAAAAAAGAAAAGAAAAGAAACAGGATCCCACAGTATGTTGTATACAAGTAACACATCTGATCCAAAAGGAAATTCATATATTAAAAGTCAAAGGATAGAAAACAGTATTCCATGCAACAGGAACCCAGAAAAAAGCAGGGGTAACTATTCTATTTGCAGACAATGTGAACTTCTAAATGATTAAAAGATTAAAATGATTTAAAAAATAAAGAAGATCACTACACTCTTGTTAGTGGAAAAATTCAAGAGGAAGAACTAACACATATAAATATATATGCAGCAACAGGAGCACCCAACTATATATGACAAATACTAATGGACATGAAAAACCAAATACACAAGAACACAATTATAATAGAAGACCTTAATACCCCATTGTCACAAAGAGATAGATCAACTGAACAAAAAAATCTGCAAAGAAATAATAGAATTGAATCATACCTGTGAGCAGTTGGACTTAGCAGATGTTTACAGAGTGTTCCAACCAATTGCAACGGAATATATATTCTTCTCAGCTCTAAATGAGACATTCTCCAAAATAGACCATATATTATCCCATAAAACATTCTTAAGTAACTGCAAAGGTATTGAAATTATCCTATGCATAATATCTGACCATAGCAAACTGAAATAGAAAATTAATGGCAAAAGAAATTGCAAAACCTGCATAAATATGTGGAACTTAATTAAAAACCTTCTGAACAACCAGTGGGCTACAGATGAAATTAAGCAAGAAATAAAGCAATACCAATAATTCAATGAAAATGCAGAAACAACATCTGTGGGATGCAATGAAAGGCAACTTAAGAGGGAAATATATAGCAATAAACCGTCATATCAAGAAAACTGAACAAGCACAAATAAACAGCCTAATGCTTCTTTTCAAGCTTCTAGAGAAAGAAGAGCAAATTAAACCCAAATCTCATAGAAGAGAGGACATTGTAAAGATTAGAGAAGAAATCAATGCAATTGAAACTAAAAAAACATACAAAGAATTAATGAATCAAAAAGCTGTTTTGTTGAGAGGATAAACAAAATTGACATATCTCTAGCTAACCTTATAAAAAAAAGAAAGAAAAAAAAACCTAAATTCATGCAATAAGGACTGAAAAGGAGAACACTACAACAGACTCCATGGAAATTCAAAAGATCATGAATATCTACTTTGAAAATTTCTACTCACATAGAGTGGAAAACACAAAGGAAATGGACAGATTTCTAGAAACATATGAACTACCAAAGCTCAACCAAGAAGATACAGCAATTTTGAATAACCCAATATCAGCTATTGGAATTGAAAATGTAATTAAAAACTTACCAACAAAAAAATTCCAGGTCCTGATGGATTCATGGCTGCATTCTACAAGAGATTTAGAGAAGATTTGATGCCAATACTCCTTAAAATCTCCAATGAAATTGAAAAGGTTGCAATCCTTCCTAAATCATTCCTGGAGGCAAGTATTACTCTGATACCAAAACCAGAGAAAGACCCTCCCCCCAAAAAGGAGAACTATAGGCCAATCTCAATAATGAACATAGATGCAAAGATTCTCAATAAAATATTGGCAAAGAGAATGCTACAAGTCATCAAGAAGATTATACATCATGACCAAGTGGGATTCATTCTAGGAATGCAGGGATATAATATATACAAATCAATAAATGTAATACATAACATCAACAGGGCCAAAAACAAAAGCCACATGTTCGTCTTAATAGATGCAGAAAAGGCTTTTGATAAAGTCCAACACTTGTTCATGATAAAAAGCCTTCAGAAATTCAGAATATACGATGTCTACCTCAATCTCATAAAGGCCATCTATGAGAAATCAACAATCAACATTATACTAAATGGACAAATGCTGAAAGCTTTCACTTTAAACCAGGAACAAGAAAGGGATATCTGCTATCACCACTCCTATTAAATATAGTTCTGGAAATATTAACCAGGGCAATCAGACAAGAGAGAGAAATAAAAGGAAAAAAGAAAGGAAAGGAAAAAGTTAAATTATCACTATTTGCAGATGACATGATGCTCTATGTAGATGATCCCAAAAACTCATTAAAAGACTAGAGGTAATAAACAAATTCATCAGTGTAGCTGGATACAAAATCAGTGCTCAAAAATCAATAGCATTCCTGTGCACAACAAAAACTCACCAAGAAATTATGGAAACACCACCTTTCACAATAGCATCTAAAAAAAGAAATACTTAGGAATCAACCTAACTAAGAATATAAAAGACCTATATGCTGAAAATTATGCTATGCTAAAAAAAAGGAGATTGAAGAAGATATTATAAAATAGAAGGATATTTTTTACTCTTAGCTAGGAAGAACCAACATTGTAAAAATGGCCATACTCCCAAAACTGTTACACAGATTTAAGGCAATCCCTATCAAAATGCTATTAACATATCTCACAGGTCTTGAGAAAAACTCCCAAAATTCATTTGGAAACAATAAATCTAGAATAGGAAAGGCAATTCTGGGCAACAAGGCAAGAAAGGAAGCATTTCAATTGCTGACTTGAAACTATAGTACAAAGCCACCATGTTAAAATCAGCATGGTACTGGTAGAGAAATAGACCTGAGGATCAATAGAACAAATTAGAAGATACGTACACCACTACAAAGACACTCAGCTACCTGATATTTGACAAAGGGGCTAACCATATTTACTGAAAAAAAAGATAGCCTCTTAAATAAATGGTGTTGGAAAAATTGGCTTTCCACATTTGGAAGACTGAAAATAGACCCAAGCTTATAAGCACACACTAAAGTCAAAATAGATCAAGGACCTAAATATTAAAGCATAAACACTAAATCTCCTGAAGGACAAAGTAGGTAGAAATCTTAGAGACATAGGGAGAGGCAGAGAATTCATAAATAAAACACAATCCACATGGGAAATACTTCAAAGAATCAACAACTGGAATCTCATATTCCTAGAAAGTTTCTGCACTTCAAAAGAAATCACCAACAAAGTGAAAATAAAATCCACAAAATAGGAAAGAATTTTAGCCAGGAATACCTCAGCCAAATGACTTATACCCAGAGCATATAAAGAACTGAAAAACATCAGGCCCCCAAATTCAAAGACCCTCTCCAAAAATGGGCATCTGAGATGAACACATAGTTCTCAGGTGAAGATATACCAATGGTAAATAAATACATGAAGAAATAATCGCCATCACTGGTCATTCGAGAAATGCAATATTAAAACAGCATTGAGATTTCATCTCACTCCGGAAAGAATAGATGCCATCAAGAAAATAACTGATAACAAATGTTGGGGAGGGTGCAGAGAAAAAAGGAATACTGCTCCACTGTTGGTGGGTATGTAGATGGATGCAACCACTATGGAAATCACTGTGGAGAATTCTCAAAAGACTAGGATTGGAAGTTCCATTCAATCCAGCTACTCCTCCCCCAGATATTTTCCCAGAAAAACTGAAAAGATCATGTCACAGTGATATATATGCACCTATGTTCATAGAAGAACAATTTGTAAACCACAAATCTTGGAAAGAACCAAAATGCTCATCAACCACAGAGTGGATGAAAAAAGTGTATTTTTTTAATTTAAAAAAATTAAGGAGATTAAGAAAGAAGAGGACATAACAACACAGGTCAGAACAGAACAATTTAAGCAACATAGTGTTTCACCACAAGATAACCCAACATAACAGTAGTTACAGTAGTGTCTCTTTCCTTGAAATATTTGAGTATACCTTCGTATACTATAGCATCAAACATGACAAGACAGTGTAATACCACCCAGGAGAATGACAGTAATACAGGGTATTCAGAACCAACTAACAGAAAATGAACAATGGTTTCTATATTATCTCCTTGACTATAAAAAATTTTGTTTATGCTATCACATATAACAAAATTCAATAACATACAACATGAAAAAAATTGATAGAGACAGAAGAACAAAATCTTGATGAGACTTTAAAACAAGCTGATATTAAATCAGCAATAGCTATTATAATGTCTTGTTTTCTTCAAAATAACCGTTCTTACATCACAAAAAATTAAAGCAAACACCCCAGAATAAAACCATTCCAATAATGAATGAAAATATTATGTCTTCAAAATACTATAATGGAGAATCATGATTACCACATACTTTTATGTATTCTTACCATTTCTTACAGTAGGGAAACTATTCGCTATTTATATATGTGAGTTTGATTACTTCACTCATGAGTATGGTCGCAAGCTGTGCCCATTTATTTATAAATATCTCAATGTGATCATTCTACATAGCTGAGTAGTACTCCATTGTATAAAAATACCACAGCTTTTTTTATCCATTCCTCAGTTTGATGACACTTAGGATGTTTCCTAGATCTGGATATTACAAATTGTGCTGCTATAAATATGGGTGCACATATATCATTATGGTATGATATTTTCAGTTTTTCTATGAATATGCCTAGAAGTGGAATAGCTGAGTCAAATGGGATTTCCAATCCCATGTTTTGAGAAATCTCCAAACTGACCTCCACAGTGGTTGCACCAGTCTACACTCCCACCAACAGTGCAGGACAGGTCCTTTCTCCACATAGCCTCTTCAGCATTTGTTGTTGGTAGTTTTCTTGATCCTGGCCATTCTTTCAAGAGTGAGATGGAATCTCAGTGTGGTTTTAATTTGCATTTCTCTAATGAATAATGATGATGAACATTTTTTCATGTATTTATTTGCCATTTGTATTTCTTCATCTGAGAAGTGCGTATTCATCTCAGATGCAAATTTTTGGATTGTATCTTTGAATTTTGGGGGTCTGATTTTTAAAATTCTTTATATGTTTTAGAAAGAAGTCCTTTGTGTGAGGGACAATTCATTAAGAGTTTTTCCCCATTTGTGGGTTTTCTTTTCACTATGCTGGATTTTTCTTTTTTGCCTTTCCTAATCTTCTGTGCAGAAACTTTTTAATAAGAGGTGATCCCACTTATTGATTCTGGGAAGAAGACAATGTTATAAAGCTTCAGAAATAGTACAATACAAAATAATATAATATAACTACCCCTATATCTTCAAGGCTTTTACACAATTTGTCTCCTAATAGATTTAGTCTTTCTGTTTTAATATTCAGATCTTTGATCCATTTAGATTTTACTTTAGTACATGGTGACAAGCATGGGTTTAGTTTTAGCTTTCAGCGTATGGAGAGTCAGGTTTTCCAATACCATTTATTAAAGAAATTGTCATTCTTCCAGTGAATATGTTTGGCCCCTTTATCTAAGATAAAGTGGTTGAGTGTGTTTGTAGCTGTGGTTGTATCTTCTAATCTATTCCATTGACCTTCAGATCTGTTTTTATTCCAGTACCATGTTGATTTTACTACAGTGACTTTGTAGTATGTATAATTTCAAGTCAGGAACTGTGATGCCTCTTGCCTTGCCTTGGCTGCTTAGAACTGTCTTTGCTATTCTAGGTCTCTTCTAGTTCCAGATGAACTTTAGTAGTGATTTCTTGAGATATATGAGGTATGTTCATGGTATTTTTTGAGGGGATTGCATTGAATCTGTATAACAGTTTTGAGAGAAGGGCCATTTTCACAATATTTATTCTTCCTATCCATGAGCAAGGAATGTATTTTCATTTTCTGAGATCCTCTTCAATTACTTTTTTCAGTGTATTATAATTTTCTCTATATAGATCTTCCACTTCTTTAGTGAGAGTAATTACTAAATATTTCATTTTTTTGGTTGCTAGAGTGAAGGGTGTCCTCTCTTATTTCTCTCTCTGTGATTTTGTTGTTAATGTATAGGAATGCTATTGATTTTGAGTATTGATTTTGTATCCAGCTACATTGCTGAATTTATTTATCTAGGATTCTGTTAATGGGGTTTTGGGGGTCTTCTATGTAGAGTATCATGTCATCCGCAAATAATGATAATTTAACTTCTTCTTTTCCTATCTTTACCCATTTTATTTCTCTCTCTCTCTTGTCTAATTGCTCTGTCTAGTATTTCCAGTACTATATTAAATAGGAGTGGTGATAAGGGACATTCTTGTCTTGTGCCTGATTTTAAGGTAAAGGCCTTCAGTTTTTGGTCTTTTAGTATGATACTGGCTGTTGGTTTTTATTTAGACAGCCTTTATTATATTGAGGTAAAACCAACCATTCCAATTTGCTGTAAAGTTCTCATCATAAATGAATGTTGGACCTTATCAAAAGTTTTTTCTGCATGTATAGAAATGATTATGTGATTCTTACTTTTGACTTTATTGATATGGTGGATTACATTTATTGATTTACATATGTTGAACCATCCCTGCATGCCTGGGAGGAATCCCACTTGGTCATGGTATATAATCTTCTTGATGATTTGCTGTATTATATTTGCCAATATTTTATTGAGAATTTTTGCAACTACAGTTGTCTTTTTTAGGTGGATCTCGCTCAGGTTTTAGTACTAGAGTAATATTTGCTTCCAGGAATGACTTAGGAAGGACTGCTTCTGTTTCAATTTCATTGAAGAGTTTGAGGAATTTTGACATTAAGTATTTGTACTTCTTGTAGAATTCTGCTGTGAATTCATCTTGGACTGGGCTCTTCTTTGTAGCTAAGGAGTTAATTACATTTTAAATGTCATTAATAGATATTAGGTTATTCAGCAGTTTTACATCTTCTTGATCTAACTTTTGTACTTCATATGTTTCTAGGAACCTGTCTATTTCTTCTGTGTTATCAAACCTATGAGAGTAGAGGTTTTCAAAAGAGGTGTTGATGACCTTCAGTATTTCTACAGAGTCTGTAGTGATTTTGCCTTTTCATTCCTTATGGCATGAATTTGAGCTTTTTCTTCCATTTTAAAAATAAGGTTGGCTAAGGGCTTATCAATTTTATTTATTCATTCAAAAAACCAACTCTTTGATTCATTGATTCTTTGGATTGTTTTCTTAGTCCCTATTGCATTAATTTCTGCTCTGATTTTTATAATTTCCTTCCTTCTTTTGGCTTTGGACTTGATTATTTTCTGTATTCTTTTCTAGATGTTTGAAGTGTAGCATCAGTTTATTTATTTATAGTCATTCTGTTTTCCTACTGTGGGAACTCAGTGCAATAAATTTTCCTCTGAGGACAGCTTTCTTTGCATCCCACAGATTCTGGTAAGTTGTATTTGTATTTTCATTTGCTTGTAGGTATTATTTAATTTACCATGTGACCCAGTGATTTCTCAAGAGTGTTTTATTCAGTTTCCATGTGTTTGTGGGATTTTTGCATTATCTTTTATCATTAATTTCTAATTTCATGGCACTGTGATCCAATAACATGAACGAGACAATTTCGACTCTTTTGCATTTCTTTAAATATTCTCTTTAAATATTATTTAAATATTCTCTATATGGTCTATTTTAAAGAATGTCCCATGTACTGCTGAGAAGAATGTGAATTCTGATGCTGTTGGATGGAACAATCTGTATATGTTTATCAAGTCCATTTGTTCACAGGTGTGATTCAGTTCTGTTATTTCTTTGCTGATTTTCTGTCTGGTTGATCTGTCTGTTGGTGTCAATGGTGTGTTAAGGTCTCCTGTTATAATTGTGTTACTACTAATTTGGTTTTTAATTTCTGTTAATACTTGCTTTATATAACTGGGTGCTCTGGAATTTGGTGCATATATATTTAAGATTGTTATCTCTTCCTCTTGTAATTTTCCCCTGACTAGTAAGTATATAGTGACCTTCTTTATCTCTTAGAATCATTCTTGGTTTGAAGTTCACATTGTCTGCAAACAGGATAGCTACCCCTGCCTTTTTTTTTTGGTTCCTGTTGCATGAAGTATTGTTTTCCATCCTTTGACTTTCAGTCTATGAATTTCTTTTTGGGTTAGATCGGTTTCCTGTAGACAGCATTTGTTTGGATGTTATTTTCTGATCCATTCTGCCTGTCTGCTTCTTTTAACTGGTGAATTGAGACCATTTACATTAATGGTTATAACTGTTATATATTGGTTTATTGTTGACATGTTGTCTTTCTGCTGTTGCATCTTTACCTCTCCGTTCTGTTTAGTTGTCTGCCTTGCTTAGTGGTTTTTTTCTATGTGTATCTAGAATGTCTTTCAATATTCTTTGCAGGGTTGGCTTGGTGATCATGAAGTTCTTCAGCTGTTCTTTGTCATGGAAGTATCTTATTTCTCCATCGATTTTGAAGAAGAGTTTTGCAGGGTACATCAGTCTAGGTTGTAAATATATTCCTTTAGGATCTGAAATACTTCACTCTATGCTCTTCTGGACTTTATTGTTTGTGCTGAGAAGTCTGCTGTGATTCTGATAGGTTTTCCTTTATAGGTGATCTGTCTTTTGCTTCTGCCAGCTTTTAATAGTCTATTCTTATGTTGGATATCTGGTATAGTGATTATTATATGTCTGGGTGTAGTTTCATTTTGGTTATGGCTATTTGAAATTCCATATGCTTCACTGATCCTGATGTTAGTCTACATTCTCATGTTTGGAATATTTTCAGCTACTACTTCTCTAAATCTCCTCTTGACATCCTTTATGTTGTCCCCTTCTTTTTCATTTATCCCTGTCAATTGTATCTTGTTTTTCTTTTCATCATCTTGTAGCTGTTGAATTGTTATTTCCTGATTTCTTGTTATTTTTAAAAGATCTTTCCTTTCCTGTTCACTAGCTGCAATCTTGTCTTCGAGGTCTGAAATTCTATCTTCACTTTCAATGAGGCAGTTTTTACCACTTTCAATGGAATTTTTGATATCCTGTGTATCTCTTTTCATCTGCTTCATGTATTCTGTTTGTTTCTTATATTGTTCATCCAGGGATTCTATCTTTTTGTTTAGTTCCTTCATTTTTTAAAACTGTGTGTTCTTTAGATATATTCAGCATCTCCTTCATTTCTTTTATCATTTCTTCTTTTACGTTGGAGATTATTTCTAGTTTGAATTCCTTTAAAGCTTCCCAGAGTTGCTTCTTTATTTCAGTTGCTATTATGTCCAGTATTTCAGGTGTATGGCATATATTTTCTTCTATGTACATAAATCCTAAGGTTTCTTGGGATGAGCTGGAGGTTTGAGATTGGAATTTGGTTTTTTGTTTTGCCATTTTCCCATATTTCTGTGTTTCAAGTGTTATTCCAAGGCTTCCCCAGTGTCTGTTGGAAATCCTCTTCTATGCCCTCAGCTCCTGGGACTCTGGTCACCCAGTTCCCCAGATTAAGAGAGAGGCACTTGGCATGAGGCAGGCTAGCTCAAGACCTGCTGAGCTGGTCCAGTGGAACAGGAAGCTGAGAAGTGCCCTGTTAGGGGCTGAGCAAGGATACCAAACTAGCTGGGCTTGGGGGATCATGCAGGGGCACTCACTCCAGGCTGCCCAGCCTCCAGAGCTGAGGGCGCCGGTAGGCCCACGACCCTATAGTCAGCCAAGCATGGGAGGAAGTGGGGCAATTGGTGCAGGCCAAAAATATAGTATTTTCAAACAATGGAATCCCACGCAGCTATGAAAAAGGATGATCTTGAGGCCTCTGTAGGTAAATGGAGGCAACTGGAGAATATTCTCATAAGTGAAATAAATAAGACTCACATTAGTAAATATCACATTGTCTCTCTAGGGTAAAAAATAATAAAACCTAACAGAGTAATGGCATCCAAAAAGTATATTGTAAAAGTGTAAGGGAAGGAAAGTGCTTTAATGGATATAATGGTATCTATAGAGTGTAAGATAAATGAACATATTAGTGAATTTCTTTTGGATCATTGAACAGAAGGACTTACACTGTCAATGTTTCAGTGTCTAGCCACTTTTATGCTTTGATTTAGTGACTTTGGCAACTATTTTTAAGATGACAGTCTATAACATATCAATTAGCAATTTTATGATGTTAATTTTTTAAATTCTGTATTGTTCTATCTTTTCACTTTTTTCTATTTTGTTTTGTTTTAATTTTCTTTTTCTTTCTTTGAAAAAAGATAACAATATGCAATATAAAAACCATTTTTAAATTTCTTTCATTCTGTTTTGAAAGCCTATATTGTTATTGTTTTGGGTTTGTTATTGTTGTTTGCCCTTTTGCTTTTTGTATTTCCTTTCTGACTTCTTTTTTCTTTTTAAAATAAAAAATTAATTTAAAAGTATACAATATAGCATCTATGGGGGCTCTCCTTCTGAAGGTAGTAGCTATTGTTAATTCCCTGTTATCTTGTCTTGAAGTCCTATATCATTTTCATTCTTTTGTTTGTTTTGCTTTTATTCAGTTTCATCTTATTGATTTTATTATATCTGATAGCATATGCAGCTATTTCAGATAACAAGAGGCCCAACAAGGATCAAGGCCACAGCACCATATTCCAGAGGTGTACCCAGGCTAGCTACATGGTCTAAAGACTCTGAACTGTTCCCAGCCAGGTAAAAGGCCCTGATGGTCACACTATGGGGAAATGCTCTGGCTAGCCACTGGGATCATGGAAATTCTGAACTCCAACCAGCCAGGCACAAGGTCCCACCACTACACTCCTGAAGTGCATCCTTGTTACCTGCACAGAGGATCTGAGCTCTGTCCAGCTCAGCATCCAAGTGCAATCTATCAGGGGAACAAGTGGCCAGCCTCACAGGTCATAGGGGTATCGAGCCCATCTCAGCTCAGAGACCTAGTTCTACACATCAGGGAGCAACCAGCCTACAGCACAGTCTTAGAGAATTTGAGCTCTGCCCATCAGAGCACAAGGCCCCAGAGCCATAGTTCCAGGGTGCATCCCAGTAGCCACTCAGGTCCCAGAGGTTCCAAATTCTACCCATCCAGGATCAAGGCTCTGGTGTCACTCTCGGGGGGGTGGGGTGCATCTCTGCTGGACACCTTGTCACAAAAGTTCTCAACTTCACCCAACAAAGGTCATAGGCTCTGGTGACACACTTCAGGGATTCATCCCTGCTAACCACCTGGGTTCTGGAGTTTCTGAACTCCATTCAACCAGGTGCTAGGCCCTGGCAACACACTCTGTAGATACATCCCTGCTAGCTGCATGGAGGATCCAAGCTCTGCCCATCCCACTGTCCCAGTGCAACCCAGCCCAGTACATTAGGGGAACACTCAGCCAAACTCACAGTTCACAAAGCACAAGGCTCTAGCACCATAATTTGGGTGTGCATCTGGGCTAGCAATGGGGATATCAGGGGATTGAAGCTCTGTCCAGCACAACATTCCAGTGCAATCTATTAGGAAGATGGCTGGCCAGCCACATGGGTCCCAGAGAAAAATGACAAAATGAAAGACCAAGATACAGTCTCAGTCTTCCAGCCTACTAAGAACAAACCCGGGAGACATTGAAATGGAAGACAGTAAAAATTGTGCAACTGAAATTTCTGAAATGATACCAACTGAAGTAAAGAAATAATTCCATAGAGCTCTAGAGAAAATTAGATCAGAAATAATCTTTCAGGTAAAATAAAAACCAGAAAAAAATAAATGACAAACATTAACAAAAAAAATGCTGTGTGTATCTAAAGAACATCTAGATATAAAAAAAAAAGATGAGCATAAGAAAATGGTGAAGACTTTGAATGAACAACATAAGACAGAATTAGAACATGTGAAACAGATTCAAAGGGATACTCAAGAAATTAAACATTCAATTGAAATCTGGAAAAATCACTTAAATGAAACTGAAGATAGACTCTCAGACCTTGAAGCCAGCATGGAAGCTTTCAATCATGAAAGAAAAGATCTCTTAATAATAATAGTAAATCAAGAAACAACAACAGCTCAACAGCTGCAAGAAGATGCAAAGAGAAACAATATAACACAGAGAGGTGTCAGTGAAAAAGCAGTGGTCACCATGAATAAGATACAAAAATTATTTACAGAAATAATAGCAGAAAAATTTCCAAACATGGGAAGTGAATCTGATATGCACATAAGTGATGCATACAGAACCCTAATCAATCATAACTAAAATTAATCTTCATCCAGATATATAATAATTACAATATCAGAAATTCAACACAAGAACAGAATACTAACAGCTATAGGAGAAAAAAGAAACAGATCACTTTTGAAGGGAATCTATCAGAATCACAGCAGACTTCTCAACACAAATCTTCAAGTAAAGAAGAGCTTAGAGTGAAATATTTCAGGTCATGAAGGAAATCAGCTTTCACTCCAGGTTTATGCACACAGCAAAACTACCTTTGAAAATTGATGTAGAAATAAGATACTTCCATGACAAAGAACAACTAAAGAAATTCATGATCACCAAACCAACACTGCAAAGAGTACTGAAAGACACTCTAGAAAGAGATACATATAAGTACAACCCAAACAACAACAACAGAAGGATACCAATAAGTCAGGCAAACAAACAGAAAAAGTAGAAAACCAACAACAGAAAGGTAACATGAGAGTGATAAGTCAGTATATATCAGTTATATCCATCAATATAAATACTTTCAACTCACCAATAAAAAGAAACAGATGGGGAGAGAGGATTAAGAAACAAAATTCACCAATACACTGTGTAGAAAAAACACATTTAACTCAAAAGGAAATTCATAGACTAAAAGTCAAAGAAGGGAAAACAATACTCCATGAAACAGGAGCCCAGAAAAAAAGCAGGGCTAGCTATTCTGTTTGCAAACAGTGTGACCAAGAATGATCAAACCAAGAATGATCAAAAGGGGTAAAGAAAGTCCCTATATACTTGTTTGGGGAAAACACGAAAAAGGAGAGATTACAATCATAAATATATATACACCAAATATGGGAGCATCTAACTATGTAACACAAATCTTAATAGATATGAAAAATTAAATAAATAATATAAGTACAGTGGGGAACCTTAACACTCCTCTGTCACAAAAAGACAGATCAAACAAAAAAATCAACAAAGAAATAACAGAACTCAATGAAACTTGTGAACAAATGGACCTTGCACATTGTAATGAGTTTTCCAAACAACATCAGATCCACATTCTTCTCAGCTGAACATGTGTCATTCTCTAAAATAGCCCATATACTGACTCACCCACAGAACAGGCTTACGTAAATGTAAAGGAATTAAAATAATCTTATGCATATTATTTATCCATAGCACAATAAAGCTGGAAATTAATGTCAGAAAACCCACAAGAAACCTATAAAAACATGAAAATTAAATAAAACTCTCATAAACAACCAATAGGTCACAGAAGAAATTAATATCTACAATCCAATTAAAATGCAAATATAATTACTGGAACCTGTGGGACGCAATGAAAGTAGTGCTCAGACAAAAATTTATAGCACTAAATGTCCACCTCAGGAAAATGGAATGAGCACAAGTAAATAACCTTATACTGGAAGCAAGTACTACCCTAATACCAAACTTCTAGAAAAAGAAGAGCAAGTTAAATACAAACACCAAAGAAGGGAGGAATTTATAAAGATTACAGTAGAAATTAATGCAACTGAAATAAAGAAAATAATACAAAAGATTAATGAACTGAAGAGTTAAGTCAGTGAAATAATAAATAAAACTGATAATCCCCTAGCCAACCTTATCAAAAACAGGAAAGAAAAAACTCAAATCCATGCAATAAGGAATGAAAAAGCTGAAATAACTATAGATCCTATGGAAATACAGAAAATCATCAATACCTATTTTGTAAATTTTTACTCTCATATGTTCAATGACAAAGAATAAATGTACATATTCCTAGAAACATATGAATTACCAAAGCTGAATCAAGGAGATATAAAACTGCTAAATAAATGAATTTCAGTAAATCAAATTGAAAATGTAGTTAAAAATACTATCAACAAAGCCCAGGTCCTGATAGATTCACTGCTTATTCTACAAGAAATTTAGGAAGAGAAAGCCAACAACCCTCAAATTCTTCAAAGAAATTGAAAGGGAAGCAATTCTCCCTAACTCATTTCTGGAAGCAAGTACTACCCTAATACCAAAACCAGAGAAAGACTCAACCAGAAAAGACAATTACAGGCCAGCTTCTTTAATGAACATAAATGCAAAAATCCTCAATAAAATACTGGCAAATAGAATGCAACAAGTCATTGAGAAGATTATACACTATAATCAAGTGGGATTCATCCCAGGAATGCAAAGATGGTTCAACATATACAAATTAATAAAGATAATATACAATATCAACAGAGCCAAGGAAAAGAATCACATGATCATCTCAACAGATAAAGTAAAAACTCTCAACAAAATCCAACACTCCATGATAAAAAAAATCTATGAAAAAATTGGAATAGATAGTCTCTACCTCAATCTAATAAAAGCTATATATGATAAACCAACCAGCCAACATCTTACTAAATGGACAAAACCTGAAAACTTTCTACATAAAATCAGCAACAGGATACGGATTTCCATTATCACTATTCCTATTCAATATAGTACTGCAAACATTAGCCAGAGCAATTAGACAAGTGAGAGAAATAAAAGGAATAAACATAGGAAAAGAAGAAGTTAAATTATCAATATTTGCAGATATGTTATTCTACATAGAATACCCCCCAAAACTCCATTAAAGGACTTCTAGATGTAATAATTAAATTCGTAATGTAGCTGGCTACAAGGTCAATACTCAAAAATCAATAGAATTTTTGTATACAAACAAACTCAATGAGAGAGGCATAAGAAAAACCACATTCTTTACAATAGCATCAAAAAATTAAATACTTAGGAATGCATCTCAAAAAGGAAGTAAAAGATCTGTTTATTGAAAATTACATTAGTCTGAAAAAGGTATTTGAAGACTATTTCAGAAAATGCAAAGGTATTTCCTATTCATGAATAGGAAGAACAAATATTGTGAAAATGGCCATTCTCCCAAAATTGTTACACAAATTCAAAGCAATTTGAATCAAAATGCCATTTCCATACCTCATAGATCTTGAGAAACCACCTCTAAAAGTCATCTGGAACCAGAAGAGCTCTAGAATAGAAAAGGCAATTCTGGGTAACAAAGATAAGGCAAGAGGCATCACAATCCCCAACTTGAAATATATTACAAATTTACTGCGATAAAATGACCATGATACTGAAATAAAAACATACTAAAGATCAATGGAATAGACTAGAAGATATGGCCCACAACTACAAACACACTCAGCCACCTCATCTTTGATAAAGGGGCCAAACATGTTCACTGGAAAAAAGCCTCTTTAATGAGTGGTGCTGGAAGAACTAGCCTTCTATATGCCAAAAACTAAAACTAAATTCAAGTCTATCACTATGCACTAAACTAAAGTCAAAATGGATCAAAGATCTAAATATTAAATCAGAAACACTAAATATGCTAAAGACAATTTAGGTAAAAATCTTGATTACATAATGTAAGCAGAGACTTAATAATAATTAAATATAAAATGGCACAAGAAATACTCCAAAGAATCAACAACTGGGAATTCATATTATTAAAAATTTTTTGCATGTCAAAAGAAATCTCCAATAGAGGAAAGAAAACCCATGAATTGGGAAAATATCTTGGCCAATTGACCCTTAGACAAAGGATTTCTAGCTAGCACATATAAAGAATTTTAAAAATTCAGGCCCCCAAAATTTAAGGACCCAATCAAAAATGGGCATCTGAGATGAATACACACTTCTCAGATGAAGAAATACAAATGGCAAATAAATATATGAAAAAAAGTTCATCATCAATGATCATTCAAGAATTGCAAATTAAAACAACACTGAGATTCCAGCTCACCTCAAACAGAATGGCCAAAACTGAAAAATCAACCAGTAACAAATGCTGGAGGGGCTGTGGAAAAAAGGAATGCATCTCCACTGTTGGTGGCAATATAGGTTGGTGCAACTACTGTGGAGGTCAGTCTGAAGGTTCCTCAATAAAGTAGGATTAAAGATTCCACTGCACCAGCCCTCCCACTTCTGGGCATTTTCTCAGAAGAATTGAAAACATCATATCACAGTGATACATGCACACTTATGTTTATAGCAGTACAATTTGTAATAACCAAATCTTGAAAACAGCTGAAGTGCCCATCAGTCAAGGAATGGATAAAAAAGATGTGGTATTTTTGTACAATGGAGAACTACCCAGCTATGAAGAAAGATTGCATTGGGACTTTTATAAGTATATGGAAGTGAGTTGCAACCATTACTCATAAGTGAAATAAATCAAACTCATGTGTAAATACCGTATAGTGTCGCTAGTGTAAGAAACTGAAAGAGTATATATGATCCTAAGTCCACAATAAATACTGTGTAAAGGTAATAAATTGCTCAAAGAGGCAAAATAAATGGGATAGGGGATAGCAGGAAAGTAGAATGTGAAAAGGAAAAAAAGGCATAAATTCGTGTGTGTGTGTGTGTGTGTGTGTGTGTGCGCGCATGCGCACATGTATACACACATATAAGATAGCTAAAATGACTTTACTACTAATTGTATTAGTTCTTGGAAAAGAAAAGTTAGTACTTATAAGAGTAGATCAATTTTACATGTCTACATTTGGTAATCTAAGCAACCCTTTCAAAGTTAACAATATGCAATACTACAACATTGATCAAATTCCCATCATTTTATTTTGTAAATCTATACTGTTATTGTTTTGGGTTTTTTATTGTTGTTTGCTTGTCTCTTGATTTTCACTTTTCTTTTCTCTCTTTTTTTCACTTAAATAAAAAAAAAAAACAAAAGATAACAAGCTATATTAAGGTAGCCATTTTGGATTTACTATTATCTTATTTTGAAACCCTGTGTCGCATTCATTGCTTTATTTTTGTTGGTACTATTTTGTTCTATTCTGTTTGATTTTACTATGTCTGATAGAATGGACTATTTTGAAGACAACAAGAGACATCATGGTAGCCATTGTCAGTCTCCTTTTATCTTGTTTTGGAGTCCTGTATCACTTTCACTGCTTCATTTTCATTGGCTTTATTCTGTTTTATTTTGTTTGGCTTCATTCTTTTTAAAAGAAAATCAAAGTACATATCTAAAAGTTTAGAATGTTCGGAATTTGTCTATATAATTGCTCTTTACATAGAGTTTAATATCTTCTTACATCTTTTTCATAATTAACAACTCTTTCATGTAAGAGAACTTTCTTTAAATTTGTTGTAGGGCAAAATCATGGAGATATATTTTCTCAAATAAGGCATTTGTTTGTAAAAACTGATTCAGGTTATACATATTAAACTTAGATAGATAGATGATAGATAAATAGATATTTGTTACAGCAACTCTGAAGGAAACATAGAAGACTAAGAAAGTGAAAGATAAAGAAATAAGAAAAAATAGAATAAAATTTTTATTTAGTTTATTTTTTAAATTTTGAAAATACACCATTTTTGCACTAAATTTAAAATTTCAACTGTTTTCAAAGAATATATGTAATTAATGGTATAAGATAATTTAAACTCAAAATTTATTGAAAAACTCATTAGAAAAGATGATTAATATAGATATGTAATCCTTAAAAATTTTACTGGACTTCTATTTATTTTAGCAGTCTTAAAGAGAATATTGTTAATTTTTAAATAATATATAAACCCATTAAAAAAGAAAACACCTTCATAAAAAGAGAACTGTAAATAAAACAACAATAAAAAGGCTAATTTGCACGATAATGTATACTTTTATTGTAAAATGATTTTGCTTACTCAAGCATGCAAATAATAATTCCTGCTATTCCCTAATCAAAATTTCCCAAATGTTGATACCTTCATCATTCATTTGCTTAATGAGTAAGTAGAGACCAAAAAAAGATCAGTAGAATTTTTCTTATGCAAAGAAAATAAAGAGAACTGCATTAAGTGACTCCTGCTTGTAGTGATAGCATGAATAAGGTTAGAGGACTGAATCATAGCTTGAAAATTATACTGAAAAATGTGCATACTAAGAGTTTGGTATCAGAGTAGAGTTTAGGCATGTTTACTAAAAAGAAGCAAACTATGACAGATCATGGATTTGTGAATTTGCTTTTCTACACTAATCATTCAGCTGTGTTTATGTATATAAAACAGCATGTTTTATATATTTTCTGCAATTATCGTTTGTTTTTAGATCTCTACATAACTGACTCCTGGATCCAAGGATGTTATTGGAGATAAATCCAGTACAGATTTTTAGAATCAGAACATTCACATACACATGGTTCCCTTATCTCACCTACAGAGTTCCTCAGTCTAACACAGGATCCCATCTAGGAGCCCACACTACCCTGAGCCTTGTCTGTAATGCTGGTGAATCCTTCAGTATTTGTCATCGAGATTTTAGAGTGAACAATAATGTGATGCACACTGTTCAACTCTGCTGTTCCTTAGGCCTTTTCATGCTCAGGTTAATATGTTTTTGGCAGCCATATTGCAGCAGCATTTCTCGGTGTTTACAAGTACATCATATCAGGAAGCATTCCTGGATGTTAATTTTGGGAAACTGTAAAGGAGGAGGCTTTAAAGTTTTTTTTTCATTTTTTCATAGTAATAAGTACACTCTAAGAAGATTTAAAATGTTATTTCTCACTATAAAGTGTGATCAATCAACAGAACAGATTAGAAGATGCAAACACAACTACAAAGACCCTCAGACACTGATATTTGACAAAGAGGCTACACATGTTCACTGGAAGAAAGATAGGCTCTTTAATAAATGGTGTTAAAAAATGCCAAAGCCTGAAATTAGACTCATGCCTATCACCATGCACTCAACAAAAGTCAAAATGGATCAAAAATCTAAATATTAAAACAGAAACACTAAATCTACTGTAATACAAGGTAGGTAGAAATCTTGGAGACATGGGGTAGGCAGAGAATTCTTGAACAAACACAAACTGCATGGGAAACACTTCAAAGAATCAACAACTGGGATCTCATATTCCAAGAAAGTTTTTGCACTTCAAAGTAGTCACCAACAGAGTGAAAGGAAAACCCACAAATGGGAAAGAATTTTAGCCAGAAATCCCTCAGACAACGGACTTATATCCAGAACATATAAAGAACTGAACATCAAGCCTCACAAATTCAAAGACCCTCTCCAAAAGTGGGGCAGATGAGAAAAATACACATATCACAGATGAAGGTATGCAAATGGCAAAGAAATACATGAAGAAATGTTCATCATCACTGATCATTCAAGAAATGTAAATTAGAACACAGCTGAGATTTCATCTCACTCCAAAAAGAACAGCTGCCAAAAATAAATCAGTTGATAACAAATGTTGGTGAGGATGTGGGGAAAAAGGAACATTTCTTCACTGTTGGTGAGTGTGTAGACTGGTGAGGACAGTATGGAAATCAGTATGGAAATTCCTCAGAAGACTAGGGTTGGAATTTCCTCTCCCGGGTATTTTCCCAGAAAAACAGAAAAGGCCATGTCACAGTGATATATGTGCACCCATGCTCATAACAGCACAATTTTAAATAGCTAAGTTTTGGAAACAGTCAAAATGCCCACCAAGAGGTATTTTATACAATGGAGTATTACTCAGCTATAAAAAGGATGATCTTGAGGCCTTTTTAGGTAAATGAAAGCAAATAAAGACTATCCTCATAAGTAAAATAAATAAGAATAATATCTGTAAATATAATATTGTGCCTCTAGTGTAAAAGGTAATAAAAACTGTAGGAGTAATAAGACCCAAAATGTGTAATCATTATTGTAAAAAAGAAATGGAAAGAAAGTGCTTTAAAGGATATAACTGCATGTATGTTTAAGTGTGTAGGATTGATAACCATATTACTAAATTTTTGCTGGATTGTTGAACAGAACTATTTGCAGTCTCACTGTTTGAACGTCTGCTTTGGATGCTTTAATTTTGTAACTTGAACAACTATTTCTAAGAAAACAATATGTGATTTATCAACTAATAATTTCTTAGTGTTTATGTTTTTGAAATTCTGTATTATTTCTACCTTTTTTCTGTTTTGCTTTATTTCCTCTTAAATAAAATTTAAAAACATTGAAAAAAAGATTATTAGAAATTAGTGAAAAATTAGAACACAGCAGAAAAAAATAGTACAAAAACAGGTGCTTACAAAAATAACAGTATACAGATGTCCAAAAAAGAGAAAAGAAATTACTAGCCAGAGAAGTGAAATATGTAAAACTCCAAATAGCCGCCCGCTCATGACACATTACAGTCATAGTTCTGGATGTACAACATAAGAAAAACAATGAGACAAAAGCAATGAATCACCTGTGAAGGCAAGATAAAAGAAATAAGGATGAACAATACATAATGGAAAAAGGAGAGTTTCACAAACCCCATTAACCTTGCAAAGAAGAAAGGAGAATATGGCAAAACAAAGAAACAAATGAATGAATTTGTAAAACACAAAGTACTTTTTGTATTTTGGAAGGAATGTTTGTATTCCAGAATTTGCAGGTTTCTCATCCAATAAGTCACAGATTTCTCTGCCTACCTCCACAGCATGTGTGTTTATTAGGCGCAGATAACATTGCTGAGATCCATCTGTGTGTTTATCCAAAGTTGTAGCAACTGATCAAACTGATTATCACTGAATTAATCCCAGTATGACACGCTTTTTAAAATTTTATATAAGTTGAAAAAGAAAAAAAAAACAGAAAAAGGGTACAAGTTGTACAGAATTTCAGAAAAAATAAACAGTAGGAATCACTAGTTAATAGATTACATATTGTAATCTAGACATAACTAGAAATAGTTGTTCAAGTTACAGAATTAAAGCATATAAAGTGGACATTTAAACAGTGAGACTGCAAACAGTTCTGTTCAATGATCCAACAAAATTCAGTAATATGGTTATCTGTCTTATACACTTAAATATACATGCAGTTATATCCTTTAGAGCACTTTCTTTTCCTCTCTTTTTTACAATGACAATGACACACGTTGGGTTTTATTACTCCCACAATTCTTATTACTTTTTTTGAAGAGAATAAAACCAAATGTGATATAACAAAACAGAGTCAGTCAAATCAAAAGGATGGGCATAATACATAATGTAAAAACAGAATACAAGGTGATCAACAATGGTTCCATAATGCCTCTTGCTATCTTAAAAAGAACTGCCTATATCATCAGTTATAATAAAATTGAACAAAACAGTACAGAAAAAAACCAATAAAACCAAAACATTGGAGACATTACAGGACTTCAAAAGAAGATAATAGTCAAACCTGAATGGGCATCATAGTGAATCTTATTGTCTTCACAGTTGTTGCCTATACTCTCAAACTTGGTACTATCAAGCAAAACAGAATAGAGGAAAATCAGTCAAAACAAGGTGGTGAGAGCAATATAGGGTAAAGTTAATAGGAAATCAAAGTGGGTTCCTATAATATATATCCTGCTATTATTTATTTATTTTTCCCTTACTTAAAAAGATAAAAATAAAAAAGTAAATAATAAAAAAGGAGATTGAGATAAAAGAGGACATAACAGCAAAACCACACAGGTCAGAACATAACCATTTAAGCAAAATGGTGTTTGACCGCAAGATATCCCAACATAAAAGTAGTTACCATAGTGTCTCTTTCCTTGAAATCTTTGAGTATAACTTCATATACTGTAGTATCAAACATATCAAGACAATGTAAAACCATTCAGGAGAATGACAGTATTACAGGGTATTTAGAACCAACTAACAGAAATGAACAATGGTTTCTGTATTATCTCCTTGTCTATAAAAATTTTTGCTTATATTATCACGTATAATAAAATCCAATAAGATACAACATGTTAAGACTGATGGAGACAGAAGAATAAAAGCTTGATGGGACCTCAAAACAAGATGATATTAAATCAGCACTAGCTATTATGATGTCTTGCTTTCTCCAAAATAGCTGTTCATACCATCCAACCTTCTCTGCCTCATTTCTGTTGAGCTCTTTTTCTGCCACTAGTTGTCAGATTGTCTTCTTCATTTTGCTTTCTACTCCATTTATTGTGGCCTCTCTGCCACTGTTTCTGGAATCTTAGTATTTTTCTTTTTTAGAATATCCTGCAGTATTCTCTGTAGAGTTGAATTGGTAGTTGCAAATTCCCCTAATTCCTCTTTATCCTGGAAGCACCTGGTTTCTCCATTAATTTCTAGGGACAGTTGTGCAGGATATATCAATCTTGGCTGGAAGTTATTTTCTTTCAAAGCCTGAAATATTTTCCCCCACGCTCTTCATGATTTGATGGTTTGTGCTGAATTTGATGGTTTCTGCTGTAATTCTGATAGGTGTTCCCTTGTAAGTGATCTGTTTCTTGTCTCTGATGGCTTTTAATATTCTGTTCTTATATTGGATTTCTGGAATTTTGATTATTATATGCCTGGGTGTAGTTCTGTTTGGGTTGTAGGTAGCTGGGGTCATGTATGCCTCATACATATGAGTATCTTTACCTTTTGCTAAATTAGGGAAATTCTCCTGGATTATTTCTGTGAATAGCCTTTGTAGTCCCTATTTCTTCCTTTATGTTCTTAATTCTTAAGTTATAGATCCTCTTATCATCTTCTAGCCTTTCTATTGCTGTTTGTTTCCTAGTTATTTTTAAGAAATTTTTCATTCTATGCTCCCACATTACAAATCTGTCCTCTAGTTCAGATAATCTATCCTTAGTTTCTTTCAAGCTGTTATGCCAGCTTTCAATAGAGTTTTTAGTTTCCTGGTAATCTCTTTGAACCTGCTTCACATATTCTATGTTTCCTCTGTTTTCTCCATCAAACAATTCTCCCCTTTTTTTTCTGTTCTTCCATTCTACCCTCTGTTTTTCTTTGGCAGTGCTTAGCATTTCTCTAATGATTCTGCTTATATCTTGCTTTACTTCATTAAATACTTCACTTTTGAACTTGTCTATGAGGCTCCCGAGATACTGCTTTATGTCTATTGGTGCTGTGTCTGATATTGCATGTTTTCTGTCCTTATTATCCTTTGCATTTACCTTTTCTGGATCAGTGTTCTCAGGATTGGGGATCGAGGACCCTTTCTTGTTGCCTCCTCTTTTCATATTTTTTGTTCCTTCCATACAGGTGTATATAGGAGGTTCAGTTTCTTTCTTTGTGGGTTACAGTTTGTTTGAATCCGCTAGCTAGGCATTCCCACCCACTGTAGTGTACTAGGGAGACACAGACTGGGGCAGTGTATGTTGGGCCTGCCCCTCCAGGTCAACCTACTGAAGGCTTAACTGCTAGGGTGCACTGCCAGGCACTGGGATCTGGTTTGGGCTAACCTACTGGGTCTTAGTCCATGGCTTCACGCAGGTCAGGCACTCCCCACCAACCCCGCTTGAGAGGGGAATATGTGACTAAAGTCTCTGCAGTGCTCTGTTCCGGCTAGTCTGCCGAGTCCCAGAATGTCCTTTGTTGGAGCCTCTTTATCTATGGAGGGGTCCCCATTCCTTTCATTCACCGCAGGTCAATGCAGGACTCCCTGCCAGTCCTGGTCTCAGTTCCGTTAGCCAATTCCCGCTCTCAGAGCTTTTGGTTTCTATCCCTGCTGTGCCGATTCAGATGCTGCAGCAGCAGCAGGAAATTCAAATCATGGTTTCCAGAGGCACGGGTTCCAGCTTCAGCACTGAGATTTTATCTGTTCCAGTCATAGTATTGGGATTGCATTTTCAGTTGGTTTCTCTCAGCTTAGTTTGTTCCTGGGTCAGCAGGGTAAATCTCCCCTTGCTTAGGATTCCTCACACTGTATCATTCCTGGATTCTAAGCAGGCTATCTCAGAGAGCCTCCATAGCTGCTGTTATCTATCTGCCATGTTCTTCTAGCCAGTATGACACACTTAATCCATATTCATACACCCTATATGCATCTACCTCTTCAAAGCCCTATCTATGATCACATAAGTTTGTGGCTTGGGGAAAATTTAGGTAGGTCTGAGCAATAATATTCCACTCTTGAACTCTCAAAATACTCATGCACCTTCATTTATGCAAAACTTCAAGTCTAAAGTTGCCAAAATCCTAAGTTTCAGCATTGCTTAAAAGTGCAAGTACAAAGTCTCCACTGAGAGTTAAGGCAAATTTTAGCTGGACAAATGAAAAGAAAGTTAAACACTTATAAAATGTTATAAAGGAATGTGACCAAAGCAAGTCCAAAGCTCAGCAGGACAAGTACTAAACCCGGTAGCACTATGTCCAACATTTGGAGCCAGCTGTGGGAAGATGCAAATTCCAATGAGCTTGGGACGCTCCATTCTATGGCACTGTCCATAGCTGCAGTTCTCATGGATTCTCTCTAGGGCTTTGCTTGCTCCTTGCAACTTTCTTCAGGTGATACATGTTCCTGGCTTCTCCAGCCTTCTAAGAACTCCACTCGTCCTATCGGTTTCAGTCTTATAGGTTTACAGACTGCCATTTCAGGGCATTCCACACCTTCTTCTGAAGTCTTAGTAAAAGCTTTTCCAATGCCACAACTCATATATTATACATTTAATTAAAACCAGCATCATGTGGATGACCCCGAGGTCTGCCACCGACTGGAGTGGTAGCCAGCCTTGCCTCTCTCCTGGCTCTAGGATATGAGTTCCTGGATTTCTGAGCACTGTGACTCAATCCAGAAAGACAACTTCTTGAGGCCATCACAACTCTGGAATGTGGTGTCCTGGGACTATCTCCTCTAAACATAGTCTTTTCCTTTCAAAAGCTGCTGTTCTTGTACTGTTAGTTCAGGTGGTATCCTTGTCTTATTTCTTTATAGCAAGAAAGTTCTCCACTGGTCCATCTTTGGAGGCCCTAACTTTATTAGAGCCTTTTTTTTGGTCAAACTCAAAACATTTTAAATTATTCTGCTGAACTCTTTGTTCTTGATTCTCAACATAGATCTGACTAAAATCCCCAATCATATCCATGCCAAGTCTAAACATGAGATGCCATCCCAGAACTACTAGGACTGGTGTGACTATGCCCAGGGATTCTGATAATACACTGAAGAAGTTGCTTTGTGTGATTGACCTTTCTCAGGTACCAATGCTGTGTGTGACTCACAGCAGAGCTCCTCAGGATTAGACTCCATGAATACTGTGTGGACTCTTTCTAGATAGTGCTCATAATGTAGGTAGAGGGGGCAGGCATGTGAGAGACAGAGATTCAGGTGCATTCTAACACTATATAAGAATGAAGGAGTAGGATGATTAACTACCAACATGATATCAAATCCACATTCCTTGTGTTGAGTTTGCAGAATATAAGGATGATTTTTGTGACTTTCTCTGAGTAAGGATTATGAGAAAGATAGGGCTAAAGCAAGTTCTTAACTCAAGGCTTCATGTTTCACATATAGGAGAGACAAAATGGCAGCAAAGATTTAGGACTGAGAGATTCTTTCTTGAGTCTTTCTTGAGATGTTGTTTAACAGTTGGCCAAGATGACAACTACTCATCTGTCAAAGTTCAGGCTGGGTAGTTAAGTGTTTGCCCTTGCACAACATAGTGAGAGGCAGATTGAGGAAGAGATCTGCATGCTTACTTTTTGTCAGACTTTACCTGAGCAAATGGCTAAATTGACACTGAGAAGAACAAGGCAGAGCATACAAAGCAAACTATCCTGAAGGTGCTTTTAGCATTTCAACAGGCTTTAGCCATAGGTCACAATCTTCATTCTGAAGAGGAGGAAATGGTTCAGAAAGTGGGGGAGGTTTGCTTCACAGCAAGGGCATAAAGGCAGAATCAAGTAGTACTCCCCCTGTAGAAAAATGAATCTGCTTCTGGAAAGAGAGAAATCCTCATCGTGTGTTTACCCTCTTCTTCCCCTTCTGCAGTTCCCCTACTTGTTGCTCTTTTTGCCATACCTTGAGGGCCTGCCTGTTCATTCCTGCAGAGCCCTTATCTGTCACACTGGCATTCATGTGGGTAGGTGGGATCTGATGCAGATGAAGTGCATCTGAGTCCTAACCTCTGCTCTCTTTCAAGTGTTTTCTCATCATGCATTCTTTTGTCACTACGTAGTATTTTGAAAGCACAGCTTTCTTCTGTGTGTCTTTGATTCCTCCAGGAAGCTGGGCCTCAGCTCTTCTCCTCTCAAAGTATAATCAAGAAATATATGTTTACAATCCCTATTGAAACCAGAGTTTAAGTGTCTTGTTTAAAAGATAACACACCTGTTATCCTCTCATGTATTTCATAAAATCCTGTTCATTCTGGCCAGATATCTTTTCTTATGAATACCTTCCTTTCTGTCCCTCTTTCTTCTGGACTGATCAGGCTTGTAACCTTCTAAATGAGTGGATGAAGAAAGCTTAAGTAAAAGAAGCATGATTTTAGGGTCTGGCAAGGCTAAAACCATTTAGCATAATTTGGGAATTTTTGGAGGATAAGATAAAACTTTGGGGGGGAAACCCATATTTAATTGGTTTTATACAAACAAAAGGGATCCTGAGCAAAAGAAGGAAAACTGAGCAAGATCATGGAGTCAATTTAAAAATTTTTGTAACTTTTAAGTTGTATCACTTAAGAGAATTATTGTATCTCTAAGTTGATATTTACCTCAGGAGTGAGATACCTGTGCCTACAGTCTCCTGTTAGTTAACTGGTTTTGAAGTCAGACAAGCTCCTCTGTGACCTTGTTTTGCTCTTTTAGGCATCATGGCATTATAACCTACCATACTACCCAGCTGGGCACAGTGACTTATAGAAGTTTATATATTATGAATCCATTGCCTGTTTCCATACAAAGATTAAATCTGGGAGAGACTCACAAATAAATATAGACAGTCAATTGGTTAAGTGTAAATCCTGCACAGAGTCACTTTGCAGTGATATCCACCAAGTGCTCCCTTTTGATTTTTGTAACAGAAGTTGAATCAGGTACATCATGGCTACATGGTATCTAGAAGTTGGCCCTTTCTATATTCTCTGACAGACTGTGGATAGAATAAGGAGAAACACACAGATTATGATAAAGACAATAACTAAAGTCACAAGTAAGCCTTTAGATAGTTGAATGGATTTAATTGGTTTAAGGCATCAAAGTTTATCTCAATCTTGAATTTGTTTATCAAATTTTTGAGTTTGTCAGGATACTGACAACAACTCCTTTTGGAGGACACTGAAGTTTACGGGAATATTTTCATAGTTAGCCCCTTGTTCATTTTTATATCCTCCCACAGATGCATAGATTTATTATAAGGTAACCAAGTTATGTAGAAATGAGTGGCCTCATAATGGCCCTTTCATCCTTGTAATAATGTAGACTCTATTTGGTCTTTAATCTGGAACACAGAGGTTTTAAACATGGTAAACCATGTCTGTAATTTAGCATATTGGGTGAAGTATTTTTTTATGTTTTATCAACAGTATTTGTCTCATTATCTATGAACTGAGCTATCCATACAGAATGTGTGATGGCCACTGAAGAAAGTGCCACAATGGAAATTAGGACAACCAGAGAAACAATTTCTGCAATAATTAATCAAGTGTTTTTTTTTTTCCCAATGCAACAAACTGACACCAGAGAATAGGGTCATATTTTAGCACAATTAACAGGACTCTGATCTGGCATGAGACCTATTGTTAATAACGTCTGTCTATAAACAGAACCTGGTTTTACACAATAGATCAAAGTACAACTTGATCACTTAAAGGAATTAGCATTCTAAGACACAGTGCCATATAGAAATACATGAGTATTGTAAATGTAACTGGAAATCTGGACAGTCTTGTAATGTGTTCACTTAAGAACATTTTTTATTATTTGATTTTATTTTTGTCAGTATGTATAATTTTTCTCATGAAACATAGGACCAATAATTTTTAAAAAATTTTTATAGTGATTTTATTTGTCCACCATAGATTAAGTATGACATAGGTGTACTGAGCCCTGAGAAAGGCCAGTGTACAAGTTGTACAGATGGAGATTGTTTAGCAATGCTAGCTGAGTAGGTCTTAAGATGTCCCACAAATCCGTACCTATATCATAACAACAACTTTTTCCTCTGGGCTCTAATCAACAAACTCACACTGTCTTATTTTTCTTTAATTTTTCTTCAGTCTGATAATTGGCCTAAGGCCACACAGCATATTTAAGTGTTTTTAAATTGTTAATTATCGAGCAATTAGGTATTTTTAACTTTAATAAATGTGTCACACTTTTTGGGGTAGATATAAATCCCATGGTGATATCACACAGTTGGTTTAAAGTGTGTGCCTCCCAAGTTGAGGGAGGACAAGCAACATACAAATATTTTTATTGAATTTTAACATCTTTAACACATAACGGTATGAAAAACAAAATGTGCAGTATAATTAATTGCCTTGTATGGCATATCAGTAAGGATGATTGGGCCTGGAACTTATGGCCAGTCATGTCTGGTTTATGATAAATTTTAGATCTAAGTAATGGTGGATTAGGGACATAAGCCTAATACTTTACTAGTGAAAAAGTTTTTATACATACAAATACTGTCCATAGAACTACCAAGGCAACCGAAGATTCTCAGAATTGTTGGAATTTTCTTTTGTATAACTGTATAGCTTGCCTTACAAATTGTCACTTGGATGTCATTTTACTGGATCACTTGTCTTGGAGGAATTGGTGAGGGGAAGCTGGAGGTAGATGTTTTGGTGGATTGGAAGGTCCCTGTGGTGAGCCTTGTAAGACAGGTTTATCCTTTGGAGGGGCCAGAGAGGCAGAGCCATCACACAACACTGTCTGGAGAATTGTTAGTCCTGTCTCCTGCCAAGGTTGTATATTTCTGGACAGTAGCTACCTCATGGATTCATTACCTGTTAAGCAACAAGCATAACCTCCTGACATTGTTAGCTGCACTGGTCCATTCCTATTTTACTATCAATGTCTTTTTAAAGCACTTGAGCTCTTTGCTGGGCATCCTTATGGGATATTGACCAATGAGGTTTTTCAGGGTCAATTTATTATCTGCAGCTGAATTTACAAAATTTAAAGTAAAAATGGCTAAATCTAACTATTCTAGTGGGGGTAACTGTATTTTCTCTTTTTGTTTATTTAATTGAATGTTAAAAGATAGAGGTGCTCTTTTTACAATTTCTTGCCTTAAGGCTTGTAAGAAATTCCTGTAATGTCTTTAATATGTGATAGTTCAAAAAAAGATTGTAATGCCAGTCTTTATAGCATGTAGAACACACTTTGAAGCAAACGCTAATAAACAATGTTATTGAACGTGGCCGTTTTTTTCCCCTGAATGACAAGTAAAATGAATTAAGTGAGATTATATATCAATAAATATATGAATGTATTGCAATTTGCCAAAAAAAAGAAAAATGTGTAACATTCATTCACCAACTATCATTCCATTTTTAGTCTCTGGGGTTACTGCCCTCTGCTGGCACAGGCCTAGAAACCTTCTGACAACTAGGACAGGACAGAAGAATTTGTCATGCTTGAGACTTGGGTAATTGAAATGCTTCGGTTAAAGCCTTTCTATTTTGATTATGCTATGCATGAGATTGTTTAGCTGCATCAAATACAATAATAAAAGTGACCAATGAATGATTTTTACAAGTGAAAAATCCAGGTGAAATAGAATGAGACCTTATGTGAGCAATATAAAATGGTATTGATAGATTATGAATTGCTTTTTGTAGCCTGAGAAACAAACTAAATAGACATGGATCTAAAGTCATCGGTAGGATGGTTCTCTGAGTCACTGAGTTGGGTAGAATGCATAGGCTGAGTCACTAATTATGTTGATCGGTTTGCAGTTATGTGCTGTAAGATAAATGAAATAGCAATAATATTAGACTTTTGTGTAGAAGGTCCTGGGATCTCTATTACCTATTAATAATTCTTCCACTAAATTTAAGGCTTACCTTTTGATGAGTCATCAGTAAGATAAACTTATTCATGAGATATGGTTCAAATTTAGTAATTCTTGGAATAATATATAAATGCTTGAGAAAAAATGGAAAAATAGGATCATTAGGACAATGATTATGAATTTGTCCTATTAAATCTGCAAGTGTTACTTGCCAATATAGAGATTGCTGTACCAAGGTCAAATATTGTTTTAAATTAATAGGCAGTATGATAAAAGGAGCATCAATACCAGAGTTGTTTATACTTTACCCTTTTCATAGTGACAACCTTTGTGATTTCTTCTAGACATAGCTGTAAGGTTTTGACTAACTGATTAGAAAGGTGAATCCACTTAACAGGATAAACTTGGTTTATTGTAAATTTTCCTGTAGGACTTGTAGGAGAATGAGGAGAATTTAAAATATAAAGAATAAGAGAGTAATTTGTATTTATTTTTAAGAATTTGATGCTATTGATACATGCTTTTAATCAATGTTGTTTCTCTTTAAGTTTCGACAAACTATTAGGGAAATCATTAAACATATTTCCCTAGAGAGTATTGTATAATAGTTTTACTTGATAGGTAGTAATATCTAATTTTGTCTTTATCTAAATTATGTCTCTTAAAATCTTTTGAAAATCATTTAGAGTTTTTAAGTGACCCTGACGAATTGGTAGCTCTTGTGACTTTTTGTAATGGCCTGTTAGTCACTAGCCTTCTCAGGTAATAAGGACTGTGTGGGAGCTCCACTCTCCAGAATATTTAACCATGTACTTTTTAGTAAATCTGACAATTCTGGATATAGTTCATCAGGACATTTGATCTGTTCCCCAAGTGGTACATAACATTTTTTTCTCAGAAAGTATCTTCTCATTTATTTCTGGATGTGAATTAGGACATTTTTCATTTATATGAGTTTGCTCTAAAAGATTTTTAAACTTTTATCAAAGTAAGAAATTGTGCAGGAATACAGGCATGTTTGAATTAGATATCTGGTATCAAAAGGTATTAGTTGTACGTGCCCAAAACATTTTGTAAGAGTCCCACTGTAAATGGACTTTGAACTCCACTGTTAACCACACTTTGTCTGAGATTTTTCACCAAATGTTATCGAAAAATTCATATGAATATAAGCAGTTTTTCCATTACTGTCTTGCTGAATTCTACCTGGGAAGCAAGTAGGAGTGCCAGTGGTTTTCCTTTTTGTGGTTGCTTTCCCCTTAAAATCTGTAAGTTTCTGTATAGAGCTATGAGGGACAGTTTTCCTGAAGGCTCCAGAGGCTGCTGAGGGGATCCCTTTAAGGATTTTGTTTTGCTGTCAGATGCCTTTCTTGGGAGCTGTTTTGTTTCTTTAGTGTCCAAACCAGAAACTGTTTTCTGTAAGCTCTGTAGGAGCTCAAAAATGAATGAACCCAGCTTCTAAGTTGAGAACATTTCAGGGGAAAAGATTTTTTTTCTGTACTATATGTCCTTTTAAGATTTTTGTGAATCTCAGTTTTCAATATCTATAGTGTCTGCCTGAGTAAAAATGGATTATATCTGGTTACCTCTTGTAAAACTTTTGTTAGGTCTCTCGATTGTGCATAAACCCCTGGGCATTTGAACAGGCCTTGGAGCAACTGCATATAGCTTTGCTCCTTGGCTAAACATTTTTTGTCAGTTTTGCTGCCAGACAAAAGGACTTGTTAATAACTAGAAGATTCGCTCTTAAATGTTTTTTCCCCCACTGTTCTCCAAGCATTCTCAATGAACTTTCTTCCTGTGAAGATCTTCTCTACCTCCCACACTTTTAACTCAAAGTAGACTTACTCATTCAGGCTAAAAATTCCCAGGCCAAAGATTTTGGATTCCTGTTTGGGTGCCAGTTATCATGTACTGACCACATCTGCGGTTTTCTAAGCAAGTGTATGATGAAAGTTTAAATAATAGACAAATGACATGATTTTGAGGCTCTAAAGGTTTGAAAACCTTGTAGCCGAATTTGACATTTTCTGGGGTCTGAGATAAAGAATACCTCTGGGCAGTCTTTATTTATTTGATTTTCAAATAAAAGAAGAGGAGGCTGAGGAGAGCAGGGAAACCAAATAGGACCTTGGGAGTAAGTTTAAAGACTTCCTCAAGCAGTAAATTATGATAACTAAAAAATTATGTTATCTCTAGGATAACATTCAGTGCAGGAGTGAGATGCCTACAGTTACAGTCTCCATTTAGTGTATTGGGTTTGAAGCCAGGCATCTTCAGCTATAACCTTGTATTGTTTTTTGAAACATTACAGCATCACAGGCCACTACAGGCTTCAGCAAGGACTAGTAATTTAGAGAGGGTTATTTATTATGAATCCACCTACATATCCAGAAAAGGGTCCTAAGTCTTGGACAGACTCATAGTAAACATCAAAAGCCAATTGATTGAGTTTAAATCCTGCTCAAAGCTGCTCTATAGTGGTCTCCATCACCTCCTATGAATATTTATGGAGTGCTCATTCATTGGGGGTCAGTGGTACCCATGTGGTCAATACAGGTTATTGTATAACCAAATATTGAGTTCAATTATCCAAGTATTGTAATACTCTTTCTAGTTTTCCTCACAAACCCAAAATTTATATTCGTAATCCCATTGAGACATTACTGGAATCCCAGTGAGTTAATTCCAATCTACACCACCAATGCAACCCATGGGCGAGAGTAAAAACACCAAGACGTATTCCAAGTTAAGAGCAGCCAAAGGGTCATAAGTCCAATCCCCATGAGGACATGCAGAAAAAAGCTTGTATCCTAGGCCTCTCTCAGCATTTATTATCATATGAAGAAAGGGAGTGGTTCAGGGATGAGTGATAGTGAGGATGTTGGAAGTTACTGAGTAACTTGAGCTGGTTGGCTAGGTGCAAGAATGAACCCAATTAGCGCCATCCATTCCAAAGGCTGGGCAGCCTGGGGTGAGTATCCCCACATCATTCCCCAAGCCCAGCTATTTTAGGACCCTTGCTTGATCATGGATAGGGAGCTTCGTGGCTTCCTTTTACACTGGACCAGCTCAGTGGGTCTTGAACTACACAGGTCTTGCCACTCCCTGCCAGGCTTGGCAGACTCTGGAGTTCTGGGCCTGCCAGCACCATCCATTCCAGAGGCTGGGCGGCCTGGGGTGAGTGTCCCTGCACCATCACCTGAGTCCAGCTAGTTTGGGATATTTACTTGGCCTGGACAGGGAACTTTGCAGCTTCCTGTTGCACTAGACCAGCTCGGTGGGTATTGAGCTGGTCTGTTCCACCTCCAGTGATCCTGTCTCAATCCAGGGAAAAGGGCTGCCAGAGTCTCAGAAGCTAAACGCATAGAAAAGGATTTCCAACAGGCCCTGGGGAAGCCTTTGAATAACACTCAAAACACAGAAACATAGGAAAATGACAAAACAAAAGACCAAATTATAATCTCAAAACTCCAGCCCATCCCAAGAAAACTTAGGAGCTATGTACATAGAAGAAAATGTATGCCATACATTTGAAATATCAGACAATATAGCAATTGAAATAAAGAAGCAATTCTGGGAAGTATTAAAGAAATTCAAACTAGAAATAATCTCCAAAGTAAAAGAAGAAATGACAAAAGAAATGAAGGATACGCTGAACATATCTAAAGACACCATTAAAAAATTGGAGGAAGTAAACAAAAACATAGAATCCCTGGATGAACAATATAAGAAACAAATAGAATACAAAAGCAGATGCAAAGAGATACACAGGAAATCAAAAATTCCATTGAAAGTTGGAAAAACCACCTCAATGAAAGTGAAGATAGAATTTCAGACCTCGAAGACAAAATTGCAGCTAGTGAACAGGAAAGGAAAGATCTTTTAAAAATAACAAGAAATCAGGAAATAATAATTCAACAACTGCAAGATGATGCAAAGAAAAACAACATGAGACTGATAGGGATAAATAAAAAGAAGGGTACAACATAAAGGGTGTCAAGAGGATATTTAGAGAAGTAATGACTGAAAATTTCCCAAACATGAGATTAAAAATTGATATCAGGATCAGTGAAACGTACATAACTTCAAATAGTCATAACTGAAATAAAAATACACCCAGACATATAATAATCACCATCCCAGAATCCAACAAAAGAATAGAATATTCAAAGCTGTCAGAGACAAAAGACAGATAAGTTATAAATGAAAACCTATCAGAATCACAGCAGACTTCTCAGCACAAACAATGAAGTCAAGAAGTGAAGTATTTCAGATCCCATAGGAAAATGATTTCCGGCCTAGACTGATGTACCCTGAAAAACTTTCCTTCAAAACCAATGGAGAAATAAAATACTCCCATAACAAAGAACAGCTGAAGAACTTCATGATCACCAAGCCAACCCTGCAAAGAATACTACAAGACAGTATAGATACACTTAGAAAAAAACCACTAAAAACAGACAATTAAACAGAATGGAAAGATAAAGATGCAACAGCAGAAAGATAACATGTCAACAACAAACCAATATATAACAGTTATAACCATTAATGTAAATGGTCTCAGTGCACCAATTAAAAGAATCAGACTGGCAGAATGGATAAAGAAACAAAATCCAACCATATGCTGTCTACAAGAAACCCAGCTAACCCAAAAGGATCCTCACAGAAAAAAAAAGGGGGGGGGGTAGTAATTCTGTTTACAGACAATGTGAAATTTAAACCAAGAACGATCAGAAGAGATAAAGAAGGTCATTGCAGACTGGTTAGGGGAAAACTTCAAGAGGAAGAGATAATAATCTTAAAAATATATGCACCAAATTCCAGAGCACCCAGTTCTACAAAACAAGTATTAACAGAAATGAAAAACCAAATTAGCAGTAACACAATTATAACAGGAGACCTTAACACACCATTGATATCAAAGGACAGATCAACCAGACAGAAAATCAGCAAAGAAATAACAGAACTGAATCACACTTGTGAACAAATGGATTTGATAGACATATACAGAGTGTTCCATCCAAAAGCATCAGAATCCACATTCTTATCAACAGTACATGGGTCATTCTCTAAAATAGACCATATATTAGCCCACAGAACATATTTAAATAAATGCGAAAGAGTTGAAATTATCTCATGCATGGTATTGGATGATAGCACCATGAAATTAGAAATTAAGGATAAAAGATATTGGAAAAATCCTACAAACACATTGAAACTGAATAACACAGTTGAGTAATCAGTGGGTCACAAGGGAAATTAAAGAAGAAATTAAACAATACCTATAAGCAAACAAAAATACAAATACAACTTAACGGGATCTGTGGGATGCAATGAAAGCTGTCCTCAGAGGAAAATTTATTGCACTGAATAACCACATCAGGAAAACAGAATGAATACAAATAAATAACCTGATGCTACACTTCACACATCTAGAAAAAAAAGAGCAAGTCAATACCAAAGCCAAAAGAAGGGAGGAAATTATAAAAATCAGAGCAGAAATTAATGCAATAGAGACTAAGAAAACAATCCAAAGAATCAATGAATCAAAGAGTCAGTTCTTTGATAGAATAAATAAAATTGCCCATTAACCAACCCTATTTAAAAAGGGAAGTAAAAGCTCAAATTCATGCAATAAGGAATGAAAAAGGTGAAATCACTACAGACTTTATAGAAATACAGAAGATCATCAACACTATTTCAAAAACCTCTACTCTTACAGGTTTGAAAACACAGAAATAGATAGGTTTCTAGAAACATATGAAGTACGAAAGTTAAATCAAGAAGGTGTAAAACTGTTGAATAACCCAGTTTTTATTAATTAAATTGAAAATTTAATTAAGTCCTTACTTACAAAGAAGAGCCCAGGCCCAGATGAATTCACTCCAAAATTCTACAAGAAGTACAAAGACTTTAATGCCAACACTCCTCAAACCCTTCAATGAAATTAAAAGGAAAGAAATCCTATGTAAATAATTCCTGGAAGCAAATATTATTCTAGTACCAAAACCTGAGAAAGACCCAACTAAAAAAGAGAACTACAAACCAGTCTCCCTAATGAACAGAGATACAAAAATCCTCAATAAAATATTGGGAAATAGAATACAGCAAATCATCAAGAAGGTTATACACTGTGATCAAGTGGGATTCATCCCAGGCATGCAGGGATGGTTCAACATAAATCAATAAATGTAATCCACCACATCAATAACGCCAAATGTAAGAATCACATGATCATCTCTTTAGATGCATAAAAAGCTTTTGATAAGGTTCAACATTCATTTATTATAAGAACCTTACAGAAAATTGGAATAGATAGTTTTTACCTCAATATAATAAAGGCTGTCTAATGACAAACCAACGGCCAGTATCATACTAAAAGGCCAAAAATTGAAGGCCTTTACCTTAAAACCAGGCACAAGAAAAGGATGTCCCTTATCACCACTGCTATTTAATATGGTACTGGAAATACTAGCGAGAGCAATTAGACAAGAGAGAGATATAAAAGGGGTAAAGATAAGAAAATAAGAATTAAATTATTAAATGATCATTGTTTGCAGGTGACATGACACTCTACATAGAAGACCCGCAAAACTCCATTGAAAAATCCTAGATATAATAAATAAATTCAGCAATGTAGCTGGATACAAAATCAATACTCAAAAATCAATAGCTTTTCTATACACTAACAAATTCAGAGAGAGAGAAATAAGAGAAGCCACACCCTTCACACTAGAAACCAAAAAAATGAAATATTTAGGAATTATTGTCATGAAAGAAGTGAAAGATCTATATTGGGAAAATTATAATACATTGAAAAAAGTAATTGAAGAGGATCTCAGAAAATGGAAAGACATCCCTTGCTCATGGATAGGAAGAATAAATATTGTGAAAATGAACGTTCTCCCAAAACTGTTATACAGATTCAATGCAATCCCGATAAAAATTCCATCAACATACCTCATAGATCTCAAGAAATTACTCCTAAAATTCATCTGGAACCAGAAGAGACCTAGGATAGCAAAGACAGTTCTAAGCAGCAAAGGCAAGGCAGGAGGCATCAAAATCCCTGACTTGAAATTATACTGCAAAGCAACTGTAGTAAAATCAACATGGTACTGGAATAAAAACAGAGCTGAAGGCCAATGCAATAGATTAGAAGATACAATTACAACTACAAACACACTCAACTACCTTATCTTTGATAAAGGGCCAAACATGTTCACTGGAAGTAGGACTGTCTCTTTAATAAAAGGTGTTGGAAAATCTCGCTCTCGATATGCCATAAACTAAAACTAGACCCATACATATCGCCATGTACTAAATTAAAACTTAAATGGATCAAAATCTGAATATTAAAACAGAAACACTAAATCTATTGGAAGACAAATTAGGTAAAAACCTTGAAGACATAGGGGTAGGTAGATAATTCATGAACAGGATTCAAACCACACAAGAAATTCTTCCCAGAATCAATAACTGGCATCACCTCTTATTAAAAAGTTTCTGCATGCCAAAAGAAATCTCCAGCATAGTGAAAAGAAAACCCACAAACTGGGAAAAAAATCTTAGTGAACTGTCCCTCAGACAAAGGACTTCTGTCTAAAATATATAAAGAATTTTTAAAAAATCAGACACCCAAAATTCAAAGGTCCAATCCACAAATGGCCATCTGAGATGAATACACATTTCCCAGATGAAATACAAATGGCAAATAAATACATGAAAAAATGTTCATCATCATTATGCATTAGAGAAATGCAAATTAAAAGCACGCTGAGATTCCATCTCACTCCTGAAAGAATGCCCGGGATCAAGAAAACCACCAAGAACAATTGCTGGAAACACTATGTTGCTTAAATTGTTATGTTCTGACCTTTGCTGTTATGTTGTTATGTCCTCTTTTATCTCAATCTCCTTTATTTATTTATTTAAGGTAAAATTAAATTAAAAAATAGCAGGATATATTATAGTAACCATTTTTATTTTCTGTTAACTTAATTTGAACCCCTGTATTGCTCGCATCTTCTTGTTTTGATTGATTTTACTCTATTCTGTTTTGCTTGATAGTATCAGGTTTGGGGGCATAGACAACTACTTTGAATAAAATAAGATTCGCTATGATGCCCATTCTAGGTTTGACTATTATGTTCTTTTGAAGTCCTGTAATGTCTCCAATGTTTTGGTTTTATTGGTTTTGTTCTGTACTGTTTTGTTCAATTTTATTATACCTGATGATATAGGCAATTCTTTTTTAAGATAGCAAGAGGCATTATGGTAATCATTGTTGACCACCTTGTATTCTGTTTTTGTATCATGACTATGTTCATCCTTTTGATTTGACTGATTCTGTTTTGTTTTGTCACATTTGGTTTTATTTTTTTCTTCCCTCCCAAAAAGTAATAAGAACTGTGGGAGTAATAAAACCCCAAATGTGTAATCGTTATTGAAAAAAAGAGAGGAAAAGAAAGTACTCTAAAGGATATAATTGTATATATATTTAAGTGTGTGAGATAGATAACCATATTACTAAGTTTTTGTTGGATCATTGAACAAAACTGTTTGCAGTCTCACTGATTGAATGTCCACTTTGTATGCTTTAATTTTGTAACTTGAACAACTATTTCTAAGGTGACAATATGTAATCTATTAACTTGTGATTTCTTACTGTTTATTTTTTTGAAATTCTGTATTACTTGTACTCTTTTTCTGTTTTGTTTTTTTTCTCTTTAAATAAAAATAAAGAATGAATCAAATTAGGTAGCAGTGGAATTGTTTTGGTAGGCTATGGCTTCATTTTCTGATATGCAAACCCTTGTGCCTCTTATCTTCAGCCTCATACCCAGTTGACAGCTATTTGCTCTGACATCTCCTGTGCTCAATCCTGAATTGTGGAGAACAATATGGGAGGAAACAGGACTGTCTGATGGCTATAGATTTTGCATATTGGTACCTCAGCTAGCCTTATTTGCCAATAATGCTCACAGCCAGTTGAAGAAAGAAGGAAATACCATAGCCAGCCTTTTACGTAGCAGTATAAGGAAATGAGTCTCCAAGTAACCAAAGTGACAGTAATTGTTTTGGACTCAAAGCGAGTCACTGGAGTTGTGTCCCACACAGGTCCCAATGGTGCTCTTTGAATTCACAGACCAATAGCTCACCAGTTAAATTAATGAATCACTGAACTGTGATATTACCCAGAAAGAAGAAGGATGCAAGTGAATATACCATGGGAGAATCACAGTCTGAAACAGAAAGTAGGGCATATATGCAAGCGATAGGTGATATAGGCAAGAAGCCCTGGCAGTAAGTTGGTGTTGCTAGAGCATATCCAAGTGAGAGCAAGAGATATAGAGATCCTGGGTGGCATTTGCAACTCCTGCCTTAACTGAGCTTTTTCTCCTAAATCCAGCTCTATTCCTGGGTGCCTTGCTCCTGTTGCCTCTTCCCACTGCCTGTTCTATCCTTATACACATCAGCCTAATGTGGAGCAGCACAATGGAGAGGTTGCACACCTAAATGTCTCTAGCCATGCTGGTTTGATGGAATTGGGGCAAGTCACTTCAACACTAGGCCTGTCCTCTCATTGGCAAATGGCATGGGAAGGAGATCGGAGCTATAGGCTAGAAGAGAGGAGATGGGGAATGTCTAGCTCTGGGGTTGAATATCAAAAACAACTTCTGCTTCTCAGGAGGAATGGCACCTTTCCTGTTTACCGTAGATTACGCAGCAGTAGTTTTGCTATTGGTGGAAGAAATATCTATAGCCAATCAGCTGTATACTTTTTAAGGAAAGTGTAAAATTTAATGTTGGTCTCTACCAGACCAAGAACTATGTACAGATCCCTGAGTATGTAAACTACTGTGTGCCTGTGAAGATGTCTTAATAATCACACAGTGATTTGCAAGATTCCAACAGTTAAGCAAGAAGGGAATTCTTTACTCCTGAGACAAACATTCCTGGTTTAATGGATAGTGTCCATGACAGGATAATGCAGGTCATACATTCACCATAGGCCACCCCCTTGGTCCCATCACCCACTTTGGCTCAACAATCAGTTGACTTCTGGTCATAGGTCTTATGTCTTGAGGATTCACTATCTGCCCTTATTATTGGCAAAGAGATCAAGGTTACAGAAGAGCTTCAGAACTATTTCAGAGTATGCAGCTGAGCCAGATCCCTTGCCATCAAGGACATCATGAGTAAAACTCTTTGTTCTCCTCCTTCACTTACCCTTGCTCTGTGTTGAACCTATTCCACGCCTTCTAACAATGACTCTATTTCCTGCTCATTTACCTTGTATATAGTCTTGGGCCAAGGAAAAGGTAAAGGAATTTCCCTCACATACTTTTTTTATTTAAAGAGAAAGAAACAAAAAAAAAAGAACATGGAGAAAAAAAAAGAGTAGAAATAATACAGTATTACAGAAAAATAAACAGTAAGAAATCACCAGTTGATAAGTTACATATTGTCATCTTATAAATAGCTGTTCACGTTACAAAATTAAAGTATGTAAAGTCACATTCAAATGGTGACACTGCCACAGGTCTGCTCAATGAACCAACAAAAACTCAGTAATCAGTTATCAGTCCTACACATTTGTTTTTTATCTTAAAGGGGTTAAGATTAAACATATCAAAACAGAACAAAACAGTTAAAAAAGAAACAATTTAAAGAAATACAGTTTTCAAAGCAAGTCCACTGAAGATCTTAACTGTCTATCCTATTGTCTCTAGTTTTCTTCCAAATAGTTGTCCCTGTCTTCACACACTTTGAATACATACTGCATATTATAGAACTAATCATTACAGGATGATTAAGGCTTTCTAGGTCTTCAAGATCTGACGTTGGGGAAGACAATAATGACTACCATAGTGTCTCTCATTCTCTTCATAGTAGCTGTCCTTATCTTTATGTATGCTGAAATTGAACTTAAGAAACTAGACTAACATCACTCTGAACAGTGAATAATAATATTGCTAGATTTTATATCATAATGCTACAGAATTAGCATTGGGTTTCTTAGTATCTCTTCTTCAGAGTATCTGTTCATTACATCTTGCATTATATAATCTGTTCCAGTAAATAGTTTAAAAATTTCCTCCCATGTGTGAATATATATATATATATATATATATATATATATATATATATTTGTATACCCTCTCTGTATTATAGGGAAAAACAAACAGCAAAACAAATTCCTAGGAAAACATGCAATGAAAAAGACACATAAGACCACAATATTAGGTGATCTACCATAGTTATTATGCTTTCTCTTGTTATTTTCAATAGACTTGTCCACGTCATCAGGCTTAATATATTTAACCATAGTATTACATAGTGATTTTTATAAAAAGAGAACTTTGAAAACATTGTAGGACTTGAGAGAGGTTAAAAACTGATATGGATATCTTTTTATATCTTGTCATCTTTAGAGTAGTTGTCTCTACTTTTAGACTTGGTAATATCAAGCATACCAAATTTGAATAAAATCAGCCAAGGCAAAACCACAATCTAACAAACCAGATTCAAATAAGATCATAGTACGACAATGTAATACAGGGTTTCAGTTTAAGTTAATAGGAAATTAAGTATAGTTACCATGATATAACCTGCTATTTCTGGGTTAGTTGTCTGTGCCCTCAATCTGATATGAGTGGACAGACCAGAACAAAACAAATTCAAGCTAAACAGAGCAATAAGACTACTGTGACTTTTAAATCCTGATACACTATTAACAATGACCTCTGCCTTCCCTTTTTAGGCTATTTTTCACCTTTCCCCTTCTCAGGATGCTTTGTATGTTTTGGGTCTCACTAGCCCCTTCAATTTTTAGATTAGGGGGGCCAGCCCATTGTCTATCAGAGTGTTGATGAACCTTTCTACCCCTGAGCTTGATCTTGAGCTATACTCCTTTACTCACTAAAGTCATAGGGTTTTCCTTCCTCCCAGCTGTATAGTTCTACACTGCCCAAAAGTGTCATAGCTTTCCAATCTCTCTGTGGCTGCTGGATGAATTATCCCTATTTCTCTCTGGTTTCCTGTCGCATATAGCTTTGCTTTCTCATCTTTGACTTTCAATTTATTAACCCTCCTTTGGGTTAAGTGTATTTCCCATTCAGAGCATCCTGATGGAGCCTGTCTCCTAATCTACTCTGCCTTTATTTTTAATTTTAGTGTATCAAGGCTATCTATATTAAAGATTATAGCTTACCATCTCTGCCTCATGTCTGCTACTCCACTTTACTGCTATAATTTGACCACGTTACTCCCTCATTCCACTGTCTGCCCCATTCATTGAGGCCTCTCTGCCACTGTTGCTGGAATCCTGATGTCCCTTCCCCCTCCTTCTCTCTCTGCAATGTCCTTCAGCACTCTCTGTAGGTTTGGGTTGGTGGCCATGAACTCCTACAGGTCGTCCTTGTCTTGGAAACATCTTATTTCTCCATTAATTTTGAGAGACAGTTTTTCTGAGTACATCAGTCTTGGTTGCAAATAATTTTCTTTCAGGGCTTGGATAATTTCCTCACAGACTCTTCTTCATTTGAGGGTTTGTGTTGATAAGTCTGTTGTTATTTTGATAATTTTCCCATTATAGGTAATCTGCTTCTCTTCCGTGTCTGCTTTTAGTATTCTATTCTTTTGGTGAATTTCTGGAATCTTGATTATTATATGTCTGCGTGTAGATCTGTTTTGGTTGTAGGTGCCTGGAGTTCTGTATACCTCATTTATCTGGATATCATTTCTTTTTCCTATGTTTAGAAAGTTTTCCTTTAATATATCTGTGAATATTCTTTGTAGTTCATTTTTGGTTACTCCTCCTTCCTCACTCACATGCTTTATTCTTAAGTTATGTATCCTTTTGTTGTCTTCTAGCCTTTGAATTGTTTCATTCTGATTCCTCATTATTTTTAAGAGGTCTTTTCCTTCATGGTCATATGTCATAAATCTCTCTTCAAGTTTCAAAAGGCTAACTTTAGTTTCTGTCAAGGCATTTTGCCAGTTTTCAATGGAGTTTTTAGCTTCCTGGTAATCTCTTTGGATCTGTTTCATGTATTCTAGGTTATGTTTAAATTCTTCATCAGAGATTTCTCTTTCTTTTCTGATTGCCTCAACTCTTCCATCTATGTTCTCTTGGGAGGAGCTTATTATTTCTTTAATTAATCTCTTTCTATCTTGCCTCACTTGGACCAGAAGTACAGTTTTAAATTCACCTATGAGGTTATGAAGGTATTTCTTTATTTCTGCTAATGCTCCTAATGCTGTGTCTAGTATTGGATGGTTACTCTGCTGGTTCTCTTCTGTGTTTATCTCTCCTGGGCTTATTTTCCCATTTTTGGCAGCTGGAGGTTTTTTTTTTTTAAATTTCTATCTCTTGTCATATTTCTGGTTTCTTTCAGAACAGTGTGTCCTGGAGGTCTCTGACCCTCTTTGTATTGCTTAGGGTCATTCTGAAGTGTGCTGACTGGAGTTTTTGCTGCCCTCCCCAATTTGCTGTTATCTGAGGTACACACAGGGTTGCAGGGATGGTGCAGGCTAGCCTCCAGCCTCTGTGCCAGTCAATCCCCAAGTTAGGGTATACCTTCTGGATGTCACAGAGTTGTGACAATTTTGTATCTGCTTATTGTGTCCCAACCAGATGTGTAGTTCAGCCCCAGAAGACCCTGCTAGCTCTCTCTGCACCAGGGGCAGCTGACTGATGTCACCATGGCACCGGGCTCTGCCCAAATCCAAGATGTCCTCCACCAGTCCTCTCTGTGTCACTGATGCTGCCAGGACGCTGGGCTTGCCCAATTCCAAGATATCCTCCAGCCAGCAACAGCAGCCGCAGGACCCAGTCCCTAGCACTCATTGGGAATAATGCAGATCTTCCTCTTGGGTCCACTGCACACTGTGGCAAGTGTCTTCACTGCATTCCCAGCACCATGTGGATCTGTCAGAAAACTGCATGGTGTCCGGCTTTGGAGCCAAGGAACTTCTCACAATTTCCTCCGGTGCAGCTACATGGCTCTGGCTGCTTTGCAGAGGCCCAGGTCTCAATTGCAGTTGCCAAGAGCCAATATAGCTTTTCCCCTTGGATCCACTGCTCATTGTACTGTGTCCTCCCTTTAAGGGTCCAGGATTCGTCAACTCCTGTTATTGACAGCCACAGTCAGCACGACCTTGGATGTCTGTGAGGACCCAGTACAGCTTGGAATGGGGCTCAGTGAGCAAGTCAGGCTTCAGCTCTCCACCCGCACTTTTCCTTCCTCTTCCTAGTTTTACTTTTCCCTTCGGTTACTGCCTTGGTTAATAAGAATCATTATCCATACATCTGACCCTCTCCCTGTTGTCATATTCTAGAATCTGATCTGATTTCTCCACAGAGACTCTGCACCCAGCCCCCTAGCAAGCCACCATTGTTTCTCCTAATCCTCCCTCACATATTTTTGATAACCACCTGATATTTAAGCAACAAGTGCTCCAAAAGAGATTAAGTTGTCCAGCAGTGAAAAGTTTTCAGCAAGAGACTGACACTGTGGCTAGTTAGTGTGCAGAATCTTCTTTCACAACACTACTGCCATTGGAGCTCATGGAGGACACTATTGGCAGGGTGTTTAGTTAGGGCTTATTTAAGAAATAAGAAGGCCTATGCCAAGACTAGGTTACCAGTGATAAAGAGGACATTTATGCAGTGGATTAGAGGCAGAATTAATAGAATCAAAGGATAGTGTCAGGGGAATGCTATCCAGGTGTGTGCATTGAGAAAGTGTGCCATGGAACTGCTGTGACCATATTCAGTCCTGCACAGGTACTGTTCCTCTAATTTGCTTACTCTGCAAGGTTCTCCTGACTCAACTTCCTAAGTCGCTAAGATTACAAACATGCACTACCATATCTAGATGACTCTTTTTGAAAAAAAAAAATTTTTGGCTGTTGCTCTGAATCTCTTGCAGAACATAATTGGTGTAACTAATTCCTAGTTCTTCACATTTAGTAGACATCACTTCCAACAACTGAAGAAATAACAAGTCCATTTAGGCAACATGCAACAATGGAACTACAAAGCCATTTCTTTCCAAGCATTAAGTTTTAGGACTATGAAGAAATTGGGAAAACCCTAGATCCTTCATAACAGTTTTCTGTGGATGTTACCTTGAAAGGAAAGTTTGTTCTTATGCCCATTTCATCATTAGGTAAAATCGACCACAGTTATGGGATCAAAACACAGAAGGATTCTCTCAGTCTCTGTACGTTGATCTTACAGAGAGTGGCTACAGTGGTCTTCCTAAGAGGTGAAGAGGAATCTTCACTGTTTCCTGCCTTATTGTGTAGAGCTCACATTCTCTTCGCTGACTATTAATACTCATCACTAGAGGAGACAACCTCTGTTTCCCCTTAGAGCCTGACTTTTAGAGTAGATACAGCAAGTTAAATGGGGAGTAATTCACTCTGCAGTGTTCTCTGAAAGGAGCTCTGAGAGGAAGAGGAAGGATGTGGCTTCTCCTGAGCTGATTCCAGGAGGTCCAGATATGTGTCCCTGATGCATTTGAAGATGTGTCTTCCATTTCTCCCCTGCTCTCAAGCCCTCCAGTCTGCTCAGAGTTGTTTGCTGCTGCAGCAAAGTGACCCATATCTCATTTGGTTCTTTTCAGACTCCATTGGTTTTCCTTGAAGCAGTGGCCCTCACAGTTCCCCTTGAAGTACTTCAGCTAGCAACTCAAATGTGGTGGCCTTGATTCATTGCCAAGGAAAACTCTCCACCTTTGTTTACTCCTCAGAACTCTTTATTGTTTCATGTGTACAGCACCTCCCAAGTCCCCTATGTAATCCCTCCTATATTCCAGGGCTGACAGCAGAAAGGATAATTGAAGGCCCAGGAAGCCCTGCTCAGCTGATGTCTAGCTTTTTCTGCTAATACTGCTCTCACCATCCCTCAGCTGTTTCCCACTTGTAACTACCTCTCACCCCTCCCCAAGTCCCATGGGTTATACAAAATTTTCCCAGACTCTTTCAGCTCAATTGCTTTTCTGTGCCCCTGTATACAAGAGCATCAACCAGTAGTTGAGCCTATTCTTCTTATTTCCTCTCCCTTCACTACAGACTGCAGAGTCTCCAGGTAGAGAAACGTACAAGGAGCACTTAGGTTCGGGCTGGCACTCTCCCTCAATGTTTGTGCTGCCCCTGTATGGTATTTTGTGTGTAGTTCAAATAGGCTGGGTGAAGGACTCCAGAATATCTAGTACAGCCATTGGTATGCTGTGTCAGTGTAGGGAGGATCAGAGAAATCTGCTGATCAAATTATTCAGAGGCCTTATGGCTATTCAGTCAAATCCATCAGCCGATACTGTCTCCTTTGTCATTTCCTACTCACCTTTGCCTGCTATTTGCAGACAGTGCTCCATTCCATCTTTGTGGTCTCTTAAGTTCATTGGTAGATTTCACTGGGCTAAAATCAAGGGTGAAGGTGCTTCTTCAGACCCTACCAACATCTGTCTTTCCTGACTTTATGATGTAGAAATATGGAATGTGTGGACATCTCACCAGGGCTGAACAGATCCTGGCTTTTTTGCTGTGGGTACCTGAGGTTCAGGGGTCAGTCACATGTCTTATTGCTTCACCTTGATGCTGAGTGCTGACACCTGTCCCTTGGGTGTTGTAGTTGTGCCTACATCTTCTTTCCCTTTGTTCTTCAGAGTGCACGCTCAGATATGGCCTTGGAGTTAGTTCAACCCAACTTACATAATAGCTTGTAAATTTACAGGTGTCCTAATATCAAACTGTAACAAATGAAGTTTTCACAGAAAGACTTGGGAAGGGGTGGCTACAGAGAAGCATCTAAGTTCTGCTACTTCCTTCCTCCATTGATGCAGGAGGGTGGCGACTGCCAGAAGCCTCTGGGATCCACCCCTCCTTCCCACTACTGGAGGGACTCAGGGTCCATAGACCTGAGGGAACACCAATGACACAGGAGGACCCTCCATAAGGCACACATAACAGACAGGTGGGGCTAGAGGCATAGATATGTCTCATGCAACAGTAACAATATGAGTCAACAGGTGATAAATTAGGAGAACCAATGTTGTGCTTGGGGACAAAGAGACAAAGAATAAAAGCAGGCTGGTAGGGGTGCCTTTGTTTTTTTTTTTTGTTGTTGTTGTTGTTTTGTTTTGTTTTGTTTTTCTTTTCAAAGAGCCTGGGGGAAAACTCCACCTACAGAAAGCTAATCCCATCCCCCAGATCCAGAGGCAATCATGGCTAGAGGGAACATTTCTGGGACTTGACTTGCACCTACCACAGAGCTGCATACACTGTAGCAATTTCACTCCTTTCAATTTTTTCCTGCATGATTCGTTTCCCTCTTGGTATTTGACTGGGTTAGTATTTGTTTTGTTTTTCATTTTGCTTCTTTCTCTTTTGTTGATTGTTTGGGTTTTCCCCTTTCTTTTCTCTTTTTCTCTCTGTTCTGTTTTGTACTGTTTTGTTTTTCTTTCTGTGTGTGTGTGTGTGTGTGTGTGGTGTGTGTTTATTTACTGTTTTTCTTTTTTTTCTTCTTTTTTCTCTCATTCATGATTTAGATTTCTCACCTTTCTCTTTCTTTTATTTTAATCATCCTCTTCCTTTCATTCATCAACTATCTTGCTGGACTTCATGGTACTTTCATGTGAGTAAACATTGTCCCTTCTCACTCTGGTTCACTTCAAAACTCCTAAGTCTTCTCTTCCAGTTCTTCTCTCTTGTGTCCTACAGTTACCCAAAACCTGGATGATCATCCTATGCCCTCTGTCCTTGCTCCTACTATATTTAACGTCATAAATCTCACCATCCTACCCACTATCCTCTTGAACCTCCCTCCACCCACACAAAACTGGGTAAAATCACTCTATTAAAGGGGAAATCATCACATAATATTTGCTGATATAAGTTGGATTATAATATATAATATATGGAAGTAGAACTTCCATTTTGGTTATAGGTATCAGGCTTATAGTTATCAGTTTGTCAGTAGCCAAAGGCTACTTGACAGGCTGTACTTGAGTCTCTGTTATTGCTAACTGAACTACATTAACCAAAATGTCATATATGTTATAACCATTTTCCCTCTCCCCTTAATAACAACACTTCTATTTTATTTTTTATTTATTTACTTATGTTTTGCATCAGGGATCTGCCTTGTGACCTCGCAGTAGATAGGTGCTTACACTGCTGAGCTAAATCCCCAGTGTAACGCTGTTATTTTAAGGAGTCATAACCATCAACATAGTCCAGAACCAAAGGAATAAGCCCAAAGTAAAATAGGTAGCAACTTCTCATTCTTAATACATTGAGAAAGAAAGTTCTTGGGATAGACATAGTGACTGAGAACCACCTACATCCTGAGGAACAGACATTTCTGAGGAAAGCTTTAACACTGTTGATAAGAATATTCAACATAATTGATCTAAAAGCATTAACACAGAAAACAAAATAAAACAGAAAATGACAAGATGAAGTAGCAAAATGCAACCCCAAATGTCCAGCCCACTGAGGACAAGTCCAGAGCACAAAGAGATAGAAAAAAATTACAAGCCAAACACTGGAAGATATTCTACATAGAAGATCTGAAAAATTCCACAAATTATTTTGCAGATTTAATATTCAAATTTCAGTAGCAAGATACAAAGTCTACTCTCAAAAATCAATAGCATTCCTGTACACAAGCAACAGACTAACGGAGAGAGAACTTAAGAGAAAGCACACTCTTAATAGTAGCATTTAAACAAGTGAAATACTTAGGAATCAATCTAACAAAGGATATAAAAGACCTGTAGAGTTAAAATTACAGTACCCTTAAAAAGGAGATTGAAGAGGATATCTGAAAACGGAAAGATATTTCTTGGTCATGGGTAGGAAGAAACAACATAGTGGAAATTGCCTTACTGCCATACAGATGTGAAGCAATCCCAATCAAAATGCCATTAACATAACTCAAAGATCTAGAAAAAATATTCCTAAACTTCATTTGGAACCAGAAGAGATCTATAATAGCAAAAGCAATTCTGGGCAACAAAGACAAATCAGGGCACGTCACAATCCATGGCCTGAAATTATAGTGCAAACTGAAAAAAGTTTTCAGAGCAGTTATAAGACAGAATATAAAGTAAAGTGGTCTTTATTTTAAAGATGCAGAGAGAAACTTCAAGACAGCCACGGCCTGGCTTTCTCTGTTGGACATGAGGTGTGGGGGGCATACATACAGCTTTGGTCTGGGGTGGTGCCTAAAGGGACATTACTGATGCACCAGCAGCTGATTGGAACTCATTTTGCTCCACAGGTACATTGTCTAGGGGCGGGGAAGATGACCTTTCGCCTCCCAGAGCCTCCCACCCCTACAGCGTCTCATTTAGGGCAAAATCCTTTCACTTATTGGTGCAACAACTGTGGAAATCAGTGTGGAGATCCCTTTAAAAACTATGATTAGAGGTCTCATTTGACCCAAGTATCCTCCTTCTGTACGTCTTCCCAGAAGAATTAAAAATCATACCACAGTGACATACGTGCATCCATGTTTATAGTAGCACAATTTGTAATAGCTTAGGAAATGATCCAAATGTACATCAACTGCGGAGTGAATAAAAAGGTATTTTTGGTACTTGGAATCAAATTCATCACTGCATGCTTGTCAGGCATGTTCTGTGCCTCTGAGCTATACCCCCTACTCCAAGATGTGGGTTTTTAAAAAATATAATGGAGTACTATTCAGCCACCAAGAAGGATAAAGTGAAATGGAGTCTTTTATAGGCAAGTGGCTGCGACTTGAGACCTTACTTATAAATGAAATAAATCAGACTAGTGTGAATAAATATCATGTTGTGTCATTAGTGTGAGAAACTGAAGGAGTAAATAAGATAAAAAATGTGCAATAGATATTGTGAACTGGGAAGAAAGCACTTAAAAGACAGACTATGATGGGGGAAATAGGAAAAAAAGAAAGGAAAAAGAAAATATGTATATACAAGATAATTAAGAAATTAATACAGCTAGTTTCTCTTACATCATTGAAGAGAAAGTTTTATGCTAAAATTGGACAAGATTTTCACATCTTGCCTCTGAGTAACTACCACTAAGATTACAATATGCAATGTATTGATTATTGCTACTCTCCTATTAGCCTATTTTGGCTATTTAACTATTTTTATTTTTTCTCTTAAAAATTAAGCTTATGCATCTTTAATGGCTTTTGCATGTGATTTTAGGATCAGCCAGCACCTCCTTTTGTATTATATAATACTGTCCAGCAGAACTGTGCAGGAGACATGAGGGGGCTGAGGAAAGCAGAACCAGACAAAAGAAAGTACAATCATCATTTCAAAGTTATTTTCCTGTAAAATTTGCAACAGGAACTTCCTTAGCAAATTAGCTATACTTGACTTCCTTGAAAATGTGTCCATTATAACTCATTTTCCTTGTTTATGGGAAATCAAATAGATATCTTAGTTTCAGTAAACACTGAAGCATTGACAGTGCAGAATTTTAGTCTAAGAGTAGCCATTCTGGTGGAATCTAATACAAGAGTTTCATTTCAATCAACAGCCTCTTTAAATTTTGTTGAACATGGGAATAAAGAAGAATCTTGACCCTGCTGAGACTTTTGTGATATTTGTGATACAATAACACAGTAAAAGCAACAGCCTAGTGCAAAGCAGGCAGCTTCCCACATCCATCCAATAAACAAGGGGCCCCATTTGCCTCTGTCCTTGGGAAATCAACAGATCCTGTGTCTCTTGGTTCACTGATTGGTTAATGGCTATGTCATCACTTAAATCAACAAAACTCTTGTTTGTTTTCCTCTACTCAAAGAAATACACAAAATTTAGAGAAAGAAACATAGAAAAAGAAAGAAGTCCAAGAGGTACAAGAATAAAAGTAAAGAGAGAATATAAGGCAGAAGGGAGGAAGAGGGAGGGAGAGACAGTTAAATCTTTAAGTGAGGCTCTAGAGGGGATTTGCATACTTTAGGATAATTAGGAGATGCATTTATAGTAGGAAACTGAAACCTTTTCCTATTATTTCCTAAGAACCCATGCTATGCTTTGATTATATGAATTACAATAATGAAATACAAGGCTACACATGACTGCAAAGGTCAGCACTCATGTATTCAGGTGTATTCTAGAACAATCAAGGACTCTGACATTGCAGTTGAAGGCTAGAAGCATTACCGCTTCACATGTAATTCCCAAGTCAGTGGTTGAGGGATGCTGTCCCTGCTCATCCCAGTCTCAGGGTGCTTTCAAGGGCTGTGCTGGTTCCAGGGCTGCTTGAACAGGACATGGAGGTATATGTTCTATACACCTAAATTCATGGGGGTGTCTCTCAGGGAGAAACATTTCAGGAGGTAATGTAAGTCATCTAATATGTGTCTGGACACTAGCAGCTCAGCAGGATTCTCAGGTTCTCTTCTGTCCCTGCCATCACTCTTCCCACAACAGTTCTATGCAGCTTTCTAAACAGCACATGACCATAATGGGAAATGGAAAGGGAAGGTGGAATTAATATAAATCATACAGATTCCAGGTTAGGCAATCAAAGTTTTATTCTGCTTTTCATTGTGTTTTGTGAAGCAGTATAAAGTTTCCAAGAACAGAAACATTTTATATCTAGCAAGGGGAAATGAGCATCTTGTGGCCTTAGGAAGATGGTAAGTTGCGATTGTGTCAGAGGAGCCTGTAGGACTTGGGCTTGTTCCTTTGTCACTTTCTGAACAAAGACATATGGAGGAAGTAAATTAAACTTCCAGGCATCACCCTAAATCACATCGCTATCATAGTCACATCACTGAGTCTTTGTCTTCAAAGTCCCCTTGTGCTGCTGCACTAGTGAACCAACCCACTCCCCTGTTTTCTGCTTGGCTTCCTCCCAGCTGAAGAGTGGCTCATACCCTAGGTGCTGTTGAGCTTTCTTATAGGAGACTGTGAACACACTATTTGACAGGGTCAGTAAGTGGCGGGTGAAGGGCGGTTGAAAATTATAAATTGGTCTCAACAGAAAGCTCACCATTTCCAGCAGGAAAGCAAGCCAGTACATTAGAGACAGAGGGATGCTTGGGCCAGAATCAAGGCAGAGGCCCCATTCTTTGCTCAGATTGTAATTGAGGTTATCATAACTTTGGTGAGGTGTGTCATCTGAGACATAATAGAATTGTCCTTGAATATCTGGGGCCTTGTTAGAGTCCCTGAGGGCTCTGGAGGCCATAATGTGAGCCCAGGCCACATTACCAACATAGACTGGATTGGCTACAGAGAATTTGCCTGTGCTTTTCAGTATGCCATTGTTTTTGAGGGCTTTATTCATCTCAGAAGATAAGAATGGGCTTCCTTCTCCATAGATGTACGTGGGCCTCAAAGCACAAGTATACAGGGTGCCACCATTTCTCAGTGGGCAGCCATTAGCTTTCAGCACAGCCTTCTCAGCCAGCCTTTTGCTGCATGGGTATGGAGCAGACCATATGCTTTCATGATGGTTGTACTCATTGGTGTTCTGGACGATCTCCTTGTAGGAGTTGGGCCCAGCTACTTCGATTGTGCTTGTGTAGATGAAGATTCGCACGCTGGCTTGCACACAGGCCTCCAACAGGAGCTGGGTACCTGCACGTGGGAACACAGAGTCAGCATCAGAAAATAAGCCAAAGGTTCCCCCATGGATAAGAATCATGTTCATATCCAGTTCCTCCCCATGAGGTGATTAATACAGATCTACCAGGTTGCAGTCAGAGCAAAATAAAAATAGAAATGGACTAACATTTGTGTTGTGATAAGAAATAATATGTGAGTTTTTGTGTTCTATCTGTGTGTGTGTGTGTGTGTGTGTGTGTGTGTGTGTGTGTGTTGTTTTTTGAAAAGGGATAGGTAGGCTAGTATATATTTCACTAGTACAGATATATAATTACCATGTGTTTTGAGATATAGCTTAGTGTTAGACATAGCATGCTCTAACCCTAGGGTTATATCCCCAGTATAAATAAAAAGAAAAATATGAATTACAAAAATAATAAAAAAGCCTCATTACCATTTTTTCATTCACATAATTTCATTATTTATTTAGGGCTCATTTTAAATCCTAAAATTCAGAAAGACACATAGACAATTTGAAATTCACATTTCATATGCTCATTACTTACCAGTAATATTAAATTATAAGTTGAAAACCTCATACTTGCCTATATTTCCCTTTTTGTTTGAAGATTAATAAAAATGTTTTCACAAGAACAATCTTTGTGTCTGAGCTAATAGCTACGGATTAGTGAGACATGTAGAGACCCGGCCTCTGATCCAGATTGTGTTCCCTGTGAACACTGCGTCTTCCATCACTTTGTTCACCCAGACTATGAGCAGCAGTGATGATGAAGATTTCTTTCCTTGGCATTCTGAGATCTAGCTTCATGGTTTTTCTGTTCAATCTAGTGGAGAACTGAGAGCAAGAGTGTTCCCTCTTCTGCGAATGTTCACAGTGGCCAGAAATTGTGGACCACTTTCTGCAACACCTTTGACTGGGCTACTTCCCTTGAAGGAGGGGTGCAGAGATGACCTTCCCTCCCTCCTTTCCTTCCTTCCTCCACCACCCAATTTAAAATATTTATGCATTTGATTTTCTTGACAACTAGAATTTCTTTTAAAAAAAAAAGAAACTTGTAGGACATAACTATATGAGTTTAGTTTAACCAAAGAGGAGAACTATCTTTGTAAAGAATGTGCTAACCTGTGAAAACATTTTACTAAATGAATACCTGCAATTCTGCCTCTTTCATTTCTCATCCTCTGTTGTTAAGAGATGCAGAGGGCAAGTCTCATGAGACAGGGACCTGAAATGAAAATCTGCCTATTTATAGCAGCCTTCTGGAGTGTGAGTAGAGAGGGATTTTTAAAAAGTGGTTTTGTAAAATGAAAAAATAATTAGTTTGCCTTGCAAGGGAGCCACTGTGTCCCTGAATCTGTGTAAAAGGCATTCCTGACAGATGAATAGGGTCAGGGTCATGGTGATGCTGGAAAAACTGGCCTTCTGGGTTCTGAGTGACAGTGGTCCAAGGCAAGATTCCTTGAGCTAATGGGTTTCTGGTTAAAGTCAGCGGGAAAGCTACAATTCAGAAGAAGCCACCAAGCATTTAGAAATGAGGATGTAAAGAGGGCTTCTTTTTTTAAGGCATCTGACCAGAAACTACTCCTGGTCTATAAATGGTAGAGTGCTTAAGAGATAATATTATAGATAGTAGGAAATAATTGTTGCTTAGAAAATTCAATGGGAAAGCCCATGTTCCATCATTCTATTCTAAAAGACTCTTGTGAACCATCTGTGCTAGTTCTTCAGAGAGAAAGCCTTCCTTCTGGTGGGCAGGAGGTTCTGGATATCAGGCTTCATGCTAGTTCTAAAAAATGTATGTCTGGGGAGGTATTGCAGAATCTGGTTTCGCACAGGAGAAATATGGCGTAGGTGGGCATCAAGAGCCTAGATTCAGAGGACAGCTGACACTGTAATGAAGTAACTGGAGGAAGAATATTCATGGTTTTTAATCAAATGTGAGTAATTTTAAAATTCTTACTTTCCTCCTGACTACATGTGGGAACTTGGAGAACTTTCTTGATTTTTCTGATCCCTGATTTATTATCTAAAATACCAAAAAATAATAGCTCTGAGTTTTGTTAGCTGAGAGTGGTAAGCAAAGACTCTTCAGGGCTTCACTCTCCCTTCTCATCTCTCCTACCATTTTCTTTTCCCACCAGGTGCGTGTTGCTCACAGGCTGCTCTACCTTTCAGGTTGACTTCCATGATGGTCTGTGCAGGAAGCACACCAGATATGTCAATAACAGCAGCGGTGTGAATGACGACTGAGATGCCCTGGCAGGCTCTCCTCAGGCTCTGAGCATCCAGAATGTCTCCTTCAATTATTGTAACCTTTGTCTTTGTGTTCAGCTCTGTGGAAACACAGAACAGGTCATTAGAAAGCTTTCTGGATGGCCTGGGAATTTTACTGATAAGTCGACAGTACATAGACTTTTAAAAATATTCATAGCAAGGAGATATCCAGGAATGAGAACATTCCACAGAGTGAACAAGGTAATGAAGGCTCAGAAAACACAGTACGTAGCATTTACTGGCAAAGAACAAACAAATGTTTGCATCTGACTCTATTGCGGAACATGAATCTGAGCAGTAAGCTCCAATGAGTATCATGAACCAAAGAACTGTTAGTGTGTGAGAAGTTTCATCAAGCTCATCAAGAAGAGCAGGAAAGCTGTAGATAGTTTGATACAGAGGCCAATTTATAATTTAACTGTGTAGACAATGAGGAATCATTTAGGGATCTGAAACTGCAGGAGGAACAGAGGCAGGCCTGTGAATAGGACACTCACCTTGGCGCCAGGATGTCCAATATACTGTTGTGAGGATATAAGAGAAAACAGGGCTACAATATACTAATTAGAATGTCTCTGTCAGAATTCACAAGAGGGCAAACCAGGACCCAGTAATAGGAGCAGAAGAGGGGAGACCCACAAGTGGTGAATTTCAGGCCTTCCCCTGGCATGTCTGGGTACTTACTGGGCCTTGGCTAAGCAGAAAAATCAGTTAAGCTCATCCCTAGTGTTTCCCACTTGTGTGACTAGGAGGAGGTGAGTGGAGTCCTACCAAGAGAATTCCAGTTGAGCTCTTTTGATGGACTTAATTAATCTTATTGTGTGTCAAATAATATCAATATCCAGCATGCATGATACAAATGAGTCATCTACAAGTGATTTCCATACAAGCTGTCTAGTCCAGGACAGTGGCTGCAACATGAAGGTGTCCATATGACAAGTGAGACTCACCTGTGTGATGCAATGATACTGACAGTGACAAGACCATCCTAATTTAATCCAGAAAAACCCATCCTGTGCCACACATAGTATCCATCAACACTCGACATTTGTTTGTGCTGCACAGTTTACAAGCAAATGAACAGTTGACTCATTTTTTTTCCTAAAGACCTTGTTGGAGAGGAATTCTGATTCTGCTTTCTCACCTGCTTAGCTGAGGAAACTGAAGCTCAGCAGGCTCTAGGGACCCAACTGAGTACAAAGTGGCAGTGAGGTCTCAACTCCTCTCCTGCCTCCTTCTGCCAGGTGACCCCAAGAAGGCCCTACATGAAGGCCAAGTGGGAAGAGCTACAGAAGCAGGTGAGTTCCAGCTTGAAAGGAGACTTCCCTGATCATGTCCCTCTTCTGTCCCCTACTCCCTTCCTTTGTATCTCCTTTGCTGCTGATTTCAAATGTCTGGTTCAGAATGATGGCTGTGAGCGGCAGGAAGAGTTCAAACCCAGAGAGACCGTGGGTATTATCTCATCAATGCTCAAGGACTCTTACAGCTTGTTAGGCCACTATGGGTGTTTGTGATGGTCACAGCTATGTCTTTGTCCACGTTGAGTCAACTTCGACAGCTGAGTTAACTTGTAGACAGAATAATCAGTTGCTTATGTTGTATGAATGCATTTAGGAGAAGCCTACATAGAAGTTGCTTACCAAATAATTGTGAAGAACATAGAAGCTGTTAGTAGCACTTTTGGAACTCAAGCTCTGGGCTTTATCTGTGGCTCTTTTAATGTATTAGCTAACCTCTCTAAACCTGTCTTCTCACCTGTAAAAAGAAGATATACATATTTCCTATCTCATATGAGTGTCTTGAGGAATAAAGCAGTGACCCTACAAACAAGCCACAGAGCACCTGGCAGGGGGAGAAAAGAGTGTTGAAGATCCTCTACTATTACTTCTCAGCGGGCTTCTGCACATTCCTTGCACTCCTTGGATTGTCACTATGAGGATTTATTCCTTGAGTCTGAGAATGTCCCTTTCCTGCCATAAATAGTTAAGTTCTAAATATTTTTCTGAGGAAAAATTACAAACATTTCTCATTGTGTGTTAGTATTTCTTCACGGAAACAACATTGAAGCAGTAAATGGAGGACGATGGACTGTGGAACAAGTCAGAGAAAAGTAGAGAAGCTGGGAGAAGAGCAGGAAGGTCTGGAAATCCAGGGATCCCGTGGACAGATGGTGAGTGGCAGATAATAGATTTGGAGCACCCAGGAGAACCAGGAGGGGGATTGATGTCTGATGGTGTTAAGAGTAAGCCCCCAGCCCGGTGATGAGACCCCTGGGATAGAGTTCTGACCTGTGTTCTGCTCCTATTAAACAAGTGACTTCAGGCCAGACACTTTTCTTTTCTGTCTTCAAAGTATGTGATGTGCCCATGGATGAGCCCCTTCCTGCTTTATCACAGAATTACTTTGAAAAACAGGAATAAACAGCTGGTAAAATGCAATGTTCATCCAGCAGCTGTATTATTTGCATTGCTGCCACAGGACCAGCAATTCTTAAAAGCAATAATGGACAGTACCAGCATATTAGCAGTGGCTTTCTTTGTGGGGATAAAGAGCAGAGGGAAATAGTGGGAACAGCATAAGAGGAACAAACGTAGGAAGAACGTCCCAGTCCCTTATGCTTCTCACTTTGACTCTGGCTCTGCACAGGCCACTTGTCTGTTTACTCTTATTCTGTGTCTGTCTCTCCTTGTATTTCTCTTTGGCTCACTGTCTTTTTATCTTTTTCCCTCTCTTCCTTCCCTTCTTTCATTCTCTCCTTCCTTCCTTCCATTTTCTATAATCCTTTTCTTTCTTTATCCCTGGATTCCTCCCTCCCTTCCTCTCTTTCCCATCATTTCTTCCTTCTTTCTTTTCTCTCTCTCCTGTTCCCTCTCTCTGTCTCTCTCACTCTGTCTTGCACAACACACATGCAGTCACACACACATGCATACACACACCCCACATACACTTGGTCAGCTTTACTTTAGATTTTTTTCTTTTCCCTCACAAAAGATCCTAAGTGAGTCCCTTAAAAAGCAAAACTAAAGACAAGAAAAGGGCCCAGGGAAATCAAATGAGGCAAAGTTCCACTACTGCAACCTCCAGCTTAGTAGTACTTTGCCTGTTTTGCATAGTAATCACTGAACTGAGCACATTAATTAGCTACAAGAGAGGAAAGAACTAATGTGTGATTCCTATAAGAGAAGGGGAGAAGTTTACCAGCCTGTGTCCACCTTGTCTAGTACTGAGCAGGCCAGAGTCCAGTCTCCAGGCAGCTGATGGGTGTCGATTATGTTCTACCACCCGTGATTACTCCTGGTGAGTGTGGACACACAGAGCCTTAGGGCTCCAAGTTCTTTTTCATTTCAGGAGCATCCCTCTCTACTCACTCAGGCTTTCACAGTGGAGGCCCACACTCAGTCCCACAGCTCACTTACTAGAGAATTCTTCCTTGGTTTCTGGTTTGAAGGCCTTGTCCAGAGCCCTGACTTCTTGCAGTTCCTTCTCCTTCACCAACAAGTGGACGATCCTCTTGCCCAGGAAGCCTCCTGCTCCTGTTACCAGGCAGCTCCATCCTGTCATCATCAGTTCAGGAAGCAGAACACACTAGCGAGCAGGTGTGGTGACTGGGCACCCTGGAGAGAGCTAAAGAGAGAAGTTGTTTAAGAACAGATGCACAGACACCTCATCTGCTCACTGTCTTCCAGTTTTTGCAAATTCCATGTCTCTACCATCACCGGGAGTCACTGGAAAAAAATGACAAGTTTTAACCTAGAGCTGATAAAAGGCAGATGAAGGCACCTGGATGCTGGTTCCCTCAAGTTTCCAAGGCAGCACTGGAGCTTTATGTCCTGTGTCCTCTGACTCATCCCATCACTTGTACTTCTGTTTCATTCTCATTGCTCATTTTTTCTCCAGGATCCCTCCTCCCCAAAGAATAATAACTAATTTACATCTTTTCCTTCCCTGGCAAGGCTGAAAACGTCAGCTTCAAGGCCAGTTGCGATAAAGACTCTTGGCTTTAGTCCCACCAAGACACTCATTACTGTACTTCGTATAAGCTGCCTGCAATTCTAAGTCTTACAAGGGGAGGAATATCTAAGTACAATGCAAATAGTCTTGTGCAGTGAATATATCTGGAGAGAAGATTCACTTTAGCCCACTGTCTTCTTTCTCAGATTGTCAGTTGAGAAGTTGCTGCCCTCTTGCAGAAGTCAAGAATTTGTGATTGTGGCAGCTCTAATCAGTTAAGTTTTATGTGGTATAACTTTCTCTCCCACTTGATATGTCTATGGCTTCAATTTTGATTTCCCCCAAAGAACTCTGGATTTCTAGATGAAGACCACCATTAAAAGGAAGCAATGCAGTGATAAATACCTAGGTAAATGGCCAGTGTCACATGAGTGGGGTTTTGTAATTAGTACCACAGTAGCTCCAAACTTGGATATTCATTCTTACTACACATTTTGACTGAAAAACTACTTTCAGCAAATTCCTGAGCTGAAAATATTATGGATACTTCTGAAATCTATGCCTCAGAGTTGCCCAAATACCACAGTCACGAGCTTCTCAATATACTGTCCGTCTCCCACTTAAAAAAGTTCAGTTCCTAATCTATCCTGGAGTCCTCTGCTTTCCGATTCTTATATCCATGAGATTCTCATTGCATTTTCACAGTCTTCTGATTTTTCTTCTATGGTCCCTATGATTCTGGATACATATTAAAACAGATAATCAATCTGAAATGACATTTTGTGCCTAAAGTACAAAAAAAATAACTATTAACTTCCTCTGTTGTTTGTCCATTTTTCTATTTTATTGGCTTCTTATATTTTTGTTATTTGTTTCTGTTTATCTATTGAGGGCTTAACTTACTCCTTCTCAAGTCTGTATGCTACAAGCTTAGATAATTAATTTTTCCCTTTATCCCTTCAACTGTAAGCACTTGCATAAGTTTTTGTTATTTTATTAGTATATATTTACAGTATGTAAAGTTTACATTCATCTTAGGGAATAAGTATGTGTACATAACACAACTTGAGTCTTTTAAAATTTCCTTTCACTCCCACATGCCTTCCTCTTTCTGTCTTTAATCTTCATTTTCATCCTTACTGTCATTATTATTTTTAATTTGTTTATGGCATAATATTCATATTCTCTGTGACTATTTGTTATATGTAGGTGACACTTGGGAAATCTTTTTATTTCTTCCCTGGCACTTTCTCATCACCCGCAGTCTCCAGAACCCTTTTCCTTTGTAAAAGATCTGTCTCCCTGTTTCCTTCCATCAGCTCTTTGTTTGTGAGATGAGATATTATATGGTATTTGAGAGATACAGTATCTCTCAATTGAGAGAATATGGTATAATGAGAGATATTATATGGTATTTAAGCTTGTGTGTTGATTTATTTTAGTTTACATTGTATTCTCAGGTGTATCCATTTTCTATGAATGACTTGAATATATGTTTTTATAGCTGAGTAGTATTCCATTATGTATAGATACATTTTCTTTATCCACTCATCTGTTGATAGGCATGTAAGCTCCTTCTGGGACTTAGTTGTGATGAAATGTGCTGCTATAAACATTAGTGTGCATATATGCCTATAGTATGATGTCTTTTGGGAAGATATCTAGAAGGGGAATATTGGGTCAGATGAAATTTATAATTTGAGTTCTTTGAAAGATTTTCATGATGATTACCCATAGTAGCTGTCCTGGTTTATACCAGCAATATAACAGAGCTCCTTTTTCGCCATGACCATGACAGCATTTGTCATTCTTCAACTTATTGATCATTTATATTCTTTCAGATGTATGAAGGAATATTAGCACTGTTTCCATTTGTATTTCTCTAACAGGCAGAGATGTTGGGCATATTTTCATGTTTGTTGGTCATTTGTGCTTCTTTTGAGAAATATTATTTGTTTCACTTGCCCATTTCTTTTTCTTTCTTTTTTAAAAATTTTATTTTAGAGAGAATAACACCAACCAAAATAAAACAGAGTAAAGCCAATTAAAATAAGACAGTGTAAGTAACACAGGATTTCAAAACAAGATAGTAGGAAATTAACAATGGCTTCCACTATGCCTCTTGTTGTCTTCAAAAGAGCTGCCTATACCTTCGACATAGTAAAATCAAACAAAACAGAAACAGAATAGAACCAATAAAAATAAAACACTGTAATATGGTACTTCAAAACAAGATAATAGTAAATCCAAAATGGCTAGCACACTATATCTTGCAGTCTTTGAAATAGCTGCCCATGCCATCATATACAGCAAAATCAAACAAGATAAAATAGGAAAAAACTTAACCAAACAAAACAATGAAAATGATACAGAATTTTGAAAATAGGGAATTAACGATGGCCACCACCCTCAGAGGGAGATCCCCGTAGATGCTACAGTGCATATTGTTATTCTCTGAATGGATGATCAGACTACCAACTTTTAGCCTGGAAAGTCAGTGAAACACTAAATACCAAAAGCATTAAGTTATATTTTACATAATTAGTTATCATCACAGCCTGTTTTTCTCTGAATCAGCCAGTAGCTTATGGGGTAGAGGAGTTTGATGTGGGGAATGTTGGCTGTTCTTTTCTCCCCGCTTATGTGCCAGAAGGGGCTGGAGTCTGGCTGTAACCCAACTATTCCATGCATAGCATCAATTTCCAGGAAGTCTTAGCTTCTTGACTTCTTGTTCTCCTCCCCTAAAGTCTGCAAATGGTGCTGACTCACAGGAGAAGGCTGACCTCTTGTTCTCCCCATTAGCCTGCTCATAGTGCAGACTCACAGGACCATTTGTCCATTTCTTAATTGGGTCTTTTATTTTGGGTGGTCTGATTTTTAAGTTCTTTATGTAGTCTAGCTGTTAGTCCTCTGTCTCAGGAATAGCTAGCAGAATTTTTGTCACATTCTGTAAGCTGTCTCTTCACTATGCTAATTGTTTCTTTGTTATGCACAAACTTTAAAATTTGATATAACCCCATTTTTTATTCCTGCTATTATTCCTTGTGCGATTGAAATTCTGTTCAGAAAGTCATTGCCTGCAATTTCAAGTGTGTATTACTTTTTTAAATCTTTCAATAGATTCACTATTTCTGTTTTAATATTTAGATCTTTGATCTATTTTTAGTTTAGTTTTAATGCATGGTGAAAGATGTGGGTCCAACTTTAATCTTCTGCAATTGTCTAAATCAATTGTCTAAGTTACTTTTCTCATGCTGAGACAAAATAACCAATATCCAAGATTAAGGAAGGGAAGGGTTTATTTAGCTCATAGTTTATAGAGGTGTCAGTTCCCAATCTGCTGGCTCTCATCAGGGTGGCACATGCCAGAGGGACATAAAATACCAAAAGCATCAGCAAAGGAAGGAAGCATGCCTCTTTTCCTCACTTACAGGTTACCAGCCTGAGGGTGGGTGCAGTGCTCATACCCCCAATCTCCGCACTAGACAATGAGCCATTAACAAACTCTAGATTTAGCTGCCTCCAAAAAGCCTCAGGCTTTGACTGCATGAGGCTTTGGGTGCATTGACCAGACACAAACCATAACACCAATTTTTCAAGCACCATTTCTTGAATAGATTATTTTTCCTCCAATGTATATTTTTAGGTCTTTTGTCAAAGATCAACTATAAAATAACTGAATATGTATGAGGATGTTTCTGTATCCTCTATTGTATGTGTGATCTACATGTCTGTCTTTGTACCATCCTGTTTTTCATCACCATTGCTTTGTAGTGTAATTTGAAGTCAAGCATTGTGGTGCCTCTTGCTTTATTTATTTATTTATTTATTTATTTATTTATTTTACCCAGGATGGTTTTGCTATTCTGGGCAACTTCTGATTCCATTTGAATTTTAGAATTGTTTTCTATAATTTTATTTAAAAATCGTTAATATTTGATTGCGATTGTGTTAAGTCTATATATTAGTTTCAAAGTATGACTTTTTGACAATATTGCTTCTGTTTGTCAAAAAACAAGGGCTGTCTTTCTACTTTCTGAAGTCCTTTTCATTTCGTTTCCTTTCCAGAATATTGTAGTGCTCAGTCTTCCATTTCCTTGGTTAGGTTAATTCCTAGACTTTAAATTTTTCTTGGTACTGTGAATGTTATTGTTTTCCTAATTTCTTTCATTGAGTTTGTTATTGGTATACACGAATGTTACTGGTTTATGTGTGTTATTTTGTATCATGAATTTGATTATTAATTCTGAGTCTTTTGGTGGAATTATTTGAGTCTTCTATAGTTAAATAGTGATACTTTTAGTTGTTCCTTCCCTATGTGTCCCTTTTATTTCTTTTTCTTGCCATATTGCTCTGGCTAATGTTTCCGGTACTATGTTGCTAGAAATGGTGATTGTAGGCATCATGTTTTTTCCTCATTTTAAAGGAAAAGCTTTCAGTTTTCCCTATTTAATATTGTATTGTCTATTTGTTTGTTTCCCCATAAGTATTTGAAGTTGCATTGTCTTATCTGCATCTTAAATTTTAATACATTAAGTTCATAATCATTTTTCACATAAAGGTATTTTGTAATTTCTCTTATGATTTTTTAAAATTCCAATGTATTTCAGAAGAATATTCCTCATTTTTTAAAAGTGAGTGTTTTTCTAGATATGCTATTGATTTCTGATTTAATAGCATTGTGCCTAGAACATATTCTCTATGTGATTTCAGTTACTTGCTAGTTACTGAGATTTGTCTTGTGGTCTAGCATATGGTCTGTTTTGGTGAACATACTGTATCCATTTTAAAACAGTGTTTACCACAACTGCTTGTATAGTGCTCTACAGATGCGTGGTCTTGACACCGGACTCTGAGACATCCCTCAGCTCATGCTGCCGACATTTTCTTCCTGTCACCAGACTGGGCCTGGGGAGGTTCCTGAAACTTAAATAAAGAACTTGGCCCACTCTTTTGTAGAACAAGTTTCCAGGTTGCTGGTTCCTATTATGGAAAAAAATTTCTAAGATACATTGAAAAGAGGCAAAGGAGGGGCTTATGTAGATGTGATATCACCATCCATTGTGTTTTCCTCTCTACTTTTCTCATGGAACCATCTACTTAGGAACAGGACCTAATATCCCAGGGGCAAATGGTCAACAGTGGGAGGCTGATCCTTGACCCTTAATAAAATAGTGACATCTGTCAATGTGACAGTGTGACATTGGACTAAATTATTCTGGCAGAACTGCGAATATGACTTTAGAGGCAAAACACATGCCCAGTGTATGTGGGAGGCCTGAGCTCAATCTCCAGCATCAGCAGAAAGGGGACAGGAGTGAGAAAGAAGAAAAAAATGATAAAAATAAAAAATAATAAAAATAGAGAAAAATAAAAAGTGAGATATAATTTCTTTTAGCGGAGGTTTCAAAAATGCTTCTCTCTGGGTCTTCTAAGGTTGAAATTTGCTAGATGTATTGGAGGCAGGGGGTTGGGTAGTTGTGGGTCTCATCTGCCACTTGTAATTTCCTTCAGTTTTCATCTAATGGATAAACGTAGTATGCAGGCTTTGTCCCAAGTTTCTTAGAGAAGACCTTAAAAGGAAATGCTGACCAAGGGAATGTGCTAGGGGGTATATTGCAACCAAAGGATTTTATTGTGTGCACCAGGGCTGATGGCTAACAGATTGTAATCTACAGATTTTTTTTTGAAGTTTGACAGTACTGGGTGTATATTTGCTCTATAAGTTTTTAATCTATGTGACAAGAGGTTTAGTAACTATGAAGGCCATAGCAAATACCTGGAATGCCTCTGTGATTGGGAGGAACAACTGAACTATGGAGTTCTGTACCACAAAGGAGTATGCAGAGACCAAGTGATTCCTTTTCTTTCTCCAGGCACCTTCAGATCAGGTCCCTGTCCATGACTCATGGCTCTCCACATCTCTGAGGGCAGCAGAATCATTGAATTGATGTGTCTTTCACTCCTCTTCCAGTCACAGCCCCACTTCCCACATTGTAAACTCTAGCACATTGTGTCTTATACTCTGAGTAACTACTTTGAAGATACCAATGCAAAGTGTAGCAACTTGTTATTCTCTTACTGTTAGATTATGAGGTTTTTCTTTTCTTTTGTTTGTTTGTTTGTTTTTGGTACCAGGGATCAAACTATGACCTCATGCTTGCCAGGCAGGTACTTGTGCCACTGAGCTAAATCCCCCACCTCTTCTTTTTTTTTTATTATGAGATTTTTTTAAATAAAAAAAAATTTTTTTAAAGAACAAAAACAGAGTATTTTTACTTTTACAGTATTGATTTTTGTTTGTCTATTTCTTCCTTGTAAGGTGGAATTATTTATTGTTACACTTTTTACTCTGAAATAATATTTTTGCTACTCTTTTAAGATTGCAAAACACCATCTATTAAATACGGTGATTTTCTACTTTATTATAAAATTTCTTTTTTTTAGAAGTAAGTGAAGTTTGTTTTTGTATTTTCTTAATGTCTACTTGTATTACATTAAAATTTAAGAAATTGAAAACAAGCTTGTCATAGCCTAAATGTTCACAATTTTTTGAATATTTCAGTGAATAAAGTATCTGTATCTCATATATCTTTATATCACTACAGGAATTGGCACTGTTATTTAATACAAAATAAAGTTCAATAAATGTTTATATAGTGACTGAATAAATGAACAAAAATATGGGTGGCCAGTCATGGACTTTAGAATGTCTTTGTGCTTTTGAAAACCTTATAGGCAAACACACAAGAAGAAACTGATGAGGTCAGTAAATACAAACAGAAAAAAATACTTAAAGTCTTTCCATATTAATGGGAGGCTGTAAAGATTTCCTAGGCCAAAAGAAATTATCGAGGGAAAGCAAATTGAAGGATGAATATGAGTAGATTTCCAGGTATTTAAAGTGTGTTCAGGAGCAGTAACCATCAATATGTCAACCATAAAAGGAGGGTTAGGGCCACGGATCTGTGCTCCTTGGATTTTCACCTTCCGTCTTTCCTTTCTTCCACCCTTACTCCCACCTTTCCTCCCATTCTTCCTTCTTTCTTTCCTTTTACTTTTTTTTTCTTTTTTTTTTCTTAATTTTATTTAAGGAGAAAAGAAAAAAAAAGCAGAGAAAGGGTGCAAGTTATACAGATTTACAGAAAAAAAAATAAACAGTAGGAAATCACTAGTTAATGGATTACATATTGTCATCTTAGAAATAATTGTTCAAGTCACAAAATTAAAGCTTGTAAAGTGGACATTCCAACAATGATACTGCAAACAGTTCTGTTCAATGATCCAATAAAACTCTGTGATATCATTTCCTATCTTATACACTTAAATATACATGCAGTTATATAGTTTAGAGAACTTTCTTTTCCTCTCTTTTGTACAATGACTATTACACATTTTGGGTTTCATTGCTCCTATGGTTCTTATTACTTTTTTGGAAGAGAGTAGAGCCAAATGTGACATAACAGAACAGAATCGGCCAAGTCAAAAGGGTGTTTCATAATAGATAATGTAAAAACATAATACAAGGTGATCATCAATGGTTACCATAATGCCTCCCGCTATCTCCAAGGTCTCATTACCCCTGAGGATGTTGCAGTCAAAAAAGTTACAGAATAATCTGCGTGTATTAGGGAAACTTTCATGACTATTATGTGATGAAAAGTGAAAAAATGTCAAAATCATTGCAGATTTGCACTTACTGTATTTATATATTAAGTATATCATTTTCTATTTATTTTTCTGGTTGAAATTGGTGAAGTTTCAATTGTGAAGACTTCTGAAACCATTTCATTTAGTTTGATATAGTGGCTTGATAAACCGTTTAAACCATGCATTAATATTCCATTGTCTAAGTTTACTAAAATTTATTCATTCCCCTACCAAGAACATCTTAGCTGTTTCCAAGTTTTGGCAATTATGAATAAAAGATGTTGTAACAATTTGTTTGCAGGTTTTTATGTGACCTAGTTATTTGAATAAGTACCACACAGCATGGCTTCTGGGTCACTCAGTAAGAATATGCTCAATTTTATGGCAAACTACCAAGCTGTCGTACAAAATATACAATTTTGCATTCAGGAAATGGGTGGATACTATAGTTCTCTAGTGCATGAATCTGTCTGAGATCATGCTCTTAGGGTTCCCTGGGTAACAGTATATTTCTCAGACTTTAATGTCTACAATTAGCTTAATTCTTTAAGCATTATCAAGAAAGTCGACATCTATCTAATAAGATTATTTTCACCAAAATAAAGTTTTTCTTGCTTGCTTACTGGTAAAGGGATAGAGTTCAAGGACTGTGGAAGCAAATTAAAATGAATCACCCAGGTCCCTTTTCTTTGGAAGTCAGTGCCCTTCACAGACCACACATTAGGCAATGAATTGTAGCATTCTGTAATATCCTAGTAGTTCATGACCATAAATAACGTAGACTTGTTTTGTTTGATCCTGCTTTTCTTTTTGTTTTATCTCACTGGCCTTGATTCTGTGAACCAAAGTAAAATTAAATTCCTAAGGTCACTCGCAGTAGTTCATGAGTTAACTTATATGACAAAATTTTTTAAACGCAATTTTATTTTACATTATTTTATATTTCATTAATTGATTTATTTATTTGGTTCCTGGACTTGGACTGATGACCTAATGCTTACCAGACATGTGCTGAGCTACTGAGCTATATCCCTAGCCCACAATTTTATTTTTAAATGACACATAGTAATTATACATATTTATGGGGTAGAGTATAACATTTCAGTGTATGAGTGTAATGTATATTAATCAGATTAGGGTAATTGGTGTATTTTACACTTCATATATAAATCATGTCTGTGGTCTGCATTCTGTGTCACAAGCTGAAAGTTTGGGCAGCGATCTTCATCTAACCATACAGTCTTGGCAGGTTGCTTACAACCCAGTAAGGCCCCACCCTGCATCCTCAATGACCACCACGGACCTGCAGGGAGGTCCCTCAGGGCCTGGTTGTGCCCCACTTAGTGACTTCTAGGGACTGGGAGCCACTTGTGTTGCTAGCTGAAGTCTTGTGCAGGGATCTCCATCCAGCTGTACAGCCTCAGCACGTGGATCAGAACCCAGTAGGGCCCCACCCAGCATCCTCAAGTACTGGAGGATCTTTTGGGGAGATCCTTCAGGGTCTGGTTGAGCCCCAAACAGTGACCCTGGGTGTCAGGGAGCTTCCTGTGGTCTATATCATGAGCCAAAAGCCTATACAGCAATCTCTATCTAGCTGTGCAGCCATGGCACATCATTTGGAACCCAGTAGGTCTCCACCCAGTGACCACAAGCAGCTGTGGAGCTTTGCTGTGCCATGCAGCATGAAATGAAGGCCCTGAATAGTGTACTTCATCTAGTTTTTCAGCCTTGGTACACTACTCAGAAGCTAGTAGAATCCAGCCCAACAACCTCAATCAACCAAGGAGCTTCATAGTACCATGTGGGATCTGCTCAAAGAACTTACAATGTATAACCCACATTTGAGGAACCTACGTGTACCACCAAGTATCTGGTAAGGCTTGACTAACAACCTGCACTCAACTTGACAAACTCCCTGCAGTAGAGATGTTCTCAACATAGGAAACAGCTGAAACCCTGCATTGAGCTTCCCCAGGTGAATACAGGAAAATGACAAAACAAAAGACCAAAATTCAATCTCAAGCCTCCAGCTCATACCAAACAAGCCTAGGAGACATAGACATAGAAGAAAATATAAGCCATACATCTGTAACTTCTTAAATGATAAGAACTGAAGTAAAGAAACAACTCTAGAGGAAGCAGTAAGGTACTCAGATCAGAAATAATCTTCCAGGTAAAAGAAAAAATGATAAACTTAATGAAAGAAATGCTGGACACATCTAAAGATGATGTAGTTAAAACAATTGAGAAACATTGCTATAAGGTGGAGACCTTGAGTGAAAAATATAAGAAAGAAACAGAATGCATAAAACAGATTAAAAAATATCTAGGAAATAAAAATTTCCATCAAAAGCTGGAATAATTACCTTAATGAAAGTTAAGATAGACTTTTGGAAATCAAAGACAAGATTGCAGCTAGTGTACTGGAAAGGAAAGCACTTTTAAAAACAAGCAATCAGGAAATACCAATTCAACAGCTACAAAATGAGGCAGTGAAACACAATATGATATTAATAGGTGTAAATAAAAAAGAAGGTGTCAACAGAAATCATATCAAAAGACTATTTACAGAAGTAATAGCCAAAAGTTCCCCAAAAAGTAAAAAGAACTGACATACAGATAAGTGAAGCATATAGAACTCCAGTTAGCCATAACCAAAATAAAACTACAAGCAGACATATAATAAACATCTCAGAAACTCAACATGAGAACAGAATATCAATAGCTGTTAGAGAAAAGAGATAGATCATCTATAAAGGAAAGCCCTTCAGAATCACAGCAGACTTCCCATGACAATCAAGTCAAGAAGAGCAAGGAGTGAAGTATTTCAGATCCTAAAAGATGACTTCCAAACCATATTGATGTACCCTGAAAAGCTGTCCTTCAAAATTGATGGAGAAATAAGATATTTCCATGACAAAAAACAGCTGAAGAACATCATGACCACCAAACCAACCCTACAAAGAATACTGAAATATGTTCTAGGTAGATATAAAAATAATCCAAGAACACCACCAAGAAAAACACCACTATGCAGGTCAAATTAAAAAAAGGAGAAAGGTAAAAAACCAACAGCAGAAAGATAACATGACAAAAATAAACATATATATATATATATATATATATATATATATAAATTATAGTCATTAATTTAAATGGCCTCAATTCACCAATTAAAAGAAACAGACTGACAGAATGGATCAAGAATCAACGTCCAAGATAGATAACCATATTACTGAGTGTTTTTTTGGATCACTGAACAAAACAGTTTGCACTCTCACTGTTTGAAAGTCCACTTTATGTGCTTCAATTTTGTAACTTGAACAACTATTTCTAAGATGAGAATATGTAATCTATTAACTAGTTATTTCTTACTGTTTATTTTTTAAATGTTATATTACTTGTACCATTTTTCTGTTTTTTTTTTCCTTTTTCTCCTTAAATAAAAAAAAAGAATCAACATCCAACCATAGGCTGTATACTAGAGACCTATCTAACTCTAAAAGATTTTCATAGATTGAAAGTCAAAGGAAGGAAAACAACCTTCATGCAACAGAACCTTCCCCAAAAAAATAAGCAGGTGTAACTACTGTTTGCAGGCAATGTGAACTTCAAACCAAGAATGATCAGAAGAGATAAAGAAGATCACTATCTACTAGTTAAGGGAAAACTTCAAGAGAAAGAAATAACAATCTTAAGTATATATTCACCAAATTTGAGCACACTCAGCTATATAAAACAAATATTAACAAAAATGAAAAATCAAATAACCAATAACACAATTGTAAGGAGAGAACTTAACATGCCATTTACAGAGAGACAGATCAACTAGACGGAAAATTAGCAAAGAAATAACAGAATTGAATCACACTTGTGAAAAACAGGATATAATGGAGAGAAACAGAATGCTTCACCCAACAACATCAGAATATACATTTTTTTTTTCAACTTCACATGGGACATTCTCTAAAATAGACCATGTACTAACACATAGAACATGCTTAAGTAAATGCAAAAGAATAAAAATTCTTCCATGCATGTTATCTGATCATAGTGCCAAGAAATTAGAAATTAATGGCAAAAACTCTATAGATACCTGAAAATTAAATAATACACTCCTATGCAATCAGTGGGAAATTAAAGGGGAAATTAAAGAAGAAATTACACAATATCTACAAGCAAATGAAAATGCAAACATAACTTCCTGGAACCTGTGGGATGCAATGAAAGCAGTCCTTAGAGGAAAATTTATTGCAGTAAATTCCCACATCAGGAAAATAGAATGAAGATAAAAAACAACCTGATACTACATCTCAAACATCTAGCAAAAAATGAACAAGTCAAGCCCAAAGCCAAAAGAAAGAAGGAAATTAAAAGGATCAGAGCAGAAATTCACACAATAGAGACTAAGAAAACAATACATGTGATATGTCTATCCTTGGTTTTTGACTGACAGCTTTGTTTTGCCATATTTGACTTTATTCTCTCCACCCCCCAAAAAGTAATAAGAACTAAGGAGTAATAAAACCCAAAATGTGTAAATTTTGTTGTAAAAAAGAGAAGGAAAAAAAGTGCGCTAAAAGATACAACAGCAAGTGTGTTTAGGGGTGTTAAATAGCTGACCATATTAATGTTTTTGGTTGGATCATTGAACACAACTGTTTGCAGTCTCACTGTTTGAATGTCCACTTTGTATGCTTTGATACTGTGACTTGAGCAACTATCTCTAAGATGATAATATGTAATCTATTAACTGGTGATTTCTTACTTTTTTTTTTGTAGTTCTGTATTACTTGCACCCTTACACTGCTTTGTTTTGTTTTGTTTTTTCTCTTTTTCCTTTTAAATAAAATTTTAAATAAAAGAAAACAATACAAAGAATTAATGAATCAAATAATTGGTTTTTTAAAAAAATAAATAAAACTGGTAAGCCCCTAGTGAAAGAAAAAAAAAGAAAAAAATCAAATTCATGTAATAAGAAATGGAAAAGGGCAAAATCACAAAGACCCTGAGGAAATACAGAAGATCATCAATACCTACTTTAAAAAGCTTTACTTTCATTGACTTGATAACACAGAAGAAATGGACAGAATCCTAGCAACATATGAATTGCCAAAGCTAGATCAAGAGGATAGAAAACCACTGAATAATCCAATTTCAGGTAATAAAATTGAAAATGTAGTTAGAACATTATCAACAAAGAAAAGCCCCAGTCCTGATGGATTCATAGCTGAATTCTACAAGAAATTCAAGGAAACAACTGAAAGAATTCATGAGTACAAAACCAACCCTACAGAGAGTGCTAAAGAATACTCTAGAGAGAGATAAAAATGACCATGTTTCCAGGAAGAGCAGCATAGGAAGATCACCAAACAAGACAAGCAACTGAATGAAGGGGAAAAGTGGAGAGACAACAACAGGAGGATAGCATGGCGGAGACAAACAGGTATGTATGCTTGCAAACATTAAGGTAGAAAGCCTCAGTTCAGCAATAAAAAGAAACACAGGGAGAATGGGTCAAAAAACAAGGTCCAAGAAATGCATTTAAATGAAAAGGAAATTTATAGACTGAAAATCAAAGGAGAGAAAACAATTATAAGAGAAATGAAAAATCAAATAAGCAATAACACAATTACAACAGGAGACCTTAACACATCATTGACACCAAGGGACAAAACAACTAGAAGAAAACCGGCAAAGAAATAACAGAACTGAATCACACCTGTGAACACATGGACTTGATAGACATATACAGAGTTTTCCATCCAACAACATCAGAATATACATTCTTCTCAGCCATGCATGGGACATTCTCTAAAATAGACTATATACTAGCCCACAGAATATATTTAAGTAAATGTGAAAGAGTTGAAATTATCCCATGCATGTTATCAGATCATAGCTCCATGACACTAGAAATTAATGATAAACTGCAAAGCCCACACAAACACATGAAAACTGAATAACACACTCGAGCAATCAGTGTGTCACAGAGGAAATTAAAGAAGAAATTAAACAATACCTACAAGCAAACAAAAATACAATTACAATTACAAGAATGTGTGGGATGTAATGAAAGTAATCCTTAGAGGAAAATATATTACACTGATTCCCACATCAGGAAAACAGAATGAATACAAATAAGTGACCAGATGCTACACCTCAAACATCTAGAAAAAGAAGAGCAAGTTAAGCCCAAAGCCAAAAGAAGGAAGGAAATTATAAAAATCAGAACAGAAACTAATGCAATAGAGACTAAGACAACAATCCAAAGAATCAATGAATCAAGGAATTGGTTCTTTGAAAGAATAAAGAAAATTGATAAGCCCCTAGCCAACTTTATTTTAAAAAGCGAAGAACAAACTCAAATTCGTGCAATAAGGAATGAAAAATGTGAAATCACTACAGACTCTGGAGAAATACAGAAGATCATCAACACCTGTTTCAAAAACCTCTACTCTCATAAGTTCCATAACACAGAAGAAATGGACAGATTCCTAGAAACATATGAAGCACCAAACTGTGTCAAGAAGATGTAAAACTGCTGAATAACCCAATTTCTATTAACAAAATTCAAATGTAATTAAGCCTTTATCTACAAAAAAGAGCCCAAGCCCAAAAAGATTCACTGAGGAATTCTATAAGAAATACAAAGAAGACTTAATACCAACACTCTTCAAACCCTTTAATGAAATCAAAAGGGATGCACTTCTTCCTAAGTCATTCCTGAAAGCAAATATTACTCTAGTACCAAAACTTGAGAAAGACCCAACTAAAAAAGAGAACTACAGGCCGGATGCACATACATGCAAAAATTGTCAATAAAATATAGGCAAACAGGGTGCAGCAAATCATCAAGAAGATGATACATCATGACCAAGTGGGATTCATCCTAGGTATGCAGGGATGATTCAACATACCTAAATCAATAAATGAAATCCACCATATAAATAGAGCCAAAAGTAAAAATCACATGATCATTTCTACAGCTGCAGAAAAAGCTTTTGATAAGGTCCAACACTCATTCATGACAAGAACCTTACAGAAAATTGGAATAGATGGTCTTTACCTCAGTATAATAAAGGACATCTCTGGCAAACCAACAGCCAACATCATATTAAGTGGCTAAAAACTGAAGGTGTTTACCTTAAAATCAGGCACAAGACAAGGATATTCCTTATCACTGCTCTAAAATATCATATTGGAAATACTAGCCAGAGCAATTAGACAAGAGAGAAATAAAAGGGGTAAAAGGAAAAGAGGAAGCTAAATTATCATTATTTGCATATGAAATGATACTCTACATTGAAAACCCCCAAAACTCCACTGGAAGGCTCCTAGATATAATAAATAATTTCAGCAATGTAGCTGGATAAAAAAATCAATACTCAAAAAATCGAAAGCATTCCTATACACTAACAACAAATTAACTGAGAGAGAAATAAGAGAAGCCACACGTTTCACATTAGCATCTAACACAATGAAATACTTAGAAATTAATCTCATGAAAGAAGTAAAAATCTATACAAGGAAAATTTTAATACCCTGAAAAAAACAAAATTGAAGAGGATCTCATAAAATGGAAAGAATCCCTTGTTCATGGATAGGAAAAATTAGTATCGTGAAAATGGCCATTCTCCCAAAATCGTTATACAGATTCAATGCTATCCCAGTGTAAATGCTATCAACATACCTCGCAGACCTAGACAAATCACTTTTAAAATTCACCAGGAAACAGAAAATACCTAGAATAGCAAAGGCAATTCTACGCAGCAAAGACAAGGCAGGAGGCATCACAATCCCTGACTTGAAGTTATACTACAAAGCTACTGTAATAAAAGCACATGGTGGTGAAATAAAAACAGATCTAAAGATCGATGGAATAGATTAAAAAATACCACCACAACTACCAACACACTCAACCACTTTATCTTTGATAAAAGGACCAAACATTTTCACTGGAAGAATGACGGCCTCTTTAAGAAATTGTGCTGGAAAAATTGGCTCTCCGCTGCCGAAAACTAAAACTAGACCCATGCATATCACTATGTACTAAATTAAAATCTAAAAGGATCAAACATTGAAATATTAAAACAGAAACACTAAATCTGTTGGAAGACAAATTAGGTAAAAATCTTGAAGATATAGGGGTAGGTAGAGAATTCACGAACAGGACTCAAACCACACGAGAAACACTTCCCAGAATCAATAACTGGGATCACCTCTTATTAAAAAGTTTCTGCATGTCAAAAGAAATCTCCAGCATAGTGAAAAGAAAACCCACAAACTGGGAAAAAGTCTTAGTGAACTGTCCCTCAGACAAAGGACTTCTTTCTAAGACATATAAAGAATTTTAAAAAACCACACCCCTAAAATTCAAAGATCCAAAACAAAAATTGGTATCTGAGATGTATACACAGTTCTCAGGTGAAGAAATACAAATGGCAAATAAATACATGAAAAAACATGTACAGCATCATTAGTCATTAGGGAGATGCAAATTAAAACCACACTGAGATTCCATGTTACTCCTGAAGGAATATCCAGGATCAAGAAAAGTACCAGCAACAAATGCTGGGGAGGATGTGGGGAAAAAGGAACTCTCCTGCACTGCTGGCGAGAGTGGAGACTGGTGCAACCACTGTGGAAGTCTGTCTGGAGATTTCTCAAAAGCTGGGATTGGAAGTCCCATTTGTTCCAGCTATTCCACTTCTAGGCATATCCCCAGAAGAAGTGAAAACATCATACCACAGTGATATATGTGCACCCATGTGTATAGCAGCACAATTTATAATAGCCAGATCTTGGAAACAACCTAAGTGTCCATCAACTGAGGAACAGATAAAAATGTTGTGGTATTTTTATACAATGGAGTACTACTCAGCTATAAGTAATGATCACATTGAGGCATGTATAAATAAATGGACACAACTTGAGACCATAATCATAAGCAAAATAAATCAAACCCCCATATGTGTATAGCATATAGTCTCTCTAGTGTAATAAATGGTAAGAGTACATAAGATTTTATGATAATCATGATTCCTCGTTACATTGTTTTGAAGCCTTATAATGTTTTCATTGATGAGTTGAAATGGTTTTGTCCTGGTTTATTTGATTTTATTATCTGTGATGGTATGAACAGCTATTTTGAAGAAAACAAGACATTATAATAGCCAGTGCTGATTTAATATGATCTTGCTTTGAAATCCTGTCATGCTTTTGTTTTTCTGTTTCCTATGGTTCTATCATGTTGTATCTTATTGAATTATATTATGTTTGATAGTATAAACAAATTTTCTATGGAAAATGAGATAGTATGTGGCCATTGTTCATTTCCTGTTATTTGGTTCTGAATGCCCTGTAATACTTTCATTTTCATAAATGGTTTTATACTGTTTTGTTTTTTTTAATACTCTTATACATGAAATTAAGCTCAGCTATTTCAAAGAAAGAGACATTATGGTAGCTACTGTTAATTATGGGGTGTCTTGTGGTGAAATACTGTGTTGCTTACATTGTTCTGTTCTAATCTGCTGCTTTGTTACGTTTTATGTCTTAATCTCTTTAAAATAAAAAAAATTTAAAAATTTCTTATTGTCGTGTCTGGAAATCTTGCATTGTTTTTGCAATGGTGTTAGTTTGGCTTTGTTTTGTCTTGTTAGATTTTTATTCTGTCTAGTGGTAGGGGTACCTATTTATAATATAATGGGATATATTAATGTAATCATAGGTTCCCATTATATTTCTTTGAAGTCTTATAATTCTTTCATTCAATCATTTAATTGGTTTCATTGTTTTATTTTATATTGTGTGATGGTATGAACAACTATTTTGAAGAAAACCAGACATTATGGTATCCATTGCTGATTTACTATCCTCTTGTTTTGAAGTCCTATCATGCTTTTGTTCTTCTGTTTTGATTGGTTCTATCCTGTTATATTTTATCTGATTTGATTATGTGTGATAATATGGACAAATTTTTTGAGGAAAATGAGATTTTTTTTAAAGAGAAAAAGAAAGGAAATAAAATAAAAAAACAAAGCAGTACAAGGGTACAAATAATACAGAATTTCAAAGAAATCACTAGTTACACTAGTTAATAGTTACACTAGTTAATAGTTACACTAGTTAATAGTTACACTATATGTAACTAGTTAATAGTTACATATTGTCATCTTTGAAATAGTTGTCCAAATTATAAAATTAAAGCATGTAAAGTGAACATTCATACAATGAGATTGCACACAGTGCCGATCAATGATCCAACAAAAGTTCAGTAATATGGATTTCCATCCTACATACTTAAACATACATGCAGTTATATTCCTTAGACCACCTTCTTTTCCTCTCTTTTTAATAACAATTACACTTTTAGGGGTTTTTTACTCCCACAATTCTTATTATTTTTTGGAGAGGATAAAACCTAATGTGACTAAACAAAACAGAGTCGGTTAGAACAGAAGGATGGGCATAGTACATGATGTGAAAATAGAATATTAGGTGATCTAAAATGGTTACCATTGTGCCTCTTGCTATTTTTTAAAAAGTTGCCTATATCGTCAGGTATAATAGAATTGATCAAAACAGCACAGAACAAGACCAATAAAACCTACACTGGAGACCTTATAGGATTTCAAAAGAAGATAATAGTCAAACCATAATGGGCAACTTAGTGAATCTTATTGCCTTCAAAATGATTGCCTATACCCTCAAACTTGATACTATCAAACAAAATAGAATATAGTAAAATCTGACAGAACAAGATGGGGAGAGCAGTACTGGGGATCATATCAGGTTAATAGGAAAACAAAAAAGTTACTATAATATATCCCGCTATTTTTGAATTTAGTTTTCCCTTAATTGAAAAAAAGTAAGAAAAAAATAGATTAATTTTTTAAAAAAGGATGGGATTGAGGTAAAAGAGAACATTGTAGTAGAACAACACAGGTCAGAACCGAACTATTTAAGCATCATTGTGTTTCACCCCCAGATAATCTAACATAATAGTAGTCACCATAGTGCCTCCTTCCTTGAATTATTTGAGTATGACTTCATGTACTATAGCATCAAGCATATCAAGTAAGTCTGAAGCTATTCAAGAGAATGAGAAATTACAGGGTATTTAGAACCAGTTAAAAGAAAACAAACAATGGTTTCTATGTTATTCTTTGTCTATAAAAAATTTTGTTTATTCTATCACATACAGTAAAATATATCACATGTTAAAACCAATGGAAACAGATGTACAACAGCTTGATGGGACTTCAAAACAAGATGATATTAAATCAGCACTAACTTTTATGATGTGTTGTTTTCTTCAGAATAGCTATTCATACTATCACCAATACTAAAATCGAACAACCCAGGTTAAAACCATTGCAGCTAATGAGTGATAACATTATATAGATTAAAACCAATATGATTGGGAATCATAATTACCATATAATTTAATGTATTCTTATCATTTCTTACACTAGGGAAACTATTTGGTATTTATACATATGAGTTTGATTTATTTCACTTATGAGTATGGTCTCAAGCTGCGTCCATATATTTATAAATATCTCAATGTGATCATTCTTTATAGCTGAGTAGTATTCCATTGTATAAAAATACCACAAATTTTCTATCCATTCCTCAGCTGATGGACACTTAGATTGTTTCCAAGATCTGGCTATTACAAATTGTGCTGCTATAAACATGGGTGCACATATATCACTGTGGTATGATGCTTTCAGTTCTTCTGGGAATATGCCTAGAAGTGGAATAGCTGGGTCAAATGGGGCTTCCAGTCCAAGCTTTTTGAGAAATCTCCAGACTGACCTCCACAATGGTTGTACTAGTCTGCACTCCCATCAACAGTGCAGGAGAGTTCCTTTTTCCCGTCAGCCTCTCCAGCATTTGTTGTTGGTGGTTTTCTTGATCTTGGCAATTCTTTCAGGGGGGAGATGTAATCTCAGTGTGGTTTTAATTTGCATTTCTCAAATGACCAATGATGGTGAACATTTTTTCATGTATTTAATTTGCCATTTGAATTTCTTCATCTGAAAATTGTTTATTCATCTCAGATGCTCATTTTTGGATTGGGTCTTTGAATTTTGGGGGTCTGATCTTTTTTTTTAATTCTTTATATATTTTAGACAGAAGTCCTCTGTCTGAGGGACAGTTCACTAAGATTTTTTCCCAGTTTGTGGGTTTTCTTTTCACTATTCTGGAGATTTCTTTTGATGTGCAGAAACTTTTTAATAAGAGGCAATCCCAGTTATTGACTCTGAGAAGTATTTCCCGTGCGGCTTGAGTCCTGTTCATGAATTCTTTACCCACTCCTATGTCTTCAAGGTTTTTACCCAATTTGTCTTCCAATAGATTTAGTGTTTCTGTTTTAATATTAAGATCTTTGATCCATTTAGATTTTATTTTAGTATACGGTGATAGGCATGGGTCTAGTTTTAGTTTTAGGCATACGGAGAGCCAGTTTTTCCAACACCATTTATTAAACAGACTGTCGTTCTTCCAGTGAACATGTTTGGTACCTTTATCAAAGGTCGTTGAGTGTGTTTGTAGTTGTGGTTGTATCTTCTAATCTATTCCACTGATCTTTGGCTCTGTTACCATGTTGATTTTACTACAGTTGCCTTGTAGTATAATTTCAAGTCAGGGATTGTGATACCGCCTGCCTTGCCTTTGCTGCTTAGAGCTGTCCTTGCTATCCTAGGTCTCTTCTAACTCCAGATGAATTTTAGGGGTGATTTCTCGAGTTCTATGAGGTATGTTGATGGTATTTTTTATCAGGATTGCATTGAATCTGTTTAAAAGTTTTGGGAGAATGGTCACTTTCACAATATTTATTCTTCCTATCCATGAGCAAGGGATGTTTTTCCATTTTCTGAGCTCATCTTCAATTTCATTTTTCAGTGTATTATAATTTTCCCTGTATAGGTCTTTCACTTCTTTTGTGAGAGTAATTCCCAAATGTTTCATTTTTTTGGTTGCTAGTATGAAGTGTGTTGCCTCTCTTATTTCTCTCTGTGACTTTGTTGTTAGTGTATAGGAATACTATTGATTTTTGAGTATTGATTCTGTATCCAGCTACATTACTGAATTCATTTATTGTATCTAGGAGTCTTTCAATGGAATTTCGGGGATCTTCTATATAGAGAATCATGTCATCTGCAAATAATGATGATTTAACTTCTTCTTTTCCTATCTTTACACCTTTTATTTCTCTCTCTTGTCTAATTGCTCTGGCCAGTATTTCCAATACTATATTAAATAGTGGTGATAAGGGATATCTTTGTCTTGTGCCTGATTGTAAAGTAAAGGCCTTCAATTTTTGACCATTTAGTATGATATTGGCTGTTGGTTTGTCATAGACGGACTTAATTATATTGAGGTAAAGACCATCTATTCCAATTTTCTGTAAGGTTCTTATCATGAATTAATGTTGGACCTTATCAAAGGCTTTCTCTGAATCTATAGAAATGATCATGTGATTCTTAATTTTGGCTTTATTGATATGGTGGATTACATTTATTGATTTATGTACGTTGAACCATCCCTGCATGCCTGGGATGAATTCCACTTAGTCGGGGTGTATGATCTTCTTGATGATTTGCTGCATCCTATTTGCCAATATTTTATTGAGGATTTTTGCATCTGTGTTCATTAGGGAGATTGGTCTGTAGTTCTCTTTTTCAGTTGGGTCCTTCTCTGGTTTTGGTACTAGAGTAATATTTGCTTCTAGGTATGATTTAGGAAGGACTGCTTCCCTTTCAATTTCATTGAAGAGTTTGAGGAGTGTTGGCATTAGGTCATCTTTGTATTTCTTGTAGAATTCTGCAGTGAATCCGTCTGGGCCTGGGCTCTTCTTTGTAGGTAAAGATTTAATTATGTTTTCAATTTCATTAATAGAAAGTGGGTTATTCAGTAGTTTTACATCTTTATGACCTAGCTTTGGTATTTCGTATGCTTCTAGGAATCTGTCTATTTCCTCTGTGTTATCAAACCTTTGAGAGTAGCGGTTTTCGAAATAGGTGTTGATGATCTTCTATACTTCTATAGGGCCTGTAAGTAATTTTGCCTCTTTCAGTCCTTATTGCATGAATATGTGCTTTTTCTTCTCTTTTAAAAATAAGGTTGGCTAGGGGCTTGTCGATTTTATTTATTCTTTCAAAAAACCAGCTCTTTGATGTGTTGATTTTTTGGATTGTTTTTTTGGTCTCTTTTGCATTGATTTCTGCTCTGATTTTTATAACTTCTTCTCTTCTTTTGGCTTTGGGCTTGACTTGCTCTTTTTCTAGATGGTTGAGGTGTAACGTCAGGTTATTTATTTGTATTCGTTCTGTTTTCCTAATGTGGGAACTCAGTGCAATAAATTTTCCTCTGATACAGCTTTCATTGCATCCCGCAGATTCCGGTAAGTTGTATTTGTGTTTTCATTTGTTTGAGGTATTGTTTAATTGCTTCTTTAATTTCCTCTGTCACCCACTGATTATTCAAGAGTGTGTTATTCAGTTTCTCTGTGTTTGTGGGATTTTTGCAGTATCTTTTATCATTAATTTCTAATTTCACAGCGCTATGGTCTGATAGCATGCAAGGCATAATTTCGACCCTTTTGCATTTGTTTAAATATGATCTGTGAATTAATACATGGTCTATTTTAGAGAATGACCCATGTACTGCTGAGAAGAATGTGTATTCTGTTGTTGTGGGGTGATATAGTCTGTATATGTCTATTAAGTCCATTTGTTCACAGGTGCGATTCAGTTCTTTTATTTCTTTGTTGATTTTCTGTCTGGTTGATCTGTCCATTGGTGTCAATGGTACGTTAAGATCTCCTGTTAGAATTGTGTTACTGCTAATTTGGTTTTTCACTTCTGTTAGTACTTGTTTTATATAACAGGGTGCTCTGGAGTTTGGTGCATATATATTTAAGATAGTTATCTCTTCCTCTTGAATTTTTCCCCTAACCAGTGTGTAGTGTCTTTCTTTATCTCTTCTGATCATTATTGGTTTGAAATTCAGGTTATCTGCAAACAGAATTGCTACCCCCACTTTTTTTGGGGGGGTTCCTGTTGCATGAAGTATTATTTTCCATCCTTTGATTTTGAGTCTGTGAGTATCCTTTTGAGTTAGATGGGATTCTTGTAGACAGCATATGTTTGGATTCTGTTTCTTTATCCATTCTGCCAGTCTGTTTCTTTTAATTGGTGAATTGATACCATTTACATTAATGGTTAGAACTGTTATATATTGGTCTGTTGTTGACATGTTATCTTTTTGCTGTTGCATCTTTATCTTTCTGCTCTGTTTAATTGTCTGGTTTGTTTAGTGGTTTTTTCCTAAATGTATCTAGGCTGTCTTTCAGTATTCTTTGCAGGGTTGGCTTGGTGATCATGAAGGTTTTCAGCTGTTCTTTGTCATGGAAGTATTTTATTTCTCCATCGAGAGAGCACAGTTTTGCAGGGTACATCAGCCTAGGTTGAAAATCATTTTGCTTTAGGATCTGGAATACTTCACTCCATGCTCTTCTTGACTTTATTGTTTGTGCTGAGAAATCTGCTGTGATTCTGATATGTTTTCCTTTATGGGTGATCTGTCTTTTCTCTCTGACTGCTTTTAATATTTTATTTTTTTGTTCAGTTTCTGGGATGTTCATTATTATATGTCTGGGTGTAGATTTATTTTGGTTATGGCTATTTGGAGTTCGGTATGCTTCATTGATCTTGATATCAGTTTCTAATCTCATGTTTGGGAAATTTTCAGCTATTACTTCTCTAAATATCCTCTTGACATCCTTTATGTTGTCCCCTTGTTTTTGATTTATTCCTGTCAACCTTATGTTGTTCTGCTTTGCATCGTCTTGCAGGTGTGGAATTGTAATTTCCTGATTTCTTGTTATTTTTAAAAGATCTTTCCTTTCATGTTCGCTAGCTGCAATCTTGTTTTCAAGGTCTGAGATTCTATCTTCATATTCATTGAGGCGGTTTTTACAACTTTCAAAGGAGTTTTTGATTTCCTGTATATCTCTTTGCATCTGCTTTATGTATTGTTTGTTTATTATATTGTTCATCCAGTGATCCTATCTTTTTGTTTAGGTCCTCCAATTTTTTAACTGTGTCTTCTTTAGATATGTTCAGCATCTCCTTCATTTCTTTTATCATTTCTTCTTTTACCTGAGAGATTATTTCTAGTTTGAATTCCTGTAAGGTTTCCCAGAGTTGCTTTTTTATTTCAGTTACTATTATTTCAGGTATGTGGAATGTGTTTTCTTCTATGCATGTGGTTCCTAGGCTTTCTTGGGATGGGCTGGATGTTTGATGTTGCATTTTGGTCTTTCGTTTTGTCATTTTCCTATATTTTCGAGCTTCAAGTTTTGTTCAAAATGAGAGAGAGAGTTCTCCCAGACCGTGTCTAGGCCTGACAGGCTGGCCCCACAGGAAACCGTGGCCTGGCCCCTCAGGCGAGGAAGAGTATTTCCAGAGACTGGGATGGGATTCTTCTGTGCCTAAGCCTGACTGGGCTGGTCCCCAGGCGACAAAGAAAGTTCCCCTAGACTGGGGCGGGATTCTGTCCCTACCCAACTTGCTGGTCCTGGCAGAAAACCGCAGGCAAATCCCCAGGCAATGAAGAGAGTTCCCCCAGACTGACCGGGGCGGGTCCTGGGGCAGGATTCCTTGCCTAAGCCCCACTCGCTGGTCCCGGCAAGAAACCGCACGCTGGTCCCCAGGCAACAAAGAAATTTCCCCTGGAAAATAAGATATTATAGTATCCCTTTTTCATTTCCTGTTATCTGGTTTTAAAGTCCTGTAATACTTTCATTATTTTGAATGATTTTATACTGTTTTGTTATATTTTATATTATTGTATGTGAAGGTATGGTCCACTATTTTGAAGAAAGAGACATTATCGCCACGTTGATATCCTTTTATCTTGTTGTGAAATGATGTTTTGCTTGCATTGTTCTGTTCTCATTTGATTTGTTCTATTCTGTTTTATTTTATTCTCTTTAAAACAAAATGGAAAAAAGGAAATTCAAAGAAGACTTCATGCCAGCACTCTTCAAACTCTTCAAGAAAGTTGAAAGGGAAGCAGTTATCCCTAAGTCTTTCCTTGAAGCAAGTATGACTCTAATACCAAAATCAGAGAAAGAACCAACCAAAAAAGAGAACTACAGGCCAGTCTCTCTCAAGCACATAGACACAAAATTTTTCAACAAAATATTGGTGAACAGAATGCAGTAAATCATTGAGAAGATTATACACCAAGACCAAGTGAGATTCATTCCAGGAATGCAGAGATGGTTCAACATACACAAATCAATAAATATACTACAACATATCAATAGAGCTAAAAATAAGAATCACATAATGATTTCAATAGATGCAGGAAAATCTTTTGATAAGGTCCAACACTCATTCATGACAATAACCAAACAGAAAAATTGAATAGATTGTCTCCATCTCAAACTGATAAAATCCATCTATGACAAACCAACAGCCAGTATCACATTAAATGATCAAAACTGAAAGCTTTTAGTCTAAAATAAGGCTGACCATTGTCATCAAATATATTCATTGTCATGCTGGAAATATTAGCCAGAGCAATTAGACAAGAGAGAGAAATTTTAAAAATAACGATAGGAAAAGAAGTTAAATTATCATTATTTGATGACATTATATTCTTCATAGAAGACCCCCAAAACTCCATTGAAAGACTCCTAGACATAGTAACTAAATTCAGAAACGTAAGTGGATACAAAATCAACACTCAAAAATCAATAACACACAAACAACAACTTGCTGAAAGGGAAATAAGAGAAACCTACCCTTTACATTAGCATCCCAAAAATGAAATAATTAGGAATTAATCTAACTAAGGAAGTAAAAAAATCTATCAAGTGAAAATTATAATACGCTGGAAAGAGAAATTTAAGATCTTTGAAAAAGGAAACACATTATTAGTTCATAAGTAGGAAGAAGAAATGTGAAAATAGCCATTCTCCTAAAATTGTTATACACATTTTATGTAATTCCAATCAAAATATCTTTAGCACACTTCACGTATCTAGAGAAATCATTCCTAAAATTCATCTGGAACCAGAATAAACCTGGAATAGTAAAGGCAATTATGAACAACAAAGACAAGACAGGAGGCATCACAATTTCTGATGAAGTTATACTGCAAAGTTACTGTAATAAAATCACATGGTACTGGAATAAAAACACACCTGTAATCAATGAAATACCTCAGAAGACACAACCACAACTACAAACACATTAAGCCACCTTATCTTTGACAAAAGGGTCAAATATATTCACTGGAAGAAATATAGACTCTTTAATAAGTGGTGCTGGAAAAACTGGCTTTCCATATGCCTAAAACTAAAACTAGATCTGTGTCTATCACCATGCACTAAACTAAAGTCAAAATAGATCAAAGATCTGAATATTAAAATAGAAACACTAAATCTGCAGGAAGACAAAGTAGTTAGAAATCTTGAAGACATATGGGTCAGCAGAGAATTCATGAATAAAAATCAAACTGCATGGAAAATATTTCACAGAATTAACTTGGATCTAGGCTTATTAAAAAGATATTGCATGTCAAAGGAAGTCTCCAACAGAGTGAAAAGAATATTCACAAAATGGGAAAAAAAATCTCAGTCAACTGTCCCTCAGACAAAGGACCTTTATCTAGAACATAAAGAATTTTTAAAAAAAAAATCAGAGCCCCCAAATTCAAAGAACCAATCCAAAAATTGGTATCTGAGATGAAGACTCACTTCTTAGCTGATGAAACACAGATGGCAAATAAATGCATCAAAATTGTTTGGCTTCATTGGTCATTAGGAAAATGCAAATTAAAACCACACTGAGATTCCATCTCACTCCAGAAAGAATGGCCAGGATCAAGAAAATCACAAACAACAAATGCTGGAAAGGCTGTGGGAAAAAAGGAATGCTCCTGCACTATTGGTGGGAGTATGGACTGGTGCAAGCACCGTGGAGGTCAGTCTGTAGAATCCTCAAAAACCTGGCATTGAAAGTCCCATTTGATCCATGTATTCCACTTCTGGGTATCTTCCTAGAAGAACTGAAAACATATCACAGTGATATATGCGCACTGATGTTTATAGCAGCACAATTTGTAATAGCTAGATCTTGGAAACAACCTAAATGCTCATCAGCTGAGGAATGGATAAAAAAGATGTCTCATACTTTTATACAATGGAGTTCTACTCATCTATAAAGAAGGATCATATTGAAGCTTTTATAGGTAAATGGATGCAACCTGAGAATATACTCATAAGTGAAATAATTAAAACTCACATATGAAAATACCATATTGTCCTCCTAGTGTAAGAAACTGAAAGAGTAAATAAATAAAATCTTCAATAAATATTGTTAAATGGTAAGAATCTCCTCAAAGGGGAAAAATAACAGAGGAAAGGGAGAAAAAAAGGAAAGGAAAATAAAAAGATAAAATTTTTATATTCACACTTAAGATAGTTAAGATGGTTATGCTACTTCTATTAGTTTTTGGAACAAAACAATATTTGCTCACAGGATTGAATCAGTTTTGTATGTTTATATCTGGTAATCTCAGGAACTCTTTTAAAGATTACTATATAAAATAACAACCTTAATTATGCTCCTACAACCTTGTTTTGAAAGCCTGTATTGTTATTGTTTTGGGCTCTTTGTTACTGTTATTTGTTTGTCTTTTTTTGTTTCATGCTTTCCTAGTAATTTGTTTTGATTTTTGTTTTTTCCCTCTAATTCAGAACGGATAGGTATACATGTTGAGGCTTATATATTACTAGAACTTCTAAACAGTTTATGAGAATTGGTTGTGTTATCTGTGATGACATCAACAGCTACTTTGAAAAAAAAGAGATATTATGGTAGTCATTGTTGATTTCCTATCATCATGCTGTGAAGTCCAGTAATGCTTCTACTCTTTGTTTAGATTTGTTTTAGTCTGTTTTGTATTATTTAATTTCAATATATGTGAAGGTATGGTTACCTATTTTGAAAAGAACAAGAAATATTATGGTAGCCATTATTGATTTTCCTATTGTTTGGTTTTGAAGGCCTGTAATACTTTCATTCTTCTGTTTTATACTACATTGTTTCATTTGAATTCATTGTGTGTGCATATATGGACAACTGTTTTAAAGAAAACAAGAGACATGATAACCACTGTTGATCTCCTATTGTCTTTCTTTGTAATCCTGTGTCACTTGCATTATGTTGTTCTGATCTGCTTTATTGTTTTGTTGTGTTTTATTTACTCTCTTTAAAATAAAAAAAATCATATCTGTGTTAGGAAAATTAAAAATATTCTTTACCAGCTATTTTGGCAATTTTGGTTAATTTCTGTCAGCCATGCTTATTATTCTATGCTATGGAACATCAGATGTTATGCTTCCTATTCAGCTGCACACCTTTCCCTCTTAAACACTGTCTGTCCCTTCTCTTCTTCATATTCTTCCCAGACTCTGGCAACAATTATTCTGTTCTTTACTTCTTTGAGATCAACTTTTAGTCTTTGTCTATGAGAATATGCAATACTTGTCTTTCTATGCCTGACTTATTTTATTTAATGTAATGTCTTCAAGTTACTTCATCTTAAAATTCAGTGATTTTTATAACAAGTAATATTCTACTGTACAATAACACAATTTTTAACCACTCATTCTTAAGTGCACATTTAATTGATTCAATACCTTGGTTTTTGTGAGCAATACTGCAATAAATATTCAAGGGCAGATGTCTCAGAATACACTGATTGCAATTCCATTGTACATGTAATATGTAGCTGCATTGCATGATCATTCTATTTATAGTTTAATTTTGAGCATATCATTTTTTCATAATGCATACTAATTTACATTCTCACTGTGTTAGCAAATTCACCTTTTCCATTTTCATGGGCTTTTGTATTCTGTCTTTTTTGATAATGACAGTTCTAAGTGGGGTGAAATGATGTTGTGGTGATATTAGTTTTGCTTTGCATTTCCTTTATGATTAGTTATTTTAAATATTTTTTATAAGCTTTCTGGCCATGTAAAAATATAGGGACATAAAAAGAATTTACGATGTCTTCTTTTGTTAAATATATATTAGGTTCATTTGACAATTTTAATTAAATTATTTATTTATTGTTTCTAATGAAATTTTGAATTTCTTAAATTCCGGAAATGTATCCCTTATTGAGTGAATAGTTTGGAAATATTTTCTCCCATTCTATAGATTGTTTCTTTACTCTGTTGAGTACTTTCTTTTTTCTATACCATGTGTTTATGTAATAATTATATTTGCCAGTGTTTGCCTGTGTTGTCTAGTTACTGAAATTATATCTAAAATTTCTCTCATAAAACAGAAGTCCTGAAGCATTTTCCTATGTTTTCCTCTTCTGGTTTCATAGTTTTGGACCTTAGTCTTTGATCCATTTTGGCTTTTTGTATATAATGAAAGTAGGAGGTCTAGTTTATTTTCCTATATTCTTTCTTGATTCAGTGAAGTTGTATGGTCTGAGTATGTCCCTGAAAATTCATATGTCCTAACTTAATCTCCAAATTGTTAGTATTAACTTGTGAGGCATTTAGAAGGCAGTTTTGGTAATGAAAGAACCCTTATGAATGGAATTAATGACCATATATAAGGATTTAAGACAACTAGCTGGAACTTGCTATCCATTTTCCATTTGAGAACACAATATTCATCCCCTCTTTGGAACTCAGCAATAAGATGTCATCTTGAAAACAAAGACTAGGCCTTTCCCTGACACTAAATCTGCTGATGGAACTGTACTATGGACTTTTTATCCTCTAGAAATGTGAGTAATACATTTCTATTGTTCATGAATTACCTAGTCACACTTATTTTGCTATAGGGATAAGAATGGACAAAAATACCAAAATATTATCTTTCCAAGGTGCACATTGCCACCTCAGTTATCATACTGAAAGTCACGTTTAAAGCTCTTCTGTCTCACAATGTAAGTGCTGTGTCTGCAGGAAAACTGTCCTAAGAAAGACATTCTTATTATGGCCCTGGACCTTCACCACTAGTGCACCACCTTTGTTCCCAAATTGAACACACTTCCTTATCCTCTAACTAACTACAGTATCACCCCAATTTAGGAGCTAATCAGGAATCTGAGTAAAAAGTTAGGATCTTGATATACTTAATTATCAAGATCCTTCTTTTAGCTTTACTGACCTGTGAACAGTAATATCTTACTTAGCTTTCAGAGCCCCTTTTCAATGGTGATTAGTATACAGAGTATTGAATATTCTTCTAAGTATTCTAACTACATAACTTTCAGTTCCTCTCATTTGGTTCATCTGTCTTGTATTGCTTGATACAGAATGATTTGTGTCGGGGAATATTTTAAATATAAACAGATATATTGGCAAAGAGAGTATGATTTATGCTGAGAAATATTTTAAATGCCTATATACATATGTAGATAAACAGAATATAATTTGTATGAGGAAATATTTAAATACATATATGTATATGTTTCTGTGTGTATATATACATATGCACATATATACAGATGATATAGATATATCTCTTTCCAGAGCACAAAATTCCATAGTACTTTTATAGACATATGTAAGATATACAAAAATATAATCTATTCACCAAGAAAGTCATTGCTTGTCTAGGTTTTTTATACGTTTTACTCTGAGAGGAATCAAAAGAATTAGTGATTGGGAGTCTGGATGTTAACTTTCTCTGATTCCTGAATTCTGAGTATTTTCTATTCATGAGTAAACAAGGCTGGCTCATAGCACTATATCTCATTTTGTCTTTCTAAATATGTTTTTTTTTTATTTAAGGAGAAGAGAAAAAAAACAGTGAAAGGGTACAAGTTATACAGATTTACAGAAGAAAAAATGAACAGTAGGAAATCATTAGTTAATGGATTACATATTGCCATCTTAGAAATAATTGTTCAAGTCACAAAATTAAAGCTTGTAAAGTGGACATTCCAACAATGATACTGCAAACAGTTCTGTTCAATGATCCAATAAAACTCTGTGATATCATTTTCTATCTTATACACTTAAATAAGCATGCAGTTATATAGTTTAGAGCACTTTCTTTTCCTCTCTTTTGTATAATGACTATTACACATTTTGGGTTTCATTGCTCCCACGGTTCTTATTGCTTTTTTGGAAGAGAGTAAAACCAAATGAGACATAACAGAACAGAATCGGTCAAGTCAAAAGGGTGAACATAATAGATAATATAAAAACATAATACAAGGTGATCAACAATGGTTACCATAATGCCTCCCGCTATCTCTAATAGAATTGCCTATATCATTAGTTATAATACAATTGAACAAAACAGTAAAGAACAAAACGGACAAAACCAAAACATTGGAGACATTGTAGGTCTTCAAAAGTAGATAAAAGTCAACGAGAATGGGCGTTATAATGAATCTCATTATCTTCGCAGCTGATGCCTAAACTTTCGAACCTGATACTATCCAGCAAAACAGAATAGGGGAACATCAGTCAAAAACAAGATGGTGAGAGTAATACAGGGCTTCAAATTGAGATAATAGAAAGTCAAAGTGGGTTACTATATTATATCCTGCTATTTTTTTCCCTTTAATCAAACGGATAAAAATAAAAAAGTAAATAATGGAGTGGAGATTGAGAAAAAAGAGGGCATAACAGTGAAACAGCACAGATCAAAACATAACCATTTAAGCAGAATAGTGTTTCACCATCAGATAATTCCGACCCAAAAGTAGTTACCATATTGACTCTTTCCTTGAAGTCCTTGAGTATAACTTCGTATACTGTAGCATTAAGTATATCAAGACAATGTAAAACCATTTAAGAGAATGACAGCATTTCAGAGTATTTCGAATTGACTAACAGAAAATGAACAATGGTTTCTGTATAATCTCCTTGTCTTTAAAAGGTTTTTGCTTATACTATCGTACATAATAAAATCCAATAAGATACAACCTGTTTAGACCATTGGAGACAGAAGAACAAAAGCTAGATGAGACTTCAAAACAAGATGATACTAAATCAGTATTACCTATTAAGATGTCATTTTCTCCAAAATAGCTGTTCCTATCATCCAATCTTTTCTGTCTCATTTCTGTTGAGCTCTTTTTCTGTCAGTAGCTGTCAGTTTGTCTTCTTCATTTTGTTCTCTGCTCCATTCGTTGTGGCCTCCCTGCCACTATTTCTGGGTTCTTTGTATTTTTCTTTTTTTTAGAATATCCTGCAATACTTTCTGTAGGGTTGAATTGGTGGTTGCAAATTCCCCCAGTTCCTCTTTATCCTGGAAGCACCTCGTTTTTCCATCAATTTCCAGGGACAGTTGTGCAGGCTATCTCAATCTTGGCTGGAGATTATTATCTTTCAAAGCTTGAATTATTTCCCCCCATGCTCTTTGTGATTTGATGGTTTGTGCAGAGAAATCTGCTGTAATTCTGATGGGTGTTCCCTTGTAAGTGGTCTGTTTCTTGTCTCTTACAGCTTTTAATATTCTGTTCTTGTATTGAATTTCTGGAATTTTTATTATTATATGCCTGGGTGTTTCTCTGTTAGGGTTTTAGGTAGCTGGGGTCCTGTATGCCTCATACATCTGAGTATCTTTACCTTTTGCTAAATTAGGAAAATTCTCCTGGATTATTTCTGTGAGTAGCTTTTGTAGTTCACTTGTTTGTGTCCCTACTTCTTCTTTTATGTTCTTAATCCTTAAGTTATGGCCCCTCTTATCATCTTCTTGTCTTTGTATTATTGCTGTTTGTTTCTTTGTTATTTTTAAGAAGTTTTTCATTTCATTCTCCCATATTACGAGTCTGCCCTCCAGTTCAGATAGTCTGTCTAAATATGTTAATATATACTTCTACTTGGGTTAGTCAAAGGCAACTATAGGTTTGCTTTCTCTTTTGATGTTTCTCATGCTAGCATCCCTGGACCAACTCTTGGTTATCTGGGGTAAACTAGGCAGTTTCCCTATTAGCTGAAGGTAGGATGCTTTGCCTTGTGGGTAGATGTCCCCTCAAAGCCTTATGTGGGCTTAAGTGGGGCTTTTTGAGAGGTGGCTCACCTAGAGTGTGTGACACTGGAATTCACTCATGGTGCAATGCTAGGGTCAAGGGCACTAGGATTAAGGATGTGAGTGTTGTCCATCCTAAGTAGCCTGGATAAAATAGAAGGAATAGAAAAACTATGGTTGTCCCCTGTTGCTACATCCTCCCTACTATGAACGGTTTCTCCTCTGCAGTGTTTGTTTGCCATGGCACCCCACTTTGGAACCAACTGATTATGCACTGAAACCTACAGAAATCATGAGTCAAATAAACCTTTTCTCCTTTAACTTTGGGTGCTGAGTATTTTGTCTCAGCAACAAGAGAAAAGTGGCTAAGACATAGGAGAATGATTTTTGTTGTCTAAAATGTTATGTGTATAAATTTCTATCAAGAATTCAAAGCTCATAGTTATCTCACAAAGATATTTAGGATACACAAAAATATAACCTACTAACTTTTACAATCTCAGCTTGCCTACCATTTTAATATCATTTAGTTCAGAAGAGAATTTTACAGAAAAAAAACAACATATAAAGCATAGTAAGGTAAATAAGGGCATGGCGCACTTTAGGAAAATAAAGGGTTTAGAGGGCTGCAAGTACGGGAAGGTTTGAGGGTGCAAGGTATGAGCTCCTGGGTAGGATTTAGAGGACATCACTCATACTATATGCTGAATTTGTCTTATTCAGTGAACAATCATAATAGTTCTTTACAAATGGTAGAGCTGAATCAAGACCCAACTGACAGCAGAGAATATCACATTTACAAAGTTCACTTCTCTCATTTCATGGGGTTGAGATGAAGACATGGGAACAAGTGTTTGATCATAGTGCTTCCCTGATCAATTGTTATGTTTTCAGAATGAATAATGTGATTCTGATTGCACTGGAAATTTTAAGTATTTTACTATTCTAAGTCTATATCTTGTTTTAACACAGTCATGTCAAAAGGTCAGGGAAAAATGCAAAATTTTGATTTCAACATTTAAAAATAACCAACTCTCATGTGCAGTAGATATCATTGAACTTAGTCTCAATTTTGATAAGAAACAGGGTTATGGGGAGGTATACAGTGAGGGATAGTATAGGCGATGGAGTACCCCAATTTTTAAGGGAAAGGTCTGTCAAAGGCAGAGACTCTTCTTTAGTAGAAGATAATAATTAATATGCAAATGATGCTGTAATTGAGATTATAACAGTGATTGGAGAGAGTTACTTCAGACAAAAAGTGAAAAAAAGAAGGGAAAAGGGGAGCTAACAAGTGATGTGGGGTCAGGAGTTTGTTGTAGGTTTGAATAGACACTGAGAAGATCCTGTTGATGAGCAAAGAATTTAATAATAGGCTGTTTGATGTTGAACTTGAGGTTCTTTTCATATCCATGATGCATTCACTTTAACCTCTCCCAACAAAATATTAGCAAAATGTATTGCTCAGAAAAATATAACTGATAAGAGTCTCTTTTCTTAAATATAGAAAAGTAGGAAAAAATTGAGTTTCTTGCACAGAATGATTGATGTGAACAGAAAACAGCATGTGTAGAATCTGTAGACAGCCTGCTAATAGAAGTAATTCAGCATAAACAGGAATTCAGAGCCAGACTGAGTCTCCCCAGAACTTACAATGAACTTATAGAAAGCTCTGTGTTTCCACTGGCAGATGCCAGTGCTTGTTTGATCTTTGTCTAAGACACTTCATGGGTTTCCTATTTTCTCTTTTAGAGAGATAAAAAGCCAGGGAATTATTAGGTACCAGGGAGGGCTGCCACTCAATTTTTATAAAACTTCCTACTTTAAGCTCTAAATCATAAAAACATTTAAAAACTTACGGTCAAGGGTCATGGAAGTGAGGAAGTCAGTTTTTAAAATGTTCAAAACTTCTTCGACACTATGTCCATCTTGTTCCCAAAACAAGAAAGGTGGGGCACAAGAGCCTCAAGGAACATTCTAGGCATTTGCTGGGTACAAATACAAGTCAAAGCCAGAGTTGTGGCAGGGAGGATGGGAAATACATATAGAATTTAAATCATTTTAGAAGTAAAGGAAATGAAAGAGAAAAAGATTGCGATGAAAACTACTAAAAGTTTGGGACATGCTTAAGAAGGAGCATGGAGATTTGGGTGAGTTACAGTTACTTTTCAGAATCCTTGAAAAAATGGCTGAATGAGAAGGGAAGATTAGGGGTCCTACTTTCCCTATGTACTTTGAAAGCAGGATCCCGTAAGATTGGTCTCTTCAAAAAAATGCACTTCACTTCAAAGACCAAAGCCTTCAACAGAGTTGCCGGCTTAAACTCCATCACCCATGTATACTTCAATTTTTTTCTTTTATGGAAGTCACTACTTTGCCAAAGTGTCAGTCTGAAAAGTAGATAGATACACATGTGTCTTCAAGGACACCTGTTTTGACATTCAGGGGGAATGGAGTAAGTGCCCTCTCAAGTAGGGTAAGATCAGGAAATCCAAGCTGGGGTCATGTTCTTTATAGTTCTTTGTCTTGTAATGCTTGAGGCTTCTGAAGCTTCTCAACATTCCTGAGGCCCAGAGACATACTTTGGACTCCTCTTCCTGCTATTTTATGCTGCAGTTCAAGTCTACCTTTTCAGACTATTGTTTATTTTTTTGACTATTGTCAGGGTGAAAGAGATGGTTGGCTCTTCTTTATATATAAGAGGAACATTTTCCATTTATAATGATTACCTTAACATTAAAGATCATGTTGACTCTTTTTCTTTTCTTTTTGTTGGAGGAGGAGAGGGTACCAGAGATCAAACTCAGGACCTTGCACCTGATAAGCAGACACTTTTCCAATGAGCAAAATCCCTGGCTCAAGACATGTTGACTCTTGATTTACTTCTACTCTGTTTCTAGGCTCTGTTTCTAGTTAAAAATGTCCCCCAATGTGCTTAGGGACTAAGCTTTCCTTAGTAAAGCAAGTATGATCAGGCTTGGCCTGTGTGTCCAGACTACAGCCTGTCTTGGGAAACTGCTGCACACATCATCCCTTAAGTCAACTTGTCTGACCAGCTAGCCTCTTACCCCCTAGTGGTTTATCTGATAAATGGAAATACGATAGGAGTGACCACATGATAAAGTTTAAACTTTTGAAAGCCAATATAAGCCCCAATAACCACCCTAGCCTAGCTTCTCCACTGAACGTTGTAAGCTTTGTGTCTTTAGTTTTATCAGTAGGGCTAACCAGGCCTTAAAGCTCTGTGGTCACCAGGTCCCACCCAGTCTTTCAGCTTCTAAGCTATGGGGAGAAACAACACAGCCTGCCTCATCTCAGGGGCTGGACTCTGGGATGAGGTCATTCTGAATTGCTTCAGGGTTCTTGCCTGTGTTTTGCTTAAGGATGGTAGAAAAAAAAAGTAGAGTTGAAATTGTACCCTAGGGGCTTTCTGCTGTGTAAAAATCCAAACAGGTATCCACTGGAATGAGAGCCTTGGGCTGAGACTAAATAAGATAACAAACCAGGGAGAGAAGAACCTAGTGAGTTAATATGTAAGTAGAAAGAAGAACTGAATATATTTTGATTTACATGCAATAACTGGAGAAATTCATGTCTAAACACTATTTGAATCATTTTTATGATGTTATGAAAAGAAATATATGTATTTGTATAAGCTAGTTGTTGTACTCTAAGAAAATAGCTTCGTTATATGTGTATTATAGCAAACCTGTAAAGGGGCTTACTAAATGTGTTTGTTTTATCCTTTTTCTCTAACTGATATGTTAAGTGACCTAATTGATATGTTGAGCAACACTCTCCCCTATAAAGAATTGCTAAGATGGCAATATGTAATCCATTAACTAGTGATTTCCTACTGTGCATTTTTTTATTCTGTAAATCTGTATAACTTGTACCCCTTCACTGTTTTTTTTTCTTTCTTTTCTTTTCTCCTTAAATAAAAATTAAAAAAAAAAAAAAAAAAAAAGAATTGCAAAAATCTCACCTAATTGATATGTTAACCATTGTTGCCCTCTACAAACTACAGAAGCTGTGCTAAAACAAGCTAACAAGGGTTGTTAATCACTGCTAGGTGCCTCTATTCTCCGCTAAAGAGCTAAGAAAAACTAAAATGGCAATTAATTTACATTTGTTTAAAGTAACCTGCTTGTGTGCAGAGAGATTTGCGTGTGAGTTTGGCCCTTTACTCTGACCTTGACACATAACCGCCGTTTTCTGTTCTGTATGGTGCCTTATTGCCTCCCTCTCCCCTCACCTATCTATCTAGGCCATAAAAAATTTGGGTTTCTGGTGACCTCCCCCCGACCCAGTGATGATCTGTCATAAAATGAGCCTGCCCCAACTTTAAAAACTGCTTAGCTTAAAGAAATTACCGGGTAATACTATGGCCCAAATCCCAATCGGTGCTTTCCTTTTGTTCTGTATATATCAAATGAGTTAGATATCAGATCTTTATAAAACTTAAGTTCCAGCGTCTCATAACTCGTGACTCCTTCACACTCACTAGTGAAGACAAGCTGTCCTAAGATAATTAACTCTCCACTTTCTTCTCCAAATATTGCTGCAGATGTGACACTCTGAGATAATGTCAGTCTGCAGGATGAGAGTAATTTAAAAAACACCAGAAACTCCCTAGATTGTCAGAGCTAAGTAGACAACAATACAGTTTCCAGACTCGGGTCAACAAGTTTGATGGCTCTACAGGTTTGTTTGTTTCCCCCCCCCCCTTTTCCTCCAGCCCCTTTTTAAAGTCCTCCCTTCAGTCTCTGGGGGACAGTCTCCAAATTGGCTCCCAGAGACTGGTCGCCAGGCCTGAAAATAAAGCCCTTGCCACCTAAATTTTCGGTCTCTTGCCTCCTTAGATTTTATACCGGGGCCCAAGTTATAACACTAGTCTAGCCAAACTAGACAATAAAGTTGATGATAAGTTCAGAAATACAATAGGGTGTGAATTTCAGCCTAGGATGCAGTGTTGTTTTGATAAGTTAGAACAGGACATCCATTAGGCAGTCTTCTGAGTACAACAGCTGACTCACCATGTCGTTTGGTTCCAGGAGAAAACAATGAAAATGTTAGATGTGAAATTTCACAGAAAAAGGTATTTTGTAACTGGGTGGTGGCACACACACCCGAAATCTCAGCATTTTGGAGGCTAAGACAGGAGAAATGCCATTAGTTTGAAGCCAGTGTGGGCTACATGAGTTCAAGGACACACTAAACTACATAGTAAGACTTTATTTCAGAAAAACAAACAGGCATAAAAACAAACAAATGAACACTAAATAATTAAAAAGTTAAAAATGGAATTGTCTCTGGCAACGTTGCAGTCATAGTATAGCACCAGCCTGAGATGTGAGGGACATATCACAGGGGTAAAATCTCAGGAGTCATCAAGCCATCAGATAAATACGTGAATGAAATATGTCTTTTGCTGTACCCTAGCAAAAAGTGCTTCTTTATTGGTCATTATGTTTATGTTATGCCAAAGTACCTGTAAGGCCGCCTACTGTTCTGTATGCATTTTCTTTCCCCCTCTGGGTGACCTAATTGATATGTTAATCAATGCTCTCCTCTCTAAAAAATTGTAAAACCTACCCTAATGGATACATTAACCATTGTTGCCCTCTACACATAACAGATGTGGTGCTAAAATAAGCTAACAAAAGATTGTTAATTACTGCTAGACTTTTCTGTTCTCTGCTAAGAAAAACAAAGATCTTCCTCATTAGCAGATTTCCTGATCCATGCCCATAACCCCTTACTTTGTAAACTGTGATATGTACATAAAGGCTGCAAGTATAGAAGATCAACACACAGCTTTTGCAATCTCCAACTGCACTGTATCGCTGGGCCCAGGATAAAATAAATCAGCGCTGCTTTTTTTAAAAGATGCTTTTGCTTCATTTTTTAACTCAAGTTTGGGGCTTGTTTGTGGATTACAAGATTTGGGGATCACTTGGGATTACTGGGGGACCCCCCAAATTATTTTTTCACCGATCAATCAGCTAAACACCTGTTAAGTATTTGGGTTTTTTTTTTTTTTCCTGTTTGTAATCTGAGTGCACACATTTATAACTGCAGATAAAATGAGACAACTTCTGGGGGCCTTTTTTGCCTGTTTTGTAATTTAGGGCTTTTGGGGCCCATTTGTAACTTTAGGCTTTGATCCATGTGGGGATTTTGCCCATTTGTAATTGGATGCGCACAGTGACTGCAGATGAGCTAGGGCTCCTGCACTAGACTCTGGGGGCTTTCACCCATTTGTAATGTGGAGGCTTAGGCCCATGTGTAGGGTTTAGGCCTGTGTGTGTGTGTGTCCTAGGCTCATGTGTAGGGCTTAGGCCCATGTGTGTGGCCTAGGCCCCTGTAGCAGACCTAGGCCTGTTGTGGGGTGTTGGGGCCCATTTGTGTTCCTTTAGCTTGCCAAACTGGGGACAGAAAAACCTTCGTTTGTGTCTTTAATGTTGGTTTTGTCTTTTGTGGTGCCTTGTTTAATGTTTTAGTCCTCAATTGATTACTTGTAACCTCGGCATGCCTTTTAAAAAGTATTTTTCTTTCTGGTTAAAATGTGAATATATGTGCGCATATATATGTATATTTATGGTTTTTGAAAATCATATTAACTTTACCAAGTAAAACCAGATCATACTGTAATTGAGCCAGTTAAAAAGATTGCAGTTTTTAAAAATGTAGCATTTTAATGTGGTAAAAAGACATAAAATGATTAAATATGTTTTAGACTACTAAAAAGTTCATTTCAAGGATTTTGTTAAAGGTTTTAATGTTGTCTAAAAAGTACAAAAAGGTAATTGACTGGTAATAAGTTTAAAAAAAGTGGTTTTGTCTTAAAATAAAAATGTAAAAAAGAAATGCTTTCTGTAGCATGGCTATCAAGAGCAAAGAGCCCGGGCTGGGGATTTAGCTCAGTGGCATAAGCACCTGTCTTGCAAGCAGGCAGTCATGAGTTCAATCCCCGGTACCGATAAAAAGGAAAAAGACCAAAAAAAAAAAAAAAAAAAAAAAAAAAGAGCAAAGAGCCCAACAATATAATTTACAATATTATGAGTCTGAGGTAGAAAAATATCCAAAAATGCTATAGATTGTAAAGACAGAGTTGAGATTTTTATTGCTAAAAAAAACAAAAAGTAGAGAAAAAGAAACAATTCATCTTGTACTGGAAAAAGCCAATCTAAATTTAAAAGAAATAGCTACTGCGCTTAATGTGATTGGTGATTATAGAGACAAAATACAAGTTCTTGCATGGTGCTGTGGACATCTGGGAGATTATGTGGCACAATTAATTTTGTTACCTATGAAAAAGCCCTTTTTTTGTTAAGTAGTAATTTCAGTAAAACAATGGCCTGCCACATGGCACCTTAGGACAAAAAGTGATGGCGAGCCAGCCAGGAGAAAAAAAGCAAAACAGAAAAAAGGGTAGAAGTGATACAGAATTTCAAAAGAAATTAATGCTAAGAAGAAATTTGTGTTTTTAATCATATGGCAAAGTTTGGCCTAAGAGATGAAAGTTTATTTGAATGAACAAAAGCTTTATATGGTCTAAGGCAAAGATTCAGGTGAGATTGATATAGTGGAATGGAACTTGCGACCTACTATGTCCACAAATTTGTGTTCTCTAAAGTCAAAGAATGAATTTTACAAACAATAGAGGTTAAAAGTAGAATATATTTATTGAGAGAAAGAAAGCCTCTGTCCGAAGAGAGATGAAAGGGTCCTGAGTGGGTTGCCAGGAACTCTGTCTTTTTAAGGGACTTTTATGGAGTAATACCATGGGTTTAAGGTGGGAACTCACAAGGCAGATGGACATAAGGTGGGGCATAACTATAGTTAGCCAATAAGATCAATATTCAGGTCAAATTTATTACATTAGGGACAAATGGGAAAGCAAGACACATTGGAAGCAGACATTCTTAGAGTTGTGACCTTTCTCCTTGGGGGATGGGACAGTGACTCCAGGGTGATAGGGAACTAATTAGAATATCAGTCTTTAAGAATTTGGATGCATTTGTTTGATCTTCTGTCTTGAGGCCTGGCCCATAGCAAGAGGTGTCCAGTCTCCCCCACAGTTGTAAGATATCTGCACTGGCTCCTTTGAGGACCTAGCCCTGTCTCACTGTCTATAATGTTTCTAAGTAACTCAGCTGCCTGCAACAAGATGACCAAGACAGGTTCAAATTCAGTCCTTATTTTAAAAGTTAACATTTTCATTCAACATGCATTTTTTATATTAATTTTCCAATTTTTATTTATTTATTTATTTATTTATTTATTTATTTATTTATTTATATTTGAGACATGGTCTTGCTGTATTTTTCAGGGTGGCCTTGAATTCACTATGTAGCCTTGGCTGGCCTCAGTCTTGCAGGGATTCTTCTGTCATAGCCTTCCAAGTGCTGGGATTACAAGCAGGCACCACCACATGGCCCAATTTTTGAATTTTAAATAGTGTGTCAAAATATTAATTATAAATTACACTGGGACTGCAGTGCCAATGATAGGCATGTATGTTCACACTTCTCTCTTACAAAGCCAGTGAGAAGGGTGAAAGTTTGCACTCCTGCCTCCCTCCATTGTTCCTGAACTTTGAAACTGGCTAGATGAGTCTGAGTTGGGCTCCTCCCTTCCTATATTGCACCAAGATGGCATGGTCTGCTAGAGAAATGCGAGCTCATGCATCTCCTTTCTTCCATTGCCTAGATGGCTTACCTGGTGTGAGAAGTCTGAGTTCATGCTCCTCCTTTCCTCCATTTTCCCAAGACTCTGTGTCTGGCCAGAGGAGGAAGGTCAGCAGGAAAAGCATTCTGAATTTATGCTTCTCCCTTCTTCCATTGCCCCAGAACAGCATAGATGGCAAGTGGAGTTTTGCTCCTCCCTTCCTCCAACAACTCAGAGCAGAGTGACTGGCAAGAGTAGTGAGAGTTTAGCTCCTCCCTTACTGCTTCGACATAGGACCACACAACTAGCAAGAGGAATGACAGCACTGCAATTGTAAGGTGTTATTCCCAACACCGACACCACTACCAAAGAAATAGGCCCTAAATCAGGTAGATAGGTAGACCAAGAACCACACACATCCAGGAGCCATCCCAAGGAAGGAACACCTCCTATAAAAAGCCTTGACACCAGCTATAAGGTTATCTAACATAAGAAATCTATAATTATTGACACAGAAAACAAAATAAAATAGAAAATAGAAGATGACTAGACAAAGACATAAAATGAAATCCCAAATGCCCAGCTCACCAAGAGAAATAGAGGAACCCAGAGCACAAAGAAATAGAGGAAATAGGAAGCTAACAAGTGAAATACACTGAAATGAGAGCAGCAGCAGAAGTGAAAAAAACAAATGGAGTGACCATAGAAAAAAGTAATCTCCAAGTTGCAAAAAGAAATGACTACCATATTAAGTTATTAAAGCAGACATAGATAAATGTATACAGGAGCTCAGGAGAATGATGGAAACCATGAATGCCAAACATAGGCAAGAAATGGAAACAATGAAACAGATACAAACAGAAATGCAGGAGACTAAAATCTCCATTGGAAGTATATGCAGCAGATTGAATGAAGTAAAAGATGGGATAACATGTTTTAGTAGACAGGAATGCAACTAGTGACCAGGAAAAAAAAAGGGTAACTTAAAAATCGCAAGAGATCATGAAAAATCAATCCAACAGCTGCAAGTTGAAGCAAAAAAGAACAACATAAGTTTGAGTGGAGTCAGTGAAAAAACTAGAGACAGTAGAAAACTATTAAAAACCTCTTCAATGAAACAATGGCAGGAATCTTTCCAAATATGGATAAAGAATTGGACTATATATAAATGAAACATGTACAACTCTAAATAGCCATAATCAAAATAAAGCATTATAACCAAAATAAATCTACACCAAGGCATATGTTCATCAAGATTCCAGAAATTCAACTCAACAATAAAATATTTAAAAGCAGCCAGGGAACATAAACATATCACATATAAAGGAAAGCCCATTAGCACCACAACAGACTTCTCAACAAAACCCTCAAATTAAGAAGAACTTGGAGTGAGGTATTTTAAGGAAAACAATCTTCAGCTTATATTGATGTACCTCACAAAGGCATCTTTTAAAATTGATGGAGAAATAAAATATTTCCTTCACAAAGAAAGACTGAAGAAATTTATGACTACCAAACCAGCTCTGCAGAATGCTTTGAAGAACATATTAGAAAGAGATAATGAAGACTACAAACACAGCAACATCAATAGAAAGAATCCACCAGCCAGGACAATAAATTAAACAGAGAAGAAGTACAGGAAGCAAACAAACAACATGAAAACAATTTGAAAAAGATAAGCCAATCCATATGCATTATAATCTTTATAGTAAATGCTCTGAACTCCTCATTCAAAAGAAACAGACTTGCAGAATGGACTATAAAGCAAGATTCAACAATATGCTGCATTCAAGAAACGCATTTAATCTAAAATAAAATTCATAGACTAAAAGTCAGAGGATGGAAAACAATTCTCCATGTCACAGAAACCCAGAAAATATCAGGGTTAGATAGCTATTCTACTTGCAGGCAACATGAATTTTAAGACAAAACTGATCAAAAGAGATAAAGATGGTCACTGCATACTTGGTAAGGGAAACTCCAAGAAGAAGAAGAGACAATAATCATAAATATTTATAAACCAAATACAGGTCCATACAACTACATAAAACAAATATTAAAAGAAAAACCAAATAAACACTAATGCAATAGTAATGCAGAGCATTATAAAAGCACTCTCACAAACAGATAGATCAACTAGACAAAAAATCAACAAAGAAATGTTAGAATTAAACCAAGCCTGTGAACAAGTACACCTGGTAGATGTCTACAAAATGTTCCACACAAAAAATCAGAATACATATTCTTCTCAGCTGTTCATGAAATATTCTCCAAAATTGAAAATGTATTAGTTGATAAAACATGTTTAAATAAACGGAGGGGAATGGAAATGATCACACAATATTATCTGACCATAGCCCAATGAAACTCGAAATCACTGACGAAAGAAGTCACAAAGATTATATAAACACTTGGAAATTAAATAACATACATTTGAACAACCCAATGGGTTACAGAGGAAGTTAAATACAAAATTAAACAGTATAAACAATTAAGTGATAATGCCTATTCAACATATCAAAATTTATGTGAAACCATGAAAGCAGTCATAGGAGGGAAATTTGTATCAATGAGCTCATACCTCGGGAAAACATAATGAGCTCAAATAAACAACATAATATTTAAACTCACACTTCTTGAAAAAGAACAACAAATAAAACCCAAACTCATATGAGGGAAGAAATTATATAAAGTTAAGAGAAGAAATTAATGCAATAGAGACTAAGAAAAAAGGAAAAAGGAAATAAATGGTGGCTTGATAGGAAACTGGATAGAGAACCTCTCTGGGGAAAATAGTTCAGATGAAAAACTATAAGAGACAGAGACAGCCTGAGATCTCCTCCACACACCTGTCTGAAAGAAACCAGAAACACAACAAAAGCAAAAGATAAGACAAAACCTCCAGCCACTGACCCTGGGAAAATAAGCCCAGGAGAGGTAAATATAGAAGAAAATCAGTCCAGCAATCATGCAATGTTAGCCACAACATCAGCAGACATAAATAAATACATTCGTAACTTCATAGATGAACTTAAACCTGAAATTATAACCCAAGTGAGGCAAGAAATAAAAAGGTTAGTTAAGGAAATAGTAAGCCCCTCTCAAGAAAACACAGAGCAAAGATGGGAGGAACCCAGAAAAGGAAGAGAAACCTTTGGTGAAGAATATAAACAAAATCTAAAATACATGAAACAGATCCAAAGAGACTACCAGGAAACTAAAATCTCCATTGAAAGTTGGCAAAATGCCTTGACAGAAACTAAAGTTAGCCTTTTGAAACTTGAAGAGAGATTTACAAGGTGTGATCATGAAAAAAAGACCTATTAAAAATAACAAGGAACCAAGATATAACAATTCAAGAGGATCTATAACTTAAGAATAAAAAACCTAAGTGAAGAAGCAGGAGTAACCACAAACGAATTACAAAGACTAATCACAGAAATAATTAAGGAAAACTTCCCAAGCATAAGAAAAAGAAATGATATCCAGATAAGTGAGGCATATAGAACTCCAGCCAAACACAACCAAAACAGATCTACACCCAGACATATACTAATCAAGATTTCAGAAATCATCCACAAGAGCAGAATATTAAAAATGGCCAGAGAAGGGGCTGGAGATTTAGCTCAGCGGCATAAATGCCTGCCTTGCAAGCAGGCAGTCGTGAGTTTGATCCCCAGTACCGATAAAAAGGAAAAAGACAAAAAAAAAAAAATGGCCAGAGAAAAGAAGCAGATCACCTACGAAGAACAAATCATCAAAATAACGACAGAATTATCAACACAAACACATTAAATCAAGAAAAGCCTGGATGTAATAGTCCAAGCCCTGAATGAAAATAACTCCAACCAAGATTAATATACCCTGAAAATCTCTCACTCAAAATTAATGGAGAACCAAGATGTTTCCAAGACAAAGAGGAACTGTGGGAGTTTGTGGCCACCAACCCAACCCTACAGAAAATAATGAAGGATATTCTAGAGAGAGAGAAAAAAAATACCAGGATTCCAGCAACAGTGGCAGAGAGGCCTCAGTGAAAAAGGAGGACAGTGGAAAGAAGGAGAAAAATGGACAAATAATAGCAGAAAAATAGAATAGCAGAGTTGAGGCAGAGAAGGTGGGCTATAATTTTTAACATAGATAGCCTAGATGCACTAACAAAAAGAAACACAGGCAGAGTAGATTAGGAGGCAGGATCCATCAAGATGATTTGAACAGGAAATATACTCAACCTTAAAGAAGGTTAATAAACTGAAAGTCAAAGATGAGAAAAAGAAGCTCTAAGTAACAGAGAACCAGAGAGAAATAGGGACAACTTGTCCAGAAGCCACAGATAGGTTGGAAAGTTATGATATTTTTGTGCAGTATAGAACTACAAAGCTAGAAGGAAAGAAAACCTTGTGGCTTTAATAAGTAAAAGAGTACAACTCAAGATCAAGCTCAGGGGTAAAAAGGTTCAGCACCACTCAGATAGATAACGGGTTGCCCCTTTAATCTAAAAACTAAAGGAGTTAGTGGGACCCAAAATATACAAAGCATCCTGAGAAAGGGAAGGGTGAGGAATTGCCTAAAAAAGGAAGGCAGAGGACACTGTTAATAGTATATCAGGATTTAAAAGCCATAGTAATCTTGTCACTCTACTTAGTTTGATTTTATTTTGTTCAGCTCAGTCTACTCATTAGATTTGAGGGCACAGATACCTATCCTCAAAATAACAAGCTATATCATGTTAACTATCCTTAATTTCCTATTAACTTAAACTGAAACCCTCTTACATTGTCTTAGTATGACTGATCTTATTTTAAGCTGGTTTGCTAAACTGCTGTTTTGCCTTGACTGATTGTATTTGAATTTGGTATGCTTGATAACATAGAGTCTAAGAGTAGAGGCAACCACTCTGAAGATGATAAGGTGTAATAACATACCTATTCTGGTTTGATTATTAACTGCTATTAAAGTCCTACAATGTCTCCAAAGTTGTGTTTTTATTAAAGTAGCTATGTAATGCTATGTTCAATTATTATATGGCTAATGATATGGACAACTCTATTGAAAATAACAAGAGAAAGCATAGTAACTACTGTAGATCATCTAATAATGTGGTTTTATATGTCTTTTCCATTTCATGTTTTTCTAAGAATTTGTTTTTTTGTCTTGTTATGATCTGTTTTTCCCTATAATACAGAAAGGATAGATATACATATAGAGATTCACACAGGGGGAGAATTTCTAAACAGTTTACAGGAACAGATCATATAATGCATGAGTAACGAACAGGTATTCTGAAGAAAGACACTAAGAAACTCAGTGCTAATTCTGTAACATTATGATATAAAATCTAGCAAAACTGTTATATACTGTTCAGAGTGATATTACTCTAGTCTCTTATGTTCAATTTCAGCATACATAAAGATAAGGACAGTTACTATGAAGAGAATGAGGGACATTATGGCAGTCACTATTGACTTCTCCAATGTGAGGTCTTGAAGACCTAAAAAGCCTTCATCACCCTGTTATGACCAGATTAGTTCTATAATATTCAGTATGTATTCACTGTTTGTGAAGATGGGGACAACTATTTGGAAGAAAACTAGAGACAATAGGACAGACAGTGAAGATCTCCAGTGGACTTGCTTTGAAATCAGTATTTCTTAAAATTGTTTCTTTATGATCTGTTTTGTTCTGTTTAATCTTACCCTCTTTAAGATATGGTCAATTCTTTTGAAGATAGCAAGAGGCATTATAGTAGCCATTGTTGATTACCTTGTTTTTTTTTTTTACATCATATACTATGTCTATTCTTGTTTTAACTGACTCCATTTTGCTTTGTCACATTCAGTTTTATTTTCTTCAAACAAAGTAATAATAACTGTAGGAGTAATAAAACCTAAAATGTATAATTGTTATTATACAACGTTGATAACCATTGTTGATAAACTTGTACTCTGTTCTACACCATGTGCTACGTCTATCCTTGGTATTGACTGACAGCTTTGTTTTGCCATATTTGACTGTATTCTCCCCCCCCCAAAGAAAGTAATAAGCACTAAGGAGTAATAAAATCCAAGATGTGTAAATTTTGTTGTAAAAAAGAGAGGGAAAAAAAAAAAAGAAAAGGAGCTCTAACGGATATAACAGCAAGTGTGTTTGGGGGTGTTAAATAGCTGACTTTATCAATGTTTTTGGAACATTGAACACAGCTGTTTGCAGTCTCCCTGTTTGAATGTCCACCTTGTGTTCTTTGATACTGTGATTTGAGGAACTATTTTCAAGAAAATAGTGTGTAATCTACTAGCAGGTAATTTCTTACTGTTATGGTTTTTTGTTTTGTTTTGTTTTGTAGTTCTGTATTGCGTGTACCCTTACGCCGCTTTGGTTTGTTTTGTGTTTTTCTCTTTTTCCTCTTAAATAAAAAAAAAATTGTTATTATAAAAAAGAGAGGAAAAGAAAGTGCTCTAAAGGATATAACTGCATGTATGTTTAAGTGTGTAAAATAGATAACCATATTACTAAGATTTTGTTGGATCTTCAAACAGAACTGTTTGCAGTCTCACTGTTTAAATGTCCACTTTATATGCTTTAATTTTGTAACTTGAACAGTGACTTCTAAGATGACAATAGGTAACCTATCAACTAGTGATTTCTTACTGTTTTTTTGATATTTTGTGTTACTTCTACCCTTTTTTCTGTTTGCTTTTTTTCCTCTTTAAATAAAAATCCTTTATTAAAAAAAGGAAAACAGCACAAAAAACAAATGAGTCAAAACAGTGACATAGCTGCACCCATGTTTATAGCAGTACAATTTTTAATAGCCAGATCTTGGAAACAACCTATGTGTCCAACAACTGAGGAATGGATAAAAAAGTTGTGGTACTTTTATACAATGGAGTGCTACTCAGCTATAAAGAATGATCACATTGAGATTATAAATAAGTGGATGCAACTTGAGACCAAACTCATAAGTGAAATAAACCAAACTCACATGTATAAATATCATATAGTCTCCCTAGTGTAATAAATGATGAGTACATAAAAGTTTATGGCAATCATGATTCCCCATTACATTGCTTTAAAGCCTTGTAATGTTTCCATTCATTAGTTGGAATGGTTTTATCCTGGATTGTTTGATTTTAATATCTGTGATGGTATGAACAGCTATTTTCAAGAAAACAAGACATTATAATAGCCAGTGCTGATTTAAAATTATCTTGTTTTTGAAGTCCTACCATACTTTTATTTTTCTGTTTCCATTGGTTCTATCATGTTGTGTCTTATTGGATTTTATCATGTGTAGTAGTATAAATAAATTTTTATGGACAATGAGATAATATAGTAACCATTGTTCATTTTCTGTTATTTGGTTCTGAATGCCCTGTAATACTTTCATTCTCTTTAATGGTTTTATACTATTTTTTTATGTTTGATACTATTGTGTATGAAGGCATACTCAACTATTTCAAGGAATGAGACATTATGGTAGCTACTGTTATATCATGTTGTCTTGTGGTGAAATACTCTGTTGCTTAAATTGTTCTATTCCGATCTGCTTTGTTATACCCTCTTTTATCTTAATCTCTTTAAAATAAAAAAATTAAAAAGTTAGTTCTGTGAAAAACTAAATAATAAAAATGATAGAGCACTAGCTAACCTTATCAAAAAGAGGAAAGAAAAAACATAAATTCAAGCAATTAGGAATGAAAAGGGGTAAATCAGAACAGATTTCAGAGAAATCCAGAAGATCATTACTACCTACTATGAGAGCATATATTCTAATTAGATGGGAAAAAGAGAAAATAGATACATTCCTTATGAAACTGAATTGCCAAAGCTAAATCAAGAAGATATAAAAATCTGAAATAACCTGATATCAATCAATGAAATTGAAAATGTAATTAAAACTTTACCAACAAAGCAAAGCCCAGATCCTGATGAATTCACTGTTGAATTCTACAAGAAAATTTAGAGAAGGGCTAATTCGTTAATGCTAGAAATCTTTAAAGAAAGAAAGTGCCCAAAAGGACAGTACTACTGGGATAGGGGAAGGGAAACAAGAAAGAAAGAAAAAGATTATATGTATGTTGGTAAACAAATATGAATTTATGTATGCATATGTATGTTAGGTATATAACTATACAACTAATCTCTCAATTCATCAAAAAGAACAATTTGTGCTGTCATTGCTTGGTTGATTTCTCTTGCATCTAGATTTTGTAACCTGAACAATTAGTTCTGAGTTCTGATAACAATGTGCAACGTATTAACTAGTGTTAATTCTCTACTTTTTCTTTCCTTTTTATGAAATTCTATATCCTTTCAATATTTTTTTCTGTTTTGCTTTTTAAAATAAAATTTTCAAAAAGATTGAAAGGTAACTAAAATCACACCTGGAAACAGGTATTACCCTGTTTCAAAAAACAGAGATGAGCACAACCAAAATACAAAACTATAGGCCAATCTCCCTAATGAATACCGGTGTAAAAATTCTTAATAAGGTACTGGCAAATGGAATGAAGCAAATCATCAAGAAAATTTTACCTCATGACAAAGTAGGATTTATCCCAAGAATGAAGGAATGACTCAATATATGCAAAAAATAAATGTATTACACCATATTAGCATAACCAGGGACAAAAATCACATAATCACCTCAATGGATATGGAAAAAGCAAAGGCCAAAACACATTTATACTAAAAATCTTACAGAAAATTGGAATTGATGATTTTTACCTCAATCTGATAAAAGCTATCTATGACAAAACAACAGCCAACACTATACTAAATGCACATTTCATTCTAAAATGGGGAACAAGGCAAGGTTGTCCATCATCACCACTACTGTACAATGTAGTTCTGGAAACATTATCCAGAGCAATTAGAAAAGAGAAAGAAATAAAAGGAATATTGATAGGAAAGGAAGAATCTAAATAAGCATTAGTTGCAGATGACATGATAGTCTACATTAAAGACCGAAATACTTCATCCAAAAACTCAGAGATTTAATATCCAAATTCAGTAGCATAGCAGGATACAAATTCAGTACGCAGAAATTAATAGCATTCCCTGTACACAAGCTACAAACTCACAAAGAAAGAGATTAGGGAAAACACAGTCTTCAAAATAGTATGAAAAATAAAATGCTTAGGAATGATTTATAACCTAACAAAGGTTATAAAAGACCTGTAAAGTGAAAATTTCAGTATCCTTAAAAAGGAGATTGCAGAGGATATCATAAGAGAAAGTATGTAAAAATTTTGAAGATATAGGTTCAGACAGAGACTTCATGAAGAAAACACAGTCTGCAAGGGAAATATTACAAAGAATGAATAAATGAACTAATTGAAAAGATTTTGCACATCAAAAGAAATCACCAGTAGAATAAAAAGACAAACCACAGATTGCGAAAAAATTATAGCCAATTGTCCTTCAGACAAAGAATTTATATCTAGAACATAAAAAAACTGAAAAAAATCAGACTCTCTAAATTCAAAAGCTCAATCCAAAAATGGGCATCTGAGATGAAAATACACTTCTCAGATGAGGAAATTCAAGTGGCAAATAAATGCATGAAAAAATGTTCAACACCGTTTGTCTTTCAAAAGATGCAAATTAAAACAACATTGAAATTCCTTCTCACCCCAGAAACAATGGCTGTCATCAGCAAATCAACTGATAACAAATGCTGGAGGCGCTGTGGAGAAGAAGGACACTTTCCACTATTGTTGGGGGTATAGGTCAGTGAAATCACCATGGAAATCGGTGTGTAGATTCCTTAAAAAACTAGGATTAGAGGTCCCATTTGACCCAGGTATCCTCCTTCTCAGTGTTTTCCCAGAAGAATCAAAAACATCAAACCACAGTGATAGATGTGCAGCCATGTTTATAACAAAATAATTCATAATAGCTAAATCTTAGAAATGCCCCAAAATCCATCAACTGAGGAATGGATAAAAAAGGTACATTTTAAAAAATATAATGGAATATTTTTACATAATGGAACACTACTCAATCACCAAGGAGGGCAAACTGGAGGTTTTTATAGGCAAATGGGTACAATGTGAGACCAAAATCATAATAAATCAGATTCATAGGTGTAAATATCATATTGTGTCACTAGCATGAGAAACTGAAAGAGTAAATAAGAAAAAAAATTCCAATACGTGCTGTGAACCGAGAAGAGACTGTACAAAAGAAAAGACAAACTGTGATGAGGGAAAGGGGAAAGGAAGAGAGGGAAAAAGAAAAAAAAATCGTATAGTTAAGATAGTTAAGGTCATTATACAGCTAGTCTCTCTTAATTCACTGAAAAGAAAGTTTTGTGCTACTATTTTTTGGCACCTATATTTTGTACTGTAAATTTCTAGTAAGAAGACAACAATATGCATCTGTTAATTATTATAACTGTCCTACTAACCTGTTTTGAACCTGTTTCATTGTTAATTTTATATTTTTGTCTTTAAAATAAAATTTTAAAAATATTAATTATCTTTCTAAATTTTTCTAAGGAGCTGTCCCTGGATGGCTTTGAGTTTGGATATTATGCTAAATACCTGAAAATACCCTTTTGATCAGCAAAAAGCACAGGAGAAATTCTCTCTCTGACTTGTGCCTTTGCAGGGACTAGTTTTTTGCTGAGGAAGTACAGTAGAATTAGTCTGCCTTTTTGTCACATCTTTGTCATCTGTCCAGTCCTTCCAAAGGAACAGGACTAGATAACTGGATTAAAGACAGAACTTGAGCTTGTGATTCTCCTATCTCAGTGTTGACATGACAGGTGAGGACTAGTCATTTGGCTCTACTTCAGTTTCTTATGCATCAACCATTGGTCCTGTCCTTGCTTTACAATTACTCCAGAATCTGGAGACACAAAGACAGATAAAACAGAATCTCTACATCAAAAAAATTCAAGTTTAGCATGTAAGATGAATTAGAAAAAGTACTCAGAAGCCAGTTTGATATTGCTTTTGAGATATATACAGATTAGTAAGACCAAAACAATACTTCAAGAATCCTAAATCAATTATTATCCAACATCTATCATTGGCTCTCCATGTATATCAAATATCCTTTAATATTCATGTACCTCTGGAAACTGGAATAAGGAGTCTAAGACACCTCAAGGCTAATGGTTAAAGAAAACTGAGTTTCTTAGCTGGGTATCATAGCTGCCTATTGACTAAAATTTCCCATCTCTGTTATTCACTTTGAATATAGCAAAGGAATTCCAACTTTACCATGGCCTTTCCTTTCTAGGGTACTCTATCTTTTCAACTGTAAGATTTTCACAAAAGAGTGTTCTTTGTAGTCACTTAGTTCAAAGGTATTGTACAGGCATAATGTAGCACCTCATTGCTCAAGGAATGAATTGTGCATACAGTGACTTTGATGCCTCAGTTTTCAAAGCAATACGATGGGACTCAGTTGGGTAGACTGACCGATCAGTCACTTTGCCTGTGAATCACCTTTTCAGAGCATCAATCTATCTACAAGTGCCATGCAAAATTATCACTTTCTAAGTATGCCTTTCAGAGTATAAAATGTTAGATGATATCTTTAGTTTACTTTCCTACTGTCAGAAAAATTCTTTCAAGGAATTTTGCGTCTCTGTTCATATTGGGCAACTCCATTGGTAAGAATATCTGGTTTTATGTTCTGCTCATTTAGGAGCAGGAACCAGACCTTCTTTAGAAACTATTATATCCCAGGTATCTAGCATAGGAGAGGGACTCAAAAATACTGATAGAAAGGAAGACGAGAGAAAGGAAGAAAGAAGGGAGGACATTTGCCTCTAGTAGTATCTGCCATCGAATATGATATTGTTATTACCTCCTTTGGTGATCAAAGATCATTTAATATCAATTTCTTCTTCAAATCCAATTGGTTTCTGATAATATGTCACCTTTTTCCAGTTATGGGTACATCCACAGTAAATACCAAGGCTTCGAAGCCCAAAAGATTCTGCCCTTTGGACTAGATGTTTAACTTCTAGTTTGTCTGCGCATAAAGCTGGAACCAGTGGAGGTCTCTTGGGGCAACAGCAATGTTTTGAGGGTAAAACTCGCATATATGATGGTGATGGAGCAGATGCTAGTTGGTTGGGTAGGTGCAAGACAAAGTAAAAGACATATTAAGATGGTAGAGGCATTCTGGACTGGGGCAAGAAGCCCAAGGTGCTTGCTTTATGAGTAAAGATAAAATTTAGACTTTGTTATGCTTCTCTTAGGTTACATATGGCAGACAGCTTGATCAAGCTGAAAAGCCCAAAGCTGTTTGGGCACTCTTCTGTATGTAAACTATCTTGTAACCGCTAAATCCCATAATAAAATTATTTAATTTACAGAACCACAGAACCACATACGAATATAGCTTGTCATTTCTTAACAAAGTAGAAGTGAAATAGGTCAGCGAACGGGGAATGCAATTCCCCTAGAAAACCTTGAATTTTCAGTAGAAGCTGAAACTGGAAGGATGCTAGTTCTGTCACTTTGCTTGTTACTTTGCATTTCATTTCCTTCATCTGTAAAATGAGGGAAATACCACCTGACTTTTCTGGAGTGATCCAATAAGAATAGATATGGAAGCAGTCTGTAGTTTGCAAAGTGATGTAGTAAATGTATGTTAATGATAAGAAGGTTGATGATGGTGATGATTGTTGATACTACTGCTGCTACTGAAATGCATATTTCTTATTTCCCATTTTCTGCATTTCATAAGGTGTTTTAAAAGCATGTTAATACCACTCCCATTTTACAAATTACGTACAAAAATATTTGGCTTGATCAATAATCAATACTGTTCAATTCTCATATCAACAGGAGAGATCCCCTCCTTTTACTCACTCTAAGCCCACACTCAATGATGAAGACTTAGGAAGCTACTCATTCAAGACATTCATTTTACAATTCAATCACATTCAGCTCTAGGATCATTAGATTCATTACTTCCTGCATCATGGAGTCAGAAGACAAGACCCCAGAGAAAGACAGATTTAGATCAAAGTGAAGGTTATAGAATTCCTAGAATATTTTCAGTCTCATCTGTTGCCATTATCATCATTGTCACCATCAACACTGGTATTATTATTATTAATATTGATATTAGTAGAGGATATATAAGAGAGTGGGGGGTCACTACCAAGGAGACATAACACAAGAAATGATTACCTAAAAGATAACAAGGTCAATTGAGGAGATAGGAAATAGAACATTTGGAGATGAGCATTGTGGTAGGACATAATCTCATGATTTGCTCTTCAGCCTAAACTCAGTTACTCACCATTCTGGCCTATAAGAGGAAGAGAGGCCTATTCCTATGGCCAAATTTATGTTATACCCAGGACTATCCTTTTCCTTACAGGTAGTATAATTCAATTTGGACAAATGGCCCTCTTTTGAGGGATGACTTGACTGGATTTTAGTACACTGCTTTTCATAGTAACTGCTCTCTCACACTATTTATTTGTTGCTTACTGACGATGAGTATTTTCTCAGTCTTAGGTGAAATGTTATGCAAATAGCTTTAAGCATTTTTGCTCCGCCTTCCTTAATTCCAATCAGACAGCTGTCCCCAGGCATTTCTGTGAGAAATCCTGGAGTTCCTTGTCACACTGCTCTGAGGGAAGCTTCTTGCACACTTCTAGCCTTCTGAGAAGGGAACCTGAAGATGAGATTAGTTTGTGCCTCCGACAGTACTCCATCAAGCCAGGCAACGTGGTGGAAACTTGTGGGTGTGATGCAAATGTGAGCACCAGTCTCTTCATCTGGTCTGTAGTCTTGGTGTCCATCACTGACACATTTCTCAGATACCATGGATAGAGGTAGATTCTGTACTAGGCAACGAGCACAGGTTATGTTGGTGAGAAGAGTCTGCAGCATGGCAATGCTGCATGTAGCTGGGGCCCCTGATGCCAGGTTCAGCCCAAGCCAGACTGGATCCTGATAAAATCTTTCTGGATATAGTTGGCTGATTCTCAGTAAGCATTTCAGGACCATCAGGAAGCTCATCTCCAGAAAACTACTCCCCAAGTCATATTCCACATTAAGTCAACTGTTTTTCAGCTGCTAACGCACCATGGTCCACATCAACTCCTTCCTTGCTTTTTTTAGTTTCTGTGCCCTGCCTCTCTGAGTAGCCTCTCAGAACTTGAATGGCTTCACTTATTAATCACAACATCTATAACAGAAAAGAAGAGGTAGGAAGAAGTTTCAGGGTCATTCCCCCCTCAGTCAGCAGCAAATCCTTAGAAAGTAAAAAGGCCACTGAAGAAGAAAAATCCCAGAAGCATATCTTCTTTTGAAGGAGGCTAATTCATTTTACTTAAATATTGTACTGATTCATAAAAAGATAGAATTTACAAATATTGAATTTGTAAAACCCAATTTTAAGACAAGCAAAGAGTCAACTTCAATGTCCAAATTTTTTTTAACAAATATTGTTTTTGTACATAAACAGGGAAATTTCCTGGAAATACTAATTGTGCAAACTTGAGCAAGTTAGCTTCTCTTATTTCATCTGTAAAATGAGTAATAAACCACACTTTCTAACAGTTTTGTGAGGACAAACTGAAACCAATCATTAAAAGCACTCGGTAGTTTGCTAATCAAGTATGAAAATATAGCATAGGCTAACATTCACTTGTATTCCAGTTTTCAGTTTTCTTGACCTCTCTATCTTAGGGGTCAGAAAACTTTTAAATATGAGGAAAACAGTAAATATTCAGGGCTTTGTGTGTTATTTAGTCTCTGACACAATTAATCAGCTCTGTTTTCCTAGCACAAAAGCTGTGATAGATAATAATGAATGCTTACGGATGGCTGTGTTTCAATATTTTGTGAACACTGAATATAAAATATAACAATTCAGTCAAGAATTGGGACTGTATGGAAAGAGAATATAGTAGGCAGGGACAGACAGAGACTTGTGTCCTGGTGAAAAAGAGGAAATGGAGAGACCATGCTTGGGTTGTGCTTGGGTTTGCTTGAAAAACACTAAAATGTTAAATATTTTGAGGCCTAGTAGTTACTACAGAAATCTGGCAGTCCAAGGCAGTTTGGTGACACAGATTCCATCAAGATGATCCACTTGTGCTAATTGTGCAAGCTAACCAACAGCCTAAAGACTAAAAAATCCTCTACCTCAAGGCTCATGGAGAGATTGAAAGGAGCCACACACACTTCAATAAAAACAACTCACAAACACCACGCTAGGGGCTTTCCAGCTCTGGACCCCCCTTTTCTTTGGAGAAATCTGTTTTGCTCCTTTGCAATAAAATTCCGTTTCCCTTAGCAACTTCCTAGGACTCTTTTCTTCTATTTTTTTTTTAATTTTAAAGAGAATAAAACCAAGAAAAATAAAACAATAAAGCCAATCAAAACAAACCAGGATAAGTGACACAGGACCTCAAAACAATGGGAAATCAACAATGGTTACCATCATGCCTTTTCTTGTATTCAAAATAGCTGCAGATATCATCAGACATAGTAGAAATCAAACAAAGCAGAGCAGAATAGAATCAATAAAAACAAAACAATACAGTGAAGGACTTCAAAATAAGATAGTAGTAAATCCCAAATGACTACCATAATATATCTTCTTATCTTTGAAACGACTGCCCATGCCATCAAATAAAATTTTTAAAAAGCAGAGAAAGAACAAAATTCAACCTAACAAAAAAAATGAAAATGATACAGGACTTCAAAAATAATAAAATAGGGAGTTAATAATGGTCACCACCCTCAGAATATCACCCCATAGATGCTACACTGTATTGCCCTCTTCTGAAAAGATGATCAGACCATTGGCTTTAGATCTGCTAAGTCAGTGAGGCACTAAACATTACAAGCATTAAATTGTATTTTACCTCAATAACTATCATTGCCACCTGTGTTTCTCTGGATCAGCTGGCAGCTTATGGTAGTGGACAGTGGTGGGGAGTTGGCTCTTCTTGTCTCCCTGCCTGCACACCCGAAGGGGCTGGCACCTGGCTCTCCCCCAGGAGCCTGTGCATGGCACCAATTCACAGGGAGGGCTTGCTTCTTTGCTTTTCTCCTATTTCTATAATGGACTGAGACTCCAGATCCAGAAACACCTTAAGGCCAGTCATCACACCCAAAATGCATCTGTAAGATTTTATCTCCTATTTAAGGTTGTAGCTACTTTAGTTTTTAGAATTTATCTTGATCAGACCATAAGGAATTTAGGCAACCATGCAATTCTCAGAATGTATTCTGAGATACATGATTATTAAGTGACACACAATTGTAGGTTTTATTTATTGTTTTGCCCCAACAATTTAAAAATGAAAAATCATTCTTAGCTTCTGCTCTATCCTAAATTAGGTGGTGTTCCAGACTTAATTTGTAGCTATTGTTGGCTGATCTATAGTCTATTCTCCTTATGTTATATTGATATAGAGGAATAAAGCTGCTGAGCTACTTTGTCTGGTATGATTTCATGTTCTCTAAAATCAAAGAATGAATTTTAGGGACAAAGAAGTTAAGAGCAGAATATATTCATTGAGAGAATGAAAGCTTCTGTCAGAGAGACAAGAAGGGGTCCTGAGCGGGTTGCCAAGAACTCTGTATTTTCCAGGGACTTCTATAGAGTAAAATCATGGGGTGAGATGCATTTAAGATGGGAAAACTTGGAACTCACAAGGCAGATGGGCATAAGGTGGGACAGAGCTATGGTTAGCCAAAAAGATTAGTAGATAAAATCAGCTAAATTGGGGACAAATGAAGAAGCCAATCACGTAGAAAGTGGGCATTCTTAGAGAGCTGTGACTCTTCCCTAGGGGATTAGAATGATGACTCTTGCCTTCCTTCAGGGTAATAGGGAGCTATTTAGAATATTAGTCCTTAGGATGTGGATGCTTTTGTTTGATCTTTTGTCTTGGAGACCTGTCCCACAGGAGGAGGTGTCTGTCTCCCCCATAGTGGCAAGTATCTGGGCTTCACTGGTTCCTTCAAGGACCTGGCCCTGTCTTACTGCATATAATATTTCTAACTTGGAAACAATATCCAAGTTTTGTCCCTTTAATAAACCTTCTGTCCCTCCAAGTTTCGAGGGATCTTCATTATTTTTTAGAATGAATCTTCACTCCTGTTTGATGTATTTTTCCTCCAAGACAAAAGATTAGGGATTCAGGAAATTTGCGAGTAAGAATGTGCTGCAAAATTGTGGAATACAGAAGGAGGATGCACTAGTTAAATTTTCTCCCCTAAAATTCTCTCTCTCATCACCTCTTCAGTCTCTCTTTTTCTCCCTGAAAACATAGCAATAAAAAGACAGTTTCCTGGTATTAGATAGCTCTAGTGTTCCCACTGAGCTACATCTCTAACTACAACCTCTCCTTTACAATTTGAAGTAGAATTTCACTAGATTAAGTTATCTGGGTTAGGGCTAAATTTGTGAATCTCCTGCCTCAGCCTCCTAGAGGGCTGCGAGTACAGGAGATCACCACCATACCTGGCCAAAAGCCAAATTATTGTATCTTGAGCATTCTATATTCCTTAGAGGCAGACACTAGGAGTACTAACTGTATCATCTAAGGGGGTCTCAACCAGTGCACGTTAGCCTAATAATAGAAAAGATACAGAACAGACCTTTTAAATCCTGCAACATTATTATTCCATGTGATCAGCACTACCTTCAATAAAATCTCAAACTGTCTTAGATAGCTGCTGTTGAGCAAATGTCTGAAGGTCTGTCAAACATGCCAAGGACATTTGGACTTTCAGAAGGACAAATCGAACCAAACATAGTAAGGACGCAGCCAGAATAGAAGAAAAGATAAAGGGGGAAATCAGAACAAAGTTCTTTGGATGCAGCATCCTTCCTCCTGTACTATTTAACTTAATGCAGTTGTAACTGGCAGTGAAAACTGGAGTTTTAAAAGTCAGGATTTTTTCTTTTCTTTAGAGGTAAGCAACTTAAAGTTTTCTCTTGCTGAGCAAATAACCAATGCTTCTCTCCTCAGCCGGAGGAAGTGACGCAATGTGCAGATGCAGGCCCCAGAAGGCTGGAGCCCACTTTCCTTTCCACAAGAAAGGGAAGAATGACCTGAAGACAGCTGGAAGCGATAAAGCAAGAGCCGAGATCTGCCTTATCTCTTATGCTTCCACTCTTCTCTGTTCTTTACTATAAAAGACTTCTACTCTCTTGTATATGGTGAGATGGTGATTTGAGGCAAATGGGACTCTCCATCTCTTTAGAGCTAGCTTTGAATAAATCCTTTTTATGAAAATAAATGGCCACTCTGGATTTAGTCAGTGGTGAGTAAAGGAACATGAGCTTTTGAATTTAAGTGGCTATCACAGAGTTACTGCTCAAGATACTGATCCCCAAGCCAGAGTACAGGCAATTATGCTCCCATCGTGCACTCTCCCACCTCCATCCCTGAGCCCTGATTGTTTGGTCTTCTAGGTGCTTTTCATGTCTGTCCTCCTACCTACATGTGTTACCTCAAGTCTACTTGTGGTCCCACCATTTCTTAAGACATTGCTTGAAAATTTTCTCCTTTTATCTCTGCTTGTTACATTTGGTCTCCATCTTTTCTCCTTCTAGCTGCTTCCTAAAATACAAGTATTCTCATACCTGTATTCTCCAGTGCCCATAGCCTGGCACTCACAGTTCCTTATTAACTCCCTCACCAGCTTTATTACTTGGCAACTTTTCCATATATTTGTAATTCAAGTCACTATGTGGGAAAACTACTCAACTGACACTGATAGGAATCCCAGGAACCTCTAGATGTCTGAGTTTTCTGGGGTTAAGGATGATATAAAGGAGGAAACAGAGACTTTGCTACACTAGATCATCAAATATATTGCTTATTACTTCTAGGAGGGCAAAATATCACCACTTAGTTCTTTGTAATGTTTACTAATTTTGAGAAAAAGAGTATACTGTATGTTGTTTCCCTATACTCTCTACCATCTAAACTCTGTAAACCTAGAACTTCCTTTTCTGATATGACTCTACCAGAATAAGGAAAGAGAACGGTTTTGGGTTTCCAATAAACTTCCTCAACATGAGCAAGGACAACAGGTTCAGTCAATTGCAGCATAATGGATGTCATATGAGAGGATTTCAGATGGAAAAGCTGAGATATCATGAGTTCAAACCTCTAATCATCTCTAAGGCCATAAGTAGCAGAGTTAAAATTAGCCAAATATTGTGAGTAGAAACTGAGTAAAAACCAAAGGGATTTAAAGTCATTTATTGAAGGAAAGGAACATGTCTCAAGAACTAAAACTTTGCCAGGGTGAGATTAGCTCACCAAAGAGGTGGCAGGGGACAGGAGGAGGCACAGGGAGGCAGATGGCCAGATAGAATATGGAGTGCTAGATATCGTGGCTGCAGTAGAGACGAGGCACAGTTAACTTGAGAGCTTCCAGAATCAAGCACATGTCTGGCAAAGTTATACATCAAAGTAGCCCTAGACAATTATTTATGGAACTAAATGGAAAAAGTTAAATGACAGAAAACACAGCCCCTGAGATGTATTGATCCCAGATGAAAGTGAGGAGGATTAATTTGCATGACAGTCATAAAATTTTTCACAGGAGGTCTTTTCAGTGAAAGAGTAAGAAGCTATCGAGCTAATGAAATGCAGCAAGCATATTTAATTTAACACTTTTATACCTAACCCTTTGAAAGATCCATAAACCTTAGTTCAAAGAATCAATGTTTGCATTTGTCCATCTACATTGCAATCATTTATTATTCTGTGTACTAAAAAGAGTTAATATGTTGCTCTTTGAAAGATCTGATTGCAAGGTTGTACCTTGGCTGGAGCACAGAGTTCTCACTATTTTCTGATATGAGTGTTTCACTGTATCTCAACTGTTTGAATAAACAGCATGATTTATGATGAACACCTGCTTGCCTTCTTGGAGTCTTAAGATTTTTGTGTAGAGGGTTATTATATGAATATCTTCCAACATAAAATTCTAGGCACTGAATCTCTAGTGAGCTTCTCTGGTAGACAACCATTGACTTTATTGGAAGTAGAATTTTAGAAAAATACACCTGATTTCACTCCATGAGCTTTTCACTTTGGGAATTTCGCTTCGTATCTTTTCACTGTCATAAATCCTAGCCTCAACTATATACTGAGTCCTGTGAATCCTGCCAGTGAGGCATCAAACCAGAGGCCCCAAACACACTTTTTAGCCCTAAACTTTGGAGTTTGGATGACACTGAATTGCTGTTTCTAAATTTTCATTTTTTGAATTTAACATTCCCTTGCATGGCACTTCTGCTTTATTGGATGAGAGTTTTCCACCAGGTTTTAAATACTGATATCCTATACATTGAACACTCATAGAAATATTCTTTTACACATTCCTAGCATAAAAACCACACAAAGCTTGTATATAATCATGGAGAAATGGCACACACTTACTTGGAATTACTTGACTTGAATAGCATGAATAATTTGAAAGCTGCCTGGGAATAAAGCATTAACACTGACATACTTATATATGGTATACCTTCAAGAAGTAGAAGTTCGGAGTTCATAGCCTTAGTCATATAAACCAACTAATAATTGTTCTCAGAAATCTTCACAATGTCATGGAAACTGCATATATCCTTTGCAATTTTTATTTTTTATTTTAAAAAGACTAAGACAAAAGAAAACAAAATGAAACAAAACAAAGCAAATCAGAACAGAACAATGCAAGTAACACAGGACTTCACAATAAAGAAAAAGGATATCAGCAGTGGCTACCATAGTGTCTCCTGTTTTCTTCAAAATAGTTGACCACATCTTCACACACATAATATCAAACATAACAAAAAAGTATAAAATCAACCAAAGAATGAAAGCATTACAGGACTTCAAAACTAGATAACAGGAAATGAACAATGGCTACTATAATATCTCATTTTCCTGAAAAAGTTGTCCATACTATCACACATAATAAAATGAAATAAAATATAACAGGATAGAATCAATCAAAACAGAACAAAAGCATGATAGGACTTCAAAACACAATAAAATCAAATAAATGAATGAGAGCATTATAAGACTTCAAAACAATATAATTCTTTTTCTTTTTCTTTTCTTTTTTTTTTTTTTTATCAGTACCGGGGATCGAACTCACAACTGCTTGCTTGCAAGGCAGGCGCTTATGCCGCTGAGCTAAATCTCCAGCCCCAAAACAATATAATTCAAAACCAAACATGATTACCATAAAACATTTCATTATATTTAAAATAGCTGCTCATACCCTCAGATAAAGTAAAATCTAATAAAACAAGACAGAACAAAGCCAAACCTAACAAAATTGTGAAAACAATGCAAGAGTTCAAGACAAAATGATAAAAAATTGACACTTTCCCCCACAGGTGTTTCCTCCCCTATCACTCTTACATTAACAATTTTGCTTCTGGATCCCATTAACGTCTTCTGTTTCTTATGCTAGGGTTCACCCACATGAATTCAAACTGTTTTGCCCATGAACATGATCTCCAGTTGCATCCATTTACCTCCAGGAGCTTTGATATTATTCTATTTTATAGCTGGGTAGCTTTCCACTACGTGATAATACCATATCTCTCTTATCCATTCTGTGATTATGGGCAAGTTACTCTTGCCTATTTTTATGCTGCTTTCCTGTCACATGGAACAATTGTTTTCTCCCCTTTGATTTTCAGTCTATAAATTTCCTTTTCAGTTAAATGTGTTTGCTTTCTATAGTATATCAATGGATCTTGTTTCTTGACCCATTCTCCCTGTGTTTCTTTTATTGCTGAACGGAGGCCTACTACCTTAATGGTTGCAACCATACACACCTGTTTGTCTCTGCCATGGTATCCTCCTGTCGTCGTCCCTCCACTTTTCCCCTTTATTCAGTTGCCTGTCTTGTTTGGTGATCCTTCTCTGCTGCTGTTCCTGGAACCATGGTCATCTTTCTCTCTTTCTAGAATGTCCTTTAGCACTCTTTAGGGTTGGTTTGGTACTCATAAATTCATTCAGTTGTTCTTTACCATGGAAGTATCTTACTTTTCTATCAATTTTGAAAGATAGTTTTGAGTACATCATTCTGAGTTGGAAGTTGTTTTCTTTCAGGGTTTGAAACACTTCACTCCAAACTGTTCTTGATTTGATGGTTTCTATTGATAAGACTGCCATGATTGTGGTTGGATTTCCTTTATAGGAAATCTGTTTCTTTTCTCTAACAGCATTTAGAAAACATTCTGTTTTTGTGCTGAGTTTCTGGGATCTTGATTATTATATGCCTGGGTGTCAATTTACTTCAGTTATGGCTAGTTGGAGTTCCCTATGCCTCACTTATCTGCAAGCCAGATCTGTTTCCCAAGTTTGGGAAGTTTTCTGCTATTTCTTCTCTAAATAGCCTTTTTATTTCATTTACATTAACCCCTGCTTCTTCATTGATGCCTATCATTGTTAAATTATGCTTCTTTGAATCATCTTGCATCCATTGATTGTTATTTCCTGATTCCTTGTTATTTTTAAGAGATCTTTCCTTTCACGATTGCTAGCTGCAATCCTATCTTCAAGGTTTTTGAAAGTCTGTCTCTTTCAAGTAGTTTTGCCAGCTTTTGGTTTACTTCTTAATTTCCTGGATATCTCTTTGAATCTGTTTCATGCATTGTAATTCCTTTCTATATTTATTCAAGATTTCTATCATTTTCCTATGCTTCTCTTTTTAAAATCTATGTCTTCTTTAGATATGCTAAGAACTTCTTCCATTATGATTGTGATTTCTTCTTTCACCTGAGACATTATTTCTGATTTGTCTCCTTTTACAGTCTCATGAAATTGTTTCTTTACTACAGTTGCTATCCTTTCAGAGATATCAGGCATGTGACTTCTGTTTTCTTCCATGACTGTATCTCCCAGACTTGTTCTGTGTGGGCTAGAGGTCTGAGATTGCCTTTTGCGTGACATTCTCCTGGGTTTCTCCCAACAAACTGATTGTGGGGCCCCCAGGCACTTCCCACTGGCTGCCCCTCTGTGGTGTAGGGGAACAGGACAGGCACCTGGGTTCCTCTGACCCCATATTTAAAGGGAGACAGAAGAGTATGGGGCAGGCTTCTCCAGACCTGTGCAGCTACACTGGGGCTTACCTGATGATCAGGGGTGCATGGAGGGGGGCTGCTTCTCTCAGCATGTGTGTACAGACTGGGACTCCTGAGATGTTGGCAGACACACAAGGGTGTGTTTGTCTGATTCTTCTGGTGGATGATGGCTGCTTGAAGGAACCAAGGGCCTCTAATGGTGGCATACAGTTGTGGGGGCTTAGCTGGAAGGAACCTTTTGGTGGGAGCACCCAGCAGGTGGAGGCAGATCTGTCTGGCTCTCTCTGCGCATGTTGGCTGCCCACAGGAAAGAGCCTTCTGTGGGCATCTGCAGGCAGAGGTGATTCCGGCTGGTTCTCTCTGCCTGCACTGGCTGCCCACAGGAAGGAGACCTTTGTGGTGTCACCCAGCAGGTGAAGGTAGAGCTGCTGGTTGTCTCTGCCCTCTCTGGCTGCCTACAGGAAAGAGCCTTTCAGTGGTGACACTCAGCAGGCAGAGGTGGGTTTCCTCTGCAATTAAAAAAAATTGGGGGGGTGTGTACAAGAGGATTGCAGCTAACCAATCTGAGAGTGTTATTTGGTTTTTCTTGCTGTAGATTGCCTGCTACCCTTAATCCATCTCAGTCAGATGAATCAGCATTCTTGCTTCATAACAAGTTGATGTAGCACATATTCTGTTCGTTCTTAAAGCCCTAAGATTGCTAAGATGCCACCAAAATGCCTTGCACCTTCTAAGGCTATAATATAGTATTTTATTAAATTAAATTATGTAACTTTAAGAGACTCACATATTTAGGATTGAAACTATGAAAATAGGCATTTATTGGCACTTTTCTGAATATAACTGAAATTCGTGTTTTTTCACAGTTTGTGGGTACTCTAAGAACATGGTTCCTGTGAATTTCAGGGTGTCCATTATGCAACAGACACTATACTAGTTTGTCTCAATTTTTCTGTGAAGTACACAGAAATCTTAAAAGCTGCATATTAATCTCCCATTTTGCACTAGTAGAGAATGAGGCCTAGGAAATGAATAACTTGAGAAACATTTATTACAGGAGATGGTTCTGGAACCGTGCCTTTTGGTAGCCTCTGAAGAAAGATACTGTATTTTCCTTTTGCAATGTAGTTGTAAAGAAAAAAATAGTAGGCTCACATAAATTATATGTTACATTGAATTTAATAGACTTAAAAATGCAGTTGTGCATTATTTTCTCTTTATAACATAGGTAGAGGTTAACAGAGTATTTAGTCTACTATTCGTATTAGAGGAATAATATAAGACTTAACAGTTGAAGAGAAGAATAAATTTGTGGTTCAAAGCTCCTCTAAGATATAATAGAAAAGGTTAGCAAAACGTGATTGTTTTATATTTCAGTCTGATCTATACTAGGCCTGAAGACACCAGAAATTAAAGGAATTTTTCAAGTTATTTAGTGGTTTCCAGAATTCCCATTATATTCCATCTTCATTCCAGTACTTTTTTTCTTTACTACTGTAGTTGTTCAAAAGGAAGAGACAGAATGAGATAATGAAATTTTTATATACTAACTAGATATTATTCTAGGAGTGTTAATTTATTTAACCTCTTCATGTTTTTTGTTTGATGGTTTTAAAAACAGTAAGGTAAAATGAACAGATCAGTGACTAGAAAGCTAAAATATATAAACCAAGGCTTTCAGTCATAACTGGTGCTTACAGTCTGAAGTTCAAACTCTTCTCCCTGACTGAGGCCTCAGACTGGACCTGGCAGCTATTTAAAGAAAGATCTTGCTTTTTTCAGTAATGTAACCCAATCTGATCCACCTACAAAGCACATTTGAAGATTTTATGATTCAATTGATTCATGCTGGTGTCACTTTAGGAACTGGGTTATCAGGGTTTATATTTGCATGAAAGACTCCCAGGGCATATTGTGAAAAATCTCAGCACTCTGTGAAAATTGCAGGGTGAGCCATGGAAGCAAAATGGGAAAACAAAGTCTGCCTCTGATGACTCACTTTAAGGTTCAAGTCTTTGATGCTGTAAGGTGTCTTGCAAGAGCCTCTGGCCTTTTTCCTTGGGAATGTATGCCAAATTTCTCCATGGAATGAAAGAGATAATGTCAAGGGCTACACTTTGTGGTTCTGGTTTGAGAGATAAACTCTTCAAGGTTGGCTATGTAAGGTTGCATCTTCCTAAGTGGGTGGATTTTTCCTAAGCCTCAAGGATAGTGGCTATGAAGGACAAAACCATCACCATAGCAACTTCAGAATTATCAAAGGAGGTTCTGGACGTAGCTTAAATGCTAGCAGAGGGAAAATAAGCCCTAAACTGAATGGCAATGTATTACATGCAGATAACAGTTAATCACAGTAGAAAATACCGCAGGGACTGAAGTTGAGATTCCCTATGGGAAAGAGAAAGATCTTAGATTATTCCCAACAGCAGGCTAGTCTTCAGAGTAAAACTAGAACCAGAGTTCTGTGACCCCAGAGTGGCCTTAAGAACTAATTATTACATTGTTTGAGACCAAAGGAATAAGGGACCCAGTAAAGGTCTAACAGGCACAAACCAAAATCAAATATTTCTACCAACATTGCTTTCTGGTTTTTAACAACCAGGAAAGAGAACCAGCCCTGGATTGCTTCTTGATCTCTCATACCATGTAAATGAAGGACCCAGGATCACAGCCTGAAATAATGGCTATGTGCTTTTGTAATTTATTCTATTTTGTATGATTTTTCAGCCATGTCATTCACCTGTTTTCCTTCCTAATAAAGAAGGTATCTCTCTTGATATGTGAACACATTCTGCCATGAGGAGGAGGATGTTTGGCTTCTTCAGAATTGTTTCAGTAGTCATGACAGGGGAATGATTCATGTCTTTGTCTGATAGGAGTTCTGGATGTTAAGAGTAAATGTGGTGGGGGCCACATTTGTATTAGGTAAATGCTCATCATACAACTCTCCTACCTACTGAGGTTGTTAGTTGCCCATTGTTCTGTCTTCTCAGGCTACAATAACCACACATCTTGACTGTAAAGACTGGAAGACAATTACAGCAGCTGTGCTTCATGCAGCTGGGAGGAATTTTAATGTGGTAGAAGGATTTAAAAATCAACCCAAGTCTCCTGCCTCAACATTCAGCATATTTTCTAAAATAGTAAAAGACTCTTGCAATTACTTCTAGATTGGCTGTCAGCATAAACAGAATCAGGTCATCCTTACTTAAGAATTATAGTTTTGGGTTGGGGATATAGCCTAGTGGCACAAACGACTGCCTGGCAAGTGCGAGGTGGTAAGTTCAATTCCTGGAAAAGAAATTAGTCTCACCAATAAAGAGTCTCACAGACTTATTTCATCTGCACTGGATTTCACCAACCCAACTCTCTCTCTGCTCTTCCTGTCTCTGGTTAGGCAGTATCAGCAAAGAGGGTTTCACTTTAAGGTTGACACTCACAATAAACCCATTTTGCTCCAACAGTAGACTAGAGTTTGTAGCAGGTTAATGTCAGCCTCTTCTGGGTGAAGGTGACTGATACTGTTAGTTTTATGATCAGAAGCAAGCTATTTTTTGCCAAGCCCTACCTTTCTCCTTTAAAATGCTATAGGTTTTTATGTCAGTTTAATCCATACTATGTTTGAAGCTACCAAAAATTAAAGATTGAGTTGTGGTCTTTCAGCTCACTGTATTCTGTGCTTCCCCTAAATACAAAGACCTCTGATTAAATGAAGTTTTATTAATATTCTAGTTCAACATTTACCTCGTGGAAATAAATACAAAATATTTAAACTATACAGTGTTTTGGGTTATTTGCTAACACTGAATAGCCAGTAGCTCCCAGCCTGCTTTGGTTTCTGCTTCCCAACTGGAAAGTTTTTTTACAAACAATTCTAGCTCTCTGATGTCGCCTAATGGTCTCAGTAGGAACTACTCACATTACCATTTCATTTTCATAAGACATAAGGATTCAAAGGCTACATATTTTCTCTGCTGCCAGAGTAGGTAATCAAAATCCATTTTACTGCATGTGTATACCTCTTTCTCCTGCCTTAACTTCTCCAGTCTGCTGAATGATCTCAGGAAAATCTTTTTCACTCCTCTTCTCTGTCCCTAATCTTCCTCATTTCCTTTGTCATCCCCATTTGTAAAACCAAAATAAATCTGTTATGGCAGATGAAATTCATGCTGCACAGTCCTTTGTGTAAATAAAGAAAAAGTTTAAAAAATTGTAAAGTTATATTAGACTTAGTGAAAAATTTTAAAAGCTTTTGAAAATATCCTCAATATTACCTTACGATTCCTTACAAAAATTTTCACCAAATTCCTCTTTTCTTCTGGTTAAGACAGTTGTTCCTTATCACTAGCCTTCATAAGAAATAAAATTATTTATTATAGAATTTTCATATTTTTTACTGTTGGATAATGACTAGCAATGAAACACAATTAGTTTATAATCATTTACATCTGAAATATGCTCGTGACCTGCTGCTTTGTGAATCAAGAGCGTATTTTAGTCACTTGGAAATCTAGTCCCTATTTTAACAGCCTTCTTTGTGTGGAAAAATATATTCTGAATTCAAAAAAAAGTGAGTATCAAGGACAGTTTGAAATTCAACTATAATGTAAATGTGTGCTTGACATATCAATGCAGGTATTCCTGTGGGAGAGTTTACTATGGAAAGAACCTGGGAGACAGCATGAGAGTTCACTGAAACAGGCCCACACTGTGATACAAGTAGCACTCTCTAGTCCTTTCTAAGGTTTTAGTCTAGGAGCACTCTGTCTTGCATTCTGATCTCACTGACCTGTTAAAATGAAGACTCATTCTGGCAACCCTCAAAAAAAACAAAAACAAACAAAAAAAAACCCAAAACAAAACAAAAAAAACCCAACAAAACAAAACAAAACAAAACAAAACAAAACAAAACAAAACAAAAAACAAGAATAACAATAAAACTATACCCATTTGTCCAGTGCTTCATAATGTGCCCTGGATTGTAGAAAATGCTTCACAAGCTTTAATTTTTTAATCCTTGGAGTAATATCCAAACATAAGTATTATCTCCAGTTCACAGATAAAAAACAGGTTAAAATAATTTGTACAACAACATATGTCCTGACTTCAGTGGCCTGGCTGGAAAGCACTATGAAAAGAAGAAATTGTGTGCTGGCAGCAGTGGTTTATAGAATGACAGAATTGGCAAGAACTTTAGGGTTTGAAATGTCATAGTCATACATAGATTTTTCTTGCTCACAGATTGATGAAAAAGTAAAAACAAACAAAAAACAAGATAAAAAATCATTATTTAGCTGGTCATTTAAAGTAATTCCTTATGAAAGGAAATATATAAGTAGGCAAAGCCACACCTTCCCATGAACCAGGCTCTGCCATGGGACGCAACTGGAAAGAACCTCAGCCAGAGGCAGAACCACGCCAGCCAGGGTGCAGGGCTGGGAAAGCAGTAAAGCACACCAAGGCCAAGTAGGATTACTCTCAGGGATCCAGGAATGTTTCAACATACACAGATCAATAAATGTAATGCATCATATTAACAGAGCCAAAGACAAAAATCGTATGGTCATCTTAATAGATTCAGAAAAGCTTTTGATAAAATCCAGCACTTATTCATGATAAGAACCCTGAGAAAATTGGAATAGATGGTCTCTACCTCAATCTGATAAAAGCTATCTATGACAAAACTACAGCCAACAGTACACTAAAATGGACAAAAAATGAAAGCTATCATTCTAAAATCAGGAACAAGACAAGGATATCTATTATCACCACTCCTATTCAATATATGTCCTGGGAATATTAGCCAGAGCAATTAGATGAAAAAGGGAAATAAAAGGAATAGTTATATGAAAGGAAGAAGTTAGTTATCACTACTTGAAGATGACATGATACTCTACATAGAAGATCCAAAAATCTTCCCAAAAGACTTGTGAATTTAATAACCAAATTCAATAATGTGACTGGTACAAAATCAACACTCAAAAGTCCATAGCATTCCTGAATACAAGCAACAAACTCACTGAGAAAGAAGTTAGGGAAACCACAAACTTCACAACAGCATCCAAAAGAGTGAAATACTTAGGAATCAATCTAACAAAGGAAATTAAAAATCTATATGTTGAAAATTATAGTACTCTGAAAGAAGAGATGAAAGAGGATATCAGAAAATGGAATGATACCTTTTGTTAATAGATAGGAATAACATAGAGAAAATGGCCAACTCTCAAAATCTTATATCAGCTTAATGCAATCCCCATCAAAAATACCATTAGCATACCTTACAGACCTAGAGAAAATATTCCTACAATCCATTTGGAACTAGAAGAGACCTAAAATAGCAAAAAAAAAAAAAAAAAAAATCTTGGCTACAAATGCAAGCAGGGGACATTACAATTCATGACTTGAAGTTATACTACAAATCTATTGTGATAAAATCAGCAAGATACTTGCAAAAATAAACAAACAAACAAAAACTGATCTGAGGACCACTGAAACAGTTTAGAAGTTGCAGACACAACTCCAAACACACATGGCCATATTATCTTTAACTAAAGGGCCAAATATGTTCACTGGAGGAAAGAGCATCTTTAATAAATGGTGATAGGAATATTGGCATTCCACAAGCCAAAGACTAAAACTAGATTGATGTTTATCACAATGCACTAAATTAAAATCAAAATATAAAAGATCTAAATATTAAAACAGAAACAGTAAATCTTCTGGAAGAGAAAATAGGTAGAACTCTTGAAGATGTAGATGTGTGCAAAGACTTCATGAACAAAATCCAGATTGCATGGGAAATAATACACAGAATCAACAACCTGGATCTCATCTTTCTAAAAATCTTTTGCAAAATAACAAAATCCTCATAAACAGAGTGATAATGCAACTCACAGAATGTGCAAATATTTTAACTGGTTGTCCCTTAGACAAAATACTTGTATCTAGAGCATATAAATAATTGAAAATAAATGAGATCCCTCAAATTCAAAGACCCCATTCAAAAATAGGCATCTGAGATAAATACACACTTTTAAGATGAAGAAGTACAAATGGCAACTAAATACATGCAAAAATATTGAACATTATTGTTCATTTGAGTGATACAAATTAATGCTGAAATTCCATTTTACTCCACAAAGAATGGCTATCATCAAGAAACCAAACAATGTCAAATACTAGTAGAGTTATATGAAAAAAAGCTTTTGCACTGTTGGTGAGAATGCAACCACTGAAAATCAGTACTGAGATTCCTCAAGACATAAGAATTAGAGGTCCCTTTGGACCCAGATATTTCTCTTCTGAATACCTTACTGGAAGTATTTAAAACAATGTACCACAATGGTATATGCACACCCATGTTTATAGCAGCAGAATTTATAATAGCTAAATCTTGGAAACAACTGAAATGCCCGTCAATAAAAGAATGGATAAAAAAGATGTAGTCTTTTTATACAACGGAATACTACACATTCATAAAGAGGGACAAACTTGAAAGTTTTATAGGTGAATGGATGCAACTTGAGACCATACTCACAAATAAAACAAGTCACACTCACATGTGTAAATGTTGCAGTCTCCCTGCTGTGAGAAGCTGACAGTAAATAAAGACCAAAATGTACAACAGATATTTTGAAATGGAAATCAATTGTTCAAAAAGAAAGAGGAATTAGTGTGGAGAAAGGAGGAAAAGAAGGGAGAGAAAAGGAGAAGTATACAAGATAGTTATTGTTGAGAACCCGTGAGGCTCCTGAGGTTCTTGGGGTTAAGGACCAGTGAGAAAATAAGAAAAATAAAGAAAAGACAAAGCTGGGGTCAGGTGGAGCCCTTATCCTCTTGATGGGAGGAAAAGCACTGCTCAACAATGCAGCATGTTTATTTATACCCTGCAAAGAAGAATGTCAGTTTCAACCCCACTGCCTAGCATCTTGTTTGCCTGGCAGGCCTTTTGGTGCTGGAACAACTTGTTTACATAGCTCCTTTTGGTCTCTCTGTTTTTTCTGGGCTGTCCTTGCTTTAGTCCCACACATGTGATCAATCTCAAGCTTCAGTGGCTCCCAACAAGTTATACTACTATTATTCTATTATCTTATTGAAAAGAAAATTTTGTGCTAATATCATTTGGAGAACTTTTTATGTTCTTATCTTGTACTCTGAATAACTACTTTGAAGATAACAGTATGCAGCGTGTTAACTATTGTTATTCTCCTAGTGTTTCATTATGAAATTTTATTTTTTCCATAAAACGGAAAAATTATAAAGCCACTATGAACGTCCTCACATAATTCTTTTTGTAAACGTGTTTTCATTTTTCTTGGATAAATGCTCAGTTGTAAAATTGCTAAGTTTCAGGGTAGATATGTTTTAAACTTAGGAAGAAAAAAATCTTCACACTAGTTGCCACTTCAAATTCTAGAGTATGAAAAGTATGCTTATTTCAATACAGCCTGCATGAAGTGAAATAATCATTGTCACTACTAGAGAGAATGGTTCGTCCTATTATAAAACTGGTTCTTATAAACTGATTTCACAGGAGTTTTTGTCTCCAAAAAGTGATTCACATTTGAATATCTTTGATACTCCGAGTGGTTCCAGGATGCAAATTTAGGAAGGTTGTTTGTGATACAATGCTGACAGAAACCCTGTGTCCAGCTCATCATGCAGGATCAAACCCAACACCCATCTAAGGACAGATGTTCAAGCCAGATCCCCGTCATATCCAAGGGAGGCTTTGTAGCAAGTCACTATCCCATCATGAGAGCAATCAGAGAATTTATTTGCAGTCTGTTAGCTAATTGTTCCCATACTGAGTGCAGATCTTAACTAAAATGCCTTAAGTGACATTTAGATTTCTGGTCTCTATTATGAAACAGTTGATAAATTACCATGCCCATATCCTGCCAGGGGGATTTAATTTGCTTGAGGTTGCAGCTGATTTCTGAGCTTCCCTAGAACAAAATGTGATATAAATATCACAAGATGTAGGATAAACGCTAAAAAATACGTGACTTTACTGTCAGAAGAGAGACAGTACATAAATATTTGAGGTGATGGGTATGATAACCACCCTAATTTGATCATTATATATCATATACATATATTAAATTATCACACTGTACCCCCTAAATATGTGCAATTATTATATGTCAGTTAAAATTTTTGAAACAGGAACGGGGCATTGTATACTAGCTGCACAGCATTTAGCAAGTCACACCATTGCTCTTGGCCTCAGGTGACTCAGACTGAAGTGGGGATTATATTTCCTCCTATACTTAATAGTTACTGAAAGGGTTTTGGCCCAGACAGGACGCTGTGGCCAGGAAAACCTCAACCGGAAGCAGGAAGCCCCTATCTGCCCCGCCCCTAGGAAGTTACCTGTGATGCCATCTTCCCAACCCTGGAAATTTACACATGGCGCCAAACCTAGGACCAATGGGCTACCTGTGCATCCCTAATGCCCACCTTAGGTTCCACCCCAAAGGGAGGCTATTTACAGGCCCCCACGCTACGTGTCCGCCGGACATCGCCGGCTGCCAGCGGTGGGGGTGCCAGTCATCTCTCTCCATGTTCTCAGAATAAAGGTCGCTTTTTATTTTATACTTCTCATCTTTTGGAAATATTTTTCATCTTTTGGAAATAATCCTAGCAGTTACAAAGGTGGGTGTCAAGTTTGATACAGCCACATGTAAAACCTGGCTTTCCTAAAAAGAGTTTTAACTAATTTGAGTTTAGTTTGTCAAATCGGGGTTTTCATCACTATAAAAGGGAGATGAAACGATGTGCTTTACAATATAGTTTTAAGAACTGTTATCTGATGTATGTAAAGCACCATCACAGAGATGCTTGATAAACTGAAGTCTCTGTGTTAAGTATTCCCCGTGTCTAAATCATACAAGAGCACATTTAACTAAACGGTAGATTCAGTTTACAACTGACCTTTGCTGAACAACCACTGTGACTTAGGTACATATTTTGGCTTGCTGATTAAACTCATGTAGTGACAGCAACACTCCGTAGGTATCAATTTGATTTATAAATCACATTTCACACTTTCAAGTGACCTTGTTCTTCTGGTCATATGGAGCTATGGCCTTCTCAATATTAAATACCAAAGAAACTGGACTTCACTCCTAGCCTATGATACATTACAAATTCCCATTTCTTTCTCTCTGAATTCCCATGGATTCTAGAAAACCTACATTTCTTTTAGATATTCTGTAAATTCTTGCTTTTGATGAATCCTTGATTGTCATTTGTACCTTGCTTCCTGTAGCTATTTTTTTCAGTTTCCATCTCCCACATGTAAAACACATCTCTTTTTCTCTTTAAATAAGATTACTTCCTTTTATCTCTTATCATATGTAAATAATTAGTTGGCTTCTTTCTGCCTTTTCATTTTCCTCTGGTATAGTCTTATTTCTTACCAATACCCTTAATTCTCTTAAACTCTAACTTAATCTTCTATATAGGTGCAAGCATGTGATCTAATTATGTGTTCTACCCTGCTTCTGTGTGAATATGTATATATAAAAATATTTTTAAATCATAGAAGACTATTTTCTCCTGTATACTGCATGTAGGATATTATTTGATTTTTATAGCAATGTGTATAAAGAGGTCTTAAATGTCTATAGATTGAATTTCTGGACTGTAATTATAATAATAACTACAGTAACTATAAATTATAAAAGGACCTGGTAGTGAGAGACACCATTATAGGTGTTTATAGGTGAATTGGAGAATCAGTTTTCCAGTCTTACAGTTTTCCTTCTCCTGCCGGCAACCACTCTTGTTAGTAAGAATGTCCCTAGTGTGCATTCTTCGGTGCTGAATGAGGACCCTCCCTTTGCCCACCGTAGCCAAGCAGCTATTTCCCTGTCTCTACACTAGATGCCAGTAGTGCATCTAGTTGATAAGATGGCTGCTCTGTGTCTCGCTGGGAGTTTTTACAGCCAGCACAATGGAAAACACTCCACCTTGGAGCATACTACAACCCTGTAGTTTCAGGGCAGCTGATTGTATGATGATGCCCTGATGTCTACCTGCTCTGACTTCAAAACAAGATTAAGTTTAGGCACAAGCAACCTCTCCAGTGAGATCCAGAACAGAATGTGGGTTCCCAGTCCCTGCAGCCACTCACTCACCCACCCACAGAGCACATCTGCTGGAGACTGACCGTAAATATTTACCTTCCATTAAACATGTCATCACTGCCATTCACTCAGAGTTTCAAGATGTTCCACAGAAGCCAAGGACTGAGCTCAGCTATGGTCAGGGGACAGGGTCTGTGAATCTAGGATTCTTTCTCACTTCTGGAGAATGATACTCTGTAGTTCTGTCCTACCCACAACCCTGGAGAAAACTGTTTCTGCTGAGATCCAAGTTCATTTTGGGATTTGCTTAATAGAAGAGGAAAAAACAAGTCCTTTCTAGAAACAAATATATATCTATCTCCTCTGGATTTCCAAATGATTCAGCAATAATATGGAAAGACACAGATAACATCCACAAATGATATAGGGCAGTGCTGTTCTATATAACTTCAGGGATGTTCCTGTACAATAGCTGCTTGCCGCACATGATTTTTGACACTTGCAATGTGGCTAGTGCAACTGGAAAACTGGATTTAAATTTTATTTAATATAAATTAATTTATAAAGGGCCAGGGATTTAGCTCAGTTGTGCAGTGCCTGTCTGGCAAATGTGAGGTTCTGAGTTTGATTCCCAGTACCCCCCAAAAATAAATAAAAATGGTTGAATTAAACAACCAGCAGTGAATGATAGCTCCTGCCATCATTCCTTGACTTCAGACTTCTCTTCAGCACTTTATTTAATTTACACTTAACTAGCCATATGTAACAAGTGGCTGCGATATTGTACAATATTGAACAGACTGATATATATCACAAAAGATATATAGATAGATAGCTATAGATATTCAGCCTCCTTATCTGTGGGTTTAGCATCTATGTATTCAACTCAAAGCAAACTGAAATTATTCTGAGAAAAATCATTGCTTCTGTACTGAACATGTACAGATTTTATTATCGTATTTGTCTAACAATACAATGAAACACCTGCTTATGTAGTATTAACTTTGTGTTAGGTATGATCAGTAACCTAAAGATTCTTTAAATGAGTAACAAGGAGTGTCACGTAGTGGTAGGAAACTTTGCTAGCATGCACAAGGCCCTGGGTTTGATCCTAAGTACCTTACCTCCAAAATATGGGAGGATGTACATAAATTATATGCAAAAGACTATACTATTTTATATAAGGGACTTGAGCATATGCAGATTTTACTACCTATGTGAGGTGCTGAAACCAAGTTCCTGTGACACCTAGGGATGATTTTGTGCATATATATATATATATATATATAACACATATGTGTATAATATATATGTAATTTACATGGATGTATGCAAAAGAGCATCAGAATTTGAAAGAGGTAGTTTATGTTGACTTCCCAACTGGAAGCTGTTTTTATTGACAGTGGATAGATGAATAGTATTGGAGGTAGAATTTGTGTGAGAGGAAATAAACTGATCAGTTAGAACTGGGGGGTTTCTAAGGTACAGATTGAAAGGAAAGACAGAATGATGAAGTATCAGAGAAAGAAAGAAGGATTTTGAGCAAAGAAAGATGATGGAAGCTATCAAGGCCATGCCCCTCCATTAGGTTCCAGGCTGTCAGGGTCAAGGGAAGGGCAAACACATAGCAGGAAGAGCAGGTGGTAGTCATTCAGGAAAGTAAGAGGAGCGAGGCTCTTCGCCTGGCAACAAGGTGGGGAAGTAGGAGCAGCTGAGAACCAAGGTTGCTGCTGATTTGATGCTTCGCACACATCATTTCTTTTTGTGCAGTTTTATATCAAGATGATAGCACTTTGTATCTCATGTTTAAATTCAATAGGTTTAAGGACCTTCTGAACACTATCACATTCACATTTACAGTGACCCAATAGGCAAATGATCAGAAAAAAGAAAACAAAATAGAATTTTTTATACATTGTTGTAAATAACCCCTTAAAAGTTTCATTTTTTATGTATTAACTAAGTCCTGCCCCACTAAGTTTTAAAAGTTAGTAGTTTTGAGCTGTCGGTCCCTGAGTTTTGGACCCAACACCTTCAATTCACCATTTTTCAAGATGGGTACTTATCAGATAATGACTATCTATAATTATATAATAACATAACTGTGGCCATCCTCTATACCTTAATAAAAATATGTAACAGTGGGTCTTACTTAAAATGAGAGTGGGAGAACCACTGGTGTAATTGGCTTTTGCTTTACAGAAGAAAGTGCTTACAGACCTGTGACTCAAATTGAACTAACATGGAGTGTGTTAAGGTGGGCAATTCGTCCAACACTTATGTATGAAACACTTCTTGGGTGTTAGCCACTGCTTCAGGCATCACCTATACTCGTGTAGAGCAACTCCTGGGAATTTCGAACTCAGTAACTCAGAATTCAGAACTCTTCAATACCAATCCCAACTTGATTGTGGGGCTTGGCACATCAGTCCCTGTTTTCATGATCTTGGCTGATTTGGGATTGCTGACTGAGTCTGGCTGCCTTGTGTTGCTCCATAGATATCCCTTCCAAGATTGTATACTCCATCATCCCTGAGAACAGGGGACCACTCTTCTATCAAAGATGTTCATGCACAAAGCTGTCTCATACACAGAAATTTTTATGCTACCTGGTTCCTCTGCCCCATGGCAAAGCCTCTGGAAAGCAAAATTTAGGATGGTTCTGTAAATTCCATTAAAGCTATTACAAACAACATGAGTTCCTACAAGCTCTATAACAAAAATTTTGTTAATTGTTACATTTAACAAATTAATGATTTTATAAAACTGATGTTCAGCTAATATGTCACCAGTCATTTGGGTTTCATGGGTTTCCTTTTGCCTTCTCCTATTCCTCACACTCTTCAGTTTTTTAATACCTTGAAAATCTCTGTTTATAAATGGTCTATTTTTAGTGAACTTCATGGAAATATGTGAACCAAAACTTCCAGATAATAATGAAACACTTATTTCCCTGAGGCTTCTGTTCCTGAAGTTCCCTAAAGCCTTGGACCTTACAGGAAAGTTGCAACCCTGTCAACAACCAGCTTACTACCAGCTCACTAACCATGTAACCCTTGACCAGTTACCCAACTTCTCTGAGACTTGGTTTCCTTATCTGTAACAGGAGAATATTATTTTGTGTTTAAGAAAGAGTTTTATGAGGATTAGTGGAATATGTGTGCAGATGGGTTGATGCACCGCTTGAAATACCGACATATTTTTTTTTCCAGCTTTCTAGTCTTCACTATTTAGACAGTCATTGCAGTGGTTTTTCAGTAGGGCAAGGCTCATGCTTCCAATCTTGCCATCAAGTTTTCTGCACTTTTTCATCAAAGTCATTCTGACCTAGACCCACAGCTTTCTTACAACTTAGTTCTCAGAACTGAAGAAATAATCTAGCTCACCTGAATAAAAAAAGCTAAGTTGAGGTGAAAATTGATAAATATCATTGTCAGGCATTATTTTATCAGTTGCTGTAAGCTACTTACACCAATTTCATCCTTCCAGCCTATGTGCCTTAACTTCTTTCTTGGTAATCCGGCTCTGGCTTTGGCAGGGAGATTTTACATGCTTTTCCATGTAATGATGTGCATAGAAAAGTTGTTGCCATTATTCACGGTAATCATAAGAAGCTTATTGTGTATGCCAGTGAGCACATTACTTGGTTAAGGCAATAATTGTGGGGAGCTTCTGAAGAAGACATTTTCACTCTACTAAGAGCCACCATTGGCAAGGGCCACATCTGTGAGTCACAACATACTTGTGACCATGAGGAAGAATAACCTCACTCATGTACTGCATGATGAGGATGCTAGATGGGAAGGATGGGTGGACCCGGGGCCCTTGGTAATGTTGTTGATGGGCTGCTTTAACCATATATGTATGGAAGCACTGTTAACTGGAATTTTTTGTTACATACAATAATAATGCATCCTTTTAACTCACGTGGGCCAGGTTGGCTTAAGACATCCTGACTGATACAGGAAGGTTCTATGTGTGACATGAAAGATACGGACTAAAAAGAAGACCAAAACTCTGGCCTCCTTAGAGGACATGAAGAAAATAAATGCAAGCCTGCCAAATGAAGTAGTTAGATTTAAGTGGCTTTTTGTAAAGAGAATGACTTACCAATGATGTCATGGAATGTTTGGTCGCTAACTCAAGATCGAGTTTCTCTACTGAGAAAAAAATCTGAGATTTTAAATAAAGACATGAGAAAATCAGAGTGAAAATGGGAGCTGATAGAGAGGAGTAAAGGCTATAATTTAAGCACAAAAAGAAATTTAGATCCATATTCTTCCTCCCCAAAGTCAGGTAACTCAGTACCTTTTCTGCCAAGTGAATCAATGGCATGGTTAAGCTATAATCAGCACTCCTCTCTATCTGCCCCCACTCTGATGGTTACATGTTTTTATCTCAAGAGTACCATAGTTTCAAAAGTTGATGCTGCCAAAGCACTGAGACTCATTGATGGGGTTTTAGGTGGGTAAGAGTTTGGTACGGAAAACTAGTCTTGCTGTTTGAATCCTGCCTCTACCTCTTACTGGCCATACTTATTATCTTCTTCAAAGTACTATAACTCTCTGAACTTTAGATTATTCACCTGTGGAATGGACTTAATCATGGCAATTATCTTAAAAGGTTGCTATAAGACCAAAGAGATGAAAAATGTGCACATAAGATTGTGAGTTATGGGCACCAACTCAGAGCTTAATCAACATTAGCTATTATTATAGAAAACAAAACAAAACAAACAAACAAAAACAGTACGTAGGGAAATGTTTATCCTGTAACATTAAAAGGATCAGATAACTGATAGTTTAATCTTACAAACACTGAAAAACATTCTTTAATTTTATTTTCAAAGATCATGTTTCAAGATGTTTTAGCCAAGAAATATAGTGTTTCTACACCTTCCTGTTTAATCAGGGTTTTATTGTTTCTCTTATAATTCAAAGTCTCCTCTAAATTCAGGGTTCACTTCTGCATTTTCATCTTGATCCATCAATAGTATCTGAGATAGGAGGATCCTACCTTCTAGAAACTCTTCATTAGCCATTAAGACAAAATTGTCTCTTAATTCTTCTCTTGAATAACTAGCTGTTCTTTCTCAGCCTCTTTGGCCATTTCATCCTCATTTTCCTCAAACTCAAACACTAGAGTTTCTCCAGGACTCAATCTTATATATTTCTGCACCTCAGCTGGTGGAAATTCCATGTTTTTGATTTCTCAGGTCACTTTTTTCAGACCCAGACCAATACCCAGTCAAAATAACTGACTTATTCCAGACATGCCCTCAGGTGCACAGGGCTTTTTCTGTGACTGTGCACTTGAACCTGGTTTCACCTGGCTACGAGTTTAGCATTATGATAGTGTGAAAATAAAGGCTCAACCAAATCAAGGCATGGTGACATCAACATCATAAAGGAACACAATTTAATCTCTCCACATTCTTTTTTTCTTTCTCCTTTATCTGTTCCACATCTGTTCTGCTGTCGCATATATGAATTTCTTTATTTGCATTTTGAGCTCATTTCCAAATCCCTACCACACCTTTATTATCTCCTTAAGCAGAAAAACTGAATAAAGAAATGGATGAGTTTCTATAAGTAGTCATTTTTGCCTTAGGAATCTCAGTCTCAATGTTTTATTTTGGTGGAAATGACAAAAGAGACTGGGATAAAATAACTCAACCATATCAGTCTTCTTTCTGGAAGCATAAGTGTGTAGAGAAAAAAAAAAAAAAAAAAAAAAAAAAAAAAAAAAAAAAAAACAGAAGGCAAACACATGGCTTCACTTCCTGACACTATCTGGTTTCACATTTGGGAAAATAACCCTAAATTTCTCTGCCTTTGTTTTTTTTTTTTTTTATCATGAAAAATGACACTTAAAGTAAGATGTGTCAGAATGTCTCACACCAAGTAAATAAGGAATTAAAACTTGAGTGCTTGGCGTGTGCAAATTGGGGAGCGAGATATCTGGTGCTTACTTTTTATTCCCATTAATTATAAAAATAAAAAATTTAGCCTTAGTGTTCCTCAAAAATAATTTCAGTGATACTGAATATTGTTATCTTCAAAGAATTGTTCAGCTAGTATTAATTTCCTATTATTTTTTTTTTGAAATTCTGTATCATTGTTTTTATCCTTTTGTTGTTTTATTTTTCAAATTAAAAAAATTAAAGATCAGTGAGATTATCCTAATGATCCTTACTGGAACTCTGGAAAGAGAAACATAATTTTAAAACCTGTTACAATGTTCACAGTTTCATATAAAAAAAATTTAAGGATCACCAAACCAGGTTTGTATCCCAAATCTTCTCAGAGATCTGATGAATAAATAGAACCACAATGTAAGGTTCTCCAGAGAGTGAGACAAAAGTTACCAATTGTCTTCCTAAAATGCAAGGATGCAGACCTTAATTAAAGAATCCCAGGGTTGATCTCTTGCTGCCTTTTTCTCTGAAAGACAAATAATAAAAAATGAATGAGGCTGAGAGCAAATGAGAACCATATTGGAAAAGTGAAGCATAGTCAAACTTTTGGCTGAGCTGCTTGCAAAGAGCTAAAGTTCTTTAATCATCCCACTGGAGATGCAGCCAAAACACACAATTCCAAACACACACACACACACACACACACACACACACACACACACACATCTCCACACCCACACCCTCCCTCTTTGTCACTGTAGATGAATCAAGACGGTGGAGACAGGATATGATGAGAACCATTCCTGTTTTCCACTGACTTTATAAAAGGCTTAGGCAATCAGTTTGAGACATCCATCTATCAGTTCTCATTCTTTAAGCATTCAATGTGTGGTGTACAATGGTTACAAAAGCTAATAAACAGCTGGTCTTGGTAATGGATTACAAATATGCTAAAACAGCAACCTATTTAAGGCCCAGATTCTTTGAATAGATGACTTTTTTAAAAGATGAGAAGTCTGAGCATAAAAATACACCACTATATGTGAATGTGAAAAACAGAAATTTTGTTAGAATTAAATCTTATTAGGTAATGAACTAATGAAACAGGGATTTTCACCTGGAAAGGGCAGATCAACTTCACAGAGAGGAAGACAGTAGTATTGATGGTGTGATTTTAGGATAGTTTTAGTATATATTCCATCCTACTCCATCTTACACACTCCAGAGTTTAAGGATTGGAAATTTGATCTATTTATTAACAGAGAAATGGAAGACATATAGTATCTATCTTGCTTCATAGAATGAGAGTAGGCAAGTTGTGGACTTTTCTAATAAATTTTAAATAAATATAGCATATTATGCGAATATTTTTTACTCAAATTATGGTATTTTCTTTGCAAAGGGAGTAAATGGGTGAAATTTCTGACTTCTCCCATTACTTCTCCTTTTGGAGGGAAAGATTGAGTGTCTTAATTGGCCATTATATGTGGGCATGCTCAGCTCAGATTATTCTTCTTCTTGGGAATGAACTGCCCAGAGAGAAAGCATTTTATTTTGATCTCCTGAGTAAGAGATTTTCCCGTCTTGGTGCCCAGTGATGGCAGGTGCATGTGACTGTTGCTAGCCACGTACTCCAGCCTGGCCTCTTTCCGAAACCACAGGCATGTTTGTTCTCCACTTACCAGTTCTGTTTGTCAACTTGTACAGGACAAAGAGGGAAGCTACTTACTGGCTTCAGGCAACCCTCTTCCATGTGGTTTACATGCCAAGAAAACTGAATGGAGAATTTAAAAATCTTAGTTCTGTCCTTGATTTATCTTACCTTATTTGTGGGAATTTGGGGGAGATACACAATAGTGTGATAAGTATTCCCCAAGTCCCCATAAATTAGAGGGTTTGGCCCCAGACTCAGATTCTTGGCAGAGTTGGAAACTTTAAGGAACAGGACCGAATGGGAAGATGACTGGTGGTGTAGCCTTGAAGGAGATACTGGGACCACAGTCTTATCCTCTTTCTTCTTCTGCTTCACAGGTGCATGATGAAAGGTTTTGCTCTGACACATATTTATGCGTAGCCGCAGACCCAAAACAACAGGGCCAACTGATCATGCACTAAAACATCTAAAGCTGTGAGCCAAGTAAACCTCTTCTCTTTATAAGGGACCATCTCAGATATTTTGTATAATGATAGAAAACTGACACAAGTGTAAAATGTCTGTTTTATTAAATGTAAAATTAGTTCATTAAATTACTACCTTATAATTATACATGCCATAAGATGTCAGACCAAGATTTATGAAACAAAATGTATTGTCAGAGACTTTTTTCCAATCAGGCAAACTTTTGGGCACTGTCAAAATATTATCTGAAAAATTCTTACCAGCTGTAGAAGAGTAGACTGATCAAATCATCACTTTCTGAAATAAACTTTAAAAAAAAATGAACTTTCTGATTTTTGAACCCTCACAATCACAAACTTGACTGTTTCATTTGAAAGAGATGCTGTAGCAAGGAGCTATAAAACTTTTGCCTAAAGTTTATAGGGGCTTTGAGAATGCAGCAGGTGAGATCTCAACTTTGTGTCTCCAGGATCAAAGATATAGCAATCCACTGGATGTAGAACTGATTCAGCCCCAACTAGGGACAAGGACATAGAAGATCTACAAAGTCTCTGAAGTGTAGTTATCTTGAAAAAGGCAAGTCAAGGTTGATGATGTGAGCTCATTACAGAGTATAGAGTTTATGAGCTCATTGCCAGTGATCACACTAATGCTTTGGAACAAATAAGCACAAAATGTCAGTGGCAGACTCAATAAGGACTATTTAACTTGAGACTGCTATACTAAGGGTTGGCTAATCTATGCTGGGCTCAACTGAATGGCTCCACAGGTGTTCAGTATACAAGTTCAAATGCATGTGAATCTAATGGAGTTTAGCTTATCCATGAGGGATTGGCTGGGGTCACTCAACTTAGTTCCACAAAAATGAATGAGGTTTCTTAAGGTCTTTTCTTATAAGTGATACATTTTTACTTCTTTCTTTTTGTATGGACTAATGCAAGTCACCTGGCCAAGCCTAAATTTAAGGAGTGGGAAATACACACTATTTCTTTAATGAACAAATTACCATATCATATGGAAAAGGGCCTGGGTGTGTGTTGTGGGTGAGAACTAGAACTAATGATGCAGTCCATCAGGGGGAGAGAGGTCAGATTTGGATACCCTGATGAGCTGCATTTAGGTGTCAGTGTTCATGCTTTGGAAAAATATAACTTTATAAGGAAATATGAATTCAAAATAGCTATGATCTTTATGGGCAACATTATAGTTACATGGTAAAGAACATCACAGCAGTAATAGTCAAGAGTAGCTGTTATGCAGGGTGAAAAATATTATGGTGGATGCTTGGTTCTTTCCCTAGAAAAAAATTATAAACCTTTACACTGTTATGCTCCTGGATGTCTTGGATCATCTGAGGTTATTGTTGATGTGCTGGGAAGAAGAATTTAAAAATAAGAGTCTAGATGCCCTAACATGCATTATCCAGAAATTGCTTGGAAAATTCATAGAGGTACACACATGCTGAATCACTGACACAGATAACTCCATGTGCAAATGAAAGCCACTCACAAATGAACACTCCACATTTCATACGGTCACTTCTTTCTGATTCCCTTTTTGCCTAATTCTCAGATTTTATGGTTGCATGTATTTAGATAATGCTTAATGCTTTTCATTTTAAATTTTATTACTGTATATTTCCAGTTCAGGAAGTTTATAATCATCTTGGGGAGTGGTTATACATGCATACTGTAGCTGGCTTCTTTTTTGTAAGCCCTTTCCCCTTCCTTCTTCTTCTGTTCTCCAATTCTTCTATCCCGATTTTCATTCTGTTTGATATTACTAATCTTAACTTATGTTCTTGCATACAACATTTACAATACTTGAGGTTATTAAATGAAGTTCCTGTATGTGACACATCATTATTCTATTTTTTCCCCTTCTCTTCCTCTGTCCTTGCACTTTTTTCCGTGGACTACTTTTCTATTGCAAGAGATTCACTCCCTTTCCCATTTTTCTATTCTCTTTATACTTTTGTTCCATCTGTCTTTTGTCATTCTCTTCATACTTTTGTTATTCCATCCATTTTTTGTTATTCTCTTCATACTTTGCCTCACTGAAATGAAAGATAACATATGTATTTAAGCTTATGTGTCTGGTTTATTTCACTCAACCCTATATTTTCCAGTTGTACCCATTTCTCTACAAATGTCTCAAATTTATCATTCTTTATCAGAATAGTATTCTAGTATATGTATTTACCACATTTTCCTTAGCCAATCATCAGCTGATGAATATACAAACTTTCTGAAAGTTAGCTATTACAAATTGGGTTACTATAAACATTGTTATGCACGTATTGCTCTAGTATGATGTCTTAAAATCTTTGGGGAAGATGCCTAGCAAAGAGTCACTGGATCACATGGAATGTCTAATTTCAGGTCTTTGAAAATGTCCATACTGAATTCCATAGTGGTTGTACTTCTTTATATTCCCAACAACAATAAAGAACAGTTCCTTTTCACCACAGCCTAGCCAGCATTTGTTGTTGTTTGATTTCTCAATGATTGTCATTCTTTATGGAGTAAGATGGAATATTGGAATCTTTTAATTTGCACTTCTCTCTAATGGTTGGAGATGCTGAATATATGTTTCATATATTTGCTGACTATTGTATTTGTGCTTCTGTAAAGTGTACACTCATTTCTCTTTCTCATTTCTTGAATGAGTCTTTAATTTTAGATGACTGAATTTGTTTTATATCTTGTATATTGTAGATATTAGTTTTCTGTCTAGGAAGGAATTTGAAAATATTCCATTATTTCTTTTTTATTTTAAAGAGAAAAATATAAAATTAACATTGAAATAGAGTTTTGAAACAGGCTAGTAGGACACTAACAATAATTAATACATTGCCTATTGTCATTGTAGTAGTAATTCAGAGTACAAGACACAGTCATGATCTCTTATTCAAACAATATTAACACAAACATATCTTTTCAATGAACTAAGAGAAACTAGTTGTGTAACTATCTTAAGCAATATATATGATATATGATATATATAATATATATATATATATATAGCCTTTCCCCCATCATTGATTTTCTTTTCTTTTGAACAGTTTCTTCTCAATTTATAGTACCTATTGTAGATTTGGCTCTTATTTACTTTTTTAGTTTCTCTCACTAGTGAGACAATGTGTTTACACATACGGGTCTGATTTTTTTCAGTTATGAGTTTGGTCTCAAGTTGCATCCATTAACCTGTGAAAGTTCAGTTTATCCTTCTTTATGGCAGAGAAGTATTCAATTACATTTAAAAACCACATATCTTTAATTCATTCCTGGGTAGATGGGCATCTGGGTTCTTCCCAAAATTAGCTATTACAAATTGTGCTGCTGTAAAAATGAGAGCACATATATCACTGTGGTATGATAAGTTTAATTTTTCTTGAAAGACAATCAGAAGGGGAATACATGCATCAAATGGGACCTCCAATGCTAGTGTTTTAGGGAATCTTCACACTGATTTGCACAGTGGTTGCACAAGTCTGCACTCTTGCCAATAGTGGAGAAAGGTTCCTTTTCCCCACAGCCATGCTAGTATTGGTTATTGGTAGATTTTTTGACAGCCATTTTTTTCTGGGGTGAGATGGAATTTCAGTGTTGGTTTAATTTGCATCTCTTGAATTGCCAAAGACAATGAACATATTTTTGTGTATTTACTTTCCATTTGCATTTCTTATCTGAGAAGTGTATACTCCTCTCAAATGCTCATTTTTGGATTTGGGGGACCTGTTCTCTTCAAGTCATTGTAAGTCATAGCTAGAAGTCTTTAGTCTGTGGGACAAATGACTATATTCCCCAGCCTGTGGGTTTTCTTTTTACTCTGCTAGTCATTTCTTTTGTTATGAAAAAGCTTTTCAATAAGATAAGGATCCATGTTTTGATTATTTGTAATATTTCCCTTGCAGTCTGTGTTTTGTTCATGGAGTCTCTACATCCATGTCTTATAGAGTTCTACCTGTTTTCTCTTCTAGTAAATTTAGTGCTTTTGTTTTAGTATTTAGATCTTTGATCCATTTTGACACTAGTTTAGTGCATGATGGTAGACATGGATCTAGTTTTAGTCTTCAGCATATGGAAGGCCTGTTTTCCTCGCACCATTTATTAAAGAGACTTTCTTCCAGAGAACATATTTGGTACCTTTGTCAAACATAACGTGGCTGAGTGTGTCTGAGGTTGTATCTGCATCTTCTATTCTCTTCCACTGATGCTGAGTCCTGTTTTTTTTTTTTTTCCCAAATACTGTGCTAATTTTCTCACTGTAGCTTTGTAGTATAATTTCAGGTATGGGATTGTGATTGTGACATCCCCTGACCTGCCTTTGTTGCCCATAATTGCTTTTGCTAGTCTAGGTCTTTTTAGTTCCAAATGAATTTTAGAAATATTTTCTCTAGATCTGTAAGGCATGCTAATTATATTTTGATAGCGATTACATTAAATTTATATACCACTTTTGGGAGTATGGACATTTTCTTATTCTAGAGCAAGGGGTATTTTTCCATTCTCTTTCATCCTCTTTGCACTCCTTTTTTGGTTACTGTAATTTTTACTGTTTTAGATATTTTGTATCTTTTGTTAGATTGATTCCTAAGTGTTTTACTTTTTTGGATGTTGTTATGAAGTGTGTGATTTCCCTAATTTCTCTCTCAGTGAGTTTGTGCCTGGGTATTAGAATGATTTTTCATTGATTTTTGAGTGTTGACAATGCATCTTGCTACACTATTGGCTTTGGATATTGAATGTATGAGTTTTTGGTGCAGATTTGTGGGTCTTCTATATAGAGTATCGTGTTATTTGCAATTAGTGATAATTTAACTTCCTCCTTTACTATCATTATTCCTTTTATTTCTCTCTATTGTCTAATTCTCTGTCTAAAGTTTCCAGAACTGTGTTGAATAGGAGTGGTGATAACAGACATCCTTGTCTTGATCCTGATTTTGGAAGGAAAGTTTCAGTTTTTGTCCATTTTAGTGTACTGTTGGCTGTTGTTTGGTGATAGATGGCTTTTATCAGATTGAGATAGAGACCATCTATTCCAATTTTCTCTAGGGCTTTTATCAATGATGAGTGTTGGACTTTTATCAAAATTTTTTCTTCATCTATTAAGATGATCATGTGGCTTTTGTCTTTGGCCCTGTTAATGTAATGCATTACATTTATTGATCTATGTATGTTGAACCATCCCTGGATCCCTAAGATAAATCCTACTTGGTCATAGTGTATAATCTTCCTGATGATTTTATGCATTCTGTTTGCCAGTGTCTTTCTAAGTCTTTCTGCATCAATGTTCATTAGGGGGATTGATGTATATTTATTTTCTTTTTTGGTTGGGTTCTTCCCTGGTTTTTGAATCAGGATAATACTTGCTTCTAGGAATGATTTTGGAAGGACTTCTTCCCTTTCAATTTTCTAAACTGTTTCAGCATTAGTGACATTAGTTGTTCGCTAAATTTCCTGTAAAATTGAACAGTGAATCTGTCAGGACCTCGGGTTTTCTTGGTTGGTTAATTTTAAACACATTTTCAATTTTATTGATATCAGATTATTTTGATTTTTTTTTTTTTTTGGAACCAGGGATTGAACTCGTGACTTCGTGTTTGCCAGGAAGGCACTTACACCATTGAGCTAAATCACTAGCTCTATTTAGAATTTTTATCTTCTCTCTCTCTCTCTGTTTTTTTTTTTTGTTTGTTTGTTTTTTTTTTTTTTTTTTTTTTTTGAGACAGGGTCTCACTGTACAGTCCAGACTGGCCTTGAGTATTGTATTCATGTCTTTGAAGTCCAGGTTGGTCTCGAACTCGCAATGATCTTCCTTCCTCAGACTCCCAAGTGTTGGAATTACAACGTGCACCTCCACACCCAATAAGAATTTTATACATGTTTTTGCTTTAGTTTTGGCAATTAGATTGTCTAGGAATCTGTCCATTGCTTCTGTGTTTTCCATCTAATAAGAATATATATTTCCACAGAAGGTACTGAGGATCTCCTGGATTGTTTTGTAATCCATTCTGATATTCCTCTTTCATTTATAATTGCTTGAATCTGTGTTTTTTTCTTTCCTCTTTTTGATGAGGTTTACCAATTTGAATAGTTCTTTCCAAGAATCAACTTTTCAAATCATTGTTTCTTTATACTGTTTTCTTAGTCTCTATTGCATCAATTTCTGCTCTTATCTTTATAATTTCCTCCCTTGTATGAGCTTTGGGTTTGATTTATTATTTCTCCAGAAGTTTGAATTTCCAAAAGTTTGAGTTGTTTATTTGAGCTCATTCTGTTTCCCTGATGTGAGTTCATTGCTATAAATTTTCCTTGTAGGGCTGCTTTCATTGCATCCCATACGTTTCAGTATGGTTTATTGGCATTATCATTTAATTGTGTATACTGTTTAATTTTGCCTACATTTCCTCTGTCACCCATTGGTTGTTCAGAACAGTGTTGTTTAATTTCCATGTGCTTGTGTAATTTTTGTGATTTCCTTTGTTGTTTTCTAGTTTCATTGTGCCATGGTCAGATTGTATGAATGAGATGATTTCAATTTCTTTACATTTACTTAAACATGTTTTGTCAGATAATACACTCTCTATTTTGGAGAATGTCCTATGTTCATCTGAGAAGAATGGATGTTTGGGGGTGGAAAACCCTGTAGATAATTACCAAGTCCATTTGTTCACAGGCTTGGTTTAATTCTAATAATTTGTTGATTTTTTTTTTGTCTAGTTGATCTATTTGTGAAAGTGGGTTATGAAGGTTCTGTACTACTATTGTGTAAGTGCTTATTTGGTTTTTCATGTCTATTCATATGTATTTTGTGTACTTGAGTGAACCTGTGTTTGGTACATAAATATTTATTGATTGTTATCTCTTTGTCCTGGAGTTTTCCCTTAAAAAGTATGTAGTGACTTTCTTTGTCTCTTTCAATCAGTTTTGGATTAAAGTTTTCATTGTCTGTAAATAGACTATGCAGCCATTTTTTTTCTAGGTTCCTATGGCTTGGAGAATTGCATTCCATCCTTTTGACTTTTAGTCTATGAATTTTGGGGGGGTTAGATATATTTATTGAATGGAGCATGTTGTTGAATCTTGCTTCTTGATCCATTTTGTTTCTTTTGATTGGTGAATTGAGAACATTTATTTTGATGGTTATAACAAATATGGACTGGCTTATCTTTTTCAAGCTGTTTCCCTGTTGTTTGTTTCCTGTCCTTCTCCTCTGTTTTATTTCTTGCCCTGCCTGGTGGCTTCTTTGTATTGATATTGATGTGTTTGTTCATTATCTCATTCTAATATGTTCTGCAGAGCATTCTGTAGAGCTGGTTTAGTAGTCATAAATTTCTTCAGTTGTCCTTTGTCATAGAAGTATCTTATTTCTCCATCAATTTTGAAAGATAATTTTTCAGGGTACACCAATCTGAGTGTAAGAGTTTTTTTTTTTTTTTTTCCTTTAGGATTTGAAATACCTCATTCCAAGCTCTTCTCAATTTGACAGTTTGTGTTGTGAAGTCTGCTGTGATTCTGATGGGCTTTCTGTTATAGTGGAGGATTCTTTTTGCTTACTGCTTTTGATATTTGTCCTTGGGTTGAATATTTGGAATCTTGAATTTTTTTTTTGGTACTATGGATCAAACTTACAACCTAGCACCTACTAGGAAGGTGCTTATGCTGCTGAGCTAAATCCCTGGCCCCTTGATTATTTTATCACTTGGTGTATATTTGTTTCCTTCATGGCTATTTGGAGTTCTATGTGGTTCTTCTTCTTTTTTTTTTTGTATGTCCAATTATTTATTCATGTTTAGGAAGATTTCTGTCATTATTTCTATGAAGATATTTTTAATGGCGTTTGCACTGTCTCAAGCCTTCTCACCATTAACAATCCATTTCCTCTTATTCTTCTTTGCCGTATCCTGCAGCTGCTGGATGGGTTTTTCACGGTGTCTTGCAATTTTTAACATATTTTTCTTGCCCTAGCCACCAGTCGTGTTCCTTTCTTCTTGATCTGATATTCTATCCTCAATTTCATTTAATATTATGCATACTTTCTTTTCCTAAATTTTTTTTACTCTTACTTTAAAGATAATAAAACCAAGCAAAGCAAAATCAAACAAAGCCAACCAAAACAAATGAATGTGACACAGGACTTCAGAACATTAGGAAATCAACAATAACATAATGCCTCCTGCCGTCTTCAAAATAGCTGCAGATACCTTCAGACATAGTAAAAATCAAACAAAACAGAACAGAATAGAACCAATAAAAACAAAACAATGAATGTAATAAAGGATTTCAAAACAAGATAATAGTAAATCCAAAATGCTCACCATAATATGTCTTGTTATCTTTGAAAGAGCAGCCCATGCCATTGGATATGGCAAAATCAAACAAAATAAAACAAAACCCAACAAAACAATGAAAATGATACAGGACCCCAAAACAAGACAACTGGGTATCAACAGAAGCCACCCCCTCAGAGGGAGATCCCCCATAGACAGCAACACTGAGTATTGCTATCCTCTGAATAGATGATCAGACCACTGGCTTTAGACCTGCAGTCAGTGAAACACTAAACACTACAAGTATTAAATTGTATTCTACTTCAATAGCCATCATCACAGACCGTGTTTCTATGGATCCACCAATACTGTGTATACTTTTGATGAAGTTTCTAATCTCCTGTATTTCTGTTTGATCCATTTATTTGATTCCCTTTCTTGTCTATATTTGATTTTCATGATTTCTATCATTTTTCTGAGCTCCTCTATTTGTTTATGTATGTCTGCTTTAATATCTTTTATTTTGATAGTCATTTCTTTTTGCACCTTAGAGATTTTTTCCCCTATGGCCTCTTCCATTTTTTTTTTCACTTCTGTTGTTATCATTTCAGAGTTCCAATTGTTGTATTCTAATTTATTCTATCTCTTTATATTCTGGATTCATCTTTCATAGGCTGGGCCTTTGGGATTGCATTTTGCTTCTTCATCTTGTCATTTTTTGTTCTTCATTTTATTTTGTTTTCTATATTGATGCTTGTAGATTTCTTATAGTAGGTAGCCTTATAGATGTTGTCAAGGCTTTTCATAGGGCAGGGCCATTCCTTGGGATATCTTCTAGATGTATGTGGTTCTTGGTACTTAATTCTGTCCCTACAACCCACCTTCCCAATATGCTTGACTGAGGAATTATTATTATATATTTGATTTAGGGCCCATTCCTTTGGTGCTGGATAATGGTGATGCTTATGACCCCTTACAATTGCAATGTTGTAACTCCTCTCATCAGTCATGCTGTCCCAGGTTAAGCGAGAAAGAGAGGAATCCAACTCTCACGACTCTTAACAGCTGTACCATCTTGGGGGAATGGAAGAAGGGAGGAGTGCAAACTCAGACTCTGCTCACTAGCTGTGTTATACTCTTCTTGCCAGTCACACCATTCCAGGACAATGGAATAAGAAAGGAGTGTGGACTTACCCTTCTTGCTGATGCCACTGTCCTAGGGCAATGGAGAAGGAAAGGAGGGTGAACCCACACTTCTCTCACTGTACTGCCATCTGAGGCCTTTTACCCCATCCTTAGGTGGTCCCTTCATTTTAGTAGTCCATTCTTCTGCTGCACAGATTTTTAATCTGATATAATCCCATTTTTGCTGTTATTTCCTTTACAATTGAAGTTCTGTACAGAAAATCCTTTCCAACACCTCTGTCTTCAAGTGTTTTACCTGTTTTCTTTTGCTGTAAGTTTAATATTTATGTTTTAATGGTTAGATTTTTGATCAATTTTTATTTTAGCTTACTATGTGGTGATTAGATAAGGGTACAGTTTGAATTTTCTGCATAAGTAACCAGTTTTCCTAGCAGTACTTGTTGAATATCTTTCCTCCAACACATGGTTTGGCCTCTTTGTTGAAAATAAAATAGCTGAATGTGTTTAGGGAGGTTTATGTATCCTCTGTTCTGTTTTATTGATCTACATATCTGTTTTTGTTCTAGTGCCATGCTGTTTATGTCACTATTGTTTTGTAGTACAATTTGAAGTGAAGTATTGCTATGCTTTCTGCTTTGATCTTGTTGCCCAAAATTGTTTTTGCCATTCTGGATATCTTCTGATTCCATATAAATTTTAAGATTGTTTCTCTCTAGATCTGTAAAGGATTTTTTGGTAATTTTGATTGGGGTTGCAATGAATCCATGTAACAGTTTTGGAAATATGGCCATTTTGACAGGATTTATTCTGCCTATCCAAGAAAAAGCAACATCTTCTTTTCTGATGTCTCTTATCTTGCTTTTCCAAAGAACTGTAGCTCTCTTTGTAGAGGTCTTCTCACTTTCTTGGTTAGGTTAAGTACCAGTATTTTTTTTTAAGCTATTGTGGATGATATTATTTTATAGTTTCTTTCTCATCCCAGTCATTGTTGATATGCACAAATGTTAATGCCTGCTGTGCATTGATCTTGTAACTGGTTACATTGCTGAAGGTTGTTATTAATTATAAGAATTTTTGTTGAAGCTCTTTGAGTTTTTGATGTAAAGTGTCATTTCATCTACAAATAATGATAATTTGAGTTCTTGCTTTCATATATGTATCCTTTTTATTTCTTTCTCTTCCTCAGTGGTCTGCCTAATGTTTTAAGTGCTATGTTAATAGAGGAAGTTATAGTGAATATCCTTTTTAATGCCTAATTTTATGGGAAATACTATTAGTTTTTTTTTCCTGTATCACATGATACTGGCTATTGCTTTGCCATATATGGCTTTTATCATATTTAGATATGTCCTTTCCATATCTGTTTTCTTCAGGATTTTTTTTATCATGATGGAGTGTTGGATTTTGTGGAAAGTCTTTTCTGTATCTATTTGACGTGATCAGATGGTTTTTGTCTTTGCTTCTGTTTATGTATTATATTTATTAAAGTGTGTCTGGTAAACAATCCTTGTAACTCTGAGTTGAAACTTGCTTCATCATTATGTAAATTTTTTGATAATATGCTGCATTCTATTTGCTACTATCATGTTGAGGATTTTTGCACCTATATTCATTAGGGATTTAGGTTGTAATCTCCTTTTTCAAGTGTATCTTTATCTGGTTTCAAGATTTAGGGTGATACTGGATTTGATAAATGAGTTTTGGAGCACTCTATCCCTTTCAAATTATTTGAAGAGTTTGGAGCGAATGGGTGATATACTGTCCTTAAAGTTCTTGTAGTGGTCAACAATGAATCCATCAGATCCTGGATTTTTATTAATTAGTAGATTCTTTGCTACTTTGTCAATTTCATAGCTTGTGATTGGGTTTTTAAGCATACTAATGTGTTCTTGGGTTAGTTTTTGTAGTTTATGTGTCTAGGAATCTGTCCATTTCTTTAAAGTTTGCTTACTTGTTTGGATATAAATCTTTAAAGTATTATCTTCTGAATTTCCATGATGTCTCTTGTGATTCCAACTTTTTCATTTCCAGTTACATTAATGTTAGTCTTTTCTTCCTCTTTGTAAGTCTGGCTAGAGGCTTTTTTATTTATTCTGTCAAAGAACTAGCTCTGTGATTTCTGGATTTTTTGTTTACTGTTTTTTCTCCTTAATTTCACTTTCATTCTCATCTTTTATTATTTACTTGTTTAATTTCAGTTTGAGGCTGGTTTGTTGTTATTTCTCAGATACTTTAAGATTCCTCACAAGATTATCTATACGAGCTTGCAGTTTTCATAATGTGAACATTGATTGGAATGAATTTTCCTATTAAAAATTATCAGTGTCTCAGAGATTTCAATGAATCACACCATTATTGTCATTAACTTCCAGAATTATTTTTATTTCTTCTTTGATTCATCTTCATACTGGTGGTTACGAGTGTATTAATTTTCCAGAAAGTTTTGGCTTTTTAAAAAATTTCCTCTTTTGTTAGTTTTCATTTTCATTGCACTATCATTTAATAATACGCATGGGTTAAGTATGTTCTTTAATGGTCACGTAAGCAGGACTAGTATGTGATCTAGTTGGATAAAGCACCATGTGATGCTGAAAAGAATATATACTATGTTGTAGAGAGGTGAAATACTCTGTATATGTCCATGAAGTCTATATATTTAAGGATAATTTGCTCTGAAATTTCTTTATTGTTTTTTAAATTTAATTTTATTGATAAACTTTTGATACACATAATTATCACATTCATTGTGAGGTATTTGTGTGTGTATATAATACACATTGGTTCTATTTTCTCCATTCCCCTACCCTCCCTTCAGGTACTGTTCCCCTTTTTGTTTACAAAAATTTATGTTTCCATTTATTTCTCCTATTCTTCTTTGGTTTTCTTTTCTTCCTTCTCTTTCACCTCCTCCCTCCCTTGTTCCTCTTCACATTTGAACATTTTCTTCCTGTTTCACAATATTTTTCATCCATTTTAGACCTCATTTATTCTTTCATTTACTCATTCAAGAGAACAATGTGACATTTGAATATGAATGTACATTTATTTCATTTAAAATTATGATCTCAAGTTACATCCATTTACCTAAAAATGCCTCAATTTTATCCTTCTTTATGGCAGAGAAGTATGCAATTGTATAGTAAAACTATATGCTCTTTATCCATTCATCCATTGATAAGCATCTGGCCTGTTTCAAAGATTTTGCTATTACAAATCTACCATGAACATGGGTGTATATACATCACTTTGGTATGATGCTTTTAACTGTTTCAGGAAGTTATCAAGAAGGGGAATGGCTGATTAAAATGGAGTCTCTACTTTCAGGAGGTTTTTTTTTGAGGAATCTCTATCATGATTTTCATATTGATTGTAACACTTTATATTTTGGCCAACAATGAAGAAAGTTACATTTTTTCCTAGCCTCATCAGCATTTGACATTGGTTGATTTCTTGATGACAGTCATGCTTTCTGGAGTGAGATGGAGTCTCAGCATTGTTTTAATTTGCATTTCTTGAATGACCAGTGGTGTTGAGCATTTTTCATATATTTATTTCATTTTATATTTCACCTGAGAAGTGTCTATGTATTTCATATGACCATTATTGGATTGAGTCTTTAAATTTGGGGGGCAGTATGAGTTTATACATTCTAGGCATTAGTCCTTTGCTTGAGGAATAGTTGGTAAAAATTTTTTCCCATTCTGTAGGTTATCTCTTCACTCTGTACAAAAGCTTTTTAATGTGATGCAATCCAAGTTTTCTATTCTTCATAATATTTCCTGTGGAATAGGGAGTTTGTCCATACACCAATGTCTTTAAAAGTTCTACCTGTTTTATCTTCTGGCAGATGAAGTGTTTGTGTTTTAATGATGTAAGTTTACTACATGGTGAGAGATATGGTCTAGGTTTAAACTTCAGCATGTGGAAATCCACTTTTCCCAGTACCATTTGTTAAAGAAGGTATCTTCCAATGAAGGTGTTTGGATGAAGTAGCTGAGTGTGTTTGGGGTTGTTTCTGCATCTTCAATTTTGTTCCATGAGCCTGGCCACTGATTACAGGAGCTGCGTCAGTGTTCACCAGCCCCTGGTGCTCAGTGGGACCCCCAATCTGCTTTCCAACTGGCTTCAGTCTCCCCTGACTGTTTTTCCTTCATCCCTCTGAGAACTTAACAGTGTAAATTAGACAACAAAGGACCCATAGCTCATTCAGCCTTTCCCCGTATTGGCATTCCGGCCAGTTCTTGCTCTGTGATTGTGGCTACAGATGCTGTACCGTGATCATTCACCAACTGATGACTGTGGAAGGCTGCTCTGGAAGCTGTGTCCTGCTTCTATCTTGCTGTTTCTAACTGCTGATGATTCTTTCAGTATAAGTGCAGTTCTCCAGATCACCATGAGCAACAAAAGTTGTTAGTTTCACTTTGTCTCCCTTCTGGCAGCTAGCCAGCTCCTGTCAGCAAAACTGTACAGGCTCTCCTCTGCGGTGTGATCTATTTCTTCTGAATCACTTAATCCTATTTTCTCCTCTCCTGTCAGTTCGTCATGGTTCCCAGGTAACCTCCACTCACTTCAGTTCTTCTCCAAGTTATTGTTTTCTAGACTCTAGGCACTTTGACTTGGAGAAGTTGAGATGCTGGTCCTCACTGCTCTGGCATTTTGGGACCCAGCAATATGTTATTCTGTAAAGGAAAATGTCTTTTCATCTGTCACACTGCAGGGCTTGAAGGTCTTTCAGATTCTCCCTCTCACAAGTTGCAGCTGGTGAAAGTCGCAGAGTAAGATGGAACCAGCTGGGGCAGCAACGTGCTCATGATTGGAGCTTTGGTACTATGACAGGGGAAAAGCAATGTTCATTGTTTTTGATCAAGCCAATTAAAGGCATCATTTTTGTCTCTGCTACTCCCATCAGTTTTGGAATAATTATTTCTCCCCACACTTCCAAAGTCTGGGTAAGGGCCAGGGCAGAAGGTTATCTCAGCCTGCACGGCCACTTCATTGTTATGAAAGGAAAGGATAGCTCTGTTGTACACCTGAAGTCTGGTTCTTGGAAGTCACACCAAGGAGCCTTGATGTGCTCTTTGGGTCCTGGTACAGTCTGTCCAACAACCTCAAGCAGCCAGAGGGCATTAGTGCACCATTTGGTTCCTCAGAGGGCCCTTCCCAGTGACCCCAAATAGCTGGGGAATCTTGATGCATCACTCTAGGCCTAATAGAGTCTGACTCAGTGAACCCAAGGAACCGGGGAGCATCGGTGTGCTGCACTGCATGATGAAAGCATCAAGCATACTCAACCTAGCCATGCAGTCTTAGAGGCCACTAGGCCCCACCCAGCAAGGCCAAACAGCCAAGGAGCCTCAGCACACTGTGTGGGATGTGCTGAAGATCTACCTATTCTGGGAGCCTACGAGTGCCACCAGGACCTGGAAAGTCCTGCCTAATAAACCCAACTCAGCTGGGGATGCCCCATCCAGTACAGATAGCCATCCTCCACCCAGAAAACAATTTTGAATCCAGCTGCCCTAGGGGAATACAGGAAAATTACAAAACAAAAGAGAATAATGCAATTTCAAACATCCAATCCATCCCAAATAAGCCTAGAAGACATGGACACAGAAGAAAGTATAAGCAACACACCAGAAATTTCTGAAATGTTTACAATTGAAGTAAAGAATCACCTCCATGAAATGGTAAAGGAAATCATATCAGAAATAATCTCCCAGGTAAACGAAGAAATGATAAACATAATGAAAGAAATGCTGAACACAAATAAAGAAGACATAGTTAAAAAAATAGAAAAGCACTGCAAAAGCATGATACCTTGAAGGAACAATATAAGAAAGAAATAAAATGCATAAAACAGATTCAAAGAGATATCCAGATAATCAAAAATTCCATTGAGAACTGACAAAACCACCTAAGCAAATGTGAAGATAGACTTTCATATCTCAAAAAACAAGGCTGCAACTAGTGAACAGGAAAGGAAAGATCTTTTAAAACTCACAAGCAATCAGGAAGCAACAATTCTACAGTTGCAGGATGATGCAAAAAAAGCAATATAAGATTGATAGATGTAAATGAAAAAAGTGACAATGCAAATTACATAAAAAGACTATTTACAGAAATAATAGAAAATTTACCAAACATGAGAAAAGAAATTGACATATAGGGAATATAAAACTTATAAAACTCCAGTTAGCCATAACTAAAGTATCTATACCCAGACATATAATAATCAACATCTCATAAATTCAACATAAGAACAGAATATTGTCAGGGGTGGTGATTTAGCTCAGTGGAATAAGTGCCTGCCTGGCAAGTGCTAAGTCAAGAGTTCAATCTCCAGTTCAGAAAAAAAAAAAAAAACAGAATATTCAAATCTGTAGAAAGAAGAGACAGATCATCTATAAAGAAAATCCCATCAGAATCACAGCAGACTTCTCAACACAAACAATCAAGTCAAGAAGAGAATGAAGTGAAGTATTTCAAATCATAAAGAAAAAATGACAGATTTATGTACCCTGCAAAATTATCCTTCAAAATCAATGGAGAAATAAGATACTCCCACAGCAAAGAACAAGTGAAGAACTTCATGACCACCAAACCAACCCTACAAAGAATACTGAAAAATATTTTATATAGACATAAAAAATAACTACAACTTCAAGAATATCAACAGAAAAAAACACCAAGCAAGTAAACAATAGAGGATAAAGATAAACAACAAATAACAGAAAGATAACATGACAAAAATAAGCCAATATATATCACTTATAACCACTAATGTAAGTGGCATCAATTTGTCAATTAAAGGAAACCTACAGGCAAAATGGATCAAGAAATAATATCCAACCATAGGCTGTATACAAGAAACCCATCTAACCCAAAAGGAAATTCACAGACTGAAAGTCAAAGGATGGAAAACAATATTCCATGCAGCAGAATCTGGCCAAAAGAAAAAGGGTAGCTATTGTGTTTGCAGACAATATGAACTTCAAACCAAGAATGAGCAAAAGAGATAAAGATCACTACATGCTGGTTAGGGGAAAACTTTAAGGGAAATAAATAACAATCTTAAATATATATCCACCAAATTTGGGAGCACTCAGCTATATAAAACAAATATTAACACACATGAAAAACCAAATAAATAATAACATAATTATAATGGGAGACCTTAATACCCCATTGACACAAAGAGACAGATCAACTAGACAAAAAATCAGCAAAGAAATAACATAACTGAATCAAACTTGTGAATAAATGGACTTAGTAGATGTGTATAAAATGCTCCACCTAACAACATCAGAATACACATCCCTTCTCAGCTTCACATGGGACAGTCTCTAAAATAGACAATATACTAGCCCATAGAACATAATTTTTTTTTTTGAGACAGGGTCTCTCTATGCAGATCAGGCTGACCTTGAGCTCACTTTGCAACCTAGACTGGTCTTAAAGCCACAATGATCCTCCTGCCTCAGCCTCCTGAGTGCTGGGATTACAGATGTGAGCCACCACAAACGGCTCCATAGAATATACTTGAGTAAATATAAAAGAATTGAAATTACCCCATGCATATTATCTGATCATAGTGTCATGAACTGGGAATTAATGACAAAAGAAACTGCAAGAACTCCATACACATGTGGAAATTAAATAGTATACTCCTGAACAATCAATGTATCACAGGGGAAATTGAAGAAGAAATTAAACAATATCTACAAGCAAATGCAAATTCAAATACAACTTACGTGTGGGATGCAATGAAAGCACTCTTCAGAGGGAAATTTATTGCAGTAAATTCCCACATCAGAAAAACAGAATGAACACAAATAAATAATCTGACATGACACTTCTAACATCTAGAAAAAAGAAGAGCAAGTAAAACCTAAAACCAAAAGAACTGAGGAAGTAAAAGGATCAAAGCAGAAATTAACACAATTGAGACTAAGAAAACAATACAAATAATTAACATGTCAAAAGATGGTTCTTTGAAAGAAGGACAAAATTAATAAGCTCTTAGCCAATTTATTAAAAAAAGGAAATAAAAAACTCAAATTCACATAATAAAGTATAAAAGGCAAAATCATAACAGATTCTGTGGAAATACAGAAGATCATCAATACCAACTTTGAAAAACCTTTACTCTCATTGGTTTGATAACATGGAAGAAATCAAGATTCCTAAAAACATATGAATTACCAAAGCTGGATCAGGAAGATGTAAAATGGCCCAATAACTCAATTTCAGGTAATGAAATTAGAACTTTACCAACAAAGAAAAGCCCAGGTCGTGATGGATTCACAGCTGAATTCTGCAAGAAATTCAAGGAAAACTTAATGCCAATACTCCTCAAGCTCTTCAGTGAAATGGAAGGTGAAGCAATTCTCCCTAACTCACTCCTGGAAGCAATAAATTCCCCAAATACCAAAACCAGAGAAAGACCAACCAAAACAGAGAACTACAGGCCAGTCTCCCTAATGACCATAGATGTAAAAAAATGTTGACGGGGATAGGGGATTTAGCTCAATGGCAGGAGCACAAGGTCATAAATTCAACCCTTGCTACCATCAAAAAAAAAAATGAAATAAAAAAATAAAATGTTGGCAAACAGAATTCAGTAAGTCATCAAGGAAATTATACACCTCAATTAAGTAGGACTCATCCCAGAAATTCAGGGACGGTTCAACGTATGCAAATTAATAAATGCAATGCATCATATCAATAAATCCAAAGATGAGAGTCACATGATCATTGCAATAGATGCAGAAAAAGCTTTTGATAAAACCCGGCACCTAATAAAAACCGTCTGTGACAAACCAACAGTCAGCATCATATTAAATAGCCAAAAACTGAAACTTTCACTCTAAAATCAAGAACAAGACAAGGATGTTCACCATGATACTGTCATTCAATATAATGCTGGAAACATTAGCCAGAGCAATTAGATAAGAGAGAGAAATAAAAAAAAATAAGAACAGGAAAGGAATAAATTAAATTATCATTATTTGCAGATGACATGATACTCTACATAGAAGACCCCAAAAACTCCATTGAAAGACTTCTAGATGTAAAAACCAACTTCAGTAATATAACTGGATACAAAGTCAGTACTCAAAAATCAATAGCATTCCTGTACACAAGTAACAAACTCACAGAAAGAAATAAGAAAAACCATACCCTTCACAATAGCATCCAAAAAAATGAAATACTTAGGAATCAGTCTAGCAAAGGAAGTAAAAGACCTATACAGTGAAAGTTACAGTACTCCTTCAAACAGAATTGCAGAAAGTGTTCATGGATAGGAAAAACAAATATTGTCAAAACAGACATCTACCAAAACTGTCATACAGATTTAATGCAATTCCAATCAAAATACCACTAGCATACCTCACAGCTTTAGAGAAATCTTTCCAAAAATTCACCTGGAACCAGAAAAGATCTAAAATAGAAAAGGCAATTCTGGGCAACAAAGGCAAAGCAGGAGGCCTCACAATCCCTGACTTGAAGTTATACTACAAAGCTACTGTAATAAAATTAGCATGGTACTAGAATAAAAACAGACCTCAGGTTCAATGGAATAGATTAGAAGATAGTACCACAACTACAAACACACTCTGTCACCTTTTCTTTTACAAAGGGACCAAACACGCTGTTCACTGGAAGATAGTCTGTTTAATAAGTGATGCTGGAAAAACTGTCTTTCCAGATGCCAAAAACTAAAACTAAGCCCATGCCTATCCCCATGCACTGAACTAAAGGCAAAATGGACCAAAGATGTACATATTAAAACAGAAACACTATATCTGCTGGAAGACAAAGGTAGGTAGAAACCTTGAAAACATAAGGGTAGGCAGAAAATCCATGAACATCAAATTCCATGGGAAATAATTCCCAGAATCAATAACTGAGATCTCATCTTATTTAAAAGGTTTTGCATGTCGAAAGAAATTTCCAACAGAGTAAAAAGGAAACCCACTAATTTTGACAAAAATCTTATTCAACCATCCTCCAGACAAAGTACTTCTATCTAGAACATATTTAAAGAAGACCCTAAAATTTAAAGACCCAATCTAAAAATGGACATCTCAGATGAATACTCACTTCTCAGCTGAATACAAATGATGAATAAATATATGAAAAAAATGTCCAGCATCATTGGTCATTAGAGAAATGCAAATTAAAACAAACCTGGGATTCCATCTCACTTCAGAAAGACTGACCAGGATCAGCGGATAAGTAATCCTGGAAAACAACCAATAAGTACTCCTGGAGAGGCTGTGAGGAAAAAGGAACTCTTCTGCACTGTTGGTGGGAGTGTGGACTGCTGCAACCACTGTGGAAAATCAGTGTGGACTTTCCTCAGAAAACTGGGATTGGAAGTCCCATTTGACTCAGCTCTTCCACTTCTGGGCATATTCTCAGAAGAACCGAAAACATCATACCACAGGGTGTATAGTAGCCCAATTTATAATAACCAAATCTTTCAAACAATCCAAATGCCCATCAATGGAAGAGTGAATAAAAAATATGTGGTATTTTTATACAGTGGAGTATTGCTCAGCTACAAAGAGTCACATTGAAACTTTTATAGCTAAATTGATGTGACTTGAGACCATACTCATAAGGGAAATAAATCAAACTCATATGTGTAAATACCATATTGTCTCCCTGGTGTAAGAAACTGAAAGAGTAAGTAAGATGCAAAGTCTTCAATAAATATTGTGAAAGAGTAAGGAACTGCTCAAAGAAGAAAAATAACTCATGGAAAAGGAGAAAAGAAGGAAAGGAAAAGAAAAAATATAAATTTGTATATATACAATTAAGATAGCTAAAATGATTGTTCTACAAATTCTACTAGTTCTTGAAACAAAACATTTGACATTCATTGGATCAAATCAATATAACATGTTTATATCTGGTCATCTGAGTAACTCTGATGATAGCTACGCAAAATAACAACCTTTGTTAAATTTGTACCACCTTGTTTTGAAAGTGTAGATTGTTATTGTTTTGGGTTTTTTGTTATCATTGTTTATTTGTCTCTTTTGTTTCTTATTTTTTGTTTTATTTGGTTTTTCCCTCTAATCTCTCCCCCCACCCACTTGGTACCGGGAATTAAACACATGACCTCATGTTTGCCAAGCAGGCGCTTATATCGCTAAGCTAAACCTCCAGCCCTTTCTCTCTTTAAAATAAAAAAGAGAAGAATCTCATAGAATTATTTTAAACAGAAAAATACTTTAAAACCTGCATAATCATCAGTGCTTTACTAGGAATATAAACTATGGCACATCCTCACAGTGGACAACAACGCACCAATAAAACAACTTATTGTAAGGGAAGAACTCTGGTCTTTATGTGAAAACACATGATACGAAAGCAGAAAAATAATATGAGACCAAATGTGGTGTGGAAAGCCCATAGTGCCATTATTTTTACAATAAGTCCTCTACAGAAGTTTTCTAATCCCTGCTTTGGACTATTGGCTTCCACAGTAAGGTTTTTTATACTGACCTTTATTCACAGAACTTTGTCTCTGGAATCAGACTAATCTGAGTTTTCTTCTTAGTCTTTCAGTCACTCAGTGATTGAGAGTTTTGCACAACCTGCTGCGCTACCCAATTTTCTCATCCACAAACGTGAATGCACCTACCATGCAGTGTTCCCATGAGTATTCAAGAGAATGTAGAGAGATCTTTGGCACAATGATTCTCAGTACATCCATATAGGGAAGGTATTCCCCCAAAAAAACTGAACCCCAGAGAAGTTAATGGTGTGCTGCAGGCTGTGCAGTTGTTGAGGGGAATATGGCTCTCTTAGGGCTGGAGAGGCTCAGAGCATGTGCAGACATAAACCTAGGCATGCAAGGCATACAGCTGCTGGTGGTAACTGTGGTAGTGGAGAGGAGCAAGAGAGGTCAGGGATACCTTGAGGGTAATGCAATTTGAAGACTACTGCAACTTTAAGTCAGGGAGATTAGCATCAAGGTGATCTCAGTCATCTAGCCCATTCTCTGAAAGTCTTCTCCAAGCAGAAATAAGTTGTATCCTCTGGGACTCGTACACTCCACAGTCTGGTAGCTTCTTTCTTGGCCTATGTATGCCCATGTAAATGGATAATCAGGATAATCAGCTCAGTGCTTATGTTTGGGGCATGAGAAAAGAAAATCTAGGCAGAGATTTCTGGGAGTTGGGAAGGAGAGGGTTACAATAAAGACAAGCCCAAGTGCAACACCTTGAGGCGTACAGAAAGAGAAATGAATACATGAACCTCAAAGCCAAGTCTGGTACAGGAGAGTCACCCTGAAGTAAGGAGACATTTGAACTTGGAGGGAAGTGAGAGCCAAGCTAGAAGCAGCAGCAGCAACACCTTGAAGCTGTTTCTTGATAGGTCAGCTATAGCCCAGAGTATCTGACATACATCTACATGGGCAGCTCACAGACAGACTGTGAATCAAAATTTAATCTCTGTATGACCTTGTGCTGTTCTTGTAAGAGAAATGCTCTCTGCTTTTTGGAATGCCTTCTTCTCTCTCTTTTATGAAACATCCATCAGAGTGGTACCCTGCACAATGCAGGGCTTCAAAGCTCAAATGTCTCCTTACTTTCCTTCAAGTTCAAATGTCTCCCTGCTTCAGGGTGACTCCTGTATTGAACTTGGCCTTGAAGTTCACATTTTGATTTTTCCTTGTGTATGCTCTCAAGGGTTGAGCTTGTGCTTATCTTTATTGTAATCCTCCCCTGCTCCACTCCCAGAAATCTCTGCCTAGATTTTCTTTTCTCATATTCTTTTCTCTTTTTTGACATGAAGTGAAAGTCGTTGTTCTTGGGTCTGAGATTTATTAGCAACCTCCATGTAAGATCCTCTTCACTTGATTACATTCAAAACAAAAAATAACTCTTAGAATGCATTTCACAATAGCAGTATGTTCATTTTAGTGTCCATTAGTTGTGCCAGAGGATTGTAATCTAAGTTCTTCATGTAGTATTGGTGATGCTTCTTTACTGTCAGACAGGAAATGCAAGTGATTCTTGGCCCCATCATGAAATCGCCCTATGATTCTAGGTCCCTGACCATGCTCTCAGTCCCTCCATCTGGGAAATGGGAATAACAATTCACTGTTGAAAACATGAAGGTGGATTAGAAATAATATTTTAAAAGTCATTTTCTAGCTAGGTAAGAAAATACTTTCTATCTCACAGATTTTCACAGGGACAAAATTACATACATGCAAAAAATACTTGTGGGATCATCATTCTGGTGTTTGAGAGGAAATGCTTGGTGTTTAAAAGTTAAAGGAAAAAAATATTTATTTCAGCTTGAAGTTTTAATCCATTGATGACTGGCTCCATGGCAGGGTGACATCGCAGAAAGGAGTCACCCAGGAGAAACAGTTCATGGCACAGCAGGCAGAAGACAAAGTGCAGCAAACATACAGCCTGCTTTTCCCTTTTATTGCATCCAGACTACCAGTCTTTTAGGTGCTGCCACCCAGAACTATGCTAACTTCAATCAGTAGACTAATGTATATCACACACTGTTAGTGCCAGTGCCCCACAGTTAGATCCAGCCAGTTCTAAACAAACAAAAAACCCTCACTTATGAGCATGAGGCTTCAGAGAAGACTTCTGGATAGAAGCCATAACAACAGTCTTTAGAAGAAGAAAGAAAAGCCCTCAGTTTAATAGCTCACTAAACCCCAGTCTTGATTCTGGCTCACATCCCCATTAAAGTCTTTGATAAGGCCTTGTTATTATGCCTGGTACTGGCAACACTCTGGAGTCCAGCTGACCAGATAAAACTCTTGCAGCCATGCACAAGACTGTTCCTGTTTACACAGGAAGACATCCATTTTGTGCTCTTCTGTTTAGCCCAGGGGTCAGAAAGCAGGTCCGTTGGCTCATATGCCAAGCTGCTCAGAGCTTCCAGCTCCAGCCACATGCATCATAGATACTCACCTAACGCTCTTCTCATCCCACCATCACTCTTTTGTACAAAGTTGACAATCACCACCTGCTATGTATGAGGAATCCCAGACACCACAATAAAAAATCAGAAATGGAAGTGACTTACAAAAGAACATTTAAGCTAACCATTGTGTTATGGTTTAGATATAAAATGCCCCCAAGCCTTATATGTTTGGAAGTTGTAGATCAAGGGGACATTATAGCCAACTTGCCTTTGGAGGTAAGGTCCAGTTGGAAGAAGCAGATCATCTAGGTTACTTTTCTCTCCTTGCTGGGACAAAATACCTGACATCCAAATGAAGGAAGGAAAGGTTTATTTAACTCACTGTTTGTGGAGGTTTCAGTCCATAATCAACTGGCTCCAATGCAAGGGGGCTTGGCACTGGGGCAACACTTCAAGGCAGCAATCAGAGCAGAAAGGGGGAACAAGCCTCTTTGCCTTATAGTGTACACAGGCCACTCCCCGCACACGCACTCTAGGGTCCCTGTAGCGATCACAAAGTCTCTGTGCCCTCCTCTTGCACAAGATGGGAATATTAACAAAATAAGGATGCTGGCTCCCTGCTGAGTTAGTTAAACCTCAAAACTTCTCAAATGGACACAGTGTATCAACTATAACACAGAACAGTGGGGGCGTGATTCGGAAGGCAACGTCTTCCTTCCTGGACCCTCCTTTCACACTTTGCTTCCTGGATGTCATAATGTGAGCAACTTCTCTCTGCCAGACCTTTCTGCCGTGCTTCCCTGCCAGCCAGCCAACCAACTATGAACTGAGCTCAAAACATGAGCTAAAATAAATCTCTTTTCCTTTAGGTGTGAGTGTCGTGTATTGTGTCTTACCAAGGAGAAAATAACTGACACTTTCATCATTTCACTAGCAGAGAGCTGGAGCCAGCTTGTCCAAGATCTCTGACTGCTTGGTAGCAATGTGAAGAGTGGATCCCAGGTCTTCCCACAAGACTCTAATGTGCTTTGGCTGCCCTGCAGATTGTGCAGGGTAGTGGCTATGGGAAGTACCAAGAGCCTCTCTTTACTGCCTATTGTCCCTTTTTGGCTTCCCTCTGTGGGTTTGATTCTAGGCCACTCCTGTATTCCGTAGTTATCGGTGCATGGAAGGCAAAGCCCTGCTGTGTGAGGGAAAAACAGGCAGGCAGCCGGAGATTCTTCTCAGGCCTGCTCAGAAAGGACACTCAGAGAGCCATGTATCCTGACCATCCCCCTCCTACTCTTCCCCTGAAACTTAATTAATCATGTTTGCATCTGGATCCAGACAAGACAATGGCAGGGATGTGTTTTTGGTTAGGAACTGAAGCTGCATCCCCAAAGGAATGTTGATTAGTTAGCGGTCGGTATCATTTTTCATGCCTTTTTAAGTTACAAAAAATTTTAATATCAAAGCATTTCTCCCTGCACTGCACGTATCTATTTCTCATAAGTGCATTCTGCTGGCATAATTTTCTTTTCCTTCCTGCAGGCTCTGTTTATGAGATGATCCATCAGGTTGTCTCAGAGTCTCCATCTAGCCCTTCAGCAACCCGAGGCGTTCCAGGTGAGCCGTAAGCTACAGCCTGCTGCTCCTTTTCCCCATGTGGAAGGGGAAGGAGAGAGGCAGGCATGGGCCAAGATATCAGCCATTGTTGATGAGGGAGACAACAGTCACCCACGACACAGACAGCAAACTCTCCCTCCAGTTTGTCTTGGGCCTTCAATATAAACACTGCTGCCCTTTGAGGAAAGGATGAAACCTTAAAGGAAAGAAAATGCCTCAAACCTCCCATAGATCCATAGATGTTGAGGTCAACTTGAATGCCATGATTTATTCTTCAGTATGGTTCAGGAAAACGCCCTTAATCTGGGAATCTCTTCTGATGCAAGAAACATGTTTTAATGTGTACAACATGCCCATGTGTGTAGAACATGTCAAGCCACAGATGGTAAGTCATGGTAGATAAGTAATATAGGAAATTTGTGGAGCTGGAAATTTGTCTGTCTGACCAGGCTTCAAAGTAGACTTTCTTTTCACAAAAAGGTGGTAGAGGAATAACAGAAAACAATAAGGTGCCTCTTTTTTTTTTGGTTTGGGCCCTTTCCTCTCAGCTCCAAGCTGGACTCAGACATGAAGTGCAGCTTTGTTAGCACTGATCAGTGGGCCATAAGAACAAGGGGGTCCAAATGCCTGAGACATCGTCAGCATCATGTTCCCAGGATCACTGATTTCCCACGGCTCATGGCCTAGGGGTATAGGAGGGCTTGATTCAGGAAAGGTCTCTGAAACAGCATCAGGGGATTCAGTATTGTTTGGGTCACATTGGTTCTGAAAGTTTTGGTCAATTGAGGCAATATTTGAGTTAATCAGAGCATAGCTCCTTTGATTTTTTTCTTTTTTTGGCTAATGTTACTCCTGACTTGGGAAAGAAAATTGATTTGGGTGAGATAATAAACCTAACAATTGACCTGGAGACTCAAAGTACTCTGGAACAACTAAAAAATAAACTCACATTCCCAGAAATCAGTTAATCAGTCATTTGTTCAGAAAGTAAAATGCCACTTGTAGGCCAATCATTTTGCTAGAGGCAAATATTGCACCAGTCTCCTCTATCTCCAGGCCTCATCATAGAGTTCTATTTTGGCTTGGTCTCATGGTGAAACCCTCTGTCCCTCTACACTAAAATCTTTTACTTGGGGTTGGCCAGGAACCAGGGTAGATGTTTAATAATAGCTAATTCCAGTCAAGGAAAAAACTAGTATCAAAAGTACAAATGTTATAAAACAGAGATCTGCCAGGTATAGCAAGTGGGTCAAATCTGAATTTTGGGGAGAGGGGTACTGGGGATCAAACTCACAACCTTGTGCATGTCAGGCAGGCACTTATGCCACTGAGCTGAATCCCTGGCCTATCTGATTTTATAAATAAATTTTTGTTGGAACATAGCTATACCCATTTGTAATGGTATTGTTTATGACTACTTGTATGCTATACAAGACTAGTTGAGACAAAGACTATATGGCCTGCGTATCCTAAATTATATACAATTTGGCCCTTTGCAGTAGATAGCTTTGCATTGGTGTGAAAAATTTGCCTATTGCAAAGTAGAGAAGCAACAGTCAAATAGGAGGCATATTCAGATTTTTTGGTTTCCTCCTGAAGATTCAAACTGAAGACTGGCCATCTCATTAGAAAGTTTTGTTTTATTGTTAGTATTTTTAATTCTTGTGATTCTTGTCCCCTGGTAGAAAATGTATAAAATAGAAGTTGGCTATGAAAACAACAAAGAAGAATCAATGCTTTGAAGACTTGGTGGTAAAGGATTTGTAAGGCTTAGGCTTTAAGACAGCATTAAACTGACCAAAAAACAAAAGTCTTTAAACTTTAGCTTCATCATGTCCTTTTTAAAAAATACGGCCAGGCAGGTGCTGTGCCACTGAGCTATATTCCGAACCTTTAGCATGTGCTTCTGAAACCAGGCTACAGCTCAGGGTCTTGATCTTTCTGGGCCTGCTCTGAACTGAGAACTCTGATGTTCTCCATTACTGGCTCAAGGTAACAATCAGGGTCAGCATAGGTTGAAGGGACTCTAGACCATCACCCGAGGAAGAAAATAAAAATCAGACCATGCATTTATTACAAGATTTTAAAGTATTATGTGGTTTTTGTTTTTGTTTTTGTTTACTACAAATACAGACCTATAAAGCATGGATTGAACAGTAAATCTTTAGGGTATTGAAATATTTTAAAAAGTCCTCGGCAAAAGTGAAGCAGCTTATATTGAGTTTTATTGTCATCTGGGTAAAAACAGAGCTGCTCCTGAGAAATTTTAAGAACTTTTGAGTAGGTAAACTTTTTGATGATTAATTAATGTCAGAGTACACTAAGTTCCCTGTGTAAGGTCATGTCATGCTCAGTTCTGCTAATCCAAGTCAGTCTCATTTGAAAGCTTGTGTCACAAACATTCTACTCTACAACTTTGCTGTGGGGGAAAGGTGAAGCTTGGTGTTTCTGAAAATGTGTGCTGGTGAGCTGATTTTATGATGCTTTGCCACTGAGCTCATAAAGACACTCCCAGCCTGGATTCCCCAGATTCTGATGCCCTAAAATCATACTAACAGCTGGGGGTTTTCCATCTAACCGTGGGGTCTGCACTGAAATGAAAAGACAGTGGTATTTCTCACTGCTCCAGGTTCACTCATCCCAGCATAAGAGCCTTCATCAAAGGCCTGCTTTTGACAACCTAAGTGCAGTGTTGGAGCTTATCTTGAGGTCACTGGGTCAGTAGAGGGAAAAGAGAAGTAAAAATGAATCTGTGATAGAATGATCCAGGTGATAGTAGATTCCAGTGCTCATATTAGGCACCTGATAAAAAATACCTGCAGTTGGCCCAGCCTGATATCTGATGTCCAGTCATCCTTCATTCGCTCTAAGGTCCAGGGTAACACAGGTAACTTCTAAAAGCCCTTCCAAACCAAATATTTAGAACCAGCTCCCAATATTTAATCTTATAAAAGGGATTTTTATGAGATATATGAGGGAATAGGTCTAGAATACCCAGATTAGTGCTCAATGAGGATTCCTTCATGTCTTCAACAATCCTATGATAGAAGTAACTTTTCCCCTATTTTACAAAAGGGGAAAGTAACTCAAGAAGCTTAATTAGTAAGCTTCAAATCACACAACACAGGTCATGAATAGCATAACTAGGAACCCCACAGCTCTAGATTCCAGGTGTTTATAATGAGCCCCCAAACCCGACCAGAGAAGGGGGAGGTAGATCACAGACCAGCAATTTGAGGATTGCACTTTCTAGAAGGCTGTGCCTAATGACCCCAGTACACAGACTCCCCCAGAAGGGAACCAGTGGGAACTGAAATTCATCCTATGTTCTCCAGTCCAAACCATGAATTCAGCAAGGGACTAGGTTGGCCAGAGAATCCCCCTTCTCATATGCACAGCAAGCTTCAGAAACTCATGCTGCCTTCTCGTGGGACTGTGTGTAGTGAGGTCAAGTAGGAGGAAAGATAGCAGATCTGCCACTTGCCTGAGTGTTGTGAGCAGAGCCTCAGGCTCATCTTGTGAATGGTGGCTGCTTATTTTAGCATTTGTTGTCACTGCTTTGTTTGTGTTCTTATCTGCTCCCATCACTGTCCTCACTGAGCCCTTAGAGGATGGCATCCAGGGAAACCCTTACCCTTGAAAGATTTTTGCCAAGAAGAGAGCAGGAGACGAAAAAAGAAGGAAGATAAAAGATAAGAATGGGAAATACTCTAGATTTATGCAAATAAAAATTATTGCATACAAAATATAAAGTTAGCTCATTTCCAAATGACATGGCACAATGGAGTTCTAGGAAAGAATAATCAACAAATATTTCTTGAGTATTGTGGGCTCACAATAAACCTGTGGTCTAATTGAAGACAGGAAAATGGTTGATAAAAGCAGGAATCCTTTTGAGTCAGTTTAACCTCTTTTTTTGAGGCCTTTCCTGCCTACCAATGCCCTTTCATTTGTTCCTACTTTACATGAACCTGTCTAAGAACGTCAAGGATTTAAAGTTGAAAGATACCAGTCTTAATGTCTGATTGGATGACTTCTGTCTTGCATCTTGATCCTGATAATGCTGTTAAAAGCTAATCTCCATAGATTAGAAATTAATATAGTATTGGTGCTTGCCTGGAGGCACCTGTGGCACTGTTCCATGTATGTGTAATGGCTTCAAGAATCTAGGTCATATTCTTATGCTCAGAATCTTACCGCAAATTGTGTCAAAGTAAACGGTTCTGGAGAAACATACAGCATCAGTCACATGATGGCATGTTAACTCCAAACACCCTCTTAATTCTTTGGCTTTTGTACAAAGGTGAGGTGATGAATCTAGGCTTCCCTTCTCAAGTGACTTTCATTTCTGTGGCAGAACTATCCTTATCTGTCCTAGATCTCATCAGTGGAAATTATCAGAGTTTAGCATCCCCCAGCAAAGTAATAAAACTTGCTGCTCTCTGTTTGGGGGCAGTAGCATGGTCACTCTCAACTAATTGTTGACTCCTTTTGTGCCAAAGTCCTGATTCATCTGAAATCCCTCTTCCCAGGAAAGCTTTGCTTGTGCAAATGCGTGTGTTGTCAGTAGTTGGCCTGGTCTTATTTCTGCCATCTCTGGGTCAGAGATCCCACTGTCCCATATCCTTGGCTATGAGACCCTGCTTCCTTGGATGAACAGAACAATGTACAGGAGGCCTGTAAGTGTCTTGCCATGTCACAGTATAACAAGTAAAACGCTGAGTACAGCCTGCTAGCTCATCTCCCTCACTCCCCTTCTTCTCTGGAGTCATCCTGCCCTCTTTCTCAGTAACTTCATTCTCCAGAGTAGGGATAGAACTTCGCTCCCTAAATCAACCATCACTACCACTATACTCAGTGTGGATTGTTATTATTTCCATTTTAGAGATGGAAAAGTAGATGCAGAGAGATGAACAACTTGCTCACAATCCTTCAGCTAATGAGTAATAATGGGCCCAAATTTCCATGACGTTGTCTGATAGGAATCATCTTTTCCAGGCTCTGAACGAGTAGACCCAGACCTACGCTGTGCCCAAGACCCGCCTGTCAAGTGAAGGACCACGCCCAGACTAAGGAAGGAAGTGAGTGCCAGTCCCCATTTCTGCATGGCAATAGTGGGGCAACTCAGGACTCCAGGTACATCAGCCTCCAACAACTCAGCAGCCAGCTCCGAGAGAGAAGGCACTGGCTAGAGCCCAGAGAGTGGATCCCCCGCAAGAAATATATCGCCTGTTGACACTTTTATGACCTGGGCCAGCTTACAAGACACCGGCCGGTGCATAGCTCCGCTTTCCCTGGCCCAGCTTGACATCACGTGCTCGCCCAGGGGCCGCCACTTGGAGTCAGGAAAGCCCATATATTTCCCTCCGCAGATAGACCTAGTGGTTCCCGTCAGGTGCAGAAAGCCAATAAATCACCAGCCAAGTCTTGGTGTATCTATCAGTCAGTAGGCTTGTCATCCTCCCGGCCTTGATCCACATGAAAGAGGGAACGGGAGGGGGAGGGGAGGGACTGGGTGGGGAGGGGCGGACGGACAGTGGACACCTGGAGGGAGCCGGGCCAGCGATCCAAAGATGTTCACAGCTCGGAGCCGCCGGGAACTTTACACCGCCTCCCCCGCCCGCCCGCGCGGCTTCCTTTGGCTTTGAAGTTCTGTGGCTCCGGATTTGGGTTGCGGGAAACAAGTCCTCCAGCCTGGGGATTCTATTATTCACCTCACGTCGTCTTTGCAGCTACTTTGGGAGGAATGAAAGCCATAAAGGGAAGTTTAAGCGACCACCCCACAGCCCACGGGAAGGGGGTGATTTCACGCCTTTCTGCCTCATGACTCATGTAGGAGTTAAACAGAAGTGGGGTTATCTTCACCTTGTGCTTTGAGTATATTTACTTCTTTTACTTTCCTAGGGTGTAAATGGGGAGACAAACACCTACTCCAGGGAACGGGGGGGGGGGGGAGACTAAAGAGGGGCAGTGCCTGTCAACTGCTTAACCACAAGGATAGCTGCTTCTTTATTACTTTCCTCTTCTCAGAAATGTTACCCTTTGGAGCTGGACGCTGCACCCTCGAGGCAGCCCCTCCCCTTGGGCAGCAGGTCCTCGGGCCACAGGGGAGCTCACCCAGAGTACAGAGGGTCCCCATAGCACTGGTCTGGAGAGTCTCCCTGGGCTGTGGGCCAGTGTCTTTCTTTGGCACCACTTGGAGGGTTGCTTCTATAAGCTGGTCAAATCTGCATCTGGGAAACCATAGGGTATTATAGGAAACCAGGTGCTTCCTACTGAGATCTTGAGTCTTCAGGGTTAACAGCTGAACTTCTTGGGTCACATGGTGGACTGTTCATCTTAGATTGGGTTTTTGTTGCTTTTTCGTCCCATTTCAAAATCATGTTCAGATACGACATTCACTAATGACAGGAATCAAAGTTCCCTTAATGGACTCTTATTATGCTTTTTAAATCTCTCCATCAACAGATTTCAACCATTTCCTATGTGAAAACCCATGGAGAATCTATTATTTATCCTCTGGGTCTCAGTTTCCTCAACTGGGAAATGCAGGGACAGAATACTGGTTTTTGTCGTTGGGACACTATTGAAATCTGAAGCCACCTCTGTCTTACACATGGTACATAGATTGTTAGCATCTTTTGATGTTGAACGTCAGCAGGACTCCCACGTTTCCAAACACCAAGTGTTTGAAAACCCATTTCCAGTTATAACATTTATCAGTTAAATAATCCTGGTCTGGGCAATAAGCAAGTCCTCTTGCTGTGACTTTAGTTAAACTGGTTGATGTTCTTTTAAAAACAAAATCTATATTATGGAAGCAGTTACATTTGTCCAGTACTATGACCCGGGATACAGCTCAGCAGCATAGTGCCTGCCTGGCAAGCACAAGGTTGTCAGTTTGACACCTGGTACCCTCCCCCCAAAAAAGGGTTTGTGCAGTAATGTCCTATAGTAATTGTCAAGGCATATGTTTTTTTTAAATTTGCCATGGAAGCACAAAAGTGGATTTTCTAAAAGGAATGTACCAATAATCTTCTTCAATAGGCTAAAGACATTTATGCGCATCTTTTCATTTAATTTCAAAAAGATTCTCTGAGGCAGGTTTTATTAATTTCACTTTACTTGAAGAAAAATCAATTAAAAGTATGAGATTTGCTCAAAGCCCCACTGCACCTAGACAACCTGGTCACAAAATCCATGCACTAAACAGCATCTTCTATTGCTTGCTCAGTAGGTCAGATAGTCTTCCCCTCAGACGTCAGCTGTTTTCTTTAAAAGAAAAAACTAGGGTGTCTCATCAAGGGAACTAGCAACCTTACATCTTGCAAGTCACTGTAATCCCCTGTGTCCTCTTGTACCTTGTCTGTATCCACTCTGAGAACAGAGGCTTTTAAAATCATTTTAATCTTTTGTATGTCCCATTCCTTCTGCACAGCTCTGTTCTTGCTATCTTCTATACTTGTACACACAGACACACATTTGTGCAAGCACACACACACAAACACCTTAAAACTAGGGTTTCCAGATTTACTGAGCAAAAATACAGGATGATGAATTAAATTTAAATTTTACAGAAACAATGGCCTTTTCCTGCAAGCATATCCCAATAGCTGTACAGGGCATACTTATATTTAAAAACATGTTTTTACTAGGAATCCCAAATCGAATTGAGTGTTCTGTACTTTATCTGATGACGCTATCTAGAACTTATCAGACTGCAGTACTACTCAGCCTTCACATTACCCAGGAGACACAGCCTTGGAGAGAATAAGACCTGTGAACAAAGTACAGTAGTATCTCAGTTAATGAACTTAATCATGGAAGGAAGAAACTCTGCAGTCAGAGTCATGGACAACATTAAGTTCATGAGCTAAGTTACACCACTGTGTGGTTAGAGATCTCAGAGTACAGACGTCTTTGTGTTAAGAGAATTTTCAGTCTAAGAAGCAGTAAAGACTTTTCAATAGGTGGCTGCTGGACAAGTCTTGAGTTCTGTGCCAAGACTCCTGAGAGCTGTGCTGGACCCCTTTGTCTCCTCCCATCTGATATCTCCTCTGTCCTAACTGTGTTCCTCCCTTTCATACTCCCTCAGATCCCTTCACTTTGCTTCACAATACTCCATCTCCCATTTTGATCCATTTGCTCAGAAATGTGTGTCCCGAACTGCAGCGACCTCTTAAGTTGGCTTCCCCCACACCCGTTACTGACCCAAGTGACCCTCTTTCATTACTGACACCATTTTGGTCCTCCTTTCTTTTGCAATAACCTGCAGCCTTTCATGATCCTAGGAGTCCATGTTCCTTGTGGAAATAGCAGAAAAATTCCACAACAGTAAAGGAAAGAAATTTCAACCCTCCCTGGTTATTTCTATGCTCAAAGAATTTAAGGTTCTCATTTTATGCACATTAATAGCCAAACTCTGAAATTGCATAGTCAAGGCTTCTGTGCTCTGGCCTTACCTCCTTTTCCCAACTCTACCAAAAAAGTTAGGTCACTCTCAAAACCGCAGCTATATTGTAGTCATCTTATAGTTCCCTAATTAACAGCCATGGTTTTTGGTGTAGGTTTTTGCAAAGCTTTGTTTTTCTTCTTCTTCCTGGAAGTGACTTTTTCTCCTATTGATACTAGCATACTCCTATTTATACTTCAGAACTCAGTTCTAGTGCCACTTCTATGAGCTTTGCTTCCCAGAACAAACTTAAAAAATAATCTCCTTATTTCAATAATCATCTGTTCTTACACAATTATTAGAAATACCTTTCTCAGGAAGGCTAAAACATAATATGTTGCAGTTATTTATTTATTTCTGCACGGTGCCATCTAAACAAAAATCTTTAAGGGAAGACATCATGTATCCCAGAAACAAAATAAAATGTGTCACACAATTAGGAGATCAACAACGGATTTTTAATCAATAATTTCTTAATTAATGGAGCACTTCATTTTTCCTACATGCCTTATGCATTTCACTGATGGCTTTTTGCTAATTTAATGCTGATTTAAGTGTTGCTAAAACTAAACACATGCCCATAAAACTGCATTGTAAATATTCAGGATTTTCACAGTAGATATTTCAGATATAAATATTTGTTTGATGACTGAATTATCTTCCTACAGACCTAGTCAAGAATGCAGCACAAGGTAAATTGTAAAAGGTCAAAGACAGGGATTTAGGGTCTTGGATTCTAGTTTCTGCTTTTTTCACTTTGTGCAAGTTAATATAATTTGCTGGGTCTTGATTTCCTTGCCTGTAATAATATGGGAAGGAGTTCATTTCAATTCCTACTTTCTCTACACAGAGTAGTAAATTTACAAATAATCTTACCAGTTGTGACTTGCTTTCTTAGTTACTTTTCTCATTGTTAAAACCAAATAGCTAACTCTCAAAGTTAAGGGAGGAAAGGTTTATTTGACTCATAGTTTGTAAAGGGTTCAGTCTATAGTCAGCTGACCCCAAGACAGGGTGGAAAGGCAGACAGACATTGCAGAGGAGAAACAGTTCATGGTGAGCAGAAGGTAGCAAAGCAAGCAGCAGAGAATAGCTTCTTTACCTAGGCTACCAGGATTAGGGCAGTGCCAAACCCTTCGGTGGAGTGATTTTGTAATCACACATCCTTAATGCCAGCATCACACGCCCAGGGTTCAACCACCTCCGAAAAGCCCTACATCTGATCACATGAGGTTTTGGTAGGACATCTAGACACAAACCATAACACTTGCTAATTTGTGCCTCCTGAGTTAAAGTGGGCAGATGGGAATAACATTTGGTTGTTTTGCAGTACTGGGGATGGCATGCGGAACTTTTGATGTGCTAGGCAAACACTCTACCACTTAGCTACACCCCCTGGCAAGGAAAAAAAAAATACTGTCTGTGTTTGTTCATTGGAGACAAGAGAACGTTGTGTACCACAAAGAGCATCAGCAATTAAGCTAATAGTTTCATGTATCTTCACCCACTACTATGTGTTGAACATTAACTATTGACTGAAGTATCACATGAATCCACTGAGTCAGTAGACGGAGTTGACTGCCCTCCCTAATGTGGGTGACCCGCATTCAATCTGAATAGAACAAAACAGGCTGAATTTTTCCAGTAAGGGAGAATTGCCTGTATCTGATTTGAACTCAGATATTAATCTTTTTCTGCGCTCAGATTTTAACTGAGTCTTCTTGGTTCTTTTTCCTCTGAAATTAACATTTGGTCTCCTGATCTCCAGTTTGCTTACTATAGATCTCAGCTTCCAAAAGATAGATAGATAGATAGATAGATAGATAGATAACTGGGCATGAACTCAGACTTGGTTCTAAAACACATGCATATATAGCAGAGAGAGCAGGAGAGGCGGGGGGGGGGAGAGAGAGAGAGAGAGAGAAAGAGAGAGAGAAATTGGTTCTGTTTCTATGTAAAGAACTAGTTAACCCAACCTGTGAGACAATAATCAGCCAACTAGATGTCAGAGCTCTTGCTAAAGGCAATAGCCCGGAGAAAGAATTCAAAACCTGCCCTACTCCTCCTCCACCCAACAGGACCACATCATTTTTGAAGTTTCTCTTCAGTTCCACCACTATCTTTTCCCTAAGGATTTTCTTCTCTCAACTATTAACTGCCCTGTATTCTCACTTTAAAATTTCTTACATGAAAAGGTGCTACCTCAAGTTTCTTTGCTATCACATATTATAATTACATAGCAATGTCAGTGCTGAGGACTCACAATCTTTAACTATGTACTGTTAATAAATAATCTCATTTGATCTCCCAAGGGCTTTCATCAGTAACTAATACCAGCCTTGTTTTATAGGTGTTAAAGTTAAATATACAAAGATTAAAAGCCAGTCCCAAAATTAACCAGTGAGTGACAGAGCTGAGCCTAAACTCAGTCAGTCTTGCTTTTAAATGTTATACTGCAGCCAGAGGTTCAGAAGTTACATAAGAATGAAAAAAGCTTGTGCCCAGGAGCCACAAAACTTGATACTGAGTTCCAACTCCTTGATATGCCCAATGGCACCTGACTCCTAAATTCTGTAAATCTGAGTTCTTGCCTTTAAAACAGAAGTAGTCATAATCATCCCTGTTCCTCTTTACCCATATAAGGTTCTGAGGATCACAAGACCAAGAGTATATGAGTGTGCTTTGTCAAATGTAAAGAGCTATACAAATATGAGGTATTATTATTTCCAGCTGGGGTTGTCTGGGCCTACTTCAATCAGGGCATTATAAATGATTGATAAGATTTTATGTGGTATTTGTGCTTTAAGGGGGAACAAGCCTTAAGTCAAATGACTAAAACTCTGGTATGAAATGTTGGTGCAGCCCTCCAGACAGAAGGGTTTGGGCAAATGAACTGGGCACGGGCCCAAATCCAAAGTGCTAGTCAACCTAAATAAGATGCCAATATAATGAATTATTATTAAATGATGATTACTATTTGTTTATTGAACATAGCAAAGAAAGTAAATATTGGTGAATATTTGAATGCTTATTTTGTATCACGAGTTGTTCTAAATATTTCATATTTACATTATTCATCTTCACAGTAGGTCAACGAGTTGAAAATCTCTATGAGGTATATGACTATTCCTATTTTCCAAATGAGAGAAATAAGAAATAGAGAATTTAAGTGAATTTTCTAGGGTCACAGAGCTAATAAATGATAGCACTTGGAATTTGAATCTAGTCATTCTGATACAGAAAAAGAAAGAAAAACAAATAGAAACGGAGGAAAAGGAAGAAAAAGAGAGGAGAAATGAATGGAAGGAAAGGGAAGGGAAGAGAAAGGAAGGGAAGGGGTATTTTTAAAAACTGAATATTGCCCATTTGGACTGTCTGAATCTGCTATGGCCATGGCTGACTTGCTGTTGGAAGGCAGGGGATAGCCAGAGAGACAAGTTCCTGGGGAATGGCCTGGCAGAGTGTACAGCCCTCCCTGGTTGCTCCTTTTATTCTCTGCTTCCTGGCTACCGTGAGGTGAGCAGGTTTCCTCTGCTGGATTCTTTCACCAGGCTACTTCTGCCTGGAGCTGGCCAACCAGGCAAGAACTAAAACTTCTAAAGCATGAGTCAAAATAAATCTCTCCTTTTTAAAGTTGTGGTGTAAAGTATTTTGTTTCAATGATGAGGAAGTGACTAAGACAGATTTCCAGGGAAGAAACTGAACAGAAATTGAGACTGAAATAGTCTCCAAATGAAACATATCCTGAGAAGATCAAAGCGGGCCCTTTGGACTCCTCTTTGCCTATCAAGTAGAGTACAACCTCCTTCACATTCTTGTACTATAATGAAACCACGACATGGTGCTGAAAATACAAACAGGATGTGTAGAAAGGCAGTAAAAGAATGAAGGTAAGGGTAAGGAAGGCCTTCGCAAGATGATGCATGCTCATGCAAAAACTCTGGGAAGGAACCATCCAATTTGTTAAAAAGTAATTTATTAGCTACCAAAGGCTGATATTAGGCTAGATACTAGATTTGGAAATCAAGGAGTAAGTTATAAAAGCTGCACCATCAGGTAGTCCTCAAATCTCAGTGGCTTCAGCCCAAAAACCAAGTTTCTTTCTCACTCATACACCATGTGAAGTATCTGTTGCTAAGAGTCTGGGATCTACATCATCACAGAGGGATCTGAGCTGAGAAGACTGCCTCATCTTGTAACTTCTGCATCATAACAAGAGACCTACTTTATTATTTATGCAAAAGAAGAGAGAGACTAAGGAATCACATATGGCCCTTTCGCACTTTCAGCCTGGGAATGACACATTCTGTCTGCTCTCACTTCTCTGCCAGAATTGGCTTTATATCCTCAACTAATTTCAGGGGCTGGAAAATACAAAGGTGCAAATGTTACTTGTGGTGAACAAACACCATCTGTGTTGCATGGCCATCAGTACATGAGCCGTCATTAACTCCAGGAGAGAAGTGATAGGATCAACCAAGATAGACCCCACACAGTGAAAAGGGAATGGTGCAGGATAGAACACCAGGGCAACACCTCTTATAATCAAAAAGCAAAGAGTAGATTAGACCAAGGACGAGACTGAGATGCGATGTTCAAAGATTTAACAACTAGGAGCCAATAGAATGACTCAATCCAAGGAAATAGGAAAGTCTGGAAGGAGGTGCTAAGGGGCCAGTGCAACCTGGAAAACAGCAGCATGAAGACTGAGGCCAACTGCACTGAGAAACCAAGATGGATCTGCAGAAGGTTTTAATTGAGTTGTTTTTGGAGAGAATACTAAACTATATTTTTATTTTCCAAAACTATTTACACTAGCTTGGTGTGGGAACGGGTTGTGTTTCTGAGGCCCCCTAGAAATCTTCTGAAAGTAATTGTGACTGTTTTGTTACATCCTGATCTTAAAATATTTTTTAGACACTTAATATTTTCAGTCGGTGATTAGCAAATTGGACGAGGTAAGATCTGTCAAGGATTAGATAGACCATAATGTACAGACTGTAACTGAAGTGAACAGTTAGCCATATAAACAGAAAAGAGCTATCTATCTGTATTTATTAATATTCTTACAGAACAGCAATATCATGACTTAAGAAGTTTACCCAAAATGAAGTTATTGCCAACTAATAAAACTTCTTGGATTGAATTGATAACACAAATTTTTGGTTTTCTCATTGAGGAGGAGAGGGTGTCATTATTTCCTATATTGTGTGTGTATTCACTCAAGAAAATTGATCCAAGGAATCAAATGACTGATCAATGGTATTTGGATCATGCAGCTGTTAAGCACTTCTGGAGAAGAGCCGTGGAAGGTAAATTTATTGAGTACCCATTACATGCCACATGATTCACATACATAGTTTTTACTTAACTTTGAAACCACCCTTTCACCCAGTGAAAAACAACCCTTATCTCTTCATTGTATAGATATGGCTAAATTGAATAGAAAGTCAGATTTATAAACTCCAGGGTCTCCATTCCTTCAGCTGGGCAGGCTCTGCACCTGGGCCCCCATTTCAGCTTCTTATAGGCTGGCTGAGAATTTCTGAGTTCCCATCAGTCCAAAGATGTGAGCAGGCAGATGAAAGGCATCATGGATCTGTGAACTACCACTCTACCTCGAGAGGAGCTGACTTTCAGCTTTCAGCCACATGCATGAAAGGGGCTGTTTCCATCTGTCGACCTGTCAGGCTGTCTCTTTCATAGGCTTCTTTACTCCCTCCTTGGAGTTTCTTCAATAAAACATTTCACTGCTTTGAAAAAAGTCTCCCCGGAGTGGCATAGGATGGGCCCAATATGGTTCCATTTAGCCTTCTGGGGATAAGGAGGAGGCATCCTTCCTTCACATAACTTTCCCAGCAAGTGGTATCTCTGTTTCCTCGCCCCAAAAATTATGAAAAAGAATAAATTCTGATTATTTCCCCAGATCATAAATTCCATTTCTGCATGGAATGGCTTCCCAGGCTTTCCCCCTGCGTCTCTCCATTTTTAGACTCCTGACTCCCAGGAAGGCAGATGAGAAAGACTGAGTGTGGAGCCATCTTCTGGCTGTGCTTTGCAATTGCACCTTTCTTCCAATCCAATCCGGAGAGAGAAACTCTGGCCTTTCTCTATAGGGTACCCCAGCAGGCTTCCGTCATTCCTGAACAAGACCATTGGAGGAAGAACAAACTTTGCTCAAGACCTCCTGGAATATACAGATGCAAATGGCAGATCGCGTACATGGATACAGCAGTACAGACAAAAAATTTCAAATAATGCAGAAGGGAAGCCTATGGTTGGCTAGGTACATCTCCCAGCATCTTCTCTACTAGCTCCAGTGCCGCAATGCAGCCCTTCTTGCATTTATGCCATCCCCTGAGGCTACACATTAGCTGTCTTGTAAGGAGGTGCAGAGTGGTCAGTGCTGTTTAGAGGAATAGTAACATAAAGACTGAAATCTTCTGCATTTGGAAATCACAAGGGGACTGGAGAACATTTGTGATGACCACAATCACCTGGAAAACTTGAGGAAACAGATTGTTTGTTACCACTCTGAGTTTATTTGCATTTCATAGAAAATTTGCATCTCGTTGCATTACCATTGGTCTGCAATCATCTATGCAAATTCGAATTCCTGCTTTCAAAAACAAATTGTGTATACCCCAGAAAAATTAGCACGCTGGTAATTTTAAAATTCATCTCAGGTGATTCCAAGGTGTAATATCAGGCTTAGAAGCTATGTATACTCAGATCAGGCTTTAACCTGACAGAGGTTTAAAGGCTAGTGAATTTGAAAATTTTTCCTTTCTCTACCTTTTAGAATTTAAAAATACATTTCTGAAGTTAAAATTTTAGGCACAGACTGGGGAAGGGATAGTTATTTTATCCAGAGTTCAACCTATCTGGTGCCCCATCATGATTCATGAGATGCTTAAACTGCCAGAATGCTGAATGCAATGGGTATGAAACTTGGAGACTGAGCAACTTCTAGCTTCATCCCTTAAGACTGTACGACCTAGATCAGTTATTTAACCCTTCTAAACTGCAGGTTCCACATGTGTGAAATGGGCACAACAAGCATATATATGACATAAGATGTTCTAATGAATAAAAGCAAAATCCTGGCCCTCTATGCGTAGTTAGAATTCTATAAAAGGTAACTATTGTATCACTGTGACTATTACCATCGCTGTTCTTTTTGTAACTCTTTGGATCAACCGTGGGAGAGTTGGTGTATTTTTCTTATGCCGAACTTGAAGTCTCCTCCTCTGTGAGTTGTAAGGTAATAGATTTGGTGCCTGGGAAATTCTCATTTCGAATTTGAGCGCTAGTTTGCTACTGGTCTCTGATACCACCCTTGCCAGAATGTATATCACAATCCTCTAACTCCACCTATCCAACCCAACATATAATGTGCCTTTACATCCTATTGGATCTCTCCAGGATGACACTTCTATATAGCACTTAACCTAACTGCACATCCTAAATATCTGGGAGTCATGTTAGACAGCACTTTGCCCATGACCACTACTAGAAAAAACACCAAAGACAGACAATCCCTTCCCAAGTCCTGTCAATGCTTCTAATTCTTAGCTCTCTACCATTGCTTTCTTCATTCAGGCTCTTATATCTGGACTGCATTAACCATCTCTTGCTTATCCCTATTTCTAATTCTTAATTTCTGTCTCATGTACCCTGTTACTGCCAAGGAGACCAGGCTGTGATCATGTGATTCCCTGCTCAGAACTCTTTTGCAGTTTTCTTTCTATATCAGACTGAGTGGGGCTTGCCAACACAGACACCTGCACAGACAGACAGGGACCACAATTAAGGGTCAGGATTGTTGGTCAAACAATATGCATGCTCAGTGGTGTTTTGCTTTTGAAACCTTTGTGCACATTATCCAAAACATCTATTATCAAAAAAGAAGCAAAGACAAATTATACATAACACAATTCCTTTTGTCAGGACTAACACATTTGTTGCATACCCTTCCAGAACCATTTATTCTTTTATTTACCCTCTGCTTTATGGCTTGGATTAGCCTAGATAACTCAAAATGCTTAAGCATTTCTGTAATCCACTTTCTTTGTGTTATATTCCATGTCAATAAACATATTTTAATGTATTAAAAAAAAACTCACTAAAGCCCTTGGGTTGTTGCTCAGAACCACCCCAAGTCTAGCATAGAAATTTTGATATTTTGGCATGGCTTGCAAGGCCTTCCCTGATGTGGATCTTGTTCCCTCTGTTACAGCTCCTCTCTCCTTTCAATTTATGTGTGAATAATCCCGAATTACTTGGAGTTCCCTTAGCAAGTTGTGTGTACATGTGCATGCTGTGTTTTCTACAGAGAATGTCCTTACTCGTTTTAATATTCTGGCCAAACCTATTTTATATATTATAGTTCATTCAGTCCAGAGACTAGCTAAACTGGTTCCCCTTGATTAGCATAATTCTCACTTTTTTTTCTGGCCCTCTAATCTAATGGTGACCTTGTTGCATTGACTTATTTGTATAAATATTTCATAAGCTTTTAAGATCTTTTCATTTTAGTATTCCCCAGCTTTTATTATACTTCTCAGCATAAAGTCTAATCAGTGCAAAAACAGAAAAATGTCAGTAGGTAACATGTAACAATCCTAGACACCGACTCAAGGACTTTACACACACTGCTTGCTTTAATCCATTTATCAAATGTACCAAAAATGAAAGGAAGGAGAGAGACAAGTCTGGGCAGAGTGTGTGATATACACTGTTCTTAAGAGCTGTGTGTGCTGCAAGCAATTAATGAGTGCAGAACTGGAGCATCTGGGATGCTCTTTACTGACCTACAATTACCTTTATGCTACTAAATTGAAAATATTTATTTTATTTCTTCTAAGGTATCAAAACAACAAGGATGAGTGAAAGGAGAAAAGAAGGAAAGGAAAAGAAAAAAAATATATATATATACAAAAGATAGCTATGATAGTTAAACTACTGGTTTCTTTTAGTTCCTTGAAAAAATGGTTTGTGCTTCTGTTGTTTGATCAATTATGCATAAATATGTCTTGTAATCTGAGAAACTACTTTGAAGATAGCAATATGCAATATATTAACTGTTAATTTCCTTTTTTTGTCTTTTTCCTTTTTTTTTTTATTGGTACCAGGGATCGAACTCACAACTGCCTGCTTGTAGGGCAGGCGCTTATACCACTGAGCTAAATCCCCAGCTCCTAATTTCCTATTTTCTTATTTCAAAATTTATATCATTGTTTTTATTTTTTTCACTTTAAAAAAATCAAAGTTCTTGAGAGTGAGGACAGTGGTTTTTGACTCAAAATTTACAGCACGTAACTTCCAACTGACACATATGAAACTCATGAAAACATTAGATAAACGAATGAAAAGCATTCTTCTTATGCATTTGGCAGGACAGTAACTTTTTTGACTTTTTCCTTCAAAAATGTGCTATGGCTACATAAGTTATACATTTTTGGCTGTAACCATTTGCTGATATATAAGAAAAAGAAGAAAGATTAGAGGCAAAGAAAGTAATAAACAGAGGGCAAGAAATGGAAAAACAATTGCAGCAATTTTTCCATGACTTGAGGGTATACCTTCAATTCTTTTGTCACTATTAAAAATTATTTCTGCAATTAAACTGTATAGTCACTAGATGTCAGTAAAGTACATTTCACAGTAGAACCTCAAACTTAATCTCCTACAGAGACTTATAGTGGCAAAATTCCATTGTTACATTTATGGCAAACAAATTGTGGTAAAAAGGATGAATTAAAACAAATTGAATTAGAGCTGAAAACATTACAGAAACAAGACATAAGAATCATGACTTAATATGTTTCAAGGAAAACATAAATACCCAAATTCTACAAATACTTAAATGTTTTTCTCAATTGTTATAATAACTAAAATTTGCATCTCAAATTTGTATCTCAAATTCATCTGTTATAGTCCTTTTAACAATTTTTGTCTAAAATTCAGCATATTGAATTCTGGTCATTCACCTCTTCGTGCCATCATCAGGTCTTTCCCTCCCACTTATCATTTGTGATATCCCATCTCACCATTCTTTCCATACTCATCCCATCTCTCAGAATTTACTGTAGACCCTTGTAATAATCTGCTTCCCATTGTTGTAACAAATACCTGGAATAAGTCAATTTACAAAAAGAAAAGATTTATTAGGCTTATAGTTTTTAGAGCTTCAGTTCATGACTGCAATCCTATTGCTTATGGGTCTGTGGTGAGGCACCACATCATGGCAGAGGTACATGGCAGAGGAAAGTTCTCTCTATAGAGGAGCCAGAAATCAGAGAGAGAAAGAGGAAGGACCAAGGTCTCAGTATTTCCTTGAAAAGCCTGTTCCTAATTATCTAACTTCCTTCTACAAGATCACACCTCCTGAAGTTTCCATGATCTCCCATAGTAATGCTATGGACTGAGAATCAAATCTTCAACCACAGGCCTTTCTGAAAGATCCAAGATCCAAACTACAGCAGACATTCTCCATAGGACATAATGACTTAATGATTTCCTTCTTTGCTGATTTTCATGCAGTTCATTAAGTAAATTGTTTTTAAGCATCACTTACTTTCATTTCTGCTACAGAAGAAAATATGCTAATTGAGGTAGTTATGCAACTTCGATCCCATCCTTCTTCTTTTTCATATAAGGCTTCCTCTCTGTCCTCCCCTTCACCAATCACAACATCACATCAATATCCCTATATTTTAATGTTTGAAGGTATACAGTGCTGAATTTAATCACCACGGCTATTTAAGGATTGATTCTAGTAATTCCTTTATGGCTGACAATGGGGAGATTTGACTCCTGAGCCAGAAAGAACTAAATTCATACTTTAGTTTTATTCATTCTTTCTGCCTTTAGAAAAGATGAGTCTATAATTCAGAATATAAAAGGTTATGCTCCAGAACAAACATCCTGTAAAGTTTTAGTGATTTGAAACAGACAGTTAATTTTTTAATTTATATTCCTTGTCCAAATCAGATTGGCAAAACATTTCTATCCTTTGAACTCGTTTAGGGACTCCTATGAATTGGAGCTCCTTCTTCTGAATGGAATGAAGTGTTTCAAAATAATCAGCAACCTCACAGTTGATAACAAGCAGAGTGAGAACTCTTGTAAATTCATAAACGAATCCCCAAGAGCCCCCAAACTCAAGTTTAAAAAAAATGGGGCAGGACATGTTTTTATTTTAAAAAAGCAGTGCTGATTTATTTTATCCTGGGCCCAGCGACACAGTGCAGTTGGAGTTTGCAAAAGCTGTGTGTTCCCTCAAAACTTTTCCAGCCCTTTTGTGGATATCACAGCTTACAAAATAAGGGGTTATGGGCATGGATCAGGAAATCTGCTAAGGAAATGTTTCCTTAGCAGAGGACAGAGTAGTCTAGCAGTAATTAACAATCCTTTTTGTCAGCTTATTTTAGCACCACATCTGTTATTTATAGAGGGTAACAATGGTTAACATATCAATTAGGTTAGGTTCCTAGGAATTTACAATTCTTTACAAAGGGGCACATTGATTAACATATCAATTAGGTCACCCAGAGGGGGGGAAAACCGCACACAGAACAGTAGGTTGCATTACAGGTACTTTGGCATAATACAAACATAACGAAGCTCTTTTTGCTAGTGTACAGCAAGAACATCTTCAATTTTCACTTAAATGCTGTGGCACTTTTGACTTATGCCAACAACCCATGGCTACAGCTAGATATATGTCTAGATGTAACATCAAGGGTGTGGGAATAGCAGATGTCTACATACTACAGAGGAGAGGAAACCCAAGTGTTAGTGAGTGGTACTGTCTGCTCTGGTCTAGCTTTAGTCTCCACAGGTTTAATGTTGGCTTCTTTATACATGTAAAGCATATTCATTTCCACTTCAAGGGGAAGACTCGAATATTCCACCAAATAAGGGCATTCAGTTCAGGCTCAGCTCTCTGCATGAAACATTAGCTCCTTTAGTGTTACATCTTACATTATACTCTTACTTCAGTTCTAGATGTGACATCTTTTGACCTTTAGGTTGTGAATTAAAGAAAGAAATGATCTACTTTCTTCACAGCATAGAGTAACCCTTCCCTAGTCTCAATGCCAGATGGTCACACTAATCTGCCTTTCCAGGATGAGTAAAACAGAACAGATGGGATAGATACTGGCCTGGAGAAGTTCTGAGTCCTAGTGGGCTGACTCTGGCAGCTCCCTCCTTACATGTAAATGCACTTCAGTTGGTTTCTTATTCTTTAGGCTAAAAAAGTGCCCATATTCACTTTTTCTATCTCTTCTACATGTGGAAACTTCTTCCTTTTCATTTGTTTTTCTTGAACATATCTAAAGTAGGCTTTGAAGGACTTGACTTAGGAGACGGAGTATTCATCTCAGTCCATTTCCCATCATGTAACAGTCAAAGAGCCCAACTATCTGAGGTCTCGAGGCCTATAGTTTGCTTGATTGTATGACTCTCTTTAAAAAAATCGGTAGACTGACACAACCCCTCCGCCGATATTGTTTTTAAATCTACTTTGTGTGCCACTAACTGTCCTTAATACTTTCTCAAAGGAGGACCCAATATTTGTCATTTCTTTGCCTTTTTTGCCACCGTATAGTCTTTTTATTTGTTTCAAGTGCATGTTACATCTTTATTTTTTCTTTGAGTGTTAATTAGAAGGGTTTCTGATTACCCTGTGGTTTGTTGTATGTTTCCATTGTGAATTTTAATAGCTGTGTGTGAAGGCTATATCCTTAATTTTATCCTCTCAACAGACTGACTCCTAATCAGTCTTTGTTATTCATAGAGTTTTTCATTCCTGTCTTTGAGTAAACAATTGAGGAAACAGTTGACTTTGCAATACCTCAAATCCCTGAATTTCTGGATCTTATTCTTTTTTATTAGTGCTTGCCAATAAGTCAATTCTTTTCTTTAGAACATCTCTTTCTTTCATAACTTTGATAAATACACCCAACAGGAATCCTTCACATTCAACTAGATATAAGCATTTTAGCCACAAGATATTCCTCCAAAATGACTGAAAGTGACAGCTTCATCAAACACTTTATAACTAAATAATATAGACTGATAACTTGCCAGCTTCCAACAGTTTCTCATCTCTGGCCCAAAAGACAATTCTGAATATTCTGAAATGGGTTTTCTAGTCCTATTGATTTTGTTTTGTTTTATTACAATAGCAATCTTCTTCCAGTTATAAAATATGATCAGCATAATAGCGTAAGTTATGTTTTCATAAACAACCACCCTTGAAATTTGAAAAAATTGAAACAGCAAAAGTTTGTTGGTTACATTATACTCAAGAGATAATCAAGAAAACTGTGCATTTCCATTCATTGTGATACATAGAAACTTTGGCTAGTAGAGATTATTTCCACATTCCCAGTATGGAATACAATTAAACTCTCTAGTCTGTCAGTAATTCACTGATAGTCCCCCTCAACAACTCACTGAGCAAAAGTAATCATGGCCATGATACATTCCAAAGGTCAAATCTTATCCATTGACTAGTTCTTATTTTGTAGTTTCTTACCTCCATATCTAAAGCAAGGTACTGATATTGTCTGTCACACTTTAGAGTTTCTCTCTGCACTTCAACTGATTAATTTATGAAAAACACAAAGTAGTATGAGCAGATTTGTTTTTCTACAGAGATCATCTTTGGTATCAGTAAGGAGAAATAGTTGTGGACGTAACAGTGAGTGGAGACAAGACCAAAAGAGAAGAAGGCAACTGGGAAGCTTTCTAGCCCAGATAAGAGTAAATAGTGCCATGACTTGATGCTTATAAAGCTCAGTCAAGCTGGATACAGAGACTAAGACAGCGAGAGATTTAAGCCAAAAATAAATCTCAAACTTGGCGTGGTAGCGCACATCAGTAGTCTCAGCACTCAGGAGGTCAATGCAGGAGGATTATTGTAAGTTTGAGGTCAGCTTGGGCTACATAGTGAGTTCAGAGATGACCTGAACTACATAGACTGTCTCAGAAAAACAAACAAAAAAGTCAAAAACAATAGCAACAACCACAAATCCACTAGAGGTTAAGAGAGGAAGATTTCATTGTCAGCGATGTGAGAATATAACATTCTGAGTGACATACAGGCTAAAACTGAACCTCATCCAACAAAGTGATCTTGAGGAACTTCTAAGACCAAAGTGTTTCTGTTTTGTAATGTGAAGAAGACCAGCCAACAGCTAAATCCTTAAGTCAGTTATTCCTCCATTTCCCCTTGTTGATTGAGTTCTTAATTAAGCAGTAGCTTGTAATGTCAGGGCCTCCAAACCTTTCAGCTACTCATGGCTGTGATTTTTACTCTAAATTTATAGAATGCTGATACACATTTTCCCAGCTCTATGTCTTTACACTATAATTCTTTCATTTGTCTCATGAGGTCTCTTTTGGGATTGATGAAAATCTGTTTTGGGAAAAAACGCTTTTTTTCCATTTCCTAACCAAATTCTTCCTTCATCAAGTTCCTTAGTTACTGCTGCAGAACTTTGGGCTTCCTTCCTAGTGTGATTTTTTTGTTATTATCTGTCAAAGACAGAGAAAGAAGAGATAACCACATCTTAATGAAGTTCACATAGGAGACAAATTGAAAGCTGTTGTAAACTCCAATGGTGACAGCAATAAGCTTGAACTTTGGAGAGAACTGACTGGCAATTAGAGAGTAACAAAATGTGATGAAACATATGCATGTGATACTGACACTTTAGAGGAAACAAGCAGAGATTTAAGACTTTGCTTAGAGAGGGAGAATGAAGTGGCAGCCAACCAGAGTCCTGAGGGCAAAATGAAAAACCAAATGCTGCAGTTGCAAATCCAGTCACTACAAGAGGAAGCTGAGGAGAAGGTGGTAATTCTTTGAATACTGACCCCATCCTTCACTTTACATTCCCTCCGTGAGGACTATACAGCCCCAGTCCCAAAAGTCAATGTATTCCATTCTCATATTCAGAGCTTCATTATGGCATAGATGAGTTACTGATGACTCCAGTAAGACTCTTTTTGGTATTTTTTAAAAGGCCAAAACTGGTACATAAATATGACGCATTCTTCCTGCAAGAATTGGAAATTTGTACAGCTAACATAAACATGGAGCTGTCAGGATATACATAATGGAGAGTCCCTGTCTGAGCCGGAAGAGCTGACAGGAGAGAGAGACAGAGACTAAGACAGAGACAGAGACCGAGAGAGAGAAGAGAATTGCCTCCACTCTAGAATCAGCTATGCCTGAAGCCATCACCCCTGAAATGATCAGTACTTTGTAAAGTACACTATACAAATGTTAATTATTGGTTTGGTTGCCATTTGGTTACATAATATTCGTACCCAATATATATGCTTCATGCCAGCTCAAGCCCTAATAGCCCATATTTAAAGTGTAATTAATTGTACAAATTACTGGGATAGCAATGAAATTCAGTATTCAGGCATGACACATCCTAAATACATAACAGATTTTGGAATAAACCAATTTCAGCCCACATCACAATGCTGAAAACAGACAAATGCCTTCATACATATGCCAAGCAAGTCAGACCCACCCAAACACGGATGGAGTTCAGCCATTGTGCAGACTTTTTGTGCTTCTTGCCAGAGGCCAGTCTTAATGTGCTGAGAACCTCTCTAAATTTAGAATCAGTGTTACTTGTAAATTAAATGCCTTTTTTATTTGTCTTTGCAGTAGACAGCCAGAGTAAGGGTACTATAAATCACATTCATTTAAGTAAAGTTATAGTTAACAGAAGGACAAAAAGATAAAGATACTCAATGTCACTTTCCTTTCATTCTTGGCCTTGGCATGATTATTTGTCTGTTACTAAGTTACTCTGGCAGTCACTTCAAAATTGGACTCATTTGAAATTATTGAGTCTTTTCCTCCAAGACTCTCCTGGATCATTGACCATGTAAGACCCATTGTTTGAGTCAGACTTTCACCAGAAGACCTAGGAAGAGAGAGCAGTTGGGGTATGATGGGATATGATATGCAATTGACACAGCATAAAAAGGTAGCATTATTTGGGTGTGCTATGCTGGAAATGAGCACTTGGGAAACAAAACTGGCAGGGTGAGAAATAACTTGAATGGGAAGAGGGAAAGAATGGTTATAGATATGTGTATCTTAGGAGGGGAGAAAAGTAGAATTGGAGAAAAAAGTAGGAAAAAGTCAGAAAACCAAATATCCTTAGCAGAATGGTCAGTAGTAAGTTAAAGAAGAGATGTAGGAAGCAACAATTATCTCCTATGAAACTGGACTCATTTTTGTGGCATTCCATACAGTTCACAGGCTTGGGCTGGTTTCCTAAAAGACCTTCTGCTATGTTCACCAAAGACTCCCAAATGTCATGAGGAGGAGGACTCTTTTGTTAGGGATCTCCTCAGCCAGTGCCCAGCCTGAGAGGAGGGTCAGGCAGCTAGTGGAAGTCCATGGATATCATTAGAAGTTCTAGGTCAAGATGTAGAGGTGATTGCTGTACTTCAAAGGAGCAGAATCAGGCTGAAGGGCTCCTCTCTGGAATTTGGATCTACATTTCTCCATGTCCTAATATACTATGCAATATACAGGTAAGGAGACAGAGCAGTAGAGACCGCCAGGTTTTGTAAAGGCAACATAATATGGAATTTATTGTGCCTAAATGATTGCAGGCCGAGAGTAATAAGGTCAACAAGGCCAAAGAGAAGTGTGTCCCTTTTATAGGGATGGAAAGAAGGCAGGGGACATTAGGCAGGAAGATTTTTATAAATATCTGTGGTCGAAGTGCTCTGGAAGTCTTGCAACTCAGTGGGCAGTGCAAATTTTAAGATGTCTCCAGGTGTCCCTATGTTTCCCAGGACCTGCAAAATTCCTTGACCTGGGACCTGGGATGTAGCTCAGCAGCACAGCACCTGCCTCACAAGCGCAATGTCGGAGTTCAGTCTTGATTCCCAGTACAAAAAAGTAACAATTTCTTACCTTATCTGACCTATCTTATCTCCTTTAGACATCCTGTGCTTGCTGATGACAGCTGCTGTACTGATTGAGCTCCCTGCAGAGGGTAGTTCTGTGCTGGCAAACAGTTTGGGGCTAGGGGCTGGGAGAGTCAGGTGTTTGGAGTCTTAGAACTAATGCTGGGCTCAACTGACCAACACTAACGCCTTAGCATTCCTGAGAAATATCCCAAAACCTATTTCAGACTCCCATAGTCCTAGAGCCCAGGTGAAGAGTTTCCAGTAGGATCTATCTTTTGTACAAGGGGAATGATGATTTGGGGGAAGCTGTGTAACTTTATACAAAACAAAATGGAACAAAATAAAACTTACTTGTAGATGCTTGAGAATATTTTAAGATTACTTAGTGTTATGTGCCATTTTTTAAAAACTACTTTAATATCTTATACTGAAGGCATATCATATGATGTTATGGAATGCATAGTACAAAGATGACTAAATACTGAAGTAAATTAAAATATTCATCATCTCACGTTGTCATCTATTTTTATTGTTTTTGTGACACTAAAAACCATTTATTATGATAGTCATTTACATGAATTTCAGGTACATTATGACTTCATTACCTTATGTTGAATACACTATTTCTAGACTTCCTGTCCCACATATCTGTTTTGTCTCCTCTTACCTATATCTTTTACCGACCCCTGGTAACCAATATTTCTTGTTTATTTTAGTATATTTAATTGTTTAAATTATTCCACTTATAGCTAATATTATGCAATATTTTTGTTTCTGTGTTTGATTTATTTCATTTATCACATCCCATGGTTTCATTCATGTTATGGAAAATGCCAAGAACTGGATGCTTTTTAGTCCTCAGTATTATTCCATTGCATATATGTGTCATGATCATCATATACTAAACACATATGTACTTGTGCATTCAGTGCAGAATAATTCAGTACCCAAGATGTGGAGTAAATCTAATAATCCATGGTGTGCTATTTTTCTGAAGTCTTCTTGTGGAGTATTTCTAACCAAGCCTCAATCTGGCAAGTTACAGATGCCTCAGTGTACATTCCTTGATAGGTTTTTCCGCAGTGTGGTTCAAGGGCTAACAGTCATAAGCCTTGGTTCACCAGAGCCCTGTGTCTTGGAGAAGAAGAATCTTCTACAATGACAAAAGTGTCTGCCTTCATTGGCTTACCAATAATTATTAAACTTCAAATAAAGAAGCACAACAAAAGAAACTCACACCTAAATCACAGATGAATTTAATGATCCCTGTTAAAATGACAGATTTCCAGCTTTGGCCATGAAGACCACTTTGCTGACTACTTAAGCAGCATTACGTGTCTCAAGAAGGCTAAAACCAAGCTCAGTCAGGGTCAGTCACACTTCCATGAGTAACAACACCTTTCCTAATGTTTTTACAGCCCTTGTGCAAAGCTTGCCTAGTTTTTTTGTGTGTGTTGTCAAATGTCTGCTATTAAAGGACAGGCTAGGAAGTACAGGTTTGTGGGACTTCTATTTGAAATATAAAAAGCATGAATGCCTCCGAGTACTAGAGATTCCTGTCCGTCTCCTGACTTTTTTGCTCTGGGACCAAACCTCTGTGCTAAAGGGGTGAAAGCATGCTTTCCTACCCTAGCTGCATGTATAGGACAGTTAGTAAAGTGACACAAGGCCACTTAATAATCATCCTACTCCTTTCTATAGAGTCAACTTTGCTTAACAGGAAAGAGTAGAAAGCATTTTTCTGTGTGAAATAAAATCAAAATTGTATATGAGGTTTTTAAAAAGCAATTTGAAGCTTTCTGCCTGCTGCAGCATGTGGTCCCTCTCAGAATCCCAGCAGGACATTTCAGTCACCCTTGCCCCTAAACAGAGTTCCTGTGGGGCTTCTCAGAAATCCACTGGGTCCTTCCTTAATATTTCTGTAATTAATTTCACTGGTACAATACAATTATTTAATATCAAGACTTTGAATATCATAGAATAGTATCATAGTATCATAGAACTACTTACCATCCAGACACCTTTGGAAAATTATCAGCCCTATCTGTTTAGGTATAAATAGAAGTCATCAGGCTTTTAAACCAATGCTTTTAGTGAAAGGCAAAGATACGTGATGTGAATTTATTTTTGTCAAAGTCTAGTCTGTGAGTTATGTGGTGCAATAGCTCTATCAGCACATACCTAGCCCTGTGTTTGCTTACAACCTTACTCAGAGATATATTCCAAAAGAATTTGAGCCTAATTTATTACATTAAGCCTGAAGAGATTCTTCCAACAGAGTTTCAAGAGGTAATGAAAACGTTGAGTGAGATTCTTTTGGTTTGTGTGTGTGTGTGCGTGCGTGTGTGTGTGTGTGTGTGTGTGTGTTAGGTATGTGTTACTGGAGATTGACTCAGAGCCTTCATACTGAGCTATATTTCTACTCCTTTTTTAAAAAAAATTTTGAGACAGAATCAATAAATTGCCCAGGTTAGGCTAGAACTTCTAATTGTCCTGCCACGGCCTCCTAGAGTGCTGGAATTATAGATATGTGCTACCTTGCCTGGCTACAAAGGTATACCAGAGACCCCCCAGTATGGTTGGTGAGTAGCTGTTGAAAATTTCAGGCTGCTTAAGGGACAGATCTAGGTTTTGTGCCACATGGAGCTTATACAATACAGCATTCAAAATTGTAATCCTTTACTTAAGAAACGAAATGTTTTTAAAAACACTTACCCTTTGAAGTTTACAAAAACATACATATAACATTGCTAGGTGCTCCCAAGTCTTGGAAAGAGTGTGAACAACTCAGAGTCTTAAAGCCTAAGCCTACTTAACTTGGTAGTAATCAACCTCTATTCCTATGCTCAATATATTTGTATAGAGAAAGCGTTTTGGGGGGTCACTAGTGATATATTATTTTCTCTCCCAGATGTAGAAATCTGTATTTTTCCAATCTGCATCTCATTTTACAGCTTCCTGCCCAAATTTTCCAGTCTCTTTTGGTCCATATCTATTTCTTCTTTCTGGCTAGGCTTTAGAGTAGCTCCTTGGGAGATGTTCAGGGGCATTCAAACAATGGACTTGGCTGAGAAGTGTGGAATTTCCTGAAAGACAGCAGGCATCTCTAGTGGGTTGCAGGGCTAGACTGATCAACAATTCTGAACACTGTAGATGGAGTTGTACTGGTCCATGCCAAGAGTCTTTCCGAAGCAGCTCATATGGAAACCATCAGTCCTGGTCCCATTCATTAGCTAACTTGTGGGCAGCCAAATCTGGGGACCAGATCTCCCATGGTCAAGAACAAAAGTACCACATGCTCTCAAACAATAGGGCTGTTGGGATATTTCACAATCTCAAAGATTCCCTGTTCTCCTAAAAACTGTATATTAAAAAATTCCCTAGATCTTTTTAGTACTCACGCACAATCAATACAAAGCTGATCACAAACCAGTTTACTTTACTTTTAGGAGTACAATCTTCCAAAGGCTTCTTTTTGCATTTATGATAATTTATAAGTTCTAAATACAATTGCCCTTGTCTTACCCTACTTCTCACAAGTTAGGGTCCGGTTGCTTAAAGATTAGTCTGATTCTTTAAGCAAACCTTGAAGAAATTCCTTTACACATCCCTTTCCCTCTTTCTGGAACACTCATATCTTCTTTACTGCTAGTTAATTTATACAGTAAACTCTCAACTTTAAGAAATCTGCTTTACTTCCATAATTCCCTGGACATCCATCCCATTTTATCTCTTACTTATGCCTCTCCTCTTCACTAAACTAGAAGCCTTAATTATCTACTCCAGCCCAACAAACTATTCAAAACTTAGTGGCTTAAAACAGAAATGACTTTATTAATTCTCATGACTCTGAAGAATTAGTAGGTTCTCCCAGGTGATTCTTTTTCCTGTAAATAATGCCTTTTGGCACATCAGTCACCTGGGAGCCAGGCTAGCTGCTATGTCTATGAAATAAGCTGTGTCTGTATGGGAGATCATTGGCAGAGGGTGGTGACTGAAAGCGCTGCTTGAGTAGTCTTGGAGTCCCACCGTTTACCTCCATGGGGGCTCTCCATGTGGGCCTTATCACAGCACAGTGCTGAATTCCAACAGGAAGAAGATGGAAATTCCAAATCTTCTTCCAGCCCATGCTAAGAAGTCCCTGCAATTTACTTCTTCTACCTGATACTGGTCTAGTAGTCATAAATTGAAGAGGGGGAGAAACTCACATTATTTATCAAAAAGGGAAAAGCACTGTGAGAGCAGTGTAGGTTATGTTGTTCTCTTTTACTTGGTTCAGTATCTAACCACCAAGCTGATCACCAGACTGATATCTCCCTTTCTTCCAAATCTTAGCTGATGCTTAAGTTTGGCTTTGTGTTTGATGCATGTCTTAATCTACAGATGATATGGGCTAACTTTTCTTCTTTATAGTTTTCCAAAAATTAAAAGTGACAATTATAATAATCTATTACTTAAACAAGAGATCTACTTAAAACCAAAAAAAAGCATTGTATGCGTTAGTTGAAGATAAATTTTATTTTTATTTCTATTTTTTTCTTTTTCTCTTTAAAATAAAAACATTTAAAAGATAAAGTTTCAATTGTTGTTTGGCAGATTAGAAGAACCTCCCGAAACAATGTATTCTCAACTCTCGTTTGTGTTAATGTTTCTCTGACTGAGAATATATTCAGAATAAGATGTCATAAACTGGAGTTCTAATGTTAGGTGGAATGCATTTGGAATCTGACTCTCAGCTGTTTTTTTTTTTTTTTTTTTTTTTGAGGATAAGCTTATGGTTTCTCCAAGACTTGACCAGTGTGATTAGAAATGTTTTTGATTACTCCTTCATTGGTTAAAATGGTGCAAGATATCATACCTCTTGTAATAATTATGAAGTAAAGAAGTATGAAGAAAAAGTACTTGTTGGAACAACTGGCAGCACATTACATATGATGTTGGTTGCCACTATCACAGCTTGGTTGGTGCCAAAAACTGCACAAAAGTAACAGACAATTAAGATCATACGTATCATTCTCGGAACAGTGTGTCTGTGGAAGTGAGATATTTATCTCCCTATATTCAGCTTCAATAGTTACTCAAGTGTACAAATTTTATAATCAGTCACTCAACCTTAAAATATAGAAATAAAATGTTAATTCTTTTCAATTCATATCTTTCGCTGATCATGATGAATTATAAACTTTCATGTTTAAAAGTCCTTCAATCTTTGCATATTTTGAAGATATTAATTATAGGTTGGATGCATAAAATTTTATGATTACTTTTAGATTTTATTATATAATCACAAATATAGTTCCTAAGGTTAATTGTGGCAAATTAATGGTTACCTCAGTTTGTCATTTTGTAGGCTGTGATTGATGCTATTGTTATTGCTGATGGTACCACTTTAGCCTAAAGTAACATAATTGTAATAAACAGCTATTTTTCCTAGTATTTCAAGACTGAGATTGACTAATAGAAAATACTATTGCACAATTACAAAGAACCAGGAGGTGGGCAAAACAGGAGTAGCTTCTCATCCTCAACAAACTGAAGTCATAGGATCTTGCAGTACACCCAAAACCCCAAAGTCTGTTACACCTGGAAGATATCTCAGTGTAGTCATTTCCTAAGGGTTCTAAATACTATCAATAAAGCACTCAACAAAGGCAATTTAAAAGTGTGACTCTAGGAATTAAACAAAAAGGAAAGAAAATGAGACGATGTTTAAACAAGATGTGACCTCAGACATCCAATTCATCAAAAGCAAACTCAGGAAACTATGAGGTGCAAAAATCTGAAAGTCACCTACTTGGCCTCTCTAGAGTGACAACAAACAAATTAAATGAGGCTCTAGAAAAAATCAAATCAGAAACACTTTCTCAGATAACTGAAGAGGTGGTGTCCACAATGAAAGCCATGCTTAGTGATTAGTGACTCTGGAGCAGACACAGACAAAATATAGAGAAGCCTAAGAAAATTATGGAAGTCATGAATGCTCAGTATAGGAAAGAAATGGACTCCATAAGACATATTCAAGCAGATATCCAGGATATTAAAAATTTCATTGGAAGTATCCAAAGCAGATTAAACTAATGTGTGGAGAGGCTTTATTTAAGGATCATAAAGAAAGATTTTTAAGGGCTGGGGATTTAGCTCAGCGGCATAAGCACCTGCCTTGCTAGCAGGCGGTCGTGAGTTCGATCCCTGGTACCGATAAAAATGAAAAAGACAAAAAAAAAAAAAAAAAAAAAAAAAAAAAGAAGAAGAAAGAAAGATTTTTAAAAAATTGCTTGGAACCATGAAAAATCAAACCAAAAATCTGCTAAATGAAGCAAGGAAAAATATCTTAAGATTGAATGGAGTCAACAGAAAAGCAGGAGTCAGTGAAAAAGCAGGAAATAGCACAAATGAAATTTTAAAAAAATCTTCACAGACATCATGGCAGAAAACTCCCCTGGTAAGGAAAAGAATTTGACATACCGATAAGTGAGGCATACAAAACTCCAATTAGCCATGCTTTTAAAAAATCTACATCCAGGCATATCACAATCAAAATTTCAGAAATTCAATACAAGAATACAGTTTTAAAAGCTGTTAGGGAAAAGAAACAAATCATCTATAAAGAAAAGTCCATCAGAATCACAGCTGACTTCTCAACACAAACTCTCAAGTCAAGGAACATTGAGGGAGAAATATTTCAAGTTCTAAAGGAAAACAAACTTCAACTCAGATTGATATACCCTGCAAAACTATCTTGCAAAACTGATGGATAAACAAGATACTTTCATGACGAAGAACATCTGAGGAAATTTATGACCATGAAACCAGCACTCTAAAATGCTTTGAAAGACATTCTAGAAAGTGATGTGAATTACAACTCCATGAACCTCAACAGAAGAAATATGCTAGACAGAATAAAAGTTACACAGAGAGAGGGGGAAAAAGAAGGAGCCAATAACAGCAAAATAACATGACAATGTTAAGTCAATACACATCAGTTGTAACCATTAGTATTAATAGCCCCAATTCATGAATCAAAAGATTCAGACTGCCAGAATGGATCAAGAAGCAAGAACCAAGAGTACAATGCATGCAAAACAACAAATTTAATTGAAAAATAAATGCAAAGACTTAAAGGCAAGGGATGAACTGGGCCCTTGGCAAAGGTGTCTAAGTTTAATACAGCTTGAAGGAGAAAGGTGTGCTCAGAGCCAGCAGGTTCATGTAGTGAAAAGGAAAATGGCACAAATGGAAAGGAAAAAAGATGAAGACACATAATGTGCTTAAAAGATTTGAAATACATGCCTGTGCCTCTCGTTGGGTCTTTCAGAGCACAACTGGCAACATGACCGGTGCAGTGCTGAGTCAGGTCAGCAGTATCTATTGTGCAGAAATTTTTTCATCCCTACTTCCATGTTGTGCTCAGAAGACAAAGGTCAGAGAATTTGCCCCTGGGGTGTTGCCCAGGTTCAGATAAAGGGAAGAGTGGGCCCATACTCCCTAACTGTACTATCTATATCACTACTGGTGTCTTTTCCATGACTGGTATCTCTATCTTCCCCCAAATCCTTCTCCTGCTTGTATCATGATTCCTAAATTCTAATATTAGACTATCTTATATTTGAAGTCTTATTAGAATACGACTCACTCCTAGGAAAAGCAATGATAAAAGCTATGTTATCACATTCTTCAAAAAAGAGTCACTTAGAGAATCGTTTTAGATAATAGCATCCTAGCTGAAAGTATCATGGTTCTTGGTGTTCACAAGGTGATATCCAAATGTCCTACTGTGAGGCTTACCTTCCCTCAACAATCCGGGCTTTTTACCAACCCTGGACCACATCTCTGCCCCTCCCTACAGGAACATTCATTTCAGTTATCATAAATTGTGCCTTTTCATCCATATCTGGGCAATAGATTACTCTGTCATGGGAGTCACAGTTCTCGGGGTCTGAGTGCCTTTTTGAGGTGCGTGTTTCCCTAGTGCCTGAAAAAGTGAGGTTGTGAACATGCTTATCATATATATGAAGGGATTTTGAAAGTAAATCTTTTGAGTATGTGTTTTCTTTTGTCCTGGTGATTTTTAATGGAAGAGATTATGAAGTGCTGGGAATCCTGAGAAAAGAGAATATAAAGGCTGGGGGCTTCCACTGGGAAAAAAGGAGAGAAAGTGGTCATTTGTTTTGTAACTCTGCTTGACTCTGGCCAACTCTGGGTAGAACTGATCATAGGGTGGCAGGAATATGACTCAGGACTGATGTTTTTTGTTTGGAGGCCTCAGGGAAAGGCCAGGCACAGTTTCTTGGGAGTCATAAAAAAGTTTAGGTACCCATAGTTGGGGAGGCAGAAGGGAATGGAGAAGTTGCTATCCCAGTTGCAGTGGAACAAAGGCAGAAACAGCTGCCTTGAGCATTTTAGAGAGCAAAATGCTAAGTATGTTGTCCCCTAGCCACTAAAATGTTAGGAAGTAAGTAATGGCTAAAAAGCAAATGAAACATGAGGAAATGGTAGGTTAAATTTTGGTTGAAGGTGTGTGTGGTGGACACTGAAGCTAGATACAGGGGTGGACAGAGAAATAACTAGTGACCAAGTGGTCTGTCTCTCCGTTTTTCTCCTTCTAGGGCTCCCAGGGCCCAAAGGAAGGAAAGTGTCCCCTGGTGAACTTCTTTTCCTTGGTTCTTTTGGATGTCAGATGTGTGGGGCTAGTAAGAAGCAGAAAAGGCAAGGACTGAGACCTGGGGCAGGGTCGGATTGTCCTCTCACGCTTGTTTCACTATAGCAAGTGGAACTGTTCACCACTGTCCTCACCCAGTCTTGAGGCAATTGCATTCTCTACCCAGAAACCCAAAGTGACAACTACTCTGACTGGAAACCTTGAGTGAGAAAGTGATTCTGGATGGTAGTAGGGATCAACACTTGAGATCAAGTGCACTTGATTCTACTTCTTCTGTGACTATGGATGCTACCTAAGCATTCTGAGCATGGATTTCTCATCTGAAAATGGAAATAACAATAACATCCACCTTGGGTTTGTGTAAAACAGTAACTCAGTGAAGATAAATAAAATGCTGTGGTTTTAGAATGTGCTTAACATCACGTAAGAGAAATCCAGAGTCACAAGTGTCTTCTTATAGGCATTTTTCGTCTTTGTGAGACAGGGTTTCATTATGCAGTTTAGGCTGAATTTGAGTTCATTTTGTAGCCCAGGCTGGCCTCTAACTCACAGAGATTCTCCTGCCTGAGCCTCCTGAATGCGAGAATTACAGACATGCCACCACACATGCTGTGTAAACATTTTGAGATTTTACTTTTTTATTATTGATGGTTATAAAAACTGAATTATGTTTTCACAGTAACAGTGTATGCAGTTAAATATTTCCAAAGCCTCAAAAATAAAGACATTCTATATTGCATGCACCCTCCTTGCTCTTTTCACATTGCACCATTGTAGCAACTAACACACAGGAGAAGAGAATCAGAACTTTGAGTTTATTATATGAAAGCACTAATTATGCCAATTGAATGTATGTACTCAAAGATCCCTCAGAGATCATAATCCTTGGTGCAGATGTGTTTATGATGCTTAAATTGATACGTATCTGCTCCTTAGAATCAGATCTCTAGGAAGAGAGTGAGAGAGGGCAAAGACAGAAGTGGGTAAAGAAGGAAAAGGAAGAGCGGGAAAAGGGAAAGAGGGAAGGGAAAGAAAAAAGAAGAAAGAAAGGAGAGGAAGGAAGAAAATGGAAGAAAGAACAAAGGAAAAGAAAAGTGAAAAAAGAAGAGTTCCTAGGTCAAGGGCTCATAGCAAGATTAGAACATTAATGCTTTCCTGAGTGGTTTATCACAGGCAACAAAAGAGAAACGTGAGGCAAGAAATGAAAGTGAGTCAAATTCAAAGTATATTACTGTACAAGTCACCCTGTGGTGAAGACTCATAGCTGGCTGAATATTGCCTTACAATAAACCATGCCACAGAACAGATCAGCAATGTCCCACCCATAAGAAGCAATTCCCTGGCACTTCTAGAATGTGTGACATGACTCATTGGCTATGCTCTAAGATAATCGGATCTGTGTATTGTGATGTGATGTTTCACTCCAATGTGCAATGGGTGGTAGGAGGGATGCTCTGGCTAGAGCAGTATAGCAACCCAGATAGCCAAGTGGGAAGGCAGGGCCTAGCAGCAGTAAGTCTAAGAGACTCTGTGGGAACTTTTAAAATGAGTCTGATTCAGAAAGTTTGTCTCTTGACAGATTTATTCTGAGCAATCATTCCATTAGCAAGGAGTGCATTTTTCTTGTCTCTAGAGATGTTGACATTAAACAAAGCCTCTGGGTCACCTGTAAATAACTAGCACCAAATCTCATCTAGCATCTTCTTAGTGTTTTATTTGGAATAACACATAAAATAGAGTTTGGAATAAAATTCTCAATTGGAGAATTGTCCTTAAAATAACCAGTGGCTTCCCTTTAAATGTTAAAGGTACAAGCTTTATCTTCTGCTTGGCTAATTTCACATTTGTTGCTTATTTCTAAGTGGGAGAGCCTCTGTGTGGTTTAGCTATAGGTATTTTAGTAGAGAACTGAGTCCTAATCTTGCTTGGTATTGTGGCTATTTTCCTTTCCCTGTGTACTAGAAGAGTTGTTCTGAATTTTTTATGATATAGTATACATGTAGAGTTCTGATTCTCTACTAAAGAGATGACCTTAATGAAGAGCATGGTCAGTGAATCTAGAGGACATACGGATAAAAATAGAAGACTTTAGGAAAGCTATGAATGCCCAACATAGGAAAAAACTGGGTTCCATGAAACAGATTCAAACAAATATCCAGGAAATTAAAAATTTGAATCAAATTATAAATAATGGAATCAACCAATGTTAGGACAAAATATCAGATCTAAAGACTAAGTTTGTGATTAGTGATGACTAAAAGAAATATTTCTTTAAAATAGCAAAGGATCATGTTTGATACTATCATATATGAAGCTATGCTCAATTATTTCAAAGAAAGAGACATTATGGTAGTTACTGTTAATTATGGGTTGTCTTGTAAAATGCTGTTACTTGCATTGTTCTGATCTGATCTGCTTTGTTATGTCTTTTGTCTTAATCTCTTTAAAATAAAAAAAATTAAAAAAGAGCAAAGGATCATGGAAAATCAATCCAAGAGCTGCTAGATAATAACATAAGATTGATTAAGAGTCAAAGAAAAATCAGGAAACAGCACAAATGCCTTTTAAAAAATCTATTCACAAAGTAACAGCAGAAAACTTCCTAAGCATACAAAATAAAATTGTTGTACAGATAAATGAGGCATAGAAAACCCCAAATAGCCATGAACAGAAAAACATTATACCAAGGCATATAATAATCAAGATTCCAAACTCAGCACATGAACAGAATTAAAAACTGTTAGAAAAAGAAACAATATCACATATGTTGGAAAGCCCATTTGAATCACAGCACGCTTTTCAACACAAACCTTAAGTCAAGGAGAGCTTGAAGTAAAGTATTTGAGCTCTAAAAGAAAACAACCTCCAATCCAGATTGACCTATCCCAAAATATTATCTTTCAAAATTAGTGAATAAGATACTCCCATGATAAAGAACAGAAGAAATTCATGATCACAAAACCAGTATGGCACTATGTTCTGAAGGATATTCTAGAAATAGACGATAAAGGCAACAATGTCTTGAATCCTAATAGAATTAATCCACTAGACAAGATAAGAAATTAAACAAAGGAGAAAGAATGAGAGCCAACAATAGGAAAATAATATTACAGTGATAAATCAATATGTATCGGTGACAACCATAAATACAAATGATCTCAGTTCACCAATAAAAAGAAAAAAAACTTGCAGAATGAATCAAGAAGAAATATCCAAGAATATGTTACAAAGAAGAAACACACATATCTCAAAAATAAATTGATAGGCTGAAAGTCAAAGAGTGAAATAGTACTCTGTGTCACAGGAACCCAGACGAAAGCAAGGGTAGCTAATGTATTTGCAGACACAGTGGAGTTCAAGTCAAAACTGGTCAAAAGAAACAAACAAGGTCATTACATCCTTGTAAAGTGAACAATTCAAGAGGAAAGATAACACTCATAAACATTTATGCACCAAATACCAGCATATCCAAACATAAACATTAAATAAAATAAACATTAATGTATATGAAAAATCAAATAAGCACTAATATAATTGGAATGAGGGCCTAACCCACCACTGTCACAAATAGGGAGATAAACTATATTTAAAAATCAGCAAGGAAATATTAGAGCTGAAACAAATCTTTGAAAAAAGTACTAGATGTCTACAGAGTATTCTACTCCTACTTAAGCAAATGCAAACGGATTTAAAATATCCCATGTGTTTTAGCAGATTATAGTGCTATGAAAACGGAAATCAATGGGAAAAGAATCCACAAAAGCTTCATAAACTTAGAAATTAAGTGACGTACTCCTGAACAACAAAAGGATAATGGATGAAATTAACGAAAAACATAGACATCTTCTACAGTTAAAGGTTAATGATGCCAATACAACATACTAGAATTTATGACATATATTAAAAGCAGTCCTGTGATGGAAATTTATACTGGTGAATTCCTACATAAGAAAATCACATTGAGCACAAGGGTAGAATTTATACAGATGAGAGATGAACTTAATACAACTGAGACTAAGGAAAAATACAAAGAATCAGTGAACCACAGACTAGATTCTTTGAATGAGTAAATAAAAATAGAAAAAACTTTAACTAATTTTATCAGAAAAAGACAAAAACCAGAAATCCATGAAATTATAAATGAAAATGGTGAAATCACAATGCATCTCATGGAAATTCACATCGTCAATACCTGCTTTGAGAACATGTATTCTACTAGGGTGAAAAATGCAGAACAAAGAGATTGCTGGAACATATGAACTACAAAAACTGAACCAAGAAGATACAAAATTTTTAACTAACCCAATATCTATCAGTTAAATAGAGGAAGCAATTTTTTTAAAATATCAACAAAGAAAATCCCAGTTTGTTATATATTCACTGCTGAACTCCACTAGAAAGTTAGAGAAGATTTAATATCATTAATCCTCAAACTCTTTAATAAAATTAAAGAGGAAGAAATACTTTCTAACTTATTTCTGGAAGCAAGCATTACATGGGTAGCAAAACTAGAGAAGGATCCAACTGATAAAGAGAACTACAAGCCAATTTTCTTAACAAACAAAAGTGTAACAATTTTGCATGTAATAGTGGCAAATAAAATACATCAAATCATCAAGATAATACACTATGATCAAGTAGGATTCAGCCCAGGAATGTAGTGATGTTTCAACATACACATATCAATAACTGTAATATATCACATTAAAAGAACCAAGGACAAATACCACAGGATCATCTCCATAGATGCAGAAAAGTCATTTGACAAAGTCCAGCATCCATGCATGATTAAAACCCTACAGAAAATTGGAATAGATGGTCTTTATCTCAACCTGATAAAAACCATACATGACAAACCAATGGAAATTTAAAGGCCCACACTGATTTCCATATTGATTGAATCAATTTACCCCCTCCCCACCACCACTACCAACAGTGGAGAAGCGTTCCCTTTTCCCCACAACTTTGCCAGCATTTGTTATTGGTTGATTTCTTGAATACAGCCATTCTTTCTGGAGTGAGACATTTTAATTTGTATTTCTCAAATGACCAATGATGTTCACAGTTTTTTTTTTTTTCTTGGATCTATTGGTTGTTTGTATTTCTTTATTTGAAATGTGTCTACTCACTTCAGATGCCCAGGTTTGGATTGGGCCTTTAAATTTCTGATTTTTTATAGTTCTTTATATATTCTATATATTAGTTCTTTCTCTGAGGAATAGCTGGTAAAATGTATTTTCCCATTCTGAAGAGTCAAAGGTTGTCTCTTCACTCTGTTTGTAGGTTTCCTCAAGTGTTCCAGAGCTCCTAGTACTAGAGGAACATATTACTTGAAGGTCACCCAGAAATGGTAGGATCTGAAAACCACCAAGTCTGCATGCATCCTCATACATTTTTCCTTGGGTTAATACTCCTATTAAACCAGCACCTGGCAGCACACAAACTATCCAAGTGTTGGTTGAGATCAATGAGTAACTTAAACATAGAAGCTCTTTACTTCTCAATTCCATGATGGGCTTAGGTAGAATTTGGAATTGGTCTCTGGGGAGGCAGAAATCAACACAGACACAAGATTTTCTAAAACCCTCCGCCCCAAGGAACCCAGTTGTGCAGAGTGTCTGTGCTCCTGGAGATCTCAACGTTCTGCCTTTGCTAAAACCTTGGCTCCACCTAGTGGTGCAATATGATGTTTTACACGTAAGGGGTGCAAGGTTGGGGCTGATGGGATAGTAGTGGGATCTCCTATTGCTGGAATAAGTTTCTAGACTCCTTGATTCGACTTCCCTCCAAAGTCTTGCTTTGCTGACTGAGAGCTGGCTGACTCGAGTTAAAGTTGGTGCCATACCACTTTGCAACTTTTAGAGGTTTGACTTCCTGGTGTCTGTATTAATTTATATGTTATTGGGAAGGGGAATGGCTCAGAGATCATTTCTTCTATTTACCACTCCTGAAATTGTGCATCATGAAGGTTAAGGGGGTTTAAGAATGTGTTTTCCTCATAAAGGCTGAGCTCTCAGAGGCCCACATCCCGCTGCTTATTCCCTTCACCCTATCCTTTTTCAAACTCAGCACTGCCAATACTACTTTTCCTCTATTTTGAACAGAGTTTTACCTGAGATTTTTGTGTCAAGAAGAAGTTATGCTATTAAAAACAATATGGAAGATACTAATCACTTCCATTTTCCCTAATTTTATGCTAAGTCAAGATTGATAGTTTATTGATTTGTTGAGTTTTAAGAGCCATCTGCTAGAATTATAATTCACACTTCCTGAGGGTTACATTGAGGTTGCATCTGTCAACTGAAAGGAGTGTGACCTTCGGGTGTAGAAACGTGAGTCAGTATTTTGGAAGTTTCCACTACACATGTGGAGGAATGTGAGTACAGTGGTTCTCAAAGATATGTTGATTGTTGCCTCATTCTTGCAAGGGAGTTAGTTTTATTAACAGATCAACTGAGTCCTGTGAAAGCAAATCTGGTAGTCAGTTTATGGTGTTATAACAAATATCATAGAATGAGTGGTTTAAACAACAAAGCTTTGTTTTTCACAGTTCTTAGGTTAGAGAGTCTAAAATGAAGCTGCCAGCAAGCAGAGTTGATTAAGGCTGTCTTCCTGATTTGCAGACATTTTCTTGTTATACTCTTACATGGTGGAGAGAGAAAGGAGAGAGAGAGAAAGAGACAGAGAGAGAGAGAGAGAGAGAGAGACAGAGAGAGAGAGAGAGAGAGAGACAGAGACAGAGAGAGACAAAGACAGAGAGACAGAGACAGAGAGACAGAGAATCATCTCTCTCATGTCTCTTATTACCTAGGAAGTAATTCCAATTATGAGTGGTCCACTTTCATGACAATTATTTCCAATAGCCTCATCTTAAAAAACTTTCACTTTGGAGGACTGGGATATTAATATATGAATGAGAGGGGCAAAAACATTAATTCCATAGAAGCAGAGCTGATATAAAAACAAGTGGGTTATCTATCACTAATTTTAGAAACTTCCATAAAGTTATGTTTATACCTCAAAAAAATCACCAACTCCCTGTAATTACCATTCTTCCACACTAAATTTAGGACACTGGGCTTGAGACAGTGATATTTAGGAGTAAAGAACAGATAGTTGTAAGTGCTTGAAGAAAAGTGAACATTTAGCCACTGTTTGGTGTCTGAAGTTTGAAGATAATTTTAGGAATTCGGACTGAAGTGAAATAACAGCAAAGATGGCTACTAAGTTAACTGCTTCCACTGAATGTTTCTCATTTGATCACATGTCTTTTCACTATAATGTAAGTGACTTGAAGGTAGGAATTGTTTACTGCTGTATACCAGCATGTAGCTCATTATTGGTGTAAAGCATACAACTATGTCACATGAATAAAAAATATTTCTTGCCTGCTGTCTTCACTCTTAGAAATATCCCCAATTGTAACTATTTATAATCAATTTTACCATCAGCAGCTAGTTAGAAAACATCCTAGGTTTTAAAAGTGTAATAATAAACTTTTGATGATAATTAGGATGATCTTAAGAATGATAAGACTGTGTAGTTTTGTGTCCCACTACAAAATAAATTGAACGAAAATCTCTAGCTGGTAAAATATTATTTGAGTAGATAGGTTAAGAAAATTCAACTCAGTCATATTTAATATTCTGTGTGGTTTTACTTCTCAAAACTAAGGGGCATCCTTAGAACATTATCATGCAGGGTAAAAATGGGTAACAGGAAATAGGAAGTAGTTGTAGATCAGTTTTCACAGGTGCTTTGTTGACAATTGCTAACATCAATCATGGATTTTTTTCTATTTTCTAATGACTTTACTAACAATTTTCTTTGGCTATGGGTCCTACTACTTAGAAGACTCTTAATCTAACTGTTGTTAGCCTGATGTGACCTGTATTTCCTGAAACAGTTTCTGAATGTAGAACTCAAGTTGTCAAGAAAAGTCTAAAGGCTATTATAATTATTACAATGAATGATATAATGAAAATCTATGTTTAATTTGTTGAATATTAACTTTGAATCAGTAATTGAAAGTATGAAAGAAAAGTCCCGTCCAGTGAGTAAAATTGTAATTCCCTGATTACATTAAAAAAGCAGATTTCCTGATTCCCTGGGAATGTGGGGAACAGTTAAGGGAAACCACATAGAAACACTTCCTCATGATCAAAATAAGCTCTTTTTAAAAAATCTTGTTATTTCTGCACCATTATCTTATGAGTTAGGTACTAGATACACCTCAGAAAGCCATTGTTTGGTTTTAAGGGAGGATTTTAATTTTGGCATAAAGTATCAATTTTATAGCAGTTTATAGAATAAAAAGGAAATTTGAACTTATTGTGATCTGCAGTCATATATAAAACTTTTTAAAAGTTGATTTGTCTGTAGCTGAATTGGTTTAATTTTAATGAATCATGTTGTCAGAGACAAAAAGTTAACATATGCATTTTGTTCATGTTAGTGTGAACTGTTCAGAGAAATCAGAATGATTAAAGATTGGTTACAGGCAGTTGGCTTTGGGATAACTAAATGTATTTTCTAGTTCTTTAATTTATTTATTTATTTATCTTGTTATGATAAAAGAACAAAAACCATGACAATTTCAAAACAACATAATATGAGATTAACAATGGTTAATATATTGCAAATTGTTATCTTCAAAGTAGTTGCTCAGGTTACAAGCTATAGGCATGAGAAAATGATCAAACCAGGAAAACTATTCTTTTTGATGAACTTAATAGATTAGTAGTATAGTTATCTATCATATACATTTATATAATTTCCCTTCTTTCTTTTCTCCTTTCCTTCATTCCAATTGTCCTTTTTTTGAGCATTTCTTCCTCTTTCACCTTCACAATGTCTATTACATGTCTTATTTACTCTTTTAGTTTTTTACACTAGGGAGACAGTATGATATTTGCACATATTAGTCTGATTTATTTCACTTATGAGTATAGTCTCAAGTTGCATCTATTTATCTATAAAAGTCTCGAGTTGATCATTCTTTGTAGCTGAGTAATACTCCATTACATGAAAACACAGCATCTTTTTTTATCCGTTCCATGATTTCTGGGCATTTGGGTTGTTTTCAAGGTTTAACTGTTACAAATTGTGCTGCTATAAACATGGGTGAACATATATTGCTATCATACCATGTTTTCATTCTTTTGGAAAAATACTCACAAGGGGAATAGCTGGATCTAATGTGACTGACAACCTAGTTTCTTGAGGAATTTCTACAGCTATTTCCACAGTGCTTGTACCAGTCTACACTCCCACTGACAGTGGAAAAGGATTCTCTTTCCCCACAGCCCTACCAGTATTTGTTCTTGGTTGATTTCTTGATGATAGCCATCCTTTCTAGAGTGAGATGCAATCTCAGTGTTGTTTAATTTGCATTTTTGAATGATCAATGATGTTGAACATTTTTTCATATATTTACTTGCCATTTGCATTTCTTTATCTGAAAAGTACAAATTCATCTTAGTTGCCCATTTTTGGGTTGGGTCTTTGAATATCAGGGACCTGATTTTTTTTCAGTTCTTCGTATGTTCTAGTTATGAGTACTTTGTCTGCGGAACAGATGGCTAACATTTTTACAATTCTTTTCACTCTTTTTACTCTGTTGGTGATTTCTTTTGATGTGAAAAACTTTTTAATACCATGAGATGCCAGTTGTTGATTCTTTGAATTACTTTCCATGGAGTTTGGGTATATTTGTGAACTCTCCATCTAATGCTATGTCTTCAAGACTTCTTTCTATCTTTTCTCTCAATATGTTTAGTGTTTATGTTTTAATATTTAGATCTTTGATCCATTTTGACTTTAGTTTACTTCACAATGATAGGCATGTGTCTAGTTTTCAGTGTGCAGCATGTAGAAAACCAATTTTTCCAGCACAATTGATTAAATTAGGCTTTTTTCCAGCGAATGAATGTCTCTGTAGCTGTATCTGCATCTTCTAATCTATTCCAGTGACCCTCAGGTCTGTCTTTTATCAGCACCATGCTGATTTTATCACAGTAGTCTTGTAGTATAATTTCAAGTCAGGGGTTGTAATACCTCCTGATTTTCTTTTGTTGCCTAGGATTACCTTTGCTATTCTAGGTCTCTTCTGTTTCCAAATGAATTTTACATATGCTTTCTCTAGATCTGTGAGGTATGTTAATGGTATTTTGATCAGGATTGCATTAAATCTGTGTAACAGTTTTGGGAGTATGACCATTTTCACAATGTTGATTCTTCCTATCTATGATCAAGGAATATGTTTTTATTTCCTGGTATCCTCTTCAGTCTCCTTTTATAAAGTACTATGATTTTCAATATATAGATCTCTCACATCCTTTCTTAGATTGATTCCTAAGTATTTCCAAGTATTTGGAAGTTATTGTGAAAGGTGTTTCCCTAATTCCTATCTCAGAGAATTTATTGTTTGTGTACAGGAATGCTATTAATTTTTAAGTATTTACTTTGTATCCAGCTACCCCACTGAATTTGCTTATTAGCTCTAGTAATCTTTTTGTGGAGTTCTTGGAACCTTCTATGTACATATCATGTCATCTATAAATAATGGTAATTTAACTGTTTTCTTTCTTATCCTTATTCCTTTTATTTCTTTCTCTTGTCTAATTGCTTTGACTGATATTTCTAGAACTATATTAAATATGAGTGGTGATTGTGGACATCCTACCTTCTTGATTTTCAAGTGAAAGTTTTTAGTTTTTGTTTGTTTAGTATGATGCTCACTTTTTGTTGGTCATAGATAACTTTTATCAGATTGAGTTAGAAACCATCTATTCTGATTTTCTGTAGGATTTTTATCATGAATAAGTATTGGACTTTATTAAAAGCTTTTTCTGCATCTGTTGAGATGACCAAGTGATTTTTGTCTTTGGTTCTACAGATATGATGTACTACATTTATTGGTTTGCATATGTTGAATATGTCTGCATTTCTGGCATGAATTCCACTGGGTCATAGTGTTTAACCTTCTTGATGATTTGCTGCATTCTGTTTCTTAATGTTTTTATTGAGGGTTTTTGCATCTAGATTCACTAGGAAGATTGGCCTATACTTCTCCATTTTAGTTGTATCTTTCCTACCTCTAGGAATGAGTGGGTAATATTGCTTCCTTTTAAAAATCATTAAAATGTTTGAGGTGTTGGGGGTTAAATCGTCTCTAAACTTTTTGTAGAATTTATCTGTGAATCCATCAGCACCTGGGCTTTTTTTTGTTGTTGTTGTTGGTAAGTTTTTAGGTACATTTTCAATTTCAGTAACTGATACAGGATTATTCAAATTTTTTATATCTTCTTGATTCAACTTTGGTAATTTATGTTTCTAGGAATCTGTCCATTTCTTTGTTTTTTTTCCAGTCTATGTGAGCAAAGATTATCAAAGTTCATATTGATGATCTTCTAAATTTCCACAGGATCCATAGTGATTTCACCCTCTTCATTCCTTGAGTCATGATTTTGAGGGTTTTTTTTTTTCCTTTCTTGATAAAGGTTGGCTAGGGGTTTATCAATTATGTTTATTCTTTTGAACAATCAACTCATCAATCTATTAATTCTTTTTATTGTTTTAGTCTTAAATGCATTAAATGATTTCTCTGATCTGTATAATTTCCTTCCTTCTATGAGCTCTGAACTTGACTTGCTCTTTTTCTAGAAACTTAAGAGTTGCAGCTTTAGGTTGTTTATTTGTGCTTCTCCTATTTTCCTGATATGAGAATTTACTGCTATATATTTCCCTCTTAGGATTGCTTTCGTTGCATTCCATAGGTTCCAGTAAGTTTCATCTACATTTTCATTTGACAGTATTGTTTCATTTTATTTTCTTTAATTTCACTGGCAACCCATAGATTGTTCACGAGAGTATTATTAATTTCCATGTGCTTATGGAGTTTTTAAAGTTTCTTTTGTCATTAATTTCCAATTTCATGGCACTAAAATCAGACAATATGCATGGGATAACTTCAATTCTTTTGCATTTATTTAAAAATCTTTTACAGACTAGTATATGGTCTATTTTAGAGAATATCTGTGTGCATCTTAGAAGAATATGCAATCTGGTATTGTTGGGTAGAGAACTCTGTAAATGTCTGTTGAGTTCATTTGTTCACAGATTTTATTCAGCTCTGTTATTTTTGCTGACTTTTTGTCTAGTTCATTTATCTCTTTGCAACAGTGGAGTATTAAGGTCTCCTGTTACACTTGTGTTTTGCATAATTTGACTTTTCATGTCTATTAATGTTTATCTAATATAGTTGAGTACTCCCATGTTTGGTGCATATACATTCATGATTGTTATCCCATTCTCTTGAGTTTTTCCCTAGACAAGTATGTAGTGATACCCTTCATCTCTGTTGAACATTCTTGGTTTGAAATTCACATCATCTGCAAACAGAATAACTACCCCTGAATTTTTCTGGTTTCCTGATTCATGGAGTTTTTTTCTCTTCTTTGATTTCCAGTCAATGAGTTTCTTTTGGAGTTAAATGTGTTTCTCATGTACAGAATAGTGTTGGATCTTCTTGATTCATCTGCCACTCTGTTTCTTTTGATTAGTGAATTGATTCCATTTACATTGATGGCTATGACTGATCTGTATTGATTCATCTTTGTCAAGTTATTTTCCTACTGTTGTTTCCCTGCCTTTTCCTCTGTTTAATTGCTTGCTCTTCCTGGTCATTTCTTTTTCCTTTTCTGGGAATTGTGGTTATTTTTATCTCTATCTAGAATATCTTTCAGTGTTTTTTCTGGGTTTGGCTTGGTAGACATGAATTTCTTCAGTTGCTCTTCATCATGGAAGTATTTTATTTCTTCCTTAATTTGAAAGGTAGTTTGGTGCATCAATCTGATTTGGAAGTTGTTTTCCTTCAAGACTTGAAATATTTCACTCCAAGTCCTTCTTAAAGATTTGTGTTAAGGAGCTGGTCCTGATTCTAATGGGCTTTCCTTGACAGGTGGTCAATTTTTTTAAAGAAAAATATTAAAAGCTTTTAATATTCTGTTCTGTGCTAAATTTCCATGATCTTGTTTATTATATGTATGGGTATAGATCTGTTTTGGTTATAGCTATCTGGAGTATTATATGCCTCATGTATCTGTATGTCAGAATCTGTTTTATGCTTCCAATAGTTTTTCTATTAATTCTGAAAAGTTTTTTTTATTTGATTTGTATTGACTTTTGCATTTTCATTGAAAACTCTCAATCTTATATTGTTTTTCTGTGCATTGTCTTGGGGCTACTAAATTGCAGTTTCATGGTTGCTTGTTGTTTTAAAGTGAACTTTCCTTTTGTGTTCCTAGCCATGATCCTGTTTTGAAGGTCTTTAGGTCTCTCTTCAGTTTCTTCTAAGCAATTTTTTTCAGCTTTCAGTGGGAATTTTAATTTCTTGGATATCTCTTTGAATCCATTTTATGCATTGTATTTTTTCCCTATATTGTTCATTTGCAGTTTCAATCATTTTTCTGTGCTCCTGTATTTTTTAATCTATGTCTTCTCTAGCCATGTTAAGTAATTCCTTCATTAAGATTGTCATTTTTTTAGCTGAGTATTATTACTGCTCTGATTTTCTCTATAGCCTCATGGATTTGTTTCTTTACTTCATTCATTATTTTTTTAGAAATTTTAGATGTTTTTCTTCCAATGTCTTCTATGTTGATGTCTCCTGTATTTATTCTGAATTGACTGGAGGTTTGAGATTGCATTTTGCTGTCTTGACATTTTCAACTCTTGATTCATGTTTTGGTCTTCTCAATCCTGCTAGTCTCATGTGTGTAAAGTGTGTGTGTGTGTGTGTGTGTGTGTGTGTGTGTGTGTGTGTGTAAAGTGTGTGTGTCTACTGTGTAGCTGATGTTCACCAAGTTGCTGGATCCCACAGTGTAGGAGAGGGGTTAGTTATCTCAATTCCTCCTGTGGGGCTTGTTGGATAAAGTATTGAATTCCTCTTGTTCTGACTAGCCTAGGAGTATTGATGTGAACTAACCCTTAACTCATATTGTTACTGTGGTTTAGAATTCTCCAGACTTCCAGACCCACTTGTCCATTGTATGTGCTCTAGCTGGGGCCCTACTGTGTCTTCACTGAAATTCTTTTAGACCCACCCAGGTTCCTCTGAGTAGAGGAGGCCACACCAGCACTCTTGCAGGTTTTCCTGGAGTTTCACTCATGCTCTCACCTTCCTGGCAAGTCCTTCCAGTGCAGGGAGGACTCACATGCACTCTTGCCTGCCTGCTGAGGTTCTCCAGTTTGGGGTAAGAGTGAATGAGACTCTTACCTACTCACTAATGTCCTCTGTGTTAGGGGAGGACCTGCCCACACTCGTGTGGGCCCTCTTAGGTCCTCCAGGTAGAAAGAGGGATTTTCAAGGTTTCTGCCTACCTGTAAATTCCTCTGCATAGGAGGAGGACTTATTTGAACTCTCATCTGCTTGATGAAGTCCTCTGATTGGGGAAGGGATCACTGAGGCTCCTGTCACCCACTGATGTCCTCCAAGTTGGGGGAGGATTCATCTGTGCTCTCACCTTCAACATCCTTCAGATGGAGGGAAGTCTTGCCCATCTCTTGTGGGTCCTTCTAGGTATACTGGGTAGAAAGAGGAGGATGCTGAGTCTTCCACCAATCCATCAAGGTCATCCACGGTAGGAGGACTCAGCCACACTCTTTCCTTCCTACTGAGATCCTCTGAGTGGGAAAATGGATCATTGAAGCTCCTGCTGACCCTCTGAGGCACTTCAGGTGAAGAAAGGGATCACCAATGCTCCCACTGTCTTACAGAGGTCCTCTGAATGAAGGAAGGCGCTCACCCAGACTCTCTTCAGCTGCTGAGCTCCTCCAGGTCTGGGGATGTGTCATAGGCATTATCTATTTTGTCCCAGGAATCCACAAGTTTGGTGTGTGTGTGTGTGTGTGTGTGTGTGTGTGCCTGTACCATGGTAGTTTTATAACATCACAAAATCTAGCATTTCAATTCCTCGTGCTTTGTTCTTATTATCTAGGCTTGGCTTTGCTAATTTGGGTCTCTTCTGGTTCCACATGAATTTTAGGATTGTTTACACTAGTTCTTTTAGGAATGCTGTTGTTGTTTTTATTGGGATTGCATTAAATTCACATCTCAGTTTTGAAAATATGTCCATTTTATCAATATTGATTATGCCTATCCAGGAGCAGAAGACATCTTTCCATTTTTTGTTGTCCTTTTCAATCTTCTTTTTCAGGATATTGTAGTTTTCATTATAGAGGTATTTAATTTCTTTGGTTAGGTTAATTGTTGAGTTTTTTAATTTCCTTGATGCTGTTATGAATTGCATTGTTTTCCTAATTTCTTTATCAGTTGTTTCATTTTTGTTTACAGGAATACTACTGAGTTTTGTATGTTGATTTTATATATTTCTACATTGCTGAATTTTGGTTATTAATTCCAGGAAGTTTTTTTAAAAATTTTGTTATTTTCTTTGGTATCAGAAATTGAACTCAGGGCCTTGCACTTGCCAGGTAGGTGCTGTGCCACTGAGCTACATCCTTGGTCAATTCCAGGGTGTTTTGCTGATGATAGTCTTTGATATAATGGATTGTAACACCTGTAATAATGATAATTGGACTTGAATCATTCCTATATTTATCCCTTATATTTCTTTCTTTTGCCTTACTGACTGGCTAGTATTTTGAGTACTATACAGAAGACGAGTGGTTGATAATGGATATTCTTGTATTGTCCTTGATTTTAGAGAAAAACTTTCAGCTTTACCTCATATAAAATTACGATGGTGGTTGTATTGTAACAGATGGTTTTTATCAGATTGAGATATGTTTTTTTACCATATCTATTTTCTTTAGGGTTTTTTATCATGAACAGATGTTGGATTTTGTCAAAAGCCTTTTCTATATTGAGATGATCATGAGGCTTTTGTCCTTGGTTCTGTTCATGTGATATATTACATTTATTGATTTGCACACGTTAAACCATCCTTGAAATCCTGGGAAAAAACTTACAGGGTCACAATGTATAATATTTGATGATTTTTGGGGTGTTCTGTTTGCCAGTACCTTGTTAAGAATTTTTGTACATATGTTCATTAATGAAATTAGTTTGTAGTTTTCTTTGTTAGGGATCCTTGTCAGGTTTTAGAATGAGGATAATGTTAGTTTCTTGGAATGAGTTTTGAAGTACTCTTTCTCTTTCCATTTCATTAAAGGATTTCAGGAGTATTGGTGTTATGTCCTTCTTGAACATCTTATAAAGTTCAGTGGTGAATCTAACAGGTCCTGGCTTTTCTTATTTGGTGGATTTTATTACAGCTTCATTCTCTTTCCTGTTATTGGATTGTTCAATTTTGATGTCATTTTAATTCAGTTTTTGTAATTCATATCTACATAGAAATCTATTTCTTCAAGATTCTTTAATTTGTTGGAGCATAATTTTTCATACTAAGTACTAGTGATTTACTGGATTTCAATTGCATCCACCCTGATTTCAGCTTTTTTCATTTCTTTGTTTTGTTTTGTTTTGTTTGTATCTCTAAAACTTTATAATTTTTTATTTTAATGTAATATACATATATATTATAAAGACAAAACTAAAAGGCACTCTTTCTGCTCCTATGAAAAATAAAACACAATTTCAGAACAAAGTAATTATGGAATAGCTACAGTTAATACAACATGTACCATAATCATAAAAGAATGCTCAAAATGCCATTCAGAGTACAAGTTATAGACAGAAAAAGACTCTCACTTACAAAAAATCCCAAGCGAATAATAGCACAAAACTTTCCTTTCAATGAGCTAATAAAAACTAGTAGCATAAATTAAACAAATGAGTAAACATATTGAAATATTGAATAATTAGAAAATTATTTGAGGGCTGAGGATTTAGCTCAGTGGCATAAGCGCCTGCCTTACAAGCAGGCGGTCGTGAGTTCGATCCCTGGTACCGATAAAAACGAAAAAGACAAAAAAAAAAAAAAAAAGAAAATTATTTGAACTTCTTCCTACTTTCTACTTCTCTATTTTCTATGTTGCACTTTATTTCTTTCCTTCTTTTGGTATGTTTGGCTAAGCTTTGTCTAGTTTGTATAATATCTTTTGAAGTTGAGCTCACCTCCTTGGTAAGCAGCTGTGGTGTAGTAGGCTGCAGGCATCCTAGGGCGAGAACCACCAGCATCTCCTGAGATATGTGCCATGTTGGAATTTAGAGTGCTAAGAAACCAAGCAACCAGCTTGCCTCCCCATAAGTGGCTGTGGTGTCGCAGGCTGCAGAAGCCCCAGGGGGAGAACCAGCAGTGTCTCCTGAGAGCCATGCCATGTTGTAACTTAGTGCGCTGGGAAACCAAGCAACCAGCTCACCTCCCTGCTAAGCGGTAGTGAGCCTGCTGGCACATGGGCTGAGAATCAAACATCCCACTTCCCCTGCCCCGTTAGAAAATGGGAGCTAGAGATCTGAGCATGTCTTTGGAGGTTGGCCATATGCAATATAGCAAATAAGGGGGATTTCCTTCTACCATCTCTTTGAAGGCAAATATTTTTACCACTGTTTTGCTTTATTCTGATTAATGGTATTGCTCTATTTAACAATCTGTTTTGATAAGTTTTATAATATTCTATACCTGATTGAAAGAACAACTATTGTGAAGATAACAAGACATACTGTGGTACCTATTACTGTTATCCCAGTAACCTGCTGTGAAGTTCTGTACCAATTTCACACACTGTCTAAATTGACTTTGTCCCATCTTGTTCTGTTGTATTTTACTACCTTCAAAATAATTTTTAAAATTGCAAAAAAATAAAAAATATATCTTTTGAAGTCAAATACTATGATATTTCTAGAACTGTTCTTTTTATTCAGTATATTTTGGCTCTTACTGTGTTCTATGAGTCCCTAAAAATTTGGTATGTTTTCCCTCTGTGTCTGAATTTATTTATCAATTGTAACCTTTTCTTGGTAAAATCTTTAGATTTTTCTATGTATAAGATCATGTCATCTGGAAACAGGAAGAGTTTGATTAACAGAGGCTGTCGAGGGTGGGAATAGATAGAAGATTCTGTTACAAAAATGCAGTTGGATAGAAGGAATAACTGATGTTCTATAAACAGTAGAACAACAATAGTTAAAGACAAATGTATGTTTCAGAATAGCTGATTTTAAATATGCATAACACAAAGAAAGGCAAACATGAGACATGACAAATATATCAGTTACTTTGATCTGATCATTTAAAATGTCAGTCCATAAATATGTGCAAATATACATCAATTAAAATAAAAATCATTGGTTTCTGATACAACTCAATCCATGTATAACTAGTTTACTTTACAATTGTAAGGCCTGAATAAAAAAAACTCAGATATGTATTTGATATCCTGTTTTTATTAGGATGATTAAGTCTTGACAAATGTATTTTTTTCTCTAGCTTTTATTTGGTGGTTGTATGCTATTGAGACTGCAGAAAATCTGTACTGATAAGCTATTGAGCTGCCTATGTCAAATAACTGGGCATAAAACTGTATAATATTTTTGGAGTAAATTCCTTTTAAGAATTAGTTATACTGGAAGAGACAAAATAATTAAACTTCCAATATCCCTATTGATTCTTGGAGTAATATGTTTTAATGTGCTAAATGTCAATGCTGTCCTTTTGTAAACATCTTGCCATAGATACTTTCTCGTGTATACTGTGTGCTAGGAAGTCTGGAACTTGTTAAATTCTCTCTCATTCTTCAGTGCACACAGAAGAAGGGCCACATGTGAACAAATTTTGGGATATATCAGTAACCAACTGACTGCTCCCACAATCGGAAATGGGGATTTTTGACTAATTTCAAACTAGTTGTTCTACCTGATTCTTTGTCAGAAACTAGTAAATAAACTGGTTCAGTCACTCACATTATGTCTAGATCCTTTTGACTAAAAATTTAGAAGTTGTATTTCCACGAGATATAGATTGTCACCTTGAGCAGCTTTGATGAGGGTGTGGAGTGAGCTTTCCTTTCAGGAGGATTCTGAAAGTTGATGGTTTGAGCTGGTCAATGGTTCTCTTTCTGCACTGGCATTTAGAGATCTTGTCTTGTCCTATAATCCTTAGAGATAACTTGAGAAAAGAAGGAAAACAGGAGAAAGATAGTGAGTAAGTGAAATGACAAAAGAGCAAGACAGAGGTTTTTCCAAAAATACAAAGTGAGAGGATTGGCAGACAGAATGATGGGCTAGATCCATCTGAGAAAGGTTGTTGTATGAATTATGGCATCATCTAGCAATTTGGACTTCTTGATATATTTTTAGGTTTCCATTTGCTCTAGACTAGACAACTAGCAATATACAATCCATCTTCCTTTAATATCATCATTCATAATAATCACATCTTAGTATTCTCATTGGTAAAATTGTAACTCAAAAGCTTCCTTTCAGAAATGTTACGTGGCATAAGCTATAATGCATTTGAGTTATTAAGTACTCTATGAAATGTCTGTTCTGTTTTTGTAAATACCTAGATTTTTTCAATTTAATTATGTGTACAATTTAGATATAAACAGTGATCGCATTCATCATAGGGAATGTGTGTCTGTACATGGTATACCTTAATCTGTCCCTTCTCCCGTCTGATTCCCCTTCCTCCCTCCAAGCCCTCTTTCCCTCCTTATTTGCAAAGCTTTGCTTCCACTTTATCCTTCTTTTCTCATTTTTATATTTCTTCCTTCCATTTCACCTTCTTCCATCTTAGCTCCCCCCCCTTTTTAAATAATTTCTTCCCACTACACCATATCTCTTATGCAATTTGGTATTGTTTATACTTTCAGTTTCTCATACTAGTAATAAAATGAAATATTTACACATCTGCGTCTGATTTATCTCACTTAAAATTATGGTCACACCCATTGTCATTGGCACCACTATGCACCAGATGAGCTGAGCTCTGAGAATAGCCATTCCCATCACTGTTGCCACTACTGAGCTGAAAAATTCGGGAAGGCCTGGAGACCAGAAGGAATGCCAACAAAACAGTAGGGCCCACTAGGGCACACAGCATGGACAGATGGGATTAGCTGCATAAAAGTGTCTGAAGCAGCAATAACAGTACAATCCAACAATTGATACTTTAGGAAAATCTGTGTTGTACTTTAGGACAAAGATACAAAGCTTAGAAGCAGGAAAGTAGGGACACTCCTGCTGACTCTCTTTTTTCTTTTCTCTTTCTTTTTTCATATTTTATTTTTCTTTTCTAAACTGCTGGAGAGAAATACAGTCACAGAAAACTAATTCTGTCCCATAATCCCAAAGAACAAGTTCAAATAATTTCTACCTTATTTCTTCATTCTCTCTCTTCTGGTCTCTTCTGTAGATCCCCAAAGTTTGCATGATCATTCTTTGTATTCCAGCATTGCTTCTACTTTCTTTTCAGCTATCTTTTTATTTATTCACCTTCCTCCTTAGATCTCCCAGACTACAAGGTAAAACCACTCTACTAAGGAAAACGTTTTGAATACAAGCTCCTAATTTATGATTGGCTTTGTTATGTAATTGTCAATTTTGCTCCAATAGTTTAAGTTACAAAATTAAAAACTACCACAGTTTGTCAGTATATAAACTGTGCTTGAAGTTATTGTTATTGCTAATTATACTACTTTAGCTGGAATGTCATCTCTTATGTATTCATTTGTGTTCCTTCTGTAACAATACTGGGAAGCCCTAGATAATAACTTCAACACAGTCCAGCACCAAAGAACTAGGAACTGAGCAAAACAGACATCAAAATCTCACACTCATTTAACTGGGGAGGTAGGATGTTGGGACAGACACAAGCTAGGAGCCCCCTACTCACTGAAGACATTCCTGAGAAATAGACTTTTTCTAGGAAGGACTTGATACTAGTGATATAGCTATCTATTAAAAAATACTTACAAGGGCCAGTACAGAAATCAACATAAAAAGGTTTTAAATAGAAAATGACAACAAAGAAGCAAGATACAATCTCAAACCTTAAGGCAGTCCAGAACAAGTCAAGGAGACATGGAAATGGAAGAAAATGAAAGACACACACCTGAAATTTCTGAAACTGTAACAACTAAAGTAGAGAAACAAATCCACAAGGGTAGAGAAGGAATAAGATCCAAATAATCTCTTCTTCATAATTCATAAAGGAATTGCTTGGCAAAAGTAGAGTACTTATAGACAAAAAAATATTTGATGACAGGTAATTAATAAAAATGTGAATGATCAAAATAGGAAAGACATGTAATGCTTTGAACAGATTCAAACAAACCTTTAGGAAATTAACAATTCTACGGCAACCAAGCAAAATAGCTTGAAAGAAACTGAAAAGAGACTTTCAGACCTTGAATACAGGCTCATGGCTAGTGATCATGAGAAGAAAGATCTCTTAAAAATATAAAGGAATCAAGAAATAGGGCAAAGGAAAACAATGTAAGACTGAAAGGAGGCCATGAAAAGCAAGAGTTGGCACAAGTGATATAAAAAGACTATTTGTCAAGTAATAGCAGAAAAATTCTCCAAACATGGGAACAGAATCTGACATATAGATAAGTGAGGCATGTAGCACTCCAATTAACCATGACTTAAATAAATCTATAACCAGTATATAATAATTAAAATCACAGAAATTCAGTACAAGAAGTGAATATTAAGAGCTGTTAGAGAAAAGACAAAGATCACCTATAAATGAAAGCCTGTTAGAATTACAGCAGACTCTTCAACTTAAACTTTCAAGTCATGAGGAGCCTGGAATGAGGTACTTCACATCCTGAAAGGAAACAACTTCCAACCCAGACTGATGTACCCTATAAAACTCTCTTCAAAACTAATGGAGAAATAAAATATTTCCATTACAAAGTTCAACTGAAATTCATGACCACCAAACCAATACTACAATAAAACATATTCTACACAGAGACAAAAATGATCACAATTCCAAGAACAACACAGAAGGAAACCACCAGGTAAGGTTAACAAATAAAAAGGAGGAAAAAGCAGGGACCCAAGACAGAAAATTATGATAACAAAGATAAGCCAATATATACCAGTTATAACCATCAATTTAAATGGCATCAATTCACCAATCAAAAGAAACAGACTGGCAGAATGGGTTAAGAAACAAGATCCAACAACATGCTGTATACAAAAAACACATTTAACTCAAAAAGACACCCAGTTACTGAAAGTCAGAGAATGGTAAGCAAGAAAAAAACAGGGGTGGCCACTCTGTTAGCAGACAATGTGAACTTTAAACTAAATATGATCAAAAGAGATAAAGAAGATCATTACATACTTGGTAGAGGAAAACTTGAAGAGGAAGAGATAATATTCATAAATATGTAGATACCAAACAAAAACATATAACTATGTAGGACAAATATTAATAGACCTGAAAAAATCAAATATACAGTAACACGTGTAATGGGGAACCTTAATACTCCACTTTCACAAATAGATAGATTAATTAGACATAAAATCAACAGAGAAACATCAGAACTGAATCAAAACTTGTACAAATGAATTTATTGGATGTTTACAAAATGTTCTATATAACATGAGAATAACATTTTTCTCAGCTACAGGTGGAACAGTTTCTAAAATGGACCATATGCTAGCCCACAGAATGTGCTTAAGTAAATGAAAGAAATTGAAATTATCCCATGCATATTATCTCACAATAGTGCAATGAAATTGGAAATTAATGATAAAAGAAACCACAAAAACTCCATAAACACATGGAAATTACATAGCACTCTCCAGATCAACTAATGGGTCACAGATGAAATTAAAAAAGAAATTAAACAGTATCTACAAGGAAACCAAAGTACAGATACAATGTACCAGAAACTGTGGGATTCAATGAAAGCAGTCCTAAGGAAAACTTATAGCAGTGAAACTTCGAATCAGGAAAATAGAATGAGTACAATCAAACAAACTAGTGTTGCACCTGAAGCTTCTAGAAATGTAAGAACAAGTCAATCTCATTATAAAGGTAATAGCAGAAATTTACACAATTGAGACTAAAAAAACAAGACATAGAATTAATGAATTGAAGAATCGGTTCTTCGAAAGAGTAAATACAATTGATAAACGTTTAGCTAAGCTGATCAAAGAAAAGACTCAAATTCAAGCATTTAGCTGTTATTATATAAGGAAGAATATCATAGCTAAAATAGTAGTTAGCAATATCAGTATCACCAAACACAGTTTAGAAACTGACAATGTGTTATAACTATTAATTTGGCATTTTTAACCATACGAGCAAGATCTGCAGTTTTATAAAAAAAAAAAAAAACATAAATTGGGAATTTATATGCAAAGCATTTCCCCCTTAGTAGAGTAATTTCTACCTGTGGTGGAGAAATTTAGGAGTGATTGTGGATAAAATAGAGGTAAATAAAGAGAAATATAGTAGAAGCAAGTCTGGGGGACAAAAGATGATCATGTAAGCTTTGGGAAAAGAGAACATGCAGAAAAGAAAGAATGAAGTAATAAACAAAAGATTGCCAAAGCTAACCAGGAACATCAGAGAGAATGTTCATTCATGTGAAAATATGAATAAATTAGGAGAGATAATCTAGGAAAGAAAGAAAGAATTCAAATAGATTAGAACAAAACTTTAGATAGAAGACCTAAATATGAAACAAACCGGCATAGAAGAACAAAGACACATGACATAATAAAATAAAATACAAAATTCCTCTAGTGTCCAGAGAGCCCAAAACAACTGAGTCACCCCACCAAGCCTGCAGTAGAATTAGTGCTATATAGGCTGATTTTGGCCTCCTGATGCGGGGGCTGGCACAGAATCTTCAGCCTTAATTTCTGTATGTCTCTGGTAGTCTACCAACTCCTTAACTTGTTTCTTCTTGTGTCTGCCTAGCAGTTCCTGTGATGCTCGCAGGCAGAGACAGCCTAGGGCTTCTCTCAGTTCTAGGTATATTTGGCTCCTCCTGGTTCTTGACAGCTCCCCATATCCCTCTTCCACTGGCATGTCTCTGTCCTTTCCGGTCACTTGTTGCAGGATGAGATGAGATGCTACACTATGTGCTGGCCTTCTGATCCTGAAGGTTCCGTTCAAGGTTGCTCAGTCTCAATTCTTACCCTTCTCCCAAGGGGAGAACACTAACAGTCTACTCACTGATGTGTTCAGTGCAATACAGCTTAAATCCTGCATCCCTCAAGTGAGCGGTAGCAGGATGGGAGAAGTCATGCTGTTCCCCTCTATGCTTTGGCTGCCGCCTCTGCTGCCACCCTCACCTATGCTCATTCACTGCTTCTATCATTGCTTCTTGTTACAGGGTGAGGTTGGGTGAGGTACCAGGCTTTCGGTTCCAGATGCTGCCATGGGGCATCCCAGGCTGCTCAGTCCTACTGTTTAAATCCTGTGTCCCCTCTAGCTACTGGTCTCATAGCATGAGGGGTCCTACTCTCCTACTCTGTGCTTTCATCAGCATCTCCTGATTCTGCTTTAGTCTGTAATTTCTTGTTTCTAGGCATTGTGGGGTAAGATACTGTGAAGTGACTTTATGCTCCTGCCACTGGCACGTAGACAACCCAACACAGCTCAATCCCACTACACAATGCTAAAGTCCTGAGGCTTTATAGTCATTGGTCTTCTGGTGGGAAAGGTCATGCTGTTCCACACTGTAAGTTGATTGTGAATGGCAAATAAAGGACTTATAAATGTTAAGTAGGTGGAGTGGATATCTGCTCACTTTACAATTGGTTCTTTCAATTTGGGGGTTTGATTTTTTTTTCAATTCTTTATTTTCTAGGTGTTTGATCCTTGTCTGAGGGACAACTGCATAATTTTTTCCCACTCTCTAGGTTATCTTTTCACTCTATTGGTAATTTCTCTTGCTACATAAAAGCTTTTTAATAAAATGAAATCCACATTGATTCTGCATATTGTTTCTTGTGCAAGTGGAGTTTCATACATGGAATTTTTGCTTATACCTATGTTTTCAAGAGATTTACCTAATTTCTCTTCCAGTAAATTGACTCTTTCTGTTTAAATATTTAGATCTTTGATACATTTCAACTTTAATTTAGTGCAAGGTGATAGACATGAGTGTAATTTTAGTGTTTGACATGTGGCATGCCCAAAACTGTTCATTTTAGAAAGCCTTCCTTAAATGTGAACTTCCTGAGAAGTTCATCCTTAGAACTTGCTTTGCTAAAAGAATATGATTTTGAGTCTCTTGAATCTTATTCCTTTCATGCATAGTTTATTTCCAACTGGTATATTTTCTATTCTATGAGCCCATTAAGGAATATGTCATAGAATACCTAGCACAATGCAAGACAATAAGTTTTGATGAATGAGAAAGTAAATCAACAACATCTGTCAACAGAATTGAATTCCTATGTGCTGTGCAACCACTGAAGATATAGAATAACAAATCAGCTGAAGTCCCTACCCTTAGAAAACTCAGGCAATGAGAAAGGGCACTCAAGAATTCAACTGGAAATGTGGTGTATATGCTGGTGTATATAGTGTATACATTGATGTGACTGAATAACTACAGAAATAAAAAGTCACAGAATTGCCCTGCAACTCTCTTTAGATTCAATATTAAAATTCTCCTCCTCCACTTAAAGCAAGAATGACAAGTTCCAATGTTTGTAGGGGGCAGGTAGATAATATAAAGTACTACAGTCAGGGGGACTCAGGACTATAGTACACCAGAGCCGCACTCTGCCTTCATCGTGCAGAAGCTACTCAGCTTCAACTTGGTGCATCATGCAACTCTAAATACTTATCCAACATTGCCAGATATAACTTTTCCTAGGGGGCGATCAATTTGGATTTTTATGTAAAATCTCCTACTTCTTGAATATTGGCAATTAATTTTGTACTCTGCTAGTTCAGATTTGGTCCAAGAGCTACCAGTTTACTGCCTTCGATTCAGCACTTCCACTGAAGGGTGAAGGGGTCCCCTGTAGGAAGAGCCTCTGTGCCCGGGCTCTGCCAGAGCTTCGCTATCTCTCTCCATGTCTTGGCTCTTCTCATATTCATCTCAGATGCTATTCCGGTAAGTGTCAAAGAATGTCAGTCAAAATTGGTTCAGGAAGAGTTGATGCCTATAGCTTGTGGGAAAATGGGTTAACTTTTGAGAAAAGTCAGAGGTGCAGTACTCTTGGGAGGTACAGATATGAGTAAGGTGGAAGATCTTGGTGAGAAACTCTCTTGAGGTTTGTATGATGGGCAATATTCTCTTTTAACAACCATTAACCAAGGTCACATTAACAAGTCAACACTGAAACTGTATCCAAACAGGTCTTCATATTAGTTGGGAGAAAGCAGAGAAGGGGCCAAAGGAGAAAAGTCCAGAGGACAAAACTGACTCTAGAGCATTTTCCTCTCCACCCACTGGCAAGCTTAGGGCATATTTGATAAGGTGAAGGGAAATTGCAAAATTAGAACTGGCAACTTATACAGAGAGGCCCAGTGCAAGGCTGCAGGCCTGAGGCAGGCTGAGAAAGTTGAGGAATTGTGGGGGAAAGAGGATTTGGCAGCCCGACTTCCTGTGCCTGTATCCAAGGCTAATTAGTTTGCAGTGTTCTGTGTGTGCCTGAATGGAAATGATCCCAGTACTGAGAGGCATGGGGGTGAGGAAATCAAAAACACATGCACACACACACACAAAAGAGTGGGGGAGGGACTGGTGGGATAGGAAGGCAGGGTGAGGGGGAGAACCTGTCCTTTGGCTACATTTTTTTTTTCAAGAGAAGGCTCTCATCATTCTGTTTCATGACCAGTAAATCACTACCACAGCCCTGTCCATCACGTCTCACATCTGCTGCAGAACTCATTAAACATCAAAAGACGGCCCTATCAGTTCTGCTTAGTTAGAAGTCTGACTTACTAGAGGTCTAACCAGGGAGGAGTTTGCATGTTTTTAATAATAGCTTAAGGAACTTCTTAGCACCCCATAAATTACTTAATGCAACAAACTCTTCCTGTAGTCCAGCCGGCATGTGAAAGTTGCTGAACCAACCCAGACCTGCCCCTGTGGCAATGGCTTTTTGGCGGTCACATTCCAGGAGACCACAGGGTGTTAGTTAATGCTTTAATTCATAATTCTGAGCCAGTGATTAAAAATGAATTACCTTGCTGTGTGTGTCCTCCTTGGAATGCATAATTCAGAATGTCTTTTTTTGTGTTTCTGAGTCACTTTCTAAGGAAGTAACCTGGCTGGACTGTTATATATGTATGTGCTGTGGAATTGCATCATCACATCCCTCAGAGCAACAAGAAATGGTCCAATTGAGAGATGGATTGATAACTAGGGGCCATAAATCAAAACGATAAATTTTGAGGTCACACACTTGGCAGATATATAAATTAATAAATATGTGTTTTGTGCCTACTCTGTGCTAGGTACAGAATATAAAAAAAGAAATTCTGACATTTTTTTTATTTTTAGAAAGTCTACAATATTATGGGCACACATGAACACTTTGAAGGTTAAGAAAAATAAAAATGGAGTATAAAATTTTGTCCACAAGCACCCATTCAAAGTTAGTTCTGTGGGGATTTGGTACATTTTGCTATAACTGTTTGTTACCATCTAATCTATTGTGTCCTACTTCTGGAAGAGACTTAGTCTGAGAGGAAGCCATAGTAGAGAAAGAAAATACAGGGTCAAAAATTGATGCATATCTCCTAACTCTCATTTATTATGCACTTGACAAGGCCCCAGAGGACATTTCTAAGAACCTGCTAACTATTATTCCCCTACACAATAATCCATGTGATGTGTGGCTAATACACGTAGTGAAGTTATTGTTAATATCATACTTTAATTGTACCAAGAACTGAACCACGCTGACAAAGATAAAATCCAAACTTCTTTTTGAATTCCCCTTCATGTTAAAAGACAAAGTATACTTTATGACCAAAGCAGAGGATTCTCAGGAAAGTAGAAAGAGGTGCTAGACTCACATGGAGGTGAGCATGGAAGTCTTTCTCAGCAAATCAGTGTATATGCTGAGTGTTAAAGAAGCAATTAACCAGAAACAGGGATGGGAACATTCTGAGCTTTCTACTAGTGCTGTGGCTGTTTGCAATTATCTGCCTCCCAAAGACTCAGATGATCTCATCATCGTCTTCAGTACACAGCTAATGAGCAATTACTATGTGCAGAAAATTGTGTAAAGTTTCTTAAGTTCAAAAATGACCTCAATTCTTAAGTGATGCACAATTTAGGAAGGAGTGAATGTATGGATGGATGGATAAACAGATACAACTTGATAGCAATACTTAATATGTATGTTACTTTCACATGTCAGATACTATTTTAAGTGATTCCGCATAATGCCTTGCTTAACCTTCACTGTCATGAAAGGGACTTAAGGAAAACATTATTTAATCTATTTTGAAATTGAAGATACGCATATGCTAATGAACAGTGCAGATGAACAGCACACAAGACTGATGACTCAAAAGGAGGTCAGGCATGGATAAAACTGATGGAGAAACAGGTCATGTGGGTGATGTATCCATGGAAGCAGAAGAACGGGCCATACTAAGAAGGCGAAGTGAAGCCATTTGCAGTGATAGGCTATCAGTCTCAGCAACAACCTCTCCTCTCTGGTTGAGGAGTATAGCTTGGAAGCTTGAGTGAGCAAGCTAGGGACATAGCAATAACAGCTGGGATAAAAGGCACAAAGTGAAAAATTGTAAATTAGAATGATCTGTGAATGTCTGCATGAACTTGACTCTTTCCATTGTGTTTGACAGTATGAGCATCAGCTCTATGGGGTTTGGCATGATCTAGAGGCCAGCACTGTCACTATAAGTTTTCTGCCATCTGTATTCTCCATCCTTACATGATACAAACCACAAAGTTTAAGTCTAGACTGTTTATGATCCTTCTCCTCCAGGAAACCCAGGTTTATTTCACAAATAAGCTTTAGAGGCATCATTGAAATAAAATTGCATTTGCCATAGGATACTTAAACTGTCAGGGTCTTCAACCCTCCCGCTCACCTGTGAATCTCCTGAGGACAAGAATCATATTCAAACAGTCTCAGTACTCACTAAGACACTGGAAAATCATAAGTGCATATTCACTAATATTTATTGAATAGCCAAATCAAAGAATGACCTTTTGTACGTAAGAGTATCACCATATGCTCCAGTCAATGATTCCTATGCTTTCTACATAAATTATTCACCTCCTGGCATGTAGAGAATACCTTTTATTTTTAACCTAAAAGCTTTTCTACTTAGAAGCAGTTTAGTTTTAAAAACACTACTTGTGATGATGTTTTGTTGTGTCCTGAATAGGCTACAGTCTCCAGTTATTCAGTCAAACATGAATCCAAGTGTTGCTAACGGGGCATTTTGATGATGTTTTAGGGGTCTTCTCTGTAAAGTATCATACCATCTGCAAATAGTGATAATTTAACTGCTTCCTTTCCTATCCTTATTCCTTGTGTTTTTTTCTCATGTCTAATTGCTGTGGCTAATGGTTCCAAATCTATATTTAATAAGTGTGTCAGTGGACATACTTGTCTTCCTTCTGACTTTAAAGTGAAATCTTTGAGTTTTTGATCATTTAGTATGATGATGGCTGTTGGTTTGTCATACAGACTTCAAGAAAAAGACTATTCCAATTTTCTGTAGGGTTTTTATCATGAATTTGTGCTAGACTTTATCAAATGCTTTTTCTGCATCTACTGAGATGATCATGTGATTTTTGTCCTTTGCTTTGTTGATATGGTATATTACACTTATTGATTTGTGTATGTTGAACCAAGCCAGCTTTTCTATAATAAATCCTACTTTATCATTGTATATAATCTTGTTAATTTTCTGCAGTCTGTTTGCTAGTATTTTACTGAGGATTTTTGCATCTATGTTCATTTGACATATTGGCATGTAGTTCTCTTTTTTGGTTGGATTATTTCCAGTTTAATATTTAGACCTTTGATCCATTTTGATTTTAGTTTAGTGCATGGTGATAGACATGGGTCTAGTTTAAACCTTCAGCATGTGGAAGAAGATACAGCACAATTCCAAGCACACTCAGCCACCTTATCTTTGACAAAGAAGTGAAATATATTCACTGGAAGACAGACAGCCTCTTTAATAAATGGTGCTGGAAAAACTAGCTTTCCACATGCTGAAGGGTAATACTTGCTTTCAGGAATGAGTTTGGAAGTACTGCTTCTTTTTCTATTTCATTGAAGTATTTGAGGAATAAAGGTATTAGATCTTTTCTAAATTTATTATAGAATGCATATCCATCAGGATCTGAGATTTTCACTGTGAGTATATTTTTAATCAAGTTTTCAATTTTATTAACTGATATTAGGTCATTCAGAATTTTTATATCTTCTTGATCCTGCTATTGTAGTTCATATGCATCTAGAAAACTGTCTATTTCATCTGTTTTTCATTTTATTAAAGTTTCTCAAATTAGGTATTGATAATCTTCTGGATTTCTACAGGATCTGTTTTGATTTCACCATTTTCAATTCTAATTGCATGAATTTGAGGTTTTTTTTTTTTTTTTTTTTTTTTTTTTTACTTTTTGGGTAAGTTCGCTAAGGGTTTATCAATTTTATTGACTTTTCTACAAAGCAGTTCTTGAATCCATTGATCCTTTGCTGTGTTTTCTAAGTGTCAATTGCATTAATTTCTACTCTGATCTTTATAATTTCTTCTCTCCTATGAGCTTTGGGCTTGACTTACTCTGATTTTTTCTAGAAACTTGAGATTAAATAATCAATTTTTTACTTGCATTCATTTTGTCTTCTAAAGTAATGGGTGTTCATCGCTATAAATTTCCCTCTTAAGACTGCTTTCTTTGCATCCCATTAATTCCAGTATGTTGTATCAGCATTATTATTTAGTTGTAAGTACTGTTAATTTGTTCTTTAATTTTGTTTGGGGCCCACTTGTAGTCAGTAAGGTATAATTTAATTTCCATGTGTTTATGGAGTTTTGTGGTTTCTATTGCCATTGATTTACAGTTTCATGGCCTGATAATATAGATGGAATAATTTCAATTCCTTTGCATTTACCTACAACTGTTCTATGTGCTAGTATGACGTCTATATTTGAGAACATCCCAAAAACAACTGAGTGAAATGTGTATTTTGATGTTCTTGGATGGAACACTCTGTAGACATTTATTAGGTCCATTTCTTCACAGGGTTGGTTAAGATCTGATTATTTTGTTTTTTATCTAGTTGATCTATCTGTGTGACAATGAAGTGTTAATGTTCTCATTAGAATTGTGTTAGTGCTGATTTGATTTTTCATGTCCATTAATATTTGTATTATATAGTCAGATACTCTTATATTTGATGTACACATATTTATGACTGTAATCTCTTCTGCTTGGAGTTTTCCCTTAACAAGAATGTGGTTACTTTCTGTATCTCTTTGATCTGTTTTGGTTTGATAGCTATTTCTGCTTTTTTCTGGGTTCTAGTTGCATAGGGTGTTGTTTTACATCCATGGACTTTCAGTCTATGAATTTATTTTAGAGCTAAATGTGTTTCTTATATGCAGCATGTTATCAGGTCTTGTTTCTTGATTCATTCTGCCAGTCAGGTTTTTTTTTTTTATTGGTGAGTTGAGACCATTTACAGTGATAGTTATAACTGACATATATTGATTTATCTTTGCCATATTATTTTTCTGATATTCATTCCTTGTCTCTTTCCTCTGTTTAATTGCTTGTCCTGTATGGTGGCTTATTCCTATTGGTGTTATTGGAATTGTGCGCATTTTTATCTCTCTCTACAACATCTTTCAGGATGCATTGTAGAACTGATTTGATGGTCATGAATTTTTAAATTGTTCCTTGTCATGGAAGTCTCTTATTTCTCCATTAATTCTGGAAGACACTTTTACAAAGTACGTCAATCTGAGTTGGAAGTTATTTTCTTTCTGGAATAGAAACATTTCATTCCAAGCTTTCCTTGGTTTCTTTGAGCAATGTGTTGTAATTCTAATGGGTGTTCCTTTATAACTGATTATGTTTCTTTCCCTAACAGCTTTTAATATTCTATTTTTGTGCCGACTTTCTGGAATATTATTATGTGTCTTTTGTAGGTTTATTTTGGTCATGGCTAATTTTAGTTTCTATATGCCTCGCACATCTCAGTGTCAATTTTTTTCATACTTTGCAAGTTTTCTGCCATTACTTCTGTGAACAAGTTTTTTTTTTTATCTTTTTTTCTGGATTCTGTTTTTTCCTTTACTCAAAGCAGTCTTATTCTTCTTTGTATCATGTTGAAGCCATTGTTTTGTTTTTCAAAGAAAACAAAGTTATTTTAAAGAAATCTTTCTTTTTGTGATTGGTACATGCAAATCTGTCTTCTTGGTCTGAAATTCTGTTTTCACTTGATTTTGCCAATTTTGAATGGACTTTTTAATATGCTGGATATCTGTTTTTTATCTGTCTCATAGTTTTATGCACCTGTTTTCGAATGGTATTATTATCAGAAATTTTAGATGGTGGCCTCCATTTTTTCCCCTCTTACTGTCCATTGGATTTGTTCTGAGAGGGGCAGAGGTCTGGGATTGGGTTTTACTTTGGTAACTTGTCTTTTTCTATTTTATTTCATTTTATTTTATCCCTGTGTTGATACCTATATATTTCTTATGGTGGGAAACATTATCACCAATAAATATTTAAGCCTCCCCAAGTCGTGTCTGTTCTCCAGAGATGTCTTCTATGCATAAGACATTCTTGCTTTTTTTTGGGCTGTACCAAGATCCTACCTTCCCAATTTATTGAGGATGAGATGTTGCCATTATTTGACTCAGCTCCCAGTGCTTTGGAACTGGACCATGGTGATTATTACAACCCCCAACAGTCACAGTATTCTTAGAGAAGGGAAAACAACTAACTACAACTCAAATGACATCCTGGCTTAAAAAGTATGACGATTAGCAATAACAGTAACATCATACACATCCTAAAATTTGACAGAAAAGTAGCATCTCTTGATTTGCTATCTTTAACCACAGGGTAAATTCTACAGGTGTATAACAAAACCCAAGATAAAGCAAGAACTTGTATACAATGAGTTTCCTCCAGGATAGTAATTTTACTCTAAACTGGGAAATTTAAGAAATGTAGAGTTAAAAACAGAGAGAGTTGAAGAAAAGCCGGAAGTCAAAGGATGATCACACATGCTTTGGGAATCTGTAGAAGATGGAAGAAAATACCTAATGAAGGAAGAAACAGATTATTGAAGTGAATCAGAAAAGATAGGGACAATGTTCACTTGCATGAAGATATTCTAAGGTCAAGAAAGATAGTTGAGGAGAGAGATAAAGAGGGTGAGGGCAAATAGACTATAACATAAATGTATGTATAAATCTAAAAAAAAAAAAAGAAAAAAAAAAAAACAAAACCAAAAGCACAAACAACAGCAATAAGAAAGCAGCCAGACAATAAAAGAGAAATAATAGACATAAACAAACAAATTCCCTGGTGTTCACTGTTCTGTGGTAGTGTCTAAATCAGTGTCCCACCAATTATGCAATGGGATATGTGCTGGATTAAATGTGGGACTCATCTTAGCTTCTGGACATCGGGTCTCAGACCAGTCTTTAGCTGGCAGCTTTCTGCAGGGCCCACCCACTACCTAGATTGTTTCTGATTCCTCTCCTGGTTGCCTTAGTACCCTCAAAAAGATGTAGACTGAAGTGATTTCCAGTTCCATTCACAGTTGGCCCCTCCTGGACCTTGCAAAAACCTGTTTCCTTCCACACTAATTGTTCCTATTGTGCTCTGTCCTCTCTGTCCCTTGCTGGGCTGGTAGATGCAAGCCTGTCCAACAGTGCTTGTCACGAGTTGGAGGGGGTGCTGACATCCCAGCCCAAAGGAGCTTGCACTGTTTTCAAAGGATGGAGGAGTGCTTCTTTCACACTCCCAATACTGTACTGCAGGCTACAATTGAGATGAGTTGCTGAATTCCCAGCACAAAGATTGCTAGTCAAAGGGCAATGAAGCGTTTATCCCAGGTGCCATGGGATGATCCCAGTCCCTCTCTTGTACCAGTCATAGAGCAAGAGGAGTTGCACTGTTACACTAGCAATGTGCAGTGCTGCGGCCAGGCCCTAACCTTGTTGTCACTAGAGCTTCCATTTAGTGATTATGTTGTTCCACCTAAAAAGGAAAAAAAAATATGAAAAACCTTGGTAGTCCCTTGAGGAGGGAGCAGTCACTCACCGCTGTGTGTGCAAAACTGTAGTATTCACTTTTTCCAGGAAATCAAAGAACACATGGGGCCTTATATTCTATGTCTATCCTGTTTGGATTGAATTTGTTTTTGCCACACCTTTGCACTCCTCTGTTCCATTCATTTCTTTTTCTGTTTGTTTTTGGCAGGGGGCTGTTACATAGGAATGGTGATTCCTGCTCCAATCCTAATCCTGCTGGCAAGATACTGACAGGCAGGATTAGGATTGGAGCAGGTTTATAATTTTTACAAGTCCTATGCCTATGTTTTATTTGATCTGAAAGTCTCTAATCTCAGATTAATTTTGGTATCAGTATGTAAGTCCCTCCTTTTCTTTGAATTATCTGTGCTCTTAGTTGATTTTCTCTGAGAAACTCCAATGTGAGTCCTCCTTTAATCAGCCATATTGAATTTCTCTATTCACTTTTTTGTAGATACTGGGTTTTTGCCAATTTTTGACTACTGTAAATAATGCTGCAAATGTATCTCTGTATATTGAGGAGTGATGCATATCATGTTTGATTATGCCTTATTTGTAATGGGATACATCCATTTTTTAGATTAACAAACTGAAGAATTTTATATTATTTCTCCTCTTCATATCCAAGTGCTGCTATTATTCAACTTTGAAATTAATTTGTACTAGGTCATAGAAAAGTTTGCGGTGTCTAGTTGCTAGTGATTAATCTCTTCTCTGATTTACAATTTTGTAATGCTTATAATTGATACCAAAGAATATATACATGCAAAAACTTTGCCATATCATATCTGTGCCTCATATCTCTGACACATTTTAAGAATATACCTTTTATAGAAGTAAAACATACATTCAGAAAAGTGATAATAGCACAAAATATAACATACAATAATCACCCAAATCACTCATGGAACTATTCTAGATTAAAAGACAAAACATTGGCGGAATCTGGAGTACTTGTTTTGGGTGTCCTTCCATGTATTACTCCACTACTTTCCTCACATATACCTCAGTTTTAACTGTGTTTGAGTTTTCTATAAAGTATGCATTCTATGCTATCTGATTTCTTTTGCTCAATATCATGTTTATGATTTGTATCCATATGGTTGTGTGTGGAAGTAGTGCCTTTATTTTCCTTACTGTATATTTCCCATTGCATAGCATTTGAGAGCCACCAGCTAAATTTGAGTTCTATTACAAGAGTTTCAACCAACTTTGCCCTGCATAGAAATACAAGATAGCTGGACACAGATGATTACAGTGTAAATTTCATGAGATATTTCTTTTACCTGCCAGATAACCTACTGCCTTCTTGTCTAATCCATGACCAGGAGATCCAAGTTTGCCTATACTGAGAGACAATTTTTTAAAAAATTTTAAAGAGAGAAAAAAAAGGGTACAAGTAATCAGAATTTTAAAAAAATAAACAGTAAGAAATCACTAGTTAATAGGTTACATATTGTCATCATAGAAATAGTTGTTCAAGTTACAAAATTAAAGCATACAAAGTGGACATTCAAACAGTGAGACTGCAAACAGTTCTGTTCAATGATCCAACAAAAACTCAGTAATATGGTTATCTATCTTATACTCTTAAATATACATACAGTTATATCCTTTAGAGCACTTTCTTTTCCACTCTTTTTTTACAATAACAATTACACATTTTGGGTTTTATTAGTCCCACAGTTTTTATTACTTACTTGGAGACAATTTTGTGGCTTTTGTCTGGTCTGCAGCTGGTATGTGCTCCCTGGGCATTTTTCTGGTGATAGGAGCTCAGTTTTGTGTTTTCTAAAGAGGCTCAGATTAAAAACAATTTTGAGTAACTGCTTCTTTTGAAGGAAGGGAAAAAATTCAGTTCATCATCACAATAGGAAACAAGTTTAAATATGTTTTCACTTACAGATACTGGGCAAAGAGGGAGCAATGAGTTTGGAGAAAACCTTTCCCTGTGTTACTCAAGACAGGTTGAAGAATAAGGCTGAAAAAGTAAGGCAAAAGGAGAAGGAATGGTAAGAAGCAGTATGTGCAAGAGAATTATGTGGATCTCTTGAAGTTCTCAGGGAAATGTTTGATTGGTCTGTTTATAGAAAGCAGAGACAAAATCATTAGAAAGTCCAGGTTGCTTGGTAGAAAGATGACCCTAGCCACTAGCTTGAACAACTGGGTGTGGTATTCTACTTCCTCATGCCTAGTAGCAACCATTACTGTATTTTTCCTGTTACAAATAAATATTCCACAATTTATTCTTCCATTCTACAGTTTGAGGGTATTCAAGCTATTTTTGATATGGCTAATTTATGCAATATTTTTATGGAAATTTTTATGATTGACTTTTAGAAATATTTGTACCAATGTCTTTGGAAGATACTAATTTCCATTCAGAAACTGGACTAATAAATTTGGTGTATCCTTCCAGTTTCCCAGTGTGGTTGCATCAACTTAACTCCCAACACCAATGTATATGTTCTCAGTCACCTTCTAACCTCACCAGTTCTTGCTATTACCTATCTTTCAAATGTTAGCAATGTTTGTTTTTGGTGTGTTGCATATTTCACTGTGCATTTAGTTTACATTTTCTTGATAACTGGTGTTAAGCACACTTTCTTTTTCTTTTCAATTTTACTTTAAAAAGAGAAAAGTAGGCCGAGATCAGAGTGGGACCTAGGCACGGAATCCTGCCCCAGGAATCCTGCCCCAGGAATCCTGCCCCAGTCTGAGGGAACTCTCTTCATAGCCTGGGGACCAGCCTGCAGTTTCCTGCCAGGACCAGTGAGTTGAGTAGGCATGGAATCCTGCCCCAGTCTGGGGGAACTCTCTTGGTTGCCTGGGAACCAGCATGCGCTTTCCTGCTGGGCCCAGCCAGTCGGGCCTAGGCCCAGAATCCCCGTCCCAGTCACTGGAAACACTCTTCCTGGCTTGGGGGCCAGGCGTAGGTTCCCCGCGGGCCCAGCCAGTCAGGCCTAGACACAGTCTGGGGGAACTCTCTCCCTCACATGGAACAATACTTGAAGCTCAAAAATATAGGAAAATGACAAAATGAAAGACCAAAATTCAACATCAAACACCCAGCCCATCCCAAGAAAGCCTAGGAACCACATGCATAGAAGAAAACACATTCCACATACCTGAAATACCTGAAATAATAGTAACTAAAATAAAGAAACAACTCTGGGAAACCTTAAAGGAATTCAAACTAGAAATAATCTCTCAGTTAAAAGAAGAAATGATAAAAGTAATGAAGGAGATGCTGAATATATCTAAAGAAGACACAATTAAAAACTTGGAGGACCTAAACAAAAAGATAGAATCCTGGATGAACAATATAAGAAACAAACAGAATACACAAAGCAGATGCAAAGAGACATACAGGAAATCAAAAACTCCATTGAAAGTTGTAAAAACTGCCTCAATGAATGTGAAGATGGAATCTCAAGACCTCAAAGACAAGATTGCAGCTAGCTAACAGGAAAGGAAAGATCTTTTAAAAACAACAAGAAATCAGGAAATAACAATTCAACACCTGTAAGACGACACACAGCAGAACAACGTAAGGTTGATAGGGATAAATGAAAAAGAAGGGGACAACATAAAGGATGTCAAGAGGATATTAGAGAAGTAATAGCTGAAAATTTCCCAAACATGAGATAAGAAACTTATATCAAGATCAATGAAGCATATAGAACTCCAAATAGCCATAACCAAAATAAATCTACACCCAGACATATAATAATGAACATCTCAGAAAGCAAACAAAAGAATAGAATATTAAAAGACAGATCACCTACAAAGGAAAACCTATCAGAATCACAGCAGACTTTTCAGCACAAATAATAAAGTCAAGAAGAGCATAGAGTGAAGTATCTCAGATCCTAAAGGAAAATGATTTCCAACCTAGGCTGATGTACCCTACAAAACTGTCCTTCAAAATCGATGGACAAATAACATACTTCCATGACAAAGAACAGCTGAAAAACTTCATGATCACCAAGCCAACCCTGCAAAGAATACTGAAAGACAGCCTAGATACATTTAGGAAATAACCACTAAACAAAGCAGACAATTAAAGAGAGCGGAAAGATAAAGATGCAACAGCAAAAAGATAACATCAACAAAAAAACAATATGTAACAGTTCTAACCATTAATGTAAATGGTCTCAATGCATCAATTAAAAGAAACAAACTGGCAGAATGGATCAAGAAATAGAATCCAACCATATGCTGTCTACAAGAAACCCATCTAACCCAAAAGGATACTCACTGACTAAAAGTATGGAAAGGATGGAAAACAATACTTCATGCAACAAGAACCCCCCAAAAAAGCAGGGGTAGCTATTCTCTTTGCAGACAATCTGAATTTCAAACCAATAATGATCAGAAGGGATAAAGAAGGACACTACATACTGGTTAGGGGAAAACTTCAAGAGGAAGAGATAACTATCTTAAATATATATGTACCAAACTCCAGAGCACCCTGTTATATAAAACAAGTACTAACAGAAATGAAAAGCCAAGTTAGCAGTAACACAATTCTAACAGGAGATCTTAACACACCATTGACACCAATGGACAGATCAACTAGACAGAAAATCAGCAAAGAAATAAAAGAACTGAATTGCATCTGTGAACAAATGTACTTAATAGACATACACAGAGTATACCACCTAACAACAACAGAATACACATTCTTCTCAGCAGTACATGGGTCATTCTCTAAAATAGGCTATATATTAATTCACAGAACACATTTAAATAAATGCAAAAGGGTCAAAATTATCCGTTGCATGCTATCAGACCGTAGCACCATGAAATTAGAAATTAATGATAAAAGATACTGCAAAAACGAACAAACACATGGAAACTGAATAACACACTCTTGAGTAATCAGTGGATCACAGAGGAAATTAAGGAAGAAATTAAACAATACCTACCAACAAATGAAAACACAAATACAACTTACCGGAATCAGTGGGATGCAATGAAAGCTGTCCTCAGAGGAAAATTTATTGCACTGAGTTCCCACATTAGGAAAACAGAATGAATACAAATAAATAACCTGATGTTACACCTCAAACATCTAGAAAAAGAAGAGCAAGTCAAGTCCAAAGCCAAAAGAAGAGAGGAAATTATAAAAATCAGAGCAGAAATCAATGCAATAGAGATCAATGCAAAAAAAAAAATTAACGAATCAAAGAGCTGGTTCTTTAAAATAATAAATAAAATCAACAAGTCCTTAGCCAACCTTATTTTAAAAAGGGAAGAAAAAACTCAAATGCATGCAATAAGGAGTGAAAGAGGTGAAATTACTACAGACCCTATCGAAATACAGATCATCAACATCTATTTCAAAAACCTCTACTCTCAAAGGTTTGATAGGAAATAGACAGATTCCTAGAAGCATATGAAGTACCAAAGTAGGTCATGAAGATGTAAAACTACTGAATAACCCAATTTCTATTAATGAAATTAAAAACATAATTAAAGCTTTACCTACAAAGAAGAGCCCAGGCCCAGATGGATTCACTGCAGAATTCTACAAGAAATACAAAGATGACCTAATGCCAACACTCCTCAAACTCTTCAATGAAATTGAAAGGGAAGCAATCCTTCCTAAATCGTTCCTAGAAGCAAATATTACTCTAGTACCAAAACCAGAGAAGGACCCAACTGAAAAAGAGAACTACAGACCAATCTCCCTAATGAACACAGATGCAAAAATCCTCAATAAAATATTGGCAAATACGATGCAGCAAATCATCAAGAAGATCATACACCCTGACCAAATGGGATTCATCCCAGGCATGCAGGGATGGTTCAACATACGTAAATCAATAAATGTAATCCACCATATCAATAAAGCCAAAAGTAAGAATCACATGATCTATATATATCTATAGCTGCAGAAAAAGTCTTTGATAATGTCCAACATTCATTCATGATAAGAACCTTACAGAAAATTGGAATAGATGGGCTTTACTTCAATATAATTAAGGCAGTCTATGACAAACCAACAGCCAATATCATATTAAATGGCCAAAACTGAAGGCCTTTACTTTAAAATTGGGCACAAGACAAGTATGTCACTTATCACCACTCCTATTTAATATAGTACTGGAAATACTGGCCAAAGCAATTAGACAAGAGAGAGAAATAAAAGGCATAAAGATAGGAAAAGAAGAAGTTAAATTATCATTATTTTCAGATGACATGATACTCCGTATAGAAGATGCCCAAAACTCCATTGAAACACTCCTAGATATAATAAATAAATTCAGTAATGTAGCTGGATGCAGAATCAATACTCAAAAACCAATAGCATTCCTATACACTAACAACAAAGTCACAGAGAGAGAAATAAGAGAGGCCACACCCTTCACACTAGCAACCAAAAAAATGAAATATTTAGGAATTACTCTCATCAAAGAAGTGAAAGACCTATACAGGGAAAATTATAATACACTGAAAAATGAAATTGAAGATGATCTCAGAAAATTGAAAGACATCCCTTGCTCATGGATAGGAAGAATAAATATTGTGAAAATGACCATTCTCCCAAAACTTTTATACAGATTCAATGAAATCCCCATAAAAATACCATCAACATACCTCATAGAACTCGAGAAATCACTCCTAAAATCCATCTGGAGCGAGAAGAGACCTAGAATAGCAAGGACAGTTCTAAGCAGCAAAGGCAAGGCAGGAGGTATCACAATCCCTGACTTGAAGTTATACTACAAGGCAACTGTAGTAAAATCAACATGGTACTGGAACCAAAACAGAGCCAAAGATCAGTGGAATAGATTAGAAGATACAGCTACAATTACAAACACACTCAATGACCTTATCTTTGATAAAGGGGCCAAACATGTTCACTGTCAGAACGACAGTCTCTTTAATAAATGGTGTTGGAAAAATTTGCTCTCAATATGCTGAAAACTAAAACTAGACCCATGCCTATCACCATGTACTAAAATAAAATCTAAATGGATCAAAGATCTTAATAATAAAACAGAAACACTAAATCTGTTGGAAGACAAATTGGGTAAAAACCTTGAAGACATAGGAGTAGGTAAAGAACTCATGAACAGGACTCAAACTGCATGGGAAATACTTCCCAGAGTCAGTAACTGGGATCGCCTCTTATTAAAAAGTTTCTGCATGTCAAAAGAAATCTCCAGAATAGTGAAAAGAAAACCCACAAACTGGGAAAATATCTTAGTGAACTGCCCCTCAGACAAAGGACTTCTGTTTAAAACATATAAAGAATTTAAAAAAATTAGACCCCCAATATTCAAAGACCCAATCCAAAAATGGGCATCTGAGATGAATAAACAATTTTCAGATGAAGAAATAAAAACGGCAAATAAATACATGAAAAATGTTCACCATCACTGGTCATCAGAGAAATGCAAAAAAAACCACACTGGGATTCCATCTCACTCCTGAAAGAATGGCCAGGATCAAGAAAACCAACAACAACAAATGCTGGAGAAGCTGTGGGGAAAAAGGAACTCTCCTACACTGTTGGTGGGAGTGTAGACTAGTACAACCATTGTGGAGGTCAGTTTGGAGATTTCTCAGAAAGCTGGGACTGGAAGCCCCGTTTGACCCAGCTATTCCACTTCTGGCCATATTCCCAGAAGACCTGAAAGCATCATACCACAGTGATCTATGCGCACCAATGTTTATAGCAGCACAATTTGTAATCGCCAGATCTTGGAAACAACCTAAGTGTCCATCAACTGAGGAATGGATAAAAAAAGTTTTGGTATTTTTATACAATGGAGTACTACTCAGCTATAAAGAATGATCACATTGAGATATTTATAAATAAATGGATGCAGCTTGAGACCACACTCATAAGTGAAATAAATCAAAATCACATGTATAAATACCGAATAGTTTCCCTAGTGTAAGAAATGATAAGAATACATAAAAGTATGTGGTAATCATGATTCCCAATCATATTGGTTTGAATTCATATAATATTATCACTCATTAATTGCAATGGTTTTAACCGGGGTTGTTTGATTTTAGTATCGGTGATAGTATGAATAGCTATTCTGAAGAAAACAACACATCATAAAAGCTAGTGCTGATTTAATATCATCTTTTTTTGAAGTCCCATCAAGCTGTTGTACACCTGTTTCCACTGGTTCTAACATAGTATAGTATGTTAGTATATCTTACTATATGCGATAGTATAAACAAAAATTTTTATAAGCAAAGAGATAATATAGAAATCATTGTTCATTTTCTGTTTCCTGGTTCTAAATACCCTATAATTTTTTCATTCTCTTGAATAGCTTCAGACTGTCTTGATATGCTTGATGCTATAGTATATGAAGTTATACTCAAATAATTCATGGAAGGAGGCACTATGGTGACTACTATTATGTTAGATTATCTGGGGTGAAACACAATGATGCTTAAATAGTTCGATTCTGACCTGTGTTGTTCTAATACAATGTCCTCTTTTACCTCAATCCCACCCGTTTTTAAATTAATCTATTTTTTCTTACATTTTTTTCAATTAAGGGAAAACTAAATTAAAAAATAGCGGGAGATATTATAGTAACTTTTTTGTTTTCCTATTAACCTTATATGAACCCCAGTATTGCTCTCCCCATCTTGTTCTGTCAGATTTTACTATAATCTATTTTATTTGATAGTATCAAGTTTGAGGGTATAGGCAATCACTTTGAAGGCAATAAGATTCACTATGATGCCCATTATGGTTTAACTTTATTTTCTTTTTAAATCCTAAAAGGTCTCCAGTGTAGGTTTTAGTAGTCTTGTTCTGTACTGTTTTGATCAATTCTATTATACCTGATAATATAGGCAACTTTTTAAAAATAGCAAGAGGCACAACGGTAACCATTTTTGATGACCTGATATTCTATTTTTGCATCATGTACTATGCCCATCCTTCTGTTCTAACCGACTCTGGTTTGTTTAGTCATGTTAGGTTTTATTCTCTCCAAAAAATAATAAGAATTGTGGGAGTAAAAAAACCCTAAAAGTGTAATTGTTATTAAAAAGAGAGAAAAAGAAGGTGGTCTAAGGGATATAACCATAGGTATGTTTGAGTGTGTAGGATGGAAATCCATATTACTGAACTTTTGTTGGATTATTGATCGGCACTGTCTGCAATCTCATTGTATGAATGTTCACTTTATATGCTTTAATTTTATAATTTGGACAACTGTTTCAAAGGTAACAATATGTGCAATCTCATTGTATGAATGTTCACTTTATATGCTTTAATTTTATAATTTGGACAACTGTTTCAAAGGTAACAATATGTAACCTATTAACTAGTGATATCTTACTGTATTTTTTTCTTGAAATTCTGTATTATTTGTACCCTTTTGCTGATTTTTTTATTTCCTTTCTTTTTTCTCTTTAAATAAAAAATTCACAAAGTAAAACAAAAAGCAAAAGACATAAACAGTAAATATCACATTGTCTCTCTAGTGTAAAAAACAATAGAAATTGACAGAAAAATGGGATCCAAAATGTATAATAGATATTGTGAAAATGAAAGGGAAGTAAAGTGCTCTAAAGAGTGAAACAGTATATATAGTACGTAAAATAAATGACCATATTACTGAATTTCTGACAGCAAACTCAAAACAATAACAATATAGGTTTCAAATGAAAATCTGAAATTCCAAATGAAAGAATTTAGCTGGTGGCTTTCAATATTTATTTTTTCAGAATGAAAGAAATTTAACAGTGGTTCTTATATTGCATACTGCTCTCTTTTTTTCAAAGAAAGAAAAGAAAATTAAAGAAAATAGAAAAACAGAAAAGAAGGGTAGCACAATACTGAATTAAAAAAAATTAACATCAAAGATTCGCTAGTTGATATATTAGTCATTTTTGTCTTAAAAAGTAGTTGCCAAAGTTACAAAACCAAAGCATAAATACTGGATAGACACATAAATACTGGATAGAACTTTGAACTTCTGTTCAAAGTTCCAACAGAAATTCAGTAATATGGTCATTTATTTTACACATTATATATACTGTTACATTCTTTAGAGCACTTTCCTTCCCTTTCATTTTCACAATATCTATTATACATTTTGGATCCCATTTTTCTGTCAATTACTATTGTTTTTTACACTAGAGAGACAATGTGATATTTACTACACTAATGAGGATATTTTCAAGTTGCCTCCATTTACCTATAAAGGCCTCAAGATCATCCTTTTTATAGCAAATAGTATTCCATTGTATAAAAGTATGACATCTTTTTCATCTGTTCTTCGGTTGATGGGCAATTTGGTTGTTTCCAAGATTTAGCTATCACAAATTGGGTTGCTATGAACATGGGTACACATATATCTCTGTGATATGACATTTTCAATTTTTCTAAAAAAATACCCAGGAGGGGAATAGCTGGATTTAATGGAATTTCAAATATTAGTTTTTTGAGGAATCTCCAAACTGATTTCCACAGTGGTTGCACCAGTCTGCACTCCCACTAACAGTGAAGAAGTTTTCCTTTTCCCCCCATCATCACCAACATTTGTTATTAGTTATTTTCTTGATGGCAGCCATTATTCCCAGGGTGAGATGAAAACTTTCAATTCTGTTTTAATTTGCACTTGTTTGAATGAGCAGTGATGGTGAACATTTCTTCATGTATTTATTTGCCATTTGTATATCTTCATCTGAGAATTGTGTGTTCATCTCTGATGCCTATTTTTTGGAGAGGATCTTTGAATTTGGGGGCTTGGTGTTTTTCAGTTCTTTATATGTTCTGGATATAAGTCCTTTGGCTGAGGGATTGTTGGCTAAATATTTATTAAATTTACAATTACGCCAATAAATATACTAGATTTCCTTTTCACTTTTTTGGTGATTTCTTTGAAGTGCAGAAACTTTTTAGTAATATGAGATCCCAGTTGTTGATTATTTGAAGTATTTCTCATGTGGTTTGCATTTTATTCATGAATTCCTTCCCTACCCCTATGTCTCCAAGATTTTTACCTACTTTGTCTTCCAGTAGATTTAGTGTTTCTGTTTAATATTTAGATGCTTGATGCATTTTGACTTTAGTTTACTGTATAGTGATAGGCATGGGTCTATTTTCAGTCTTTGGCATGTGCAATGCCAAACATGTTTGGCCCCATTGTCAAATATAAGGTGCCTGAGTGTCTTTGTAGTAGTGTTTGCATTTTTTAATCTGTCCCATTGATCCTCAGGTCTATTTCTTTGCCAGTATCATGCTGATTTTATCACTGTGGCATTGTAGTATAGTTTCAAGTCAGGAATTGAGATGCCTCCTGTCTTGCCTTTTTGCCCAGAATTGCTTTTGCTGTTTTAGCTTTCTTCTGCTTCCAGATGAATTTTAGGAATATTTTTTCTAGATCTGTAAGGTATGTTGATGGTATTTTGTTTGACATTGCATTGAATCTGTATAACAGTTTTGGGAGTATTGCCATTTTCACAGTGTTGGCTCTTCCTAACCAAGAGCAAGGAATACCCTTCCATTTTCTAATATCCTCCTCAAGTTCCTTTTTTAGAGTAGCATAATTTTCATCATATAGGTCTTTTACATTCTTGGTTAGGTTCATTCCTAAGTATCTGAATTTTTTAGATGCTATTATGAGAGGTGATATTTTAATAATTTCTCTCTCATTGAGTTTTTTGTTTGTGTACTGAATGCTACTGATTTTTGAGTGTTTGCTTTGTATCTAGCTATACTACTGAATTTGTTTTTTACCTCTAGTAGTCTTTTAATGGAGATTTTGGAGGTCTTTTATGTACACTATTATGTCATCTGCAAATAATGATATTTTAACTTCTTTTCCTATTTTTATTTCCTTTATTTCTCCCTCTTATCTAATTGCTCTGGCTAATATTTATAGAACTATATTGAACAGGAGTGGTGATAGTGGACGTCCTTGTCTTATTTCTGATTTTAGAGTGAAGGCTTTCAGTTTTTGTGCATTTAGTATAATGTGAGCTGTTGGATTACCATAAATAGCCTTGATGAGATTGAGGTACATACTATCTTCTCGGAGTTTCTATAGGGTTTTTATCATGAACAATTGCTGGACTTTATCAAAAGCTTTTTCTACATCTATTGAGATGATCACATGATTTTTATTTTTGGTTCTGTTGATGTGATGTATTACATTTATTGATTTGCATGTATTGAACCATCCCTGCATTACTGAAATAAATCCCACTTGGTCATGGTGTATAATCTTCTTGATGATTTGCTGTATTCTATTTGCCAGTATTTTATTGAGAATCTTTGCATCAATGTTCTTTAGTAAGACTGGTCTATAGTTCTCCTTTTTGGTTGGGTCTTTCTCTAATTTTTGGTATCAGGGTAATACTTGCCTCCGAGAATGATTTAGGGAGGACTGCTTTTCTTTCAATTTCATTGAACAGGTTAAGGAGTGTTGGCATTAAATCTTCTCTAAATTTCTTATAGAATTCAGCTGTGAATCCATAGGACTTGGGCTTTTCTTTGTGGGTAAGTTTTTAATCATGTTTTCAATTTTGGTAGCTGATATTGTGTTATTCATGATTGTTATATCTTCTTGATTGAGCTTTGGTAGTTCATATGTTTCTAGAAATCTGTCCACTTCCTCTGTGTTTTTCACTCTGAGTAGAGATTTTCAAAGTAGGTGTTTGTGATCTTTTGAGTTTCCATGGGATCTGTATTAATTTCCCACTTTTTAGTCCTTATTGTATGGATTTGAGTTTTTTCTTTCTTTCTCTTGATAAGGTTGGCTAGAGGTTTATCAATTTTGTTTATTCTATTAAAAAACAGCTCTTTTATTTGTTAATTCTTTGTATTGTTTTTTGGTTTCAATTGCATTAATTTTTGCTCTAATCTTTACAATTTCCCCTCTTTTATGAGCTTTGGGTTTGACTTGCTCTTCCTTTTCTAGGAGCTTGAGATGTAACATTAGGTTATTTATTTGTGCTCATTCTTTTTTCTTGACTATTTATTACTATATATTTTCCTCTTAGAACTGCTTTCATTGCATCCCATAGGTTACAGTATGATGTATGATGTATGATATATCTACATTTTCAATGTATTTTAGGTATTGTTTCATTTCTTCTTTAATTTTGTCTGTGGCCCACTTGTCACTCAGAAGGTTGTTATTTAGTTTCTATGTATTTACACAGTTTTTGCAGTTTTTTTGCCATTGATTTCCAATTTTAGTGCACTATGATCAAATATTATGCATAGGATAATTTCACTTCCTTTGCATTTATTTAAGAATATTTTATGAGTTAATATATGGCATACTTTGGAGAATGTCCCAAGTGCAGCTGAGAAGAATGTGTATTCTGACATGGTTGGTTGAAACACTCTGTAAACATCCACTTAGTCCACTAGTTCACAGGTGTGATTCAGTTCTGTTATTCCTTTGCTGACTTTTTGCCTAGTTGATCTATCTCTTTGTGACAGTGGGGTGTTAAGGTCTCCTACTACAATTGTGTTCTCATGTATTTGATTTTTCATGTCCATTAGTGTTTGTCTTATATACTTGGGTGCTCCTGTATTTGGTGCATATATATTTATAATGGTTAGTTCTGCCTCTTGTGGTTTTTCACTTATAAGTATATAGTGGCCTTCTTCATCACTTTTAATCATTTTAGATTTGAATGTCACTTTGTCTGAAAACAGAATAGCTACCTCTGATTTTTTTTCTGGGTTCCAGTTGCATGGAATACTGTTTTCCATCCTTTGACTTTTAGTCTATGAGTTTCTTTTTGAGTCAGATGTGTTTCTTGTACATAGAATATTGTGTGTCCTGTTTCTTTTCTTTTCATTTTAAACATCAAGACAAACTTTTATATAAATATCATCTGTCAATATCCAATGCCCACAGTTTCCTCTAGACCAGTTAACATTTTTAAGAAAGAATTTTTTAAAATAAAATCATACACTAAACTCTGATACAAACTCAATGTTACCCAAACTCCCCCCCCCCCGCAAAGAAAAAAACAACCACTAGACCATATATGTAAAGCTGGAATTTTAGAAAAATAAAAGAACAAGGCAGAAAACCATTTGAAGAAATAATGACTGAGAATCTTCTGAAACTGTTGAAAGACATCAGCCCACAAATACAATGTCAACAACCCCAAAACATCTAAAAACAAAGAAGTTCAGATTTTGACACATTCTAATCAAATATTTGAAGCAAAACGAAATAAGCAAGCCAAAAAACTCTAGAAACTCTATCTAGAAACTAGATAAAGGATAGAAGATATGTATTCAAACAGAGAAAGAAGATGAGCATGACTTTTCATCAGAAAAGCTGACCAGAAGACATTTGTGTAATATCTTTAAATACTAAGAGGAAAAATGTCTTTCGACTCAGAATTTTAACTAATGAATACATTCTTCAAAACTGAAAGAATATTAAAGATATTTTTAGATGAGAGCTGAAGGTAATTTTTTATTCTAAATAGATTAAGATAAAAGAGGACATAACAAAGCAAATCAGAACAATTTAAGCAACAGAGTATTTCACCACGAAAAAACCTGATATAACAGTAGCCACCATAATATCTCTTTCCTTGCAATAGTTGAGCATATCTTCATACACAATAGTATCAAACATAATAAAATAGTATAAAACCATTAAAGAGAATGCAAGTATTACAGGACATTCAGAAGCAAATAACAGAGAATGAACAATGGTTACTATATTATCCCATTGTCCGTAAAAAAATTTGTTTATACTACCACACATGATAAAATCCAATAAGATACTACATGATAGAACCAATGGAAACACAAGAACAAAAGTATGGTAGCACTTCAAAACAAGATGATATTAAATCAGCACTGGCTATTATATTGTCTTGTTTTCTTGAAAATAGCTGTTCATACCATCACAGATATTAAAATCAAACAGGATAAAACCATTCCAACTAACGAATGGAAACATTATAAGGCTTTAAAGTGATGTAATGGGGAATCATGATTACCATAATTTTTTATGTACTCTCATCACTTCTTACACTAGGGAGACTATACGGTTATACATGTGAGTTTGATTTATTTCACTTATGAGTATGGTCTCAAGCTGTGTCCATTTATTTATAAATATCTCAACTTGATCATTCTTTATAGCTGAATAGTACTCCACTGTATAAAAATACCACAATTTTTTAATCCATTCCTCAGTTGATGGACACTTAGATTGTTTCCAAGATCTGGCAATTACAAATTGTGCTGCTATAAACATGGGTGCACATATATCACTGTGGTATGATGCTTTCAGTTCTTCTGGGAATATGCCTAGAAGTGGAATAGCTGGATTAAATGGGACTTTCAATCCCAGACTTTTGAGAAATCTCCAGAATGACCTCCACAGTGGTTGTGCCAGTCTACACTCCCACCAACAGTGTAGGAGAGTTCCTTTTTCCCCACAGCCTCTCCAGTATTTGTTAGTGGTTGTTTTCTTGATCCTGGCCATTCTTTCTAGAGTGAGATGCAATCTCAGTGTGGTTTTAATTTGCATTTCTCTAATGACCAATGATGCTGAACATTTCTTCATGTATTTATTTTCCATTTGTATTTCTTCATCTGAAAACTGTGTATTCATCTCAGCTGCCCATTTTTGGATTGGGTCTTTGAATTTCGGGGGGTTGATTTTTTTAATTCTTTGTATGTTTTAGACAGAAGTCCTCTGTCTGAGGAACAGTTCACTAAGATTTTTTCCCAATTTGTGGGTTTTCTTTTCACTATGCTGGAGATTTCTTTTGGCACTCAGAAACTTTTTAATAAGATATGATCCCAGTTATGGATTCTAGGAAGTATTTGTGGGTCCTGTTTCTTGATCCATCCTTTCAACTTGCTTCTTTTGACAGGTAGGTTGAGCCCAATTATGTTTATGGATATCACTGATATGTACTGCCTTGACTTTGCCATATTATGTTCCTGTTGTTGTTTTCCCACTTTTCCTCCCTTGTTTAATCTCTTGTCCAGCCTGCTGGTTTCTTTCTGTTGTTGTTCTGGAGATTGTGGTCATTTTTATCTCTATCTGGTATGTCTTTCCAGGCTGTTTCTAGGGGTGGTTTGGTAGATGTGTATTTCTTCAGTTGTGCTTGTCATGAAAGTATCTTGTTTCTCCATTAAATATGAAAGACAGTTTTGGTGGGTGCATCGGTCTGAGTTTAATGTTGTTTTCTTTTAGGGCTTGAGATACTTCATTCCAAGCTCATCTTAACCTGAAGGTTTGTGCCAAGAAATCTGCTGTAATTCTAATAGACTTTCCTTGATAGGTGAGTTGTGTCTTTTCTCTAAAAGCTTTTAGTATTCTGTTTTTATGCTACATGTCTAGGACCTTAATTATTATATGATGGTGTAGATTTATCTTGATTATGACTGTTTGGCATTCTATATGCATCACTTATTTGTTTTTCCCCATTTTGGGGAAATTTTCTGCTATTACTTCTGTGAACAGGTTAGTTATGTCCTTTGCACTGTCTCCTGCATCCTCAGTGATGCCTATTAGTCTTACATTGTTTCTCTTGGCATCATCTTGAAACTACTGGATTGTGATTTCATGCTGCTTTGTTGTTTTTATAAATTCTACCTTTTCATGGTTGCTATCTGTAATCTTGCCCTCAAGGCCTGAAATTCTATTCTCAGCTTCATTTAAATGGGTTTGCCAGCTTTCAATAGAATTTTTATTTGTTGGATATCTCTTTGAATTTGTTTCACGAATTTTACTTGTTTTCTACATTGTTCATTAAAAATTTCAATCAATTTCCCATGCTTCTGTGTGTTTTAATCTATTTCTTCCCTAGCTATGTTAAGCAGATCTTTTACTAAGGTTGTTATTTCTGTCTTTACATCAGGCATTAGTTCTAATTTGATTTCCTGTATAGCCTCATAGATTTGTTTCTTTACTTTGTTTGCTATCTTGTGAGAGATTTCTGGTGTATGACTTTTAAAGTCCTCTATTTTTGTTGTCACCTGTTCTTGCACTTGATGGACTAGGTGTTTGAATTGCATATTGGTTTTTTGTTTTGTCGTTTTCACTTTCTGGGCCAATATTTGGTTACGTAATCCCAATAGTCACATCTGTCAGCAGTGTATCTTCTAGAGTCCTATTCTGTGGTTGATGTCCATTCAATTGTTTGGTACATAGTGGTGAGAACCTGTGGGGGTCCTCTGTCTGTGTAAGGGGCCACCAAGTCTCCCATCAAACCAGCACTACCAGTCCACTGCAGTTCAAGGTCCTGGGAGGGAGAGTGGGAGCCAAATGTTCACAGCAGTGCTTGGTCTAAGAGTTGGGCAGGGTAGCCAAGGGCAGCAGGTCAATCCACAGTGGGTGTCATGTTCCTCTGGGTCAGCACATGGGAGTCTGAGCCAGGAAGGAACATGGTGGTCATCCTCTGTTCAGACCCTACTCAGGGGCATGAGCCAGGGTGGAGCTTGGTGGTCTTCCTCTGCCTGGCAGTGGCAGGGAAGCACAGAGGCCTATAGGCATGTCCAACGATTGAGCCGGGGTGGAGCTTGGTGTTCTTCCTCCACATGGCAGTGTTGGGGGGGGGTCCCACACAGCAATTGGAGGGTGCCTAGCAGATTTTCCTGTTTATTGGCCAAGTGGATGTAACATTTTAAAGAAAATGGTGTTGATTTTTTTCTCAGGTTTTTAAAATTTTTTATTAATTTCCTAAAAATATGTCTTCCACCCTGGCCTTTTCATTCTCAAAATGTTTTCCTTGAATAAATAGAAGTTAACAATATTTTAATGTTTTCCTTTGTTTAAGAAATATTTACTTAGGCTTAGGAGACCGATGTAGGCCTGCAACCATGCTGGTGATGCTGCCCTTCACACAGGACTGGCAGTGGCAGAAAACCAGTCACACAACAGGACCCTGACAATGGTGCACACAAGAAAGAGGTAAAACTAGAATTATTTCAAAGACTGAACTATGATTCAACAGGTGAAAATAAGAAAACAAAAAAGCAAATGTAATATCATGCCTCCAGCCCTCCTAGAGCAAGTACAGGAGACATTGGCAAAGAACAAATTGGAAGACACAGCCTGAAATTGCTGAAAAGGTAGCAAGTAAAGTAAAGAAACAAATCCATGAGGCTATTTCAGAAGTCAGATCAGAAATAATCTGTCATATTAAAAAAAAGAACTGGCATCCATAATGAAAGAATCGCTCAACAAAGCTAGAGGAGATACAGATAAAAAGTTAGAAGAGCACAGGAAAATAATAGAAACCTTGAGTGAACATTACAGAAAAGCATTAGAATGCAAAAAAGATTCAGATACCCAGGAAATTGAAAATTCCACTGAAAGTTGGATAAACCACTTGAGTGAAGCTAAAGATAGACTTTTAGATATTAAAAGCAGGATTGAGGCTAGTGACCATGAAAGGAAAGATTCTTAAAAATAATAAGGGAATATGAAATGACAATTCAGCAGCTCCAAAGATGGTACAAAGAAAAATTATATAAGACCTATAGGTGTCAATGAAGAAACAGGAGTCGTCATAAATGACATAGAAAAACCATTTTCAGAAGTAATAGCAGAAAACTTTCCAAGCATGGGAACAGAACCTGACATGCAGATAAGTGAAGCATATAGCATTCCAAACAGTCATAATTATAATAAATTTACACCTAGACATATACTAGTCGAGATCCCAGAAATTCAAGATAAAAACAGACTATTAAAAGCTACTAGAGAAAAGAGATACCACTTTTAAAGGAGATCTATTAAATTCATGGCTGATCTCTCAACACAAACCCTCAAATCAAGAAGAGCTTGGAATGAAATATTTCAATCACTGAAAGAAAACAAATTCCAAACTATATTGATATATCTTGAAAAATTATCTTTTAAAATTAATAGAAAAATAAGAGAAATAAGATTCCCTGACAAAGAAAAGATGAAGAAATTCACAAGCACAAATTAAACCCTACAAAGAGCACTGAAAAATATTCTAGATAGTAATAAAAATACCCACAATTCAAAGGACAACATCAGAAATAAACCATAAGAGTGGACAAGCACTAAACAGAGGAAAAAATAGGGAACCAACAACATGAAAATGACATGAGAAAGATAAATCAATACATAACAACTCTAACCATCAATGTAAATGGACTCAATTCATAAATTGAAAGAAACAGACTGACAGAATTGATCAAGAAACAAGAACAAATAATATGTTTTATACAAGTAACACATTTAACTCAAAAAGAAACTCATAGGCTGAAAGTGAAAGAATGGAAAACAATACTCCATGAAACAGGAACCCAGAAAAAAGCATGGATAGCTATCCTGTTTGCAGACAAAGTGAACTTCAAACCAAAAATAATCAAAAGACATAAATAAGTCACTACATACTTGCTAGAGGAAAAATTCAAGAGAAATAGATAACAACCACAAAGAAATATGCACCAAATATAGGGATGCCCAACTGTATGACAGATATTAACAGACATGCAGAATCAAATAAGCAATTACACAATTGTAACAGAGAAGCTTAATACTCCACTGTAACAAAGATATAGATCAACTAGGCCAAAAATCAGCAAAGAAATAACAGAATTGAATCAAATATGTAAACAAATGGGCTTTTGCAGAATATTTGCAGAATATCCCACCCAACACCACCACAATATACAATCTTCTCAGCTGCACATGTGTCATTCTCTAAAATAGACCATATACTAGTCCACAGTAATTCCTTAAGTGGTGCAAACAAATTTAAATTATCCCATGCATGTTATCTGATGGTAGTGCAATAAAATTAGAAATCAATGGCAAAAGAAACTGCAAAAGCTATGTGAACACCTCGAAATTAATTAACATCCTACTGAACAACCAATGAATCATAGATGAAATTACAGAAGATGCTAAACAATATCTACAATCAAATGAAAATGCAAAAACTACATACTGGAACCTTTTGGGTGCAATGAAATCAATCCTAAGAGGGAAATTTGTGGCAATGAATTTTCACATCAGGAAAACATAGTAAGCACAAATAAGCAAGGCAACCTGACACCTAAAGCTTCTACAAAAAGAAGAGCAGCTCAAGCCCAAAGCCCTTAGACAGAAGGAAATTTTAAAGATCAGAGTAGAAATTAACACAATTATGATGAAGGAAACAATACAAAGGATTAATGAATCTAAGAGTTGGTTCTTTGAAAGAATAAACAAAACTGATAAACCCGTAGCCATAGTTATCAAAAAAAGGAAATAAAAATCTCAAATTCATGCACTGAGGAATGAAAGAGCAAAATCACCACAGGTCCTATGGAAATTCAGAAGACCATCAATACGTGCTTTAAAAATCTGTACTCACATAAGATGATAAACACAGTAAAAAAGGATAGATTCCTAAAAATGTATGAACTACCAAAGTTGAATCAAGATGTAAAACTTCTGAATAACCCAGTATCAGTTGATGAAATTGAAAACATAATTAAAAGCTTACCAACAAAGAAAATCCTAGGTGCTGATGGATTCACAGCTGAATTCCACAAGAAATTTAGAGAATATTTAACGTCAATACTCCTCAAACTCTTTAATGAAATTGAAAAGGAATCAATTCTTCCTAATTCATTTCTAGAGACAAGTATTGCCCTGATAACAAAACCAGAAAAAGACCCATCCAAAAAAGAGAACTACAAATCAATATCTTTAATGAACATAAATGCAAAAATCCTCAATAAAATACTTCAAACAGGATGCAGCAAATCATCAAGAAGATTATACATCATAATCAAGGGGGATTCATCCCATGAATGCAGGGATGGTTCAATCTACACAAAACAATAAATATAATACACCATATTAACAGAGCCAAAAAATTATACAGTCATCTCAATAGATGCAGAAGCCTTTCATAAAATCCAACATTCATTCATGATGAAAATCCTAAAAAATATTGGAATAGATGATCTCTACCTCAATCTGATAAAAAAAAGTCTATGACAAACTAAAAACCAACATCATACTAAACAGACTAAAATTGAAAGCTTTCAATCTAAAATCAGAAACGAAACAAAGTTGTCTAGGATCATCACTCCTATTTAATATGATTCTAGAAACATTAGCCAGAGGAATTAGACAAGAAAGACACATAAAAGGAATAAGGATAGAAAAAAATTAAATTGTCATTAATTGCAGATGAAATGATATTCTCCATAGAAGACTGCAAAAACTTCACCAAAAGTCTATCATATTTAAAAGGAACTTCAGCAGTGTAGCTGGATACAAAGTCAGTTCTCAAAAATCAGTAACATTCTTCAATACAAAAAAAATCATTGAAAGTGAAATTAGGGAGACAACATCTTTCACAATAGCATCCCCCAAAATGAAACACTTAGTAATCAATCTAATAACAGAAGTAAAAGATCTATATATTGAAAATTATAATTCTTTGTCACTTGTCCTTTGTTGCTTGTTATTTGCTGCCTTCTCTCTGCCTGTCCTGTGATGCTGCTCTGCCATGCCACACTGCCTTGGAGTCAGCCAACTACGAATTATGAACTTCAAATTAAACAAATCTTTCCTCTAACTCTGGATATAAGGTATTTTGCTTCAGCAACAAGGAAAGATATTTCTTATCTAATTTATTCTGGATTTTATCTTTTTTTCCACTAGGCTATGAAATGTGTAGTATGGTTCTCATTAGACATACCTTGCTGAACATTAACTGAGATTCTTACATCTACTTATTGATGGAACCAAGGAAATTTCCTATCATTTAAAAAATATTTCTGACTCATTGTCTTTCTACCTCCTGAAACTCCAATTGCCCTTATGTTGGACTGCTTGATATTATCCTCTATGTCATTGAAACTTTGTTTATACAATTTTGCAATTGCTTTTGGCCTGTTCTTTATATTGGATAACTTCAATTCATCTGCCTTTTAAATTTATATGCTCAAGCACACGTTTGAAGACATGCTCTTAACATCAACCAGTTATATTTATTTCTGATATTTTTTCTTTTTAGGGCTAGAATATCCATTTGGAAGTTTTTAATAGTTTTCACTTTTCTGCTGAGATACCATGTCTCTTGATTAGTAATAAGCATTATTTATTTAAATCTTCAAGATATTTATATAATTGACTTAAAATCTTTGTAAATTCCAACATTGAGTCATCTCACTCTAAGTTTCTACTGATTACATTTTTTTTCATTTCTTTTATATTAATCTTATATGTATACAAGAAATATTGGGTCATGCGCTCTAGAAATGTCTCCCTCACTCTCTATGTGATTGTTTGGGTAAAGGATGTCTCCCAGAGGCCTCATGTTCTAATAGGCAGGGCCAAAGATGACACAGCTCACTTGTTTTTAGGAGATAAGGGCTGGTTAAGAGCAGGTCATTGAGGCCCTGTCCTGGAAGGGTATATCCCTGGCTCCTCCATTCTCTCTATGAGTCCTGGCCACCATGACACAAGCAGTTTTCTCGGACTATATCCATATGCTATGCAGTTTATACTTTGGATCCAGCCAACCATGGACTATGACCCTGAGCCCAAATAAATTTGTGCTCCTTTAAGTCATGGGTGTAAGGTGTTGTTTCTCTGCAATGAGTGACCAAGACACAGGTTTAGTCTGGTATATCTGGACTCCTTTTAAGGATTCTTCAAACTGATAGGACTAACATTTTCTTCTAGAATTCTATCACCCTACACTGTACAGACTGCAGAGTAACTCTTACACAAAAGGCATATAAATGCAAATCTCTACAATACCTGCTTCTTTGAAAGAGTTGATTCCATTTTAGTTGTTTCAGTTAGCAATAATCGTGCCTGGAACAAACCTCATTGGCTACAATACTGCCACTGCATGAAGCTCCTCTTTAGTTATCACCTGCTTTTGGTCACTAGTATTTTCAAGTAGGTTCTTCCAAGTTCCAACATTTATGGTAATTTTCTGTAAGAAGGCTTGTCTAACAAAGACTCTCCAAAATTACTGGGAGTGGAATATACGAAAAGTTCCAAATTATGGATTACATCTCTTATAAATCTATTCTGATTTTCTGTTTTTTGTCTCGGATTTGATGAATTGTGTTATTCAAAGAATTTGACCTTATCATCTAAAAGTCTAAAATTTAGTGATGCAAAACTGCTTATAATGTTGCTTCTGGCACAAAATGGCACTGAAACCAGTGACCAATGGCAGCACAAACCAGCACCTGGCAGTCACTGGTGTCTGGAACAAGCCACTGCCCAAAGGTGGTGGCCAGCAGCAGTATGGTCAGCACTTGGTTGTGTCAGCTGTTGACATTTATCATTATCCAGCGGCATCTGTTGACCTCAGGACTACTACCAGAGTGCACAGTGCCAAGTCATGATTTCCATCTGAATCAAGCAAAAGAACCCTAGTTGACTGACAACAATATTACATACTTGTTTATAGTAGTTGAGGTTTGTATGAAACTAAGCACTAAACTGAGAAAACTGCGGGTCATTATCTAAATTTGAATGTAAAGGTGTTTTAAAGTTATTCCATGTAATATTCAAATGCCAATATTTAATATTTAAGTGATGGCTTATAAAACTTAATTTACTTCATTATATTATTCACTTGGCATCAACTTTATAAAATTTAAATGACAAGAATTTTTAAATTGAAGTATTCTATAAATTATAAATTTTACCTACTTAAAAATTTCTAATTTTCCCAAATATCATCCTCTGTAAGTGAAAATAGGTGTGGATTTCCCATTCTCCTAAAATATATAACCTGAAATTGTGTAAGTTCTTTTACTTTTTTTTAACTAGTAAAAAATCTCTGACCGTGAAAATAAAATCAATTATAAATGGACAATGTACATTACTTGAAACCTTTTTATAAAACCTAGATTCAGTATTTTTTAGCCCAAAGATGTTGACATAAAGGCAAATAAAAAAATTAAAGTGCTGGTTCTGTGAATTTTAATTCTTATGATCCATGGTAACCTGATCTTGGAGGTAAACTTTACTTGACACTCAATAAGAGAAAGTGTTCATACACTTCTCAAGTGTCCTTTGTTCATTTCCCTGTCATAACCCATAATTCAGTTATCACAGTGCATCCTTAATTCATTACTTGAAACTTACACTTCATTCTCTACACTTAAAGTAACCTCGTGTTTTCTTTTCTATCCAGCAGATATCAATTTCACCATTTCTGTTTTCTATCAAGAGGTGAGGTCAAATAGTAAGAATGAGGTTATATCTGAGTCTTCTTCGATCTAATGGGAAAAAAACCTGCCTTATTTTGTTTCAAAGAATTTTTTTTCTTTTCATTAGCTTGACTTAATTCTCCAATATGGAAAAATCAAGTTTATTGAAGAATAACTTTCCATGCTATAAAACCTTTATTTGGCACGTGTGGTGAGATGTGACACTCATACACAGTCCAGTAGTGATCACCACAATCACAGAATATTACATTTTCCTTCAACCTAAATTTCCTGCTGCCCTTTTGTCATCAAACCTTCCCTAAACTATTAATCCACAACCAGCTACTAATCTACATGTTGTCCTTAAACTTGGCCTTTTACAGAATGTCATATAGGCCTAATTGTGCAGAATATAGAATTTGAGTTTTTTTCATTTGTTATATACACAGGAGATTGATTAATGGTATTGCAGGTATCTGTAATTAATTTTATTTTATAACTGAGTTACATTCCTTTGTATGGATGTACCACCAGATTTGAGAGTATTTATAAACATTTGAAGTATTTTCTCTTTGTGACAACTGTGGATAAAACCATTATAAACATCTACGTGTGTGCATGTCATTTTGTCTTTTTTGTTGTGCTTGTTATTTTTAGACTTTATTTTATTGGTACATTTTAGATTTCTATAGTGATTATATTCATGATAGGGAATTTATATTGCTTCTTTTTTTCCCATTTGTCTCCCTTCCCTTCAGCCTCTGTTTCTCTATTTACAAAAGCTTCATTTTCATTTTTATTTCCTATATTTTTCTTGTCCCTTCCCCAACTTTCCTTGTTCTCCCCATTATTTGAACATTTTCTTCCCATTTCCCAACATCAATTATAAATTTGTTTTCTTATATTTTCAACTTCTCACATCAGAGAAACCCTGCGATATGTACACACGTGTATCCAATTTAAGAGTGTGATTTCAAGCGCATCTATTACCTAAAAATATTTCAAGCTTATCCATCTTTATAACTGAGTAGTACTCCACTGTATAAAAAAGCCACTTCTTCCTTATCCATTAATTGGTTGCTGGGTATTTAGGTTTTTTTCCAATATTTAGCTATTAAAAACTGTAAACTTGGCCATGGTGTATAATCTTCTTGACGATTTGCTGCATTCTGCTTGTCAGTACTTTATTGAGGAATTTTGTGTCTATGTTTGTCAGAAAGGTTGATCTATTGTTCTCTTTTTTGACTAGATCCTTCTCTAGTTTGGGTATCAGAGTAATGCTTGCTTCCAGTTATGAATTTACAGTAATGCTTCACGTTCAATTTTATTAAAGAGTTTGAGAACTATCAGCATTAGGTTGTCTCTAAATTTTTTGTATAATTCAGCAGAAATGCATCACAACCTGGTCTTTCCTTTGTTTATAGATTTTTAATTACATCTTCAATTTCATTAACTAATGATTTATTTAGAATTTTTATATTTTCTTGATACAACTTTGGTAATTAATATGTACTGAGGAATCTGTCCATTTTTTCCATGTTTTCTTTCTTCTGAGAATATGATTCTCAAAGTATGTTTTGATGATCTTCTGGATCTCTACATGATTTGTTTTTATTTCACCATCCTAATTCCTTATTTCAGAGATTTGTTTTTTTCTTTTTAATTTTTTGCTAAGGTTCATTTTCAATTGCATTTAATCTTTCAAAACACCAGCTCTTTGATTCATTGATGCTTTGTAATTTTGTTAGTCTCTACTGCAATATTTTCTGCTCTGATCATTATAATTTTCTCTCTTGTATAAGCTTTAGACTTGACTTGCTCTTATTTTTCTGGAAGCTTGAGGTTCAACATTAGGTTGTTTATTTGATCTCGCTCAGTTTTCCTAATGTGGGTATTCACTGCTATAAATTTCCCTCTGAAGATCCTTTGTGTGCAATAAGTTCTGGTACACTTTATTAGCATTCTAATTTAATCACAGAATAAACTATCTACTTTCTTCTATAATTTCATCTATGATGCATTGGTTGTTAGGGATGTTATTTAATTGCTACGTGTTTATGAAGCTCTTGTGGTTTATTTTGCCATTAATTTTAAATTTTATTGCACTATAGTCTAATAATATATATGGAATAATTTCAATTTGATTGCAATTGCTTAAGCCTGTTCTATTAGCTAGCATGTGTTCTATTTTGGAAAAAGTTCCATGTGTGGCCGAGAAGAATGTGGATTCTAATGTTGTGGGGTGGAAAACTCTGTAGACATCTACTAAGTCCATTTGTTCAAAATCTTGGTTCAGAACTGATATTCATTGCTGTTTTTCTGGTCTAGTTTATTTGTCTATTTGTGACAGTGATATGTAGATCTCTCATTAAAATTAATTAGTGCTTATTTGATATTTCCTGTCAGTATTTGTTTTATATAGTTGGGTGTGCTAGTATTATATGTATAATGATGTGTGTGTGATTATTATCACTTTCTCAGATTGTTCTAAGAGCAACAATGAAGCAATCTTTTTTTGTCTCTGTTAATGGCTGTTGAATTGAAATTCACTTTATCTGCAAATAAAAGTTACACTTGTTTTCATTTTGGTTTCTGTTGCATTGAGTACTGTTTTCAAAACTTGGACTTTTAGTCTATGAATTTCTTTTAAAGTTATATGTGTTTCTTGCATTCATCATATTCTTGGAGATTGCTTTTTGATCCACTTTGCCAGTCTGTTTCTTTTCATTGGTGATTTGAGACCATTAATATTGATGGTATTGAACTGATACCTATTGACTTATCCTTAGGCTATTTTCTTGTCATTGGTTACCTTTTCCCCCACTGTACAATTAATTCCTTGCCTTTCTTGGCAGATTCATTCTGTTGAGGTTCTTAAAGTTATAGTCTTATTTCTTTCTAGTATATACTTCTAAACATTTTGGAGTAATGATTTTTTGTTCATAAATTTCCTCAGGTGTTCTTTGTCATGGATGTATTTTATTTTTCCATCAATTTTGATAGTTTTGTGAGGTACATCAAACAAGATTGGAGGTTATTTTCTTTTTTTGGGCTTTAAGTATTTCGCTCCAAGCTCTCCTTGACTTGAATGCTGAGGAGTATGCTGTGATTCTGATGGGCTTTTCTCTATAGCTGATTTGTTTCTTTACTCTAAAAGTCTTCTATTCTGATCTTGTGTTAAATTTCTGGCATCTTGATTGTTATATGCCTTGATGAAGTTTTTTTAAAAATCATTGCCAATTAGAGTAGTGCATGTTTCATTTATTGTTATGTCAAATTCTTTTTCTATGCTTTGGAGGTTTTCTGTGATTACTTCTGAGAATAATTACTTATGTCATTTGCATTATCTCCTAATTTTTCATTGATTCTGATCAATCTTATGTTATTAATTTTTCATCATCTAGCAGCTGATGGATTGATTTTTGTGATCCCTTGTTATTTTTTTAAAAAATCTTTCTTTTCACGATTACTAATTGAAATATTATTTTCCAGGTCTGATGCTCTGTCCTCACACTGGCTCATTCTGCAGCTTATACTTCCAATACAATTTTTAGTCTTCTGGGTGCTTTTTGAATCTGTTTTATGAATTCCATTTCTTTGATATGTTGGGAATTCATGATTTTCATTATTTTCCTAAGCATCTCTGCTTTTTTTAGGTGTATCTGTGCTAGGGTCACTAAGCATATCTTTCATTACAGAGGTTTTTTTGGGGGGGCATGAAATATTATGATCACTATATCTTCAGTTGTTTGAGAAATTGTTTCTGATTTGAATTTTCTAGAGCATTCTTTTCTGCTTTGTCATATCTACTGTGGCTTCTTCAGAAAGTCTAAGTGGCTGGGTTTTGAATTTTTCCACCCCATTTTTTCCTGGGTTTGCCTTTGTTGAGCCATAAATCTGGGGTTGAATCTTATTTATCTTCTCATTTTCTATTTGTTTTTTAGTTTAATTCCGAGGTTGATGCTTGTAAATAGCTTACATTGAGTAGGTTATGCTATTATTTAAAACCCTAAGAAATGACTACTTCTCAGAAATATCTTCTAGGTGTAGCTGGCTTTTGGGTTTTGAGTCTGTTGAAACAACTTACTTCTTCAGTTTATTAGAGAGGAGATGGTGCCTGCTTAGCCCAGCCCTGGTTCTTTGACACTGACCCATTATATTATTTATGATCCTTAAGCTACTGAAGTCTTGGTATATCAGGAAGAATGACTGACAAGAACAATTACATCACTTTCACTAAAGTAATAATCTCAGCAATAACACATGCATCAAGTACAACCTAGAGAATGACAAACTGTTGCAACTATTAATTTGCTATCTTTAACCATATGAACTACATTTGTGGTTATAGAATAGAATCCAAAATGAACCAGAAAATTGTATGCAGTTAATAAGCCTTCCATATGGCAGGGGAGAAAATGTAAAAGATGTTATGTGAAAAAAAAGAGAAACAGAAGAAGAGAAAGAGATTAAAAAGTAAATTTAGAGGACAAGGAAAACTTCTGAAAACTTTGGAAAAATTGTGAAGAAGATGAGGAAGGAGGGAAGGAAGAAATGGAAAAAACAGAAGAACAAGAAACTAGAAACAATATTTATACTCATAAAAATTAGATCAAATGATCAAGAAAAATAAAAGAAGAAAAGAAAGGAAAAAAAAGAGAAAAATGTCCACTTCTTTACTGATAGACAACACTGGCAGACAAAGTTCAGATCTGAGTTGATTAATTCCAGCAGGCAGCTGTAGCTTTATGGTGGGGTAATGAATAATCCAGCAAGCCTGCATCTTCAGTTCCACTGAAGTTCAGGCTGTCTTCTGTTTGAGATACTGGAATCTGACTTGATCAGCCTGTAACACTCTATGTGCCTCTTGCCAGCTTGAACTAGGCCTCATGCTGATTCAAACTCAGCTCCTTGACTTTCTGCCAATTTAAATTTTGTCCAGCCTTATCCTGACACTGGGATCCACTAGATGGAGTTGACCTGCAGCTGTGCTAAATGCTGAGCTCAGCTGATCCCTGTCCAAGATAGCTGCTGGCCAATTGTCCTCTCCTGGGGTAAGTCTGAATCCAAATAACTCACTAGACACTGCAGTCTACTACAACCACCGCTCCACTCCACTAGTGTGCTTCTCCATGGGAGCCTCTGAGTTTGCCAGTAATCATCACGCATCTGCAGGGTTGAGCTGCTTCACCCACACAGTAAGTCCGGGCTCAGGGGAAAAGTGATGCCTGTTACCTTTTCTTTATTGGAATTTTTCTCTTCATTTCAAGTGTGAGGTCGTGAGTTTGATTTCTGGTAACTCCCACCCCCTAAATAAAGAATGGAATCTTCATACTCCTTGTGGGCTTCAATTCTCACTTCAGATTCTTCCTAGGTCCCCAGGATTCACTTCCCTCTTTCTTCTTTCCTCATGTTGCTATATTCCAGAAGCTGGTTACAAATTTCAGGAGGCTCTTTGTCTGATGATCACCACTCAACCATGCACTCTGTGCATGTTTTTATGTGAACATACATTTCACTTCTCAGGTAAATTTCTAGAAGTAAAGTGATTAAGTTGATACATAATATTTGTACCTATATGTGATGTTCACCTATATGTAAAATAATTCAGTACGTGTATATAGTTTGTAACACTCAAATCCAGTTGCTCTTTATCCTTGTCAGCAGTTTATCAAATAGTTTTCTAGTACTCTGTTTTAACATACATTTCTCTAGTTGTTAATGTTGTTGAGCATTGTTTCAAATGCTTTTTTCCAGTAATATATTGAATTTGATGAAACTTCTTTTAAAAATATATTGCTTAGTTTTAAATTGGGTTCTTACTTTTCCTTGTAATTGAAATATGAAAGTCTTTCACATATTTTCAAAAGCAGTCTTTACTTGACATATATTTTGAAAATATTTTCATCTAGTTAATATTTTGTATTTACACTTTCTTAAAAGTGTAAATATAAGAAGTGTTTAATTTTGAAAAAAATTCCATGTAACAATTTTTCATTTATGAGTCGTAAATCTTTTACTCTGCCTAATAAATATTACCTAACTCACTGTCACAAGGTTTCTCTTCTATGTTTTCTTCCAGAATTTTTAAGCTTTTAGGTTTAACATTTAGGTCATGATCAATTTCCAATTAATTTTTGTGTATAATTTAATTTATGTATGGAGATAAATTTTGTTGCATATGGATAGAAAACTGCTGCAGTACCATTTGTATAATAGATTACCCTGCCACCATGAAATTATTTTGACCTGTTTTCTGAGTTTTCCATTTATCATTGTATCATTTGTTTCACTATAACATCACTCTCTGAGTATGTGGTTTCCTGATAACTCTTGTAAATGTCTTGTGAGTATAAGTCCTCCAATTTTGCTCTTTCTAAAAATTGCTTTAGCAGTTGTATTTCCTTCAATTTTTCTTATACATTTTTGCATCAGTTCATTGGGCTCTACTAAAGGCCTGCTGGGATTTTCATTGGATTCATATTGACTGTGTAGATCAACCTGGAAAAAATTTAGATGTCAACAACATTGAGTCTTCCAATTTACAAGTGCATGTATTTTTCTTTTTATTTTAAATATTTTATTTCCCCTATAATATTTAGGTTTTAGTATGCAAATATTGCACATATTTTATTAGATTTATCTTTAATGTATTTTCCCGTTCAGAGTCTACATGAGCAATCATGTAATCTCTGAATAGTTTTATTTGTTCCTTTTCAGTATCTATGCCTTTTATTCTTTTTCTCATCTTATTGAATTTCAATATGATGTTAAATTAGAGTAATAAGAGTTGATATGTTTACTTTGTTTATAATAATAGAAAAAAAGTTCAAGATTTCACCATTAAATATTATATTAACTCTGAGTTTTGTATAGATGTCTTTTATTGGACTGAGGAAGTCTCAACCTTGAATTCCTAGTTTCCTTAGAATTTTCATCATGAATGTATGTCAAATTTTGTCAAGTGATATTTCTGCATCTAGTGAGATGATCTTATATTGTTATTATTTTAACCTACTTATATGATAAGAGATATTGACTGGTTTTCAAATTTTGTCTTTTTCATTTTGACAATATTACAGTTCAGAGCTAATGCAATTTGGTCATGATGTATTATTTTAACATTAAACTGAATTTGATTTGCCATTATTTTGTAAATTTTTTGTATCTGTGTTCATGAGGGATACTGAGCTGAAGGTTTTTTTTTTTTTTTTTTTTTTTTTTTTTTTTTTTTTTCTTTTTTTGGTACTGGGGATCGAACTCACCACCTCACACTTGCAAAGCCGATGCTTATGCTGCTGAGCTAAATCCCTGGCCTGAAGTTTTATTTTCTTACAATGCCTTGTGTTGGAATGAGTGATTTTGGCTTTATAAAGTGAGAAATCTTTCTACTGTTTTTGTTTTTTGTAGAGAATTTGTACATTTTCTTTCAGTGTTTTCTATAATTCCCCAGTGAAGCATCTGGTTCAGGAGTTATATTTTAGGAAAGGTTTAAATTCTGAATTCACTTCTTAAAGTAGAGATTTTACTGTAGGATCTGAGGTAAACTTCATTCATTTACATCTTCTTAGGAATATTTTTTCAATGTTGTCATATTTGTTGTGTAAAGATGTTCATTATTTTTCTTTATTATTTTTTAATGTTCCCTAGTTAAGAACAATGACTGAGCTCTTTTAGCTTCACTGGGTGTTTTGGTGTCTGTCCCACAGGTGTAGGTCACAGATCAGTCACAAGTTGTGAGTAATGGGATTCCCCTCTCTCACTTTGTCTCCATCCTTTGAGGATTACCTATACCCTACTTAGTCACTCTAAGTGGTACAGAATTGAATTTGCCTGTCTAAAAACTACATAATCTAGAAATTCACTAATGTCATTTCCTTTTTCCATCTATTGAGTCTTTCTAATAACAATACTACTGAAGAATTTTTATCACTATCCATTATTTTGATAGTTTTCAAGTATATTTTTCTTGTGAGTGTAGAAGCTTAATTACATAGATTAGTAAGACAGACTGAGATGTTATTGCATGTAGAAATTGCACTGTTCCTTTACCTGCTACTGCTGATTTCTCCAAATTATGAATTGTGTTCTGCATGAAGCAGCTGTTTGAAGATTGTGAAGGAAATCTTCCCCAGATTTTGTAAGTCTGAGTAAACCACTGCAATAATTTCACATCCTGTAGAACTATTTTGAGTCAACTTCGAATTGTGGTCATATCAAACAAATATCTAGGAATACTTTACTAGTTGTAGTGCAAATGTTTGAGTTTTCTTTCTTTATTTTTGCATCTTGTTCATTTGCCTTTCCTAAGATATAGTACAGGGAATACTTAAATTAAATGGGAACTCATTTTGGAAAAAAATGTTTGTCCGGGATCCTGCCTTTTTTCCCTTCCCTGATGAGCTAAGCTAGAAAACCTAAAAGGATTTCTGAATGTTCACTTGATGACTTTTAAATCTGTCAGAAGTCCTATCTATCAGTGACTTGATTTTCCCCTTCTTTAGTCTTCTAATTCCCTTTACCTACTAGGACACCAAAAAATTCTAGAACTTTAATCATGCTTAAATTCTAAATATCTCATAGATGAAAGGAGGAATAGCTAAGAGGGAGATCAGTTGACAAAAATCCTTTCTTTAGGGTAGACATCACTCTAGCTTTTACATAAATATCTGTTCTTTCTTCCTTTATCAATAGTGAAATGCCTATTCATGCATAGCCATGATAGACAAAGGAGTGTCAGTTATAATTCAGCCACAGCCTTTGCCCCCACGTGCATTTTGATTATCCATATAAAAAAAACTTGTCCTCAGCTTTGTGCTAGACATCAGGACAGTGTTGGGAGTTACAAGAGAAGGAATGATAAACTCTATCTAGGGAATAAATGAGACTCTGTAGGTAACTAAGTGACAGCAAGGTATAGGAAGGTGAATGTATCAGGCCTGGTCACTTGGGTATAAAGAGTACAAAGCTGAACCCATCTGGTATTTTCAGGAAAGGGTAGAATAGAGTTTGAGGCAGGAGATATGATAGGAGAGGAATCTGAAGAGGTAGCACAGAGCTCTAAAATGCAGACATTTGCTCCATGGTTAAAAGATTTGGACTTCATTTTGCAGAGCATATTAATCAGCATTGAGAGTGTGTTAATCAGGATAGCAGCAGGATCAAATGAATGCTTTAGGAAAACCCTTGTGTTCATTTCTACATGTCCTTAATGCATGTCTGGAGCTCTCCCTGAGGAGTCAATCTGTTAGGAACAAAAGGTGGGATCAACAAGGAAGAGACATGATCTTCAAAATCACCTCGTCTAAAATTAGACTATAATCATCTACTGAGTACTACACTGAATTTCTTTTCATGACAGATCCAATCTTGGAACAGACCTGTTTGAACATGACTTGAGTGAGAAATGAGGTGCCTTTTCCAAAGATGATTTAGATTTCAAGAGAAAAATCACAGCATCAGAATTGTAAACATAGGGTCATTGTAGGCCAGGTAGACTGAGCAAAACTTAATGTGAAATTGTTAGAATTAAGTCTGAGAGTAAATCAAGGATGGGAATTCATGCCATAGGTAGCTGGAAATAAAATTAGGAATTTTTATCAAATATGGTTACTATTGGAAATCAGAAAGACAAGAATAGGAATTCAGTTGCTTTCTGGAAACAGGACTAAGAGGTTCAAGGGTGTTCTTTGGACCTCTAAAATATGCACAATCATGGCAAACAGGGAACAGCACGTAAATGGCACAGGGAAAATGTGCTTCTCCACAGGTCTAGATTTTCTTAGAATCCAAGGTGCTTGGAAAACCTAGGACAGCTGCTAAAGCCATGAAAAGAGTTAGGCATGAGTTCCCAAACTGAATATGCACCTCACTGACACTGAGGCCAGTCTTACGTAGTAATGACATTTATAATGTGGTTAGGTACACGTAAACTACTTGGCCAGAATTAACTGAAACGTTTTAGTTAATTAAAGGTAAGAGGCGTTTCACTTACTAGAGTCTCTTCCTACAGCAGTGGCAGCATATGTAGTACGAGGAGAAATATGGAACCAAGAATACTTTATCCCAAGTCCTAGATCAACCACGTAAACATTTACATTAACATTGATTAATGTGATAATTACTAATGAGCTAATGAAAGTAAGAATTCTTCATAAATAATTAATATTCATATGTTAATTAGTGTTAGTCAATGAAAATAAAAGTCTGGAGAGGTATAAGTGGCTGTATGAAATCTAACTAGTCTGAATTGACATGGACTACTAGAATTGGAACAAGAAAACTCAAAAAAACAAAAAATCTCACCAATAATATTCATATAATGTATATGTGAAATTATGTTTTAGTTATTTGGGGTTAAATAAAAAATATTAAACAAATTTCATTCCTTCCTTTTTATGTATTTTAATGTAGTTAATAGAAAATCTAAAAGCATGCATAACCTTACATTTGGGGCTTGTATTATGTTTCTCATGGCCAGTGCTTTAAGGAAAGTATTTCACATCCATAAAACAAGTGATAAGAAATGTACGGATTTTGAGGGCAACCTTCCAAAAAAAAGTCAGGATGTACATAACAATTTCATTTATCTCACTAATTCATCCACATTGAAATAATTTTGCTAACATCCTTCAAATTGAAACTTTTCAGGTGCCCATGCTAAAAACATGGATGAGGGTATGAAGTCTAAATTGTTAATCAAGAATGGGTTTGATTGGCACTGACTCAGTGTCATGAAATGAAGTCTCCCCAAACATGTCTTAATGGGAAGAGAAGACAGCATGACACCAGAAAATTGAGCTTTGGGAGACTTCTTCTTGGGGCAACCGGGCACATGGTGAGCATTTCAACGTGGCATATGGAGCAGGATCAGGGGCCGGCTTTCAGGGTCTCTCTTAGCTGAGTCTGTAAGGATATAGTGTTTAGAAGGCCAAGGTCATAGGTTTGTTCCCTGTAGGGGTCACTTCAGTTGGCTCTGATCCATGCCTCAGACGTGCCCCTGCCTACCCCAGGCAGCTACCTTGTAAATACACTTTGAATCATTTGAGGGACAGGGCAGGGACATTTGAAGGGAGCGGGGCAAATCTATCATCACTTCCAGAGCAACAGCTGAAAACACATTCTTAACGAACAGACAGGACTCTCAGGAGGAGGGTCTTATGATTTAGCATAGCACCTCATAGAGTAGATCTCAAATAAAAACAGTTTTTGCTGGCATGTTATTATCTGAAGTCACTGACCAAGGTGGAGCTGGTAGATCGATATTCTGGATACCATAGCTCCTAGACAACGCAACACAGGCAGCATTCACTGGAAATCCATTTTTTTCTAAAGATAGCATTGCCAACAAACACACAGAGCCTCCCTATATGCCTAGGAAGATTGTTTAGACTTGGAAACACAAGCACCTGTTTCTTGAGTGGCCTGTCTACTAGTAATATTTATATCTACAAGCACAGAGAAGGGTGGTCTATTTTAATTCCAGGCTGAGATTCAGGCCCATTCTCCTCACTGAGACATCGCTGACAGAAAGGCTAGCCTGAGATCTCCAGCTACACAAATAAATACTGGAACACAGCCTAACAGGGAGACCCTCACTACCCAATTTCTTCCAGATGGCAGTGATAGATGGCTGTGTGTTTATGTTTACTTGGTTTCCCAGGTGACTGATGTTCTGGTTTCCACTGGTCATGGTTTGATGAGCATTTCTTCGAAGATGTAACCACTCAGTTCTTGGCCCACTGGTCTATACTACGCTCAACATTGTCAAACGGTCATGGTACCTCTTGGATGCCTAAGTTAACTCTTTATTCATCATGACTTCCCTCTCCTAGAAAATTTCCAGAACTAGCAAAACAAAATTGAAATATAAAATACCATAAAAATCTCATGGCAGATAGAATAATTTCCTCCACAGATTTTCAGATCCCAATCCCCAGCATTTGTAACATGTTTCTTTTTGTGGCAAAGGGGAGTAAAGGTTGCAAATGCAATCAAAATTTCTCCTCATCATATTTTACAAGCGGGAGATTATCCTGCATTATCCAGGTAGGCCCAAAGTGTAATAAAATCAGCATGGTACTGGCAAAAAAAAATTAAATAAGCCTGAGGATCAATGAAACAGAGTAGAAGATACAGATACAACTGCTAACACACTCAGCCACTTTATGTTTGACAAAGGGGCCAAACATGTTCACTGGAAGAAAGACAGCCTCTTTAATAAATAGTGCTGGAAAAACTGGCTTTCCACATGCTGAAGACTTAAACTAGACCCATGTCTATCACCATTCACTAAAGTCAAAATGGATCAAAGATCTAAATATTAAAACGGAAACACTAAATCTACTGGAAGACATAGTAGAAATGTCAGAAATCATAGGAGTAGCCAGAGAGTTCATGAGCAAAACCCAAACTGCAGGGTAGTACTTCGAAGAATCCACAACTGAGATCTCATTTTATTAGAGAGTGTCTTCACACAAAGAGAAATCACCAACAGAGTAGAAAAAAATTCCATAGATTGGGAAAAATTTTTTTTTGCCAATAGTCTCTCGGACAAAAGACTTCTATTTAGAACATATAAAGAATTGGTTTCTACCCATCTTCTGTTTTGTTTAGTCTTTCTTTAAATAAAATTTTAAAAAGAATTTAAAAAACAGGCCTCCCACATTCAAAGACCCAGTCCAGAAATGGGCATCTGAGATAAATACACATTTCTCAGATGAAGATACACAAATGGCAGATAAATATATGAAAGTATATTCAACATCATTGGCCATTAGAGAAATGCAGATTAAAACAATGCTGAGATTCCATCTCACTCCAGAAAAAATGGCCAATAACAAATGCTGGAGGAGAGGTAAGGAAAATGAATTCTTCTACATTATTTGTGGGAGTATAGCCTGGTACAACCACTATAGAAATCAGAGTGGAGATTCCTCAAAAAGCTAGGATTAGAGGGCCCATTTGGCCCTGGTCTCCCCTATCTGAGTATTTTCCCAGAAGAATTGAAAACATTATACCACAGTTATATATGTGCACCAATGTTTATAGCAGCCCAATTTGTAATTGCCAAATCTTAGAAACAACCCAAATGCCCATCAGCCAGAGAATGGATAAAAAAGATGTGACACTTTTATACAATAGAGTACCATTCAGCTACAAAGAGAGATTACATCAAGGCTTTTAAAGGTAAATGGATGTGATTTGAGACCATACTCATAAGTGATATAAATCAAACTCATATGTATAAATACTGTACTGTCTCCATAGTACAAGAAAGCGAAAGAGTAAATAATATCCAAAATCTACAATAGTTATTGTGAAAGGATAAGAAACTGCTCCAAGGGGAAAAACAACTGGGATAAGGGAAAGAAGAAAAGAAGAAAGAGACAGGGAAAAAAGTTATAAATTTGTATATATATATATATATGTACATATATATATATATATATATATATATATATATATGATACCTAAGATTCTTATACTATGAATTCTATTATTTCATGGAAAATAACAGTTAATACTCATATGATTTAGTCAATTTTGCATATCACTATCTGGAAAGCTAAGCAACTCTTTTGAAGATAACTACATGCAATATAACCACCCTTGTTAAATTCCTATCATCTTGTTTTGAAAGCCTATGCTGTTATTGTTTGGGGATTTTGCTGTTGCAGTTGTTTGTTTCTTTTATTTTTTGTTTTTCTTTTGTGTGTTTTTTGTTATTTTGAAATAAAATTTCAAAAAATAAAGTGTATAACTAACGACCTATGTCAAGGTTAGGGGCTAAGTGGAATTCCAGTGAGTTTTGTCCTCTGCCATCCTCTTTATAATTACTTCTCTGATCTATCATGTTCTCTCTACTACCCTAGCCTGGACTGAGTTAATTTTTCATATCTCTTGCTTGCACAACGTCCATAGCCCCTGAATGAAGTTTGCTAATCTCACACTTCATTCCACATCTTCTACTTCAGTCACCCTAAGATGGATTCACCCTAAGATGGATTCTCCCCTGACATCTCTTCCACCATAGAACCAGCAATAATATCTGCTGCTCAAGTTCAAGTTGGAAGTCTTTGATGGTATTTTTTGTCTCTGAAATCTATGCCTCTTATTCTTTACCTAGAGAACTCTTTTTATCTTTTAATAGTTGTGGCACATTTCACCCCTTTCGTGAAGTCTTTTCTGATTCCTGCAAGAATTTAAGTGATATCTCCATTATTCCCATCATACTATGTATACTGCAGAGTTTAGGCTGAATTTTGGTTATTTGTTCAATATGCCCACCTTCTTTCATTTTTGAGTTTTTGATGAAAAATTCAATGAATTTTGTGTCTTTATTCTTAGATTATATAAACTAAATATATTTTGGTATGTAATATATTACTCATTATTTGTTTGTATAAGTGTGAATAAGTGAATAAAATGTTATGTCAATAATATTATGGCAGTAACCCATGTCTTTAAAATTATTTCAAAGGAATTCAGTCACACATTTCACATCCCAAGATATATGATCCCTAGGTGACTTTTCCGTGATGTTACACAAATAGTTCTAATATAATTTGATTATTGAGGAACTTCACATTTATTCTGTAAAGATTCACATATCTGATTTAACAAGTCACTTTTGACTTAAAATTCTTAAATCTAGGCTCTTATAAAACAGAATTCAGGATGGGTTTTTTCCCACTCACTAGTCCAATATTGCTTTTAACAACCGAGGTGATGCCCTTTGTCTTTTTTTTTTTTTTCAGGAAAGCATTTAGCCTTCAGATATATAGATAGACAGACAGACAGACAGATAATAGATGAATATAGATAGGTAGATAGAGATGCATATATATACAGTATAATTAATTATTTCTGTGATAGATATAAATGCATGGCATAATGAATTGTTTATATTGCAGATCAAACATCTAATTGAGGAAGAATTTGTTATTAATTCTCAGAGAGAAAAGCAAAATTATGTGAAGCTTAAAATAATAATCTGTGATCTGACAAAATAAATATTTATAGATTCTTTTGGAAATTTAAAATAATTATATGCTTAGCTTTGGCTTTTCTATATTTCCTACTTAAAAATCTATAACAAATTATTATTTCACTCATGCCACATAATAACAAAATTTTATCTGTATAATATATAGTGTGCCTTTCTAGGCTCTTTATATTTATCATGCTCAATAAAATGATAGTACACAATGTATTACTATTAGCTCCTTCACATTTATGTGGCTTAGGTAAATACACTCCTGGTAAGGAGACAGAGAGGACATAACCTCTGTCTGACTCCAAATATTTTGTGTTTTCTAATACAATAAAATAAGAGTAAAAAAATTGTTTTATTTATATAGTGTTTTTTTAACGCTTCTCTTTAGCATTTGATAGGCAAGAGATCCACAATTGAGATTTAAAAGGAAAATGATCCTTCTTGTGAAAGGATTATTTTAAGAGTCATGGAAAAGTGAAAATGTAAAAGGAACTTTATTAGAAAATGCTTCTGTTCTGGGTTCTAAGAAGTGCCTATCTCAACTCCTAGAAGCTTGCAGGGGGGCTAAGAGGGTCAGACAGTCCTAATTGAGGATTTCTTAACTTAATTGAGGTTTGGTTTCAGTTCTAATCTTTGGAGAAACCATATCTCTCTAACCATCTCCATTGTCAACGCACAAATCTCACCCCAGCCTGCTTGCTGAGAAGCACGAGAAGAATAAAGGTCTCTGGCTATATGGAGCCAAGCTTCTGATCCACACTATATGGTTTAAAAGAAAGTTAAGTTCACTCCTGGAGTCTTGCCACATGTGTTTGATGTATTATAAATACAATATAAATAAAGATCGTCATTTAGAGAGGTCAGTGTCTAGGCAAGCTAAGAGGCATAAATTGACTCAAGCTACTTGCCTCCCTGTGTCTCCAGATAGTTATACTCAAAGAATTATACACCAGCTGGGCCCTCCATGTCAAGAATTTTAGGGCTTTTATAAACAACTGAACTGATATTCCCGCTAGTGTACCAGTCAACTCCTTAGGAACCATGTGTGAGTTTGAGAGCAACTTCTTCTTAAATAGCAGGTGCTCATTATGAGAAACTTTCACAGTTATTATTAGGTTGACAATATCGTATTTTGGCCTTTTGATTTGATATATCATTCAAAAATAGCATGACAGAATTAAAAGTAGCCTTAGGAGAGGATGTGGTGATGGGAGAAAATATGAGGAAAATGCCCCAACCAAGCACTGAAAATCTGCATCATGGAAGTGGCTAGAATAGGACAGTAGGTTGAAACCAGAGAAGATACAACTTTGGAGCAGAGACAGAGGCAGAGTCTGTGGGCAAATACATATTCAAACTCAGGAGATGATAGCAAGGAGAGAAAGCACAGCAGTCACGGTGCAGGGGTGGTCAGAGCAGCAATGTACTGAGACATCGGGCTTCCATCCCTGCCTTCAGCATTGATGCTTTAATTCTGTTTCTTTTTCCTAGTTTACATATTAGTTTTAATTTTTTCCTTTTCAGCTTTTAATCTCATTTTTGTATACAAATTCAATTAAATTTAAATAGTCATGAAATAATGTACATATTTATGGAATGCAGAGTAATAAAATTGTATACAATGTGGATGACCGACTTGGAATAACTAGAATTGCCATCACCTTAAACAATTATCACTTACTTGAGTTGAGAGGTTTAATTAAATTTTTTAAATTACCAGAATGGTATGGGATCATTGTAAAATACTCAAGTAATTTTAAAGCATATAAGGTAAAAGTAAGAGTTCCTTGCTTATATCCAAGTACTGCTCGTACCAATGTTAGCACTTAGGTCTGGAAACTACATTTTCAAGATACATATGTACATTTAGGGTATTTTAAAACTACTCTCTCTCTCTCTCTCTCTCTCTCTCTCTCTCTCTCTCTCTTTCTATATATATATATATATAATTACAATTTCTAATCATACATTACAAACTCCATTCCCAATTGCAGCAGATGGACCTACCTCTTATTAATGGTTACATAGAAGCCATAGTAACAGTATGTAAAATACATTGACTACCTTTCTATTAGTAGTTTGATATTCATTTGAGCATTATTGTATAAGTATTAGTGCCCACCTGTATAAATATTTCTGTGGAATGGAATTACTGAGTTAACAGGCATGCATTTATATTTTTGATAGGTATCGCCAAATTGATTTTGGAGTTATTTTATACTTTGACCAGTAGTATTTGTGATACTTTTTGCTCTACCCTCATCACCACTGGATACTGTTTTTTATTTCATGAAATACAATTTAATTTACATTTTAGACTAATAATCATGAATGTTTTTAGTGTGCTTCTCATCTCTTATATGTGAATGCTACTCTGGTAAGCTTAAAAACCATGGTATAGGTTCCCTGGATCCTTCTACTAATTCTGTTCTTGCTCATAAAAATATTTATAAAAATTTTCATTTCTATGAATCTAACACATTTTAGAGATTTCCTCCACTTTTTTGTCTTTTCTTTCTTATTCTATGTGATTCTCACAAACTTTACATAAGGAGAAAATTTTTATCTCAGAGATTCAGAAAAGTTAATGATTTCTATAAATTTACATGGTTTTAACATAGGATTATGGCTTGCGTTTGGATGTCTCCCCAAGGCCTCATGTATTCATAGGTAGGCATTTTTCAGAAGTACCTGGATCTAGAGTGTGTGATACTGGGTTTAAAGGTTTGTAATTAGTAAATCACTCTACTGATTGGTTTGGTACCACCTTAGTCCTGGTATCCTAGATAGAATATAAAATGGACAGAAAGGAATGCTGTGGTCTCTTCCTTGTTTATGTGCCTTCTGCCTGCCATGAACAGTTTTCTCTTCTGCAATGTCTGTCTGCCATGCAACCCTGCTTTAGAGCCAATTACAAACTATGAGCCAAATAAACTGCTCTTCCTTTAACTTTGCTTGTTAGGTATTTTGTCTCAGCAAATGAGAACGTAGCTCATGTAGTAAAACAAGGAGTGCAGACTACATCCAAAACCCATGTTCTAGGCACCATTTACCTTCCTTCTTTATGAAACAGATAATCAACAGTATATTTCTAATCCACAGTTTGCTTTCTTTTGTAATGTCCACTATCTCTACAGAAACTCAGGTTTCTTGGAGGGACATTTGGATTGATGATGTTGCAGTTTGTGACATAAAGGTATTGATTTTGTATGTAAAACATTCTGCAGTTTAAATACTTTGATATGTAACCTCCACCAAATGATCACAAAAGAGGGGAGGAGGCAGGAAAACACCTAGGGAATGGGCAGGTGACACCACCCTTCATCAAGCACAAAATGTCAGTTGGTATACTTCATACTGTAATGTTTCTAATTTAGACATGAATTTGTGAGTCTAATAGTTTTCAAGCATAGAAACTTTATCACCATCCCCAAATACTTATAAAATTGGCAAAATATCTATCTTTAGCTAATAAGTGTTGTTTCTTTATCAAAGAGCTATTACCAAGAATCTATTTCAAAACTTACTCATCAGACTTCCCAGCTAGACACTACCTTGCCTTTAGTGCTGGGGCATGACTCATAGTTTCATTTACAAAGTAAGTGATATTCTTCCAAAACCTAAATAGGATTCGAAAATAATGAGATCTTTTCTCAAACCCCTATACTTTTCTGTAATAATAACGATGCCCATCCAAACTAGCCTGATACTTTATAGATTGTAGACATTATGGAAACGTCCATAAAAATTATTTATGCTCTGGGAAGTGTCCATCGGTTTCACTGTAAGCCAGTTCTTTTGAAAACTGATAATCTGAAATACAAGACTTCTCAAAGCATTATTAGCAAGAAAATTATCTACATATGCTTCTGAAAAATCTTACCAGATTATTCAAGAATTTTGTAGGATTCCTACCCTCCTTAGACGTAAGTAGTAAAGAGCATGGCTAAGCAAACATGAGCTTGAATCCTACCCACT